>NC_049201.1:33080619-35936869 GCF_013347855.1 Anguilla anguilla | reverse complement strand
GGCACCCCCTCCCTGCAGTCTCATCTGCAACTACACGCCCACCCATGACATAATGGACAATATTGTCTTTGGCATTCATAAAAATTTTATTTCACCACTAAAAAATCGTATTCCGTCATAGCAACAAGATAAACCCGACAATAGCCCTAAGATATGCCAATACAGCAGTGAAAACGCTGCTCACTGAATAAGGAAATAAACGAGAAAACATTTTTAAAAATGATATCATGTCATTCTACAATCAATATCTGGGACTAAATATTGAATAAATATACAACCTTACCATTGGTTTTACGCATAGAGATGTCCCTTTTGAGACTGAGTGGTCATATATTGTCTGGGACAATCCGTTTGGGAAATATACCAGCATTTGTGATGCCTGGGTACCTTCCAAATTAGCTGTGCGTAATACCACACGTGTTGTTTACGGCGTTGTTGCCCTTTATAGTACAGACTGGCTTGATTGACAACTTACTTATTCAGTAGGTGAGAGTATAAGCTTTCTAACAATGTATAACATGTCTAATTTTACTTTTGGAATAGCGTTTTATAGGTCAGCGTAACCGAAAATGTTCTCATCATCGCATTCACTTACGCATTAACTCTGTGGTAGCATTAAAAGACGCTGCACCTTGCAAAACATGGTCAACGATTTTTCGCGATTTCTTGGGAAATACTATTATTATTGAGGACTTCTGGGCATAGCTAAGCCATATGTTTGCTGATAGACCTAGCTGACATCATTTTCTGGAGCAAAACAGAAGCGAATAGAACAGTATCATTGAATTACTGTCTCTGTCTCCATCTACAGAACATAGATAAGATTTCATCATTGCTATGTTAGTATTACTGCTCAATATTTCGGTTGTGTACGTTATTTTTGAAATTGAGTGTCTTTAAATAGGTTAGTGGTATTATATTATGTGGATATTTCACACTGTAATGTAAGCGTTAGTTAGTAGTGTAATAGTTTTTGTGAAGCATGCAACAGTGATGACGTGAGAGTTGGAACATTGCCAAAACGGTTGAAAATTGTTTTCATGTCGTCCCATCCCCGTACAAGAAAACATACTGAGTAAATTATTACACATTTAGGTACTGTACGGCATTGTGAGACAATATTTAGGGGTCCTATTGTTTTCGTTGGTATTATTATTAGGGGTCCTACGATATAGGAACCCTATTGTTTTCGTTGGCATTATTATTATTATTATTATTATGGGTCCTACGAAGTAGGAACCCTATTGTTTTTGTTAGTATTATTAGGCAAAACATATAAAAAGTTTCTTCTAATGAACCGTAAGTCCGAAATTGCCCTTGTACGTGTATGGTGCATGTCTCCCTATAGGGTGTTAACCACTAAGAGATCCATTCCAATATGGCGGAGAAACTGTTATTTTAAAAAAACAAAATTTGGCAACAAATTTCAAGTGCTTACAACTTTTTACAACAATAATCTAGGGACTTGAAACGGACTAGGCATGAAGAGGGCACTACCATGTTGTACCATGTCGAAGCAGTTGTAGATAGCTTAAAAAACAAGGAAATTACAGGCATTTGAAATTTTGGCATGAAGCTAATGCTAATGCTAATATAATGCAAATTTCAAGTGCTTATAACTTTTTAAAACAGTAATTTAGGGACTTGAAACAGACTGGGCATGAAGAGGGCACTACTATGATGTACCATTTAGACGCAGTTGCAGATATCTCAAAAAACAAGGAAATTACAGGCATTTGACATTTTGACGGGAAGCTAATATAACGCTTTAAAACTAATCTTCTCAGGAACGCTTTACTTGATTTCGTCCCCATCGCACATGTGCACTCTTGGTTATTCTCTCCATCTAGGGTGATAAATACAAGTCATTTTTTAAAAAATTGCGTGACTTGTGGCGTGACAAAGTTAGCACTTTATGCTAATGCACATTCATATTTCAAAGTATTGTTTCTCATGAACCGGAAGTTGGATCGTCTCACGCATGGGTATGTAGATTGTCCAAAATCCTGAAATCTATGCCGCTTGGACTCTTTTCTCCTTCGCCTAGTATTTATCCGGCTTGCACATGTTCGTAGGGCCCCGCATTGCTGCTTGCAGCTATATTTATTATTATTCTCCTGTATTTTGTCCAATAACTCGTCCATACATTGGTAACTTTTTGCCCATTTCGGCACACAGATAGTCCATGCCACGCGTAATCTGGCCATAAATTAATGGCATAGATTGGCCCATAGGGGGCACTACAATAAGCAGTCTAAGTCAAAGGCTCATTACTGCCACCACCTTTGTCCTAATGAAGTGAAACTTTATAAACATATGCAGCTTGACATTCTGAACAATTTTGCAATTGGAACCTATAATGTCCGCCTATATTTTATTTCCGCCATTTTGAATTTTGAACAAAGCCAGCTTACGCGATTTGAGAATCAACTCATGTGGAGATGCATTCTGATGCCAGCTGTGAACTGACATTTGTCTCGACTGAATCTAGACACAATCTGGATATATCTGGATACAAAGTACAGGTCTGAACAGGGCCTCTGACTCTGTCACCCAGAATAAACCAAAAACAGACTTAATGATCAAACAAGGCCATTTCAGGGCATTATATAGAGCTTTATCATGTAGATAAGGTTCAGTGATCTTTTTAGCCTACTGTATATAAGGACAGTGACTCAAATAGTTTCAGGCCAAATATCAAAATGAAGGTTTACCAAGGGGGGAGGGTAGTTGGGTGAACTGAAGAGTGCTCCAGGCTTGTGTGTGGTTTGGATGTGGATTAGCACAGTAGAGTAGCTGTGTGCACATCCAATCAGTATTTGGCCATGTGCAGGATAAAAGTACATGTGAAGATTGAAAGAAAATGGATATCCGCACACTGGATTACAGCGTGCAAAAAAACCAAACGTTTTTTTAACTATTATTCTTATATGATATGTAAAAAATGTTTTACTTGTTGGTTGTTGGTATGCCGTTTGATACTTTTTCTATTATTTATCTATATATATTTTTCTATTGTGGTATTATTAAATGTTTGTATGTATTTGCACTACTTTTTTGCTATATTATCAAATGGCCAATGTGCTATGGCCTACTTAATTGGCTGACAGTGATGTTGATGTGATGTCATTGGCTTTCTGCCTATATATACCTTTTTTACCTGTCTTGGGTTAACTGGTGATAACGTTAAAATCCAGTCTCATTTATTATGTCCATTTAAAATTACGATAAAGGGGCGGCAACGATTACGTCACCAAAACAAGAGGTGACACTGATTACGTCACCAATGACATAGACAGAGGGGTTTCCCTTACTGGGAGTTGTAGTCCATTCTGTTGGCCCCAGCACCTGTCATGTGAGTCATTTGCCTGATGAAGAGCCTGTTGGGTTGAAACGTTGCTTTGCTTTTTTAGTCAATAAAGTATTGGGAGCTGTAATCCAGTGTGCAGATATCCATTTTCTTTCAATCTTGGATGTGGATTAGGCCAGTGCTAGTAGAAGGCTTCAGTAAACAGGACAGTATGGTTCCTGTTTGGCTTGGGTAAGCTCAATCACTTGGCACTTGCAGAGTGTGGCCCCATGCTATGCACTTCCAGGGCTACAGTCAGTACATGGGCTATCTCCAGTGTCCGACTCTCCAGCTAGGCAGGACAAACAAATCACTATTTGTTCACTAAAATTTATCTTCATACAAGGGTTGAAAACTACACACAAAATGAAAACTAATCTTCCTGTTGACCTATCTTGTGTGTTTGCGTGGGAAAAAACGAACAGTCCTTTTGAAAAAGCATTTTTGTTGGCCTGTACTTGTATCATGGGTAACTGTTTCTTGGTGAGTTGGTAAGCTCATACCACTGTCCACATTCCAAACTCCTCCCACTTCTCTCGTTCAGTTTTCTGCTGCATCTGCAAAACCTTCCCTTTGACTAAATGTTTCACACATATTGGAAAAATGCCCAAAATATGGCCCATCAAAGCAGTAACCAGCCCTGAGTGGCATTTATACCAAATGTCAAGAGCAAGCAGAAGGTGCTTTATTGAACGGAGTGAATCGATCACCTTTATGATGTCGGCTGCCATCTGACACGATAGCATTAACATAATGTAAATGTGGCCAAGCTCACCAGGGGCCCCAGGGTACAGCATTTCGCCATGCAGGCCTGCACTTGAAAGCAGTGTGAGCTTCAGGCTGACAGATGTCCCTGCAATGCAATGACGATGAGTTCTGTTTCAGGACCCTGTTCATCCACAGGCCATAAATGGTGACTGCACTGAGGGAGAACACACGCATACAAAGGCACACAGAAATACAGACACAGACACGTGCACAAATGTATACACAAATGTATGCACAACACAGACACAAGACGACACCCACCCGGTGTACGAAGCACCTCTCTTCTTGCCCTCTCTGGAGCTCATATAGCCTCCATCTCTGATTTCATATATATAACAAAATACAGCAATACTGAGAGCTACAGTATATATAACTACATATACATATATATATAACAAAATACAGCAATACTGAGAGATACAATCTCAACACGTAATTTTGAATAATTTAGTAAAAATGTAATTTTGAAAAATAGTTTTTTTTTTCAATTCCAGTACACCAGCAATAAATCTAAAGCATGTTCAGTATGTTCATCTCTGAGTTACTGAAAAATCTCATTTGAAAACTTGTGCACACACTAAATGAGACATTTATGCATTTTGAGTGTTCTCAAAATGTTTCATGTCACTGCACAGGTATAATGGTTTTCTTAAATCTTTTTATATTTAGCAGATACATTGGGCCTCATTCACCAACCGTTCTTAAGAAGAATTTTCTTCTTAAAACCCAATTATGCAGTTTTCACGAAGATTTAGACATTCACCAATGTTTTCTTATTTGGGATTTGTTCTTAGGTAAGAACAGAATCTACGCACACTCAAAAGCACACTTACGCACATTTGAGTGCTGACATGTTTGTGCGAAATAATTGGTTATTGCGTTTTCTTCAATTCTACAGTTGTATATTATTATAGGATTTAAATTACAATAATATTTTTATAATTTATAATATTTTTAAATAATTATTTTCATTATTCTACAAAGCATTATGGTCTTTTAAAATAAATAAACACTACACTAACAATTCAATTCACATTAATTATGTTAATTGGGAACCATGCCATCCAATAATCAGTGACTGATCACGCTATTTATAGGCCCAAAGTAGGCCTATTTCTGCACCCTAGGCCTACTCGCACAATGGCACATTTACTGCTGCTGCAAGATGTGCCCTGAGGAGCGCATCTTCCAGGACCATGTAGATCTATTTGCAGAGAGCGAGGAGTACCTCTTGGGACACTTTAGGCTACCAAGAGCTGTCCTCATGGAGCTTTGAAATAGTTTGGATCCAGCACTGCGAAGCCACACCAGATGGTCTAACCCTGTACCACCACATGTGCAGGTACTCTTCACCTTGGGCTTTTTAGCCACTGGGACATTTCAGAGGGAGCTAGGAGACAGGGTGGGCATATCACAGGCATCCATCAGCCACGCTCTCCCACGAGTCGTGGATGGAATAAATCAACTGGCCACACAATACATAAAATTGCCCTATACAGCAGAAGAACAGGTCCCAATGAAGAAAGGATTCCATTCTATTGCTGGTCTCCCCAACACCATCGGCGCAATAGACTGCACGCATGTGCGCATTAAGGCACCCTCTCCAGATCTGTTCTGATATCAATGTTTCATCTTAAACATTCAGAAGGGGCTCATTAATATGCTTTATAATGGACAAAAAGCATTTTATTCATTTTTGGAGAGATTGTGGATATGTTTCTAGGCCCCTAGGTATTTTAGACCACTGTACTAACAGAAAGCTTGTAATGCCCACTTGAAAATGATGCAACAGTGAATTTCTTCAGTCAAACAGTTGATTTGTAATGAAATACATGATTATGTTGTGATTTACAGCAAAGCATAATTTATACATTTTGGATAGATTTGGAGACACTGAGTACACAACTTACTTTTTGATTCATAGGTCTTTAGTAGTTCTGCGTATCCACCCTTTTTTGCCTAGACAATTGCATTTGTGGCACTTTAGGTTATATTCATAATTTAGGAATAAATAATCTAATTTAGTATTGTAAATTGTACAAATGTCTTGCTTCATTCAAGTCTCTGTGATGCTCATGTAACCCAGGGTTCCAAGACACAAATTGAATAGATAGTGAAACAAAGAAAAACATTTTAAATAACTAGTAGCAAGTAAATAAGTAAATTATCATTCAAAATGGAGACAAAAGAAAAAGACTTTTAATAAGGAAAAATACGTTTTCTTTATGTGCAGAAAGATAAGTTGATAGAAGGATTAGACAACCAATGCGGATAATGATACTTGTTGTACATTTGTTGATTGGTCAGTCAGATGACAAGTCCGCCCTAACTTCCTCTGGTCAAGATGGCTTGAGCGACAGCAGACATGCGAAAATTTCTCTGAACAGATTAAGCTAATTTGAAGTGAATTACAAGTGAATTTAGGATACAATTGCAGATATTTTATTGAGGAGTGACAGTAACTTGAAAAGAAACAGATTTATAAAGAAATAACGAAGATTTGCAACGTTCTTCTATCGCCCTGTGTGACGACCGCGTGAAAGAAAATTTTCTGCATTCGCCATTAAGATCGTTGAAAACCGAACTTTGTACAACTTTGAACATATTCCTTGGTGAGTCCGCATTCTATGACTATCTATCTTATTTCACTGCCGTAGTATCAGTTAGCTTGGGTGTGTTCAGAAACGATAATGTTAAACGTAGTCGTAATAAAAAAAGATCCGAAAATGAAGGTTGCTAAGTAGCTAGCTTCATGTGATTTAAAACTCTGGTAGTAGCAGCTAGCTAAGTTGGCTAGCTATAGCAACTCGCGGCTAAACCGGCAAATGTGTATAATTGATGTGTGGGGTGTAGGCCGGGCTAACAGAAGGGCTGTTTCCTGCTTTGTGACTGTGGTGGTAGATGAACCAGGCAGTTCGCCACATAGCAAGCTGAAAATATATTGAAGCGGGGACAATGTGATGTAACGTTAGCTAGAAGAAGGGCATTTGAAAATTCTCCGGTTGTGTTCTGAAAGTGTATCTCCTGTGTAACCGAATATCGAAGCCACATCGGCGTACTCTTTGTTAAATGTTACTTAAAACGCATGTATGTTGTGGTACCTTTTATTAGAAAGCTAACGTAACTAGCTAGCTGCCTAGTGCTGCGAGGAAACGTCAGTGGGTGAGTTTGAAAGCACTGCACGATATGACTAGTGAATTGAGTGAGCTAATGGTGGCTAATTCTACTTCCAGTTAATCAGAATCTAGATATGCTGACAGAATGAGAACAGATTGAAAATTGATATAAGCTTTCACCAAGTTTATTTAACAGAGTAAATGGAAGGTTACAAATGTTATACAATTTAGATGTTCACAGTGTATACTATGTCTTAATACTCTGAATGTACAGACTACTGATGAGTCTTTTGGCTTTGTGTTGCAAGGCCGGGCTTTTTTTTGTTTTTTGTTGGAGTGTTGTTTTTTTTTGTTGTTGGATTTGAACTGCTGTGCTGGATCCTGGATTCGTCCGCCCCTGCTTGCCTTCCCTGGAGAGCTACAGCGGCGCGCGGACTGTCGAGCCACCCATGTGATCGACCTGAAATCTTAAAGAGAAGGAAAGAGTTCAATTGTGCCTTCTAAGATGGTGGTAGGACAAGAGTTTGAATTCTACAAACTGGAACTCCGCAACAAGTGGTCCAACAACCACACGGACTTAACTGATTTGCGCAGACAGTGTTTTAGAAAAGTGTTTTGGTGTTATAGTGTGATAAGTTTCCTTTGCATAGGTACTTTCAGTAGTACTACATAAGGGTCTTGGTTTCAAAATAAAAGTACTAGGGTAAACGTCCCTATTAAGCCCACGTACCATATAAGCCCACTTGCAACTTCTGAGTCAAATCAAAAAAAACTACATCATCATTTTTTGCTGTGTGATGTTTTTTCGAATTAAGCTGCTTGTTACGTAAATGACACTTTTTATTGTAAGTCAATCACATTTGTCGATATTGAGTTATCGAAGCATATGTGTGGCATGTGCCTGCTGATCCCAGAAGAAGTTGCAAAAAAACTTAGGTGATTTTGGTACCCTCAGAAAATAACATTTTTTGTATATTTCTACTCCTGTTTTTGGAAAGTACTCACTTGTTATCAAAATTTAAGTGATTAGTGTTTTGAATGAGACATATGTTAGAATATTACCTGAATTAGAAATATTGTGTCTTTTGAAATCAAAATATGAGTTTTAGCACACTAGCAAACAGACCACATGCTGCATCAATACAGTAGCTACATTGTATGGTTCATTGCAATGACATAAAGCATGATAAGCATGTATAGTTTATATTTTTGTATGCAGTTTATATTATTATACTGTTAAATAGACAATAAATGTGTATGTTTATCTTTATTTATTTTTTAATTAACATTTTTACCTGGTGGGCTTAAAGGGGACTCTAGCAAAAAAATCACACTGAGTGAGGTGGATGTAAATGAGTATAGCTAATTACTTCTCTACATGATCAATTTATACTTTTCATATTATGTTAGTGCACCATATATAGATTTATTTCATACCGTTGTTTTTTTAATGTCATGTGAGTAGAATAAAATATTCTGTCTTTAACCATAAATTCACTGATGTTCCCTTTAAGCCCACCTGTTCCCATTAAGCCCACTTTACTGTGTTTCAATGGGGATTTTCTCCCTTTTGACCTCTGAACCATTTTCCTCCCTAATTTTGACCTCACCTGATGAATCAGCTCCATAATTCAGATAATTAATACCCATATTTAAATATCAGTGATATTGCATACGTCAATTCATTCTGGATAGGCCTGTGTTCTATCTTAACATTAGCAATAATTTTTTAATCTTTACTTTTCAGATGAGTTTTAGTTTAAGATGACTAAAACACGAAAGAACTACAGTTCATGCCCACGCATGATAGAAGCGCAAGTTCATCCTCTGCAAAGCAGGGCTGTAGGGACCTGGACCATTCTATTTGCGCAATCATGAGGTCATTGAAAATCTACAAAAATAAGATGAAAGCCATGAACGACTTGCTAGCGTAAGACAAAGACAACCACAACGTGGGCTAAAGATTGAAGCAAACAAATAAAATAAAGCTTAGACCACCCTATAACCTGTTATGTTACACTACTAAGATGGAGCATGGAGCAAATGATAGCCTTACTAAAACGATACAATCACCTCAAAGAGCATAGGCCTACATTTAGTCTAGGAGAAAGTAGAAATTGCAGAAATGTTGACATCTTTCTTGTTTATTTTGTTTAAGTTATAGGCTAATGATACATGAGCTTCAATATGTTATGACTGATGTCTCCTCATAATGAACTGTATGTTTTAATGTTACTCCACAATGAACTGAATGGTTTTAAAATGTGTTTTTACAATGTTTTCAAACTACTATCCTAAATCTATTTAACATTTAAACATTTATTGTTTAATTGTAAATCCTGAAATTGACTCATTTACTATCCTTAGAACATTAGTATTGAACTTGAAATTGTTTTTCATTCAGTCAGTCGATCTTCAGAAATCTTCATAAAAACACCTGCACTTTCAACCAGCTGACTGAACCAGAAATTTTGGCCAATTTCAAATGCCAACAGCACACCATAGGATAGAGATACAGACAAAATGACAGCACATATTGAAAGATGAAGTATTGAAGATTAATTTCCACTATAGTTTTGATTTTGTTCGTAAATATTTTTTTGGCTACATTCCAAAGAAGACATGTTGTAAGTTTAACTTTTTCTGTGTTGACAACACAGCAAAAAGGCTGGTCATGCCTATTTCAAATGCCATTTACAGGCCATAGGATAGGAGTGGAGACAAAATGAAAATAGCTATTGAGAGCTAAGAGATTACAGATTTGAATAGAACAAGTTTGTATTGTTAGGATTTTTAAAATATATATTTATTTATCAACAAATCATGAAGTGGGCTTATTTGGAACACCCATGGGCTTAAAGGGTACGTTAGGTACCCATTAAGCCCATGCCAGACTTTTGACATATTTTGACAAATTAAACAATAAAAACATTAGAAATTGGTATAAATGAATTATTGACACTTCAAATGAGAGATTAGACTTTCATTATAACTAAAATGTTCTCACTTAAATTGGGGCAGTATACATGAAAAATGTCTGAAAAGCGGATTTGGTGGGCTTAATAGGGACGTTTACCCTAAGTCTAATTAGTGACAAATCATACTAGAACCAAATAACTAATAATAGGGATTAACTGAAACACATCAAAGAAATACTAAAAGTATGGTTAAGGTATAAAGATAGGAAAAATAGTCAAAAATTAGTGGAACCAGAGAAAATATAAATACAGACACAAAGTAAAAGGGCTTGGGACCAACTTGTATTTTTTCCTTTTTCCATTTTGTAGATATGTGTACTGTTGTTGTTTAATGCTTTCTACTTTGTAATAAAAACAAAGGGTACAGAGAACCAAAAAGGGAAAATTAAAATTTAAAAGAAAAAAATAATTCTCTTACCTTTGAAATATAGATTCTGCTTCCGTGTGCTTCATTCTTGATGTGCAAACCGCCTCTCTCTCGCGAGTCGAATCTGTTGTCTTCTGATCTGGTCCATACTTACCTGATTTGTATCCATTCTAGTAACGGTGTTAGTATTGAAGCACTTGTTACAGAGGAGAACCCCCCTTTCACTCACATCTGGAGTTATAAAGCTTTAAATAGGGTACCCCCTAAATGGGCAAGGATTTGGTCAGATTTGGCATGTGCGCTGAGGGGTTAAATTAACAATATCGTTGGATGTTTTAATTCAAATATATTATAGAGAACATGCTAGATGCTAATTCTTAATACCTTTTTGCGTTCATATTATTTCAGTGTGAATGTGAAATAGCTTTTAAAACCCCATGTTTCCAAAATGAGCACATGAAGTTTGTAATATTTCAGACCAAATTGAAATATAAATTAAAACATAAATACTGAAATATAAATACTAACACAGAAAGTAGTGAGACAACAAATTAATTTCCACGTGATGAACTAAATGGTAATTAAAAGACTGTTTTATGTGAAAATCATGTGTTTCAATTACTCAGTACAAAAAAAGTACTCTTTCAGTCTGAAATATTAGAACAGTATTTGATAAAAAATATTTTTGTACGTGACTCATAATAAATAAAATAGTGATTTCAGTCTAATGTAAAAATGGACAATGAATAATAGCCCGCAATATTACAGCACATTTGATAGTAATATAAACTTTTAAATGGATTTAAATAAATCAAATTTAAAACAAGTAGGTAAAATAAACGGCACCCTTATTTCAGGAATGTATGCATATTTCAGTTGATTTGCTATATTTTACCTGCACCATAAAAGGAAAATAAGAATGATATAAACTTTTTTTAACAAAACAATTCTACATAAAATTCTGAATTCATGAATTCAGAACTAACTGTAGGGAATTGCTTGTGTGTGCGAAACTGAATCCTCTTGCTTTCAACATCTGAAGTAATGTTCTTAATTTTTATAACCAAAGAGCACACTTTATAATTTCAGTTCCTACACATCATTCTTACAATTCTTGGCAGTTTACTCACACATAGTAAATAAATGCCCTATACATATTTAAATGTTAGAGTGCACTGCAATGCATAAAAAAATAATGAATGTTAAAGCACACACAAATATCTTATAATAATTGAACATCGATCAAATCATAGCTCTATGCCAATGTGCTCTCTCCTTGTTATCTTCCAGTTTATCCTATTATATCCTTTACATAGAGAACAGAAGTTACTTGTATTTCCTGAGATTGGAAATAATTTAAGAAGATCTGCAGATTAAAATATGTAACCAAATTAAAATATGTAAGTTAACTGCACCAGATGTCCACATACTAGCATAGACCACTAGTATCTACAATTAGACATATTTCACATATATCTAGCAATAAATAGTTTTAAGGCTGTTTCCAATTTAGAGTGGTCTGTTATTGTGGAAAACAACAATTAATAAAACAAGAAAAATATACATTTATAAATCACATATATTTCCATTTATTATTTGTTTATTATTTATTATTATTTATTTATTATTTTCTATTACATCAGATTTTCCTATTAGCTTGCAAGTCTGTATCAAACCATGTTGAGCTTTCTGATAAATGCTTATTTAGCAATTTCTTACAAATCATTTTAACATTCCCTACAAGGGGGTCATAAAAATCATTTGTGTAATTTGATATCCTCTTGTCCCCAACTGGGGCGTCCTAACTGATGTAGGTCCCAAGGTAGGACGATATACTTTGCCTGATGCATGGTGAATGTGAGCACCCCAACACTGACATACTATACTGAGGCTGCAGTTCACAGCATCAGTCAAAAGGGAGCATTTTCATCCACTTTAAAAGCTAGACAGTACCGCACTCACACCACCCCCCCTCCCCCCAGCTCAGTGGTGCTCTGTGAAACTTTCCTTATGTGCTAAACTGTCATTAGAAATTGAAGCATCCATTCCAAAACTACCAGTTGGAATATTGATTTATCCTACTGGCTCCTGGATTTACCCCCACTCAACATTTGGTTTTAGCGGTGGGTTACAGGAGATATTAAGAGAGTCCGGGGACAAGGACATAACGTTTGGAGCATGGATGTCTTTGGGTGTGCTCTCCTCTGTGTGGGCCACGCTGGGTGAAGTAATGGTGCAGCCACCCCCCGTGCAGCCCTGAGGGACACAGAGGCGTATTGAATGCTATTTAGGGCATCTCACGTCATTTATACATACCACCTACCTGTCAGCTTCAGACACTTCCAAACACTTATACATTGCAAAATTATTTTGAGAAAGCTGTAATATAATGGTTGAACAACATACTCATTTTTAAAAATAAAGTTTACATATTACAGCATATTATGTGCTTGAACCTGTATTTAGAATACACTAACTTTAAAACATTTCATAGTCAACATGCAATGCATATATGTGACGGGTGCTGGAGAAAAGGTCCGCAAGTCGCAAATCTTGAAATCGCGCTAGGAGGCAAAAAAGGTTTTTTCTTTTTTTTTTTTTACTGTTTTCCTTTTTTTCATATTACGAAAGTTAAAGTGTTGAAGAAGTCACTCAATAGAATAAACAACATTTTTAGGGTCACTAAATACTTATAATTTGTCAGCAAAGTCGGCTTGTTTTAGTGATTCTTTCAGCCGGGTTTTGGAGGCGTGATGGGGGTGCAGTTTAATTAGCATGTTTGATTTCGTTGGCTATTGTCACTTTGTTTCAGTCAAGCCACCGCCCATAAATAAAGCTGTGTGGTAGTAGCCTATGTTTGTTTACTCTGTGAGGTTGCTACAATGGCGGATGCTCAATCAGTAGGTGAGAGTATAAGCTTTCTAACGATGTATAACATGTCTAATTTTGCTTTTGGAATAGCGTTTTATAGGTTAGTGTAACCGAACATCATCTTACCATGGCATTCGCTCTATATATGGTAGCATTAAAAGACGTTGCACCTAACAAAACATTGTCAACGATTTTTTGTAATTCCTTGGAAAATACCATTATTATTGAGGACTTCTGGGCATAGCTAAGCCATGTGTTTGCTGATAGACCTATCTGACATCGTTTTCTGGAGCAAAACAGAAGCGGATAGAACTGTCATTGATTTACTGTCTGTGTCTCCATCTACTGAACATAGATAAGATTTCATCATTGCTATGTAAGTATTACTGCTCAAAATATTTCGGTTATATACGTTATTTTAGAAATTGAGTGTCTTTAAATAGGTTAGTGGTATTATGTAATGTTTAAATTATATCTATGTTTCATCTTAAACCTTCATAAGGGGCTCATATGCTTTACAATGGACAAAAAGCATTATATTCCTTTTTGGAGAGATTTTGGATTTGTTTCTGGACCCTTAGCTATTTTAGACCAGTGTTAATAATTTAGACATTTTGGGTAGATTTGGAGATGCTGGGTACACTGCTTAGTTTTTGCTTCATAGATCTTTAGTAGTTCTACATACCCACCCTTAGATTTTATGAACTTGTGGTCAAGAAGTTTTTGATCCAGGACATGTATACTTTAACCCGCAATCTCACAGTATTTCATTGCGAACTAAAAAAGGAGCAAATTCATTTTAGATTTTTTGCCTTGACCATTGCATTTGTGGCACTTTTCTTACAAAATTATGAATATAAAGTAATCTAAGCTAGTATTATAAATGGTACAAATGTATTGCTTCATTTAAGACATTTTTCTAGTCTGTGGTGTTCATATCTGGAGTTATAAAGCTTTAAATAGGATAATCCCTTAATGGACATTTACAGGTACTCTGGCGGGGGAGTGGTTGGGGTGGAGTTAACTAGCTATTGTTCCCACCCATTATCTCCCTGTGAGAAGTGTGAAAAGTGAAAGATCTTTCAAGGGGATTTTCTCTGCTACTTGATTTTAGGAGTACCAACATTCAAATAAGCATATCTTCTTCAACTATTTTCAGATTTCAATGTATGACACATCATTTGAAAGTTTATAATCTGCACTTTCATAATCTGTAAAAAACTGAAAAATGACCTTGCCCTACTTGAGGACCAAAACACCAGCACCTGTCACATATACACTTCACTTGGAAATCTCTCAGCTTGTGAGTTTACTGATAAAAAACAATTCATTGCTAAATTTGGATGGTAAAATCCACAGGAACTTTTGCTGATGGCCTCATGTCCTGACACCCTGAGGAAAGGGATCAGTTTTCTGGAAGATGTAGGTAACATTCATGCCAGGGATGAGATCATAGAGGGTATATTCCTCTAATAGCTCAGAGCTGTTGTACACCATGACAGGCAGCTGTCCCAAAACAGTCGGGTAAAGCACATAGAACACAGGACCCCATTCACCTCCATTGGTGCTGCCCACCTGGGACATAAATAAGAAATACAAACTGTGTAAAATGAGATGTTCCTCTCAATTAATTATTTTTTTTAGTTGGTTCAGAACTGGGTTTTCTTGTACTAAACATACATAACTACCATGTGAGGGAAAATAAAATCAGCAGAAGACCAATCAAAGGCAGTCACACATCTTTCACAACACTAGCTGTAAACCTTTTTTCATTTCATCCAGTACATCATAATAGTTCTTGGAATGCTTGCCTGGCCTCCCCATCACAAGCATCAAAGCAAATGTGATTGGGGCAATTTTAAATTCCACTGATACCCTAATCTAGGCTGACAATCTATGACTCACCTCCTCAGAAGAGACAAACCATATGACACAGGACACCATATCGGGGGTTAGAGACCCTCCATACCTAATAGGGGTGTGCAGAGACCTCATTATCTGTATTTGTATCTGTATCTGTTCAACCAACAAAATTATCTGTATCTGCATCTGTATTTGGATAGAACACCGGAAGTGGGCGTGGTTTATGCCGGAAGTCACATTAAATCAGGCAAAGTTTTCTAACCTAATATATATTGGCAATGGAATTGTTGTGCCTTCAAAGCATCAAATTGATTTAATATTGGCATATAATTAATTATGAAATATATTTCCACATCCTCATACTGTACTTTTCATCTCTCTCTCTCTCTTTAAAAAAAAATGTATTTCTTGTCAGGGTTCTGTGTCTTCCCCCTGTGTTGTTTCTCTGTTGGGCCGCCAGATGGCGGCACCTCGGTTTTGGGTTCTGTTAATTGTTTTATTGGTTCTCGTTATCCCATTATTAGTTGCGTTTTGTCTCGTGTTCCCCTCCCTCTCTGTGGCTTGATTGCTCATTGTGCCCTCCTGTGTCTCGTCTGCGTCGCTCCTATTTAAGTCTCCCTCTCGCTCACTCAGGCCCTGGACCCTTTTGTTTCTGTACCAGTTTGTGGTTTGTTTCCGGTTTGCTACCTGCCTGCCTTGCCTGTTTGTTTCTGTACGTGTTTTGCCTACCTGTTGCCTGTTGCTTGTTGCCCGCTCTGTTCTCTCTGTTTTTGGATTTTCGGATTTTTGGATTTTTTGTTTTCCCGCAATTTTTTGGTTTTTCCCTTTGTTATTAGCGCCCTGCGAGGCTTTCTGTTCCCTTTGTTCCCCGTGTTTGTATTAAAGTCTTTTGGTTTTCCCCATTTTTTGACTTTTGGCTTTTTACTCTGCGCTTGGGTCCATCCCCGCCCCCGCGCCTGACATTTCTAACTAAACTAAGTTTTATGAACTGTCTGAACCCCACCTACGACCCCCCCTTTAACTGGGGGACATTGAACAATCAGAAACTGAAAAAATGTTTTATAAATCGAAAGATTCTGTTTTGCATTGGAAATAGAAACTATTTACAGTAAAGATAGGCCTATATAGAAAAATATCCTTCAGTTGAAGGGAATAATCTTAAATTCCAATGATGCTGCATTCGCATTTCTTAACGTTACTGCAGTTCGCTAGGGAAACGTGAATTTACAACAGTAATTACATAACAGTAGGCTAATACATGAACTTTTTTTGCCTGTTTTATTATAATTTTTTTTGCCCCCTACTGAACTAAGTTTGGATAGACTGCAAACCATTTGGACATTGACCATTCAGTTTGAACTAGGAAAATGAAGCTTTATAAATCAAAACAGTCTTTTAAACATTTTCTCACTGAGCTCTTTTTGTAAGGACCTCCCTAACATGGGTCAACGAATAATCAGTTAGCCAAGACCTATGACTGATACATACAGCATACATCTTAAATGGAGGAATATTGACTGAAATACAAGGTAAAACATCGGTTTTTTCCTCCTCAATGTGAGAGTTTCCCTGAGTGATAGCCGGGAACGGTCAGCTCTCGGCCCGCTGCCTGCTGCGTGCTGACTCAGTGGGGGCGACTACAGAATATAGCAATCACTTTTCAATAATGTGTAGTAGCCTAAATGAAACGACTAGTTAGTGAAATCAAAGCCCTATGTTGCAAACAGAATGGGCATTATCTTTTAATTAGCGGTTATCTAAATGAATCTGATCTCTTTAGCTAGCTAACTTTGTGCACATAGCAGCTGCAGTAGGCTAATAACGGTAGGCCTATAATATAGCCTACTGCAGCTGCTATGTGCCGGAGTTCCAGATACAGCTAGCAGCCGTGCATAACTGGTGACGACCCCCCCCCTCTCTGCCCATGTAACATTAGATAGGGGCTATGATAACTTGACAAGGAGCTGACTTTTTTTTTTTTCCCGAATCCGAATAATAACAAGCAACTTCGGGTAGAAGAAATATCTGTTTCCATCGCATTATTCATGCTTTCCCGAATACCGTATTCGGATTCGGATACATCCCTAATGCCTAACATTTCCCATTACTTTTAGTTTGAATGCAATCTTTAGGTAGGTTAGTACTTGCCATAATTTAGTCTGACCCCCTGTAAGAAATCTATCTGATTCTGGCATCTTACAAAATGACAAAAAAAAAGAGATTAGACGTTGTAGAGATAGAAAATCATACTCTTCAACAGCAAGTAACAGAGAATGCAGTTACTCTTAAAAATTATAAAGTGAATGCCACGCTTAACATGGAGATTCAAATAAAGCTGAGGCAGGAGGTTGCACAGCTAGAAAACAATAATCAGAATCTTATGTCGTCACTAGAAAAAACAGTCAATGACTTGAATCGTGCACAAGCAGCGTATGATTACTTGATTAGTAAATGTACCAATTTGACTCCCAGAACTCACACTAGAAATTCAGACCGGGTAGGAAAATACAAGACAGCAGTAGATATCATGCAAGGACACATAGCAGCGGTACGGGTACTTCTTCCTGAGGGATTAGTGGCTGAATTAGACAATGAGGATGATAAAACCAACAATTTTGGGGGGAAACCTGCATGGGATAATTAGGGTTAGCTATTCGGATTACACAGTTAAGTTTCCTATGGCCCCTGTACATTCAACCACTACTATTCAGCCTGGGGAGGGGGGGCAGAGGGAACGCACAAGTACAACTACTACACTTAGGCCTCTCTCATCTGGTGACATTGAATCCCTAATGAAGAACATTGGTTACTTTGAGCCTTCTAAGAGAGACCCGTAGATCTACACAGACTTACTGATGCTGATGCTTGTGTCACACTAATTGCATGCCTTCCACACGCCTTAGCTAGAGCGCATTCTACTGATATACAGAACAAAAATGCAGACAAAGCTAGCAGGAAGAAGGCACTACTAGAGGTCCTGGGAACTCGAGAGATAGATTGGGAAAGAATTAGGGAAGTAGAAATGCAACAGGGAGAACACCCAGCAGCATATGCTTCTAGATTATGGGAAGCTTTCTCTGACTATAGTGGTATGCCACATTTAACCCAACAAGACCCTATTTTCAAGTCTACATTGATTGCACAGAGTGACACATACACCCGAGATGCCTTAACACTTCACATAGACTCCCATACCCCATACACAGAAATAGTTACAAAAATGACTCAACTTTACAACTCCAAAAACAACAGGTTGGCGAATAAGAAGAGATATCCAGTAGCTGCAGTTGGAGGAAGGCCTCATAATAATAGTTCACATAGGTCTATGTCATGGAGAACTGAAGGATATGTGCCAGATGACATTAAGCAGCAAAGAGGAGAGAGGCCATTACCCTATAATTTGGATGGAAAGTTTGTTTGTTATACATGTGGAAAGGAAGGACACATAGCTAAGGAATGCAAATCTTTTCACAGTAAGGGTCCTAATCACTCAAGTTTGAGCCAGACACTCAGTAGTATACAGTCAGCAACAACAAAACTGAGTGCAGAGAATGTTGATTTGCAGGCAGCTATTTCTAAGATGACAAGCAATACCACTTCACACTCAGCATAGGGGTGTCAGGCCTCCGTGCTGCACGTGGCACCTTTGTCACGTGATAGATGGGGTAGACCAATTACACAGATCGCTGTTGGAGGCCGATGCGATAATTGGTTAGTGGATATTGCTGCTTCTTTGTCCATAATTCATTCTAATGCAACCCCTAGTCACAGTAATAGGACTATCACAATAGAAGGCTTTGATGGTACTATGTCTCTGGCTTCCCAATCAGATAACCCTACCTTTGAAATTGGCAAAGAGAGGTTTAAAGACAAAGCTTGCCTTAGTGCAACAGGAGATGGCTGCAACATTTTAGGTTCAGACATCATGAAAAAGCGTGGTTACATTATAGATTATGGCAACAATTGCATTTGGCGCAATACTGAGTCTAAAGATGAGTTTGTGGAGATTTCCGATGTTCATGCAGTGCATGCCATTAAGAAGTCGGAGGAATATGACTTACATACATTGTTGAGAGTTAACGATGCAGGTTTGGAGGAAGTGTTAGCAAAACATAGAGGTGTTTTCGCTAAAAGTAAACATGATTGTAGGCGAATAGATCGTGAAGTCATGGAGGTGAATATACAAGGCTGTGATCCTCCGCCACTCCGCCAATATAAGTACCCAGAGGAAGCAAACCCTTATATTCAATCTACGATTGAGTCTCTTTTGCAACAGGACGTCATACAACCCTGTCTCTCACCAGCAATGGCTCCCATTTGGCCGGTTCGGAAACCAGACAATTCCTGGAGGCTTTGTGTTGATTACAGAGAACTTAATAAATGCACCCCTACCTGTACTCCAGTAGTAGCTTCAACACCAGAAGTACTAGCATCCCTGATACCTGAAGCAAATTATTATTCAGAATTACACATTTCTAATGGATTTTGGTCAATACCATTGCATCCAGACTGCCAGTACAAATTTGCATTCAAATTTAAAAACACACAATACACATGGAATGTTTTGCCTCAAGGTTTTTCTAGTTCACCCACACTCTTCCATCAGTGTCTAGCCCAGGTGTTAACAGCTTTCTCCAAACCTGAATGCCTTATACAGTATGTTGATGATTTGCTCTTGCAGACTGCTACCAGAGAAGAACACATAACCTTACTGGCAGAATTACTCGGGCTACTTGAAAATGCAGGACTTAAATTAAATCCGGAAAAAGCACAGCTCCTCAGATCTGAAGTCACATACTTGGGTATCAAATTAAGTAAAGGGGGGCGCACGCCTGACCCACACAAATGTAGACATAATCAAGAGACTACCTGTTCCGGTGTCTGTTACTGCTCTGCGGTCATTCTTGGGGATTGTGGGATTTTGTCGCGAGTTTATTGAACGCTTTGCAGACATAGACAAAAGGGGGGGGGGGGGGTGGGTTATAACTATTTTTTGTTTCTTTTCTCTTTATTTCAGAAATCTGGCATAAATATGTGGGAGGTCCTCTTGACAATAATGCTACCGGTGATGGCGATGACACAAGAGTGCCCAGAGCAGCGCCCAGCACCTCTGTCTGGGATAATTGCAAGACCACACCAGGGCGCCCTGATCAACAATGTCCAATGGGTCCATATTCCAGTCCTGGTGAACTTGACAGCATGGTCTCCAGATCTGGATGAGCACTGCAAGGGGGAGAGCGTGACCCAGTACAAGGACCTCATGACAACAGCATTCCTGAAATACCATGACATGGTGGCTGCCAACTTCCAGAGCGACAGCCCAACCCCTACACCTACCAGACAAAAACTGCTTGGGTTCCTGGATGGTGTTCTAGGAAATACAGGAACCGGATTAGCTATTTCAAATTGGATGGATACCCTACAACTGAAAAGGAATAAACTAAAACTTAAGAAGATGATATGCTATAGATAAACAACCCTTGTGCGAAATGGCAGAAACCAACAGTAAAGTGTGCAATGTAAGTCTGACACATGTACATAATAACTTCACCAGAGTAATCATCAAGGATAAAGATGTTTGCATAGCAGCGCTCAGAGTAAGACCAGTGGAATGAGGTGTTGCTCCAATGACGGGTAAGGTTCTCTGCGTGATAGGAGGGCAACCTAAGGCAGGACAGCACCGCCACTGATGAAGACTATGTGCATGTGATGCTTTATTGCAAATAAGCATCAAACGGGGGACTGTAAGAAATCTGTCTCTGATGCCAATATGTCTGCTGGCCACACATTCCCTTGATCTTATCATTATCACAATACAGTTGGTACAATGGTAGAATAGCGACCGGGAGTGAGAGATTGGGAACTATTCAAGTCAACAGACGTGCTAATTCAATCACAACAGGACAGCCAGTACACTATGGCCTAATTGATAGGTGTTACAAAAATTGACTACATCCATCTTGGTATGTGTATTCAACACTCCTGATCAAAGCTTCGAAAACAAATAAGAAGCAGCCTCTGGAAAGGTTTGTGGTTCAGTCTGACTCTGCTGAATCCAAGGTGTCATTCGTGCGCTTTGTCACTGCCGGTATTGGAAATAAACGTTGTACATTTTCATCACGTTCGAGAGACGTCCTTTTTTCCTTACACCCCCTTCCTTTCTCTTCTAAACCTGGCATCACCCAATCAGGGCAAACATCCTCAAGCCATGCTGGGTAAGGTATTTAAGATGGCCACAGGAGAAAGTTGTTTGTGTTGCGTTTGGTTTCGGAGCCTGGAAGAAGAAGAGTTTTCCTCTTTATGTTGGTGGTGGTTCCTTGGTTGTGTGCTTTTAGCTGGTTTTCTTTTCATCCTGTGGCGCTTAAACTGGGAGTGAGTAACACTTTGGTAAGGTCTGGCTTATCCGTCTCTCTCTCTCTCTCTCTCTCTCTCTCTCTCTCTCTTTTCTGGTATTTCTAGATTAGTTGTTTAATGTTTTGCATTATGTCTTCTGTTGGGTAATTTAGAAGTAGAGTGCCTGCATTCAATAAAGAATGTATGTTTTCAATTCAAACCAAATGATTAATGGAAAAGAAACAGCATTGATCACACACATTTATTATAAGCACACACCAGATTGGTCTGCTTTGGCTATTTGGTTTTGTGTGAATTGTTTTAAGTTAGAATGTATTCAAGGCAAATTTCCTGTAGTCGTTTCTCTCCTGCCAGTGTCTAGTTCCTCGTTTACCGAATAGGGGAATGGACAATTATCCCAATTACTGAATCATTTAAATAAACCATTATTGTTTAACATTTGAGTATTTGCTCATGGTTAAAGGGGAAATGAAGGAAGCGAGCGTAGATAATGTCAGTTCATTACCACTGTCTCTACCTCGGCATTCCCATGATTTGTTTTGTCTGATGTTTTTTTTTTGTTTTTGAGGCATTTTTGAGAGAGACCAGCAAAGATGTGTGCAGATCATTTTGAGTACATAAGAACTGGAGATGGCAGGAGGGGCCAGGCGGTGAAGCCTAGGAAGTAACGGGGAAACAGTCTCTACTGCGCATACTTCAGGGCAAAATCGCCTGCTGCTCATTGAAGTTAATGTAGAAATCCAAGGTGATTTGAGAGTTCAAGAGTTGACTATTGTCACCAGCCGTGTTTTGGTCCGTGAAAGAAAAAATGAATTAGAAATTCTCATAGTTATAACCTCCGCTCTAGGGACGTGATACTCTTTAAAGTCCCTCGTCCCACTACTGAATTTGGTAAGATGGGTTTTGGATATTTTGCACCTTATAGTTGGAACAATCCGCAAAAGAATTTTAAACTTGACAAATTTATTTCAATTGTGGACTATAAACATGCAATTCATGACTCTCGATTTATTTAATCGATCGATTTAAATTGTGCATGTAAACACACTGTCTGTGACTGAAGTATGCTCCTGCTTTTAACCTCTTCTCTACTTTTAATTATTGTTACACCTCTGTCTCATTCCTCATTTGATGTTTGTACATTTTGTTAGGTGTAAGTCTTGTTGGGTAGCTTTGTGTTTCATGTCAGGTCCCCCTTGCAAAAGAGATTTCAATCTCAGTGGGGTTTTCCTGGTTAAATAATGGTTAAATAAAATAAATGTGTTTTCACGCGTGCAATTTTTAAATAGTATTCCATTTTTAGAAGTCCACCAACATATTTTTTTTGTTTTTCGAAGAAATTGAGACCAAAAATAAGTTTTTCACATTTAATTTTTGCAGTGTACATGCAAAGTCATTACAAAGGCATGTGCAGTAAAAAAAGAGAGAGAGAATAGGTAAAACAAATATCTTTACCTTTCCTCAGACGTATAACATTCTGGGCTTCCTCAGGAGTTCATTAACCCGGTCAATGAACATCCTGGTCTCGCGTTCACCGAAGCCATGAAACTTCTCTGCTAAGGCGTTCAGCAGATATTCTTGTAGGTTCCTTAGCAGCTCCCACTTCCCGCCTGTGCCGGTCCAATTGGTGTTGCAACACCAAGAGTGATATTTCTCTGTGCCGACTGCCGGATAGCTGGCTTATCCTGCGCTCTCGCTTTGGTGTCAGCTCAGGGATGACCATGTCAGGATGCTGTCTCCTGAGTCCACTGAGCAGTGTTGGCGGAGATGGTGGAGATGCTGACATGAGCAAGGTGTGGCACTGTGGTGTTGCCGGTGGTGTCGGGGTCCGTGCAGCTGCCAGCTCCTCTGCCAGTTTCTGGTTCGCTGCTACAAGCTCTGCGACCTGATTCTGTATATCAGCCCGCAGAGACGTAGTCTCTATTTGGTGTTGCTCTGTCATGGCGGAAAACATTGCTGCTGCCTTCTTCCGCTCTGCTTCCAGCTCTGCTGTCTTCAGGGCCAGCAAGCGAGACAGATTTTCCTCCTTGCTGACTTTTGTTGCAGAGAGACCTTTCAGTAGAGTTGCCTATAAACGTTGAAATAAAATAAAAATAAATAAATAAATAAATAGTCAAGGAAACGGGTATGGTTTATGAGCAAAATTAACTTATGAATAACTAGCATTTATACCACTAATTTTGCGATAGGGGATGAATAACGTAATTACGAAATGTAATTAACGTATTTACCTTAGATAAACATTGGATCGTGTGGCCCCCCTAGCGGTTGTGGCCCTAAACAACCGCATAGAGCGTTTATGCCACGGGCCGGCCCTGGCTATTGTTCCCAGATGAAAGGGGTTACTCAACCCAAGACAAATATCTAGCTGATATAGTTTTAGAGTTTGCCCATCTATAAGAACTATTCAACGGTGCTGAAAAACACCTTTTCTCAGCAAAACGAACCGCAAACCATATAAAATGACCAGGTAAGCTAGATTTCAATATTCCAGAGAAGCCAAATAGATCATTTAAAACTCATTACACACTCAAAGACACATTGCTAAAAACACTAAAATGTAATTGAATTTTAAGTGCAGTAAGTGTGAAATTAGTTTAGTTAGTGCCTGAATTTTTTTTACTATAAAATAAATTGGCTTGAATTTGAATTTCTTATCCAGGGAGGTCTTGGAAGCTGTGGACGCTATTCTCAATGAGAATTACGAGCTCACAGCGAAAAATGTGCGTGACCTCCTGAAGACCAGACACAACATATCTATTGGCATGTGGATGGTCAAGAAAGTGTTTGGGACACTTGGCTGGAAATTTGGCATGGCTTGGTGAGAATTGAATTTCATTCATTGTTTTACAGCAATTATTTTATTCTTATTTCTCAACATTTCCATTTTTAAAATTTTATTTCTGTTTCAGCACTGCCCCATTAACCCATGAAACGAACCAAGAGCTTCACTTGCAGCAGGCTGAAGCATGGATAGCTTCTGTCAACAAGTTTGACGATGTTCTATTCACCGATGAATCGACTGTAGCCCTTCAGCGTTTTTCTAGACGCTGCTACAAAAAAGTAGGCGACGCCAGCAAAGTGAAACCAGTGGTCAAGCATCCACTCAAAGTTCACGTTTGGGGCGTGATATCATGCCAGGGACCAGGACCATTATTCATTTTTGAGGGTAGGTTGTGTGTGGTCTTGCTGTTATGAATGCTCTCCATTCAGTTGCCTACTGATCATGACAAATTAATCTAATTAAACCTATTGCCCCAGGGATTATGGACTGCATATTTTATGAGGAAACACATCATAAAAGGCAAAGTTGGACCATACATCAGAGAAGGTTTTGTGAGTCCTGCACATTGTTTCTTTCAAAGTATGCTGGTTTTCCACTGCTTAGATGAAGATTCTTTGGCATGCGAAGGCTAGTGTCAACTGTCTTTTTTCTCTCTTGTTGCAGACAACGATCCAAAACACACTGCTGCCAAACGGTGCATTGAGGAGGAAGGCATCAACTGGGTCAAAACTCCAGCATCGTGAGTACCCTGAATAGTGATTGAATCAGATATGTTTAGTTGTAAGCCTACACTGAATGCATTCTAAATTTGCACTCTCTATTTCAGGTCTCCTTATATGAATCCCATTGAGCTGGTTTGGTATGTGCGCCGTGAAGCCAAACCCACGATCAAAGCAGAACTCATATCGGATATCGAGACATGGACTGACAAGCTGACCACAGAGCTCTGCAACAGATACATTGATCATCTGAACAAAGACTTGCGCCGAGTTATGGAATTGCGAGGTGGACCAACTGGAATGTAGCCTTTGTAATTTAATTGGAGCAAATTTCATCCCACTATCTGTGGTCTGCTGTTGCTGTTTCAATATCATTAACCTCTTAGCGCAAAGCCCCTAGTGGTCCGCACGCCGGCGTGCCGAGATTACTGAACTCATTGGTGAACATTCGGTGCTACTGCAACCAAAGTATGAGTTAAAAACAGAAACCCGTTGTTTTAGTTTCATTAGTAGACGATACAGGACAACTATGCCGAATACAGAGTTTCGCAGCACCATCATTGTCGCCCTGGTCGTTCATTTAACACACCCCCCCTCCCTGCAGTCTCATCTACAACTACACCCCCCCACCCATGACATAATGGACAATATTGTCTATCTTGGCATTCATAAAAATATTCTTTCACCACTAAAAAATCGTATTCCATCATAGCAACAAGATAAACCCGACAATAGCCCTAAGATATGCCAATACAGCAGTGAAAACGCTGCTCACTGAATCACGAAATAAACGAGAAAACGTTTTAAAAAATGATACCATGTCATTCTACACTCAATATCTGGGACTAATATTGAATAAATATACAACCTTACCGTTGGTTTTACGCGTAGAGATGTCCCTTTTGAGACTGAGTTGTCATATATTGTCTTGGACAATCCGTTTGGGAAATATACCAGCATTTGTAATGCTCGGGTACCTTCCAAAATAGATATGCATAATACCACAGGTGTTGTTTACGGCATTGTCGCCCTTTTTAGTACAATCTGGCTTATTTTTGAAATTGAGTGTTTTTAAATAGGTTAGTGGTATTATATAATGTGGATATTTCACACTGTAATGTAAGCGTTAGTTAGTAGTGTAATAGTTTTTGTGGACACTGTGATGACGTGAAAGTTGGAACATTGCCAAAACGTGGTGAACAGTTGACAATTGTTTTCATGTCGTCCCATCCCCATACAAGAAAACATACGAGAGTACAGAGTATAGAAATACATACAAGAGTTAATTACTACACATTTAGGTATTGTACCGCATTGTGTGACAATATTTTTGCAACAATATTTTTAAAATCTGATAGCAATGTTTAATCTTAAACCTTCATAAGGGGCTCATTTATATACTTCATAGTGGACAAAAAACATTTTATTCAATTTTGGAGAGATTTTGGATATGTTTCTGGACCCCTAGATATTTTAGATATGTATATACTGACTGAAAGCTTGTAATTCCCACATGAAAATGATGCAACAGTGAGTTTCTTGAGTTAAAACAGTTGATTTGTAGTGAAATACATGAATATGTTGTGATTTACAGCAATGCATAATTAAGACATTTTGGATAGATTTGGAGATGCTGGGTACACTGCTTAGTTTTTGCTTCATACATCTATACTAGTTCTACATATCCACCCTTAGATTTTATGAACTTGTGGTCAAGAAGTTTTTGATCCAGCACATGTATAGTTTAACCTGTTGTATATATGCAACCTCTCAGTATTTTATTGCAAACTAAAAAAGTGCAAATTCATTTTTGATTTTTTGTCTAGACAATTGCATTTGTGGTACTTTATTTCTTCCAAAATTATGAATATAAACTAATCTGCATTAGTATTGTAAATTGTACACATGTCTTGCTTCATTTAAGCCATTTCAAGTCTCTGTGGTGTTCACATCTGGAGTTATAAAGCTTTAAATAGGGCACCCCCTAAATAGGCAAGGATTGGCAAGATTTGGCTTGTGTGCTAAGGGGCTAAAATCCTTTTTCCTCAAATACATTGGCTTGTGCAAATTTATCGTCAGTTTATCCTCGGTAGCATCCTACAGTAGCCTACTACAGTGTGAATATAGTTTATTCCACTGATAATGTCTGATGTTTAATCGTTCAGTTGCTAAATAGCCTGCCAAAGGAGAGACAGACACATCCACATTCCGCATCAACACCTGGCTATTGTCAGGCAGTGGGGGTGTGAAGACAAGCCAAACTCCAGTAAACCGCCCTCAAATTTAAAGTCATCCTGTCATCCTGCCTATATTATTGAGTTTGTTTAACACCCATATGTTCACCCAACTCCTAAAAAATGAAAACATTTTAATTAGTAGGCTAGCTGGCAAGTATTAACTATCACAAACAAGTATTAACTATGAAGTCTCCATTTTCACCGTAGCCTGGCTTGTTTCTGATACAGCCTTGCTGTGCGATTGCTGTGGTCATAGCCTTTGAGTTAGATATCTGTAACCAAGTGTTGCCAATACGCGCTTGTCCCAATATCCAAGCTCTGCCACTGGGCAGTGGTTAAAGAAAACATTTTCACGTGTGTAGTGATTTAAAAAGAGTAATACCTCCCTTATCGCCTATACAAAAACGCTATATTTCAGAAATAAAACTATTGATCCAGCTGTGTACTTTATTTCAAGAAAATAGTTTTGCAACGTAGACTATTGTTTTATGATATTCATGAACTTGTGGGAAGTAGCAGAAGTAATAAAAACACAGCCTTTTAAATGTTTATTGACCACATATTTGTGTAAAAACCTATAGAAACATTTTTTATGTTTGCTCGAAGATTTGTAAGAAAGCGAGCAAAATCTCCGTCCACCTGGCAGGTTCCTTCTGTTTCGCAAATAAGTAATTATAGGCATAAATCAAAAAAATTGATGAAGAATGTTACATTAGGCCATCTATCGGTCATGGTCATTACGTAGTCTTAAGGTCATGTCTGCAGTGTGGTATAAAGCATTTTAGTTTTAAAAATTGGTGTTTTTTAATTTTATTTTTTAATTACAGTGAAAAGGAGATGCGTCTTTTCCATTCCCAGTTCCCAACCTGCTGCCAGTGTGAGATGATGCATACCCCTAGGGAGGTCAAACCGATTTTTCAGAAAACAGAGTTTGACAGTTTATTTTTAATCCATAATAGCATAAATGCTACAGTATAATCAAATAATAATATATAAATCGCTGACTTTCCAGAACATAAGAAAATAGTTGTTTCCTTTAATACGATGTAAAAAAAATTAGCTGATTCCCTCGGCAAGAAATAACTATCATTGGGGAGAAAGGATCTGTGTAGTTTTTGTTCCATTTCAGGAACAGAAATTAAAAAGCAAGAAATGAATGGGTGTTCGATATTCATTTTAAAACATAAATAGAAAACGAGAATCAATTGGTTATTCGTGTTGCTGACTGATATTAAACACAATACATAAACTGAACTAGCTCTCGATTTTAAAGTTTATGGTATTATGTTCGGTTTTTATTATAACAAAAAGGTTAGATCTTTTTATAATTACCCAATTGACTTCGGTTCGTATTAAATCGTAGTAAAGAAAACAGCTGTTATTCTTTGATAAGTTAGGTATTTATATGTTGCTATTTGAGTAACATTTATGAAACTGTGAAAAAAAATCGCCAAAACGGATTTGACGTCCCTTTTAGGGTCTTACGAGTTTTATGTTGCAAACTGTTGTAATATTTTTTTTTAAAAGAGAGTTACCAGATCCATAAAAATATCTGAATGGCTTCTATGCTGATACCAGCCCAATATCAGCTGGTATTGGGGCTTTATTTTTCCCAAGTACTAATGGTATCTTAAAATCACAGAGCTAAGCTCATTTTAAGATTGTGAATCACCCCGAAATGCAACGCGGCGTGACATCAACTACAATGCAGAATAGTGGAAGCTGTCCTTATGAGGAATTATTACACTCTGCTGCCCTCTACTGTCAAAACCCCGCATCCATTTCCTTCTGGCCGGCAGAACTGCCGCTGCCATTGCCTCCAATAAGTTTAATAAACAGAGCACCTTCAACTTCTCAGCCTCCACAAATTTCAAACAGAGTGCAATAAAAGGTCATGCTACATCTACCATACATAAGCAAACACATCTAAAAGAGATGGAACGAAGACATTCCTCCCTGGCTGCTCAGTATTAATGAGCAAAAGAAGCGAGAGACACAGTCACAAACAACTCTATTCTTTCTTCATACTGGCTTGGCAAGGAAGAAGTGGCAAACTGCAAGTTAGTATCTCTGCTAGAACTGTTAGAAGATTTGGGGCTCTCAGAAATGAAGAATTTTCAACAAAGAAGCCAAAGAAGCCAGAGAAACATGAGACTACTTTTAGGCCAGTTAATTAAAGACAAATTTATTTTGAAGTTCAAGGATACAAAGTATTACAGTATTCTAGTGGATGAAGTGTCAGACTGTGCAGTGATGGAGCAGTTACTCATTTATATTAGTTGTCGACATCCACGGAGAGACTCATTTTGACTTCCTCGAAATCGAAGATGTGCTTGAAAACAGTCCGTCTGCAAATGCCGAAACCATCACAGAACTCATAACTGAAGAAATAAAAGCATGTGGATTACCAGCTCAGAATCTCTGTGGTTTTGGTTCTGATGGAGCAAGTGTGATGACAGGATCCAAATTAGGGGTAGGAGTACCCCTGAAAAAGACATCTATGATTATGATCCAAAGTCATTGTATTAATCACCGTCTAGCACTGGCATGTGGTGACACCAATGACATTGTGAAGTACATTCAGATTGTTGAAGTGACATTGAGACAGGTCTGGAAATGGCTTGAATACCCAATGTACGTTTGTGAAGGTCTATAAGACCACAAGACAATTGGATATTGAAGCTGGAAATAACTTGAACAAAAAGCTCAGTGTTAAAGTGCATAAAGCATGCCGCACAAGGTGGCTTTCAACAGGCAAAGCTGTTGCCAGTGTCAGCCAACATTTGGTCCCACTACTCCAGACTTTCAGGCAGTTTGAAGATAAAGATGCTACTGCAGCTGGTCTTTTGCAGCGTATGAACAACACAAAGTTTGTTGGTACACTAATGATGCTTAACAAAGTGCTGCCTCACCTGAATACCTTGTCCAAGATCTTTAAGAAAGACCACACATGTTATTCATGTCTGAAGACATCTCTCACACAAAGGCCATGATTCAGGATATCCAGACCAACTATGATGTTGTCAAAGATTTGACTGACTGTGTTGCCTCTGATGGTCCATATTCAGCTTTAGAATTCAATGGTGAAAAGGATCCTCAGATCATGTGCTTTTTTGGGACATTGGTCTACAGCTACAGCACAGAACTAGTAAAAAACCTGGACAATCAGTTCAAGGAGGCCTGCCCTGTGCTCCAGGCCTTCTCTGTCTTTGACCCTACCTGCCTCCCAAAGAGCACAGATGTGCAATTTCTGAACAACGGAGACGACCATATTAAAGTGCTTTGTGAGCAGCTGCAGTTCAACATGGATCAGGCCATAGCTCAGTGGAGGAACTTTAAATATGTCATGGCAGACTGGGAAGTTCCGAGCAGTGTGCTGAAAGGTGAAGATATTTCTCCAACTGCTTTCATCTTGAAGAAAATCATCAGAGAACAAGCTGTCCTGAAGCAGTCCTTCCACTATATAGTTGACATAGCAACAGTTTGCCTGTGTCAACCACTCTCTAATGCAGTGGTGGAAAGGGGTGCTAGCGCTATCAAGAGAATCAAGAGAAGACTGAGGAGCAACCTTAGAAATTATATGCTCTCCACCCTCTTGCACATCACCATTAATGGCCCGGAAAGAAGATCCAGTGAGTGTCATAAGATGCTAAATGAGGCCACCAAGCTGTGGAGGGAGAGCCGCACCAGGAACCTCCCGTCTCTCAGACCTCCACCCAGAGTTGGGGGGAAAGATTATGCTCAGTTCAACCCGAAAACACTTGTGAGCACTGGGATCCAAGTCAACCTCTTTGAGGAGGAGGAGGTGTTCCGGGGCAATGAGGGTCAAGAGGAAGATCCAAATGGTGACAAAAGGGTTCAGGTTGAGGGAGAGGGTGTTGCAAGCACCAAGGAGCAGCTCAGCAGGGAACTTTGAGCTGGGCATGGACTCGGATGATTGATGGTGAAGATGATAAACCTTACAGTGAAGGTGTCAATAAATAAATAAAAAATAATAAATAAGGTCTAATGATTCTTAATTACAAAAGTTCTGATCAGTCAGGAATAGGCTTAGTTTTAAATATTAATAGCTATTTACAGACTGTGTAGGCTAAAATGCACAAGAAGTCTAATTCTCCTTTACAATAATGCACTACATGTTTACAATCGAGTAGGCAAACACATTAAAATATGCAATAATTAAGATCAGTGTATATGATTGAATAGTGTGCCAGAGGCCACCAAATTTGGGCTTTTATGGCCAAAATTTTCCCCCGGGGGGGCATGCCCCCGGACCCCCATAGCTGGCTACTTTTTCCCACTGGCTGGCTACTCCATATCCTTGTGGAAAGCTTTGGGTCTTCCTGGTAGGGGGTAGAAGTCATTAGCAAATTCCTGTTGAAATTGAGTTACCTCTGCCTGCTGCTTCGGAGTCAGATGGCTGTTGATTGGGACTGGATTCTATTTTTATTCAAATTGGGAATCTCCGGTCCCAGCTCCTCTGGCATGACCTCCGTTGTAGCTAGCAAAGCAGGGTCTACCTCTCTCCACAGTTTTAGTAAATTGAGATGGTAGATCTGACGTGCCCCTCCCCTATCAGAATGAATGACCTCATAGTCTACACCCCCGACCTGCTGTGTGACCTCGAAAGGGCCTTGCCACTTGTAGTAATTTGGATGCTGATGACGGAAGTAACACAAGGAATTTGTTTCCCGGTTTAAATGTTTGCAATTGAGCTCCCCTGTTGTATTGCCACCTGTGACGTTCTTGAGCCTGGAGCAAATGCTTGTGTGCAATTTGACTAAGTGAATGTAGCTTTGCTCGCAGGTCAAATACGTATTGAATTTTGCTTTTACTTTGGTTTGGACCCTCCCAAGTTTCTTTTAGCAGGTCCAAAATGCAACAGGGCCTTCTCCCATACAATAATTCAAAGGGAGAAAACCCTGTGGATGCTTGGGGAACCTCCTTCACTGCAAACAACAGGGAGTCAATTAGTTTGTCCCAATTTCGTAAATCGATGGTAATAGGTTTGAACAATTCTGTGTCTCAACTTCATTCTGAATACGCATTCCCACACTCACACTCTGTAACTGTTTCCCATTGTTCGAGACGAATGACCACAAATAGAGTTCAATCAGGATTTGTAAGGATATACAATAGCCACAGATCAAAGGGGTGTCACCGGCAGCAGACCATTTGGGTGTCCCCGGGAAGTCTGGTGCAATGTATATTCCATCCTTCCTTGGGAACGTTCACACTAGGCAATCACCACACCTCTCAACAGAATAATTCAACCTTCACTTGTGGTTGTCTCTTCTCGTTGAGTCTTAACTGATATATTGTGATCAGAGGAGCACTTTCTCTGGGTATCGTGTTGCATCCACTAGGATTAAGACAAACCGATTCATAGCACTTCATTCTAATGACCTGATTAAGTTCATATCAATTCTTTCAAAGGGGACCTCGATCAATGGAAGCGGATGCAAAGGAGCTTTTGTCATGGCCGCTGGATTTAATTTTTGACATTCCGAGCACTCCGCACACCATTGGCGGATGTCACCCGGTATGCCTGGCTAATAAAATCGAGCCATTATACGGTTAAGTGTCTTGTCCTGCCCAAAATGACCTGCCATCGGATTGTTGTGAGCTGCCTGAAAAACCATTTTCCAACGGCTTTTTGGTACTAAGAGTTGTGTACTATCCTCGTTTGTATATGGGTCCCCGCTCACCTGATACAAATTATCTTTAATAATGCAAAAATCGGGGTATGTCACTGCCCTCTGCTGGTCGAGAAGCCTCCGATCAATTTTAATCACCTGGCTGGCGACTTGACTCAGAATTTCATACCTAGATTGTTAGAGGGCAAAGTCAGTCACTCTGGAGAGCGAGGGAGGGCAATTGGTTCCCCCGCCCCGACCCCGTATCAGACATTTCTGCTTCACCAGGACCAGGGGTTTGTCTACCAGATGGCCCCTCCCCCGCATTGCAGTCACCCATGACCTGCTCCCTCCCCCCTCTGTGGTAAAAGGACAATGAACTCACCCCCCTTGTCGGGCCCCTTCCGCTAGTCTTAGTCTTGCTATTTCCTGAAACGACGGCCAATCATGTCCCAGAATTAGCAGAAGGGGGGTTGTGGTGGAAATTCTATGTACATCCACCGGTGGTGAGAAGAGTCAAAAGACGCACAATATTCAATTAAAGCTTTAATGTTTGCAAACATAAGCTTATCCTGAGAGACACTCTTACCTAGTGCTCTGAGACGTAGCCCAGAGGTTTCCTTTTTTTTATAGCATAACCAGTGACAGGTTGCCATTAAAAACTGATAAACAGGATACATGTGCATTTTCAGTAATATTAATTTTAGAAATGACATCTTGGCAGATGTGTGCGGAGGTGGCTTGTCTGTCTCTTGACCTTTCTTTTCTCAGAATCATTTCTCTGTCTTACTTCGCAAGAGAGCAGGCAGGTGTTTGTGGTCAGCACATCCTGTAGCACACACACACTTGCCAAAATGTAGACATATGACACCCATATCTTTACTTTGAATTTTACCAACACAGGGTGCAGGCAGTAACCCCTGCCACCATGCTATACTTTTGTCCCCCAATTAAAATTTAATCCGTGCAGTTGGATAATAATGTACATTCCCGTGCACACACTGAATGCCCACCTCCGTAAGTCTATCAATTGCCTCTGGTGGTACCAGGTGCACAAGGGTATGATAGCAACCAGAGTCCAACACCGGCTGGATTGTATCCCCTTACATACTCACCGGTAAGAGATATGTCTCTGCTGGAGCGGGGGAGGGAAGAATGCATGGTGCGTGGAGCGTGGCTTCCGATGTTCACCTCCATCAGAGGGAAATCTTTTCGGACGTGCCCCTCACGTCCGCAATCCCAACAACCCTCCCCCATTGTTTCTGACGTACTCGTCTGACCTGAAACTGGGGAAAGGGGGTTAAAGCAGGGGGCCAAGGGTTGTGTGAATCATGGTGGTGCTTTAGAGAAATGGAAGCTTGGGACTGGGGCAGGATTTAAACAGGGAACTGGGCAAAAAGGGGAGGGGTGGGGAAGGTGGGGAGGGTTTTTAAAAGGTCCGCTTCTTGGCGGATCTTTTAAAAACTGCTCCAATGCCACTTGCTCCACGATTTCTTCAGGAGTGCAGTGCTCCGGTTGCAGCCAGTGTCGGCAGGAGTCAAGGAGCTGCTGAGCATAAGCGAAGGGCTGACCGACTGCAGCAAACAAAAGTTTGCGCAGCTTCTTCCGGTGGCCCTCCGGCTTCAGTCGCACCCATACCCAGATGGTGGCCCAGAGGGTTGCGTAATCGGCCAGTGCATTGGCCGGTATGTTGCGGGCAGCCATTTGTGCCTCCCCCGAGAGCAAAGGGAGGAGGCGCAGCGCCCACTCCTCCACCGACCAGTTACACACCGTGGTCATCCTTTCAAAGAGTTCGATAAACGTCTCCGGGTCATCCTCCGGTCCCATCTTCTCCAGTTTCAGGTTTGCCTGGAGGGGGGTCAGGGTGAGACTGGCTGTTTGCTCCTTCAGCAACTCTGTCATGACAGCTCGATCCACAGCCTGCGATGCAGACATAGCTCGCATCACTTGTTGCTGATGTTCCTGCAGGTTGTGGAGAGCTTGGTGTTGCGACTCCTGCATCTGTGCTAGCTGCTTCACCATCTGCACTAGCGGAGAGCTTTCCATAGTCAGAGACTCCTCTGCCCAAATATGTCACATGCTGTGACTACCCTGGAAGGGACAGAAGAGCTGGACAGAGGGAGATGCAGATATCTCTGCCGTTTTATTGCGAGTGAGAGAGAGCAATCAGAACAACCACAAATGAAAAACCTTCGCCTGTCACCCTCACGGGATCTGGACAAAAAGTATAAACTAAAACAACAAAGACAAAATAAATTAAATTATACAGGTCGCTTTTCAGCTTCATACGTGGTACGGGCTCTCTCTCACAGTCGTAGGGGAACCCCTGTCTCAGACCCCTACTGTGGAAAGAAGCACACTTTTAAATCCTGGACTGATTCGTAACATCATCCAGGTATGTGCCTATTAACCAGGAGGTGTGGTCCTCTAATTGCCCTGAATTCGTCCCGCAAACCGAGCCCTGCCGCACGTGCCCTTGGCATGTATAAAGATGCTGAGTAGGCCCTGTTGACCTCGATTTTGGATCGAGATGGCAAGAGGAAACGATCTAAGTAAGTTTGAAAGAGGGTTCATTATTGGGGCACAGCTGGCAGGAGCTTCATTCACAACGACTGCTCAACTGGCTAGTGTTTCAATAATTCTCTGTAAAAAGCGCTATACAAATAAAATTGAATTGAATTGAACAGGAACTGTCCCTAACAGGAACATCTGCATTTATAGGGTCAAAAATTGTGGTAGAAAGCACACATTCAATGACCGTCATGCTTGTGCATTAGTGTGATATGCAAGAAAAAACTGAACTGCAACTCTTTCTCAGGTGACTGAGAATGTCAAAGCAGGACGTGATCAGACTGTGTCAGCAAGAACAGTCCATCAACAACTACATAGAGAAGGATATTATAATAGAGTCGCAGTGCATAAATCCCTCATTACAAAGACAAATGCACGTTTGAGAGTTCAGTAATGCAAAAACCATAGGCACTGGTCAACAGAAATGTGCAATGGTCAGATGTGTCATCCTTCACCATATTCTCAACAAGTGGGTGAGTGCATGTGTGGCGTACATCAAGCGAATGGTACAGGCCTGAATGCTTGATCCCTGCAGTGAGGGGGTCCGATGGCTGGCATGGTTTGGGTCCACTTGTCCCCTTAGAGGGAAGGGTCACTGCAGAATAATACAAAGTTATTCTGAGTGACCACCTTTGTCGTATGATGAAACGTTTTTATCCTGATGGGAGAGTTCTCTTACAGGATGACAATGCCCCCATCGAAAAGGGCACAAGGGGTTACTTTTCAAAAAACTGAGGATAGTGAAAAAACACCAAAATCACCCTAGGCCTCTAAGGGCTTTAAATGTAATGTACAACACAGGTTAATTAAATGAATAAAACAAATTATGAAACACAACTAATAACTACAGCCTCTACATTTTTATCTATCTGTAATTAATCTATTTGTACAAATTAACTGCATGGAATGTGCTGACTGGATGCATTTGGGCTTATCATGTTTTATGATAATTGGTAATTTTTGTTATTTAGTGACATCCATTTTAGTTATTTATCTTATTTTGTCTGTTTATGTTTAACTGCTTTATTCAATACAAATGCACACACAAAGCACTTAAAATTGCAAACCAATATTTTCCAACTGCTATACAAATTAAGCCATGACTATACGTTGAAGTGGAGCTGTGATCTGACAGACAGATCAAGTGGAAAAAAAAGAGAAAAAGCATGACATGGTTATGTATATATTGGTTACAATGAACAATGTAAGAACATACAGGCCCATTTGATTTAATTTTAATGCCAGAATTTCTTTATTTTATTCCAAAGAAGGGTTCTAATTTGAGTATGAGGGTGTGGCAGAGTTTTTTTTTTTTTGCTGATATTGTTTTCCACACCTCAAATCTTGCAGTCTTGAGATCTTGTGACCTTTCTCACAGGGAAATTGCAACCCTACAAAAGAATATTGAACACATATGATCCTTCACCTGCTGCTATTACAATTCTGCTAACAAGGCAATACCTTCCAGTGGCACTGTATCTACAATTAGACTCTGAGGTAAAAATACAGATATATCATCTATAATGTGAAACCATAACCAAACATTTCTCCCCCTCATTTTCTTTTCTTCTTCCTCCTTGTTGCAGCATTGTGTGATTCTGCTCATATTTAAATTTAAACATTCCTGAGAAATAAAGCAATAACCTTTTCCCCCCATGACAATGAGAACAATAAATAAGATAAGCTTGGTAACAGAAGATAGAGCACCATCAGGACACGCCGGTTGCATAATGCAGTTATGAAAATCAGTGATGGAACAAATTGGGTCATACATTTTTAACAAATGACTGGCAGATATTGCAGGCTTCCCGACACCATTAATACTGAGGTTGGAAACACAAGTTATTTTCTTTTTTTCATAATCAAGCTCAATTAAAATGATGAAATTGAATGAAGATTGTTCAGAAGAGTTGTTACAGAGCAATAGGCTAGATTACATGGGGAGGGAGGACATGGGGAGCTGGGATGGGAAATGGGGGATGGGAAATTAAAATCTTGGCTTAGATGGAACTGGATCTGCAAAAAGGCTTGTTGGTTGATGGGTCAGATATATGTTCTCCCCATGGAGGCTTTTCCTTGTATGATCATTGAATAAAGTGCTGACATTATCCCTCTCTCACAGATGGCGAGCAGTAAAGTACCCCGGCCAGCTCTCCCCATGCTTCTGCCTGGCTTCATGGCACGATATCCTGCATTCCAATGTTCTTAAGTGATGGTGGCAGGGTGCACCCTAATGGCTTTCATGCAGAATGTGAGAGGACAAAGCCGTGGGCTCGGGGCACATTCTTTGCATGTTTTGTGCAGACGCCTCTCTCTCACTGGACCAGGTAGAACTAGAACATGCCTCTCTTCCCCTTTTTGCACTCCCTTATTCCTATGTTCTGTCCCCTCCCCCTCTTTCCCTTTTTCTTTCATTCTGTTTATACGAGGGATGGGGGAGGGGGGGGGCATACAGTAGGGAACATTCCCCATGCTAAAAAGAACCAGAGAACGTCCCTCTGCTCATACTGTGTAATGGCAGTGATACAGGTGGCAGTCATTCACTGAATAACTGAATGAACTACAGCCACAAAGCCTAGCTCTCACAATGAGGGAGTCAATCCATCAGTGCAGTCTGCAGGGTGCATTGATCCGTTTGCTTAGTCACTAATAACACTGGTATGATAATAAAACAATTACGCAAACTATTGCTTTTTCTAAAAAAATTTTAAACCAATTAACATTAATTAAACCTTTTCACCAGCCAACTGCCCCCCCTCCCCTCCCCTCCCTAAAAAAGTAATACATGTATGTAACTGTATGCTTTTGTTTGGACATAACATTTGAACAGAAACAATTATAACTTCCAACCTGAGTACACTCGGCGTGTATGTGTGTGTGTTTGTAATGGTAAATGGACTGCATTTATATAGCGCTTTTATCCAAAGCGCTTTACAATTGATGCCTCCCATTCGCCAGAGCAGTTAGGGATTAGGTGTCTTGCTCAAGGACACTTCGACATGCCCAGGGCGGGGTTTGAACCGGCAACCCTCCGACTGCCAGACAATCAGTCTTACCTCCTGAGCTATGTCGCCCCTGTTTGTGAGTACAAAACTCAATTTTATTCACCAAGTAGCCTACACTTAACAAAACAATTATGCACCACTCTGTTAACTACCAACTTAGAGCTTTCAGCACCACCTGCAATAAAGGCTATCTTTACAAAATGTGTTTCAAAATCTGCAGATCTTTGCCATGAATATTCTCCTAGTGTCAGTTCGGTGAACGAAAAGTAGCTACATGTGTCCACAATTTTAAATAATGTCGATAAAGTATGTACTAGTTTGCAATGAAAATAAAAATAATTTTATTACTCACCTACAGCCTAATTGAGGAGAACTGGCTATATTTGATGTTATTGAGCATTTTATGAATATTACGTGCTAATATTCATGTAATTACATCACCATCAGTATTGACACCTGTGTATGCTTGCATTGTGTGCTACTGGTTAAACTGAACACTACGATAAGCCTTCTTTTTTTGCAAAGTTAAATGATATAATAATATAACACATTTTATTTATATAGCACCTTTCAAGCATAGAGCACAAAGCACTTTCTAAAGCAGATAAAAATAAGATTTGAATTTACAACACAGGGGTACAATAAAAGCAGCATAAATCAGAAGAACAGACAGAAAATAAAATAGCAATATAGATAAGAAAAGGCCATATTAAAACAAAGAATAAACAAAGAAGAACTAAACACAGTAAAGGTGAAACAATAAAAATGGAAATGATAAAACAGTAGCGTTAAGACCCAACAATTAAAAGAAGTACATCAACTAGCTATCAGTTATTACAGCGGTTTTGTAAAAAAAAAGAAAAATGTTTTTAGGCTAGTTTTAAAAGCAGAGACTGTATCAGCAGACGTAATATTGTATTGAAGGCTGTTCCAGAGCCTAGGGGCCATTACGGCAAAGGCTTCTCTTCTAAATAAACAAAATCTACTTTGAAATCATGGACATTTTTGCTCCTTTGCCATGCCATTGTTGTTTTCTCTGTTTCATGCAGCAATCTTTATCATTTCCGTGTTTTCCGATGACATCTGCAGAATCTGAGTCTGCACTCTCCACTGGCTTGGTTTAGCTGTGGTTCTATTTCAGCTGAGTTCACTGTCTTATCAATGTGTACTCCTAGCTTGACTGAGGAGGCAAGATGCAAGAGGACAAGTTGGATGGGCCGATGGAATCAGGGCTTGACATTAGCACCCGCCACCCACCAAATTTGATGTGACCTTTCAGCAGCATTTTCTATGAATTTTTTTTTCTGTAGTTTACGAAAGCATCTGAAATAGTTTAAGTCAATTTGTGGTGATACTACAACTCCCGTGAGCACTGGGTGCACACTGTGCTCATCCCAAGGGGCCAGCTTTCAGTTCTGATCCTCAGCACTGGATGTAATGTCGCCTTCTGTTTATATCGATGATTTTCGCTCAAAAATCCAGGTTTTCCATTGGGCTCCATTTATTTTTGACAGCAAAAATAAAATACTTCCGCTCAAATATTGATGTTAACTCTGTGCATTATATTAGAAAGAAAAAACGCTTATTTTTCCAAGGTAAAATATAGTTTCCCTGCCACACAGACGAAGATATGCATTTTTTTATTATTATTTATTTTAGCCTACATCATATTTGCACATCCTAGTTGGAAATCTGTATGATTTAATGCACAGGGCTCGGAAAGAGAAGCCGAAGCATTTCTAAGGTGCATTTATGGCAGAAAGTTGAGACCACCGAGATGAAAAAAATATAAATATATTTTAATTAATTTAGCGTAATCCCCTAGTAGCCATGACGCCGGTGTCCTGAGATTTTTCAGCTCATACTTTCAGTGATTCTGCAATCAAACTATGGGTTCAAAAAACAAACTCTGTGTTCAGGCTCTATTAGTAGACGATTTGGGACAACCATACCGAATACAGAGTTTCTAACCATTGTCGGGCTGGTCATCCATTTACCAAGCACCTCCTCTGTGCAGTCTCACAATAGTGTCTATCTGGGCATTCATAAAAAATATTCTTTCACCATTAAAAATTTGTATTCCGTCATAAGATAAACCCAACAATAGCCCTAAGATATGTCAATACAGCTGTGAAAACGCTGCTCACTGAATAACGAAATAAACTAATTTTTCTAAAATTATACCATGTCATTTTACTGTCAATATCTTGGACTAAATATGGAATAAATATACAACCTTATCATTGGTTTTACGTGTAGAGATGTCCCTTTCGAGACTGAGTGGTCATATATTGTCTTGGACAATTCGTTTGTGAAATATACGCTCAGTTGTGATGCCTGGGTACCTTCCAAAATAGCTGTGCGTAATTGTTTACGGTGTTGTTGCCCTTTGTAATACAATCTGGCTATATAGATTGACAAGTAATCTATCCAACAGATGACAGAATAAGCTTTCTAACAATGCATAACATGTCTAATTTAACTTTTGAAAGCGTTTTATAGCTCAGCGTAACCGAAAGTTTGCTTCTCATCATCGCCTTCAACATTGACTTTGGTAGCAGTAAAAGACACTGCACCTGGTGAAATTTTATCGAAGTTTCCTCATTTCTTAATAATTTTGGGAATTCAGATAAGCTGGGAATCACCTGAAATGCAAGTTGGATCATGTCTTGCACACTATAATCATATCCTGTGTATTAAAGGAATGGCTGACTGAGGCTACTGCAAATGAACTTCTGTGCTGTGTCCGAAAAACTAGCCCACCACAGGTGATCTGTCAGAAACACGAGTCCAAGGGGTCAGGTTCAATCCTTTTATTGGACAACAGAAAGTATTAATAAACTAATATGGGTTGAACGACTATACAAAAGGAGCTATACAATGACTATAAAGAAATGCTAATACTCAAGTTGACCACATGGTGGCTCACTAACATCACAATATGTGCAGCATCACAATACAAGTGGCAAAAAGGGAGTAATTATTCTTACACAGAGACTGAAAATATTTATCATAACACAGTCAAACAAACTAATAGCAATGTACATTGATACTGCACCGAAATATGGGCTTAAACTATATTATCTACTAAATCAACATACTCTGTAGGAAAAATGAACACATGAACATATTAGTAGGTTGCATAGATTATTAGCAGCACCAAGTGGTTAGAAGCTTCGAGAATGGCGCGAAAACATACAAAAATGACACTGGATGAGTTCGCAAAAAGACATTATTACTGTAACCTCACAGCACCAGTGATTAAGCAATGGTGAATGAACTAGTTGCCTACATCCAGACAATTATCATTATTCTTATTGGCTGGAAAGGCTTGGGCATGGGCTAGTTAGCAAGAATAACAACGAGGGGATGCGACTACCAGGCTTAACTTGAAATAGCTCTCATGAAGTGAATAACTATACAGAAAATAACACAGCAACACTACATAATATTCAACTGTATATACATTACGGAATTACTTACTTTTATATGCATGCACACCAAAAGAAAAAGGGACATGCTACGACATAGGACAACTGGAGTGCTCGCATCCTCTGCACAATAAAGGCCTGCCTTGCACAGAATGTTATGTCGTTCTCTTTCTTCCAGTATGGCTGCCTGTAACCACTGGGAACTAATTTCTGTGCAGTGGTAGAGTAGGTAAAACACTAGAAAAGCCTGATATTATTGTTTCACTGTGACTTGTTTACAAGATCCAGTAATGAGACACCGAATTATGTTTTTGTTGATATATTTACATTACATTTACATTACAGGCATTTGGCAGACGCTCTTATCCAGAGCGACGTACAACAAAATGTATAACCATAACCAGGAACAAGTATATTTCTCCTATATCATCACACAGCAACTGTTCCATTGCCATATACAAAACAATGGTTGCTATGTTACAGGCAGCCATGTTGGAAGACAGAGAACTACACAAACATTCCGTGCAAGGCCGCTATTCAGCAGGTGGAATCGAAGTGATGTCATCGTTAGCTATTCTACTATGAAAAACGGACCATACCAAATGAGAAATGGGACATACCATTAGCAGAGGGGTGAAAAGAGGGTGGCCTTTTAAACATCCTGTGTAAAAACCATACCGTCTCTTGTACCTGAGTGAATCCTCAACAATGAACTAGTTCCAGCAGTAATTTGCTAATCACAGGTCCAAATGAATGCTTTGGCTACTTTACCTATTCCTCTATTAAGTGCATGCCATATATTGTGTAGGTACAGTGTTTCCCATACATAGATTTATGTGTGGCGGCCCACCAAGAATCTTTATTGTTGTTCTTATCATGTTTTTGTGTTTATGTGGGGGTTTTATTTTGATGCTCTCTCCTGGGCTGAATGGCCAAATTAAGCGTACAGCCTGCTTAGACCTCTTGCGCAGACAACGTGTGGACGTTGCCTTTATACAAGAATCTCATTTAAGAACTGTAGACGTTCGTCGCTTTTTGAACAAGCACTACTGCGTGGCCGCATCTGCATCGCTAGACACCAAAACTAGGGGCTCATTAGTCGTACTGAAACGTAATCTCTCAATGAATATATTAGAAAAATTTGGTAGTGAGGATGGTAGGATTTCTTATATCAAGACAATTATATCTGGGCGCAAATTCACTTTTATTTCTGTCTACGCTCCATCCCAATATGAACCAGTTTTTTCAAAATCTAACTACAATCTTACTGCATCTTCAGGATTTCTTGCTTGTTCTTGGTGCAGACATGAATACTTTTGTAAACTTGACATTGGATAAATCTGTTCAGCGCTCTACGCCCACCCAGTTACGTGCATCTAAAGATTTTCAGAACTTTTTGTTGGCACTTAGTTTAACATACCTATATCGTACTATTAATCCCACATCTAAACAGTATACTTTTGAATCGGCGAGACATCAGAATTTTTCTAGAATAGATTATATACTAGCTTCATCTGCATCTTTTTCTGAGATACATAATGTTGTAATCAAGCCCTGCTCTCTATCAGATCACAGTATTGTCTCAGCGCATTTCACACTCCTGGGCACGACTTCCAGAGCACCACGTTGGCGGTTCAATGTCTCCCTTCTCAAAAATGAAGATTTTTGTGTCTTTTTTAAAAGAAAACTAAACACCTTTATAGATTTTGGGGAGACGTAGCTCAGGAGGTAAGAGCGCTTGTCTGGCAGTCGGAGGGTTGCCGGTTCGATCCCCCACCCTGGGCATGTCGAAGTGTCCTTGAGCAAGACACCTAACCCCTAATTGCTCTGGTGAATGCGAGGCATCAATTGTAAAGCACTTTGGATAAAAGCGCTATATTAATGCAGTCCATTTACCATTTTAATGCAGGCTCAGTAGACGACAGCAGATTTTTGTGGGATGCCATAAAGGTCTGTATTAGGGACTCCTCAATTTCGTTTTCATCTCACCTTTATAAAAGTAGACTTCGCAGGATAACTGAGCTGGAGAATACTCTTATCCAGCTTGAGGCGCAACAACAAATGACATACTACGAGGCTTTACAAGGGAGAATAGCTGTGACAAGAACTGAATTAAATTATATGGAATTCAAAAATTAAATTCACTCTAACTCGCTAGGTCGATATAGCTAGCTACCTAGCATCGACTATGCTGGTATCGATCACATTGCAGTTAAACAAATCTAATAAATTAATGATACACCGATTTCTATACAGCCCCTGACATAAGCAGTTCTTGGTTCTAGATCAGCCAAGTGTTGGTGCTGCTCTGGAACCAATTTTCCTGGCCGAGAGCTGGTTCTTTTGCTGTTGAAACGCGAAGAACTGGTTCGAGATTAGGCAGCGGCTCTGAACCGGCCCTCAAAGTGCCTTGGTGGAAAAGGGTAATAGTCACCCCCACAATATCCCTTCTTAAGGCAGAGAAGGTGAACATGTTGGTTTTTCTGGAAAAGAACATGTAAAGCACTGTCGCCAATTTCCAATTTAGTTTTAATTTTTTTTCATTTTGAAAAAAAGAAAAAAAAGTCATTTTGACTTTTGCCATTTATCTTACAATATGCTACAATAAGAATCAGAATCAGAATCAGGTTTATTGGCCAAACATGCTTTTTTCACATGTAAGGAATTTGACTCTGGTTCACAGTAACTCACACTGTACTTACATTCACAATGTCAACAACAAGCAACAATGACAAACAACAAGAGTAGGTTTTACCTACAGTGAGCAGTAGTGAAAGTGCGTTGTGCATATACAAATAATAAATATGTAATAAATATAAGTGTATGAATAAATTACTGCACTATGAACATGGCTGTGGGTATGTATGACTATTTTTTGATAGACAGGTCACATGACTGGGTTAATTGTTCATGAGAGTGATGGTGTGTGGGAAGAAGCTGTTCCTGTGTCTATTGGGTCTTGTGTGCAGTGCTCTGAAACGCCTTCCGGAGTGGAGGAGTTCAAAGATGTGGTGGCCAGGATGCGAGGGGTCAATAATGATCTTCCCTGCCCGCTTCCTTGCTCTGGAGTTGTAGAGATCCTGGAGTGAAGGGAGGTTTAGTCCAATTATCCTTTCTGCAGACCTGATGGTGCTCTGCAGCTGGTGTGTGTCATGTTTTGTGGCAGTGCCAAACCACTGTTATGGTGGTGGAGAGGACAGACTCAATCACAGCTGAGTAAAACTGCACCAACAGTTCCTGAGGCAGGTTGAACTTCCTCAGCTGGCGCAGGAAGTACATTCTCTGCTGGGCCTTTTTTGTGATGGAGACGATGTTGGTCTCCCACTTCAGATCCTGGGAGATTGTAGGAAATCTGAAGGTCTCCACGGCTGCCACAGTGCTGCCTTGTATGGGGAGGGGGGTTGCCTAAACAGTTGGCAGTTGGTTATATTGAGTTTCCTATTAGCTGCAATCAAGACTCCCTTCGTCTTGTTCACAGCACACGAGCTGGAGATAATCCTAAAATACTTATTCTGAAATTTACGAACATCTACTGCTTTTAGATGAGGTTCTTGAATAAGAGCGATATCAGTTTTACGGTGTTAGAGTGATGTTAGAGATCAAGACATTTAACTCCCTTCAGTGGACAATTGTCACCATGGATGTTCCACGAAATTATGTTAAACTCACCCATCAGAAATGAGCAAATATAATAAAAATATAGCAAATGAAATAACATGTATGTCAATCTAGCAGGATTAATAAACCTGTTAAAGTGCAATATAGAAAACCTATTTGGTAAAATTTACACCCCCCCAGGTGTTGATGAGAAACATTTGTAGGGGGGGGCACCAACATGTAGAAGATATAAACCTATATCCTCACAGGTGACGCCAGGATATATTAATCAGTCTCATAAATTAAGTATACAAACTATAAACTGGCAATTTAAATTAATAATTAATTTAATTATTATTAAAATGACACATTAATAGTCAATCTTAAGCAAATCATAATATACATTCAGCTAATGCTAAATTAATATAAATGATTTAGCTAAGAGGTGAAGGTATTCTACTAGGTTCTTTTGAGCGCCTGACTCAATTCAACACAAGAGTAATATCAATGCAGACAGCCTTGTAAATATAATAAAGTTTATTAAATACAAAGTACCGAAAAGGGAAAAGCACAATTCACTACAGTGAGATATAATAAACTACGTGAGCGCATGGCATGTGTGTGTGGGCGTTGTGTGTGCGTGTGTGTATGTGTGTGAGGAGTGTTGGATGTTCTCCTACGTGTGGAGTTGCGTACTGCAGACACTGCAGGAGTGTGTGAATGGAGGGGTTTTTGAAGCTAGACAAAGCTAGTGAAAAAACAGAGGCGGATGAAGCGTGCCAAACAGATACAGGGTAACTGAATAGGCACAGTAGTGCAGTGGGTAGCACTGTCGCCTCACACCAAGAAAGTTGTGGGTTCGAATCTTGGCTTTGGGCCTTTCTGTGTGGCGTTTGCATGTTCTCCCCGTGTCCACGTGGGTTACTCCGGTTTCTTCTCACAGTCCAAAGACATGCAGGTAGACTGATTGGAGACCCTAAATTGCACATAGGCATGAGTGTGTGAGTGAATGGTGTGTGTAAGGAACTGGGCTCGTAACCGAAAGGTCGTAGGTTCGATTCCCGGGTAAGGACACTGCCGTTGTGCCCTTGAGCAAGATACTTAACCCACATTGCTTCAGTATCTATCCAGCTGTATAAATGGATACAATGTAAATGCTGTGTACAAAGTTGTGTAAGTCGCTCTGGATAAGAGCGTCTGCTAAATGCCTGTAATGTAATGTAGTTTAGTGTCTTTTGTAGTCCATGGTACCTACACATTAGGTAAACAAAACACAAGTGAAAGAAATAAAAATTAAAACAGGCAAAAACACACATACCAGTAAAAAGGTATAATAGGTGGTTAGCCAGGGAGAAACAAGAACATCCCTGCAAAAACCAGCAAACAGAAAACGTCATTATTCCTTGGTTTTGGCCAAGAGGGTGTGACACCCCTCCATAATCCTTCCAGTGTGATAAGGAAATCCAAATAATGATAACAATGAGTACTAATAATAGTAAAAACAAATATATGATGCGCCAAAATTGTTCACCGCTTGAGGTTGGTCAACATTTCCAGTACCAAATGAAATGAAATAAAAAATGAGGGCTCCTGCTCTGAGAGTTCAGAGTTCAGCGAGTCTTTCTTTCAGGCCATTGATTAAGCCCAGCAAAATACTGACCTTGGGGATTCAACGGCATGACATCGAGCTCGTCCTGTGCAGCGTCTGTGTTAGCGTCGGCCATGTTGTTCACTTGCAGTCAAAGTTCCTTCTTTGCTTTTTTTGACAGTGATTTAAATGCAGGAGAAGGGGTGTTGGGAACCATTTATTCTTCCGATTGCTTATCTGTTGACTCCATTAGATACTAAATGTGTAAAAAGATTTCAAAAGTGGGAATTTATATGGAATTATGTAACAAAAAAATAGTACTTTGGAGGAGCTAGTAAAGACAAGGCTACCATCTCTGCTGAAAAATCAATCGGAAGTCTCCGTTACATCACTGGCACGGATTGGTTGGGGACCCGCTGTGCCCCCTTCATGTCGGCTTCATGTTTTTCCCATTGAAATTCCTGGGCCTTCAAGACGTTAGCATCCTTTGTTCCTCCAAGAAAGCCAGAGTTGTTTCATTCTGGGCTCTATTGCGCTCAATGAGTTTGAGTTTCATCAAATCCTCCGTTTTGTTTTGCCAGTCTCTTATAGACAGCTTAGAAAAATGACTACTCAAGTCTCCTGTAACTTCTTTTGACAGCAACACTTGAACCAGACATGTCCACATTCTCCAATATATGTGATACCATGAGAGGTTGGTTGTCAGGGTGTCAGGCATGGGTAGTGTAAACGATACCAACAAGTACACAAAACCAGGGTTTCAAAAAAGTACAGCTTTTACTTTAGTCAAAAGGGTTGGAAAAAAGTTAACTCAAAAAGCTTCTTCATTAAAAAAACTGCACTAATAGAAAAAGGTCTCTTCAACAATCAAAACACAAAATCCTAGAAAAAGTCCTAGTCCTAGGAGGATTCAGTTCTATATGCCTGCTCAACCACTTTACTCTGCAGCAACAGGGCACCTTGTGTCCCTTCCCATCCGGATAAAGGGTTCTCGCTCATCCCTATCACAGAGCTTCACCACCCTAGCTCCCCGGTGGTGGAATGAACTTCCTGTCCCTCTACAAACCACTCCCTCATTACCCATCTTCCGCCATGGTCTGAAGACGCATCTCTTCAGACTATACCTGGACTAATTATCACCACTCTACGGATCATTTCTATCACTTAAATTCCCCTCTTTCATGCCATTCATGTTACATGTACCTCCATTCCAGCACTTATTGTACTTTGTATAATCATCCTGATGTTGTTGATTGTACTGCCCCCTAGTTTAATTTAGCATAGAATAGGTCAGAGTAATGTTCACTGGGTGAACTGGACTTTGTGTTCCTGGATATGAAAAACTGTATAAAATGAGTATTGTACCTCATCGGGCCTGTGTTTTGTAGCTGTTCCAATTACCTTTGGCATGAACTTTTGTACATCGCTTTGGATAAAAGCATCTGCCAAATAAATGTAATGTAATGACTTGATATCCTTCAGGTGTGCTGACCTGCACACAGACTCCAGGGGATTGTAGTTTTTTAGAGGGTTGCCATTTATGTAGTCCCAACTATGGCCGGCAGATGGGACATAGCAGTTATCAGCCAGTTAGTTTTGGTGTTGGCTTCAGCCACCGGAGGGGAATATTTCTTCCATCAAGAACCCAACCTCTTGTGGTGTCACAACACATACAAAGCACTACAAGTCATTAAGACTTGCAAAATCTAGGCCTGCCATTAAATGTACTGATATCAGTGTAGCACAGTGGGTCGGACGGAGTGTAGCACAGTGGGTAAGGAATTAGACTTGTAACCGAAAGGTCGCAGGTTCGATTCCCGGGTAAGGACACTGCCGTTGTACCCTTGAGCAAGGTACTTAACCTGCATTGCTTCAGCATATATCCAGCTGTATAAATGGATACAATGTAAAAATGCTTTGTAAAAAGTTGTGTAAGTCGCTCTGGATAAGAGCGTCTGCTAAATGCCTGTAATGTAATATCAAATTAGGCCAAGTTACAATACACACTATTGTCTATCTTAGCTAACACTAATTAAACATGCTGTATTCCAAAGCCATGCTGCTACCCAATATGTCCTAAATTATTTCAAGTAACTTGGCCCTGTGTTTTTTCTTCTTACCATCTCAACACATTGTGGTCATTCCAACTTGTAAGTGTGACTGTGGCATGTCTCGGTTTGTGGGAGAGGTTCAGGGTAATCAAAGGACCATGCCCACTGGTTATGTGGGCACACGCACCTGGAGTGCATTACCAATTAGGCCGGGTATTTAAAGTGTGCTCTTTTCTCAGTAGGCGGGTGTGACCGGAGAACTCGTAGGTCGAGAGAGAGACAGAGAGCGCTGCTCCAATGGAGGAGCTGGAAAGCTGCTGTGGGGCTGTTTGTTTGTTTTGTCTTTGTTTTTTTAACCTGGATCTTGTGGAGGGCAAAGCCGTTTTGTTTTGTTTCTAATGGATCGCACTCTCTAATCAGCATTTCAATAAAGTTCCAGAATTTCTGTATCTCCCCATGCCGAACTCTTCTGTCAACAAAAGGTCACATCAAAGTATCACATTTTAAAAAATGGCCACATGGGTAAACACATCATTTAAATTAATGCTTTAAACACCTGATGAACACTTACACACCAGAGAGAATATGTTTATACTTGTAAAGTTTGTTTTACAAAATGTATAAGCTCTCAAAATCTGCAACATTTATGATTGCAAAATACGAAAAATACTGGACATACATGCATACACACATACATACATACATAGAATACTTTGTTATCCCCATGACAACATTTTCATAGCAGCATGTAATATTCACATGTACAAACACACATTTAAACAAAGAAACATTCAATCATTGACATGGAATTTTTAATATTTAGGCCTACGAAATCAATATTGAATCTTACAGACCTATCCAGACATATGCTTGCCCCAATAATGTACTATAGGCTTGATATTCAAATGAGGTTTCACCAAAGAAGTACAATAGTATAATTTGTTTTACAAAGTAAAATAATAAAATCTTATGTCTGAGTACAATTTTCTAAACAGAACAATTTTATTCATGCTTTGTATTCAAGATGTGCTTCTCATACACCCAAAGCACTGGATGCAGGTAATTGTGTAAACGTGCCGGGCACGTTAACTTGTCCTCCTTTTTTTGTGTGTGGTAAGAGTGCCGCTCTTCTCTATAGTCTGGAGTATATGGTGATAGGCTCTCTCCTATGTCTGTCCTTGCTCTTCCTCCTCTCTTTTGCTCCCTCCTCCCCTTTTTTTGTTTGGTTTGCCTATTTTGATTTGTGGTTGTTGGTTTGATATCTTCGTGTGTTATTGGTAGCATTTCTTGAGTTTTTTATTTTATTTATACCGGCCAGCCTATTCTGAATGTGTTTTTGCCAAACTTACATGTGCTCAGCAGCCTAATGTACTGTAGCAACCTGAGTCCTGAGGTTGCAAATACTTGCATATTTGCACAGTAGTCTAGAGCTGCCATAGAACCCTGACATGGTGACATTTCTTCTAGTTTTCCTAGCTATTGCTTATTCATTTTTTTTTGCTTATTTTTTAATATTCATATGTCTTGTCCTATACTCTTGTTATTTGTAAAATAAAAATCATTGTATTATTTTCCTATCCCAGCCTCTGTCTCGGTCCATTCAATTTGATAATTGAGTGGGCCTCCCATCCTTCTAATTGGGAGTGGCATAGTCTAACTTAAATTAGCATAGGAGCATTTATGCCTCCTTCGTGTTACATACTGTATGTGTGAGTAACTAAGCATTTTTGTACATTGAAAATGTCTTTTTTTCAGATTGTGATTACATTGCAGGCAGAATATTCAACTTCCCTACCAACTAAAATGCAAAAAAACAAATGTGGGGGCCGGACAACCAAATGTAAACATTTTTCTCCTGTGCTCATGACTTGCTAATATTTTGTAAGCTAAGAGGATTGTTAACATTAAAACCTTGGTAAACGTGCAAAGTAATTCCAGGTGTGTCCCTATTTTTCCTGCAATAATCCAATATCTATATATTTTTTTTATATTTTCTCTGTACGAAATTGTGGAGCCTTAATTATAATGTGGCATGGGTTACACAGCTTATTTTTATGACCCTCTCCTTGTAATCATTTAAAGTCTTGAATAAAGAGAGCAACCAGAAATCTGAACACAAATATTAATTGTAGACCGCCTGTTGTAACATCTAACAGTGCCACCCTGCATGCCACGTCTGTTTAGGGTTTTTTTGGTGCGTACCATCAGGCCTGAAAAAAATTCAGAGAACCACTGATATTTCAAGAATACACTTTCAGTTGAAGGAATGCATTTTCTATTGGATGAATGTGAAGTCATGGCATAAAAAATATTTAAATAATATGTTTAACTTTGCTGCATTACTTTATTACTTTTGTATAATTAAAATTGTGTTTTTTAGAATGGCAAAGATTTTAAACCGTTGAACAAAAAAAATTTTGGATGCAGAACCACCAAACCATCGGTATGGGCATTGGCCAATGTTCCCCCCAAATAATCAGAAATCGGCATCAGCCAGAAATTTTCATATTGGTGCATCTCTACTTGTAACCTTAACATAACCTCATTGAATGTCTTCAGCAGCATTCCAGTTCTGAACATCACTTTGAAATAATGGAATATTGAAAGAAAGTGCCACCTCCACACCTTGTCCAAATATGATTGGCTTGTGACACATCAAATATGTTCCCACATTTGCTTGAATGCTTTGGGCATTCGCTACAATTACTGAAAGCCCTGTGCCAGGCGGAGTCCCCATTCAGACTGTACCCAGACACTATCCAAACAAAAATCACGATTCCCAGTTGAGTCAAACCTCACATGAGATCATTTTTAAGAATTTTTTTTTTTTTAAGTAAAATAAAGTACAACATTTTATTTTTTGGGATTCCCCTATGTTTGTAATGGGGCTCTACTATACTGTAGTGTGGTGCTGTGTTACTGAAAAAGTTCAGATCCACCTCTGAGACAAGAATATATTTTATTAGCTATGATGGTAAAAGAACATCTTTTCATGCATCACTCAATGTCACATAAATAAGAAAGTGGGAGCCAGTATTGCTGCTTTTGACCCCAAGTGTTAAAACAGATTTATTTCAGCTTTAATTCACTATATCAGAATTCCAGTGGGTCAAAAGTTTACATACACGAAGTGGATAGTCTCATTAAGCAGACTGGAAGATTCCAGAAATTGATGTAATTACTTTATACAAGCTTCTGATTGGCCAATTGTCATAATTAGGAGTTGCCTGGGAGTTAATTGGCACCTGTGGCTGTATTTAAGGGCCTACCTTTAGAGCCACTGCCTTTTTGCTCTTGATACCATGGCCTTGATCCAAGCAACTCAGCCAAGACCTCAGAAAAAAAATTGTGGACCTCCACAAGTCTGGTTCCTCCTTAGTGCAATTTCCAAACAACTGAAGGTACCACAATCATATGTACAAACAATTGTACAAAAATATAAAAATCATGGAACCACGCAAACACTGCATCATTCAGGAAGGAGGCACAAATTAACTCCAAAGGCTGAACAAACTTTAGTCCGAAAGGTTCAGCTCAACCCCAAGATAACAACAAAGGAACTGCTGAAGGAGTTGGAGGCATCAGGTACCAAAGTATCCACATCCACCGTTAAAAGAATCCTACATTGCCATGGCCTGAAAGGCTGTCGCGCAAGGAAGAAGCCCCTACTCCGGCATAAAAAAGTCAAAATGAAGTTCGCAGGTGATCACCAGGAGGAAGACATAGCCTTTTGGAGGAGTGTTCTCTGGTCAGATGAATCAAAAATAGTTTGCCCATAATGATCGGCGCTATGTATGGAGGAAAAAGAGTGAGGCTTTTAATCCAAAGAACACCATCCCAACTGTGAAGCATGGGGGTGGCAGCATCATGTTGTGGGGGTGTTTTGCTGGAAAAGATGGCATCATGAGGAAGGAGGATTATCTAGAAATACTGAAGCAACACCTCAAGACATCAGCTAGAAAGTTGGCCGCAACTGGGTCTTCCAGCAGGACAATGATCCTAAGCATACCTCCAAAGTTGTAACTAAATGGCTTAAAGACAACAAAGTGAACTGAACTGAAAAAGCACGTCCAAGCAAGGAGGCCCACAAACCTGACTGACATACACCAGTTTCGTCAGGAGGAATGGGAAAAAATTGTGAGAAGCTTGTGGAAGGCTACCCCAAGCATTTGATTCAAGTTAAGCAATTAAAAGGCAATGCCACCAAAAACTAACAAAGTGTATGTAAACTTTTGACTCACTGAAAATCTGATATTGTACATAAAAGCTGAAATAAATCTGTCTCTAAGCTATTTTGAAATGACCTCTAATGGAAAGAAAGTAGACACTTAATAAGGAAAATGTATGGTAACATAAAATGTGTGGAGTTGTGAAAATTTTAGTTTCTTTAGCTTATGTGCATGTAAACTTTTGGCTTCAACTGTATCTGTTCCATGGTTGTAACATCATGAAAAACAACTTGGGTGTTGGATAAATAAACTGAAGTTTACAGCAAATTACAATACAGCATAAAGCTGTCAGAATAAATGGCATGCTCAATTCTGACAGAACCTTGTCATGAAGATGCCTCTTAACATGTCAAAATCCTTGTTATCCTTCTTGTTTCTGTGTGTTTTGCTGTGACAATTTAAGATTTATAACACTTTCATCATTTCAGCCATATGTTATTTTATCAGAAAGAGAAGAAAGATTGCTATATCATAAAATTACCACCAGTCAACATGATTAATCTCAGCAGCAGGGCTCAACACGGGGACCAGGCTCTTCATCTTTCTGAATGCACAAATCCTTCAGTGATATAATATAAACATAATTAATGCCTCTAACAAAGCAATCAACCCACAGCTACAAAGAAAACGGGCAAATTTATACAGTTTGCATTAGCAACCTATAGAATCAGCAACCCTATCATACGCTCAATCATGTACCCTCCACCCTCCAGAAAGAAAATACTGAAATTATAATCTGGAATGAATGGACTTTCATATAAAGGTAAATGCATTGAAAAATATGTTAGAATTCTTAATCCTAGCATAACCAAAAAACCCAGAGGTTTCCATTAATGTATTTCCAAAATAAGAAAAAATAAAGCTTACATCATCTGAGCCTTTGGTGATTTGATTTTACTACAACCAATGAAGTAGCTCATCACCTTGAATGCATTGCTGAAAGAAATGGACAGTGTATAACAAACATATCTTTGAATTCCTTTTAAGAAAATTGTTTATCAGTCCCTTAAGATTTTTTGTAGTGTAGATTAAACAGGAGTATTTTTGAAAGACACCTCAAAACCTTTCAGGATCCATGAGTATACAATTTACCTGTATAATAAAAATAATTTTATATGGAAAGCAATGCAAAAAACAAGAGGTAATATTAACCTTTCTCCAGACTGAGTGATTAGTAAACATTACAATGAACGGCCACCCACTGGCTTTCTATCTTCTTGCTGTGGCAATGAGCACATCCAGCCAAACCTTCCACACCAGTGGTCTCATTTGTTAATCATTTGTAGCTGAGGCAGAAGTTTCACACACAAACTGAGGGAGGCATATTTCAAAGGGTATTCATAATGGAAAGAGCCTCTCTCCTTGTAGATCTTGAAAGCAGTTTACTGTCAAGGAAAAAATGAGAAAAAAATCACAGCAGGGGCTGAAGAGAAGCAGAACTGAGACACCCTAAAATAAATTGGAATCTGTGGATTTGAATATCAAGCTTGAGAGAGGGGGGGGCTGTTGTGCTACATTGTCTATGGCTTGCTGAGCCATTACTGAATATGTTTCTTCAAGCAAATAAAAAGTAACAAGCAACTCCCTGATACACCTTGTGCAATGTCACATTCATTGCCTTTAGCACACTATTGGGCATTGGTTTGCATCTCTTGATATAGATACATGTGTAGTTACACAAACAAGTTCCTGAACAATCGTGGAACAAGGCAGGACCAGAGGCTGTACAGAAAGGAAGCAGTGCGGAAGAAGTTTCCTTTGGAAATGAAAATTTCTGAATGGATTAATTGTCTTCGGGTGACCATGCTTAAAAGCAAAATGCTTGCTTGAAATTTCCCCCTATATACTAGCGGTCTTGGTGAAAAACCACTCACTCGGTGAGATGTCAGCTGATTTATGTAAAATCCACTTTGGAGTAATGTGGATGAGTGAAAAAACTGATCACTATAAGATGGTCAAGAAATCAACAACCATTATCTGGTGATGTGTTACAAGAAATTACATTCCAACACATAGATGGCCCAGCGATTACTGTCAGACAGGCTATAATTTTCAATATAGGCTATGAATGAGGTCTCATTTCCCAATTGATTTCCTGTTATTGTTGGAAGAAATCCATTGATCTTACCTTTTTGCCTTAAAAAACCCAGATGATTGCTAAAAGACCAGCAATTTCCTTTTCGGGGCATCATTGCTAAATAAGATTAAGGTGTCAGAGGACACAATTCTTATACCTGGAGTAAATCTAATATCTTTAGACTCTCCATCATTATTGAGTCATTGCAGTTCTACAGGAAATCTTCCAATCAGTCTCTGAAATTGGTCTTTGCTACTACAAAATTTAACTTACTGGGATGGCAGGTATGAATGGAGTTATGCCTTGGCGGGATGGCATTACCCATACCTATACAGCACCAAGAGTTTGGCATTTTTCAGGGTTCCCCACAGAAATAACCACAACTGCCACAGACTCTCAGTCCTTAAAAACATTAATTTCGGTACATTCTGACTCAATTTCAACTGATAGAATTCATTAACAACTTCACATGTCCACACAATAAAGCCCCAAACTAAGGGGATTTTGCATTTCCTCTTTCTTAGCTCAGCAGTAATGCAAGGTCTACGGATCATGGAGTCACAGATTCAAGCCCTACTTCAACTCAGTTTCTTATACATGCTTTTTTGCACCACATCTACTCGCCGTTCACCAAACGTTTAGACTGCATTATGACATACCATCTACACCAGGGGTCTCAGACTCCAGTCCCAGAGAGCCGCAGTCTCTGCTGGTTTTCGTGATTTCCTTTCAATCAGCAACCAACCATGGCCTTGGGAACAAGGTGTGCAGACGCTTTAGCCAATCAATGACTTAAACTAAGCACTTAAGTGCAGGAACACATCAAAAACCAGCAGACACAGCAGCCCTCCAGGATTTGAGTTTGAGATCCCTGATATACAAGTTCACTTAACCTCCTACAATATCGCCAGGCCATATGGATAGAACTGTAGCTCAGCTGTGGTTACTGTCTTCTTCTATAAAACCACAGACACATTTCACCAAAAGAATTCACGCTTTCAGACGGCTACTTGACAGTGGCGCACTGCCAAAGTAAACGACTGCGAAGCATAAGGTCGGACGATTGAATCCCGCCTTGCCCTCAGGGGCAGATCTATTCGTATCTTAAACTAGAATTTCCTCACACTCAAATTGCTAACTAATAATTGTCCATTGCTTTGCACTTATCAAAATATCACAATCTTCAATGCAGATGTTTACCAAAAGTCACTCACTTCCAGCCATATGCATTTCATGTCAAGTCAAGTTTATTTATAAAGTACATTTAAAAACAACAGAAGTTGACCAAAGTGCTGTACAATGAAAATTAAAAAGATGCAAAAAATAAAAATAAAATACAATACACAAAGACACAACACATGCCAAACATTAAGACTCATACGCCAAAGTAAAAAGGTGTGTCTTTATGCAGGATTTTAATAAGTCAATAGAGGGGGAAGACCTAATAGAAAATGGTAGACTATTCCAGAGCCTTGGGGCAGCATTGGAGAAGGCATAGTCGCCCTTAGTTTTTAACCCGGGACCAAGGAACAGACAGGAGTAATTGGTCAGAGGATCTGAGAGGCTTGGAGGTAGAATAGGGGCAAAGGAGGTCAGAAATATAATGTGGTGCCAAACCATGTAGTGCTTTAAAAACAAATAATAAAACCTTAAACTCGATTCTGTATTTGACAGGCAGCCAGTGAAGAGAGGCCAATATAGCGGAGATGTGGTCCCTCTTCCTAGTGCCAGTCAGAAGCCGAGCAGCTGCATTTTGCACCAACTGCAGCCGAGATAGGGATGACTGACTGACTCCCATGTAAAGGGAATTACAATAATCAATACAGGAGGAAATTAAGGCATGTAAGACAATCTCCAGATCCTTAAATGAGAGGAAATATTTTAGCTTTGCAATGGCTCTAAGTTGGAAGAAGCTACCAATCACAACAGAGTTGATTTGTTTGTCAAATTTTAGGGCCAAATCAAAGATGACACCAAGATTTTTTGCATGCGTATGCATATTTGAGGACGGGGTCCTAGGTTGGTGGCTACACCTCTGGTGGAGTCAGGGGGACCAAATATCATAACCTCTGTCTTTTTCTCGTTAAGCTGGAGAAAGTTTTTTGCCATCCAACTTTTAATGTCCTTACGGCAATCAAGGACAGACTTAATGTAAAGATTATCACCGGGTTTCAGCGGCAGGTATAGCTGTGTGTCATCAGCATAACAGTGGTAGGAAATGCTATGCTTACGAAAAATAGAACCAAGGGGGAGCATATACAGAGAAAATAAAATAGAACCTAAAATAGAACTTTGAAGTACTTGTAGGGGACATGCCGCTACTTCTCATAGTGGGGCACCAAACTGTAGAAGATATACATCAACATCCTCACAGGTGGCGCCAGCATGTAATAATCAGTCTCATAATAATTATTATATAATAATTATACAAACTATAAATTAGCAATTCAAATTAATAACTAAATGAATTATTAAAATTACACATTATAGTCAATCTTAACCAAATCATAATATCATTCAGCTAATACTAAATTAATATAAATGATTTAGCTTAGGGGTGAAAGGGTCTCAATGCAACAGAAGGTAATATAAATACAGACAACCGTGTAAATATAAAGTTTATTAAACACAAAGTCCCGAAAAGGCAAAGCACAATTCTCTACAATTATGTATAACAAACTATAGCCGTGTTTCCACCGCAGGAACTATACCCCAGAACTAGGAACCTTTTGAGGAACTCAGTGCGTTTCCACCGCAGGAACTAGGGTCTAAATTTAGTTCTGGGGGCTTTGTTTTACTCCCCAAAACGTTCCTGCTCGGGGGGTAGTACTTTCCGAAAGTACAGGAACCTTTTGGGTGGAGCTTGCAGCGCTGAACATTTCTGATTGGTCGAGTAGGCTACTCGTAGCGTTTGTGTTGTATTTATTTTCCGCCATTACCCGCCATGTTTGAAAATATGCAGCGGCAAACCAATTTATTTTCATAATAACTTCAAATCAAACTTGTATGTTATGCGGCGCAGTAGCCTACTTTTGGTTATAGCCTATCAACGTCTTGGAATTATAACGTGTGCTCTTCTGTTCTTTTCTTGCTTTAGTATTCGTTTTATAAAATGCTAAGCATTCGTGCTGGGACAGCATATTACGTAGGCTACCAAAACATTCAAACGGATTAATTCGGTTGCTGAATATTTTCTTCCGGATTTTCTTTGTTAGCCCGTTGTAATTGACTCAAAACGTTTGATACAGTTATGTGAGGTATGCGGTAGTTCTGCATAATTAACATTGGTGATACAGTACAAGCAAACTGGAAATCACCTTCCGCACTTTTTATCCGGGTAAAATAACAGGTTAATTCTAGTAATCTTCCCTTTAGCTTTTTCAGACTGCCGTAATTTTACTCAATTTTACTGCCATTTTTCAATTCCACGAAAAGACCAGGAAGACTATGGACTCATTTATGGTGCATGGTTCGCATCTGGAGGGCACACTTCGCTGCTCGGCTAGCAGTAACTTCGAAGGAAAGCAAACGGTGGCTGTACCACTACTAATTTACATTTTCACGCAAGTCCGAGTTTTCGTTCTATTCTTGTCATTTTGCGATTAGCCTATATGGAATTGACGACGAGAAAGTAATAAAACAGCTAATTGTTTACAACGTATGCATGTTTTCTGCTGTTAATGAATGTGTTTGAGAGGATATATGAAAATCAATAAATACAAAAGAAACCATATATAGTCATTGTTGGTAACCCGTTGTATATAAGTGGAATAAACCCCCCCGGGCTGTCCCGGTTATTAGAAAATAATGTAGGCTACTTCGGTGGTAGTATGGGGTTACAGAAGAAATCATATGACAGATGGACCGACGACAACTTCAGTGGGCTAATTTGCCTAATCTTCGCGGTACTTTAGACCCCGGTGGAAACGCAGACAACCATTGGCTGAAGGAACCTTTTAGTTCCTGGTAAAGTAGTTCCTGGGACTGAAAGTTCCGGGTAATTTCGGTGGAAACGCGGCTTATGTGAGTGCATGTGTGTGTAGGTGCTGTGTGTGCGTGTGAATATGTGAGTGAGGAATGTTGGATGTTCTCCTACGTGGGGGGTTGTGTACCGTGGACACGTGTTCACGGAGAACAAAGGAACAAGATGGAGTATGAATGGAGGGGTTTCTGAATATAGCCAAAGCTAGTGAGAAGCTTGGTGTATGAAGCGTACCAAACAGATACAGGGTAACTGAATAGCTATCTATAGATGTTTGATAGAGATCAGCATGCCGTGTTTTGACCGGTTAGTAATTAAAATAGATCACATGCAAGACATTTCTGTGCGTGAAGTATATTAAAACTAACGCAGCGCGGTGGATGGCTTAGAGCCAACCGAACAAACGGAACGTTTACATTAATCATTAAACACAATAACCGTCACAGTTACAGACATCCAATCATAAACGTGGCTAAATTTGGTCCGTCGCTAATTGTACTAACCCAGAGTTACAGCCTGACTTGAGTGTCCTTTGCTTTGGGTTGGTTGTTAGAAAAATGTTTCCTGGTTTCCAGTGCGAAGTCTGTGGAGGTTGTGGTGGAAAGGGGAAGCTGGTCGCCCTTTCTGTTCCAAAACACGCAACCGGATCCTCCGCTAGTCGCTTGCTTCTTGGGACTCGCTCTGCAGGATCTGCCGGTCGTGCGTGGCTCTCCTGGTTCTTCGACCACCTCTAAAAATAGCACTTTGTAGCGCCTTGTTCCACCAGCAGCCACCGAGGATATTCGGGCCTGGCTCCATTGCAGGCCTTGCGAAATGTTCCTGGCGTGTGGACTCATGCGGGAGGGAGATGGAAGGCGAGTCCAGGGAGAGGACAATGGAAGCGAGAGCAGAATGGGAAAGAGGAGAGAAGAGAGAAAAAGAGAGCGAAACGCCGGCAACCTCCTTCATTGAAGGCTGCGTGTTTCGAATTTACAGTAAGTCAATACTGTTACAGGAGAGGTGCGGAAGGGGGCGTGGTTAAGTGAGTCACTGAGGTGGACATATGGTCTTTGTAGTTTGTCTTTTGTAGGCCATGGTACCTACATACTCCACAAGTAACAGGTGCCATGGAAGAAGAAGTTCCCTATTTTAACAGAAAACGTTCTATTATTTAAGTAGGAAGCAAACCATTGTAAGGTAGTACCCTGAATACCAACCTCATGCTTAAGGCGGTCCAAGAGAATAGTGTGATCAACAGTGTCAAACTCAGTGCTAAGATCCAACAGAATTAAAATAGTACAGCTTCCTGAATCAATGGACAAGAGACACCTTAAGGAGAGCCGACAACGAGTGTACATCCGGCACTGTACGCATACTTCTCATCGTCTACATTTATATGCATTACTGTTCTCACTTTCTTATAACAAACATTTTGCAAAAAGAAATGATATTTCATAAAAAACACGTTTTCAACTTACAAAAATGCCAAGTTACTCTCACATACTCTCCCGGTCAAAAGTTTTAGAACACCTCCATTTTTCCAGTTTTTAGTGAAATTTATGCAGTTCTATCAATGTACTGTGAAATTAAAGCACAGAACAAAGAAACAATTTGGTATAAAAAATAAATCATGGAATCGATCACAATTTATTCAAATTTTTTGACTCAAAGTAGCCACCTTTTGCAGCTGAACACACTTGTGGCATTCGCTCTACAATGGAAATCAAATATTGTTTGGAAAGATCTTCCCAACACTGTTGCAGAAGTTCCCACAAATGTGTTGCACTTGTAGGTTGCTTTGCTTTCACCCTCCTGTCCAGTTCAACCCAAGCCAGCTCGATGGGGTTTAGGTCCAGAGACTGTGCTGGCCATTCTATGATTTGAAGCCTACTCTTGTTCTTTTCTTCTAAGATAGCTCTGACATGGCCTGGAAGTATGTTCTGTGTCATTATCTTGCTGTAGGATGAATCCCTGACCAACTAGGCGTTGACCAGAGGGTATTGCATGGTGCTGCAAAATGCTGTGGTAGCCCTTTTGGTTCAGGGTGCCAGTCAACTCTGTGCAAGTCGCCAACTCTGGATCCAGCAAAAGAGCCCCAGACCATCACGCTTCCTCCTCCATGTTTGACAGTTGGGGTCACACACAGAGGAACCATCCTTTCATTACATTACATTACATTACATTTGTTTGGCAGACGCTTTTATCCAAAGCGACGTACAAAAAGTGCATTTCAAGGTCATAGACAACTGCTAAACACAGGTTCAGTAAGGTACAATACTTATTTTGTACAGCTATTTCTAGCCAAGAACACAGTTCACACAGTGAACACTATTCTGACCTAACCTCTGCAAAGCCAAGTAGGCAGAAGAATAAGCTACAGTATTAGGACAAATATAAATTACCAAAAAGTGCTGGGATGGGGCAACATGTAACAAGTGTCATGAAAAGGGGGGGGGGGGGGTTTAAAAAGAGTGAAATACACAGCGTGGTGGTGGTTAGTCTAGGTATAGTCTGAAGAGATGAGTCTTCAGGCCATGGCGGAAGATGGGTAGTGAGGGGGAGGTTCGGAGAGGGACGGGGAGTTCGTTCCACCACTGGGGAGCTAGGGTGGAGAAGCTCTGTGATCCCTTTGGGCGGGTGGGAGGGGTTACAAGGCGCCCTGCTGCCGCAGAGCGGAGTGGTCGAGCAGGCACATAGAATTGAGTCATGTCCTGCAAGTAGATGGGGGCTGTCCTGTTGGCGGCAGTGTAGGCAAGGGTCAGGGCTTTGAACCGGATCCTGGCAGCGACCGGTAGCCAGTGAAGTGATCGCAGCAGAGGAGTGACGTGGGAGAATTTGGGAAGGTTGTAGATGAGTCGGGCAGCGGCATTCTGAATCATCTGTAGTGGCTGTATGGCTCAAGCTGGCAGGCTAGCAAGGAGAGAGTTGCAGTAATCAAGGCGAGAGGTCACCGTAGCCTGGACGAGCAGCTGGGTGGAGTGCGTCCTCAGGTATGGTTGAATCCTTCTGATGTTGTACAGAAGGAATCTGCAGGACCGTGATATTGCCTTGGTGTGCTCCTTGAGGTCCAGTTGGTCATCCAGGACCACCCCCAAGCTCTTGGCAGAGTGAGAGGCAGTCACTGTGGTGCCATCAACCGTGATTGAGAGCTCACAAAGTAAGGAGGTCTTGCACGGGAAGAAGAGCAGCTCAGTTTTGTTGAGGTTGAGCTTCAGATGGTGGCTGGCCATCCAGGTGGAGATGTCAGCCAGGCAGGAAGAGATCTTTTCATTGACCTGTGTGGCCGAGGGGGGGAAAGAAAAGAAGAGTTGTGTGTCATCTGCTTTCACCTGCTTGACAAAGACAGTTTTCTCCACTAACAACCTTGACCATATATCACCTCAATACAGTGAACCCCCTTTCTGTCTCAAAATATTTTCTGGCAAGACACATCATTTTTTCTTTAATTAGAATTCAGCTACATCTTCTTACTGTCATAGTGACCACTGATAAGGTAGACAATGCCAGACTGTAGACTGGCCTTGAAGGCAGGTGCAGCTCCTGGGCCTCAAACCACAATTAGGCCATTATATCCTGCATTTTCCAAAGGCCGTCTGCACAAGATGTAATGAATAAAACGGTTATGAATAAAATGGTATTAAAAACATATATCATAAATGATTATACATAAATGTGTATAAGACAGTGTTGAGGAATATGCAGATTTAATCATTATCTCAATTAAGTCCAAAAGAAACTGAACATATACATTTTTCCCTATAATTTTCAACAGAAAAGGCATGATCTTCAACAATATCAGCATTTGCCCAGAGGACTGTTTAAGTTTGTTATCATTAGATGCCAAGTTACTGACACTGATAGGACAGGGTTTGTCATGTACATCTATTGGTGAAAAAGGAAAACTCTGCATGGCTGAATTGAACATGTCCAACTCCATCTGCCCAGAGAGAACAAGGTATTTTAACACACACTTAGGCTACTTAATTTCCATGGGTGCAACACCCTCGAGTATGATGTACATTATATCCTGTGGAGTTTGCTGAATGAGGTCAAAGGCCGGAAAATCAACCAACTTGCTTCTTCTGTTTATTCCATAGGTGGTTTGAGGGCTGATTTCAAGAAGTCTGTGCTAGCCCTTTCTATTTCAAGGCACTGTCTAATGTGTTTTTCCAACGTCATTTTAGTAAAATTTGTTTGTCAAAATTCCTTTGCATTTCCTCAAAGGTACATTCACAATGCCTACACTTACTGTAGGCAAAACCAACTCCTTCCTTGAAACCAGCAAGCTCATGTTGTGCAAGTGTCACCACATACTGAAACTACAGCACCAAATAAATCCATTCCACCGTTCTGTGTTTGGATTTTGACGCCATTATACAGCAACTGTAAGTCTATATCAATTCTTTGTAATACAACATCAACACCACACTTGTCAATATCATTACCTTTTGCTATAGCAAGGAGTCTGATTGCAGCAAGCTTTGACCTAAACTTGGGGTCTATGTTTCCTAAAGTATAATAAACCATCAATAATTTATTTACAGAAGCGTGTGACCCCAGGGGACTGAATATCTCTGTTTCATCAGTGTACAACATCACCTGCAAAGCAGAAGGCTTTTTTGAAAACAGTGGGTGGGATTTGAAAAGGCTTCCATCAATAATGTCATACCATCTTTGTGGCAGCTCTGTGGTGTGGTGTTGATCATATAAAAAATTCTGGAATTGGACAACTGTTCAAGACTCTTAATTAGGGGTACATAGTAAAAACTTTTGTTTTTGACTGCAAGAACCCTTGATTGTCCTTTCTTAACTCTACAAACCCTTTGAGACATCACTATCTCCTCTGGTTTAGCTGGGTTAAAAAGCATGTATGTAGTGGCCATTATGGAGAAAGGATCCTGAAAGTTGTCCAATGTCGCCAGTGCCTCCTCTTGGAGCTGCTCCATACTGTCTGAATGTCTTTTGAAGATCCTCTTCATTGTTGTCCCTCAAGGTATTCAGAAGAGCAGTTTGATACTGCTGTACTCCAGAGACAATACTGTTGACGCTCCTCTGAAACATTTTTTTTTTTTTTTTAAGTATAAGACACATCCTGTTTGTCCATCACCAAGAACTAGCATAACCCTTCTCAAGGGTCCCCTGAACAAGATTTCATACCTAAATGGTCACTGTCCTAGAACCATAGGGAGTTTATTGGTCAGAATTACATTAGGTACTACTCAAGGAATAATAGAAGCTCAAGCAATGGAAATTGATTTGATTTTTTTCCCCTCTGTTGAGTGTAAATACTGAAAGACGATAAACAATAATACTGAATTACAGCCTAGCCCTAATTGCACCAAAATTACACCAATAAAAAAGTAGTAAAGAAAGTATTTTTTATTTTATTTTATTTTTAAAGGAAGATTGAGTGTGAACCAAGTATGCAAAGGAGAAATGGACGTCAACATAAACAGTGGACGTTCTATAGGGTCCATCAAAAGAAATCAGTGAAAGTTTTATCCAAAAAATGCACAAACTCAAAAATATTACAAAAATATCCTGTAACACGAGATTCAGCGCTCAACAACATAACAGGCCTATGTAGTGCTGAACATTCTATTCGGTAACAAACACAGCACTGAACGCTCGCTCAATACCTTGCCTTGCTTACAGTACGTAACGGGTGTAGCAAGCGCAAGGAGCGCAGTAAAGCAAATCTCAAAAGGGCAAGTAGAGTGTCTCTCACTCATAGTACAGTATCCTACTTATCAGCATATTGGTGGCTTGTAGCAGTGGTTTAGTGTGGAAGGCCATTAGAGCAAATAACAAAACATTAATTTTGTAGCACGTAGAGTTCGGTCGGGTTTACACGTAATATTTTTACGAGTTAACAACAAAAACACCTTAACACGTCAGGTCGATTTTCTACACCTTCATCTCACCGCCAACGGGTTGTTCCATTCTTGTCTAATAGGGGTGTTAGAGTGCAGATCAGAAGGGTTACTATACCATTACATTACATTATCCTATTAATTCCTGTGTTTTCTATAAATCTGAAAATAGCCCTGTACCCTACATCACCTGAACTCCTCTGCAACATTTCTCTAATACCTAGTGTCATGTGATTCCTTTGGAGTGTAATTTTAAGTGTCTGTCTCTCTTGTTGATATCTAGGACATATACACATATAATACATGCTCCAACGTTTCCTGTAGTCCGCAATGTTCACATCTACCCATAGCATGCTTATTCATTATGTTTAATGTACTTTGATTGGTTTGACTTCTATCTAGCTAGAGCTAGTAGAATAGCTTTTTGACTGTTGCTTTTCCCAGCCGAATAGTTTGTAGAGCACACAAACCAAAATATTAGGCTAAGCTATGGCTCATCTTAAGTGCTTGTAGTTAACTTTATCATGATGATGCTGTTTATCCCATTCAATTTTAATATCAACGTCAACTAGACGAGTGCACTCAGTACAGTGCAGATCTCCGCCAGACGTGTTCTGGCGCTTCCTTTTTGCCAGATCAGATGATATGTCTAATATTATAATTGTTAATAGTAATTAAACATCTGTCCCCGCTTAAAGTTTAAATTGGCTTCTTCTAAACCACACCTCCGGCTTACGTTTCATACACGTCATTTCCTTTACGGTATACGTAGGTGCCTGCAGTGTGCCTGTAACGAGTGCGCAGCATGTGCGTAGATGGCCACATCAGTAATTTATGCACAACGTCAGTAATTTATGCATGACGTGCTCCCTTGCGTTGTTGTTCGACATCATTGATGCAATCCTCCTCATGAATATGTATGACTGCCTTGATTCAAGGTCCCTCATTGGCCACAACCAGAAAATGCATGTTAACGTGTCATTTTTTGTTGTGTTAACACGTAAAAATATTACGTGTTAACACGACCAACCTCTACGTGTTAACACGCATTTTAATGTCCTGTTAACACGACATTAACACCTCGTTATTTGCTCAAATGGCCTTCCATAGTTTAGTGTCGAAGCGCAGTATTTCAATATGACGTCATCAACACAAAACTGGCAGCCTGGCAATTCGTGACAGTACAGATGAACTGCCATAACTTTGCAACAAAGTAAAAATGTTGGACGCAGTCTTCAAGAATATGTTTTTATTGTCAAAATCTGAAAAATATACAGCACATTGTTTTATTTTGTAGCACTAACATGCATCATCTTGCAGTTGATTGTGAAATTTCAAAACAATACGGCTACATTGTATAATTTCTCAGAACATCTCAGATAAATGGCTACATATTAACTGCATTAACATTGCAACAAAGGATTTATTATGCCTATGCGTGTCTTCGAGAACTGAGAAATAGGCACAGCATACAACATTTTAGAGGGGCTTCGCTACAGCACAGTCATTTTGAACCGAGTGCGAAATTTCAGAACAATAGTGCATCACTTCTCAATCAAGCACAGCACAGATATATAGCCTATATATTTAACACATAACATATTTAACAAAGAAAAAAGCTTGTAGAATACACATGTATTCAAGAACTGAGAAATGAATAAAACACATTGTAAAAGGAACGTTAAAGTGCAGACATTTTATAGCGGCTTTGCACGTCGTTTTAGCCTACTTCACGCCGGCGTGCCGAGATTACTAAACTCAGACATCCAGTGCTACTGCAACCAAAGTATGAGTTAAAAACAAAAACGCGTTGTTTTACTTTCATTAGTAGATGATACACAACAACTATGCCGAATACGGAGTTTCGCAGCGCCACCATTGTCGCTCTGGTCGTTCATTAAACACCCCTCCCTGCAGTCTCATCTACAACTACACCCCCCACCCATGACATAATGGACAATATTGTCTATCTTGGCATTCATACAAAATATTCTTTCACCACTCAAGAATCGTATTCCGTCATAGCAACAAGATAAACGCGAAAATAGCCCTAAGATAGGCCAATACAGCAGTGAAAACGCTGCACACTGAATAAGGAAATAAACGAGAAAAAGTTTTTAAAAAATGATACCATGTCATTCTACAGTCAATATCTGGGACTAAATATTGAATAAATATACAACCTTACCATTGGTTTTACATATAGAGATGTCCCTTTTGAGATTGAGTGGTCATATATTGTCTTGGACAATCCATTTGTGAAATATACATGCATTTGTGATGCCTGGGTACCTTCCAAAATAGCTGTGCGTAATACCACGTGTTGTTTACGGCATTGTCGCCCTTTTCAGTACAGTCTGGCTTGATTGACAATTAATTTATTCAGTAGGCGAGAGTATAAGCTTTCTAACAATGTATAACATGTCTAATTTTTCTTTTGGAATAGCGTTTTATAGGTCAGAGTAATCGAAAGTTTTGAAAGTGCAAATTCATTTTTGATTTTTTGTTTAGACAATTGCATTTGTGGCCCTTTATTTCTTCCAAAATTATGAATATAAACTAATCTGTTAGTATTGTAAATTGTACAAATGTCTTGCTTCATTTAAGCCATTCTTCAAGTCTCTGTGATGTTCACATCTGGAGTTATAAAGCTTTAAATAGGGTACCCCTTAAATGGGCAAGGATTGGCAAGATTTGGCATGTGCGCTAAGGGGTTAATAAAATATTGCTCCGTTTGGCTATACCTCGGCTAACTCTCGGCTAACTCTCGACTAACAAGTTTATTCTGAAATTTGGTAATGTTACACAAATATTAGGCTATTGGTTGAAAATCTGTGGACTGGACAATACGTTAGCTTTCAACGGTAACAACATAAACAAACGTTACTGCGCATGTGCGTTGTTATGGCCCAAACTTCATTTCCGGCAGACTTACGCAAACAATCAATAACAACAGAGTCCCTCTAGACTAGGGTGACCAAATGTCCCCGTTTTCCGGGGACAGGCCACCAAAAATGGGAGCTGTCCCCGGAAATGTCCTCGTTTTTAACGCAGTTAAATAATATTTGTGAATAAGTGAAATAATATTTTACGTGGCAAGAAAGACCGGGCAGCAGAGCCTCCATCAGGTTACAGGCTAACATTGTGCTTTCAAGTGTGTATCGACACTATCTTGGGCTTTTGTGTTTAAACAAAGCCCAAGTAAGCATCATATACTACTTTCTCCAGATTACTCGCCAAAGTAAATTGTAAATCGAACGAAGCAAACAGCCAAAGAAAATACGGTAAGAGCGCATCATGGCTTCCATTCCCTGCACAGCTTGTTGCATGTTTAGTCTTAGCTCTGCTGCCAATTTTACGAGTAATGGTACTTGTGCTAAGTGTCAGCTTAATTTAGAATTGGCACATAAAATAGCTGAGTTAGAGACGCGCATCCTGACTTTATATCAGATTCAGGAGAGTCAGAACTGTCTTACACTCCATTTTACCCGAGCCGGATGCTAGTTTAGATGCAAGTCTTTCTCCGCCGCCAGTGTCCTCGCTGCAGGACGATTTTATCACAGTACCAAAAAAATATAGTTGCCGGCCTGGGGCCGCCGAGCGCCACCCAACTCGCGTTTCCAACCGATATTCCCCACTCACACCTACTGAGAAAGTCCTGATCATAGGGGATAGTATTTTGAGAAACGTGAGAGACACCAGGGACCATACTACAGTGTATTCCTGGTGCCAGAGCCACCAACATGGAGGCAAAGTGCTGGTTAAAAGTAAACGTAAATACTCTAGGATTGTTATCCACGTCGGCACCAAGGACATCCGATTGAGGCAATCGGAGGTCACCAAAAATAATTTTATATCGGTGTGTGCAGTGGCTAAAAAGATGTCGGGAAGTCATTTGCTCTGGCCCGCTTCCAGCTCGTAGGAGCGATGAGGTCTTCGGTAGGCTATATTCACTAAATCTCTGGCTGTCGGAGTGGTGCTCATCTAGTGACATAGGTTTTTATTAATAATTGGCCTGATTTCTGGGGAAGGCCTGGCCTACTGAAGAAAGACGGACTCCACCCGAGCTGGAGAGGTTCTCGTGTCCTATTGAACAACATAGCTGCTAGTCTTAGTAAGGCCAGATACTGACGCTCCATCAGGGCGCCGGCCAGGCCGCAGGCTTCTAACCTTACATGTTTGCCTGCTCGTTTCTTTTTACCTGTGTCCCAGACATATGGCCCTACACCTCTGTCTGCAAGGTGCATTTCAGAGCTAGCCAACAGAAATAGTATTTCAAAAGCCCCTTTAACTAATACTTTTAAACTAGAATCTAATATATAACATAATCGTCATAAAAACACGGCACGTTGCTACTAATCATAGTGAACCATCCTTAAAAATTGGACTATTAAATGTTAGATCACTCGCTCCAAAATGAGATTTTGTCAACGAATTGATAATAGACCATAATCTCAATGTATTATGTCTGACTGAAACTTGGCTAAGACCAGATGAATATGTTGCGATTAATGAAGCGTCTCCTGTGGGTTTCATAGGTACTCAGGTGTCACGTCCATCAGGCAGAGGGGGAGGCGTTGCAGCTATTTATCAGTCCTTATTGAGTCTAGCGCCTAGGCATGGATATATGTTCTCCTCTTTTGAAGTTCTTATTACTGACTGTGTACAGCCCGATCTAGCTAATAAAAGTGCTAGCGGGCAGCCCTTTTTTTCTTGTCTGTTTACAGGCCACCTGGGCCTTATTCTGATTTCTTAAGGGAATCTGCTGAGTTTTTATCACACCTTGCAATTTCAGCAGATAAGGTCATAATTGCTAGTGATTTCAACATACATGTGGATAAAAACGGTGACCCCCTAGGAACAGCTTCCGCCTCTATTATTGATTCCATTGGTTTTGTACAGAATGTTTGTGAGCCTACTCACTACCATGGCCATACCTTAGACTTAGTTCTGTCCCATGGTATTAGTGTGGTAAATCTTACCGTCGCACCTCATAACACTATACTATCAGATCATTTCCTCATTACGTTTAATATTAACACCAGGAGCGCCGGACCATTTCCTGGCATTCAGATAACTTTTCGCGTGGCCAGGGTTAAATGGCACATTAGCCTTCAAACTGGAAATATTCGCATTGTTCGCTAGATGGCGCTTATTAGACACGAGCTGACAAAGGTTGCCAGCCCATTGTCCTAATGACATATTTGCGAGATTTTAGACTGTCAGAGTATCAGAGTAAGTTATGTTTTAGTTACGGCTCGGCATTCTAGTCAACACATTGTTGCAATATAAATGTATTTAGAATAAACAGTATGTCTGTATGAAGAGAATGAGTCATGAAAAGCCAACAATAAACAGATTGTAGGGAGGTCAAACCTGTTTTTCAAAAAACAAATTTGACAGTTTATTCTTCATGCATAATATCATAAATGCTAATAATCAAATAGGCTAACAACATATAAATCGCCAATTTGCCAGAATATAACTAATACGATTTTTAAAATTAGCCGCTTCCCTCCGCATGTGATCACTGATCACTGTCGTTGGAGGGAAACGCATCATCACCCGTGCGAATTTTAGGGTCGGCTTTTCTGTTTTATAAAAATACATGTAAAAAATATTGTCGTTCAAACTAGTTTTTTTCCGGTGACCAGAAAACATGTAGGCTAGGCTACACTGGCAAGCAGGTCATAGCTGGCTGTGACTATTCGACTGGGGATTCGAAATCCAAAGTCTCTTATTCATCGTAGGCTAATTACAAAAAACACCCATTCGTAACACTGAATAATACCGCACTGTACATAAGACCATGGCAAATATATACATGCAAGAATCCTGTTGTTCAAACGAGTTTTTTCCGGTGACCAGAAAACATGTAGGCTATACAGGCAAGCAGGTCATAGCCTAGCTACCTGTGACTATTCGACTGGGGATTCGAAATCCAAAGAAGTCTCTTATTCATCGTAATTACAAAAAACACCCATTCGTAACACTGAATAATACCGCACTGTACATAAGACCTTAGCAACCAAGTGGGATTTCAAAACTGATTATCGCTTCAGCGCACACACAAAGTCAAATTGAGATAGCAACAAAGTAAAAAGACGAGACACCTGTCTTCAGTAATTTGCTTTATTAGATCAAAAAGCATACAGCACATTGTTAGGAAGTTGAAACGATTTTGAAAATATAACGTTAGCTAAATATATAGCTAGCAAGTTGAATTATTTAGAATCACCCCGCAAATCAAAAAATAAAAAATCTATATAAAACATTAGCAATAGAGCTGCTGGTAATGCGGTAACGCCGTCAGCATTCAAGACAGAGCTTGGGTTGCATTTTTGTACATTTGCCGCAGACATGTCATTTACACTTGTCACAGATATCACAAGTTTTGTTCCCTCCACATCTGAATACCTGGCAGCGTTTTCTTTTTAGTGACCGCTCTCGCTGTGGTGTGTTGGGGGTTTCTGGACTGCAGAGGGGCGCTAGGACGGTACGCTGCGGAGCTGCCTTTGCGGTCATGTGATTTGCACGCAACTCCTTGGCCAACTCAAGAATAAATCTTCTTCGACTAATTGTTTTGTTCATGCATTGCGTGTACAAAACATGGGCGTTGATTGCAGCCAGATCCAAAATGTTGTAACAAACGGCAACTGGCCAACGACGACTGCCCCCCTTGACCGAATACAGCCGTGCCATCTGGTCCAAAACATCCACTCCCATTTTTGTTGCGTTGTAATGGGCGATGGTTTTTGGCAGTTTTTTGGCATCACTGTCGATCGATACGGTTTTGAGCATAGTGCTCAAAATGCAGACATTTTTCTTGGGCTTGCACTGATAAAACGTAAGTGTAGCGTGTCCAGCTCTCCAGATCGTGGTGGAAAATCTCTCTTGATTTTGTGCCTTCGCAGAAGGGGCCACTTCTCTCCTCTTTTTGTTCATGGTACTCACCAATGTAGTTTTTTTTGCGTGTAGATTGTTCGCCAGGGCAATCGATGTGAAGAAATAGTCCGAAGTTATATTTCTTCCTTTTCCGACGAAGGGTTCCACAAGGCGCATTACCACATTGTCAGCTAATCGTTCACCGACAGGCCTCGCCTCATCTTTCCCAAGGTATGGGAAAGCGTTCAGCATGTACTTCGTTTCAACGTTGGCTGCTATCCAGAACTTTATCCCAAATTTATCTGGTTTAGTAGCAATGTACTGCGTGAAGCGGCACCGCGCTTTAGTTGGGAACAACTGCTCATCAACAGTTATGTTTTCTCCAGGTGTGTAACACGCAGTACTGTTGCTTACAAATTTGCTCCATATTTCGGAAATAATGGCAAATTTGTCTTTCTCAAGACGTGTTGCCCTTGTGTCCTTGTCATCAAATCTGAGATAGCGCATGATGTCCCGAAACCTTTGCCGCGACATAGTTTCATTGTAAAATGGATTTCCCAAGTCTGAAGACCAAAAGTCTTCTAAATTCATACTTTTACCGCCAGTGATGCCTCGTAAATACAGCAGTCCCACGAAAGCTTTCAATTCGTCGACTGACAGGTCCCAGTTTTCTGCCCCATTTCTGTGGGCTTCTGCCACAGTATACTTGACAATCTGCCCCCACATCAGAATGTCAATCAGACATAGCAGACTGCTCAGCGGACTTACAATGTTCTCCTTGGCGCACCGTGTGGGCCCAGCCTTTTCCCGTAAGACATTGCAGGATGGTGCTCTGCCCAGAGCATTACCAGCAGTCTGTTCGACCCAAACTGTCCCATCGTTTGCCCTTTCCTCTCTCTCTGAGACAAACTCAGTCGTAGTCGCAGTCTCAGTTTCAACTTCAGAATCAGATTCAGAAGCTGAATCAAATTCAATATCCAGCTCCAACTCCTCATCGCCCGAATCCATTTCACTGGCATTCTGAATCAGGTCCAAAGCTTGCTTGGCAGAGTATCTCTGTGGTCGTTTGTTCATCTTGGCAAGCGATACCAAACCGAACTGGTCGCCGAAATAATCATGCTTCTCTTTTATAGCCATATTTTCGTAGCCCAATAATAATTTGAATAGAAATTATTATAACAGCCCCGCCCATGCCATTATAGTTTCAGGTGTGAGGGGCGTGGTGTGGTGCGTGAAAAGCCAATTCCTTGATAGGATGTAACATCCATAACATGTTACATTAACAATCTTTTCGATTAAAACTTTGATAATTATGTAGATGCCTAAATGTGAATACTCTGCGTAAAAATTAAAAAAGTTGCACATAATAGCAACATCTGCAAACGTGTAGGATATCTATTTCCATTGTGTGGTATTTTAACATGGATGCATTTCATTGTAACCCTTATATAAATTTTTCCACTTGCATAACTATGTAAGACTATGATTTTCGTTTGTGTAGGAATACAAAGGAAATTCACAGGCATTTTAGAGAGATGATAACGAAACGATCGCAATATTTAAAATATTTTAAAAGAATTTAAATAATGATACATTTATTCCTGGTTATTTGACGTGATTCTTGCTTGGGCTGTCAATCCTATGATAGTGTAAGAAAATTGTTCATTACATGTGCCGATCATTAGTAACATTAGTGGTAGCGACCTGTTTCTCCCGATTGGTAACTGTAAATGTATTGCTGAAAGTGGAATAGTAATTATGTGGGCAATTAGTTTCATAAACTCCATAAACCCTATCAATGGTTGCGTGGACATGGTAAAGCACAGAGACGCCTATATTCCCACGCAACGCATCCCGATAGTTTATGCATGTGCTGTTGCATCTACGCAGACAGCGTGAGCAGTCTTCTAACACAGTTCCTAACGTGCAAGGCTCTAATTTTTGAATATGAAACAAGGTCCGAACCTATTATGACTAGAAATAAGTAAAACTTAAAAAACAAGTAAAAATGTGACACTTGTATCTTTGTTTTGGGCATGTATCTTTTTACTACTCAGTAGGCCTAAAAGGCCTACTCATGATAATAGCTTCAAAAAAACTACCAGCTATTCACGCACGATCGTTCACGCTCATCCACTGAATCGCCCCTCACCCCTCCCCCAGCACCAGAATACTGAATTCTTTAGCTGCCTTTAGCGAAACCAGAGCTGATAGTTTTTTCTCTATGGCCCCGAGTCAAACTCAGTAGGTGTGAATGTTCAGCTTCGCAGAGGGGTGTGATTTTCTTCCTCTTCACGACACCAGTGATGGCGATTGGAGACTTCACCTCAATAGACCTAACTTATATTTTCAAAACCTACATTTCCAACTGTGAAAACAATATTTAAAAATTTCCATTCAATCTATGGATAAGCAAATGTATTTATTGATATCAAATCAATAAACAAGAAAATCAATATAAAACATTAGTAGGCTAAATGTTAATAGTAAACATAAAACATCAGTAATAACAAGCCCAAATCCGCAATAGCTGCGACCGCGCATGCATCCACAGGAGGACACTTCTGGGACGGAGTGTGGCACAGTGGGTAAGGAACTGCGCTCGTAACCGAAAGGTCGTAGGTTCGAATCCCGGGTAAGGACACTGCCGTTGTACCCTTGAGCAAGGTACTTAACCTGCGTTGCTTCAGTATATATCCAGCTGTATAAATGGATACAATGTAAAGTGCTATGTAAAAAGTTGTGTAAGTCGCTCTGGATAAGAGCGTCTGCTAAATGCCTATAATGTAATGTAATGTAACTTCTGTGGACCAACTGACCAACAAACTAAAGAGCTGCTGGTCGCCTATATGCCGCGGAGTTTGTAAGCTTAGCTGCCTTTGCCATCATGTGATTTGACATTGCAAGTTTGGTCGATAGCACATTGCTCAAGATGCCGTCTCATCTTTATACGTGCATGCATGAATATGTGCTTTCGTTTCTAAGTAAGTGAAAAATTACGGTCAGCATAACCATGCTGTGCCATGCTTTGCTAAAGCATCTGAAGTTTTCTGTGTTCTCGGGTGGGGGAGGGGTGAGCGTTGAATGTCCCATACAGATCAGTGGTCTTACCCTTACCCTTAGATTGACATGTGAATGTCCCACTTGAGAATGGTTCACTTGTGCCACGTGTGAATGTTTGAAAGTTGATATCTCTCCAGGGAGAGATAAAATGTTCTATTTGTCCGGCACATAATATTATTATGTTATGTTAGCCTACTCAAAAATAATACAAGTATTTTGCTTAGCCGTAATTCGTTACGCTACAAAGTATGCCTTGTATTACTTTTAGTTACGCAGCAATCTCTCGCTCTTGCTTATACTTTTTTCTACATTTTTATTCTTTTTTTTCTATTTAGTTTACTGTTTTAAAAAAAAGATTTTTATTACTAGTTTACTCAACGGAATAACAGCATACACCACACGAACACATCACAAGACACTTCACATTTGAGAAATCATTTTTGATTGTAGGCTATGTAATAGTTACATTTATTGTTCTCTCAAGTAGCCTAAAGGTTAATACTATGTTTTTAAAAAATTGTGGAGTTATACATAATAGCAACTGCAAAGCCTAGCCTAACCGGACATCGTGTCACCACTCGCGTGCTTCCACAATGATTTTTTCCCCCCAAAACCTTTACTCCCTGAAACGAATGTCCCCTATTTCCTGGTCCCTCAAAAGCCAAATGTGTCACGTCACATTTTTACCTCACAGAAAATAGGATATGATACAGCTATAATTTTTTAATCATATTTTCAAAAGTAGCCTACGTTCACCATCATCTGTAATTTGGTATATATATATATATATGTGTGTGTGTGTGTGTGTGTGTGTGTGTGTGTGTGTGTGTACATCAACGAGCAAGGTATGCTTGATCAGAACTCGCAGAAAGTCCACTGATAACAAGTGCACTAAATAAACGTAATCCGTCTGGGATAAATGCATAGGAAATTTGCCGAGGGAACCGATGGCAGAAGAAACGTCCGAGTTGGTGTACAAAAAGACGTCTTCACTGAAACACTCTATAAATAAACTAATTAACAGCCGAAACAAACCATGACTAACTATAAACTAACAAACTACGCTATGATTCAAATATATTTTTATCATGCTGTATTGTAGTGGTTTCTTTATTTTAGATTGTTTTTGCAATAGTGTTACAGTTTGTAGTCCTAAAACCCGGAAGTAAGTTGGCATTGGGTTCTCATCAGATTTCCAATGCATTTTTCCCGTGGGGATTTAGTTTTCTGCCGAAAGTAGGGTTTGTGGTGAACGTAAGCCTAAATGAGCTTCACGATTGTTTGTCAACCGTGGATGTCTAAGCTGTCATGTGCTTTTGAAAAGTAGGCTAAGTTTCTATATTGAAACTACAAGAGCGGTCACATTTTTGCAATAACCACTTGTTTTACTAGCTCGCATGCACGCTGAGCGTCGAACGCTAAGCGTGAGTGAGCGGCGAACCCACAGAACTCGTAAAACAAAACGTGAAACTGTTTTAGGCATAGATTAACCATAGGTCTTATTTTCGGAAGAAAACTAAATCCCTATTGGAAAAATGCATTGGCAATCTGCCGAGGGAACCCATGGCGGAAGAAACGTCCGGGTTGGCCTACAAAAAGACGTATTCACTGTAACATACTATGAATAAACAAATTAACAGCCGAAACAAATAGCGCTTCGAATATATTTTTTATCTTGTTATATTGTAGTCGTTTCTTTAGCTTAGATTTAGTTTTTGCAATATCATACGCAGCATTGTTGTTGTACGTGAACGTGTCGCATGCAGCCATTGTGCACGAGAATGATAATGCATAAAATTGAAAAAAAAAAAATTTGTTTATGCATTTGAAGACGGATCAATTTTATTTTAACCCTTATTTAGAAATTTCCAGTTGTATAATAACAAAAAAAATAAAATGTAGGGCTATGATTTCAGAACACAAGGGAAAGGCATAGGCATAAACAAATGATCACAAAACGAACGCAATAGCCTATAAAATATTTTTTAAGATCACATATTTAAAACATTATATAATGTATTATTCAAAATAAACATAAACAAATATTTCTAATAACAAAATAAATAAAACATTCGTACAAATATAAATGCGTGTCCACCGCGATGAAAAGTATATCCTTGCGCCTCCTGGTGTGGTGAAGGAAAACTGACTCCTTAGTCTGAAGACGGCCGTAATTTAACAACACTGTTATAACACACACGGAAGTGAAATAAGGTGCTTTTAACATTTTCCAAACGGGACTTTGACATTCCTACTACGCTGGTACGTAAAGAACAAATATTTAGGAAAAGTCAGTGAATGCGGATGATGTAGCTTGCTAGTAACTAAATGAAAAAAATCCTAAACTCCGAAATATCTCAGTGACAGGTCAAATGACCTGTCACAGCGCTCCTAGTGTTAAGGCATCCAATCCTCCTGTATCAGAGCCTAGACATTACTACAGCCGATCAGTAAACCCTGAGGTTATTCCAAAGTTTATAAATATGCTTCCGGAGTCATTCCTCTCCAAAGAAAAGGCTGATGAAAATGCTGATGAAGCTGCACTGGACCAATTGAATAACCAGCTAACCCTTACCCTCAGGAACACTCTTGATGTTGTTGCCCACCTTAAAAGAAGAAACCGTAGTCAGAAAAACCACACTCCATAGTACAACGATACCACCTGGGCCCTGAAGCAGTCTACTTGAAAATTAGAGCGAAAATGGCGGCCAACAAAGCTAGAAGTATTTCATCTTGCATGGGAAAGCAGCTTTCTTCAGTATAAGCAAGCTCTTGCTTCTGCTAGATCTGCCTTTTTCTCAAAACTAATTGAACAAAACAGACATAACGGCCATTTTTACCTGCCAGTAGCCACTCCGGAGGTCCAGCGAGCAGAACCAACTGGACCCCGCGACGTGGTCTAGCGCCTCGTCGATGTGAGGGAGAGGGTAGGCATCTTTGCGCGTTACGGCGTTGAGGCGCCGATAGTCCACGCAAAAACACCACTCTCCGTTCTTCTTCCGCACTAGGACAGCAGGGGCCGCCCACGGGCTGTTGGAGGGCTCAATGACACCTGCAGCGGCCATCTCTCTAACCTTCTCCTCTACCTCCAGCCGCTTTGCGAGTGACAACCGGTGAGGGCGCAGACGAACCAGTGCAGCGTCACCAGTGTCAATGGCGTGCTGCACTAGCTCGGTCTGCGTGCGTTCCTCATCGCGGGCAGCGAAGAGGTCTGCATTGTCCTCCAGCAAGCGTTCAAGCTGTTGGCATTGGTGAGGGTTGAGGCCGCTGCAGCTGCATCACCACAGCTCGCGGACAGCACTCACCGTCTCGACAGAGGGGGGAGCAGGTTGTGACAGTGGGGCAGGCGAGCCACGCTCTGTGTTGGTTAGCTGGGGCGGCGGCTGGTCAGGGTGGGCTGAGGCTGCTCGGCGACGGGTTCTCCTGGACCTGAGTTTCCTCTTGGGGGTGGCGTGGAGGGCGAGGGTGGTGGCACCGATGGAGAGCCTGGCGTTGGCGATGTCCACCGTGGCACCCCAGTGGACCAGCAGATCCAGGCCGATTATGCACGCGTCGCTGATGTTGGCCAGCCAGAACTCATGCGTCACCACCTCTCGGTTTCCGACCTCCACGCTCACCATCTTCTTGTCCCGCATGCCGAGCCTCTGTCCCGTCACTGACTGCAGCTGAGTGGTTGTTGGGGACCAGGCAGTGTTGGGGAGCGTTCCTGGTCACACCAGGGAGATGGTGGCCCCAGTGTCGACCAGTGCCCAGCAGGATTGCCCATCCAGCCTACAATGCAGGTATAGCCCGCCCGCCTCCCCCAGTCGGCCCACTCGCTGTTGGATGGTTTGCTCTTCTGCCCTCAAAAGGGCAGGCTGCTCTCCTGCCCTGAAAAGGGCGGGCTGGAATTTGCTTTCGGCTCTCGTAATGGAAGGACTTTGCTCGGTTCCTGCCTTCACAAAGGCAGATGGAATATTTCGCGAGTGGGACCAAACTGGTTTCAGGTGCAGCAGGCTGCTCCTGATTGAGGATGGGTTCTTGGGAAAGCGGTTTCCTCACAGCACCGCCCCCGCGTTGTTTCCCCGGCGGCCGTGGTGATCGGGGCTTGGGCGCTGGTGCTGGGCAGTCGTGGGCCAGGTGCCCTGGCTCATCGCAGCGATAGCAGTGGCCGCGTCGTGCTGGTGGTGGGCGCTGTCGCCGCTGTTGTGGGGGTGAGCGTGCCCAGCGGACTTCTTCCTCCTCTTCCTTGTAGCAGTCACTTTCGCGGACGCGGGGCCGGGTTGTCTGCCCTGAGGCCAAGCAGAGGACGTCCTCCGCCCTCTCTGCTTCCTTCAGAGCGTCGTCTAGGGAGCATGGCGTGGTCAGGATGACGTGCTGGCGCAGCTGTTCCGGGGAGAGGGTCTGGAGGAAGGCGTACAGCGCGAGCTCGTCCTGCCCTGCCGAGTCGAGGGACGGGTAGCCCTGCCGTGCGTGGAGCCGCACGTCCGCAGCCATGGTCCCCCAGCTCTCTTTTCCTTCACGGCAGCAGCTGTTCAGCTTCTCCCGGCTGCTCTGCATTGACCGCCTCTGGCCGAAACGCCTTGCCAAGGCTGTCGTCAGCGCCTTGAGATCGCCCTGTTCGGCAGCATCGAGGTCTAGCAGGACCTGCAGCTCTGGGCCCTCCAGGGCGAGTGCTAGGTGCGTCGCCGTCTGGCTCTCGCTCCAGCCGCAGTGACAAGCAGCCAGCTGCAGCTGGGCTAGGTACGTCTCCCACTGCGCTGCTCCACTGAACCGGGCTAGCTTCAGCTGTATGCTAGCTGGCGTGCTGGTTGTCATGCTAGCGCTAGCTGGGATGCTAGCGCTGGCTGGCGTGTTAGCGCTAGCTTCCCTCGGGTGCGTAGGTCAAACAGCACTGGCTCCGTCTGGTTGTCTGGGGGCCCTCTGTCGTTGCGCCACCGAGCTCTGCAGGTCGGCGCCCGTCGCCGTCTCTGCTGCCTCGGTCTTCCGCCGCCTCGGTACCCCCAGTCTCTCTTCCAGCTTTCGGATTGCCTTCTCCACTTCAGCTAGCTGAATCCCACTTCTGACACCAATGTGGCGGTTTCGCGAAGAAGCAGAGACGGAGACTAGCTTGGCTGTTTTCGAATCGCTCCTGGGGAGCTTCGATTTATTTGTGACATCTCTTCCAAAGAGTAATTTGTAGACTGACCATCTTAGCTGGGCTGGACATATCTAACCTGCTCCTACCTTATAAGCCCACAAGGTCACTCCGATCCCAAGACGCAGGCTACTTGGTAGTCCCTAGAATTTCCAAAAACCTAAAAGGTGGTAGGGCTTTCTCCTACAGGGCCCCACTACTGTGGAACCAGCTTCCAAAATTTATGAAGGAGTCAGACACAGTCTCAATATTTAAATCTAGATTAAAAACGCACCTCTATGCTCAGGCTTACAATCAGTTGTAGTCTGGAGACAGGGTGCGAGAAGCCTGTAGTCATAGAGCTTTGTAGGTGGCAATCCTTTCTTTACCTTCACTTGTCAATCAGCTGTGACCTGACTTTACATGGGCTGGCTCTTGATAGGCGGGTATGGTTGTCCACCCCTCATGACTGCATGGGCTCTCCATCCCTGTCCTAGTAGCTATGCAGCCATATACTACTCCTGGCGGGGTCCCCCCAATACATACTACTGCCACTTTACCCACTGTCTGCTATATTGCAAATTCCCCAATTGCCTTCCCCACGCTGAGAGTGCTCGAGAGTCGTCTGGTCTCCCCCACCTCTGCGGTCCAGCCCCTCTTTCGTCATTGCCTCCACCCTGCCCACATCTGTCGCCACCTGCTGTTCCCCATCTCCGCCACTTGGCCCCACCCATCATCTGAGCCACATCATAAACCTTATAAAACTGACTGATATGTTGTGGTCACCAGTCGGCACCCTGAGCCGACCAGAGGAGGATGTGTTTCCCCCTTGAGCCTGGTTCCTTCCAAGGTTTCTTCCCATCTGCCACAGGGAGTTTTTCCTTGCCACTGTTGCCTTAGGCTTGCTCCTGTGGGGGTTTAGGCCAGGGTTGACTATGATTTACTGACACGGTTTAAAAAGTTACATAGCACCCAATTTTATCAGTCGGCCTGCACCATAGTTTATTACAGTACAACAGTTACCATGGTCAAAATACATGAAACCGGAATTGTCCCCATTTTTTATTTCATAGATAATAGCATTGGATATTTTCATGATATATTGACCGCCAAACTGGAAATGTCCCCGGTTTTCATTTCAGAAATGTGGTCACCTTACTCTAGACTATTTCTGATAACAAGCAAAATAACAAGTAAATTACATTAGCTAGCTAGTTAAAACTATGACTAGCCAGTATTATTTGGGGTTACCAGTTGAAGAAAAGAACCATTACTTGGCCAATCTCAAATGTGATAACGTTACACTATCAGAAAAACAAGTGACAGAAACAGTTAGTGTTGACAGTATTGCACCTTGCTGAGCATCATACATTCCTTGCATAATCCATAACTATTCTGGTTACATGCACATTCCTGTGTAAAAAGTGCACTCTTTCTATGATATTGCTTAAAAACAATGATTAAATGAGACACAAACTGGGGCTAGTGGGCAGCATGTGTAGCCAATGCAATTACTGTAGGTTATTTATTTGAATAGCATGCATTGATGGAAAAACATTGTGACTCTTAACAGTTTGGGTCATCTTGCTAGGTTACCACAACAAAAAATGATCAGGCGATGTAACGCTGTCAAGTCATTGGAAACAGATATCATAACGTTAGTTCAAAACATAGCTAAAGCGTATCAACTACTAGCATTGATCTAATGTTACTGTGTATAATTAATACAATGTTAGCTACGTTTAGCTAGTTAGCTACAATCAATTTAGTTAGCTAATTTATAACTATTGCAGGCTTGTTACTGGTCAGCTAGCTATTAGCTATCGCTTATCATGAGTTTGTTACCTGAAACAAAGTGAATGCAAGAGTGAGAGCACCTATTATCGACCACCTTCGTTTGACAGACAGGAAAACGTAAACTGATTTGCAAATATATATGAAATAGGCGAAATATCGGTAACAACCTGCACCTAGTTATGTAGGAAAAAATGTCCTTGTTATCCTCCTGTGGTTATTTTTTCAGTACTTTCACGATTTTTTTCTGTGCCGGTAAATAAGTCAGAGGTGGTCCAGTGCTAGCTTTTGTTTGCTAAGAGGACGTGTATCGACCACCCCATATAAATGAATGGAACTTGACATAAATTTGCTAGCGTACTGTATAAGTTCCCTGTCTTGCATATTTGAGGTTAATATGAGAAAGGGTGGTCTCTATCAGCACGTCTAGGAATCCGTACATATTCACTGTTGTAACCCAAGTCACAGGACGCAAAATAGCCATTAGGAAAGCAGTTTGAAACTAGAAAGGTTACAATTCCTGGGGACTTCCGGTGACGCGCGCCGCGAGATGGTCGCATTGCGCTAAGCTCCTGCTCGCTAATCCCCATTTTTAGTGTAAATACTTTCGTTTTATGACTAAAGTGATTCCTGTACAGTGTTAGTTACTACCAAAGCATGATGGCGACCAAGAAAATGGCAAATTCCCCTCAAAAAACACCTGAGGGTAAGCGTTTTAAGCCTGCCGTTTCAGACGACTTAGCCTCCGTAATTGCCTATGACTATTGATGCACAAAGAGACGTGCTGTGCGGCATAGTTTCTGACCTGTTGTCCGAGGCTTTGCGAGCAGCACTGGGGCCAATACAAGAGCACATTGTCGAAAACGGAACAATGTTGCGGTCGCTCAAAAAAGAGATCAACTCGCAGGCTAAAGCCATGGAGAATATGTTCACTAAAGTTGAGGCCCTGCAAGCTAATTTGCGTCAAACAAAAAAGGACACTAACCAATGCCTGATACAAATAGAGAAACTTGAAAAGAAAATTAACGACATGGAAGATCGGTCCAGAAGGAACAACGTTAGACTGGTCAACTTACCACCAGGGCTCGAAGGTGACGATCCCATAGGCCTTTTGAAAAAAATGTTGCCACGGTGGATCCCAGGCCTTGCATCTCTTCCCTCTGCGCCCATTGAAATCGATAGAGCACACCGCATCTACACAAGCAACTCCAAATCGACCAGGCCTCGTACAATGGTGTTCAGACTGCTGCGCTACACTGACCGCCAGGCCATACTTGGACAAGCTCGTAAGGCACATCCAATCCTCGCAGACGGCCGTCGGCTAGAGTTCTACGCGGACTACAGCCCTGGCACTGCGCAGTGAAGGAATGCCTTTAAAGAGGTCAGATCCAAACTCCGTCAGAAGGGCATAGACTCTTTTCTCATCTATCCTGCAATTTTAAAAGTCTCACACAAAGGAGAAAAGCTCTCTTTTGGCTCCCCGGAAGAAGTGGCTGATTTTTTGGCTGGTTTGGAAACTCCGTAGAAGGCATCAACAGTGAGAAGAACCCTTCGACTTAATTCGGATAAATGGGCTAAACGGGCTATGCCCGTACCTAGCCTGCAGAGACATTAAAAGCGGTAGTACAACCGAGTTAATTGGTGATAGGAACATCCCGAATCAGAAGTGTCTGGTAATGCGAAAGTTTCATTTAATTTAGTATGGAAATATTTGTATTTTAAATGTATAGAGCTTGTTTAAAGAACAGATATGAATGAAACGAAGTAGTCATGTTAAGGGTTGATCAGTTTATAGTTATTCATGTTCTGTTAGCATGTTTAACTAACCACAGCTGTCTACTGTACTGTGTAACTCTTGAAGTTACTTAGTGAACGTAAGGAGGACTTAATTATGTAGCCTACTCAGGATTCACCAAGTAGCTAACGTTAAGAATAGCTAGAAGTATGGGTACATAGCTAATATTCTTTATGATGTTGTTGTGTGTTGCATTTGTTTTAAGGATCACTTTATGTCTATATGTGATTTTATAAGGGGGTGCGGGTGTTTAGTAGCGAATGATCAACATCGCTTTGCGTTCGTCACAGATGTTGGAAACTGGGGAATGGTGGGAGGGGGCGCAGTAGCGCATGGTTGCATACATGGGATCCCTGTTGTATTTACTTTTCCAATTCAAATATTCTTACATGATAGGTGTGTGTTTGTCGATGTATCTCCACCTACTACATTTTTGTATAAAACCGTTAAAGATTACTTTTAAATGTTCGGGACATATTGACAATGGCTAATATTACAGTTTTATCCCTTAATACTAGAGGGCTGAACATACAAAACACGCGAGCCCGGGTCCTGGAACTCTTACATAGGAAGCGTGTAGATGTAGCGTTGCTACAAGAAACACATCCACGCACAAATTATGTTATTAGATTACAAAACAGCCGTTATAAACTAATCACCGAATCCAGCGATGGCTCTAAAACAAAAGGTGTAGCGATATTGGTTAAACGCAACATAACTCTTTCCATAGAGAGAATTAGCTCTGATCAGACCGGTAGACTATGTTTTTGTTGTGCCTCTGTACAGGGCAAAAAGGTGGCATTCGTTAGTATTTATGCATCCACTATATTCGACCCTCAATTCGTCCCGTGGCTAACTAAGGAATTATTGTTGCTGAATGAGTATTCTTTGATTGTGGGAGCTGACATGAACACTTTTTATGATAGCAATTTGGACAGGTCAAACCAGTCTATCACAAATACTCAAGCCTTATCCTCAAAAGCACTACGACGGTTTTCTAAAGATTTGAATTTGAAAGATATATGGCGGGCACAGAACCCTACCACTTATTTCTCTCCAAATCACAAAATGTTTTCAAGGATTGATTATGTTCTTTTATCCTCAGAGTTAAGTTCATCGGTGAAGGATATTCATTTTCTCCCAAGGTCCCTGTCAGATCATAATGCCATTATAGTCTCTCTTAACCTAACTGCTATTCAGGGCAGGCCCTCTAGGTGGAGATTCAACACCTCACTTCTCCATAATGAAGAATTTCTTCCACAGCTTAAAACAAAACTTAATGAATTTATTCATATTAATAAAGATTCAGTTACAGATCCAGCTTTTATTTGGGCTTCCATTAAAGGTTTTATACGTGATAATACAATTTGGTTTTCTTCCTATTTTAAAAAGAAGAAACTACAGACAATATCCCAATTAGAACATAATTGTCTTGAACTGGAGAAAATTCTGAAGTCAAATTATTCAAAAGAGATAGAACTTAAACTGAACATAGTAAGAAGTTAATTGAATAATCTGTTAAGACAGCGTGTTGAATATTTAATGCACATCACCAAACATAAATATTACTCAGAAGGGAGTCGTCCCAGCCGGCTTCTCGCTTTGACACTAAAACGCCAGGAGAACAGTTTACACATTCCTTCAATTAACTGTCCAAAGAAAGGATGCCTCTTCAAAACAGCTGAGATCAATGAGGTTTTCAAAGCCTACTTTTCAAAATTATATGTCTCTGAGCAACAGACCTCCTCAACTGGCCTCTGTCAGGACTTCTTACAGGACCTGGACCTCCCCACTCTCTCTCAGGAGGTTTCCTTGCAACTGGACTCCCCAGTCTCTTTAGAGGAATTACACCAAGCTTTAAAACTCACCAATAAGGGGCACTCCCCTGGGATTGATGGCATACCGGCCGAACTATATTTAGCTCTTTGGGAAATTGTAGGTCCTATTTGGTTGTCTACTATTAACGCTGCTATCGCAAAGGGTAATTTCCATCGATACCTTAATACTGCATTAATCACAGTGCTCCCCAAATCTGGTAAAGATCTCCAAGAATGTACAGGCTATCGTCCCATTTCTTTAATTAATTCCGACATTAAAATATATGCTTGTACTATTGCTCTGCGTTTAGAGAAAGTTGTTGGCAGCTTAATTAGTCATGATCAATCAGGTTTTATGAAAGGTCGCCAGGCTTCAGACAACATCCGCCGATTGTTGCATGTCATCGCTGAAGCTGCGAAGATAGCCTCACCCAGCGGTCTCTTATTTTTAGACGCGGAAAAAGCTTTCGACCGTTTAGAGTGGCCGTACTTCTGGTGTGTTCTAAAAAAATTCAATTTTGGTGATAAATTCATAAATATGATCCAGGTCTTGTATGCCAGTCCCTCAGCAAGAGTTTCTACAGGTGGATTGTTCTCAGAGCTGTTCAGTATTTCTCGCAGATCCAGACAGGGCTGCTCTCTTTCCCCTTTGCTTTTTGACCTATCAATAGAACCATTAGCTCAGCAGATTCGTCAAAGCACGCTGGTCTCCCCAATAAAAATTGGATCCTCCAGCCACTCTGTTTCATTGTATGCAGATGATGCGCTGTTATACCTGTCAGACCTACAACAGTCTCTTCCAAATGTGCTCAAAATTATTGAGGACTTTGGTTTACTATCAGGGTTTAAGATTAACCAATCCAAATCAGCTCTGATGCTACTTAATGCAAAGGCAAAAAGAGTTAATATCCCACTTTGCATTCCAGTCGTTCGAGAAGTGACCTATTTAGGCATTGACATATACCCATCTATAACCTTAATTGTGAGAAACAACTATGCAAAAATTCTCAATAAAGTAGAGTGTGATCATCAGTTCCTGCTCGGATTGCCTGTATTAAAATGAATATTCTTCCCCGCATCAATTTTATTAGTTCTATGTTGCCACTACCTCCCCCGATAAACTACTGGTCAAGGCTCGACTCCATGTTAAAGAAATTTGTCTGGAATGGCAAGCGCCCCCGTATAAAATGGTCTACTTTGCAGCGCAAAAAAATGGTTGGGATTGCCCCAACTTCAAATTATATCACTGGGCCTTTGTGCTACGTACATTAAAGCATTGGTTAAGCCCCGGCATGGGTCCTCCTTGGAAAGAAATAGAATTAAATATAATTCAGCCAATCAGGTTACAAGATTTTCTGTTTGCAGGTCTTAGCCAAAAAAAATGTGCTTTACGTTATGGTGTCCTAATAGCATATATTCTACAAACTTTTGTGGCTGTGGAAAGATTTCTGGGTCTTAAAAAAAGTTGGTATGAACATTCACCCATTTGGAACAATTTAAATCTCTTAACAGGCGGCAGACCATTCACTCTAAACGCATGGGCACAAAAAGGTATACAAGTGCTTGAGGATATTGCTGGTCATGATTCTATTCTTGAGTTCCAGGACCTAGTGTCTCGATTTGAGATCCCAAGAAACTCTTTTTTCTTCTACTTGAGACTGAGATCTGCACTGAAGGTATATAAAGTCCCCTGGGGCACAGATCTGATTTTCCACCCAGTAGTAGATTGGATTGTGGGGGCGGAACCCAAAAGGCAAAGCCTCGTACATTTATACACATCTAGTGACATATTCCACTGTGCTCTTCCCTGGCTCAAAATTATGGGAAAAAGACCTAGAGCAAAGGGGTGGGACAATAAATTGGGTCACGGTATGGAAAAGTATCCTCGGTGTATCAAAGAACCCCAATCACCAATTCATTCATTTCAAAATCTGCCACAGAGTCTACATGACCCCACGGAAAAGACATCTTATGGGTTTAGCACCTCATCCCTGGTGCACATATTGTACTCCAGGAACAATTGGTACTTTGATGCATGTCTTATGGGATTGTCCTGAGGTGCAGAGATTTTGTGCTCAGATAGTTGATATCACCTCTTTTATTATCGGCAAACCCCTACCTTTGGATCCTGTCCTGTTACTTTTAAATGATGTAACTAGATGTATGCTCTGTGGAAAGGAATGTAATCTCTGGCTAGCTGGGATGACTGCTGCTAAAAAAGTAATTGTCCAGCGTTGGCTCCCACCTCACCATTTATCTGTCAAGCAGTGGTTGCAGTCTTTTTTGGACATTGTATACCAGGAGACATCATCGGCTAGGGTCAATGGTGCCAGACCTGGCACAATGAAAATCCACAATTAAAGACCTTCTTTTGCACTAATATGTTTACCATGTATGCGGGGGGGGGGGGGGGGGGGGGTTGAAGGGTTTTTTGTTTTTGCTTTGCTTTTTTGTGAAGTAATTAATTCAATAAAAATTTAATTACAAAAAAAGAAAGGTTACAATTCTTCAATGTCCTTATTTTTTAATGGAACACTCCCAACATTTTGGGCTTTTTTATTGACTTCCCCAGAGTTAGACAAGAATGTTGATACCATTATCACCTTGGTGTGTTCAGTACAAAGACAGCATGTTAGTTTCAGGGTTCGTACGGTCATGAAAAACCTGGAAAAGTCATTGAAATTTAAAATGCAATTTCCAGGCCCTGGAAAAGTTATGGAAAATAATATTTTTTGAAAAGTTTTGGAAAAGTAATGGAAATATAGCTAAAGTTGCATCAAATATAATTACTAATTAATCCAATCATAAAAATAGTATGTATAGTAATAAAACGTAAATTGGCACGTAACCTTCGCGGTATTTTGGTGGTGTGAGAAGTTAATTCGGTCCGGCTCAGTCTGTTTACAGGCACGCCTCTGCTGATGTAGCAGTTAGTAAACGTAGGCCCTACTGTGCCGACAATATGCCAGGGAAGTGCAGCTTCAATAATATATCAGGGCTCGAAATTAACTTTTTTACTTCAAAAACTTAGGAACACCCACCGAAATGTAAGGAGCACCAACAATATATGCAATAGATTTTTTTATTGATAAAAAACGACAATATAACAGTACGGTTTACAAGTAACAGTTAAACTGTCACGCATAAAATGTGTCGACTCTTCAAGGAATTGCGTGTTATGCATTCAAACGACAAAGCGCTTCTCGTCACATTAATACCGCTAATTAAATCAACCGCCAGTGAACTGCATTGGAGAAATTAGCTGTTCCAACCGGGTCGCTACACAAAACGTCCGCTTCAACTTACGCGTTAGCTCTCTGTGTCGCGTGACAGTGGAGTGCAGCGAAAGGGAGTGATTGAAGGCTAATATTAAACAATTTAAAATCAGCATTAAAGGTAAGAATGTCAAGCTCGTGATTGGTTAGAAGGGTCACCGTCAGCTCACAAGGGACATGCTGAGTGTACTAACTAGCGAATGTACAGAGAAAGAGACGTTCGACTGGAAAAAGAAAAGAAAAAAAAGGTCGCACCAGAACAATTATTTGCACTCGCACAAATGCTCCCAATTATATTTCGAGGTCGCACAGATTACATTTCGGGAGCATATGCAATTTCGAGCCCTGTTTGAGACATTGACAAAAATGTTAAACTATTCGAATTAAAATGTGAGAGAACGTATCTAAGTGCGTCTGTCTGGTGTTTATTTGTTTTAGAGAGGCACCATATGTTTCAGATGCAGACCTAATTTTACTTAGTGGTATTTATTTATTTATTGACCTTTCAGCATTATTACAGGTTTATAAAGACAGTTGTCATTAAAAACACTGAATTATTTTGCTGTTACAATAAAACATCAATACTGAGTAGACAAAAAACATTGCAATTTTCTAAGCTGAGATCTAATCTCGTATCCCAAATTTAAATTTAAAATCTGCTGTCATTCAGGAGTCTGCACATATAGGGGATTGGTGATCTCCTGTATCTCTCAGTTCGACATCTTGGGATGGCCAGTTTGTTTGAGTTCCTTGTCTGACGACCTGTGAGCTCCTCCCTGAGGGGGGGTAGCCAGTCACTGAAGTTGGACTTTAGCAGCTTTCTGGCAAAGCCAAGACACAGTTGAGTGCGTCTCTGATAGAGTGCACAATCCGAGAGTGCAGAGAGCCTCTGGGTACCCTGAGTACTTCTGGCCAAGTATGATTTTACAAGCCCGTTTCTGCGTGCTTTCCAGCCTTTTAGCCTGGTCTGTAGTCAGGGAACTGTGCCAGATGGGGACTGCATACTCCAGCACCGGGCATACGTAGCCTGTGTAGATGGAAACCAGTTCTGGGTCTCGGACACCAAATTTCTTCAGGCGACGCAGAGCAAAAAGCTTCCTGTTTGCTGAGGTCAGCATGTGGTCCACCTGACTGTCCGAACGCAAATTACTCTGGATGGTGACCCCCAGGACCTTGACAGTGTCACAGACTTCCAGTATGTTCTGGTCAATGGAGGGAGTCGGCAGGGCGGGTGGATGCCTCATGTGGGTGACATGTAATACTTTACATTTCTTTGGGTTGAGTTTCATTTTGTGCTCCTCTACCCAGATATCAAGACCATTCAGGGTCTGTTGGAGGGTACAGGGTAGTTGGAGCTGTTACAATGAATAATTTTTGTTAATTTTAATAAATCGTGAGATAAAGTCATTTGTTTTGGTCATGGAAATTCAGTTAAAGGTTGTGGAGAAGTCATGGAAAAGTCATTGAAAATCATTGGTGAAAAAGTGTATGAACCCTGTAGTTTTAGCACAAAGACTGAAATCAGGGGGTTACCTGAAGATTACTTCTATTGTATAGGAAATAAATTACTTAATTACTAAGTTCATTACTCTTTGAATCTTGTGAATCTATTTTGTGGATTTTTCATATTTATTGTACAAGCAGTGTTGTTGCTAAAGCTAACAAGCTTGCTATGTCTGACCTGAACAGATTGAATAGTATTGACCTTCTTTCCTAACTCTGGGTAAATCAATCAGAAGCTGTATTCACCAAAATGTTGGCATGCTAGAAGGTGGAAAGCTGTGTATCTAAAGGAAGAAAAAGAAACACAATGATAATGTATAGTTCTCATTGGATGTTTTATTCAGAACAGATACTGATATTTATTATACATGAGCCTTGTTGCATTTCAGAAACATAAATGTCTCAAACAGTTGATCATTAAGTGAGCAGTGGTCTGGTCGAAAGATACGGCCACTGATGCTGAATACACGTTTCACAGCTGCAGACGATGCAGGAACATGCAGGTAGTCTGCAGCTACTTTGGCAAGTGCTGGATATAGCCGTGTTTCCACCAAAAGTACCCGGAACTTTTAGTTTTTCAAGGAACTAAAAGGTTCCTTCAGCCCATGGTTGTCTGCGTTTCCACCGCGGTCTAAAGTCCCGCGAAGATTAGGCAAATTAGCCCACTGACGTATGAAAAAGCGACGTTGTCGTCGGTCCATCTGTCCTATGATTTCTTCTGTAACCCCATACTACCACCGAAGTAGTCTACATTATTTTCTAATAACCGGGACAGCCTGGAGGGGTTCATTCCACTTATATACAACGGGTTACCAATAATGACTATATATGGTTACTGTTGTATTTATTGATTTTTATCGATTTAATCACCTGGAATTGAAATATTCTTCTGCAGCCGTTTGGGCATATTTTACCGTTGTCAAGCAAAACTGTCGTTGGTAGTTGAACTTGGACCGTTGTTATGCAACAAACAGGATATAACAGGCCAATAGTCAGATTGTAACTGTTTTATATATCCTCTCAAACACATTCAGTATGTTTTTATGCGAACATTCACTTTCATGTCTTGACATTCGAGGCGACAGAATGCATTCACATTTCCAATATAACTGGCAACAACAGCAGAAAACATGCACACGTTGTAAACAATTTGCTGTTTGATTACTTTCTCATCGTCAATTCCATATAGGCTAATCGCAAAATGACAAGAATAGAACGAAAACTCGGACTTGCGTGAAAATTTAAATTAGCAGTGGTACCGTTTGCCGTTTGCTTTCCTTCGAAGTTACTGCTAGCCGAGCAGCGAAGTGTGCCCTCCAGATGCGAACCATGCACCATAAATTAGTCCATAGTCTTCCTGGTCTTTTTGTGGAATTGAAGAATGGCAGAGTAAAATTACGGCAGTCTGAAAAAGCTAAAGGGACGATTACTAGAATTAACCTGTTATTTTACCCTGACAAAAAGTGCGGAAGGTGATTTCCAGTTTGCTTTTACTGTATCACCAATGTGAATTACGCAGAACTACCGCATACCTCACATAACTGTATCAAACGTTTTGAGCCAATTACAACGGGTTAACAAAGAAAATCCGGAAGAAAATATTCAGCAACCGAATTAATCCGTTTGAATGTTTTGGTACGTAATATTCTGTCCCAGCACGAATGCTTAGCATTTCATAAAACAAATACTAAAGCAAGAAAAGAACAGAAGACCACACGTTATAATTCCAAGACGTTGGCAGGCTATAACCAAAACTAGCCTACTGCGCCGCATAACATACAAGTTTGATTTGAAGTTATTATGAAAATAAATCGGTTTGCGGCTGCAGATTTTTAAACATGGCGGTTGACATAAAACACTGCAAGTAGTCGACCAATCACCCCCACCCCCAAAGGTTCCGGTACTTTTGGAAAGTACTACCCCCTGAGCAGGAACTTTTTTGGGGGTAAAATAAAGCCCCCGGAACTAAATTTAGACCCTAGTTCCTGCGGTCGAAACACACTGAGTTCCTGAAAAGGTTCCTAGTTCCGGGGTAAAGTTCCTGCGGTGGAAACGCGGCTTATGTCTGACAATGGGTCTTCCAGAACTGCAGAGGATCTGCTGTTGCGTGTAGATGTGGGATTAGGAGATATTCTTCATAGATAGTTAGCCTCTTTTCAATTGCTGCCCTCAGGCTTTTGATGAGTTTACCGTTGTACTTGCTGGTGAAGTGATTCAGATGGCTGCGCAGTCCCCTGATGCATGGAATAATATAGCTGGCTGTAACAATGTTGGAGCCTTGCACACAGTCTGTGGCTACCTCGAAGGGGGTAAGGACAGCAACAGCTTCACCAAGAACATTCCTCTCGTGGATGGATAGTTTAGTCACTGGCAACCGATCCAACTTCATCAAAATTAAGAACAGATCGTAGCATTTTGAGCTGTGAGTTCCACCTTGTGACAGTGGCAGGCTGCAATCGGGTTTCCCCCTCCAAGATGTCCTGTGCGGCAGTAGACTTTGGACTGTGAGCGACAATGGGTGATACTTTTGCAATGGCCTTGTTGAGGTAATCAGTGGATTTTAGGCCATCTTTGATGGTGAGCTGAAGCTTGTGTGCAAAGCACCGCTCATGCTTTGGAATAAGACCTTCAATATCAGTGGAGTCGATAGGTTACAGACTTCCTACCTCGTCATTGACATCATCATCACCACCACCATCATAGTCTTCATCAAACTGAACAAAGGCAGCAACCATGTTGCTTGCCTTGACAGTAACCACTGCATTGACCTTGTCTGAAATCTTATAGTGCTCCACGACTTCTGCATATGCGCTTGCGATGTGTTCTCCTGTGTGGCGCCCTATGAATCGCTTGCATTGAAGCATCACACTATGAAAATCCCAGTCTAGAAGATAATGCCCTGTCACTCCGAGGTAAGACTACATGTGACGACTAGACCAGAGATCTAGAGTGAGGCAGACTGTTGTTGCTCTCTGTGGATGAGAAATCATGCTACTCTCTGCCTTGAACTTAAGGTCGCTGAGAATATCCACAGTCATACTCCTGCGAGTTGGCACCAAGTACTGGTAGTCCAGGCCTTCGCAGAAATTCTTGAATGATTGCACTTTCCAAGAGATTTAAAGGCAACATATTTTCTGCAATGACTTTGGCAAGACGGTTTGTACTCTTTAATTGACGAGGATTTGCAGCATCATATCATTTTCTTTTTGGCACCATTGGTGATGATGGCACAAGGAGGGTTGGGTGCTTCCTCTACAAAGCAAAATACACAAAATATATAATTATACATAGGCACGTAAATCTCTCGATACAACATTAATGGATAAAACATTGGTTGCCTCATTGTTGTCTTGGAGTGTCAAGTTACAAAATCAAATGAACAGAACATACATAAACCTGATATGATCAGTGACTGCTAATGTTAGCTAGCAACAAATGGTAACTGATGGCAAGCTAACCTTATGTTCAAAAATAAATTAAAATAATGCTTCAGGTTTTTTTCAGCATGAAACTTTTCTGCTTAGCTTAATTGGGCTAATGAACATGAAAATCACATGGATACTGTTGAGATCACATAGATAATGTTTGACCCGGCAATGAAAATACAGGAGGTCACATGAGATCAATATTGTCAAATGTTACACAATAACTGATTTCTTGAAAGAGAAAAGGGTACCCCCATACCCTCCACACATGCAAACATGTATATAGGCATACATACTAGGGGTCGACCGATATGACTTTCAAGGCCGATACCAATTGCGATATCTTAGAGAACAGGAAGGCCAATATGCCAATATAGTTACCGATTACCGATATTTACCAATATATAGCCGATATAATATAGCATGGGCAGGAAATGCAAAAATCGGTCCGATATATTCGCAATCCGATATATCGGTCGACCCCTAATATGTACACCAATTTGTTTCACCAGGGCATACCCAACTGAAATCCAAAGAAGCCAACAATCACACACACAGACACAGACAGACAGACATGGTGAGAGAGAGAGATGGAGAGAGAGAAATGGGGGGAGAGAGAGAGAGACTAAACCAGCACTCTATTCACAGAAGGATGTAAAACATAAATCAAACAATCAAATACTGTTGAGGTAAATGACTTACCCTGATATGTGCATGCAGGTTGGAGAGGGCTATTAATGAGCAGGACATCTGACTGTTGCAATGTTTGCAAGAAGCTTTAAAGTTTTCTTCAGTATTCTCAGGCAGGTCATAGAATCTTATGATCTTAGACTTCACAGGTGCCATGATGCAAACAAACAAGCGGGGTTAATCTTAATCGTAGTCAGTGGGCTTTCAGAAGGGTCGGTAACCAGACAAGATTCTCAAACAAGCAGGGGTCAAAACACAAGGCAAGTCAATACACGGCAGGCAACACAACTCTCCAAAAAATGGCTCCAAACACTCAACACCTGCGCTTGAACAGGCACCTTATATGGACCATTCTACAGAATTAGTTCAAACTGCAGTCCCACAATAAAAAACTATTTAACAAAACAATTAAGTATTCAGACCTTTATTAGATATTTACTAAGATTATGTTATGATATATTTAAACCCAAGGCATTACATGAGATAGTAATTAGCTAAATATATACAAAATCATCATTTATAGGGTACTTTCTATTGGGAAGAGGCTGTCCCAAAAACGAACCCCTAAATTTAAATTTATGTAAATAATACTTTTAAATAATAATAAATAATAATAATTTAAAATAAAAAAAATTTCAGTGGTGTTCTTTAAAAGTTCTTTTTGATTTCTTTCAAACAGAAGTTGAAAGATTTAGATTTATTGTGGGTTTAATTTTTAAATTAAAAAACTTTACTCAAAAAATGTTGTCCCACGTTTTCATGTCACTACCGAAACACAAAGAGTTTTAGTCCATAGGCTGAGCCTGGTTTTTAGCCACACCCCTGCATTTTTGACCAGGAAGTGACACTGCATCCCTGTCCCTCATGGCCGCATGGTGAGTTTTTAAATCCCACCATTTTGAAGTAAATGTGTTCCAAGTCCGAAAATCAGTGTGTAACTTTAAGAGTTGTCACTACCGAACACATATTCTCTGCAATTAAGTGAACTTTTTTGGGTTTTAATGCAAAATATTATGTTTTTATGTGTGTACAACTGTTCCAAGCTGTGTTTGCTAGCCATGTGCTTTTTGTTAGCATTTTTCAGTTATGCTCAAAATTAGTTACAATTGTCACTACCGAAACAGTCACTACCGAAACATATGGTAAAGTTTCGGTAGTGACATGATCATTTTGGTAGTGACAAAATTGAATGTTCAATCATCTATTTTAAGGAAATAAACATACTTAAGGCAATGTTTTTATAATTGTTATTAAATTAAGTTCTTAAAACATGTAGATAATGCTGATTTCTATTTGATATTGTAGAGTTAAGCAGGGAGAAAGAAACATAAGACACCAACATGCCGAAACAAAATAGAAAAAGTGGAGCAGAGAGGCTGAGAGAATACAGACAAAGAGTGAGGGATGACCCAGTGAAGCACCAAGAATATTTAAGGAAGATAAGAGAAAGAAATAAGAAACGAAGGGAAGAAGGAAAGTTGAAATTTATCAGCAATTTATCTGACAAGGAGCAAAGGAAGGTTAGAAAATCATGGAGGAAAAGACAGCAAAAACACAGGGTGTTGGTGAAAAGACAGAGAGAGATGGAGACATTTTGCAGGGCTTCCACACCACCTAGCACTTCTAGTGAGGCTGATCAGACACCACAGCGTAGGCCTGTAGGACAGAAAAGGATGAGAAGTGCAAAAATGCGTAACTACAGAAAATTAAAGAAGCTTGAGCAGAAGGTCAAAGAAATGAAGCGGAGAGAAGCAAAATATAGAAAAAGGTGTCAGAGGTTAAGGTTGAGGTTGACATCAGACCAGTCAAATTGTTCCCCAACAGCGAAAACTCAGATGGAAGTATGGAAGCACAGAGTTCCTGCTCATATCAAAAAGACCCTTCTTTTTCACAATACATTTATGCACTATATGCAGAAAAAATACAAGTCTGTCAGCTATAAAGAAAAACATGCATTCAGAAGAGCTTTCTCAACCAGGTTGCTCAGAAAATACAAACTTGTTTCTATGGTCATAAAAACAGTAGGTATCTCCCACAAAGTGTTCAACAAGACTGCAGACAACCCACGTCCGTGGTTCACCTATCAGAGAACTGGTAATCAAAAGACCATGGACATAGTCAAAACTTTCTTAAGTCGAGATGACAATAGTTGGACATCAGTGGGGAAGAATGAAACAATCACAAGATTCAAAAAGAAGAAACAAGAGGTTCCTCTCTGACACGATGCTGAATTTGCATCAGAAATTGATGCTGGAGATGCCTCATCTGAAACTGTCCTATTCGCTTTTCTACAGGACGAAACCTTTTTGGTTTGTTGCCCCTAACATCAATAACAGGGAGACATGTGTCTGCAAAGTGCATGACAATGCCCAAATGAAAGCAGACAGGCACAAGCACCGTGGCATTATTAACTCACAGAGCTTGAGCAAAGTCGCAGAGGAGTTGTGCTGTGACACACAGGCTAAAGCATGCATGTACAGGGAATGTCTCTCATGTAAAAGCAAGTCACTCACACACATCACAAGTACATCAGGAACAGGAGCCACATGGTGGTACCAGTGGCTCACGAAAAAAGATTATGAAAAAGAAAAGGAGAAAGAGAGAAGATCACTGTGACAAAAACTGTTAAACAGAGATGTGAGGGCAGCCCAGAGCACCTTTTGGAAGATTTTAAGAGAGAAATGAAAGCCAAAGTGTGCAAGCACCTCTTCAACATCCATCATCAGTACACACAGCTACAGTCCTTGCACAGATCTCTGAAAGAAGACGAAGCTAATCTTCACATTGACTATGCAGAAAACTGGCAGTGCAAATATGCAAAGGAGGTGCAGCAAGTCCACTTTGGAGCATCCCACAGGCAGACAACACTGCACAATGCTGTTGTGTACACCACAGATGGTACACTGACATTCTGTGCCTTGTCGCCTTCCATGAAGCATGATCCTCCCGCCATTTGGGCTCAGCTTGAACCAGTTTTTCAGTTCCTGAAGGAGAACCATCCGAGGATCCAAAAACTCTTCTTCATCAGCGATGGGCCGACAATGCAATATAGAGGAAAGAAGAACTTTTATCTCTTGAGCACCATTCCTTTCCAGATAGGATTTACTGCTGTAAACTGGAGTTTCCTGGAAGCTGGTCACGGCAAAGGGCCTGCCGATGGCATTGGAGCCACCATAAAGAGAACTGCTAATTCACAGGTAGCCAGGGGTACTGACATACCCACAGCGAAAGCCCTCTATGACACACTCCTTCCTCTCAGCAAAGTCAAGCTCCTCTACATGGAGGAAGAACAGATATACAGAGTAAGTGCACTCCTTCCAAAAGAGCTGACCACAATCAAAAGTACACTGAGCATTCATCAAGTGATCTGCACTACCCCTGGCACAATCTATTATAGAGTGCTCAGCTGCTTGTGCAACAGAGAGGTCATCTGTCCCTGTTTCCACCCATCGTCCACCAATATTGCCCCACAAGCACAGCCTGGAAGAGATGTAAGAACACCTGAACCAACAGCCCCAGAAGATGGAAGCCATTCCACTTCAAGCTCTGGGTGTGAAGGGACTGTCTGTCCAGTTGATGACATCACTGAAGACCTTGTTGGAAAGTGGTGTGTTGTCACATATGACAATGAGCCATATCCTGGAATCATTGAAGACATCGAAGAAGGTGATTTGTACATCTTTTCTTTTTTTTTCTCACATATTTCAATATTCAGTTACATTGCATGCTATTTTTAATACAAACATTCCATTTATTATCACTTGGCCATCTTCCATTCTCATATTCCCATTCCCTTTGAATCAAACTTTATTTCATAGTCTTTTATGTAAGATTGCAATACAAGCAATACCTGCCATGTCTCACCCCATGTCCTTTTATTTTACCCCTCATCTGTCTGCAGGTGCCCTGGCGGTCAAAGTCATGCACAACATTGGGCGAAACCGCTTTTTTTGGCCGCTAATGGAGGACAAGATCTGGTACACAGTAGACAAGGTCATCACCTTAATCCCTCCGCCAGAAAAGGTCACGCAGAGGCATGTCCAGATCAGCCCAAGAGTGTTCACCGCAGTATGTGAAAAACTAAATTGGTGAATAGATTTGTGAAGGTGTCTGTCGTTCGTTTTTCTCTTTCTGAAGCTCTTCTGCTCAGGGTGCTCAGAGAGACCAAAAAGTTCAGGCTGTGGTATTAAAGATTTAGACAAAAGCTCATAGGGGACACTGAACCCTCCTAAACATACAACAAATGTCTCTCTCACTCCCTGTGTGTGTGCAAGAGATGTTCACACTCAATCACTAGAGGTGAAATCTGGTTAAGTCTCAAGTTCATGATCAGTTCATTCATTCAGATTCAACTGCATAACACTTTCTGGTGTGTATATTTTTCTTTAAGATGTTGAATGTATTTGTTACAGACCTTTCGAGGATACATTAGTTAAAGTGTTCAGAAGCCTGACAGCAGTGGCTTAATATCAATGTTATTGTTGAGATTTTCTTTTGATAAGTAATGTTTGTCCTTCCAAATGCATGGTTATGGATGATGGGAATAATTGTTATGTCTTCAATAATAAAATACTGCATTTTATTGATCATAAAACATTTGTGTTTGTAATATTCCCAACAAAAGGCATGTTATGAGTTAAGATTAAGCAATAAGGTTGATGGAATATGATACAACCTTGCAAACAAACTACTGTGGTCACTACTGAAACAGTACAGTCATTACAGAAACACTGGGTTTTTTCTCAAAAATAAAGTATATTGAGTTATCAACTAAACTTTTATGATAATGATTGGTTAAATGTATGTTCAGTTTCATCAATCAGTAACTCTGAAATCAATACGATCAACATTATGCATTTTACAAAGAAAGACTGCATTTAGATTTTGATGAATTTTATAAATTGAAATTTGAAATTTGTTAAAATGGCTATTTTAATTGATTTAGTTGTGAAAACCTTCTAGAAAAATTTGTAAAAATAATCTTTAGGGGGGGATGGAAACACAATCTTAACAGGTAAATATAATACTTTTTATTATTGTGTATTACTATGTTTCGGTAGTGACACATTTTGGGAGAGGAAAAACATTCTAAAACAGTCTGAAAACACAATATAAAAATTGACTGCACTTTTACTAGATATGTGTACCTTAGGTATGGTACAATATATATACGGACAAAGTTATGGGAAGAAAACATACAAATTTCAAAATGTTTCCAACTCTGACTTTGAACCAATTCGGTAGAATGGTCCATATAGTAGTGTTGATTGGCTGATTAATGCCAGGTGTGCTCAATCACCATTGAACCATGACATCCTTTTTCCCTGGCACTAGATGAATCCAACATATACAGTTGCAATCGGAAATATTCTGTCCCCCAAAGATTGTAAGGATTTACCAATGAAAGTTTTTTCAAAGAGCTAGATTTTACTTTGGATGACTTCTTTATCAGTTGAGTGACACACAAAATCAGCGAAGAAAATGTATGATGTAGTATTTGTGTGTAACAGGATATTTTGTTAATATAACCATGTCACAATTATTCAACCCCTATATAATATTGCTGTTTTTAAAACCTTCTGCTAGTTTGTATGGCCTAAAGTGGAGATACAACATAATTAAGCCTTTGGGTACTCTATAATGATCCTTAATTTGCTTCAGCTGTGATGCATATATAAACCCCACCCATGAAGGTGTTCAAGGTGAGTTGCAATCATGGGTAAGACTAAGGAGCTTTCACAAAAGCTGAGAGAGGAAATTATTTCATTGCACCTGAAAGGCATTGGTTATAAGATTTCCCAAAAATGTAACATTCCAAGAGATACCAGTGGGAGCATTATAAGGAAGTTTAAAACTTATGGCACAGCTGCAAACCTGCCTGGCCGTGGGAGAAAGGCCAAACTTTAATCAAGAGCCCTTAGCAAGTTAATCAGGACAACTAGGAAAACCCCTCGTGTTACTGCAAAACACCTACAGGATGACCTGATGAAGGCCGGGACAAGTGCTTCAGTGGCAACTATAAGACAAGCACTGAATAAACAAGGACTTCATGGCCGGACTCTAAGACGCACTCCACTCTTGACCACAAGGAACATCAAAGGTCGACTACAATATGCCAGGAGGAATTTGGATAGGACTGCAGAGTTTTGGGAGACAGTTCTATGGACTGATGAAACTAAACTGGCACTGTTTGGACACATGGACCATCGGTATGTCTGGCATGAGAAAGGCCAGGCTTATGACCAGAAGAATACCATCCCCATGGTCAAGCATGGAGGTGGGTCATTGTTGATGTGGGGATGTATTTCTGCTGCAGGAACTGGCAATCTTGTCCGTGTACCTGGCATCATGGATTCCCAGAAATACCAGGCCATTTTAAAGAGGAACGTGATGCCTTCTGTTGAAAAATTGAATCTTGGTGATCATTGGACTCCCCAATGAGCCTCATTCACCAATATCTTCCTAAGTTTTTTCTTAAATTTGTTCTTAAGAAAGATCCTAAGGAAAGTCTACGTCAGATTCACAACGTGTTGTTAAACCGTAGAATTGTTCGCACCTGTGTTCTTAAAATGATGAATCCCATTGTCTTCGTAAATGGAAAGCGCATGCCAGTTGTTCCTAATTAGCATAAGTAAATGCCCCACCAATCCCCAAGGGCATGAGACTGCAGGGCCGTGTGCACACACAAATCAAAAAGTTGAGAGAGAAGTTAATAATGCCTAAATGAAAATCTAAAGACGGCGGAGCTCCGGACTCAAAACGTAAGAAAAACTTTGGTAGTTCTGAAGTGGAGGTACTGCTGCAGGAAGTGAACAGCAGACATGCTGTCATATATAGTAGCATCAGAGACGGATATAAAATAACAAAAAAAAAAGATGCATGGGATGCTATTACTCATTCAGTGAAAACTGTATCTGGAGAAGGGCGCACAACTGATATAGTAAACATTTAGCATGTAAACACCAGCGTGTAAAACCTAAAGGCAGGTGATTATATTTGAATGAGTGTTCTCCTCTTCAACATGTCCATATGTTTAAAAAGTGTTACCTAAGTGCTTAGTTTGTATTCAAAATTTAAACATTTGCTATTGCAGTATAGACCAAACATTGCATAATTGAAACCTCCAAAAATAAAATCAAACCATTGTACTTTTATCATTTATTTACAGATGAACTCCCACTGAGGCAACCACCCTCTGAGGCAGAGCCTGGCACCTCACAGCCAGTACCTTCCTGTAGCAGTACCTCCATGCGTGCACCCAGGTCCCGTTCAACTGCCCCACGTCTGATCACAGAAGCAGTCCTGGACAACCAAGAGAGAATGGCCCAAACACTTTCACAGATAGCCTCAACACTGGCCACAATCTCCAAGACACTTAAAGAAATTAATACACAATTAAAAAAATAAATATATGCACAGAAACCTGTTTGATTTTAAGTGATGTGTTTCTTTCTTGAGATTAATTGTAAGCTATAAATAATCACACTGTAAAAGTCAAATTAATTTTAAAGGCTTTATTTATAAACGAGCAATTAATTGCTGTCGAACTTGGACAGCAAGTCTGTTGTCTGGTCCCAGGAGTGGGTCAGGATGCACATCCTCTTGTGGTGATTGAAGGGGAAGTGGTACACCACGTTTCATGACAATGTTGTGCAAGACACAGCAGGCCATGATTATTCTACAAACCTAAAATGATGAAAAGATGCCCAAAGATTATACAATGCAAAAAATGGATAGAATTAGAGGTAGTCTATAGGCTCTCTAATGTTTTTGCAAGAATAAAACAATTTCTCAGCTGTTCTCTTTATACGCACCTTTTCCGGTTTGTAAAGCAGCTTGCCACCTGCTGTGTCCAAACACATCCAGCGTCCTTTTAAGATTCCAATGGTACGCTCGATGATGGAGCGAGTGTGTGCGTGCCACTGATTGAATGACATTATATTATGATTGAGTCTGAGGGTTGGTGAGTGGTGTCATTAACCAGGGGGCCAGGGCATATCCTCAATCTCCTAATAAAACAAGTTATTATAGTAAAAGAAGCCCACTTTTGCTGGATTTTATGGAATTTATAATTACTCAAAGATGCGTACCAATGAGCCAGCTGTCTCCAGCAGCTCCTTGTTCGAGGCGCATATCCACAGAACTGTTTTGTAAAATGTAAGAGTCGTGTGCACCTCCTGGGAAGCGGGAGCACACATTCAGAAGGTGGTTCTGGGAGTCGCAGATGAGTTGTAATTTATGGAGTGGTATTGCTTGTGGTTGAGATATGGGAACGGATCTGGAGAGGGTGCCTTAATGCGCACGTGCGTGCTGTCTATTGCGCCGATGGTGTTGGGTAGACCAGCAATAGAATTGAATCCTCTCTTCACTGGGACCTGTTCTTCTGCTGTATTGGGGAATTTTATGTATTGTGTGGCCAGTTGATTAATTCCATCCATGGCTCGCAGGAAAGCGCGGCTGATGGATGCCTGTGATATGCCCACCCTGTCTCCTAGCTCCCTCTGAAATGTCCCAGTGGCTAAAAAGCCCAAGGTGAAGAGTACCTGCACGTGTGGTGGTACAGGGTTAGACCGTCTGGTATGGCTCCGCAGTGCTGGATCCAAACTATTGCAAAGCTCCATGAGGACAGCTCTTGGTAGTCTAAAGCGTCCCAGTAGGTACTCCTCACTCTCTGCAAATAGGTCCACATGCTGAGCACGATCTGCAACATCTTGCAGCAGCAGTAAATATGCCATTGTGCGAATAGGCCTAGGGTGCAGAAATAGGCCTACTTTGGGCCTATAAATAGCATGATCAATCACTGATTATTGGATGGCATGGTTCTCAGTTAACATAATTGATGTGAATTGAAGTGTTAGTGTAGTGTTTATTTATTTTAAAAGACCATAATGCTTTGTAAAATAATGAAAATAATTATTTTTTAAAATATTATAAATTATAAAAATATTATTGTAACCACAATCATGCCGGCACTCAAATGTGCGTAAGTGTGCTTTTGAGTGTGTGTAGATTCTGTTCTTACCTAAGATCAAATCCCAAATAAGAAAACATTGGTGAATGTCAGAATCTTCGTGAAAACTGCATAAGTGGGCTTTAAGAAGAAAATTCTTCTTAAGAACGGTTGGTGAATGAGGCCCAATGATCCCAAGCACACCTCCAAGCCAACCAAAGCTTGGTTGAGAAATAGATCCTGGAATGTCCTGGAGTGGCCTTCTCAGTCCCCGGATTTAAATACCATTGAACATCTTTGGTGGGATTTAAAGAAGCCAGTTGCAGCACAGAAGCCATCAAACATCAATGAGCTAGAGGCTTTTGCACATGAAGAATGGGTAAAAATTCCAATAGAGAGGTGTAAGAAGCTTGTCAGCACTTACTGAAAACGCTTATTAGAAGTTTTAACGGCTAAAGGATGCTCCACAAAGTACTGAAGCTGGGGGTTGAATAATAGTGCACATGCACATTTGTGAAAAGAGTTACATTTGTTATTTGAACTCAAAGTTAAGTCAATTTATGTTCTCAAAATTACTCAAATTTGTATCAATAAATATTTTTTGTTGTTTAATGAGGCTTTTTGTCATATTTTCATTAACCTCGATTCACATCACTATGACGTCTTTTGAGATGAGGGGTTGAACATTTCCAATTGCACTGTATTTTATATTTTAACATTTTAATTAAAGCTGCTGCATTCTTGGGCACTGTATTAGATGAAAGTAGTATTTGTAAGATATTTAAATTAAGCATTTTCAAATTTGCAAATACTGAAATTGTATTTGTTTTATATTTGAAATAATCTAAAAATGTAGTATTTGAATATTTTGAAATACTTACAAATATAACTATTTGGTTCTCAATTTTTATTTTCAAATGCTTCAAATATAAATAATTTGTTTGGGAAAATGTATTTGAAAATACTTCAAATAGTATTTAATGTATTTACAAATACAAAGTATTTCATTTGTATCTGTATTTGACACAGGTCTGGTTAATAATAGGTGCTCTCGCTCTACAGATCCTTGAATTCTTGCCTGGCTGCCAAGGCTCTCTTCACACAGCGGTGATCCATGCTCGCTGTCTCCGCTCTTCTTTAGGAAACCGAAACAGTTTTATTTTCGAAATGGCATTTGTTCCTGAGGTCAGGTTGCACCCCACAGCACAACGACCTGAGCCCAACGTCAGTCTGCTCATCAGCTTAACTTTCACTCCGTTTGTAGTCGGTGCCATATTAGTCAGTAAGCACAAACTCAAATAAACAAACGCATAACCTTGGCAACGCGCATGCGTCCGATGAAAGCGTCTATAGAATAGGCTTTCCATATTTAATTCATGGCTATGGGACACACTTTCTTATGTATCTTTGTTAACGATTGTGTTTAGAAGTAACCGTTGTTTTGAATATAATATAATAATCAAGGGTTAAATTGGGGGTGGACGCGGGTGGACGGCGTCCACCCACCTTTGGTAAATAAATAAATAATTTTGACCAGCAGTTTTACAAATAACTATGACAATCCAGTCCATTTTTCGTATGCTCCAGTCCATGTGTTCCTTCTAGCCAGTTACTCGCTCAACCAATCAAAAATCCGAAGAAAAAAAACTCAGGAAGAACAGTCGTTTATATAGACAGGCACAGAAAGAAAAATATCGTTGATTGTCTTGATTGTTTGGAAGCGGACGTGGTAGGTAATTTGATTAACATGTAATTTCATCTAGGCTATGCAACATTTTAAAGAGAGATGAATAAACAGCCCCCACGAACGCCAGCTATTATCAATGGCAACTTTGATTGCTTGAGCAAAATGAGCAGGTTGTTGGTCAGCAGCTACGCAAGGATTGAATATTTCCCACATTCATACCGTTTTAGTCAGCGGCGACTGGATCTGAAAATTGGTGGGGCGCAAAACTTTTCTTTAAACTAATCACCGATCTCAACCTGTTTTCATTTGTAATTTTTCCTTCATTATCAAGCGTGCCAACGATCGGACTTATCAAATGGCAAGTAGCCTAACACACAGCATCTTCATACCGGGTTAGGGGGATTAAAACATAAATTCAATTTATCCGTTAAAAATCCGTTTTAATCACCAAGTAGTCTACACTTAACAAACAAGATACACCAGTCTGTTATCTACCGTGTTAACTTTCAACAAAACCTGCACTTCAATTTTGTTTACAATCTACGCATTGCAGACATTTGCCATTAATTCGAGTGCGGAGAACGAAGTGCATGTATCCACAAATAATGTTGATTAAAAATGTGCAAATGAAAATAAATGTAGGCTATAAGGCCTAGGCTACTCGCTAAAACTGCCTATTTTGGGAGAGCTGGCTATATATGATAGTATTGCTATTGAGTAGCCTATTTTGTGGATTAATTGCATTGATACTCAAGGAAAATCAGGGGAAGATTCTGCCACTGCTTAGTGATTTTTCTAAATCGCATTTATCATGTCTTGGAAAAACGCAATGTCGACACTGCATGACTGCATCATTTTAAAAAGCAAGACAGATCTAGGGAGATTAATTTGATTGAGTTATGGTTTCATGCAGTTTTATTAAATAACGTAATGACAAAAATTACCAAAACTGGTGCAAATTGTATGGTATAAAATGAGAACGAACTATTTTTTCTTGATAAAATCATTGTTTTCATAGAATTAACGACCAGAGGTTTTGTTTAAAAATGGTCCAAATAGAACTACCAACCAGAGTTTCGCTTGACAACGGTAAAATAATATGCCGAAACGGCCGAAGAATATTTCAATTTCAAATGTTTAAGTCAATAAAAATCAATAATTATTAAAGTAACCATATATAGTCATTGTTGGTAACCCATTGTATAAGTGGAATAAACCCCTCCAGGCTGTCCCGTTATTGTAAAATATTAAATAATGTACTTTGTGGTGGTTAGGCGACCTCAGCTAGCTTTGCCTTGGCCGCTTCACCACCCCAGTCGTACATTATTTTCCAATAGCGGGACAGCCCATCATGGTTTATTCCTTACTTAACGTTACATGTAAATAGTAGGACATATAATCTAATTCAGATGATTGTTATTGTATTTCAATCATAGAAGTTCACAATATGAGTAAAATATTGCTTCGTTTGTTGCGTAAAACCACGAGTTTACAATATGAAATATGAGTAAATTACTCTGTTTGAAGGTTGTCTCATCTCTGCAGGGTTGAAATATGCCAAGTCAATTATTATCAGTAGGCTATTATTTCCATCAGATAGGCTACCATAGCGACAACATTAACTAGGCTAATGATACAACTTTTTAATAAATAACAATGGATAAACCGCAAGTTCCTAAGGTGATTGAAAGTAACAAGAACAGCATGCATTTTGTGCAAGACTGCGTGGAGTGACAGTTGTGACAGTTTGCAGAATGTTGGAGGAGTGGGCATGGTTTCAGTCAGTTTAGCCTGTAAAGACGCTGTCGTTCCATTCAAAGTTTGAACATGTGTACCAGATTGACGCAACACAAATTGACGGATAATTATTGGCCACTGCCATCGGTAAATTTGATCTTATCTGCCAATAAGCCGATTGCAGTCAACAATGCAAATATCGGCCGATACTCGATACTGGACCGAGTTTGTACATTTTTTGGATAAAACTGTCACCGATTTCTTTTGATGGACCCTTGCTGTGCTTGGGACACCCGACATGACCATGGATTGCTAGAAGAAATAGAAGATAAGGAGTCTTCATTTAGAGTCTTTTTTGTGTGTATTCCTGTTACAATATGGGACTGTTGTTGCTCTGACAATGGGATTGATTATGAAATGATCCATACTGCCCCACAAAGGCAAAAGACCTTAACTCGCCAGAGAACTGAGAAAAATGACTTGTTTTGTTGTCCAGCCAAATGAATTGTAGGCAGAATATTGGAAATGTGGCAATTCTTTGTTTTTTTAATGAAGTTATTTATCTACATAAAAATCTTGAGCTCAAACTTGACCTTTGACCCTTATTCGGAAGTTAATGTACTCTGCCTAAGTGGTCATGGCAAGGCAAAAGGCATTAACTTCCATTTGATTGCTCACTTGGTTGCTGTTCACTATATAAAATCAGTATATGATAATAATAACATCTACATAAAATCTAGTGATCATGGCACAAATAGGCTTAATATAATATAAACATAAATATAATATAATGTAAATGAGAATAAATTAATGTATATTTGAAGGCCACAAAGGTGCATTACCAACTCACACATCATTAGGACCTATTTTATAACCCCATTGTTGTATTGAATTGAAACAAAACAACACTGTTTCTCTTCCTATTCCTTAAATGGCAAGTTGCAACTGATTTTGTAATGCCAATAATAGGTAACAATGCCCTAGATTAAATATGGATGGAACTGGATGAATGCCAGTGTAGGATACTCTAGAACGACTCATGTTAGGAATTTAACGTGTTGAACGCCAGCGAGTAATGCTCAAAACTCATGTTGTGGATTTAACTTCTCAGAGGACATTGTTTGCAGTGGATTTTTATCAGGTTACAAGAAAAGGTAGGGTATCTATTTAATTATGAATTGTTACTGCTGAGCTTGTGTGTGTGTGATTAGGCTACTTAGGAGGTGTGTTGTGTGTCTATGTGAGCCCTAACCTACTCGCGCTGTTCCCTTGGCTGTCAGGGTCGGGCTGTCACAGGCTGGCGCTGGCTAGCCTGCATGAAACGAAAAAGCATTGCGTATGATTTACGATCACTTATAGCTGGCAAGCCATCTAGATATTGTTTGTTTCCAATGCTTTGTTTGCATTCTGATCGCATATGGGCATATCGCATAACGCTAGCTTGCGCTAGCTAACAAGTAATTTTAGTAGATTGCCTAACTATGTATTTATCTATCTGTCTTTCTTGTAGCCTAATCTTTCTTACCTTGATCTTGGTGTCTGCGTTTCAAAGCCATCTCCACCAACATTTTCCATCGAGAGCAATGGGCCATTCTTAAAAGCTAGATGTAACGTTAGTAAAAACAACCACTGAAACACTATATTTGCTTTACACTTTATTCAAGCTAGTGTGTGTGTCAGAAATGCTTCGATGACCGATGCATAGGCATAACACCGTAACTCCAGCGCAATAAACAGTAACTTCACTTTGATGCGCACCAAAACAAAGTACCTTAAACTCAATTTGATCATTCCGGAGTGCAGCGAAACAAAGACAAAGAACTGTAAGTGATGTTACAGGATTCCGCCTTGGCTTTTCTAGGGCTTTTGGAAGTTACGGCAAAGACAACCCACTATTTGTCCACAGAATAAAGCAGATCTTTAATGTTCCAAAAATGACAGTAACTCATTTTCGAAGTTAAGGCCTTTTGCCTTTGCACGGCAGCATAGATATAGAATTGTCAGTTTTCACACTTTAGAAAGGGTGCATTGCATGACCAGATTTACTTTTTTTTTTAAATTTAAATTTACTATTGGATTTTAATATTATTAATATTGTATTCAGTCTGGTGCATTGGAAGGGGCGTTAACATACAATTTAAAAAATGTTAACATAATATTAATGACACTGAGTTATGGTAGTGCAATACCTGGGACAGGTGACATGTTACCCGGACATTGATGGCAAATGCAGCTGCACGTCTGGTAAGATTCTCACTTAATGCACCAGCTCCTTCGTGTAGACATATACAATTAGAGTTCAGACTAGTTCACATCAAGTGTTATATAGCTGTCTAACATTATCATGCAAGATAGCCAACATTACATCTTTCCTGATGATCAGGACGTTGAATCTGGAAATCCTCAAGCTCCTGCTGCAACATTTCATTTAAGCTGTCAGAGTTACTCTGTCTCCATGTCAATTCAGAAACATTAATCCTCGGTGACTTAAATCTGGACTGGCAATCAGACATTTCTAACTATTTTAAGGAAATCTGTTGCAATCTTAATCTTACCCAGTTGATTTCGGAGCCGACACGACCTAATCTGAAGAATTTTTCTAAATCTACATTAATTGACCTCATTTTAACAAACAGGCCAGAAAAAATTATAGCAAATGGGATTTTCGACCTCGGGGCTAGCGATCATTGCCCCATTGCCTGTATCAGAGATGTGAAGTTGAAAAAGTCTAAATCACGAGTTTTAGTTAAGAGAAATTTCAGACATTTTAATGAACAAGCCTTTCTGCACAATCTCTATTATAGTGAATTACCTTACATTCTAGCTATCCCCGATGCTGATGTGGCATTGGACTTCTTTGTAAATACTTTTAACTCTCTGGCCGATAAACATGCTCCCTTTAAAAAATTTAGAAATAAAGGCAGATATAACCCCGGGTTTTCACATGAACTATCATCTCGGTTTCACTCAAAAAATAAAGCATGGGCCCTCGCTAGACGTTCAGGTGACCCATTCCATTGGCTTGCTTTTAGACAGCTAAGAAATAAATGTACTTCCTCAATAAGGAGAGCCAAATCCCAATTTTACCTTAATGCATTCTCCAGCTCTTATGATAATCCAGCAAAGTTCTGGAAGATTGTAAATTCCACTAAAAATGAAAATGTTACCACGTTGCCTATTCATGTCAGCGACAGCCATTATAAATTAACTGATCAAAAAATGATAAGCACAGCTTTTAACAAACATTTTGCCACAGCAGGCCATCTATTTGACAATTTATGTGTGGCAGCGAGTACTCACACAAGCGCATCAATAATAACATTTATAATTTTAAGTTGCCAGACAACGCCACCCTGGGAATTTCACCCAGGGAAATATTTTAAATCTGAACACAAGACACACAGGTTCGTAACACTCAAAAGGGCAGAGACGTGGTTCCAATTTGGAAAGAAAATAGATCTATTTTACACTCAACTATTAAAATATTTCTTTTAAAACACCATTCATGCAGGGAGGGAAAGGGGAACCTGATCAGGGCTGAGGCGGATGGACAGGGGCCAGTGGGGAGGAAGTCACCCAACACAAACCAAAAATCACCCACGCACACGTGAAACACACACACACGGTCGTGACAACTCAAATCCCAGGGAGCACAGCACACAAAAAAAGGGGGGGGATCCCGCCACCAGCACCGCCACCGACCTCAGCAACTGAAAAGGGATAAAACAATTAGTGGAAGGGAAATCAGGAAAATAAAAACCAAATTGTCTTCATATAAAATCACAGGAAAAATGTTGAAATTAACCCAAAAACAAATAAGGACTGAAGGGGGCAACTAAAATAACTAAATCAAAATGAACAAACAGAAGTAATCAAAAAAAGATGTATATTAATAATTAATCCGAACTAATAATGGGAGTAATCCAAACTAAGGAAAACTAAAGAAATAAACCACAAATCATCCACACAATTACGGGAAGGGGGATTTTAACCCCGGCTAAAAGCCTTGTGTATAGCCAAATAGTCCTTTTTTTTGTATAGAGAGAAAGCAGAGCGGCTAGCTTTGCAATACAGCCATGCAGGGCACAGAATGTAGCGATCAGCCAGAGGCAGCCGTGTGAAAAAGCAGCATACAAAATGGCATACAGCGCAGCACGAGCAATGGAAAAGTGGCAGCCGGAGACAGAACAGCAGCAGCGCAGCAGCTCGTCACATTTTGATGATGTTCGGTAGCGGCGGTGAATATCAGCTGATTCCAAAAATATCACCTTCATCCGCAGGGCATTAGCACAGAGGAGGGAGGGAGAGGGGCCCATGCACCCCAGCAACTCAGCTACCAGCGCTTTAACCTGTGACCACACCAGCATTAGCCAATAGCATAACATACACTAATGCTGAGAGAGAGAGAACACTTACCACAGCGAAACCAAGCGAGCGGCACACAAGCCAAAGAGGCACACACAAAGCCGGGGCGCACCAACAACTCTGTAGCGCAAAATAAACGCCATAAGCATTCGATCAATACGACAAGCAACCAGTGAGTTGAAGCAAGAGCAAACGTACCTGTCGCAGACAGCAAGACAACGCCTATGACCCGGAAGTGACACAACGGAAGGAGAGCAGGAAGCAGGGGGGAGGCCACTGCTTAAATACGCGACCCCAGCTCAATGAATAACTACCAGCTGCGCTCTATCGAGTGACACACCCACCACCTGGGAGCGACACACAACCAGGAAGCACAGAGAAACCAATATTTCTATGCTGCTACACATGGAAGAGGATAACTCAGTGAACGCTCAGAGGCCTTCCCGTTTGGTTGTTGGAGACTTTTGGTTTAATCTAGGGGTTTCTACTCATTTTACCTTTTCCCCTTGCACTTTCAAAGATATAGCAAATGCTCTTTTAACTATGGATATCAAAAAATCAACCGGAGAGGATAATTTAGATCCCTTCTTCCTTAAACTTTCTGCACCTTCTATCACAGAGTATATTGCCCATATTTTTTATCTTTCCATTGCCTCTAATAAAATCCCCAAAGTCTGGAAAACAGCTCATATAGTACCGCTGCATAAAGGTGGGGACAAAAGCGAGCTCAACAATTACTGCCCTCTCTCGAAACTGTCTTGTCTGGCTAAAATTCTAGAATCCCTTGTAAATAACCAATTAAAGTCATTTCTTCTTAGCCATGATGTGCTGAGCCCCCTCCAGTCTGGTTTCAGGGCTAAGCAAAGCACTATCTCTGCCACCTCCTTAGTCATCAATGATATTATATCTGCTCTTGATGATAAACAACATTGTGCAGCTGTTTTTGTTGACCTGTCCAAGGCCTTTGATACTGTCGATCATTCTTTGCTATTACATAGATTATCACTTCTTGGCCTAGACCCTGCTGCATGTGAGTGGGTTCAAAACTACCTCTCAGACAGATACCAATGTATAAAGGTGGGTGATATACAGTCTGAGTTTTTACACATCACAAAGGGTGTCCCCCAAGGTTCAATACTGGCTCCGATCTTATTCTCCATTTATATTAATGACATTGCCAAGTCTTTAAAAGACTGCAAGGTTCACCTTTATGCAGATGATACTATTATTTATTGTTGTTCACACTCCGTACGATGGACTGTCAATAATCTGCAAGTTGCTTTCGATGCTCTACAAAATGCACTTGTAAACCTTAAACTTGTATTAAATGCAAATAAGACTAACCTCCAGAGTCACTCTCTAAATGGTACTCTTATTGATATATATAAATATTTAGGTATCTGGGTTGATGAAAAACTCACTTTTAAGGCACACATTGACAACCTCATTAAAAATCTAAGAATGAAAATTGGCTACCTATTTAGAAACAAAGCCTGCTTTCCCATGTTCACCAGAAAGAGGATAGTCGAGTGAATTTTTCTTCCTTTCCTCGATTATGGTGATATAATTTACAGACACGCTGCTGCCACCACCCTTAAGCCTCTAGATGCTGTTTACCATACGGCTATAAGATTTATTACTGGCGACAACTATGGTACACATCACCGTATTTTATATGGCAAATGGACTGCATTTATATAGTGCTTTTATCCAAACGCTTTACAATTGATACCTCTCATTCACCAGAGCAATTAGGGGTTAGGTGTCTTGCTCAGGGACACTTCGACACGCCCAGGGCGGGGGATCGAACCGGCAACCCTCCGACTGCCAGACAACCGCTCTTACCTCCTGAGCTATGTCGCCCCCGAAAAAGTTGAAAAAATTCGCTGACCCTCTCTTTATATAAGGAGAGATCAGCATTGGTTTCTATTTATTTATAAAGCCCTTCTGTGTAAACTACACCTTTATTTGTCATCACTCCTGGACTGTAAAAATGGAAATCACTACACTCGATCTCAGGACTCGGCTACCACTCCACGTTCCTCGAACTAACTCAGAACTAGGTAAAATTGCTTTTAAATTCTGTGCCCATCACACCTGGAATGAACTGCAAAAAAGACTTAAATTGAATTCCATTGTATGATTGGGCCATTTTATATCCCTGATCACAGATTTGATCACTTTTGATTGTAACTGTTTTTAATTGATGCTTGTTACCTCGTTTATGCTCTTTTATTTATTTTACTTCTTATACCTCATGTAATCTCGGCGCATTGAGAAAGAGGGTTCCTACCCTCAACTGTCACCGAGAATCTTAAATAAAGGTTGAATGAATGAATGAATTTGGGGTGACTTCACTGCTGGTCCTTTGCATCCCTCTTGTTTGAGTGGCACAGTCAGAAAAAATTGGTATATCAAAATGTTCACCTCCAACCCTAGATGGCTCAGATGTAGCTGCTGTCATCCATCCAGTGGGTGGGTGCCCAGTTGTAAGATACAGAGCATGTGTGCGTCTGATATGGTAGTAGAAGGAGTTGAAGACTGTATTCTTCGGTACAACTATCATTCTGCCCTCCCTAGGCGTAACTAGCTGGCTAGTTTGGCAGATAGCGAACAGTCTTCCCAGTGAACACAAAGCCGATGTAAAGTTTAGGCTGTTTAATGACACGTGGGTAAAGCTGTAAAACTGAAAATACAGAAAATGAAAATGCTACAATCACACTGTTAAAATACAATCACAATATGATGCATCAGAAATGAAAGAAGTACATAAGAGCAAACTGCTACCAGCAAAAACATAGTCTGCACAAATTCCATGCAGCTAGCAAAACCAACGTGTGGTTGATTAGCGTGGTGCTATTTGGCTTTAACCTTTTAACAATTAGCCAGTTTTAATTATTAGATAAGCATTTGCATAAACTACTTAAATGACACAAAACTACAAGAAAAACAAAGGAATGTTCTTACAGGCATATATTTTCCAAGGCTTAGCCAATAGAAGTGGTGATTCAATGGGCTTTCCCATCTACTTCCTGCAAGCACTGAACAAACTACTGCCAGCTCAAAAGACTAAACTTAAACTCAAATAGCTATACATAAAACCAACACTAGATGGCTACGATGTCCACCAACAGTGGGCAGCACACTCCCCGCCTGGTATAATGGTTTATTCCACTACACAGTCTCTTTGCTGAGTAGTAGCGCGACTTCTGAGATAGGCCTTGCATACACCTTGGGGGTGCCCTGTCTGATGACTTTCACCACCACCTTCTGGACTTTGTTGTCTTGACTAGGGAGAACCTTAACGATGAGTCCAGTAGGCCATTCGTTTCTCTTGACCTGTACATCTTTTAACAGCACAACATCTCCGACTTGCAGGTTAGGCTTGTCTGACTGCCTCTTTCTCCTTGGTTGGAGAGTAACAAGATATTCTTGTTTCCATCGTCTCCAGAACATATTGGCAAGGCTCTGTACTTGCTTCCATTGTTTGACGTGGAGGTCTTTAGAATCAAATCTCCAGGGGGTTCAGACACTGAGTCCATCTTCTGTGTCAGTAACATCGCCGGTGTGAGTACTGCAGGCATCTGAGGATCAGAGGACACAGGGACCAGTGGTCGTGCGCGCATTCATAATAGCCATAACTTCAGCCATGAGAGTGGTGAGGACCTTGTGTGAGAGACGAGTAGAGTCCACCTTGAGAAGCATGGCATCGAGGATGCGGTGGGCCACCCCAATCATCCTCTCCTACACTCCCCCTATGTGGGAAGAGTGTGGGGGATTGAAGGTCCAGGTGCAGCCGTGATTTTGAAGGTGAGTTTTCAACTCTGGGTCATCTGGGTTGATCTTGAGTTCTGCCTGATGAAATTTGTGCCACGATCTGACCGAAGTTGTCTGACAGGCCCTCTGATAGCAGTAAACCGCCTGAGTGTGTTGATCAAACTTGATGTTGTCATAGACTCTATGACTTCGATGTGTACTGCCCTTGTGCTCAAGCATGTGAACATGACGGCCCAGCGCTTGCTCTCTGATTGGCCTCCTCTGGTCCGGTGAGAAATAATGGTCCATAGCCCAAAGACGTCTAGCCCGACGCGAGTGAATGGAGGATCCAAGGAGAGTCTATCCACAGGTAAGTCTGAGATTCTCTGTTCTCCCTCTCTTCTTCTCAATTTCTTGCAGGCGATGCACTTCCATATCACGCTAGACACAAGTCTCTTCCCTCCCGTGATCCACAGCCTAGCTGACCGGACTGCACCTTCGGTGAAATGACGCCCTTGGTGAGCAACCTGTTCGTGGTAATGTCTTACCAACAAAGTAGCGATATGTTGGTTCTTTGGAATAATGAGGAGATGTTTCTCTTCCTAAGACAGGTCAGCTGTTGCTATGCGGCCTCCGATTCGCACCAAGCCATCCTCGCCTATGATGGGGCTCATTTTTCGAAGTGAACTGTGCTTGAGACTTGCTCACTCTTGCGGAGACACTCAAGTTCCTCTCTGAAGACTTCCTGCTGTACACATTTGATGACTTGTATTGTTGCTTGTGTGTTCATCGGTCTTGCAGCTGTCACTCCCTGCAGCTCTGGTACTGGTAGCTGACTTAGCTCGCTGAATGAGCCTGGCTACAGCTTGGGTTAGCGACTTCTGGCTGGAGAATCGTTCAAATTTATAGGAGCCAAGCTGGTTTCCAGTAACTTTGGTGATGAAGGTGGAAATTTGTGGACGAATCTCTGAATTAGCATCTGGATCCAGGAGGTCAAAGGTCTCAGACTGAGAAATGTCTTCTCTCTCAGCTCTTGAAAGGAAAGCTGGGCCTGAAAACCAGTTGGTGTGTTTGAGGTGTGCTGTTGGTACAGGTCGAGTTCCATGGTCTGCCGGATTGTTCTCAGTACTGACGTGATGCCACTGTTTGGGGTGAGTAGACTTTCTGATGCGTGTCACTCTGTTAGCCACATAGACATAGAATCTTCTTGAGGTGTTGTGAATGTAACCTAATACAATCTTGCTGTCTGTAGAATTTGTCTGTAGAATTTCACCGTGTGGATCTACTTTGTCTATGATCAGATCTACCATCTCAACCGCCAAAACAGCTGCACAAAGCTCCAAGCGCGGAATTGTATGAGCCAGACGTGGGGCCAACCTGGACTTTCCCATGACGAACCCAACATGACTGTGTCCCTCAATGTCAACTGTTCTCAGGTAGGCTACAGCTGATATAGCCATAGTGGATGCCTCTGAAAATATGCAGAGTTCTCTGTGGTGTGTGGAGATCAGAGAAACAGGAACATAGGGTCTTCGGATGTGAAGCTGCTCGAGTTCCATCAACAAGTCTTTCCAGTGCTTCCACTGTGCTTTCTTCTCTTCTGGCAGAAGAGTATCCCATTCCCATTGCTCAGTGGAGAGTTCCCTCACCAGAGCCTTGCCTTGTATAGTGATTGAAGCTACGAAACCCAGGGGGTCATACAGACTGTTCAAAGTGGACAGGATGCCTCTCCTCATGAATGGCTTCTCCTCTCGGGACAGGTAGAATGTAAAGCTGTCCGTCTCAAGATTCCAGCTCAGTCCCAGACTCCTCTGTATAGGCAGTGAATCTACTCCTAGATTTAGGTCCTTGAAGTCTTTAGCACGGTCTTCAAGAGGAAATGCCTCCATGACAGTGCTGCTGTTAAACGCTATTTTATGCAGCTTGATGTTTGATTCAGATAGCATTTCTCTGGCAGGGTTTCCGCCAGTGTATTGCAAGCCCGGCGGCCTGCCGGGCCTAAATTGACCCCCCGCCGGGCCTAAGCATTGGGGAATTTAAAAAAAAAAAGTATTTTTAAGATGATTTTTAAACTACAGTTACAGTGGGGCGGCTTGGTTGGAAAGCTCACCAGTGACATCTGTTGGTTAAAACGTGAACGCACTATAGGAAAACAGCAGGTCTGTTCTTCTTGTTCTTCCTCATTGTGCATAGAGTGACGTTCAACACTTGATGCTTCCAGCTATCACAAGCTAACAGTACCTAGCAAGGCACCATTTCTTTAGTAGGCTAACTAACCTCGTTACAAACTGTGTTATCACTTCATCTCGTCGGTAAGTACATTCTTTTAATATTAACTTAAGCAGTATGTAGGTAACGTTAAACTAGTAGCATGAATGTAACGTTCGATACATTGTAACATTACATGATTTATTAATCGTCATCTAAATAACGACTTCACTTGTTTATTAATAACGTTAGCTTGGTGGCATTGATGTGCACGACAACGTGGTCATTTAGCTAACTTATCTAGCACAGATACATAGATATTCTGTTGTTGTTGAAATGTGCCCAGCATTCCAAGGCTGTACATTGTTGTAAGATTCAGTAGCCAATAAGTAGGCAGTGTTGTGCATATCCCGCTCTTATAGCACGTTTCCAGCCCAAACCACTGCAAAGAGAGCAAACTTTTTTTTTTGTCAGTGACATTTCCTTCTGACATCTACGACGGAAATCGCAAACACGACATTCATTTTGCCTTTTTGTATAGCTATTTCTATGGATAAAATCACATTTATTATTATTATTTATTGGTAAAAACATTTGCTTCATATCCAGGGAGATAGCCAACTACTTGCACGCTACATGACACGTGTAGCCATTTAGTAATACGATCACATTTCAGGCTAGAAAATAACCCGTTAATCCAGAGAAATTGCTGAGTCATCTTAGAATCTTTATCGCAACAGAATGTATCAAGGCTAGCAGCCCGGATCAAATTTGTTGTGACAGCTGCCGTCCAAAACAAACACCTGAGAGTGGCTGCCTGCATGCGTGCCTCCCCCAAGGCGTTACGTCATTGTTTTGCAATGCGCAGCTGTCGTAAAAACATGCTGGCTTCGATAAGCGGAATCGATAAACTCGGAGCCATACGATTCCAATGAATAGGACAACTTGGAACCGGTTCTCGATTCCCATCCCTATTTAGATGTGCCCAGCATTCCAAGGCTTGTTGTAAGATTCAGTAGCCAATCAGGACTTGAATACAAGTTTTTTGTAGAGTGCAAAAACTTTAGTATTATTTATTTTAATTTCTTTTGTTGTTGTTGAAATGTGCCCAGCATTCCAAGGCTGTAAGTATCAGTAGCCAATCAGGACTTTTTCAAGTCTTTTGTAGACTGCAAAAACTTTGATATTATTTATTTTAATTTAATTTGTTGTTGTTGAAAACACAGCATTCCAAGTCTGTACATTGTTGTCAGATTCTTTGTAAGACTATACTAAGCTGTAAATAGTTATAGTTGTAAATAGATTTTTTCTATGTGTGTTGAATAAATGACTTATAACAACATTCACATTACGTAGTTATGTTTTCAAATCTCCAGTCAGCTTTTAGCACGGGCCCTACATTAAGTCAGTGCTAAAAGCTGACTGGAGATTTGAAAACATAACTACGTAATGTGAATGTTGTGATTCTGTGATTCTGTTATCAGAATCTATAGGGCCCTACCTTAATGCTGCCATCAGTCTGTCGATGGCCCGCGCCAGGCCCCCATCAAAAAAGACACTTGGCCGCCGGCCCGCGCCGGGCTGCCGGCCACCGTCAAAAGATACTTGCCACCGAGCCTAACAACTTTTCTGGGGGAAACCCTGTCTGGTTCTTCTGAGGACATCAGTGGCATCTTCATCACTGGAGAATGAGGCAAGTCTGTCGTCTACATGAAAGTTTCGCATGACGAACTGTCTGGCGTGTGTGCCGTAATCCTTTTCTCCCTCCGCTCGGCGCCGCTCGGCGCAAGCAGTATATGGAAACCGCTGGGGACAGACTATTGCCAAACACATGGACTTTCATTCGGTACTGTCACTGGATTGTCAAGGTTGTTCTCGTCATACCACAGAAATCGGAGGAAGTTACGATGGTCCTCACAGACGGTGAAGCAATAGAACATCTGTTGCACATCTGCGGTGACTGCGATGGGTTATTTGCGGAAACGAACAAGGACTCCAATGAGGGTGTTGTTCAGATCTGGTCTACTCAGGAGGACATTGTTAAGAGAGACACCTTCATGCTTGGCGCTGGAATCAAACACGACCCTTATCTGACCAGGTTTCTGGGGATGGTAAATGCCAAATATGGGTAGGTACCAACACTCCTGTTCTCCTGTCAATGGTGGAGCTGGTTCAGCTTGATCTGCATCAAACATCCTGCATGAAGTTGGTAAAGTGCTCTCTCATGTCTGGCTTCCTCTCCAGAGTGCGACACAGGGATGAGAGACGTTTTATGGCTTTCTGTCGGTTGGTTGTTTCCCCTGACACCGAGGGGAACGAAAGGGTAAGGGAGCTACCCAGCTATTTGAATCGTCTTTGTAGACTTCTCTGTCCAGAGTCTGGAGAAAGACTTCATCTTCGATAGATAAGGCTGGCTTATCGTCATGATGCGTTCTCTGAAACACTCTGCTGCCAAAATCATCCATCTCTTCCACCTGGATGGATGTCTCCATGGAACTCTGAAGACCGTGGTAAGGTGCTGAGCTGTCAAACTTCTCTTTGACTCGGAAGACATTATTGCATGGACTAAGGAAGGATGCTAGTCCATTCTGAAGAACATTGGTTCTGTAGACGCTGATGTTAGTTGGCTTATGGGCTCCTCCTAAGCACACCTTGCCGACAATGACCCACCCGAGGTCAAGACGTTAGGCATAGGGTGCATCGTGGGGTCCATTATACTGCTACCAAACTTTATGCACACACAGGATGTCTCTGCCGGGGAGGAGTAGAATGGAAGCATCTGGGTCAACTGCTGGGATTTTGTCCACCACTGACTTGAGATGAGGGTAGTGACAAGCAATCTCGGGAGAGGGAATTTGTGACCTGTCATCAGGCATCATGTCGCACTTGATGAGTGTGGGAAGAGGCAGTTGCATTTTGCCATCCATTGACTCCACTACAAAGTTGCTGGCACTTTACCCTGTTGTCTCCGTGACTCCTGAACATGTTATCAGGGTGTATGGCTCTGCACCCACTCTGGTCAAAGAGGTCAAAGAAGTCTGCTTTTGCTAGAGAGTGATTACTTTGTTTGCCAAGAACAGCATAGATCTTGACTGCTTTCTCTCTATGACCAGCAGGGTAGATTCTGACCTGACATATTTTCGAACATGATCTGGCTGCATCCCCACAGACCTCAGTGCACCTTGATGTTACTGCTGTAGTGTTGTTCTCTTGTTGCTCCCCGCCGTGATCTTTGTTGGTATCAGACCTCTCGGTTTTCCATGTGGGTGGTCCCAGATGTAGTGCGGAAGGATGTCTGTGTAAACACCTCACAGCTAGACCAATGAGGGTTTGTAGCTGGAGGGGAAGGTATCGCGTGTTCTCCCTTGGCTGGTGTGATTCAAAACCGAGATGTTAGTTATTTTTCCTCTGTTCGTAAGAACAGGGCACAATTATAATTAAGAATGCACTGGTTCCGTTGCCATGGGTTAGATATGAAGGCGCTGCTTCATATCCCGCTTAAAACTGGCCTGAAACGGATCAGTAGCATTCTGGTTACTCTCCGTTCGTAAACGGGGCTATGCTGTCATCAGAGATATATCCGATCTGTCGCCGGACTGTCAATATTCCAATGGGAGCATCAGAATATTCACAAATGCGCGGAACAACACAACAGATATATCCATGACCACAGCAAGAAAGCGTAACAGTTACTAGGTTTTACCCTTGTGTTAATCTGACTCCATATTACATGATAATTTAAAATTTGGGTTTAACTATACGTGGAACTTGGGAGTGGTTACACTCGACTCTATCTTGTGCCATCATTCCTCAATATATGCTCCCGGGTTTAGCATTATTGTTAAATCTCAGTTCGGCGAGGAATCCAGAGGGTAGGAGGCTGACCACCATAATACATGCCTTCCATGCCTGGCTTACATGGATAGTACATCGATAGTTATGAGCCCAGGACGGTGCGTATCTATCGGGCTCCTTAAGGCGAATTTGGGGAGAACCGGCGTACAACGCCCATGGGTCCTCTTATGCCAAACAACACCAGAACCGATACCACCAATCCCTTAGCGGGCAGATCGTGGTCACCTATCTAACTTGAAGACCCCACTAAAGACGTTTACTGTACTAGACCCCTGATCAGTAGGTCCTAGTCATAATTGCCCCCCTGAGTATTTAAATGGAATTTCGGCTGAAAAGAAGATAAAATGGATTAGAGTCATGAAGACCACGCAAGTTAAAAATAAGAATTTATTGAACAGGCAGGTAGGTTATTATCTTCAATTCCAAAATCAATTATAAGGGTTAAAAACATAAATACAGAGTAAAAGAGTTCTTACCCAGCCTGTTTAGCTACACACAGAGCACAGAGCACAGAGCACGTGCAACGTGGGGAAGTCATTTACGATCTTCCTCGATTGCTTTGTCTCCCTTCCTTTTAAGCCAAATCCCGCGTTTGGTCTAGGCATTACCATAAATTAACCTGGCCGAATCATAAATCTCGAATTCCGGCCCCCACCATTTGGAGGCGGTTGTTAAAACAATTGGTGGGGAAATGGGGAAAAGGAGATGATTACCAGAGAGGACATTCCATTGTGTTAGTTTTTTCCTGAGTTATTGAAACTATGTTTTTTCAAATTCTATTTGGTATGAAACATATTTCATTCAATGGCTTGAATTATGGTGAACATGTACATACCAAACATGCCAAGTGGATGTAATATTATGGTGCAGTTGTCATGAAAATACCCTTTTGTTTAACCATTGTACATGCAATCCATGTTATTATTACATAATGCATAATACAATAATACAATGAAAACATGTACATGGTTTGTAAGGTTTTCCGGGGTTTGTAAATAAGATATACATATGGTTTATAGTCCAGATCCGGAAAAGAAATACAAAGTGTAATTTCAGAGGGGCCCACATCAGGGCACTGTGGTATTGTCCCGCTCAGTTGCCCCACCATGTGGCCGGTCATTTTACCCTTTATGACCCCAAAACACCCACACCCACAACCACAGACAAAGAGACTAGTTCCCCTTATCTTAGTTGTATCCAGGTGGTAACATTCCAGAGAGCCAACGACTTGCTCACACAACCATAAACAACCAGTTCAGTTCCTCCTATCTCAATCTTGTCCAGAGGGTAACAGTCCAGAGAGCCAAATGGCCTGCTCATCCCGAGGAAATCCGAGTAGCTTATTGTTTTACCACAAGGCTCTCGGGTCCTTTGAAGTACAGGCTGCGCCCCAGCATGCCGGCTCGTTCAAATGCCAGCCTTTTCTGGGTCCCAGTTTAATTTCGCTCTTACAGCTGTCTCTGTTACACTCCTTACAATGTACTGCCGTGTCACAGTCCTTGGCAAGATGACGAGTGGAAGCGCAGCATCTATAACAGATACGCTTGTCTTTGAGATAAGCCTTTCTCACTTCTAAGGGCTTGCTCCTGAAGCTACGGCATTTCCTCAGGGGACGGGGCTTATTGTGTAGTGGGCACTGTTTGTCTGGTTCCTCTAACTTCTTCTCTGATGAGGAGCCTTGGCCGGCTGCAGATTCTGATGAGACCTCAGTCTTCCTGACAGATACAGGCGTTCTGTAGCTCTGCATCATAGGTTTCTCTGCTTTGAGATTACTTGTACCTCCATTGGTGACACAGGCGAAACTGGGATGGTTGCGAGTTTGTGATTCATCACATACAAACCTCACAAAGAATGAAAATGGTGGGTATGAAACACGATAGTCTTTCTTGAACCTTGACCCGGTGGTAACCTATTTCTCTTGAAGATTGAACAGGAGCTTTGTTAAGATGGGACTGAGGCCATGTGCTGTGTCGATAGGCCGGTCAGGTATCCATTCACTTTTGCTGCCTCCAGCTCTAATAAAATGTCCCCCAACTCTCTCAGTTTTTGGTTGTCTCTGTTTGAGATCTGTGGGAAGTCTTCAACCTTTTTCAGCAGTGCGTGCTGTATAACCTCAGGGGCTCCAAAGCAATCTCTGCCACACACCATGTTGAGGTCTACGGTTGCGTTATGGATGTAGGTTGCTCTTATTATCTTGGCTCGCTCAGCTGACACTGGTCCTAGCCATTTTGAGAGTAGGTCGAGTTCTTCTCGAGGTGGGTTCTTCCAGGCCCAATAATTTGCTGGGCGATCATCAAATTTCAGTAGACCAGAGCTGACCATCTCTCATCGTATCAGATACTTAGCTAGGTCTGACGTGCTGGTGGGATCATGTGAAGCAAAATTGGGTGTGGAGAAATGACGCTGGAGATGATGAAATTCATCTCTACTTGAGTATCTCACTACTTGTGGTTCGTCTCTCCAACTCCTGGACTCTCCCTTGGGGCTTACAGCATGACTGTGTTGTGGTGATACCTTTCCTGTAGCCTGAGTTTGTGTACAGGATCGGGAAGGTAATTCTTTGAACCCAAGGTCACAGTCACTCACTCCGCTGGCGTTCACTAGGCCCTGCATAGCATCTTTGCTGCTTCATCGTCGTCCATAGTTGGCTGGCGGCTTGATGAAGAGATGAAGAGAGGTTCTGGTGGGGCTGCGTGGTGGAGTGAGGTTTGACCATAGTTCACTTCTGAGTGTTGCTGTACGTACTCAATGGTGCGTTGAATTGGGCTGAGTGATCTAGATCTTAGTGTCTAGCTGACATCGTTGAAGTTCTTTGCTTTCCTCTTGGGCGGATGCCTCCCAAGCCTCAGCCTCAGCTAGAGCTACAGCGGCTGCTTTTTGTGACTGCAGAACATGCAAGTCTGTCTGTAGCTCAGCTTTCTTCTTAAGCTGTTCTGCTTTCTTTCTTGCAGCTTCCATTTTTTGCTCCAATTCCATTACTGCTTGTTGTTTTAACAGATCTGACTCCTTTTCTGCATAGGAAAACTGGACCCATGCAGCCTCAGCTTTAGCACGTGCTCTGGCAGCAGCAGTGCTGGATGAAGAGGACCGGCTTGAAAGTGTAGAACCGAAGCATCTCGACCTAGTCTCCAAAGTGTCGTCTATGGTGTTTCCCACTTTAGGAGTCTCCATGATGAGGAACAGTCAATGTGCTTGAAATGGTGGTTGCTGCAGTGATGTGCTGGTGATCCACAATTTTCTAGAAAGCCCGCTGTGAGGTATGCCTTTTTGCTATTCTGCCCTCCCTAGGCGTAACTGGCTGGCTAGTTTGGCAGATAGCGAACAGTCTTCCCAGTGAACACAAAGCCGATGTAAAGTTTAGGCTGTTTAACTCTCTGGGGTCTAAGGGTAAAATGAGGCACACTGGTGATTGTGCAATGCTCTGACATTTGTGTAAATTTCATCAACTTTATATACAGTGATTCCAAAGTGTTTCATATCTTTGTTTTCAGCACAAACTCAGCTACAACAATATGGCAGCAGTAAGTAGGTCATAATAATGTGTGGATTGTAAACTGCTCTAAAAACACACAAACTGTAAACAGTAGTTTTGAACATGCACAGGAATGTTGTAATAAAACACACTAAACAATTGTGAATAAGACTTTTGGTCACTGAAATGTGTTCTTCAAGGTCTTGGGTATCAAAAGATGACAAAATATTTTAGCAAATCCAATGAGAAATATAAAATAAATTGCTAAAAGTTAGTGTTGTGACTACTATTTTTCAACACCAGGTGAGAATGGGAGGGCAAATGGCCTTTCTGTAATGAATATGCATTGGGTAGGAATACCTGCCAGCTAAGTAGGCTATTCACACCTGGCCGCATGCCTCCCCACCACTAACACAAAGACTCAGTGAGCCATTTAGAAGACAGAAACAAAGACAACTTTTGATTTTAGAACATTTATTGAAGTAAACTGCATGGAAGATGAGATGAGACTGGTGTACTCTTGCAACGTCTGCCTGGCCTCTTAGCTAGTGGTGAACTAGGCCGTGTTTCCTGATCAACATCTCTGCAAATATAATAAAAACAAAATTGTTAGGAAATGTGAAATCAAATCAAACTATTTATATAGCATATTTCCTTCAACAGGTGAAAATTAAATGTGCTTTACAAAAAAGGGACAAACCACTAACTAATGAAAACAAAATTTATGAAATGTGACATCATATACAAACAAAGAACCAAACAAACACAACCAGACGCAGAGAGGTAGCCTATAATTTTGAGAAGCAATGGTTAGAATCATTCGTAGTGTGGGAATTTACAAGCGCGCATATTAGTGAATATTCCTACAAACACACAGAGAATGTAATACAGCACACATTTACAAATAATGCAAGCTATCAACGAAAAAACATTAGCTTAACTAAATAAACACTGATATTCCAACTAAACTACACGCAACTCATCAATAACAATGCCTCAATCTGAACTAGGCTAGGTCTGTTTAGCTAAGTGGTTATTTTATTGCTATTTCCCGAACTTACTTAGAGTATGCTAATATCGATTGTGCAAGGACATCAGTTTTAGAATCCTAGCCACGCCACTACACGTCAGGCATGAGCTATTTATTACGAATATGATCGAAAAACATACAGTCTACCTGATACTTCTAACACAACCAGACGCAGAGAGCCTAGCCTATAATTTTGAGATGCAATAGTTCGAATCGTTCGTAGTGTGGGAATTTACAAACGCGCGCATTGCTGGATATTCCTACAAACACACAGATACATTGCAATACAGTACACATATTTACCAATATGATCATAAGAAAAATACTTACGCATGAAGTTGATCCTCAGCTGGATCAGTTCGCTGTTCGAAATGACACCGCTCTTCATCAGTGTCGGCTTCCGGACGGACCATTTTCCAAAATTAAACGAAATGTTCACCTCAAAAGAAGTGAATTAGGCGACACTCTGTGACATTCTATCCCGCTTTCGCAGGCATTTCTCACATGGATCTCGCATCGCCCCTCCTTTAGTCTCCTTCTATGGAGAGTAATTATAATGTTGTTAACATGTGAATGCGATTTGGGTGGACTTCCTGCTGAGCGAAATTCACATAGTAATGAGTAAAGTTTAGCGAAGCATACATGATGTAATTAATCAAATTTGGAACATTTAAAACAATTTATATTATTTGCCAATGGGCGCATTGGAAAGTCGCGATTCTAAGGTTTCTGCCAATGTTTTTGTTGCGTCTGTATGATAACAGCACGTGAAGTTAATCATCCAAATAGAAACGAAAGTTAATTTCATCTTGTCGAGCTCCGCCGGCGGAGCTCTTGACCCCAGAGGGTTAATGACACGTGGGTAAAGCTGTAAAACTGAAAATACAGAAAATGAAAATGCTACAATCACATTGTTAAAATATAATCACAACATGATACAACAGAAATGAAAGAAGTACATAAGAGCAAACTGCTACCAGCAAAAACATAGTCTGCACAAATTCCATGCAGCTAGCGAAACCAACATGTGGTTGATTAGCGTGGTGCTATTTGGCTTTAATCTTTTAACAATTAGCCAGTTTTAATTATTAGATAAGGATTTACATAAACTACCTAAATAACTCAAAACTACAAGAAAAACAAAGGAATGTTCTTACAGGCATATATTTCCAAAGGCTTAGCCAAAAGAAGTGATGATTCAGTGGGCTCTCCCATCTACTTCCTGCAAGCACTGAACAAACTGAAAAAACTAAGTCAAGCTCAAAAGACTTGTAAGGCCCACGGGAACATGCATAGAGTGTAATTTCCTCTCTGACTGTCTTAAGGCAATTCGCCAGGTGCAGAGTCTGATGCTGTCGGGACAAGAGTGGCTCATGTAGACAGAGTGGCCCGTAAAACCGTGGCATCTGGTTTTGCGACAGTTAACGACACCTCTTTTCTACGGGAAAGCAATTCTGAAATTACCCCAACGTCCTGGAGGTTTCAGATTGCGGTTAGTAGAATAACATGAAAGAAATGGGGCAAATTGCTCAGGACAGTTTAGGGACAGCCACAGTGCCCTCACCTGGTGTCACTGGGTAACTTGTCTCTCTACCTTCACAAGGAGAGAGATTTACTCAAGCACACTTTTTGTTAGTAAATAATTCCTGATTTGGGTTGAACACATTGCTACACTACACTATGCAATCTTGATACACTGTGGAAAGACATTGAGCTTTGGCAGTTGGTTCATGTAAGAGATTGTACAGTTATTTCATGTTTTTCAGAGTTTTCATGACAAACACAAGAACAGATATTCATATTTGGTATGGTTTTTATGGTCTCTGCGCGAGTGATGCTCTGGTTTAGGTTTGAAAACCAGCAAACATATAGAAAATGTATTTTTAATAACTTTGGAGTAAACTGTATTTTTGTGGCACTCCTCCATCCATCTGTCTGACCCTCAGGAAGGAACCAAATTCCAATCTTCCCCCTCCAAGTAAATTTATGATTTTATGAGCCTTTTGTGGCGACATCAACCCGCCTGCGCTGGGTTCTTATAGGAGAGGAACAGGGCCCTCTAGGAAGCTGCAATCAGACTTCCCACACAAGATTCTTTCTGTGTGTAGACTGCTGTCAGGTATGCTCATCTTTATATTTGATACTTTGTACTTTTATTGTTTGACTACTTTCTAAATTCTGTAACCACAATTGACTATTTTAAGTGTATAACCTACCAGACATTAAATTGTTAATGACTTGATTTGTGTGGTCTTGGTCAATGTTTCGTTCTTGTAACAGCCCTCTAAGTCGGTTTCCCCCAATTATGACTAGGGAACTGCCCGTTGGACTTGTTTGATCACCAGGTTTTCAGTTAAGGCGGGACCGTCAGCAGGACCAAGTTGATCCTGGGATGACCAATATTGGCCCTTTTGGAGTCCCTGAACCCTAATTAGGTTATACTCCCCATGAGGGAAATCTCACAACCACTGCGTCGTCTGCAAACAGCTAGTTAAATTGTCGTTACGGGCGCATCCGCGGTGCGTACCGGGTGAAACTGTGTTAACCCTCGGTGTAGAACTTAAGACGAACTGAGTTCCATTCTAAATCAAGCCTAAATTTCAATTTGGAACATAACTTTTAATTTGGAGTCAGATAAAACGAGTAAGATCAGCGGGGATAGTAGAAAATAGATAAATAGAATAGTAGAAAAAAGAACCTTTTTCCAACAGCAACAGAGGAAGACATTCTGCATAAACCTTCACTCCGAACTATTTCCCTCCTTGGTGTAGTTCCGAGAGCCTACAGACTAAACTTAAACCCAAATAGCTATACATAAAATGTCCACCAACAGTTGGCAGCACAACCATCAATTCTGCATATAACATGGAAATCTGGATTGCGACTATGTTCTGTGTTAATATGGCTCAAGAGAGACTTCAATGTTAAGGCAACAAAAACCAAGCAAATCACACACCTCCAACAGGCCACGATGTTGTTCCACCAAAAAAAAATCAGTACGGGCAGATGAAAGCTGACAGTACATATTTTAGCCTAATGAAAATCTCCACTAATGGCAAAATCTTGCTAGCACAGCGAGACAAACATGAATTATACCAGCAAACCACAAGTAGCACAAAGAAACAGTCCAATGTTCAATCCACACCATCAGACAGTAATGCATAGTAATGAAATTCAGAAATGACGAAAACAGGTTTAACAATTAACATATAGTTCTAATACCCACAGATGATTTATTTTATTATCACTATTTACACTTAGACTGATATGTTATGGCCATACTTCCCCTCACTGTACGCCACGTCCGCCATCTTGAATTTGAATTTAACAGAAAACGCCTTTGTCAATCAGGCAGATGTTTTGGTGTTGAATTGGACTTGACCACACAAAGGCTGATTTCTATCAGTGACACCACTGCTCATTCCATATGGCTTCCACGGTCACCATCTAGAAACCAACCTTTGTGTGGTCAAATCCAATGTGGTACATTATGTGGTTCACAACATACGGTCGGGGGCATATGCCACGCTCTGTGGTGGCTTTTTTTTATCTGTTCTCTCAATGAGTGAAATTTTATTCACCACAGATGAGCATTTACAGTAATCTTCACAAGAGGCTGCAGAATGTGAAGTCCCCACAAAAGAGGCAGGGGCCCACACCAGAGAGGGGCCACCCAAAGAAAAGGCGTTGCATTGACTTCTCAACAAGTCACAAGGGAGAAGTTTATGATGCAGACTCAAATGATGGATCAACAGTTATTTTGCATCAAACACCTGGGAGCAGTTCTGATGATGGCCTCATTTCATGTAAGTGGAAACATGCAATTTTGGCAATAATGATGGTCATGAAGGCTAGGCAATATTATGATAATTTTGGATATCATGATATATTACAGACGTTGATATTTTACATTTCAATTCTGATTGGGTCTTGATATATTGTGATCAGGGTGTAAAATTAACACCCGCCACCCGCCAAATGCGGCTGATTTTGCGGAGTGGCTGGTAAATTTGTGAGGCTCACACGCCACAGTGGCGGATGCCCAAACTTTGTCTGTACTGTGTTATCACATTATTTACATGGCAGTAACCTGGCAACCTATCTCGCGTCACGGCCCCGAGACGATATTTCAATGAGAAGTGGCAACATTATCAGGTGTTTGAGCAAAAAGTATTGCTCCCACAACTAGTGAGCTGAAAACTTTCCTTTAAACTAATCATTGATCTCAAACTGTTTTAATTAATTTTCAGTGATGCAAACAATCTGCCTAATCAATTGGAAAATGACACACAGCTTCTTCGCATTGTGTTAGGGAGATTAAATGATAAATGCGATTTAGAAAAATCCGTTTAATCACTAAGCAGTGGTGGAAACTTCCCCTGATTTTCCTTGAGTATCAATACAATGAATCCACAAAATAGGCTACTCAATACTATCATATATAGCCTGCTCTCCCCAAATAGGCAGTTTTAACAAGTAGCCTAGGCCTTATAGCCTACATTTATTTTCATTTGCAGTACAAAATTGTGCACATTTTTAATCAACATTATTTGTGGATACATGCACTTCTTTCTCCGCACTCGTATTCATGGCAAATGTCTGCAATGCGTAGATTGTAAACAATCTTGAAGTGCAGGTTTTGTTTTTGCTGGTTATTCTGTAAGCTAACACGGTAGATAACAGACTGGTGTATCTTGTTTGTTAAGTGTAGACTACTTGGTGATTAAAACAGATTTTTAACGGATAGATTGAATTTATGATTTTATCCCCCTAAGACCGTATGAAGACGCTGTGTGTTAGACTACTTGCCGTTTGATTAGTCCAATCGTTGGCACGCTTGATAATAAAGGAAAATGAATGAAAACAGGTTGAGATTGATTGATTAGTTTAAATGAAAGTTTTGCGCCCCACCAATTTTCAGCTCAGTCGCCGCTGCTTTAATGTGGCTGGTAAAAAAGCTGAGTGGCTGGTAGAAGTTGAGAATCTACCAGACACAATGGCTAGTGCATAAAAAAAGTTAATTTTACACCCTGATTGTGATGTGACAGATGATTTCTCATTTGTTTTCATTCATTTGGCTCTCAGAGTATAAAGAGCACACATTGCTGAATGTATAACATACATAACAATGCTGTGTGTGTGTGTGTGTGTGGGGGAGGTTAAGATGGTTTCATATAGTATTTTGCACTTTTAATTGTCAGATTATTTTTACAGTCATTACCCAGCCATAGCAGACTGTCAAATTTGGTTTAATGTTACACGTGCTGGCTAAAACCAATAGTATCATTCACATTGACATGTCCGATACCCCGATGACCAATTTGGTGCCCTAGGCAAAATTTTAGCTGGTGCTCCTTGCATCGCAGCCAATTCCACATATACGTATAAGACTAATCAATAATGAAAATGCAATGGCTTACAACTATTAATTACGAAAGGGGATGGAAAAGGAAAAGCATTTTAATTGACTATTACAAGCAGGGCTAACGTTGGCTAACTAGACTTATACAACGGCTTGGCTGAATACTCGATTCTGATTGGTCCAAGGGTGGGCATTATTTCTCAGTAAAGGGACACCTCGGCCTTTGAACAGTTCTAAAATCAAGCGCTACAAAATCCAGCATTCTAAAGCAGTTAAAATAGCAACATTATTCTTTCGATTTTGAATTGTTGTTACGTCCACTTCCCTTTTCAATGTCCAATTTCATAATAGATGGCAACGTTGAATCACAGGTCTAGTTACTGGCTTCATTTAGGGACGCAGAATAGCAGAATAGGTGTTCCGTATTTAAGTCATGGTAACGGGACGCATTTTCAATCGTATCTTTGTGAACGATTCAGTTTGTAGTAACCGCTGTTTTGAATACAATTCAGTAGTTAGCTAGCTAGCTAGCCAGGACAACAAGCATGCTGTCAGACCATTCTGATCTAAAACCCAGAATTTTAATATTGGCTAGGTGACAAGTGATGGCAAACCTATCATAAAGCTAAATGGCATTCAAACCCGGTTTCAGAGTGTCTTGGAAAAATGCAATGTCTACACTGCAAGACCGCAACATTTTAAAAAGCAAGACAGAGCTAGGGAGATTAATTTGATTGAGTTATGGTTTCATGTAGTTTTCTTAAATAATGTAATGACAAAAATGGCCAAAATTTGTGCGAATTGTATGATATAAAACAAGAAGGAACTATTTTTTCTTGATAGAATCGTTGGTTTCATAGAATTAACGACCAGAGGTTTTTGCTTAACAAAGGTGCAAATAGAACTACCATTAACCAGAGTTTTTGCATAACAACAGTCCAAATAGAACTACCAACCACCGTTTTGCAGCACACTTAAAAGAAAAAGTGTATTTCTCAAAATTATGTTGTAGGTTATTCCCTAAACACCTGAATAGTCTTTCCAACTTTCCCTAATGAATCCAAAGTATCGTCCAAAGTAAGCTAGTAGCCTAACACTCTGCTCCAACGGTAACTACTATGCAATAGATAAACTATTTATTCATCACATTACCTCTGTCTTTTTTCCATTTTTCTTCCTCTTCTATTCTTCTTTTTCTTCCCTGGGCACCAGAGGGCTTTGGTCTTTTTGACATGATATATATATATATATGTATATTTGAATCAGGCTACTGATGTTAACCGTATCACGTTTCACGGTCAATGTCACTCAGTAGTTCAGATAACTTGCCCATCCCCCACAATCAGGTAAGTCTACCTAAGAGCACGGGGCGGGGGGGGGGGGGGGGGGGGGGGGGCAGCAGCTATTTCATAGGCTATGTTTTTGTGGGCTTTTTAAAAAAATATTTAGAAATAATAGTATTAAAATAGTATTCGTAAAAATAGTAAAAGTTACAAATTTTGAATTTTTTTTCTTCCCTCATTTGGGGCGCCCCTATGGATGGACGGCGCCCCTAGCATTCGCCTATATCGCCTATCCACGGGCCGGGCCTGCCGATACCCATTACCGATTTGTGTTCTCCATTTTAGCGGACAACACAGGCCAGACATTACAAGACTCTGCAGGAGATGTACAAGAAACCAAAACCCAACCAAGATGCTGTCTCCCAAATCCTTGACCTTGAGTTTTAAGCAAGAAGAGCCATCATTGACAGTAATTCCCTGAAAGAAGAGGACAGGCCAACAAAGATCCTGGATGCATATCCATGTTTTAAGGATCTTCATAATGTAAGCGATTAACTTGTTATTTTGGCTTATCCACAAAGCAAGCAGTGTTGCAGGTTTTAACACTTACTTGCATTATAGGTGATGGGTGAGCTGTGTCGGATCCTGGATAAGGGAAACAGCAAATTTATAGATTAAGTAAAGAAGAGATGGGAAGACTTCTGCGCCAAGGTGCAGTTTTACAGTGTTTGGAAGAAAGTGCTGAAGCCACCCATGACTCTGGATGGAGGTAAGTCATTTTGCTGTGTCGCTAATACACTGTGTAGCTGTTTCCTCAGACATAGGTGTGAATAGGATTGTGTATGTTGCCAATATGTAACGCTGATTAAATAAACCCAGAATGATAATACTCGCCATGGTGACAAAATAAGAATTTTCTGTGACCTCAACATGAACCTGATAATAATCATGTTTAGGAAGGGTAACTTTGAACTAAAAGTTGATTTGTTCTGTTCTAGTGGAATACGCCATAGCGCTGTTCAGGGCACTCCCCACACTCTTTCCCTCACCAACTGCACCGCCTAAGAAGCTGGGACATGCCAGTGAGGTGTTGCTTCATGTCCTTCAGGTGAGAGTTTGTTCACATTTTGTCACATTCAATGCTTAATATTTGTCTGCTAGTATGTCTGCAAGGGCTTTTACTTTGTATCTTTTTTTAGTCTCTAATGGTGCATCATCTCTAACAAGTACACCAACATTTCCCAAAATATGTAGTGGCCCACACTCTTAAAACTGTGACTGAGGCAAAAGCCATTCTTTTCATAATGATTTCATTGGCAGACATGTTTTGGCTTGTTTCTATGGGCATGGGCATGTTTCTATCAGTGGCCCTGTCTTTAAAACAGAAGGCAGTCTGCTTTCATATACCACATGCATGCTAGTATTGCTTCGATCATAGATATATGCATGTACATAATGGTGTCTAACAGTTTCAATAGTAGGAGTTCAGTGCTCTGGTAGTTTTTCTGTTCTACCCTAAAGAAATTTTTTTATTTTTCTTCTTCTTCTTTTTCTTTAGCCAACAGAAGATCCCACCGTCTACACCCAGAAGAGATCTCTCTCCAGTCCCGTTTTGCTCTTCGATGGGTCCGGCTGTTTTGTCGCAATTGGAACCACTCCCATCACCACATTTGCTAAAGAAGACCTCAGTGAAGGTCTGCTTTATCTGATGGCTTACTACTACACCCTGCATCTTACATATCCAAAGTGTGTGGCAACCCTCCTCTCTGTCATTCAGACAGAAATATTACAGGACGCTATCCATGAGCGAGACACCACAGCCTCATACAAAAGAGCCATGGCAGAGTGGAAAGATTTTATTGGGAAGCAGAGCTGTTCAGGGGTACTAGGGATAAGTATTGTTAAAAAAACTGGCACTACCAGTTTCAGTGCCGTGGTACTTTGAGTAACATCTAGCTTATGAGGGTGGGAGGGAGTCATGTCTCTGTGTTGGAGAGTGTCAAAATGTAAGGGAAAACAGGAATATTGAAGATGTAAGTTTAAATTCTTCCTTTTTGCTACTGATGGACTGATGACTTTTTTTCCTCAACCATCAAAGCATGTTCTGTGCCACAAATGTTCTGTACAGCAGCCATATAAAGTGGGTTTCGGTAGTTTTACATGTTAATGACAGTTAATTAGGTTTACAAACATGTTACCAGTGGTGGGAGGAACACAAAAGTAACGCGCTACGGTACCATTACTTTTTTGTTTTCCTGTAACTGAGTGTCAGGGAATCTTATTCAATGTTCAATAATGATGACACAGTGAATAATGTAACAACACCACATTACTTGCATTATCGCTATTATTACCTCCAGGTTATTACTATGTATGTTTTATGTTGCAATGCCTAAGTGAAGTTTTAAGTAACTTACTATTTTGAGAAGCAAAAAGTAATCTTTTTGTTTTTGCTAACTACCTCAACACTGTGTGTTACAAGGCAATCTTTCAGAAAGCAATTCAATTGAATAAATAATTGTTGACAATGTTAATTCTATGTGCTTGATTTAATTTAGTGTAAATGCTTTGTCTCATTTTAAGACAGAAAAGCTAATGATGACAACTCTTGAATTAAGAAGAATCATCTTGTTTAGTAGCTCTGGTTTTAAGATTTTTTCACTCAAATTAAGAAAGAAACAAACAGTGAAAGAAGAATTGACAAGCTAGTTTTGAGTTTATTTGACTTAATACAGTGCTTGGAATGAATGTTTTACCACTTATTTCAAGAGATGTCTCACTTTTCTAAAGCCTAGATATTTTTTCTTACTTCAAGAAATCTTTCCAAGTGTAATTATCTGACTGCACTGGCAGATACATTCACTTGTTTCTAGTCTGTGTCTTCTCAAATAAAGTATTTATTTTTGTAGTGTATGTTGAGTTAGTAGTGTTAGTAGTGTTTTTATGAGATATCATTTCTTTTTGCAAAGTGTTATGAGAAAGTGAGAAATGCGAAGTAACCCTTTAAGAAACGGTTGTGGATTATGGCTATCCTTGTGTGCATTTGTACAGTCGGATGAGCATGTATCGTTTAGCACTTTCGCTTTGCTAGGTAAAACAGTGGCTGTGACAAAGGGTGCGGGGGCGTATGTATAAATGCATGAGAAACGCAGCTGAAATAGGCCCAGTGTATGTACTCACGGATTTGACAGCCATCCTACGAGCCTTGATTGACAAAATTATCAGAAAGCTCATAGAATTAGAGCTTCCTAGGTCGCAACTTGTGTATTGCTCCGTTTTCTGTTATTTCGTCGAGATGCACTTTTAATGTAAGGTTTATAAGGCGTTTTGATAGGCTTTTGTGCAGGTAGGAGTCCTCTTCGCTGTTTTGCTAAGCTAGATCAGTGACCTTACGTGAGAATTGGAAGTAGTAGAACCGGAACACTTGATAGTGGAGAATAGGCAGTGGCGTGTCCAGAGAAATTTAGTAGTGGGGACACAAGTGGGGCACAGAACCAAACAGGGGTGGACATAAAAACAATAATAAATTTGACGTTCACACAGATAATATGATCATGTATCTCTCTGTTGTTAGAGCCTAAGTCCACTTCTGTTGTTACTCCGTATACCACTCAAATCCACGTATAGTAACTTAACTTTAAATAAATGAGTGAACTAAATCATGCACTTTAAGATACAAGCATTACATATGGTATACTATTACTAGACACAATTAAAATCATTTTGAATATTGAAGGCACTCTGGATACGCCATTTGTCAGCCAGTGGGCACATTTTGTTCTGGTATTTGCATTTTAACCCTCCCAGACAGGCCACAATTTAATAAATCTGGGTTTTCACACAGGTTTTGAAATCTTTAGCCCATACTCTTTCAGTTAAGCTGAGTTGCTGCCTTAAATATAGGGGGCCAAGCGCCACAGTACGTCAATAGCTGTGGTTCTTTGTCCCGTAATGTTTGTTTTGTACAATATCACCCCTTTACATCATCAATTCATGAGTTTTTACACAGGTGTAGGCCTATCCCAGAAGGCCATTCTATAAATCCATTTTCAATTAACCTCCAGGGGGCAGTACAGCACAGCCTAGAAAATGCTGACTTTGCATGCTTCGCCCCCTTGACCCGTTTGACCCAGAGTCATAGGATTTTGCACATAAATGCCCCTTATCACAAGGAACAAAATTACCTCTTGGACCATAATGCTTGCTATACAGATTGTTTGTAAATCACATTCATTTTAATTGTGTGGTTCATTTTGATTCTGGGGGCCATCTTGGATTTCTGGACAAATTTAAAGCAGCAACTCAGCTTAATTGAAAGAACAAAATAGTGCCCCCTAGTTGACAAATGACGTATCCAGAGTGCCTTCAATCTTCAAAATGCTTTTAATGATGTCTAGTAACAGTGTACCAGATGTAATATTTAATTATTGGACGGCGTGGGTGGATTCAAATATGGCCTATTCTGTTTTTTGATTGTTTTCATTGTATCATGCACTCATCAATGCACTCAGCTCACAGTTCGGTTCAATATATGATACTGGGTTAACGGTTCGATACTCACAATATTTTGAACAAATTTGAAATAAAGACAAATTATGACTGAAATTACTATTTCGGAGGCATAAACTTTGCAAAACAAAACATTTTCCTCTTATATCGTAGCAATACTACAGTAATTTGATCTCAGATGCAAAGTATAGCCTACAATAAGGAGAAGAGGAAGGACAGAACAAAAATCTAGCTAGTTACAAGCGAGAAATAACAGCTATGAGACAATAAGACATGGCAAATATAGGCTACAGATAACATCATCACAAATCAAATGTGAAAAAGGCTTAAAATGAAATCAGATCACAGTAAAACAGCACAATACATTACATCAGGGGTTGTTTAGACCGTTAGTGTATTTGCATTTGATCCCTTTCCTGGAGACCACCTGACAAACCTTTGGGGACCACCAGTGGGCCCCGGACCACAGTTTGGGATCCCCTGCATTACATGCACAGGAAAGAACTGTCCCTACCCGGAGCAGTGAATACTAGGTAGTGGTAGCAGAACCAGTCTAAAGTGGTTAATCATTTGTATTTAGACTTCATGACAGGGGAGTGATTTAAGTGAAGTGTAATCATGATACAGCCTAGTGATACAGAGTAGAGCTCAATACCATACTGCAGACTGTAAGACTGCAACTTAAAATATACAAGTTCAGCTTTAAATGACCCTGAGTTCAGATAATCCGAACTCTGACTGAACTGGCTCTTTAGAATGTGGACTGATCGATAGATTTATATACTGATGTAGACTTATACAGTCTATTCATTTTAACTTTAGACAGCCATGAGCCTGGCAAGCTAAAGTAATATTGGATGGTACAAAATAATTTGGACAAGAAAACTTGAGAGGCAGAGCAATCTTAGACTTCTTTTCTAGTTCAAAACAGAACAATTCTTCTGCTTTTATAGTTGCTTGCAAAACGTTTCACAAAATCATCTAAGTCAAGTTTACTGACTCTGCTAGACCCAATACTAAGAACACCAAGATTAGAAAGTCTTTCATCCAGCATGGTTGTGATCAACTTCAAGGCTGAGAAGCTCTGTTCGCACGCTGCACTACTAACTGGCAACACTGTTGCTATTCTGCACAAGTGGGAAAGACAATAAAAGACCTCACGGTAAGGCTCAAGGAAGACTGTGAATTCCAACACACTGGAAAGCTCAAAGCCATTGACAGCCTTTCTCTGCAAAACACGCTTTGCTTGATTTAGCTCATGTCTGAGATTATCAATGTCACAGTCATAGATACGAGCAAAGGTCAAGACTTGTTCCTCATTGAGGAAACTGGAGAGAACTTTGGGTGTAGTGATTGAATGCCCCTCATAATGTCACAATTTGGTTTTGAAAAACGTCTTTCCATCTCTGCACTCAGTTTTTCTATTATAGGATAAAAAATGTGCCTCTTGAAGTTTTCTTTGTCCCCATCCTTGCACTGGCGTTGACCAATAACAGACATGATCACAGAATCACCTAGTCTAGAGCTAACTTTAGGATGTCGTTTTTCCACTGTTTCTACAGCAATGTTACATTGCTTTGCAGTTTCTATGGCCTCTGACCACAGGCTATCAAAGCCAGAATCAACTCGATAGCTTTGCAGTGTATCTTGAAACGCTACAACCACGTCTGCAGCTCTTGCCAAATCTAGTGAGTGGGACTGAAGCACCTAGGAGAGCATCCTAGCCTCTCCAAGGATGGTTTTGAATGTTGAGAGCATACTAATAAAGGTGATGTCTATCTGTATAAGTATGCCCCGAGCATCAACAGATCGCTCACCATTATTTTCAGCATCTACTTCATGGAGTACACGTACAACTGCAGGTAGTCTATCTAATAGGTTCTTGCAAGCTAGATAACGACATGCCCATCGGACGTCACAGAGTTTCTGAAGCTCTCTGGGTGCACCTGGATACATATCTTTCTGGACAGCGATCCATTTCTGATGAACAGATGACCCACACATGTATGTATATAATCTCTTCAAAAGAGAAAAAAAGCACTCCGCTTCGGGTACAAACTTAACCGAGTCAACCAGAACCAAGGTACAATGCGTGCTGCAGTGCATGTAAAATGCATATTTAGCCTCTCTCTTGATTCTGGTGGCAACCCCAGAGTGTTTTCCACTCATGACAGACACGCCATTATACCCTTGTCCGACTAAATTAGATTTATAATCCAGACCAAATTTCTCCAATAATTGAATGATTTTTTTCTGTTATGCCTGCAGCATTCAATTCAGTTGCTTCTTGAAATTCCAAAAAGCTCTCATAGACTTGGCCATTGTAGAAATATCTAAGTACGAATGATAGTTGTTCTTTTTTACTTAAGTCTTTAGTTTCATCAGCTATTATGGAGAAAACCTTACTTTCTTTTACTTCATTGATAATGTGCCGCGTCTGCAAGGCACTGAAGGATTTCATTTTGAATCGTGTTGCTTATATATTTAGCATTACCCACTCTTCTCACTTTTTTTGCCACCAAGGGATCACGCTTTGCTAGCAATTCCATGAAACCTATGAAGTTCCCCTTGTTTTCGGACTCGGAGTCCCTGGATTCTGAATGACCTCTGATGGGGATATTCTGAGTGGCTGAGAAAAGAACCTCTGCGACAGTTTTAATATAGGTGCGATTTTCCTGAACCCTTTTCTTGTACTCGTGGTCTAACATGTCAAGCATAGAGGAATCAGTAATAACTCTCCTTTTATGTTCACCCCAGGACACCATTGCATTTACATGTGAATTTGACTTCTCATGTGCCTTAAATCCTCCATCAGTATAGGTAGCCTTTTTCTAATTAGAGAAGCCCTCTTGCGATGTAAAGGCAGATTCTGATGCAGAAGGTAAGGCAAAGTGCCTACATGGAAAACAGTAACAAGAATCCTTGCTAATAGAGTACTCAAACCAGCTATGACAGGTATACCATGTCTTATTAAAGGCTCTCTTTTTTTGACCATGCAGAGTTCTTGGGTAAACCTTCAAAATAGGCTGTGCTGGTCCTGTATCCCGGGACTGCGAAACATCTGTAACAATCAAAAAGAGAGGATGGTGTCATTATTAGTAATTTGATTGTACAAGAGTTGTTCCATGAGTGCTGATATACAGTACAACAGCACTGGAACTCTTTTGCGATACTGTTGCTATACTAACATTCCTAACAAATGATAACGTTGTGCAACTGCTGAATGAATTCACCAATAAATGGGTAGTTGACAAATAAGCAGTAAAAAACACTTTTTAGTAAAATACCATTTTTAAAGAAAAAACACATATATTTCTGTAGTGTGAAATCTGATATTTCAGAATATATAAGGGTCACTAACTTTGTTTTTTTTTTTAACATTTTCACTGAACTGCACCGTAAATGTGTCCTACGCTGTGAGATAAAAAAATTATGAAAAAAAGCTTAATAAATATACAAATGGCATGAGAGAGATTTATCTTCATTGTTATACACTTATTTTCATATAGTGTTATTTCTTTACAGTTTTTTACTATTGCTTACACACTAAAATTAAAAATAACACACAGTTAGTGAAACCTGACACTCAAGGAGCCAAACCTCAGCCCAGATCTGCACAACCATAAGCACATTCTCAGCCTCACACTTTTTGCAAAACACTACACACAGTGTTTTGCAAAACACTAAATACACTTCTCTACATCAGACACAGAAATCTAATATAATATCACTTCTTTGCCATTTCAAGGCACTGCCTTTCAAAATACCACATCTATGAACCAATTGATTAAACACGGCCGTCAGGTGTACAGACACTTAGGTGTTTAATTGTAAACTCACCAATCAGGGCAACAGGTGAGTTTACCTGTCTTAAACAAAAATGGAAGGCAATGTTGCAGTAAGAGGAAGCGGGAGAGTGAGGATGAGAGGGGGAGTCCGTAGAGGAAGAGGGGTAGAGAGGAGGAGGAGGAAGAGGAAGAGGTAGATCTGGAGGAGGACGTGGACAAGGAAGACGAGGACCAAATTTATTAGATGAGTTTCGAACAACATTGGCTGACCATGTTGTAAATCATGGGTTGACATTGAGAGAGGCTGGACAGAGAGTTCAGCCCAACCTCAGCAGATATACTGTTGCAACCGTAATTTGGACATTTTGACAAGAGCACAGGTGAAAAACAACTTTTCTCTACTGTCTACAGTAAAATCAGTACAATGTAGCCTACTATATGCTCTACATCAGTACTTTTTGGTACCCGTTCACTGCATTCCATGTTTGAAACAATGCCTTGTACGCTGTCCTGTGACACTTTACATGTATTTTTATTGGTCTACATAGGATTAAGGGTCAAGAACGTCAAGGATGAAGGGGCCCCATATTCTCAGAGGAACAAGAGAGAGCTATCATAAACATGGTTTTGGCCAATAATGCGATACGCCTCAGAAATTCAAACAAACATCCTCAATGACCACACAGTTTTCAATAATGTCCATCAGGTCTCTCTATCAACACTGGGGCGAATCCTTAAAAAAAACATCACATACAGATGAAACAACTCTACCGAGTGCCGTTTGAAAAAAAAATCTGAGCGAGTAAAAGACCTGCGGCATGAATATGTGGAGGTAAGTAATGTACACTTCAGTATTGTGCACTGCACACAGAACCTTTTTACATGTAAATTTATAGTAGGTCTATATTGAACTACACAATGCTGTCTTTTTTTCAGAGAGTTTTGCAAATGGATGCTGATGAAATCCGACATGAATTTATCTTCATAGATGAGGCTGGGTTTAACCTGACAAAAGTAAGAAGAAGAGGGAAAAACATCATTGTCCACAGAGCTATTTTGAATGTCCCGGGCCAACGTGGTGGTAACATCACAATGTGAGCTGCAATCACGCAGAATGGGGTCCTCCACCACCATGCCAACTTAGGTCCTTACAACACAGCCCACATACTCACATTTTTAGACAGACTACACAACATGGTCACAGCAGAAGCCCAAATGGATGCAGGGCAGATGAAATACATTGTCATCTGGGACAATGTATCTTTCCACCGATCTGCTCTGGTCCAAAACTGGTTTCATCAGCATCTACAATATTCACTCCAATACCTCTCACCATACATTCCCTTCCTTAAACCCACTGAGGAGTTTTTTTCGGCATGGCGGTGGAAGGTTTACGATCTCCAGCCCTATGTCAGGATACCCCTCATTCAAGCCATGGAGGGGGCCTGCGACCAAATTGATGCAGGGTCTGTGCAAGGATGGATTCGCCATTCAAGAAGATTCTTCCCTCGCTGTCTTGCGAGAGAGGATATAGCCTGTGATGTGGACAAAGTGCTATGGCCAGATCCAGCTAGGCGAAGAGATGATGCTTAGGGTTTTTTTTTTCATTCATCCTTTCTTTTTTGTCTCCCCAAATGTTTTTGCTGTGTTTATTTTATTTAGAATATGTTCTGTTCTGATTTTCAGTGCAAAATGCAACCTTGGAAATGCATGGATGTATTGACTGATTTTACAATGTGGAGATAAATAAATATTTTCATCAGTGTGCAGTACTGGTCTTGTGTGTTGTGTTCATGTACTTTACTCTAACAATATCTCAGAAAAAATCAAACCCAGACTATATCATTAGAAAAGTAGAAATGTTAAAAGTGTTTTAGATTGAGCACATCAGTGTGTAACTGGTTCAAACAGAATCAGACCGTATGAACCAGTGTGTGCCATACGGTGACAAAATTGGGTTTTTATAAATTATTGCATAGTTTTGAATGAAGTGTTTCATTTAGCAAAAGATCTGAGGTGTTCTGCTACTTGTGGGTGTGGTTGTGTGAATTGTGTGTAGTGTTTTTGACAAAATGAGCCCTGTTTTCAAAATTGTGCTTAAGCAATCGTAAAAAACTATAATATGAAATTATGAATAACATAATTTTTTCCCTATGACTTGTTAACAATGGACCACTTTTTCAATAAATGTGAGTCAAAATGTGCTGTCATCCTTTCAAAACATTTGAAAATTATAACAATTTAAGATGAGTGTGATGATTTTATCTCCCCTAATGCAATACTCAACTGTCTTTTTTTTTTTTTTTAAAGATATTTTGAGATAAAAACACATTTTTGGTTCTTTTGTTTGTCACACCATAGGATATTATGTCACACCAAAGGACAGAAATGGTAGTTGGTAGGACTCTTTAAAAAACATATTAAAAATACATTTAAAAAAATTATAAATTCCCCGATGCTTAGGCCTGGCGGGGGGTCAACTTAGGCCCGGCAGGCCGCCGGGCTTGCAATACACTGGCGGAAACCCTGCTTACTGTATGTGTTCTAATATGATAACCCTAGAGTTAAAAGCACTTATTCATAATGTTTTATTTTTAAAAAACAATCTTAACTCATTATAAAATGATTAGCTTGTTATGCACCAATGTTATTAAAACTTAATTTAAACAAGATTAGGTGAACCCTAGTGCAAGCCATGCCTACGACTTCAACAATGGGTAGTCATTGAGTCAGTCAGTCAATCGGTATGTTACTGAAACTCTTTTAGAGCCTCCCTGCTGCACAGCACAGCTAAATATGATTGATACTCAAACTATATTCATTAAGATATGTGAACGAATCAAAGTATATAATGGCTGCATTTTTCAAGACAACATTTCATTTTACTTTCTGCGTTGTTCTTTTAGGATCTCCTCCTTTCTGCTTTGATCCCTATTAATTTTCTCCCTATACTTCCATGTCCTCTCTCTCCCACTCATTTCTCTCCCTCAATTCTTTCAGTCTCAAAAAAAAAGAGTAAAGGATCACATTTTTAGTTTATTTTCATGACAGTATAACAGTACAAATGTTCTGCCAAAAATGCAGAAAATATTTTAATTAATGTAATTATTGCTGTTAAAATCAATGAAAATGGTCTAAAAGAATAAAAAGGAGTTAAATAAGTCTTACTTAATTATTTAAAATGCTTTTTAAAGAGACCTTGTCCTCTTGTGTGACATCTTTGTCCTCCGGTGTGACACCTGTATTGTGTCACACCGGTGGACACTTCTGTCACACCAAAGGACGTTTCAGGCTTTTGTGTCAGTTAATGACCTTGCTATTCTTAGCTAACTTGTCATTAGCAGTTAGCGAGACACATTTGCATAATTTTCTATAATTATGTAGTTCAACATACAGTTTTTAATTATGGCTCGCATCAAATTTAAGACTTTGGTGCTTGCATACCAGGTGGCTAAGGGGTCAGCACCAGAATACATCCAGAGGATCACCTTCAAGCACAGACTAAAGACTCATCTCTTCAGGCTGCACCTCTCCCCACCCCTCCCTAGCCTCTAGTTTAGCTCTACTCTATGTACCTAGTTAAGCTAATGCGATCTTGTTAGTTTTGTATTTGGCAGGATTGTTTTGTTTGATTCTGATTAGGCAAATGTGATTTCAGTGCTAGTTTTGTACTTGGCAGGATTGGTTTGTTTATTTGCTGAACAGTTTACCCTACAGGGTTGGAGTCCTGATCTATGTGGTCACTTCTGGCACTACGATCTTTACTTCACTCTAGTGTGTTTTTCTGCACCTCTGCACTTTCAACTGATGCACTTGTTGTACGTCGCTCTGGATAAGAGCGTCTGCTAAATGCCTGTAATGTAATGTAATAAAAAAATATAATTTAGGGATGTCACACCAAAGGACAACAAAGCTTCACACTTTTATAGTGGTTCGAAAAAAGTTAAATATTCAAACAATTGAGACAAAAACTTACCATGTGCTCATGTCATGGGCTTCACAGGGGGTCTTCAGTCACATGAACTTGAATTGTGTCCTTCAAATAAATAAAGTTGTCCGTAGAATTGCCCGATTTAAAGTCAGGATATGGTGTCACACCGGAGGACATGGGTTTTAGTGACAAAATGTATCAAGTTCCTACGCTTTTAGAAATATATGGATGGTAAAAAATTATTGACATTTATGGAAAGAGACACTTGTAAACTTGTAAAAAAACTTGCCAGGGGTATTTATCAAAATTTTTATGCATTTCCTTTTAATTTATAAAAGTTGTAATTTATTGAACCATGCTTGAGACAGTCACACCATAGGACAATTTTGAGGTTTGGCTCTGTAAGAGGGAAATTAAACTGGGACCCAGAAAAGGCTGACATTTGAACGAGCCGGCATGCTGGGACGCAGCGTGTACTTCAAAGGACCCGAGAGCCTTGTGGTAAAACAATAAGTCACTCGGACTTCCTCTGAATGGGCCGGCCATTTGGCTCTCTGGAATGTTACCACCTGGACACAACCAAGATAACGGGAACTAGTCTCTTTGTCTGTGGTTGTGGGTGTGGGTGTTTTGGGGTCGTAAAGGGTGAAGCGACCGGCACCTGGTGGGGGCACTACACGGGACAGTACCACACTGCCCACATATGGACCCCTCTGACATTACACTTTGTATTTCTTTTCTGGATCTGGACTATAAACCATCTGTATATCTTATTAACAAATCCCGGAAAACCTTACAAACCATGCACATGTGTTCATTGTATTATTGTATTATTCCTTATGTAATAATAACATGGATTGCGTGTACAATGGTTAAACAGAAGGGTATTTTCATGACAACTGCACCATAATATTACATCCACTTGGCATGTTTGGTATGTACATGTTCATAATAATTTAAGCCATTGAATGAAATATGTTTCATACCAAATAGGATTTGAAAAAACATAGTTTCAATAACTCAGGAAAAACCTAACACAATGGAATGTCCCCTCTGGTAATCATCTCCTTTTCCCCATTTCCCCACCAATTGTTTTAACAACCTCCTCCAAATGGTGGGGGCCGGAATTAGAGATTTATGATTCGGACAGGTTAATTTATGGCAATGCCGCCTAGACCAAACGCGGGATTTGGCTTAAAAGGAAGGGAGACAAAGCAATCGAGGAAGATCGTAATCGACTTCCCACCGTGCACGTACTATGTGCGCTGTGTGTAGACAGACAAGGAAGATCGTAATCGACTTCCCTCAGTGCACATACTAGGCTATGTGTTCTGTGTAGAGATAGCCATGGAAGATCGCAATCGACTTCCCGCACTGCGCATACTCGATGTTCTGTGTGTAGCTAAACAGGCTGGTAAGAACCCTTTTACTCTGAATTTCTGTTTTTAACCTTTATAATTGATTTTGGAAATTGAAGATAATAACCTACCTGCCTGTTCAATAAATTCTTATTTTTAACTTCATGACTCTAATCCATTTTATCTTCTTTTCAGCCGAAATTCCGTTTAAATACTCAGGGGGGCAATCTGACGGGGACCTCCTGATCAGGGGTCTAGTACAGTAAACGTCTTTAGTGGGGTCTTCAAGTTAGATAGGTGACCACGATCTGCCTGTTAAGGGATTGGTGGTATTGGTTCTGGTGTTTTGGCTTAAGAGAACCCATGGGCGTAGTACGCCGGTTCTTGTCAAATTCGCCTGAAGGAGCCCGATAGATACGCACCGTCCTGGGCTCATAACTGTCGATGCACTATCCATGTAAGCCAGGCATGGAAGGCATGTATTATGGTGGTCAGCCTCCTACCCTCTGGATTCCTCGCCGAACTGAGATTTAACAATAATGCTAAACCCGGGAGCATATATTGAGGAATGATGGCACAAGATAGAGTCGAGTGTAACCACTCCCAAGTTCCACGTATAGTTAAACCCTAATTTTAAATTATCATATAAATTGGAGTCAGATTTAACACGAGAGTAAACATAGTAACTGTTACACTTCCTTGCTGTGGTCAGGGATATATCTGTTATGTTGTTCCGCGCATATGTGAATATTCTGATGCTCTCATTGGAATATTTACAGTCCGGCGACAGATCGGATATATCTCTGATGACAGCATAGCCCCGTTTACAAACGGAGAGTAACCAGAATGCTACTGATCCGTTTCAGGCCAGTTTTAAGCGGGATATGAAGCAACGCCTTCATATCTAACCCGTGGCAATGGAACCAGTGCATTCTTAATTCTAATTGTGCCCTGTTCTTGCGAACAGATGAAAACTAACTAACATCTCGGTTTTGAATCACACCAGCTAAGGGAGAACACGCGATACCTTCCCCTCCAGCTACAAACCCTCATTGGTCTAGCTGTGAGGTGTTTACAAGTGGTGACCCCGACGTGATCTGGAGTATCTGGAGTGTTCCCTGAAATGTCTGCTGGTGTTTTTCATCCCGGCGTGATACCCTTCACTGTGGGTATCTCGCATTTTCTTCTCTGGGTTTCCGATCCTTGGTGTGGTGAGTGACAAAATTCTCTTGTATATTAGCCTGTGCTAGGGAGAGTTTTTAGCCACTGTGCAGGGGATCGACATATCCCAGACAGGCCTGGGACCGTAGAAACCAGGCATTTTCCATATTACTACCCTTTGGGGTATTCATGAACAGGGAAAGAGAGAAGCTTAGGCTTGCATGTTTTTAGGAAATGTGTTGTGCTAATACGGCAAAATGCGTTTTAGAAAAAACTAGCCTATAGCAGTAGATGGTTGTGTATGTGTACGAAAATGTAAGCGTTTGTAGAAAGGAAGGGAGTTTTGATGCAAGGCTTACTACTGTTTCTGCGCAGAGGCGCAGGAAACCTTGCTCAAACTCAGGAGAAATGAGGCACTGGTGAACAGCCAGTGAATTTTGAAGGTGAACAGTGAGAGTTTATAGCTGCCAGTAAGCGTGTGCAATCACAGAATGCACACGCGAGGAAGTTTGAACTTTGATAGGGGGCTAACCCAGGAAAAGTGGCAAGCTTCTTATTATAATTAAATTAAATAATATTAAAATACTGCTGAATGCTGAATCAGGTGCATAACCTCGGCTTCAAAGTTCCAGCCCTGAAATCAGAGTCTGTGCTGATCCTTAAACCCAGGTATGGCCCTGCGGCAGTACACACGTCTCAACACCTCTGACAGTGCAGACTGCAGCTGCACCAAGTTTTGAAACTGTTTGTATCTGTCCGGAGAAAACCATACTTTAAGTCTCAGAGATCGAGGCCGGTACCAGTGTAGTCACTGAACCTCTGAGTACCGTGCCCGATGTAATGTCACATGACCGCTGAGTGCCACGGCAAATGCAAGTCTCCATCCCTCTGAAAGTGTAGCCTCAGGCTACAACAAGGGTGGCGACCGTCTGGAATTTGCCACATGTGGGACTCATGTCTAAAGACCTCTGAGACTGGTGAAAAGGTATCAGGACACAGAACTTCTGCATTTCTGAGGTGCTGGAACCAAGGTCCTTGGCCTGTGTTATCTGTCTCAGTAAACAGTGGTATACTATTAATTAAATAAATAGGTTAGGGTTTATGAAACAGTTGAGATAAGCCAGTGTAGAAGGTAAAATTCCAACATGGCTTACAACCAACCAAAAAATAGACTTTGGCCTATTATAAATAAAATAATCAATAGCCTAGAGCTAAATTAAGTTATATAGGCATAGGTGTACCACCATTCACCTTTCTTTAGAAAGCTCGCTTTCAAAAAAGTGTAGTGAATTCTGGTGTACCCTATTGTTTTCATCTGAGTTTTTGTTCTATGCATCTTAGCAGCACAAGGATGAAACCAGAGTATTTAAATGAATAATATTAACTAATAATATATTAATTATTAACGCATGCCTGTGCATGCCATTTAGAAACTGTTAGAATTCACTAACAGACTTATTTGGGTGCCAATTAAATTAGCTAAGGCATGTTAGATACTAGAGATCTAATGGTATTTTTGTGTGAATTTCACCATAGCACAACATATACATATTAGAATCTTTGTCAAACCATTGATAAGCCAGTCAATGCCATAAATGAATATAATGTCATCAAACTTTAACTCAACTAATAAGGGTCAGTATCATCTGTGCCTGCAATGAAAATTATTTAAGGAAGAAGTCTTCCAAACTACATATCTCAAATAAATAAATAAATAAGGAGAAGAAGCACTTACTCCTAGGTTTACATCAAATTTGTCTTTTTAGCATTAAAATGTTGAAAGGGGTGTCATTTTTGGCAAGGACTGGCTTACTGGTCTCACTTTATTCTACTTTTCCACATTTTCTCTCCTTAAATTCCCTCCTTCCTTTTCATTTACTGTTCCTCCTCCTCCTTTCTCCCTTCTCCCCATCTGTCTGTCTTGTTCTGTTTCCCCCCCTTCTCTGTCAGTTGCTGAATATTTAAGGAGCAGTAAACCTACACTCCCAAGACAGTGTCTGATTTTCTTTTTGTTTTTTAATCTTTTTATTTTTGTCAGTTGTGGTTTAACCCCCAAATTATGCAGATAGTAACCATACCTAGATTTTCTCTTCTTTGCACAACTACAGGCAAAGAGTTTAACACCTCATGGTTTGGGGGATTTGTAGGTCCCTTCTGGGAAATGGTTTAGAAGTATGTGAAATTTTCTTAATATTTATGGTATTTCTATTAATGTTAATGACAAGTTTCACATTAATTTTGAAATGTATCTCTCACAGACTTAAGGATGCTACAATCTCCAAACCCTACTTGTCTTATATGTCTTAAATTATGCTTTTTGTGTTTTTCTTTATTGTTATACTGTATGTTTATTATCATTGTTCTTTATTTTCCATAACCATTGTATCACTTTCAATACCCATCCATACAAAATGTATTGGGTTTTGTCTCCTTTCTTTTTAATTTCCCAAATCCAGTTTATCCAAAATTACAAAGGATATTACCATGAGAAGGACAAAAAACATATTTACCACAAAATGCAGTTGTCATGAAAACTCCGAACTACCTCATTCATATATACCATGTCTCACAAACCTTTTTCCCCATAATCCCACCAAGTTTATTAAGGTTCAACCTCCGCACAGCCCCGTGGATGTCAACCTTAAGTACAGCTTCTCCAAGCTTCTCCGACTTTGCTTCGATAGATTCAATCGAGAGGACACCTCCTGGTACAAAGTTCCTACGTCACTGTCAGCTGTCTTGTGAGTTTTCCTGTGCTTATGAACACGGCGGGCCCCGACTGATGAAATGGACTTAGTGCAACAGGTCATCTGGGGCACAAAAGTTCCCATCTTCACTCCAACATCTCATCCTTTCCCTACCATACACACCTCAACCCACACAACCCTTGATATCAGCCTTCCCAGTTATTCCCACCATCAGCCCTACGACCCTGGACCTCCGGCACCAACCATTTGGGAAAGTGTCCATGACCCCTTGGGAGGACGTTCTGAAGTGTCCCCCATTGGGCCCATTAAACTGGGACCCAGAAAAGGCTGACATTTGAGGTGTTTACAGCTCAAAAATGTAAAAAATCTGATAAAGCAGTTTTTATAACAACAGGTCCATGTAAAAATGAAAAAGAAATGCTTAACCATTTACTGCATTTTAAATGATGACAATATTAATTATATACATTTTTATCTTGTGTGACAGTGAAAATGCCTTGTCCCGTCAACAACCCAAATACAAATACTGATAAATAGTTTGTGGAACTGTTGTATAAAAGCAGTATATTCACTTGAGGTCATGCTATAATACTGTATATGATCGTGGCTGTGATTATCTTTGAACAAATCACAGCCGTGGTGATATACAGTATAACAGCACTCCCTCTCGTGACATAACCATGATTACCATAAAATACATGATTTAGATCTAAAATACTTGTGGAATTACTTCAAATGAAGCCCTATACTTCAACACAAATATTTATTTCAATTAAATAAAAAAGCAGCTGTGAAAGCCTAAAATTAGAAAATAAAATGTGACTGAATATTTTATGTTACTAGTTTATTTAGTTGAATAACATTTTTAAAAATGGGTTACGTTTACTTAATATTCTGTGCGCCTTTCTGCTTACAAGTGAACATTAGCATGATATAACTCAATATTACCTTGAGGTCCAGATGAAACACGGCCATGGACTGAGCTGCTGGGTTGTGCATCCTAGGATCGATCAGAGGCTGTACCATTGCTTGCAGGATCTAACATTAGGTGGTTTGAATTGAAACTGGTTATTTTATTTGTGTTACATTCTGACTGCTTACAAGTGAACAACAGCATCTGGGTCAATCAAACTAGATTTACTATAGATTGCAGGAGCTTCTTTGGTTTCTTCTGCATCATTATTGGCACTTGTAGTCCCAAGAGGAGTGCCTGTTACAGAACATACTGTATATTAATCTCAATCACAACAACTTAAACGATTTATATTCATTAGAGTTAACTAAATTTAAAAATTGTTCTTGAAATGATACTTGAACCAACACAAATATCTGCAAAAACCTGTCTATTCTGGAAGACACATCTGGTTGTGTTAATCATGGGCTCTGCTCAAAAGGATATGTACTCAGATTACATTCGGTGACAGCCAGTCAAGCTGGCAGCCTCTGGCAGGCAAGTGTGCCAAGAACCTGGCTAGCGTAGCTAGATAAGGCTACCATCTCTGAATCCTTTTTCTTTGGAACCGTTAAGAAGATGTTCTGAATATTTGCTGCTGCTGAACTTCTTTTCATGGCTGTGCTCCCTCTCCCTAAGTGGACGATGAGTCTAACAAATAACGCTAGGTTAACGTTAGCTGACTGACTGTCAACCACCATCATTTAACAATATAAAATGAGATGAGAACCACAAGCTTTAGCCTAGCTACGTTAGCTTTCGTCAGTTTGTTACAGAATCAGTCATATTTTCTGTAACGTTATGCATTCACAGTCACACATGCAAAACCGTTAAAGGGGAGTTTCACTTTATAACACTTCTGCTTCTCATGACTGATATTGTTCTTCTAATGAATACGTCGCCATCAGGGGTTAAATTGGGATTTGGGAGGTGGGCTCGTATTCATGGCAAATATCTGCAATGCATAGATTGTAAACAAAATTGAAGTGCAGGTTTTGTTTTTGCAGTTTATTCTGAAAGCTAACACTGTAGAAAACAGACTGGTGTATCTTGTTTGTTAAGTGTAGACTACTTGGTGATTAAAACAGATTTTTAACGGATAAATTGAAATTATGATTTAATCCCCCTAACACAGTATGAAGACGCTGTGTGTTAGGCTACTTGCCATTTGATTAGTCTGATCGTTGGCACGTTTGATAATAAAGGAAAATTACTAATAAAAACAGGTTGAGATCAATGATTAGTTTAAAGAAAAGTTTTGCGCCCCGCCAATTTTCAGCTCACCAGTCGCCGCTTCTAAAACATTATGTATGTGGGAAATATTCAATCCTAGCTTAGCTGCTGACCAGCAACCTGCTGATTTTGCTCAAGCAATCAAAGTTGCTGTTAATAATAGCCGGCGTTCGTGGGGGCTGTTTATTCATCTCTCTTTAAAATGTTGCATAGATGAAATTACATGTTAATGAAATTACCTACCGTGTCCGCTTCCAAACAATCAAGACAATCAACGATATTTTTCTTTCTGTCCCTGTCTATATGTGACAGGTGCTGGTGTTTTGGTCCTCAAGTAGGGCAAGGTCATTTTTCAGTTTTTTACAGATTATGAAGGTGCAGATTACAAACTTTCAAATGATGTGTCATACATTGAAATCTGAAAATAGTTGAAGAAGATATGCTTATTTGAATGTTGGTACTCCTAAAATCAAGTAGCAGAGAAAATCCCCTTGAAAGATCTTGAACTTTTCACACTTCTCACAGGGAGATAATGGGTGGGAACAATAGCTAGCTAACTCCACGCCAACCACTAGAGTACCTGTCAATCCTTGTCCATTTAGGGGTTACCCTATTTAAAGCTTTATAACTCCAGATGTGAACACCACAGAGACTAGAAATGTCATGGTCCTGTGTTCCTGTCTGCGTTTTCCCTGTTGGGCCGCCAGATGGCGGCACTTCTGTTTTGTGTCCTGCTCCCCCTGTGTTAATTGTATGATTGTTTTCAATTGTCTTCCTATTAGTGCTTGCTGGTTGTCTCGTTTTCCCTTCCCTCTCTGTGGCCTGATTGTTCATGGTGCCCTCCTGTGTCTCGTCAGTGTGTTCTATTTAAGTTTCCCTCTTCCTTGACTCAGGTGCTGGATCCTTGCGGTTATGTCTGGTTGTTCTGTGCTCCCCTCCTCAAGTCTGCTCCATGCCTTCCTGCCCATGTTCTGGTTTCCCCATGTTTTGTATTTTCTGGATTTTCTTTGTTCCTATGTTTGTTTGAAATTTTCCTTCGTTTGTTGAAGGTCGCCCTGCGAGGCTTTTTGTTCCCTTTTGTGTTTCCTGTGTGTAAGTAAAGTCTTTTATTCTTATCATTTGGGAGTTTTTGTATTTTTTCCACCCTCTGCGTTTGGGTCCCAACCCCCCACGCATCCTGACAAGAAAAATGTCTTAAATGAAGCAATACATTTGTACCATTTATAATACTAGCTTAGATTACTTTATATTCATAATTTTGTAAGAAATAAAGTGCCACAAATGCAATGGTCAAGGCAAAAAATCTAAAATGAATTTGCTCCTTTTTTAGTTTGCAGTGAAATACTGTGAGATTGATTAAAGTATACATGTCCTGGATCAAAAACTTCTTGACCACAAGTTCATAAAAGCTAAGGGTGGGTATGTAGAACTACTAAAGATCTATGAAGCAAAAACTAAGCAGTGTACCCAGCATCTCCAAATCTACCCAAAATGTCTAAATTATTAACACTGGTCTAAAATAGCTAGGTGTCCAGAAACAAATCCAAAATCTCTCCAAAAAGGAATATAATGCTTTTTGTCCATTGTAAAGCATATGAGCCCCTTATGAAGGTTTAAGATGAAACATAGATATAATTTAAACATAATGCAAAAAATATAGTCACACAATGCTGCACAGTACCTAAATGTGTAATAATTAACTCTTGTGTGTATTTCTATACTCTGTACACTCCTATGTTTTCTTGTATGGGAATGGGACGATATGAAAACAATTTTCAGCCGTCCACCACGTTTTGGCAATGTTTCAACACTCTCCTCATCACTGTTGTATGCGTCACAAAAACTATTACACTACTAACTAACGCTTACATTACAGTGTGAAATATCCACATTACATAATACCACTAACCTATTTAAAGACATTCAATTTCTAAAATAACGTATATAACCGAAATATTTTGAGCAGTAATACTTACATAGCAATGATGAAATCTTATCTATGTTCAGTAGATGGAGATAGAGACAGTAAATCAATGACAGTTCTATCCGCTTCTGTTTTGCTCCAGAAAACGATGTCAGATAGGTCTATCAGCAAACATATGGCTTAGCTATGCCCAGAAGTCCTGAATAATAATGGTATTTTCCAAGGAATTACGAAAAATCATTGACAACGTTTCGTTAGGTGCAACGTCTTTTAATGCTACCATATATAGAGTGAATGCCATGGTAAGAAAATGTTCGGTTACACTAACCTATAAAACGCTATTCCAAAAGCAAAATTAGACATGTTATACATCGTTAGAAAGCTTATACTCTCACCTACTGATTGTGCGTCCGCCATTGTAGCAACCTCACAGAGTAAACAAACATAGGCTACTACCACACGGCTTTATTTATGGGCGGTGGCTTGACCGAAACAAAGTGATAATAGCCAACAAAATCAAACATGCTAATTAAACTGCACCCCCATCACGCCTCCAAAACCCGGCTGTAAGAATCACTAAAACAAGCCGATTTTGCTGACAAATTATAAGTATTTAGTGACCCTAAATATGTTGTTTATTCTATTGAGTGACTTCTTCAACACTTTTACTTTCGTAATATGAAAAAAAAGGAAAACGGTAAAAAAAAATTTAAAAAACCTTTTTTGCCTCCTAGCGCGATTTCAAGATTTGCGACTTGCGGACCTTTTCTCCAGCACCCGTCACATATAAACGACTGTTCCTCCTGAGTTTTTTTCTTCAGATATTTGATTGGTTGAGCGAGTAACTGGCTAGAGGGAACACATGGAACATGGAACACTGGAGCCTACGAAAAATGGACTGGATTGTCATAGTTATTTGTGAAACTGCTGGTGAAAATTATTTATTTATTTACCAAAGGTGGGTGGATGCCGTCCACCCGCGTCCACCATCAATTTAACCCCTGGTTGCCATTCATTTTTCGATTAGTTATTTCATTTTAAATGTCTAACGTTATAAAGAAAGACCTATTTTTTTCTTTTAGCGCAAGTCCACACAGTAGTACGTTTTCCAGAAAACAAAACATTCCGTTAACTTAGCGTTGAAATCGAACAAACTAACGTCTGCTAGCTTTTGTTTGATGCAATATCGGTGTAATAATGAGGTGCATTGTACCCGGTTGTTATAATGCCCCCATTAACCCTCTGGGGTCGAGAGCTCCACCGGCGGAGCTCGACAAGATGAAATTAACTTTCGTTTCTATTTGGATGATTAACTTCACGTGCTGGTATCATACAGACGCAACAAAAACATTGACAGAAACCTTAGAATCGCGACTTTCCAATGCGCCCATTGGCAAATAATATGAATTGTTTTAAATGTTCTAAATTTGATTAATTAGATCATGTATTGCTCGTTAAACTTTACTCATTACTATGTGAATTTCGCTCAGCAGGAAGTCCGCCCAAATCGCATTCACATGTTAACAACATTATAATTACTCTCCATAGAAGGAGACTAAAGGAGGGGCGATGCGAGATCCATGTGAGAAATGCCAAGTCTGCGAAAGCGGGATAGAATGTCAAAGTGTCGCCTAATTCACTTCTTTTGAGGTGAACATTTTGTTTGATTTTGGAAAATGGTCCGTCCGGAAGCCGACACTGATGAAGAGCGGTGTCATTTCGAACAACGAACTGATCAAGCTGAGAATCAACTTCATGCGTAAGTATATTTCTTATGATCATATTGGTAAATATGTGTACTGTATTGCAACGTATCTGTGTGTTTGTAGGAATATTCACTAATATGCGCGCTTGTAAATTCCCACACTACGAACGATTCTAACCATTGCTTCTCAAAATGATAGGCTACCTCTCTGCGTCTGGTTGTGTTTGTTTGGTTCTTTGTTTGTATATGATGTAACCATGTCACATTTCCTAAGTTTTGTTTTCATTATTTAGTGGTTTGCACATTTAATTTTCACCTGTTGAAGGAAATGTGCTATATAAATAAAGTTTGATTTGATGTCACATTTCCTAACGATTTTGTTTTTATCATATTTACAGAGATGCTGATCAGGAAACACGGCCTAGTTCACCACTAGCTAAGAGGCCACGCAAGCATTGCAAGAGTACACCAGTCTCATCTCATCTTCCATGCGTATAGTTTGCTTCAATAAATGTTCTGAAAATCAAAAGATGTCTTTGTTTCTGTCTTCTAAATGGCTCACTGAGTCTTTGTCTTAGTGGTGGGGAGGCATGCGGCCAGGTGTGAATAGCCTACTTAGCTGGCAGGTATTCCTACCCAATGCATATTCATTACAGAAAGGCCATTTGCCCTCCCATTCTCACCTGGTGTTGAAAAATAGTAGTCACAACATTAACTTTTAGCAATGTATTTTATATTTCTCATTGGATTTGCTAAAATATTTTGTCATCTTTTGATACCCAAGACCTTGATGAACACATTTCAGTGACCAAAAGTCTTAGTCACAATTGTTCAGTGTGCTTTATTACAACATTCCTGTGCATGTTCAAAACTACTGTTTACAGTTTGTGTGTTTTTAGAGCAGTTTACAATCCACACATGATTATGACCTACTTACTGCTGCCATATTATTGTAGCTGGGTCTGTGCTGAAAACAAAGATATGAAACACTTTGGAATCACTGTATATAAAGTTGATGAAATTTACACAAATGTCAGAGCATCGCACAATCACCAGTGTGCCTCATTTTACCCTTCACGTGATGCAACTTTGTGCTAGATATGGCTGGATGTAATCAGACACCCCACCATAACAGCAGAAGAAGTTTGCAAACGAGGACTATGGGTATGCAGCAAGGGCGTAACCATGGTATAGACATTGGGGGGATCCAAATGAGAGCCCTCCCCCAGAATTTTTTTTTAAGTGCATTTCCCACAATTCTATGATATTTATATATGAAAATTTGCACATTTAGAACATAGTTTTGATGACTACATTAACCATTTGAATTCACATTTAAAGGAACAGTCTGTGATTTCTCCGAGATAGTGGCTGGCCCTCCACTTCTTTTAGTTTTGGTCAGTTGCTTACTGTTTACTGTTTACTGACTTTAAACACACCTACCGATTAGAATTATGCCTTTTCCAGTAGTAGCAAATAGGACAGCTTTCAATGGGGAAAATTACATACCCAAAGCATGTTTATGTAAATATTGTGATGCTATACTTGAACAAATGACAGATTATCCCTTTAACAAAAAAATGTGCTTTGGACTTTTAAGTAAACCCAAGTTAATTTTCATTTTGTTGATTTGTCTCAAAATAAAAGTCTGTGCATTTACACTGAAAAGTCAAATGTGAATGAAATCATAGACTTGTACAAAGAATTAAATGTAAAATCTTGATTTTAATTACAACTACAGAAGTAAAAGCAAAGTCTGTCCATTTACATTGAAAAATCTTGTTGTGAATGAAATCATTGACTTGAACAGAGATAATTAAACATACATGAGGTCCTCTGACATCTGACAACCCAATAGACACAAAACATGAACATAATATGGCTGCAAGCAGTGATTAACGGGGGCCAAGCAAAATGGCAACAATTTCTGCCTTGTGAAGAGGCATATGTGTACAAACGTCCATGATTGAGGATCAATCGGGGCATGAGATATAGCTATTCAAAGTTTGCGTTTTAAATTAATCGCTGTAGCACCCCCTTTTGACCAATCCATGTAATTTTTTATTATTGTCTGCTCTGACAAAAGTACTACCATACTGCAAAGTTTCCTAAAGATCGACTGGGCGGTTTGGGCAATTTTGCCAGATTTTCAAAAGGCAAGGGAAGAAAAAAAAATAATAATAGGAATCTCTACGCACATTCGTGCTTGGCCCCCTCATAAATAACTACAAATACAATAGGGTGCCTTCGTAGCTATGGTGCTTGGTCCCCTAATTATTTATACAGGTATGGGGTGTTGGCATCAGTGTCAGTAGTGTATGCAGTGTTGGATGTATTGTTCTCTGGGTGTAAAAATGGGCTATGTGCAAGGGTACTGCAGCTACAGACAAGGCAGCAAGGGACGGAGATGGAAAGGTATCACCTAAATAAATTACCCAAAAACCTGGAGGCGTTCATCGTTCAACTCAACTAGGCTCTGACAGATTTGTTTCCTGTCCAACCAAGCGGCCAAAACCAGACTTCGTTTTTGAAGCTCATTTCCTGGTGTTTTAGTTCCTAGTTGCTCACTAGCGCCACTACGGATGGCTCCAGTATCGGTGTTTTCATATCCGGTTTCCATGTAAGTCTACGGTACAAATGCGATCAAAATATAAAGTCAATAATTTTTTCTCACAAGAACAAATAGTCATAATAGGTGTATTTTATTCGTCTTATGACTGTCCATGGGTCGATTTCATGATTTATTGCGTCATTTGGGCACAGTGCCAATAGTTGTTCTGGACCAATGAGGTACAGTTTGCGTCACTTCCGGATTACTGTGGAGGACTGAGCAACAGTAGGGGCTACAGTCTATGGTCACTGGGGTGGGCGGTGGCACTTCTTGGCCTTGACATTGCGGCTCCGGCCACGGTCCACCTGTGCGAAGTCAGAAAATGCAGGCATCCCATTTCGTGGTGATTTCATTATGGCGTGTGCTATTTACAGCTGCACTAGACGACCATAAAATAATCCTCCTCTTAAGTTTTTCGGTAGCCGAGTCATTTTTACTATTTCCTTTAGCCTACTTAACCAAATAATTAGTTGGCAGAAAGCGTAATCATCTTGCTATATTTGGTAGTCCAGTAGCCTATGCTAAAACAGTTCGCAACTTCGGCTACCAAGCCATTTGACTAGCTAGCTAACCTTAACCGGCAAACATTCAATCTGTCAGACGTGTTTGACGGCTTGTCAGTCGTGTACATTCCGTAAATGTCTACCTGGGCCATGCTTCACGCATATGACAAAGCTACTATAATCCCGATTTTGGGATAAACACCTTTTCGGTTTCACGAAGCGAATTAAGAGTCTCAAGGTTCATTTGCTGAATAACATACAACACATGATGAAATCACACACACAGAATTTAACGAAATTAACCATCTTGGCATTTAGAAAGGAACATGTTTTTAGCATTTAAGAGACCGACAAGCTAGGCATTTAAGACAGTGGTTCTCAGAATCAGTCCTGGGGGCTCCTTGCGTATATTGGCTTTTCTCCATTGGTTTTGATGATTTACAAGAAAAAAATAATAGCCTAATAATAATTAGAAATTCAATGTAGGCTACATTATTTTTGTCTTCATGCACCAGGTGGAAAACTTACTGTACAAAGTGCGTTGTCATATTTACACGCCTGCAGATCAGTTATTAAAATACTTGGTAGACTTGTTAATCACCGCTGTGACAGTGTTAATTTTTATTCGGTAGAAAGTGATTTGCGAACGATCGGTCAGCTAGCGTCACCCAGCAAGTGAACACCACAAACGGCGATGGAGTAGCTAGTAGCAGTTACTGGCTCATTAACTGACTGTGGCGAAAACCTACGACGATAACTTGCTCGGTTAACAGCAGGTCTACCAGACAGTTATACGAAAATTAGCCTAGTCAAATCACCAGTAGCCTACACATCTCTGATTGATTGACCATCAGTGTAGTCAATGTTCTTCCCCTGTGGTTCATATTGCTAATGCGTGAGCTAACCACGGATAGCCTACCTAGCTCACTGGCAAGCTGATATGCTAGCTAAGCATATTCATTTTGCTGAGAAACATAAATTGAAGATAACTGAACATAATTGTATTTTTAATGTCATACATATAACGTGATTACATGACACAGTACAGTCACGGATGGAAATTAAACTCCGTAAACATCTGATAATATATTTTAAAACATAACGGCAGACAGTCAGCTAGCCTCAGGTTCGTTCTGCAATCGTTCGTTCAGGTTGATGGGCTTTTCCGCACCGGTCTGTCAATCACATTGTAAAAATCACAGAGCCGCTTAACTCTGTGGTTTTGGCTCCAAATCGACAACATGGCCGCGCCCGCCATTGAGCTTCAAAACGTGTTTTAGAGACCCACGGAGAGTCAATGGGTGACGTCACAGTAGCTTTGTCCATATTTTTTTACAGTCTCTGTGTCCAACGCATCCAATTTATCTTGATGCACATGGCAAATGGCAATGTTGTTTAGCCGGGTCTGCGTCGTTGTTCTCAACCATGTCTTCAGCTGTCTCAAATCACTGAAACTTTGCTCTGCCTCCGCTGAGGAGGCAGGAACAACCATCAGCAGTCTCAAGAGTACCTCAACTTGCTTGAAAAGATGTCGCACCTCTGGCATCATTTCCCGGAAAATGTCTGCTACCTCTGATGAAGTTGTACACGAGTAGTTGGCCTGGAACATTTTCAGCTGCACTTCTAAAACCATGGCATTCAACTTTGGGTATTCATCTAGGACTGCATCAATCTTCCCAGAGATGAGTACGTCCTCTAATTTTTGCAGCCTTTGAAGCCCGTCCTGGCTGAAATTCTCAGCGCACTGCACCACAGCAGTGTCCAGGGTACTAAAGTACTGCATTTTGTAGTATGCTTGGGCAGTATAATGACAATGTGGTGTGGCTAGACCAGTGAAGCGCTTCAGAGGCATCTGTACATGAGGCATCTTGATGAGCTGCAGGTTTAGAGATTTTACAACCTGAGATGCTTTGGAGTACAGCCGGTCAAAGTGCTCTTCAGATCTTTTAGCCTGGATGCCTCTTGTCACATGCTCTACAGCAGCCTGCATCCCTGATGTTGTTTGGCTTCTCTGCTGAAGAGAAATGTTCAGCTCCTCCAAGACAATCATGACATCTTCTGCCAGAATAATGCCGAGAATGGTATTGCCCCTCAAAAAGCTGCCATGAAGGTCACTTGCTTTTGCAGACATTTCCATCGTGGTGGATTGAGACATTTCTTCTGTGGCTGTGAGCACAGATTTGTATTGGGTGAGGACAGAGCGCATGGCTGGCATTCGCACTGTCCACCTGGCGAGGCAGACAGGCTTTAGAGATGTGTGCGGAGATGTGTGATCCGACTTCGCTATAGCAGTGAAGATAGCCTTGAACTTCCCGGACTAATTGAATAAAACGCCAAACTTATGCACTAACTGCATTACATCTCCTATAATAGGGGAGGATACACAGGCGGCTTGGGTGATCAGATTTACACAATGCGGCCCACAATGAACATACAATGCAAGATGCTGCTCTTTCTCGAGATGAGCTTGCACACCTTGCATTCTACCAGACATATTGGCTGCCCCGTCGTAAGTTTGACCTCGTAGTTGTGATAGTGGGAGATTTAGGTGAATTAGAATATCTTTAGCTACACTAGCAATGTTTTCTCCAGTAGTGACCTGATATAGCCCGATTAATTCCTCTCTGGGTTTTTGTCAACGAAGCACAGACAGAAGGACTCTTGCTCAACTCCTGCTGCGTCCTGTGTCCCATCAATTATAAGGGAATGCTGAACTACTGGCAATGATTGGATCTCCTTAGTAATTTCACGTACAATTGTATTACTGACGATTTTAAGAGCCTCGTTTTGAATTTTGGGGCTGGTGAAATTATTGTGCTGCTGAAGCCAGCTCGTAAGTTCTTCATCACCCTCTGCCTTGTATTTAATCAACTGGTGGAAGTTGCCCTCTTTGTTGTCATGCCCCCTTAAAGCATTGCCCTGTCTTGCCAAGCACATCAGCCCCCCCCCCCCCCCCCCCCCCCCCCCCGCCCACAATCTTTAAGAGATTACTTCTGGCCAGGTGTTGCTGCTTTTGTAACTGAGAGGAAAGTTGTGTACTGACAGGCTTTGCGGTGCAAATGTGTAGTCATTGCTGCTGAATGACAATCACTGTCTACATGTTGAGCGAACCTTTGGAGTGTTTTTTTCCAGTTGCTAAATCCCGTTTTAAGAAAAGCTCCATCAGCCTTACTAGCTAAAGAAAATTTCTGATCTCCAAAATATTTGGCACAGTAAAAACACAGCATGCCCTTCAACGAGTGGCTGTAATGAAGCCATTTGTACTGCCTAAACCAACTGTCCTGAAATTTGAGTGCCTTTTTTGTCAGGGACTGAGTCTCAATGAAGCGAGTATTGGGCTGGTGTGAGCAGGTACCAAGCTCTTCCATGTGCTGATCTAAACCATTGCTTTCTCTGCCTGGTTTTGTCTCTATATCCCTGTTATTCTCCTGAAATATACATAACATGTAGTGTTGAAATAACCGCATCTTTTCACCAATGAATCGATGACTGCGGTTACATGGACCGCAATACTCCGATCTTAATCAGATTAAGACACAGGGGTGTTTCATGAAACATAAAACAACTGAAAACAAGCTAAAACAAGCAACTTTCTGACACAAAACATTCTCTTCCTAACCTGGTTTTGTATCAACAAGATGCAAATTTTTGCTTGTTGTCAGCTGTTTAATGTTTCATTAAAAAATTGGTGTTGTCCACCCGTGTCTTAATCTGATTAAAATCGGAGTATTGCTGTCCATGTAACCGGTCGTTCATACACAAGATGGAGTTACCTGTAGTGCCTTGCTAAGCTACCTATTTAGCTAGATACATACTGCCTATGTGCTCTACTAAATTGCATTATAGTTCACATTCCAGTTTCTCACCTGATCATCTGTATCTCCAGAGCATAGCCCTGTCTGGCCACTGCTTTCAGCATGCCTCTCCCTCTCCCTGTCTCTCTGTGCTGCCTGCATTGTGACCAGATACCATTATTTTAGCAGAAGAACAATGACTGACCTCGATGATCATTTTAATTTGATACATTGAATATTCTGCTTGTATTACTAGTTTTATTTGCTTTAATGTTATCGTGCTGTTTAGCTAGCTATACACTAAGTGTATTATATATAACAGCGTAAAATGTACAGTAGTAACATATACCTGAAACGTTAGCTATTGGCTTATCTACTAGGCTAACTTTACTCAAGCCTTCTTTACACAGAGCATTAACCCCGGGGAATAGGTGGAGCAGAGCCGGGTCTGATTTCTGTGTAAAGACGTCAAGCCGGAGAAAAGGTGGATTAAACTAAGCCGGGTCTGACCCACCTCACCACCTAGGAGAAAAGCCAGAGCTGACCCTGTGTTTGTTCTGTGTAAAGTAGAGCTGGAGAATAGCCGGAGCAAGTGCCATGGTAAGCATCTCGCGTGCCACTACAAGCATTCCATAACAGCGCGTGGAAGTTGGACTGTCAGTGGGAAACTGGCAAAACAGTCACTTGGCATTAATTCAAGTGACGGAGAACTGTAATAAATTGGAGCTAGCTTGCTAATAATATTGTTAAGTTAATAGGCTGGCCAGCAGCGAAAGGGGCAACAACTGGGGGGACAGCGAGGGAGCTGTTGATAATTAGAAACAAAAATAAATAAATAAATAAATAAATAAAAACAAATTGTCGGGACAGTGTTACGCTTCCTCATATGTTCCTTCAGCCTTGGGTTAGATTGCTTGGCATTCCATTATTTTCACAGTTGTCAGTTACCTCACGCCTTTCAAATCTCGCTTGCTATCAGGCTGCTGCTGGGAGTATTTTGTAAAAGTTGCCGCAGCCGGTGCAGCTGTACGTTGTAAACATGGGTGCAACCAAGTATACAATTGGGGGGGGGGGGGGGGGTCACACATTTATGTTTTCCTTAACAAACGGAAATAAATTGAAAATAAATAGGAAATAACAAGGGGCAGATCTGTTGGCAGGGTTCGTAAAAGGAGGACATTTTTAACATATTTTCTACTGTATATTGGGGGGGACAGATTGGTATTTTCTCATTATTGGGGGGGACACAGTGGTTACGCCCTTGGTATGCAGCAACCACTTTGAAGCCACTGACTACCAAGGCGACCGTCTGAAGCCTGGAGCTGTCCCCACCGTTTTCCCATCATTGGTCGAACCACTTGAGGTAGGTACTAAGCGGGCTGGCTAACACTATCGCGTCTGTCTGTGATACATAGGATGCCTACCATTGCCTTTTGTCCTGGGAATAGCCTGTGGTTCCTCGATCTCAGCCCGCTCCTGACTAGCTCTCACTCTCGCACGATCAGCCTGAAAAATAACCAGCTCTTCTGTGTATTCTGGTTCGAATCGATAGGGCACAACAATCCCATGATCAAAAACAAAATCTCCTTCGTCCTCAGACATTTTCGGTTTCGCTAGCTAGTAGTCATACAACATTATTTCTACGACCAACCTAATGTTATTGTCTGCAGGTACGCCCACATCAGAAGTCACGCAATGATATGCATTCTCGAGTTCGACCCTAAACTGCCTGGGTCTACTTCCTGCATTTGTAAAGGAAAACAACAAAAAAGCATAAAATATTAACATAATGATATAACTAATCGAAAAATGAATGGCGACATATTCATTACAAGAACAATATCAGTCATGAGAAGCAGAAGTGTTATAAAGTGAAATTCCCCTTTAACCCCTTAGCGCACATGCCAAATCTTGCCAATCCATGCCCATTTAGGGGGTACCCTATTTAACCTCTTAGCGCACAACCCCTAGTGGTGGGCACGCCGGCGTGCCTAGATTACTAAACTCAAACATTCGGTGCTACTGCAACCAAAGTGTGAGATGAAAACAGAAACGCGTTGTTTCAGTTTCATTAGTAGACGATACATGACAACTATGCTGAAAACGGAGTTTCGCAGCCCCACCATTGTCGCTCCGGTCGTTCATTTAACACGCACCCCCTCCCTGCAGTCTCATCTAAAAAACACCCCCCACCCTTGACATAATGGACAATATTGTCTATCTTGGCATTCATAAAAATATTCTTTCACCACTAAAAAATCGTATTCCGTCATAGCAACAAGATAAACCCGACAATAGCCCTAAGATATGCCTATACAGCAGTGAAAACGCTGCTCACTGAATAACGAAATAAACGAGAAAAAGTTTTTAAAAATGATACCATGTCATTCTACAGTCAATATCTGGGACTAAATATTGAATAAATATAAAACCTTACTGTTGGTTTTACGTGTAGAGATGTCCCTTTTGAGACTGCGTGGTCATATATTGTCTTGGACAATCCGTTTGGGAAATAGTTGTGCGTAACACCACACCTGTTGTTTACGGCGTCGTCGCCCTTTTTAGTACGGTCTGACTTGATTGATAATTCATTTCTTCAGTAGGCGAGAGTATAAGCTTTCTAACGATGTATAACATGTCTAATTCTGCTTTTGGAATAGCGTTTTATAGGTCAGTGTAACAGAAAATATTCTTAGCATCGCAATCACTTACGCATTCACTCTGTTAGCAGACAAATACGATGCACCTGCAACGAAACGTGTTCAAGGATATTTCGTAATTTCTTGGAAAATACTATTATTATTGAGGACTTCTGAACATAGCTAAGCCATATGTTTGCTGATAGACCTAGCTGACATCGTTTTCTGGAGCAAAACAGAAGCGAATAGAACAATATCATTGACACTGTCTCTGTCTCCATCTCCTGAACATAGAGGAGATTTCATCATTGCTATGTAAGTATTACCGCTCAAAATATTTCGGTTATATACGTTATTTTTGAAATGGAGTATCTTTAAATAGGTTAGTGGTGTTATATAATGTAAATATTTCACACTGTAATGTAAGCGTTAGTTGTAAGTGTAATAGTGTTTGTGAAGCATGCAACAGTGATGACGTCAGAGCTGGAACATTGCCAAAACGTTCCAGCACAACGTTCACGTATTTCACTACAAATCAACTGTTTTGACTCAAGAAGCTCACTGTTGCATCATTTTCAAGTGGGAATTACAAGCTTTTCGTCAGTACAGTGGTCTAAAATATCTAGGGGTCCAGAAACGTATCCAAAATCTATCCAAAATGAATAAAATGCTTTTTGTCCATTATAAAGCATATAAATGATGGTTTATGAAGGTTTAAGATGAAACATTGCTATTAGATTTAAAAAATAATGCAAAAATATTGTCACACAATGCGGTACAGTACCTAAACGTGTAATAATTAACTCTTGTATGTATACTATACTCTGTACTCTCGTATGTTTTCTTGTATCAGGATGGGACGATATGAAAACTATTTTCAACCGTCCACCACGTTTTGGCAATGTTCCAACTCTCATGCCATCACTGTTGCATGCTTCACAAAAACTATTACATTACTAGGGCCAAGATGGCGGTGGTCTAAACAGAGGGACAGGAATTCTCCGCCTGATGAATTTGAGGTTTTGTGATATGGCAACCGGATTATTTTGAATTTTCAACTGATAGTATGAGCATATAAGTGACAAAGTGTCTTCAAAATTAGTATCGGGCAGTGGAAATAAGAAAATATTTTTAAAGGCGAGACGGTAAAAGTTTGAATCAAAACTAGCTAACATACCTACAGACTACCAACGAAAGGAAAAGACAAAAACCAATGGATGCTAACGCTAACGTGAGTGACACTGAAACTTCCATGGATATGAATGTACCAGGTACAGAAAAGGAGGCGATTAACGAAGCTAATCCAGATGGCACAATCGACATCCTTTCTGCCTTGCCCACCAAATCTCCCCCCTGAAACCTGTCACCGAAAGGAAGATACGTGAAGGTAACAATAACGCTCACAGCAGTAAAGGCAGCTCAGACTTCTTGGCACTGTTGGCAGCAATCCAGGAACTTTCTAACAAACATGACGAGACGTTCCACAAGATTTCAGCGATTGAAAGAACAACGGATGTGACTTCTAAACAAATTGAGAAACTTTCCTCTACAGTCGAACAACTTGTTGTGGATGTTAATCGACACAAATAAATTCTGAAGCACACAAAGTTAGAGATCGAAGATTTGAAAAAAGGGCAGGAGTTGCTGAATGCAAACGCTACAGTTGGAGATGGGCTTTGAAATTACATGGATTGAAAGAGGAGGCCAACGAAGATGTGAGAAAAGTGGTGATGAATGTTGTTGGACAAGTTGCTCCCGGACTTCATGAATATCTGGAGGAGGGAGTTAACATTGCTCATCTTCTTAGCCCAAGAAGAAAGTATATATCCCACAGAGCTATTATCATCTTGTTTGCACTCCGCTGTCTCCACGATGGTGTGTGGAAGAGTGCCAAAGGGTGCAAGTTTCTGCGGGATAACAAACTGCAGCTCACTGAGGCACTGTCTCCAGAGGATAGAGCTGCAAGAGAAAAACTCTGGCCCCTTGTGAAAAAAGCAAGGGAGGAAGGGAAAAAAGCCTCCTTCCTTGGCCCTTTTGCTCTGATCGATGGAAAAAAAATTGACCACTTGGATATAAATTAATTATTTTAGGCTCGCACATTTGATGGACTGAAATGCTCACATTTTAACAACTCTGATGAGCAATTCCCACCACTCTCTCGTCTGAAGAGTTAATTCAAGTGCATCTACTGAATACAGCTCCGAACTGTCAACTGTCTGCATACTACTGCTGACCACATAACGGGCCATCCTCCACGCCAGGAAACACCCGGTAAAGAATACGGAGTTATGTTATATGTTTTCCAATGAAAAAATAATTGAACGATCCTACCAATAATATAGCGACCAATATGAATAATATGTTCTCTAAATCCTTTGGTTGTTCATAGCTTGTGTTAACCATAGGTGTTTTTTCCAAATTGAATAATAACCCAAGTTCATAAGTAAAGCTATTATTTTGATTAATTTACTAAATTGAAAAAGGCATCTGTTATAGGATATACAAATGGTTATGATAAGGTTTTCCCTAAAAAAATGATTATTATTACTTTTTAATAATACCAAGTTAAACGATTATATGGTATCATATACTGTATTTCTCTTCAGTCACTGTATTTGTTCACCATATCCTACTGTGTCTATCACTCCTTCTTTCAAAGGAGACTAAAACACACCTTAAAGTTCTTGTTACATACTTACTTGAGAGCTAGTAATTATTTATTTATTTATTTTCTTCCGTCTTTTATTTATAATTTTTTGATGGATTTTAAGTTGAATTCTCTAACTATTATGTCATTGAATGTCAGGGGTGTACGTTATGTAATGAGGAGGAAAGCCACCTTTTTATTTTGTAAAAGAAGTGAGGCCGACCTAATAGTTCTTCAGGAAACTTTTTGGAAGGGGCAGTGGGGAAATGGAATTCACTGTAGTCATGGTACCAACCACTCTGCTGGAGTCTCAATTTTCCTGCATAGATTAAAAGGGGATATTCTAGAGGTGGTTCCAAATGATGGCAGATGGATTGCAATCACACTTAAGCAGGATAATTCAATTTTCATTGTATGTAATATTTATGGCCACAACTCTCATTCCTCCAACAAGTTGCTTGTTGTGGCTCAAAGCTTGTTGGTGTGTGTGAGTTAATGAGAGAGGCAGCCGCCCCCCCCGCCCATCTCTCTCTCTCTCTGCCCGTGTAACGTTAGATAGAGGTTATGAGAACTCGACATGGAGCTGACTTTTTTTTTTTTTTTTCGAATCCGAATAATACCGAGCAACTTCGGGTAGAACAAATATCTGTTTCCATCGCATGATTCGTGCTTTCCCGAATACAGTATTCGGATTCGGATACATCCCTATTAAGGACAATTACTTTAATGACAGGGTAAAAAAAAGTTTGTTAATGAAATATTTATTGATAATACAAACTGTGAATATGAACAAACAAATATAAACAAAAACTTCAAGTACAGGATTAGATATGTTGCTATAAAGAGAAGTAAAGAGTTAAAAGCTCTTTAAAGTAAAACAGTTTAACTTATTAAATAGAATAAATTTTCTCTTATCTAAGACTAACATTTCTACTGAAAAGGAACTGGAATTGAAGGAGATGCAACTTAAAATAGATCAAATTTATCTGGATTTGGCCAAGGGTGCATTTATAAGATCTAGAGCCAAATGTCTAGAGGACGGGGAAACAAGCTCTAGCTACTTTTGCTCTCGAAAAAAGAAATAGCAAAAGAAAGTCACTAGCTGTGCTTAATATTAATGGAACTCAGTGTACAGACCCAAAATTAATTTCCAATTTTGTTTTATGGTAATTTGTACAATTCAATGACTGTTCCTGTAAAATTTTATCAGTAAGATAAGAAAACATATGTCCGCTATTGATGAGGACCTTAAAGTACTTTTAATTTCATTTATTGTCGGATCAGAATCACAAACAGCTCTTTTTTCAATGGAAAAGGGAAAATCGCCAGGTATTGATGGTCTTTCAGTCAAATTCTATATTCATTTTTGGGACCTTATTCAAAACCCTTTATTTTGTATGTACAGAGAATGTATCGATCAGAGAGAGATGATCACAACTATGAAACAAGGTATTATTACCGCTATCCCAAAACCGGATAAAGACACTTTATTAATAGATAATTTGCGGCCTATTACTCTTCTAACTATTTATTATAAAATTATAGCCTTAGCTTACGCGAACACATTGAAGACAGGACTTAATAATATTGTTGCTGAAACATAGTCAGGTTTTATTAAAGGCTGGCATATTAGCAATAATGTGAGATCTTAGATTTATTGGACTATGCAGACTCAGTGCATTCAAAAGCTTTTATTCTTTTTTTAGACTTTTACAAAGCCTTTGATACCATTGAACATAAGTTTCTTATAAAATGTCTTAAGTCGTTTGGTTTTGGAAAAACATTTATAGATACTATTAATATGTTTCATATGTCACGGTACGGGGGGTGGGACCCAGGCGCAGAGTGGGAAAAAACACGGAACTCAAAAAAGTTGATACAAACAAGACTTTATATTTAAAAAAAGCAGAACAAACAAAGAGCCACGAGGGGCATAAAACGAAAATTTAAAAAAATACAAGAAAACAGAACTACACCAGTACAGAAAACAAACGGCAGAAACGCACAGAAACACACAGGCGGAAACAAAGTCAGAAACACAAACAGGTCAAAAACACAGGCAGGTACGTACGGTCTGAAACACAAGTCGGAAACAAACACAAGAAACCAGCACCCGAGTCAAGGGAACAAAGAACTTAAATAGACAGAGAAAATGTTCCTGTAAAGAACACAGTAAAGTATTTGGGCATTTATATAACTAAAAACATTGTAGCTAGACAGCAAATGAACTTCACTGGAAGGATTAAGAAAACCAAGAATGTCTTTAATCTCTGGCTTCAAAGAGATTTAAGATTATACGGCAGGGTTCTTTTATCAAAGGCGGAGGGCCTTTCTCGATTTGTTTATCCTTCCCTTTCTTTTTTTGTTAATCACCCCACAGGAATAACATCAGCAAGTTATTTCTTGATTTCATTTGAAAAAATAAAACTCACAAACTTAAAAAAGCAGCACTTTGTAACAGTAGGGCGGAATGAGGTCTTGAAACTTTAAATTTCATTGACACTGTAAACACTTTCAAAATTTACTGGCTAAAAAGATGCCTAGCAAATCCAAATTCCTTGTGGTTCTTCATCCCCAACCATATTTTTCTTTATCCAAGTTTCATCAGCAATCCCTTCTTGCCTGGAAGTTATGTTTCATCCACAACTTTTCTCCGCATAAAACTTTCTTATGGAATAATGATACTATTACTATTAGGAATAAATCTCTTTTCTATCCCAAGTGGTTCCAAAGAAATATCATCAACATTTTGTCTATTTTTGAAGAACATGGCAGTATACTGTCCTATGAGCTTTTTATAACATAACTTTCCAATTCCTTTTAAAGTATACAACTCTGTCATTAAAGTCATTCCTTCTGGACTAATCCATCTTATGGTCTCACTTATGTTTTAGTGGAGGAAACATCCCAGATGCTCCATCTGCATTGTTTTTGAATGGTATCAACATATATGACAAGAAATGTAATAATAAACATATTCGTCAGATTTTTCAAAGCAAATTATTCCAATTTTATTGGAACTCATATTTGGAAGAAATAAACTGGACAAAAACATGGCTTTTACCTATTAAATTTTGTATTCGTAACAAAGTCAAAGAAGTCCATTTCAAAATTTTACATAACATCTATCCAGTGAATTCTATAATCTCCAGATATGCAGATATTGATAATTCTTGTTCTTTTTGTGGACATGCTGATGAAACATATATCCATTTATTCTTTCAGTGTAAGATAACAGCAAAATTTTGGTCTGATTTAAACTCTCATGTTTTCAATACCACTAATGTCACTCACTGTTTTACTCTTAAAGATATAATTTGTTATTATGACAATATGAGTAACAAATCTCTAAACTATGTTGTTAATTTTTTATTTTTTTTTATTGTGAAAATTCTTTATTCATAAACACACTTTTTAGGTTTACAACCCTCTTTCTCTCTTTTAACTCTGAACTCTCTTGCTCTTACAAACAATAAAAAAAGCAACAGGTTTTTAGAATTTTACAGAAACATATTTGATGAAACCCCCTGAAGTCCAATTAATTGATCTTTTCTAACGCATGTCTTTATTTATTTATTTGTTTAGTTTAAGATTGTCTTTTAGTGTTGTATTTATATTATAATTATTTAATTAAACTTATTTAGAACATTTATGTCTGTCATTGCATCGATTTATTTTGTTTTCATTCCAATTTTTAAAATATATATATATATTTTTTTTAGTATATATATATATGTATATATATATATATATATCTTAATATTGTTATCTGCTCTCTTGTACTGAACTGTGTACTTGTTTATTTAACAATCAAACAAACATTTACGTCAGACATAAAGTTAAAAAAACTATTACATTACTAGGCTAACTAACGCTTACATTACAGTGTGAAATATCCACATTATATAATACCACTAACCTATTTAAAGACACTCAATTACAAAAATAACGTATATTACCGAAGTATTTTGAGCAGTAATACTTACATAGCAATGATGAAATTGTATCTATGTTCAGTGGATGGAGACAGAGACAGTAAATCAATGATACTGTTGTATTCGCTTATGTTTTGCTCCAGAAAACAATGCCAGCTAGGTATATCAGCAAACATATGGTTTAGCTATGCCCAGAAGTCCTCAATAATAATAGTATTTTCTATTATATAATAGAAATTACGAAAAATCGTTGACCACGTTTCGTTAGGTGCAGCGTCTTTTACTGCTACCAGAATGAATGCGATGATAAGAAAAATCTTGGTTACGCTGACCTAAAAAACGCTATTCCAAAAGCAAAATTAGACATGCTATACATCGTTAGAAAGCTTATACTCTCACCTACTGAATAAATGAATTGTCAATCAAGCCAGACTGTACTAAAAAGAGCGACAACACTGTGAACAACACGTGTGGCATTACGCACAGCTATTTTGTAAGGTAGGGGAGAACCGGGACGAAAGAAACACATCGATTTCCGTGAAAACTACGGGAGCCCGAATGACTTAACTATGTCAGTATATGCAAACAGTGTAACCCATTCGCTCCAGAAAAAACCAGTCACGTCTGTCACTTTTTTGTCAAGTTATAAAAGAAAGTTATTTTTGATCGCTGTAAGTAAAATATCGAAACCGGAAGTGTCTTTCGGTTGTACAAGTGTGTTTATGTCTTGAATTTTCCAAACATGCATAATTTGCTTAACACAACTGTGGACTAAATGACAGCATAGATTTCGAGTTTCATGCCAGCAAGTGTTGGCTGCTAGTCAAGTTGAAAGCGAGGGAGGGGTGGGACGAAAGAAACACTTTGTTTATTTCGACCCCCTCAGTGTTTCTTTTGCCCCACCGCAGCTTACAATCAGGGCCGGCCGCTGGCATAAACACTCTATGCGGTCATTTAGGGCCACAACCGCTGGAGGGGGACACATAACAAAAAATAATAATAAATTCAACGTCAATGTTGTAGCCTATTGACCGCTTTCTTTTTTTTAAAATTCCCCCATCGTTAGGGAAAAAAGCCTGTTGTTCTGTGGTCAAAATTTGTTTGTTTTAGATTTTTTTAGTTTTAATTTGTTGTTCTGTCCTGCTGTTTGCACTTTAATCGTTGGGGGAAAAAGCCAGTTGCTCTGTAAAATAAAATGACCGTTTGAACACACTTTGCCTGTCTCCCCTCTTGTGCACCTGATTTTTAATTATTATTTAAATTAAATTAGTCATGTTAACAGATATTAACGACTTCTATTACAGTTAAGCACCAATAAATGGTGTCTAGTAGCTATTGATTAAGGTTAGTTGCTATGAACTCATCCATTTCAGACCGATTAACGTTGCAAGGCAAAATTGTGTTGCTTATGCGCTTGACGCATGGTTGAATTTAATGGATTTTATACTTGTAACATTGTTTATTGACTCAACACTAACATGACATTGTGGGTAACAGTACACTTGCTGAAAGGAATGAGCAATAAAAAACAACAACACAGAGATAAGACCGCTAATGCACACTTTTCGTCAGTTGTTTCTTTCGACCTGATTCAGTTTCTTCCGTCCCCCGCAGCAGGGACGAAAGAAACATTGCACTCATCCTGTTTGCGGCTGATATATATATCCGACTCGTTTATGCTAGCAACAAAATTCCAGTTGCTATTAGTGAAGGACACATACAAGTTGTTTGTCATGAATAATGGCATCTCTATCTCTATTAACTTTCAAGTAAATGGGATAAAAGTGAAAAGTGTTTCTTTCGTCCCGGTTCTCCCCTACCCAGTCATCACAAATGCGCGTATATTTCACAATCAAATATTGTTTGGAAAGATTTTCCCAACATTGCAGAAGTTCCCACAAATCTGTTGCACTTGCACAGGTTGCTTTGCTTCCACCATTCTGTTCAGTTCAACCCAAGCCAGCTCAATGGGGTTTAAGTCCGGAGACTGTGCTGGCCATTCCATGATTTGAAGCCTACGTCCTTTTCTTTTCTTCTAAGATAGTTCTGACACAGCCTGGAAGTATGTTCTGGATCATTATCTTGCTGTAGGATGAACCCCTGACCAACTAGGTGTCGACCAGAGGGTATTGCATGGCGCTGCAAAATGCTGTGGTAGGTTCAGGGTGCCAGTCACTCTGCGCAAGTCGCCAACTCTGGATCCAGCAAAAGAGCCCCAGACCATCACACTTTCTCCTCCATGTTTTACAGTTGGTGTCACACACTGAGGAACCATCCTTTCACCTACTTGATGGCGTACGAAAACCCTGCGGAATGAACCGAAGATTTCAGTCCACTGCCGGTGCTTCATGACTAGGCAAGCCTCTTATTATTTAGCCATTTTAGCAATGGCTTTCGTACTGCCCCTCGGCCTGTCAAACCTGCAGCTTGAAGTCTTCTCTTCTTGTTGAAACTGAGACTTGCTTACTTCGACCACCGTTAAGCTGTGCTTGAAGCTGTGGTCCTGTGAGCCGCCTATCACGCAAGCTGTTGACTCTCAGAAACTTGTCATCTGATTTTGTTGTGGATTTAGGTCTGCCAGACCTCTTCCTGTCAGAGGTTTCTCCAGTTTCCAAGTGCCTTTCGATGGTGTAGGAAACTGTACTCACTGACACCTTGGCTTTCTTTGCAATTTCTATAAAGGAAAGACCTAAACGTTTAAGGGTTATAATGGTCTGTCTGTCTTCCTTTGTTAATAGCCTTTTCTCACCATTATATAGAAATATACTACTTCCTGTAGTGCAATATTGTCCAAATAATGCTTCAGAGGATGTAGTAATACAGTCTGTTCCAACACTGATTTTATACAGACAGAGAGTTTGTAAGTAATCAACAAAAGTTGGGACACCTGTAGGAATTACTTGCATCAACTTTCAAGGCTTAATTTAATTCTATTGCTGTAAGTTGTTAACCCACTACTTGTTCCCTGAAAAAGGCCTTTTTTATAACTCTGAAATTTACATTATTTTTCAGTTTTTGGTAACCTAAACTTTTTTTTTTTTAACCTCAAGGCCGTTTACCACTTACCTTTGTACCATTTCAGGTCATTCACTGGACCTGAACTGCTTAAATTTCAATAAAACGGGAAAAATGGGGGTGTTCTAAAAATTTTGACCGGTAGTGTATATTTAATTTACATTTACATATATTCTGTTATTATTTTTTACTATCAATTTGAAAGAAATTTCAACTTTAATTGTGATAATGTCAATTTAATCTAAGCAGCATGGCAACACAAAACTGTTCTTTACAAATGCTTCTAAATATAACAAGAACAATATTCAAATGTATGCATCCCTGAATCAATATTATAACCTGCATAGTTGTAAAAATGTTCACTTTGATTTTCTTTTCTGTTTTCACTATATAGTGGCTCCTTCATAAGGTTATCCCTTCAACAGGACCAAACTCAGCAAGTCCTGTAAACACAGATTAATGTGACAAACCTGCTCTCATTTTTTTCAAGGGAGCACTCGAAATGAGGAGATTAGAGCCATATTTCCAAAACAGAATTTATTTTATTTGTGAAAAGCACTATAAAGCATGAAAAAAATCTAACAAAAAAACACAACCTGTCTTAATTCTGCTACTTTGTCATGTTGACATGTTATGGATCTTCATGCATAGAGATATTTCATTTTAATCTGACAGTAAAGGATTTATTTTCTGTTTGAGCAGAATGTGCAACAACTGGTTCAAATCACAACCATGAAAATGAAGTGTTTGTTCTCAATTTCATACTTTGTTATACAATCAATTCTTTTTAGCCAGACTGTCAGAAGATTTACTTCCGTTGCATAGTAAAATGAAAAAGCTTTCACAAATCATTAATCTTTCAGATGTCTCATATTAATGACAAGGCTCTTGCATGAACAATGTAACAGTAATTAAAAAGCCCATTAATCTGCATTACAGCTATTATAGATGCATGTCATTAAAGGGTATAAAGTTTGATTCATTTTCATATCCCTGGCTCCCAATTCTGATATCTGGCCACCCTCACCCCCCCCATATTTCAAACCTGTGGCTTTTTGAAAACCAGAGTCTAGGGAATTGCTCTGATAACTTGTAAAATGCAACAATCTAACGATGTCTTCCATTAAATGCCAGAAGAATGTTCTCTTTTACCTTCCCTACTGAAGTAAGTTTCAGCCGACATTTAGTAGTTTTACTCACAGCATTCATTCAATAACTGGCTATTTATATGCAGTAATGATACCTATATAAATAGCAAGCTATTATTAATGTGGACTGTTAATTAATGTACATTAATTTTTAACATTTTAAATCAGGATTTATTTATCATTTTTTCATGCATTTTTCAAATAAAGCGAACCCTTTAATGTGTGAGTGTTTGAGTGGCTTTTTGGCCATCTTCCATGGTAATTTATTCTCTTTTGTTACGTTCATCTGTGGGCAGACAGATTACTCTCAGCTCCAAGTGGCTGATGCACAGCGAAGGTAAACACCTCGGCCTGGCCTGTAATTGGCTAGCTGGCTGTGTCTTTTTGCTTTTCTTTTAATTTAATTAAAGCCTTTATTTCATTATGTACTCATTTGCTATCTTGGTCATATCTCTGGAGGTGTTATTTGGCCTGTTCATTGTCATGCTTTTTTAATGCATGTTGGGAAAAATAAGTATATTCATATGTGCCGGGAGCCAAATATGACACAGCTTGTCTCGGGTTTCGGCTCCAAATATCACACACCATGAGTCACGACACACCCCTTTCTGAACAGAAGAGTTGGACACAGGGAGATACGTGAATCCGGAAATATTCTGGTCTTTATTTACGCATTTTAGAGAGAGACAGAATTTAGTCTAATACAAAACAACAGCTTCGCCCTTCACCCTCACGGGATTGAGGTAAAAATAATAAAGCAACACAACAAACTAAAATAACAAAGACAAAATAATGAAACTATGACACTTTCCAGCCTTTTCCCGTGCTGGCACGATCATCACTCTGTCTCTCTCGGCTTGCGTTTCCCTTGGTCACAGACACCTACTGTGAAGAAAGCACACCTTAAATACCTGTCTAAATGATCAGGAGTTTGGCATCTCATTACCATAGAAGACATAACCCTCCCTGCAGGACTTTGGCGAAGTATAAATGCCAAACAGCGACACCTTCATTTTGTTGCGTGACACTTGTTGAAAGTGTCACGTGATGGTGTATAAATTTAGGCTTTAATATCATGTGAAAAATCATGTGACAATCGTGGGATCACTTGTTTTACCCATTTTTTCCCATGTTAAAACAGCTTATAACTAAATACATACTCAAGATTGCTACCAATGTAAGTACTACTCAGATTTATAGATATTGCTTATTATGACCATGCTAAATCATTTGATTTATTTACCTTTAGTTAGTGCATAGAAACACATTAACGGATCAAAGCTCTCATTTTCAAGAGTTCTTTTTCATCTATGCTGAGTTTACAGATAAAGCTATTCACAAAACATAAAATTAAAACAATCAGTAGATAAGACATTAGTCAAAATGTAAAAATAATATGCAGCATTAATTAAAACATTCACAATTAAATGTAATCAGTTTTTTAAATCCCTGAGCAATGGACTGGATGAAGACACTTTTTTAACAATATATCAATTTAAAAAAAATGTGAATGATGAAATATTTCAAAAGTGGCTGAAATTGGCTCAAATTATGTTGAGGTACCTGCTTTTCCAAAATCCACCCCTTCAGCCGCCAACTACATTAGAACCTCAAAGTGAAGTCAAATTACACATTTGTACTATACCTTGGGGTCATGGATTTTGATTTAGAGTTTCATTTTGCACATTTCTCTGGTTTAACATTTCTGTATAACTGTCCTGTGCAATCCTGGTCTAAATGTTTTTGAGCATAGAAATTTTACAATTTCTCTTTCCTTGTTTAAACAGCAGGAACCCTGATATGGGAGTGTTGGTACAGTCCTTACCTGTCAGGTACTGAGTGTGTGGGAAGGCAACACTGACTGGGGCCCTGGTGGGAACGTCTCCATTGTTGGATTTCACAATGTACCTCTCAATTACACCTCTGACCTCCACAGACTCGTCCCAGCTCACCTCAACATTGTAACCATTTACAGAGACAACTCTGGAGGGAGGCAGCACACTTTGTGAAACTATACAAGGATGAAACAGGGTGAGAGGGTGTAATGAGTAGCTGGAGAGAGAGAGAGCAAAGGAGAAAAACAGAGCAGGAGAGAGGAGAAAATGTGTCAGCTCAAAAAGCAGCATACATACATATTAACTTTTAATAGGCCCAGTAAATCATATCTCACCATTAGCATAAATACAACTAATTAGAGTTGTAGTTTTTGCAGCACTAATTTAGTATGACCGTAGATCTACTTCAAATTGTTTAAGCATTATGCTTGCTTCTGGACTGGGTTTATCACTATTAGTTATGGTTTTCAATGCTGGTAAAATTGCACTCAAATATGGCATTTCTACCCAACAAATAAAGGCGTTCAGGTAGCATTTTCATATTTGAAAAAAATATTAAAAAATTAGTGTTTCAAAACCCAGGACAATTAAAATAATAATAATAATGTAAAATACCCTATTTTTGATTTATTATTGCATTGATGCATTGATGGACAAACTCAGGCTACTGTTTTAACTGGGCTGTTTAAGACTAAACTAATGTGTCTGATGTAAACCAGAGTGTCATGTTGTTCAATGAATGGTGATCTGTAAAATCATCATAAAACACAGCATCATAAAACAGCAGCAATATCACATGTTGAATTATGAAGTAAATGTATTCCCTTAATAAAACAATTGTAATTAATTTTAAATTAATTTGCATTAGAACACATTTCACCAAGTGTATTACCTGATCACACTTTTCACTATATGTGCTGAGGCAGGCTGAACAGGAAAACAAACATGGCTGTGATATGATCCACACCTCCTGTAATTCAGCAACTTGGTTATAAAACAGCCAGGCAAGGAGGCAATCCCGCACCTTGAAGGCATTCCTCCATGCAGTGCACTTGTCCATCTCCCTGGCTCCATTTATCGTAAGCAACTCTTCGGAATGCGGCCCATTACTGTGAGGCACATGATAAGGTATCACTGTTCCATCGAGTCTGGTTGACTGTTACATATATTGTACAGATAAGAATAAAATTGGATCACTGAAAACTATGACAAATACAAATAAGGTGGCAGTTCTGTGCCCGTGTTCAGTGGGCACTCTCGCTGTGCTAAAGCCTTGTGTTCCCCAGAATTGGGGTATGCAGCACAGAGTGACCCTCACACCAAGGCACAGCTTACCCATCTCTCTACTATGGCAAAAGGTCCAAGATCCAGGTTCCCAACATCCCTCTCTGGATTCCATAACCCTGCATGGGTACTGTAAGGGAGACATGGATGGGGATGTGGGAGAGGCTGGATGGTGGGCAAAGGAGTGTCACACATTTCGACGCTTTTCCTATTCCTAGCCCTGTGTAGATTTCCATCTGTTCCCATTCGTTCAAGACCAGGGTCACAAACACAGCTGCAGACTGTGGATTATTACAGTTGACAATGACTGCACCATTCATAGGGGCAATTGAGTGGCTAAAAATGGTTCTCTCCCTCTCCACCTTAACTAATGTGTGGTGAGCGTTCTGGTGCAAGAAATGGCTGCCGTGCATCACCCAGGTGAGTGCTAGACGTTGGTTTTGGGTGAGGTGAGAACCCCCTCATCAATGGGGAACAGGGGAACGCCATTTCCATCGCATGGAGAGAGAGAGCGCACACAACCAGTGTTGTGCATGAACGCGCTAAAAAAGCGGCGTTCATTGAACATGCTCATATTTCTGGTGAACGGTGAACTGAGCGTATCCTTTTGCAACTAATGAACATGAGCGTCGTTAACTCTAGCAAGAGTTAACGATGCTCGCGCACTGCTTACCATAGACATATATACATTTGTTCATAAAAGTCTTTCAAATATTCATATGAACTAGCTTCAGCAGTACTTGTAGCTGTGTTGCTAAAATTAGAGCTGGTTTCACTAGCCATGCTGGCATGCCGGTTGCCATAAATCCTCCTCGGGTGCCGTAAGTGGCATAGACATAACATTTCTCATAGAAAACGTAGTTTGTCCACCTTTCACTTCACAGCAGTGGTGATAAAACTAACAAAAAGTAAGTGCTAGTGTGTTGTTAGCCTTTACTGATCCCCGTATGAGATTTATATGATATAGCTAGCATAAGCCAATAGCACTAACCCATAAAATTTGCTTTTTAACGGTACTTGGTCAGTCGAACAATAAAAATGAAAGCATTCGATTACGGTCAATGGCACCGAAAGTTTCTGTTGCACCTTCAATAAACGGCAAAAGTCCCACTATAGGATTGATCATAGCACATCTTTCAGCTAGCGACTGTTATGAAGCCAGTGGTGGAGCCTGTACCAGCTCGCTTGGAAGCATATAAATCTTTTTTTTATGTTTTTGAACTTCTGCATAATTTGGTTCATGCAGACTAAATAAAATTTCCATTGCATCTATAGTATACCTTTACTGCACCTCTTTTTTCACTTTCTGTATAATATGACATATTGTTTAAGTGGTAAACATATACTCACATTGTTTTTTCTTGGCTTTTAAAAGTAATCTTGATTCTACAGCAGTATACAGTAATTCATTTAGTTTGGGAAGTGGGCAGTGGAAATGATTGGGGGCTTGGGGTGGATGGGTAGGAGGAGGTTCTACTGAAAAAGAATAGAATAGAATTTAAAAAACGAAAGAAATGAACGTTAATTTTTGGGACTGTGAACTTAGTTCAAAATTCAAAATTGTGAACGATGAACGTGAATTAGTTCATTTTAATCTGTGTGAACTGAACTTTGAGCTTGCTCTTGTGAAGTGTGAACTTGTACAACACTGCACACAACCTTAAATAAAATAAACTGACAACTCCACCCTTCCCCCTCACGGGTTTTGGGCAAAAACAATTAGTTAAAATAACAAGCTAAAATAACAAAGGCAAAAGAAAGTAAAACGGCGCGACCACTTTCACGTGCGCCACCCGTAGCTGACCCGCCTTCCCGGCCAGGTCCAGCTCCTCCAACTTTTCAGCTGAGGGTTACTTCTTTCTTGAATTTCGTGCTTAAAATAAAACAAAACAAAACTCATAATTGCGCTCTCAGTGTTGGATCCCGGTCTTGGCCCCGAACTGTGGAGAGCAGCACACTTTTAAGCACCTGGGCTGATTAGCCAGGTGCATGTGCTCTCTCCACCAACCGGCACAGCTGAGACCAATCCGCCTCTCAGGCGGACCGACTGCCACAAGTGGTATTAAACAAAAATGGACCACAAAGGAAGAAAAAGCTAATTGAAACCAAATGTTCCAGCGTGCCCTCTGGTTCACATGCCAACTGCAGAACTGTTCACAGGAACCATTTTTTTTTAAACAAAAATCTATTTTGTTTGACAGGGAAGTAAATATTAAAATTAAAACTATTCAACCTCACCTTTCTTTTGATATCACAGGGAGTGGTTCATAGAGACTCATAAACAGAGCCTCCCCAGTGAGCACAAGTCCAAATATAGATGGAATCAAGACGCGTAGAGTGGTGGACATCTAGGTTAGCTCAAACGTACTAGGTTAGCTCAATTTAGCCCAAATTTAGCTCAGGTCTTACCCAGATATAGCCTAACCATGTCTTAGCCCGCTCAAAAAATTTCACATTTCAACCAAATATAGCCAGGTTTTCACTGAACGTGTAGATGGTATATATATAACTCTTTCTTTTAAATATATAAAAAAATAATTGATTTAAGCCAGGATGTAAGTTTTGGAGCCTTCAAAATCCCCTGACCCACGGTGGCCCTTGTGACCTCAAACAAAGGGCAAAGGAAATGGCAAAGTCTTTTACTGGAGAATGGCTGCAGACCATGTTAATCTGTTCTCCTATCCCTGCCTGCATACACCAGAATGGAGTTATTTCCCCTGCAGTTAACTGCTGTGTCAGCTGACAGGCATTCATCCAAATTAACTCTGACAGCGTAGCTGGACATGGCTGCCAGGTTCACAGAGGCCCCTTGCGTGAGCTGAACATCCTTGATACAGCCGCTGCAACTTGCACAGGGGGTAAAAGAGGAGTGCCACAGACTATACCTCGGGCCCTTTTCTCTATTCTCCTATCAAATACCACCACCATCCCATTTTTGTCCCAGAGCAAAAGAGCAAAAACAGAAAAGGACAGAGAAAAGGTATTCTTTGCACTTAAATCATTACTGCCTCTATCACAGACTGGAACATTCTATCAGTGAGTATGCTTTACATTATGCCATACATGTATTAATGTTTTACATTATGCTATACATAATTTTAGACAGTCATATATATTTAACCTTATGCCAGGTGCAGTTAGGACATAGTATTGTCTTTTAAACAATCCCCTTTTCCATAAATTGGAACGGCTAGTGTAAGTCACCACTAAACCAAAAGTGTATCTACTCTTTGCTTGTAAGTGCTTTGCCTACCAATGCAAGAGTAACATGAGAATGTCCTTTCTATACACCAAAAATACACCAGAGTAGCTTTACTAACTGAGCCCTAAAGAAAACCTTTTTGATATGACTGATATTAGAATTTTGTTTTCATGGATATTAAATTCTAAAAATATTTGTAGATGTACAGAGAGTAAAATAGGAAGCGGTAATAAACACCTTTGCTGTCAACTTGTTTTCAGCTACTGTGTAAACTGAAAAGGAAAATTATTCTCAGTGTGGTACTACTGTTTGCATGGCAGGTCTCCTCACTCAACACAAATTAGCCAGTATCATGGAACATGTATGCACTTCTGGAACACGATTTCCAGGGTGGAGTTCATCTGCCACTGACTGACCACCTCAAAAGCAAGATCCTTGATTTTGAGAGGTTTTTTTTGCAGCCCTTCTAGACTCTGTGTTTGTCTCCTCCTCCGTCCTCAACTCCACCCAAACCTCCATTGAGGAGAGGTGGTCAGAGATGTTGAAAATAGCATTTTTAGCAGCATGAATGATTCCATATAGATGGTAACAGTAATTAGGCAGTGTTATAATGATCTTAATCAGGACGAACGCATGCACTTTCCGGGGCAAAAGGGAGGAGCCTCTGCTGCTGGGAGCCAGCGGCGGCCTCCCTATTGGTTAATCAAACTGTCTGTCTCAGTGTGCCGGTTCTCCCTCCCCTACCCCCGACACTCCCTCTGTTCCGTGTGTGCTGCAATCCAAGTCCCGACTAAAACACACCAGCGAAACGGAAAAAGCTATCGAGCTATCCCAAATTATCTGCTAAAAACGGAATTACGGACAAATTCGAAGAAGATTTTAATTCTGTTATATCACAGATTTGCCTAATACATGGTGTGACTTCGTTGAAGGACCTTTAGCGCGTATGTTTGGATACGATGTTATCGAACAAAGATGTACTCGCTTGCTTGCCTACAGGATTTGGCAAAAGTTTAATTTTTCAAGCGTGGCCGGTATGCAGTCTACTATCAAATAAATACCCAGAAAAAAGGGCCAGAAGAAGCAATGGTTTTGATTTTTGAAAACTGTTGTATAAATGTACTTTTCTCACATTCAGTACTAGTAGTTATAATTATGAATGAGTCATGTTTTTAAAATTGAATGTTTTAATGGGGTTTTGCAGACACTGCATACGTAGTAATTGTTTGTATGTGGGTAGGTAGAGAACAGGGCGAGGTAACATGAATGTAGAAATGTGGCGTTTGCTGATAAGAACGTTTTCTACTGTAGCCAAGTGAAGAAATATAGTTATTAGAAACGCCACAGTGGTCAGCTGGTGTAACTTTTGAAGAAAAATAAATGTGCCATCATGAAATGCATATGGCTGCTTGTGAGCTAAATATTCTGATATTCTGATAAGTGCAAGCACTGGTGGACGGTGAGTCGGGATTGGCAACATCGCTCAGGAGGTAAGAGCGGTTGTCTGGCAGTCGGAGGGTTGCCGGTTCGATCCCCCGCCCTGGGCGTATCGAAGTGTCTCTGAGCAAGACACCTAATCCCTAATTGCTCCCAACGAGCTGATTGGTACCTTGCATGGCAGCCTTTCACCGTTGGTGTGTGAATGGGTGAATGAGAGGCATATAGACAATACAGGACAACTATGACGAATACAGAGTTTTGCATCGCCACCATTGTCGTTCTGGTCGTTCATTTAACAAGCAGCCCCTCCCGGCAATCTCATCTGCAACTACACCCCCACCCATGACATAATGGACTATATTGTCTATCAGGGCATTCGTAAGAATATTCTTTCATCACTCAAAAATCGTATTTCGTCATAGCAACAAGATAAACCTGACATAATAGCCCTAAGATATACCAATACAGCAGTGAAAACGCTGCTCACTGAATAACGAAATAAACAAGACAAGTTTTCAAATTTATACCATGTCATTCTACAGTCAATACCTGGGACTAAATATTGAATAAATATTCAATAAATAAATATTAAATATTCAACCTTACCATTGGTTTCACGCATAGAAATGGCCCTTTTGAGACTGAGTGGTCATATATTGTCTGGGACAATCCATTTGTGAAATATATGTGCATTCGTGACGCCTGGGTACTATTGGGGTATTATTGTAGCAGAATTATTCGCAAATGCGTTATCAGATGCGTAATCAGATTTGTACACAGATCTGTAAATGCGTACATAAATCTGTAAATGCATACACAGATCTGCAAATGTGTACAGAGATCTGTAAATGTCTATATCAGGGGTTCCCAAACTTTTTCAGCTCGAGACCCAGAAGAGAAATCTGGTGTCTTCCCGGGACCCAAACTTACAAAAATACATCAAGAATCACCATAACATCTACATTTATAAACTACTGATAAAGAACACAACAAACCATGAATTTAAAATGTATATAAAATATTTATTTCATTATAAAAGTACATTACAGCAATATTCAAATTTGCTGAGTGTAATGTTAACTCTTGGGTCTAAGGGTAAAATGAGGCACACTGGTGATTGTGCGATGCTCTGACATTTGTGTAAATTTCATCAACTTTATATACAGTGATTCCAAAGTGTTTCATATCTTTGTTTTCAGCACAAACTCAGCTACAACAATATGGCAGCAGTAAGTAGGTCATAATAATGTGTGGATTGTAAACTGCTCTAAAAACACACAAACTGTAAAGAGTAGTTTTGAACATGCACAGGAATGTTGTAATAAAACACACTGAACAATTGTGAATAAGACTTTTGGTCACTGAAATGTGTTCTTCAAGGTCTTGGGTATCAAAAGATGACAACATATTTTAGCAAATCCAATGAGAAATATAAAATAAATTGCTAAAAGTTAGTGTTGTGACTACTATTTTTCAACACCAGGTGAGAATGGGAGGGCAAATGGCCTTTCTGTAATGAATATGCATTGGGTAGGAATACCTGCCAGCTAAGTAGGCTATTCACACCTGGCCGCATGCCTCCCCACCACTAAGAGAAAGACTCAGTGAGCCATTTAGAAGACCGAAACAAAGACAACTTTTGATTTTAGAACATTTATTGAAGTAAACTGCATGGAAGATGAGATGAGACTGGTGTACTGCAACGTCTGCCTGGCTTCTTAGCTAGTGGTGAACTAGGCCGTGTTTCCTGATCAACATCTCTGCAAATATAATAAAAACAAAATTGTTAGGAAATGTGAAATCAAATCAAACTTTATTTATATAGCACATTTCCTTCAACAGGTAAAAATTAAACGTGCTTTACAAAAAAGGGACAAACCACTAACTAATGAAAACAAAATTTATGAAATGTGACATCATATACAAACAAAGAACCAAACAAACACAACCAGACGCAGAGAGGTAGCCTATACTTTTGAGAAGCAATGGTTAGAATCATTCGTAGTGTGGGAATTTACAAGCGCGCATATTAGTGAATATTCCTACGAACACATAGAGAATATAATACAGCACACATTTACAAATAATGCAAGCTATCAACGAAAAAACATTAGCTTAACTAAATAAACACTGATATTCCAACTAAACTACACGCAACTCATCAATAACAATGCCTCAATCTGAACTAGGCTAGGTCTGTTTAGCTAAGTGGTTATTTTATTGCTATTTCCCGAACTTACTTAGAGTATGCTAATATCGATTGTGCAAGGACATCAGTTTTAGAATCCTAGCCACGCCACTACACGCCAGGCATGAGCTATTTATTACGAATATGATCGAAAAACATACAGTCTACCTGATACTTCTAACACAACCAGACGCAGAGAGCCTAGCCTATAATTTTGAGATGCAATAGTTTGAATCGTTCGTAGTGTGGGAATTTACAAACGCGCACATTGCTGGATATTCCTACAAACACACAGATACGTTGCAATACAGTACACATATTTACCAATATGATCATAAGAAATATACTTACGCATGAAGTTGATCCTCAGCTGGATCATTTCGCTGTTCGAAATGACACCGCTCTTCATCAGTGTCGGCTTCCGGACGGACCATTTTCCAAAATTAAACGAAATGTTCACCTCAAAAGAAGTGAATTAGGTGACACTTTGACATTCTATTCCGCTTTCGCAGACTTGGCATTTCTCACATGGATCTCGCATCGCCCCTCCTTTAGTCTCCTTCTATGGAGAGTAATTATAATGTTGTTAACATGTGAATGCGATTTGGGCGGACTTCCTGCTGAGCGAAATTCACATAGTAATGAGTAAAGTTTAGCGAAGCATACATGATCTAATTAATCAAATTTGGAACATTTAAAACAATTTATATTATTTGCCAATGGGCGCATTGGAAAGTCTCGATTCTAAGGTTTCTGTCAATGTTTTTGTTGCGTCTGTATGATAACAGCACGTGAAGTTAATCATCCAAATAGAAACGAAAGTTAATTTCATCTTGTCGAGCTCTGCCGGCGGAGCTCTCGACCCCTGAGGGTTAAAGGGGAATTGCACTTTATAACACTTCTGGGCTCATTTTCACACCTACCCGGAGTTTTGTCTCATCCCAGACGGTTTTTAGGTTGCTTGCTTCAATATGTAGATATTTGTAGATTTTTGATTCCCGTGTGAGCAAACCCCACCCCCATCCAATAGAAGCCCATTCAACATCAAACTCCACATTAGACTCATTGTAAACACACGTCCCTGCTCATGACTGATATTGTCCTTCTAATGAATTTGTCGCCCTTCATTTTACGATTAGTTATTTCATTTTAAATTTCTAACGTTAGGAACAAGACCTATTTTTTAGCGGAAGTCCACATAGTAGTACGGTTTCCGGTTTTTTCTTCTTCTTCGATTTCGTTTTGCGGCAAAATCAAGAAGCGAAGCAAAACATTCCGTTAAGGCTCATGCAGATATTGGCAGTCTATGTCATAAAAGTTCTAGGCATCATTTCGATTGTCACTCTTGCTAACTTCATGCATGTGTCAGAGATGTAACGTTACAGTCTTGTAGTTTAGCTGATGCGCTAAGCCCTATACCTCTGTGTTCAAAACAGGATTTTACGGTAACGTTACCCTCAGCGAGACGCATAGACTACCATACATGAACACCAGTCGTCAAAATTAGGATTTCCATTAGGTAACGATAACGTTATGCTATCCACTGACATTACTACGGTATATAGCCAACACACTTACATTTCCGAGAGAGTCCCGTTTGGACCATCCGGTGTGGAATGTCGCTTCCAATTGATCCTTGGCATTCGGAACAAAGTCTCCAAGACTCTGGGGTTGGTGACAGCCAAGAAATCGGAGTGCCCTGTCGCTAGGGTTGCTACCCGTCCCGTATAATACGGGATCGTCCCGGATTTCAAAGTAAAATGCTACGTCCCTTATTGATTTAATACGGGACGCATTACGTCAGTGTCATCACCGCTGCCTCACTGATTGCCTCGGGAAGTAAGGTGACCAGATTTCTGAAATGAAAACCGGGGACATTTCCAGTTTGGCGGTCAATATATCATTAAATTATCCAATGTTATTATCTATGAAATAAAAAAGGGGGACAATTCCGGTTTCATGTATTTTGACCATGGCAACTGTTGTACTGTAATAAACTATGGTCTTGAATAGACGTTTGTGGTGATGTTGTGGATTCACTTGACACTTGCTAGCTTCTGGCCGAGTTTTCCACAGCAGTTTTCTCTAAAACTAGCGTTAGCAAGTAGTTAGTAGAAGAAGAAGAGTGACATGAAGCTGCTATAGCGAGCAGCCCCCTCTGTTAGCCAAAACAAGCACAACGTGATTGAGATGTCAACCGGTAGGCTCTGCTGCCCGGTTTTTCTTGCCACGTAAAATATTATTTCACTTTGCGGTCTGTTTTTAACGCAATGTTAAAAACGGGGACATTTCCGGGGACAGCTCCAGCCGGGGACAGGCTACCAAAAACGGGGACGTCTGGTCACCCTATCGGGAAGTGAAGTGCCTCGCTGTTTTTTATATTTTCACAATGTCTGCAAGTGCGCACCAGGTGAACAAAAAAATTTGCACCCCAAATCAGCCTGCAAATTAGCCAGCTCTTCCTCTGTGTATTCCGGCTTGAATCGATAGAGAACAGTCCCATGATCAAAAACAAAATCTCCTTCATCCTCAGAAATTTTCGGTTTCGCTAGCTAGTAGTAATACAACACTACTTCTACGACCAACCTAGCGTTATTGTCTGCAGGTACGCCCATATCAGAAGTCGCGCAATGATATGCATCCTCAAGTTCGACACTAAGCTGCCTGGATCTACTTCCTGGGTCATTCTACAGAAACGGTGGCATTTGCAATTGCAACATGTCTTGAAATGCATTTCATTTTACTTCAATTTTTACTTTCATTTTAATCAAAACTTATTGTACAATATTAATTAACCTCTTGTCTTTAACAATCCACAGAAATGAAAGCTTAATGTATTTTATTATTTTTATACATTCACTCAAAGAATGCTTGTGCCGTCTTTTTGTCATTGGTGTTACTCATACCAAAAACAACATTAAAAGCTTATCAGAATAGTATTTCTCTATTCAATCTGCACATATACTCAGAAACATAGTAGGTTGATAATAATTAAAAGAAAAATGTTTTATATATTTATTTATTTTAATCAGGTATGTGTAAATTTGTATTGTGTGACATTTACGCCATCATGTTTTTGCTGTAATATCAACAATAACTGAAGGACAGTCATCAAAATTGAATGATACTATCCTTAAAATGCCAACTCATGAATAAGGCAACAATCAACCAACACAAAATTATTATAAAGTCAAAAATGGCACCTTTAGTATCAAATCACCGAACAAACATGCAATAACACCAGTGACACAATATAACACCAATGACTCGGTGTTATATTGGGCTGGACTGGTTCATCCTGTTTGAGCCAGCTAGTTGTCTGCCAAACATCTGTATGGCATATAGCAGACTCTGTAGGCTACTACAATGGCGGGCACCCTGGCTGTAAAACATATTCATTAGAACACAAGTAGACAAACATTATTTACATCAACTTTTGGCTTCCAGCAACTGGTATTTCACTTGTAGTCACGCATGCAGCTGACCCTCCACATATTTCCAGATCTTCTGGTCAACCTGAACTGACCGTTTGTTCACAGGAACTGGCTCTGGCATGAAACACATGATCTGGTCATCCCCATACCAGTTTACATCTTCTTTTGGGTTTGGCCAGAAAAACCTGTTTGTTCCATTCTTGTGCATGCAGTTCACTTTTATGTTGTGCTCTTCCACCTCCAGTATAATGCCAGGGTATGGCTGGTCATCATACCTCACAATACATCACTGCCTGCTATGATGAGTCGGTGTTGTTATTGTGGAGCAGAGGGGACACTTTCTGTAGGCGGCACAGCTCCTACAATGATTTCTTGGAGACTGTAACATAGGCAATCCCACACACCCTCTGCTGCCTGGCAGAAACAACTAATGTCTCTGTATTTCAGGATGCTAGGTGTGATGCTCAAAACTTGATGCATTTTCATGGTCCCCTATATTGCCACAAGAGGTACCTCCAGAATTTTCTGTGCCCTCAACATCTCAACATCTTCCTCGCTTACAAAGAACAGTTTCATCTGCGTTCCAGAGTCATTTAACTCCTGGAAGAAAGGGAGTGCATCTGGGATATCCCTGCCCCGACTGACTAAGGTGTCGGCTGACCTCTTTAATGCACCCCCCACCCCATTCAGAGCACCCTTCCCATGGCTTGCCTCGAAGAAGTTCCATGTAGTTTTGGGGAAGCCCTTCTGGTGAGGTTCTGAGCAAATCATGTAGAAATTACCCGTTTGCTTGTATTGGGTGGCAGGGCCGTCGCTGAAGAAATGAAGGTGCTGGACATCAGGCCACTGATTTTTCACCATCTCCAGGATGGGGTCAAGATGAGCCCACATAGCCACTGGGTTGTGCCTTCTACTTGGTGAGATTACTAAAGGGAATAGGGGGCTGGTCCTGCACATAGAGAACACCAGTGTGGAGGGTCACTTGTTGATGTGACCCCACAAAGTACACAGATTGGACTTCATTTGCATACTTGCAAGTGTAGTTCTCGCTGAAATCTATGTGTATAAGGCAGTCCTTGGAGGTCAGGTTCTCTTTTATATTTCTGTAAGCATTGTACTGCCACCAGATGTTGAAGATGTGTCATGAAACATGATGAGCCTATCTTGAAACTGGGTAGCAAGCTCATCCTCTGTTATTGGCACATTTTTCTTGACAGTGATTGTGCTTGTCTTCTCAGACTCTTCACCTGGTTTGGAATGGTAAATCTTTTCTAGACACCACTGGGTTAAATTTACCACACCATTTGATGGTGATTTGGTGAGGGGATACGTGGTGAGTTTACATTCTTGGCATTCACCATACGCACATGACTTTGCAATGTTGTTGCAGACAGTGCTGTCAACCATATCATCCAGGTGTTTTGACTCTGAGAGCCCAAGTCTGTACAGTGTATCTGCCATAAACTGCAGTCATGAGACTTACGCTGACATGTTTCTTTGTCCCGCTCATTTGGTGTCACAACCCAAAAGGGTCTCTGCCTGCAGAAGAAGGCATAAGAAATCTGTTCTCCATGCTCAGAAACAAATTTCTTGTGGAGGTTAAGCAGAGAGTAACAGAGTAACCTCCTCTGTTTCTTCACCTTCTGGAGAGTGACTGTTTTTTTTCCCCCTGTGGTCAGTCTGTTGACATCATCTCTCAGGTAGTACTGTCTCACAGTCTTCCTCTTGTTTGTGGTGGTTTCTCGAGAGATGATCTGGTAAACGCTAAATGGACTGCATTTATATAGCGCTTTTATCCAAAGCGCTTTACAGTTGATACCTCTCATTCACCAGAGGAATTAGGGGTTAGGTGTCTTTCTCAGGGACACTTCGACATGCCCAGCACGGGGGATCGAACCAGCAACCCTCCGACTGCCAGACAACCGCTCTTACCTCCTGAGCTATGTCGCCCCATAGATCTTTGGTTTTCTCCAAGCTTTGTATGAGAAGCCAATGCTCTTCTGGCACAGCAGCTGGCATTTGTATTTTCTGATCAGCTTTCCCCCAGGTATATTTGCGAAGTCCTGTTTTGATTTTGTTTTATTGGCTGCTTTGTTCTTTTCATTTAAATCTCCAACAAGAGCAAAGTGGAATTTTAGAGCTTTCTTGACTGGAGAGTGGACTGTAGAACCCTGGAGGATCGCTTTTGTCTTTGTTCCTGGGCTTTCGGAATTTGCAACGCTACCCCGTAAATGGGACAAACGCTTCTTGTACCTGTTGCATTGCCGTTTGCTTTGCTCAAGTTTATCTTGCAACTTTTGATAGTAAATGAATCATGAGTTAGGAAGATGCTATTTTCCATTATTTAGCTTCAAACAATGTTCTACGGGTCTCATTATTAATTACAGTTCTCCCTCCTTATACCACCAGTCAAAAACCAAAGGCAACATTGGCGATAGTTGAGGGTGGCGGTATAGTGGGGGATAAAAACATGGTTTTCTTTAGGAGTAGTTGCTATTTGTACCAGAAGATTTGTTGGTGATAGGTGAGGGTGGCATTATAACAGAGGGTGGTATAGTCAGGGAGCACTGTAGCTTTATAATAATAATAATAATAATAATAATAATAATAATAAGCTGCTTGGCCACATTATTGCTGCTTACAGCTTATTTTTTTATTCAAAGCTACATTGTGTACTATGCACACTATGCTTAAATAAATCCTTGCACTGTGACATATTTTACTGCTGATATCTGAATTCTAGGTTTGTTTGAATACACTTGTAATTTCCTATAGACATAATGGGTTTCATTCACTAACTGTATACGCAATGATATTCAAGTGTTTATTTTGGTTTATCTTTTGATTTTGAATCTCAGTTAAGCAACTCTAAGAAGCCCTTATATGGGCTTTTCTGGGGTGTGTATTATGCTAATTAGAAATGACCTGCACACGCAAACGACTTTACAATAATAGTGAATGAGACCCAATATCTTCAGTTCTACCTTGAGATGCTGGGTGAACTCCCTGGAGATGATGGGGGGGTCAAGACTGTCTCTCCTGCTCTCATGTGTTGCCTGTGTCTTGCCTGGTTGACTCGCCATGCCTTGCGCTGACCTCTCTTTGCCCTTTCGCTGAGATCATTTATGTTCTGTCTTTTTCCTGTTGCTATATCATTGGCATAACCCTGTTGCCTTTTCACTAAATACTCTGTTCTACATGTAGGGTCAGCATCCCTGCGCTGTCTGTACAGCCTCTGCTTCTCAGCTGCACTCAATTTCGCCAAACCTGGCAAAAGGAACAATAATAATAGGAAGTTATGAAAAAGAAACAGTATGTGCTATTTTGCTTTAAATACTTATGTTGAAGCTTTTATAAAAGCTCATTTACACAAGAATGTCATTGGTGTTACTGATTGTCATTGGTGTTACCAGGAGGAGTAGTAACACCAATGACGGTAACACCAATGACATTTTGCAGAACAAATGGTTTTTTACAAAATGGACGCCGAAGTACCTCAAACCACATGTCTTCAATCATATTAACCCCTTACTGCACATGCCAATACAGCGTTTTCACTGCTGTATTGGCATATCTTAGGGCTATTGTCGGGTTTATCTTGTTGCTATGACGGAATACGATTTTTTAGTGGTGAAATAATATTTTTATGAATGCCAAGATAGACAATATTGTCCATTATGTCATGGGTGGGGGGTTTAGTTGTAGATGAGACTGCAGGGAGGTGGGCGTGTTAAATGAACGACCAGAGCGACAATGGTGGTGCTGCGAAACTCCGTATTCGGCATAGTTGTTGTGTATCGTCTACTAATGAAACTAAAACAATGCGTTTCTGTTTTTAACTCATACTTTGGTTGCAGTAGCACCGAATGTCTGAGTTTAGTAATCTCGGCACAATGGCGTGCCGACCACTAGGGGGCTTGCGCAAAGGGGTTAAAATCATTCAAATATCTAATTTTATCCATTTCTAATTCCCCTTCCTATGAAATGACTAACACCAATGACATACTTAAAAGCCTCATGTAGAATTAACACATAAATCATCAATATATTTATAACAAATGAAGAGAGACAGCAGACTCACCATGTGCATATGTTGATCACACTTCTTCCAATGACCTCTTGAACCAAAAATTACTTATAAAGGTAATTTCATTTTTTTCCTAAATAAAAGTTTTTTGAGGCAGTAACACCAATGACATGACATGGGGTTACCACTATTACCATTATATTATTAATAATATTTCGTTGGTATTTCAGCTTTTTAAGTTTTACATTCCATAAATGTGACATTTGTGTTTACTTGATGACATTTAAATTGGAGAAAAATTCATTATTTAACTGAAAATATGGCACTAAACTTTGATACATGGTCAGAGTGACAAGCACATTGCTTGCCCTTGATATTTTATATAAATGATAAGAAAACAAGAATTGCTCATTACATGACTCAAATATGTTATATTATTATAAGAACAGTCTATATTTATCAAAAATAAATATTACATGTGATCATTAAGTCCATTTAAAGTATTTTGCTTGCTGCAAAGGTGAGAGACAGGAATGCCACCGTTTCTGTAGAATGACTCTCCTGCATTTGTGAAGGAAAGCAAACAAACAGCGTAAAATATTAACATAATGAAATAACTAATCGAAAAATAAAGGGCGACGAATTCATTAGAAGGACAATATCAGTCATGAGAAGCAGGGACGTGTTTACAATGAGTCTAACGTGGATTTTGATGTTGAATGGGCTTCTATTGGATGGGGGTGGGGTTTGCTCACACGGGAATCAAAAATCTACAAATATCTAAATATTGAAGCAAGCAATCCAAAACCGTCTGGGATGCACACAAAACTCTGGGTAGGTGTGAAAATGAGCCCAGAAGTGTTATAAAGTGCAATTCCCCTTTAGTAGAAAACCCCGATTCACTTAACTATGTGGTGCCAAACAGAATCAACACATCTACAGCTTTCCTAGCCAAGCAGGGGAACTCTACCTGCTGGAGATGAGCAAAATTGTGAGAGGGTGATTGTCTCAAACAGCATCTTACTGCCATTGTTGACCTGCAGTGTGACCAGTGCCTCTAACTCTGTCTGACTTAGACCCAGCTCTAGTGATGGCACAGCTTGGAAGGGATACTTCACAAGGTTTTGAGATCCCTGTGAGTCAGGGAAGTACCACTTAAAGTTCTCCTGTAGGCCAGACATGTGCTCAACTATGTTCTGCTTCACAGAGTCACACTGGGGAACACCTGTGTTCTCTTGGTAGGCAGAGAGGACAGGAGACATTGTCAGTTCTCCTGCACCCAGCTGGGACTGCCACAGACACAGCTCCAAAATGCTGTTCTCCTTTCCTTGAAGGCTTGTGTTCAGTGTGTTGAGCTTGTTAAAAATGTCCACAAGGTAGGCAAATCTTGCCAGCCACCGCTTGTCCTGAAAATGCTTGGCAAGGTTAGGGTCTTCATTCTTGAGGTAGGCCATAACCTCTTCTCTCAGCTCCCACACTCTCTGCAGAACTCTTCCCCTGGAGAGCCACCTCACCTCACAGTGAAAGAGCAGGTGGTCATGCTCTGCCCCATTTCCCTGCATAGCTCTGTGAAGAGCCTTGATTGTAGTGGTCACTTTTTGATTAGATTCACTACTCTCACAACCATATCAAAAGCTTCTCCTAGGTCACACTGTAATGCTTTGCTGGCCAAAACGTCCCTGTGGATGATACAATGTGTCAGCTTCACATTTGGGACCACTCTACGAACACAAGCCAACAAAACCAGACCTGCACCCAGTCATGCTCCTGGCACCATCAGTGCAAATTCCAATACAGTTAATCCATTCCAATTTGAGGTCTTTCAAATTTGTGTTCACCAAATTTGTGTGCAGCCTGTCACAGAACAGGAACTCCTCCTTTATATCCTTACCACTGATGTATCTGGCAAAGACAATTAACTGGGGAATCCCAGCAATATCAACAGACTCATCTAGCTGCAGTGAAAATATTTTGTGTTCCAATATTTCCTCTGTAACTGACTTTTGAATGTCCGCTGCCATGTCCTTGATTCTGATTGCAACGGTGTTATTTGAGAGTGGGACAGATTCAACTTTGTTTGCTGCTTCCTCACCCAAGACAGAGAGACACATCTTTTAAACACGGTTTTATCAGCTGCTTCCCAATGCAATGGGGCTTCTTTGCCTTGGCAATGTGGAGGCTGACTTGGTATGATCCCTTCGTAAGGTAAAATTTCAGTTTTCCCAATCAACTCTTTTGTCCCTTCACAACGGGACATATTCTTCCATGGCACACACACTGGTGGAGTTGTAAAAATTCCACTGCTGTACATGAGAGGAGCTGAGTGGAGCCATAAAATGCCCCAGGATGGCTCAAATGGCTTATCCTCTTGGAAGAGTTGGAGGAATCAGATGACAGGATATTACCCTCTTGGAGCGGTGGCCATACCAGTTGGAGGGTCCAGAAGAATTTCAATTGGGGGCCATAAACGGCTGCTCTGTAATCCATGGACAATGACCCATGCTCTCCTGGGTCAGACAAAACTACTACCATGGACTGAAAGAATGCATCATATATATTTGCATGCGGATGACTGTGAATAATATCATACATAGACAAGCACACTGAACGAGTATGAGATGGTATATGGGGTTATGATCACAAGTATGTAAAGCATAGTATATTTAGGTATGCCTACATAAGTGTCTGGGTCACAGATGGGTCACCACCATGGACTCCCATAGAGAAGTATTTGGAGAAATGATAGGTAAAATCATAGGATCACGTGCCATCGTACAAAGTATCTTATTACTGTCACTGGATTTTGATACTTCTCCTGTGTCTACAGAGGAGGGGGGAAGTGCAGTTTCTCTCTTCCTGGAGGAGTAGGGGGGGTTTCTTGGTGGGGCAGATCCACCAGCCTATTTGTGTCCAGACCTTATTAGGGAAAACTAAGGGAGCTGCGGGGTCTGGAAGGCTTTCTCAGGATTGGATTTAAGGGAAATACAAAGAAACATTCGGGGAGAATCTGTTCTCCTGGTACCATAGTCTTTGCTGTACAGAATATTTGGGCATTCATCAATACTCACTTTGTGTTCCTTTTTTTTGTCCTAGTTTGTTACTTTGTATGTCTTTTCTTTTCATAGCGGTCTTTTATCTTCCTTTGTAAAATAAAGTGTTCACCTTTTCCATCATTGAAACTGCCTATCTTCGGTCATTGCCAACGGTCATATTGTGTCATAATAAACAGTCTTTTCCTTTGTCAGAGCTGCCAATGCCCGTATAAGTGAACCTGTATTCACATACATCTTCACTTTACAGGATTTGAAGTTAATGGAGTCAGATAAACATGTTTTCCTCCCTGCGACTAAATCTAATTCCTTACACCTTCGTCTTTTCAATTAGTTATTTCATTTTAAAGGTCTAACGTTAGAAAAAAGACCTATTTTTTTAGCACAAGTCCACATAGTAGTACGGTTTGTTTTTTTTCTTCTTCAATTTCGTTTCGTGGCAAAATCGAGAAGAAGCAAAGCAAAACATTCCGTTAACTTAGTGTTGAAATCGAACAAACTAACATCTGCTAGCTTTTGTTTGATGCAATATCGGTGTAATAATGAGGTGCATTGTACCCAGTTGTTATAATGCCCCCGTTAAACTTGCCTTGAAAGCACATTTTCATAGTTTTCCACACAATGCAACTTTGTGCCAGACATGGCTGGATGTAATCAGACACTCCAACATAACAGCCGAAGAAGTTCGCAAACGAGGACTAAGGGTATGCAGCGACTACTTTGAAGGCACCGACTACCAAGGCGACCATCTGAAGCCTGGAGCTGTACCCACCGTTTTCCTATCGTTGGTCGAACCGCTTGAGGTAGGTACTATGCAGGCTGGCTAACACTATCACGTCTGTCTGTGATACATAGGATGTCTACCACTAGTTGCCGTTTGTCCTGGGAATAGCCTGTGGTTCCTCAATCTCGGCCCGCTGCTGACTCGCTCTTGCGCGATCAGCCTGAAAATGAGCTCTTCTTGTGTGTATTCCGGCTCGTATCGATAGTGCACAACAATCCCATGATCAAAAACAAAATCTCTTTCGTCCTCAGATGTTTTCGGTTTCGCTAGCTAGTAGTCGTACAACACTAGTTCTATGACTAACATAATGTTATTGTCTGCAGGTACGCCCACATCAGAAGTCGCGCAATGATATGCATCCTCGAGTTCGACACTAAACTGCCTGGGTATACTTCCTGCATTTGTAAAGTAAAACAACAAAACAGCGTAAAATATTAACATAATGAAATAACTAATCGAAAAATGAAGGGCAACACATTCATTAGAAGGACAATATCAGTCATGAGAAGCAGAAGTGTTATAAAGTGCAATTCCCCTTTAAACATCAAATATGAAAATAAAACATAACACTGGCCACACAGTGTAAACAGCATTGTAAAAAAAAAAAAACCAGCAATTTTGACTCTAATTCATAAACTGACTCCCTGAACAGTGGCAAATAACACAAACATGATAACATGTCTATCAAATCATGTCTAATGTAGCTTCATGAACTGGCATGAACAACTACCCAGATCATTGGGTAAAATGTATTTAAGTCACTACAGTAACTAAAGCTTGAGTGGTACAACATATCTGTGTGAACTTGCTGAGTATGAATATTGCAGTTGAGATACTACTGTACATATCAAAACATCAAAACAAGCTAGAGATGCTCATGTTAATACATTTAGCATTGTTTATGAACAATGATCTTATATTATGTCCATGGAAAAGAAGTTAGCAGATAGAACATTATCAAACTCTGTTCGGAATTCTGGGTAGGAGCTATATGTATAAGGAACCTCAATTATGGCTCCGCACGTATGTGCAACAGGCCTTCGACCAAAACCAGATTCAGCATTTAAGGTTACTTGAATTTGTTTTGTGCAAAGTACAGAGGAGCCTGTGCAGAAACGCAAAACGTTTTACAGCTTGCACTGGTCAGCATTCCTGATGTAGCACTGCAAGTGGTTAAATGTGGTCTGCTCTTTCAATCACCTTATCGTTTGTTTCCTTTTTTGATTCATACAATGACAGCACATTAGCTTTAGGAGGCAGATTCAACTGCACATCTGTCAGGCTGCGAGAAAAACAGTCTATTATATATTTGGGTTCTTGCAGTATGGCTTTATGGGCCATTGTTTCAATGGCTACCTACGTTCGCAATGCGAGCCCATTCTTCAGAACAAGTCAAGTAAATCATCTTTATCACTTTCCCCCAGTGTGCCCTGAATTGCCTTCTCAACATTTAACTGCTCACCATCAGACAAGTAGTTAGAGAAAGATGACATGAGTACTGCATTATCCATTGAATTGACACCAAGGACCCAGGCCAAAATAAAAGCCTTTGACAGTCTCACTGGGATCACACCATGATCTAGCAGTCCCCTTGCCCAAATCCTTCCCAGAGCTTGCCACTGCGCCAAATCAGGTCTCAGCCTTGGCACTCTCTCCTCTTCCCCTTCACATTGTTCCAGGAATTGCTCCCAGAAAGCAGTGTATACCTCTCTTGAAACCCCACTGTTGTCAACAGCTATTTCATTGTTGAACTCCATCTTTAAATCCATATTTTTACTTTTCTGTCCATGAAAACTTCCAGAAAATCATCCACAATCATAACTCGGCACTGTGTGCATATCTTGTCTCTTTGGGATTTTGTGATCCCTCTACTGAACAAAGTGGTAGTGAAACGACTCCAGCTGCAAACCCGGTTTCGGAGTGTCTTGGAAAAACGCAATGTCTGCACTGCAAGACTGCAACATTTTAAAAAGCAAGACTAGAGCTAGGGAGATTCATTTGATTGAGTTATGGTTTCATGTAGTTCTTAAATAATGTAATAACAAAAATGACCAAAATTGGTGCTAATTGTATGGTATAAAACAAGAAGGAACTATTTTTTCTTGACAGAATCGTTGGTTTCATAGAATTAAGGACCAGAGGTTTTTGCTTAACAGTGGTGCAAATAGAACTACCAACCACAGTTTTGCTTGACAATGGTAAAATGATGTGCCCAAACGGCCGCGGAAGAATATTTCACTTTCAGGTGATTGAGTCGATAAAAATCAATAAATATTAAAGTAACCATATTGTTGGTAACCCATTGTATAAGTGGAATAAACCCCTCCAGGCTGTCCCGTTATTGGAAAATAATGTACTTCGGTGGTGGTTAAGCGACCTTGGCTTCGCCTCGGCTGCATCACCACCCCATCGTACATTATTTTCCAATAACGGGACAGCACAGCCCGTCGTGGTTTATTCCTTACATAACACTCTTAACAAAGCGACGTTAACAAATCACTGCAAGCGATGACATTCCATTTTTATCAACATTAGACATTACAACTATGTTTACCTGAAAAGGGCACGTGCCACTACACTGTCCAAAATGTAGAGCCAGGTCAAGATGAATTAGCCTACCAGAGTTGCACGGAAAGGTAGCCTGCTGCGTGTAACTGTTGTGAATGTCAAACTTTGCGAGATAACACAAAACTTGTTGCGAGGTAATGCAAAAGTATTGTGAGGGAATGCAAAACATATTGCGAGGTAACGCAGAAGTATTGCGAGGGAATGAAAAAGTATAGCGGGGAACACAAAAAAAAGAAGTGCACCATGGGAGTCGTAGTTAACCGAGAAATCTCCACACACATTTGCAAATCACACATTTGAAAATCACGCATTTGCAGATTTCTGCCACGGCAGAAGTGTAGCTAAAATCACATGTAAAAAGACAGCCAATTGAGAGGCCCGCCTGAGTTGTAACTGATGATATAGACATTTACAGATCTGTGTACGCATTTGATCTGTGTACACATTTACAGATTTATGTACGCATTTACAGATCTGCGTACAATTCTGATTACGCATTTGCAAATCTGATTACACATTTGCCAATCTAACTACGCATTTGCAAATCTGATTACGCATTTGCAAATAATTCTGCTACAATAATAGCCCCATAGGGTACCTTCCAAAATAGCTGTGCGCAATACCACACGTGTTGTTTACGGCGTTGTCGCCCTTTTTAGTACAGTCTGGCTTGATTGACAATTCATTTATTCAGTAGGTGAGAGTATAAACTTTCTAACAATGTATAACGTCTAATTTTGCTTTTGGAATAGCATTTTATATCGCAGTGTAATCGAAAGTTTCCTCATCATCGCATTCACTTACGCATTCACTCTGTGGTAGCAGTAAAAGACACTGCACTAGGGATGAGCGAGTACACCATTATCTGTATCTATATCTGTATCTGTTCAACCAACAAAATTATCTGTATCCGTACTCGGAATGGGCGGGGCTTAAACCGGAAGTGGACGGAGCATAACTGGAAGTTGGTATTTTAACGTCTTAGTGGTCAGCACGCCGGCGTACCGAGATTACTGAACTTAGACATTCAGTGCTACTGCAACCAAAGTATGAGTTAAAAACAGAAAGGCTTTGTTTTAGTTTCATTAGTAGAAGATACATGACAACTATGCCGAATACGGAATTTCGCCGCGCCACCATTGTCGCTCTTGTCGTTCATTTAACACGCACCCCCTCCCTGCAGTCTCATCTGCAACTACACCCCCCGCCCATGACATAATGGACAATACTGTCTATCTGGGCATTCATAAAAATATTATTTCACCACTCAAAAATCGTATTTCGTCTTAGCAACAAGATAAACCCGACAAATAGCCCTAAGATATGCCAATACAGCAGTGAAAACGCTGCTCACTGAATAAACGAGAAAAAGTTTTCAAAAATGATACCATGTCATTCTACAGTCAATATCTGTGACTAAATATTGAATAAATACACAATGTTACCATTGGTTTTACGTGTAGAGATGTACCTTTTGAGACTGAGTGGTCATATATTGTCTTGGACAATCCGTTTGTGAAATATACGCACATTTGTGATGCTTGGGTACCTTCCAAAATAGCTGTGCTTATACTCTCACCTACGGAATAAATGAATTGTCAATCAATAGAGAGGAAAATCAAAAAATGTATTTCCGGAAATGAACTTAAGTATTGTGATTAAAATATCAGTTTAGCCTTAATTTAACAAATTGTGAACAGCGATTGTACATATATTGAATATTAATGTGATATATTGGCTGTTTTTGTGGCCTTTTAGCTCGCACTTTCCCAAAATTCCATCAATGATAAGATCGGGACTCTGACGGCACCGAAAACCTATAGATTTCGTTGAACATTCGATTGTTTACATTTATGGGGTTCTGAACCAGTGACATCATAATAACTCTTACTGGTTGATTTTACGCACGTGAATATGTTGTGATTTATAACAATGCATATATTACAGGCATTTGGCAGACGCTCTTATCCAGAGCGACGTACAACAAAGTGTATAACCATAACCAGGAACAAGTATGACGAAACCCCTAGAGAGAAGTACCGGTCCAAGTACAGGGAACAACCGCATAGTTCAACCTGGACCCTGGTGGTTAAACTGATTAACACTAACAACGAGAACGGCAACAACGCAATCTATGGAAAAATAAAAATAAATAAAAATACAAGTAGTCGTTAAGACTGGCGCATCAACTAAGTCACCTATTAAACAGCTGCCTAGTTACAACCCTAAGTTTAGTCATTTACAGGGGGGGAAGGGAGGGATGGGGAGAGGTGCAGCCTGAAGAGGTGGGTCTTCAGTCGTCGTTTGAAATGGGTCACAGTCTCAGCTGTTCTGACCTCCACAGGGAGGTCATTCCACCATCGTGGGGCCAGAACAGACAGGAGACGTGTTCTGGAAGTGCAGGTGCGAAGAGGGGGAGGTGCTAGGCGTCCTGAGGTAGCAGAACGGAGGGATCTGGCTGGCATGTAGGCTGGCATATATTAATATATAGCAATGCATAATTTAGACATTTTGGATAGATTTGGAGACACTGGGTACACTGCTTAGTTTTTGCTTCATCGATCTATAGTAGTTCGACATATCCACCCTTAGATTTTATGAACTTGTAGTCAAGTTTTTGATCCAGGACAAATATTGCCTGCTGTATGCAATCTCTCAGTATTTCATTGCAAACTAAAAAAAAAGAGCAAATTCATATTTGATTTTTTGCCTAGACAATTACATTGTGGCACTTTATTTCTTCTAAAATTATGAATGAATATAAGTTAGTATTGTAAATGGTACAAATGTCTTGCTTCATTTAAGCCATTTTTCAAGTCTCTGTGGTGTTCACATCTGGAGTTGTAAAGCTTTAAATAGGGTACCCCCTAAATAGGCAAGGATTGGCCAGATATGGCATGTGCACTAAGGGGTTAAAGAACATCTTCTTATTGCAAAGCCGTTCATGGACATTTATCTAAGTAGGTGTTTATAACTTCATTCCCTTATGCAATATTGACATTCAGATTATATCAGAATGTTCAATATGTTCAATGCATATATTTAGTAAAAGTCACGAATGGAGAGCCATTTGCATTTCATGACACAGATTTATTTATTTTCTTTAAAAGTGACAACTGTGGCTGTGTTCTACTGATAATTTTTTTAATTTTTTTTTTTACTAGGCTACTGTAGCTAACGTTACCTGCAAATGCCACATTTCTTAATTAATGTTAGCTAGTCCCAGGGACGTGCACAGACATTTTGAGGGGCTGTTGCTCCAACCTGAAAAAAGGTTTCGTTTAAACTTTCGGAGGGACACATTAAGGGTCTGGGGGTCCTCCCCCAGGAAATTTTGAGCGTCAAACACTTAATTTCCTACATTCTGATGAATTTTTATGCACCAATTTGTGCCTTTTCTGCATCAATTTATGGTGGAATTGGTAATGCTTCTTTCATGTTTTTATTGGGGGGGACAAATGCATGTGTTCTAAATATTGAGGGCCCGGAGGACGTATCCCCTGCTGCCCCCCAAAAAAATCTACACCATTATATCAATACATATAATATGTATTGATATAGTGGTGTAGCTAAGTGGAATATTTAACAATTAGCTAGCTTCTAGCACTAGCCAGGGCTACGCTACCATCAACACAACGCACACAGCACTCATACACTTAGCTAGCCACCTTTACAGCATTTTCAGTAATACGGGAGTATGCAGCTGAAATCCTCTATGGAAAGCAATTCCCCACAGTGATCAGTAGGCAATGTTGTGCTTCACTTCAGGGTGTTTATTCCGCTGGAAAAGAGAGAGACAACTTTAAAAAAAATTTTAGTCAGTGACATTTCCTTCTGACGTCTACGATGGCGATCGCGACCACAACATTTATTTTGCCTTTTTTGTATAGCTATTTCCGTGGATAAAATTGCATTTATTATTATTATTTATTGGTAAAAACATTTACATCATATCCAGGGAGGTAGCCAACTACTTGCAAGTTAGATCACATGTGCAGCCGTTTACGAATAGCCAACGATTTAATTTCAGGCTGGAAAATAACCCGTTAAACCAGAGAAATTACTGAGTTGTCTTAGAATCTTTATCGCAACAGAAACTGATGCTGTAACGAAACGTTAACTACGTCACAATCGATATAACAGCTGTTTTAGAATGTCATTGCCTCACCTGGACCATTTTTGCAGCCTGGATAAAAATTGGCATAGCCACAACAGCAAAAATAAAACTATTATTATTATTTTCCTCCAGAGGGGCAGCTCAGCCAAAGAGGGCAAATGGGCTGTTGCTCCGGCAACTTTAGCCTGGCCTTGTGCACATCCTTGGCTAGCCCCTATCCTCAACTAATATACAAGCAATTAGTATGTCTGTTGAGTCTACAACACCCCATTAAAAATACTTCCATTTAAAAACGTGACAAACACTATCATAACTAGCAGTAGTCCACATGGAAAAAGTACATTTACACACAGAATCTTCTACAGGTGGCGTCTATTTCATATATCATTAAGCAAATACAAACACAAATAAGCAAACATCTTGGTCATGGTTAGTGTGCCTTCTTAGTACAATAGTGTGCGGTTATGTCAAACTTAATCTACATTCCCATTCTGCAGAAAACATATTGTTTAAACTATTCCATTAATTATTCCATGGTCATTTCTTTGGTACGACTGCTATTTTGTGATATGCAAAGACTGCTGGGAAATATGTCTGAGTATGCTATTGTCCAAGGTCAAGTGTCTATTTGCCACAACTGTTAGCTATAGTTTTGCCTGTCAAACTGTATGGTCAGCCAGCTGGCTGAGGAAGAGAGAAAAAGTCCTAGCCTCTCATAACCTACATTTACATGCATTACTGTTATCAGTTACTCATAACAAACACAGTAAAAAAGTTATACATACAAATCACTATAAGTCATTAAGACTTGCTAAATCTAGGCCTGCCAGTAAAAGTACTGATACCAAAATGAGGCCAAGTTACAATACACAGTATTGCCTATCTTAGCTATCACTAATTAACAAATCCATGCTGCTACCCAATGTTTCCTAAATTATTTCAAGTAACTTGGCCCCGTGGTTTGTCATCTTAACATGTGAAGAGAATGTGGTCATTCAAAGCATATTGAAGTGTGAAATGGCAATCATTTATAGTGGGAATAATCTTGCTGAATAATTTCAGCTGTTTTACACCAATGTATATATTTTTTAATGACTACACAGTAAGTTAAAACAACTGCTTGCATGCAGTGGGTTGGGTGTATGGGAAGCACATTTTGAATGAAAAGCATGAATAAGGTAGTTTTGTTTAGAAAATTCTGTTCAGAAAGAAGATATGTTATTGTTTAATATCACAACAGTAATTATCTATTGTACTTATCTGGCGTTCAAACTTCATTTGAACATCAAGCCTATAGTACATCATTGGGGCAAACATATAGATAGGTTTGTAAGATTCTAAATTTATTTCATAAGCCTAAATATTTCAAATTTTTATATGTATTTATATTGTGGGGCCAACTTTATCACATAATTTGTGATGAGTAGCGCAGCAGACCTTCATGTTAAAAAGCGAAGTAACCCTTTAAGAAACATTTGTGGATTACGGTTATCCTTGGGTGAATTTTTACAGTCTTATCAGCGTGTACCATTTAGCACTGGCGCTTTGCTAAAAGGTTGTGACAAACGGCGCGGTTGCTCAATTCAAAGTATAGCCTAACAGGCTGGCATCATCAGAAATGCAACACAAATCCCCACACTTTATGGACTCACTGATTTGACGGCTGTCCAACGAGCCTTCATTGACAAAATTATCAGCAATGTCCTTCAATTTCAGCTCCCAAGCTTGCAGCTTGTGTACCCTTCTCTCCTGCTCAATTTTATGTTTTTTCTTCTGAGATCCGCTTTTTGTGTTTATAAGGTTTACAAGGCATTTTGATAAGCTTAGCTGTAGGTAGGACTCCTATTTGCTCTCTTCCTCAGCTAGATCACTGACCTTATGGGACATTTTGAGAAAAAGTCCGCTTCTGTTTTATTCCATATGGCCTAGCTATATTGTAGCCGGGTTGAGAACTGTCACATTGAAAGCAAATGTAGCCGGTGAACTGAATATGTACATGGTATATCATAATACAGTCTATACGTTCGGTGAAAGACCAGCTAGATTTGGTGCAGAAGGATCCAGAATAATTGTATAGTTGCAAAAGCAATAGTTAATAGAAATAATAATAGACAATTATTAATGAGCAAATAAGTGTGCATAAGAAATTTAAGATTTGCCGAAGTCTCAGCTGGGATTCAATCCTGTGGCTGAGCGGTCCCAAGGCCACAGTGTTACCAGTGAGCTACCAACTAACTAGCTGTACTGACTGGGAATTTTCTTGGGGAAAAATATATTTTATAAGTCCATTTTGTGTGTGTATGTGACATTTAGATTGGCTGGTGTAGCTAAATGTCCAATGGAGAGACATATTTGTGGGGTTGCAGCATTGTGATTATGTAATTGGGCAAGAAAAAGAAGAAGGAGGAGGAAGCGCAAAGTCCCCTACCTTTGGGGCTTTATTGTGTGGACGTGTGAAGTTTGTCTGTTGACATGAGGTCAGAAGGTACAGAAATGAATGTTTTAAAGGGCTGAGAGTCTCCTGTCATTGTGGTTATTTCTGTAGGAAACCCTGAAATGTGCCAAACTCTCTGTGCTGTATAGGTATGGGGCATGCCTTTCAACAGGTGAAAATTAAATGTGCTTTACAAAAAAGAGACAAACCACTAACTAATGAAAACAAAACTTAGGAAATGTGACATAGTTACATCATATACAAACAAAGAACCAAACAATCACAACCAGACGCAGAGAGGTAGCCTATAATTTTGAGATGCAATGGTTAGAATCGTTCGTAGTGTGGGAATTTACAAGCGCGCATATTAGTGAATATTCCTACAAACACACAGAGAATGTAATACAGCACACATTTACAAATAATGTAAGCTATCAATGAAACAACATTAGCTAAACTAAATAAACATTGATATTCCAACTCAACTACACGCTACTCATCAATAACAATGTCTCAATCTGAAGTAGGCTAGGTCTGTTTAGCAAAGTGGTTATTTTATTGCTATTTCCCGAACTTACATACAGTATGCTAATATCGATTGTGCGAGGATACTAAGTTTTAGAATCCTAGCCATGCCACTACACGCCAGGCATGGGCTATTTATTACCATGATCGAAAAAAATATAGTCTACCTGCTACTTCTAACACAACCAGACACAGAGAGCCTATAGCCTATAATTTTGAGATGCAAGAGTTTGAATAGTTCGTAGAGTGGGAATTTACAAACGCGCATATTGCTGGAAATTCCTACAAACACAGAGATACGTTGCAATACAGTACACATATTTACCAATATGATCATAAGAAATATACTTACTCATGAAGTTGATCCTCAGCTGGATCAGTTCGCTGTTTGAAATGACACCGCTCTTCATCAGTGTCCGGGCGTCTTCATCATCGCTCTCCAACAAGGCATGAAGCACGTCAAGTCCAGTCATCCATGCCATTTTCCAAAATGAAACGAAATGTTTACCTCAAAAGCTATATGCTTTGACATTCTAACCCGCTTTCGCAGGCTTGGCATTTCTCACATGGATCTCGCATCGCCCCTCCCCTAGTCCCCTTCTATGGAGCGTAATTATAATGTCGTTAACATGTGAATGCGATTTGGGCGGACTTCCTGCTGAGCGAAATTCACTTAGTAATGAGTAAGGACTAACGAAGCATACATGGTCTAATTCATCAAATTTAAAACTTTTAAAACAATTCATATTATTTGCCAATTGGCGCATTGGAAAGCGGCGATTCTAAGGTTTCTGTCAATGTTTTTGTTGCGTCTGTATGATAACAGCTTGTGAAGTTAAGCATCCAAATAGAAACGAAAGTTCATTTCATCTTGTCGAGCTCCGCCGGCAGACCTCCCGACCCCAGAGGGTTAAAAGCAAGGCATTTGTACCATTTACAATACTAACTTAGATCAGTTTATATTCATAATTTAGGAAGAAATGAAGTGCCACAAATGCAATTGTCTTGACAAAAAATTAAAAATGAATTTGCACTTTTTTAGTTTGCAATGAAATACTGAGAGATTGCATATATACAGCAGGTTAAACTATACATGAGCTGAATCAAAAACTTCTTGACCGCAAGTTCATAAAATCTAATGGTGGATATGTAGAACTATTATAGATTTATGAATCAAAAATTAAGCAGTGTACGAAATGTCTCCAAATCTATCCAATAATGTCTAAATTATGCATTGCTATAAATCACAACATAATCATGCATTACACTACAAATCAACTCTTTGACAGAAGAAACTCACTGTTGCAACATTTTCAAGTGGGAATTATAAGCTTTCCATCAGTACAGTGGCTTAAAATATCTAGGGGTCCTGAAATCTCCCCAAAATGAATTAAATGCTTTTTGTCCATTATAAAGCATATACATGTGCCCCTTATGAAGGTTTAAGGTGAAACATTGATATCAGATTTAAAAATAATGCAAAGACATTATCACACTGTGCTACAGTACCTAAATGTGTAATCATGAACTCTCGTATGTTTTTCTGTATTCTACAGTATGTGATGTTTTCTTGTATGGGGATGGGTGACATTAAAACAATATTCAACCGTCCACCACGTTTTGGCAGTGTTACAGTTGAGGTCATATCCGGTACATACACTAAACACAAACTGCAAGCAAACCAATGAACACTTACGTTACAGTGTGAAATATCCTCATTCTAAAATACCACTAACCTACTTAAAGACACTAAATTTCAAAAATAACTTTAAAACATTAAATATTAAAAATATTTTCAGCAGTAACACTTACATTTGAACGATGAAATCGTATCTGTGTTCAGTAGATAGAGACAGAGACAGAATGAATCTCCAGTTCTAACTTAGCCCAGAAAACAGTATATCAGCTAGGTCTATCTGCAAACATATGCCTTAGCCATGCTTAGAATTTTTCAAGAATAATAGTATTTTCCAAGAAATAATGAAAGTCATCAATAAAATTTTGCCAGGTGCAGTGTCTTTTACTGTTACCACCGATTGAATGTGTAATGCAGCTTAGTGATGGGCAAAGCAGTTCTTTTCAGTGTACTGAATCATTAGAATCAGTTCATTTAAAAAATTTGTTCAAAAGATTTGTGCTTGACCAGAGCTACGACTGCGTAGTCCCACTCACTGAACTGAAACACGGCCGAACGTTCAGTTCAGCTCGCTAACTAGTGAGCTGAGAACGGTTGTTCGTGAAGGATAAGCTAGTGAGCTGAGAATTTAGCTGGATAAAAATTAGGGTTTGAAAAAATCCAGTGTACCGAAAAATCGTACGGAAAACAGCTGACGGTTAGTACCAAAAATGAAAACAGGCGAACCACGGTTCATATATTAGCACATTATTTTATTTTAATTGAATTTAGTTTTCCAGTTAAAAAAGTATAGACAGAGCTTTTTCCCACAGAATATTTAATAGCCAAAGAACCAAGCACTTTCTTTCCATATTTTTAATAAAATGTTTTTGTTTCGATTTTATTCTAAACAATTTAGTTTGAAAGAATGTGTTTGGCCATATAAATATATAAAATATGGCCATTTTATTTTACTAAATTTCCCAAAATGGTTGTTTTAGCCCTGGATGCTGATTTCTTTATCGTGACTTGTTCTAATGGCTGCTTGACAGAAAAAGTGCTATCTGATATACGTTGGCTAAGTAGATACATTGTTTTCTCATAAAATGTAGTACTTTTAGACATGTAAAAAAAAATTTAAAAGTCTTGTTATTTCATTGAAAATAAACAGCACACTTAAAAGTGATTTTCGATTAGTATCCATTTATTATCCATTATTCCATACCGTACCCACTCTCCTCCCCAGAGACTCCTCGCTCCTTGCATTCGCTACCAGCAAGAGGAATGAAGCCACACCCTCTGGGGACGAGATTGTACCGTACCGTGAGCTCTGTATCGTGATACACTGAACTGACGGTACGGTTTGTACCGTCACATCCCTAGTACGTTCAGTGAACAAATCACTGAACTGACGAGTCTGTGAACGATAGTCAGTCAGTGAACGACCAGTTCATGTTCGCTCGCAACTGACTGAGAGCTCAACTGAACTGACTGAGAAATGAACAAATCGTTTCAGGAAGTGATTCAGTTCAGTTCTTTCACCCAAAAGATTCATCTATTTTGAACGAATCATTTGCGAACTACACAACACTAATGCAGCTATGAGACAAAACATTCAGTGATGCTATTCCAAAAGTAAAATTAGACACATTATACATCGTTAGAAGGCTTATTCTGTCACTTATTGGACCGAGTAACTGTTGATCAAGCCAGATTGTACTACAAAGGACGACAGCACCAGAAACGTGTGGTATTACGCACAGCTATTTTGGAAGGTACCCAGGCTTCACAAATGAGCATATATTTCAAACGGATTGTCAAACAATATATGACCACTCTGTCTAGAAAGGGACATCTCTCCATGTAAAACCAATGTTAAGGTTGTATATTTATTCCATATTGAGTCGCAGATATTGACAGTAGAATGACATGGTATAATTTTTGAAAATTCATCTTGTTTATTTCAGTGTTCAGTGAGCAGAATTTTTCACAGCTGTACTGGCATACCTTCGGCTATTGTTGGCTTTATCCCTTTGCTACGATGGAATTTTTAGTGGTAAAATAATGTTTTCATGTATGCCCAGGTCGACACTATTATCCAGTGTGTCATGCGTGGAGGGGGTGTAGTTACAGATGAGACTGCAGGGAGGGAGTGCTTTGTAAATGCACAACCAGCGTGACAATGGTGGCGCTGCGAAACTCCGTGTTCAGCATAGTTGTCCTGAATCGTCTATTAATTACATTACATTACATTACATTAATAAAGCGAGAACACCGAGTTTGTGTTTTCAACTCATAATTTGGTTAGAGGAGCACAGAATGTCTGAATTTAGCAATCTAGGCATGCTGGCGTGCTGACCACTAGGGGCTTTGCGCTAAGAGGTTAAGACTGAAATATTATGTTTTACTACTGCTTGTTTTTCAGCTAAATCAAGTTTACATTTATGTTTTCTGTGGAATTAAAATGTTTTAGTAATTTGCATTAACATGTTATAAAACTAAGAGAACCCACCTGCACAAACCTGCAAGTTGTAGGATGATTTCATTTGACGTTAAAGCTAAAAGTGCCATTTTTGTTTTGAATTTTACTGGAATTTTATGCTAATTAAATCAAAAAGAATCCTTCACCTAAATTATTTAAATGCATCACAACAACACTTGCTCATCCCAACTTGTGTTCATCACAATTAACACTGAAACTGGTGTCACATTTGCAAATACTGTAAATAATATAACTACGATGAGTTGTTATTCCTGGAGAAAATTATTAAGTATTGTTTTCATAACATGGAGTAAATTATCTGTATCTTCTCTGACAAGGAAAAAAGGCATCTGAAATACTGCCGATTACGATGTCCATGTTCTGTCCAATAAAGGTTCTTCCACTCATGCTACATCCTTATCAGAAACAAAAGAACAGTACAGGCCTGGGTAAATTATCTGCATTCTGTTTAGTACAGATAAATAACAGATGAAAAAATAAAATGCAATTGTGCTAAAACACATTAGTCAAAAAGTTTTTAAAAATTACCAATTAAAATAAGATAATTGCAAAAATGAAAAGGCAATGACTCAAATCTCTTAAAAGCAATATGATGCTATCTTGTTGGGATATACTCCACAAACCTCACGTGATGGTTATATGTTCAGACATGGTACTGTGCAGTTTTTGTTGTGATACTATAAACCCTGTGAGAAAGCCTAGATTGAACAGAGCCCAGGGACTTACATCAGTGAAAATGAGAGGGAGGCACTTCTCAGCCTGTAAGTCTTAATTGAAATGCAAGTTCAGGCTTCATTTCCTAATTATCCTAATCACACAATGAATGGCAAAGATTAACCTTGATAATTCCTTTCCTTGGAAATTGCAGAAGCTGAGGGTTTAGAGAAATTGACAGAACAGAAAGAGTCTGAAGCAGGCCTATGAAAATGATGAACATGAGCTTGCTGTGTTAACCACTGCCTTGGTATTGATTGACCACAATGATTGTTCCCACGGCCTAATGTCTGGTAGCAACAACATAGTGCTTCAGGTTGTCATTGTACCACTTTCCCCCATCTTTCCCAGGACTGACTAACACAGCAAAGACCTGACAGCAAACAAAGAGAAGTGCTTATCTCTGCTAAATAGCACTTCCATCATACACAGATCATATCATGCCAACAGAATTTTCATGCACCGCCTTCAAGGGTGACCAGTTAAATTTACTATAATTGATTAAGTGAGTACTGTATGAGTGTGTGAGTGAATGGTGTGTGTGTGCTGCGATAGATTTGTGGCCTGTCCAGGGTGTATTCCTACCTCTCGCACAATGCATGCTGGGATAGGCTCCAATAACACCCGCAATCCTGCCCAGGTTAAGCGGGTATAGATAATGGATGGATGGATGGATAGGACTGAATTTCAGAAGATGTCTTCTATACTATGAGTACCTTCTCTTCAACAAAATTACTTAAGGCTTTTATACACTGTTTATTCACTATTGGTTAATCAGAAATGGAAAATCCAGGTTCAGAAAGTAAAAGTCCTCCCCAGTATTTTGTTCTATTCAACAGGGATTGCTAATTAGCACAATTCTTCACCAAGGAGGTAGAATTAATTACTGAAATCAGGTGACTGAGTTCATGGGTAGAGGAAACACATGGCAGGACATTTTTGATTGGAAATATTCATTCCCCCTTCAGATTGTCAAATAAATATAACTTATCTAAAGTGTGCTGTTCAGTCCACAAGGCTGTCGTTTGTAATGGCACTGTAAGTAACGTTAGGCTGAATTCATGGATGGTAAATGGTAAATGGACTGCATTTATATAGCGCTTTTATCCAAAGCGCTTTACAATTGATGCCTCGCATTCACCAGAGCAATTTGGGGTTAGGAGTCTTGCTCAGGGACACTTCGACATGCCCAGGGTGGGGGATCGAACCGGCAACCCTCCGACTGCCTGACAACTGCTCTTACCTCCTGAGCTATGTCGGTCTCTTCAAACTTCATTCTGGCTTTTTTATGCCGGTCTTGGAGTAGGGGCTTCTTCTTTGCATGTCAGCCTTTCAGGCCATGGTGATAGATGATTCTCTTAATGGCTTGGAATAATGGTTGATCAAAGCCTTTCAGGTTCTAGGCACTGTGCTGTAGCAGTAAAAAAAAAAAGGCTAACGGGATGCTGGGATGTATAGCAAAAGTATTGAGTATAAATCTCAATATAAGGTTGTTATACTTATCTAATACATTTGTTAGACCACACTTGGAGTATTATGTGTAGTTCTGGGGACCAAACTACAAAAAAGATATAGAGGCTCTGGAAAAGGTTCAACCAAATTAATTCCTGGTATGAAAGATAAAAGCTGAGGAAAGACTTAAGCTTCTTAATCTCTTCAAGTTTAGTCAAAGGAGACTCAGGTGATTTGATTGAGGCTTTTAAATTCATCAAGGCGATCAACAAAGTGAACTACAAGAGATTCTTCAGGTTGAATTCTGTTAGTAGAACAAGGGGACATAAATGGAAATTAGCATAAGGTAAATTCTGTACAGATATTAGGAAGAATTTTTTAACGCAGAGAGTAGTCAATGTGTGGAATAGCCTGCCAGGTCACATAGTGGAGGCAGAAACCCAGGGGATTTTCAAGACTAGGCCTGATATATTCTTTAGATATATTTACCTTACTTTACATTACATTATACATTGTATTACATACATATATATATATATATATATATATATACATATATATATATATATATATATATATATATATATATATATATATATATATATATATACGGTGTAGTTGTCATCTGGACTCCCCCACCACTGCGGTCCAGCCCCTTCTCCACCCGGCCCACTTCCGTCGCCACTTGCTGCTCCCCACCTTCGCCACCCGGCCCTGCCCATCATCTGAGCCACTACCCCCATTTAGTTGCCACCAATTTTATCGATGTAAACATTGACTGACTGACCATGTTGGTCACCAATGTCGGTCACCACTGACTTATTAGTAAAAACTTAGTAATGCAGTTTTAATATTTCACGTTGTTTAATTTTGTACCCAATATCCAATCATCACCATTACAGTCTCTCAGCTTCTTGAACAGGCAACTGTTCCTGAAGAAAGTCATGTGTGCACACAGGTCTACTCATGCATCTCAGCCTGCCTTGTGACATCTCATAATGGATGAACAGCTGACACCTGCAGCTTAATCTGGCTTAGACTGAGCTGCGTTACATGCCTATGAAGTCCTCTCTCCTCCAGGAGCTCTCATCACCTTGGTCAACCCTATAGTAACTGCCACAAAATATAGAACTATAGTGGCTGCCATGAAACTTGGAGTGATGCAGATTCTTCCGTAGCAATATCTGAACATTCTGACACTCAGCTGCAGGTTCTCTCCATCCTTACACACTGGCCAAATCACTCCATTCTACAACCTCTTATCTTGGTCATGTCACCTGTTTGTTGCAGCCCCCTGTGGGGAATAAGCTGCTCACAGAAATCAGAATGGCAAAGTCACTGGCCATCTTCTAGCATTGACTTAAGACTCACCTCTTCAGATTGCATCTGGCTCCCTGAATTAATTGTCTTGCATTTGAATAGCATTTTAAGGGTGTATTAGCAGTGATTTTGAATGTCGATACTAGCCATGTTACTAATGTTTTGGTTATTGTATTACTTAGCCTTATATTGTTTTATATCAGTAAACCATTGCTTATTTTCTGGTGCACTGTGTAGGAACACTCGATCAGTCTGTGCCGATCAATGGAAATGACTTTCTTTAACAGCATGCAGCGCATCTGATGACATCAGCATTCTAGATACTGGTCATACTCCACCAGTGTGGCGCGCCGCATTCTAGATACTGGTCACACTCCACCAGTGTGAAGGTCCCCCCTCCCTCCACCAGTTAGGGAAAGTTAGGGACAGTAATCAATCTGCCTCTTTTCGCCCTCTCTCTTTCTGCGCCTTCACCCATTGTCCCTTGAGTGCCCACATACTGTGGAACTCCTATGGGTCTAACTCGAGTTCTCAGAACTCTGTAGAACTCCAATTCAAAGGGCTTGCAGAACGCCTAAGATCACGGCAGTCACCGATTTATCTAAATGCACAGATAAAGTCACTGTACACAGCAACCAGGCTCTGTAGATTTAGCTTGCCTGCGGTGACTAAGCCTGATCCATCCCGCGTGGAAACCAGTGCACGCCTGACACTGCGCCGACTAAACACGACGAGCTGCAGGAAGAATAACCTTGCTGACGACCGACCGGGGGGACAATCACATCACCGTTGCTACGGAACAAGGATTCGGTTTGCGCCGCGCGCCCCACATCTGGATACTTCCACAATTTTACAACGCCAAGACTGTTCTCTCCAGGACCCCACAGCGATCACCGGAGGCCGCTATCTGCATGAAGGGATGAACAGTAAGACTGAGCAAACTTTCCAGGCAATAGTTTAGCTTAGTTTGCATTGAGGTTAATATGACATTGTGTGTTTCTGTTTTGCCTTTTAAAATAATTTACACTGGCAATGTAATCGTAGGAAATCAATCATATGCATGGTCTTTCTCTCTCCCTTTCTCCCCGACTAACTTTACAACCCTAACGACATCACACTCGTTGTATAGTCGGTAGTGGCGAATAACTAGCTTGGTTGCATGTATTGCTTAACAGCTGAAGTCACGCTTCACTCTCCGGCATTACCGGAAGCAACATACTCCTTCCTACCTGAGCTAGGTTGTTCAGCCACGCCGGTTACACTGTACCCCACACATACGCGACCACACGCCATTTACCCTTCCCCCTTTCATCCACAGACAAAAGGGACACGTGTGCACACAAGCATACGCACCCCTACCTTCCCGTATTTAGCAGTTTCCCCATTTAGATCAGTTTGTGTATGTTCTGTATGTATGTTTGTTCATTAAATCATTGTATTAAACCTGTGTCTGTTTTGATCCTGCTGGAACGTGAGAATCTGAGTCAAAATAGCCTATCCAAGAACTACATCCTTCCAGTTATCTCATAAATCTTTGATTTAATTATTTGATCCTCAATATTTGTCATTTTGATTGTTAATTGAAGTTCCAAATTTATGTTTGATTAGTCTAGATAACTATAATTTTATGACATTACATTACAGGCATTTGGCAGATGCTCTTATCAAGAGCGACGTACAACAAAGTGTATACCCATAAACAGGAACAAGCGTGTCGGAAACCCTAGAGAGAAGTACCGTTCCAAGTGCAGGGAGCAACCGCATAGTTAAGCTTTGACCCTGTAGGTTAAACTGATTAACATTAACACAAACAAGAACAGAAACAACGCAGTCTATGCAAAAATACGAGCAGCAATTAAGACACAAGTGCATTAACTAAGTCAACTACGAAACAGCTACCTAGTTACAACCCTAAGCTTACAGTCAAATGAGACTGATTTTTAATTGTGCGGTTATACCGCTTTGCCTACATAAGTGGTGCCCAATGTGAGAATATAGAAATATAATCCTGACGTAAGTGTAAGGCTATATTGTCATTTCCCCGACAACTGTGTTATGTACTCTTGTGATATGTTATTTTGTTCTGTTATCTTGTGCAAATGTGGTCTAATGTATTTTCTGTCTATACTGTCCATATAGCCTTTTATATGCACCTGTGCTTTGGAATTCACTCTGAATGCCAACATTAAAAATGAATGAATAAATGACTCAAATGAATGACCAAATAAATGCAAGAAAAATGTTATTCTGTGTAAATTAATGTACACAGAATAAACCGATAAAATCTGACAAAATGGGTATTTATGCATTTATCAGCCAATTTATTTGTTTCCTTTATTAGTACTTTCTGTATATAAGTATTTATTGTGATGCCAGGAAGGGAACTGGGATATATTCATTGCAATCACATGAGCTGCAGCCCATTACCTAATTATGAGCTCTATAAGAGGCCTAGCTTCAATAGTGCTTTTAGTTGGCCTTTAGGAGTGGAGCTACGGGCAATTTGGTGGGTTGGTAACAGTTTTTGCATGGTATTTGTTAATCCCTTTCCTTTGAAGGGGTTGGTTGTCAGATTGGCCTTTTTGTATTTTCCGAAGGGTTTTTACTACTTTGGGCTGCGTTTCCGAGTTTCGATGTACCTTAACGTTTTACAAAGGTTCCTAAGGTATACCTTTCAAAGGGAAACCGCTTTTTTACGAGTGTTTCCCAGACTATATCTTTTGCCTTAAGGGACACCTCAAAGGTACATCGTAAGTTGGAGCTGGCCTTCACTGTGGTGCTAAAAGTTTATCAATTGATGCCAAGCGAATCGATTGTCTCACTTGTAAAGGCTTATGAATGACGTTTTAATATAACAAGTGTTGTCATAATCATTTTACATCAATCTAATATTGCAGAAGAGGAAGCTATGCCTACTAGAGATCATCTGCTAATCTCTTTAAGAGTCAATTAAGACGAGACCTTGTGATAGTTTCAATAAATACGTACATATAGGCTACAAAGGATAAATAAAAAGCATCAATCGGGACATATAAGCCATAGTCTGGGACTTCGTGGAAGCCCAGAAAAAAAGGATATAGGCTACATATGGGTGAATTATTCTGTTCTTATTGAAACAAAGGTCTAATGTTAATTTGTTTTTGTCACACAATATATAGGCAACAGTAGCAGAATATCCACTGATTCCCGCAAACTTTTCTCTGCAATGCAAAAATGATCGTAGATGAAAGGCAATTTGCACGTCTGTGGAAACTGATCATGATTAATTCTATACCGGGTATGCCTTATGAATAGGTCTACCTGTTAAAGTGAGTTGTTCATCCACCTTAATTTGCTGTTGGATAATCTTAAGTTTAACCAAGAATATAATTATTGGGTTGTTTACTGAAAATCGTAAAACAACATGGTAAGAAAAATGTTCCGTAATGTTGATATTTACCCAGTGCTGTTTTGTTTTATATAGGAGGTGTGAGCTAAAGGAAGGGGATGTAGATCATTTGGCTATGTTTGTTCATTATGAGCCACCGTATCTGTATCTGTGTTCATGGCTAGGCCAATCATACTTAAGCTAGGCCCTATACTTAATTACCATCATGATGGGAATAGACAGGTAAAACGACAATATTCTCATGACGTGCTATGCACAGAAACGTTGATTGGATAATTACTTTTCGTAAAGTTAATATTAAACTATGTCATTTTCGCATGCCGATGTGCTACTAGATGCGCACTGTAGTACAACTGTCGATTTGAAAAGCAAAATGTTGGCATAATAAGGCAAAACTCTGACAGAATTAGCGGAGCACAGAGCTAAGGGACAGCTTACGAGTGCCTCAGACCACCCTTTTAAAGGTATTCCTTTCATAAGGTATACCTTAGCTAAGGAGACGCTGGGAAACCGCTCGAGACCTAAAGGAAGACCTTAAGGTATACCTTACGACGCACGTCGCGCTAAGGAGACTCTGGGAAACGCAGCCTTGGTCTTTTGGACAAATAAAAGATGGTAAGCCAAAGCTGTTCTTTTGTCTTGTCTGTCCACCACATGAGCAGTGGCTTCCCCAGCCCTGCCTCACATTATTTATTTCTTGGTTAATTTACTTCTCTATATAATTATTGTCATATTACTTCTGCAACCCCTTCATTATCATATGGACAATCAAAGTAAGTTGTGGTGTCGCCTTATTCCCATTGGTGTGTAGATTGACTGTATATGCCTTGCTTCAACACTGGTTGCTTCTACTATGTTTATGTTAGTAGGGAAGAGCAGGCTGCAAAATGTCACAGAATTTTTTTTTTTTTTTTTAGGTGGTTGTATCAGAGCTTGAACAACATATTTCAGGTTAAACACTCAAAATCACTGTTGCATCATTTTCAAGTCGGAATTACAAGCTTTCAGTCAGTACAGTGGTCTAAAATATCTAATGGTCCAGAAACATATCCAGAATCTCTCCAAAATTAAATAAAATGCTTTTTGTCCATTATAAAGCATATAAATGAGCCCCTTATGAATTTTTAAGATGGAACATTGCTATCAGGTTAAAAAATAATGCAAAAATATTGTCATACAATGCGGTACAGTACCTAAATGTGTAATTAACTCTTGTATGTATTTCTATACTTTGTACTCTCGTATGTTTTCTTGTATGGGGATGAGACGATGACATGAAAACAATTCTCAACCGTCCACCATGTTTTGGCAATGCTCCAACTCTCACGTCATCACTGTTGCATGCTTCACAAAAACTATTACACTACTAACTAACGCTTACATTACAGTGTGAAATATCCACATTATATAATACCACTAACCTATTTAAAGACACTCAATTTCAAAAATAACGTATATAACCAAAATATTTTGAGCAGTATACTTACATAGCAATGATGAAATCTTATCTGTTTTCAGTAGATGGAGACAGAGACAGGAAATCAATGATATAGTTCTATCCGCTCCTGTCTTACACCAGAAAACGATGTCAGCTAGGTCTATCAGCAAACATATGGCTTAGCTATGCTCAGAAGTCCTCAATAATAATTGTATTTTCCAAGAAATTACGAAAAATTGTTGACAAGGTTTCATTAGCAGCGTCTTCGTTTTACTGCTACCACGTGAATGCGTAATTGAATGCGATGATAAGAAAATGTCCGGGTATGCTGACCTATAAAACGCTATTCCAAAAGCAAAATTAGACATGTTATACATCGTTAGAAAGCTTATACTCTCACCTACTGAATAAATTAATCAATCAAGCCAGACTCTACTAAAAAGGGCAACGAAGTCGTAAACAACAGGTGTGGTATTACGCACAGCTATTTTGGAAGGTACCCAGGCATCACACATGCGCGTATGTTTCCCAAACAGATTGTCCAAGACAATATATGACCACTCAGTCTCAAAAGGGACATCTCTATGCATAAAACCAATGGTAAGTATATTTATTCAATATTTAGTCCCAGATATTGACTGTAGAATGACATGGTATCATTTTTAAACACTTTTTCTCGTTTATTTCGTTATTCAGTGAGCGGCGTTTTCACTGCTGTGTAGGCATATCTTAGGGCTATTGTCGGGTTTATCTTGTTGCTATGACGGAATACGATTTTAGTGGTGAAAGAATATTTTTTTATGAATGCAAAGATAGACAATATTGTTCATTATGTCATGGGTGGGGGGTGTTTTCTAGATGAGACTGCAGGGAGGGGGTGCGTGTTAAATGAACGACCAGAGCGACAATGGTGGCACTGCGAAACTCTGTATTTGGCATAGTTGTCGTGTATCGTCTACTAATGAAACTAAAACAATGCGTTTCTGTTTTTAACTCATACTTTGGTTGCAGTAGCACCGAATGTCTGAGTTTAGTAATCTCGGCACGAAGTCGTGCCGACCAATAGGGGCTTTGCGCTAAGAGGTTAATAGACACATATGTTTAATTATGGCATCTCTTAAGCATTTACATGCAATGCGCATAATAGTGTGAAAGAGTACAAACACGTAGCTACACAATACAGTATAGACAAAACAAAACAGTGGTCTTTGTGTTCACAGAAAATTAGAAAACTACTGATGGGTCTCCAGGGTGGTCTTTGCTATGTTGTATTTGCTATATATACATGTAAAAAAAAAAATTTAATTGACATCCTGTTGCCAATAGACTATTGATTAACAAATTGACAAGATTTGTTGAAATCAGACCTGATCTTCGAGAATATATTTAATACAACCTCAATGGAAAAATAGCTCATTTGTGACATGTGGTATCGACTGATACAGCTGTTTGGTTCCTGTTGAATTTCTTCCATTTTCGATCCATAGAATAATGTCTTCTGTTTGACGTTTTCACTGATAGCCTATACGTAGGCTATGAAAAACATTTAAATGTAAATAAATTAAACACTGTAACATCAAATTGTATTGAATTATCTTACTTTGTGTGAACTTTAAAAGTTATTAAGACTGATAAGTGTACCCCTCACTGCGTCCGTCCCAGATGCAGCTTCAGATCATCATCTCCTGGTAGGGAAATTCAAGCTAAGGCTGAAGAGACATCACCAGGCCAAAAGTCAAAGAGCGAAATACAACACTGAATACCTCAGCAATGCTCGAGTGGCAAAGAAGTTCAAGGAAACCCTCTCAAGGGAAAACACAGAGCTACAGCTGAAGAGGAGTGGGAACACCTAAAAGCGGCTTCGAGCTCAACCTGTGAGAACACCCTAGGGAGAAGAACCCAAAAGCACAAGGAGTGGATAACACCAGAAACCCTCAACGCAATCCAACAGATGAGAGAGCTCAAAGAAAAAGTGAACAACTCAAGAACAAGAGCTGAAAAGACTTTGGCCCAAAAGGAGTACAACAGATGCCACAAAGAAGTGCGTAAGAACATCAGGAGGGACAAGAGAACACAGGTGGAGAGGCTAGCTAAGGAGGCAGAACTTGCGGCGACTCAAAGGAACATGAAGGAGTTATATACCATCACAAGGAAACTGTCTGGGACACATCCACATAGTAATAAACCAATTACAGACAAGAACGGCCAACTGCTTTCAACCCAGGAGGAACAGCTCAACAGATGAGTAGAGCATTTTGAAGAGGTCCTAAACAGGCCACCACCGGCAGAACAGCCACATATTCCTAAGGCCAGGATAACACTACAAATCAAGTGTGACAGACCAACAAAAACATAAATAAAGGCTGCAATCAAGCAACTGAAAACTGGCAAGGCTGCTGGCCCTGACAATATTCCACCTGAAGCCCTTAAAGTAGACTTATCAACAGACATGCTCTACGGCTTCTTTGGGAGAATCTGGGAAGTATAAAAGACACCCACAGAATGGGCAGGGGGACACATTGTGAAACTGCCAAAGAAAGGTGACCTAAGAAAATGTAACAACTACCGAGGGATCACCCTACTTTCTGTACCCAGTAAAATTATCAACCGGGTCATTCTCAACCGTCTCTAAGAAGCTGTACACAAGGGGCTCCGGGACCAGCAAGCAGGATTCAGGAAAGATCGCTCATGCACAGACCACATAGCAACACTACGCATCATCATTGAATAGTTTATTGAATGGAACACGTCCCTGTACATAGACAGGACAACACTATGGCGCCTAATGGACTACTATGGAATTCCCACTAAGATGGGGCGACATAGCTCAGGAGGTAAGACCGATTGTCTGGCAGTCGGAGAGTTGCCGGTTCAAACCCCGCCCTGGGCGTGTCGAAGTGTCCTTGAGCAAGACACCTTACCCCTAACCCCTAACTGCTCTGGCGAATGAGAGGCATCAATTGTAAAGCGCTTTGGATAAAAGCACTATATAAATGCAGTCCATTTACCATTTACCAAGATCATAAACTTAATATAGAACTCGTATGATGGAACCTCATGCAAAGTCATGCATGCAGGCCAGCTCTCCCAGAGCTGTACTGTCAAGACGGGCGTCAAACAGGGATGTCTACTTTCACCATTCCTGTTCCTCCTGGCAATTGATTGGATCATGAGGAAACAACTGAAGGGAAGAGAAATGGGATTCAGTGGAAAATGTGGGAGCAGCTGGATGACCTGGACTTTGCGGACAACATAGCTCTCCTTTCACAGAGGGGGTGCTTACTTGATGAATTCCTTTACATTGTTATGAACTGTTCTGTTGCCGCTCCATTTTCAATTTATACCGCTAGTTCCGCAATAGTTCCGGTGAATAAGGTAAATACGAAAATAAGGTTATTTACCTTAGATAAACATTTGATCGTGTGGCCCCCCCCTTGTGGTCGTGTGGCCCCCCTAGCGGTTGTGGCCCTAAGCAACCGCATACAGCGTTTATGCCATGGGTCGGCCCTAGGTTCAGGCCTGATGTTTGCTCTGTTTGCCTTTTTCTCTGTCTCTTGCCTTGCTGTGTGTCTTTGTGACAGTTCTCTGTATAAAGCGCAATACAAATAAAACTAAATTGCATTTAATTAAATTAATGCTTATACTGGCAAGACATTCAGAGATTTGAGACTGGCTAATATAGCTGTAAGTGCTAGTCTTTCTCTTTGACAAACAATTTGTTCCAGTTAGCTGCATCACAAAGGTTGACCCATATTGTTCAGCAACGAATGCATCTTAACTAGGCTACTGTTGTATGGTGCACAGCTCAAGTTTGGGCCACAGACTGCCGTTCTGGTTGATCAGATACCTTAGCTGCGCCCCTTCATTATCATATGGATGAAAAAATACAGAAATAAATATATACAGAAATAACTGAATCAAGAAATAAATATGGAAATAAACATATACTGAAATAAATGATTTAACAAATAAATACGGAAATAAATATATACATATACAAATTAATGATAATTTATTTATATATTTAAATACAGCATTATCCATTTGTCATATTTTATCAATTTATTTACTTCTGCATGCACATTTTACATTTTAGTTTTTTCATTTATATTTATGTTTCTCATAATGTACACTACCAGTCAAAAGTTTTAGAACACCCCCAGTTTTTAAAGTTTTATTGAAATTTAAGCAGTTCAATTTAAGCAGTTAAGTCCAGTGAATTACCTGAAATGGTGCAAAGGTAAGTGCCAGAGGTTTAAAAAAAAGTTTAGGTTACCAAAAATGAAAATAATGTAAATTTCAGAGTTTTTTTCAGAGGCATTTTTCAGGGAACAAGTAATGGGTTAACAACTTATAGCTTTTCTGCAGTAATGGAAGGACATTAAGCCTTGAAAGTAGATGCAAATAATTCCTACAGGTGTCCCAACTTTTTTTGATTACTTACAAACCCTCTGTCTGTATAAAATCAATGTTGGAACAGACTGTATTACTACACCCTCTGAAGCATTATTTGGACAATATTGCACTGCAGGAAGTAGTATATTGCTATCATAATGGCGATAAAAAGGCAATTAACAAAGGAAGACAGAGAGACCATTATAACCCTTAAAAGTGTAGGTCTTTCCTTTAGAGAAATTGCAAAGAAAGCCAAGGTATCAGTGAGTACAGTTTCCTACAACATCGAAAGGCACTTGGAAACTGGAGGAAACTCTGACAGGAAGAGGTCCGGGCAAACCCAAATCCACAACAGAATCAGAAGACAAGCTTCTGAGAGTCAACCGCATTCATGATAGGTGGCTCACAGGACAACAGCTTAACAGTGGTCGAAGTAAGCAAGTCTCAGTTTCAACAAGAAGAGAAGCTTCAAGCTGCAGGTTTGACAGGTCAAGTGGCAGTACGAAAGCCATTGCTAAAATGGCAAACTAAGAAAAAGAGACTTGCCTGGGCCATGAAGCATAATTCTGAAGATTATGGACCGATTAATCAAAATTTGAAATTTTCGGTTCATCACGCATGGTTTTTGTACGCCGGTAAGTAGGTGAAAGGATGGTTCCTCAGTGTGTGACACCAAATGTCAAACATGGAGGAGGAAACGTGATGGACTGGGGCTCTTTTGCTGGATCCAGAGTTGGCGACTTGCACAGAGTGACTGGCACCCTGAACCAAAAGGGCTACCACTGCATTTTGCAGTGCCATGCAATACCCTCTGGTCTATGCCTAGTTGGTCAGAGGTTCATCGTACAGCAAGATAATGACCTAAAACATATCTCCAGGCTATGTCAGAACTACCTTAGAAGAAAAGAACAAGATGGTAGGCTTCAAATCATGGAATGGCCAGCATAGTCTCCGGATTTAAACCCTATCATGCTGGCTTAGGTTGAAATGGACAGAAAGGTGAAAGCAAAGTAACCTACAAGTGCAACACATTTGCGGGAACTTCTGCAACAGTGTTGGGAAGATCTTTCCAAACAATATTTGATTTCCATTGTAGAATGAATGCCACGAGTGTGTTCAGCTTTTATATCTGCAAAAGGTGGCTACTTTTGAATTGTGTTAAACAGAACGATTCCATGATTTCTTTTTTTTAATCTCCAATTGTTTATTTGTTCTATGGTTTAATTTCCGAGTACATTAAGACAACTGTCATGGTCCTGTTTTCCTGTCTGTTTCCCTTGTTAGGCCGTCAGATGGCGGCACTTCTGTTTTGTGTCCTGTTCCCCCCTGTTAATTGTATTATTGTTTGTCTCGTTATTCTATCATTGTTCCCACCTGTGTCTTGTTATCCCCTCCTTCTGGTTTTATTGTTTTTTGAGTTCACCTGTGTCTTGTTACCCCCTGTCTATTTAAGTTCTTTGTCCCCTTGACTTGGGTGCTGGTTCCTTGTGTTTGTTTCCAACGTATGTTCAGATCGTATGTACCTGCCTGCGTTTTTTTACCTGTTTGTGTTTGTTCCTGACTTGTGTTTGTTCCCGATCTGTGCTTGTTTTTGACCGTTTGTATCTGCCTGTGTTTTTGACCTGCCCTTGTGCTCCGCCTGCCTGTGTTCTGCCCTGCCCGTGTTTGGTGAGTTCCTCTTGTCTTCTGTTTTATTTAGATATTTTTTGAGATTGTGTTTTTGTCCATCGTGGCCTTTTCTGTTCCCTGTTTGTTTGCCTTTTTTGGTTAGTAAAGTCTTTGTTAATTTTCCCTTTTTTGAGTTTGTCTTTCTTTACTCTGCGCCTGGGTCCCACCCCCGTACCGTGACAACAACTGCGTAAAGTTCAATAAAAACTGGAAAAATGGAGGTGTTCTAAAACTTTTGACCGGTAGTGTAGGTAGCCTAATAAAAGTTTTATGATGTGTTTTTCATTCTGACAATATTAAACTTGTTTATTGTTGTGTAGTTGGCTTATTCTTTTTAATCCTTGTATTCATATGGTTATTATTGGCCTATAATTATTCATCACACAGCATACTCTACTTGAAATACAATCAAACATTTTGTTAAAAATAAATGTAACTAACAACCAGGTAATTTGAGAGGGCAGAACATATTTGCTCCTCGCTAATTTTATTCCTGATACCACATCCATCTGGTAACATTTTTTCTGACTTTGCTTTTGCCGTTGTAAACTTATATTTGAGAGGGTAATTCCTCATCTCCTTTTCATTCTTATATATCATAATTCAGTTGATCAAGTTGTGCGAGTGCAGTGTCCAAAAATCAATTCACGCTGAAACTGTAGGCTAGGCTATATTTGCCGTGTAGTGCAGCTTTATAAATGGATGCAATATAAATGCTGTCGGAATTTCTTAACAAAAATGATGGTATTGAAGATAAAGTTAACAAACGACAGAGTCTGGAGCTCCTTTATATAATTTAATTATACGACCAGTTGGGAAGATGTACAAGTACAGTCTTCAAAAAAATTAAGTCCAATAGATTAGTTTATATAGTTTTCAAAGACAAAGAACTGTCGTTCCAGCCTATGATATTCATTTAATCACCATGTGCAAAGATTCCATTTACTAGTGTAGGGGACATGCCGCTACTTCTCATAGTGGGGCACCAAATTGTAGAGGATATACATCAATATCCTCACAGGTGGTGCCAGCATATAATAATCAGTCTCATAAATTAAGTTTACAAACTATAAATTGTCCATTTAAATTAATAATTAATTTGTTTATTTTAATAATAATCAATCTCAACCAAATCATAATATCATACATTCAGCTAATACTAAATTAATATAAATGATTTAGCTAAGAGGTGAAGGTATTCTGTTTAGTTCTTTTGATTAGCAGCGGCTGACTCAATTCAACACAAGAGTAATATCAATGCAGACAACCGTGTAAATATAATAGTTTATTAAACACAAAGTACCGAAAAGGACAAATCACAATTCTCTACAATGATGTATAATAAACTATGTGAGTGCATGTATGTGTGGGGAGTGTTGGATGTTGTGTGTGCATGTGCATGCATGTGTGTATGCGTATGTTCTCCTGTGTGGGGGTGGTGTATTGCGGACACGTGTTCAAGAGAACAAAGGAACAAAATTGAGTGTGAATGGAGGGGTTTTTGAAAGAAGCTGGAAGTAGTGATGGCGCATGGAGTGTGCCGAACACATGAAGGATATTGGCTATATGGCTATGGGTGTATGTTTTACGAGATCAACATGCCGTGTTAAGACCAATAATTAAAATAGATCACATGCAAGATATGGTCTGTGTGTGACATGTATTAAAACTAATGCAGCGCGGTGCATTTATCATTAAAACACAATAACCGTTAGCATCGTTATGTACATTTAGTCATAAATTACTATAATCAGCCCGTTGCTAATTATGCTATGCCCAGAGTTACAGCCTTACTTGAGTCCTTTGGTTCCGTTGTTGGAAATGATTCCTGGTTTCCAGTGCAAAGTCTGTGGGAGTTGTGGTGGAAAAGGGGAGGCCAAAAAAAACACGCAGCCTGATCCTTGCTGTTGGTCGCTTTCCTTGTGGGACTAACTCTGCAGGATGCGTCGGTCTTGCGTGGCTCTCCTGGTTGTTCTACCACCGCTAATCATAGGAGCGCTTCAGAGTGCCTCGTTTCTCCCGCAGCCGGTAGCCGAGGGTATACACTCCTTGCCCTGTTGCAGGCCTTGCAAACTCTTCCTGGCGTGTGGACTCACGCGAGAGGGAGACGGGAGAAGAATGGCGAGTCCAGGGAGAGGAAAATGGAACAGAGCGGGTGAAACAACGGCAACCTCCGTTTTATTAAAGGTTGCGCATTGTAAATTTACTGTAAGCCAAAACTCTAACAGGAAAGCTGTGGTAGGGGGTGTGGTTAAATGAGTCACTTTGAGGTAGACATATGGGCTTTGCAGTTTAGTGTCTTTTGTAGTCCATGGTCCCTACACTAGCCAATCATAAGTTAGGACCAGGGAGTCCATACCAGTACTGACCATGTGGGCCTGGAGGTCCTTTAATCCCCTAAAGCAGTTAATATATACCACAGCTGGAGTCTCCTCTAGCTTACAATCTAACAGGGACATTGGGTGAAACAGCGTACACTTTGATATGTATACTTTTAAAAGTACACCTTCTGAAATACATTTACCAAGTTACCATAAGATGTATATGATATTTCATATAATTGGTTATACTTTCTGTAAGTCAAATTTTTAATCATAGCCCATCAATGCTATGTAAAAAATTAAATAAATAAAAATTGTGTAAGTCGCTCTGGATAACAATGTCTGAGTCTTTGATTGTTTTTTTTTAAATTGAAAGTCTGAATGTTTGATTGAGTCAAAAAGTAGCAATCAGCACAGTGGACTCACATGTACAACACATCTCAAATATTTTATTTTTTTATTTTTTTACCATGACTCGACCAGGATCAATTATCATAAATTCTTGGCCCGAACCCCGGGTCCCAACATGCTCGGGCTGACTTTGAGAACTCTAATTCAGTCATTTGTTACTGTGAATCAGGGCAACATTTTAAAAATTAATATTGATGTATATCATCAATGTTTTAAAACAAAACCTGAAGGCAGTGCTATAAATTGGAAAAAATATAGATCATAAATATGCTTTAATCAGTGCAAATGTCATGACATTCTATATCTGCCTGCTATGTTGAGTGATTGTTTTGGCCTAAACTAAAAACAATAAAAATCAAAATATTTATTTCACCTTGGGTTTTGCATGATCAATTCTCTATTTCTGAATCAGTGGTCCCAAAACAGTTTTCATTGAAGGAACCAAATGTGTTTACATACAAAGAGTCATAGGAGTCTCTGAATCATGGGAATTTCAGTACCTCGTAGATGTTAACTGGGACATTGTTCTTTCTTAAATTAGATTTGTCAGGGCACATAGAAAGGTTTAGGGCCCAGGCGCGGAGATCACACGGAGGCAGAGCTAGGCAAAATAATAAGTCCCTACTGAATTAATTCAAGAATAAAAACAGAAAGAGCAACAAGGCAATGGGAAAAAACTAGATACAGGGAACTAGTGGCTAGTACAAACATGAAAGAGAACATGAAGACCAATCGCTGAACAAAAGAAAAGCAGGAACTTAAATACACTGAAAGGCACATACAGACAATCCCTCAAGCGAGAAGACATGCAGACTGGGGAAAACCAATAATACAAGTAGCAACATGCACGAGACATGAAACACAGGGAATGCACTGACACGTAGGTGCGAACTAAAACCAGAACTACAAGCACTGACGGCAATCTCCTCAGCTAGATCCATAATTAATCATATACTGCGGGCACTGACCTGACCGGACCTAGCTAGCGAGCTGCATATGTGGGATACAGCTTGGGTATCTTGGTAAGTTAGTGATCATACAAGACAATAGAGCCCTGGCACACTAATAAAGGAGAAATGAAATATCTAGAAAATGATACATCAAATTGCATTAAAGGCTATTATGAAATAAAAGTTTTCCATAAAAATGTATTTCGAAATACAATGTTGTTTTATATCCCTTTATTGTTTCACTGGTGAAAGAAAAATGGTGATTTATTTGCTCTTGTTTGTATTGATTTGGTGAAACTCACTGTGATAAGTACAAATTTCTAGCGTTCTGGAAATTAATTGAATAAATACAAGTAAGTTGAGACCAGGTTGAAAATTAGGGAAGGATTGTTGAACCACAGCCATATGCAGTGATTTAGGGTACAGTGGTTTAGGGTTTCATTTGATGCATTTGCCTCTGCGGTAGAGGTTCTGCTGGCCAGAGGGAAATGCTTGTGGGGTTCTGATAGTAGGGGATATTTGGAGATAATATTCATATTTTGGAAAAATAAAGCCCCGTCTAATATTGGGCTGGTATCAGCATAGCCACCATTAAAATATATTTATGGATCCGGTAACTCTCTTGTCATATTATAACAGTTTGCAATGTAAAATTTGTGTAAGACACTAATAGTGAGGTCAAACCTGTTTTCAGAAAACATATTTTGACAGTTTATTTCTCATGTCAACAGTGTTTTCTTTAATACAATTTTTTTAAATAGCTGCTTCCCTCTTCCTGTGTAAACACTTTAGTTGCAGAGGGAGGTGGCACGTTCTGCCCGCAATGTAATCACGGGAGTTTTGGCACAAATATAAAATGTCATGGCCGGCTCAAAAACCACGACAAATAACAGGAGGTGACACAAGAAGTTAAAGCAAAAAAAAAAACATTCATTTATATGAAACGACTAAAAATGCCAAAGTGCTATGAGATGTGGCAATCAGTAAGTCAGTAGTGTTGGCGTGTATGCATGAATGATAAAATAGTGAGTGGAGTGTTGAATGGTAAAAGGAAAAACAAAGACAAAGATGTGGCACGTAGGGAGCACAGTTTCCCTTTTCTCTCATCATGGAACAAGTGGGGTGCGCTCTTATAGTACTGGGAACACCGGGCCCAAGTGTTCCCAATAAACGACCTGACCACACCTACTGGGCATTTGCAACACAAAACACAAAGACAAGCAGCCAGCCCAACGGCTAAAAGAGGCAGGGTCGTTAAAAAAAAAAAATTGGTATCTGGACTCACTGTAACAGGTTATTCAACAAGGAAATATAGAAAATTAGAGTAGATAAAGCAGCTACATCATTTCAAAAGTGTACTGACAGTTCAACAATATAAGTTTTTTACTTTAGAAAATTATGATAATTTGACTTTGTTCATTTTGTGGCTTCTTAAAGTCTGTGAGTACGCAATACTTGTCAACCTATGCTTAATTGAAACCAGGAGATACATGATCGAAATGGTATGTGTTTTGCTTTAATGAGTACAAACATAAAAGGACATAATAACTCAAGCAGAGTTTAATGGAGAGACCCCAAACTGGCAGGTCAGTTAGAGCACAGGGCAGTGCAGATATGAATGTATTTTCATGCCCATGTTTTTAGTTTAGTTTAGTTTATTTGACAATTATTAAAATACATGTTACAGCAAATCATGCATCCTAAAATTATCAAGGATAGCACAAAAAGTCACAGACTTATTTCCATTGTGGTCCTTGGTCTCAGCACATAAACATACATAAACATTATTATCATTAGCCTACATCATTAAAGGTAAAACTAAACAAAATACAGCATTGTTAATAAAATATCTTACAAAATGTACAGATCTTATATACACTAAAACAGGAACCCTCCCTCCACTGTCAGTCTCCTGAATTTACTCTTGGACTTTTTCTAGGAGCCATTTCCTAATGTTCACCTTGAAACTATATAGGTTTAAGCCCTGTTTGATGGTCAAAGGCAACTCATTCCACTCCTGTGCTCCTGTGTGAGCAAATGAGCATTGCCCCATCTTTGTTCTGTACCTTAGAGGATGCAGGTTTGCTATGCTAGATCTGGCTATGTGGCTGTGTGATTCCCTAACACTAGGAAAATAGTTAATAGCTAAGATGTTTGGGGACCCTGTGATTGACTATTTTGTGCACCATGTTGAGCCTAAGCTGGGCTACTCTGGCCTCAACTGGTAGCCAGTTGAGCTCCTGAAAATGGCTCCTCCCAACATGATCACGAGGGCCTAGGCCCATCACAACCCTAATCAGCTTATTCTTGACACCTGTAGTTTCTTCTTTAATGAAACTGACAGCACCCCAAACCAGGCTAATGTTTAAAATGTTAGGCATGCTCTACAACTGTGTGTCTGTTCTTCCCTAATCTAAATGTAGGCATAGCATATAAACATGCTGCTAAAAGCACAAAAGGCACCATGAAATTTAGCAATTAATCTGTCTGTTTTAGGTATGAACACGGTAGCTAGGGTGATTAAACAAACAAAACAACACCAGCCATGTTTCGATCTGTGGCCATCTTGGCAGGTTTCTGCATTTTCAACCATTAAAGGACTAAGGGTGATACCTCTAAGTCAGAGACTTTTTTGTAAGCATTTCTGTGTTTGTGATATAGCCTCGCTGTGCGATTGCTGTGGTCATACCCTATGAGCTAGATTTCTATAACAAAGTGCAATATGCCAATACAGACATGCATTGTTGGGTCACAGTGATATTTCTAAAATAATCAGGTCAAAGGGCCCCCCTAAACTGGCTCCGTACCCCCTGTCCGAATACCCAAGCTCTGCCCCTGACTTATAGCGTTATGAGAGTAGGCAACATATCTCAACCTATTGGAATACGAGTAAATGAATACAGTATATTAGTTTTGCTGTACGAATAACACTAAATATTGGTTCATATTGCTGAAGAAAAATAACCCCACTCTAAAAGTTGCAAAAACGATGATGCCTTTCCCCCAATGATAGTAATTACAGGTAGAGAGAAGGTGACTAATTTTAACATCGTATTAAAGCAAACAACTGTTATTTTCTGGCAAGTCAGAAAACATTTGAATGGCATTTTTTATGAGTTTGGTGAACTTATAGGCTAAGTCTGACAGAATGACTTAAATTTTGGACAGTTTACTGAGTTCAATTCAGTAAATAAATACGGGCTGTTTGACCCATTTTCTTCACTCCCCCACTGCCTGACAATAGTCAGGTGTTGATACTGATTGTGAATGTGTCTGTCTGTCTTCTGGCACACTATTTAGCAACTGAACAATCAAACATCAAACATTATCAGTGGAATAAACTATTCACACTGTACGCAATTATGCCACCGTGGATAGACATATTTGCGCAAACAAATATATTTGAGAAAAATGGGTTAAATGATATTTAAACAGTAACAACAACAGACCACAGATACTGTAGGCAAAGCAGTACCGCAGTGGAATGAAATAAATCCAATGAAATGTGCTGCAATGCAATAACAAAGGCCAACATTCCGGTTGGTACACCTCGCAATTCCACAACTCGGCACAACACTTTGTTCAGATGGTCAATGTGGAGCTCTGTGGTAAGCTTGTAAGCCCAGAGTGTCTCGATGGCCGATATGAGTTCCACTTTGCTCTTGGGTTTGGCTTCACAGCGCACATACTCCTTCATCACATGCCAAACCAGCTCAGTGGGATTCCAATTACTCATTTGTGAAACAAAAGGAACCTGCATGTAGCAGGGTGAGTGGAGAATTTTCCACACATCAAATTGTTCAACAATAATTGTTTATTTCAATAATTCAGTAATTTTTTTAAATAATTGCCCTATTCGGTGAATGAGGAGCTAGATGCTGACAGGAGAGACATGACTACGGGCAATTTATCTTGAATTTCTAAATGGAAAACAATTTTACCCTATAGCTACTTTTTGCAGACATGGGGAGAGTCAGTATAAATGTAACAGATTTTGCTCATTTACTCAGAAAATATTTAGCGCAGCACTATGAAATTTTACTTCAAACAGCTCTGGCATGTCAATAGTAGCCTAATTACCCATTTCAGTTAGCCTACATTCATAACTTAATTGATATACTAACTATAACTATTACCGTAAATTACTGTACATCAAAACTTCATTGTAGCCTACTGTTGTAAAACAATCTACTGACCTGTGAATGAAGTTATGCTCATTGTTTTACAGCATTGCAAAAGTAAGCTTTTATCTCATTGACAACAGACCATTTAATTTTGAACAAGATCTTACATTAAATAAATGAAAAGTTTAATTAATTTGGCCATAGCCTTAGTGCTCACATTTGGCTCCTGGTAGTAGTTGTGTGAACGACAAGTAGTTCCTGTGGAAAAACAAAACAATTATGTTAATTTGCCTCTGCCGGGAAGACCTCTCACGGCAGCAGCGCCAAACAAACCCTAAAGCCATTGTAGGTGTATACTTTTAGTTTGTCACAGTGTACTGGTTATTATACAAAACCTGTCACACATAATATTTATGAGCACTACCTCTTGATCCTAAATGCTGTGTATATTACACATGAGAAAAGATATGTTGATATGAAATTTTCATGTAACATGCTATGTAAATTTCTACAATATACATTTTTATACAATTACGTGCAACGGGGGTCACTGGTTTCACCTTGTCTAGCCGGTCTGATTATGGGGAAATTTGAGTTAGATTTTGTTTGGAATAACCATCCTTTCTTCCAATTTGTGAAAGTATAGTATAGGTACATTGACGATATATTTATGATTTGGTCTGGCACTGCATTGCAGACGATCTTCAGTTATTTATGTCCTTTTTAAATACTAGAATGCCTACTATTGAACTCTCTTTAGCATTTTATAAAACACCAATATCATTTTTGGATGTTCTTAACAAAAAAGAAAGCGAGCATATTCACACAACAGTTTATCGTAAGAACACTTTCTTACACTAGTTGCCATTTGCCGTCATTGAGGCGAAACTTAGAATACACCCAATTTTTAAGAATTAGATGTATCTCCAGGAATGATCTTGATTTAGATTTCCATTATAAAGATCTATACAAATGTTTTTTTCAAGGAGAGGCTGTGACCATAGGATACTGCATACACGTTTGGACAAGGCACGTGCAGTGGAACATCAATTCTTACTCACTTATCAAAAGATCAAAAGTCACTTCTACCCCTGTCACTTTGGTATCTATCTTAAGTCCTATTTCCCGGTCACTGAAATCAGTTGTTAATTGGCATACTCTTAGTTCGGAACCGAGTATTGACAAATCCATTGAAACGAGGCCTAGATTCAGGAATAAACTAAAAACCTCAGTGATCATTTGGTTAAGAGTAATATTTCTAAATCTCAGAAACATTTCCTGTCATCCATACCTGATGATCGTTTTATATGTCATAACTGTATCAGCTGTAATGTCATGATCAAGACCGCCATATTCACTCATCCCCTCTCAGGTAAACAATTGAAGGTTTGAGGCAGGATCACGTGCGCAGCTAAATTTGTAGTGTTTCTACTCAAGTGCCCTTGTGGCTTATGTTACGTGGGGAAGACTCACACGTGAGTTAGAAACAAGAATCAGTGTACATGAATGTTCCATTAGGAATATGGATGTAAAATTGATTAAAAACACTTTAATCTGTTTAAACACGATGTGAGCTCTCTGCAGTTCATGGGGTTGGAAGTTGTTAAACAATTACCAAGAGGGGGAGGTTGGGAAAAATTGCTTCTGCAACGTGAAGCTTGGTAGATCAGTATCTCCTGGTGGCCTAAATGAGGAATTATCCTTGACACGTTTTCTATAAAATATGCCTCTGTATCAGTGGTGATTTTTCTGTTTTCTTATTATTATTAGGGGGCCAAGCACCGAAGGTGCAAAGGCACCCTATTGTTATTGTTAGTTTTATTATTATTATTGTTATTAAGGGGCCAAGCACCGAAGGTACGGAGGAACCCTATTGTTATTGTTAGTTTTATTATAATTATTTTTCTGCCATGGAAGTCTATGGCAGCCCCTATAACCGACTGCTCGGTTTTTACGAAACTTTGCAGAATGGTAGAGGATCATGCCAACAGGCCATGAAACAAATTTTACATCGCTTGGCCAAAGGGGGGTGCTATAGCAAGCGATTGAAATAGCAAACTTTGAATAGGCATATCTCATGCCCCGTTTGACCTAGAATCATTAAATTTTGCACACATATGCCACTCCTCATGAGGAACAAATTTGCATCAAGGACCCATCACTTCCGGTTACTTTTCTGCCATTTTGAATTTTATGCAAAACGATTGAACTCCTCCTAGGATTTTTCACAGATCTGCACGAAACTTGGTTTACATAATCTATGGAGCAATGTATTCCAAATAACATATTGGATTTTTGAAAAGTTAAAAAACAATGCCACTATGAGCCAATGAATATTGCGGAGGGCGTGGCTTTTCACGTAAAGGTGTATAACCTCCGAACGGTTTGACCTAACACCACAAAACTTTGTAGGCATATCAGCACACATAAGCGGAGGCTAACCCTCTATTTTTGGCCCAATCAAACAAAATGGCAGCGCTAGAGAGCTCATTTATGTTTAAGGCATAACCACTAAGACAATTTTTTCGAAACTTGGCACATTGGTATAGGGGCAGTCCAAATGGACAGGGAGCAGATATGAAGCTGATTGGCCATAAGATGGCGCTATCATGAGCCAATAGGTGTGGTTTTTGGACAGCTTTGAACAACCGTATCTCCTGCCCCATTTGAGCTACAGGCATGAAATTTTGGACATATGTTCAACTCGTCAAGCGTAACATGTTTCCCATAAGCTCCGCCCATTAGATCTTCCGCAAATGAGACTTTTTTTGAAAAATGCTTTAAATGCTACTAATCCTATATGATTTGATAACACTACGTAACCGCCAGTTCTGGTGTCACAAAACTTTGCATAATGATTGAAGGTCACTCCAGGGTCACTCTGAGTGACCACATGGTAGCTCAAATGTTGCAATGGCGTGTTGTGCTTGCTGCTTGGCCCCTGTAATCGCTGCTTGCAGCTATATTTATTATGATGATAATTATTATAATTATTTATTTTAAATTTTGTTTTGTCTTCATAATATCAGGTGGGCTGTACAATCTGTTTGTTTACACTATGTGTATCTGAAATGTATAGGTATGTAGTTTTTCTGTGCAAGGCTGGTTAATTACTCATTTTATATAAATAGAAAAAATAGATAATTGAAACATTGTAATATTTAAAAATGTGATGGATATCAAATTAGCCTAACAATGCCAATGGTTCCCAGGTTGTCAGTGTATGTCACATGGTGTAGGGTTGGTGAATTTAAGCATAGGTTGTGCCATGATATCATAAAACAAAAATGTGAGGGGGGCGCAGGGGCTTGCATCGGAGGAGAGGGTACTTTCTACAGCCCCAGATTCAGTAATCATTCCCCTTAGCTTGGCCTTGTGGGTTGGCACTGCACACCCAGTGACACTCAGTGCACTGCTTATCAGCAATAACGTGTGAATGGACTGCATTTATATAGCGCTTTTATCCAAAGCGCTTTACAATTGTGTGCACTCAGAATGCAGCATCATATATGGCACCCTTTCCAGTAACTAAATATTCTTTCAGGAGACAGCATTTGATAAAATGCTCATTAATTGCATCATTAGAAAGGGTGTATTGGGAAGCATACCAGTTTCCTATGTCACACCCAATTAACGTCCCATAGTACCAATGCCATTAGACTTGTTGAATTCACTAATGGGGGAGCTAATGGGCAGGATACCAGGGGACATTAATTGGATACGACACCACTTTTAATTTTAATTATCAAACTACCGTAACAAAATTATATTTGTCAATGCAAAACTGGGAAAATTTGGCATCACATTATTGGTTGGGAGACAGCTGGTATTTTTAAGGACTCTTACGAGCAAAACATTCTCCATTATTGCTTTCATCATCAGAGGGATCGATTTGCTCTTCTATGGTAATGTGGTGTCTTAATCAGAATTCTATTGGTATTCCCAGGGAATGGATGTGGGTAAAAAGTTAATAGAAGTCCATTACATTAAAAGTCTTTTTTCCCGTTAATTCTTTTATAATTTTCCTGTGGAGATGAGTTCATCTTGATAGGCAGATTTGTGCCAATGGTCATTTGCAGTGGTACATATACCTTAAACTTTGGACCACACAACCACAACAAAAAACAAATCCATTATGGGTGGTCATAGCATTTCCAAAATGGGTAAGGACAATGCAAATTAAATTAAAAAAAACAAACATGATCAGCACAGTGACATGACACCGTCGTCATGGGAACATAGCCAACTGTATTTTTAAAGGAGTAATTGCTGGGAAGAATTTCAGAAGATATGGTTCCTCAAGAGGTTAATGTACAGGTGAGTGACAAATTAAACGGAAAAACCTGAATACATGAGTTTAATTATTGGGTTCATTATTGGGGCATGGATGGCAGGAACTTCAGAGACTGCTCAACTGGCTAGTGTTTCAATAGGAACAGTGAGTAAAGTGGCATCTGTGTTTAGATCTAAGGGAAATACATCAGTAAACAGGGTTGGAAATTGTGGTCGAAAGTATGGATTTGATGACTGTAATGCTTGTGCATGTGCAAGGAAAAACAGAAGAGAAACACTTCCTCAGGTGACTGAGAATGTCAATGCAGGATGTGATCAGACTCTGTCAGTCTGCCGACAACTACATAGAGAGGGATATTATAGTACGGTTGCAGTGCATAAACCCCTCATTACAAAGACAAATGCATATTTGAGAGTTCAGTGGTGCAAGAAAACATAGGCACTGGTCAACAGAGAGTGATATAGTCAGATCACTCATCCTTAACCATATTCTCGACAAGTGGACGTGTATGTGTGACATACACCAAGTGAACAGTACAGACCTGAATTCTTAACCCCTACAGTTGATGGCTCTGTTAAGCTGTGGGGGGAATTTTCCAGGCATGGTTTGCATCCCATTAGAAGGAAGGGTCACTGCAAGTCAATACATTCTGAGTGATCACCTTTATCCTATGATGAAACATTTCTATCCTGATGGGAGTGGTCTCTTCCAGCATGACAATGCCCTGTCCACAGGACACTGAATGAGGTCACTGAATGGTTTGATGAGTATAAAAATGATGTGAATAATATGATGTGGCCTTCACAATCACCAGATCTCAACTCAATTGAACACCTATGGGAGACTTTGGACCGACGTGTTAGACAGCGCTCTCCACCATCATCATCAAAACACCAAATGAGGGAATATCTTTTGTAGAATGGTGTTCCGTCCCTCCAGTAGAGTTCCAGAGACTTGTAGAATCTATGCCATGGCGTATTGAAGCTGTTCTGGCGGCTCATGGTGGCCCACGCCGTTCTAAGACACTTTATGTCGATTTTTTCTTTAATTTGTCACCCATCTGTATGTTTCTCGCCCAAACTTTTGCTTTGTTTGCTGATTGGCTTTCATGTTTAACCATTCGCTCATTCTCGACCTTGACTCTTGTGCTCTTGTGTTGCCCTCTGCTCACCGTATAGTGCTCAGGTTGGTTAGTGTATTCCCAGCTGGACTACAATTCTTTCCATTGGGACACAACTTTGTTATTTTGCTTTGTAATTTTTCCTTTATTATTTTTGATGGTACTGTAGGTAGAGTTTTAACTCTCCATTGGAGGTACGCTATTCAGACTTTTGGTTTCAGAATACTGACTAATTGTCAAGCTCAGTGTTCAAAGTCGCACCGTGCCCAGTACCCTTCAAAGACTAGCCAGCTTTCAGTTAGATTTGGATAGGCTTACCCATTCCTCACTCATTTCCCTTATCATTCACCCTGTTACAGAATGCAACGTTTAGTTTTAATAAGTTGTCACAATTTGCAGCTAGGCTACAGTACAGTAAAATCTTATTATAGTGAAACCTCATATTGAGCTACTCTACCTGTGGTGCACCAGTTAGCATACCCATTAGGGCAGCCACTAATTCAAACTGTCATCAAGCATAGAACTCAGACACGCAAAGATATGAATTATATGGGTGAATGGGTAAAGAACAAACATGTAGGTGCAGTCAAAGTGCCACATTTGGAGTGAAATATTCCCTGTTTTGAAAATCAAACTTGCAACTACTACTAGTGGTAATAGTGATACTACTTACTGATCATAGTTGATTGTCTTATGTATTTTATCAGGCAGGTACTTTACAGTGCATTGGGTGCAACTCATCTTGATCACAGTGTGTAACACCCACCAGTGTAATATATTGCATCTATTATTACCTAGAACACTCACACCATCTCAGCAGAGTTTAGAAGGAAGCAATGTATTTGACCAGTTAAACTGTGGGATTATTAGCTGGTCAGATTAGGAATAGGCCACAATACCTGGGAACCTCTTACTCTTTTTAGAGAGTGCCAAGGAATCTTTGAAGACCACTGTGAGCTAGAATCTCAACTCATCCAAAAGATGGTACCTTCTACAACATAGTATCTGTCACTACATGGGGGCTCAGGTTTTCTGCTTCAACCAAAGTTTGCTCCCTCTACTGCATCACAGAAGCAGCCTAGCTTTCACAGGCCCCTAAAATCCCCCGCCCCTCTGCCCCAAATGACTACAGGCCCATCTCCCTTACATCACTGGTAATAAAATCACTGGAGAAGATCATAAAGACCCACATAATAAACTCAACCAAACATCTTCTTGACCCACTCCAGTTTGCTTATTGCTCTGAGAGAGGAACAGATGACGCCATTCTCACACTCCTGGACCTCATTTACACTCACCTGGAAGGGGCAAAAACACACACACAGGTATTATTTGCAGACTTCTCGTCTGCATTCAACACTATTCGCCTCGAAATAATGGCTCACAGATTACAGGACTACTTTGGACTTGACACCAAAATGATCACATGGATCATAAACTTCCTGACCGAGAGGGCCCAACAAGTGCGTGTTGGTGACACGTTGTCGGAGGTGCGCTTTACATCTGTGGGCGCCCCTCAGGGCTCAGTGATGTCCCCGCTATTGTACATCCCGTACACGGGCAGCTGCCACAGCGTGCACCCCATGAGGCATCTGGTGAAATTTGCAGATGACATGGCTCTGGTCAGTCTCCTGGAGGGGGAGGAGTCTGAACATGGCCCGGTCCTAACAGACTTCACATCTTGGTGCAAAACATCCCACCTGAAACTGAGCACTGCAAAAACGAAGGAGCTCAGGATAGACTTCCGATGCCCCATCCCACCACAAAAACAGATGGTGATTGGAGGAGAAAGGATTGAGGTGGTGGGGGAGTGTAAGTATCTTGACCTCATCATTGACTAAAAGCTGTCCTGGGAAAAGTGCACAGAAGCAATTTTTAAAAAAGGTCAACAGAGGATGTATTTCCTCAAAAAGCTAAAATTTTAAATGTCAATCTCACTATCATGATTTTATTTTACAAAGTTTTTATAGAAAGTATCCTCTGCTGCTGTCTGGTCTGCTGGTACGGTAACTCCAAGGTCACCCAGAGAAACAAACTAGGCAAAATTGTCAACACATGCGGAAAAATCATTGGTGAGCAGCAAAGCGACCTGTCCCACCTCTACATGGCCAGACTCACCAAAAAAAGCCGATAAAATCGCTGCGGACCAGTCTCACCCACTGTTCCTGGAATTTGACCCCCTTCCCTCGGGTCACAGGTTCAGATGCCCACTGACCAAAACAAACAGATCCAAAAACTCTTTTATTTCCACAGCGATAAATGCACTAAACAAACTGTGGCAATGATCCTGCACTATTTCACCATAAAGCACCCTGAACCTTACAGACATTGCTACTTATTGTTGTATTGTGATTTTAAGTGTTTTTTTTTTTTTTAAATCAATGTTGTGATTGTTGTGATTTTATGTAACTGGCGCTGCAAAACGAGGCCTCTCGCTGCCTCTCTGAGGACATTAAAGTTTTCTAATCTAATCTAATATAATCTAATCCAAGTTGTAATCAAACTGAATAAACTACAGAGTGGGACAGCTGCTGGCCACAGAAAGGTGCACCTGCTCACTTGTCTTAAACGTATCCCTGTTTAAAAAATGCTAAGGGAGATGTGTTTCAAGGCTGGTACTTGAGGTGCAAAGATGAAGAAGGGACAACCGCTGCACATGTAAGGCCACATATTCCACAGGGGGAATAACGCACCAGATCAGGCCCTCCCTTGCTCTTTTGCAGAAACTCAGCTGGAGGCCTGAGCAAAGACGAGCACAAGCACAGTCAAAGTGTGAGCTCATTGTGAGTTAACACAGAGAGTACATTGTACAAAAGACCAGAAACAGCCATCAGAGGTGGGTGCACATATGCTGTTCATTCAGGTATCCTTTTTCAATTATATTTATCATAAACAAATAAACGGACAGGGCCTGGATTCAATCAAAGTTTGTCAAGACCTTTGACTGATAACTGAATGCAAGCAGGCATGGGAGAAGTTCTTCTATCCTGAACTCTGGTACTGACATAATCTAAGCAGCACAAGGTTAAAATAATTCAAGAATATGTCATTGTCTAGTGTTGATAAGTGTTACCCATCATTTCAAAACTGTCCCTGTCAGTTATGCTTTATGTCTGTGTGTTTTTTAAGAGATTGCATATTAACTGAAAAATTAACATTTGTATCCTTCAAAAAATGGTGAGTAGTAGCTCACAATTAAAAGGGGACCACAAAGTGACTTAAAAACCACTCCTGTAGCCACTGACGTGATGTTCAGTCTATCACAGCACACAGGATCAATTTCGACCTTACTCAGCACATTGAACTTTGAGGTAGCCAATAAATAATAAATAAACGGATAAAATGCAAAAATTATGTCAAATCTGTTGATAAATTAGTTGCATTATGTATGCATTATTTTATATTCATATGTCATCTTCATAATTGACATGTTTATCATCTTCATCATCACCACTTCACCTTAATCATCACAATAGCATCATCTTAAAAATTTTCAGAGCAAATTAAATATAGCTATTCTCCTTTTTTATTTATGTTGGCCGATTTATTTTTCATATGTGATAACTCTTAGTCTTCATCAGCACCTTCATCACGTGAAGATAGAAATACTGCAATTAGTTACATTATTAATGAAAGTTGCAATAAGTAGCAATATCAAAATGACAGTGTATTCAAAAATAATATGGTGGAATCAGCATCTTAATTTATTCATCCCGATTCATCACCATTATTATTATTATTAGTACTATTAATAGCAATAATGTCAAAATAACAATATAATCAAAATTAAAGCCGCAAGCGGCGTTGGAAGGGGTCCAAGCATTGGCACCATCGCGCCCCCTATAGAGCGATTTTAAAATGGCTTTGTCCTCATGATCATATACCTTCACCCAACATATCTACTGAATATCATGATGATTATATAAAAAATTGATGACTTATGACCAATTTTGTGCTAAGAGAAGCTGTCGGATGACTTAGTTGTGTCGCCATGGATGTGTCCTGGCCACTTCCCGTAAAGGCCTTTACTATGTCGTAACACTTAGATGGCCCAGCGTGTATGTACAGCTGCAGCGTTTCCATGCCGCAACTAAAAAAAGCGTCACACTAGCCTATAGTGTTACAACACTAAACAATAGAAAAATATATTACATATATTTCAAAAATGTAACAATTTTAAACTAAATAATCTTTAAACAGGTCTTTCACTTTTAAATAGATGTAAAAACAGCATATTTTAATAACAATACAGCATCTTCCTATAATAAAATATTTACAAATTAGAACACCTATTGCTACTGAAGTCAACTGAGTTGCAGCTTGCGCTGTATCAGCGAAGTGAATGCACAAGCGCACGTCACCTCACTTGGCAACCTTAGTTGCTACTGCCATCTAGCAAAGATTCTGACAAATTACACTTTTCATCCTCTCAATCAGTAATGCGGGAGGCAAATTTCCATGGCTTTTACATTTGACTCAAAACTACCGAACGTCAGAATATTCTAATACCGAACCGTTTCTTTTTTTTTTAAGTACCGAAAAAGTGCTGGTTTTGGTATACCGTGCAACACTACGTCAGACACATATTCCAATCCATTGCTCAGCTTAGCAGAGAATGCACATTTCAGAGCGCCACAGAGACTTATAAAATAACAACACATAAATACACATTTCAAATAATAAATACGACATTGAGAAAAAACGAAACAAGACAAAATATTAACTCGTGACCTGCGTGCTGTGCGCAGAGTAGCCTACCGTATTATTTATTTAGACATTGGCAGATAAGAAAATTTTCGGTTACGCTGACCTATAAAATGCTATTCCAAAAGCAAAATCAGACATGTTATACATCGTTAGAAAGCTTATACTCTCACCTACTGAATAAATTAATTGTCAATCAAGCCAAATTGTACAAAAAATGGCGACAACGCCGTAAGCAACAGGTGTGGTATTATGCACAGCTATTTTTGAAGGTAGCCTACCCCGGGATCACAAATGCGCGTATATTGCACAAACGGATTGTCCAAGACAATATATGACCACGCAGTCGCAAAAGGGACATCTCTATGCGTAAAACCAATGGTAAGATTGTATATTTATTCAATGTTTAGTCCCAGATATTGACTGTAGAATGACATGGTATAATTTTTTTAAAAGTTAGTCTTGCTTATTTTGTTATTCAGTGAGCAGCGTTTTCACTGCTGTATTGGCATATTTTAGGGCTAATGTCGGGTTTATCTTGTTGCTACGGAATATTACATTACATTAGATTACAGGCATTTGGCAGACGCTCTTATCCAGAGCGACGTACAACAAAGTGTATAACCATAACCAGGAACAAGTGTGTCGAAAACCCTAGAGAGAAGCACCGTTCCAAGTGCAGGGAACAACCGCATAGTTCAACTTGGACCTTGTAGGTTAAACTGATTAACACTAACACAAACAAGAACAGCAACAACGCAGTCTATGCAAAAATACAAGCAATAGTTAAGACGAGTTAAGACTAAGTCACCTACGAAACAACTACGTAGTGACAACCCTAAGATTACAGTCAATTTAGAGATTAAATTGAGAATACGATTTCTCTCAGCATAATGACGGATTCAAAGACTAAACAAACTCACCCGATATTGTCTTCAAATGGATCCATGCCGAAGAAAAGTAATGATTCATCCTCTCAAAAAGCTTTTACTAACAAACTTTTAGTAGCAAAAAACAAAATATCAACTCGCCACCCCTGCTACCTGCCTACTGCGCTCAGAGTACCGTATTATTTATTTAGACATTGGCAGACTACAGCATAAATTGCGTCTTTTGTTTATATTCAATATTAGTAATTGCAGCGAGAAACTGCAGCTGTAGACACAAGATAGTTTATGTTATGGTAGCAGCGGAACAAAGCGGACTATATATGTATTACCGTCATTGTTTTATTATACCAGCGTGTTTTTGCGCGTTTGCACAGAAACTAAAATACTATCAATAAAATGGTTTAGCTATTTCTCAGCATAATGACAGATTCAAAGACTAAACGAACTCACCAGATACTGTCTTCAAATTGATCCATGCCAAAGAAAAGTAATTATTCATCCTCTCTAAAAGCTTTTACTAACAAACTTTTAGTAGCCTTGCATGCACTCTGGCTGGCACTGTCTTCCATTGCTTCCCCGACATTCAGACCCTCCCCTCACTGATAAAAACGAGACCCTGCGGTCTCGGATTACTTAAGCCGCGTTTCCACCGCAGGAACTTTACCCCGGAACTAGGAACCTTTTGAGGAACTCAGTGCGTTTCGACCGCAGGAACTAGGGTCTAAATTAAGTTCCGGGGACTTTATTTTACCCCCCAAAAAGTCCCTGCTCCGGGGGTAGTACTTTCCAAAAGTACCAGAACCTTTGGGGTGGGGCGCAAGCGCTGAAAATTTCTGATTGGTCGACTACTTGCAGTGTTTTATGTCAACCGCCATTTTTAAAAATCTGCAGCCGCAAACCGATTTATTTTCATAATAACTTGAAATCAAACTTGTATGTTATGCGGCGCAGTAGCCTACTTTTGGTTATAGCCTGCCAACGTCTTGGAATTATAACGTGTGCTCTTCTGTTCTTTTCTTGCTTTAGTATTCGTTTTATAAAATGCTAAGCATTCGTGCTGGGACAGCATATTAGCCTACGTACCAAAACATTCAAACGGTTTAATTCGGTTGCTGAATATTTTCTTCCGGATTTTCTTTGTTAGCCCGTTGTAATTGACTCAAAACGTTTGATACAGTTATGTGAGGTATGCGGTAGTTCTGCGTAATTTACATTGGTAATACAGTAAAAAGCAAACTGGAAATCACCTTCCGCACTTTTTGTCAGGGTAAAATAACAGGTTAATTCTAGTAATCGTCCCTTTTGCTTTTTCAGATTGACATAATTTTACTCTGCCATTCTTCAATTTCACAAAAAGACCAGGAAGACTATGGACTAATTTATGGTGCATGGTTCGCATCTGGAGGGCACACTTCGCTGCTCGACTAGCAGTAACTTTGAAGGAAAGCAAACAGTGGCTGTACCCCTGCTAATTTAAATTTTCACGCAAGTCCGAGTTTTCATTCTATTCTTGTCATTTTGCGATTAGCCTATATGGAATTGACGATGAGAAAGTAATCAATTCAACAGCAAATTGTTTACAACGTGTGCATGTTTTCTGCTGTTGTTGCCAGTTATTTGTGGAATGTGAATGCATTCTCTGATGTCAAGACATGAAAGTGAATGTTCGCATAAAAACATAATTAATGTGTTTGAGAGGATATATAAAACAGTTACAATCTGACTATTGGCCTGTTATATCCTATTTGTTGCATAACAACGGTCCAAGTTCAACTACCAACGACAGTTTTGCTTGACAACGGTAAAATATTCCCTAACGGCTACGGAAGAATATTTCAATTTCAGGTGATTAAATCGATAAAAATCAATGAATACAAAAGTAACCATATATATAGTCATTGTTGGTAACCCGTTGTATGTAAGTGGAATAAACCCCTCCGGGCTGTCCCGGTTATTAGAAAATAATGTAGGCTACTTCGGTGGTAGTATGGGGTTACAAAAGAAATCATAGGACAGATGGACCGACGACAACATCGCTTTTTCATACGTAAGTGGGCTAATTTGCCTAATCTTCGCGGGACTTTAGACCGCGGTGGAAACGCAGACAACAATGGGCTGAAGGAACCTTTTAGTTCCTTGGAAAGTAGTTCCTGGGACTAAAAGTTCCGGGTACTTTTGGTGGAAACGCGGCTTTAGTTGCGTTGGCATGGATGTCTTCTAGCTGCTTGCCATAAAGAAGTTTACTAGATGTCGTAACACCTTAGATTCGGAGCTACAGCGCTACCGCACCGCAACTAATAAAAACGTCCAAATGGCGGGCAAATAATATGGCGGACATAGGTGGTCTCAATAGCAAAGTTGTAGAGCACATTCAGATGCATCGGTCGATGAAGTTTTGTGTTGATCGGACTTATGGTGTGGGAGTTATGGCCTTTTACGCATGACCCTTTGTTATAGCGCCACCATCTGGCCGACATAGGTGATTTTTAGTGCCTGAGTAGTGGGGGGCCATAGGAACCCACCTACCAAATTTAGTTGCTGTAGGACTCATGGTTGCTGAGCCTCAGACACTTGTAAGAATAATAATAATAATAATAATAATCCTAACAGATACAATAGGGTTCCACCAGCTTCGCTGCTTGGACCCCTAATAATCCTAACAGATACAATAGGGTTCCACCAGCTTTGCTGCTTGGACCCCTAACAATAATAATGGTAGAGTCATGTAATCCTAGGTCAAGATTAAATACTAAATGTATTCTGATACATTGGTTCTGTGCAGGCAACTCTCTCAGTTCGACCCCTTTCAACATTGAAAAGTCCATCGCAGCCTTATATTCGTTCATGTGCGGGTGTACACGTGTGAGCAGTTGTGTGCACTGTAACGTAAAACCATGCGGACCAAACTGGAATGCAATAAATCTTATATTTTCTTCTGTGGGAAAAAAAACAGTGCCTGGAGAGTAATTAGTTCAGTGTAAAGAAATTTTAGAGTTTAAAAGTACTGTCCAGAATAATTTAATTTGGCCAGGGTAAATCTGTAGTTTTCAATGGACTTCAATAGGGAAATTTGCTTTTTGGCACCAGACTTGCTAAACTGCAATACCTAGAGTAACCACTGGAGTTTATTAGCTTCATGAAGAATCCTTGGTCTCCTGTTTTGAATGTAAAGTGGACATAAACAGTATGCCATTTGAATTTTCAACTCGAATGTAACAGTTGTAAGATCTTAGTCCAAAAAGGACTAATGAATAATTTGCTGATGGTTTAACCATGCGCTAAAAAAATATAATGGATTAAAATACAAACAGAACAAAAAAGACAGTACTAAAAATGAGAATAACTTATGCCATATGTCTTCACTCAGGACTAATCCTCCATACATAAATACAAATTTTCCTGCCATACCATTCAAATTAAATAAACATTAATGTCTGAAACTGAAAGGCTCAGTAAATATGTTCACCACCAGTGCAGGCTGAGCCCTGTAGTTCACTGTCTTTCAATGCACCTGGTCCCAGTCGGCTACCAGTTGACATAAGTGAGAGATATGCCTATCCTGCAATTGATGCAAACTGTCCTGTAGTAGTGTAGTGTAGGCTATAGTGACTCAGATAAGCATATATGCTTTAGCTGTTCTGGTGACAAAACAGTCACCATGGGTTACTGATTGGCACAAATTTAAAAAAAAAAATTAAAAAGTTTAAATGAAAAACAGTGCTATTTAGTGCTTTGGTGCTCCTGATTCTTCTCTACTTCCCAGATATAAAGCTTCTAATATGATAGTTAAAAGAGTATAGGTAAACGATAAGATAACCAGGTTAACACGGACTAAATATAAGGCTTTTTTTTAATGACTCTCCGATATTTCAGTCATTCAAATAAAATGAAAAAAATAAAATTTAATTAAAAGGTGATGAAACAGGCAAATGGTTTGTCTAACACTCTAGGAAGACAGATTTTTGGGTTTTATTTATTTATTTTTTGTTAGTATATTATATCCATCATAATTAAAACAAACAGAATTGTTTGGCTTTAATCTGGTTCATACATAACCTGAATAACTTCAGTCATGTTAGAATTATTGCTGCATTAATCAAGCTGTTGCGTATTAATGAGTTTTCAGGAAATGCTAATTACTGTCATAGATTCTGCAGCACCCTATTAAATATACAAATTACAGAATTAAAGAGCCAGAGCTTTTCATGATTAATCTTTAAATGGGGGAAACTAATGATGTCTCTACAAAGTTTCTGTCTACATTCCACAAACTGAAGCCATTTGACAATCAATCAAATTAATTAAGCACAATGATTTGTATTATTTTACATTTTCACTATAATAGCAGAATTATAAATATTGTTTCTCTGTTTCTGACAATTTTTTTATTGTTTCTGGAAGCAATAAAAATAAGAATGGACAGCAAATACATGACCAAACTAAGACAGAAAGAAATAATCATCTACACCTCACTAGGGGAAATGGCTAATGTTACATTTATCCACCCATTTACACTAATCATGATTTGTTCAAAGAAGTGGCTATTGAAGTCGTGACGTGCTCCATTTAGACACGGACAAACTTAAACACTTGTTAAAAGCCAAAGTATATTGAATTCACCAACTGAAAGCCAGTATGTTTCTGGGGGTCAATTTATGTATTTACTTTCTTATTTCCTTGTCATACATGGTGTGTGACTAATTATTAATATCTGTTTGTTTAACCAAACTTAAAAAAAAAAAAATCTAATCATGTAATTATAATTACATATAATTATATTTTATCAAATTATTCCATCAACTAATTTGTGAATGACAATTGATGATGGTGAATATATAACATGATTTTGATGAAGCCCATGTGAAATCCAGCGTGGTTTTAAAATCTTCTTGCCATGTTTAAGTAAAGTAACTTCACCATTAAAAGTGCCTTGGACTCCCACTTGTTTTCCATGTTTACCTTCTTCTGTTTTGGATTTGGCAAGCTGAACCTCCTTATATTTACTGTCTTCAGTTTAATCTTTGTTACAAATATTAGTTGCAAAACACTTACTCTTCCTCAAAAAAAAAAAAAAGAGATAATAATATCTCATTAAATATCACAATGAAAGTCTTTAGGACTACACCAGTCGTACTTTATAACTTTATTTCATCAGGTAAAAGGCTTGCACTCTTTACAATGTAATGCAAGAACTCTCTGGCAGGCCAGAGTTTGTAGAAAGTGTAATTCATATTCCAAGCCATTAGACTGGTGAATCAGAGCTGATAGATTGTAGCGTTTGTTCTGGTTCGTTCTTCCCCTCCTTCATTAGTTGGTACCCATTTATAATGGCACCAGGCCCAAGGACAAGCTCTCCAACTGACTGCACCCATTGATCAATTAGGGCAGAGCTGAACTCAACTTAGGGCTTGATTTATAAAGATTTATCCGTTTGTCATTATTTAAAGAAAACTGGAAATTGCAGTGCTAAATGTTAATAGTTAGGGGAAAATGGGCATTTATTTCCTCAAATTGCAAGGTCAGAAAGTGTGCATTTATATAGCCAATTTAATGTTCATAACTTCCAAAAGAGGATGTCTCTTTACTACACACACCTACTACGTCCCTGGTGTTTCACTGAAATCTCTTTTCACCACAATATATAAAAGTTCACATCACTCTGAGTGGTTATTTAATTAATATAAATATTATTACTGCTACACTCTAGCCTGCTACACTCGCTCTTCTCATTGTAAGTCACTCTGGATAACAGCATCTGTCAAATGGCACTAATGTAATGTAGCCCTCATTTAATGATGATAGAGCTCTACCATCAACACTGTACACACTGTAGTGCCTACCAAGCAAATTGTAAGTGTACATAAAGTATGAGCATGTGCAAACATTGTAACATGTCCACTGCTGGTTGTATCATGAAACAAAAATATGTATAAGGCCAATGATTTGTATAGCAGTCAAAGATTAGTGAGTTTACCTGGGGAGATGTGGCGATGGATTGACTGTGTGTCTGTAATTTGGTAAATGCAATGTCAATGTGTCATCATGAAATGCATGAAACACTATTATCGTGTATATCTAATTACAATTTCCGTTCACTATTTACACAAATTTAAATCTAATATAGACTTTTTAAAATAAAAGATGAAATATGGTTCTTAGGAGTTTCTTTAGCAGACCTTAGTTTAGGAATATGATAATATTGAAATTAAACATTATATACGCCTACACATAATTATCAAATTATATTAAAAACCATTAAAGCCCAATTTACATTAAATTAGACACCAACATCTAAAAATAAAACTGTCTTAAATTATTTATCTGCCATTGATTCAAGGTGCAGTGCTATAATTGACACCCCAGGCTGATGAGTATGGTATTTTATAATTCAATAACTTTCTGCAAACAAGTCAAACAACTTCTAATACTACAGTAACGGAAGTGACATCACCAAAATCCCCCTCTTGACCCATAAGAATTAAATCCACTCTCTGTACATAGTCTAGGAAAAGCCAATGCATTATTTCCAGTAAGGTAAAAGCACTTGAAAATAGAATGGAAATATAAATTTGCCAAAAGTGTCGCTTTTCTAAAAAGCTAATTCCTTCCTTACAAATGATGAAAAAATAATCTCAGTATGATCTACCAATCATTATTTATACCCATGCTTGGAAACCCTGTACATGTTACAGTAACTTTACACAGGGGCATAGGAAGCGAGGGAATGTCCCCCCAAGAAAGTTAAACTTGTCCCCCTCAATAATTGTACTGAAAAAAAAAAATATTCACAGTGGCATTTAGTATGTTGAGATACCCAAAGTGACACATCGTAAAGAACGTTAAACTTGTCCCCCTCAATAATTGTACTGAAAAAAAAAAATATTCACAGTGGCATTTAGTATATTGAGATACCAAAAGTGACACATCGTAAAGACATGTAGGAACTACTGGGGCTTTACAGTAAGATACATAAGGTAATTCTGACATTTCTGACAGTTAACACTTCAACTGTGGGACAAGAAAACTAGAACAGTGGCTTGCTCAAATTACCGCTGCTATTATTTTAATGGGAAAGGAGGAAAATACATTTTAGTGACAAGCTGTAAATAGGGACGTGCTTGTTACCCATAGCATTTTTGTGTGTATTTTAGTGAAATATGTGTCTATAAATGGTTATTCAATGAACTTTGTGGTCAGACTGTGACATTGAACAATAGCCTAGTCAGATAGTTTTGAGCACAGTCTAATGTCATCCATGTTAGTTGCACTTAGGATATAGGGAACAAAAGTGTAATGCATCATAAATGTAACACAGTCAATAATTTATTGTGCACTGCTGCTCAGTGGTGTCACTACGGATGGTGACACCCGGTGCGGTTGACCGTTCATGTCACCCAATGTTATCGACCTCGGGGGGGTGCTGTTGGAGTCTCCCAATGTTGTCGACTGGGAGGGGGGGGGGGGGGGGGGTCTATCGGGGGCTGGCGGATGTGGGCACAACGAATTGCGTGTTATGCATTCAAACGACAAAGAGTTCTCATCACATTAATACCGCTAATTAAATCAACCGGCAGTAAACTGCATCTGAGAAATTAGCTGTTTCAACTCGTGGCTACACGACAAGTTGAACACTGCACAAAAAATTTATTGCCAGTCATTTCGGTGTCACCCCCCTCTAATAGTGTCACCCAGTGTGGTCTGCCCCCTCCGCACCCCCCTTAGTGACGCCTCTGCTGCTGCTACAGTCGCCATCTGAAGATTGTATACCCACAATTCAGTCCTATGGCAAATGATTAATGGAAAAGAAACTGGACTCAAACACGGATTTATAAGCACATGCCAGATTGGTCTGTATTGTAGACTATTTGCTTTTGCTATTTAGTTTGTTTTTAATGCATAAATAGGCTATGGACAAATTAATCAAACTTCTCATTTATTTCATGTAAAATAACCTAATCTTGGTCTGTGGATGGTCTGTTGCCAATGAGATAAATGTATCCATTTGCAATGCTCTAAAACAATGAACAATGAACTTAATCCACAGGCCAGTACATTGTCTTATATCAGTAGGCTACATGTAAGTTTTGATGTAGACTACAATAATTTAGGGTAATGGTTAAAAAAATCCATCATAAATTATCTGACATGATTAAATTATGAACAACTGAAATGGGAGATTACTGAAATGCCAGAGCTGTTTTAAATAAATCTTCACAGTAAATATTTTGCTAATTTTTAACTGGCAGTAGAACAATTAATACTGCAAACTGATTTCTCAGACCCACATACTAGTGTGTTTATTTAACTGAAGTGGCAAGTAGAGCAGGTAGGGTTTTGCTGTTGATGTGTCCTTTAGAAAAGCAATGAAAAAATGGCAATGAATTAACCAGACAAACTTTGATATTTTATCATTTCTTTCAAATTTGGAGAATATCCGTATCAACTATTCTATGAGGGAATATTTATTCATTCACTGAGCAAGGCTGGCTTATGAATGCATACCACCGCATAGCTACTGACTAACGCTAATGCAATGCAACTAAGCGCTGAACGTAATACAGAGAAAAATAATTTGAGTCAGCCTCAGAGGCTCAGAATGGTCAGAAGTTCTCAGAACTGATAAAGTGACTCCACTGACATAGCCTCAATGAGGTGTGTTTCTTGTAGTAGGGCAACTGAACGGATAACATTTTATCATAAAACTCAATATGAATTGTTTGAAACAGATAGCCTAACAATAACAACTTTGCTTGTGTATTTTTAGCTGATTGGCTAAGAACATATAGTATTCATGAGCAAATAGCTTCATTATTAGCTTTTAAAGTTAACTAGTTGTACAACCCTGCTTCACGTAATGCATAGCAATCATATCACATCGCAAACATGCATTTACATGGCTCGACATTAATGATAACCTCAAGCTACCAATACATCGCAAATGGGAAGTTTTTGGCTACATCTTTTTGCTAACTGGTTGCCGGCCAGGTCAGACCAACGTTACCAGTTCAAGTTTCTTTTTTATCAGGTCTATAGAGTTCAATGGATAGAACTGGCAGGTCAGTTGGATGGCAGCTCAGACATGAACAAATTTTCGAACTCGTTCATGTTGGGCATATGACACTTTACAATTGTGTGTCTATTGTTCCCTAATCTAAATGTAGGCATAGCATCTAAAAATGCACCTAAAAGCGCAAAAGGCACAATTACTTCAGCAATTGATCACCCTGTCTGTTTTGAGTATTAACACGGTAGCTAGGGTGACTAGACAAACAAAGAAACAAAAACAATTTCACACTTCTCTCACGAAAGAGTAGATTGGGCTATTGTTACCAGCCATGTTTTAGTCTTTGGCCATCTTCGCAGGGTTCTGCATCAAAGGACTATGGGTGACACCTATAATTCCATGCGTCAGAGACTTTTTTGTAGCCTAACCATGTTTGTGCAATTTCTGTGGTCATAGCATACAAGCTAGATTTCTGTAATAAAGTACGATATGCTGATACAGACGCGCAGTGTTCAGTCACAATGATATTTCTAAAATAATCGGGTCATCGGGGCCTCCTAAACTGGCTCCGCACCCCCTGTCCTAATAATCAAGCTCTACCACTGGGCAGTGGTTAAAGAAAACATGTGTTTTCATGTGTGCCATGATTTTAAAATGGTAATAAATCCCCTATATAACAAAAACACTACAATTTAGAAATACAACTGTTGGAATTGATCCAGCTGTGTACTTTATTTAAAGAAATTAGTTTTGAAACATAGCCTATTGCCTCATAATATTTATGAACTTAGGATGTTGTGGGAATCAGAAGTAATAAAAACACGGCCTTTCAAATGTTAAACAACCACATATTTGTGTAAAAACCCCAATAAACATTTTTAATGTTCTATTTTCTCAAAAATGTGCAAGAAAGCATGTGGAATTCTTAAATAAATTTCATTTGGAGACCTGTTCACCCTGCAGGTTTTTTTTTGTTTCACAAATGAGTAATTAGAGGTGTAAATCGGACAGTCTGTCATCAAAGAAGTTGAGGAAGAGTATTACATTAGGTCATCTATTGCTGGAAGAGATATAGATAATCAGGTATGTAGTGTAGTGCTCATTATCTAGGCTTCGCCAAGATCATGTCTACAGAGTGGATTTGTAAACCATGCCCTGGAATACGGATTTGTAATTCGAGGGCACGGTTTATGAATAGTTTTTGAATTGAATTGAAATGAGTGAAAGTACACGGTTACATTGTCATTAATTAATAACGTAACTTGAATTATCCTGCATGTCTGATATCCCGCATATCTGGCCAGAGTGGTTGTCCACAAAGTTTATCCACAGCAGAATGAGTGCCAAAACATCTCAGTTTTAAACCAGAGGCCCCGAGGCTTCAAAATTCCATTGCAGTTGGGGACTCGAACCATCCAGGCTCACGTCTCCTTTTTCACCATAATTTAAAAACATCCATTCATAAAACTAAAGTGCTTTATTTCTCGTGGTAGCAAGACCCTAGCTTGGGAGACCATCTTTGCACATAACCAAGACCAATCGGAATGGAACAACCGGGATGATGACAAGAGAGATTGTCTACAGTTTGAATTACATTTCATTTCACCAATAAAAAATCCCTTCTGGTGATATTTTTAATAAGATAGCGAGCGCCATTTTTTTTTGTTTTCTTTTCTTTTTTAGTGACATTTTTTCGGGGTTTTCGGGGAAATGGACCCAAATGTAGAGTGGGAAAAACTAATGAAACTCCAAAGGGGTGAATAATAACAAAGAATACAAAAAAAAAAAAACACAAGAACAAACAAAGCAGCCACAAGGTGAAAAATCACAAACTCAAAAGAATTCTTAAGAACTAAAAAAACACAAACAGAACACAAGCAGGGCAGAACACAGGCAGGACAGAATACGGACAGGCGGAACACACACAAGCAGAGCAAAAGCAGGCAGATACATACCGTTTAAAAACACAAGCGGGAATGCAGGCAGAAACACATTCAGAAACACAAGGAACCAGCACCCGAGTCAGGCAAACCAAGAACTTAAATAGACAGGTGCTAACAAGACACAGGAGAACATAATGCACAAATAACACAGTAACACAGTAATAACACAAGTGAGGGATAACGAGAGGCAGGTGGGAACAATGATTAACTAACGAGACAGAAAATAATTGAATAATGAGACATACTCAGGCACACCAAACTAAGGAATGTGAGACAGGACAAAACTACAGGGAGGCGGGAACAGGTGGGAACAGGAGGCACAACCATGACAATTTTGCTTCTGAAATTGCTGTAGATTCCTATGTTACTCAGGAGGCTGGCAGCGTAAAATTTTAGGACACCTAAATATATGAAAGCATGAATACATAATAACCAAATAACATGTTAAACATTTTACAGCGATTTTCTATTGTAACAAAAATTTGTAATAATACCTTCAATGAGGTTAGATTTTTAATGACCCAATTGACTTTGGTGCAGCATTAGGTGCAGGCACAAATGCCTGTAAACAAAGTCAAATAAACTGTTGAAGTGAGCCCAGTTGCCCATTTTGTTTTAATACAGTCAACCCTAAAAAGACATACCAGTTTTATCAGAGGTCTCTTGGCAACCCAAATCTACCAACATATTCTACTTCTAGGAGTTAGATAATCAAAAATAGCAGTTCAAAGAAAAAAATTTCATTTATGTTTTATGAAAAAAAGTTTTTGTAATGTATTTCCAAAAGTACATGTCTCACCACAATGAGAACACCATGCAATGTAAGTCCAGGGTGTATGTAGTACCCACACCAAATATCATGTCAATTGAACTTGCCATTGCTTTACAATGTGGTATTATGTACACGAAGAGCCTGGCGCCTGAGCCTTGCACCAGAAAGGACACTAGACCTAAAAGTTTGATAGAAATATGTTTTTATTCCAAAAGCACAATTGAAATAATAATAATGGGCTGTCAAATTAACACATTGATTTTGCAGATTATAAAAAATAATGCAGATTAATCGTTTAATGTTTATGTTAATTAATTGTTTCTGCCCTGAGTCCTGTTTCCATCTCCGAGTTCCCGTCCAGCCCCGAGTTCCCGTCCAGCCCCGAGTTCCCGTCCAGCCCCGAGTTCCCCTCCAGCCCCGAGTTCCCCTCCAGCCCCGAGTTCCCCTCCAGCCCCGAGTCTTGTTCTTGTCTTGTTCCTGTCCTGTCCAGTCCAGCCCTGAGTCTTGTCCTGTCCAGTCCAGTCCTGTTCCTGCCCCAGTTCTGTGTCCAGTCCCTGTTCCTGTCTGAGTCCTGTCTCTAGCCCCCACCCTCTGTTGACTCCCTCCCCGGGTCGGCCTCCTGGGACGTCAGGAGCCGTCCCTTGGGGGGGGGGGGGGTACTGTCATGGTCCTGTTTTCCTGTCTGTGTTTCCCCTGTTGGGCCGCCAGATGGCGGCACTTCTGTTTTGTGTCCTGCTCCCCCCCTGTTAATTGTATGATTGTTTCATTGTCTCGTTATCCCATCATTGTTCCCACCTGTGTCTTATCCCCTCCTTCTGGTTTGATTGTTTTTTGAGTTCACCTGTGTCTTGTTACCCCTGTCTATTTAAGTTCTCTGTTCCCTTGACTCGGGTGCTGGTTCCTTGTGTTTGTTCCCGACTAGCGTTTGTTGAGACCCATTGTACCTGCCTGCGTTTTTTACCCGTTTGTGTTTTGTTCCTGACTTGTGTTTGTTTCCTACCTGTGTTTGCTTCCGACTTGTGCTTGTTCCTGACCCGTATGTATTTTCTGGTGTTTCTTTTATGTGTTTGCCTGTGTGTTCCACCTGCCTGTACCCTGCCTGCCTGCCTGTGTTCTGTTCTGTGTTTTGTTCTTAAGAATGTTTTGAGTTTGTTGTTTTGCCCTTTGTGGCCTTGCCTGTTCCCTGTTTGTGTTTGCCTTTTTTTGTGTGAGTAAAATCTTTGTTAATTTTCGTGTTTTTTTTCCCCCACTCTGCGCCTGGGTCCCAGCACCCGTACTGTCACAGTACCGATGTTACTGTAAGTTGCAGCATGTTGAATAACACTACCTATATTGCCAAATAACCCAACCGTCGCATTTTGCCACACTGTCAGCCATTATGGGGTTGACACACTCTGACAAACCGGCCCTTCAGCTGGAGCGGTTGGTGTGGCTCTGAGCCTCTGAGAGCGGCGCTAATTTCTAAATGACACCCCTCTGACACCGTGCATTGCACAATTCCAAACGGTGGTGCGTTAGTTGTGCATGTAAATAGTATGTTAAATAGTTAACCCCTTCGCGCACAAGCCAAATCTTGCCAATCCTTGCCCATTTAGGGGGTACCCTATTTAAAGCTTTATAACTCCAGATGTGAACACCACAGAGACTTGAAAAATGGCTTAAATGAAGCAAGACATTTGTACAATTTACAATACTAACGCAGATTAGTTTATACTCATAATTTTGGAAGAAATACAGTGCCACAAATGCAACTGTTTAGACAAAAAATCTAAGATAAATTTGCACTTTTTAAGTTTGCAATGAAATACTGAGAGATTGCATATAGCAGGTTAAACTATACATGTGCTAGATCAAAAACATCTTGACCACAAGTTCATAAAATCTAAGGGTGGATATGTAAAACTACTATAGATGTATGAAGCAAAAACTAAGCAGTGTACCCAGCATCTCCAAATCTATCCAAAATGTCTAAATTATGCATTGCTGTAAATCACAACATATTCACGTATTTCACTACAAATCAACTGTTTTGACTCAAAAAAATCACTGTTGCATAATTTTCAAGTGGAAATTCAGTCAGTACAGTGGTCTAAAATATCTAGGGGTCCAGAAACATATCCACAATCTCTCCAAAATTGAATAAAATGTTTTTTTGTCCATTATAAAGCATATAAATGAGCCCCTTATGAAGGTTTAAGATGAAACATTGCTATCAGATTTTAAAAAATAATGCAAAAATATTGTCACACAATGCGGTACAGTACCTAAATGTGTATTGATTAACTCGTGTGTATTTCTATACTCTGTACTCTCGTATGTTTTCTTGTATGGGGATGGGACAACATGAAAACAATTTTAAACCGTCCACCACGTTTTGGCAATGTTCCAACTCTCACGTCATCACTGTTGCATGCTTCACAAAAACTGTTACACTACCATCTAACGCTTACATTACAGTGTGTAATATCCACATTATATAACACCACTAACCTATTTAAAGATACTCAATTTCAAAAATAACGTATATAACCGAAATATTTTGAGCAGTAATACTTACATAGCAATGATGAAATCTCATCTATGTTCAGTAGATAGAGACAGAGACAGTATCAATGATACTGTTCTACATTACATTACATTAGAGGCATTTAGCAGACGCGCTTATCCAGAGCGACTTACACAACTTTTTACATAGCATTTTACATTGTATCCATTTATACAGCTGGATATATACTGAAGCAATGCAAGTAAAGTACCTTGCTCAAGGGTACAACGGCAGTGTCCTTACCCGGGAATCGAACCTGCAACCTTTCGGTTACAAGCCCAGTTCCTTACCCACAGTGCTACACTCCGTCCTTCTATTCACTTCTGTTTTTCTCCGGAAAACGATGTCAGCTAGGTCTATCAGCAAACATATGGCTTAGCTATGTCCAGAAGTCCTCAATAATAATTGTATTTTCCAAGAAATTACGAAATATCGTGACCACGTTTCGTTAGGTGCAGCGTATTTTCTGCTAACAGAGTGAATGCATAAGTGAATGCGATGCTAAGAATATTTTCTATTACGCTGACCTATAAAACACTATTCCAAAAGCAGAATTAGATATGCTATACATCGTTAGAAAGCTTATACTTTCGCCTACTGAATAAATGAATTGTCAATCAAGCCCGACTGTACTAAAAAGGGCGACGATGCCGTAAACAACAGGTGTTGTACTAAGCACAGCTATTTTGGAAGATACCCAGGCGTCACAAATGTGCGTATATTTCCCAAACAGATTGTCCAAGACAATATATGACCACGCAGTCTCAAAAGGGACATCTCTACACGTAAAACCAACAGTAAGGTTGTATATTTATTCAATATTTAGTCCCAGATATTGACTGTAGAATGCCATGGTATCATTTTAAAAAACCTTTTCTCGTTTATTTCGTTATTCAGTGAGCAGCTTTTTCAGTGCTGTATATCTTAGGGCTATTGTCGGGTTTATCTTGTTGCTATGACAGAGTATGATTTTTTAGTGGTGAAAGAATATTTTTATGAATGCCAAGACAGACAATATTGTCCATTATGTCAAGGGTGGGGGGTGTTTTGTAGATGAGACTGCAGGGAGGGGTACGTGTTAAATGAACGACAAGAGCGACAATGGTGGGGCTGCGAAACTCCGTTTTCGGCATAGTTGTCGTGTATCGTCGACTAATGAAACTAAAACAACGCGTTTCTGTTTTTATCTCACACTTTGGTTGCAGTAGCACTGAATGTTTGAGTTCAGTAATCTCGGCATGCCGGAATGTCGACCACTAGGGGCTGTGCGCTAAGAGGTTAAACAAGCACTAAACCGTGCAGACCCACGGCGCACCTGTACAAAGTGGCATGAGTAAAACTTGGCTAACTATATAGCTAGCTAGCTATGGCATGTCCTCGCCTCTGTAACGGTATTTGTTGTCCTCCGTGTGTCCATACATCTGTATCGGTGGTACGCGCAAAGTAGGTTAACTTCCTTATATTCCCTCATGAACGCTCCGTCTGCAGGGTGCAGGCCTCCTTGTTATTCCTAAAATAGCTAAAAGTACCATAGGTGGTAGAGCCTTCTCCTATCGTGCTCCCCTCCTCTGGAACAAGTTGCCTGCCCATGTTCGGGGTGCAGACACTATCACCTTATTTAAAGCTAGGCTCAAAACGTATCTTTTTAGTCTCTCCTATATTTGAGGGGCAGGAGTGGGTGGCGGGCATAGCTATAGAGTCTCTGGTGGACTGAGCGGTTAGTGCTGTCACTGGATCATCATTGGTAGTGCTGTGTTAAGCTGAACCGGTCATAGTCTGGTGATGACTGTCTCAAGCCTGCCCTCATGGCTACGTTGGCCCCTGCCTCTGTTTCCCTTAGCTATACTGCCATAGCCTTATTCTGCCGGGGTTTTCCTTGTCGCACGCAGGCACCTCTGTCTCTTCTGCTCTGCTTGCTAATCTACCATTTGAACCCCCTAACAATGTTTTTTTTTTTTTTCGTCTTCCTCGGCTCTGGGCACCTGCCCAGAGCTCTAGCCCAGGTTTGCTGAGCACCCCCCCCCTGGCCCGGAGCTCCAGTTAGACCAGCTGGGCACCCCCGCCTCCTGCCACTGTTGATTCAGCTGTAGCACCAAGCTTGTCCCCCTGTCTGACCCTGCCACCCATTGATGTTCCTGCCCATTATCTCTATGTGACCGGAGTCACCCTTTGGTTGGACTTAATTAATACTGGATTGGCTGTTTATGTATTATAATTTATCTGTTTTCATGTAAGCCATTTCCATAACAAACCGGTGCCTGCCCACGGCAGATGGGTTCCCCCTCTGAATCTGGTTCTGCTCAAGATTTCTTCCTGTTATCAGTCAGGGAATTTTTCCTTGCCACTGTTGCCCTAGGCTTACTCTTTGGGGGCCGGTTCTCTGTAAAGCTGCTTTGTGACAAAGCTCCTTTGTTAAGAGTGCTATACAAATAAAAATTGATTGATTGAAAATCAAGATTGGCTGAAAAGTTTCTTTACTTTTCCCTATTGTCCTGACTTCATAGTCAAAATAAGTGTATTTAAAACATGACAAAATCACAACTGATCCAATGGCGCATACTCAAATATCATGACCTTCCTAATTGGTTGCTGGTTTAAACATCCATGAAGAAATTATACATAAAATACCCCTTTCATTGTCTCCAACTATTTCTGTGGTCCCCTGTGTAAATGTGTTATTCACAGAGGCTAATCTACCATATAGTATCCAGTACTTCCTATACGAGGTGTCAATGCAGGCAATAGCTAAAAAATAGTTTTAAATACACAATTTTACAAAGATCTGTGTAATTAACCAATACGATTTTAAAATCATTCAAACATTTTTGCAGTCTCTAGATATCAAACATCCCTATATGATGCATAACGTGTACAAGTTTCACTTTAAATGTAAGTAAGAGTAGAAAAACCTTTTTTTTAGACTAATGAAGTTATTTGCTAATCAAACTTGCCTTCCAACATTGACGGTGTAAAGAAAAACACAAAACTTAGTTTAGGTCAATTATGTGTATTCAGTTATAAAACCCTCAATGCACTCTTCCTGGCGGTAAAACAGGAAGGTGTTTACCATGTGCTTAGATTCACAGAGGGTACAGTGCACCCTAAACGCCCATTTGTTCCAACATGTGAATACATAGCGTCAACATGTTGGAACCCTAAAATACCTTTTAAATGCACCATTTTACAAAGACATGTGTAATTAACCACTACGATTTTAAAACCATTCAAAAATGTTGCAGTCTACAGATATCGAACACCCCCTTATATAATGCATAACATGCGCAAGTTTCACCTAAAACCCTTTTTAAGGCTTAAAAATGTAAGTAATCTTATAAAAAACCTTTTTAGACTCAAATAAAGGTGCTTGCAACCCATTTTTCTTTCCTACACAGGCTGCTGAAAAAACATTCAGAAACAAAAACTTAGCTTAGTTAATCTGTATTCAGTAAAAAAAAAAAAAACCCTCAATGTGCTCTCCCGGCATAAATCTTTTTACCATATGTATCCTATTGTAAAACCCCAGTTGTTCCTACATGTCTATACAATGTGTCACTCCAAGTATCTCAAAATACTAAATGCCACTGACTATATTGGATCTCCAAAACTTTTAGGGGTGCTGCTCTAACATAACGGTACATGGGGTGGCTTCTCCCTAAGTCTGCCCTGTTACAGCAACACTAGCTGGGTTTACATGGAGCCTAATATTCATATTAAAATCGGTTTAAAACCGATTAAAATTTCAATCGGTTGCAGAGGGGTAGTTTAAACCTTTTCATAAACCGATCAAAAGAAAAATGTACCATGTAAACGATGAAACTGATTATTTTCTGGCTGCGTTCTTTCTGCGCATGCTCACCGTCTTTACGTAAATGCGTGGTGACGTACGTTTCTCTCCACTTCCATAAAATGGCGGCTTCCAAGCAGAACTGGGCAGTGAATCCACACTCTATCACCTGGCTTGAAGGCCTGCCCCTTGCAGTGCTGGTCGTAGGCACGCTTCTGCCGCAGTCCCACAGTGTCCTGGGTCTGGCAAGAAAAGTTGTGTGCCACTCGTAGCCATTCCAGCAGCTGGCGGAAGTAGCATGCCTCTGTACGGGCTGGTTCCCCGTGCTCGGGCGGGGCCCCGAACACCAAGTCCACAGGCGTCCGGAGCTCCCGCCCGAACATCAGGGCGGTGGGCGTGCAGAGGCTGGACTCCTGTACGGCAGTTCTGTAAGACCACAGGACCAGGGGCAGATGGCGGTCCCAGTCTCGCTGTTGCTGGCTGGCGAGGATGGCAAGCTGTGCAGTTAGGGTCTTATTAAATCGTTCAACAAGACCGTCACTCTGGGGATGGAGTGGCGTCGTCCGTGTCTTAGCCACTCCCAGACGTCTGCAGACTTTTTTTGCCCCTAGTCACTGTGGAGTTCAGCGGGGACCCCCAACCGGGCGAACATCTCCTCGGCCAGCTTTCCCGCCGTTGTTGTGGCACTTTGGTCCGGCACCGTGTACGCCTCGGGCCACTTCGCGAAGTAGTCCATAGCCACAAGAACGTAGCGGTTACCAGCCTCAGTGACAGGGAAAGGGCCAAGGACGTCCACCCCCACTCGCTCCATCGAGCCTCCCACCACGTAACGTTGGAGAAGGGCGTGAGAGCGCCTGGTAGGCCCCTTGCGTGCCATACAGGAGTCACAGCAGTGAACGTGCAGCTCTACGTCCCAGCGGCACCCAGGCCAGTAAAAGCGCCCCCTCAGCCGTCGCAAGATCTTACTGTTTCCGAAGTGGCCCGCCCCCACCGAGCCATGCACCAGTCCGAGGACTTGGGGTCGAAGCGCTCGGGGAATGAGGAGTTGGAGGAGGTCGCTACCCAGCCCGGGTGTCCGCCATTGCCGATACGCCAGCCCGTCCCGCAGCTCAAGGCTCCTCCACTGCTCGTAGTAGGCCTTGAGCTCGGGCCCCTCAGCCGAGACCTCAGCCCACTGTGGCGGCCGTTCCGCCTCCAGCCAGCCCCTCACTTTATTTAGTGTGCCGTCAGCCTCCTGGTCCTCCCGCAGCTGCTCCGGTGACACTGGCAGCCACTTCGCCTCGCTGATGGTGTGAACGGCAGCCACCTCCGGCTCCACCTGGCTTTTTTCTTCTTGTCGGCAGCAGTACCGGCAGTCCAGTTCAGCACAAGGACGGTGGGACAGTGCGTCGGCATTGGTGTGGTGTCGCCCAGCCCTGTGCTCCATCCAGAAGTCGCACTCTTGTAGCTCTTCTAACCACCGTGCTACTTGGCCCTCTGGGTGCTTTAAGTCCAGGAGCCAGGTGAGCGAAGCGTGGTCAGTCCTGAGGTGGAAGTGGCTGCCTTGGAGGTAGGGCCTGAAGTGCCTCAGTGCCTTCACCACTGCCAGCAGCTCTCTTCGAGTCACGCAGTAGTTTCGCTCTGCCCGGCTCAGGGCGCCGCTGTAATAGGCGACCGCTCTCTCTCCGTCACTATCCTCCTGAGAGAGGAAGGCTCCCACTCCCACGTTGCTGGCGTTGGTGTCCACGATGAAGGGGCGGTGCACGTCTGGGTATGTCAGTACGGGGGCCTCCGTGAGAGCCGTTCTGAGCCGGGCAAAGGCTTCTGCGCACTCGTCAGTCCAGACAAACGTCTGGTTCTTGTCAGTGAGGTGATGGAGGGGACTGGCAATGGAGGCGAAATCCCGTACAAACCGCCGGTAGTAGCTCGCCAGCCCCAGGAAACTGCGCAGCTCACCTACATCGGCCGGGGTCGGCCAGTCCTGCACTGCAGTCACCTTAGCTGGGTCGGTGGCTACCCCTCGCTCACTCACAACATGCCCCAGGAAGGCCGTCTACCTCCGGAGCAGCTGGCACTTCCGGGGATTTAACCGTAGCCCAGACTGGCGAATCGCAGTGAGCACGTTGTGGAGTTTAGCGAGGGCGTGCTCGAAGCTGCTGGCATGTACCAGGAGATCGTCCAGGTACACTACACAGCAGCTTCGGGGGACAGCCAACAGCACCCAACCATTCGAACGTGGCAGGGGCGTTGCACAGTCCGAACGGCATCACACGGAACTGCCACAACCCTTGCCCGATGGCGAAAGCTGTTTTAGCTTTCGCATCTGGGGCCATCCTCACTTGCCAGTACCCACTTCGGAGGTCCAGCGAGCAGAACCAGCTGGACCCCGCGATGTGGTCAAGCGCCTCATCGATGCGGGGGATAGGGTAGGCGTTACTGCATTGAGATGCCGGTAATCAACACAAAACCTCCACTCTCCGTTCTTCTTCCGCACTAGGACGGCAGGGGCTGCCCACAGGCTGTTGGAAGGCTCAATGACGCCTGCAGCGCCCATCTCCTTAACCTTCTCCTCCGCCACCAGCCGATTTGCGAGTGACAACCGGTGAGGGCGCAGACGAACCGGTGCAGCGCCACCAGTATCAATGGTGTGCTGCACTAGATCGGTCTGCGTGTATTCCTCATCGTGGGCAGTGAAGAGGTCTGCATTGTCCTCCAGCAATGCTTTAGCTGTTGGCATTGGCGAGGATCTAGGCCGCTGCAGCTGTGTCGCCACAGCTCGCAGACAGCGTCCGCCGTCTCGACAGAGGGTGAGGTGGGTTGTGACAGAGGGGCATGGCGAACAGAGGCAGGCGAGCCGCGCTCAGAGTTGGTGGGCTGGGGCGGCGAGCTGTGCGGGTGGGCTAAGGCTGCTCGGCGGCGAGTCCTCCGGGACATCCGTCTCTTTTTAGGGGTGGCGTGGAGGGCGAAGGTGGTGGAGCCAATGGAGAGTGTGGCGTTGGCGATGTCCATTGTGGCACCCCAGTGGGCCAGCAGATCCAGGCCGACGATGCACGCATCGCTGATGTCGGCCAGCCAGAACTCATGCGCCACCACCTCTTGGTTCCCGACCTCCACGCTCACCATCTTCTTACCCTGCATGCCGAGCCTCTGCCCCGTCACCAACTGACAACTGGGTGGTTGTTGGTGCCCAGGTGGTGTTGGGGAGCGTTCCTGGCCGCACTAGGGAGATGGTGGCCCCCGTGTCGACCAGTGCCCGGCAGGATTGTCCATCCAACCTGCAATTCAGGTACAACCCGCCAGCCTTACCCAGTCGGTCCACTCGCGGTTGGATTGTTTGCTCAGCCGCCCTTAAAAGGGCAGGATGGAATTTGCTTTCGGCTTCTACAAAAACGGAAGAAATTTGCTCTGTGCCCGCCTTCACAAAGGCAGATGGAATTTGTGTTTTTGCGAGTGGGACCGAACTGGTTTCAGGCACAGCAGGCTGCGCCTGATTGAGGAGGATGGATTCCTGGGACAGCGGTTTCCTCACTGCGCCGTCCCGGTGTCAATTCCCGACGGCCGTGGGGATCGAGGCTTGGGCGCTGGTGCTGGGCAGTCGCGGGCTAGGTGTCCTGGCTCGTCACAGCGGTAGCAGCAGCCTCGTCGTTCAGGCGTTGTCGTCGCTGCTGCGGGGGTGAGCGTGCCCAGCGGACTTCCTCCTCCTCGTAGCAGTCAACCTCGCGGACGTGCGGGTGGTTTGTCTGGCCTGGAGCCAGACAGATGTCGTCCTCCGCCCTCTCTGCTTCCTTAAGGGCCTTGTCAAGGGAGCGGGGTGTGGCCAGGATGATGTGCCGACGCAGTCGCTCCGGGGTAAGGACCTGGAGAAAGGTGTGCAGCGCGAGCTCTTCCTGCTCTGCTGCGCCAAACGATGGGTAGCCCTACCGTGTGTGGAGCCGCACGTCTGCGACCACGGTCCCCCAGCTTTCCCCTTCTTGGCGGCGGCGGCTGGTGAGCTTCTCCCGGCTCGCTTGGATTGATCGCCACTAGCCGAAGCGTCGTGCTATCGCCGTCGTCAGCGCCTTCAGGTTGCCTTGGTCAGTAGCGTCGAGGTCCAGCAGTATCTGCAGCGCTGGGCCCTCCAGGGCGAGTGCCAGGTGTGTCACCGTCTCGCCCTCGCTCCAGCCGCAGTGACGGGCAGCTAACTGCAGTTGAGCCAGGTACGGCTCCCACTGCGCTGCCCCGCTAACCCTGGCTAGCCACCTCCGAGCGTGTAGATCGTACTAGGCTAGCTCCGTCTGGTCGCTCGGGAGCCCTCTCTTGGCGTACCGCGGGGCTCTGCCACTCGGCACTCGTCGCCGTTTCTGCAGCCCCTGCCTTTCGCCGTCTTGGCACCCCCAACCTTTCTTCCAGCTGCCGGATCGCTTCCTCCAATTCAGCTCGCTCTATCCCACTTCTGGACACCAATGTAGCGTTCGGCGCGGAAAACAGTTTTAAAGATCTGACCCGTTCGATCGGGCGAACAGCTCTTTTATAGCCCTGAGACGCCCTGATTGGCCTAACTCGCTGCCCTCGGTGCACCAATTACCGGACATTAGCGAGAGCAAATCGCAACAGCAAGCAACAACAACAAGAACACAAAACTAGCATTACTTACAGTGGTATTCACAGCGACATTAACAACACTACTGTACAAAAGCATAACGGTCCAACGAACACAAATACCACAAAATTAGCTAGCGCTACATAAGCGACTATTAATAGGCTAAGCACATTTAACAACACAAACACGATCATGTATTCACAAATATTTACAACTAGCTACAATAACGGAGCCGAGATCGCCACAATATCAATACTTTTAACGGCAGGCCTGGATTTTGGCAGTCTGAATGAATGAGTTATAGACGGTGTATGTCTTGTATGTGTGAGTAACTTGGCATTTTTGTATGTTGAAAACGTGTTTTTTATGAGATAACCATATACCATGGCCTGTCGTGAGCTATTGCTTAAAAATCAAGCAATCTGATTGGTTCATAGCCATATATTAACCATATACCACGGCTATGACGAAAAAAAAACGTTTTAAAACTATTTAAATTGGAGTGTGTCTATTACTTTCATATTGCCATACTAGGTGACCGTTTTATAAAAGCAATAGCTCACTTCAGGCCGTGATTAATTAATTATAAAGGGACATCCTTTGTTACCCTCCCCTTTTCAATGTCCAATTTCGCAACTGATGGAAGCATTGAATCACGGTTCTAGTTTTTAGTTTTTTAGAATTACTGGCTTCATTTAGGGATGCCAACCATACCACAAAATACAGAATCGTCCCTAATTTTGACAGTAGAATATAGGCATTACGTATTTAAGTCATGGCTACAGGCCGCATTTTCATCCGTATCTTTGTAAACGATTGCGTTTATATTAACCGCTGTTTTGAATACAATTCAATAGTTAGCTAGCTAGCTAGCTAGCCGGGATAACAAGCATGCCCTGAGACCATTCTGACCCAAAACCCAGAATTTTAATATAGGCTAGGTGACAACACTGACAAGTGACGGTGAAATTAAAGACAGCTGGCATTCAAACCTGGTTTCAGAGGGTCTTGGAGAAACGCTATGTCTGCCAGACTTCAACATTTTAAAAAGCAAGACAGGGCTAGGGAGATTAATTTGACTGAGTTATGGTTTCATGCAGTTTTTTAAAATAATGTAATGCAAAAAATGACAAAAATTGGTGCTAATTGTATGGTATAAAACGAGAAGGAACTATTTTTCTCGATGGAATCGTTGTTTTCATAGAATTAACAACCAGAGGTTTCTGCTTAACAATGGTGCAAATAGAACGACCAACGAGAGTTTTGCTTGACAACAGTAAAATAATACGAGAGAGTCAGTCCTGCTTAATTCCTTACGTATTTCACTTTCACTTTTGTCAGGCACAAAGTCACAGAACACAGCCCTGGAAGTGGCTGGCAAGCAAGCAAGACAGACAGACCAGATGCACTGCCCAGCTAGGTTAGCAAGACAGACATATTAGAGAGAGATGCACTGAAAGCTAGCGCATCAACTTAACGTTACTGTTATTTGCTGACATCAAACTCGGAGAGGAGAGAACACAAGTTCACCTGATTGCTGTTCCCGCAATTCACTCTCATGGTGTTTTTTTTTTCTCTTTTCGTGACCAGAAGGATAGTTCCGTGTCATCCTCTCATCTAAGTTGTAAACATTGATACCAAGCAGCCAAAACCAGACTTTGTTTTTGAAGCTCATTTCCTGGTCTTGTTGTTCCTGGTTGCTCACTAGCGCCACTGCGGTTGGCTCCAGTATAGGTGTTTTCATATCCGGTTTCCATGTAAGTCTACGGTACAAATGCGGTCAAAATACAAAGTCAATAATTTTTTCTCACAAGAACAAATAGTCACAATATGTGTATTTTATTCGTCCATGGGTCGATTTTATTGTGTCATTTGGGCACTGTTATAATATTTGTTGTGGACCAATGAGGTACCATTTGCGTCACTTCCTGATTACTGCAGAGGACTAAGCTACAGTAGGGACTACAGTCTATGGTCACTGGGGTGGGAGGTGGTGCCTCTTGGCCTTGACATTGCGGCTCAGACTCATCGTCCACGATCCACCTGTGCGAAGTCAGAAAATGCAGGCATCCCATTTCGTAGTGATTTCATTATGGCGTGTGCTATCTACAGCTGCACTAGACGACCATAAAATAATCCTCCTCTGAAGTTTTTTCAGTAGCCAAGTTATTTTTACTATTTCCTTTAGCCTACTTAACCAAATAATGAGTTGGCAGAAAGTGTAATCAACTAACGCTTATTTGCTATATTTGGTAGTCCAATAGCCTATGCTAAAACAGTTCGCAGCTTCGGCTACCAAGCCATTTGACTAGCTAGCTAACCGTGACCGGCAAATATTCCATCTGTCAAACGTGTTTTACGGCTTGTCAGTCGTGTACATCCCGTAAATGTCTACCTGGGCTATGCTGCACGAATGTGACAAAGCTAGAAGCTAGCAAGAAAATAATAATAATTAGAAATTCAATGTACATTATTTTTGTCTTTATGCAACAGGTGGAAAACTTGCTCTTCAAAGTGCGTTGTCATATTTACACGCCTGTAAATCAGTTATTAAAATACTTTATTTGTTAATCACCGCTGACAGTGTTAATTTTTATTCGGTAAAAAGTGACTTGCGAACGATCGGTCAACTAGCGTCACCCAGAAAGTAAACACCACAAACGGCGAAGGAGTAGTAGCAGTTAATGGCTCATTAACTGACTGTGGCGAAACACTACGACGATAACTTGCTTGGTTAACAGCAGGTCTACCAGACAGTTATATGAAAATTAGCCTAGTCAAATCACCAGTAGTCTACACATCTCTGATTGATTGACCATCAGTGCAGTCGATGTTCCTCCCCTGTAGTTCATATTGCTAATGCGTGAGCTAAACACGGATAGCTTACCTAGCTCACTGGCAAGCTGATATGCTAGCTAAGCATATTCGTTTTGCCGAGAAACATAACTTGAAGATAACTGAACATAATTGTATTATTAATGTCATACATACAACGTGATTACATGACACAGTACATTCACGGATGGAAATTAAACTCCGTAAACATTTGATCATATATTTTAAAACATAACGGCAGACAGTCAGCTAGCCTCAAGTTCGTTCTGCAATCGTTCGGTCAGGTTGATGGGCTTTTCCGCACCGGACTGTCAATCACATTGTAAAAATCACAAGACCGCTTAACTCTATGGTTTTGGCTCCAAATCGAGAACATGGCCGCGCCCGCCATTGAGCTTCAAAACGTGTTTTACAGACCCACAGAGAGGCAATGGGTGACGTCACAGTAGCTTTGTCCATATTTTTTACAGTCTCTGATTCAAAGGCAGAGTGCCACAGAACTTTTGGGGCTGATGGGAGGACGAGTCCGGAGCATATCAACATATGGAACTGAATAGCCTATAGCCGCGTTTCCACCGCAGGAACTTTCCCCAGGAACTAGGAACCTTTTGAGGAACTCAGTGCATTTCCACCGCAGGGACCAGGGTCTAAATTAGTTCCTTTTTGGGGGGGTAAAATAAAGTCCCTGTTCGGGGGGTAGTACTTTCCAAAAGTACAGGAACTTTTGGGGTGGGGCGCAAGCGCTGAATATTTCTGATTGGTCGACTACTCGCAGTATTTTATTTCAACCGCCATTTTTTTAAAATCTGCAGCCGCAAACCAATTTATTTTCATAATAACTTGAATTCAAACTTGTATGTTATGCGGCACAGGCCCGTGCAGCACAGACCGGCCCCCACTTGGCCACCCCAGGGGGGGTCAACACACACAGGGAGAGGGAGGTCTCACACACACACACGTACGCACACCAACTGAACAAAAAATGGTGGGACGTGACTCGGCTCGTGCCAAGAAATGCCGGGCCTCCTCCACGTCCCAAAATAAAAAACAGAAAACCCAAAGAAAAATAGGCAGGGACTGCTCCTTCTTCTCCCTGGAACCGCTGCAGCCGGACGTCGTCATTCTCCCGGGCTTCAGAATCCTCCGGACAGGGGAACAGGGCCGTACTGGGGAGAGGAGAAGGCACAGCAACAGTTACCCCACTGTGGACTGGACAGGACAGAGCACACTCACGCTCACAAAGAAAATAACTAAGAAAGAGAATAACAAAAGTAAAAACCAAGTCCAAAATCCTCAACAAAAACCCAGCCGCAATAACTAAAGGAAAAAAAAGAAAAAGAAAATCCAAACACAAAAACAAAGAAAACAAATCCAAAAGAAACCCTAAGTTAAAAAGTTTACAGAGCCTGTTCCTTCCTGGCTGCCTGAACGCAAACTTCCGCAATCCCCGCTCTCTTATCCCCTTCCCTGCGTCCGAGGAAACAAGCGGAAGCTGTGTGAGCTTGTTACCTGGCAAAGTGGAAACCAATTAGCCCCTAGTCCACATACCCACACATGCTCCCAGTTACCAATTAGGTGCTCCTACCAAGCTGGCGGCTTGTCAGGCTCACCTCCTGACAGTTACCAGTTATTTGTGGAATGTGAATACATTCTGTCGCCTCAGATGTCAAGACATGAAAGTGAATGTTCGCACAAAAATATAATGAATGTATTCGAGAGGATATATAAAAGTTACAATCTGTATATTGGCCTGTTATATCCTGTTTGTTGCATAACAACGGTCCAAGTCGAACTACCAACAAGAGTTTTGCTTGACAAAACGGCCAAACGGCCACGGAAGAATGTTTCAATTTCAGGTACAAGTCGATAAAAATCAATAAATACTAAAGTAACCATATATATAGTCATTGTTGGTAACCCATTGTATAAGTGGAATAAACCCCTCCGGGCTGTCTCTGTTATTGGAAAATAATGTACTTCGGTGGTAGTATGGGGTTACAGAAGAAATCATAGGGACCGATGACGACGTTGCTTTTTCATATGTCAGTGGACTAATTTGCCTTATCTTCGCGGGTCTTTAGACCGTGGTGGAAAGGCAGACAACAATGGGTTGCAGGAACCTTTTAGTTCCTTGAAAAGTAGTTCCTAAAGTAGGGACTAAAAGTTCCGGGTACTTTGGGTGGAAACGCGGCTTATGATAGAGTGAACTGAATGCCCCATTTAAAGTGGGAAGAAAGACAGCGCTTTGAAGGGTTGCTTAAACATTGAAGTACTGTATATTATACCATGATAGTGCCACCTACTGGCGTGTATGTATAAGTATCGCAATATATCACAGTATTCTATTGTATAATACAGTAAATAGTATAGTACTTCTAATGCTTGACGAGACAGGGACACCACTGGGCACAGTCAATATTTGATACCAGAACACGGGGTGAATCTACACACTGGAACCCAGTGTTTTTACATATGCTTGTTTCTTCATGGCAAATTGTTTATTGCCAGAACTATGCAACATCAGATTTTTATGTTTTAAAAAAATCATAATTAATGTATTTGAGCTGTGAAATAAAACAAATATGTAACTTGTGAAAAAAATTATCTAATTTACCTTGAATCTGTTAGTGAAAGTTATAGACAAATCACTTAGCTGAAGAATTGAATTAGGCTTACAGCAGGTCTCTGTTGTTAAGGGCTTGTGCTATATAGTGTGATGCAGGGATATAGAACATGTAGATTTCTTCTTAAGTGATAGTTACAATCTATGTTCTGTAATTGTTCTTTTTGAAACAGGGTCTCCTGTGGCTCCAACGGCCATTCAAGAAATTCAGACACTCTAAGCACAGCAGCAGATGGACAAAGATAAAAATCAGGATGTTACAAGAAACCATAAAGGAGCTGAAGGAGGACAAAGCCTTCCTCCAGAAACAACTGAAATTACTCTTGGTTGAAAAATGGTAAAATATTCTGTATTTGGATTTAACAATTAAGGTATAAACACAAGCCTTTTTTTTTTTTGCAATTTGTTTACTTGGCCAGATTTTGTTACTGTATATTCTAGCTTGAGTATTTTTGTAAGTTCTCTATTGAAGATAATTTAGTTGCAGTTACTATGGATACTGTGTGCAAACTCTAGACCTCTAAAAACCTGATGCATGGAGTTGAGCAAGTACGTTTAATTTAAAATTACTGCATATGAATTCGTGAATGATAGCTCAAATATTGCTGTTCAAAGATCCCTTAGATTGTAAATCTGTTTGAAATTTGATATTTGATACTTTCTTTGTTTTTCTTTTTTTCTATCAGATTACAAAGATTACGAATGATTAATGACACTTAAAACAAATGTCACTTTATTTGAAGTAGCAAAAATGACTTCATGACATGGTAATTAGTACTTAAACCGTTTTATGAAGTTTATGAAAGCGTTATGACACTTAAAATTGATGTCACTTTACCTGAAGTCACCATCACCACAGAAACTCTAAAACATTAAATATAAATAATCCATGTGAAAAAAATATAGCAGTCATTACATGATACTAAATGTAGAGCTTGAGAATGATCTATAAAAGCAACATTAAGTTATGGGTAACACTTAACTTGACCTATAAGCCATAAAGCTTACATAACACTATCATAAGTATGACATAACGCTTGTCATAAGAAATCACAACAGTGTACAGTTTTATGATGGGTCATAAGCTGTAATAGCACTGTCGTAACTGGTTATGACAAGTGTTACGATATCCTTATGGTAGTGTTACATAGGCTTTATGGCTCATAGTTCCAGTTGTTACCAAGTTATGTTTGCATGGTGACAATGGTTCACATTATCATTAATTATACTACCATACAGTGACTAAATGGAATGGAAGAGCTACCATAATCTCAGGATTGAGTATTCAGATTGTGGGTGATTGTAAGACAAGTCCAAATACTAAGAACTAAGGTGAACTCTACATGTGTGTTTTTAGTCATGATTGGATAATGGTGAGAAATTCTGACAGTTACAGATTTCAGACAATTACTGACAGTTACAGACAACTGCTAGCCAATCTCAGCTCTGTTTCGCTCTTTTCAGTTAAGGGTGGCACCAAATACCTAGTCACTGCCTGTTATGCCCCTTTTCCACCAAGGCATTTTGAGGGCCGGTTCGGAGCCGGTGTCTTATTGCGAACCAGTTCTTCTGTTTTGGACAGCAAAAGAACCGGCTCTCGGCCGGGAAAACTGGTTCCAAAGTGGCACCAACTCTTAGCTGGTCTAGAACCAAGAACCGCTTATGTCAGGGGCTGGGGGCGGGATTATCGTGGCCAACCAAGACCAAAACTTTGTGTCCACCAGGTAAAGTGAGACCACCTTCGTTCGACAGACAGGAAAACATAAACTGATTTGCAATTCAGGGTTTCCGTCAGTGTATTGCAAGCCCGGCGGCCCGTCGGGCCTAAGTTGATCCCCCGCCGGGCCTAAGCATCGGGGAATTTAAAAAAAGAAATTTTTTAAAAATGTATTTCTAATATTTTTTTTAAACTACAGTCACAATGGGGCAGCTCGGTTGGAGAGCTCCCCAGCGACATCTGTTGGTTAAAACGTGAACGCACTAAAGCAGGTCTGAGATCAGTGTTCTTTACCCTCAATGTGCTTAGTGACTTTCAACACTTGACGCTTCCAACTATCACAAGCTACTGTTACCAAGCAAGCCACATTACATTACATTACATTACAGGCATTTGGCAGACGCTCTTATCCAGAGAGACGTACAACAAAGTGTATAACCATAACCAGGAACAAGTATGACGAAAACCTTAGAGGGAAGTACCGGTCCAAGTGCAGGGAGCAACCGCATAGTTCAACTTGGAACCTGAAGGTTAAACTGTTTAACACTAACACAAACGAGAACAGGAACAACGCAGTCTATGCAAAAATACAAGCAGTAGTTAAGACAGGTGCATTAACTAAGTCACCTACAAAACAGCTACCTAGTTACAACCCTAAGCTTACAGTCATTTACAGGGAGGTAGGGAGGGATGGGGAGAGGTGCAGCCTGAAGAGGTGAGTCTTCAGTCGTCGCTTGAAGTGGGTCAGTGTCTCAGCTGTTCTGACCTCCATGGGGAGGTCATTCTACCATCGCGGGGCCAGAACAGACAGGAGACGTGTTCGGGAAGTGCAGGTGCGAAGAGGGGGAGGTGCCTGAGGTAGCAGAACGGAGGGGTCTAGCTGGCATGTAGGGTTTGAATATCTTGTGGAGGTATGCTGGGGTTGATCCCTTAACTGCCTGGTATGCTAGGACCAATGTTTTAAATTTGATGCGAGCTATAACAGGCAGCCAGTGGAGGGTAGTGAGCAGGGGAGTGACGGGGGGGTGTCTGGGAAGGTTGAAGACCAGACGAGCTGCAGCATTCTGAATGAGTTGCAGGGGTCTGATGGCAGATGCCGGTAGTCCAGCCAGAAGAGAGTTGCAGTAGTCCAGGTGGGATAGTACCATTGTTTGAACCAGGAGCTGGGTTGAGTAGGTGGTGAGAAAGGGGCGGATTCTCCGGATGTTATACATGAAAAATCTGCATGCCCGGCTTACTGCTGCGATGTTCTTGGAGAGGGACAACCTGCTGTTTATCACCACTCCGAGATTTTTGGCAGAGGGTGATGATGTCACTAAGGTGTCCCCTAGGGAAATGGAAAAATCGAGGAGGGGAGAGTTTAGAGCAGGATTAAAGATTAGCTCCATCTTTCCCGGGTTGAGCTTCAGGTGGTGATTGTCCATCCAGCTCTGGATGTCCCTCAGGCAAGCGGAGATGCGGGCAGGGACCTGTGTGTCCAATGGGGAGAAGGAGAGAAAGAGTTGTGTGTCGTCGGCATAGCAGTGATAGGACAAGCCATGGGCAGAGATTACAGAGCCAAGGGATCTGGTGTATAAGGAGAAGAGAAGGGGACCGAGGACTGAGCCCTGGGGAACTCCAGTGGTGAGGGGACGGGGTGGTGATACCTTACCCGCCCAGGCAACCTGGAAGGAACGGTCGGAGAGGTAAGACTCAATCCAGTCAAGGACTGTGCCGCAGATCCCTGTTGCTGCCAGGGAGGACAGGAGGATGGGGTGCTCCACAGTGTCGAATGCAGCGGAGAGGTCTAGAAGAATCAGGACAGAGGAGAGGGATGCTGCTTGTGCGGCATGGAGTGACTCACTGACCGAGAGGAGTGCAGTCTCTGTCGAGTGGCCAGGCCTGAAGCCAGACTGGTGGGGGTCAAGCAGATTATTCTGAGAGAAGAAAGCAGAGAGTTGGTTAGATGCAGCATGTTCAAGTGTTTTGGATAGAAAAGGGAGGTGAGATACCGGGCGGTAGTTCTGAATGACTGAAGGATCTAGTGTGGGCTTCTTCAGCAGCGGGGTGATGTGGACCCTCTTGAAGGATGAGGGGAAACATCCAGAAGATAGGGAGGAGTTTACGAGGGAGGTGACAAATGGGAGGATGTCTGGTGTGATTGCCTGGAGGAGAGATGAGGGGATAGGGTCGAGGGCGCAGGTGGTAGGGCGGTGGGCGAGCAGGAGCTGGGAAACTTCAGAGTCTGTGAGAAGAGAAAATGTGGAGAAACAGGGGGCGGAGGGGGCGGAGGGCGCAGAGGAGCTGCGGATGTAGGCGATCTTTTCGTCAAAGAAAGCTGCAAAGTCATCTGCAGTGAAGGAAGACTGGGGTGGAGGAGGTGGCATGCTGAGGAGAGAGGAGAAAATAGAGAATAGTTGATGAGGGTTAGAAATGGAGTAATGAATTTTAGTTTGATAGAATTTTGCCTTAGCGGCAGTGACAGCAGAAGAAAACTCTGTCAGGAATGACTGATAGGCTAAAAGGTCAGATGGGTCCCTGGATTTGCCCCACTTCCTCTCAGCGGCGCGGAGGCTGGCCCTGGAGGTGCGTAGGATGTCAGACATCCATGGACCAGGAAGGGATCAGCGTGCTGGCCTAGGGACAAGAGGACATAGAGAGTTGAGTGCTGAGGAGAGAGATGAAGTTAGGGTGGAGGATGCAGAGTTAGTGGGGAGCTTGGAAAATGATCGAAGGGGAGGGAAGCAGTCACTCTGGGAGCGAGAGAAGAGGGAGAGATGGAGCGGAGGTTACGGCGGACAGTGACAGTGCAGGTGGGAGGAGGAGAGGGAGGATGGGGAGCGAGGGAGGGAAAAGGAGATGAAGTGATGGTCAGACGTATGCAGGGGGGTAATTGTGAGATTGCAGCTGGAGCAGTTCCTCAGGAAGATCTGCTCTAGGAGGTTGCCTGCTTTTTGGGTTGGGGGAGAGTGTTGTAGGGAGAGGTCGAAGGAGTGAAGTAGTGGTAGGAAGGCAGCAGACTGGAAGGCCTCTAGGTGGATGTTTCTTATTTAGAAGGCTAACTAACCTCGTTACAAACTACGTTATCACTTCATCTTGTCAGTAAGTACATTCTTTTTATATTAACTTAAGCAGTGTGTAGGTAACGTTAAACTAATAGCATGAATGTAATGTTTGATACATTGTAACATTAAATGACTTATTAATCGCCATCAAAATAACGACTTCGCTTATTTATTAATAACGTTAGCTTGATGACACTGATGTGCACGACAACGTGGTCATTTAGCTAACTTAGCTAGCTAGCCAAACAGTCAGTAACACAGATACATAGATATTTTGTTGTTGTTGAAATGTGCCCAGCATTCCAAGGCTGTACATTGTTGTAAGATTCAGTAGCCAATCAGTAGGCAGTGTTGTGCATATCCCGCTCTTACACCTTGTTTCCAGCCCAAATCACTGCAAAGGGAGCAATTAAACTTTTTTTTTTGTCAGTGACATTTCCTTCTGACATCTACGACGGCAATCGCAACCACAACATTTATTTTGCCTTTTTGTATAGCTATTTCCATGGATAAAATTGCATTTATTATTATTATTATTAATTGGTAAAAAACATTTACTTTATATCCAGGGAGATAGCCAACTACTTGCACGTTGCATGACAAGTGTAGCCATTCAGTAATATGATCGCATTTCAGGCTAGAAAATAACCCGTTAATCCAGAGAAATTGCTGAGTTGTCTTAGAATCTTTATCGCAACAGAATGTATCAAGGCTGGCAGCCTGGATCAAATTTGTTGTGACAGCTGCCATCCAAAACAAACACCTGAGAGAGGCTGCCTGTGTGCGTGCCTCCCCCAAGGTGTTACGTCATTGTTTTGAAATGCGCAGCTGTTGTAAAAACATGCTGGCTTTGATAACCGGAATCAATAAGCTCAGAGGTATACAATTCCAATGAATAGGACAACTTGGAACCGGTTCTCAATTCCCAACCCTATTTAAATGTGCCCAGCATTCCAAGGCTTGTTGTAAGATTCAGTAGCCAATCAGGTCTTGAATACAAGTTTTTTGTAGAGTGCAAAAACTTTGATATTATTTATTTTAATTTAATTTCTTTTGTTGTTGTTGAAAACACAGCATTCCAAGACTGTACATTGTTGTCAGATTCTTTGACTCTCCTATGCTGTAAACAGTTGTTGATTTTTTTAAATGTGTGTTGAATAAATGACTTATTTATTCAACACACATTTATTCAGTTTTGATGCAGGACACGCCCACAAGTAAACAGCCATTGGCTTACTATAGTAGTGCTTATCAAAAGGCCTCCACTTTGACGATGGGACATCCGGTAACATTATATACGTCCCATCAATTACATGCGTTATTAACTAGTCCACGCTTTGTTCTTACCCAAGCTAGGAAAACCGGCTACAAAGTAATTCTGTCTGCACCAGACATCACCATCCGGCGATGCATGACCATTAATACGCCAACTAGAATGGTTTTGCCTACAGACGGTACTCCCATGAATGTGTTTAAAGAACAGATGTTTTTCTTAAAGCTCGGGACGACTTGCATAACCAACCCATTGCAGCTGATCTTACGCTGTTTGTAGATGGCTCTTGCTACAAAGATGAAAAAGGAAATCATACCGGATATGGTGTGGTACAGTTGAACGCTGATGGCACTTCCTTCTCCGAAGTGCAGGCCACAAAGGTTGCGCAGCCGTGTTCCGCTCAATTAGCAGAAATTAGAGCCCTAACAGCTGCATGTCAAATGGCAGCTGGAAAGCGTGTCAATATTTACACAGATTCGGCGTATGCCTATGGTGTTTGTCATGTCTATGGTACTATCTGGAAACAAAGAGGCTTTCACAGGGCTGATGGCACACCCATCACACATGGGGAAGCGATTTCAGAATTGTTAGAGGCCATGAAACTACCTGAAGCAGTGGCCATTATAAAGTGCCCAGCACATCAGAAGACACACTCAGGTAGCTACAGGCAACAGCTTAGCAGACGAAGTGGCGGGTCGGGCTGCAATAGGGCCGAACCTTATGGGAGTAGTATTACGGAAGAGCCTGGTCCCGCAGGGGACTTGTCCTCTCTCATTGAGGCACAAAACAAAGCAAGTGTGTATGAAATTAGTGTTTGGCTAAAAAGGAGGGCTGTAAAAACACAAGATGGCCCCCACAAGGGGTTGTGGAGAGGACCGGCAGGACACTTTGTAGCGCCTACGTCAGTAATTCACACCCTGATTAAGGATGCGCATGGTCAAGACCATTGCGCAAGGGGGGGAAGTCATTAAGCGCATTCAGAATGCATGGTGGTCACCCTATTTGACAAGCATGGTGGATCTGGCACTGAATGACTGAGAAGTCTGTGCGACATATAATAACAGGAAGGCCTTCTCAGGGCCAATTGAGCACATCCCACCACCTGATGGACCATTTAGACACCTCATGATAGATTTTGTCGATATGATTGAGTGCGTCCAGAATAAGAGATGCATGCTAGTGGTGGTGGATAGATCTAGCAGGTGGATAGAGGCAACACCTACAAGTAGTCCAGATACTAAGTCAGTGGCAAACTTTTTTGTGTAAAGAAGTGTTTCCCAGGTTTGGAATTCCAGATAAGATCAGTTCGGACAATGGACCACATTTTGCAGCCGAAATAATGAAAACCATAACTAAACTGTTGGGAGTTAGGCAAGATTTGGGTGTGTGTACCATCCACAGTCACAAGGAATGGTGGAAAGGGCAAATGGCAGTCTGAAAGCAAAGATATCCAAAATATGCGCAAATGGTCAAATCAACTGGGTAGATGCATTACCACTGGCGTTAATGAGCATGAGAATGCAAACTAACAGAAGCACACATCTAACCCCGCATGAAATGCTAACTGGTAGGCCCATGCCAGTGCCGTTCCTTTGGGGTCCATACAATGGACCCGCGCTTGAGCAGTTTGAAAGAAAATTGTCGAATTATGTGCAACATCTAACCTCAATACACAAAGCTATCTTCCAACGGGTAGAAGGAGCTACTGAAGGAAGAACAAGCAACATTCTAGAAGACCTTTGTGACATACGTCCGGGAGAATGGGTGTAAATTAAAGTGTTCAAGAGAAAGTGGAGTGAACCCAGGCGTGAGGGACCATACAAGGTGGTTCTGACAACTCCCACTGCGCTAAAGGTTGAAGGTAAAACTGTGTGGTTCCACCTTAACCACTGCTGTAAGGCGAGAAAACCACGACGCATGCAGGACGAGATTAGAGACAATCTACGGGGAATAGTAGAAAGGCAGAGAGTAGGGAGGATGGAGAAACAAGGAAGGCATAAAGAGAGAAAGGAGCCGTTGCGACGAGTATGGAATGTAATGACAGGAGTGCTGTTATTGTTGATGGAAATATGTCTCGTGGTGCCTGTCTCGCCCGCTGCTTGGGACACCAGCCAAGCGGAGGGCGAGAAAACACTGAACTATGGGCAAACCCGCCACTTGGTGGCTCTGAGCAGGCAACGTACCTCACAAATGCAAACAAATATGTTTTACCAATGCTTGGAATATTCTGCGAGACAAGTGACTCAGGAAACATGTATAACGTGCTACAACACTGGTGCGAAGAGAAATCCCCAAGTGAGACCACTACCATACACACATACAGGATGTACAGGGAACCAAATATGCTACTTACAATGCATGTTATATTACATGTCAAAAGGTGGGAAACATCTATCTAGTGTACGTGACGGGTATGTCTACACTAAGCTTGAACCGAAGCTGAATTGTACGAGCATGAGTGATGGGTATGTTTATTCTGTACGAGGAGCGCAGCTGATTGAAATAAGTAAATGCCAAGACGTGCTTATCTCAGTGGATGGGGTGACTACTGGTGTGGCACCAGCGGCCGTGATACCCGACGATATCGAGTTCCCGGTTTACATTGCATGAGATAAGGTGATAGAGAAAGTAATTGATGAATATTTGCAAGACTATCGGAACTCCTCAAGCCCACAAATTAACTGTCGGAAATGGGATAGCAAAGGCAACCGAGTGTGCTCTACAACAGACGTCGCACCACTCAAGTGTCAAGAATGTACAATGTGTACAATGCTGGCTGAGGAGCAGGGGGTATGTGAACGTATTGGGAAAGATGTTGCACTGTCATCCCAATGCATACGGGAAAGGGGGATAACGTAACAACAGCATTAGAGGCATTGGAGAATCTGAGAGATGAGCACGTTACATTACATTACATTACATTACAGGCATTTAGCATTTTGCCCGGCTGGTGAACGATCCCTGGTTTTGGACCGCCTATGCAAAGTACATCTACGGCATCACTGATGGAGAAGATTCTGGGAGAGATAGAGCTCAAAATTGAAGGTGATTTGCTGCATGGGGAGGAGTGACCGGAATCATTGTGCATCGTATGTGCTAGTAACCTCTCCACAGTGATGCAAAACACCTGGGTTGAAGAAATATAACATTTACAGTGATTGCACACTCACATGAAGACCAAAGCAGATATTCACAAACAGGAGCCAAGCGCTCCCTTACCTATGCAGATAGTTAAAACACACCCGTAGTTATCTCACACCCTCTGCCAGAGAAAGTCATGGCCAGCAACGGCTGAGTGAGGTGCTAGCAACCTCTCCTCTGTCCACTGGTCCAACGGGTTCGATGGAAGACCTTGGAAGAAGAGTAAACATTACCCTGCTTAATAGCCTTATGTAACTTTATAATACAATTCTTGATTATACGCCTAATAGATGACGATTAACCTGAGGCTGGTCCCACTATCAATATAATCATGCTTAGCAAAACAATATTTACGGATTAATTTATAGTCTGTTAAGAGGGATGTCAGACCACATTGAGCTTTGTTGTGAATCGATAGCCTCGATTTGCTCTGTTGGTGTTATTCAGGCAGTCCGGGCAACAAAGAAAGACTCCTGTCCACCATGACCACAGGTGGTGTTCATGTGGAAGGGGGCCACATGACGCACGTCCAGCAAAAATATTCTACGGCACTGGGAGCATGCCCAAAACAGTGCGGTCATTTAGGAAATTGCATTACCAGTGCATGCCATATGTAATAGTAGTAGACGCAAGATCAAAGTTAGGTCAGAATAAATAACCGTTTGTTTTTTATGTAAAAGAGTGGGGGTCAAGGAAATAATGGTGGGAAGTGTGAACAGCTGTAGAGCTGGAAACAAGGCTAGGATGAGAAAACAATGGTGTATGGGGAGATGTGGTGTGAGCCTGTAGGAGGGGGTTGAGTTTAAGCTCCACAATAGGAGGAGCTAGAAGACAGTATAAAGGAAGAAGGTATTCAGAGTTTGCGAGCAGAGCTGCTTCGCGCGGACCACCAAGTTTCTTGTACATACTTTGAGTCATATACAATAAACCCAATTACATCACACACACATGTGGATTGTGTTTATTTCTTGAAGAAGGGATCAACAGTGTGGTGGGAACACTCAGTCCGACTGGCCCAGGCTGGGAATAGTTTTTCTCCCATTTTAACAAATAGTCTGATGTCTGTAGGCAATCATAACCTTTATGGAACAAGTTAATGTTTATTAGATCTATTGATCAATAAGCTTGTTAGTTCTTAAAATATAGGCTATTGCTAGTTCTGCTCTATCATAGCTTAGTTGTGTTTTTAAAACAAAGTCATGGCCAAAAGTGTTTGTTACTGCTGTAGGTGACCTATTAGACAAAAGCTTACCAACATAAACGGCGTCCTAAAACATTCATTTTAAAACTTGGCACGTATAATTAATCCTACATTACTTTAAAAAGGGATGTGGGCTATAGCCTACGTAAAAATAAGAATTACTATTGTATTACTATTACATTGCAGCTTTATTCTGTAGGCCTAGTTTATATAAATATATGTTAGGCTCTTTGCGTTATTTAAAACAAAAGATTGTGTCTAATAGCTTATTGTTTTGTTAACGCCTGGAGACATAAAGATAAAAAAACAAAAATAAAAAAGCACATTTTTGGAAAGACCGCCCCCTCAAAGCATACCTGTCTTCATTGGTTCCTGACACGCAGCACATGACACACCACGCCCCCCACAGAGGAAGCTGGGGAGATTTGACCATTTCCAGTCGGCCCCAGACTCCAGACATAGAGCAGGTTTTTGCTCTTTCTCTCTCGACAAACTACAGACTTCTATCCAAAGAAGGCTTTCCACAGAGAAAATAACCTAAGTTTTTGCTCATTTCTGTCTCTAAATGTCTTTCTGTCAGTTTTTAAAAAGAAACTCTCTTTTCACACATAGCCTGATAACTTACACCTGTCACGCTTTGCATTTTCTTTACAGACAATGCTTAGAGGTGAGATCATTTTTAAACCACTGGCAAGTATTTTTAGACTTTAGAAACTGGAAACAGGGTATTGTAATACCAATATATAAGAAAGGGGACCGTACTGATCCAGGAAACTACAGGCCTATCAGTTTAACTTGCATCACAACGAAAATACTTGTATCTATCATTAGAGACAAACTAGAATTATTTCTTGAAAATAATAACATCCTAAAGATTAGATTAGATTCAACTTTATTGTCATTGCACATGTCACAAGTACAGAGCAACGAAATGCAATTATTAGATGAGAAATGAGCAGGAGGAAGGAGGAGGGAAAAAAACAGTCCTTTCAATGAAACGAGAGGGCACTCGTTCATTAAAACGAAGAAAAACCTCAGCACATAGCAACATCATAAAAACATTACAACAAAACTCGAAGACTTGCACATGTGGTAGGGGGAAGGGTGTCGGGGAGGGGAAGTGTCGCAGCACAGACACTGGGGGGAGCGCGCAGCCGCTCAGGCGCATCGCATCAACCCTCAGCAGACTGCACTGTAACGGGGGAGGGAGGGGGGGTGGGAGCCAAGAAGGCGTTGAGTAGGAGGTGGTGTGTGTGTTATGTATCTTCGTGTGCGTGTGTGTGTAAGTCCATGGACTTCATCTCCACCACAGTCTCAACATTGTCTCTGCCGTCTGATACTGATGACGAGGACACGGCCGTTGCCGTGGAGACGACCTCGAAGAGTCCTGATCCAGAGACAAAGTTCATAGGAGCAGGGAGGTGGGGGTAGGGCCGAGCATCTGTCTGCATAACAATCCAGGAGAGTGGAGAGATATCAGCCTTCCAAGGCCAATGTGGGGGAGCCAATGAAGATAAGGATTGTTTTGGGTTCAGGCAGACTTCTGCATTTTCTTCTACCATTAGTCCTGTGGTTCTCTCAGCGTTGTTCCAATCATCCGAATTTGATGGCCCATTTCAGTGAGCCGAACCGACAACTTCTCAAAGTTGGTATCCGTCATGCGAATTTGCGATCCAATCGCATCCAGTTTGCGATTGAGCTCGCAAATCGCTTGAGTCTGAGTGTTGACAGCCCTACCCGTTCCCTCAATGGCGGGCAGCTTCCCAATTAGTGCTGCCAACGCCTTCTGAACTTTGCGATAAATCAGGATGCTGCCAGCTCCAAACAGCAGAAAGCCTGTTATCATAATTCCAATCAAGTAAACGTCTTCAACATCCTCAACGGAAAGGATCGACAGGCACACGACCCATCGTGTATCCGGCTGCAAACGTTCCGTCAGGGCAAGAGGGCTCTCCCTGACCCGTTCTTCTCGTCGAGAAAATACTATCAATTGTGTTGAGAGACCAGCTGATCAGATCCATGATTTTAGGTTTCGGAGAGAAATGCAGAGAGAGGCTCCGGATAGTTCAGACAGAGACAGCACAAGACAAGAGAGCAGCAAGCAGGGGCAGATAAGAGCAGGGAGGGAGCAGAGGAAAAAGCGTCTCGTTGAGAGCAGGAAGAATAATGGATAGCCAACATGGTTTTTGCAAGGGAAGGTCATGCCTGACACACCTTTTGACATTCTTTGAGGAAGCTACCAAGTGTCTGGATGGGAACAGGGCTTATGATATTATATACTTAGATTTCCAAAAAGCATTTGATAAGGTACCACATGACAAACTCATTATCAAAATGAGGACAGTATGAATTACAGGAGGCATTTTAGAGTGGGTTCGGAATTGGTTACGGGATAGAATACAAAGGGTAGTAGTAGGAGGGATCTTATCTAAGCAGGGTATTGTGGGAAGTGGAGTTCCACAGGGATCGGTGCTGGGTCCACTGCTGTTCCTCATTTACATAAATGACCTTGACGCGAACATTGAAAGTGCACTAGTTAAATTTGTAGATGATACAAAACTGGGAGGTTTAGCCAACAGTTTGGAATCTACTAAAGTAATCCAAGAAGATTTAAACAGAATCCAGAAGTGGGCAGAAACCTGACAAATGAAATTCAATATAACTACATGTGGGGAATAAAAACATAGGGCAGGATTACTTTATGGGTGGTACAAAATTAGAATGTGCACATGTAGAAAAAGACTTGGGAGTAATAGTTGATCAAAGCCTATCAAGGTCTGGTCAATGTGCTGTAGCAGTAAAAAAAAAACCAACAGGAAGCTGGGATACATAGCCAGGAGTATTGAGTATAAATCTAAGGAGATTTACCCTATACTATACCCTTGTACCCTAGTGTTGTGTGCAGTTCTGGGGACCGTACTACAAGAAAGATATAGAGGTGCTGGAAAAGGTCCAAAGACGGGCAACCAGATAGATTCTGGGTATAAAAGATAAGTGTTATGAGGAAAGGCTTGAGATGCTTGGACTTTTCAAGCTTAGTAAAAGGAGACTTAGGGGAGATTTGATTGTTAATCCCCTTAATAAATGTAAAAGCTTCAAAGTGAACTACAGGAAATTATTCAAGTTGAGTTTGGTTAGCAGAACGAGGGGGCATAAATGGAAACTGACAAAGGGTAAATTTCACACAGACATTAGGAAATATTTTTTTCACAGAGTGGTCAAGGTGTGGAATAGCTTGCTCAGACTACAAATTCACAAGGATAGCCATAATTCACAACCGTTTCTTAAAGCGTCACTTCCCATTTCTCACTTTCTCATAAAACGCTTTGCAAAAAGAAATTATATCTCATAAAAACACGTTTTCAATGTACAAAAATGCCAAGATAATCACACATACAAGACATACACTGTCTATAACTCATTCATTCAAACTGGCAAAATCTAGGCCTGCCATTAAAAGTATTGATATCAAAATGATGCAAAGTTACTGTACTAAAAACAATATAGGCTATCTTGCCTCACTTGCTTGTCAACTTCATTTTACTAAATGTACAAGTTCTTCTATATTTCCTACTTACAATAAATACTGCATGTAAAATACATATTGTACATGCATACATACAAAACTTCTTTATCCCATTGGGGGCATTTCCCTCGCAGCATGTTACATTCACATTTACGAACAGACATTTATACCAAGAAACATACAATCATTCACGCAACAGAAAGGCTGGCCAGCTAATTATATACATACCAATACAAATTGGACATATACAGATGTGAACAAATTTGTTGGTACTCTTCCAAGAAAAAAGAAGAACCCACAATTTTCTCTGAAATAACTTGAAACCGATAAAAGTAATTGCCTTCCATCATGGTTTATTCCTTGATAGTGCGAATGTCTACCATTCGCACTATCCTTCTGTTCAATCTGGGGTCGATTTTCCTCTTGCGGCCGTGTCCAGGGAGGTTGGCCATGGACCTTAAACTTCTTAATAATATTTGCAACTGTAGTCACAGGAACATCAAGCTGCTTGGATATGGTCTTATAGCCTTTACCGTTAACATGCTTGTCTATAATTTTCTTTCTGATCTCCTCAGACAACTCTGTCCTTTTCTTTCTCCGGTCCATGTTCAGTGTGGTGCACACGATGATACCAAACAGCAGAGTGACTACTTTTCTCCATGTAAATAGGCTGAATGACTGATGACAAGATTGAAGACGTGTGATACTAATTAAAGAAAACAGTTTGAAATATCACTATAATCCAATAATGTTTTATAATCTTTTCTAGGGGTACCAACAAATCTGTCCAGGCCTTTTTAGAATATCTTTGTAGAATAAGCAATAATTTATCTTTTTTCACACTTTCTTTGCTTTACTTTATGACATACCAAAGGCATGCAGGTATACACGAGACAATAGCTTTTAATTTCATCACTTTTCAGGAGGAATGAAGCATTATTTCAATGAGCTGTAAGGGTACCAACAAATTTGTCCACATCTGTAGATGCCTATTCAATCAATCTTGACTTTCACAAACACATCCACAAATATGTTTGGCCTGCCCATGTACTGCATGCTTATACACACAGGGCCAAGTGACTTGAAACTATTGAGGAAACATTGGGGAGCATTGCTTTGGAATACAGCTTATTTAATTTCGGTGAGGCAAGATAGCCTATATTGTTTGTAGTACAGTAACTTGGCGTCATTTTGATATCGATACTTTTAATGGCAGGCCTAGATTTTGCCAGTTTGAATGAATGAGTTATAGACAGTGTATGTATTGTATGTGTGAGTAACTTGCTATTTTTGTACGTTGTAGTAAACTCTGAAGCAGGGCTGTAGCCGTAGTAATTTCCTGATGTGAAGGAGCGTTCTGATGGCTCCTCTAGGCAGCTGGCATGAAAAACACCTCAATTTGGTGGAGGTGTCTGTGTATGTCACTGTACCAAATTATTACGTACAAGCCATAGTGATAACAAACTATTAGCTAGCTCATTCTTGCTTAGGCTGTTGAACCCCAAGCCTAATGGAGCCAGCTTCCCCAAGCCACAAATTAAATTCATTTGACATCAGATCTCCAGTGTCCCTATGTCCACTAAGGCAACATAGCCTACAGTATCTCTGGCATTATACCTTCAGAATTAGAATAATTTATGCCTACATCATTGTCATTATCAATCTCAAGCAGACAGAATGCATATGTTCATACTATACAGCTACACTGCTTGGCCAAAAAAAAAGTCGCCATTTTTGTACAAGCCTCTGGAGGCAGCGTTATGATCTGGGGTTGCTTCAATTGGTCAGGTCTAGGCTCAGCAACGTTATGCGGCAATAAAATGAAGTCAGCTGAGTACCTGAATGTACTAAATGACCAGGTTATCCCATCAATGGATTTTTTCTTCCCTGATGGCATGGGCATATTCCAGGATGACAATGCCAAGATTCATTGGACTCAAATTGTGAAAGAGTGGTTCTGGGAGCATGAGGAATCATTTTCACGCATGAATTGGCCACCACAAGGTCCTGACCTTAACCCCATTGAAAGTCTTTGGGATGTGCTGGAGAAGACTTTACGGAGTGGTTCGACTCTCCCGTCGTCAATACAAGATCTCGGCCAAAAATTAATGCAATTCTGGACGGAAATAAATGTTGTGACGTTGTATAAGGTTGTCGAAACTATGCCACAACAAATGCGCGTCGTAATCAAAGCTAAAGGCAGTCCAACGAAATATTAGAGTGTGCGACTTTTTTTTGGCCAGGCAGTGTATATAACTATAAATACAGCAAAACAGTAAATATAACTATACATTTGGATCACTCCCAGAACAATCTATTTCCTCATGCAGCAACAAATATTGTGTAAAAGAAGGCTCACTTCTGGTCACGAATTGGGAGATACCTTGGTATAAGGTAGGCCTACCTTTAACCCCTTTGCGTAGCTGCCAAATCTGGCCAATCCTTTCCCATTTCTGGGGTACCCTATTTAAAGCTTTATAACTCCAGATGTGAGCATCACAGAGACTTGAAAAATGGTTTAAATGAAGCAAGACATTTGTACCATTTACAATACAATACTTATATTAGTTTAAGTTCATAATTTATGAAGAAATAAATTGCCACAAAGGCAACTGTTCAGGCAAAAAAGCAAAAATGATTTTCCACTTTTTTAGTTTGCAAAGCTATACTGCTCTCCTCATTCTGTCTTAATCTAGAAAATTATGTCAGCTAGGTCTATCAGCAAACATATGGCTTAGTTATGCTCAGAAGTCCTCAATAATAATATTTTCCAAGAAATTACGAAAATCATTGATAATGTTTCGTCAGGTGCAGTGTCTTTTACTGATACCTCAGAGTGAATGCGTAAGTGAGTGCGATGATGAGAAAACCTTTGGTTACGCTGAGAAATAAAACGCTATTCCAAAAGCAAAATTAGACATGTTATACAATGAATTGTCAATCAAGTCAGACGGTTCTAAAAAGGGCAACAACACCGTAAACAACGCGTGTGGTATTACGCACAGCTATTTTGGAAGGTACCCAGGTGCCACAAATATTTGTGTGTATATTTCACAAATTGATTGTCCAAGACAATGTATGACCACAAAGTCTCAAAAGGGACATCTTTACCCGTAAAACCAATGGTAAGTTGGAATGTATATTTATTCAATAATTAGCCCAATGATATTGACCGTAGAATGAAATGGTATAATATTTGAAAACTTGTCCTGTTTATTTTGTCATTACGTGAGCAGCGTTTTCACTGCTGTATTGTCACATCGTAGGGCTATTGTTGGGTTTATCTTGTTGCTATGATGGAATACGATTTTTGAGTGGTGAAAGAATATTTTTATGAATGCCCAGATATCCTGTGCTCTGACATTTAGCTCTGTGTTCAGGAGATGAGTAGCTTTTGACTACCTAGTGAGCAGATGCGAGTTGGCAAAGAGGCTCATTTCCCTCTGGCAGGGTTCTCACAGCATAGCAGATTATTCCATGAAATTTCTCATGCTTGCTGCTAAGCGTAGGCAGAATGTGGAGGCTGTCATCACTATCTTTTAGCAAGGTCTGTCAGAGATCCTAAAGGATGACCTTGCATCAGGGAACCTTCCTGCTAGCTTAGACATACTCATTGAACACGCAATTCACATTGACTGTTAGGTTCACCAATTTCGACTTCTACTTTTTACTTTATCAGGAATTACAGCTCTCTGGCAACTCCACTGATTGTCCTCACTAGGGGTTTCACCTCCTGCTTCCCCTGGTCCCCCGAAGCAAAGAAGACTTGTGTATTTAGACTCTATAGTCTTCCCCAGGACATTGTTTCTGACTGTGACCCCCAGTTTGCCTCCAGGTTCTGGAATGCATTCTGCGCTCTCCAAGGTGCCTTTCCTCAGGGTTCCATCCATAGTCTGACAGCCAGATGGACCACATCAGCTAAGACCTAGAGACCATCCTGTGGTGCCATGCATCAGCCAACCCCTCATACATAAGTCAGCACATCGCCTGGGTATAGTATTTACACAAGACCCTTCAGACCTCTTCTACCAGCCTGTCTAGTATAGCCACCCCTTTTCCAGGTCCAGGAGGTACAGATTCCTTCTGCTCAAGTCTTCAAAAACCGCTGTCACTGGACCTGCCTAGCATGGCTCTGCCAAACACCAGTACCAGGCTAACCACTAATGCAGCTTGGTTCCCCTGTTCCAGCCTGGGCAGAAGGTCTGGCTGTCCACCTGGGATGAGCCACTCTACATGGAGACCCAGAAGCTCACTCCCTGGTTCATCAACACCTTCAAAGTCTTGTGACTTTGACACCCGGGTGGTCTACCAGGTCATCCTGCCAGGATCCATACGGATCCATCCTAGGGATATAACAATATACATTCACTGTATGATAATAGACTCCAGAAATATCACAGTTTGATAATATTACTTTTTTGTATTAATTTTTTGGCTTTTACAGTGTTTCATTTATTTGAAATACATTTACATTAGAACTTGCATTGTAAGTTGTTAACTGGAAACAACATTTTATTTTTAAAAAATAAATAAAATAAAATAAATTAATTGTACATTGTTTTGCACATGGGTCCTCCTTTGACCTTGACCTAAGATAAGAACGTGCTACTGAATTGAGGTGCTTATTCAACGGGTAGAGAGCTGGTGCATCATTTTCCGCTGCCATTTCAATCACTATTTCCTGCAAGTTAATGGTTTCTTATTATGCTTACTTGACAGAATGGCAAATGAATGATTATAGTTCAAGGCTCTGAGAACTCATGCACAGTTAGTTTACTAGTATAGTAGATTAATAGTAATGATTTTTAATAGACAGAATAGGTGACAAACTAGAAGAGGAGTAAAGTCACTTTTTCAGCAAACAGGTAGACTATAACAGTCCATTACAATTCAAGTCAATACAATGACTGTGCTTTTGCCTGGATATATAAATAAAATCTAGTGGTCTGACACTGGCGGTTATCCTGTGAAAATACTAAGCAATAGGCATATAGCTTGCAACATGGTGTGAGAAGTAGAGCATGGATAGCTTACTTCAGACAATGCAAAGTCAGACAGTTGCAGTTTAAGAAGGATTACTTCTCTGCAAGCATTCAAAAGAAAAACAGTCCATTCAGGGGGTAATAGTTTGTGAAAATAACGATATTTATCACAACAGTACCATTTTCTTTGTCATGACTGATCAAGAAATTCACCCACCTAAGCTATTGTTCTAAGTTACCAAAACCCCAACTAACAGTAATAGTCTACAATTTCACTTGTATGTGTGTGTATGCATGTCTCTCTCCAGATTTAATTATCTAAGTACACTTCAGTTCATAAAGTGTTATACATCCTTGAAGTGTGTTACAATGAAAAGTGGTGTTGGGAAGCTTAAATCACCATGTCCTGGAATCAAGTGGAGGAGAGGGGCAAGGGGATTGGAGAATGAAACATCTGTCCGCTCAAGTAATAAAGAGGGGGAGGCCTGCTGAGCGTGCATGGGAGGTCCTAGGACACCTCCATCACGGTCATATTCAATTATTTTAATTTAGGAAAGCCTAATCCTTCTGTAGTTGAAAACATGAATAAAAAGGCAAGAATGGTAAAAAGAGAGGAAGAAAAAACAATACATTTAGAATCGTTCCACAGACACAGGCATTGCTGGTGTAATGATCCAATTAGTTTTCTCATATATGGTGAGAGGGAGTAAATTACCTGAGCCTTTCTACCATTCTCTGTGTGAGGCCATCTTCTGGAAAATAACTAATAAAAGCTTTAAATAGGATATGAATGTGTTGTCTTCACAGGCATATTTGTATATACAAGCTATACATTATACTCAATATTACTACAGTCTATATAATTGATATAATGTTATGTTCCCCCAAACTGAATTAATAGGATTTATGCGAAATCTGTGAATAATTGTTAAGGAACATAAGTACTAAGAAAGTAATTTTGGTTCAATGAATCCTTAAATAGGTGGTGGAGAAAGACTCGCTTTAGAAATAGATAGTCTTGTATTCCTTTTTCCCCATTATGATTCAGAGAGAGGTTACAGGAAGAGTGACCTGCTAATGAGGTATCTGCCAATTGTAAAGTGCCATATCAACATGAGGGGTAAGATACATATTAAAACAATGCCTACTTATTCACAGGAAGTCATTTACACAGTTTTCGGAAGCCTAAATGATATGAGGTTGCTTGACCAAAACAAGTGAGGACTGAGGTGTAAATGAAAAAGAGCTCCTATAGTTGGTGTCTGTTTTTAATATCCTTTCATAACAATAACTTGTTGTACATTGATTTCTAGCTGTAGTTAGTAAAATACAATATTTAATAACATGATAATATTCTTGCATGCCTGCACTAACATGTCCAACACAGCAGGCAATGGTCAGTCAGTGCTTTGTGAAATAAAACATAAAAAAAAGATCAAGTGCATTTGATGATGTTTCAACAACAAGGTTAACCGCCCAACAAAAAGGTTAATGCTGCCCTTTACATTTTAATGAAGGAGCAAACTCAGCTATAAATGGCCAGGAGTTAGATCACTGCAAAAAAAAAATTCCCAGGAACAATTATGGACCATCATTTTTAGTATTTATACACCTGACATGTTATATATTTATTTACTGATTTTTTATGCCAGGTCACACGCTTCTTAAATGTACTGAAATATTTATTTCTGTAGCCGGAAGAGTACTGATTTCGGCATAATTACCTAAGCCTCTCAGGAATAAATATGCATACTCCAGTTAGATTCCATGCTGAAAACAATGGAGAATTGTATAGAACACCATAGCTCAATATAGATACAGTCAGCCAACTTCTGATGAATCGTTCACATTCAGAAATTAGAAATGCTAACTGAACTTTAAGAAAAGTTCAATCTGTATTGAACCACTGTCTGACATTAAAGCCATGACCCAAAAAATCTAACTGCAGTTAATTTGCGCTTCAATTCAAGGCAATTCAATTTTATTTGTATAGCACTTTTCAGAAAGACACAGTCACAAAAATGCTTTACAGTGGAAGAGAATAGAAAGTTGGGCAAAACTCAGGCCTGAACCCTAAAAAGAGAGCCATTGAGGTAAGAAACAAAACAAAAAACTCTCCAATGGGGAGAAATCTTGGGGAGGAACCTGGCTGTAGAAGGGCAGCCCATAATAATTATAGCCCACACAGTGGCCATGCAACCACATGGATACACTGCAATTTATTATTGAAAAATAATTTCAAAGTACCAGCGGCGACTGGTGAAAATTGGTGGGGCTCAAAACTTACCTTTAAACTAATCATTGATCTCAAACTGTTTTAATTAATTTTCAGTGATTAACAAGCATGCAAACAATCTGACTAATCAATTGGAAAGTGACACACAGCTTCTTCGCATTGTGGTAGGGAGATTAAACGATAAATGCAATTTAGAAAAATCAGTTTTAATCACTAAGCAGTGGCAGAAACTTCCCCTGATTTTCCTTGAGTATCAATAAAATTAATCCACAGAATAGGCTACTCAATACTATCATATATAGCCGTCTCTCCCCAAATAGGCAGTTTTAGCGAGTAGCCTAGGCCTTATAGCCTACATTTATTTTCATTTGCAGTACATTGTGCACATTTTTAATCAACATTATTTGCGGATACATGTACTTCTTTTTCCGCACTCGTATTTATGGAAAATATCTGCAATGCGCAAATTGTAAACAATCTTGAAGTGCAGGTTTTGTTTTTGCTGGTTACTCTGAAAGCTAACACGGTAGATAATGGACTGGTGTATCTTGTTTGTTAAGTGTAGACTACTTGGTGATTAAAATTGATTTTTAACAGATAAATTGAATTTATGATTTAATCCCCATAACACGGTATGAAGACGCTGTGTGTTAGGTTACTTTTCATTTGATTACCGATTGTTGGCACGCTTGATAATAAAGGAAAATTAATGAAAAAAGGTTGAGATCAATGATTAGTTTAAAGGAAAGTTTTGCGCCCCACCAATTTTCAGCTCACCAGTTGCCGCTGCAAAGTACAAATAACCACGAATATAGCACAATAAATGCAATCCTCATATAAAAAATAAATGACAATGACCTATGCATACCTGTGTGAAAACTGAAGCTGTAGGTAAAAATATAGCAGGCAAAGTCTCATAAAGTTGCACTGAAATGCCTGTAAGACAACAGCACACTCATAGCATGTGATGAACACATCATCAATAAGCTGCACTACCTAGCGGAACTACAAAAATAAAAGGCAGAGGAATTTTTTTTTCTCTTACATTTAAACATAACACAGCATAACATAATAAAACATAATAATGAAGAGAACAGGCCTTTGTAGGTAATATTTAGTCAAATTACCTACAAAACTAGATTTCTAAGTAATTTGATTAAATATATCAAAACTAAATACGGAATGATCACTTGTCCCAAGTGGCGCTGTCACGCCAATTTTGATCCAGGCTGCAAAAATGACCCGCAATGACATTCTAAAACAGTTGTTATACCCATTGTGATGTACTTAAAGTTTTGTTGCAGCGTCCGTTGCTATGCCGACGGTGCCAGCCTTGCTACATTCTTTGGCGATAAAGATTCTAAGACAACTCAGCAATTTCTCTGGTTTAATGGGTTATTTTCCAGCCTGAAATGCGATTGAATTGGTAAATGGCTACATGTCATCCAACTTGCAAGTAGTTCTCTATGTCCCTGGATATTAATTAATATAATGCGATTTTATCCACGGAAATGGCTATACAAAAAGGCAAAATAAATGTCATGGTCACGATTGCCGTCGTAGACGTCAGAAGGAAATGTCACTGACAAAAACTAAAAAAGTTTGCTCTCTTTCTAGTGGTTTGGGCTGGAAATGAGCTGTAAGAGCGGAATAAGCCCCCGAAGTGAAGCACAACACTGCCCACTGATCGTAGATGAGATCGCTGTGAGATTGCATTCTGTAGAGGATTTCAGCTGCATGCTCCCATATTCCTCAAAATGCTGCAGCGGTGGCCGGTCCGGTCCGGTATACAAGCTTAAACCGGTTTGATTTTATGCAAGGCATTTGTCTGAGATGTTCTGGCAAATTAAAAAGTAGCCTACATCAGCAACCTGTGCCAACGGCGCTAAATCCAACTTATATTGCATTAAGCAATATGACAACGTGATTAATATAATATTATGTTTGTTTATAAATGGTGCCACTAGTGTCTGAGTGCAAAAAAAAAAAAAAATATTGACAGGCCGTGCGCAATTTAGTGCCGAAGTCGGGAACAAGGAGATCAAATTTCATTATACAATTCAATAGTTCGCTGGCTAGCTAGCCGGGATAACAAGCATACCGTGAGACCATTCTGACCTAAAACCAAGAATTATAATATTGGCTAAGTGACAAGTGACGGGGAGTCTATCATAAAGCTAGCTGGCATTCAAAACTTAGAAAGACGTTATGTCTACACTGCGCGACCACACCACAGTGCTAGGGAGATTAATTTGATTGAGTTATGGTTTCATGCAGTTTTATTAAATAATGTAATGACAAAAATGACCAAAATTGGTGCTAATTGTATGAAAATTTTTACATCGGCCCAACCCTAGTATGAATGCTGTGTGCATTGTGTTGATCGTAGCGTAGCGCTGGCAGGCGGAGCAGCTACCTCACCCAGATCATTTTTGCAGCCCAGATCAAAATTGGCGTTCTATGCTGCAATTTCTGTCAAGATTATGACATGGCATGAGATCCAACACTGATTTCCCTCTTGTAGGCTGACTAACATACTGCACCAAAAAAAGTCATTTATAGTGTCTAAAAAGTCTTCCTCACTTTTTCCTTGTCCTGTCGTCAATTCCCAATTAATAGCAGGACAACTGAAGTCACACATAATAATAGTGTGACCTTCCTGACAAGCTTGTTTTATTTCCAGACAGAATTGTATTCACAATACTGTCTGAAGCTGGCAGCCAGTAATATACGCCTATATTAAAGCTCATCTCAAGTTCCCCTGTAAGCTTAAACCAAATATTCTCACTTACTAAAATTTTGCTATAAAATTATTTTATCAGTGTTCTCACTATTATAGGTATCTCTGACAGCTTCCATCAGGGCAGTCTACACCTCCTTACCCTTTTCACTCTCTAACCTCCGTGCCTCCCGTCGTCTCTAATTTAAATAATCCTGAGCTGTGCTACCCTAAGCATATGCTGGCCCAGTACAGCAGTACCCCTCCAGTTCAGGTGTAGCCTGTCATACTTGTCTCCCCTGTCCCAAAAAGTACCCCATAAACCTGTACCCCTCTTTTCCTACACCAGGTTTGTAGCCACATGCTAGACATCCAAAATAAGCCTCCCTTTGCTTGCACGTGATAATGGTAGCATTCCAGAAAAAACTACCATAAAAGAGAACATAAAGATCCACTATTACAGCGATATTGACTAATAACAAAAATCTGTTACGTACGCAACCCCCCCCCCCCCCCCCCCCCCCCCCCCCAAAAAAAAGAAACATCCTCGATTCTAGGTAGTCAATTTGACAGTAACATGAAAGTCAACCACAGCAACATGAAAGCTCATTACAAAAAACACATACAAAAAACAGAAACTCACGGCAACCATTTTACAAGTCACTTTAGTTTTTGTCTTTTTTCACATCAGTATGCCCAGGCCAGTAAAGGTGACACTCCCAACTAGACATGTACTATTACCAACACACTGAAAGGTACAGGCATATCATAAAAAAACAAATTCCAAATCACCTTATCATATGCAACCAACAGCATCTGGCTATAACCTTGAGAATAAATGTAGGGACATCCCAACAACACAGTGATCTGTCAGTGCATTGGGGTTACAGTGCAAAACAGAACATTCAGTACATAACAAAGTGCTTGAAGTGTGAAGTGAGCCACACAATCCTTCCCATGTGTGACAATGCAGTCCCTGACTCAGCTAGGCCAGAATACAATCCATTGTTCATTGTTCCAGCTCCCTGCCCTCCCTCAACCACTGTAAAAAGAGACTGGGGCATTGACAGTGTGACAGGGAGGAGGAAGCCAGGAGTAATCAAGAGGAGTGGAGGAAACAGACAGTGAGGGCAAATGTAAGTTTTTCATCTACCCATATATTTACAAGAATTAACCCCTTTCAATGAGATTACCATCACATGTAAAAATGTTAAAATAATCAGATGACTGAAAATGAGCCTTTGAAAAAACCATGTACTTTCTCAGCATTTACAACCAATGTCACATTAAGCAGAGCAGCGTGTAAGGAATGAAAGGCTGTTTGCAAATGTTTAAGTGACAGTATCATCTGAATATAAATTAATTTTTGCTTGGATGCCCTTGACTAGTTTTATGATAAAAATTTAAATCAAGACAGCTCCCAAAATAGAGCCTAGGGGAACACCTTTACTAATCTCTAGAGCCCCAGACTTGTGGCCTTCTGCACAGGCACAGTGATTTCTGCCAGAAACAACTCTGTAGTCTTAAGACTACATCTAATACTTCTCAGCCTATTTATCAGTAAATAACATAACACAACATAACATGACATAATGATGAGAACATGCCATTCAGCCCAACAATGCTTGTCATTTTACTTACTAAATTAGTGCTCTGATTACCTACAGGCTAGATAGTATCTAAAGCCCTATTCGCACGGGACTAGTATTACCTGGGGACCTCATGTGATTTAGAAATTACCCCCCCAGGTCTGTGTTTCGTGCGGCGCATTCGCACAGGATAAGCGAAGTCTGCATTTTACTCGAATTTACTCATAGACGCCGCATTGACTGCTTCGGCCCGTTGCTGCGATACGTCAACGTCGCCGTCATATTGGACCAGGCAAGACTGGCCTGAAAACAAATAGAAGTAAATGGGGGAGCTGCTGTTTTTCTGGATAAAAAACACTATAACGTTTACATTTCTCAACTGGTTTCAATGAGTCGTTTTTATATTCAAGCGTTTATGATCTACGTGGAGTACAAAAAAAGTTTTATCTCCAGTTACTTAGAATCTCGATAATTAGGCTATAATCGCTGCGAGACGCTCAAGAGTAATAGTATTTTCCAAGAATACGAAAACTTTTCATCAGGTGCAGTGTCTTTTACTGTTACCACAGAGTGAATGCGATGATGAGAAATCTTTCAGTTAGCCTACGCTGAGATATAAAACGCTATTCCAAAAGCAAAATTAGACATGTTGTACATCGTTAGAAAGCTTATACTCTCACCTACTGAGTAAATGAATTGTCAGTAAGCCAGACTGTACTAAAAAGGGCGACGACGCCGTAAACAACATGTGTGGTATTACGCACAGCTATTTTGGAAGGTACCCAGGTGTCACAAATGCGCGTATATTTCCGAGTGGTGCTCACTGCAGAGCCAAATGGGTGGAGCTTGACCTAGTCCAGCTCCACCTCTCTGGACCTAGTGAAGCTCCACCCCTCTGGACCTACTTGAGCGCAAGCCCCAGTTCAGCGCCACCCACACGCCCTCCCAACTTTGATGGGTGAAAGTGTTTTTATTTCCTGTCGCACATGTAGTGTCATTGAAATAAATAAAAGTGGCAGTTTTAATTTCAAGCCTTATTTCATGTTGCACGTGGCGTCATTGAAATAAATAAAAAAATAAATAAATACATACATACGTACATTTCCTGCCATATTTAATTATTTATGCTCACATTTCATGATGTATTTATTTATTTAATTTTGTCCGAAATATTCCTCCATAACAGTCTGGAAAAGGGTTAGCTATGTATGCCAGATGCATGATGGTCTTTTTCCATTTTACTTCTATCTGGAAATGCATTCATGAAGTGGATGTGGTTACATGCAACATAAAAATAATTGCTGACCTTGTTGCAGTTGATTTGAATTCTCCTCAGACTAGAGCTTAAAATTGAGGGATTAGAAAGCCCAATGCCATATTTAATTTAATTTTACCTTATTTTGAGTAGGATTTTGTGTTGTATTTTCCATTTGAATGTATTGCCTCCTTTGGCTGTTGTTTGTATTTTCTAGTATTTCCGCTTTAAGATAGAGGTAGGCATTTATTGCCTGATTTGAGTTTTTGTTTGTAAACTGAAGCAATACATAACAGCCAGTTGAGGGTTTCGTTTGAGAATTTCTCTATTCCTAAATCAGAGGTTCCAAAACAGCTTATTGAAACAACCAAATGGGTTTGACATACAGACACTGCACTGAACCATGGGAATTGCAGTTCCTCAAAGATGTTAATGGCGACACAGCTTTTTCTTAGATTAGACAGATCTGCTCAGCTCCTTGCATTATACTGAAGGGAGGAAAGTTTCTCTAGCATAACTAGAATTCTGTGCAACACCAAATTCCTAGGCCTTGCAGCAGGGCCCCTCCGTCTCCAGGCACCGAACCTCCCAAGGACAACAACAAGTTTGAAATATAGCCTATAAGTGTGTCTATGCATGTGTGTGTATGTGTGTGTTTCTTTTCTCTCTGTCTCATGTGCATTTCTAGAAGTCCAAACTGCTGAGTTTGGCCTTTCACCTCATTTTCCCCTTCCATCCTGAACTGGGAGTCTTGGCTTTCCAACCTGTTCTCCCTCTGCCATCCTGATAAAGGAGGAACCGGCTATGACGCCACGCTGCCCAGGACTTTGAAAGCAACCTGATAGATCAAAGACAAAACAATTATTTCTAATTTAAAAGCGGTCACCATTATGTTGTATCTCATGTTAGCCAAGACACAGCCAATCATTTACTTTGTTATATGAATGGACACAGCCAATCATTTCCTTTGTTAAATCTTAGTGTATACTTTACTGTTAAGACACTTTTTGCTTATAAAAGCAGGGACCGCCCCTGCTTTCTTCAGTTTGACCTTATCCACCTTGTGTGTAGGTCCCGGACTCTTTCTGTAGAAATAAATCCTATTTCTTATATGATACACCTTGTCATGGCTAGTGTTGCACGGTATACCGAAACTTCTGTACTTTTTCAGTACTTAAAAAAAACGGCTCGGTATTAGAATTTTCTGACGTTCGGTACTTTTAGGTCAAATGTAAAAGCCAGTGAATCTCGCATTACTGATTGAGAGGATGAAAGGTGTAATTTGTTTGAATATTCGCTAGATGGCAGTAGCAACTAAGGTAGCCAAGTCAGGTGACGTGCGCTTGTGCATTCAACCTCGTTGATACAGCGCAAGCTTTGACTCAGTTCACTTCAGTAGCGATAGGTGTTCTAATTTGGAAATATTTTATTATAGGAAGATGCTGTATTGTTATTAAAATATGCTGTTTTTAGATCTATTTTAAAGTGAAAGACCTGCTTAAAGATTTTGTTTACAATTGTTTAATTTTTGAAATATATTTAATATATTTTAATATGTTGAACAGGCTTCAACTTAATAAACCTTGAATTTGAAAATGAGGTCAACCCTTGTGGACATTATGTTTCTGTTCTATTAAGGTAATTTCAGTATTGTTAGGTACCGAGTATCGAATCAGTATCATTTAAGTTTCAAGTATCGTTTCAGTATCGAGTATCGTGATACTAAACCTGGTATCGGTATCAAAGTCAAAATTTTGGTATCATGACAACACTAGTCATCCCTGGTTATTCAGCGGAGAGAATTATCTGCCCAACAATATATTACTAACAACAGTAAAAGTAAACATTTATTTCACATTGGGTTTAGTGTGAGGAATTCTCTATTCCTAAATCAGACGTTCCAAAATAGTTTATTTAAAGAGCCAAACATGTTCACATACAGACAGTGAATTGAATTGTGGGAATTGGTTCTCTAAAAATGTAAATTTGACATTCAATATCATCTTTGGCTTACCTTTTTATTGATCACTGGTGAAAGAAAAATGGCAGATTTTCATTATGGCTTATATTGATTAGGAGTGTCAGGCGCGGGGCGCGGGAATGGACCCAAATGCAGAGTGCAAAACACAAAAACTCCAAAATGGGGAAAACAAAAGACTTTAATGCAAAGAACGGGGAACAAAGGGAACAGAAAGCCTTGCTGGGCAGTTATAACAAAGACAAAGAAAAACCTCCAAAACACGGGAAAACAAAAATACAAAAATCCCAAAACGTAGGGAAACAGAGCAGGCAAGAAACTACAAAAGGCAAGCAACAAATATGTACGCAGGCAACAAACACGCAGGCAGGAAGCAAAACCGCACAAGAATCCAGCGCCTGAGTCAGGGAAGAGGGGGACTTAAGTAGAAGCGACGCAGACGAGACACAGGAGGGCACAATGAACAATCAGGCCACAGAGAGGGAAGGGAGCACGAGACAATAAGCAACTAATAATAGGAAAATTGAAACCAATAAAACAATTAGCCAAGACACAAAGCAGGGGTGCCGCCATCTGGCGGCCCAACCAGGAATGACGGGTGAAGACACAGAACCCTGACAAGGAGAAACTGGTTAAGTCATGTGATGTGAGGAGTTTCCCCTGCCACAGCTTCTATTTAATGATAAATGGTGGAAAACTAAATTTAAATCAAACATTGCACAGTATAAACACACAATAGACTATTCAATACAACAGTTGCCTACTTTAAATGTTTAAACACTTAAATACAAACACAAGTTTTCATCAGACGTCAATAACTTACCTCTCCATTGTCCATCAGCAATGTTGTCTTGAAACGGACAAGATGAATATTCACTGTTCATGCATTTCTGTCTGATAATGAATTCATCAAAAATTTCTAAAGGAAAATTTTATTTTTTTTAAATAATCCACATAGGTACAAGTAGCCTTACTACATTTTGGTTATTTATAGGCTAACTTGGGTGCTCTGACCTCCATCCTGACTGAATGGTGCCATCGGGTTGGAAAAATCAGGCGTGACAGAACGACTGTTGTGGTCTGAACCTCAGCTGTAACCTGTTCAACCCATTTTATTTGCTGTCTACTACTTTACACCAGGCTGGCCAGTGGAGGATGGGCTCCCCCTCTGTAGTGGGGTTTCTCTCAAAATTTCTTCCCATTGGGGAGTTTTTTTTTCCTTATGTACCTGTTATTTTGAGGTTCAGGCCTGTTGTTTGCTCTTTTTGCTCTGTCTCTTGACTTGCTACTCTTAAAATGTCTTGGTGACAGTTCTCTGTAAAAAGCGCTATACAAATAAACTTGAATTGAATTGACATTTGCTTCTTTTACATGTTGTATATTTATGTATTGTGCCCAACAAACAGAAAATGTTGGCATATAACACATAGCCTATAGACATGTCAACTAAATCAAAAATGTTGGTGTTGGGTATAATCCACCATTGGATCTCTGGGAAAGACTTGACAGATCAACTTAAAAATAACCTGTGCCCAACGCTTTTGGTTAGTTAGCTGACGTTTGACCAACGATGGGCCGATGGACAATCTGACGTCAGACTAATGTTTTTGTCCACCGTTGGCCCAACCAAAGTGATGATGCAAAATCAACATTGGCCCAACATATGCTTGCTATCTGGAATATTGTTATGATCAACCCTTTGGTTGTTTGCTAATTATTTAGCAATTTGTGCCACCTATTTGCTAACTAACAGTAAATCCTAGATGAGTAAATTGCATGAAAACATGCCCATTTGTGAATATAGGCTGTTTTGAAATCTGAATGGTATACTAACAGTGTATGCTAGGCTACTGTTGGAATTCAAAGGACAGTAGGTGACTAATTTCTGAGCAGTTTTTCAATTCCAAGTCACATCAGTGAATTAATCCTTTTAGCGAACTGAGTGGAATGGTTCAAGTCCCTGAAAAGAACTGTAAATCCCACCTCTAGTATCATCAACCCACATATAAACATAGGTCTAACATGTATACAATACCAATATAAGTTAATGGTTGTTATCTCAGTTTCTTATGTAGGATATGTAGTGTTTAGATTTTGGCCTTAGAGAGGGAAACAGTGAATAAGAATGTGGCCTGGCCTCCCCATCATAAGCATCAAAGCAAATGTGATTGGGGCCATTTTAAATTCCACTGATACCCTAATCTAGGCTGACAATCTATGGGTCTCACCTCCTCAGAAAAGACAAACCATATGACACAGGACACCATATTGGGGGTTGGAGGCCCTGCATGCCTAACATTTCCCATTACTTTTAGTTTAAATGCAATCTTTAGGTAGGCCAGTCCTTGCCATAAATTAGTCTGACCCCCCCTTCCCTTCTCTCCTAAACCTTAACCCTCTGGGGTCGGGAGCTCCGCCGGCGAGGTGAAATGAACTTTCGTTTCTATTTGGATGATTAACTTCACGAGCTGTTATCATACAGACGCAACAAAAACATTGACAGAAACCTTAGAATCGCGTCTTTCCAATGCGCCCATTGGCAAATAATATGAATTGTTTTAAAAGTTTTAAATTTGATTAATTATACCATGTATGCTTCGTTAGTCCTTACTCATTACTATGTGAATTTCGCTCAGCAGGCAGTCCGCCCAAATCGCATTCACATGTTAACGACATTGGGATGGCAGGTATGCCATCCCGCCAAGTTACGCCTTGGTGGGGGCATGCCCCATACCTATACAGCACCGAGAGTTTGGCACTTTTCAGGGTTCCCCACAGAAATAACCACAACAGCCACAGACACTCAACCCTTAAAAACATTAAATTCTGTACATTCTGACCCCATTTCAACAGACAGATTTCATAAACAACTTCACATGTCCACACAATAAAGCCCCAAACTAAGGGGATTTTGCGTTTTCTCCTTCTTCTTCTTCTTCTTCTTCTTCTTCTCATTCTTATTTTTCCTGCCGCCTATCCCACTAATAACATGTCTCCCCATTGGATATTTTACCGACACCCGCCAAATCTTCACCTACACGACCCAATGAAAAACTTGCATACACACGCACAATACCCATACCTTTTTACTCTGAAACATTTTCAGTACAAACAGCTAGTCTGCCTGTGGCCTAGTGGGTAAGGTTACAGTCTTGGGAACACAGGGTCCTAGGTTCAAGCCCAGCTAGGAACGTGTTTCTTTAACCTGCTTTTACCCTCACTAATAATTGTCTACTACTTCTCAATTATTGCTTTTGCACCATATCTACCCGCCGTCCACTGAACGTACACACTGTATTATGACGTACCGTCTGCACGTTCAATTGTTAACCGGCTACAATATTGCAAAGCCATATGGATTCAACGGGAGCTCTTCTGTGCTTACTGGCCTGTGTTGTTCTTTAAAACCATGGACAGGTTTGCTAATGATATTTCACGCATTGCATAGCTATGTCATGGTGCTGCACTAACAAAGTCACAGACTGGTAAACCTCCGGTTGAAGGATTGAATCCCGCCTTGCCCTCAGGCAGATAATTTCCTCTTTTACACTAATGTTCTCTTACGCTTATATTTGCTTTACCAAAACTCACTCATGGCCACCCATATGCATTTCATGACGGCAAATGTATTCCTTTTATTAAAAAGTTACACCAGTTCACCGCTGTGCCATTTCTACTAACTACATTTCTTCACTTGGCTACCGTACAAAACCTTCTTATCAGCAAACGCCACGTTTCTACATTCGTTACCTCGCCCTGTTCTCTATCTAGCCACATACAAACAATTACTACGTATGTACGTTCTGCAACTCCCCATTAAAACATTACATTTCAAATCATGATTCACTCATAATTATAACTACTAGTACTGAACATGAAAAAAACACAGCAGTGCAATAGATTGCACACGTTACTTAACCCTCCACTTTGACAGCTAATGCTTTACAGCGACTGTTATATATACCGTTCGATAAGGAATATAAGCTCGCTCATGGTTACTCCATTTACTTCGCACTATACTCCGTGATCATGTCAACCTTCACCTACATGCCCATTCTGCTAAAAACATACTGTTTCAACTACGCAATTTCATAATTTCATCCTAATTTCTCTCACACTGTTGTTATTTTCTCATATGCAAAGCCTGCTGGGACATATGCGTCTGCTCCTATTCTCCACTATCATGTTTTCCCGGTTCTAGTTTAGCAAAACAGCGAAGAGGATTCCTACCTGCAGATAAGCCTATCAAAATGCCTTATAAACCTTACAAACACTAAAAGTGCATCTCCACGAAATAACAGACAATGGAGCAGGACAGAAGGCTACACAAATTGCGACCTAGGGAGTTATAATTCTACGGGCTTGCTGATTCTTTTGTCAGTCAAGGCTTGTTGGATGGACGTCAAATCCGTGAGTATATACACTGGCCATATTTAATCTGCGTTTCTGATGCGTTTACACTTACGCCACCGCACCCTTTCTCACAGCCACTGTTTTACATATATAGCAAACCGAAATTGCTGAACGGTACACGTTCATCAGACTGTATACAAATTCACACAACAATAGCCATAATCCACAACCGTTTCCTACAGGGTCACTTCGCATTTCTCACTCTCATAATAAAACGCTTTGCAAAAAGAAATGATATCTCATAAAAAACACGTTTTCAACGTACAAAAATGCCAAGTTACTCAAAAGTATTGATATCAAAATGACGCCAAGTTACGGTACTACAAACAATATAGGCTATCTTGCCTCACCGAAATTTCATAACATGTATTCCAAAGCAATGCTACCCAATATTTCCTCAATTCTTTCAAGTCACTTGGCCCTGTGTTTTGTAATCTTACCATATTACAATGTCATGCAAACTTTGTGTCAGATCAAAGAGTCAAATATTTCGAATTGCCTCATGGAACACATTGAAATTAATGTACAAAACTGCTGCTGAGTAACTACAGGAAGCACATTTCTCCAGAAAACATGTTTATACTTGCTTCTGAACTGAATTTGAGTACATGTGCAAGTTATTGTATATTTGCTACGTACAATAAATACTGCATGTAAAATACATATTGTACATACATACATAGAGAACTTCTTTATCCCCATGGGGACATTTCCCTCGCAGCATGTTACATTCACATTTACGAACACACACTTATACCAAGAAACATACTATCATTCACGCAACAGAAAGGCTGGGCAGTGAAATACATACATACCAATACAAATTGGACATATACACGCCTATTCAATCAATCTTGACTGTGAGAGAACCATCCACACATATGTTTGGCCTGTCCATGTAATGCATGCTTGTACACACAGGGCCAAGTGACTTGAAAGAATTGAGGAAATATTGGGTAGCATTGCTTTGAAATACATCTCATGTCATTTCGGTGAGGCAAGATAGCCTATATTGTTTGTAGTACCGTAACTTGGCGTCATTTTGATATCAATACTTTTGAGTAACTTGGCATTTTTGTACGTTGAAAACGTGTTTTTTATGAGATTATAATTACTCTCCATAGAAGGGGACAAGGGGAGGGGCGATGCGAGATCCATGTGAGAAATGCCAAGCCTGCGAAAGCAGGATAGAATGTCAAAGCATATAGCCTAATTCACTTCTTTTGAGGTAAAAATTTTGTTTAATTTTGGAAAATGGCACGGATGACTGGACTTGATGTGCTTCATGCCTTGTTGGAGAGCGATGATGAAGACGCGAACAACTGATCAGGTCTGGTCCGCCCGGCGACTGATGAAGAGCGGTGTCATTTCAAACAGCGAACTGATCCAGCTGAGGATCAACTTCATGAGTAAGTATATTTCTTATGATCATATTGGTAAATATGTGTACTGTATTGCAACGTATCTCTGTGTTTGTAGGAATATTCAGCAATATGCGCGTTTGTAAATTCCCACTCTACGAACTATTCAAACTATTGCATCTCAAAATTATAGGCTATAGGCTCTCTGCGTCTGGTTGTGTTAGAAGTAGCAGTTAGACTATATTTTTTAGATCATATTGGTAATAAATAGCCCATGCCTGGCGTGTAGTGGCGTGGCTAGGATTCTAATACTTAGTATCCTCGCACAATCGATATTAGCATACTGTATGTAAGTTTGGGAAATAGCAATAAAATAACCACTTAAATAGCCTACTTCAGATTGAGGCATTGTTATTGATGAGTTGCGTGTACGTCGCTCTGGATAAGAGCGTCTGCCAAAAATGCCTGTAATGTAGTTGAGTTGGAATATCAATGTTTATCTAGTTTAGCTAATGTTGTTTCATTGATAGCTTACATTATTTGTAAATGTGTGCTGTATTACATTCTCTGTGTGTTTGTAGGAATATTCACTAATATGCGCGCTTGTAAATTCCCACACTATGACATAGCTCAGGAGGTAAGACCGATTGTCTGGCAGTCGGAGGGTTGCCGGTTAAAACCCCGCCCTGGGCGTGTCGAAGTGTCCTTGAGCAAGACACCTAACCCCCAACCCCTAACTGCTCTGGCGAATGAGAGGCATCAATTGTAAAGCGCTTTGGATAAAAGCGCTATATAAATGCAGTCCATTTACCATTTACCATCTCAAAATTATAGGCTACCTCTCTGTGTCTGGTTGTGTTTGTTTGGTTCTTTGTTTGTATATGATGTAACTATGTCACATTTCCTAAGTTTTGTTTTCATTAGTTAGTGGTTTGTCCCTTTTTTGTAAAGCACATTTAATTTTCATTTTTCTGTTGAAAGAAATGTGCTATATAAATAAAGTTTGATTTGATGTCACACGGCCTAGGTCACCACTACCACTAGGCCACGCAGGCATCACAAGAGTACACCAGTCTCATCTCATCTTCCATGCATATAGTTTACTTCAATAAATGTTCCAAAATAAAGAGATGTCTTTGTTTCTATCTTCTAAATGGCTCATTGAGTCTTTGTTTTAGTGGTGGGGAGGCATGCGGCCAGGTGTGAATAGCCTACTTAGCTGGCAGGTCCTCCTACCCAATGCATATTCATTACAGACAGGCCATTTGCCCTCCCATTCTCACCTGGTGTTGAAAAATAGTAGTCACAACACTAACTATTAGCAATTTATTTTATATTTCTCATTGGATTTGCTAAAATATTTTGTTATCTTTTGATACCCAAGACCCTGATGAACACATTTCAGTGATCCAAAAACTTAGATACTATTGTTTAGTGTATTTTATTACAACATTCCTGTGCATGTTTAAAACTACTGTTTACAGTTTGTATGATTTTAGAGCAGTTTACAATCCACATATGATTATGACCTACTTACTGCTGCCATATTATTGTAGCTGAGTTTGTGCTGAAAACAAAGATATGAAACACTTTGGAATCACTGCATATAAAGTTGATGATTTACACAAATGTCAGAGCATGGCACAATCACCAGTGTGCCTCATTTTACCCTCAGACCCCAGAGGGTTAAGTGAGAGGCTCTAGCATGCAATATCTCTTGTGTTCAGCATTCAGAGTGCTGAACAATCTAACAAGAGCACTTACTGTTGGAGCCGCTGGATTCAGAAAATAAACATATTCTTAAATTAATCCTTACTTGTCTGACACTTACAACAAATTCACCAATCACAATATCTGTGTTGTCTCAGTCAGGTGCCATTAGTTAGAATTTTAGATGATCCCTACAATTTAACATGAATTTGCCAAAGATAAACAATTCAATAACCTACCAACCAACCAATTTTGGCTGGCAAGTTATCTGAAAAAACAAAACTAAAAGAAAACGATGTGATCATTTTCATATTGAAAACAGCTAGCTGCTGAGATTATTGCTTGGCTAGTTTCTAGCTGCATCAGGATCCGTTGACCCTTCACCTTACAAGGAATCCATATTCCAAACATTTCTTGCTGTACTCGATATTATCAGATAATAATCATTGCAATAATATTGGGCCTCATTCACCAATATCTTCCGAAGTTTTTTCTTAAATTTGTTCTTGAGAAAAGTCCTAAGAAAGTCTACGTCAGATTCATGACGTGTTCTTAAACCGCAGAACCGCATCTGTGTTCTTATAATGATGAATTCATTGTCCTCGTAAATTGAAAGCATGTGCCAGTTGTTCTTAATTAGCATAGGTTAACGCCCTGCCAATCCCCATAAAAGGGCATGAGACTGCAGGGCCGTGTGCACACACAGAAATCACACACAGAATTTTAAAAGAAAAGTTGAGAGAGAAGTCAAGAATGCCCAAATGAAAATCTAAAGACGGCGAAGCACTGGACTCCAAACGTAAGAAAAACTTCAGTAGTTCTGAAGTGGAGGTACTGCTGCAGGAAGTGAACAACAAACGACCTGTCATATTCAGGAGCGTCAGTATATTTAGTGTTATAAAATAACACAAAAAAAGATGCATGGGATGCTATTACTCGTTCAGTGAATGCTGTATCTGGAGAAGGGCACACAATTGATGAATTTTAAAAAAAATGGTTTGATGTCAAATCTGAGGCAAAAAAAAATATATTGCCAAACATAGAAGAGAGATGCTGACCACTGGAGGGGGAAAGGCTTGCCCAAAGTTACCTGAGCTGGACCAGCGCATCGGGGCCATTATTGGAAAGACAGCACTCTCAGGTGTGCCATCAGCTGAGCATTTGGATACAGACCTGGGCCTCGTGTCAGCGGTTTCATCTCCTAGGCCATCTCCTATCTCAGAATCAGAAGGTAATCTGGTTTTTCAGAATTAATACAATTTGACAATTTTATCTAAAAGCTGTAGCTGTAAAACCATGGAACATGTGACACATTTAACATGTGAACACCAGTGTGTAAAACCTAAAGGCAGGTGATTATTTTTGTGAATACGTGTTGTCTTCTTCAACATGTCTGTATGTTTAAAAAGTGTTACCGAAGTGGTTAGTTTGTATTCAAAATTTAAACATTTGCTTTTGCAGTATAGACCAAACATTGCATAATTGAAACCCCCAAAAATAAAAGGTCACTACAATTGTTAGATTTTTATCATTTATTTACAGATGAACTCCCGCTGAGGCAACCACCCTCTGACGCGGAACCTGGCACCTCGCTGCCAGGACCTTCCTGTAGCAGTACCTCCATGTGTGCACCCAGGTCCCGTTCAACTGCCCCACGTCTGATCTCAGATGCGGTCCTGAACAACCAAGAGAGAATCGCTTACACAGATAGCCTAAACACTGGCCACAATCTCCGAGACACTTACAATCTCCGAGAAATTAATACAAAATTTAAAAAATAAAAATATGCACTGAAACCTGTTTGTTTTTTTTTTAAAGTGATGCGTTTCTTTCTTGAGATTAATTGAAAGATATAATAATCACACTGTAAAAGTAAAATTTATTTTAAAGCCTTTATTTACAAACGAGCAATTAATTTCTGTTGAACTTGGACAGCAAGTCTGTTGTCCGGTCCTAGGAGTGGGTCAGGACGCACATCCTCTTGTTGTTGTGGTGGCTGAAGGGGAAGTGGTACACCATGTTTCATGGCAATGTTGTGCAAGACACAGCAGGCCATGATTATCCTACAAACCAAAAACGATGAAAAGATGCCCAAAGATTATAAAATGCAAAAAATGATTTGGCTGAGGTAGTCTATAGGCTCTCTAATGTTTTTGCAAGAGTAAAACACATCCAGCGTCTTTTTAAGATGCTAATGGTGCATTCGATGGTGGAGCGAGTATGTGTATGCTGCTGATTGAAGGACAGCTCCTGGTGAGTCTGAGCGTTGGTGAGTGATGTCATTAACCAGGAATAGAAGCCCACTGTTGCTGGAATTTCTAATTACTCAAAGATGCGTACCAATGAGCCATCCATCTCCAGCAGCTCCTTGTTCAAGGCGCATACCCACAGAACTGTTTTGTAAAATGTAGGAGTCTGGTGCACCTCCTGGGAAGCGGGAGCACACATTCAGAAGGTGGTTCTGGGAGTCGCAGATGAGCTGTAATTTATGGAGTGGTATTGCTTGCGGTTGAGATATGGGAATGGATCTGGAGAGGGTGCCTTAATGCGCACGTGCGTGCAGTCTATTGCGCCGATGGTGTTGGGGAGACCAGCAATAGAATGGAATCCTCTCTTCACTGGGACCTGTTCTTCTGCTGTATAGGGGAATTTTATGTATTGTGTGGCCAGTTGATTTATTCCATCCATGACTCGCGGGACAGCGTGGCTGATGGATGCCTGTGATATGCCCACCCTGTCTCCTAGCTCCCTCTGAAATGTCCCAGTGGCTAAAAAGCTCAAGGTGAAGAGTACCTGCACATGTGGTGGTATAGGGTTAGACCATCTGGTATGGCTCCGCAGTGCTGGCTCCAAACTATTGCAAAGCTCCATGAGGATAGCTCTTGGCAGCCTACAGCGTTCCAAGAGGTACTCCTCACTCTCTGCAAATAGATCTACATGGTCCTGGAAGATGCGTTCCCTCCTCAGGGCACATCTTGCAGCAGCAGTAAATATGCCATTGTGCGAGTTGGCCTAGGGTGCAGAAATAGGCCTACTTTGGGCCTATAAATAGCGTGATCAATCACTGATTATTGGATGGCATGGTTCTCAATTAACATAATTGATGTGAATTGAAGTGTTAGTGTAGTGTTCATTTTAAAAGACCATAATGCTTTGTAAAATAATGAAAATAATTATTTAAAAAATATTATAAATGATAAAAATATTATTGTAATTTAAATCCTATAATATTATACAACTGTAGAATTGAAGAAAACGCAATAACCAATTATTTTGCACAAACATGTCAGCACTAGAATGTACGTAAGTGTGCTCTTGAGTGTGCGTAGATTCTGTTCTGATCTAAGAACAAATCCCAAATAAGAAAACATTGGTGAATGTCAGAATCTTCGTGAAAACTGCGTAAGTGGATTTTAAGAAGAAAATTCTTCTTAAGAACGGTTGGTGAATGAGGCCCATTGATACTACTACTACTACTACTACTACTAATAATAATAATAATAATAATGTAGTGAGGTTTGGTCAGGTTTATTCAGAACAATGTAGTTCAACAACCAATCAGAATTTGGTACGTTAGTACAGCCCAACTTAGTGAAATAACATAGACAAGGCAATGGTTTGGTAATAAAGGATATACATTTTTAAGTTATGATAATGAATATGTGAATAGGCTAACTTAAAAGAATGATTTGCATAATACAAGGAATAATATACGATTCTAATAAGAGGTTCTGATATTTCTGCAACAGCTAAACATAGAGGCTACCATTTAACCAAGGTTAATTTGTGTTATGCATTAGTGACATTCTATTCTGTGACGTGGTTAGTTAGTTTACTCAGTCTCATAAAATAACGTTTTAACAATGTAAAACAACAAGGTCAAGGAATTTGCTATTCCCGACCAACATACATACAACACAACAACAAACAGCAGTAAAATAACCTAATCAGGTATTTCAAGTTTCACGCTATCCGACAGTTTGATGTCAGTGTTAAAATGTGTTTCAATTCTTAATGGCAATAATAAGGGAGGTCAGTCTTTAATTCCATTAGGTGATGTGTCAGCACATCAGCTGGTCCCAGGGTCCGTGGCAGGTGCGCAGAGGCTTAGGAGACTACTTCTTTGAAGTCAGGGTCGCGAGTCTAGATGACTTTGGATGTGCACAAATCTTCCTCTTGGGTCCGGCCGCAAGGGAGACACGGAGGATAAGTCTGAAGATACTTGTTCCTTCAAACAGGTGTAGATGGGAAATAAACCAGCTCAGTTTACTTTGCAGATGATGGCAGGCCAACTCAGGCAGGTCTCCAGCGAGGTGCGAGTTGAGAAGAGCAGCAAAGTCCAGCAATGTACTTTAGAAGATGTGTCTGGTCGGTTAGACAATGTCTCTTCTCAGAGCAAAGTTACTGACAGGTGTGCCAAATTAGTGTTGAAATAAAAATCTACAGGATGGTAGATCTCCAGGAACAGGGATGGATACCACTGGGCGAGATTGTGTCTAACACCATATCAAGCCTGGTATTGAAAACCCCCTCAGTTTCTGCCTCTACTATATAACCTGGTGGGCTATTCCACACATTGACTATTTTTGCTAATTTCCCCTCTTTCAACTAACAGAACTCAACCTGTTAGTTATCTTTCATACCAGGGATCAATTTGATTCTTTGAACCTTTTCCAGAGCCTCTACAGTATATCTTTTTTGTAGTACGGCCCCCAGAACTGCCCGCAATACTCCAAGTGTGGCCTAACAAATGTGTTGAATAAGATAAGATATTTGTACTCAATACTTCTGGCTATTTGGTGAATTTCTGTTTAGCAGACAGTTGAGGTAGGAAGGAAATAGGTCAATTATGTTTTTTAGATTAATATATAGCAGTAGATTAATCTGTGCATGAGTAAAGAAGTCTATGCAGACCTTTCATATAAAATACAGTGATGGGTTAAAGATTCAGCACCAGTAATGAAGCACAAAGCACTATGGTAAACTGCATCCAACAAGTGCGAAGTAGTAGAGGAAGCATGCATATATAGTATGTCTCTGTAGTCTAAAACTGGTATAAAATGGTAGCTATGATAATATTGAATATTAAAACTAAAACAAGATTTATTCCTAAAATAGAATCCTAACTTCATGATGTTTCTTCATAAGTTTATCAATATGCAATTTAAAACTAACCTATTTAAAACTCCAAGCTATTGAAAAATCCATAACATAAGTAAGCCCAAATAAAATAAAATAAAAAACTACTATTGTATAGTGTATGGATTACATTACATCTTCTGCGATTAACTGTTTGCATAGGAAAAAATGAGTTTTAACTGGGGCTGCAGAAAAAGGATTTGGCTGTAGTATCAATGAAACGCTAGAGATGCTGCCTTCACGTGTGTGCCAAGGAATATAGCAAAATGGATGCTTCCACTTACAAACTATCAAAAACCCATTTAAAATATTACTTGGAAAGTTGTTTAAATAAATCAGCGGTATCCTCATTTTCATCTGCCAGCAGACCCAGAGGACCCGAAAATCTCAAATGCAGGAAAAGAAAATGATTTTCTGAATACCATAACTATAACCATTAAGCAGCCCATTACTTGAACTAACTTTAAATGGCATGCCATTCATTTCAGCTATATTGTATTTAGAGGAATACATCATAATTTCATTCAAAATAAATTTAAAAAAAACTGGAAAACAGATGCTGCCTTTTGCCTTTGAACAGATGGTAATTCTGTCTAACGGCACATTGATATAATTGTAATGTGTATACAAAGTAATAAAAGCTAGGTAAGGATCAAACAGATTGCAATCATCAACATTAAATCTTGGCCGAGGACTCAAAAAATAAGGCTAATGGGACACAGTGTCTCACCTGCTTGCAGGGAGACTGAATTATGCTTGTTTGTGTATTTGTGATTACAGACAAGGCATTTTTACTTTCACAGAATGCAACAAGATGAATTGCAAGGGTTGGGGAGCAATAAAACACCATAGTTTGGCTTGCTCAGATGTGAGATATGTGCTTGCAAAGTCAATTTCATTCCAAAAGTCTGCCCCTTGGTTTTTCAAGCGATTTATAGTTATATGCTTAAGTAGTTTACAAGTGAAGGGGAGATGGATGCATGGGGTGAAGTTTGAGGTGTATTCGATGTTAGACTGAGATAAACCCATTCATTCGCTCATTTGTTATTGTAATGTGGAAGATATCATATTTTAACTTATGTTCATTGTTTTGCAATCTCATTCAAAAAGTATGTTATATCGTGAGCTGGCTAACTAACCAATCTACCTACAGCAACACTACTCGACTTCAGGTCCTGCAGGCTGCAGTGTATATACTATTTGCTCCAACCATGTGCTGATTTCACTAATTATTTTACCACCTTGGTTCACAATGCAGTGGTGGCTGCTCAGCTGAAAACTGACAAGCCAGAAAACGTCCCTTTAAACTTATTTTTGGTCTTTATATGTCATTTCCCTTAATTAACAATAGAGCAATTAATTCACAAAATACTGAATACCATCAGATAGAGCCTGTTCTCCTGAATTAGGTGAGTAATAAAATTCTTTTTATTGGCATTACAAAATTCAGCACATTTCATAAACATTATTTTAAATTGTGGATAAATGTACTCTTCATTCTCCACACCCACTCTTAGAGAATATTTATGACAAACACCTGCAATTTGCAGATTTTGTCATTTAATCTCTTGAAGTGCAGGTCTTATAGCTGTTATTGAAGGTTGTGCAGAAAGCAAACACCGCTGGTTAATAGAGTGAGTATCTTTTTTCATTATGTGTACTTAGTGAGTAAAATAGATTTTCCCAGAAATAGTGTATCATTTAATCTCTCTACCATGATGTGAAGAAAGAAGCTGTGTGTTTACCTGCTAATGGATTATTCAAATTAAAAAAATGAATGAAAACAGGTTAAGACCAATGATTAGTATAAAGAGAATTTTTCTGCCACGTCTATTTTCAGCTCAGCAACCACCACTATCAGGAAGTAAGCTCATTAGTAAAATCAGGTGGAGCATTGCATGGTTGGAGCAAAGACTACAGCCAGCCAGCCTCAAAAAAGCCAGATATAGTTAGCTAGCTATCACTTAAAATAGATTATTGTTTACCAGGTTTACATAGGTATATATGTTAATATGATATATTTATTTATTTATTTAACCTTTATTTAACCAGGTAAAAGTGATTGAGAACAAATTCTCATTTACAACATTGTCCTGGCCAACATGACCACCTGGGTAATATAATTTATTTTATGGGGGCCTAAAGAAGACATAAAGACACTATACTGCCAATATCTTGTAAAGGAGATTGAGAACCGAGAACAAGCGATGGTGTACAGGGCACTGAAAATGAGGAAGTATAAAAAAATTGTGAAATCTTGAAGGGGAGTAAGGGAGATTGTTAGCTCCAGGTAACCAGTTAATTGATTACGGTGAGCAGTTGCCATTGCCTGTTGGTTAAGAGGGGCTCTGATTTTGCAAACGGGGAGTGGGTGGGTTAGACAGAGCCATGGTGTAGGTGGCGATGTGTCTGTACCCAGCTATTGTGTGTTGTGTTATTTTGTTATTTTTGTTGTGTGCATAATCGGTTTCCTGTGAGTGATCAAAATAAAACCCCTTACACAGACAGCCCTAGCCTAAACCTCCACAGGAGCAAGCCTAAGGCAACAGTGGCAAGGAAAAACTCCCTGTGGCAGATGGGAAGAAACCTTGGAAGGAATCAGGCTCAAGGGGGAAACCCATCCTCCTCTGGTCGGCTCAGGGTGCCAACTGGTGACCAGCATGTCAGCCAGTTTTATAAGATATGTGATGTGGCTCAGATGATGGGTGGGGCCGGGTGGCGGTGATGGGGAACAGCAGGTGGCAACAGATGTGGGCAGGGTGGAGGCAATGACGGAAGATGGGCTGGACCGCAGAGGTGGGGGAGACCAGACGACTCTCAAAGCACTCTCGAGGGTTGGGGCAAGAGCCCCGCCGGCAGCGTGGGGAAGAGGGTAGAAACGGCAATTAGGGAATTTGCAATATAGCAGACAGTGAGTAAGGTGGCAGTGGTATGTATTGGGGGGACCCCGCCAGGAGTAGAATATGGCTGCATATCTACTAGGACAGGGATGGAGAGCCCATGCAGTCATGAGGGGTAGACAACCATACCCGCCTATCAAGAGCCGGCCCATGTAAAGTCGGGTCACAGCTGATTGACAGGTGACAGTAAGGAAAGGATTGCCACCTACTCTATGACTACAGGCTTCTCGCACCCTGTCTCCAGACTACAACTGATTGTAAACCTCAGCATAGAGGTGCGTTTTTAATCTAGATTTAAATATTGAGACTGTGTCTGACTCCTTTATAAATTTTGGAAGCTGGTTCCACAGTAGTGGGGTCCTGTAGGAGAAAGCCCTACCACCTTTTAGGTTCTTGGAAATTCTTGGGACTACTAAGTAGCCTGCGTCTTGGGATCAGAGTGACCTTGTGGGCTTATAAGGTTGGAGCAGGTTAGATATGTACACAGGTGCACGTCCATGCAGAGCTTTAAAAGTCAGGAGCAAAACCTTGAAGTCTATCCTATGCTTAATGGGTAGCCAGTGAATCGACGCTAGCACTGGTGTAATGTGCTCATACTTCTTAGTTCTGGTCAAGATACAAGCAGCTGCATTCTGCACAAGCTGGAGACTCTTTAACAAATTATTAGGGCAGCCAGAAAGCAGGGCGTTACAGTAATCTAACCTAGACGTAACAAACGCATGGATCAATTTTTCAGAATCCCCGACTGACAGGAAATGTCTAATTTTAGCTATGTTGCGCAGCTGAAAGAAGGCAATTCTGGAGATGTTTTTTATATGGGTGTCAAAAGATAGATCAGGATCAATGGTGACACCAAGGTCTTTAACGACCATATTAGGTTCAGCCAAACAACCATCACAGTTTAAGGTGAGAGTAGACAGTAGACCTAAAACCAACATTTCAGTCTTGTCTGAATTTAGGAGCAGAAAATTTGAAAGCATCCAAACCTTGATATCTACAATACAGGCCTCTAACCGTGAAAGCGGCAGTGCTTCGCCAGGTTTCATTGAAATATAAATCTGGGTATCGTCCGCATAACAGTGGAACTCTACGCCATGTGCCCGGATAATATTGCCAAGTGGTAGCATATATAGCGAGAAGAGTACTGGTCCTAGTACTGATCCTTGTGGAATACCGTATTTCATTATTGAGGAGCTGGACTCTTCTTCTTTTAATTTGACAAACTGTTTCCTGTCACATAGGTATGATCCAAACCATGCGAGTGCCTGTCCATGAAGTCCAACACAGGCCTGGAGTCTGTCCAGTAGAATTCCATGGTCAATTGTGTCAAAAGCTGCACTAAGGTCGAGGAGCACAAGAACCAACAGAGTTACGGTCGGCTGACAGTAGTAAATCATTTGTAACCTTGATAAGTGCGGTTTCTGTGCTGTGGTGGGGTCTAAACCCAGATTGGAATACTTCATGGATACTGTTAGAGCTAAGGTATGCACTTAGTTGCTTAGCAACAGTTTTCTCCAATAATTTTGATAGAAATGGAAGGTTTGAAATAGGTCTATCATTTTCCAATTTATCGGGTTCTAGGTTGGGATTCTTCAATAATGGCTTAATAACTGCCACTTTTAGTGACTCAGGTACGTATCCTGTGACTAGGGATGTGTTAATGATTTTTAGTATATGCTGGCCTAGTACTGGAAATAGTTCTTTAATCCAGTTTGAAGGAATAGGATCGAGTATACAGGTCGTCGGTTTTGAAGACATAACTAATTTGGATAACTCGACCATGCTAATGGGCGTAAAACAGTTTAGTACCGCTGTCTGTAAATCTTCCTGTTTTAACCAGGTGTGGGGCTGTTTATTAACATGAACAGAAATAGTGCATGATGAAGACAGTTTGGAAATCTGGTCTCTAATAGCCTCAATTTTCTGATCGAAAAAGTTCATGAAATCAATGCTGCTAAGATTGGAGGGATAAGTTGAAAACTCTGACGATTGTTTTTTAGTTAATTTATCCACAGTACTAAATAGAAATTTTGGGTTATGTCTGTTTTGTTCAATTAGATTTGAGAAAAAGGCAGATCTACCAGAAGCAAGAGCTGGCTTATACTGAAGAAAGCTGTTTTTCCATGCAAGATGAAATACTTCTAGCTTTGTTGACCGCCATTTTCGCTCTAACTTTCTAGTAGACTGCTTCAGGGCCCGGGTGGTATCGTTGTACCATGGAGTGTGCTTTTTCCGACTAGGGTTTCTTCTTTTAAGGGGGGCAACAACATCCTGAGGGTAAGGGTTAGCTGGTTAGTCAACTGGTCCAGAGCAGCTTCATCAGCATTTTCATCAGCCTTTTCTTCTGTGGAGAGGAATGACTCCAGAAGCATATTTAAAAACTTTGGAATAACCTCAGGGTTCACTGATCGGCTGTAGTAATGTCTAGGCTCTGATACAGGAGGATTTGATGCCTTAATATTAAACGTAATGAGGAAATGATCTGATAGTATAGGGTTATGAGGTGCGATAGTAAGATTTACCACACTAATACCATGGGACAAAACTAAGTCGAAGGTATGGCCACGGTAGTGAGTAGGCTCACAAACATTCTGTACAAAACCAATGGGATCAATAATAGAGGCAAAAGCTGTTCCTAGGGGGTCACCATTTTTCTCCACATGTATGTTGAAATCACCAACAATTATGGCCTTATCTGCTGAAATTGCAAGGTGTGATAAAAACTCAGCAAATTCCCTTAAGAAATCAGAATAAGGCCCAGGTGGCCTGTAAACAGACACAAGAAAAAAGGACTGCCCGCTAGCACTTTTATTAGCTAGATCGGGCTGTACACAGTTAGTAATAAGAACTTCAAAAGAGGAGAACATATATCCATACTTAGGCGCTAGACTCAATAAGGACTGATAAATAGCTGCAACGCCTCCCCCTCTGCCTGATGGACGTGACACCTGAGTACCTATGAAACCCACAGGAGACACTTCATTAATAGCAACATATTCATCAGGTCTTAGCCAAGTTTCAGTCAGACATAATACATTGAGATTATGGTCTATTATCAATTCGTTGACAAGATCTGCTTTTGGAGTGACTGATCTAACATTTAATAGTCCAATTTTTAAGGATGGTTCACTATGATCAGTAGCAACGTGCTGTGTTTTTATGACAATTGAGTTATCCACATCAATTCCACGGTTAGCTTTACGTTTGGCATAGATGCGTGGAACAGACACAGTCTCAATATAACAGATATCAGATTCTAGTTTAAAAGTATTAGTTAAAGGGGCTAATACTATTTCTGTTAGCTAGCTCTGAAACGCACCTTGCAGACAGAGGCGTAGGGCCATATGTCTGGGACACAGGTATAAAGAAACGAGCAGGCAAACACATAAGGTTAGAAGCCTGCGGCCTGGCCGGCGCACATCTTTTTAGCCACTGCACACACCGATATAAAATTATTTTTGGTGATCTCCGATTGCCTCAATTGGATGTCGTTTGTGCCGACGTGGATAACAATCCTAGAGTATTTACGTTTACTTTTAGCCAGCACTTTTAAATTTGCCGGTGGCTCTGGCACCAGGAATACACTGTACTATGGTCCCTGGTGTCTCTAATCTCACGTTTCTCAAAATACTATCCCCTATGATCAGGGCTTTCTCAGTAGGCGTGTTACTGAGTGGGGAATATCAGTTGAAAACGCGAGTTGGGTGGTGCTCGGCGGCCCTGGGCCGGCAACTATGTTTCTTTGGTACCGTGATAAAATCGTCCTGCAGCGAGGACACTGGTGGCGGAGAAACACTCGCATCTAAACTAGCTTCCGGCTCGGGTAAAAGGGAGTCTAAGAAAGTCTCGCTCTCCTGAATCTGATATAAAGTCCGGATGCGCGTCTCTAACTCAGCTATTTTCTGTGCCAATTCTAAATTAAGCTGACACTTAGAACAAGTACCATTACTCGTAATATTGGCAGCAGAGCTAAGACTAACCATGCAACAAACTATGCAGGGAATGGAAGCCATGATACGCTCTTACCGTATTTTCTTTAGTTGTTCGCGTCGTTCGATTTACAATTTACTTTGGCGAGTAATCCGGAGAAAGTAGTATATGATGCTTACTTAGGTTTTGTTTAAACACAAAAGCCCAAGATAGTGTAGATACACACTTGAAAGCACGATATTAGCCTGTAACAAAGTTTTTCGAACTCCTCGCTCTTTCAACTACAAACAGGAAGGACCTGGCCGACAGCTATCCGGACCTGAAAGAGGCGCTGTTGGCTAAGTTTGACATTTCGGTGGAGACCTACTGGATGCGGTTCAGGGCGAGCACCACACCAGCAGACAAGACCCCAAGGGTAACCTACTATCGCCTGAAGGGATTGTACCGTCAATGGATGAGGCCGGAGCAGCGGAGCAAAGAGGAGATCGGGGAACAGGTCATCCTTGAACAGCTGCTTAGTGTGCTTCCGGCGGACAGCAGGACATAGGTCCGGTAGCACGAACCCAGGGGTGGTCTGGAGGCGGCAAAGCTGGCGCAGCAGTACCTGGACGCACAGAGGACCCAGCCACGGTTCCAGCACCAGATACCAAAACCATCCAGAGAGGCAAAAGGTAACTCTGTAGCATCGGGTGATACTCGGGGGGAGGTAAAGGCTACGCGGGACACTGGTGGTGAGAGGCTAATATGCTTTTACTGTCAGAAAGCTGGCTATAAAGCTTCAGTATGCCCGGTCCGCAAACCAAAACTCACTGGCCTGTGTTACATGCCACGCATTAATGATGTGGGGGGGATGGTGAGGCCAGAAAGGACTGTGTGAAGCTCCCAGTGACTGTAAATAGACAGACTGCGGATGCGCTGCTGGACACTGGCAGCTCTGTATCCCTCGTTAAGAAGTGGCTAGTAACTGAGGCAAACATGGACTATGCTGTGCACACCCCTGTCCGATGTGTACACGGAGCTGTAAAGAACTACCCCATGACAGAGGTTACCATAGACCTTGATAACCAAATGTTTCTAATGAATGTGGTTGTTGTTGATCACCTGCCCTATGATGTGGTACTGGGTACAGATTTTCCCTGGATGTATGACCTGTTAAAAAACACTAAGCAGCTGAGATTTGTTGCCCAGTTTTGACAAGGTTGCAGGCTGCCGCTCAGGTATAGCACTTACCAGATGCCTGTGATAGTTTTTTCCAATAGGGGGAAAAGGGGCCAAAAAAGTCTAGGCGCCGCTGTTGGGAGCACCATCTCCTGAGCTAGATGTGTCTGGGTTGCCCCCTACTCCATGGGAGGTGCCTACAGACATTGCTGAGCTCCAAAGGGCTGATTCCTCTCCAGCCCCTTGGTTTAAGAAAGCCGAGTCAGGGGTGGAGGCAGACAGATGCATCATGCCCATTCAAGGTGGGGGGGGGGGGGGGGGCACGTGCCCCACCAGATGTTTGATATCTGGATTTTTTATATTTTAAATTTATTTTATTTTATTACTATTATTTTTAATATGTAGTTATGATAATTTTATATTATGAGTCAAATGTATTCTTCTAATTATGTCATAGATCATACCTCAAAAAGTCACACACCCACTTTCCCTATGGTATTGGTTTCTTCCAAAAGTTGCAGGATGAAATGGGATCGCAACAGCAGGTACGCATGCACACAGCACTCTGTTGTGCATCAGTGCTGGAGGAGAGTAAGTAAAGCATCAATCTGTTTGTCATGGTTCTGTGTTTCTGTCTCTGTTTTTCCTTGTTGGGTTGTCAGATGGCGGCACTTCAGTTTTGTGCTTCAGTTCGTTCTCCCTCCCTGTGTTAATTGGTTTTAATTATTCTATCATTGTTCCCACCTGTGTCTTGTTATCCCCTCCTTTTCTCGTTTGATTATGTATTGAGTTCACCTTCACCAAGAGGTTTGTCTATTTAAGTTCTTCATCCCCTTGACTCGGGTGCTGGTTCCTTGTGTTTGTTTCTGACTATACGTATCTGCCCGCTTTTGTCCTGCTTACGTTTCTTTTGTGTATGTGCCCATGTTTAGACCTGCTTGTGTTTCTGACGCACCCCCTCCCTGCAGTCTCATCTACAAAACACCCCCCACCCTTGACATAATGGACAATATTGTCTATCTTGGCATTCATAAAAATATTCTTTCACCACTAAAAGATCATATTCCATCATAGCAACAAGATAAACCCTACAACAGCCCTAAGATATTCCTATACAGCAGTGAAAATGCTGCTCACTGAATAACGAAATAAACGAGAAAAAGTCTTTTAAAATGATACCATGTCATTCTACAGTCAATATCTGGGACTAAATATTGAAGAAACATACATACATGTGTTCCTACCTGTGATCTGCCCTGCCCATGTTTGTTCTGTGTGTTTCTTGTATTTTTGAGAAGTTTGACTGTTTTTGTTTTTCTTAGGAATTTTGAGTTTCATGGTTTTGCCCCTCGTGGCCCGTTTGGGTCCATTTCCCTGAAAACCCTGACAGAAGGAACCAGCCAGTACTGGACCCAGCAGAGTTTTTCTTTTCCCTTTTCCTCCCTGTACTTCGGGCTGGATCAATCCTCGGACCTCGTGGCCCACATGGCGTCAGCCCACTGCTTGGAGACTTATATCCAGGAGCATACAGAGAAGCCCTCGCTGCCCGGTGTCCAGTCTCGAGGCCCGCAGGAGCTGCCTGCCCAGCCCATTTTTCCGGAGGGGCCTCCGCCTGCTCCGCCTGTTGTCGCGGAGAGGTCACAGCCTGCTCCGCCCATTGTCCCGGAGGGGCCACCGCCTGCTCCGCCCAGTCTCCCTCAGGGGCCTCCTCCGCCCAGTCTCCCGCAGGGGCCTCCTCCGCCTGCTCTGCCCAGTCTCCGGCAGGTGAAGCCTCCTGCTCCGCCCAGCGCCCAGGAGGGGCCACCGCCTGCTCCGCCCAGTCTCCCTCAGGGGCCTCCTCCGCCTGCTCCGCCCAGTCTCCCGCAGGGGCCTCCTCCGCCTGCTCTGCCCAGTCTCCGGCAGGCGAAGCCTCCTGCTCCGCTCAGCGCCCAGGAGGGGCCTGCTGCTCCGCCCAGCTCCCTTCGGGGGCCGCCTGCCTGCCCCCTAGTGTTCTCTCGCCCCCTAGTGTTGCCTCACCCCCTAGTACTCCTGAGCCATCGCTGCCCCAGCCCAGGGCCCAGAGACCTCAGTCATCCAGCTGCCCTGGAGCCTTCCCGCAGCCATGCCCTGGAGGGTCTTTCCCTTTGGGGATGGGGCCGGTCCGTCCCCCTAACTGTTCACCTGCCCCCTTATCTGTTTGTCTGCCTGCCTGCCTGTCTGCATGTCTGCCCGCGTGTTTGTCATCCAGTGTGTTAGCCTGTCTGTCTGCCCTCCAGGCCGTCAGCTCGTTGGCCAGTCTGCCTACCCGTTTGTTTGCCTGTCTGTCTGCATGTCAGTCGGTCTGCTTGTTGTCCTGTCTGCCTGTCTGTCAGCTTCTGTGTCTGTCTTTGGGTTCGCCCCTCCTGTTGCATGTCTGTCTGTCTTGCGATGTGTCTCCCTGCCTGCCTGTCGGTCTGTCTGCCTATTTGTTAGGTGCCTATGTCTTGTTGAGTTTGGTGTCTGTGTCTTGGCCCGTTCCCTGTCTGTGTTTTGGCCCGTTCCCTGTCTGTGTCTCAGTCCGTTTCAGTGTCTGTCTCAGTCCGTTTCAGTGTTGTCTGTGAGTCCAGTCCAGTGTTGTGTTGTGTTTGTTTGAGTCCCGTTCCGTGTCGTTTGAGTCCCGTTCCGGCTTCCCTTCCTGTGCCTGGACCCCGTCCTGTCCTGTCCCCAGTCCGGACCCCGTCCCCTCCTGTCCCCAGTCCGGACCTCGTCCCGTCCTGTCTCCAGTCCGGACCCCATCCCGAGTCCTGTCTCGTCTTGTCCCGAGTCCCGTTCATGTCCTGTCTCGCCTTGTCCTGTCTTGTCCAGTCCTAAGCCCTGTCTGTCCTGTTCCAGTCCCGAGTCTGCTTCTGTTTCTGTCCTGTTCCAGCCCCCGAGTCCAGTCTCTGTCCTGCCCTGTCCTGAGTCCTGTTCCAGTCCAGTTCCTTGTTCTGTTACTGTTCAATTCCTTGTTCTGTTCTTGTCCAGTCCCGAGTTCCCCCCTGTCTTGCCCGTTCCCAAGTACTACCCCAGTCTGAGTTCTGTCTTGTCTCTAGCTCCCACCCTCTGTTTCACTCCCTCCCCAGGTCGGCCTTCTGGAACGTCAGAAACCGTCGGGGGGGGGGGGGGGGGTACTGTCATGGTTCTGTATTTCTGTCTGTTTTTCCTTGTTGGGCACAGTTTTGTGTTTCAGTTCGTTCTCCCTCCCTGTGTTTGTATTATTGGTTTTAACCTCTTAGCGCCAAGATTACTAATCACTGTACTGACTGAAACCTTGTAATTCCCACTTGAAAATGCAACAGTGATTTTCTTGAGTCAAAACAGTTTATCTGTAGTGAAATACGTGAATATGTTGTGATTTACAGCAATGCATAATTTAGGCATTTTGGATAGATTTGGAGACGCTGGGTACACTGCTTAGTTTTTGCTTCATATATCTATAGTAGTTCTACACATCCACCCTTAGATTTTATGAACTTGTGGTCAAGAAGTTTTTGATCTAGCACATGTATAGTTTAACCTGCTGTAAATATGCAATCTCTCAGTATTTCATTGCAAACTTAAAAAGTGAAAATTCATTTTTGATTTTTTGTCAAAACAATTGCATCTGTGGCACTTTATTTCTTCCAAAATTATGAATATGAACTAATCTGCGTTAGTATTGTAAATTGTACAAATGTCCTTCTTCATTGAAGCTATTTTTCAAGTCTCTGTGGTGTTCACAGCTTTAAATAGGGTACCCCCTAAATGGGCAAGGATTGGCTTGTGCGCTAAGGGGTTAATTATTCTATCATTGTTCCCACCTGTGTCTTGTTATCCCCTGCTTTTCTCGTTTGATTACGTATTGAGTTCACCTGTGTCTTGTCTATTTAAGTTCTTTGTCCCCTTGACTCGGGTGCTGGTTCCATGTGTTTGTTTCTGACTATACGTATCTGCCCGCTTTTGCTTGACACACACCTTGACACCCTTTTTCAAACGTGTGAAAATGAAATGCAATTAGTTATATGCACTTAATTGCATTTGAGAAATATAGTTTGCTTTGCAAGATAGTTGACTAGTACCAGCTAAAGTTAGTAGCCATCCCTCAATCCGGTTGTTTAGTCTTCTGGCTCGCTAGCTAGTCGTGACTTGTGATAGCATAGCATGCTATTTAATATTGGTAAAGGAGAACTGTGCGAATCTTATGGCAGTGAGCTGAGTTTTTACCACCACAATCACAGGTTATAGTTAGAAAAACACTGAATTTCATTTGATATCTCCAGGTCAAGATGCAGAGTAAAATTTTGTCATTCTTTAAAAAAAAAAAAAAATTACAGAAAGCCCCAGGCTGGTTGTCAGTCAGGAGGTTGATAGTGCAAGAAGTAGGTTATCTTAGGTGAGATTTATAGTGATGGGCTATTTTTCCTTCATGTACATCGCAGCAGTAAGCCGGGCATGCAGATTTGTCCTGTATAACATCCGGAGAATCCGCCCCGTTCTCACCACCTACTCAACCCAGCTCCTGGTCCAAGCAATGGTTCTATCCCGCCTGGACTACTGCAACTCTCTTCTGGCTGGACTACTGGCATCTGCCACCAGATCCCTGCAACTCATTCAGAATGCTGCAGCTCCCACATCACTCCCCTGCTCACTACCCTCCACTGGCTGCCTGTTATAGCTCGCATCAAATTTAAAACATTGGTCCTAGCATACCAGGCAGTCAAGGGATCAGCCCCAGCACACCTCCACAAGATATTCAAACCCTACATGCCAGCCAGATCCCTCCGTTCTGCTACCTCAGGACGCCTGGCACCTCCCCCTCTTAGCACCTGCACTTCCAGAACACATCTCCTGTCTGTTCTGGCCCCACGATGGTGGAATGACCTCCCCGTGGAGGTCAGAACAGCTGAGACACTGACCCATTTCAAGCGACGACTGAAGACTCACCTCTTCAGGCTGCACCTCTCCCCATCCCTCCCTACCCCCCTGTAAATGACTGTAAGCTTCGGGTTGTAACTAAGCAGCTGTTTCATAGGTGACTTAGGTGCATTAACTGTCTTAACTACTGCTTGTATTTTTTCCATAGACTGCGTTGTTGCCGTTCTCGTTGTGTTAGTGTTAATCAGTTTAACCTTCAGGGTCCAAGTTGAACTACGCGGTTGTTCCCTGCACTTGGACTGGTTCTTCTCTCTAGGTTTTTCGTCATACTTGTTCCTGGTTATGGTTATACACTTTGTTGTACGTCGCTCTGTATAAGAGCGTCTGCCAAATGCCTGTAATGTAATGTAATGTAAATGTATGCAGATTTAATTGAAAGAATTGTTCCCTCTTTCATATGACCATTTCAGACCAATCAAGGGATGATGATGATGATCAGGCAGTTAAAGTTGCTGATCTTTGTGAAGCAGGTAATGATAAGTGAATAGCCTAATGATTCTCACAACAACAACATGATAATAATAATAATAATAATAATAATAATAGCTAATAATAAGTTTTTTGAAGTTTTACAATAATCCCTCCAAAGTCTTTGAATATATATGTCAAATTGCATCATTATTTTCTTTTTCTTCTGGGGAAGGACCCCCATGCCCCTGGCTCTAATTATGCGCCCCAGAATTTTGGCTTGCATGACGCCCCTGGAGGCAGATATACCGGGTGGGGGAAGGGTCCCAAGGGGAAGTGTCTTGTTGTGCCTAGTCCATGTCGTCCGTTAGTGCTACACCTTGCACACACTATCCCATGGGTAGGGCATTTAGGACAAGACAGCACCTACCACCGTGTCAGCTCATGGTTCTTTTGGCTATCCAAATACAAGGACGTCATCACTTATTGTCGTACATGTGCACAGTGTCAAAAAACAAATGCTGTCCTGAGAGCCGACCGGGCACCACTTATTCCTCTGCCAGTAATCAGCACCCCGTTCAAGCAAATTGCTATGGACATAGTGGGTCCGTTGGAGAAAAGTAGTTCAGGCTTCCAGTACATTCTAGTAGTCTGTGACTATGTCACAAGATTCCCAGAGGCATTTCCTCTCCAGTCAATTAGTACCTCGAAAGTCATCTCGGCCTTAGTCCATGCTTCGTAAGTTCGTCAGTGACACTGGGAAGTATTGGGATAAGTGGTTGCCTTTCCTGCTTTTCGCATATCGCAAGGTATCCCGGGCATCGACAGGATTTTCACCCTTCAAATTCTTGTATGGGCGACAAGTACAAGGGCCCTTCAACTAACTACAATCCAGCTGGGAGCAGAAGACCTTAACGCCACCAGCAGAGGGGGTCGTAGGGTACGTCCTGCAGATGAGGGACCGGCTGGAGCAGTACCAGGGTGAGGCACAGGAGAATCTGCTGTAGGCCCAAAAACACTAAAAGCTCTGGTATGACCAAAAGGCTCGTAGTCGGGACTTCAAACCAGGGCAGAAGGTTTTATTGCTTTTATCCACCTCCAGCAGTAAACTCCTGGCCAAGTGGCAGGGCCCCTATGAGGTGACTCGGCAACTGGGACCAGTCACCTATGAGATCCTACACCCAGATAAAGGCAAGTAACGGTAGGCCTACTACGTGAATCTCCTCAAGGAGTGGAGAGAGAGGGAGCACCCTACTGCACAGACCTTGCTGGTTCGCCGAGTGCAGGAAGAGGATGAGGAGCCGGGGAGTGATCCGCACGCCTGGAGACAACCGAAGTCCCAAGAGGCGGACCTGAGGCACCTGGAGCCCCAGCAGCAGGAGGACCTCCAGAGCATTATTTGCCGATTTCCAGACCTGTTCCAGGAAAAGTCAGGGAGGACAGATCTCATCCACCACACCATCCATTTGAAGGATGTGACCCCCATCCACTAGCGCCCTTACCGGGTTCCAAAGAGCTTGAAAACGGCCCTGGAGAAGAATATCCCTAAGAAAGACGGCTCGCTGCAGGTATGTATTGACTTCAGAAAGGTCAATGCTGCTTCTCAGTTTGATGCATACCCTATGCCACGCGTCGATGACATAGTGGAGATGATTGGCAATGCAGAATACATCACCACGCTGGATCTCTGCAAGGGATACTGGCAGGTGCCGCTGGAGGAGAGGGCCAGGGAGTACACTGCCTTCCGGTCACCACAAGGGCTACACCAATTTACAGTGATGCCTTTTGGCCTACACGGGGCTCCCGCAACATTCCAGCGCTTAATGGACCAGGTGCTGGTAGGGGGGGGAGTCGTACAGTGCTGCGTACCTGGACGATGTAGTGGTCTACAGTAGGACCTGGGAGGACCACCTTCATCACCTCAGAGACATCTTGGGCAAGATTCACCAGGTGGGACCCACTCTGAACTCCAGGAAGTGTGTGTGTGCCCAGCTGGAGGCAAAGTACCTGGGATACGAACTGGGTAGTGGCCAGATCTGATCACAGATGGACAAGGTAGAGGGCATTCTGCACAGCCCTAGACCATGCACTAAGCGACAGGTGTGATCTTTCCTCAGCCTTGTGGGGTGGTATCACCGCTTCATCCCACAGTTTGCGACAATCGCTGTACCCTTGACTGACCTCACCATGAAGGTAGGTGGTAACCCGGTGAAGTGGACGGAGATGTGCGAGGAGGCTTTTACCACCCTGAAGCGGATCCTGTGTTCTTCCCCTGTTCTGAGTCCACCAGATTTTTACAAGCGCTTCTTGGTCCAGGTGGATGCCTCTGCAGTTGGGATTGGGGCTGTTCTCACCCAGGGTGAAGAAGGTGAAGAATCCCCGGTGCTCTACCTGAGCCGGAAGCTCCTGCCCCGTGAGACACGGTACTCCACCGTTGAACAAGAATGTCTGGCGATCAAGCGGGCCCTTGACAGTCTGAAGTATTGCCTGCTAGGCCGGGAGTTTGGTATTGACACGAACCATCAGGCGTTGACATGGATCCAAACCATGAAGGACCACAACTCAAGGGTCACCCACCTGGTGGTACCTAGCGCTCCAGCCATTCAAATTCCAGATTCGGCATAAGCTTTTGTGGAGGAACATTGTGACGGACTACCTGTCACGACTGCCCCACTTGGTCAGTCTGGAAGAAGGGGAGGGTGATGCGACCGAGGGCTCGGCCACTGGCCTCCGGTAGCACTCTATATAGGCTGTGTCCCAAACCGCAAACTTCCATGCTCCACACTACCGTGCTCCGGAATACGCACTCCAGGCAATGCTTGGGACTACGCACTCCGAACCATGGAAGTGCAGTAGCACGGAGAAACAGTTAAATGAGCGGGATGCACTTCGTGACGACATCTGACCCATAACCTTTAACCTTTGCCGTAACTATCGGTAAAATTCCGGTAATAAACCTGAGGGGAATAACGTGATAGTGAGAGGACATATTATCGACCGTCTGAAATGCTACCGCATTTATTTCATATTTAATCAAGCGGACTGGACTCCGTTACCTACTTAAATGCAAGTCTTGTAAAAAATTACACATAACTGTCTAAATGGGAAAAAATCCAACTTAATACATATACATTTTAGTTATATTGATATACTAATTAATTCCATAATCGCGAACATTAAGTAGTGCAAATGTCGCTTTTTCTTAATGGCTATTTTGCTTCCTGCTACTTGGGTTACAACTGTGAATATGTAACGGATCGCTAGAAATGCTAGTAGGGACCAGCCTTTTTCACATTAACCTGAAATACACAAGACGGGACACTTCTACAATATGATCTCAAGTAAAGACAAGTTCCATTAATCCCTATGCAGTGGCAGATACACGTCCCCGTAGCAACTAAAGCTAGCACTGGGCGACCTCTGACATATTTCCCGGCACAGAAAAAAATCGCGAAAATACTGAAAAAATTACCTCCGGAGGATAACAAGGACGTTTTTTTCTACATAACTAGGTACAGGTTGTTACTTACATTTCGCCTATTTTATATAGACTACAGTTGAAAATCTGATGTTTTTCTGTCTACCGAACGAACCCGGTCGATAGATGCTCACACTAAAGTAGTAGTAGGCTACTGAAATATGATCTAGACTAACCAGTAGGCTAATATCAGCAACTTTTTGCGAGCTAGCCACTTCAATTGAATTCTCCTTTTTGCTGTCAGAAGAGCAGTGGAAGGCAACGATAGCTTGGAAAATATTAATTGCAGTTTGGATAGCTTTCAGTGTACTGTCAACCCCATAATAAAGTTGCCATTTCATTGTAAACAGTCGTGTCTGTTTTTTCATTATTTTTGCGCTGTATACTTTCGCGCTGGGTACTCAGTTTGGCAACATTTATGGAGCTGGTCATGTTTGTGGTGGCTACTCCATAGGCAAGGGGTGTATTTCAAATTAAATGAAAAGATGGGCAGTGGCGAGGATAAAACGGCAGTTTATAATTCAAAACAGGACCCGACGATTAGCACCGATGTATTCAATATAGCTTGTTACACTCGTTAAAAGTACATATCTTTAAACTAAAAAAAAACAACTGATACTTTACATATTGCGTTATTCATTAACACTGTACCACTTTATTTATATACCAACTCCTGTGTACCATTTTCCTATGACATGATTTCAGTTTCCAATCCGAGAGAGTAGCCTACACTAGACTGTCATCCGCCATTACCGTTGTTTTTGACCGTTTTCGCGAAAGGAATTATGGTATTTTTCCCAGTCGGAGCATGCACGGATGCACACTTCAAATTTTGATCAAATGGAGTGCGCATCCGGGTACTTTATCCGTGCTCCGCACTACCGAACTTCGGTTTGGACTCGCACTCCAAGATGGAGGCATGCTCGCTATGCGCACTCGAGCATGGAAGTATGCGGTTTGGGACACAGCCATAGTCCACTAGCAGCACTTACACACATACATATATAAACACATGCATACACGTAGCGTGGGTGTACCACTTGTGTCTGCGTCGAAGTGTGTGTGTGTGGGTATGTGTGTAGAGTAGCTGGGGAGGGATTCATGTTTGTTTAAATCTCATTTCACTTCATCTTAGTTTTGTGTTCAGTAATAGTGTGTTTGTTTTAGTTAGTGGGTGCACACATTAGCTAACGCAAATACACACCCCATTCATTGGGGGGGCATTGGGGGGCAATGCCTGTCCAAATGGGCTTTTGTGCCCCCCCAAAATTCTCAAAATTCATAATATTATAATAAACATTAAATATAATATAAACACGTATTGATAAATAATTAAAACTATTAATTTACCAACTAATTCATAAGTTAAAAATGCATATAATAAAATCATGGCCAGGCCATCAGGTAGGCTTACCTCCCTAATGCCCCCCTTAGCGCAAAATCAAATTTGACGGCGCTGCCTGACTGGCTATATAAAACACGCCATCATCATCACTCTTGGCACGCGTTTCACTTTCAATGAAACTAGTTAGCGAAACGTTTTACAAAATGGACATAAGGAAATGGCTCAAAACCACATCAGCACCACCCACACCAGAATCTACTATAGGATCTACTCCTTCGAACTCAAAACCACCATCAGTTTCCAAATCCCAGGCGACTTCTCCAAGCGCAATCAACAATGTTTCTCTCCCTGCCACACAGCATGCTAGCCCGCCTAGCCCGGCTAACATTAGCGACTCCACTGCAGCTTCCTCAGCTAGCACACACGGTAGCAGCTCAACATTTGGACCGGAGCCTCCACCACCAACTACTCCACCTGAGGATCTCGGTTGTGAAAAAACAAATCAGGTGAAATGGGACAAGTATCCAAGCCGCATTTATAATGGGAAAAAACGTTTGTTTGTTAGTAACTGGTATCATGGGAGAGACTGGTTGGAGTACTCGATAAAGGCAGATGCAGCTTTCTGTTTCCCTTGTAGGAAATTTCATTCAGCATGTGCCAATGTTGATTTAGCTTTCACCATAAAGGGATATTGCAATTGGAAGCTTGCGATTGGATCTAACAAAGGCTTTCATACACATGCTACTTCTAAAGAGCATGTGACGTGTGAGGCCATCTGGAGGGAGCGAGAGAAACGTAGCACTACTGACACTGACATTTCCACGTTGATTAACACAGAATAGCTGGGTAGAAATCAATACTACATGTCCTCCATTGTAGATATTTTAGCATTTCTGGCAACAAATCAGTTACCTTTGAGAGGTAAGCTGGATGCATTTGATAGTATGTCAGAGGGGGGGAGTGGACTGTGTCTTTCTCTCTTTGAATATACGCTCCGAAAAGACACGCAGCTGGCCAAAGTCATAAAAACCATTCCTCGCAGTGCAACTTAGACCAGTCATGACATACAAAACGAAATGACTGAAGCAATGAGCAGTGTAGTTACGGATGCCATTGTAAGTGACATAGGCACACATTGGTTCACGATCAAAGTCGACAGGAATCGTGATCCCACTGGGTGTGAGAACATATCTATTGTAATTCGCTTTATATCTGAGGACAGTAAGGAGGTGACAGAGCGTTTACTTACCGTCGCCACTGCTGAAGCCGGGGACGCAGAGACACTCACAGACACTATATTACAAGAACTAACAACAGCTGGGTTGAGAGCTACAAAAATACTGAGTCAGTGTTATGATGGTGCTTCCGTCATGTCCGGAAAGCATGGGGGGGTTCAAAAACTACTACAGGACAAACTTGGCTGAGAAATTCCCTATGTCCACTGTTTCAAACACTAACTTCACCTTGTGGTTGTCCATGCTCTGTCGGCAGAGGACGCAATCGGTGACTTCTTTAATGTTTGCGGCATGCTGTATATTTTTTTCAGAAAGCCCACTATATCCATTCACTACAAAGGTGAAGCGCCTCCTGGACCAGCGCTGGACCGGTCATCTGGCTATGGTCTCAGTGATCCTTAAAAACTTGGAGGATATCTCTGCAGTACTGTCAGAGATAAACAGCTCTCGGGTCTACAGATCAGAGGAGAGAGTGGAGGCAATTGGGCTTCTTCAACACTTAAAGGAACCAAGCTTTGTGTTTATTGGACATGCAGTGCACAACATATTATTGCTTCTCGACTCACCGAACAAGCAGTTACAGGTCGATGACATGGACCTACTTACTGGAGTGAAACTTGTGCGCAGTGCCACAGAGTGTGGACATGAGCTGAGATGTGACACTGTATTTACCGAACTCTGGAATACAGCCACCAACAACAACACAACACCACAACCCAGCAAAAGGAGACGTACCATGAACAGGAACCTTGAGGAGTATGGTGTTGAGGAGAGTGTAGGACAAAGCGACACCGACAAGACAGAGCTGAAGAGACTCTATTTCAGTGCCATTGATGCAGTGCTGGGAGAGATGGACGTTCGCTTCAGCGAACGAACGCAATGGGAAGCTGATTACTGCATTGGCAGCGCTGGACCCCAAGGATAAAAGTTTCCTTGATGTGACAAAAGTGAAACCTATCCTGGATTTAGCAGGACTCAAAATGGTGGAATCAGAGTACTGTGTTGCACGTCGATTCCTCAGTCTCCTCCAGAGGCCTCAGAGGAGAATTGGACAGTTCAGAGACTATTGTCAAAACACAGCAAAACACTTGAAGCAATGCCCACTGTATTGACAGCACTTCAGCTGGCCTTGGTATTTGGTGCTTCGACCGCTACTTGCAAAAACTCATTCTCCACTCTGAAAAGCGTGTTCACCGACCGCAGATGCAGTATGCTTCATGCAAGTAAGGCCAGACTCGTACAGCTTGCATTCGAAAAAGACTTGACCAAGAAGTGCCAGAACGAATGGAAGGGCGCTGCTTTCAGAAAATTTAATTCAGCTCCCAGTCGTCGCCTTCAGCTATACTAATCATGAGTAAAATGTCATTTTTTTATGTGTTGTTGTACTGTGATAATGAGACGGAACTGTGTGGTGTTAGTTTGGCTGAGCGCAGGGGCCATGGTCCTGCAATGTTCACTCCCGCCGTAGAGCCACAGCTGTTTCTTCTCCCACTGCGGAGACAGCATTAATGGTAGATGATCACTATATTCTGTGTTGTGTGTGTTTGGATAACGACAACTCTTCATTATGAAAATTTGACTAGCTACTTAATATACTGGGTAGGCTATATAATGTCCGTAGGCCATTTGTGTTTGTAGAGATTAATAGTCTAAGGGACGCATTTTCTTCTGTATCTTTGTTAACGATTGCGTTTATAGTAGCTGCTGTTTTTCATAATTCAGTAGTTAGCTAGCTAGCTAGGTACCCGGGATAAAAAGCATGCCGTGAGACCATTTTGACCTAAACCAAGCTAAATTTTAATATTGGCTAGGTGGCAAGTGACGGCGAACCCATAAAGCTATCATAAAGCTAGCTGGCATTCAAACCCGGTTTCAGAGGGTCTTGGAAAAGCGCTATGTCTACACTGCGTGACTGCACCATTGTAAAAAGCATGACAGAGCTAGGGAGATTAATTTGATTGAGTTATGGTTTCATGCAGTTTTCTTAAATAATGTAATGACAAAAATGAGCAAAACTGGTGCTTATTGTATTGTATAGACGCTTTCAATGGTAACACCATAAGCAAACGTTACTGCGCATGTGCGTTGTTATGGCCCAAACTTAACTCACGGCAGACTTCCGCAAACAATCAATAACAACAGAGTCCATCTAGACTATTTCTGATAACAAGCAAAATAAATAACAAGTACATTACGTTAGCTAGCTAGTTAAAACTATGTCTAGCCAGTATTATTTGAGGTTACCAGTCGAAGAACCGTTACTTGGCAAAACTCAAATGCGATAACGTTACACTACCAAAAAAAAAGTCTGATGAAAGCGTCTATAAAATGAGAAGGAATTATTTTTTTCTTGATGGAATCGTTGTTTTCATAGAATTAACAATGAGAAGTTTGTGCTTAACAACGGTGCAAATAGAACTACCAACCAGAGTTTTTGAATAACAACGATCCAAATAGAACTACCAACCAGAGTTTTGCTTGACAACGGTAAAATAATATGCCCAAACGGCCGCGGAAGAATATTTGACTTTCAGCTGATTAAGTCGATAAAATCAATAAATATTAAAGTTACCATATATAGGCATTGATGGTAACCCGTTGTATAAGTGGGATAAACCCCTCCGGGCTGTCCCGTGATTGGAAAAGGTCTGCAAGTCGCAAATCTTGAAATTGCACTAGGAGGCAAAAAAGGTTTTTTAAATATTTTTTTTTTACTGTTTTCCTTTTTTTCATATTACAAAAGTTAAAGTGTTGAAGAAGTCACTCAATAGAATAAACAACATTTTTAGGGTCACTAAATACTTATAATTTGTCAGCAAAATCGGCTTGTTTTAGTGATTCTTACAGCCGGGTTTTGGAGGCGTGATGGGGGTGCAGTTTAATTAGCATGTTTGATTTCATTGGCTATTGTCACTTTGTTTCGGACAAGCCACCGCCCATAAATAAAGCCGTGTGGTAGTAGCCTATGTTTGTTTACTGTGTGAGGTTGCTACAATGGCGGACGCTCAATCAGTAGGTGAGAGTATAAGCTTTCTAACGATGTATAACATGTCTAATTTTGCTTTTGGAATAGCGTTTTATAGGTTAGCGTAACCAAACATTTTCTTACCATGGCATTCGCTCTATATATGGTAGCATTAAAAGACGTTGCACCTAACGAAACGTTGTCAACGATTTTTCGTAATTCCTTGGAAAATACCATTATTATTGAGGACTTCTGGGCATAGCTAAGCCATATGTTTGCTGATAGACCTATCTGACATCGTTTTCTGGAGCAGAGCAGAAGCGGATAGAACTGTCATTGATTTACTGTCTCTGTCTCCATTTACTGAACATAGATAAGATTTCATCATTGCTATGTAAGTATTACTGCTCAAAATATTTCGGTTATATACGTTATTTTAGAAATTGAGTGTCTTTAAATAGGTTAGTGGTATTATGTAATGTGGATATTTCACACTGTAATGTAAGCGTTAGTTAGTAGTGTAATAGTTTTTGTGACGCATACAACAGTGATGAGGAGAGTGTTGAAACGTTGCCAAAACGTGGTGGACGGCTGAAAATTGTTTTCATATCGTCCCATTCCCATACAAGAAAACATAGGAGTGTACAGAGTATAGAAATACATACAAGAGTTAACTATTACACATTTAGGTACTTTGCAGCATTGTGTGACTATATTTTTGCATTATGTTTAAATTATATCTATGTTTCATCTTAAACCTTCATAAGGGGCTCATATGCTTTACAATGGACAAAAAGCATTATATTCCTTTTTGGAGAGATTTTGGATTTGTTTCTGGACCCTTAGCTATTTTAGACCAGTGTTAATAATTTAGACATTTTGGGTATATTTGGAGATGCTGGGTACACTGCTTAGTTTTTGCTTCATAGATCTTTAGTAGTTCTACATATCCACCTTTAGATTTTATGAACTTGTGGTCAAGAAGTTTTTGATCCAGGACATGTATACTTTAACCCGCAATCTCCCAGTATTTCATTGCGAACTAAAAAAGGAGCAAATTCATTTTAGATTTTTTGCCTTGACCATTGCATTTGTGGCACTTTATTTCTTCCTAAATTATGAATATAAAGTAATCTAAGCTAGTATTATAAATGGTACAAATGTATTGCTTCATTTAAGACATTTTTCTAGTCACTGTGGTGTTCACATCTGGAGTTATAAAGCTTTAAATTGGGTAACCCCTAAATGGGCAAGGATTGACAGGTACTCTGGTGGTTGGGGTGGAGTTAACTAGCTATTGTTCCCACCCATTATCTCCCTGTGAGAAGTGTGAAAAGTTCAAGATCTTTCAAGGGGATTTTCTCTGCTACTTGATTTTAGGAGTACCAACATTCAAATAAACATATCTTCTTCAACTATTTTCAGATTTTAATGTATGACACATCATTTGAAAGCTTATAATGTGCACTTTCATAATCTGTAAAAAACTGAAAAATGACCTTGCCCTACTTGAGGACCAAAACACCAGCACCTGTCACATATATGGGAAGGCAGACAATTTTTTGTGTTTAAAATATATAAATAAAGTATATTATGTGTGTATAAAAAAATTGTGAAATCATGAAGGGGAAAAAGGGGGATTGTTAGCTCCAGCTAACCAGTTGATTGATTACAGTGAGCAGTTGCCATTGCCTGTTGGGGGAGGAGCTAACTGGTAAGAGGGGCTCTGATTTTGCAAACAGGGAGTGGGTGGGTTAGACAGAGCCATGGTGTCGGTAGCGTTGTGTCTGTACCCAGCTATTGTGTGTTGTGTTATTTTGTTATTTTTGTTGCGTGTATATTCATTTTCTGTTTCCTGTGGGTGATCAAAATAAAACACTCTTGCACTAAAGTGCTCCTTTTGGCTGCGCCATCTGTTGGACAGTTGTGATTGGGGCCCACGGACCCTCACCCTAGGCGTGGGTGTGACATTTGGAAAATATAATTATTATTGAGGACTTCTGAGCATAGCAAAGCCATATGTTTGCTGATAGACCTAGCTGACATAGTTTTCTGCTGTAAGTCAGAACGACAGCATGATTCTATTGAGGAGGATAGTGCCTATTGATCACAAACAAGATTCACTGTCCATATGTAAGTACTGCAAAAATATTTTGGCTATATACGTTATTTTTTTAATTGAGTGTCTTTAAATAGGTTAGTGCTATTTTACAATGAGGATGTTTTACACTGTAGCGTAAGCATTCGTTGGTAGCTCAGTGGTATTTATGTTCCATGCAACGGATTTGACATGTAGCTGGATGATGAACAAAAGGTTTCGGTGGACGGTAGAATATTGTTTTAATGTCGTCCCATCCCCATGCAATAAAGCATTACACTGTGCACAGTGCAGAAAAAGTGTTTTTGCATTATTTTTAAATCTGATTTTTTTCATTGTTGGAGAGATTTTGGATATATTTCTGGACCCCTAGATATTTCAGACCACTGTAATGACGGGAAGCTTGTAATTCCCTCTTGAAAATGATGCAAATGTGAGTTTCTTGAGCCAAAAAACAGTTGATACATGAAATACATTATTACGTTGTGATTTACAGCAATGCATAATTTAGACATTTTGGATAGATTTGGAAACACTGGGTACACTGCTTACTTTTTGCTTTATAGATCTTTAGTAGTTATGCATATCCACCCTTGGATTTTATGCACTTGTGGTCAAGGAGTTTTGAATCCAGGACATGCATAGTTTAACTTATTTTATATATAGGATCCTTCAGTATTTCATTGAAAACTAAAAAAGAGAAAAAACATATTTTGCCACTACAGTTGTATTTGTGGCACTTCATGTCTTCCTAAATCATGAATATAAACAGATCCAATAGTATTTCAAATGGCACCAATACCAACCTTGCTTCATTTAAGCCATTTTTCAAATCTCTGTGATGCTCACATCTGGAATTATAAAGCTTTAAATAAGGTACACCCTAAATGGGCACAGATATGGTGTTTGGCATGTGCACAAATAATATTGCTCTTTGCATTTCTTCAACTACTTCTCACATTTAACGTTTTGCCTTGTTTTGCATATTTTAATGCTTTTCTCAGCATGCCAGTAGTTAAATCCAACCTTTCTAGTGTTAATTAATCATAGAAATGCTTTGATCCGCTAGATCCACAAGCACTGATATGGACTGGCTGTGTCAGGAGTCGCTCGCACCCCCCCTGCTACTCCTACCCACCACAGGTGCAAGGATCCACCCACCACAAACAACCAAGACACAGGGATAAGGTAAGCAGAGTCTTTATTAAATTTATTATAAACAGTTCATGGACGGGCAGACACCCTGCTCTGACCCTGCCCCCCCCCGAGCCCCAGGAAGGGGACTCCCCGAGACCGCACCGCAAGCCATCACATACAATAGTAAGTTCCTCCGTGCCCCACACTCACTCCACACAGTGCTTGTTCAGACCCTCTCCCAGGTCTGCCTGCACGGCACAGACCGGCCCCCACTTGGCCGCCCCATGAGGGGGGGTCCACACACACGCACCAACTGAACAAAAAGGGTGGGACGTGACTTGGCCCGTGCCAAGAAATGCCGGGCCTCCTCCACGTCCCAAAATGAAAAACAAAACCCAAAGAAAAACAGGCAGGGACTGCTCCTTCAGCTCCCTGGAACCGGACGTCGTCGTTCTCCCGGGTTACAGAATCCCCCGGACGGGGGAACAGGGCCGTACTGGAGAGAGAAGGCACAGCACCAGTGACCCCACTGTGGACTTGGCAGGACAGCACACTCACACTTCACGGCGTTCCTCGGTGCAGGTCCCTCACTCGGCCGGGGCTCCGCCCCCGCTCACCTCCTGCCCAGCCCGGTGCTCACGGCTCCACTTCAGGTTGCCTTCTCCCGCGAGTTTTCCCCAAGCCGCCACCACCGTTCCTGTCCCCACTCGGCTCCCGACACGGTTCCAGGTCCGCTGTCCCCACCGCCACGCTCGCACCACACACACAATCCCCCCAGGGGATTTCTCCCAAAAGAAAATAACCAAAAAAGAAAAACAAAAGTCACAAAAGCAAATCCAAAATCCTCAATGAAAAACTGGCCGCAATAACTAAAGGAAAAAAAGAAAATCCAAACAACAAAAACAAAAATGGAACGTCCAAAAAACAAAAAAAACCCCAAGTTAAAAAGTCTACACAGAGCCTGTTCCTTCCTGACCGCCTGAGCCCAAACTGCTGCAATCCCCGCTCTCTTATCCCGCTCCCTGCATCTGAGGAAACAAGTGGCAGCTGTGGGAGCTCGTTCACTGGCGAAGCGGTGGAAACCAATTAACCCCAGTCCACATACACACGTGTGCTCCCAATTACCAATTAAAGAAAAGCTCTTACCAAGCCGGCGGCTTGTCAGGCTCACCTCCTGACAGCTGTCCTTCAGACAGCTTCATCATTGATGAAGAAAGCTAAATTATTAAAACTATTTTAGCGCTTCACAAGACAGTACTGGAAATTCAGCCAGATTTTAGAAAATGTACAACTCCATTAATAAGAGTCAAACACCCCCTCTATCTCAGCAAATATGGCTGGGTCCTGACCTTATCACAGATAAACTTGAGGTTTGTGATGCTTTTAATTGTCATTTTAAAGAGTCCTATACCACCCTTGTATAACTGGTCAGGGAAATCTATGCGGCTTCTGTTCTCTTTAGATCCTAAACATCTATTGGTGATTATATTTTGGATCCTGGGCTTCTACGAGTCATAGCTCTGATAATAGGCAAACCCCTAACATGCATATTTAACCTATCTTTCTTCTGAGTCATTCCTAAAATTTGGGAAAACCCCCCCATTTGTGCTTCCTCTGTGTAACTGGACCAACATCAGTATTTGCTAATTTATGCCCACCAGTTTCACCCAAGTTTTTCCCAAATCAGTTTCAGTAATGTACAGAGGGGGGATGGGTCTTCCCCAATAAAGCTAAGAGATGGGAACTTCACCATAAAATCACAGTTAATACTGACTGTCACCAGAAATTATTCAAATTGAGGGCAGTGGTCAGTTAGAGGGAAGGGGAGTTGCCTTTCTCAGGAGGGTGCTAGCCCACTGCCGCATGTACTTATGCTCAGCTACCTAAACACACATATACACACACACACACACACACACACAGGAAGATGGTGATACAGGGGTGGTAGTGCACTCAGATATTATTACTTTAATCACCATAATTATGCAAAGGGTCCTTGTCTGGTAAACCACCCCAGAAGTATGACAGCAGACCACTCCAAAATGTTCTTTAAAAAAAGAGACAATTAGCTGATGTTTAGCCACAGCTAACCATGCAACCCAGATGTTAGTAAATAAATATCTAATTGAAACAAAATTGTACAAAATACCAACAAAAACACTGGGTCAGTATAACATTGAAATTACCCATCCAAATACAAAATCAGACATGTTAGCATTACCCCCACACTCAACAATAAAAGGAGGAGGCTGTGCAAATACGCAAGGAGGGAGAGAGAAACTCTGCTTTACTTATGCCCCAGAACAGCCCCAGCTTAAGCAGAGTATATAAAATTTAGAACACAAGGACAACTTGTACATCAACAAAGCAAGAATGAAACAATGCTAGTATGGCAAGAGTATTATGGCATCACAGCAGTGACTATGTCCTAAAATGACAAACACACATGTTAAATGTATTTAAAATAAGACAAGGAAAACATAAACTGGACATTACAGGTAAAGTAGCCTATTCATGTTTCCTAACAAAATAATATTTCCTCAGTAGAATTGGATTCATCATTTTTCCTCCGTAAACTTAATCAGAAATTCCTAAGCAATGCATATACACACTCAAGCTAAGAAGGGAATTGCTTGTTAATGTAATTGTAGTATAAGGTGGTGTGTCAGCAGAGGATCCATGCCACAGCAACTGCCCGGCGGACTATCAAAACGGGAAAAATCGTCCACCAGTTACATTTGCATGAAGGAGGAGATGCTACATTACATTACATTACATTACATTACAGGCATTTGGCAGACGCTCTTATCCAGAGCGACGTACAACAAAGTGTATAACCATAACCAGGAACAAGTATGACGAAACCCCTAGAGAGAAGTACCGGTCCAATTACAGGGAACAACCGCATAGTTCAACTTGGACCCTGATGGTTAAACTGATTAACACTAACAACGAGAACGGCAACAACGCAATCTATGGAAAAATAAAAATAAATAAAAATACAAGTAGTCGTTAAGACAGGCGCATCAACTAATTAACCTATGAAACAGCTGCCTAGTTACAACCCTAAGTTTAGTCATTTACAGGGGGGAAGGGAGGGATGGAGAGAGGTGCAGCCTGAAGAGGTGGGTCTTCAGTCGTCGTTTGAAATTGTTCACAGTCTCAGCTGTTCTGACCTCCACAGGGAGGTCATTCCACCATCGTGGGGCCAGAACAGACAGGAGACGTGTTCTGGAAGTGCAGGTGCGAAGAGGGGGAGGTGCTAGGCGTCCTGAGGTAGCAGAACGGAGGGATCTGGCTGGCATGTAGGGTTTGAATATCTTGTGAAGGTATGCTGGGGCTGATCCCTTGACTGCTTGGTATGCTAGGACCAATGTTTTGAATTTGATGCGAGCTATAACAGGCAGCCAGTGGAGGGTAGTGAGCAGGGGAGTTACGTGGGAGTGTCTGGGGAGGTTGAAGACCAGACGAGCCGCAGCATTCTGAATGAGCTGCAGGGGTCTGGTGGCAGATGCTGGTAGTCCAGCCAGAAGAGAGTTGCAGTAGTCCAGGCAGGATAGAACCATTGCTTGGACCAGGAGCTGGGTTGAGTAGGTGGTGAGAAAGGGGCGGATTCTGCGGATGTTGTATAGGAAAAATCTGCATGCCCGGGTTACTGCTGCAATGTTGTTGGAGAGGGACAGCCTGTTGTCCATCATCACTCCGAGATTCTTGGCGCAGGGTGATGATGTCACTACGGTGTCCCCTAAGGAAATGGAAAAGTCGAGGAGGGGAGAGGATAGAGCAGGAATAAAGATTAGCTCCGTCTTTCCTGGGTTGAGCTTCAGGTGGTGATTGTCCATCCAGCTCTGTATGTCCCTCAGGCAAGCGGAGATGCGGGCAGGGACCTGTGTGTCCGATGGGGAGAAGGAGAGAAAGAGTTGCGTGTCGTCGGCATAGGAATGATAGGACAAGCCATGGGCAGATATTACAGGAGTAACAGCGATATGCTAGTGATTTAATCACTTATAACCCCAATTAGACACCGCCATCTAAAAATAGCATTTTCTTAAATTGTTTTTCTTGGTCAATGACTCAATATCCAAAGTGAAACTAATATGGACATTAGCCTATAGACTGTGCTCAAAACTACCTGACACAGTCTGACCACAAAGTTTGCTGAATAACTGGTTATAGATGTACATTTCACTCAAATACACACAAAAATGTTATGGGTGACAAGCATGTCCCCATTTACTTCTTAAAGCTAAAATTTTCCTGTCCTTTTCCCTTAAAATAAGACCAGCGGTTTGACAGCAAGCCACTGTTCTAGTTTGTTTGTGTGTACCGCGGTCAAGGTATTAACTGTCAGATATGGTTTTGAGTGCTCACATTTGGCACCTGGTGGTGGTTGTGTGAACAACCAATTGCCCCTGAGCAAAACCAAAAAAAAGAAAAAATGCTAATTTGCCTCTGCTGGGAAGATCTCTTGTGGTGGTAGTGCCAAATGAACCCCGAAACCACTGCATATGATATACAAGTGCGCTAAGGTAGACTACTAAAAGTGCTGTAGATATGAAATCTAATGTCAGCTGGTTTCCTAAGATAAAATAATGACAGCCCTGCAAATAAAAAGATCAATGCCATTTGTAAGTGCTCAAGTTACTGTATTTACAAAACACAAAGAAAGCACAAAGTCAAATTAAAATAACAAGGTACCAAAAGGCTAAAAACAAATGACCTAAAAAGTAAAAAAAAAAAAAAAAAAAAAAGGCAAAGAATCAAAATTCAGAGGTGGAGTTCCAGCAAATTCTGTGTCCTGTCTGTGCCATGCTTGACAGCAGTTCCAGTACAGGATCAGGCAGAGCAGTCCATTGCACGGGGGCATTTCCAGGGTGTTACATTATGCTCACCATTTGTGGTGCACTGAACACATCGTTGACTGGTTGCTGTTGTCTTCTGGGAGTGAATCAAATACTGGTGCAACAGACACAGAGGGAGCTGGGGACACACAGACAGCAACTGTGCTGTGTCTGAGCACCAAGCACTGTGGGACAGTCCTCTGGTCAGTACCCTGCCTGTGTCGCCTCTTCAGAGGAATACTTCCAGGGCAGGGCTGATGTGGAGGAAATCCATGACCCTCTAATGGCAGAGGATAGGGTGACTGTGAGGGCAAAGGAGAGCTCACAGGCACGAGACTGCTGAGAAAAAAAGAGACAGAAAGATATTATTTAACCATTTATAGAGAGCCCACCAACCCTGGCCATGAAAGCCATCATGCCACTGAACTGTTCAGTACATGCTCATATACCCGCTAACCAGTCCAAAACCTTATTCAACAGCAATAGTAATCAACGACATCTCCCATGTTATGCATAAATTGCTTATTTGTTTACCTGCACAGCCTTTTCCAGTGCATACAGAACAATTTACTGATGTGGAACAATGATTACTGAACAAACACTTCCACCCACCAATTCAGTTAAAAAATATTTGATGTATGACTAATAAATAATCATAGATTTTCATGTAGCTACTCTGTCTTGCCAGCTTGGAATTTGACTTGAGTGAAACTGAGATTTTGCAAGGAGCTTGTGCAGTAATTTACTTCAGTACGCAGGAATTTAATATCAGTTGCCACCGGAAAGGTGCTTTTAAAGGTATGTAATTTTGCTTGCTAGCTTGCCGCTGTATATTCATTTAGTTCAGAGGGATACGTTTTTAGCTCAGACCACAAGGATTCATGCATTGCTGCTAACTAGAACATAATTTTTCTTGTACAATTTCCTTCAATGCAGTTACACAAAGTAATTGTTCTCAGAAATGTCTTAGCTTGTGTTGTTCATAACACATTGTTGCTCTTCTTTGAACTTTTTCCAGAGCCTCGATATCTTTCTTGTAGTACAGTCCCCAGAACTACACACAATACTCCAAGTGTGGTCTAACAAATGTATTGTATAAGTATAACTTCCTTGGATTTATACTCAGTACTTTTGGCAATATATCCCAGTATCCTGTTGGCCTTTTTTTCACTACTACAGCACAGTGCCTAGAACCAGAAAGGCTTTGATCAACCATTACTCCCAAGTCTTTTTCAAACTGAGCAGATTATTCCAATTGTGTTCCTCCCATAAAGTAATCCTGCCTAATGTTTTTATTTCCCACGTGCAGAACTTTACATTTGGCTATATTAAATTTCCTTTGCCAGGTTTCCGCCCACTTCTGGATTTATTTAAATCTTCTTGGATTACTTTAGTAGCTTCCAAACTATTAGCTGGGCCTCCCAGTTTTGTATCATCTGCAAATTTGACTAATGTACTTTCTATGTCCCTGTCAAGGTCATTGATATAAATGAGGAACAGCAGTGGTCCCAGCACCGATCTTTGTGGTACCCCACTTCTAACAGCTCCCTGCTCAGATAAAATCCCTCCTACTACTAATCTTTGTGTTCTACTCTGTAGCCAGTTCTGAACTCACTCTGAAATACATCCTCTAATTCCTACTGTCTTCATTTTACTAACAAGTCTCTCATGTGGTACCTTATGAAATTCCTTTTGGAAATCTAAGTAAATAATATCATACACCTTGCTATAATCAAAAAACTTGTTAGGTTCTTCAGAGAATACCAGAAGGTTTGTCAGACATGACCTTCCCTTACGAAAACCTGGCTATCCCTTAGGATGTTGCTATTTTCAAGAAATACTTCCAATTGTCCCTAATGATAGATTCCAGTATTTTACCTATTACTTCGAAAGTGGATGAATGTAAACATAATCCCAAAAAAGATGGGAACACCTGAAAAATCTGGGCTATTCTAAGAAAGCTGTCAGTAAATCTAGCATTGTACTTGAAGTTAATAACGAGAAATGTTTTTCTCCACGGATGGTAGCCATGCTTTTTAACTAATTCTTTACTGAAATATCCTTAAATCTTGTGAAGCGCCTGCCATCTTGCATTGGAATTTATTCCTGTTTTTCAAATAAAATGAAAGCTTCTTATGGAGCCAATGTTGTAGAAAAATTCACACTTTCTCCGCTCAGTGAAGAATTTGTTAAAAGACAGCGGGATCAAAAGCCAAAAGGAAAAATATTTTGCTCAGGATAGTCTTTTCTTTAACTCTTGAGAAAGTAGTAAGATCTCAATTGTACATCTTTTTGAGATCACTTCAATCTGAATTGTTGCTCCTAAAACCCCCTTAAGAGAAAAGATGAGATAATGAGAGAATGAATTTGAGACTTCAATTTGAGCCCACCTCCCCTTCCCTTAAGTGGCTTGTGTCGCTTGTCAGGCCGCCATTGTAAATAAGAATTTGTTCTTAACCCCTTAAGGCACAAGCCAAATCTGGCCAATCCTTGCCCATTTAGGGGGTACCCTATTTAAAGCTTCATAAAATCTAAGGGTGGATATGTACTACTACTATAGATGTATGAAGAAAAAACGAAGCAGTGTACCCAGCATCTCCAAATCTATCCAAAATGTCTAAATTATGCATTGCTGTAAATCACAAGCTATTCACGTATTTTACTACAAATCAACTGTTTTGACTTAAGAAAATCTCTGTTGCATAATTTTCAAATGGAAATTACAAGCTTTCTGTCAGTATAGTGGTCTAAAATAGCTAGGTGTCCAGAAACATATCCAAAATCTCTCCAAAATTGAATAAAATGCTTTTTGTCCATTATAAAGCATATAAATGAGCCCCTTATGAAGGTTTAAGATGAAACATTGCTATCAGATTTAAAAATGCGAAATAATGCAAAAATATTGTCACACAATGCGGTACAGTACCTAAATGTGTAATAATTAACTCGTGTGTATTTCTATACTCTGTACTCTTGTATGTTTTCTTGTATGGGGATAGGACAACATGAAAACAATTTTCAACCGTCCACCACGTTTTGGCAATGTTCCAACTCTGACGTCATCACTGTTACATGCTTCACAAAAACTATTACACTACCATATAACGCTTACATTACAGTGTGAAATATTCACATTATATAACACCACTAACCTATTTAAAGATACTCAATTTCAAAAATAACGTATATAACCAAAATATTTTGAGCAGTAATACTTACATAGCAATGATGAAATCTCATCTATGTTCAGTAGATGGAGACAGAGACAGTATCAATGATACTGTTCTATTCGTGTCAGGGGGGGCGCGGGAATGGACCCAAGCGCAGAGTGCCAGGGAAAAACTCAAAACTCCAAAAGTAGGGAGAACAAAGACTTTACTGAAAATAACGGGGAACAAAGGGAACAGGAAGCCTCGCAGGGCGGTTATTACAAACACAAAGAAAAACCTCAAAAAACACGGGAAACAAGAAAATACAAAAGTCCACAAACACGTTGAGAGACCACTAGGGGCTGTGCGCTAAGAGGTTAATGACTTGCCTTGTGAAATACAGGTGAAATAAATTAAATAAACTTCAGTAAGACGAATGGATATTGAATTTAGATGCGGTTGTTTCTCATGAGGTCACTATGAGAAAACTGAGACATATTTGAGAAGAATCATGAGATCCTAGGAGTCATAGTTGAGTTTTCTTTGACCTCTTTCTCTGATCTCATGGTCCCATGTTCAGGAGACCTAAATTAGACTTATTTAAGATCATTTAGAGATCTCTTGTTTTGATCAGAGTAAGACATAAATGAGATTATGTGTGGTTGTTTCTCCCGAGTTGAATTTTAGAAGTAGGAGAAAAAGCCTTTTGTCTCACCTTAGTATTAAAAATGGCTCATTTGTTTCTAGGAGAACTGAAATAAACAACTATGAGATCTCTTCTTAGATTTTGCTTTCCTATGGGTGGGCTCAATAGCATATCCGCTAGATTTCTCAAAGATGCCGCATCCATAATTGTCAAACCTATTACTTTTATTGTGAATTTGTCAATTACCACTTCCTCTATTCCTGAAGATTTTAAGTTAGCTAAAGTCATCCCTTTATATAAGAAAAAATCCCGTACTAGTCCAGGAAATTATCGCCCGAACAGTATTTTGAGTGTTGTATCCAAAGTTCTTGAAACGGCTGTTCATGTTCAACTTGAAGAACACCTTGTTAAACACAATTGAATCTACCAATTCCAATCTGGGTTTAGACAAAAGTTTTCTACTGAAACGGCATTGATCAATCTTCTGGACTCTATGAAAACCGATATGTCAAAAGGCAACTGTACTGGGATGCTCTTATTAGATTTGTGTAAAGCATTCGACACAGTTGATCACCAAATACTTTGTAACAAGCTTGAGTTAATGGGTATCGAATCAGTAGACTGGTTCAAGTCTTATTTGAATGATTGAAAACAAATGGTCAATATTGATAATACTTTTTCTGATACCATGAATGTTAGCAGCGGGGTCCCCCAGGGAAGCATCCTTGGACCTCTCTTATTTTTATGTTACATAAATGATATGATCCAGTGTATCAGCCATGATTGTAAATTGTTACTTTACGCTGATGACAGCACCATAATATTTTCTCACCCTAACCCAGATATAATTGCTTTCAAATTGAGTAAAGCCCTGAACTCTTTTCAGACTTGGTTCATAGACAACAAACTGTCAATAAATATCGACAAGACCGAATGCATCCTGTTCCAAACGAAAATTAGGAAGGTGAAGGAATTTAAAGTTCAATGTTCTGGTCACTCTGTTCTGGGTTCAAAGTCTGTGAAGTATCTAGGGCTTGAAATTGATCAACATGTTTCTTGTGATCTCATAGCGAAATCTGTTCTTTCCAAAGTTAATTCTCGCATCAGGTTTCTATACAGACAATGCAGTTGTTTTGACCTGAAGTTAAGAAAGCTAATTTGCTCTGCATTGATTAGCTGTCAATTTGATTATTGTGCTCTGCCTGGTTCAACGGTGTCAGTGCACATTATAAAAAGAAATTGCAGGTGGCTCAAAACAAAACTATGAGATTTATTTTAAACTGTGGCCCGCGCACACATATTGGTAGGGAGGAGCTTTCCAGTCTAGGTTACCTGTCAGTTAAAGATAGTGTCAAATTCCTAAGTCAAAATCATGTTTTCAAAATCACTCAAGGCACAGATGCTCCTTATCTCTCCAATAATTTTGTTTGATTATCTTCCGTTCACAGTTACTTCACATCGCATCAGCCACATTTTATTTTACTGGAATCCGAGATTGGAATGTTCTTCCTGATTCAATCAAAACGGCTAGTTCTCTGAATATATTTAAATATTGTTTAAAGCACTTTCTCCTTGCCCAGTGATCCTTGTTGACTGTTGTTGACACATTGTGTGTGTGTGCACGCGTACGCGTGCGTGTTTTTGTACTGTAGACATTTTGAAATGTAGAGATCAAGATTTGTATATTTGTTGTATATTTAGTTATTTTAATAGTCCAGTCTCAGACCCCATTGAAAATGAGCCAGCTATTGCTGGCTTAATAGGTAATCCTTGCACTCAATACTCTACAAATTGTTTCTCATTTTAGCATATCACTTTTTACAATAGCCCTCTTTGTACTGTTTTAAGTAAGTGTATTTGTTCCATTTTGTAATTTTTATATGATGAGTGCAAATAAATTAATCAAATCAAATTCTCTAGTAAAACTGTCAACAAAATAACTATTTAAGGCATCAGCAATATCTTAGAAAGCAATGCTCCTTCTTCATTTCTGATGCACCTGTTATCCTCTTTGGCTACGTTCACACTGCAGGCAAAAGTGGCCCAAATCTGATATTTTTGCTGATATATGTGAGTCAGATCTGTTTTTTCATAACAGTGTGAACAGCACAAGTCACATGGAATCTGATCTTTTCAATTCTGATTTGGGCCACTTCCATATGTGGGCCTAAATCAGATACAGGTCTGATTTTTTGCAGTGCAACCTCAGTCTGAACAGTCATAATGGAATTCATGACTTTTACATCACTCTAGATAGGGAGGGCAAAAGGGAGCTTTAGAATGTCGCCAACAGTGTATGCGCGTGAGTTTGACAATACATTTCTCATAGAAAAGGTCGTTTGTCGCCTTTTTTTAGTTCATTACAGTGGTGAAGTGACAATAATTAAGTGGCATTGTGCTGTTAGCCTTTATTGATCGGTGTACAAGGTTAATGTGAAGTAGCTAGCACAATCAGACAGCACTAACTCATAAAAATATACTTTGAATGGTACTTGCTCAATCGAACGGTAAATGTGAAAAACATTTGATTATAGTCAGCGGCACCAAAATTTTCTGTCACATCCTCAAGAAACGGCAAAAGTCCCAGTAGAAGATTGAATTAAATCTTTTAAAGTTATATATTTTCTAAAATGTCCACAGTGAGTGAAACTAGGCGATCTGAGCGTATAGTTGCTATGTAAATTTGGATGAAATCTGTTTCAGTGAAGCCATTCACGTCACGATCCCACCACTCCTGGCTCCGACTCCGCATCTACACACACCTCCGTACAGAAGTAGCAGCCATTGCTCCACAAAAAGCCATAATTTAAAATTTTGCTCTCTTTCTCCTCATCCTCGTTATCATCTGCACGCAAATTTGCTGGCTTCTACTGCACATCAACCTAAATGAAACCGTAAACGCTGACTTCAGTGGCCTCCACTTTTTACTTCCATATGACAGCGTGCTGCGTGTGACGTCTTTGTTATTATTCTTTTGCGCATGCGGGCCAGTTCAGATCCATGACCAGTTCACACTGGAATCTGATATTGGCCACATCTAAAAAATAATGTGAACAGCCAAACAAAAAAATCGGATCTGAGGAATAAATCCGAATTGAGCACTAAGGCTTGCAGTGTGAACGTAGTTTTTGACTTTCCTTTTCCTACTACAATATGGAAAGAAATGTTTAGGATTACTTTTTGCATCTATGGAAATTTACCTTTCAAAGAGCCTCTTGGCTTCCTGTAGTTCTTTTTTAACCTTAGCATGCACATTACAATATTCATCCCTATTACTATCACTGCTATCATTTTTATATATCTTATACAGTTTAGGTGTTTTTTTTTTTTTTTTTACAAACTCTCCCGTATGGCTTTGTTCATCCACTGGGGGGAGCGCTTCTTCAACGTACTTGTCCTTACCTTTGGAATAAATTTACTTTGCGCCTCAAAAATAGCCCTTTTGAACCTACCCCACTTTTCATTCACAGTCTTGCAGTTAAGAAATTTCACCCAGTCAATATTACTTAAATTTTCTTGCACCTTGTTGAAACTGGCTCGCCTAAAATTAAAAATTCTGGCCATAGAGGAGGCCTTGTTAATTTGCCATACTACATTGACTCTAACTGCATAATGATCGCTAGTCCCAAGTGGCTCAATTACCTCTATGCTACAAATTCTGTCTGTCTAGCACCAGATCCAGAATTGATTTCCCTCTTGTGGGCTGATTGACATACTGTGCCAAAAAAGGTCATTTATAACTAAAAATTATTCCTCACATCCTCATCTCCAAGCCATGTCTCTGTAATCCCAACTATGTCATAACCACCCCCCCCCCCCCATTTATAACAGCCTCTAGTTCCAAAAATGTATTTTTTATACTTCTAACATTTAAGCAAAGACATTTCAGATTATTACTTCTACACATCTTCTCCCATTCCCTCACCCCTGCCATCCCAAGCCACCCTTACTACAACTTTGCTTTAACAAGACTTCATTAGTGTTCACACTATTATGGGAAGCCCTGACAGCTTCCATCATAGCAGTCTGCGCTTCCCTACCCTTTTCATTTTCTGACCTCCCTGCCCCCCCAAGTTCCTAGTTTAAATAATCACGTGCTACCTTAAGCATATGCTTCCCAGTACAGCAGTACGCCTCCGGTTCAGGTGCAGCCCGTCGCGCTTGTACAGGCCACCTCTGTCCCAGATGAAGTCCCAGTGCTCCATAAGCCTGTACCCCTCTTTCCTCTACCAGGTTTGTAGCCACAAGTTAAACCTCCAAATAAAATGTTGGTTTCCTCTACCTGCATGTGGTACCAGTAGTATTCCAGAAAAAAACAAACTACTGTGGAGGTTCTGCTTCTAATCTTTGAGAGGTGGTTGAATCATTTTGTGGCAAATGGCGGCCGCCAGTGGCCGCTGCAGTGGCAGTCGGATTCTCCTGGCAGTCAGTCTGGCGAGTGCCCTTGGAGGATTTAGTGGCGGGTGGAGGACTGGCAGCTAGTCCGTGGCGGGTGCACTGGCGTGGGTGATCAAGTGGCAGCTAGTCAGTGGAGGTTTTATTGGCTGTTGGCGGAAAGGCAGGATTTTGTGGCGGCTCTGGTCGCTGTCTGGTTTTCCTGCCAGATATTTTAGTCAGCGCTGAAGGGAGCTAGAGGCAGCGCCGTGAAAAATCCGAACAAGATGTTTCTGTGTGATTTCACATGTTGAGTCCATTTGATAGTTCAAGTTAATCTGACAATTTTTATCATTTCAAATTATTTTAACCATTTAAAATGGTTCATATTTTAGAAGAAATGTAGGCTAAAGGAAAAGCTCCGCGAAAAAGCCGAACAATGTTTTTGTGTGATTTCACATGTTGAGTCCATTTGATAGTTCTTATAATTTTCAATTATTTTAACCATGTCAAATAATTTGTGTATTAACTGTAACGTTACTGTGTTTGAGTGATCACAACATGAAATGCATTCATTTAATCAAACCAGAATGACAACTGTCTAGCTATCTGGCTTTCCATGTGTGCTTTTTATGGTCAACAACATGGTCGTGCTGGTTATCTGACATCATCTTGTGATTATGGTTCAAATTGGATTGTGTTTATTGGTTCAAATGAAACATTGTAGAGTGGCCAAACATGTGGACAGGCCAAAACATATGTGTGGATGAGTTTGTGAGAGTCAGGATTTATTGAATAGGTGTCTATATGTCCAATTTGTATTGGTATGTATGTATTTAGCTTGCCAGCCTTTTTGTTGCGTGAATGATTGTATGTTTCTTGGTATAAATGTCTGTTCGTAAATGTGAATGAAACATGCTGCGAGGGAAATGTCCCCATGGGGATAAAGAAGTTTTGTATGTATGCATGTACAATATGTATTTTACATGCAGTATTTATTGTAAGTAGGAAATATAGTAGAACTTGTACATTTAGTAAAATGAAGTTGACAAGCAAGTATAAACATATGTTTTCAGGAGGAATATGCTTCCTGTAGTTATTCACCAGCAGTGTTGTACATGAATTTAAATGTGTTGTGTGACCCTCGTGTTGCCTGTCCTGGATATCTTGGTGGATGATGTGGTCTTTAATTCTGAAACTGCAACCAGTTCAGCACAAGATGATATTGCGTCATCCACTGGTCATTTATTCGTCACAGCGCTGGATTTTCATATCTGCTGTGATAATATATTATAATATGATATATAATACACATACATATAATATAATACAATACACATATATAATATATATATATACATATAATATGTCAAGACTTTGTGTGATTGTATAGTGGATTTACTATTTATTTCTATAACACTTATACCTATTAGTTAACCAGCATCATCCGTTTTTTTTATTTATGTTAAAGAAAACCATACAAGGGTGAAATGTTACTGGTGTTTCTTACTCTCATGGCGGCCATTTTGTCATGAACATAGTCAGCACTAACCCACCAATTATTCTACACCATTTAGCAATTAAAACGCTCGGTAGAATCAATATCGGTACTCTTTTCAGTAATTAATTACAACATTAACATTACCTGCAACCATGAGTTCAGCACAAGATGTCATCTTCAGCGTCATCTACTCATTTGTTTGTCTATGGGGAAACATATTCGTTTCAGTAACGAATGAAATAGCATAGCTAACATGTGCGTCTGATACGAATCTGGAATCCTTTAAAATAGCGTGTGATGGAATGAATATGTACTGTATACGCGTATGTCATTGTAGGTGTTTGATAGATTTTACGTTCATTTTAAATGTGTTATTATATTACTTTTACGGAGCACTACTGGAACGTGACTTACCACAGCGCTGGATTTTCGTATCTGCTGTGGATTTCCGGTTTCCAGCAGCTTCTTTAAGCTATTCTACAAGACCAGTAGGTGTCACTAGCTGAACACATTTTAGCAGGAATTTCACCATAAAATAACTGTCTATTTACAACCTGTTACAGCTGCATGAGGCAATTAGAAATATTTGACACTTTGATCTGAGACAAAGTTTGAAAGTAAAATGGTAAGATTAAAAAACACAGGGCCAAGTGACTTGAAACAATTTAGGAAACATTGGGTAGCATTGCTTGGGAATACAGCTTATTTAATTTTCATGAGGCAGGATAGCCTATATTGTTTGTAATACAGTATTTTGGCGTCATTTTGATATCAATACTTTTAATGGCAGGCCTAGTGTCATGGATCTGTGTTTTTGTCTGTTTTTCCTTGTTGGGCTGCCAGATGGCGGCACTTCTGTTTTGTGATCCTTCCCGTTCCCCTGTTGGTTAATTGTATTATTGCTTTCAATTATTTTATTATTGTTTCTGCTTGTGTCTCGTTGTTCCCACCCTGTCCTGGCTTGATTGTTAATTGTGCACTCCTGTGTCTTGTTGGTTTTGAATCTATTTAAGTCTTTTGTCTCCCTGACTCGGTGCTGGTTCCTTGCGTTTCATGTGTGTTTCTGCCTGCCTGCATTTTGACCTGCTTGTGTTTCTGACTTTGTTTCTGCCTGTGTTTCTTGATGTCTTCCTGCCTTTGTATTTCTGCCTGTGTGTTCTGACCTGCTTGTATTCTGCCTGCCTGTTTCTGTTCACTGTTTCTGCCCTCGTCATTTGTTTTCTTGTTCCAAGTTTTTTCTAGTGTTTGAGTTTTTGGTTTTGCCCGTCGTGGCCTCTTTTTGGTTCCCTGTTTTGTTTATTGTTATAAGTAAAGTCTTTGTTTTATATACCTTTTGAGTCTCTTTTTTACTCTGCGCTTGGGTCCAACCCGCCTGACACCTAGATTTTGCCAGTTTGAATGAATGAGTTATAGACTGTATGTCTTGTATGTGTGAGTAACCTGGCATTTTTGTACATTGAAAACGTGTTTTTTATGAGATATCATTTTGTTTTGCAAAGCGTTTTGTTATGAGAAAGTGAGAAATGCGAAGTGACTCTTTCAGAAACGGTTGTGGATTATGGCTATCCTTGTGTGAATTTGTAAAGTCTGATGAGCGTGTAGCACTTTCGCTTTGCTATATATGTAAAACAGTGGCTGTGCCAAAGGGTGCAATGGCGTAAGTATAAACGCATCAGAAACGCAGCTGAAATATGGCCAGTGTATGTATTCACAGATTTGACGGCCATCCAACAAGCCTTGATTGACAAAATAATCAGCAAGCACGTAGAATTAGAGCTTCCATAGTCACAACTTGTGTAGGCTACCCTTCTGTCCTGCTCCGTTTTATGTTATTTCGTGGAGATACACTTTTAGTGTTGGTTTATAAGGCATTTTGATAGGCTTATCTGCAGGTAGGAGTCCTCTTCGCTGTTTTTCCTAAGCTTAGATCAGTCAGCTTACGTGAGAATTGGAAGTAGGAGAACAGGAAATTTGAAAGTGGAGAATAGGAGCAGACGCATATGTCCCAGCAAGCTTTGCATATGATAAAATAACAGTAGTACGAGAGAAATTAGAAGAAATTATGAAATTGAGTAGTTGAAACAATATGTTTTTAGCAGAATGGGCATGTAGGTGAAGGTTGACATGATCACAGACTATTGTGTGAAGTAAATGAAGTGACCATGAGTGAGCTGAGTTTCCTTATCGAACGGTATATATAACAGACGGTTTGAAGCATCAGTCTTTAAAGTGGTGGGTAAAGTAACGTGTGATAATGCAAAGGAAATCTATTGGACTGATGTGCTTTTCTCATGTTCAGTACTAGTAGTTATAATTATGATGGAGTCATGATTTTAAATGTAATGTTTTAATACATACGTAGTAATTGTTTGTATGTGGCTAGATAGAGGATAGAGAACAGGGTGAGGTAACATGAATGTAGAAATGTGGCATTTGCTGATAAGAACGTTTTATACAGTAGCCAAGTGAAATACACAGTAGTTACTAGAAATGGCACAGTGGTCAAGTGGTGTAACTTTTTAAGAAAATCAGTACATTTTCCGCCATGAAATGCATATGGGTGGCCGTGAGTGACTTTTGATAAAGCAAATATAAGCATAAGAAAACGTTAGTGTGAAATATGAAAATATCTACCTGAGGGCGAGGCGGGATTCAATCCTTCGACCTCTGGCTTTCCAGTGCGTAACTTTGGCAGTACACCATGACATAACTATTCAATGCATGAAATTTCATGGTCAAACCAGTCAGTGGTTTTAAAGAAGAACACAGGCCAGTAAGCACAGCTGAGCTCCGGTTGAATCCATATGGCCTGGCGATATTGTAGCCGGTTAAGTGAACGTGCAGATGGTATATCATAATACAGTGTGTATGTTGGGTGAACGCCGGGTAGATGTGGTGCAAAGGCAATAACTGAGAAGTAATAAACAATTATTAGTGAGGAAAAAAGTAGGTTAAAGAAACTTGGCTGGGCTTGAACCGGCAACTTCATATTTTGTAGACTGAGACATTTATCACCAGGCCACGACTGGACTAGCTATTGAGACTGTAAATGTTTCAGAGTAAAAAGATATGGGGCGACATAGCTCAGGAGGTAAGAGTGGTTGTCTGGCAGTCGGAGGGTTGCCGTTTCGATCCCCCGCCCTGGGCATGTCGAAGTGTCCCTGAGCAAGACACCTAACCCCTAATTGCTCTGGTGAATGTGAGGCATCAATTGTAAAGCGCTTTGGATAAAAGCGCTCTATAAATGCAGTCCATTTACCATTCCATATGGGTATTTTGCGTGTGTATGCAAGATTTTGATTGGCTCATGTAGATGAAGGATTGTCTGGCGTCGGTAAAATATCCAATGGGGAGACATTTTGTTTGTGGGATAGGCGGCAGGAGGAAGAAGAAGAAGAAGAAGAAGAAAACGCAAAATCCCCTTAGTTTGGGGCTATATTGTGTGGACATTGTTAATGAATTCTGTCTGTTGAAATGGGGTGAGAATGTAGAGAATTTAATGTTTTTAAGGGCTGAGTGTCTGTTGTGGTTATTTGTGCGGGGAACCCTGAAAAGTGCCAAACTCTCGGTGCTGTATAGGTATGGGGCATGCCGCCCCGCCAAGGCGTAACTTGGCGGGATGGCATACCTGCCATCCCAATCTCTGGTGTTATGAATGATTGTGATTTTTATTGCAATTTTCTTTTCCGTTTTATTCATTTTACTGCCATTTAAAAAATGTTCTATGCAGTTTTACCATTTTTTATAACTGTATTTTAGTCATGGTATATCTTATTGTATGTTTTATGTTTTATGCATGTATACAGGGCAGTTTTGGAACATAGCCTTCTGTCTCAAGTGACTACCATGTTTAAATAAAGCATGAATAAAACTGAAACCAAATATGCCCTGTAAATTTAATACATAAACAGAGCACTTTTAAAGCAAGGGGCTACATCAGCTTTACAATGACTGATATTTTATGGTAAATTCTCAGAAATTGCCTATTTATTTCAGAAGTGCTTTAATAATGTTCATAATTCTGAAAAGTCTTATCTGTGTTTAGAGGAGACAAAGTCACATACTTGCACATGTTCCAGTGAGTACAAGGAAGTGCCTCCCAAATTCAAAGATTGGCATGCGCTCAAATGGCAGTCTGAATAACTGCTTAAAAAATGCATGTGTAACTTATACATAACCAAAAAAACTTAAGCAGGTCTGTAAATCTGCCGAATCTGAAAAGGGTTCTTAGTGCACAAGTAACAGAGTGCACAGTGAAGGATCTCCGCCAGGCCCTGCTTGATGGAAACAGAATTTTTAAAAATGTTAATAATTTAGTTTGATAAAAATTAACTCAACTCCTTTAAAACACAAAGAGAAACCAAACTGTTCCATCCACAATAATGATGTATAACTAGGTAGAAAATGTCAGAATACCCAGTTCTACATTTATTTACAAAAATAATCCAGCTCTACTACCATATGGAAAAGGCAATGACACCCAAACCATTTTAAGATGCAACATATTGAGCTGACCATAAGCTTCAGTGCTGTTGAGTGGCTGAGTGATTCATGCCTATCACATTCTAGTGCATCAATTAGAGCTTCTTGAAGTCTGCATGATTTGTGCCTCTGTTATTAAACCCTGCTAATTCTTTGTACTTACATATTCCTTATAAATCTCCAGGAGTGCTCCATGATTCATGGCAATCAGGGAGTACACTACAGCACATTTTTCTCCCAGTAATTAACAGTAAATTGCTTTTACTGCCGAGCAATAAATTTCCCTCTTATTCCACAAATGAAGTACTGAGTGTGCCCAGTCTTGACTGAAGGATTGTTTTAAAGCCAGCGGGAAATGATATAAAAAGGCAAACAATAATAAAAGATACAACATGGGAAAATATGGGAAACAGGAAGAACCAAAAAGCAACTTTAGCCCTGCAGAAATTCTGAACACCTGCTCATCGTGGGGATGACATAATGATTGAAATGTAAATATAAGTGTTGTGTAAAATGGACAGCTAAGGGGGCATAGCTTGTGGTAGATCAAGTATAAACGGAAAGGAGAGTTGCTGCAGGAATAAGACACCATGCTGAGTTTATTTTTAAAGAAATTATTTGTGTTTGGGTACCTTCCACTCAAATTAAGTTTATTTAATTTTTGCCTGAAAAGAGAGGATGATTTGCTCCATTAGATAAAATTTAATTGAAAATCCATTAGAATAAAATGCGTTGCTTTGGTTAGTAGGTACTCAAATGATTGAAACTAATTTGAAATGGTGTTTATGTTTTGTTTCTCTATAATATTGTTCATAAAACGATGATCTAAAATGTCAGCATGTATAATTTAATTATTGGGTTCCTTAAGGATATTTCCTAGATTAAAGCATTTTAAATTGACCAAATTATTTAGCCAACTTGGTCAACTGAGCATTGAACATTTGTCACTAAAAGAGGCAACCATATTGGAGATTATCCTGAGAGAAACTAATTTAGAGTAAAACAGTAGAGGGGACTACATTCCCAACATTAATCCTTAACTGCAGAGAGATTTAAAATAGCTAAACCTAAAACCCAGTAAAAGTACATTCAAATTAAATATAAAAGAATATAATTTACTAACTCGTATGAGTCTTATTTTGTAATTTCATTTAAATTAATATAATGCCTTTGCTAATTAAAAATTATACCTTTTCACCCCGATTTCGAGATAAATATTTTTCCAGAATAGTATATATATTTTCTTACCTGTTTTAGGACTTAAATATAACCTGTATCCTCTTTTAGTTAGTTGATTATTATTATTATTATTATTATTATTATTATTAATAATAATAATAATAATAATAATAAAACAGTAAAGAAAAACTTTTAAAAAGTGAAATAATGAAACAAGAGAAGATAATAAAAAGTGCTGCTAGTTTTAAGCTAAATTAAGAAAATATCTTTTCAATTGCCATTTAAAAATTTCCACTGAGCAAGCCTGGCACACTATATGACCAGAAATACCCCATCCAACAACTTTGGGATCAACTGGAAAGCCAACCTAATCCTAATTAGCCAGGGCTTAATCACCAAAACAGTGCCCAGCCTCACTAATGCTTTTCTGGCTGAATGGAAGCCCGAAAACAAAAAGCTCTTTAATGCAATTTGCTCAGACTAAGTTTGTCAGTTAGGCACATACCTACACACCTGTAGTGAGACAGCGAGTGAGTTTCCCTTAAAGACCCTGTGCAGTTAATATCATGATTTTAAAATGCTTATATTATGACCAAAGACTATAAGGTTACTTACACATTGATTTTAAAAGTATTTCATACATGTAATGAATTCGATTTTTTTCCCCTATACGATGCTCGACATTGCCACCTGGTGGAGTATTTGGTATTGGTGGTTTTGAGACCAAATTCGTGACGTCACAAATGTTTCTAATTTGCATTGACCAATGTGCGGTGGCCAAAACATTCACCCAGTAAAATACATATTGCGCGGGTCTGCTGCAACATAGCTAACTAACCCAACCAGGGAATCCTAGATAGCTTTGATGCTATCGATAATCTATTTAAGCCTTTGCTTAATATGATCAGTTAACGTTAAAGTTACTTAACGTTGATATAGATTATATTACAAATCATAATGTTAGCCGTCCTAACCTCACTTTACTTCGCTGTCGATAATGTTTAGCCCGAATGGACGCTTACCGGTTGAACGGACCAGTTCCGGTAAGCATCCGTTTGGGCTAGATGACGTTCTGCTATTAATCGAATCAAGCCTACAAACTAGAACGTTACCGATAACCTCATCTCCCCAATTTACTTGATGTCTGGCTATCGATAATTTTACTGTAGCAATGAGCTGTACTTATCTTTTGTAAATATAGCTAACGTTAGCTGGCGAGTGTAACGTTACTTTATTCTCCAGACTGTTATACCATTACATTACATTACAGGCATTTGGCAGACGCTCTTATCCAGAGCGACGTACAACAAAGTGTATAACCATAACCAGGAACAAGTATGTCGAAAACCCTAGAGAGAAGTACCGGTCCAAGTGCAGGGAACAACCGCATAGTTCAACTTGGACCCTGAAGGTTAAACTGATTAAGACTAACACAAACGAGAACAGCAACAACGCAGTCTATGCAAAAATACAAGCAGTAGTTAAGACAGGTGCATTAACTATGTCACCTACGAAACAGCTACCTAGTTACAACCCTAAGCTTACAGTCATTTAAGAGATTACAGGGAGGTAGGGAGGGATGGGGAGAGGTGCAACCTGAAGAGGTGAGTCTTCAGTCGTCGCTTGAAGTGGGTCAGTGTCTCAGCTGTTCTGACCTCCACGGGGCGGTCATTCCACCAGGAGACGTGTTTGGGAAGCGCAGGTGTGAAGAGGGGGAGGTGCCAGGCATCCTGAGGTAGCAGAACGGAGGGGTCTGGCTGGCATGTAGGGCATAGGGCATAACTGGCATAAAGACGTTACTGCCGCAAAAAAACCAATTGATAATGTTATGTGCTAATGTAGGTTATCCTATAACGTTAGGGTCCTATATTGTAGGCTGTAAGCGATAGGCTCATACATATATGGCTCAATATTTCTAATGCTGTTATTGCTGTACTCGTTATCCATTATTACGGTCGTATGATAACTAGCTAACGTAAGCTAACAACTGACATTACGTGGAGTGAGCGCTGATCCAGGTCAGTGGGAGTGAGCAGTCAATCAAAAGTAAATGCATAAATAATTGGGACAGAACTGACACGCCCACCCAGTCTTGAGTCTGCTATATAAAGAAATTCAGGTTTTACATCAAAGCAGGTTTTTTATCTTTTCAAAGTGTAATAAGTAGAAAAAATACATATACAGTGTAATTTAGTACCTAAAGGAACAATTTAAATATAAGAAAAGGGAGGCTGCATAGGGTCTTTAACACTAGATAGGTCAGCCCCATGCCATCGGGCTTTCGGGACATTAAAATGAAAATGACTCCAACATCGTAAATGCTGTATCCTCCTCCTTCCACGACTTTTTAAAATATCTGAACGTAAAATAACTGCATTTTTTTATTTAGAAAAAAATTGATTCAGTCATGAAATACAGACAGTTTTCTTCACAAAACCCCAAACCTAACAATAGACAACAGGTGCTTTTACCAATGTGTGAACATATTGCTGTCTATTCCGGCAGGCTATTCAAAAGTGTCCAGTGCTTTGATGTGAATTTCCCAATCAAGCGCTATCAAAAATAATTTTGCACATATAATCACACCAATTCATTCACTGCAATCATGTGATGAAGCTGATAAAGCGTTTCGGGAGGGGATGAATAATTGTGGTTATAGAAATGATAATGCCACCAATACACTTTCAGGATTTCACTGAAACTGAGACTTTGAATAAACTTAACAGAGAAGCTACATGATACAAACTGATTTGTGTGCATGCAGTCCCAGTAAGCCATCAAAGCTGCACATTCTCTATGGAATTGATAAGAGGATAGCAACAGTGAGTAGGCTATGTAAAAGCACACTCCAAGAAGAAGGGAGGGAAAAGTGTGCTGAATTTGAATATTGCACATTGTATTTCTTTAGCTACTTTTTTGCATTTTGTCATGCACGTTTTGTCATGCTCAGTGTTCCTGTAATGTGCCTTGATACATTTTCTCTTCGCCTATATAACAAAACTGTCATAATTTAGAAATACAAACGCTGAAATTGATGCAGTTGCGTCCTTTATTTTAAGAAAATAGTTTTGCAATATATGGTTTTTGTAAGGCAACGAGTGTTTCCATTCAGAAATTTTCAGTATAGCAGGGGATGTTGTGTCTGCCCATCGCTCTAGACTGCCCCCAGCTCATGTGCAGGAGCTTGTCTCCACAAAATACAACTTATGGATGTTTGAGTAAAAGCATAATAGCTGAAGATATATTCCACCCAGGGAAGATTTTCCATTTTTTTTCCAAGCCTATGCAAATCAAACATACAGTTAAAGAGGGGCTTCAACAAAGGGCGCAGAAAAAGTATTAACAAACAAAAAACAACAAAACATGTTAACCTTACAATCTGTCGTTTTTATTTCATTAGGAGTTCATAGCATACAGTAGTTCATAATGAAGATAAGGAACTATTTTTTGAATTATAAAAGCATTTTTTTCAGTTTATAATTGAGTGTGGTGTCCCTTAGGTAAGGGTGGTGGCAGTTTGTACTATAGAATGCAGTTCAGAGTAAGTTCATGAAGCAAGTAGCCTGTGACACGTATCAAGCTGCATGACTTAGAACTGGAGAGAAAGGGTGAGCACTTTCCCTTTTCCCACACCTACTAGAAACAAACCTTGCCCTGGAAACTGTACTGCTTTAACGTCGTCCGTACAATGAAGAAACTAGTTCAAAGGACCCAATTAAAGTTATAACACTGGACATACTGCATAATTTAGCAACAGCAACATTTGTGACTGAATGTAGCCTATGTAACTGTGTTACTGAATGTTTTTTGCAAACATTTCATGTTTTACTGTACCTTTTTTTGGCTGGCTCTAAGCCATCTACCGTGCTGCATTAGTTTTAATATACATCACAGCACAAAAGATCTAGCATGTGATCTGTCTTTAATACTAACTGGTCATAACACAACATGCTGACCTTGACACAGACTCTGATAACCATACAGTTATCCTTGATCTGTTTGGCCCACTTTAAGTGCCATTGCTTAGTCTGACATTTAGCTGCAGCTAGTTTCAAACGTCCCTCCACTTAAGCTTCCTTGTTCTCCTTGAACATATGTCTGAGGCATGCACTCACAATGTTGCACAGCCCTCATAGGCAGCAGAACATGACATACAACCCCCTTGTGTGCTTTGTGCCCAGCATGTACTCAGGGTTAACACACATACACACACTTACATATAGTTTGTTGTACATTATAGTATTGAATCATGCTTTGCCCTTTTTGGTACATTGTGTTCAATAAACTTTATTATATTTTACAATGTTGCCTGTATTAATATTACACTTATGTTGAATTGACCCAGCTGAATCATTTACATCAGTCTCAATGGAATACATAATATTGTGATTTTAAGATGAAATAGTAATGCATAATTTTAATAATACATTGAAACAGTATAATATAAGTTTCTAATTTATAGTTACTATTTTTGAGAATGATATACAAACGTGTATATCATGTGACTGATTTATTATCCTTAAATTACACCACCAATAGTAGAAGAATGGTATCACCATTTCCCCCAACACAGTTTCTCAAAACTATAGCATTAGCAGGGTGCATTGCTGCCAAAAAAGTGATATAATAATACAGCACCTGAGAGATGACAGGAGGAACGAACAGACTAGAGATCTGTTCCTGGTGGATCCTTATCTTGTACTCAGTCACCACGCCCCAGCCATCACTGTTATGGGGCGTCTCCCAGCTGACTCTCAGGGAGGAGGGGAGGAGACACCCAAGGGGATGACATACGCTGTCGCTTTGTGAGACTCTGAGAAAAGGCACCATCTCCAGCCACTTGATAGTTAAAGATAGCCTTTGCAAAAGAAAAACTGTAATAGCAAAATCATCAAAATTGACTCACAGTTATCGTGTTCAGTTAATGTTCTAGACATATTTGGAAAAAAAAACATTACATATGATTATGAAGTGGTAATTATCAATTGAACAATTTTCAAAGACATTATAATTCCAAAGAATATAAATAATATTAAAAAAAATACTGGAATATGCCTTGAGAAAAGCTTTCTTTACATTGCTGATAAAAATGCTGACAGGTAAAACTGTAACGTGCAATAAATTCAAGAATTTGCAGTCTCTTTTGAAGAGAAACATGCACAAATATGAAAATAAAACTGTATTTTAAAACATGGCTGACAAAAACACTTAAAGGATTTATATCTGTCTCCTATTCCATATTACTGCTCTGGTATATTCATCAAATCTAAAGACTGCACATAAAGCTTTTGTAATGCTGTATATATAAAAAAAATTTTAAAAAAAAACTCAAAATAAAGCAATGCATGTTCCATGCAAATTTTCTGTTTGCATTTCAAGGAGCTGTCATACAACCTCTGTAACACTAGCTTCTTCAGTTTATTCTGTATAATAAGATTCCATAGAAAATCAATTCTCGGAAGGAATTTCAAGTTCATGGCTTCTATATCAGATTGACGAAATTAAAACATTTACAGAGAGTATATGGATTTTTCTCATGCCATAGAGCTATGCTTTTCCATGTGAAATGTAATTTATGGTTATTGCAAAGTACTTCAAATATTGCTTGGGGCACAGTTTTGTTCTGATAAGGAATATCATCCCTGAATTCGGATGATAGAGCTGAGTGACTCAGTATCCCCATGTTCAAAGCAACTTTTATTTACTCTGAGGCTATTATTCCTGTTAATTACAATTATAAATAATGTTGCTTTAATGTCAAGTGGAAATAGAAGAGCTGCAAATGAGCAAGTAACACATTACATATATGCCAAATGTGAGGAACATTTTTAAATGAATTGTCTGACTGGGTTCATTCACAACAGTACTTCCATTTTCATGCAACAACAACAACAACAATAATACATTTTATGTATACAGAAATTATGTTCAAAGCACATTACAACTGCATAGCAATGGAGCTTGCACAGTAATGAGATGTGCACAGTGCACTGCTAGCCATATTGACTGAGAGCAATCTGAACTTCTAGAAGGAGAATAGCTGGAGGTTAGAACCCCCAGCACTGCTCTGCGGTGGAGTCAGAGCATTCCCAGCTGAGCGAGGGACTGACACCAGGTTCAGCCAACCACTGCTGAAGAAAACCCTATGCTCCACAGCTGAGTTTTCAGTCCTCCGTGACTTGATGGGTGCATGTATGGAGAGATCCTACCTGATAATTATACCTGAGGAAACACACATGAATAAGGATAGCGAATGGACAAACATACCAGTAAGTGCTCCATAATTCATTCTCCATGACTAACTGGTTTATTCCAGTGTTACATTATACTAGAAAAAAGAACATTATCCTGATACAGAAAAAGAGAAAATGGTGAATGGAGGTGCTGCATGTAGTCATAAACTTGAATACATGTGAATAAAAATGTGAATACGCACAAATTAATTAATTCAAGTTTTTTCAGAATTAGCCTATATGAAAAAACAATGAACGGACAACTGATTGTACGTTGTCACTGTATAGTTACAGCATATGAGGTGCACTGCATGAACATCGGGTACATTTTCTGGAATCTGAAAAAATTCATGAATCCTTATTTGTCTGTACTGGTGGTGCGCAGGTTGACTGAAAATCAGCGAACCCCATGATGTATCTGTGGATCGGATGGGTGGGATTACCAAAAAATGATGTTCCCATTAATTTGGATGGTTGGCATGTGGATGAGAAATTATGTTAGTTTAGATAAAATAAAAATATAATATTACATCTTGGAAGGCTCACTTCTCTGGCATGCATTAGTAGGCAATGTTGGGAAGTAGCGGGACATGAAACCGAGCTACACATCCGAGTAGTGTATGGTAGCTTAAGCCCTTCTGTATCTCCAACCTGGTCTAACAACCAATTCATATCTATTCTACTAATTTCCATCTCCCATTCCTTGTTATATTACAAATGACTCCTCACATCATGTGACTATCTTTCTCCAAATCAATGCGAACCAGAATGAAAATCTGCCATTTTTCTTTCTTTTTTATTTTGTCATTGCATTTTAAAGCAATATGAATCATGCTCAAGCCTTTTCATCTCTTCTTTGGCCTATCTATCTGTAATACAATAGTCTTGTATTACTTAGCTGTGCAGGACACAGCTGGGTAGTTTGCTATCTACTTAGCTAGCCAGCTATAGGTCCGTTTAGATCAGTGAGGCTGCAGTATTATGATTAATAAATGGATTTAGCCCATGAGGTAGCCATCAGGGCATGCAGTTTTAGGTTCTTCTGAAAAACATGAGGGAACAAAGTAGATCTATCTAATTTAAGAAAGAAAAAAAACCCTTGCCATTCAATGTGCTGTCTTAATGTAAAACGTTTGGTGAATTATGAATGAACTCTTTTGGAATCACTGATTTCAGAATAGAGAATTGCTCATACAAAGTAGTTGTTAGTAATGTATAACACAAGGGAAGCAAGCAGATCGATCGAATTTAAAAAGCAATGTTATTATTAACATCTTTGAGGAAAGGCAATTCCCCGTATTCAAAGTGCGAATGCACTGTAGGAACCTCTCATTTAGGAATAGAGAATTGCTCACACAAAACCCAAGGTGAAATAAATGTTTAATTTTGTCAATGTGCATCAACATTGTATTAAACCATGTTATCCCTACAGTTCACAGTAAATAAAAGAATGCCTGGATTGATCTACAAGAAAGATGATGCGTGAAACAGCTTACATTGTGTGTAAAGAGGCTGAAAATAGTAAAAAAATAAACACATTACATTACATTACAGGCATTTGGCAGACGCTCTTATCCAGAGCGACGTACAACAAAGTGTATAACCATAACCAGGAACAAGTATGACGAAAACCCTAGAGAGAAGTACCGGTCCAAGTGCAGGGAACAACCGCATAGTTCAACTTGGACCCTGAAGGTTAAACTGATTAACACTAACACAACAAGAACGGCAACAACGCAGTCCATGTAAAAAATACAAGCAGTAGTTAAGACAGTTAATGCACCTAAGTCACCTACGAAACAGCTGCCTAGTTACAACCCTAACCTTACAGTCATTTACAGGGGGGTAGGGAGGGATAGGGAGAGGTGCAGCCTGAAGAGGTGAGTCTTCAGTCGTTGTTTGAAATGGGTCAGTGTCTCAGCTGTTCTGACCTCCACGGTGAGGTCATTCCACCATCGTGGGGCAGGAACAGACAGGAGACGTGTTCTGGAAGTGCAGGTGCGAAGAGGGGGAGGAGCCAGGCGTCCTGAGGTAGCAGAACGGAGAGATCTGGCTGGCATGTAGGGTTTGAATATCTTGTGGAGGTATGCTGGGGCTGATCTCTTGACTGCCTGGTATGCTAGGACCAATGTTTTAAATTTGATGCGAGCTATAACAGGCAGCCAGTGGAGGGTAGTGAGCAGGGGAGTGACGTGGAAGTGTCTGGGGAGGTTGAAAACCAGACGAGCCGCAGCATTCTGAATGAGTTGCAGGGGTCTGGTGGCAGATGCCGGTAGTCCAGCCAGAAGAGAGTTGCAGTAGTCCAGGCGGGATAGAACCATTGCTTGGACCAGGAGCTGGGTTGAGTAGGTGGTGAGAAAGGGGCGGATTCTCCGGATGTTATACAGGAAAAATCTGCATGCCCGGCTTACTGCTGCGATGTTCTTGGAGAGGGACAGCCTGTTGTCCATCACCACTCCGAGATTCTTACACACAAATTATCACAGAGGGAAGTGTCCACTACATCTACTGTATATCTGTTCAAAGTAATGTCAATAACTATAATAACATTTCAAGTCAGACATAACATCTGTATTGAAAAAAACCTCAGGATTGCATGGGTTTGTTCGGGGCATGCCAATGTAGTCGTAGCTTTTCAAAAATGCCACCTATTTCTTCTAAATTGAATCATTCTTAGGAAACTGAAAAAAATGACTCCATGTTACCCTCAACCTAATCCTCTGTCAAGGTTTCGGGGGGTTTGACCCAGGCGCAGAGTGAAAAACTCAGGAGGCACAGAAGGTAGAATATAAACAAAGACTTTACTTAGATTGTAACACAAACAGGGAACAATACAAAAGGCCACAGGGGGCAATATCCAGAACAACTCGAAATCCGAAAACATGCAGAGCTCGAGAAACACACAAGGGCAGAATACAGTCAGGGCAGATCACAAGCAGGGCAGAACACAGGCAAGCGGAAACACAAGCCGGTCAGAACACACAAGCAAGCAGATACACAAGGAACCAGCACCCGAGTCAGGGAAACAAAGAACTTAGACAGGGGAACCAGACACAGGTAAACTTAATTCACGATCAAACCAGAGAGGGAAGGGATAACAAGACACAGGCAAAAACAATGATTGAATAATTGAACACAATAATACAATTAAACCCAGGGGAAAGCAATGAGGGAAAACAAACTGAAATACAACACTAAGAAGTGCCGCCATCTGGTGGCCCCAAAAATGAAAAACAGAAACAAGAGCAGAATCCTGACATCCTCTATGTTTGTGCATCCAGGGAGGGCACATACAAGAGGTAAATTTGGCATGCTTGCAATGGACTTGGAGGGTACATAATGAAACAAAACAAAATAATGATAATGAAACAAAAACTATATTCTAATACATCTAGACTAGCTAGCAAGCCAGCTAGGTAGCACTACCACAAAGGGATGGAGAAGGTGGGAGAAGGAGTGGGTTGGGGTAGAAGGGAGACAGGGAGAGGGATAAGGCTGCTAGAGGGATTAAGAGCATAAAAATAGCTAAATAACTAAAGCTAATTATTACAAATTAATATATAATTAGACAATGATTCTCTATGGCAAATAAGTGTTTTGCTTAGACTCAAACAAGCTGTTTTAATGGGACAGACTTTTATTTGCCTGAAATTATGGGAGGAGATAGGCAGTGTGACTAAAACATTTATTGGCCATTACATCAGGCCCTTCATGCCTGGTAATAAATTCCACCCATTTGATCCCACATAGGAATAGGTTGGAATGTTTTGACTGAGATAAGTCAATATTGCAATACAGTTGATTTCTTGTACTGTTGCTGAGGCTTAATACATACTGTAATAACCTCATACAATGTAGTCTGAAGCCATTTTCGGATTTACCTTTACAATCACTGTAATAGGTGTTGCAAGTATAAAATGCAAATCCTGCGAAGCTAATGAGTCATACAAGGCTATAAAGCTAAAAAATCATTAAAATGAACTTGAATAAATCTCAAATCCAGAAGCTTTGAGAAGCGATGCAGGGAGAAGTTATAGATGCTGCATGAATATTAGTGAGTAATTCTATTTTCTCAATAATATAATTGTAAGTGTAATCTTTGTATTAGTAATGCTTGAATATGGCATAAGTGAATGACAGAATCCAACTTTAAATAAGAATCAATGATCATGCTGCAAACTGTTGTTCTTCTCCCTCCTCAACCCACCCCCTCCCCCAACTTCATTTTCTCTCACTGCTGATGACTTTGCAACCTACTTTGACTTGAAAGTAGCAGACATCTGCAGTGCTTTTGTACAATCTCCAGCACAGACTTCTAGCCTCCTCCTTATTGATGCAGACCCAACCCTCCTTCTCTGTATGTATCCTCTCCCTTTACAAATGCTGATGTCTCAGTAGTTCTGCTGGCTCACTGACTGAACATCTGTTCACTGGACCGGACTGATGACACTCAACCTTTTCTCTCCTTTCCCCCTCTGACACATAGGTCTACTGCACTCACACATGTCAGCCTGCCTAGTGACATCACATCCTGGATGAACAGCTGACACCCGAAGCTCAATCTGGCCAATACTGAGCTGCTCTGCATCCCTACCAAGCTCACTCTCTTCCAGGACCTCTCCATAACCATAACTCAACTCCATGTCCTGTAGGCCACAGGGTCTGTAGTATTTTCTTCAACCATGCACACCACCTAATTTCACTAATGAGCTTACTTTCTAACAATGGTGGTTGCTGAGTTGAAAATAGATGGGACGGAAACTTTCCCTTTAAACTGATCATTGGTCTCAACCGGTTTTCATTCATTTTCATTGATTAACAAGTTTGTGTCAATGATCTGAATACATGGGCAGGTTTACACAGCGTCTTTCTTCACATCAAATTAGGGAGATTAAAAGACAAATTCAATGAAGAAAACCAATTTTAATCACTAAATTCTAGGGATGAGCGAGTACACCATTATCTGTATCTGTATCCGTATTCGGAATGGGCAGGGCTTAAACCGGAAGTGGGCAGGGCATAACCGGAAGTTGGTATTTTAATCTCTGGGCATATTTTAACTATCTGGGCATTCATAAAAATATTCTTTCACCACTCAAAAATCGTATTCCGTCATAGCAACAAGATAAACCTGACAATAGCCTGAGATATGCCATTACAGAAGTGAAAAACAAACAAGAAAAAGTTTTTAAAAATGATACCATGTCATTCTACAGTCAATATCTGGGACTAAATATTGAATAAATATACAACCTTACCATTGGTTTTACACATAGAGATGTCCCTTTTGAGACTGAGTGGTCATACACTGTCTTGGACAATCCTTTTGTGAAATATACGTGCATTTGTGATGCTTGGGTATCTTCCAAAATAGTTGTGTGTAATACCACACGTGTTGTTTACGGCGTTGTCGCCCTTTTTAGTACAGTCTGGCTTGATTGAAAATTCATTTATTTAGTAACTGAGAGTATAAGCTTTCTAACGATGTGTAACATGTCTAATTTTGCTTTTGGAATAGCGTTTTATAGGTCAGCGTAACCAAACATTTTCTTATCATCGTATTCACTCTGTGGTAGCAGTAAAAGACGCTGTTCTCGCTACTCTGGTTTTATTATTTTTTAAATGAATGAACAGTGTGAAGACAGTAGTAGACAGAGTACGTCACGTTATAGTTGGCTAACCACGATGCACTGTATGTCTTGTGATTTCAGGTGAGCAACGACGTCTAAATGTGCACAAAAGTGATATTGCATTGGTACAGTGGATGTATAAGAATGCTAGGAAGTCAATGATGCTAGTAGAGTGTGTGTATGAGATCGTTAAATGTTAGGAAATACAAGTACATGCTTATATCATGTAGTCGCTAGCTCGTTAGCCCCACTGTAGCAGCTAGTTAACTGGCTAGTTAGCCCCACTGTAGCAAGCTAGAAGCTATACATTTCCGTTTGTAATCAGTAATATGTGCTTACGTGTGAATGTCCAGTAAATGTGTGTTTAGCTATGGTGAGAATAATGTGTTGAGCCGAATCTGAAAATTGCAAACTTTATTTTATTGAGAATATATGACAATAGATATATATATGATAATAGATCTCTGTGGACAGAGTTGCTGTGACGATGGCAAGAGAGTGTTGTGTGGCGCAGCAGTAGTGAACTTTGTATAGGCTCTGTGTAGAGGAGGAGCTGTGTGTGTGGCTGGCCTATCACGGAACTATGTGGACACTGGACACAGCTACCCAATGAGGATTTTCCTTCATCACATTTTACTCGGATGGTACTCGTGCTCGTAAAAAGTACATTATCCGTACCGGATACTCGTTTCATCCGAGTATTCAGCTCAACCCTACTAAGTTCACATAATGAATAAAGATACCCACTCTGTTAATGACTGCATTTGCTTTCTGCACAACTTTAAATAAAGGCTACAAAACCGTGCTTCAAGATCATTTTTAATGATACATTGCTGTAAATTACTCTGAATAAGAGCATCTGGCAGATGAATAAATGTGTCTTGACTTATATATGTACTGTTGTCATATGGTGGACCCTCTCTGGAGTGAGCAAGCTAAATTACCAGCTAATGAAAGCTTGCAGAGAAGCTGCTGCATTTCAATATGTCTCCAATTAAATGTATTTTACTGTATGTATTGTATATTTTAAAAATGTAATTTACTTGTGATTAATCTGAGTGGTGTGATGTATTATCTGTCATTTTTCATATGATTTCAATGACTTACAAAGCCAAGGCACATACATGCAATAAGACTACATTAGAACATATTAGAACGAGAGTAATAAGACGACAGAAGAACATATTACGAGTGCATAACACGGTGTTCCAATAAATAATCTGTAGGATATGTCGTGTTTAGATTTTAGCATTAGAGAGGGAAACAGTCAGTGCGTTTACATGCACAGTTGAAAATCGATCTTAATAGCTCGATTTGGCCAAAGATGAGATTTAATTGGATTATTGTCGTTGTCCCAATATACATGACTCGGAAAGAATCGATTTATTGACCGAGGTGTGTCTTACGAAGGCTTTTTATAAATCCTGCTTCCTCCAATTTTGTCGCAACTTATTTGAATAGTTCGCCATTCCGCGTTTTTCTTCCATCCATGTATTTTAGGATATTTAACTCCTTTAGTTGCGATAGCATAAAGTTGGTCTCCGTGTCCATCCAGAAATGTGTTTTTTTCCGCCATGATACTAGGGAGGGCAAAATGGAGCTTTAGAATGTCGCCAGCAGCCTGAGCTCGACAATGCATTTCTCACAGAAAAGGTCGTTTGTCGCCTTTTTTTTAGTTCATTACAGTGGTGATAGAAGTGAAAATAATTAAGTGGTACTGTGCTGTTAGCCTTTATTCATCGCCGTACAAGGTTAATGTGAAGTAGATAGGTCAATCGGACAGCACTAACTCATAAAAATGTACTTTGAATGGTAATTGCTCAATCGAAAGGTAAATATGAAAAATTCGATTATAGTCAGTGGCACCAAAATGTTCTGTCACACCCTCAATAAATGGCAAAAGTCCCAGTAGAAGATTGAATTAAATCTTTTGAAGTTATATATTTTCTGAAACGTTATCGATTCCGCTTGGCCACCGTGAGTGTATAGTTGCTATGGAAATTATGGAACATGCGCAGAACGCCTAGGCCAATTTTTGGCCTATTGAAGCGTATATATGCCGTAGTAAATCGACTCCAACCGCATTATCTAGGCATGTTAGTCTGACTCTGAAAAAATTGACTTTGTACGATTTCAGTCGGACTAAAATGTTTACATGATTTTTAAAAGTCCAGTTTTAGCCGGACAAAAACAATAAATCGACTTTTTCAAACATCATGTAGACCCACTGAGTATAGCAGTGCTGCTCAACTCCAGGTCCTGCAGGCCACAGGGTCTTTGTATTTGCTCCAACCGTGCACTACACCATCTGCTTTCACTGGTTATTTTCCACCTTGGTTCAGGAAGCAGTGGTGGCTGCTGAGCTGAAAACTGAGTAGGGCAGAAAACTCTCTTATTGGTCTTTATCTGCTTAATATCATTTCCCTTGATTAACAGTAATAAAAATTATTTTAATTTCCATTGCACAATTGTGCACATTTTATAAACATTATTTAAAATTGTGAATACGTGTACTCTTTGTTCTCTACACCCAAACTCAGAGAATATTTATGACAAAGATCTGCAATGTGCAGATTTTGCCATTTAAACAATCTTGAAGAGCAGGTTTTGAAGCCTTCATTGAACAAGCAAACGCGATAGTTAACAGTGGGTATCTTCTTTTGTTAAGTGTAGTGATTAAAACTGATTTTCTTGAACTGAATTTGTCATTTCATCTCCCAAACTTAATGTGAAGAAAGAAACTGTGTGTTAACCTGCCTATGTACAGTGCCTTGGGAAAGTATTCTTTTCTTGTTACAGCCTTATTATAAAATTGATTAACTTTTTTTTTGTTGTCAATCTACACACAATACCCCATAATGACAAAGCAAAAACAGGTTTTTAGAATTTTTTTCAAATGTATTAAAAATAAAAAACTGAAATATCACATGTACATAAGTATTACATAAGACCCTTTGCTATGACGCTCAAAATTGAGCTCAGGTGCATCCTGTTTCCATTGATAATGCTTGAGATGTTTCTACAACTTGATTGGAGTCCAGCTGTGGTAAATGCAAATGATTAGACATGATTTGGAAAGGCACACACTTGTCTATATAAGGTCTCACAGTTGACAGTGCATGTCAGAGCAAAAACCAAGCCATGAAGTTGAAGAAATTGGGATGGCAGGTATGCCATCCCGCCAAGTTACGCCTTGGCGGGGGCATGCCCCCATACCTATACAGCACCGAGAGTTTGGCACTTTTCAGGGTTCCCCACAGAAATAACCACAACAGCCACAGACACTCAGCCCTTAAAAACATTAAATTCTGTACATTCTGACCCCATTTCAACATTGTCCATACACCGCTGAGACAAGATTGTGTCGAGGTACAGATCTGGGGAAGGGTACAAAAAAAATTTCTGCAGCATTGAAGGTCCCAAAGAACACAGTGACATCATTCTTAAATGGAAGAAGTTTGGAACCACCAGGACTCTTCCTAGAGCTGGCTGCCCGGCCAAACTGAGCAATCGAGGGAGAAGGGTCTTGGTCAGGGAGGTGTGACCAAGAACCCGATGGTCACTTTGACAGACCTCCAGAGTTCCTCTGTAGAAATGGGAGAACCTTCCAGAAGGACAACCATCTCTGCAGAACTTCACCAATCAGGCCTTTATGGTAGAGTGGCCAGACGTGCCACTCCTCAGTAAAAGGCACATGACAGCCCACTTGGAGTTTGCCAAATGGCACTTACAGGACTCTCAAACCATGAGAAACAAGGTTCTCTGGTCTGATGAAACCAAGATTGAACACTTTGGCCACAATCAAGCATCACATCTGGAGGAAATGTGGAAGGGAAGCGCACGTAATCTTACAGCCATCACCACTATAATGGATCATATCATGGCGTTAATATTACTTACCTGTAGAGTTGGAGTGGTCAGACCATGGTCGAATTATAAAACCAGCAGAAACCTTCATATAATGTAAGCACAATCTCCTATAATGTAAACATGGCCTTTCAAACAGATCATGTCATGAGTAATAGAATCGGCAGGGGCTGGATGAGGTGAATACCTGTCTTATGTAAGAAAGGGGAAGTGAACACTTATTTTTTTTATATAAGAAAGGAAAAGGGCTTGGAAATAACGGTGTAAAATTTGAGCAGAAAATGAGAAATAATGGTGTATGGGAAAGAGTCAAGTAAAATGATGTAAGCATGTGGGAAAGGGCAAGCTTAAGCTCCAAAACAGGAGGAGCTAACAAGATAGGATAAAAGGGAGTGTTCGACCCCAGGGGAATTCAGTGTGTCTTGTCCTTGTTTTTGTGTGTGTCTTGTCTGTGTTTTTGTGTGCGTGTTGTCTGTGTGTGTGTGTTGTGCGTCGTGTGTGTCTTGTGGAATGCTTGGAGAGCGTTTGTATTGATATGCGCAAATCAGCCCAGGTTCTTGCATGTTATCTTTGAATTACCCAAAAAGACTCAAGGCTGTAATCACTGCCAAAGGTGCCTCAACAAAGTACTGAGTAAAGGGTCTGAACACTTTTTAAAATGTGATATCAGTTTTGTTTTTAAAAAAAAATAAATTTGCAAAGATTTCTAAAATACCACCTTGTCATTATGGGTGATGGGTGCTGGAGAAAAGGTCCGCAAGTCGCAAATCTTGAAATCACGCTAGGAGGCAAAAAAGGTTTTTTAATTTTTTTTTTTGCTGTTTTCCTTTTTTTCATATTACGAAAGTTAGTGTTGAAGAAGTCACTCAATAGAATAAACAACATTTTTAGGGTCACTAAATACTTATAATTTGTCAGCAAAGTCGGCTTGTTTTAGTGATTCTTACTGCCGGGTTTTGGAGGCGTGATGGGGGTGCAGTTTAATTAGCATGTTTGATTTCATTGGCTATTGTCACTTTGTTTCGGTCAAGCCACCGCCCATAAATAAAGCCGTGTGGTAGTAGCCTATGTTTGTTTACTGTGTGAGGTTGCTACAATGGCGGACGCTCAATCAGTAGGTGAGAGTATAAGCTTTCTAACGATGTATAACATGTCTAATTTTGCTTTTGGAATAGCGTTTTATAGGTTAGCGTAACCGAACATTTTCTTACCATGGCATTCGCTCTATATATGGTAGCATTAAAAGACGTTGCACCTAACGAAACGTTGTCAACGATTTTTCGTAATTCCTTGGAAAATACCATTATTATTGAGGACTTCTGGGCATAGCTAAGCCATATGTTTGCTGATAGACCTATCTGACATCGTTTTCTGGAGCAAAACAGAAGCGGATAGAACTGTCATTGATTTACTGTCTCTGTCTCCATCTACTGAACATAGATAAGATTTCATCATTGCTATGTAAGTATTACTGCTCAAAATATTTCGGTAATATACGTTATTTTAGAAATTGAGTGTCTTTAAATAGGTTAGTGGTATTATGTAATGTGGATATTTCACACTGTAATGTAAGCGTTAGATGGTATTGTAATAGTTTTTGTGACGCATACAACAGTGATGAGGAGAGTGTTGAAACATTGCCAAAACGTGGCGGACGGCTGAAAATTGTTTTCATATCGTCCCATTCCCATACAAGAAAACATAGGAGTGTACAGAGTATAGAAATAGGCTACATACAAGAGTTATTACACATTCTGGTACTTTGCAGCATTGTGTGACTATATTTTTGCATTATGTTTAAATTATATCTATGTTTCATCTTAAACCTTCATAAGGGGCTCATATGCTTTACAATGGACAAAAAGCAGTATATTCCTTTTTGGAGAGATTTTGGATTTGTTTCTGGACCCTTAGCTATTTTAGACCAGTGTTACTAATTTAGACATTTTGGGTATATTTGGAGATGCTGGGTACACTGCTTAGATTTTGCTTCATAGATCTTTAGTAGTTCTACATATATCCACCCTTAGATTTTATGGTCAAGAAGTTAACTTGTTAACTTGTGGTCAAGAAGTTTTTGACCCAGGACATGTATACTTTAACCCGCAATCTCCCAGTATTTCATTGCGAACTAAAAAAGGAGCAAATTCATTTTAGATTTTTTGCCTTAACCATTGCATTTGTGGCACTTTACTTTATTTATTCCTAAATTATGAATATAATCTAAGCTAGTATTATAAATGGTACAAGTATTATAAATGGTACAAATGTATTGCTTCATTTAAGACATTTTTCTAGTCTCTGTGGTGTTCACATCTGGAGTTATAAAGCTTTAAATAGGGTAACCCCTAAATGGGCAAGGATTGACAGGTACTCTAGTGGTTGGGGTGGAGTTAACTAGCTATTGTTCCCACCCATTATCTCCCTGTGAGAAGTGTGAAAAGTTCAAGATCTTTCAAGGGGATCTTCTCTGCTACTTGATTTTAGGAGTACCAACATTCAAATAAGCATATCTTCAACTATTTTCAGATTTCAATGTATGACACATCATTTGAAAGCTTATAATCTGCACTTTCATAATCTGTAAAAAACTGAAAAATGACCTTGCCCTACTTGAGGACCAAAACCTGTCACAAATTTGGGGTATTGTGTGTACATTGATGAGAATACAAATAAATTTAATCCATTTTATAATACGGCAATAATGCAACAAAATGTGGAAAAAGTGGAGGGGTCTGAATACTTTCCGAAGGTACTGTATTATTCAACTCATTGGCACACTTGTCAATCAATGAAAATTTATGAAAACAGGTAACCCCATTATCTCCAAAATTATAGGCTATACAGTATAGACATGGTTCAAAGCTTGAAATAAAGAGAAAATTTGTACGAAAATGACCAAAATTCCCTTGATCTTATGAGAGTTTCACTCCGCAAACATACAGGACATATTTATTCTGGAAAACAACAAAGAAATCAAAACAATCATTATATATTTACATACAATCACTGTATTCTCACTGTATTCTGTGATTCAGTGCTTATATGTACTTCTGATGCTGGAAGAAACCAATCATTTTTTCCAATAATACCACAGGGTGTATATAACACCAGGATAAAAGTTTGGAGTGCATTGAACAAAGCAGTAAAATTTCACATGCCTCACATGCAGACATACATACAGATCACACCCTGATCGTAATAAGCTGAGAGCCCACAAGGAGGAAATTAAGAAAGATGCAAAATACAATCATAACAATTTTCAATATTACATTACATTATAGGCATTTAGCAGACGCTCTTATCCAGAGCGACGTACAACAAGTGCATAGGTTCATGATGTAGAGGTGCAAAAGAAACACTAGAGTGAAGTAAGGATCGCAGTGCCAGAAGTGACCACATCGATCAGGACTCCAACCCTGTAGAGTAAGCTTGTTCAGCAAGCAAGAATCCTACCCAGTACAAACTAGCACTGGAATCACATCTAATCACACCTAATCAGACAAAAACAATCCTGCCAGATACACTAACATAATCATATTATCCTAACTAGGTACAGTGAGCTGAACTATAGGCTAGGGAGGGGTGGGGAGAGGTGCAGCCTGAAGAGATGAGTCTTCAGTCTGCGTTTGAAGGTGGTGAGATTCTCTGCTGTTCTGACCGTCATAGGGAGGTCATTCCACCAGCGAGGGGCCAGGACAGACAGCAGACGGCAGCGGGAAGTACAGACGCGAAGAGGGGGAGGTGCCAAGTGTCCAGAGGTGGCAGAACGGAGAGGTCTGGCTGGTGTGTAGGGTCTGATGATCCTCTGAATGTACCCTGGTGCTGACCCCTTAGCTGCCTGGTATGCAAGCACCAAGGTCTTAAATTTGATGCGAGCCATAACAGGCAGCCAGTGGAGGTCAGTGAGCAGGGGGGTGACATGGGAATGTCTGGGGAGGTTGTAGACCAGACGCGCTGCAGCATTCTGGATGAGCTGCAGGGGTCTGATGGCGGATGCTGGCAGACCAGCCAGTAGTGAGTTGCAGTAGTCCAGGCGGGACAGGACCATTGCTTGAACCAGGAGCTGGGTTGCGTAGGTGGTGAGGAAGGGGCGGATTCTCCGGATGTTGTACAGGAAGAACCTGCACGTTCGACTCACCGCCGTGATGTTCTGGGAGAGGGACAGTCTGTTGTCCATCACCACTCCAAGGTTTTTTGCGGTGGGTGATGATGACACCACAGTGTCCCCTAGGGAAATAGAAAAGTCGAGAAGGTTAGAGGATGGAGCAGGGATGAAGATCATCTCCGTCTTACCTGGGTTCAGCTTAAGATGGTGGTTATCCATCCAGCTCTGGATGTCCCTCAGGCAAGCAGAGATGCGAGCAGAGACCTGAGTGTCAGAGGGTGGGAAGGAGAGAAAGAGTTGGGTGTCATCGGCATAACAATGATAGGAAAACCCATGGGCAGAGATTGGGTGTACAGGGAGAATAGGAGGGGACCAAGGACAGAGCCCTGGGGAACTCCTGTGGCAAGGGGGCGAGGTGCCGATACTGCACCAGCCCAGGCGACTTGGAAGGAGCGACCGGAGAGGTAGGACTCAATCCAGTCTAGTGCTGTGCCACAGATCCCCATAGCTGCCAGGGAGGACAGGAGGATGGGGTGGTTGACGGTGTCAAAGGCAGCAGAAAGGTCTAGGAGGATCAGGACAGATGATTGGGAGGCTGCTTGTGCGGCGTGAATCGACTCATTGACCGAGAGGAGTGCGGTCTCTGTCGAGTGGCCAGGTCTGAAGCCAGACTGGTAGGGGTCTAGGAGGTTGTTCAGGGAGAGAAAAGAGGAGAGTTGATTAGAAGCAGCTCGTTCAATTGTTTTGGATAGGAAAGGGAGAAGGGAGACAGGACGGTAGTTCTGGATGACAGAGTGGGCTTTTTCAGCAATAATATAGTGCCCTTTATGAATACAGCAGTGTTTTTTATGCAAGCAATTGCCGATAAACAAACAAACCTCTGATAAACAATTGATAAAGCGTGCGCTAAGCTTCCACTCCTGCACAATACGAAAATGCGAAGTATCTTGGTACACGGCAGGATAGCTAAGACATAATCTGAGCTAGAAGAAAGCCATAAACTATGTTCGAAAGCTGTGTAAAAACTGAAAAAGATGACACCGTAAGGTTATTAACGTATAAAGGGTTTCGAAGCAGGGCAAAAGTCACAATGGGCAGATCTTAGACAGGGTAGTAGCTTGCTTTTAGGTCATTTACTTGGCACTGGAATATCTAATTGAGATCATTTTTTCGCTGTTTGTAAGGTAAGAAGTTGCTTTTTTGTTTAAAAAATAAATTAAAAATAATTTTTCACATTTGAAATTACATTCACATACATAAAAATGATCGTTTTCAAATGCTCAGTGGAAATAACACAAATAATTTAAGCCTGTATACAAAAAGCAGATTGATTGCTTAGAGATCAGAGGGCGGTTTTTAGCGATATCAATACCATCACTGTAATATTAGCAGTTGCTTGACTTGTCGTGGACAGTTATTGGATTATAAAATACCATTCATCAACCTGGGGTGTCCTTTGGGGAAGCCTTGTTATTTCTTTTGTGATATCTAGTGGTTTTACCGATCGAGACAGGGTTTTTTTTCACTTCAAAATGCGAATGGTCTAAACTTTACAATGGTGAAGGTGTTACAGGAGTGCACCTTGAGTCACTGATCAATAAAAGCACTAATTTATAGAGAATGCTATTTTCAGACACCGGTGTCTATTTGGGGCTATAAGAGGTACCCATAGGAAAGCAAAATCCAAAAAGAGATCTCATAGTTGCTTCTTTCATTTCTCCTAGACACAAATTAGCTATTTTTAATACTAAGGTGAGACCAAAGGCTTTTTCTCCTACTTCTCAAATTCAACTCGGGAGAAACAACCACATATAATCTAATTTATGTCTTACTCTGATCAAAACAAGAGATCTCTAAATGATCTTTAAGTCTAATTTAGGTCTCCTGAACATGGGACCATGAGATAAGAGAAAGAGGTCAAAGAAAACTCAGCTATGACTTCTAGGATCTCATAATTCTTCTCAAATATGTCTCAGTTTTCTCATAGTGACCTCATGAGAAACAACCACATCTCAATTCAAAATCCATTCGTTTTACTGAAGTCTCAAATTCATTCTCTCGTTATCTCGTCTTTTCTCCTAAGGGGGTTTTAGGAGCAACAATTCAGAATGAAGTGATCTCAATTGTACATCTTTTTGAGATCTTATTACTTTCTTAAGAGTTAACCCTCTGGGGTCTAAGGGTAAAATGAGGCACACTGGTGATTGTGCGATTCTCTGACATTTGTGTAAATTTCATCAACTTTATATACAGTGATTCCAAAGTGTTTCATATCTTTGTTTTCAGCACAGACTCAGCTACAATAATATGGCAGCAGTAAGTAGGTCATAATCATGTGTGGATTGTAAACTGCTCTAAAAACACACAAACTGTAAACAGTAGTTTTGAACATGCACAGGAATGTTGTAATAAAGCACACTAAAGCAAATCCAATGAGAAATATAAAATACATTGCTAAAAGTTAGTGTTGTGACTACTATTTTTCAACACCAGGTGAGAATGGGAGGGCAAATGGCCTTTCTGTAATGAATATGCATTGGGTAGGAGGACCTGCCAGCTAAGTAGGCTATTCACACCTGGCCGCATGCCTCCCCACCACTAAGACAAAGACTCAGTGAGCCATTTAGAAGACAGAAACAACGACATCTTTTGATTTTCAGAACATTTATTGAAGCAAACTATACGCATGGAAGATGAGATGAGACTGGTGTACTCTTGCAACGCTTGCGTGGCCTCTTAGCTAGTGGTGAACTAGGCCGTGTTTCCTGATCAGCATCTCTGTAAATATGATAAAAACAAAATCGTTAGGAAATGTGACATCAAATCAAACTTTATTTATATAGCACATTTCCTTCAACAGGTGAAAATTAAATGTGCAAACCACTAAATAATGAAAACAAAACTTAGGAAATGTGACATGGTTACATCATATACAAACAAAGAACCAAACAAACACAACCAGACGCAAAGAGGTAGCCTATAATTTTGAGAAGCAATGGTTAGAATCGTTCGTAGTGTGGGAATTTACAAGTGCGCATATTAGTGAATATTCCTACAAACACACAGAGAATGCAATACAGCACACATTTACAAATAATGCAGGCTATCAACGAAACAACATTAGCTAAACTAAATAAACATTGCTATTCCAGCTCAACTACACGCAACTCATCAATAACAATGCCTCAATCTGAAGTAGGCTAGGTCTGTTTAGCTAAGTGGTTATTATATTGCTATTTCCCAAATTTACTTACAGTATGCTAATATCGATTGCGAGGACATCAGTTTTAGAATCTTAGCCACGCCATGGGCTATTTATTACCAATATGATCGAAAAACATACAGTCTACCTGATACTTCTAACACAACCAGACGCAGAGAGCCTAGCCTATAATTTTGAGATGCAATAGTTTGATTCGTTCGTAGTGTGGGAATTTACAAACGTGCATATTGCTGGATATTCATACAAACACACAGATACGTTGCAATACAATACACATATTTACCAATATGATCATAAGAAATATACTTACGCATGAAGTTGATCCTCAGCTGGATCAGTTCGCTGTTCGAAATGACACCGCTCTTCATCAGTGTCGGCTTCCGGACGGACCATTTTCCAAAATTAAACGAAATGTTCACCTCAAAAGAAGTGAATTAGGCGACACTTCGACATTCTATCCTGCTTTCGCAGACTTGGCATTTCTCACATGGATCTCGCATCGCCCCTCCTTTAGTCTCCTTCTATGGAGAGTAATTATAATGTTGTTAACATGTGAATGCGATTTGGGCGGACTTCCTGCTGAGCGAAATTCACATAGTAATGAGTAAAGTTTAACGAAGCATACATGATCTAATTAATCAAATTTAGAACATTTAAAACAATGCGCCAATGGGCGCATTGGAAAGTCGCGATTCTAAGGTTTCTGTCAATGTTTTTGTTGCGTCTGTATGATAACAGCACGTGAAGTTAATCATCCAAATAGAAACGAAAGTTAATTTCATCTTGTCAAGCTCTGCCGGCGGAGCTCTCGACCCCAGAGGGTTACAGAAAAGACTATCCTGAGCAAAAGATTTTTCCTCTGGGTGAACGCAAGCCTGAAAATGACAAACCCAAAGGGTGCGTTACAACCAATTGTTTTTTTCTCCTTTCCTAGTATGGAAAGCCAAACAGGGCAAACATATGTGAAATTGATGTCTGGAATCACACATTGTCAATGCTGACTCATTCCATTCACATATTTTATCCCCTTGCTTCTATACCTTGCTCCTAGCACCATGTATAAGGCAATTTGAACATCCTTTCTCTTTCAAGGGTCAGTTTGAAGCCATGTCAATTACAGACGTGGCAGATGGGGAGAGGAGGATCTACAAGTCAATCAGGTCACCCGTTCTGAAAAAATAGTTCCACAAAGGATGTACTCGTGCAGTGGCTCCGGCAGGATTCTATTTCATAGTACGCACAAGAACCGCCCGCCCGCTTGTAGGCTACCTTTAATGTCGAGGTTCCCACGCCCGCACATATGCAGTCAGTGAGCGAGTGAGCGAGCAAGAGAGAGAGAGATTGATTCATGTTTTTTGCACTAACGTTACCGATACAACACCACCATAAAACTGTGATTAGCTTACCGCAAGCATTTCAAAGACCAGCGAACAGGCCTGAAAAACAACAACAGCCAGGTAAATAATAGGCTACAATATAGCCCAGAGAAACGTGCAATAAAAGTCGGCATTAAGCACAAAAGCAACGGATTCCCTCATTTAGCAGAAAATAAAATGAAATAGTACTCCTACCTATTTGAAGTTCATTCTGTGTCACCCCGTTGCGTCAAACTCTTGCAGAACCTCCTCCGCATCAATTCCAATATCATGATGGATGTTCATCAGTGCAAGTCCACTCAGTTGTTTGTCAGTCATCGTATTCCTGAGATACATCTTCAAACGACATAAACAGCTGAAGAAGCGCTCAGCACTGGCAGTGGATACTGGCATCATTAGGAGAATCTTCATGACAGTGTTTATGTTTGGGTTGAAGTTTGCACTTAATCTCAAAACCTGGAAGATGTCACTAATGGCAGGTGTATGCCTATTGTGCTGCCTCCATAGTTCAAGCTCCACATCTGCAGTGTCAACATTCGCCATCAAAGCACCATACTCCTCCTTTATCTCCTGCCATAAACTGTCCGTCAACAGTGGAAATTTGTTTGGTAGAAGGTACTGGGCTTTAAGACGTGGCAGTGCAAGGCATACTCTGTCCCTCACCTCTGTGGTCAGGTGGTCGATGAATGGCAAGAAAATGTTTCTTTTCCAGTACTCTTGTGGGTTTTCAGCAGGTGTGTTAGACCTTTGGGTTTGTGTTTTGGCGATGCAAGATGATGGAGTGTCTTCAAGCCAGAGAGCATATTTCTCCCACATTTCACTGTATGTAGAATTATCTTGTTTGCTCTCAAGCACTGTCACGAGATCCCCAGCCATCTGAGTGGCTATCGGTAATTCACAGTTCGGGTTTTGTAAGCCATTGCTCAGTGGCGTTAGATGGTGAAGCAGCTCCTGAGTAATAATTAAACAGACGATGAATTCAAACGACTCCATAGCTCGAGTGAGCGACGATGCTGTGGAACTGCATTTGGCATCTCCATCTGTTTTCAGGTCAACCAAGGTCGTTAACACCTCATCATAGTTTTCAATAACAGTAGACAGGCACATATCATGCTGAGACCAGCGGGTATCAGAGAACTTTTAGAGGCGTTTCTTGCTGCTACTGTTGCTCAAAAAGCACTGTAAGTGATTTGGGGAGACTGTAATGAAGCTCACTATTTCTTGAACAGTATTCAGGGTGTTGCGAACGACAGGGATCTTAGTGGAATGCACAATTGCTAGGTTTAACGCGTGATTTCTACGGTACACGTAGACTGCAGCAGGGTACTGTACTCTGATGCGCGCCTGAACGCCTTGTACCTTTCCACTGATATTCTCAGCACCATCATACCCCTGTCCAACTATACGAGCAGGATCTAACTCCAGTTCTCTTAATCTGTTCAACAAAAGTTGGGTTAAGATCTCGCCTGTAGTGTCAGCTGTAGAAAAAAATCACAAAAAATCCTCTCGCACTGAGTAGCTGCCAGAACAGTCCACGTACCAAACAAGGGCCACTTGCTCAACGTTACTAATATCAGCCGTCTCATCAGCCAATAGGGAAAACCACTTGGCATCCCTGCATTTGCGAATTGAGAATTTTGTCTTGAATCTGTTTTCCACATCTCAGTCAGCTTGTTCTGAATTTGATGACTACAGTATTTTGCTTTAGCTGGTGCATTTTCAACATACTGTTTCAGCAACTCATCTCCCTCAGCACAATATTTTATAAGCGCCTGAAAATTACTACGCTCACTTGTGTGGCCCCGAATGGGTATGTTTTTCTGTCGGCAAACAGCAATTAGATCGATGACTGCTTTGAGTCCATATTTATTGCGCTCTATTGCTTGTTGGTGTGAGCGATCTAACTTGGGAAAGAGCCAGTCTATCTATTCCAAGGCAACATTAAGAAATTCAGCTGCGCGCAGTTGTGCACTCGTGTGAGCTGGTGTTGCTAAGTGTCTCAAAACTATTTTCTTTGCATTACTCCAGTCACTAAGTGCCTTCATTCTCAGAATCGTGTCTCCTGATGAGAAAATCATGCAAGGTACACAAAAAACGCCATCAACGTTTTTGCTATAACGCAGAGTGGGGTAAATCCTCCCATCAAAAAAATCAGACGGAATTTCGCGTTGCTTTCCACAGATGGCCTTAGATGGGGCTATCCACCCTCTAGGAGGCTTGAATCTAGACTGTAATGCTTTTAGTTTGACAGAGTCGGATGCCCTTTTGAGTTCATCAGCCTTAACACGGCCAATGTCATCTTGAGAGGCTGAGGTAGCACATACTGTGGATATTTGCTGCTGTGTGACAAAACATCCTTGGACAACAGTTACTGATGGGGGTAGCTGCAACAGTAGATTCCTCCCGGGGCTCATCACTTTGCAGAGCGGGTGGATCATGGACATGTAGCTGGCTGCTAGCTTCTGTCGTAACGTTAATGCTAGCAGCACTAATGTTAGCAGACTAAATGCTCATGCTGCTCTCGGCAGAATCTTCACTGCTTAGGATAGTTTGCTTTATATTTTCAAAAGCCTGAAAAATGTTCAATTGTTTTTGTTTGCTCATTTCTAGGCTATTTATTTGCTTGCTAACACACAAGATACCGATAAGCTAAATACAACATTGCCAACGTCATGATCAAGCGCTAGAAATGTTGATCATGCAATGACCTATAGCCAGCCAGTGACGTTAACGCCAACCATCGGCCTTCAAATGTATTTTCGTCAAATGGCTTGAGTGTTCGTTGGCTTAGGGTAACGTTAGTGAGTGGACGCAGCCAAAAATTAATCTCAAGCACATTATTCAATAAAAAAAGAATCCAAAGACAGGATCTGCTGGTGTCACAATTTTATTTTCAAGATAGAATGTTAAAAAAAAAAAAAAATCATTTAAAAAAAATTTACGCATGGTGCGTACAGGATTACAGCTGCCGGCGCCACTGTACTCGTGTTTCTTGCTCAATAATTCTTTGGGAATCTCCTAGCTTCTAGCTCCTTGAAAAGGAATTTAATTGGTTGGAATATCCTCAAAGATGACGTCCTTTGGTCAATTTTCAAGTCAGTCAAGGACATCGGAGACAAAGGACAAATAAAATAACACGTCAAAAACGTGTTTCCAGATGTGAATTTTGTTTGGCCTAGGAAAGGAGGCAAGGAAAGGAAGCAAGGAGGAAAAAATAAGCAGATAGAATGCACCCAAAATAAAATGGTTAGTGTTCTTGAACCCATTTCACAACAGGCATAATCATGGTTTCCTCTGAAAGGTAACCCTTAGTAGTTTTCCAAGAGTCAGTATTACTCTAAATGTTTCTGAAAGAAAGTAATAGAAGCTCAAACAGTGTTTTTTCTCACCTAAAAGATTATTGTTTTAATGGATACAGATGGTTGTGGGTGTGCCTGCTGGATTTAGAAATACAATGGAGCCACAATACCAGGAAAATCATGGTTCAAATTTGATCCCATTACCACCAAAGGCTCACAAAGGACATTTGGTAACCAAATGATATTTATGGATTTTTATAGGTGTTAAATTATTGCTTTACACCTCTGCGTGCCACTAGGGCTGTGACGGAATGGGTTTTTTCTTACCGTGGTGAAAAGCAATGTATCCCTGCGGTTAGACTGCCAAAAAAAAAAATTTATTAACGTATGTTCCATACACTTAGCACACATCAAGGACCATTCATCCGTTGTTAGGAGCCAGACAAGCGTGTTTGTGTGCTCATTCTCCAGGGAAATGCCCATTCTACAATCTACACTTTTATTGATGTGATGTGATGTGATGATGATTTTGAACCAATGGTATTCGAGAAAAGTGGGAAAAACTACATCCCCCGTAAAGGGACACCTCGGCCTTTCAACAGTTCTAAAATCAATGCGCTGCCAAATCCATCCTAAAGCAGGTAAAACAGCAACATTATTCTTTTGATTTTGCATTGTTGTTGTGTCCCCTCCCCTTGTCAATGTCCAATTTCACAATAGATGGCAACGTTGAATCACGGTTCTAGTTATTGGCTTCATTTAGGGATGCCAACCATCCCGCAAAATACGGAATCGTCCCTTATTTGGACAGTAGAATAGGCGTTCCGTATTTAACTCATGCATTTTGATCCGCATCTTTGTGAACGATTCCGTTTGTAGTAACCGCTGTTTTGAATACAATTCAATAGTTAGCTAGCTAGCTAGCCGGGATAACAAGCATGCTGTGAGACCATTCTGACCTAAAACCCATAATTTTAATATTGGCTAGGTGACAAGTGATGGCGAGCCGTCATCATAAAGCTAACTGGCATTCAACCCCAGTTTCAGAGTGTCTTGGAAAAAAATGCAATATCTACACTGCGAGACCGCAACATTTTAAAAAGCAAGACAGAGCTAGGGAGATTAATTTGATTGAGTTATGGTTTCATGTAGATTTCTTAAATAATGTAATGACAAAAAAGACCAAAATTGGTGCTAATTATATGGTATAAAACAAGAGGGAACTATTTTTTCTTGATAGAATCATTGGTTTCATAGAAATAACGACCATATGTTTTTGCTTAACAACGGTGCAAATAGAACTACCAACCAGAGTTTTTGCATAACAACGGTAAAATAATGTGCCCAAACGGCTGCAGAAGAATATTTCACTTTCAGGTGATTAAGTCGATAAAAATCAATAAATATTCAAGTAACCATATACAGTCATTGTTGGTAACCCCTTGTACAAGTGGAATAAACCCCTCCGGGCTGCCCGCCACCAGCAGGTCCGCCTCACTCCCCGCTGCTTCCCAGCATGGGACCAGAACAGCGCACCTGCCTCTCTCACCTGCTCAAAGGCTCGCACGCATTACACGCGCTTCACACTGCAGCCAGCGCGCTTCGCTAACGTCCACATCTTTAAACCCCACGGGTTTAATAAAAATGTCTTTGCCTCGGCCGCATCACCACCCCCATCGTGCATTATTTTCCAATAATGGGACAACCCGTCGTGGTTTATTCCTTACATATTGTGTGTGTAGCCTATATATTCAATTGAACATTATATCATGTACTCAAGCCTAGAAATAATGAATAATAATCGGACACACACAAAAGAAATCCCCCATATATTTAATGGACTGACTGTCACTCCCCCTCGCATGCAGTGGGCTCCAGAATTATTGGCACCCTTGATAAATATGCACAAAAAATGGTAAAAAAAAAAGCTAAACTAAAAATAATACAGCTATTGACATAAGCTTTATTTTCCAACATGTGTAAACTAGTGTGCTTGGTTAATGATTCATTGGAATCAACCAAAGTCTTAAATTTTTTTAATTAAAAAAATATTTCCCCAAAAAACAGGTTCCACAATTATTGGCACCCCTGGTTTAATACTTTGTGAAAACACCCCTGGCAAAGATGACAGCCATAAGTCTTTTCCTATAATTTGTGATAAGGTTAGAGAACACATTTGGAGGGATTTTTGAGCATTGCTCCATGTAGAACTTTTCAGAATCATTGATATCTTTGGGTTTGCGCTTATGGACCCCCCCCCCCCCCCCCCCCCCTTCAGTTCAGACCACAGGTTTTTGATGGAATTTAAGTCTGAAGACTGAGATGGCCATTGGAAAACATGGATGTTGATTTCACTTAAGCAGTTCTGTTTAGATTTTGATGTATGCTTGGAGTCATTGTCCTGCTGGTCAATCTACCTATGACCTAGTCCTAGCTTCTTAGCAGAGACAAACACATTTTCTGCCAGAATTTCCTGGTACTTTGTTGAATTAATTGTGCCATTGATCTAAAATAGTGCCCCGGGACCACTGCCAGCAAAACATCTCCAAAATATCAATGACCCACCTCCATATTTGACCGTAGGTATGAGGTGCTTCTCTTGTATGCATTCCTCTTTTGCCACCAAACATGTTGATGGTGTGTATGGCCAAAATGTTTAATTTTAGTCTCATCTGACAATAGCACTCTCTTCCAGTCATAATTCCAATGAAGTTTGGCAAGCTCCAGATTCTTGGTTTTATTTATTGTGCTCAGTAAGGGCTGTCTTCGTGCCACCCTTCCAAAGAGTTAGTTGGTATGGAGGTGCCATTTAATGTTTTTTTTAGACTTGTTGACCGCAAGAAACAAACCAATTCTTAAACAGTGATCCTTGGGTAATTAATGGCCTCTCTCACCATCTTCCTCACTGTCCGTGGGGACACCATGCACTTGCTTCCTCTTCCTGGCATATTTGCAACCATTTAATATGTTTTACACCTTTTTATTATTGTCCTTACAGTGCTAAGTGGTATGTTTAACCATTTATGTCTTTTTTTGTACCAATTACCAGACTTGTGACGGTAAATTACCATCGGTCTCTTCTGAATTGTCAGTTATTTGGCTTTTCCCATGCTGATGGATGACAAAGGGATTTTGTATGCTTGTTACCTCATTTTTATTCTCTAGTGAAAGTGATGTGATGGAATGACACAATATAGTTCCTTTAGACTGAGATGAACTAAATTAAGTAAAATTGTATTGCCAATTCCATTTAGTTTGATTTTACTTACAATAATTGTTAGGGATGCCAATAATTATGGTGCCTATGGTTTTCAGAAAAAAAACATTGAAGCATGAGAGTAAATGTATTGAAATAAAAGTATATAGTTTTCCCATACTTTGGACATAACATATAGATTATTATCTGTGTCATTTATTATATGCAGCCATTTTTCTTAATTTTTATTAAGGGAGCCTATAATTCTGGAGCCCACTGTATATATATATATACACATATATGTATATACATATATATATACACAGACGTAGATTTGTTGGTTCCCTTCCATGAAAAAAGAAGAACCCACAATTTTCTCTGAAATAACTTGAAACTGACAAAAGTAATTGGCATCCATCATTGTTTATTCCATATTTAATAAAAATCGGACTTTGCTTTTGATTCAACAGAATATTTTAAATAATAAAACAAATGAAAATGGCATGGAGAAAAATAATGGGACCCTTAACCTAATATTTTGTTGCACAACCTTTAGAGCCAATCACTGCAAACAAGCAATTTCTGTAGCTTTCAGTGAGACTTCTTCATCTGTCAACAGGTAGTTTGGCCCACCCTTCCTGAGAAAACTGCTCCAGCTGTATCAGGTTTGAAGGGTGCCTTCTCCAGACTGCATGTTTCAGCTCTTTCCATAGATGTTCGATAGGATACAGATCAGGGCTCATAGAAGGCCACTTCAGAATAGTCCAATGTTTTGTTCTTAGCCATTCTTGGGTGCTTTTAGCTGTGTGTTTTGGGTTATTATCCTGTTGGAGGACCCATGACCTGCGACTGAGACAGAGCTTTCTGACACTGGGCAGTACGTTTCACTCCAGAATTCCTTGAGTCTTGAGATTTCATTGTGCCCTGCACAGATTCAAGGCACCCCGTGCCAGACGCAGCAAAGCAGCCCCAAAACATAACAGAGTCTCCTCCATGTTTCACAGTAGGTATGGTGGTCTTTTCTTTGAAAGCTTCATTTTTTTGTCTGTGAACATAGAGCTGATGTGACTTGCCAAAAATCTCCAGTTGTCTCTTCTGTCCAAAGGACATTCTCCCAGAAGCATTGTGGCTTGTCAATATGCATTTTAGCAAATTCCTGTCTGGCTTTTTAATGTTTTTTTTTCAACAGTGGAGACCTCCTGGGTCTTCTTCCATTGAGCCCACTGTCGCTCAAAAAGCGACGGATGATGCGATCAGACACTGATGTACCTTGACCTTGGAGTTCAGCTTGTATCTCTTTGGAAGTTTTCCTTGGCTCTTTGTCTACCATTCGCACTATCCTTCTGTTAAATCTGGGGTCGATTTTCTTGCAGCCGCTACCAGGAAGGTTGGCTACAGTCCTATGGACCTTAAACTTCTTAATATTTGCAACTGTAGTCGCAGAAACATCAAGCTGCTTGGAGATGGTCTTATAACCTTTACCTTTGCTTTCTCTGGTCCATGTTCAGTGTGGTGCACATGATGATACCAAACAGCAGAGTTACTACTTTTCTCCATTTAAATAGGATGACTGATTACAAGATTGAAGACGTGTGATACTAATTAAAGAAAACATTTAGTTTGAAATATCACCATAATCCAATTATTTATAATCTTTTCTAGGGGTACCAACAAATATGTCCAGGCCATTTTAGAATATCTTTGTAGAATAAGCAATCATTTATCTCTTTTCACACTTTCTTTGCTTTACTCTATGACATACCAAAGGCATGCAGGTATACATGAGACAATTGCTTTTGCTTTAATTTCATCACTTTTTAGGAGGAATGAAGCAGTTTCAATGAGCTGTAAGGGTACCAACAAATCTGTTCACGTCTGTGTGTGTGTGCATATTATATAAATATATATATATATATATATATATATATACACACACTCACCGACCACTTCATTAGGTCACAGGAGTGGCACCCGGTGTGGTCTTCTGCTGCTGTAGCCCATCTGCTTCAAGGTTTGATGTGGTGTGCGTTCAGAGATGCTCTTCTGCATACCTTGGTTGTAACGAGTGGTTATTTGAGTTACTGTTGCCTTTCTATCAGCTCGAACAAGTCTGGCCATTCTCCTCTAACCTCTGCCATCAACAAGGCGTTTCCGCCCAGAGAACTGCCGCTCACTGGATATTTTCTCTTTTTCGGACCATTCTCTGTAAACCCTAGAGATGGTTGTGCGTGAAAATCCCAGTAGATCAGCAGTTTCTGAAATACTCAAACCAGCCTGTCTGGCACCAACAACTATGCTAATTTCAAAGTCACTTAAATCACCTTTCTTCCCTATTCTGATGCTTGGTTTGAGCTTCAGCAGATCGTCTTGACCATGTCTACATGCCTAAATGCATTGAGTTGCTGCCACGTAATTGGCTGATTAGATATTTGCGTTAACGGTTGCAGTTTGCAGTTTAACAGGTGTACCTAATGTAGTGGCCCATTGAGGGTATATATTGTGGCACCGTCCTTGGGTGTGACGGTGCAGGTAGGCGGCACAGAGAACACACAGAGCGGAGGTTTTAGAAAAATTAACCCAATCGGGCTTTTTATTATCATCTACATGCGTAGTACAACCGGGGAAACTCCGTACTACGCGCAAAAACGAAGTTTCCTTTTAACAATAAAATTAACAAAAAAGTTGCGGGGTTATCTTTATCCGGGAGACGGCAAGAGAAGTCCTTCTTTTAATTTCTGAAGGGTGATGTTCCCACGTCTCAACCGGATTCTGAAATAAAATGAGAATACAGGTTAACAGAGCGAACGTGGTGCTTTGCAGCACTCCCTAACGGCGCTCCCCAAGGGAGCTAGACGCCCTCTTTTATGTGCCCAGCCCAGTTCCCTGAAGTGGCGGCAGCTGTGTCTCCTCAGTGCTTGCAGGTGTGTAGCTTGGCAATCAGGGAGCTGGTGATTTTCCAGCGTGCCGCTCTCCAGGGTCCTGCGGCTGGGTTTCGTACTCCGGCGCTGTCCCGGGTCTTGAATCGCTTGTCTGGTGGCCAGTTTCAGCTTACGCTGCTTGGGCTGAGAGGGGTGCTGCGGGGCCGCGCCCCGACCCACGCCACAATATATATATATATATATATATATATATAACAATACATATGTACTTCCGAGTCATTGTCATGGTGTCATAATTTCCTGAGAAACTGTAAACATGGAGGAGCAGCTGCTTGCGTTTTGCTTTGAACTTGGCTTTAAATATAAATATTTTAGCTGTTAGACTATTGTGAACACACACCCTACACTCCATCATCATTCCTCTGCCACACACGTGATACATACTTAGATAATGTGTAATTATTTACTTCTGGGTGCATATTGGTTAGCGAAGTGTAGTCACACCATTCTGAATACGTATAGCCTTGCTAGACTCAGTAAATCTTCTGTTCCTCACAGTATATAAATACATAACGTGTTTATTTACTCCTGTGTATGTTAGTTAGTGAGCAGGACAGTTAGCTAGACTATTGTGAATAGCCTACACTCAGTCATTCCTCTGTCACGAACAGGTGTAAACTTACATAAATTCTGTATATGTATTTAGTGAAAGATGCTAGCTAACTATCTATCTCTTGCTTGTATTGATAGCTATAGCTTCTGTCAGAGTAGCAGCGTTGTTGAACTGCTAATTGCCTCCTGGAATGCTCAGTATTGTGATTTGACCTGCTTGTGTTTTACTGTGAACTTGGCTTAAATTGTCAGATAGCTAGATTGTAATCGATCAGGGCTGCGTTTCCGAGTTTCGATGTACCTTAACGTTTTACGAAGGTTCTTAAGGTATACCGCTTTTTTACGAGTGTTTCCCAGACTATACCTTAACAGTTCCCTTAAGGGACACCTCAAAGGTACATCGTAAGTTGGAGCTGGCCTTCACTGTGGTGCTGAAAAGTTTATCAATCGATGCCAAGCGAATCGATTGTCTCACTTGTAAAGGCTTACGAATGACGTTTTAATATAACAAGTGTTGTCATAATCATTTTACATCAATCTAATATTGCAGAAGAGGAAACTATGCCTACTAAAGATTATCTGCTAATCTCTTTAACTCTCAGGGGTCTAAGGGTAAAATGAGGCAAACTGGTGATTCTGCGATGCTCTGGCATTTGTGTAAATTTCATCAACTTCATATACAGTGATTCCAAAGTTTTTCATATCTTTGTTTTCAGCACAAACTCAGCTACAAGAATATGGCAGTAGTAAGTAGGTCATAATCATGTGTGGATTGTAAACAGCTCTAAAATCACACAAATTGTAAAACAACAAACACAAAAGCCAATGAATATAAAAATATAAATAATATAAAAAGAGCACCTACACAATATACACCACTATTTTATATATTTTGTGTATAATCTTTCAAAGTTGCAAGTGCCATTTTGCAAAACAGTTCCTGTCTGGCTGTAAACACAGGGGGACATCACATTCCTTGCACTTCCATGGAGTGTTCTGTTTTTTCCCGAAGTCCATCCTGCAGAGTTTACATGTCTTGCGACCAATCGAAGCCACCTTGCTGGCATCCAGAGTCTGTGAGGCTGTAGGCACAGGCACATGATCATAACATTCCCGTCTTGTTACATTGGGTGCCTTCTGTGAGACGCCACACAGCTGCGCAGTGAGCTCCTCCATGAAGGCCTTGTGAGGCATTGCTTCCTGTTGTCCCAGTGATGACAGTTCTTTATGTAGTATATACGCATTTGTGGCAGCAATGTCCAAGAAATGTAAAAACAATTTCCGGTACCATCTCATTGTTTTGTGCTGTGTTGTGTAATACTGTATCAGTTGGTCAGACAGATCAACACCCCCCATGTGTGCATTGTACTGGATGATAGGTGATGGGCATGGAAAGTTCTTTGAAATCCAGACACCATCTTGCTTCACCCTCCGCTGTATTGTGTCCCCAGTGAATGCTGCATGGATGGTGGAACAGACAGCCACCTCTCGTGTGTCCATCCACTTCACAAAAACCAGAGGACCATCCCTTATCCACCGTAAAGCTCCTCTTCCTGACTTCTTAGTCAGAGCATTACAAGCAGTGCGTGGACATTCCTTCCTGTTCTCCCTATATGTCCCACAAGCACCAAAGTTTTGTCCATACAAGTCCCTGAAGAGCATCACCGGTGGGGCCACATCAGCAGATTTCTCAGTTTTCCATGACCGAGCTGGCTGAGCTGCTTGCTGCTTGTTGACTGGTGTCCTCTTGCCACTCTTGCGTCGCCTCTTAGCAGGTGGTAAACTAGGCTGTGTTACCTGATCAGCATCTCTGTAAATGTAATAGAAACAAAATTGTTAGGAAATGTGACATCAAATCAAACTTTATTTAGCACATTCCCATCAACAACAATGTGATTTACAAAAAAGGGACAAACCACTAACTAATGAAAACAAAACTTAGAAAATGTGGCAGTTATATCTTATACAAACAAATAACCGAACAAACACAACCAGATGCAGAGAGGTAGCCTATAATTTTGAGATGCAACGGTTAGTGTGGAAATTTACAAACGCGCATATTACTCGATATTCCTACAAACACACACATAAATTGCAATACAGTACACATATTTACAAATAATAAAAGCTATCAACGAAACAACATTAGCTAAACTCACGCAACTCATAAATAATGCCTCAATCTGAAGTAGGTCTTTTTAGCTAAGTGGTTAGTTTATTTCCCGAACTTACATGCAATATGCTAACATCGATTGTGCGAGGACACCCGGTTTTAGAATCCTAGCCACGCCAATACACGCCACGCATAGGTTATTTACGTACAGTGATCAAGTAAAATAGTTACAGTGCAATTTTTTGAGATGCAGTATTTGAATCGTTCGTAGTGTGGCAATTTACAAACGCGCATATTACTGGATATTCTTACAAACACACAGATAAGTTGCAATACAGTACACACTACCAATATTATCGTAAGAAATACACTTACTCATGAAGTTGATCCTCAGCTGGATCAGTTCGCAGTTCGAAATGACACCGTTCTTCATCAGTGTCAGCTTCAGTGTCCGGACCTGATGAGTTCGCGTCTTCATGGTCGCTCTCCCACAAAGCATGAAGAACATCCAGTCCAGTCATTCGTGCCATTTTCCGAAATGAAATGTAAGGATTGCCCGAGAAGACGTGGGCTATGCTTCTGTGTGACATTTTATCCTTGTTTACAGTAGGCGCTCTCGCACATCAAACGCATCGCCCCTCCCCTGCCATCGATAGCAATTAGCATGTCATTATCTTGTGAATGTGGTCTGGGCGTACTTACTGCCGAGCGAACATCACATATTAATGAGAAAGACTTAGCACATGGCAATGGTCTGTTTGATCTCATTTTAAATAGCTTAAAACAATTCATATATTTTGTCAATGGGTACATTGGAATGCCACGATTCTAAGGTTTATGTCAATGTCTTTGTTGTGTCCGTATGATAAAAGCTCGCGAAGTTATTCATCCAAATAGCAACGAAATCTTGTCGAGCTCCGCCGGCGGAGCTCTCGACCCCAGAGAGTTAAGAGTCAAAAGGAGACCTTGTGATAGTTTTAATCAATAAATGTAGGCTACAAAAGATAAAATAAAGAGCATCAATCAGGACATATACGCCATAGTCTGGGACTTCTTGGAAGCCCAGGAAAAAGGATATAAGGTACATATGGGTGAATTATTTTGTTCTTATTGAAACAAAGGTCTAATTTTAATTTGTTTTTGTCAAACAATATATAGACAACTGTAGCAGCATATCCCCTGATTCCCGCGGACTTTTCTCTGCAGTGCAAAAATGATCGTAGATGAAAGGCAAAAGCGCGTCTGTGGAAATTGATAATGATTAATTCTATACTGCGTATGCAACGGCATTTTAACCTGGGTCAGTAGAGTAAAGAGGGTATTAAATGAAATATTGCCAAAGCATTTGATAGCCTATCATAATACTATAGACGGCTCACTTAAAGGAAGTAAAAGAAGGCACACAACGTGGCGTTTCATTGCCGTGTTTTGTGTGATCACTGATTGGTGTAATTAATAGCAGGTGCATCCAATTACTAATTTAATTTATTGCGCACTGGGATTGGCTAATGCAGCCTACATAATTACCCGTGGGTAGTTGCACATATGAAGACAAGATGGCTGCAAAAACAAGACGGTATAGAGGGGCGGTTTTCACGAAGGAGGAAATGCACGTCTTACTTGATGAAGTGCAAGAAAACAAGGGTGTCCTATTCAATAATTTCAGGAGTAATGTTTCCAATAAGGCAAAAGTAGGTATTTGGATGAATATAGCCCAAAAAATGGCTGCTTCCAGCTCCTGTCCAACCAGAGAGTGGACAGTTGTCAGGAAAAAATGGCAAGACTTCGCCAGTCTTGCCAAATCTCGAGGGGCGGCAGTGCGGAAAGAGATGGCAAAAACGGGTGGTGGACCGAGTGTAGTATCCAGCCTCACCCCTGATGAAGAAAAGGCCCTTTCAATAATTGGCCACACGGCCTCCCAAGGCATCTCGGGGCGCATTGATGTCCGATCTGGCGAGGGGACATCCACCCCACCCCCCGAGCCCTCCTCGCCACCCCAAAGCTTGCATGCCTCGTCGCCTTCTCGCTGTGGTTTTCCCCCCATCCCACACGACTCCCCCCCGACAGAAGCCTGCACCAGAACACCTCGGATGCGAGGTGGAATGTCAAGGCAGAGAGTCGTGCCCTGCAGCTGCAGCGAAGACCTTCTCTGTTTGGAAAAGGAGAAGCTCGTGGTGCTGTGGGGCATCGAGGCGCAACTGGAGATGTCCAACAACCTCCAGCGGGAGGTGCTGGAAGTAAAAAAAGCAAAACTGGACCTCCTGCAGAGGCAGTATGATTTGGCAGAGGCGCAGTTTCATAGGCCCTCCATATCCGTGCCCATCATTTTGCCGTCTCAAGGTAAGTCTAACGTTTTTTGTGTCCTATTACTATTCTGCAATGTATTCCATTCAATTTCACTAATTAACTTTTCTTCCCTTGCAGATGAGACAAATCCATGACCACAACCCCGTTGTTGAATTTTTTTTTTTTTTTAAAGGAGCGGTATACTATCTTTTTGTTTGCATTTATTTTGTTCCTTTGATAAAACATGCTCCTTTTTGGAAACCTTAACCTTTTGTTACATTCTGCAAATAAAGCACCTGTGTGTTCTATTCCATGTTGTTTGTTTTTTATAGAGCGTTTCACTGGGATTCTGTTGCTAGGGAATAGTTTAGACCCAAGTGTATTTCGTGTCAGTTATTGCACTATCAAACATTGAAATAGGAAATAAAATTGTCTGTTTAGAATGTTTTATGTTAAGATGAAACCGTTCTTAAGCCATGTGCTTGGAGAATATCGCTGTGGGTAACGCACGCGGGTTATGCATGCAAACTTTGATTAGCTGGTTTAAGTTTTGGTAGGCTAATTATAGCATTTTAATTTGATGGGTCCTCACTGATAACAGTGGGCTCATTGTGGGGAGAAATGGGGTTGACTGAAGGGAGTTTGGATGGTGGGTTTATTGCTGGAATGGGAGTTTGGATGGTGGGTTTATTGCTGGAATGGGAGTTTGGAGGATTTATTGCTGGAATGGGAGTTTGGATGGTGTGTGGGTGACTGGTGCTGGACATGGACCGTTTAGTGACTGCAAAGGAAAAGTGGAGAAAAAACAAAGGAGTCCAACTTCAGCCAAAAATGTTGATGATATTTTGCCTGGCCTGAAAACCGGCGTTATATTGTGCTGCACGATTTTCAGGGGGAGGAGGGTTGTCACCTTCGGCGTCATCATCCTCTTCATCCTCATTATCCTCCGGAGGCATGTGCGCTCGTGCGCGCACAGTAATGTTGTGCAGCATTGCTGTTACAACAATGACAGCACAACATTTTGCAGGGCTGAACTTCAGCCCTCCCGCCAACCGATGAATGCAGCGGAATCGGTGTTTCCAACGGCCAATTGTGCGTTCTACAAGGCCCCTGGAGCGGATGTGGGCATCGTTGAAATCCTGCTCACCTTGTGTTACAGGATTCGCCACTGGTGTCATCAGGTAGGTTCGGAGGGGGTAGCCACTGTCTCCGAGGAAAAAACCCCTGCCGAACACTCCCCTGGCAGCATCCTGCCCCACAGCTGAGTTGGCCCAGATGTAGCTGTCATGCGTACTGCCTGGCCACTTCGCCACGACGTCCACGATGAGCCCATTATGGTCCACCACCACTTGGGTGTTGATGGCAGAATACCCCTTACGACAGATAAACATCTGGTCGTCCACGGATGGGTTGGACACAGGGATTAGGGTCCCATCCACCAGTCCAAGCACCTGGGGAATGCCAGCCACAGCGTGGAAACCCTGGTGTGCCTGCTGTATCCCCTCTCTCCTTGCAGGCATCTTGATATATGCTTGGGCATGACGCACGAGGATGTTGGTCACGGCCTCTACACTCTGTGATACGGAAGCCTTGCTGAGCCCGTTTCAGTCTCCCACCACCACCAGAAAACTGCCCACTGCCTAAAAGCGTAAGGCTGCCAGGAGCTGGACCTCTGGGCTGAGGGCAAAGTTGCACCGGGTGGCCCTTGAAATGTACGGGGACACAATTTCAAGTAGTTTGAGTATTTCCACCCGTGGCAGCCGGTATTTAGCAACGATGGCAGTGTCTGAGGGGGCATCAAGCGGTTTAAAGTTTGTCCTTATAAAATGATTAACACAAACCAATCGGCTATGCGAACGGCGACGCCTTTGGTTTCGAGCAACAATTCGCTGTAATGCAGCCATAATGTGGTCTAGCCCGATCATGATCGACTAGATATAGCGGGTGACGCCCTCTTGATTAGTTTCCAGCTGTCCTCATTTAGATTTGTCAATTTGCCTAATATCTGTCAAATATAGGCTTGTAGTAGCAGGATACAGGCTACGGTAACCTAACCAGTCAGAAAATCCATATTAATCCACATATCCACATCCAATTAGCTCCACTACGTATAAATTTAAAAAAACTTTTTTTTTTTCTTCACAAATTGGATTAGTATTCTGGATAGGCCCTATACTTAATTGCCATCATTATGGGAATAGTCAGGTGAAATGAACATTCTCATGACGTGCTATGCACAGAAATGTTGATAGTTTAATATTAACAAAAATTAATTATCCAATCTATGTAATTTTCACATGCAGATGTGCTACTAGATGCGCACTGTAGTACAAATGTCGATTTGAAAAGCAAAATGTTGGCATAATAAGGCTAAAACCGCGGAGCGCATCGCTAAGGGACAGCTTACGAGTGCCTCAGACCACCCTTTTAAAGGTATACCTTTCATAAGGTATGCCTTAGCTAAGGAGATGCTGGGAAACAGCTTGAGACCTAAAGGAAGAGCTTAAGGTATACCTTACGATGCACGTAGCGCTAAGGAGACTCTAGGAAACGCAGCCCAGCTTTACTTTGAACATTCCATTGAACGAGTGACAGTAAAAATGTATTTTATGGGTGGTCAGTGCTATTAGCTGTGCAAGCTACATCATACGGCCTAATAGATTTGCAATCAATAAAGGCTAACATCACACTGGCCCTTGCTTCGTGTAAGTCCGATCACCACTGCAGTGAAATTAAAAGTCAACAGGCTATGATTCCTGTGAGAAATGTGGCGTCGCACTCAAGTGCACACACTGCCGTCCACGTTCTAAAGCTCCATTTTGCCCTCCCTAAAGCTAGTTATTTTGATACAACACTCACACATTTGTTTCACTTTTTATTTTCAAAAGGTTTGAAGGGAACTCAGAATATCTCGTATAAGTTTTGCGAGGGAAACACAAAAATATTTTCTTTTTTTCTCACCCATGTCCCTTTCTGTATGTTTTGTTTACGCGGGAAAAAGTAATTATTGTCCTTTCATGCAAGCCTAACAAACTATACACTGTTAAAAATGTAATTTCAGCGGCTAAAATGCTTTTCAGTTGTCACTGTAATATCCGACACTGGCTGACTCTGTACTAAGCACAACTTACACTGTCCAGCTGGAGTCACTGCTAGTGCACGGTTGGTCCCATCAGCTATACTGAGGGACTGCTTGGCCAGTACTTGAAGCTTGTAGGTGGACTCATCTTGTTTCAGAGAGTCTATCTGAATAGGAGATAATAACATTTATATGTACACAAAACTTTCCGCACGTTTATAATGGTGCCACACGCCAACATGACACCCTAAAAACGGGTCACTTGTCTCCAAAGTCTTCAGGTGATAGAAGTAGAACGACTTCTGAAATGGGGCGGGAGAAGAACTTTTGTGTGCCTTCTTTTGTCACCTTGACGTCAGCCTTCCTCACCAGGTCATCTTTACTTGTTAGGGTCTTCACAACAATGGCTATAGGCCACTCATTTCGCTTGGCCTGGCTATCTTTCATCAACACATTGTCCCCTTCCTTGAGACATAGCCGCTTGTCCAGCCACTTTTTTTGACTCTGTAAGGTGCCCAGATATTCTTTCCTCCATCTATTCCAAAAGGTATCTGCTAGTCTTTGAACCTGCTTCCACTCTGCCTTGAGCAGTTCACCTTTTCCTAAGTCTCCGGGTGGAGGAGGTACTGCACCAGTCTTTTGGGTCAAAAGCGTAGCTGGAGTAAGAATGAAAGGCGATTCCAGGTCCAAAGACACTGAGATGAGGGGTTTTGCATTTATCACTGCAGTGACCTCCGCTATGAGCGTAATCAGGTGAGGCGTGTGCATTTCTCTTGAAGTAGCATACAATCCAGGATTTAACGGGCAATACCAATCATCCGCTCCCAAGTGCCACCCATATGAGATGCATGAGGAGGATTGAACACCCAGGTGCACTGCTGCTCTCTCAGGTATTTCTGTACACTCTCTGAACTGGAGCCCACATCGTCCATTTTCAGCTCTCGAGAAGCACCAACAAAATTTGTGCCGCAATCCGAGCGTATTTGCTTAGCCGGGCCTCTGATTGAAAAAAATCTTCTCGGCATTAATGAAGCTGCTGGCACTCATCATCTCGATCATCTCAATGTGTACAGCTCTAGCACACATGCATGAGAATATCACTGCCCACCTTTTGGAGTTGGCTTGACCTCCTCTGGTTCGGCAAGAGACCACTTCCCATAGCCTAAAGATATCAACACCTACGTAGGTAAAGGGTGGTGCAACTTGTAGTCGTTCCACTGGCAAGTCTGCCATCTGTTGGTGCTCCATCTTCCCGCGGAGCTTCCTGCAGGTGAAACACTTGAAAAGTAAGCTACGGATGCATCTTTTGGATCCAACCAACCAGAAACCGGCAGCTCTGACGGCACCCTCTGTGAAATCCCTTCCTTGAAGCTTTACAGCCTCATGGTATTGTTGCACGATCAAGGTTGCCAAGTGATGTTGACCTGGGATGATGATAGGATTTATTTTGTCAACCTCTATGTTAGATTGTGCTAAGCGACCTCCAACACGAAGCAAGCCGTTGCTGTCAATGATAGGACGTAACTTGTGTAAAGTGGAGGACAAGTTTCATCCTGTGGCAATGCTTTCCAACTCTGCCGAGTAGCAGTCCCACTGGACGCTCTTCTTAGCTTTCTCCAAAGCCGCGTTTCCACCCAAAGTACCCGGAACTACTTTTCAAAGAACTAAAAAGTTCCTTCAGCCCATTGTTGTCTGCGTTTCCACTGCGGTCTAAAGTCCCGCGACGATTAGGCAAATTAGTCCGCTGACGTATGAAAAAGCGACTTCGTCGTCGGTCCATCTGTCCTATGATTTCTTCTGTAACTCCATACTGCCGCCGAAGTACGTCATTTTCCAATAATGGGACAGCCTGGAGGGGTTTATTCCACTTATATAACTGGTTAGCAATAATAACTTAAATGTATATAGTATTTATTGATTTTTATCAACTTAATCACCTGAAATTGAAATATTTTTCCGCGGCCGTTTGGGCATATTATTTTACCGTTGTCAAGCAAAACTCTCGTTGGTTATTGGACTTGGACCGTTGTTATGCACCAAACAGGATATAACAGACCAATATACAGATTGTAACTGTTTTATATATCCTCTCAAACACATTCATTATGTTTTTATGCAAACATTCACTTTCATGTCTTGACATCCGAGGCGACAGAATGCATTCACATTCCACAAATAACTGGTAACAACATTTATAGCAAAAAATGTCGTAAGCAATTTTGGCTGTTGAATTGATTAATTCGACTCATCGTCATTTCCATATAATCGCAAAATGACAAGAATAAATAGAATGAAAACTAGGACTTGCGTGTAAATTTAAATGAATATTGCAGTGGTACAGCCACCGTTTGCTTTCATCTTTTAAAGTAACTGTTAGCGGAGCAGCTAAATACTTGAAGCGTGCCCTGCAGATGCGAACCATGCACCATAAATTGAGTCCATATGTCTAGTCTTCCTAGTCTTTTTGTGGAATTGCAGAGTAAAATTGTGGCAGTTTGAAAAAGCAAAAGGGACAATTACTAGAATTAACCTGTTATTTTACCCTGACAAAAAGTGCGGATGGTGATTTTTTCCAGTTTGCTTTTACTGTATCCCCAACGTAAATTACGCAGAACTACCGCATACCTCACATAAATGTCTCAAGCGTTTTGAGTCAGTTATAACGGGCTAACAAAGAAAACCCGGATGAAAATATTCAGCAACCAAATTAAATCGTTTGAATGTTTCGGTACGTAATATGCTGTCTCAGCACGAATGCTTAATATTTTATAAAACCGACTTAATGCTAAAGCAAGAAAAGAACAGAAGAGCACACAAAATAATCCTCAATCTTAATTTCTCATCTGTAGACGTTGGCAGGCTATAACCAAAAGTAGGCTACTGTGCCGCATAACATAATATTTGAATTCAAGTTATTATTTTGAAAATAAAAAAATGGCAGTTGAAATAAAATGCTGCGAGTACTCGACCAATCAGAAATGTTCAGCGCTTGCGCCCCACCCCAAAAGTTTCTGTACTTTTCGAAAGTACTACCCCCCGAGCTTTTTTAGGGGTAAAATAAAGTCCCCGGAACTTAATTTAGACCCTGGTTCCTGCGGTGGAAACGCAGCTCAAGTCTTCCTCTGAAGGACCCTCGCTACAAATATGCCACCCACGGCAGCTGTTAAGCTGGGAGAAGGAACGAGCTATGTGGATCAGCCGTGCTACCACCCTGATGAGAGTGCTGAACTTGGATTAACGCTGAAAGCGTTCTGGACTCACCATGTTCCTGGATACGTCTGTGAGGTTTCTCAGCATCAGACATAAAAGGTCAACAAGTTCAAATGTCTCTTGATGATCAGAGCAAGACTGGGAGGAACTCTGGACGAAAGCTGGGCCTGTGAGCACACGTACAGCCGCTGAGGAGCGCTGCTGGTACAGACCTAGACCCATAGTCTGCTGGGTTAAGGTCTGTAGGGACGTATCGCCATTAGTCAGAGGTTGTGGATTGCAGGATACATTGAACCCTGTTGTTGACGTAGACATAAAATCTCCTTGTTCGATTATGGGTATACCCCAGCACCACTTTGCTTTCGGTAAAATCCTGAATGCTGTCGAACTTCATATCCATCTCTTCTGTGATAAATTCTGCAATCTCGACTGCAAGTGTAGGCTCTCGAAACTACACCAAGGAGGGAAATAGTTCGGAGTGAAGGTTTATGCAGAATGTCTTCCTCTGTTGCTGTTGGAAAAAGGTTATTCTTTAAGCAGCCTGTGAATACTGTATCTATGTTCTACTACCCCGCTGATCTTACTTGTTATATCTGACTCCAAATTAAAAGTTATGTTCCAAATTAGAATTTAGGCTTGATTTAGAATGGAACTCAGTTCGTCTGAAGTTCTACACCGAGGGTCAACGCAGTTTCACCCGGTACGCACCGCGGATGCGCCCGTAACGACAATTTAACTAGCTTGTTTGCAGATGACACAGCGGTTGTGAGATTTCCCTCATGGGGAGTATAACCTAATTAGGGTTCAGGGACTCCGAAAGGGCCAATATTGGTCATCCCAGGATCAACTTGGTTCTGCTGACGGTCCCGCCTTAACTGAAAACTTGGTGATCAAACAAGTCCAACGGGCAGTTCCCTAGTCATAATTGGGGGAAACCGACTTAGAGGGCTGTTACAAGAACGAAACATTGACCAAGACCACACAAATCAAGTCATTAACAGTTTTAATGTCAGGTAGGTTATACACTTAAAATAGTCAATTTGTAGTTACAGAATTTAGAAAATAGTCAAACAATCAAAGATAAAGATGAGCATACCTGACAGCAGTCTACACACAGAAAGAGTCTTGTGTGGGAAGTCTGATTGCAGATTCCCAGAGGGCCCTGTTCCTCTCCTATAAGAACCCAGCGCAGGCAGGTTGATGTCGCCACAAAAGGCTCATAAAACCATAAATTTACTTGGAGGGGGAAGATTGGAATTTGGTTCAGACAGGATCAGACAGATGGATTTACTAGGATGAGTGTCCCAAAAATACAGTTTACTTCCAAATTTATTAAAATAGATTTTCTATAGGTTTGCTGGTTTTAAAACCTAGAGACCATAAAAACCATACCAAATATGAATATTTGTTCTTGTGATTATCATGAAAACTCTGAAAAATATGAAATAACTGTACAATCTCTTACATGAACCAACTGCCAACTCTCAATGTCTTTCCACAGTGTATCAAGATTGCATAGTGTAGTGTAGCAATGTATTCAACCCAAATCTGGATTTATTTCCTAACAAAAAGTGTGCTTGAGTAAATTTCTCTCCTTATGAAGGTAGGGAGACAAGTTACCCAGTGACACCAGGTGAGGGCACTGTGGCTGTCCCTCAACTGTCCTGAGCAATTTGCCCCATTTCTATCATGTGATTTTATTACTTGCAATCTGAAACCTCCAGGACATTGGGGTAATTTTAGAATTGCTTTCCCTGTAGAAAAGAGGTGTCACCTGTTAACTGTCGCAAAAACAGATGCCAAGGTTTTACGGGCCACTCTGTCCCGACAGTATCAGACTCTGCACCTGGCGAATTGCTTTACGACAGTCAGAGAGGAAATTCCACTCTATGCCTGTTCCCGTGGGCCTTACACAAATACTGCTGCACACAATTCCAATCTGGGAACAGTGACGTCCGGTTGCCAGCTTGGACTTTCCAGACACAAAGCCGACTTCAGTATGTCCATTTTGATTTGTGACCTTCAAGTAAGCCACAGCAGCAACAGCTTTCACAGATGCATCTGCAAAGACACAAAGTTCCGTTTTCTGTGCATCTGAGAGGGAGAAGGCTGTGTAGGTGCAAGGTCTCTGAGATGCTCTTAAAATTTAGTGTAAATGCTTGCAAAGGCAAAGGTTGTTGTTTGTCAACAGAAATAAGCACAATATGTACAATCTTGCACTAACATGAAAATGCTATTGTTTACAGAAATGCAGTACCAGCTAATCTGAATATGAACATGTTCAATTCATGCATCGGTACAGTATGATAACATTACCATATTAATGCTAGCATGCAAACATTTATGACAATGCAATGCAGTGGAAGCTAATACATATGAGAACATATGCTCGCGTTAGCATACTATAACATTAGCATGCATTAGCTTTGTTAAGTTATTTATCAGTTATGTATAATGTAGCATTTAGCATTTTAACAATAAGAAGGTATAGCTTAGCCTGACCATGTGTAGCTTAACTGGTTTTTTGCTTTCACATTTGAGTTGAAAAAATGTCTGATTATTCTGATGTTTTTTTTACCAAACTTGGCAGAATGATGGATCCTTGTGCAGTTTGGCAAATTACTAAGTTTGACACAGATCGGCCACATGGTGGGGCTATAACAGTCAGTTGAACAAAAATAATATTTACTCATACTGTTTTTGAACTAGAAGCACAAAATCAGCGTTCATTGATTCCCCAAGTGAAATTTCACAATTTGCCATTTAAAGACAGGGTACACTGTATTGGAATTTCCACCATTTAGAATTTTCTTAAAAACTCCTCCTCTATCTCCTCCTGGACAGTAGTTCTGATTTGAACAACTATGGAAACTAAACTGAGTTGCTACATTAAAAGATTTGGCAGCAGTAAACCAATAAATGTGCATGTGAGTATGGCTTTTTACAAAAAAAGTTAATAAATCCCAAACACACTGACATAAAAGTAATGAAATTTGGTATGTGCATGTACTACACTATGAAAAACACAGCCATAAACCACTGACACAATCAAACCCTATGGTGAACCCTCAGAGATTTAAAACTTGCTGGAGTGATAATCATTAGGTACATATTAGAGGGGTAGACAGCATAGTCTGTTCGCGTGACAAGGAGTCTCGCACGTTGTGTTGCCTGCCTGGTGCCCAGGTAGGATATCTCCTTCAGCGCGTGGACAAGCTCCTGGCCAGAGAAGACAGGGATCCAGGTGTGATGGTCCACGTAGGGACCAATAACATAGGTAAGGGCAGGTTTGAGGTCCTGCAGGACAAATTTGTGGAATTAGCATAGAAAATTAGGAGCAAAACCTCCACGGTAGTCTTCTCTGGAATTCTACCTGTACCACGTGCAAGCAGAACTTTATCTGGGGGTTTAACACGGGGCTACAATCCTTTTGTAGGAAAGAGGGGTACAGGTTTATGGGGCACTGGGATTCCTTTTGGGACAGGAGTGAGCTGTACAAACATGATGGGCTGCACCTGAACCGGAGGGGTACCTTTGCACTTGCACTGGGCCAGCGTATGCTCAGGGTAGCACAGGATTATTTAAACTAGAGACTTGGGGGGCAAGGAGGATAGAGAGTGAAATGGGTAGGGAGGCGCAGACTGCCCAGATGGAAGCTGTCAAGGCTACCTATAGTGAAAACATTAATAAAGTCTTTTTAAAGCAAAATTTTACCAAGGGTGGCTTGGGACGACGGGGAGTGAGGGAACATGAGAGAATGTGTAGATGCAATAGTCTGAAATGTCTTTGTCTAAATGCTAGAAGTATAAAAAACTATTTTTTGGAAATTGAGGCTGATATTAATAGTAAGGGCTATGACATAGTAGGGATTACAGAGACATGGCTGGGGGAAGAGGATGGGGATGAATATAATATAGAAGGGTATGAACTTATTAGGAAGGATAGATCCAGTAAGAGAGGTGGGGGTGTGGCTCTATATGTAAAAGATAATCTTAATATGCAAGAAATTCCAGAAATTGACCAGCTCATGCCTAATGAGGATATTTGGATTAAGCTCATAGGGGAACATGAGAAGGGGCTTAACATAGGAGTGTGTTACCGACCGCCAGCTTCAGATAGTAGTATGAATACAATGCTCTTTGAAAATATAAAACAAGCTTGCAGAGGAGGTGAGACTATTATCATGGGCGACTTCAGTTACCCCAGTATTAATTGGGAATTGGTGACAGGACAAGGAAAAAAGGAGGAGGAATCTTTAGATGTTATAAATGAACTGTTTTTAGCACAGTATGTCAGACAGCCTACACGAGGGAAATCAATTCTAGATCTGGTGTTATGTAATGACTCTGACAGAATTTTTAGTATAGAGGTAATGGAACCACTTTGGACAAGTGATCATTCCACAATTAGGTCTGATGTATTTTGGCAAACTAAGATTTACCAGGATTTAAAATTTTAGGCGTGCCAACTTTAAAAAGATGCAATCAGAATTAAGTAAGGTAGACTGGGTGCAACTTCTTGATTGCAGTACTGTGAATGAAAAGTGGGGCAGGTTCAAAAGGGTTATACTTGATGCACAGTGTAAATTCATTCCAAAGATGCGGAAAAGTAAGTTGAAAAAGCAGTCTCCACAGTGGATGAATAAAGCTATACGGAAGTGTTTGAGAAAAAAGAATAAACTGTTTAAGATACATAAAAATGACAGTACTGAGAGTAATAAGGCTGAATATTGTATTATGCGTGCTAAGGTAAAAAAATAACTAAGGGCAGCCAAAAGGCTCTATGAAAGGCAAATTGCAGAAGATGCTAAAAGTAATCCTAAGTGTTTCTTTCAATACTGTAGTAGGAAAAGGAAAGTTAAAGAGGAGGTTAAGGGCATTAAAAATAATGATGGAGCACTACTTCATAAGAATAAGGATATTGCTGATGCCCTAAATGGCTACTTGGTTGAGAGTTTTACCAGAGAAGAGGTTACTAATAGGCCGGAAGGCATATTCAATACTCAGAATGTCTTGGCAGATATTGAGATAGGGGATATTGAAGTATTAGATAAATTACATAAACTAAAGACAAATAAAGCAGCAGGCCCTGATGGCATATACCTAAGGGTACTAAAGAAGTTAAGTGAGATCATTTTTAAACCGCTGGCAAGTATTTTTAGACAGTCTTTAGAAACTGGAGAAATACAGAATGACTGGAAACAGGCTATTGTAATACCAATATATAAGAAGGGGGACCGTACTGAGCCAGGAAACTACAGGCCTGTCAGTTTAACTTGCATCACATGTAAAATACTTGAATCTATCATTAGAGAAACTAGAATTATTTCTTGAAAATAATAACATCCTAAGGGATAACCAACATGGTTTTTGCAAGGGTAGGTCATGCCTGACAAACCTTTTGACATTCTTTGAGGAAGCTACCAAGTGTCTGGATGGGAGCAGGGCTTATGATATTATATACTTAGATTTCCAAAAAGCATTTGATAAGGTACCACATGACAAACTCATTATCAAAATGAGGACAGTAGGAATTACAGGAGGCATTTCAGAGTGGTTACGGGATAGAACACAAAGGGTAATAGTAGAAGGGATCTTATCTGAGCAGGGTATTGTGGGAAGTGGAGATCCACAGGGATCGGTGCTGGGTCCACTGCTCTTCCTCATTTACATAAATGACCTTGACACAAACATTGAAAGTACACTAGTTAAATTTGCAGATGATACAAAACTGGGAGGTTTAGCCAACAGTTTGGAATCTACTTAAGTAATCCAAAAAGATTTAAACAGAATCCAGAGGTGGGCAGAAACCTGGCAAATGAAATTCAATATAACTAAATATAAAGTTCTACATGTAGGGAATAAAAACATAGGGCAGGATTACTTTATGGTTGGTACAAAATTAGAATGTGCACATGTAGAAAAAGACTTGGGAGTAATAGTTGATCAAAGCCTATCAGGGTCTGGTCAATGAGCAGTAAAAAAAAGACCAACAGGATGCTGGGATACATAGCCAGAACTATTGAGTATAAATCTAAGGAGATCATACTCACCCTATACAATACCCTTGTCAGACCACACTTAGAGTATTGTGTGTAGTTCTGGGGACCATACTACAAGAAAGATATAGAGGCGCTGGAAAAGGTCCAAAGACGGGCAACCAGATTGATTCCGGGTATAAAAGATAAGTGTTATGAGGAAAGGCTTAACATTCTTAATCTCTTCAAGCTTAGTAAAAGCAGACTTAGGGGTAATTTGATTGAGGCTTTTAAATTCATAAAGGGGATAAACAAGGCAAACAAAAAGAGATTTTTCAGGTGGAGTTCTGTTAGTAGAACGAGGGGATGTAAATGGAAATTAGTATAAGGTAAATTCCGCACAGACATTAGGATGCATTTTTTCATGCAGAGTAGTCAATGTGACGAATAGCTTGCCAGGTCAGGTTTTAGAGGCAGAAACTCTGAGGATTTAAAAGACCAGGCTTGATATGGTGTTAGATATTATCTAGCTTTTAGGTAATCACAGCACTAGGTATAATTTAATTAGTAAAATGGTAACTTTTTTTTAACTGTTAAAAATTGTTTTACCAGATTTTTTTTTTGGTAAAATCAGCTTAAACCCATTAGCTTATAGCTGCAAAAGTTGCTAGGGTGATTGTGTGACAGTAAGCTGGCTAAAGTTAGCTTCCAAACGATGAAAAACTCTGATGCTGTCATCTAACATTTAAAAGCCTAGATATTGTTCTGCTAAAACCCTAAAACAGAGTTTTTTTAACTTAAACATCAATTTATATGAAATTGGCTATAGCGACTTCCATCTGATTATTATTGAACAAGTCACATAATATGTCCTACGTTTGGTAGAACTTAGTTGAGTTATTACATTTAAATTAATTTATTGAGTTATTTATGTTCAGTGTTCAAAGATCACTGTTTTGGGGTCACCCTCAGTTACCCTGTTAGTGGCACAGCACTCTGAATACTGAGCCTAGAATAACTGGAGATCACCCTTTATCAACCTCAACACTTAAAATTATTCAGAGGGAACTGACCCTCAGCACTTGTGAATTCGTCTCTATTTGACTTTGTTGGTGGATCATTCCATCAGCATGAGAGCGGAAACACAATCACACATATACAAATCTTTAACCATACAATTAGATTTACAGTCCAGCAGCTTTCTTGTTACTGCTGGCCTCCTACAGATGCACGCATAAATAGCTAACGGTAGGTTAAACTTTGGATTATAGTGTTACTTACGAATCAGAGTGCAGAGGATATGAGGGGAAAGAGGGAGGAGAAAGTGATCCCCGAGACCCAGCTGAAGTTGAAAGCCGGAAAATGCAACTTGGGCCAGGCCAGCTTGATCGGCAACGCCGGACTCCCAACACGAACCAGTCAGTACTTCAAGGCATAGACGCACGATTGCAAAGCGGTGCGAACACTTGGAAATCCAACAGTACAGCGCTCCAGGGTTATTCGGCGGAGACACCGAGGCTAGAGTAGCTTCCTAAAAATCAACGTGAGCCACGGCTCGGGTACGGAGGAACAAAGTTACATTTTGAAAAAGGAAAAAGAAGAAGAGCAGGCCTCGGTGGCCATTGACTTAAAATACCTGGCCAGGTGAGAGAGCGGTCTGAGCTGTCATTAATGGGCTGTTTGGAGGGCACACCTTCATATCATGTCTGCCTTTCCCATTGGGGGCGGGTTTCAATAACTTTGGTAAATATTTATTCAGTTTTGATCTAGTTGGATAATTGTTTATTTAGTAATGCAAGAAAATATACTTTTTCCCCCAACCTTCGTTGTGAGTATTAAAAGATAACCATACCAAACAGTTTTACTTTCAGTTCAGGTTACGGGAAATTGAATAATTAATTATTTGTCGTGCGTGCTAGGTAACTCAGAAACGCAACCTGCTCTCACTCACTGAGTTTTTCAGACCAGTTGAATATTGGAATGGTATTTGCTAATTATGCGTAATACAATTAGACTTTTCTCCATTCACTGGTGTGAATGGAGAGGCCTTGTAATACCAAGGGTGTCCGCTAGTCATCGGTGGTGCTCTGTAGGGATACGCAGCAAATATCTAGGTGCCGAGCTGGCGCAGTCCGAAGCTATCACACCGTGGGAGGTTCACACCTTGAACGTGGTTAACAACAAACTAACATTCATTACTATGCTATACTATAGCTTTGATCTTAGAATTATGAGTATCCGGCATGAGGGGTCTGGCCATCCTGAAGGGAAGTGGAAGATAGTGTTTAAATGTTGAAAGTAACAAACACAGGCTCATTTGGGAGCTTATGCATAAATAAAGCATTTTGTGCCCTCAGAGAGAGGACTGCAGAGAAACAACTTACAACTTCTCTACACTCTGCTCTCGTACTCAGGTGTCAGGCAGCACATGTGCACATCGTTGGAGGGAGGGGCTTTGCAGGGAGAACTGAGGGGGGCGGTGGGAGGGGGTGGAATGTTTTTTTTTTTTTTTTTTAAATCTAGCTCTCTCTTGCTCATTTCTCCAAACTTACATACTGCACCTTTAAGGGAAAATTTTGAGTGACTCCAGGTCATTTTGTCTTTCCTTTGTTAGCAAGCTATTATGTATTTCAAAGATTTTTGTCCGTATATAACAATGTTCTAACAATATCCAGTTGTCTGATTCATCATTTCAGTCCGTTTTCAGACAACATAAATATTTCTAGTTTCAACATGACAATTTCTGCATGTAGAACATTCAGTATTAATAAAGACATACAAGAAAATTAGCCTTATATAATTCTGCGGAGGAAACACAAAGCAATTTGAGGTTTTTCTGTGTGCTAGATTCTCTCTTTCCTTTGCCTCTTCAACTGTACAATAACAATAATGGGAAATGTGATTATAAAAATGGAATTTGACCTCATCCAGGTCAAATTAATCTTGGAGAATGTAATGCTACAAAGGAAGTGGAATTAAGAATAGGCCTGTAAATATGATACATTCTGGCAGTTCTATGTATGATTGGAAAAGCAGCAAAATGCTGAAATAAAAGCCAGTGATTAGTAGATAGTTGATGGGTTGAAGTCTGATAACAATGGCACCAGTGAATTCATGTTTCATTCAAGTCCTATAAAAGGAGGAGATGTAGACATAGTATTCAGGCACTGAAATAGACTTAATTATAAATGAAGACCAGTGGAGATTTCTGAACTTCAAATATGAGGGGCCAAAACTTTACGTTTAAACTCATAATAGACAGGTGACTGTTTTTTTACTGTTTTATGTTCACAAATGTAATGAAAGAAGATTAGATATTGATTGCATCTATTTTGATAGAATTTGCTTTGGTGTTCTTCACATTAATGAAATAATTCTGTCCTACATTATATTGTATTCTGCTATTATATAATTGTAATAGTAATAAAGATGCTACTTATTGATGTCTTATTTATCTCCACTGTTAAAGAATTGAGATGAATGGGGTGGACTGTGTTTGCATTGTAGGCAAACTCAGGCAATCAGGTTATCGTCTACTGAAGGCAGCTGAATACAATTGTACAATTGTATGGCTTCTCAGGTCAGCCAGATAGATTAAATGGAATAAAACTAAAATAATTCAAGGTGTGTGTGTGTGTATGTGTGTGTGTGAGAGAGAGAGAGAGAGAGAGAGAGAGAAAGAGAAGGAAAATGTGTGTGTGTGTGTATGTGTGTGTATGCGAGTGTGTGTGTAAGTAATGGAAAAAAACAGCTTCTATTCGCAGTGTGCATAATTTGTGTGCACAGCTCTAGAATAAAATACTGTAATTTCATTAAAGTATATATTCATACTGCAAGAAGAATTAAGATAGCCAAGTTAATGATTGGTGTCAATGTTATGCAAAGACTGTTAATTGTGTAATTGGCACATCGGTTCATAATTATAATCAAGTTGAGATCAAATACAGGTGTTACTGGAATGGCAGAGTTGGGAGTACTCCCTGTTAACCTCTTGCTCAAATGGGTGTGTTTGAATGTTAGGGATGTATCCAAATCCAAATACTGTATTCGGGAAAGCACGAATAATGCGATGGAAACAGATATTTATTCTACCCGAAGTTGCTCGTTATTATTCGGATTCGGGAAAAAATGAAAAAAAGTCAGCATCCTGTCAAGTTCTCATAGCCTCTATCTAATGTTACACGGGCAGAGAGAGAGAGAGAGAGGCAGCACCAGTTACGCACGGCTGCTAGCTGTATCTGGAACTCCGGCACATAGCAGCTGCCTCTTTCACTAACTCTCACACACACACACCAACAAACTTTAAGCCACTGCGCTGCAAAATGTTTAATAAATAAGTTCTGTGCGTCAGCCATTATGTTTCTTCAAATTAATTCATATCATTGTGGATGGCCACAAGATAAAAATGCTCATTCCTTTTGCAACATTTTATTTATTTATTAGTTTATTTGTCAGGGACAATGCAGAAAACATTGTAACAGGTTACAATAAAATGAAACAGATGTGTTGCATATAGGATTTCTAGCCAAGGCTAATGCGACCCCTGTCCCTGGTTAGGCTTTTCTACTTAAAAATTGTCATTACATATCATCATTACCAAAAGTACATTAGTTAAAGTGAGCACATAGCGAGTAGTGACATTCTTTACATGATCATGCAGTAATTGCATTACAGTCATTTTACATGTGTTGCATATGTGTATGTGTGCATATGCGTACGTGCGCACATACGTGTGCATGTGTGTATGTTCACTAATGCATGGCAATATATGTGTATGTGCACTCGTTTATAGGTGTATGTGTCCGTGTACATACATGCACGTAGTCTTTATGAGTATGTATGTATGTTTGTCTATGTGTGTCTGTTCCTCTATCTGTGTGTGCATGTCCATGTGCATGTGTGTACATGACCAGTGATCAATGATCACAGGTTTGGTTTTGTTTCAGCCAGTGTTTCACCTTTTCATTAAACATTTTCAGATCAGTCTGTGTTCTTATTTCAGTTGGCAGGGCATTCCAAAAATGTATCCCTTTTACTGAAAAAGATGACTGACCGAAAGTGGTTTTGCGCTGTGCCACCCTGCAGTTGCCATTTGCTGATCCCCTAGTGGCGGTTCTATTGGTGTTTGTTTTTGTCACATATGGACAAATTACAGCTGGGGCGAGATTGTTTACACATTTAAAAATCAATTAGATAAAAGAAAACTTGATAAAGCTGTCATAATGGGGCAACTTGTACTTTTTCAGAATTATACAGTGGTGCCATTTCATTTGATTTTGATCCATTATTTTCACTGCTTGTTTGTATAGTGATGTAATAGGTTTGACAGTTGACTGTGAAGCCTGGCTCCATACAGTAACACAATAGGATAGATGTGAAAATATCATGGCATGCATGAACAGTAGAGCTGCCTTAAGAGGTATCTAATGTCTTATTGTAGCAGCATAGAAATTGGTTTCTCTGTACTTCCTGGTTGGGTGTCGCTCCCAGGTGGTGGGTGTGTCACTCTAGAGCGCAGCTGGTAGTCATGTATTGAGCTGGGGTCACGTATTTAAGCAGTGGCCTCCCCCCTGCTTCCTGCTCCCCTTCCGTTGTGTCACTTCCGGGTCATAGGTGTTGTTTTGCTGTCTGCGACAGGTACGTTTGCTCTTGCTTCAACTTACTGGTTACTGGTCGTATTGATTGAATGCTTATGGCGTTTATTTTGCGCTACAGAGTTGTTGGTGCGCCCCGCCGTTGAGTGCGTCTTTGGCTTGTGTGCCGCTCGCTTGGTTTCGCTGTGGTAAGTGTTCCCTCTCTCTCAGCATTAGTGTATGCTATGCTATTGGCTAATGCTGGTGTGGTCACAGGTTAAAGCGCTGGTAGCTGAGTTGCTGGGGTGCATGGGCCCCTCTCCCTCCCTCCTCTGTGCTAATGCCCTGCGGATGAAGGTGATATTTTGGAATCAGCTGATATTCACCGCCGCTACCGAACATCATCAAAACTTGACGAGCTGCTGCGCTGCTGCTGTTCTGTCTCCGGCTGCCACTTTTTCATTGTTCGTGCTGCGCTGTATGCCATTTTGTGTGCTGCTTTTCCGCACGGTTGCCTCTGGCTGATCGCTACATTCTGTGCCCTGCATGGTTGTATTGCAAAGCTAGCCGCTCTGCTTTCTCTCTATACAAAGACCGGACTGTTTGGGTATACACAAGGCTTTTAGCCGGGGTTAAAATCCCCTTCCCGTAATTGTGTGGATGATTTGTGGTTTATTTCGTTAGTTTTCTTAGTTTTGGATTACTCCCATTATTAGTTTGGATTAATTATTAATATACGTCTTTTTTTTTGATTACTTCTGTTTGTTCATTTTGATTTAGTTATTTTAGTTGCCCCCTTCAGTCCTTATTTGTTTTTGGGTTAATTTCCATATTTCTCCTGTGGTTTTATATTAAGACAAGTTGGTTTTTATTTTCAGTTGTTTATTTTCCTGATTTCCCTTCCACTAATTGTTTTATCCCTTTTCAGTTGCTGAGGTCGGTGGCGGTGCTGGTGGCGGGATTCCCCCCCCTTTTTTTGCTGTGTGCTGTGCTCCCTGGGATTCAAGTTGTCACAACCGTGTGTGTGTGTGTGTTTCACGTAGGTGATTTTTGGTTTGCTGACTTCCTCCCCACTGGCCCCTGTCCATCCGGTAAGCCTCAGCCCTGATTAGGTTCCCCTTTCCCTCCCTGTATGAATGGTGTTTTATAATGGTGTATTAAAAATATTTTAATAGTTGAGTGTAAAATAAAGATCTATTTTCTTTACAAATTGGAACCACGTCTCTGCCCTTTTGAGTGTTACGAACCTGTGTGTCTAAATGTTATTATGGATGCGCTTGTGTGAGTACTCGCTGCCACAAACTTGGCGTAGTCGGCAGGACTCACTAAAAGGCTGAGAAGCGTTCCTTTTTGCTTTATTTGTGTTTTCCTATTTTCTTGTTTTTTTGTTTTCTTTGTGTGCAGATTGGAGAGCTTGGAGACAGAACAGCAGTGGTTCGCAGCGGACCCCCTTGACGGTTCGGTGAGGTTGTTTCCCTAGATTTGCTTTTTGTCGTGCCGGTGCACCATACAAATTTTGTGTCGTAATACAAGTTGTAGTAGTCATGGAGGAAGAGGTTCAGGAACTTAGAGATTTAGTTGCCCAGTTAAAAGCTGATAACGAGCGGTTGCAACAGGGACAGGCTGGCCCTAGTTCTTTTACCTCTTCTGTGCCACCTACTGCCCCTCCCACTTCTAGTGTCCCTGTAGCAGAGAGACTAGTTTTTGTACCTAGAGATAGGAAGTGTCCAGTCTTTAGGGGGAGGACAGGCATAGGGTTGGGTGAGTGGATAGAGGAGGTGCAGGCGTGTATGAGGGCCCGGCACCTAGCTCAGTCTGACCAGGCGTTTTTCCTGTTTGATCATCTAGAACAGACCTGGGCATTTTACGGCCCGCGGGCCGGATGCGGCCCTTCGGTTGACTCTGACCGGCCCGCGTAAGGTTCATAAGAAATTACAAAATAAACTTTTTTTTTTTTTTTTTCGTATTTTCTTATTACCTCATACGTGGATTAAATGTGCATGGCTTTTATTTTGAAGTTATACACCCTGTGTTTTTTACGTAGTGCATAGGGACGTAAGGTACGTACGTGATGCGTGTTACCACAGAGCTGAAAAAACTGCTAAAAAAACTTTTCGGCTCTGTGCGTGTTACTGAATGGACGTTAGCTGTCTCGACGACTTTCACCCCCAAAATGTCGGAAGATATGGTCGTTAAGCTACAAAAACAGCAAGGATTTTTTACAAAGCTTCACACATCCAGGGATGCAGCAACCAGGACCAGCTTTGTAATTTCCCACAAAATCGCTAAAAACAGTAAGCCATTCTCAGAGGGCGAGTTCGTAAAAGAGTGCTTGGTGGACTCTGCAGCCCTACTATGTCCTGAAAAAAAAGAAGCTTTTGAGCACGTCCCGCTGTCCAGGCGCACCGTGACAAGAAGGATCGAGGACATTGCGGTAAATTTGGAACTTCAGCTGCAACGTGATGTGGCAAATTTTGACTTTTTCTCTTTGGCTTTGGACGAGAGCTGTGATGTCCGTGACACAGCCCAGCTACTTGTATTTGTCCGTGGGATAACGGACTTCAAGATTACAGAGGAGCTGGCAGCAATGCGCTCAATGAAAGGGACAACGACGGGGAGCGATTTGTTCACGGAGGTAAATGCATGCATGGACACGCTGGGACTGAAATGGGACAGACTGACGGGTGTTACAACGGACGGTTGTCCAAATTTAACAGGGAAAAATGTCGGGCTGTTGAAACGTTTGCAAGATAAAGTGACTGAAAACAACGCAGATCAGAAAGTAGTATTTTTGCATTGTATTTTACATCAGCATGTGTTGTGCAAGTCAGTGCTTAAAATTGACAATGTGATTGATGTTGTAACTAAAATAGTTAACTTTATTAGGGCACGAGCATTGAATCACAGGCAGTTTGTTGCACTTTTAGAGGAGCACGAGACAGAACATGTTGATATCAGCTATCACACAGCTGTGAGATGGCTCAGTCTGGGTAAAGTGCTAAAAAGAGTCTGGGATCTGAAAGCAGAAATCCGAGAGTTTTGTGAAAAGAAAGGCAGAGACATCCCAGAGCTCTCAGATGAGAAGTGGATGGCAGATTTTGCATTTGCTGTTGATGTGACCGCACTGATGACTGCACTGAACACCAAACTGCAAGGCAAGGGCCTTTTCATCCATGAAATGCACAACCTAGTGAAGGCTTTCATGACGAAGTTACAGTTTCTTTCGAGGCAACTGGAGAGCAACAATCTTACTCACATGCAAACCCTGAAAGAAGTCACACCATCAGATGATAACCTCCGCAGGTACTCATCCATGTTAGGAGCACTGCATGATGAGTTTTCAAGGCGATTTAAAGATTTCAGAACAATGGAGAGTGAAATGCACTTGATTTCCTCTCCATTTACCTGCAATGTGGATGATGTGCCTAGTGATGTCCAGCTGGAACTCATTGACCTGCAGTCTGATGCAGTACTCACAGAGCACTTTAAGTCACAACCACTGCTGCAATTCTACTCTTCTCTTAAGCAAGAGAAGTTTCCAAACATGAGGAGACATGCTCAGAAGATGTTTGTTCTCTTTGGATCTACCTACATATGTGAACAAACATTCTCAGTGATGAAGTTTAATAAGTCCAGATACAGATCCTTTCTTACTGATGATCATCTGTCAGCTGTGCTTCGCATCTCAACCTCAAACATTCACCCTGACTTTGATGCACTTGTTAAAGACCAACAGAGACTAGATTTCTCTCACTGAACAAGAAAAAACTGAAATGAGTGACAAGTGAAAATGTTTTAACTACAAATGTAGGCATCATTATTTTTCTAATATGATGTATCTTACTGAATTTGGCTGAAAATGGTCACTAATGTAATGAATCAAAAACTGTTCAAATGTTCACATTTTGTTAACCATTATTTTAGGAAATTTTATTGAGTAAATGTCATTTTTCCTAAGACAACCTCTCTTTTTCATTGCTCAATTTTAACTTATACTCTTACCAGTCTTACCAACTAATCAAAACAATTAATATTATGCAGACTTTTGTCCAGCCTTTTGGTCCGGCCCTCCATAATATTTTCTTGTTCTCATATGGCCCCATGTAAAAAATAATTGCCCACCCCTGATCTAGAAGGTGAGGCTAGAGATGAGATAAAGTATCGCTCTGGCGCTGAGAGAGAGGACCCTGCTAGAATACTTGCCATTTTACAGGAGTTGTACGGGTGCTCAGATTCCTATGTTGCTCTGCAGGAGGCTTTCTTCTCGAGGAGACAGGAAGAGGGAGAGACTCTTCAGGAGTTCTCTCTCGCTTTGCTGGGTCTCATGGAGAAGGTGAAGCAGCGTGCACCTGCTGCTGTGCCAAATGCTAAAGCTCTTCTGAGGGACCAGTTTGTTGAGCATGTGTTGAATAGTTCCTTGCGTCGTGAGTTGAAGCAATTGGTGCGTAGACAGCCTGACTCCATTTTGCTTGATGTCAGGGCAGAGGTGATCCGGTGGGAGCATGAGGGTTTACCTGGTGGTGTGAGGAGCTGCAGTTACTCGGTCCCCTCAGTGCTTGGTGTTCAGTATGGTGTTCAAGGTGGCCCTCAGGCGTCCGTCCCCGTATCCTCAGTGTCTGAGATGAGCGAAATGAAGGAGATGTTAAAGCGTCAGCAAGAGCAGCTTAATCAGCTTACTGAAAGCATTGCTCGGCTGCAGAACCCCCAACAGTATAGTCGTCCACCTCGCTTCTAAGCTGATTTCATCGTGCCCCCATTTAGATGTGGACATGGGTGGGATTAAAGTCCCTTGTTTAGTGGATACTGGTTCTATGGTAACCACAATTTCTGAGGGCTTTTTCCGCCAGCATTTTGAGCCTTGGGGCCAGGAGCGCCTCCGATCATGTCACTGGTTAGAGCTTAAAGCTGCTAACGGTCTGGCTATTCCCTATCTTGGCTACCTGGAGTTTGAGGTAGAACTTTGTGGCAAGTTGATACCCCACTGTGGAGTGTTGGTTGTGAGGGACCCTCCTGGTGGTGGGCCTGCTCTAGTGTCTGGTGTTCTGGGGATGAACGTGATTCGTAAATGCTACCACGAGCTTTTTGTGCAGCATGGTGCAGTTTTGTTTGCACAGCCTTGCGTTTCAGGGGCCCCTCAGTCTGTTGTGCGAGCATTGCAGGAGTGTCATTATGCCAGCACTCAGGCTCCTCGGGACAGTCCAGGGAGGGTGAAGGTCAGGGGTAAGAAGGCCTGGCGGATTCCTGGCGGTGCCATGAAAATCGTGACCGCCACGTGTTCTGAGCAGTACTCAGGTTCCACCGTTCTTTTTGAGCCCCTGGATTCTGGTTTGCCTGATGGGTTGCTTGCTTCCCCTGCCCTGGTTCAGGTAATCCGAGGCACCACCTACATACCTGTGGTGAATGTAGGATCCACTGATATGCTACTGTATCCCAGCACAGCTGTTGGCATGCTGGACTTTGTGAATGTCGTCAGTCTTCCTGCGGGGGTCACCGAGGTACCATCAGTGGTGGCCACCATGTCCTCCCAGACAGTTTCACCTAGTGCACAACAGCAGGTGGAGGACATGGACCTGTCCTCATTGTCTGTTGAGGAACAGGGTCAGGTGCGGTCTGTGCTTGGGCAGTACACCTCTGTCTTTTCAGCTCACGATGGAGACCTAGGTTGTACCAACCTAATCTCCCACGACATTCCCCTGGTTGATGATGATGATGATGGCCTTAAGGCTACGCTTAGTAAGTGTTCTTTCTTCCAGAAGAAGGTGGGTTACTTGGGCCACGTGATTTCCGGTAGTGGCGTTGCTACAGATCCGAGTAAAATTGAGGTGGTTGCTGATTGGCCGATTCCCACCACTGCCTCGGAGCTGCGGTCTTTTCTGGGTTTCGCCAGTTATTACCGGCGCTTTGTAGAGGGTTTTGCCAAGCTGGCAGCTCCTCTGCATAAGGCTGTAGCTGACTGTGGCAGCATTCGGACTGGTAGGAAGTCCGATCGGGGGGTTTTGTGCTGGACTGACGAGTGTCAACAGAGCTTCGACGCACTGAAAACTAGGCTCACCACTGCACCAGTGTTAGCCTACGCAGATTTTTCCCTCCCGTTTATACTGGAGGTGGACGCAAGCCATGGTGGCTTGGGAGCAGTGCTCTCCCAAGAACAGGCAGGGAAGGTGAGGCCGATAGCCTACGCTAGTCGAGGCCTGAAACCCACTGAAAGGAACATGGTGAATTACAGTTCCATGAAGCTTGAGTTCTTGGCCCTTAAGTGGGCTATGACAGAGAAATTTAGAGAGTACTTGTTGGGCAATAAGTGTGTTGTGTTCACAGACAACAACCCCCTCCGTTACTTGTCTTCTGCTAAATTGGCTGCTACCGAGCAGAGGTGGGCAGCCCAGCTGGCCTCTTTTGATTTTGAGCTCAAGTATCGGTCAGGCAGAAGTAACACAAATGCAGATGCTCTCTCCCGTCAGCACCCACCTGGCCCCCAGGATGTGGAGGCTATGCTCCCAGGTACCGCTATGCCTCAGCCTTTGCAACAAGCCTTGAAGTTGAGGAAGGTGGAGGCCATTCAAGCTGCCGTTGTAGCTATGCCACAGCACACCTCCTCTGAGCTTTGTGCCCTCCAACAGGCTGATCCTGTTATCCAGGAACTGCTGGAGTTTTGGGGTAAAAAGCAGGGTCCCAGCCGTGAGGAGCGGGAACGACTGTCGCGGGCTGCAGTGGTGCTGCTTCAGCAGTGGGACCGCCTGGTTGAGGAAAATGGCGTTCTGTATCGGCAGGTGTTCCGCCCAGATGGCGCTGAAGCCGTGTTTCAGCTGTTGTTGCCTAATGCGCTGCATGGTGAGGTTTTGACCCAAGTTCACCAGGAGCATGGGCACCAGGGAGTGGAGCAAACGTTGGCACTCCTGCGGTCTCGATGCTACTGGCCCGGCATGTCCGTTGATGTGGCACAATGGTGTCAGACATGTGAGCGGTGTCAGGTTGCCAAGGATGTCCACCCCAAAGCTAACAGCTATATGAAGCATTTGTTGGCGTCACGCCCTAATGAAATACTTGCCATTGATTACACCACTCTAGAGCCGGCCCAGAATGGTGTGGAGAACGTCTTGGTGATGACAGATGTCTTCAGTACACGGTAGCTATCCCGACCCGGGATCAGCGTGCCGCCACCGTGGCTAAGGTTCTGGTGTCGGAGTGGTTTTACAAGTTTGGGGCCCCCGCTCGGTTACATTCTGACCAGGGCCGCAATTTTGAAAGCTCTCTCATTCAGCAGCTGTGTAACTTGTACGGCATCGTGAAATCCCGTACTACTCCTTACCATCCTGAGGGGAATGGTCAATGTGAGCGGTTCAACCGCACGCTCCATAACTTGCTGCGCACACTGCCTGTTTCCAGAAAGAGGGACTGGAATGCATGTCTGCCCCAGGTCCTCTACTGTTATAACACCACTCCCCATCAGGCTACAGGAGAGTGTCCCTTTTTCCTGATATTTGGTCAGGAACCCAGACTGCCAGTAGACTTCCTGTTGGGTAGAGTTGAAAGCCCGGTTGGTGGGTCTGTTCATGAGTGAGTTCAGGAGCACCAAGCCCGTCTGCAGGTGGCAGTTGAAGGTGGACGGGAACGCTTGCAGCGGGCTGCTGACCGTCGACGGCGTGTCCATGACCAGCATGTTAAAGATGTACCGCTGAGTGAAGGTCAGTTGGTATTCTTGCGTGACTTCAGTGCAAGGGGGCCTCATAAGACCCGGGATCGGTGGCATTCGGTGAAGTATCGAGTGTTGAGGGCACCTCACGAAGGTGGCTCGGTGTACACCATTGGGCCAGTAGATGACCCGACCAAGGCTAGACAGGTCCATCGTACCATGTTAAAGGTTGTGGTTGGGGTCGATTCATCTGAGTGTGCCCCTCCTCATAACTCTCCGCTTGTAGAGCAGTTGTTACCTGAGGAGGAGTGCGCCCTTGAGTATGACTTGCTGGTTGTTGGGCAACATCCCTCTGTGGCTGCCTTTGTCATGCCCTCCACTGGATTAGCCACAGTGATCCCACCGGCGCCCCAAATGCCTGTGCCATCATCCAGCTTCAACCCTCCTGGTTGTGGCCCTTCCACAGCTGTAAATATTGGAGCATCGACATCTTCGGCTGCTCCTCCAGTTAGTTGTTCTGGTTCCGACCAGCTGGCCCGTCGCCGGACTCCACGGTCAACTGCTGGCCACCACTCTAATGTACATCATTTGCCACGGCGAACCGGAAATGCACAGGCTGCTAACCCTTCAGCTGCTGTGTCTAACGCAGTATCTGCTCTGTTTAGACCTTGGAGCTAGTCTTTAGTGCTCGCATTGATTTGTCCATCGTCGGGGCGACGATGCAAGAAGGGGGGGTAGAATGTAGCAGCATAGAAATTGGTTTCTCTGTACTTCCTGGTTGGGTGTCGCTCCCAGGTGGTGGGTGTGTCACTCTAGAGCGCAGCTGGTAGTCATGTATTGAGCTGGGGTCACGTATTTAAGCAGTGACCTCCCCCCTGCTTCCTGCTCCCCTTCCGTTGTGTCACTTCCGGGTCATAGGTGTTGTTTTGCTGTCTGCGACAGGTACGTTTGCTCTTGCTTCAACTTACTGGTTACTGGTCGTATTGATTGAATGCTTATGGCGTTTATTTTGCGCTACAGAGTTGTTGGTGCGCCCCGCCGTTGAGTGCGTCTTTGGCTTGTGTGCCGCTCGCTTGGTTTCGCTGTGGTAAGTGTTCCCTCTCTCTCAGCATTAGTGTATGCTATGCTATTGGCTAATGCTGGTGTGGTCACAGGTTAAAGCGCTGGTAGCTGAGTTGCTGGGGTGCATGGGCCCCTCTCCCTCCCTCCTCTGTGCTAATGCCCTGCGGATGAAGGTGATATTTTGGAATCAGCTGATATTCACCGCCGCTACCGAACATCATCAAAACGTGACGAGCTGCTGCGCTGCTGCTGTTCTGTCTCCGGCTGCCACTTTTTCATTGTTCGTGCTGCGCTGTATGCCATTTTGTGTGCTGCTTTTCCGCACGGTTGCCTCTGGCTGATCGCTACATTCTGTGCCCTGCATGGTTGTATTGCAAAGCTAGCCGCTCTGCTTTCTCTCTATACAAAGACCGGACTGTTTGGGTATACACAAGGCTTTTAGCCGGGGTTAAAATCCCCTTCCCGTAATTGTGTGGATGATTTGTGGTTTATTTCGTTAGTTTTCTTAGTTTTGGATTACTCCCATTATTAGTTTGGATTAATTATTAATATACGTCTTTTTTTTTGATTACTTCTGTTTGTTCATTTTGATTTAGTTATTTTAGTTGCCCCCTTCAGTCCTTATTTGTTTTTGGGTTAATTTCCATATTTCTCCTGTGGTTTTATATTAAGACAAGTTGGTTTTTATTTTCAGTTGTTTATTTTCCTGATTTCCCTTCCACTAATTGTTTTATCCCTTTTCAGTTGCTGAGGTCGGTGGCGGTGCTGGTGGCGGGATTCCCCCCCCTTTTTTTGCTGTGTGCTGTGCTCCCTGGGATTCAAGTTGTCACAACCGTGTGTGTGTGTGTGTTTCACGTAGGTGATTTTTGGTTTGCTGACTTCCTCCCCACTGGCCCCTGTCCATCCGGTAAGCCTCAGCCCTGATTAGGTTCCCCTTTCCCTCCCTGTATGAATGGTGTTTTCTAATGGTGTATTAAAAGTATTTTAATAGTTGAGTGTAAAATAAAGATCTATTTTCTTTACAAATTGGAACCACGTCTCTGCCCTTTTGAGTGTTACGAACCTGTGTGTCTAAATGTTATTATGGATGCGCTTGTGTGAGTACTCGCTGCCACATTATCATTCTAAAACAGTTCAGATTTGTCTTCACGGTCTTGCATAGCTTTTTAACATGTTTATCAAATTTGAGTTGGGAGTCCAAAATGATACCTAAAAATTTAAAATCACTGACTTACTCTATTTCCTCTTGATCTATTTTAATTGTAAGCTTATCTTTTGCTTTCCTTCTCATGGAAAAACACATTGACACAGTCTTTTTAAGATTCAGGGTTAGATGATTGTTTTTGAGCCATTGGGATACACCCTCCATTCCATTTGTTAATGTCTCTGCGGCTGCACAAGGGGTTTTAGCTGATACATAAATGATTGTGTCATCAGCGTACATTTGACAACGAGCTCTTTTACAGCATTCTGGATCGTCGGGGGATTGAATGTTCTGCATTGATTTTAACGCGTTGCTCTCTACATTCGAGTTATGACGCAAACCAGCCGGTTGCTTGGTCAGAAAAGTTAAAGGTTCTAAGTTTGTTCAGAAGTACTTCATGGTTCACGTGTCAAAAGCATTTTTAAGGTCTAAAAACACCGATTTCACTACATTACTCTTGTCTAGTGAGCTCTTGATGTTTTCAGTGAGGTAGCAGGTGGCCATTTCCGAAACCCTAACCTTAACCCACCCTTGACATAATGGACAATATTGTCTATCTTGGCATTCATAAAAATATACTTTCACCACTAAAAAATCATATTCCGTCATAGCAACAAGATAAACCCGACAATAGCCCTAAGATATGCCTATACAGCAGTGAAAACGTTGCTCACTGAATAATGAAATAAACGAGAAAAGGTTTTTTTAAATGATACCATGTCATTCTACAGTCAATATCTGGGACTAAATATTGAATAAATATAAAAGCTTACTGTTGGTTTTACGTGTAGAGATGTCCCTTTTGAGACTGCGTGGTCATATATTGTCTTGGACAATCCGTTTGGGAAATATATGCGCATTTGTGACGCCTGGGAATCTTCCAAAATAGCTGTGCATAATACCACACCTGTTGTTTACCTGTTGTCGTCGCCCTTTTTAGTACAGTCGGGCTTGATTGACAATTCATTTATTCAGTCGGCGAGAGTATACGCTTTCTAACGATGTATAACATGTATAATTCAGCTTTTGGAATAGCGTTTTATAGGTCAGCGTAACAGAAAATATTCTTAGCATCGCATTCACTTACGCATTCACTCTGTTAGCAGAAAAATACGCTGCACCTAACGAAACGTGGTCAACAATATTTCGTAATTTCTTGGAAAATACTATTATTATTGAGGACTTCTGAACATAGCTAAGATATATGTTTGCTAATAGACCTAGCTGATATCGTTTTCTGGAGCAAAACAGAAGCAAATAGAACAGTATCATTGATACTGTCTCTGTCTCCATCTACTGAACATAGAGGAGATTTCATCATTGCTATGTAAGTATTACTGCTCAAAATATTTTGGTTATATACGTTATTTTTGAAATTGAGTATCTTTAAATAGGTTAGTGGTGTTATATAATGTGAATATTTCACACTGTAATGTAAGCGTTACATGCTGTAGCTTATTCTTCTGCCTAGTTGGCTTTGCAGATGTTAGTCCAGGATAGTGTTCATTGTTCTCGGCTAGAAATAGCTGTACAAATAAGTAATTGTACCTTACTGAACCCGTGTTCAGCAGTTGTCTACGACCATGAAAATGCACTTTTGTACGTCGCTTTGGATAAAAGCGTCTGCCAAATCAATGTAATGTAATGTAATGTAATCTAGGCGCCGAGATATCACACCGTGGGGGGTTCACACCGCAAGCATAGTTAACAGCGAATGAACATTCGTTATTATGCCTCTACTACATGCAAGGAGGTTGTTAATCCCCCCAGTGTCATCTATAGCTTTGATCTTAGAATTATGAGTATCTGGCATGAGGGGTCTGGCGATCCTGAAGGGAAGTGGAAGATAGTGTTGGAATGTTGAAAGTAACAGACACAGGCTCATTTGGGAGCTTATGCAGAAATAGAGCATTTGAGCCCTCAGAGAGAGGACTGCAGAGAAACAACTTACAACTGCCCTACCGTTGCATTATTACTGATATTGGCTTCTTTTCTTAATGTACACATAATAGGAACACATACAGTGGGCTCCAGAATTATTGGCACCTTTGATAAATATGCACAAAAAATGCTAAAAAAACTGCTAAACTAAAAAAATAATAGTTATTGACAAGCTTTATATTCCAACATGTGTAAACTAGTGTGCTTAGTTAATGATTCATTGGAATCAACCAAACTCTTAAATTTTTTAAATAAAAAAAAAATATTTCCCCAAAAAACAGGTTCCACAATTATTGGCACCCCTGGGTTAATGCTTTGTGAAAACATCTCTGGCAAAGATGACAGCCATGAGTCTTTTCCTATAATTTGTGATAAGGGTAGGGAACACGTCAGGAGGGATTTTTGACCATTGCTCCATGTAGAACTTTTCAGAATTGTTGATATCTTTGGGTTTGCTCTTATGGACCCCCCCCCCCCCCCTCTTCAGTTCAGACCACAGGTTTTTAATGGAATTTAAGTCTGGAGACTGAGATGGCCATTGGAAAACATGGATGTTGATTTCACTTAAGCATTTCTGTTCAGATTTTGATGCTTGGAGTCATTGCCCTGCTGGACAATCTCCCTATGACTAATTCCTAGCTTCTTAGCAGAGACAACCAAATTTTCTGCCAGAATTTCCTGGTACTTTGTTGAATTCATTGTGCCATTGATCTAAAATAGTGCCCCGGGACCACTGCCAGCAAAACATCTCCAAAATATCAATGACCCACCTCCATATTTGACCGTAGGTATGAGGTGCTTCTCCTGTATGCATTCCTCTTTTGCCACCAAACATGTTGATGGTGTGTATGGCCAAAATGTTCAATTTTGGTCTCATCTGACAACAGAACTCTCTTCCAGTCATAATTCCAATGAGGTTTAGCAAGCTCCAGATTCTTGGTTTTATTTATTGTGCTCAGTAAGGGCTGTCTTCGTGCCACCCTTCCAAAGAGTTAGTTGATATGGAGGTGCCATTTTATGTTTTTTTTTTAGACTTTTTAGACCACAAGAAACAAACCAATCTCTGCAATTCTTAAACAATGATCCTTGAGTAATGAATGGCCTCCCTCACCATCTTCCTCACTGTCTGTGGGGATACCATGCACTTGCTTCCTCTTCCTGGCAAATTTGCAACCATTCCATATGTTTTACACCTTTTTATCATTGCCCTTACAGTGCTAAGTGGTATGTTTAACTGTCTTTTTTTGTACCCATTACCAGACTTGTGACGGTAAATTACCATCGGTCTCTTCTGAATTGACAGTTATTTGGCTTTTCCCATGCTGATGGATGACAAAGGGATTTTGTATGCTTGTTACATAATTTTTATTCTCTAGTGAAACTGGAAGTGATGGAATGACACAATATAGTTCCTTTAGACTGAGATGAACTAAATTAAGTAAAATTGTATTGCCAATTTCATTTTGTTTGATTTTACTTACAATAATTGTTAGGGGTGCCAATAATTATGGCACCTATGGTTTTCAGAAAAAAATAGATTACTTAATAAAAAACATTGAAGCATGAGAGTAAATGTATTGAAATAAAAGTATATAGTTTTCCCATATGTTTGAACATAACATATAGATTATTATCTGTGTCATTTATTATATGCAGCCTTTTTTCTTCATTTTTATTATGGATGCCAATAATTCTGGAGCCCACTGTAGTTGGGATTAAAATGACAAGATGGGCTTCCTGATCCTTCCTGAGCTTAAATTTACATAGTTATATTTTCAGAGTGACACATTTGTGGCAAGATGCTGGTTGGTGGTGTGGTCCTTGTTTGGCTTTTTCAGGATGAATGATGTGAACAAATTGAATTGTGTGTTAGCCATGCAATATACAGTCATGGTAAAAAGAAAGTACACCCTCCTTAAATTCTATGTTTTTATTTATCAGGGCCTAAATAACAATTGTGTGGTCCTCACCAACTTCTATAAATAAAAAAATAACATCAGGTGACAACAACAAAAAACAACAGATTTCAATATGTAGTCATTGTTTCTCAAAAGTAAATCAACATTCAGAAATCAGGAGGGAAAAAATAAGTACACCCTTCCTACTTCCACAATCATTAAGAGAGTAATTAGCAGCCAGGTGTTACTAATCAAATGCACAAGATTGGTTAATCATCAAGAAGTGTGACTACTTCTATAAAAGCAGAACTTTTGGCAGTTTGGTGTTCTGGAGCACTCAGGTGTGTGTCTACATCATGCCAAGAAAAAAGGACATAATGATGCTACCCATACTTTCAAATGTAATATCAAAATGTAACTGATTCTTATCTCTACTATCTGTAATACATTTCCAATATTTCTATCTAACACAGTTTTATGATACATTTAGTGTGAGGGCATTTTTTTCCTGAAACCAAAATTTTTTATTCACAAAAAAGTAACCTTTCAGATGTTTTGACATACTGCATCAATTCAGGTTAAAAAAACAAACATTTCGATCTTACATTTTTGTGTCTGCGACCTTCAAAGGACCAGAAAATATCTGTCTGCCAACCCACCATTGTGCCAACAAATCTGGGTCTCCCCTATATGCTTCTCCAGGACCAGGATTGAGTATTGCTGTAGTAAAATGAAAAAAGCAACCATATAAAGTAGAGGGGTGTCCAATCTTATTGAAAAAGGGATGAGGTGAGTGCAGGTTTTTGTTTTAGCCCAGCACTAAGACACCTGATTCTATTTAAAGTCTTGACTGAAGACCAGGATTAGTTAATGAGTTGAATCATTAATTATTTTTATGGAACTTTTTAAAGTTAAATATTATACAACTGCTCTCATTTTTTCATGTGAGCATTCCCCACTATTTCCAACCAAACATATCATGCCCGAACACTTAAAAACACTGCAGCATGTTAAAGAATCATGTAAAAAATTTGACTTGCATAAAGCATTATATAAGCAAATATATATAATGTAATGGCTTGGCACATATAGTTCAGTAAGTGCTGAATGTATACGTTCAATAGCCAATGTTTCTAATTGTATGTGGTTTCATCTCATACAACGTATCTGTTGGAATGCAAGTAAAAGCGTATGGACAGCAGCTGTAGTAATTAAGTACCCCTATTTCTGTGTAACTAGCCCCCATGTTCAGTCTTAGAATGGACTCCCTAACCTACACTTGGCTATAATTGGAAGTTTTCCACATGACGACTGAATGAATCTCATAGGCTGGACCAACAGCTCTTTGACTCTGAGAACTATATAAACTCATGTATTAGACTTCATATTTTTGAAGATTGTACTTTCCCGACCGGATGTATTATTAAATTATAAAAAAAGCTCCTGACTTTGTCGTTTGTTATCTTTATCTTCAACACCATAATTTTCGGTAAGATATTCCTGTACACGGATATAAGTAATCAAACTGAATTTAACATGTGATATTTGTTTATCAACATTGCAGTCAATCATCATCTGTGCTTATTTTGTGACAGTTACTTTATGAACTTAGATTATTGAGGTGGTGCAAATGGTATAATTGTTTGAGAAGGAGCTTGACAAAGAGGCTATTGCGACCTCTAGCAGGCAGAGGACTGAAGTACCATATGCGAAATCAAGGAGAGACAAACTAATGGCTTAGTTATACCACACAGGACAGGTGATTATTAAGATGTCTGATTTTTGTTGGACATGCATGTGGAAATGGGGATTTCCTCCTGATGTAAATGAATTGCATGACTGATGAAATATTCCATTAAGTTGGAAGTGTTTCCCCTTTACACATACATTTTCTGTAGTATTTTTTGCATTTCATGTTACCTCCATCAAGCTTCGAAAAATTAAAACAAAATCATTGTTCTGTGCTCCCTTATAATCACCTAGCTGTGTGATTGGTGCTATTCACACTATCCAAGAACATCAATCACACAAATTGAGCTGCAGACAAGGAAGCATGAAACAAACATACCTGTATGGGGAGCAGAAGAAACAATGGGTTTTTGCTTGGGTTGTTGATGGGGATGTGAGATAAAAAGGAGAGGATATTAAGTTCTGAACTTGACTACACTTACAAACCTGCAAGCCTACCTGCTAACATGACCAGCTACCACCTGCTATGGATTTCCTACCTGCAGGCCCGGCCCGTGGTATAGGTGGTATAGGCGAATGCTTTTTAAAAAAACTTTTACTACTTTTTACTAATACTATTTTAATATAATTATTTCGAAATATTACACATGTAGCCCTCCTAATGCCCATCAAGACAGTAAGGGGCCATTTCCTGAGTTCGTATACACTTAGCATAAAGTAATATTGACAGGTATATATTAAAATAAATCAGGTAAGAATTACTAGCTAGCAGTGGGTGAAGACACTTAGAGCTATTTGCTTTTTAAAAAACCCCAATATTTATTGGTAAATGAAAAAAAAAAAATTATAATAATACAGGTGTTGACCACTAGACTGAGTGTAATTAACAGTTTGGTTCTCAAATTAGAAGGTATTATTTTCATAAACAACCCAACTTAAACTGGTGCAGTCCTCAATGTGACTGAATACTTTTTAAACAAATTACTGCATAGAAAGTAAATAATACAATTCTCAAATAAACCTTTGTAACCAAATACTCAGCAATACCCCTACTGGGTAATTCACATAACTACCAGTTTCTAAAACAAATTAAAACAGTATGTAGGCTATATTTACACAATTATTGCCCTGCAAAGCCTTCAAAATGGTATGTTTCAAGTCACATATATTTTCTTTACCCTTTACCTTTAAAGGAATCAACTCAAGAACAGTTACAAACCACAGAAAAAGAAAATGCACAAAGTAAAGTACAAAAGCTGGCACTGGAAAATTATACTGTCCACCCAAATAAAAGAAAACCCCCGTTGCAGGCCTGGGCTGCGTTTCCCAGAGTCTCCTTAGCGCTACATGCGTCGTAAGGTATACCTTAAGCTCTTCCTTTAGGTCTCGAGCTGTTTCCCAGCGTCTCCTTAGCTAAGGTATACCTTAATTAAGCACATATCAAGATGCCTGCAAGGAGAGAGGGGATACAGCAGGCACACCAGGGTTTCCACGCTGTGGCTGGCATTCCCCAGGTGATTGGACTGGTGGATGGGACCCTAATCCCTGTGTCCAACCCATCCGTGGACGACCAGATGTTCATCTGTCGTAAGGGGTATTCCGCCATCAACACCCAAGTGGTGGTGGACCATAATGGGCTCATCGTGGACCTCGTGGCGAAGTGGCCAGGCAGCACGCATGACAGCTACATCTGGGCCAACTCAGCTGTGGGGCAGGATGCTGCCAGGGGAGTGTTCGGCAGGGGTTTTTTCCTCGGAGACAGTGGCTACCCCCTCCGAACCTACCTGATGACACCAGTGGCAAATCCTGTAACACAAGCTGAGCAGGATTTCAACGATGCCCACATCCGCACCAGGGAACTCGTAGAACGCACAATTGGCCGTTGGAAACACCGATTCCACTGCATTCATCGGTTGGCGGGAGGGATGAAGTTCAACCCTGCAAAGTGCTGTGCTGTCATTGTTGTAATAGCAATGCTGCACAACATTGCTGTGCGCGCACGAGCGCACATGCCTCCGGAGGATGAAGAGGATGATGACGCAAAGGTGACAACCTTCCTCCCCCTGAATATTGTGCAGCACAATATAACGCCGATTTTCAGGCCAGGCAAAATATCATCAACATTTTTGGCTGAAGTTGGACTCCTTTGTTTTTTCTCCACTTTTCCTTTGCAGTCACTAAACGGTCCATGTCCAGCACCAGTCACCCACACACCATCCAAACTCCCATTCCAGCAATAAACCCACCATCCAAACTCCCTTCAGTCAACCCCATTTCTCCCCACAATGAGCCCGCTGTTATCAGTGTGGACCCATCAAATTAAAATGCTATAATTAGCCTACCAAAACTTAAACCAGTTAATCAAGGTTCGCACGCGTAACCCGTGTGCGTTACCCACAGCGATATTCTCCAAGCACATGGCTTAAGAACGGTTTTATCTTAACATAAAACATTCTAAACAGACAATTTTATTTCCTATTCCAATGTTTGATAATGCAATAACTGACACGAAATACACTTGGGTCTAAACTATTCCCTAGCAACAGAATCCCAGTGAAACGCTCTATAAAAAACAAACAACATGGAATAGAACACAGGTGCTTTATTTGCAGAATGTAACAAAAGGTTAAGGTTTCCAAAAAGGAGCATGTTTTATCAAAGGAACAAAATTAATGCAAACAAAAAGATAGTATACCGCTCCTTTAAAAAAAAAAAAATTCATCAACGGGGACGTGGTCATGGATTTGTCTCATCTGCAAGGGAAGAAAAGTTAATTAGTGAAATTGAATGGAATACATTGCAGAATAGTAATAGGACACAAAAAACGTTAGACTTACCTTGAGACGGCAAAATGATGGGCACGGATATGGAGGGCCTATGAAACTGCGCCTCTGCCAAATCATACTGCCTCTGCAGGAGGTCCAGTTTTGCTTTTTTTACTTCCAGCACCTCCCGCTGGAGGTTGTTGGACATCTCCAGTTGCGCCTCGATGCCCCGCAGCACCACCAGCTTCTCCTTTTCCAAACAGAGAAGGTCTTCGCTGCAGCTGCAGGGCACGACTCTCTGCCTCGACATTCCACCTCGCATCCGAGGTGTTCTGGTGCGGGCTTCTGTCGGGGGGGAGTCGTGTGGGATAGGGGGAGAACCACAGCGAGAAGGCGACGAGGCATGCGAGCTTTGGGGTGGCGAGGAGGGCTCGGGGGGTGGGGTGGATGTCCCCTCACAAGAGGGCTGAAGGGTGGATGTCCCCTCGCCAGATCGGACATCAATGCCCCCCGAGATGCCTTTTTTTTATTATTGATTTTATTATTTTATTTTTTTATTAATTATTTAATTATTGAAGGGGCCTTTTCTTCATCAGGGGTGAGGCTGGATACTATGCTGGGTCCACCACCCGTTTTTGCCATCTCCCTCCGCACTGCCGCCCCTCGAGATTTGGCAAGACTGGCGAAGTCTTGCCATTTTTTCCTGACAACTGTCCAGTCTCTGGGTGGACAGGAGCTGGAAGCAGCCATTTTTTGGGCTATATTCTTCCAAATACCTACTTTTGCCTTATTGGGAACATTACTCCTGAAATTACTGAATAGGACGCCCTTGTTTTCTTGCACTTCATCGAGTAAGACGTGCATTTCCTCCTTCGTGAAAACCGCCCCTCTATGCCGTCTTGCTTTTGCAGCCATCTTGTCTTTATATGTGCAACTACCCACGGGTAATTATGTAGGCTGCAATTAGCCAATCCCAGTGCGTAATTAATTAAATTAGTAATCGGATGCACCTGCTATTAATTACACTAATCAGTGATCACACAAAACACGGCAATGAAACGCCACGTTGTGTGCCTTCTTTTACTTCCTTTAAGTGAGCCGTCTATAGTATTATGATAGGCTATCAAATGCTTTGGCAATATTTCATTTAATACCCTCTTTACTCTACTGACCCAGGTTTAAATGCCGTTGCATACGCAGTATAGAATTAATCATTATCAATTTCCACAGACGCGCTTTTGCCTTTCATCTACGATCATTTATGCACTGCAGAGAAAAGTCCGCGGGACAAATTAAAATTAGACCTTTGTTTCAATAAGAACAAAATAATTCACCCATATGTACCCTATATCCTTTTTCCTGGGCTTCCAAGAAGTCCCAGACTATGGCGTATATGTCCCAATTGATGCTCTTTATTTTATCTTTTGTAACCTACATTTATTGATTAAAACTATCACAAGGTCTCCTTTTGACTCTTAAAGAGATTAGCAGATAATATTTAGTAGGCATAGCTTCCTCTTCTGCAATATTAGATTGATGTAAAATGATTATGACAACACTTGTTATATTAAAACGTCATTCATAAGCCTTTACATCTGAGACAATCGATTCGCTTGGCATTGATTGATAAACTTTTCAGCACCACAGTGAAGGCCAGCTCCAACTTACGACGTACCTTTGAGGTGTCCCTTAAGGGAACTGTTAAGGTATAGTCAGGGAAACACTCGTAAAAAAGCGGTTTCCCTTTGAAAGGTATACCTTAAGAACCTTCGTAGAACGTTAAGGTACATCGAAACTCAGAAACGCAGCCCTGATCTGTTATGAAGAGCAAGGATCTCCGCTCATGTGAGCCAAATAAGGTGCGTCCGTACTCACAGTCTCTCTGCTGTTTGGTCTAGCTGGTACACCTGATACTGTAGACTGGATGAAAAAAGAACGCCAACATTCCCTCGTTGCCGGAGGAACCACTAGCTTCCCCTGGTAGCTTAGTGGCGCTATCCGGTTGGCGTAGATCCCACGTCGGCCACACAAAGGAACCCCAAGCTTTTCCTTGTAGCCCGGGGCGCTATCTGAGTGGCGTGTAGAATGCTGGTTCTAATCTCAAAGCTAAGCAGATGCGCGGGTGTTAGCCTGAATGGCTACGCGACTAACAAACTTTTAGTCAATACACCACACTACTCGCGACAGGCGAGCCTGGATAAAGGCAGTTTTAACTGTTACAGTAGCGTTATGGCAAAGCTTGCCAAACTAGCAATGCTATTTGCTTACTAGCTACATTAAGTGAGTGGTAAACACTGCACAGGTCACAATTCGATCACTAGCTATTTTACAGTAACAATAAAAAACAGTCTCTAATTAATTAATCTATTAAAATTAATTAATTAATCTATTAAAAAGCGCAGACTTTTTACTGGTGGTTGTAGAGTTGGACACTGTTATCTACCCTCAAACTTACTATTTTACTGGAAAATTATCACCGTAGTGTTTTCCGTGAGGACCTCTCTGTTCTCTGCCCTCTCGCATCTCTACCTCGATCTCTCGAGATCATCCTTATCTCCCCAGTCATTGCCCCACCCCATAACCAATGAGGATTGATAAATTACAGTGACAAGTTATAGTTATTGGGATGGCAGGTATGCCATCCCGCCAAGTTACGCCTTGGCGGGGGCATGCCCCATACCTATACAGCACCGAGAGTTTGGCACTTTTCAGGGTTCCCCACAGAAATAACCACAACAGCCACAGACACTCAGCCCTTAAAAACATTCAATTCTGTACATTCTGACCCCATTTCAACAAACAGAATTCATAAACAACTTCACATGTCCACACAATAAAGCCCCAAACTAAGGGGATTTTGCGTTTTCTCCTTCTTCTTCTTCTTCTCTTTCTTCTTCTTCTTCTTCTTCTTCTCATTCTTATTTTTCCTGCCGCCTATCCCACTAATAACATGTCTCCCCATTGGACATTTCACTGACACCAGCCAAATCTTCACCTACACGACCCAATCAAAAACGCGCATACACACGCAAAATACCCATACCTTTTTACTCTGAAACATTTCCAGTTTAATCAGCTAGTCCGCCTGTGGCCTAGTGGGCAAGGTTACAGTCTTGAGAACATGGGGTCGTAGGTTCAAGCCCAGCTAGGAACATGTTTCTTTCACCTGCTTCTACCCTCACTAATTATTGTCTACTACTTATCAATTATTGCTTTTGCACCATATCTACCCGCCGTTCACCATTCAGTTATTAACCGGCTACAATATTGCTAAGCCATATGCATTATCACTTACCGTCTGTACGTTCAGTTATTAACCAGCTACAATATTGCTAAGCCATATGGATTCAACGGGAGCTCTTCTGTGCTTACTGGCCTGTGTTCTTCTTTAAAACCACCGGCAGGTTTGCTAATGATATTTCACGCATTGCATAGCTATGGCATGGTGCTGCACTAACGAAGTCACAGACTGGTAAACCTCCGGTTTGAGGCTTGAATCCCGACTCGCCCTCAGGCAGATCATTTCCTCTTTTACACTAACGTTTTCTTACGGTTATATTTGCTTTACCAAAACTCACTCACGGCCACCCATTTGCATTTCATGACGGCAAATGTATTCCTTTTATTAAAAAGTTACACCAGTTCACCGCTGTGCCATTTCTAATAACTATATTTCTTTACTTGGCTACCGTACAAAACCTTCTTATCAGCAAACGCCACGTTTCTACATTCATGTTACCTCGCCCTGTTCTCTATCTAGCCACATAGGCTACAAACAATTACGACGTATGTATGTTCTGCAACTCCGCAATCGAAACAGCTAGTCCCCCTGTGGCCTAGTGGGCAAGGTTACAGTCTTAGGAGTACGGGGTCGTAGGTTCAAGCCCAGCTAGGAACACATTTCTTTAACCTGCTTCGACCCTCACTAATAATTGTCTACTACTTATCACTTATTGCTTTTGCGCCATATCTACCCGCCGTTCACCGTTCAGTTATTAACCGGCTACAATATTGCTAAGCCATATGCATTATCACTTACCGTCTGTACGTTCAGTTATTCACCGGCTACAATATTGCTAAGCCATATGGATTCAACGGGAGCTCTTCTGTGCTTACTGGCCTGTGTTCTTCTTTAAAACCACCGGCAGGTTTGCTAATGATATTTCACGCATTGCATAGCTATGGCATGGTGCTGCACTAACGAAATCACAGACTGGTAAACCTCTGGTTTGAGGCTTGAATCCCGACTCGCCCTCAGGCAGATCATTTCCTCTTTTACACTAACATTTTCTTACGCTTATATTTGCTTTACCAAAACTCACTCACGGCCATCCATATGCATTTCATGACGCAAATGTATTCCTTTTATTAAAAAGTTACATGAGTTCACCACTGTGCCATTTCCACTAACTACATTTCTTCACTTGGCTACCGTACAAAACCATCATATCAGCAAACGCCACGTTTCTACATTCATGTTACCTCGCCCTGTTCTCTATCTAGCCACATAGGCTACAAACAATTACTACGTATGTACGTTCTGCAACTCCGCATTAAAACATTACATTTAAAATCATGATTCACTCATAAGTATAACTACTAGCACTGAACATGAGAAAAACACATTAGTTCAATAGATTGTACACGTTATTTAACCCTCCACTTCAACAACTAATGTTAAATACAGACTGTTATATATACCGTTTGATAAAAAAAGTAAGCTCGCTCATGGTCACTTCATTTACTTCGCACTATAGTCTGTGATCATGTCAACCTTCACCTACATGCCCATTCTGCTAAAAAACATATTGTTTCAACTACGCAATTTCATCATTTCGCCTAATTTATCTCACACTTGTTATTTTCTCATATGCAAAGCCTGCTGGGACATATGCGTCTGCTTCTATTCTCCACTATCAACTTTTCCGGTTCTAGCTTAACAAAACAGCAAAGAGGATTCCTACCTGCAGATAAGCCTATCAAAATGCCTTATAAACCTTACAAACACTAAAAATGCATCTTCACGAAATAACAGACAACGGAGCAGGACAGAAGGGTACACAAGTTGCGACCTAGGCAGCTCTAATTCTACGGGCTTGCTGATTCTTTTGTCAATCAAGGCTCGTTGGATGCCCGTCAAATCCGTGAGTAGCCTACATAGCTACACTGGCCATATTTCACCTTTTCTGATGCGGTCACAATTACGCCACCGCACGATTTGTCATAGCCACTGTTTTACATATATAGCAAACCGAAACTGCTAAACGTACTCGCTCATCAGACTGTACAAATTCACACAATGATAGCCATAATCCACAACCGTTTCTTACAGGGTCACTTCGCATTTCTCACTCTCGTAATAAAACGCTTTGCAAAAAGAAATGATAAATATAAATAAATCTCATAAAAAACACGTTTTCAACGTACAAAAATGCCAAGTTACTCAAAAGTATTGATATCAAAATGACGCCAAGTTACGGTACTACAAACAATATAGGCTATCTTGCCTCACCGAAATTTCATAACATGTATTCCAAAGCAATGCTACCCAATATTTCCTCAATTCTTTCAAGTCACTTGGCCCTGTGTTTTGTAATCTTACCATATTACAATGTCATGCAAACGTTGTGTCAGATCAAAGTGTCAAATATTTCGTATTGCCTCATGGAGCACATTGAAATTCATGTAGAAAACTGCTGGTCAGTCACTACAGGAAGCATATTTCTCCAGAAAGCATATGTTTATACTTGCTTCTGAACTGAATTTGACTAAATGTAAAAGTGATTGTATATTTGCAACGTACAATAAATACATGTAAAATACATATTGTACATACATACATAGAGAACTTCTTTATCCCCATGGGGACATTTCCCTCGCAGCATGTTACATTCACATTTACGAACAGACATTTATACCAAGAAACATACAATCATTCACGCAACAGATAGGCTGGCCACCAAAATACATACATACCAATACAAATTGGACATATACACGCCTATTCAATCAATCTTGACTGTGAGAGAGCCATCCACACATATGTTTGGCCTGTCCATGTACTGCACACTTATATACACACAGGGCCAAGTGACTTGAAAGAATTGAGGAAATATTGGGTAGCATTGCTTTGGAGTACGTTATGAAATTTCGGTGAGGCAAGATAGCCTATATTGTTTGTAGTACCGTAACTTGGCGTCATTTTGATATCAATACTTTTGAGTAACTTGGCATTTTTGTACATTGAAAACGTGTTTTTTATGAGATTGTTAGTTATACTAATCAAAGAGTAGAAAAATCCATGCAGCTATACTATTAGATTTTGTCGCCACGTGTAACACAAGTGCATTTCACAGCAACTATACTATCCATACAATGTATCCAATATTAAAGTGCACGACCCCGGTGTAGCTCAACATAGCCCTAACGAGTGGGCTTTTACTGTTGGCCTGGAATGCAACATGACTGGGCTACACAAAAAAAGCCCACAACAACATAACTACATAGCCTAATTCAAATATATATATATATATATATATATATATATATATATCATGTCAAAAAGACCAAAGCCCTTTGGTACCCAGGGAAGAAAAAGAAGAAGAGAAGAGGAGGAAAAACTGGAAAAAGACAGAGGCGATGAATGAATAGTTTATCTATTGCATAGTAGTTACCGTTGGAGCAGAGTGTTAACTAGCTTACTTTGGACAGTAGTAACATTTGCTAATTTAGTAAATAGCTAGAGTTAACGTCAGTTATTCCCACCTTAAATTCATTAGGGAAAGTTGGAAAGACTATTCAGGTGTTTGGGGAATAACCTACAACATAATTTTGGGAAATACACTTTTTCTTTTAAGTGTGCTGCACGAACCAAAACTGTGGTTGGTAGTTCTATTTGCACCATTGTTAAGCAACAACCTCTGGTCGTTAATTCTATGAAACCAACGATTCTATCAAGAAAGAAAATTGTTCCTTCTTGTTTTATACCATACAATTAGCACCAATTTTGGTCATTTTTGTCATTACATTATTTAAGAAAACTACATAAAACCATAACTCAATCAAATTAATCTCCCTAGCTCCGTCTTACTTTTTAAAATGTTGCGGTCTCGCAGTGTAGACGTTGCATTTTTCCAAGACACTCTGAAACCTGGTTTGAATGGCAGTTAGCTTTATGATAGGTTCGCCGTTGTGGGGGGGGGAAACAGGCCCCAGCCTGGGCCAGAAATGCCGGGGTCGCTCTCTTCCATACTGTTGAATACTTCAAAAGTATGCACAATTCACAGAGTCTGATGTAACTGGGTTTATTGTAAGTGAATCAAAGATTACATACAAGAACCCGGGCTGATCTGTGCAGTTCAATACAAACAACAGTCGTTCACAAAGCAAAGACAAAAAATTAAATCATTCCCCAAACACTTTAAAATCCCCGCGGGCTAAACACTTCTTTTTATCCATTTCTGTTAGCCCCTCCCGTTGTGGAGCTTAAACTTGGTACTTCCCACTTGTTCGCTTTGTTTCTTAGGCTCTATTCTTGACACCATTATCTCCCAATTCTCAGACACCATTATTTCCGAGCCCCCTTCTTTCTTTATTTAAAAAAATAGGTATTCCCTTCTCCCATCTAAATCTCCCTCCCCTCTCTGTTGCAAAACATGTATTCAACTCCCCAACTTCCTGCTGGATTTTATCTCTTACGACACATTTGTGTGAAAGGCCTAGTTTGCGTGACAGAAGCTGTGTTTACATTATGTATAGGTTTTTACTGCATGTGTTTTGTATGTAGTGCTCACTTCTACAGATCATTAATATTTTGGCCAAGGTCCGGCCTTTGTTAGCTCTACACGCACTTCCTTTGTTAATAGTATAATCCATCATGGTGGTGGTGGCTGGTGCTCTTAAATACATTTTTTTCCCACATTGGGCTGGTGTTCTTGAATACATTTCTTTCCCACACCGTCACTTGTCACCTGATATTAAAATTCTGGGTTTTAGGTCAGAATGGTCTTACAGCATGCTTGTTATCCCGGCTAGCTAGCTATCTAACTACTGAATTGTATTCAAAACAGCGGTTTACTATAAACGGAATCGTTCACAAAGATACGGATCAAAATGCGTCCTGTAGCCATGAGTTCAATACAGAACGCCTATTCCACTGTCCAAATAAGGGATGATTCCACACTTTGCAGGATGGATAGCATCCCTAAATGAAGCCAGTAACTAGAACCGTGATTCAACGTTGCCATCTATTGTGAAATTGGACATTGAAAAGGGGAGGGGACGTAACAACAATTCAAAATCAAAAGAATAATGTTGTTGTTTTGACTTCTTTAGAATGCTAGATTTTGTAGCGCATTGATTTTAGAACTGTTAAGGCCGAGGTATCCCTTTACTGAGAAATAATGCCCACCCTTGGACCAATCAGAATCGAGTATTCAGCCAAGCCGTTGTATAAGTCTAGTTAGCCAACGTTAGCCCTGCTTTAATAGTCAATTAAAATGCTTTCCCTTTTCCATCCCCTTTTGTAATTAATAGTTGTAAGCCTTTGCATTTTCATTATTGATTAGTCTTATATGTGGAATTGGCTGCGATGCAAGGGGCACCAGCTAAAATCTTGCCTAGGGCACCAAATTGGTCAGGGCCGGCTCTGCCTACCTGGGTTTTCCAGACAATCTAGACACTCAGAGTGTAGCTTCACCACACGGCTATGTCCCTTCGTTACGGTTCTTTCTCTCTGGGTCCCAATCCACCGCATAGTTTTTCTGTTAATCTTGCAGCAGTGTTGTGCCTGTTAACATCACTTTACTTTGTATGGCTGCCTTTGGTTTCCTCAATGAACAGCATGGCTCTGAAATTTTCTGTGTTTGATCTTTTAATGCTCTGTTCTGCTGTTAAAACTGTTCCTGTGTGTCTTAACACCTTCGAGGACAATTTTATTGCCCCATGTTTATACTTCAGCTACAGCTTCAGATGGAATCCCACCTCTGTGGTCCCATGGGAATCTTGTCACACCATTTTACATCGGCATAAAAAATTACATCAATAGTAGGTGCCACCGTAGCCTGACCAGGATCAATGAAAACAAATTTATCTGCCAGTTAAATTTTCACTGTTCAACACCAAATTCATTAAACAATAAAAGTCTCCTACTTCGTGAGTTTTTCAGATAATAATCTCAACTTCCACTGCACAAAAACCTGCCAAAAATCATGATTACTATACACTTAACCAGGCTACACCAGAAGCCTACATGTATATGGACAAACCTCACCCAAATGGCTGTGGTGGTGGAATAGCCGCACCGTACAGGGGTGATATTAAAGCTAGTCTGTTGCCAAGTTTTTTCTGATTTCACAAACTTCCTCACTCAGCTCTGCACCATGTCCTTTTCTGTGCTTCTGCTTGGTGACTTCAATATGCACATTGGCTCAACAGACTGTCCACTGGCTTCTGAATTCCAGGATATTCTTAACTGCTTCAACCTCACTCAACATGTTGACCCCCCCACCCATAAACATGAACACACACTTGATCTTGTTTGCTCGGCTTTCATCCACATTTCATGCTTCCTTGGAAGTGTGGTTGGTTACTATCTCATCAGGTATAATTAAAGAGAAAAATACAAAATAAAGGAAATATACCACATGGTGACAATGACCGTTATTGCATTAAATAATTATCGTCACAATATATCACCCATCCCTACCCTTAATTCTGCTTGCTCATCATACTAATCTGACATCATCCAATCTGGCTGTTGAAATCCTAGGGTGCTGTTCTCTACCATAAGCAAGCTCCTACAACCAGCTGACAACCTTTCAAAATTATTTATTGTGCAAAATAAACAAACAAATGCAGTGCCTTTCTCTTATTTTTCACACCAAAATTTATGACTTCCATAACCAACTAGCCACATCCATCTCATTAACCTTTCAACCTGAGCCTGACATCACAACTCTGACCAGCAATCTCCTCACAAACCTCAAACGGGTTAACATCACTGACACCACCAAAGTGGTTTCCAGCACGGAACCCTCCACCAGCACCCCTGACCCAGTTCCTTCCACCCTGGTTAAGGCCTGCCTGCCCGCCCTCTGTCCTTCTAATTGTCTATATTGTTAACACTTCCCAAACTGCAGATCATGTCCTGCCTGCCCTTAAACTGGCAGCTGTGACACCCATCTTAAAAAGCCTGGTCTTGAGCCCAACATCCCAGACAACTACAGACCCATCTCCAATATTCCATTCATGTCCAAAATACATCATTGCCACTCAAGTCAAAGCCCACCTTAACAACAATAACCTGTACAAACCTTTTCAGTCTGGTTTCTGAGCACAGCACAACACTGAAATAGCCCTCATATGAGTGACTAATGTTCCCCTACTTTCCTACTCATACTCTCCTACTCATTCTCCTTGACCTGCAGCTTTTGAAACCATTAATCACAACATCCTCATCAAGCAAATTGAGACCTGCTAAGGCATCTCCAGTACCACGCTCACCTGGTTCACATCCTTCCTCACTGAACAACAATTTATCCTCATCAATTACTAAATCAGTCACTGTTCCAGTCACTCAATATATCCTTCAAGGTTCAGTTCTCAGCCAGCTGCTTTTCTTACTAAGCATGTTCCCCCTCAGACAAATAATATGCGACCATAGCCTGTAGTACCTCTGTTACGCTGATAATACTACGCTGTTACGCCCAGCTATAACTCTACACCAACCCCATCACATCTATCCCCTTTGTCACCCTGTCCAGTTGCCTTACCACCATAAAAACCTGGATGCAACACAATTATCTAAAGCTCAACGGCAATAAATACGAAATTTTACTCACTGGTCCGAAATCCCATTCCTATGCTGAAACAGAATTCTCCCTCGCCTTCGATGGGCGCAACATCTCACCCTCCACTCATGTCCACAACCTTGACATCATCTTCTTTGACCACATTCTCTCATTTGAATAGCACATCAACAACACAATCAAACTGCCTTCTTCCACCTCTGCAATGTCTCAAGCCTCCACCCATCTCTGTCTGAGTGTATATTACAGACTCGACTACTGTAATATACTGTAATTCTCAGTGGCGCCACCACCAATATCCTCAAGAAATTACACTATGTACAAAAGTCAGCCACCTCTAGGGAACACATGTCTGTCCTTCAGAAACTCCACTTGTTATCCACCAAATACAGAATCATCTCCAAAAATCCTGCTCATCATATACTCAATCAATCAAATTTTACTTTTATAGCACATTTGACAGCAATTGTCAAGATACGCTTCACTGACAACCCTCGCCTAAACCCCCACAGGAGCAAGCCTAAAGCAATAGTGGCAAGGAAAAACTTCCTGTGGCAGATGTGGAAGAAACCTCGGAAGGAACCAGGCTCAAGGGGGAAGCTCATCCTTCTCTGATCGGCTCAGGGTGGTGACTAACATAGTCAGTCAGTCAATGTTTACATCGATAAAATTGGTGGCAACTAAATGACAGTCCTGAGGTAGCGGCTCAGATGATGGGCGGGGCCAGGTGATGGTGGTGGTGGGGAGCTGCAGGTGCCAACGAAAGTGGGCCGAGTGGAGGTGACGATGAAGGAGGGGCTGGACCGCAGTGGTGGGTGATTCCAGACAACAGCACTCGAAATTTGGGGCAAAAGCCCCGCCAGCAGCGTGGGGAGGAAAAATGAAATACCCATTAGGGAATGTGCAATAGAACAACAGCGGGTAAAGTGACAGTGGTATGAATTGGGGATTACAAAGTGGCCCTGCCAGGAATGTGGCTGCATAGCTACTAGGACAGGGATTGAGAGCCCATGCAGTCATGAGGGGGGACAACTATGCTCACCTATTAAGGGCTACCCCATTTAAAGTGGGGTCCTAGCTGATTGACAGGAGACAGTAAGGAAAGGATGCCACCCCACCCCATATACAAAGCCCTCCATAGCATGGCCCCTTCATACTTTGCTTCTCTTGAAACCCCACATTCCCACCCCCAGCCTCAGGTTCTCTGAAGCAAGCCTTCTGGCCCATATATCCAGATTCCAGGCTGGAAACCTGGGTGGACAGGGCTTACAGGGTGGCTGCCTCTGGCCTCTGGAACACTCCCTAGAGAGCTCAGTAATTCCACCCTCTGTCCTCCATAAAACTCCATTCAGACCTACCTTTTAAGAATTGCTTTTAATGTTCGATAGAAAGTTATTTTATTTGGGTCCCTCATAGCAAGTTACTCCATGTTGGATCTGGGCCAATTCTGGCCTGAAGTCAGCACTGCCAGGCTGGATTCGGCGCAGATCTGGCCCAGAGTCACTTGCTATCTGGGGTACGTATATTATATTTCATCTTCCTACCTTTGTAAAGTGTCTTTGAGTTCCTTGAAATGTGCTACATAAATAAAATGTATTATTATTATTATTATTATTATTATTACTATTGGGAGGGTCTTGTGTCACCCAGAGAAGTTGTTCTCTCCTCTCAGCTTAATTAGCCTCTGCACATCTTCATCTGTCCCAGCTATACAATGAAAGGATGACTTCAAATGTGGCTTGCTAGATAGCCATGTATCTGTCCAACGATGTTAGCTGTAACAAACTTAAGTTAATTTTAAAAATAATTAGTAAAAATAAGTAGAAAAAGGCAACCGCTAGCAAGGCAGTCAGTAGGTAGGTAGGTAGGTAGCTAGCTAACAAGTTAAGTTGCATTAAAAGTAGGACGCAATATTTGTTCAATGAAAAATCAAGTTAACGCTTTATAATATGATTTAATCTACAGCATTTATTTATATTTCGGGGGCAAAAAGAATTATTTTGAACATTAACATTTGCAGTTGAGGCCAAAAGTTTACATACACCTAGGCTAAAAACTTTCAAACTCAATTTTTCGCACATTTCATGTTACCATACATTTCCTGTGTTAAGTCAATTAGGATATCTACTTCCATAAATGGTAATTTCAAAATAATGCCTATTTATTTCAGCTTTTATGTACTATATCAAATTTTCAGTGGATCAAAAGTTTACATACACTTTGTTGGTATTTGGTGGCATTGGCTTTTAATTGCTTAACTTGAATCAAACGCTTGGGGTAGCCTTCCACAAGCTTCTCACAATACTTTGCTGGAATTCTTTCCCATTCCTTCTGATAGAACTGGTATAACTCAGTCAAGTTTGTAGGCCTCCTTGCTCGAACAAACGGATTGTCCAAGACAATATATGACCACTCAGTCTCAAAAGGAACATGTTTACACGTAAAACCAATGGTAAGGTATATGTATTATATGTATTCCATATGTAATCCCAGATATTGACAGTAGAATGACTTGGTATAATTTCAGGAAATTTGTCTTGTTTATTTAGTCATTTAGTGAGCAGTGTTTTCACTGCTGTATTTGCATATATTTGGGCTTTTGTTGGGTTTATCTTGTTGCTATGATGGAATATTATTCTTTAGTGGTGAAAGAATATATTTATGAATGCCCAGATAGACACTATTGTCCAGTTTGTCATGTGTGGGGGGTGTAGTTGCAGATGAGACTGCAGGGAGGGGGTGCTTGTTAAATGAACGACCGGCGAGACAATGGTGGCACTGTGAAACTTCGAAAAGCCGTTTTCTCCTTAGATAAGGCAATCTGCCAGTAGCCCTTGGTTAAATCCAGCATCGCAAAAAAACGAGCCGTGCCAAGCTGATCCAAGAGCTCATCGCCCCGAGGCATTGGATAAGCATCAAACCGTGACACTTCATTTACTTTTCTATAATGCACACAGAAGCGAATAGACCCATCAGGCTTACCTACCAGCACAATGGGGCTACTCCAGGGACTGTGGGATACCTCTATTACCCCCTGCTCTAGCATTGCCTTTATCTCTTTATTTCTTCTTGTGTTCAGGCAACCTATAGGGGCGGGTCCGCACCGTCACCCCCGGGGAAGTTTCAATGTGGCGGTGTACGGTGTCCTGGTATGGGGGAAAACACATCAGCAAAACGCTTTTGCAACAAGGCAAGGTCTGCTCTCTGATTCGGTGAGAGATGGTCATCTAAAAGGGGTGAGATTTGATTGGATGAATTTGGTACCTGCGACCCCAGCTCATCTCTCTCCTTATCCACTGTAACCAGAGAGATAGCAACCACCTCCTTCCATGCTTTCAGGAGATTGAGGTGATAAATCTGTTTTGCTCTGTTTTGACCACAAAGGGCCCTTGCCACTTGGCGAGTAATTTAGAACTAGAGGTAGGGAGTAACCCAAGAACTTTCTCTCCTGGTGAAAATTGTCGTAGTTTAGTTCCTCTGTCATAGTGCTGCTGCTGACGTGCCTGTGCCTCGAGCAAATTCTCCCGTGACAACCTACCCAGTGTATGGAGTTTTGCTCGCAGGTCCATCACATACTGTAATTCATTTTTACTGAGACTCGGACCCACCTCCCAGTTTTATTTAACCAGGTCCAATATCCCCCGGGGTTTCCTACCGAATAGTAGTCCACTATTCCCTATCCCGTGGAGGCCTGGGGAACCTCCCGCACTGCAAACAACAGAGGACCACTTATCCCAATTACGGCTATCTTCGTAAACAAACTTCCGGATCATGGACTTCAAGGTTCTATTAAAACGCTCAGCGAGCCCATCCGTTTGGGGATGGTACACGCTGGTTTTAATAGATTGAATGCCCAACGTACAGCTCGCGTAGAGTGCATAGAGACATAAACTGCGTGCCCTGGTCAGTCAGAATCTCTTTCGGGATTCCGACTCAGGAGATTATTTGAAACAATGCCTGCGCAACACTTTTTGCCGAAATGCTGCGCAAGTGAACTGCTTCGGGACACCGTGTCGCATAATCCACCAGAACTAACAGGAAGCGGTACCCCAGTGTGCTCCGAGAAAATGGCCCGATGAGGTCCAAGCCCACTCGATCAAAAGGGACCTTTATTTACGGAAGGGGGCGCAACGGCGCTTTTGGGATGGCTTGGGAATTTACTAGTTGGCACTCAGGGCACTCCGCACACCACCAATGCATGTCGGCCCAAATGCTCAGCCAATAGAAACGAGCCATTATCCGGTTTAGTGTTTTTTCCTACTCTAAATACCCAGCCATGGGGTTAAAATGAGCCGTCAGGAAAACCATTTCCCGAGAGCTTTTAGGCACCAGCAACTGGGTGATTTCCTCATCGGTCTGAGTGTCAGGACACACTCTGTATAACCTGTCCCTAATTATTACAAAATAAGGGTGAGTGAGCGTTGCATCAGGGCGCACCTGCTGACCATCAATGCACATCATGCGGTCAAAGGCTTAGCGTAGGGTGTTGTCCCGAGACTGCTCGAGTGGAAAATCCTCCATGGGGAGAAACACCGGTACCTGCGAAGTCTCCACCGGAGTCTCCCCTGGGACCGACTCCCCTCTGCTGCATCGGACAACCCTACGTCACCACTGACAGCAGCACACACATCACACAGCCCTGCCTGTCGTGAATGCACCCCCCCATTTTACCAGCTGCCTGGTGAAACCCCGCCCAATCAGTGCCTAAAATCAGAGGGTGCGAAAGGCGGGAGCTAACCGCAGCCTTTATTTTATGCTTTTTTCCTTGACAACAAACTTCCACAGAGACTATAGGGTACTTGTGTAAATCCCCGTGCACACACCTTATAGACACCCATGGCGCTTCTAACAAAGCCTCGGGTCGAACCAGGCTCCGAATCATGGTCTGCATAGCCCCTGAGTCCAACAGCACCTGGTGTTCACTCCCTTGAATCCTTACCGGAATACAATACGCTCCGTCTGGGTCGGGAGCGGAGGTAGGCGGACCGACAACACAAACCACCTGCCCCACCTCCATGAGCGAGCACTCGCGGCGCAGGTAACCCAGTTGTCCACATCGCCAACACCCCGGTCCGGGCGTCTGAGGAGCCCTCTGTGGGTTGGACCCCCCTGCCACTGAGCCTGGGGCTGGGGAATCAGAAAAAAACGGGTTGTTACGGGAAAACGAGGGGGTTTGGGCACGGGGAAGGGGGAGGAAGGGAATGAGGAGGAGCTCTTCTGCGCAGAGCAGTTTCTGCCCGCCCCTGCTGCTGCTGCTGCTGTGACTGGCTGCGGGGGTAGAGCGCCAGGTGGTCCTCTGCCAGGGTGACGGCGGCCACCAATCCGGTCAGTCGGTGGCACCTCAACCATTTTGCAGTCTCCCCCGGTAGGCCGTCTAGGAACCTCTCGAGGGTCACCAGCTCCACCACCCCGTCTGCTGACCGAAGTTCCGGACGCAGCCACCGCCACGCCATGTCCAGCAGCTTCGGCTGGTCCTCTCCTGTCAGGGTCGTCTCCCGAAACCGTCTCCGGTGTTCCTCCGGACTATATCCCAGGCGGTCCAGGACCGCCTTTCTCAGGGTCGGGTAATTGGCCCTCGATGTGGGGGGCAGGCTGTGTGCCACTTGTTGAGCTTCCCCTGTTAAGAGGGGCAGGAAGCGGACAACCCACTCCTCCTCTGTCAGATTTTTTAACTTTCAGCTTTTCTTACTTAGATGCTTTTCATGTTTAGAGGGATTATTTACCCTCTTAACCTCGTCATCCAAGCTGCCTAGTGGCCAGGATGCCAGTGTCCTGAGATTGCTCAACTCAAATATTCAGTGTTCCTGTAACCAAACTATGATTGATACAACAAACTGTGTTCTAGCTTTATTAGTGAACAATATATGACAACTACTCCAAATACAGAGTTTTCAAGTGCCACCATTATCGTGTAGTTTTTGTAGTTTTTGTTGTTTCATAGCAACAAGATGACACCAACAACAGCCCAAAGGTATGCCAATACAATAGCAAACAATGCTTTTTACTGAATAGTGAAATATGTAAGGAATTTTTGTGTAATTGTACCATGTCATTCTACTATAAATATCTGATAATAAATATGGAATAAATATACAGTCTTACAATTGGTTTTACATGTGAAGATGTCCATTTCACGATTAAGTGGTCATTTGTTGTCTTGAACCCGTTTGAGAAATACATACACAAAAAGGGATTGTGGGTAGGCATTTACACTGACCACATGCAAAACTCCACTAGCTTTTTATGCCATAGTAACTCTTTTCAGTTAATTCTGTTTTGATTGATAACTCTTTTATCTTGTAAGGAACAGTATAAACTTTCCAACAGTACATGACTGGTTTAAATCAAAGTTTATAACAGCGACTGAGAGACTCGCACAAACAGCAAGAATGTTTTCTTCATCATAGTGTTGCGCATCAAATGTAACATTGTGCAGTACTATACTAGCACTTGTTGAAGTGTAAATTTTTCCTTTGGTTTTTAGAAGATTTTACCAATTTTGCCAACTCATCTGCGTGACTAAAGCAAATTCTCTGGGGAGAAAGCATGAAGTCTACCAAGTATACATATGAACATGGTGAAGATGTTCATATTACTGCTTGTAACATTTAAATTATTTACGTTGTGTCATATTTGTGAAATTGACATCTGGAGTTATAAAGCCTTAAACAATGGATTGACCAGATGTGGCATCTGCATGAAAGTGTTAAGACAATGTGTGAAATAGCTATGCATGCTATCAAGCATACAATTCCCATGTTCATATTGTTCATATTTTGCTTATTGTGCTATATTTCAAACAATTTTTTAATAGAAGTAGATTGTATTTAACTTATCAAGTGAACAACAGAGGTGAATCAATAGGTTCCTAACTGGTGAAAGTTTAGACACCTGGAAATAAAATTCTGAAAGAAATTAAACATGTTCAACCTAATTAGAAGCCTATTGATTAAATCTTTCATTTGATCAAATTACACACTATGGTAATTTTATTTTATTTTGTGGGAATTTTATTCTTCATGGCATGTAAAGCTACATCTTGCATAATGCGACTTAAGAGGATAAACAATGCTTCTAATCATGAAACTCTGTCTCTCTATTCTCTAACTCTGTCTCTAATGCTTCTCCTCTGTGTATACGTATTTAAAATATTTACATATATAATATTTGAATATTGTAACTCTCCACTGTCCATCACTGTACATATTGTAATATATAGCATCACTTATGCTGTAGTACTTACTTTCCTGCACTTATCTGTAAATAATACTATATTTTGCACTTCTGGTTAGATGCTAACTGCATTTCATTGGCTTTGTACCCGTACTCTGCACAATGACAGTAAAGTTGAATCTGATCTAATCTAATCTAATCTAAAAAGATTGTTGCAATTCTGGGATTGCAATTGTGGTTGGAACAATAACCAGCATACACAGGCAGCCCCAGGACTGAGTTTGGGAACCACTGAGTTAAGGCATCCTGTGGTTCGCCTCCTAAACATGTGGTGTCACCAGTCTATTTCTTTTCACACAGCCAAAAATTGAAATCGGCGGAAGGCATCTTGTGTACGGATTTTGGCATGCAGCCCACAGATCGACCAGGCAAGCGAGCCATGAAACCTGGGCCCCTAATTGACTGTACCGTCCAGTCAGCTTATTATGACATATCTTACTGGCATGAATAGAACAGTTTCACAAGCTCTTTTCACTCGTGTCTCACAACTGAATGCCCTTGAGAGCATGGTATTTTCAACATCAACTCTATGAAGTCTAATAATGCTTTTGCAGTATTATATGCGTCAAGTTGTTGCTTCTGAGAATTGGGTTAAAATGTAATATAGGGAGGTCCAAGACAAAGGTTTAAGTGCTGCTGGCACACTGGTTCCCAGCTGGGTGATGGGTACCCGAGAGACCCACAGGCCCTGGCCTTTCCAGACCCTTCCTGCTACTGTGATTTTCCCTCTCTAAACTGACCCATTCACAGATGTGCACATTGCCTGTGACAATTTTCTCCAAAGTGATACAAGGTCTTTGCTATGGTTTAGCCCCAGTGGGCCTACACGTTAGGTGATCCAGGGGCCAAGTGCCTGACACCCCTGCCGCACAACTGATAAAAGCCACAAAACCGTAATGAGCTGCAAATATGTCCTGTCAACTGAGGAAACCTCACATTTCACAAATGTGGTTTGACCTTGACTCCCAGTTAGGAAACACAAAATTGAAAAAAGATTTGTACCAACATCATTTAGTTACAGTCATTACTGTGAACTGTGTATCAAACACACAATGATTGTTTTTAACTTACTATTTACATTTCTGTATAGTCAGTGAAGAACCAGTTTGTATTGCCCATTCAAAAACTATAAAATATATTCGGATCATACACAGGGCGGCACTGTGGTGCAGTGGGTAGCACTGTTGCCTAACAGCAAGAAAGTCATGGGTCTGAATCTCAGCTTGGGGCCTTTTTTTATGGAGTTTGCATGTTCTCCCCGTGTTCGCGTGTTTCTCCGGGTACTCCGGTTTCCTCCCACAGTCCAAAGACATGCAGATAGGCTAATTGGAGACTCTAAATTGCCCGTAGGTATGAGTATGAGAGTGAGTGAATGGTGTGTGTGCCCTGCGATAGTTTGGCGGCCTGTCCAGGGTGTATTCCTGCCTCTCGCCCAGTGCAGGCTGGGATGGGCACCCCCTGCAACCCTGCTCAGGATAAGCGGGTATAGATAATGGATGGATGGATCATACACAGCAGGTAAATGTACAGTATGTTACATAAAATTGAGGAGAGCAAATTAATTTTTTGCTAAATATATTAAATTCAACTTTGACTATTTCATTATAAAAAGTCAATTGAGGGATTCATTAAAAATGGATTACTTTTCTATCCCTCCAATAGTATTGTTCAATCTACATCCACAAGTAAATCAGTGGTAAAATATTCTCATTTTTGGGTTTCATGTTACTCTATGGTGTACTCTATTGCGTCAGTCTGAAAATGAACACTGTATCCATGTATTTGTGATGGCATAAAATAAAATTAGTTAAACAGCAAACTAGGTTTCAACATTGTTTCAGACTTCAACAAGCTACATTTACAACTTCTGGTGAATAATGTTCAGGTTTTGTCGGAACAGGTCTAAGCTCAGGTATAATACATTCCTAAATTAGGAATGTATTATACCCGCCCTTAGGGCAACATAGCTCAGGAGGTAAGAGCGGTTGTCTGGCAGTTGGAGGGTTGTCGGTTCGATCCCCTTCCCTGGGCGTGTCGAAGTTTCCCTGAGCAAGACACCTAACCCCTAATTGCTCCCAACGAGTTGATTGGTACCTTGCATGGCAGCCTTTCACCGTTGGTGTGTGTGTGTGTGTGTATGTGAATGGGTGAATGAGAGGCATCAATTGTAAAGCGCTTTGGATAAAAGCGCTATATAAATGCAGTCCATTTAAATTAAAACCCAATTCTTATAATATTAAATGATAACCCAAACATAACATTCCACATATAGTATATATCACATATAGAGTATATCCTGTCATTTTAAATCTGGATGTATTCAATAACCATATTGTAAGTTTAACAACCCAGATTAAATATACTGCAGTGGTGGGTAAAATATGAGTTGAGAAAAATAAGTCTAATTTCCTTATTGATTCAGGGAGGGTAAATGGGTTTATACTATTTAGATAAAGAAATCTTTATTGTGTTTGAATCTCTAAACACAGTTAAAGCTTTCATTATAATCTGTTTAAATTGTTAATTGTTCATCCTTACGGGAGAGAGTGGGTTACTGAATGTATTGTACAAACAATGATCCATCATGACTCATATGGATTAGCAACTTGTGATGTCAAGCAACCATGTTGTTGATGTATTGAAAACACAAATTCAATGTATTTGCTTCTTGATGGTCCATATTGCAATTAATGTTCTCTTAGCTTAATGGCTGAGTACCAAACCATGAAATTTTACTTCAGAAAACATTTACAGGCAAATGAGGGTTATTATCTGAGCTACTAACAGGGCATGCTGTCGTTACAAAGCTCCCCAACACCTGGATATTGGTTGCATTTTTTTAAATGACTGGTACAGAAGGTCACTCTAGAAGACCTAAGATGAATAAATTATTTTGGTCATTTATAACTGTGCACATGAGTGTGAGGCAAATATTGGAAATAATAAATATCTCAAAGCTTTGTTGCCTAAGGATGTATAGGAAGATGGGGTGAGATGGTTGCAGTTTCTTTATGGCTACAGTGCTGTATATCATTAAGGACTGCTAATGCATGATGTATTTACAGCTTAATTGATGTCTTCCACAAATCATGTGTGCCAAGAGCATTAAAAGTGTGGTTAATTTAGAAACAGGTTTTTTTAATGGCTGTTTAGACCTTTGCTAGCAGAACATGAACTTTCAAGCCTGTAACCACTGATCCGGCTGGATATACAGTTAAAAACAGACGTCTTATCCTGTCTGGGCATGGAAAGTGAGTGGCCTCAGGTGCTCTGAAATAACAGCCAGACCCTGCCCTTGATAACTCAAGGACATTTCTCCTTGACCTGAACAATTTGAATGCTTTTTGCAGTTAATGCAACTAATATCACTATCTACTGAACAACCACAAACCTGCTGTTCTCACTATTGTCTAATGATCACCTGCCGTGCCAGCTCTTTTCAGAAACACAGACCACTGTAGGCTTCAAGATGTGTGACTTGCCTGCTGGTCCTGGGGTTAAAGCCAAAGTGCAGTTCCTGACACTAGTCACACCTTTGGCTGGTGGGTGAGGGGTGCTTGCATGGACTCATGGGCCCATCTCTGCTTCACACATGTGATACATGACTCCCGTAGGGTGACAATCACAGAGCTCACACATACTCAACCCTGGCTGGAACTGGAAGAAGCCTGGAACGACATTGCCATAGACATCGGAGGTGGTCTCCACAGAGTATTACCTCACCTCAGTGATAAAAAAAAACAAAAAACCTGCGGCTGATGCCCAGCCGTCTCAATGAAGAGGAAGAATGAGACAAATCACATCCCCACAGGGCCCCTCGGCATCAACCAGACAGGACCAGAGTTTGATATGTTTCAATCACAGTCTGCTTCCCCTGTAGTGAAATACAGCAGGGGATTCAGCCCGGGGGTGAAGGTGGAGGTGGGGGTGGTGATAGCTCAGAAACACAGTCATCAGCCTCCCAGATGGATCTCCCTTCTCTCCACCACTTTCAATTTAATCCTGCCAGCCTTGCTCTAGGCTGAGATGCTTTATGTGCTCCATGGCTAGGAGGTACATCTTCACTCTTTCGTTAGGGGGGCTTAGCTGAAAATCTACATTGATTTACACTACTTCTACTACTAAGTTTCTTGATATCATATATATATATATATATATAAAAAACCATTTTCCAAAACAGATTTTACATAAACAATTTATTTGAAAAAAGATATCTACCCTAAACTCATAACATAAAAGAAATTACAGAATTCAAAGTGCTGTCCTTGACTTCAACTATGCTTACCATTCCAACAGCAAAACAATAAGGCTGTTAAGGCTGGTTAATATTCATTATCAGTACAAACAAAACACCAGCTGGTACTTCTGGTCAAGGAGGCTAGCGACCCTTAACCCTTGGCATGCCACATGGTACCAAATCCCTATCATAATCAACAGCTCAGTGTAACATGAGAGCGGGTAGGCAATTCTGGTCTGTGGATGAGCTGGCTCTGGGTTCAAGAGCAGTGGCCTGCAGCTATGCTGTGATACAGTTCTGAGTGACAGTGACTGGCAAGCTTACATCACTTCCAGTGGCAATACAAAACAAAACCAGACAAAAGTGCAAGGAGCCAAGATTAAATGTGAACAAAACATAAGCCTAAAAAATGCTTTGTAATGCAAAACAACCCGGGAACAATGTAATACAATTGCAGTGCCTGCAAATACTACAGCAAACAAGACCACATGTGCAACTGTAAGTCATTGCTGCAGTAATACAAGCCACATAATACAGAGGATTGTAGCCTTTCACATGCCTGGAAGGTAAGCAGTAGATGTAATCTTACTGTTTAAATGAAGCCATCTGTGAGCCCTGCAGAGGCACACCAAGGAGGACGGAGATGATCGGGGCTCACCTGGCTGGCAGACAGCACAGCAAAGTCCATAGTGGGTGGGCGGGTACACACTGCCTGGTACTTGGTTTGCATGTAGTGCCCGGTACTGTGCTGGCAAGGTCATACTGGCATGGATGACTACCAGCCAGATGGGCTGAGGTCAGGCTGTAGGGGTGAGTGATGCCGTGCCTGCACTGAGCTCCTTGCGTACTGGTCTTGCAGAGAAACTGGCCCATGCTTTTCACAGACATTGGAAATATTTGGCTGAGCCCTGGGAATCAAATTGGCATGGTAGGCACCCCCAGGGATCACTCCTGACCAGGCTATGGAACCAGAGCCTTTGTCCCTTTTAGATTAATGCTCTCTCTATATTACTGGCTGATATTTTTTTAAAACAAGCTTGGTTATATGTTTGTGCACAGAAACACCTTGGCAATTATCACTGCAGAGATGAAGAACAAAGACACTCCTTATCAGCAGTGGTCAGTGCATGTCAAAACACATGTAATGTATAGCTAAATATTATTTTTTTTTAATGTGTGAATTGTTTTACACATGAATAAAAATTCAGAAAATTCCAACATTAGGCAAGGTCCTTTTGCAGTGATGGATGACCCACCTCAGGCACAGCATTTAATTTCACTAAAAGAAAATTTAAAAAAGGCACAAGAAAGGTGGAAAAATGTTAAAAAAAAAAAAATAAATAATAATAACTGTGAGGCTGAAAAGAATTACAGCTCATTTGGAGCTACTAAAAGAGGTCTACATGGATTCATATCATATCATACCAAGTTTTTAAAATATGTGTGCCACTTATTTGAATATGCCATACATATTCCTGACAGGTAATCTATTCCTAATGTTGCTGAGCAAAGCCTACAGGGCATGCCGTTTAGATTTAACAAGTAAAGAAAACTGAGGGCACTGGGCATTTATACCATATTCAAGCTCCTTTTCATTCTACTTCAAAGACTTACTTTAAAGAATTTATAGATACTAATATAGTTTTTCCATTCATATTTTACATTCATTAGAACATAATGTAAAATGTACTGTGAAACTAAATAATGCGATCTATTTACATTATAGAGTTGTACACAGGACAATAATGCTAACAGTAATCATAATCATAATAACAGTAATAATCCTCCTCAGGATCATTGTCATCATAACAACTTTACTCATAATGATTCTCAAAACTACACATTAGTATGCATGTTTGTTTTATTATTTAATGTCCAATTAAAATGAATCTAACTCAAAACAGGGACATTTTTCTCCATAATTCATAAGCTTTATAACTTAAATGATTTGGCTCTAACATATAGTGAGCACCATAATTCATTGGACAATGACAATGAGGTTGAAGTGCAGACTCAGCTTTAATTAGAGGGTATTTTCATCCATATTGGATGAACCGTTTAGAAATGACAGCACCTTTTGTACATGGTCCCCCCATTTTAAGGTACTACAAGTATTTGTTGAATTGGCTTCACAGATGTGTTTTGTTAGGCAGGTGTATTCATTTGAGTCGTTAGTGAATGCAGAAGAGAGCTGTTGATGTCTAGTCTTGATTCTAGACATTGCAATTGCCTTTGGAGATTGTTGTTGGGGTGTGACAACATGATGAAGATAGCAGTGTCGATGCAAATCAAGCTGGCCGTCATAAGGCTCAGAAATGAAAATCAATCAATCAGGAACATTGCAAAAACCCTGGGCATGCCCAAGTCAACAGTTTGGTTCATCATTAACAAGAAAAAAACAACTGGTGAACTCAATTATGTCAAAAGACCCGGTAGACCGAAGAAGACCACTGTAGTGGATGACCGGAGATTACTCTCTATGGTGAAGAAAAGACAACAGCCCAACAGATCAAAAACACTCTCCTGGATGCAGATGTAGCTGTGTCAAAGTCTACCATACGTAGAAGACTGGACCAGCAGGAATACAGAGGGTACACTACAAGAAGAAGAACAGAAGGGCAAGATTACGGTTTGCTAAAAAGCACCTAGAAGAGCCCCAAGAGTTCTGGAACAAAGTCTTGTGGACAGATGAGACAAAGATTAACATGTACCAGAGTGATGGAAAGAGGAAAGTGTGGAGAAAAAAAGGAAATGCCCATGATCCAGATCATACCACCTCATCTGTGAAACATGGTGGAAGGGGGTGTTATGGCTTAGGTCTGTAAGGCTGCCAGTGGAACGGGCTCACTTGTCTTCATCAATGATGTGACTGCAGACAGAAGTAGAACAATGAATTCTGAAGTTTATAGAAATATTTTATCTGCTCAGATAAAACCAAATGCCTCCAAACTCATTGGACGGAACTTCATCATGCAACAAGACAATGACCCAAAACTGCTAGAGCAACGAAGGGGTTTTTAACGGCCAAAAAGTGGAAAATCCTTGACTGTCAATCACCGGATCTGAGTCCAATTGAACATGCATTTTACATGCTGAAGAGGAGACTGAAGGCAAAAAGTCCCTGAAACAAGCAGGAACTGAAGATGGCTGCAGTACAGGCCTGGTAGAGCATCACCAGGGAAGATACCCAGCGTCCGGTGATGTCTATGCGTTGCAGACTTCAAGCAGTCATTGCATGCAAAGGATATGTGACCAAATATTAAAAATGATTACTTTATTCTACATTATGGTAAACTGTCCAATATTTTTTTCTGCCCGGGTGCAGGGTTGGTGCACATTCTTGTACCGGAAACGTGTGTCTGAATGCATAGAGAGACTGCATGTAAAATACATTTTGTACATACATACATAGAACACATCTTTATCCCCATGGGCATTCACATTTATGAATAAACATTTATACCAAGAAACATACAATTATTCATGCAATAGAAAGGCTGGGCAGCTATATAAGAGAGAAAATAAGATGCCCATTCTGTCAAAAATAATGATTGATCGATACCACGCCCCATGCCCCCCTGATATGATCCGATTTTCTATGATATCCATACAGTCAAGATTTGATTGATTAGTTTAACCTTTTGGACTCTGCTATGGTTTGGTTGGTGAGGGAGAAGGGTATGGGGAAAGGGTGGGGGTTGTGGCTGCTGCAGACACCATGTTCATCAGGGAGGGGGGGGGGGGGGGGGGGGAGTACCCCCGACACTTAGTTTTTAGAGTGTGTGGGATGTGGCAGGACAGGTGTGGGTAGCCTGTGGAGCACGGGCCCTGTGGTAAACGATAAATTTCCCACAAGGATAATGTTTTATGTCTTTTCTTTCTCTGAATACAGCCACAGCCCTAAAGTGTTTCAACAACCATGTAAGAAAGAAAACATTTCTTACAATGGACTTGATTAGAGTCTATTTCATAATATTACTCGCATTTTGAAAACAAGCCCAGGCATGTTTTCTTTGGGCGTTAGTTTAAAGAAAACAAGCCCAGGCATGTAAGCATAGTCTTAACAAGCTGAATCAGGGTGTGTTAAAGTGGCATAAGAGAGGTTTTTAAGAAAGCTAAAGTAGAAAAAAAGCACATGCGTTAGTTACTTAGGGTTAGCTGATTTCCTGCGACAAAACAGAAGCGGAGGATCTCTAGGTAGATGTTCACAGCTGAGTAGCGAGGATCAAAATGGCCACAGCGAGCCGGTAAGCATGGACAGAGTTAGGCAGGAGCCACTGTAGCTTTAGAGCAATGCCCCCCACACAAAGTTTTGAAGATCCCCATCAATCAATAGGCGGCAATGTTTTGTACACCGGGAGATGCATGCAGAAGGCGCAGGCGCGCCCGTGACACATAGTGGGGATGTGGCGGAACAGGTGGGGTGCCCTGTGAAGCCCTGGGGGAGTACACAGACACGTGCGCACACATAGGCCTGCACAGCTCTGATTTAGTATTTTGGGTGTGCAAACAGGATCACGCCCACTTTTCAGAATGTGTATAAAGTCTATTGGTTTGGAAGCCATAGCAGAGGTGTTGAAGATCTCACAGCAACGGCCTTTGCACAACACGGTTGTCAGAATCGGACATCAGCTCTGTGTAGCCTACGAACATGTCTACCGCTGAAATTTCAACACCTACCTCTGGAGAAGAAGTGATGCCCGAGCCGCAGACGGTGTTGCGGCGCCCAAAGAAGCCTTTTGCAGCATTGGCAAGAGTCCATGCCGGGGGTCTACACCGCGAATGGGGGACAATACCGGAGGGTGTCCGCTGCGGTTATCATATTGACGTGGATGGAGATGCTCCAAAAATGTGTTTTTTCAACCTGCATGTTGATGAGGAGTACAGCCCTATTAACACTCGCGGAGCCGTGTGCGAGGCTTGTGACTGGGGCGATTTTAGAAGATGCTATGTGGATGTAGCAACCGGTTTAAAAGACAAAAGTACATTTTTAAGCCGGACCAGCGATGCTACGCGTCAACGACGGATCACCGTGGAGGCGATGCCGCAAATGTGGATGGGGAAAAGAGGCCTGATCATTTGGGGAGGCCTTTTTCAAAACGGGGGTGCTTTAACAGACTCGGTTGGTAACAGCGCATTCTTTTTGTTCGAAGAACTGTATCTATTGAACAACGCGCTTGCTCAAGCCGATAAAATTTTTGAAGACCACCGGCTTTTGAGCTCATTTGACTCTGTGAAAATTAACCTGTGTCGGAGGTTTGAGGAAATGAAGATTTAACAATCGTAAAAACTGTTTTGAAATGTCTACGCACATTTAGGCCATGTATATTATGAAGTTGTAGACTGTATAGAATGTCATGACTGTGTCTTTTATTGTTTTTTGGTGATTAATATGTGCTTTTAAAAATAAAACCTTTTCTTTTTAAAATCATTTTGTTGTCTGTACATTTTCAAAATAAATGTGCCTTTTGCAAATGATTATTTTTCAATAAATGTTATGTTTTTAAAAAAAAAACTTACAACAGCGTCATCTTATATAGTTACTTAAAATATTTAACCATGTATGGGCAAGCACACACAGACCCCGCCCCGGCCACACCTTTAGGTGGTAGGTGGGGCGATGGTCCTTAAAAGTCACAAAATTTCAAGGTTTTCACAGTCGACACCAGAACTTCAACCAAGGTTAAGACAATGTATAAGCCTTTACGTACGGCCGCGCTTTTCCAACACCCCAAGCCCGCAGAATCTTGGGGATATGACGACAACGACAGGGATGGTTTCCAAGAACAGCAACTTGTTGCAGAGCCATCAGCTGCAGCTCCGGCCGCCTCAGCGGCAGCAGCGGCAGCAGCGGCATCCGCTGCTGAAGATCTCGACAAAAACTTGTTGCAGGACCTGGGGGGTAAATCTGTAAAAATGGATATTACCTATTCACCAGCAAAGCAGTCAGATCTGGACATGGACATGGAGGCATACGACACACCATGCTGCAGCAGGCACACCAAACCAACCAACCACCCGATGCAAATGGATGTTTACTTCACTCTAGTGTTTCTTTTGCGCCTCTACATCATGAAACCTATGCACTTGTTGTACGTCGCTCTGGATAAGAGCGTCTGCTAAATGCCTATAATGTAATGTAATGTAATGTAATGGATGAAGTGGGCGGGTGCATAACCACCACAGCGATAAACATCATAAAGTCTTTGACCGCCTGCATTCTGGACCATGTTATTGAGGACGATTTGAGAAATGACTGTACCGGCTGTGCTGTGAACCACCCCAGCCAGAGGCGCCACACCTGCTTGTACGATCCTGAGCCCTACTACTTCACGGACAACTTTGACAAACTGACGGAAAAACTGAAGCAGCCCTGGTTGGCGGGCCTAATAGCCAAAGCTCTCAGCGTGCTGGGCCTTAAACCAGCACCAGCCCGAATTCAGGGAGCCGTCGATGTCCTGGTTTCGGAACTCAAGGAGGAACCGCACATCAGAGAGAAGCTGAGGTGGATAAACTAGACATGCCTGGGGCCCGTGAGTGAGAAAATCATCAACGATGTCAAGAGAGAATTCTGGGACATTGAGAACGCTCTCCAGCCTGAACTGTGGTCTGCTGACACCCTACCGCTTGATTCTTGTTTAGAAACAGCTCTTTGAAGGGTGTCAAATTCTTGAGAGCATGTCCAATGTATACATGCGTCATTTTATATTCATGGGGAGTTTCTGTACAACACTTTGAAAATAAAAGCCTTGTTTTTTAATATCTTGTATCATTATTGCATTAGTTGTAAGGATGGCTGATGAGAAGTGTATGAAGTCTGTTTATTATTCGCCAGAAAATCCTGGTTCTTATGGGGGTAAAGAACGTCTGCAAAGGGGCTTGCTTGAAACAGCCGGGCATAGGGCGTCTGACAAGAAAGTTAAAGAATGGTTGCAGGGTGAGGATGGATATACTTTACATAAACCCGCCAGAGTACATTTCAAGAGGAATCGGGTTTTTGTGATGAATATTGATTCCCAGTGCCAGGCTGATTTAGTTGACATGTCTAGTTTATCTGTACATAACAATGATGTAAAATTAATGTTGACATGTATAGATATCTTTTCTAAATTTGCTTGGGTTTGTCCTCTTGAGAACAAGAGTGGGGCGAAAGTGGCTCGGGCCTTTGAAGACATTCTCTCACAAGGACGTGTACCTAAAAAACTACAAACTGACAAGGGTAAAGAATTTTTCAACAAGGGGTTCCAAAAGCTGATGAAGAAATACAACATAACACATTTTGCCACAAATAATGATGTGAAAGCTTCTGTGGTGGAAAGGTTTAATAGAACCTTGAAAACGAGGATGTGGCGTTACTTCACAGCGCACAACACTAGACGGTACATAGACGCTGTAAAAGATTTGGTCTGGTCATACAATAACAGCTACCACAGTACAATTAAAATGAAGCCTGTTGAAGTAAATGAAACTAATAATTTTAAAGTGTTCAAAAATATGTATAGTCTGCTTCTAAAAAGACCTAAACAGCTAAAGTTTAAGTTTGAGGAGGGTGACTCTGTCAGAGTTTCCAAAGTGCGTGGAAAGTTTGCAAAAGGCTATGAACAGACATATACAGATGAATATTTCACTGTTGCTGAAAGGGTCCACAGAACCCCGCCAGTATATAGGTTGAAGGATTATGACGGCGAAAACATCGAAGGCACGTTTTATGAGAAGGAATTACAGAAGGTTATTGTGGGAAAAGACAAAACGTTTAAGGTTGAAAAGATAGTAGCGAAGAAGAAACAGAAGGGTAAAAAGCTGGTTTTAGTCAAATGGGTCGGCTGGCCTGAAAAGTTCAACAGGACATATAGGCAATAAGTTATTTGAAAAGCTTACATGACCCTACATACGCATTAGACAACCATGGAGGATACAGGTTTCTACGTTACTCTCCCGAGTAATGCGTCTTTGAGCATTTACCCTGAGAACAAAATTTCAAGCTATACAACCAAGTTTGCCAGACCCATTGAACTGCGTGGGGAGTGGGAGGTTGGCTTAGCCGAAATCCAGGACCCACACACTTGGAGTTCAATAACACGTGATGACTGTGCTTTTTATACGTACGATCATATTAAAAACAATAGAAGAACTCATTCAATCAGTTGCGGGTATTACACGAATAACCAAGAAAAACAAAATTTACATCGTATGCGAGCCACACATCTCATTGATGGCTGAAGGAAAAATAGCTAGGATGCTCAGTCTTGAACCAGGCGTCAACTTGACATCCGCTAAACCGGTGGCGCCACACCCTGTCGACCTCAGCGCCGGGTTCTACACACTGTACGTCTACACGGACATTATCGACTACCAAGGTGTTGGTGACAGTTTTGTACCCCTGCTACGAAATGTACATATATCTGGAACAAACAACGACATCATCACAATCTCGTATGAGAAGCCACACTACGTACCTGTGAGCAAGAAGCACATTGACAACATTACAATTGAACTGAAAACGGACCAGAACCAGAACGTAAATTTCCGTTACGGGAAAGTCATAGCAAAGCTGCACTTCAGACCGGTGAAGCACCATTATCACGAGTAAAAGATGGCTAGGTCTGGCCTGCACATAGATCCATACAGATACGTTGATTATTATACGGCGCAAGCGGGTAATGGTTTGCCGGGGTTTAGTGGTGGGAGTGTTATGTATGGTGGGGGTCTTGGTGGTATTTTTCGAGGATTGTTCCGAATGGCTTTGCCGCTACTAAAGAAAGGACTCAATATAGCCAAACCCCATTTGGCCTCAGCAGCTAAGAACATAGCCAAGGATGTGATCACTAATGTTGTGACAAGTCGTTTGAACACGGGCGACCAGGAAGGATCAGGGCTCATGGTGATGACGCGAGGTAGACAGAAAAGACCTCCAGGGGGGCGTGTCTCAAACATGTCAAAGTCTAAAAAACGGAAGGTGTCAAGCATTCGGCACACAGTTGGTAAAAGCAAGAGGAGGGTGAAAAAGCACACAAAGAAGAAGAAGGTTACAAGGAAAAGTAGATACATTTTTTTTTAAATGGCCTACATACACAACATGTCGGGGGAATGCATGAAGTCGGAACTGGATCTTTTTGCAGTGCCGTATACACAAACAAGCATTGAGAAGAACATCTATGTAGAGGTGCCCCCACTGTCAGCCATTTCAGACACAGGACCTCTAGAGTTCTTTATTGCTGGTAATGGTGAAGATTACATTGACTTGAACAATACACTATATTTATACCTTCGCTGTAAGATCACCCGCGCAGACGGTACTAACCTTGCGCAAGCTGACAATGTCGGCCTTATTAATTACCCCCTAGCGACCATTTTTTCCCAAGTGGATGTTTCACTGGGGGACCGACTGGTGAGTCAGTCTAGCAATACTTACCCCTACCGGTCTGTTATGGAATGTCTACTGAATTATGGGAATGAGACACTGTCTAACCAGTTCACAGCCGGGCTCTTTTATAAAGATACCAGCGGACATATGGAGGATACAAACACGGAGGGTAACAACACGGGTCTGAAAAACAGAGCCCTATATACCGCAGAGAGCAAAACTTTTGAAATGCTCGGACACATACACGCGGACATGTTTTTTCAGGAGAGGATGTTGATAAATGGTGTCGATATTAAAATTAAAATGGTTCGGGGTAAGGACGAGTTCTGTCTAATGACTGCAGATGACCGTCAATACAAGCTTAAAATGGTGTCGGCCGCACTATTTGTAAAAAAGGTCAGCGTCTCCCCAGCTGTGAAGCTCGGACATGCGCAGGCGCTATTGACAACTAATATAAAATATCCTATTGATCGGGTCAGCATGAAGACTTTCTCATTAGCCGCAGTTAGTCGAGTTTGTAATCAGGAGAATTTATTTTTGGGGCAGCTACCAAAAACGGTAATTATAGGGTTGGTTGATAACGACGCCTTTACAGGGGTTTACAACAAGAACCCGTTTAATTTCCAACACTATAACGCAGAGTTTGTGGCAATGTATGTTGATGGGCAGCAGTTTCCGGCCAAGCCATTTCAACCTGATTATCAAAACAGTAGCGCTATTCGAGAGTTTTATAGCCTGATCCTCGCTACCGGTAGACATTTGAAGGACCAGCCCTTGTTAATAAATCGTCAAGAATATACAAGCGGTTACACGCTTTATGCTTTCAATCTGTCCCCTGATGAAGGTTGCAGTCAGCATCTATCCCTGATCAAGACGGGAAACATGCGACTGGAAATGAGATTCAGAAACGCGCTACCCAGAACCGTAAATATGGTAGTTTATGCGTGTTTCGACAATATCATTGAAGTGAACCAGAGGAGGAACGTGCTGTATGACTATTATTAATCATGAACACCAGAGAATTAGCAGCCGTTTTGAGTAACAATCCATATACAGGAAAAGACTTTAAAGGGGTGTTGGCCTGCGACGAGCTACCGGATAATAACCTGCATAATTTCCCCGCTTTGTACATTGTGAATACGCACCCCCGAAATAAGCCTGGAGAACACTGGCTAGCTCTGTATATGTGTGCGGATAAAACGGGTGAATTCTTTGACTCCTACGGTAACCCTCCGGACTATGAATATTTCCCAGACAGTATCAGTAAATTTCTGCACAAGAACTGCGAGCGGATTGTTTACAACACGGTGCAAGTGCAAGACCCGCTCAGCGCGACGTGTGGCCAGCATTGTGTGTTTTACTTACACCACAGGGCCAAAGGAACCCCTTTTAGCAGAATTATGTCACTATACTCTGATCATTTAAAAATGAATGACGCAATGGTTTCAAAATATGTTGATAAAATATATCTGGATAAATGTATGAAAAATATGTTATCGTGTATACAGACTGTAAACTCTTTTAAAACCTTTAAAAAATGTCATGCTTGTAAGTAAAGAGACACAAGTTTGAAAGTAAAACGTAACGTAATTTTATTAAATCAAATAAACATGAATCAAAATTACATTTTTTGTCACAGCGTATCATTTATACTAGACATGTTAAAAAGCTAACCATGTTGAATGGTCTAAAACTGGGGTTGAAAAAGCAGGCTCTGGGATTTCATAGGCCTCTCGAGTTTTCAACGGGGTCCGGCTTGCTATTGGTAATTTTTTGTGCGAGCTTATCGTGCTGCGTACACCGTGATTAGGAATGACAGAAAGAGGCATATTAATTGTGGCTAAAGCCTCGATAAATGTTTGCCACCCCAGGGGTCGTCTATCATCACCAACCTTGTGAGGCCCTGTAACGTTCTTTATTAGATCCAACATATGCGAGCCGGTTACCGCTTTACCCTTGAAGACAAACTCCCCTTTGTCGTTCCATGTTGCAACATTTCCAGATTTAGCCATTTTTTCTAAGACGTAGGTGGCATTTTTTTTGCTTCTATGCTTTGTATAACGTTCTGAACCAGCTAGGCATCTTCAGTATCAGTAACACTGCTAGAGGGTGTTTGGCCATCTTTGACTTCTGATTCTGAACCCCCAGCAGGGGGAAATGATAATGTCAATTGAGTTGATTCTTTTTCACCTTGCTTGACAAGAGCTATGAATCTTTGTAAAACAGCGGTGTACAGCTTTGCCTTCTCATGAGGTCCTACATCAGTCCTTGCTAAGATGCCGCGTATGGTTTGATCCAATTCATTTTCAACAGTTTGATGGATTGGCTCTGGTGTATAAGTGAGATTCTTTAATTTATCCAGTTGTTTTTGGGGTACTAGATACATCTTTTGAGCATTCTCCATGGCTTAACCACTGCGTGACGTTATCAAACTTGTTAGAAAGGGTATTGCGACACTCAGCAGAGGTAGAAGGAATCCCCCTTTTTGATTAATGACTTTCTTCTTCTTTTTGATTGAGTTTTTTTTGTTAGCAAGTAGTTTAATCCTCGATCGTTGTTTCCTTAATTTTTTCAGCTGAGTATCCGTTAGGGGTATATTACCGCGTAAAACATTGAGAGCTATTTCACAAATTGTGTTTATGAGTTCCGGAGAAGCCGACTGTAAAATGGCACGTCTTTGCTGCGCATTGCCCTCAAATAGAGCTTTTAAAAGCGGCCAGTGCCGTTTAATACGTGCCGACATTACTTTTTCTTTAGTACATAAGCCACGGGCCACTCTGGAGGGTACAAACCACTTCTGAGGCGAAACTCTTCTGGTGTCTGCGCTTTTAAGTCCACCAAAAGATAACCGTAAGGGTTTCTGGTCGCATCTTCAAAAGATTCAAGGAAAAACTTTGAATGTCTAGGATACATTTGTCGCGCTAAAATATTAACTTGCATTTTATCTCGAGGATTTTTGAACAGAACAATGTAGTTGGCGTTAAGATTTATCGTGCGACTCTTTTTACCCTGAAAAAAAAGGTTTTGTACTAAATATATAATACTTAAGTTTCTATGGTGTGTATACTTGGTAAAAGCTTTTTCCACCTCTGTGCTCTCGCTGGCTGTTTCCATCAGGTCATCGATGATGATCAAATTGGTTTTGTGTAAAGGCAGCAACGTTTCATCAGTCAAAGATTCAGGGAGTCCTTCTACAAACTGTACATTTTTTATTTTACAAAGTATATCATCATACAGCGGTTGCCAACAAGTGTAACACCACACAATATTTTGAGGCACAGAGGACAACACATTATGGGCATTTTCCAGCAGTCTTTTAACAAAAACACTTTTACCGCAGTTTGAAGGGCCTGAAATGATGCAGGAAAAGGGGTGTTGTAGGCGGCTGTCAAAACCCTCACCATCTGACACTGGTTTAGTATCCATATGGCAATGTCTGGAAGTCCGGGAGCAAAACTCGCTTGTTGTAAACCACACGGAATCTTTTAGAGACTGTGCGGTTCCTGAGAATGAAACCTTTTTTGTCCCTAACAATCTATTGCGTGGTTGTGGCGACTTCCTTGGCTGGGTCATTTTTGTGAGACACATAGTGATCTACCAAATCAGTGAGGGATGAAAGGTTAACAACCTGCGTGTTAGTATGATGTAGTGTTATACCTTTCACCTTCATGCATGTTTTACCTCCCCGTGTTCTGTAAGCATATGTTTTCGGGCCCCCTGAAACAAAGTCCACAATGTGGTCGCCGGTGTCCAGCTCACTCGTCAACTCACCCAAAAAGTCCCCGAGCGGAGGCACCCAGTCACCTGGCCGACTCACAAAGATTACAGAATCTGTGTCATGATACAGAACCCTGTCAGGCAATTTGTCCATGAGGTTGTAAAGCTCAAGGCGTGCGTAAGCGGTGGTGAATGCCGCTATAATCACATTACTGTATTTGGGTGGTTTTGAGAAACCCTTGGCATAACACCACTGCACAAGGGCCACATCCTCTGTAATAAATGAAAAATGTGAGATGTCATACTCTTTGGAAAACATGTACAACAGAAACTTCTCCAGGTCATGGATCAAGGGGCTTCCTGTTTACCCTTTAAATGGGTGTTTATGTAGCTGCTAAAGAGAGAATCAGAGCGCTGTGGGAAATGCCAAACTTCAAAAATCTTGGCAACCTGGTACCCCTTCTCAACAGCCTTGGCTAGTTCGATACTACAGCAGACTCCAGTGAGAGAATTCTCCTCGTCAGAATGTACACATTTGCCTTGATGTTCAGACATGGCACAAGACCTGCAGAGGGGAAACATTAATTTTCCAGACACCCTGTAAGGTAGCACGGGTAGGTAAAGATCCCTAGGTGGGTATATTTTGGCTTTGATCAGACCAAAATAGTTTTCGATCGGTTCAAAGTCACGGAAGATGATGGTGGGATGATCTGTAGGGTAGACTTTAGTCTTGTTCACAAAAGGGTAGAGACTGGTAAAATCATAGTAATGTATCTGCTCATCTTCTTGCACCTTATATTTAAGCCGAAGAGCATTAGTTCTACCGCCAAACAGAGCATCACGTGGCTCCAGACGTTCTGGATAATCAGAACAACGCAGGAATGTCTGTACCTCGGGGCTCTCCTTTTTTAGTCTCACCCATTCGTGCTCCCACAAAACAACCACATGCAGATTGTAGGTGTTACGCAGAATATCAATTTTTTCTTGAGATTTTCGATACATGGAGCCAAAATCTTGTTTTGTGAGCGGATTAATGGTGTTTGCATCAAAACACTGAGGACAACCATGGAACAGACAGCCGAGGAACTCAAAGGCTGTACGTACACCCCCCACCTCTGAATACCCGTCTAAAAAGTACGGCCCAAATTTAACCTCCCCCCGGTTCAAAGCATGCTGTATGAAAACATTGTCACGATGGCTCAGATATTCTAACCACTGAATTGCCGGTGTTGAAAAAGACTTTTGCTTGAGAATGTAATTGTCAGGCGTAGTGATAGCCAGTGTGTCTTTGGGCAAAAAACTTGTGCAGAATTGTTTCATGCATACAGAAGCTATTGTAACACCCTGAAAAGGGTCAAGACCGGTGCAGCTGAGTACCTCGCGTCTAAATCTCAGACACCCCTCCCGCAAAATGACCACGTCATTAATACAATACTCAGACATCTCCTTGCGAAAGTCAAACACCCTTCCAGATACGGTTGCGTACCATTGCATGAACTCAGACCTCTCCTTTTCTGACATGGTGTTGTAACCATAGTATAAAGGTGGTGGGTACGGGCCTGTATAATTCTGATTAGCGACGGTGTTCCAAAAGTGTGGAAAGTAGCCCTTTTTGGCATTTTCAAAGCCTAAAGCCGATGGCATGGCGCTCAGCTTCATTGTGAGGAAGCTGAGAGAATCTATGTACCGCTGTTCAAATGCATCATCGGTGATACAAAGCAGTTTGCTGCCTTGAGCTATAATGGATGGTGTGACGCCTTGTTTAATTAAGTGTTGCATGATTAGGTAGCCATCATAACCCTTCAAATTGTGTGCAATAAATGTGTACCCTTTGTATTTCGGGGTACGGTACCGACGGGTAAAGGCCTCCACACAACCGTCACCTGCTGCTGTCCAACGCGCCCCGTTAAAATCAATACAGCATATAAAATTAGCGATGTGTACACCGTCATCCTGTCGGGACTCAAAATCATAAAAAACATAGCGCTCGCTCGGTTGTTCAGGTTTGACTTGCTGAATGTAACAAGCATGTCTACTATCAGCAACCAGCTCATCATTACAGTTGACGCAACGCCGCACACTACAACGATGTGGTACAGGTTTTTTAGAACTGATGATGTAAATCCTGCCACACTGTTCGCAATACTTGTGTGTGTCGCATGGGGCGCTCATTTTACACGTAGCATTATTCATTTTGGTGACTTTATGCGCTGTGTAACAAAAGGCGGACCGACCTATACGTCTACAGTCTTTACACTTTACCGATTTTAAAGGGTGCGAAGAACATTCAGCACTAAAACAAACATTACAGTAGTATTTGCATCGGTGGTTAGCTTTTGCTGTGAAAGGTGTGTAACAGTAATCACACACGTACGCACTGCCTAAGAAACCTTTCAATGACTTTATACCAAAGTAATGTTCGTTTTCTAGGTACAAAAACACGGTTTTTGGATGCGGCTCTGGGTTTGTTTGAAATTTGCGAAAGACATTCTGAGCATTACGGTACCACACAACAATTTTTACCTTTAACAGTTGTTCAAATTTTTGTATGTCTGAAAAAGACACCATATCCTGCACGCCCAGGCCTACAGACGTCTGCAAATGTATGGCGTCTTGCTCCACCTGCTCTAACGTGAATTCCGGGTTTAACATCTGAGACAAGCAAATGGCAAAGGTTATTCTCAACATTGTGGCTTACAAATAGATGCCGTAGTTTTTTTCTTAAAACCTCATTTCTGAGACATGTGGCTATTTTTCTACGGGTACCACCATTTGGGTTTTGAACTATCTGAACCACCAGTTCCAATGTATCATCAGAAAGGATTTCAAAATTGCTCTGAACCAGATCCCCAACCATTCCCAAAAATGTGTCCAGATCCACACTAGCGCCATTAGCAATTATGGACACACCCTCAGACAGGGAGTCACCACGCAACTCCAGCTGAATCACGTCATTGGGTCTAGCCAGCTGCATAGCTCTATGCAATACATGATCAAGTAAGTTTAGCAACACATTATAGAAGTCCTCATAGCTGTCCACGTCGTGCAAGGATGCAAAGTTAAACCGTTGCCTAATTTCGACACAATTAAAGGAGGGCCTAATTTCGACACAATTAAAGGAGGGCCTTTGCACCACTACCATGTCAGGAACACAAGTCACCACACCATCATCATCATCATTACTATTAGCAGCGGCAGCATGCACATCGTCAGAACCTTGTGGGTTATCAGAGGTAGGTGTTAGTGGTGATTCATTAAGATTCCCCCCTTCCTGGTTTAGTCGCTCTAAAGCATCGTTCAGAAAACCAAGAGAGTCTGCTGCAGGGGTTAGTGCACCATCACCGGCGGTAAGGTTTGCCAAAGCCTCGTTCAACCGATCAAAGTAATCACCAGCCATTTCATGCATGTCGTTAGTGTCATGGTTAATATTGTTAACAAGCTGTAGCAGATTTGGGTTTATAAAAACATTTGGAATGTTTTCAGCAGCTTGTGGGCTGTTGTTTTGAGTTATAGCTTGAATTGCATGTAAAATTTGTGAGTTAATGTTCTCTGTGCTGTGTGCCCTGCCTAACTGCTCTGGTTGTTGCCTCTGTGCCATTTCTAATATTTCTCAAAGATTGTCTGAAACACCTTAAGCCGTTGTTCTGACAAACGATACTCAGACTCCTTCAGCACTGCGAGACGCTGTTCAAACAGATGAGACTCAGACTCCTTCAACACCGCGAGACGTTGTTCAGCCAAATGTAACTCACGATTGAAGATTTTCAGAGCTTCCAAATGGGCTGGGACCTTAAAGGGCCGTCTTTCGGTGTCCCCTGGCTTCTGGAGAATTGTTTGGGCCGCTGGTTGCTCCTGGAGGTGTGATTCTCGGGCCTGTTGTTTTCTTTCCTCAGCACTGCTGTCCTCTCTGTGTCCAGGGGCTTCCTCAACTGTTTGCTCCTGGAGGTGTGATTCTCTGGTCTGTTGATTGGTTTCCTCAGCTGTTACTGCAGAAAAGCACCAATATTTAGCTGCTTTAGTTTCAAACCATACTTTTCATCAAAAAACTTTCAAGTACCACAAGTTCTTAATAGACTTACCGCACTCTTCAATCTGTATAGGTTTTTGTGCTGTGATCTGTTTCACCACCGTTTCTCCCAAGGCCCTCTCTGCCATGTGGTTCTCAGTGCCTGATTCTGTGGAAATAGTTTCATTTTTTTTTGTCTAAATTGCATACAAAACAACAATATGGTGACAAAGATATTTGAAATAATTCTCACCGCTAAAAAGTCTCCTTTTTTTGTTGAGCTTTAGGCGGGATTTTTTCCCCTCTTCAAAAGTTTTTTCTGGTTCTTCTGGCCCTGTATAAGGAAGAATATCTGTAAATAACTGTAAATCCTTCAACCAACATACTAAACAGTTTAAAGAAAGGATTCTTACAAATAAGTGTAGGTGTCGATAAGCTTGCGCTCTCCTCGGCAGGATTGATCCGCACTTGCTCTGGTGTTTGTGGATTCGTTGGTAGACTTGGCACCAGCTCTTCATCAGTTGTCAAGATCTCTAGAACTGGTAAAAAGTCATCCTGTTTTATAAGCAAACTCAAAAGGAGGGCCCATGAACAGTGTTGTTGTTAATGCATATGTAAATTGCTGACCCACCTTCGTTCATGACTTGAGTGATGGGCGTATCTGTTTAAAAAAAAAAACTAAAAAAAAACTTTAGCTTTAACAGGCTTTTGCGTTAAGTGTATTTATTTCAGAGAATTGGAAAAAGAAACTCAAATAAATGTGGGTACTCACATGATGCAGAGTAAAAGTCGACTCCAGCCATTCTTGCTTCTCTCCAAAGTAAAGGGTCCTGGGGCCTAATTTATGGATGGTGTGTAACCCCAAACCCCCACCCTTGACACTTTTAGGGCGGTGTCTCAATGAAAAATAAAATATTTAGTTATAAACAGTAGTTTGAAATACACTGCTTTACAAAATCCTGTATAATTATTCAATAAGATTTTGACCTCGTTCAAATATTTTGCAACCTATAGATACCAAACACATCTATATAGCACCTAACGTGCACAATTTTAAACCTTTTTAAAGACTTAAAAATGAAGTAGCTAGTATCCCCATGTTTTCTTTCTGACATGGGGTGTATAAAAAAAAAAAACCCTATTATCCCTATTATCTTTTCATTTATAAAACCATCAGCGCACTCGCCCCGTTGGAAAAGCAGGGATGCCTGTGCCTTCAAACCATCAGCGCACTCGCACCGTTGGAAAAGCAGGGATGCCTGTGCCTTCTGCATGGATTCACAGAAGCTAGAGCACACCATAAACATCCATTTGTACCAACACGTGATGTCAATGTAAGCTTTAGCTAAAAATATTTTTAATACATTTTATGAAGATGTGTAATTATTCAATATGTTTTATACACACTTATATGGTATCTAACGTGTGCAATCTCCACTTAAACCCCTTTTTAAAGGCTTAAAATGCGAGTAATATTATGAAATAGACTCTAATCAAGCTGTTTGTTGAAACACTTTAGGGCTGTGGCTGTATTCAGAGAAAGAAAAGACATAAAACATTATCCTTGTGGGAAATTTACCGTTTACCACAGGGCCCGCGCTCCACAGGCTACCCACACCTGTCCTGCCACATCCCACACTCTAAAAAACTAAGTGTCGGGGGTACTCCCCCCCCCTCCCTGATGAACATGGTGTCTGCAGCAGCCACAACCCCCTACCCTTTCCCCATACCCTTCTCCCTCACCAACCAAACCATAGCAGAGTCCAAAAGGTAAAACTAATCAATCAAATCTTGACTGTATGGATATCATAGAAAATCGGATCATATCAGGGGGGCATGGGGCGTGGTATCGATCAATCATTATTTTTGACAGAATGGGCATCTTATTTTCTCTCTCTTATATACATACACAGCAATGAAAATTGGATATTGACGCCTATTCATTTGGAGGAATATTTTGGACAAAATTAATAAATAAATAAATACATCATGAAATGTGAGCATAAATAATTAAATACATCATGAAATACATGTTTCCAAGTAAAACAGTGGCTGTGACAAAGGGTGCGGTGGCGTAAGTATAAACACATGAGAAACGCAGCTGAAATATGTGCCCAGTGCATGTACTTACGGATTTGACGGCCATCCTACGGCCATGTACTGTTCTGTCCTGCTCCGTTTTCTGTTATTTCGTCGAGATGAACTTTTAGTGTTTGTATGGTTTATAAGGCATTTTGATGGGCTTATGTGCAGGTAGGAGTCCTCTTTGCTGCTAAGCTAGATCAGTGACCTTACTTGAGAAGTGGAAGTAGGCTAGTAGAACCGGAACACTTGATAGTGGAGAATAGGAGCAGAAGCATATGTCCGAGCAATCTTTGCGTATGAAAATAATAGTATGAGAGAAATGAGGAGAAATGATGAAATTGAGTAGTTGAAACAATATGTTTTTAGCAGAATGGGCATGTAGGTGAAGGTTGACATGATCACAGACTATAGTGCAAAGTAAATTAAGTGACCATGAGCGAGATGAGTTTCCTTATCGAATGGTATATATAACAGACGGTATACAGAATCACTCATTAAAGTGGTGGGTGAAGTAACATGTGATATTGTGTAGGAAATGTACTGCACTGATGTACTTTTCTCATGTTCACTACTAGTAGCTATAATTATGATTGAGTCATGAATTTAAATGTATGTTTTAATTGGGAGTTGCAGACAGTACATACGTAGTAATTGTTTGTGTGTGGGTAGATAGAGAACAGGGCGAGGTAACATGAATGTAGAAACGTGGCGTTTGCTGATAAGAACGTTTTCTACAGTAGCCAAGTGAATAAATACAGTTAGTAGAAATGGCACAGTGGTCAGCTGGTGTAACGTTTTAAGAAAATCAATACATTTACCATCATGAAATGCATATGGCTGGCCGTGAGTGACTTTTGGTAAAGCAAATATAAGTGTAAGAAAACATTAGTGTAAAATATGAAAATATCTGCATGAGGGCGAGGCGGGAGTTGATCGTTCGACCTCTGGCTTTCCAGTGCGTAACTTTGTAGTGCGCCACCATGACATAACTGTTCAATGCGTGAAATTTCATGGTCAAACCTGTCCGTGGTTTTAAAAAAGAACACAGGCCAGTAAGCACAGCTGAGCTCCGGTTGAATCCATATGGCCTGGCGATATTGGAGCCGGTTAAGTGAACATGCAGATGGTATATCATAATACAGTGTGTATGTTGGGTGAACGCCGGGTATATGTGGTGCAAAGGCAATAATTGAGAAGTAATAAACAATTATTAGTGAGGAAAAAAGCAGGTTAAAGAAACTTGTTCCAGGCGGGGCTCGAACTTATGACTTCATGATCTGTAGACTGTGATAACCGGACATAGTAGTATACATGATCCTCCGACTAACATTTGTGTGCATTTCATAGAAAATTTCGAAGTTGCGTCGTGGGGGGAAAAAGAGCAAATTTATCGCAAAGGTGTGCTGGGAAGCATGGGAAAGCTATGAGAAATCAATTTGGCTGTGGCTGGTAAAAAATTAATAAGTGAAACATAAAAATACACAAATAAATTGATTCTTCAGGAATCTGATTTTTAGCATAAATGTAAGTGTGCCATTTCTCAAAGCCAAACAATTTGATCTTATTTCCATCCGGAGGGATAGTGCAGAGAGAAGAAGCAATGGAGGGAGCAATGTGGCTTGATACCTACCGATTACGTTTGCCTTGCACTGGCATTGACTTGAGTCCTGGTGACAGGTAATATCTGCCTGTACATTCCCGGTGGCATTGCAGTTACAGATGCTCCAGCCACCAGGGTGCACAGGCTGCAGCTTGTAGAATCCATGTTGGCAGTGATTGCACTGTCTGCCAGACAAATGTCTCTTGCACTTACACTGCCCCCAACCTGCAGTGGGAAGGAGTGAAAAAAAACATGTGACTGCTCTCCAATTAGTCAACTTGTGCACTGTGCTATCTTAGATGGGCAGTCTACCCTCTGTCCTGGACCCTTTTTACTGCCATTGTCAAACTGACTGAGGGTTGAGGCATAGGTTGTGACACCCAACCACCAAAATTTTTGTTTCTTTGTTTGTTGTGGCTTATTTGCTGTATAAGCCTTAAGTTGTTGTGTATACCCTACATAGTGTGCAGTGTGTTCATTGTTATGAAGCTCTTTGTCAAATCATTATGAAGGAGATTAGGCTATATTTGATATTTGAGTTCCGGGTAGCAGCCACAATCAACTCAACATATCACAAACCACAGTGTAGGTAAAACAAGGAAAGGAATCATAAGTAAAAACTGAGGAAGAAAATAGTGGAGACAGGAAGTGAAGCCTGAGGTGCTCATCCAGGGATATAATCAAAACACAATCCCATTGGCCTGGGTTCAATGAATGCTTTTACATACAGTGCAGTTCGAAGTATTTGTTTTTTTGGCTCTGTGCTGTAGCACATTGGATTCAAAATAAAATAAGTATGGTTGAAGTGCAGAATGTCACCATTCATTTGAAAGTGTATACATCCATATCAGGTGATCTGTGTATGAATTGCAGCTCTTTATATGCATAGCCCTCATTTTAGGGAATAAAAAGTACAAATTAACATAATCTGAAATAAAGTTCTCATATTTAGAAATCCGTTGCAAATCCTTTGCATTTGATGACTGCCTAATATTTCATAGGCATTAACAGGCACTGGCTATCCTCTCTGGTGATGCTCTGCCAGGCCTGTACTGCAGCCATCTTCCTATTCATTTCTGGGTAATTTTGCTTCAGTCCTGTCTTCAGAAAGTGAAACACATGTCCAGTTGAATTAAGAACGGGTGATTGACTTGGCCAGTGATGGGTTATGATTAAAAAGTTGACTTACAGAAAATGTTATGTAACCAATTATATTACATTACATTACATTTATTTGGCAGACACTTTTATCCAAAGCAACGTACAAAAAGTGCATTTCATGGTCATAGACAACTACTAAACACAGGTTCAGTAAGGTACAATACTTATTTTGTACAGCTATTCCTAGCCAAGAACACAGTTTAGTTCACACAGTGAACACTATTCTGACCTAACCTCTGCAAAGCCAACTAGGCAGAAGAATGAGCTACAGTATTAGGACAAATACAAATTACCAAAAAGTGCTGGGATGGGGCAACATGTAACAAGTGTCATAAAAGGGGGGGGGGGGGGGTGGATTTAGAGTGAAATATACAGCGTGGTGGTGGTTAGTCTAGGTATAGTCTGAAGAGATGAGTCTTCAGGCCACGGCGGAAGATGGGTAGTGAGGGGGAGGTTCGGAGAGGGACGGGGAGTTCGTTCCACCACTGGGGAGCTAGGGTGGAGAAGCTCTGTGATCCCTTTGGTCGGGTGGGAGGGGTTACAAGGTGCCCTGCTGCCGCAGAGCGGAGTGGTCGAGCAGGCACATAGGATCGAATCATGTCCTGCAAGTAGATGGGGGCTGTCCTGTTGGCTGCAGTGTAGGCCAGGGTCAGGGCTTTGAACCAGATCCTGGCAGCGACCGGTAGCCAGTGGAGTGATCGCAGCAGAGGAGTGATGTGGGAGAATTTGGGATGGTTGTAGATGAGTCGGGCAGCGGCATTCTGCGGCATGTAACCAATTATATAAGCAATTATATAAAATATCATATCTTATGGTAACTTGATAAACATACTTCTGAAAGTGTACTTCTAAAAGTCTATATATCTAAGTGTACTCTGTTTCACCCCATGCCATGTTCCTGTTAGAATCTAAGTTAGAGGAGATAAAATCCAGCGGTGGTATATATCAAGTGATTTAGGGGTTTAGAGGACCTCTAGACCTGCACGGTCAGCCTTGGTATAACTGTTGATTGGCTAGTAATGGAATCTTTTCATATAATGATTAAATGAATCGCATAGGCTGGGACGACAGTTCTTTGTCTCTGAAAACTGTATAAACTCATATATTGGACTTTATATTTTCGAAGACTGTACTTGTACCTCTTCCCGACCGGTCATATTATTAAATTATATAAAGGAGCCCCTAAATCTGTCATTTGTTATCTTTATATTCAACACCATCACTTTTGTTAAGAAATCCCTACACCAGTGAAGAACATTCCACTTTTTGGCCCTAAAAACACAAGGTGAAACTATGTTCAATGAGTTTTGTGGCATTTAGTTGAAACTGAGCAGATGTTTGTGTACAATTCAGAATTCATCCTGCTGCTGATGTCAGCAATGACATAACAAAGACAAGTCAGCTAGTTTCAGTGGCAGCCATACATGCCCTAAACGTAACACTACCTCTACCATGTTTCTTTATTCTTTTTTTGCCATTTTTCTCCCATTTTCTCCCCAATTTAGTCGTTATACCAATTCCCCGTGTGAATCATGGTCCTGGTCGATGCACTATCCTCTGTTGGTCTGGGGAGGGTGGAGACTATCACATGTCTCCTCTGATACATGTGGAGTCGCCAGCCGCTTCTTTTTACCTGACAGCGAGGAGTTTCACTGGGAGAGCGTAACGCGTGCGGAGGTTCATGCTATCTCCCCAAGATCCTCTCCCTGCTGAACAGGCACCCCGACCAACCAGTAGGAGTCACAAATGCAACTATCAGGACTATTCCCTCCCCGGCTTCCCACCCGCGAACACTGCCAACTGTGTTCGTAGGAACGTCTGAGCCCCCTGAAGTACCGCTGCCAGGGATTAAACCCGGGTCTCTGCGGTGGTAGGCGAGTGCTGATACCTCTACACTAAATAGAGGAAGAGGTGCTTTGGATCATGAGAGTTATTTTCTTTCTCCACACTTTCTTTCCACCCCTTGACACAGTTTAATACTTGTCTCATCTGTCCGTAAGAGTTGATTCCAAGACGCTATGGTTTTTTCAAGTATTTATACTTCATGTAGCTAACTCTAACCTAGCCGTTCTGTTCTTGAGGCCTTCCAGTGATTTGCATCTTGAAGTGAACCCACTGAGGGTATGCTGATGTAGTCTTATCTTCATGATAGTCTTTGACACATACAGTCAGGTCCATAAGTATTTGGACAGTGACACAATTTTCATTATTTTGGCTCTGTACGCCACCACAATGGATTTGAAATGAAACAATCAAGATGTGATTTAAGTGTAGACTTTCAGCTTTCATTTAAGGGTTTTGTCAAAAATATTGTATGAACAATGTAGGAATTACAACCATTTTTATACAATTTTAAGGGGTTCAAAAGTAATTGGACAAACTAACATAATCATAAATTAAATTTGAATTAATGTCATTTTTAATACTTGGTTGCAAATCCTTTACAGTCAATGACTGCCTGAAGTCTTGAACCCATAGACATCACCAGACGCTGGGTTTCTTCCCAGCTGATGCTCTGCCAGGCCTCTACTGCAGCTGTCTTCAGTTCCTGCTTGTTCTTGGGGCATTTTTCCTTCGGTTTTGCCTTCAACAAGTGAAATGCATGCTCAATTGGATTCAGGTCAGGTGATTGACTTGGCCATTGCAGAACATTCCACTTCTTTGCCTTAAAAAAAGTCTTGGGTTGCTTTCGCAGTATGCTTCAGGTCATTGTCCATTTGCACTGTGAAGTCTCGTCCAATGAATTTTGAAGCATTTGGCTGAATCTGAGCAGATAATATAGCCCTATACATTTCAGAATTCATCCTACTGCTTTTGTCAGCAGTCACATCATCAATAAATACAAGGGAACCAGTACCAGTGGCAGCCATATATCCCCATGCCATAACACTACCTCCACCATGCTTCACAGATGAGGTGGTATGCTTTGGATAATGAGCAGTTCCTTCCCTTCTCCATACTCTTCTCTTCCCATTGTTGGTACCATGGTACTTATATTTGGTAAAGCAAATATAAGCGTAAGAGAACATTAGTGTAAAAGAGGGAATTATCTGCCTGAGGGCGAGGCGGGATTCAATCCTTCAACCGTAGGTTTACAGTCTGTGACTTTGTTAGTGCAGCACCATGACATAGCTATGCAATGTCATTAACAAACCTGTCCGTGGTTTTAAAGAATACAGTCCAGTAAGCACAGAAGAGCTCCCGTTGAATCCATATGACTTTGCAGTATATTGTAGCCGGTTAATAACTGAACGTGCAGACGGTATGTCATTATTCAGTGTATATGTTCGGTGAACTGCGGGTAGATATGGCGCAAAAGCAATAATTGAGAAGTAGTAGACAATTATTAGTGAGGGTAAAAGCAGGTTAAAGAAACAAGTCCCTAGCTGGGCTTGAACCTCAGACCCCATGTTCCCAAGACTGTAACCTTACCCACTAGGCCACAAGCAGATTAGCTATTTAAATTGGAAATGTTTCAGAGTAAGAAGGTATGGGTATTTTGCCTGTGTGTGCGAGTTTTTGATTGGGTGGTCAACTGGTGTAACTTTTTAATAAAAGGAATACATTTGCCGTGATGAAATGCATATGGGTGGCCGTGAGTGAGCTTTGGTAAAGAAAATATAAAAGCGTAAGAAAACGTTAGTGTAAGAGAGGGAATTATCTGCCTGAGGGCGAGGCGGTATTCAATCCTTCAACCGGAGGTTTATCAGTCTGTGACTTTGTTAGTGCAGCACCATGACATAGCTATGCAATGCGTGAAATAGCATTAGCAAACCTGTCCGTGGTTTTAAAGAACACAGGCCAGTAAGCACAGAAGAGCTCCCGTTGAATCCATATGGCTTTGCGATATTGTAGCCGGTTAATAACTGAACGTGCAGACGGTACGTCATAATTCAGTGTGTACGTTCGGTGAACGGCGGGTAGATATGGTGCAAAAGCAATAATTGAGAAGTAGTAGACAATTATTAGTGAGGGTAAAAGCAGGTTAAAGAAACGCGTTCCTAGCTGGGCTTGAACCTCAGACCCTGTGATCCCAAGACTGTCACTTTACCCACTAGGCCAGAGGTGGACTAGCTGTTTGTACTGAAAATGTTTCAGAGTAAAAAGGTATGGGTATTTTGCGTGTGTATGCGAGTTTTTCATTGGCTCGTGTAGGTGAAGATTTGGCGGGTGTCGGTAAAATATCCAATGGGGAGACATGTTATTAGTGGGATAGGCGGCAGGAAAAATAAGAATGAGAAGAAGAAGAAGAAAGAGAAGAAGAAGGAGAAAACGCAAAATCCCCTTAGTTTGGGGCTTTATTGTGTGGACATGTGAAGTTGTTTATGAAATCTGTCTGTTGAAATGGGGTCAGAATGTACAGAATGTAATGTTTTTAAGGGCTGAGTGTCTGTGGCTGTTGTGGTTATTTCTGTGGGGAACCCTGAAAAGTGCCAAACTCTCGGTGCTGTATAGGTATGGGGCATGCCCCCGCCAAGGCATACCTGCCATCCCTATGTCAGTGTGTAAAACATACAAGTTAGCAGAGAAATGGTTAAAACGAAGGTTATAGCTTCTCTCTCCTTGTAGTGGTGATATTGCCAGTATATTGATGGGTAAGAAAAGCAAGCTGTTTGAACCTGTGGAAAAGAAAGAAAATGAATGTTTTCTGTATGATTGGTCTGGTTTTATACTAGGTATTTTTTAAAAATGTGTTAAGCTGACACCCTATATAAATAGTATTTGTCCTTTTGAAGAAGTGAACAGCGCTAAGCAAACATGTTGTTTAAAGGGCAGTACTTACCTTTATCGCATGAGAGATATTTCCTGCTTATTAATGCAGGGATTTAGCCTATATTTTGGTTTGGTTAAAGGAAACTGTTTAACTGAATGGTCCATAAGAATGTAATTGAGTACTGTTGAAAATGTTATATGCTGTACTGTAGTTGGGTTTATAATGAAAGTAATGCAGGGGGAGTGATACTATATATGCTAATATGCACTGGTTTGATTTTTGTTTATTTCTGTCATGTTATACATAAAGATATTTCAATACTGTTTAAATGCAGTTAAGTGAAGTACAGTCATGTATTTGTTTCAGGCATATTGAGGCAAGTTATATGATTATAGCTGTATTGATTGACCTGTGAAACAGTGAGCGTGAATTGCAGAAGCTACCAGACAATGCCTGTGTGTTAAGAGTATTTTCTACAATTTTTGCTGTAAAATAAAAAACCCCCACATTGAATATGCTACACCGGAGTGGAGCGTCATTCCTAAGAGTGTAACATCTACATCTCCCAGTTTAACACCAAAGGCTTACTCATTGGACAAGACCTACTTAGTAGGTTGGCTCCACTGATCGACTGCCACCGGGGGCAGCTGTGGGCACAAGTGACCTCTCCAAAGCCCTTTGATATTGGTATTGCCAAGCAACCTGTCAGGATCTGGACTGTAATGCATCCTTTTGGCCACCAGATGCCCGTTTTGTAGCGGTCTTTGCTCAGTCTTTGTCCTGTCTACCTTGAGTAAGTGCTACCTTGTGCTCTCTTTGGAGTTTTTGGAGTTTTTGGATTTTGAAATTTTTTGGCCTTCCTTTTTACAAGTTTTTTGGATCGTGTTCTTTGGAACCTAAAGATTGTTGTGCCTGAGTACTTTCTTGTGTATATTTTTTGGAATCCATGTTTGTTCTTTGAAATTAAAAACTTTTTTCACTTGACTTCCTGTGCCTGCCTCTGCCTCTGCTTTTGGGTTCATCAGTCCTTCAGTCTAGCCCAGTGGTAGAGCTCTAGACTCCGACCACAAGGACCAGGGTTCAAATCCCGACCCGGTCCTGACAGAAAGACTGAGCCATAAAAATGAACCCAGCAGACAACTATGCCACCGAGGTTCCTGTCCTGCAAGACCTGGCGGTGGCTGCAACGCCATGAAGATATTCTTGCACGCCAAGAGGCGGCCGTTGCAAGACATGACCAGGTGTTGTTAGGTGAAATACTCAGGACCCTCCAGCATCTGTCATCACAAGTCCATGCAGCTACTGTCACTCTTCCTCCCTGTCCTACGTGCCCAGCCTCAGGTCTCACAGTCGAGCCACGCCTTCCAGCCCCAGAGCGTTACAGTGGAAATCCAAGTGGCTGTCGAGGCTTTCTAATCCAATGCTTCCAGCTTCAGCCCTCCTCCTTTCCCACTGATCGTGCCCGGATTGCTTACATGAGTACTGCTGAGTTCAGGCGGGTATTTTATCACCCAGCATGTGGTCGCGAAGCCGCCAACCAGCTCCTTCTCCTCCAACAAGGCACTGACTGTGCTATCCAGTTCAGGACTCTAGCTGCAGAGAGTCGCTGGAATCAAGAAGCACTGATGGCAGTTTTTCAGCAGGGCCTATCCAAACACATCCAGGATGAATTAGCAACCAGAGAGGAGGTGGATGGCTTTGAGGCTCTCATTGAAATGGCTCTTCACCTGGACAATCGTTTAAGGGAGAGAGCTCTGGCCCGAAGACCGTACAACCTTGGTTTGTCCCCTTTTAGACCCCTGCCTAGCCCAAACACCCAAGAAGTTCCCGAGCCAATGCAGCTAGGAGGCACCCAACTCTCACCTACAGAACGAGAGAGAAGAATGGGGGAGAGGTGTTGCCTGTACTGTGGGAGACTGGGTCACTTTCGTGGCAACTGCCCAGAGCTCTCTGAAAAAGGCCTGCCCCATCCAGTAGAGGGAGAGCTGTGACAGGAGCAACCTTCACTCCCACCTGTTCCAACTCAGGCCTTCTCGTTCCCATTACTGTTTCCTGGGGGAAAGAGCAGCACCACCTGAAGGCTTTAGTGGATTCCGGGGCCGCTGGTAATTTTATGGACATTCCTTTAGCTAACATGCTTCAGGTACCTAGTTCCCCTCTTCCCTATCCTCTGACTGTCACGGCTCTGGATGAACGGTCACTGGGTAACGGCAGTGTCAGTCAAGACACCTCTCCTCTACGCATGACTGTTCAGCAACATGAAGAGGTGAGGTTTTACCTTATTCAATCCCCGAAGTTTTCTGTTGTGCTAGGGCACCCCTGATTAACCCGTCATAAACCCCATGTAGACTGGTCCTCTGGTGCAGTTCTGGAGTGGGGTCCAACTTGTTCTGCCAAATGCCTCTTCCCGAGTTCCCCTGTAGTTTCTCTCGAGTCTCAAGACCTATCCCGAGTCCCATCCCAGTACCTTCACCTTAAAGAGGTTTTTAGTAAGAAGAAGGCTAACTCTCTACCTTCTGCTATTGACCTGCTCCCAGGCTCTTGTCCCCCCAGGGGGCGCATTTACTTTGTCCTCCTCTGAGTGTACAGCTATGGATGACTACATCAGAGAGGCGCTGGCATCCGGTTTCATCCGCCCATCCACCTCCTCAGCTGGTGCAGGGATCTTCTTTGTGGGCAAAAAGGATGGAGGCCCTCGCCTATGCATCGATTACCGGGGTCTGAACAAGATAACGGTAAGAAACCGATACCCACTTCCTCTGATGGCCACCGCCTTTGACCTTCTGCAGGGAGTGACCATCTTCACCAAGCTGGACTTACGTAATGCCTACCACTTAGTCCGCATCAGGGAGGGAGATGAGTGGAAGACGGCCTTTAACAGGCCCTGATTAACGATGTTCTTCGGGATCTGCTCAACAGATTTGTTTTTGTATACTTGGACGATATTTAAATTTTTTCCAGATCTGTGCATGAACACGTGTCCCATGTCCGTCAAGTTCTCGAGTGCCTGCTTAAGAATGATCTTTTTGTCAAGCCCGAGAAATGTGAATTTCATGTCTCAGAGACCAGTTTTCTAGGATTCATCTTCAATCAGGGGAGCATCCAGATGGATCCGAAAAAGGCTAAGGCAGTTCAAGAGTGGCCACAACCCAAATCCATCAAGGACGTCCAACGGTTTCTGGGGTTTGCTAACTTCTACAGGAAGTTCATTCGGAATTTCAGCTCCGTAGCTGCCCCACTCTCCGCCTTAACCAAGGGTAAGAACTCCCACTTTGCCTGGTCACCCGAGACTGACAAAGCCTTCCAAGAGCTTAAGGGTCGATTCACCTCCGCTCCTGTTCTAACTCTGCTGGATTCTACTCAGGCTTTCATTGTGGACGCCTTGGACGTGGGCATGGGGGCGGTATTGTCACAAAGAGGGCCTGACAACAGAATTCACCCATGTGCCTTTTTCTCTCACCGCCTTCGGAAAGGAATTACGTTGTGGGGGACAGGGAACTTCTTGCGGTGAAACTGGCACTCAAGGAGTGGAGGCACTGGCTGGAGGGAGCTCAAGAGCCATTTGTGGTTTGGACGGATCACAAGAATCTACAATACATCCAGCAGGCGAAACGCCTCAACCCTCGCCAGGCCAGATAGGCTCTGTTTTTCCACCGGTTCCAATTTACCCTCTCTTATCGCCCTGGTTCCAAGAACCAGAAACCCGATGCACTCTCCCGAGTTTTCCAGAACAATGACTTGGACACTGTAGAAAGGTCTATCATACCCAGCTCCAAAATTGTGGCTCCAGTCCGGTGGAGGATTGAAACTGTCGTGAAGCAGGTGCTTCGGGGCGAACCTGATCCTGGGGGTGGTCCGGTGGGTTGTCTGTTTGTCCCTGCCTCTGTCCGTTCCCAGGTTCTGCAGTGAGGCCACTCTTCTCTACTCACCTGTCACCCTGGAGTTACTCGGACCCTGGATTTCCTGCAGAGACGCTTCTGGTGGCCCACCATCAGGGAGGATGTCAAGACCTTCGTCTCCGCCTGCTAGACCTGCTCGCGGAATAAAGACCCTCGCCTCCATCCCCAAGGATTGCTCCATCCATTGCCTATTCCACGGCGACCCTGGTCCCACACCTCCCTCGACTTCATCACTGGTTTGCCTCCTTCCTAAGGTAACTCCGTCATCTTGGTTACTGTAGACCGTTTCTCCAAAGCCTGCCATTTTATTCCATTAGCTAAACTCCCCACCGCAAAGGAGACTGCTAAACTAATGTGCTCCCAAGTCTTCCGAGTGTATGGTCTACCACAGGACATTGTGTCGGCCCAGGGTCCCCAGTTCACCTCACGCTTCTGGCGCACCTTCTGTAAGCTAATTGGTGCCGCGGCCAGCCTGTCTTCCGGTTTGCACCCCCAGTCTAATAGCCAGGCGGAGAGAATCAACCAGGTCCTCCAATCCGTCCTCCTGGTCGTCTCACCTCCTATGGGCGGAGTATGCTCAAAACACCCTACGCTGCTCGTCCACAGGTTTGTCTCCGTTTGAGTGCCAGTTTGGCTACCAACCACCCCTGTTCCAGGATCAGGAAGCCGACGTGGGGGTTCCATCTGCCCAGCAGTTTGTTCGTCGGTGTGGCCAGGTGTGGTGGAGAACCCAACGTAAACTGCTGCAGACGTCTCAGCAGCTCCAAACACAGGCTAATCGCAGGCACAGACCTGCACCCACCTTTCGCCCTGGCCAGAGAGTTTGGCTCTCGGCTAGGGATCTGTCCCTGCGAGTGGAGTCTCGCAAATTGGCTCCGCGCTTTGTGGGGCCCTTCAAAGTGGTAAGAAGGGTCAATCCGGTGACTTATCAGCTCCATATATCCCCCTCCATGAGAATTAACCCTACCTTCCATGTGTCCCTGTTGAAGCCAGTGGTTTCCTGCCCTCTTGCCCCTGCCACTAAACCCCCTCCTCCACCTCAAATCATTGGAGGTCAGCCAGCCTTATACGGTCCACCGCCGACTGGACTCCCGCCGAGTTCGGGGTGGGCTACAGTATCTCGTAGACTGAGAGGGATACGGTCCAGAGGAGCGTTCCTGGGTTCCAGCCCGGGATATTGTGGATCCAGGACTGCTCCAGGATTTCCATGCCCGGCATCCTGATCGTCCTGTGGGGAACGTCAGGAGACGTTCCTAAAGGGGGAGGTCCTGTCAGGGTCTGGACTGTAATGCATCCTTTTGGCCACCAGATTATAGACTTTTGGTTTCCTTTTTTTCTGTCTTTGAGAGTGTCTTGGTAATATGTTCCACCGGTGTCTTAATTGTGCTGTGTATTTAAGTTGCCCATTTTGTAGCTGATTTTGCTCAGTCTTTGTCCTGTCTACCTTGAGTAAGTGCTACCTTGTGCTCTCTTTTGTTGGACTGTTGCTGTGCTTGAAAACGCTCTTGTGTTTAGTTTCATTTTCTATAAGTTTTTGGATTTTGAAATTTTTTGGTCTTCCTTGTTTACTAATGAAGTTTAAGTTTTTTGGATCGTGTTCTTTGGAACCTAAAGATTGTTGTGCCTGAGTACTTTCTTGTGTATATTTTTTGGAATCCAGTTTTTTGTTCTTGGAAAATTAAAAACTTTTTTTGCTTGACTTCCTGTGCCTGCCTCTGCCATGCAATGCAATTGCAACCAGTGGCTCAGCCACTGCAGACTCACCCAAAATAGGGCTTGAGTCCCATACACAACACTCTGGAGACCCAGTATCCCCCAAAAAACTCTCACCCTCTCTCAGTGACTCTCCGCAGGAGACCGAGAAGACTTGGCCTCCAGCCCATGTTCGTCATGAACATGAATCATTCCTATGTGCCTTGGACGAGCTCAAGTCACAACTACACAGTCCATTAATCACTGGTGGGACCCAGGTGAATGGGCAGGATGCCCTTGTTGCAATCTGGTCTGAGAAGTCTGCTATCCGCCAAGACTTATATGACCGTCTTTCTCATAAGGACGCTTGTCCACCCTTTGTGCCTAAGACCCACAGGTTACTCTCGGCTGAATTCCCACAGACCTCAATGAAGAGCATTGGCTCTCCAGTTTGGAAAGAAGCAGCTGACTCACTACTTCAGTGTGGTGCCCCAGCTGTCCCACTCCATCTACGTCGGAGCCGATGCACTAGTTCGGTTGGGTGCTCAGCTTGACACCATTAATAGTGTAAGGCCCACGGGAACAGGCATAGAGTGGAATTTCCTCTCTGACTGTCGTAAAGCAGTTCGCCAGGTGCAGAGTCTGATATTGTCGGGACAGAGTGGCCCGTAAGACCTTGGCATCTGGTTTTGCGACAGTTAACAGGTGACACCTCTTTTCTATGGGAAAGCAATTCTAAAATTACCCCAACGTCCTGGAGGTTTCAGATTGCAAGTAATAAAATCACATGATAGAAATGGGGCAAATTGCTCAGGACAGTTGAGGGACAGCCAAAGTGCCCTCACCTGGTGTCACTGGGTAACTTGTCTCCCTACCTTCATAAGGAAAGAAATTTACTCAAGCACACTTTTTGTTAGGAAATAATGCCAGATTGGGGTTGAATACATTGCTACACGACACTATGCAATCTTAATACACTGTGGAAAGACATTGAGAGTTGGCAGTTGGTTCATGTAAGTGATTGTACAGTTATTTCATGTTTTTCAGAGTTTTCATGACAAACACAAGAACAAATATTCATATTTGGTATGGTTTTTATGGTCTCTGCGCGAGTGATGCTCTGGTTTAGGTTTGAAAACCAGCAAACCTATAGAAAATCTATTTTTAATAAATTTGGAAGTCAACTGTATTTTTGGGACACTCCTCCTAGTAAATCCATCTGTCTGATCCTCAGGAAGGAACCAAATTCCAACCTTCCCCCTCCAAGTAAATTTATGGTTTTATGAGCCTTTTGTGGCGACATCCACCTGCCTGCACTGGGTTCGTATAGGAGAGGAACAGGGCCCTCTGGGAGTCTGCAATCAGACTTCCCACACAAGACTCTTTCTGTGTGTAGACTGCTGTCAGGTATGCTCATCTTTATCTTTGATTGTTAGACTATTTTCTAAATTCTGTAATTACTAATTGACTATTTTAAGTGTATAACCTACCTGACATTAAAACTGTTATTGACTTGATTTGTGTGGTCTTGGTCAATGTTTCGTTCTTGTAACAGCCCTCTAAGTCGGTTTCCCCCAATTATGACTAGGGAACTGCCCGTTGGACTTGTTTGATCACCAAGTTTTCAGTTAAGGCGGGACCGTCAGCAGAACCAAGTTGATCCTGGGATGACCAATATTGGCCCTTTCGGAGTCCCTGAACCCTAATTAGGTTATACTCCCCATGAGGGAAATCTCACAACCGCTGTGTCGTCTGCAAACAGCTAGTTAAATTGTCGTTACGGGCGTATCCGCGGTGCGTACCGGGTGAAACTGCGTTGACCCTCGGTGTAGAACTTCAGACGAACTGAGTTCCATTCTAAATCAAGCCTAAATTCTAATTTGGAACATAACTTATTAATTAATATGGAGTCAGATTATCACGAGGATAAAACCTAGTAACTGTTACGCTTTCTTGCTGTGGTCATGGATATATTTGATGAGTTGTTCCGCGCATTTGTGAATATTCTGATGCTCCCATTGGGATATTGACAGTCCGGCGACAGATCGGATATATCTCTGATGACAGCATAGCCCCGTTTGCGAACGGAGAGTAACCTGAATGCTACTGATCCGTTTCGGGCCAGTTGTAAGCGGGATATGAAGCAGCGCCTTCATATCTAACCCGTGGCAACGGAACCAGTGCATTCTTAATTATAATTGTGCCCTGTTCTTACGAACAGAGGAAAAATAACTAACATCTCCGGTTTTTAATCACACCAGCCAAGGGAGAACACGCGGTGCCTTCCCCTCCAGCTACAAACCCTCATTGGTCTAGCTGTGAGGTGTTTACAATAGTGTTTTGTGGTCTCAAGTGCACACAGAGGACAAACTCCTGTCCACAGACCCAGAACATACGCGCTCTGGTCAAACGATTCCCCAGGCCTGTCAAGTGGTGAGTGAGTTTGACATGGCTATTCCCGCCAAGACCGCCGGTGTTCCTGCTAGACTCATGATTCTGAAGGGACAAGCTTTTTATGGCTCGGGAGCTTTCTTTCAACCTGCTCCATATTTCTATGAGCTAAACCTGACCATTTGTGGCACCCTTCTTCTAGAAGTCCACAACCGCTCCACTTATCTCTTGGTACAGAATCTTACCAATACGACTACTCATGTGACCGCAAGAAAACCCCTAGGCTACCTCATTAACCCCTTAAGGCATAAGCCAAATCTTGCCAATCTTTGCCCATTTAGGGGGTACCCTATTTAAAGCTTTATAACTCCAGATGTGAACACCACAAAGACTTGAAAAATGGCTTAAAAGAAGCAAGCCATTTGTACAATTTACAATACTAACGCAGATTCGTTTATATTCATAATTTTGGAAGAAATAAAGTGCCACAAATGCAATTTTGACAAAAAATCTAAAATAAATTTGTACTTTTTAAGTTTGCAATGAAATACTGAGAGATTGCATATATACAGGAGGTTAAACTATACATGTGCTAGGTCAAAAACTTCTTGACCACAAGTTCATAAAATCTAAGGGTGGATATGTAGAACTACTATAGATGTATGAAGCAAAAACTAAGCAGTGTACCCAGCGTCTCCAAATCTATCCAAAATGTCTAAATTATGCATTGCTGTAAATCATAACATATCCACATATTTCACTACAAATCAACTGTTTCGAATCAAGAAAATCACTGTTGCATAATTTTCAAATGGGAATTACAAGCTTTCAGTCAGTACAGTGGTCTAAAATAGCTAGGTGTCCAGAAACATATCCAAAATCTCTCCAAAATTGAATAAAATGCTTTTTGTCCATTATAAAGCATATAAATGAGCCCCTTATGAGGGTTTAAGATGAAACATTGCTATCAGATTAAAAAAATAATGCAAAAATATTGTCACACAATGCGGTACAGTACCTAAATGTGTAATAATTAACTTGTGTGTATTTCTATACTCTGTACTCTCTTATGTTTTCTTGTATGGGGATGGGACAACATGAAAACAATTTAACCGTCCACCACGTTTTGGCAATGTTCCACCTCTCACCTCATTACTGTTGCATGCTTCACAAAAACTATTACACTACCATCTAACGCTTACATTACAGTGTGAAATATTCACATTATATAACACCACTAACCTATTTAAAGATACTCAATTTCAAAAATAATGTATATAACCGAACTATTTAAACGTCCCTATTAAGCCCACCAAATCCGCTTTTCAGACATTTTTAATGTATACTTCCCCAATTTAAGTGAGAACATTTTAGTTAAAATGAAAGTCTAATCTCTCATTTGAAGTGTCAATAATTCATTTATACCAATTTCTAATGTTTTTATTGTTTGTCAAAATATGTCAAAAGTCTGGCATGGGCTTAATGGGTACCTAACGTACCCTTTAAGCCCATGGGTGTTCCAAATAAGCCCACTTCATGATTTGTTGATAAATAAATAAATATTTAAAAAATCTTAACAATACAAACTTGTTCTATTCAAATCTGTAATCTCTTAGCTCTCAATAGCTATTTTCATTTTGTCTCCACTCCTATCCTATAGCCTGTAAATGGCATTTGAAATAGGCATGACCAGCCTTTCTGCTGTCTTGTCAACACAGAAAAAAGCTAAACTTACAACATGTCTTCTTTGGAATGTAGCCAAAAAACTATTTACGAACAAAATCAAAACTATAGTGGAAATTACTCTTCAATACTTCATCTTTCAATATGTGTATTCATTTTGTCTGTATCTCTATCCTATGGTGTGCTGTTGGCATTTGAAATTGGCCAAAATTTCTGGTCCAGTCAGCCGGTTGAAAGTGCAGGTGTTTTTATGAAGATTTCTGAAGACCGACTGACTGAACGAAAAACTATTTCAGGTTCAATACTAATGTTCTAAGGATAGTAAATAAGTCAATTTCAGGATTTACAATTAAACAATAACTTTTCAAATGTTAATCACATTTAGGATAGTAGTTTGAAAACATTGTAAAAAAACATTTTTAGCTAATTTACTCCACCATTCAGTTCATTGTGGAGTAACATTAAAACATATAGTTCATTATGAGGAGACATCAGTCATAACATATTGAAGCTCATGTATCATTAGCCTATAACTTAAACAAAATAAACAAGAAAGATGTCAACATTTCTGCAATTTCTACTTTCTCCTAGACTAAACGTAGGCCTATGCTCTTTGAGGTGATTGTATCGTTTTAGTAATTCTATCATTTGTTCCATGCTCCATCTTAGTAGTGTAACATAACATAGGTTATAGGGTGGTCTAAGCTTTATTTTATTTGTTTGTTTCAATCTTTTGCCCACGTTGTGGTTGTCTTTGTCTTACGCTAACAAGTCGTTCATGGCTTTCATCTTGTTTTTGTAGATTTTCAACGACCTCATGATTGCACAAATAGAATGGTCCAGGTCCCTACAGCCCTGCTTTGCAGAGGATGAACTTGCGCTTCTATCATGCGTGGGCATGAACTGTAGTTCTTTTGTGTTTTAGTCATCTTAAACTAAAACTCATCTGAAAAGTAAAGATTAAAAAATTATTGCTAATGTTAAGATAGAACACAGGCCTATCCAGAATGAATTTACCTATGCAATATCACTGATATTTAAATGTGGGTATTAATTATCTGAATTATGGAGCTGATTCATCAGGTGAGGTCAAAATTAGGGAGGAAAATGGTTCAAAGGTCAAAAGGGAGAAAATCCCCATTGAAACACAGTAAAGTGGGCTTAATGGGAACAGGTGGGCTTAAAGGGAACATCAGTGAATTTATGATTAAAAGACAGAATATTTTATTCTACTCACATGACATTAAAAAACAACTATATGAAATAAATCTATATATGGTGCACTAACATAATATGAAAAGTATAAATTGATCATGTAGAGAAGTAATTCGCTATACTCATTTACATCCACCTCAGTCAGTGTGATTTTTTTGCTAGAGTCCCCTTTAAGCCCACCAGGTAAAAATGTTGATTAAAAAATAAAGATAAACATACACATTTATTGTCTATTTAACAGTATAATAATATAAACTGCATACAAAAATATAAACTATACATGCTTATCATGCTTTATGTCATTGCAATGAACCATACTATGTAGCTACTGTATTGATGCAGCATGTGGTCTGTTTGCTAGCGTGCTAAAACTCATATTTTGATTTCAAAAGACACAATATTTCTAATTCAGGTAATATTCTAACATATGTCTCATTCAAAACACTAATCACTTAAATTTTGATAACAAGTGAGTACTTTCCAAAAACAGGAGTAGAAATATACAAAAAATGTTATTTTCTGAGGGTACCAAAATCACCTAAGTTTTTTTGCAACTTCTTCTGGGATCAGCAGGCACATGCCACACATGTGCTTCGATAACTCAATATTGATAAATGTGATTGACTTACAATAAAAAGTGTCATTTACGTAACAAGCAGCTTCATTTGAAAAAACATCACACAGCAAAAAATGATGATGTAGTTTTTTTTGATTTGACTCAGAAGTTGCAAGTGGGCTTATATGGTACGTGGGCTTAATAGGGACGTTTACCCTAATACTTATAGCAATGATGAAATCTCTATGTTCAGTAGATGGAGACAGAGACAGTATCAATGATACTGTTCTATTCGCTTCTGTTTTGCTCCAGAAAACGATGTCAGCTAGGTCTATCAGCAAACATATGGCTTAGCTATGTTCAGAAGTCCTCAATAATAATAGTATTTTCCAAGAAACTACGAAATATCCTTGAACACGTTTCGTTAGGTGCAGCGTATTTGTCTGCTAACAGAGTGAATGCATAAGTGAATGCGATGCTAAGAATATTTTCTGTTACGCTGACCTATAAAACGCTATTCCAAAAGCAGAATTAGACATGTTATACATCGTTAGAAAGCTTATACTCTCGCCTACTGAATAAATGAATTGTCAATCAAGCTAGACTGTACTAAAAAGGGCGACGACGCCATAAACAACAGGTGTGGTATTACGCACAGCTATTTTGGAAGATACCCAGGCGTCACAGATGCGCATATATTTCCCAAACGGATTGTCCAAGACAATATATGACCACGTCTCAAAACGGACATCTGTACATGTAAAACCAACAGTAAGGTTTTATATTCATTCAATATTTAGTCCCAGATATTGACCGTAGAATGACATGGTATCATTTTTAAAAACTCGTTTATTTTGTTATTCAGTGAGCAGCGTTTTCACTGCTGTATAGGAATATCTTAGGGCTATTGTCGGGTTTATCTTGTTGCTATGATGGAATACGATTTTTTAGTGGTGAAAGAATATTTTTATGAATGCCAAGATAGACAATATTGTCCATTATGTCAATGGTGGGGGGTGTTTTTTAGATGAGACTGCAGGGAGGGGGTGTGTGTTAAATGAACGACGGGAGCGACAATGGTGGGGCTGCGAAACTCCGTTTTCGGCATAGTTGTCATGTGTTGTCTACTAATGAAACTAAAACAACGCGTTTCTGTTTTTATCTCACACGTTGGTTGCAGTAGCACCGAATGTTTGACTTTAGTAATCTCGGCACGCGGGTGTGCCGACCACTAGGGGCTGTGCGCTAAGAGGTTAATAGCTCTTTCCACGATTTGAGCTCACCATCCCTGTGATTGGTGAACTGCCACACTCCTTGATACGGGAAAGCTGCAGTGAGGTATACTTCACCCATCCTTTGAAAACAGTCATCCTTAATAAAGTGTTCCCCAGCGTCACCGTATTGACTTAAGTCAAGAAAATGAGTTGGTAGTCTATGCTGTTACCCAGGGTGCTGAGCAACCAAAGTTCAACGACAGCAGCTTAGACACATTTTCTCCAGGGATGCCCACAACTGTGGGGTCACTGACCTTCACACGGCATGCATCCCCACAGACCCGAACACCCCGTCGATGTTCATGCGTCAATATAAGATCCCCCTTGCTGCTTTTGAGTCCGTTTGCCTTACTTGTCCGAGGAGCAGCGAGCTGACATCGTACAGTTAACCACAGACCATCTCTCTCTCTTTGGTGATGTACCTTCTCAGACCACAGTTTTACAACATGATATTGATGTTAGAAATGCTGCGCCCATAAAAGAGCACCCTTATCGTGTCAATACTACCAAGAGAGCTGTTATAAAAAAAAGAAGTAGAGTATCTTCGGGAACATGGGTTAGCCAAGCAAAGCTCTAGCCCCTGGAGTTCTCCCTGTCTTCTGACCCCCAAGCCAGATAATACTCACAGGTTCTGTACAGGCTTCCACAAAGTGAATGCGGTCACTGTCCCTGATTCATACCCATTACCTTGTATGGAGGATTGTATTGACAATCTTGGTTCAGCATTGTATGTAAGCAAGCTCAATTTGCTGAAAGGTTATTGGCAGGTCCCATTAACCCCCCGTGCTTCAGAGATTTCCGCTTTTGTGACCCCAGAATTTTTTACAGTACAACATAATGCCTTTTGGACAGCAAAATGCCCCGGCAACATTTCAGAGACTAGTGAACTTGGTTCTAGCCGACCTCCCTAACTGCAATTCATATCTTGATGACCTGGTTGTGTATTACTCTAGCTGGTCAAAACATGACAACGCTTCGTACTGTTTTTGAGAAGCTAGCAGCAGCTTCTTTGACTTTGAATCTGGCAAAGTGTGAATTCGGTAAAGCCACAGCCACTTACCTAGGCAAGCTAAAAGCTATTACTGCTTTCCCAGAACCCACCACCAGGCGGGAACTGCGGAGATTTCTAGGCATGGCTGGGTATTATCAGAGTTTCTGTAGAAACTTTTCCACCGTTGTTATCCCTCTCACTAACCTGCTTAGTCCCTCTAAAGAGTTTAAGTGGACACCAGACTGCCAGGATGCTTTTGAGTGTGTGAAGGCCCTCTTGTGCAGTGCTCCTGTTCTTGCAGCACCAAATTTTGCGCTACCATTTAAGTTAGAGGTTGACGCCAGTGCTTTGGGAGCTGGTGCTGTCCTGCAACAGGAGGATGCCCATGGTATTGATAATCCTGTTTGTTATTTCTCCAGGAAGTTTAACAAACACCAGCTGAATTACTCCACTATTAAAAAGGAAGCTCTGGCTTTGTTGTTTGCCTTACAGTATTTTGAGGTCTATGTTGGGTCTTGTTCTATGCCTGTGGTGATATACACTGACCACAACCCTCTAGTATTCCTAGCCCGCATGTATAACCACAACCAGCTGTAAGGGTTGGGAGACGGAGACCAAGCACAACCGATCAGGGATCGTAATACAGCGTCTCACTAACAACTGAGCAAGCCACAAAATATCTTCCGAGATTGAGGAAGGGTAAAGAAACGAACAGAAATGACTACTACTCCACGGGAATATCCCAACTAAATAAGGGAACCTCAAAAGGAGGACTCCGAACCAAGGGGGAGGAGTAGATAGGTTCTCCAAAACTCAGAACAAAAATAAAATAAACAATAGCCCAACGGAACGAGCTGATGCAGACCCAACCTCTGGGCACTACACTCAAAAACCACCGTAGCTCAGAAAGAGAGAGAGAACTAACTGCACAACTCGCAGAACTGATCTCCTCCTAACTCTCTACCCCGTGACAATCCTGACTAAAGGAGTCACGGACATGCTAAACCAAATACCTCGCTTATATAATTTTCATGCAAGAGATTATTAACGCCGGTGGGCATAATTCTTGGACGTGAACTTTATATAAGTTACAAAGCGCTGAAAAGCACTGTTGAGTCACCAGTACCGGCTCATGTGTGTAGATGACACTAAAGCGCCGTCTTTCTGTGAACCCAGACCTTAAGTAATGTTAGACAGGTGCCGCAGCTAACACAATCAACACGCCTGCCGAGCTCTGAACCAATCAGCGCGGAACGGGTCTGTAGGCAGAGTGAATTCTGCATGCCTACAGACCATTAACCCAAACGAGGTGACAAACTCTAATTAGAGAAGCTGGAGTGGAAAGGAATAGAGCAGAATGCTCAAGCCACCCAAAACCATGACAGCAGTGCCTTATGCGTTGGTCCTTGATGGTTCAAAGCTACATTCTGGACATCCAGCATAAGAAAGGTATGGATAATGTGTTGGCTGATGCCTTATCTCGAGTGTAGTTTGTAATACATATATATATATTTTTTTTTTTTTTTGTTTTTTTTGTTTTTTTGTTAAGAGAGAGATGGGTTTGTTTTTGTGGGTGGGGGAGTTACATTCCAGCCTGTGGCTGTTGTGTTTTTTCTCTTGTTTCTCTTTTTCTCTCTCTCCCTTACTATTCTGACCCAGGTTCCTGTGACTCATTGATCCACCAATCAGAAGACGACCGGTGTAAATCAGTAATCAACCACTTCACCAGTTGGCCAATCAGAAGGCCTCCTGCCTTTTATAACCATGTGGCACTTCCTGCTCCACCTCTTTCTGCTTTGCTGTTGGCCTGCTGTAACTTTGTTGTGTACATTGTGTGTGTTATCAGTCAGTCTGCCAACTTTGTACTTATGTGTTTTGAGAATTGGAGAAGGTAAGGGGCCCTATACATTTTGCAACACCTAGTAAATATCTTGTCTAGACACACTAGGTTAGGAGTGATGCCAACCCTTGTATGTTTTACTTTGAATAGTTAGAGTAGGTAGTCAGGAGTAGGTTTTTATTTGACCTTTGCTTTCTTGCATAGTTAGGTAGTCTATTCCCTTCTGAGTTAGTTTTGTTTTGCTCTTACTCAGTTAATTCCTTTGGCATCAATCAAGCTCCTTTCTGCCCCCCCCCCCCCCCCCCCCCCCCCCCCCCCCCCCCCCTTTGGTCGTGTGTCTCTAGTATCAAGCATTACATTGGTCACCTGTCCTGGTAAATAGCAGAAATGTCTTTGGCTTTATGTTCTTGTATATGTACTGTAAATATCAGTTGCACAATATAACCACTTCACATTTGTTGTCTGGTATTAGTTTATTCTCCCATTGGTTCATTTATCCCAGGTTACAACACAATCATCTTTTATGTTAGTTACCCCTTCCCCTTGACTTACTGGGGTCGTAACACTGTCTCTAAGCAAGGGTCAGTGGTGCCACACTAAGGTGGAGTAAAGCATCCAAAGCATCAAGGTGCGGGTAAAAGTCTCTGAGCTCCAAAGCTTTTTAGGTGTGTGCAACTATTCAAGGCAGTTCATTGAGGACTACGCTGAAATTGCTAGACCTCTAACTGAGTTGCAACAGAAAGACAAGACCTGCTCAGGACGCAGCCTTCAAGGAGCTCAAAGACAAGCTCTGCACCGCAACTTGCCTGGCCTATCTAGATAAGGATAAGGAATTTTATCTGGAGGCAAGCTTCTCCCAACACTGCCTCAGTGCTGCCCTTTCCCAAAAGCATGACTAAGACAAGGGTGTTGTAGCATATGCTAGTAGGTCATTAAGCGGCATGGAAGTGAAATTCTCAGACTGTGAGAAATGCCTACTGGCTACTGTGTCGGCAGTAGAACACTTCCATAGCTACATAGGAGGACAGCAGATAAAAGCAAAACAACATGAAGAATGCACGTGGAAAGGAGGTCAGGCACGTGGAGCTCTTTCTGGTGTGTGACAGACTGGTTGGTAACTAAGGTATGAAAGTGTACTGGAGGAAGGTAAAAGGGCACTCACAAGCCCCGGGCCCAGATAAGGATGGCAATGACAAAGCCGATCGGCTAGCCAAAGCGGGCGCATTGGGCGGAACGCCCTGCAGTTTCTAACAGAATGGCTGCCACAAGCAGAAACCTGCTCAGTGAATGCAGTCACGCACAGACAGGCTTGTGAGTGTGCGGACCAATCCCGCATGGACCGGCACACCCTGTGTTGGGCAGAAGACCAGGTGACACAGATCTGGTCGCCATGCAGAAACAGGATCCAGTGACAAAAACCATCTGAGTTTTTTTTTTTTTTCAGAAAATGAGTGGGTAGGGCATACATTACAGAGAGAATTGTTCATAATGGGATAGCATGTCTGTGCCTCTCCCCCACCCCCCAACTCCCCAAACAAAACAAAACAAAAAAAAAAGGAGAGGAGGACAAGCCCCCTCCTCCTGAAATGGTGGCGTATAAAACAACGATAATAAAACTGAATGCATACAGTAAACAGTATCTCATAAAAAACACGTTTTCAACGTACAAAAATGCCAAGTTACTCACACATACAAGACATACCCCGTCTATAACTCATTCATTCAGACTGCCAAAATCCAGGCCTGCGATTAAAAGTACTGATATCAAAATGACGCCAAGTTACGGTACTACAAACAATATAGGCTATCTTGCCTCACCGAAATTACATAAGATGTATTCCAAAGCAATGCTACCCAATATTTCCTCAATTCTTTCAAGTCACTTGGCCCTGTGTGTATAAAAGCATGCACTACATGGGCAGGCTAAACATATGTGTGGATGGCTTTCTCAGAGTCAAGATTGATTGAATAGGCGTGTATATGTCCAATTTGTATTGGTATGTATGTATTTCACTGCCCAGCCTTTCTGTTGCGTGAATGATAGTATGTTTCTTGGTATAAGTGTGTGTTCGTAAATGTGAATGTAACATTCTGCCAGGGAAATGTCCCCATGGGGATAAAGAAGTTCTCTATGTATGTATGTACAATATGTATTTTACATGCAGTACTTCTTGTACGTAGCAAATATACAATAACTTGCACATGTACTCAAATTCAGTTCAGAAGCATAAACATATGTTTTCTGGAGAAATATGCTTCCTGTAGTTACTCACCAGTAGTTTTCTACATGAATTTCAATGTGTTCCATGAGGCATTTTGAAATATTTGACACTTTGATCTGACACAAAGTTTGCATGACATTGTAAAATGGTAAAATTACAAAACACAGGGCCAAGTGACTTGAAAGAATTGAGGAAATATTGGGTGGCATTGCTTTGGAATACATCTTATGTAATTTCGGTGAGGCAAGATAGCCTAAATCGTTTGTAGTACCGTAACTTGGCGTCATTTCGATATCAGTACTTTTAATCACAGACCTGGCTTTTGGCAGTCTGAATGAATGAGTTATAGACAGGGTATGTCTTGTATGTGTGAGTAACTTGGCATTTTTGTACGTTGAAAACATGTTTTTTATGAGATATAATTTCTTTTTGCAAAGCGTTTTATTATGAGAGTGAGAAATGCGAAGTGACCCTGTAAGAAACGGTTGTGGATTATGGCTATCCTTGTGTGAATTTGTAGTCTGATGAGCATGTACAGTTTGGCAGTTTTGGTTTGCTATATATGTAAAACACTGGCTGTGACAAAGCGTGCGCTGGCCTAAGTGTGAACGCATCAGAAACGCAGGTGAAATATGGCCAGTGTATGTACTCACGGATTTGACGGCCATCCAACAAGCCTTGATTGTCAAAAGAATCAGCAAGCCCGTAGAATGGGAGCTCCCTAGGTCGCAACTTGTGTACCCTTCTGTCCTGCTCCGTTGTGTGTTATTTCGTGGAGATGCACTTTTAGTGTTTGTAAGGTTTATAAGACATTTTGATAGGCTTATCTGCAGGTGGGAATCCTCTTCACTGTTTTGCTAAGCTAGAACTGGAAAACTTGATAGTGGAGAATAGGAGCAGACACATATGTCCCAGCAGGCTTTGCATATGAGAAAATAACAACAGTGAGAGAAATTAGGATGAAATTATGAAATTGCGTAGTTGAAACAAGATGTTTTTAGCAGAATGGGCATGTAGGTGAAGGTTGACATGATCACAGACTGTAGTGCGAAGTAAATGAAGTGACCATGAGCGAGCTTAGTATCCTTATCGAATGGCATATATAACAGTCTGTATAAAATATTAGCCGTTAAAGTGGAGGGTTAAGTAACGTGAAATCTATTGCACTGATGTGTTTTTCTCATGTTCAGTACTAGTAGTTATAATTATGAGTGAGTCATGGTTTTAAATGTTTTAATGGGGAGTTGCAGAACGTACATATGTAGTAATTGTTTGTATGTGGCTAGATAGAGAACAGGGCAAGGTGACATGCATGTAGAAACATGGCGTTTGCTGATAAGAAGGTTTTGTACGGTAGCCAAGTGAAGAAATGTAGTTAGTAGAAATGGCAGAGTGGTGAACTGGTGTAACTTTTTAATAAAAGGAATACATTTGCCGTCATGAAATGCATATGGGTGGCCATGAGTGAGTTTTGGAAAAGCAAATATAAGTGTAAGAAAACGTTAGTGTAAAAGAGGAAATTATCTGCCTGAGGGCAAGGCGGGATTCAATCCTTCAACCGGAGGTTTACCAGTCTGTGACTTTGTTAGTGCAGCACCATGACATAGCTATGCAATGCGTGAAATATCATTAGCAAACCTGTCCATGGTTTTAAAGAACAACACAGGCCAGTAAGCACAGAAGAGCTCCCGTTGAATCCATATGGCTTTGCAATATTGTAGCCGGTTAATAACTGAACGTGCAGATGGTACGTCATAATGCAGTGTATACGTTCGGTAAACGGCGGGTAGATATGGTGCAAAAGCAATAATTGAGAAGTCGTCAACAATTATTAGTGAGGGTAAAAGCATGTTAAAGAAACGTGTTCCTAGCTGTGCTTGAACCTACAACCCCGTGTTCCCAAGACTGAAACCTTGCCCACTAGGCCACAGCAGACTAGCTCTTTCAACTAGAAATGTTTCAGAATAAAAAAGTATGGGTATTTTGCGTGTGTATGCAAGTTTTTGATTGGGTCGTGTATGTGAAGATTTGGCTGGTGTCGGTAAAATGTCCAATGGTGAGACATGTTGTTAGTGGGATTGGCGGCAGGAAAAATAAGAAGAAGAAGGAGAAAACACAAAATCTCCTTAGTTTGGGGCTTTATTGTGTGGACATGTGAAGTTGTTTTTGAATTCTGTCTGTTGAAATGGGGTGAGAATGTACAGAATTTAATGTTTTTAAGGGCTGAGTGTCTGTGGCTGTTGTGGTTATTTCTGTGGGGAACCCTGAAAAGTGCCAAACTCTCGGTGCTGTATAGGTATGGGGCATGCCCCTGCCAAGGCGTAACTTGGCGGGATGGCATACCTGCCATCCCAATAGAGTGGTGTACATTAGTATACATGAACAATGGTGCATTGTTAAATATACAACAGTCTCACTCTGTAGGTTGTACCAGTGATTTGACAGCTAGATAGGCTTCCTTCCAAGCCTCAGTCATACTCCCTTTAGCTCCATGAATGCGAGCTGTTGATACCTCCATAGAAATAATATCAAGATAAGTGAGGATCCACTGTCGTTGGGACACAGAGTGCGGGGGATTCCACTGATTGACAAGCATCTTTTTAGCTGCTGTGAGACCCACGAGCAGTAATCTTTTCTGTTGATGTGATAAATTAAGATTAGAATAATCATTGAGGAGATATAATGTTGGTGAGCACTGAATGTCTAGGTCCATGAAAGTGGAAAGATCTGAAGCCATTTGCTCCCAAAAGGAAAGCACAACTGGACAATCCCAATAAAAGTTTTTAAAAGTACGACCATGCCCTGTGGGCATAAATTGCATGTTGGGGATGTATTTAGATGCATATAAAAACGTCTTAGTGGAGTCAAATATAATCTATGCAAAAATCTCCAATTAATCATTTGGTGATTGGGGTTTTTGGATGCTAGAGAGATTCTATTCCAGAAAACAGTGGAAAGATAATCGCTATCAGCTAGATTTAGATCTGCCATCCAAATAGAGCTGATTCCTAATGCTGTATAAGAAGATCTGAGGAAAAATAAATAGATACTAGAGGCTGAACATTTTTTTTTTAGGACATATAATTTTGTGCATGGGATGTACTGGTAAAGTGGTACCCCAAGTGACCCCATAAGTAGTGCAGAGCGTAGGCGTAAGTACATAAAAAAGGATGTGCCTGGTAAATTATATTGAGCCTGAATATCCTGAAAGGTCCTCAATCCATTTTCATTGAAAATATCGGCTAGAATATTGATACCTTTATTATCCCATTGAGGACATAAAAAGGGGGAGTTTCCAGAGAGTAGTTTATGATTATGAAACAAAGGAGAATGATGGTGCCAAGTCATGCCTGATCCTGTTTGTCTTTCAGCTTGTCTCCATGTTGCAATGAGGTGTGAGATTATAGGACCGAACTGTAATTTACACCTGTTGGGGTAGACCAGAGATTCCTCAAATGGGCGCCAAGATACTAGGGTATTAGGATCAAACCAGGTTGAAAGAGGTCGAAGTGTGAATGCTTGAGCATATAGCTTGAAATTTTGGAAGGAAAGGCCACCATATGTTTTTTCATGTTGCATAGTGGAAAGTTTGATCTTTAGGTGTTTCCCATTCCAAATATATTTGGAAAGGGTGCTATGCAGTTCGTCCCAATACCCGACAGGAGGAGGTAGTGGAATCATTGAACTAACAAAATTTATACGGGGGAGAACATTCATTTTTACCACTGAAATGCGAGTTTGTAATGAATTAGGAAAATGCATCCAGTTGGACAAATCTATACTAACCTGTTTAAAAATATTATTGAAATTACTATTTCATGAAGGGTGGTGTAGATGTCAGTACCCAGATATCTAAAATGTTTGACAATAGGTATAGAGGATGGTAAAGGGTTTCTGTCTGCTGAAAAATTTAAAGGGAGAAAGGAGTATTTCAGCCAGTTAATCTTATATCCTGAAATTTCGCTGAATTTATTGAGGAGATCGAGCATTGGGCTGGATTATCAATAAATAATAGGATATCATCTGCATACAATGATATGTGATGCAGTGTATTCTTGATTGAGATGGGGGATGATTCTCTAGACTAACGAATAGCTTGGGCCAGAGGCTCCAATGATAATGCAAAAAGCGGGGGAAAGCGGACAGCCTTGCCGGGTGCCTCTGGCTAAAGTGAATGGAGTAGATCGATTCTGTCCTGTTAATACCGCTGCAGAGGGGTTGGAATATAACACTTTAATCATAGCAATAAATCTGCTGCCTATACCCATATGGTCTAGCACTCTCCACAAATATTGCCATTCAAGACGATCAAAAGCCTTCATTGCATCGAGAGAGAAAACACCGCGAGGGGAGTTAATCTATGAATGAGAAATTCTGCTCTGGTTCTAAGTAGTAAATTCAATTCTTTCTTTATTAAACTGATATCTAATGCTATATGATCAGAGAAAAAGCGTTGGTTGGACTGCTTCAGGGAAGCAAGCTTAGTTTGCAAATCAGAAATTTTTTGTTAGGCGAGCCTTCTGACGTGAGGACACATGCAATATTATTGTCTCTAATGAAACCTTTTATCGCATCGCACAGTACCCGTTGGTCTTCCACTGAACCCTGATTAATGGGAATTGTGAGGAATTCTTTTAATTTGCTTTTAAACTGTAGTCCAAACCCCGCATCTCGTAGTAAGGTAGCGTTAAAACGCCATCGAGGTGCACGATTAGGTTTATTTAGCAGTCAGAGGAGTAAAAAGTGTATGCTCTTGCAGAGGGGTTAACTAAATGCCAAAGATCTGTAAGTGATGAGGATGCACAGCATAGTTTAAGTCCCCTGACCAGTCGAGTAAATGGGACATTACTGCATTCATATCAGCACCCAAAACTATTTCAAATTCGGAAAGTTCAAGAAGATAAGTGGACAGGGAGGGGAAAAAATTTAGATACACCTGTTGTGGGAGCGTATACAGAGAGAAAAGCAATTTTCCTGCCACCAACAATACTCTTAATGTGAGTTACCCTACCCTCTACATCACCTCCCCGGTCTAGAATATTGATTTGTAAATTTCTACGAACCAATATCAGAACTCCTTTGGTTTTATTATCCGCAGAGGCAGAGGCTGCCACAGAATAAAATTTATTGTTGCATCTGTAAACATCATCCTTCTTCAAATGAGATTCTTGTATCAGGGCAATATCAATTTTCTTTCCATGAAGTAAATCTAAGAAATCTGTGCGCTTACGGGGACCATTAAGACCATTGATACTGATACTTAGAATATTGATACTAATCATAGCTGTCAAATATGGAATGTTTCCTGAATAAAACTATTGAAAGGCAGTTGTCATTTTAAATTAAAGATATCAATGGAGGAGACCTTTTATAATCCTGAATAGCAAAAATAGCCTGAAAGGAATACGAACCTGTTGGACCTAATATACCACCATCTTTCCTCACCACACCCTCTCCCGAAACAGAAAAGTAATAACCAATAAAGCCCTCCCCAAACACTGAACTGCTACAGACTCGGTAGTGAACAGCACCATGTCTGTATCCCTCCCCTTTGTAAATCCGTGACGTCAACATTGGCTTTGACATAGCCTGTGCACCGGTGACTACTCGCTTCATGCTAGCGCGGCTAGTAAGCTAGCCAGCCAACTGAGTAATGAAAAACTCCCTCAACAAACCAAAGCTATCATGTTATTGTTGGTGCCGAAACCGAACCCTGACAAGTGTTGTGATATTGACTGATTAACTTCCACTTTCATATATTCATACCCAAGCGACGTGAGGCAATGATATAGGAACAAACCATGAGAATTGCGACACGTCTTGTGTATTAAACTTGAAGTGAGGTTAACGTTACTGGGTTCAGGGAGCTAGCTCAGTATCATTAGGTAACAAATAGTGTCAACATACACAGCCAGCAATTACACAAACTCGAGAATAACTAAATTAAACATGCTATCACTGGTCTGAAAATAACATTGCCTCAACATTAACGTAACATACGAATTACCAATAAGATGAACTGTTATCCTTACGAAGAGACAAGATATATCGTAAGTGCAAAAAGTACACAACATTAAATCATCTTACCCAATATATAATCAAATGAGATTATGGAAGTGGATAGTTAGTGATTAAGAGGTCCGTTAGCTTAGCTAATTGACGTTAGCCAGCTAAGATGTTCTGATTAGACAGCTACCACAATGTTCAGCTCGTAGTGTTACCCTCAGGGTGAGATGGGACTCTGGAGGCGAGGAAATGGCGAGCCTCCTCCGGGGACCGCAACAGGTGAGACTGTAGATGAGTTTCAGTACCGCTGGGTATTGCAGAAAGTTCTGGATACCAGCCTCTCTCATAACTCGCCTTATCTGAGTGAAGGCGCCCCGCTTCTTTGCTGAGGACGGGGAGAAATCTGGAAAGAAACTCAACTGTGCTCCGGTGTCGGTGAAAATGGGTCCCTTCTTTCTGCATTCTTGAAGGATTAAATTCCTGTCGGGATACCGAAGGAGTTTGAAAATAAATACTTGAGGCCTTGAGCGGTGTGAGGTAAATTCTCCGGCGTAAATTCTGTGGGCTCGTTCCACCTCAATATCCGGGTTAGCTAGTGATGGAACCCACAGTGGCAGTGATCCTTTTATGAAACCGACTGGATCGTCTTTCTCTGCACCTTCAGCAAGCCCGACAAGGCGAAGATTACATCGCCTGCTCCTGTCTTGTAATCCACTACTTGTTGTTCGAGTGATTCCAAACAAGCAAGTGGGTCCGCCATCTTAGGTAGTAGTTCCGTGGCATCTTCCTTCGATTTTTTCTTCGAAGGGGACGCCAGAGGTGATGAAGGATGATGTTTTTTGGATGTAGGCGAATACAACTTGACGTTGTCAAAAGCAAGTCACGGTAATTCAAGAGTAAAACGGAAGAAAAATTGATGTTGGAGCTGGGTAGAAGGGAGCTCTAGCAACGTCTCTGTAAGCCCATGTAGGGTCACGTGACCTTCCGCCATCTATGAGAAACACTCCATCTCTCCTAAGTCGCTAAAATGGTCCGGTGACCTCCGCAACTTGTACTATCTCAGACACCGCCTTCCTCTGTCCATAGACTCAGACCGAGGTACGCTCTTCACAGCCAGCATAATGACCACATTGTGGAATATGCTGGGCGTGGAAGCTAAGTTCCACATCTCCTACCACCCCCAGTCATCGGGACAGGTGGAGCGAGCAAACCAGACCATAGTGGGCATACTTAGGAAGTATGTCAAAACTAACAGTAAGGACTGGGATGTAAAGCTGCCCTTAGTGCTTATGGCAATTCGCTCTATCCCCCATCGTTCTACGAGCGCAACACCCTTTGAACTGATGACTGGGTGGGAGATGACTCTGCCACTACACCTTCTGTACCGACCCGAAGATGTCAGTGTTGCCAGTGCATATACCACCCACCAGTATGTCGCAAATTTACGCCTGCATCTTCAGTCAACTTTTTGCTTGGGCCCAGGAAAACCTGGAAACCAGTGCTAGAGGTCAAAAGGCCTACTATGACAAGACCGCCACCAATCAGGAATACCAGATTGGCGATAAAGTCCTCTACTTTTACTTCTCCAAGCCAGTGGGGGTACCCAAAAGTTTCTACCTAATTGGTCAAGCCCTTATGAGATTGTAGGGAAATTGTCACCAGTTGCGTATCGCATCCGGATCTCAAAGCCCAACCAGAATCCAGTGTACAAGTGGGTACACTCAAATCAGATTAGACTGTTTAAAGCTGCACCCGCTCTCAAGGGGGGTACAGCACGGCAATCAGATTAGTGCAACACCCAGGTTGTACAATTGCACAATATTATTTGTTTACCTTTGATTTGTTTTCCTGACCACAACTCCTTGTTCATTCCAGAATGTTCGCCTTGTGGTTTCTGGGAAATCTCATGGCCCTCCGCGGAGCCCATTCCGATGAGGTGGTGGAACCAGGGCCCCTATCAGGCATTGTCCTTCAAGACGCCCCAGGATTACTCCTCACTAACTGCAAAATCCATACCTAGAGGGTCTATGTTCGTCTTGAACCGTGGGATGTTTATAGGAAACACATGCCTGCTCCTGCAGAACATTCTGCCGATGGGAGGTCAACAGAGATGCAAATCAAGGACCCGCTTGAACATGCTCGTCTCGTCACAGTCCACATGCTAGGACAACTGCAGAAATTTCTGGTCACTGAAGATGAGCTGAGTGGGGCGAAATGCCAGAAACGCTTCCTCGGAGGTTTGCTTACTGCAACCTCTGCTATCGAATCACTGTTTTCTATTGGCCTCTCAGCCACTAACGCAGTTAGCTTGAGCACCCTGAAGAAGCAAGTGAGCGATTTTAGGGATGAACTGCCTGAGATAAGCCAGCGTATGCTGATTCAACAGCAGCAATTACAGGGTCTTAGTAGAACAATGCAAGGCACAATCTTAACGGTAAACATGCATTCAGCGCTAATTAACAACACTGTCTACGCTCTGAACTGACTAACTCAGGTGGTAGAGTCTGAAATCTCAGAAGTACAGGTAGTTAGAGATTTAATGCAAGACCTACTTAGAGAAGTAGGCTTCTCAGTTACAAGTCTAGATGCATGGAAAATCCCACCATATTTAGTACCCCTTAGCATGGTAACTGACATCGTAGAATCTGCTACCACATCTATGATTCAAGAGTTGCAAGTACAGTTAGCGTATAGCCTTGGCAGCGCTATTCCAATTTACGTTTACCCTGAAAACCTGGAGCTAGGATTTATCCTAAACCTGCCCATAATTGAGAAATCCAACATTTACAGACTCAAGTCGGTCCTCATCGTAGGATTTTGGAGAGATGATGTGCACATCCACCTCATAACACCTTCCTTGCTAGCATCCCACGATGACAATCCAGCCTTCTACCTCATTCCTAACTTGAACATGTGTACCTTTACCAAAGACATTCACTGGGTGTGCCCTAGCAACCCATTCATCAGAGACACGACAGAGCATCTGTGTGGTCTAAGGTCAGGAGCCCCCGATAAAAAGTGCAAAGCCAGCATGTCTGTTAGAGATGATTTTACGGAAGCTAAGGTAGAAAGAGCTAGAGATAGATGGTTTGTCAGCACCCTGAAGCGAGAGGTCCGAATGTCTTACGACCGGCATGATACAGCCACCCGCATGAAGTTACCCAATCAAACTGTTTTCATTGAAGTTCCACAGGGGGCCACTATCCCTATTGAGGACATTATTTTGCACCATCTCAACCCTGAGAGGTACGAGACGACCCTTGAAATGATAAGATGCCTTCCATGGCTTCAGTCTTATGATAGAGGACATCCTCCAAAGGAAACTCCTGTTGGAAGGGACTAAAACAGTCCAGTTCAGTCTTAGCCTAGAAGGAGTCCAAACAACCGTCCTCAGCCCAGTAGTTCGGAAGGCAGTTGGATCCATGCGATCCTACTAACATGGTTGCCCTGGTACTTCTCATTGGTGGCTGGATCATAACCGCAGGTGTTGCCCTAGGATTAACACACTAACCACTGTCCCTGACAACCTTAAACAAAGGCCCTATGGTGTTCTTCCCCTTTCCTCCTCCAGGACTGTTGTCCAGTTCCTAGAACACCATGCATAAACCCTTTTTCCTATCCTACTAACCCACTAATTAAAGCCTCATGTAGCTATGTGTGTTAGTCTGTGTTATAAAATGGTTTGATTTAGTTGATGCCAGTATGCCCAGGTGTTTACAGTCCTGTGTGTGTTCAGATGTTTACAGTCTTGTACAACCCATTCAAATGTTTACAGACCCAAAGGGATTACACTGGGTGTTCACCCTTGAGGGAACTTAAGGACTTGTGACCTGTTTTGGACTGCATAATGGACCGTACAATGCTCTCAGGATTTCCCTTATCAAAGGTCCATCCTAAGACCAAGGGGGGAGGGTTGGTACCATGGACTACAAAAGAACACTCCAAAAACTACAGTACCCTTACGCCACCACAAGGATAACACAGTTAACTCTGCCCCCAACCGCAAATTTCAAATATACAGGAAACCAATACTGTAAAGCCAGAAGGACGCAATCCCCGATATAAAAGCGAGGATTCGCCATTGTCTCTCTCTCTCTGATCGTGGCATCACAGCTGACGGCAGCTAAAGAGAATAAGTCTGCAGCTTTTATTTTATTTCTTTGTGTTTATGGAACATTAACTGATTCTGCTCACTGCGTTTATTAAACATTGTTTAATTTTACACAGTTGTCTGTTTCATGTTTCTTGGATATCGATTGAAGCCACAACATTCTATTAAAAGAACCATTGCCTTCAGAACCTAGATTGACAGATTAAAATATTAAAATAATAATTGAATTGGTAATATTTGATCAATCTAAAAGAAGTAACGATTGGTATTTGAAATTTTAACCGCTAATTAAAATTCCAAATTATATGGTAATAATAATTTTACGAGACTGATTATTACGTAAGTTTTACCCACGGCACCTTACACCATCATTCTGGTACAAGTTGACCTTTGTCTCATCTGTCCATAGGATGTTGTTCCAGAACTGTACAGGCTTTTTTAGATGTATTTTGGCAAACTCTAATCTCGTCTTCCTGGTTTTGAGGCTTTCCAATGGTTTACATCTTGTGGTAAACCCTCTGTATTTACTCTGGTGAAGTCTTCTCTTGATTGTTGACTTTGACACAGATACACCTACCTCCTGGAGGGTGTTCTTGATCTGGCCAACTGTTGTGAAGGGGTTTTTCTTCACCAGGGAAAGTATTCTTCTGTCATCCACCACAGTTGTTTTCTGTGATCTTCTGGGCCTTTTGGTGTTCCTGAGCTCACCAGTGCATTCTTTCTTTTTAAGAATGTACCAAATAGTTGATTTGGCCACACCTAATGTTTTTGCTATCTCTCTGATGGGTTTTTTCTTTCAGCCTAATGATGGCTTGCTTCACAGACAGTAACAGCTCTTTGGACTTCATTGAGAGTTAACAGCAACAGATTCCAAATGCAAATGCCACACTTGAAATCAATTCTAGACCTTTTATATGCTTACTTGTAAATGAAATAATGAGAAAATAACACACACCTGGCCATGGAACAGCTGAGCAGCCAATTTTCCAATTACCTTTGGTCCCTTAAAAAGGGGGAACCACATATAAAAAGTGCTGTAATTCCTACACCGTTCATTTGGATGTAAATACCTTCAAATACCTAAAGCTGAAGGTCTGGGCCTTGAGCTCATATTCATTATTTAATTTCAACTCCAATATGCTGCGGTAGACAGCTAAAATAACAATAACTTTGTCAATGTCCAAATATTTATGGACCTGACTGTATATGCCTACATGCTGAAGAGTGTTCATGATCTGTTCTATAGTTGAAAAGGGCTTTTTCTTCATAATTGAAAGTATTCTTTAGTCGTCCACTACAGTGTTTGTCCATAGTCTACCAGGCCATATGCTACTGCTAAACTCACGTGTTTTTTTCTTCCTAACAATGCTTTTGAGTTGATTCTGAGACTCCCGCTATTTTGATTACGCATTTGAGTAATAATTGCCCCATTACTTCCGCTCACCTAAAATGGGGGTACTATTTATAAAAAGGGCTGTTATTCCTACACGGATCACCCAATATGGTTGTTTCATTAAAAATTTAAGTTGACAGTATGCACTTTAACTTCACATTCATAAAGTTGACAGTATGCACTTTACCACTTTAGATTTGAAAAATATGGGGTTAAAGAAAAGTACAGAAATTAAGAAATCTTTTCACAATAAAAATTTAAATTTATTTTAATGAACATATTTACAAAAAAGACAAGACAAATGGGGGGTTGAAATTAATTCATCAGCAGTGTAGGTAAGTGGGTGTGTGAACAGTATGGTGAAGTGTTGTGTGGTGTAAACCCAAAAGAACAAACAAAAGCGGCCAAAACCTAAACAGAAGCCAAAAGGCATCTGTGGGAAGAGATCTCCGTCAAACTGGACAAAGGCGCATCTTAGTGTCTCTGGTATTACTGCCTATAGCTGCTCCCATCTGTGCCGACGACACTGTGCTCCTCCAACCAAGCACTTGTGAAGAAACACACCAGAATAAGCAGCACTGGCAGACAGAGCAGGGGGTCGTCATATAGTATTATAACAAAAATAGCCTGGCAAGTTAATTATAGTGATTGCTGAGCTCTCCAAAGTGTGGGGGGAAAAAAAACATATTTGTGAGTCAAATGTAAGGACACATTGATCAAATACAGGGCTTTGATTGCACTTCTATATAATCCCTTCAAGTAAAACCTGATAAATATATAATGTATCTTGCATTCGATTGATTCCGGCCAAAAATCCAAAGTTTGCCCACAACGATACAGAAAAGAGGCCCAGAAAAGCCCAGCAAATGAAAGCATGGAGGGGGAGAAAGGAAAACTTAACCCAGACATCTACACATACACTATATGACCAAAAGTATCTGGACACCTCTTGGTCTGGGGCTGTTTTTCATGGTGTGGGCTAGGCCCCTTTGTTCCAGTGAAGGCAAATCTTAATGCTACAGCATACAATCACATCATCATAGATGATTCCAAGCTTCCCCAACAGTTTCTTGTTTCAGCATGACAGTGCCCCTGAGCAAACAGTAATGTCCATATAGAAATGGTTTTGTTGAGAATGATGTGGAACAACTTGACTGGCCTGCACAGAGTACTGACCTCAACCCCATCCAACACCTTTGGGATCAATTGGAAAGCCAACTGGGAGCCAGGCCTAATCGCCCAATCAGTACCCAACTGGAATAATATTCTTCTGGCTGAATGGAAGAAAATTCCTGCAGCAATGCTCCAACATCTAGTATAAAGCCTTCCCAGAAGAGTGGAGGTTGCTATAGCAGCAAAGGGTAGACCAACTCCATATTAATGGCCATAATTTTAGATGCAATGTTGGATGTCAGGTGTCCACATACAAGTGAATGCCTTGAAGACAAATATTACATTCACTGTTACAAATATAAGGATTTTGGCACTAATTATGTGGTTCCACCATCTTTGTTACTATTCACAAATAAATAAAAGTACATATAGTTTGTTATTTTTTAAAAATATTTATTTTAAATATAAGAAAATCTAAATTATGGAATTGAATGACCCTCTGAAGTGGTTATCTGTAGTAGCATTACACACACATTTTTGTCTTACATCTTGTGAATGTTCTCAGAATTGACTGGGGAAAAGGCCAAGCCAGTTTAGACTGCCCTTGACAATTCACTCCTTATGGCACTGAAGGTTCACACACATCCTCTGCAAAAAGGTCAGCATCTACACTCACCGGCCACTTTATTAGGTACACCTTACTAGTACGGGGTTGGACCCCCTTTTGCCTTCAGAACTGCCTCAATTCTTCGTGGCATAGATTCAACAAGGTGCTGGAAGCATTCCTCAAAGATTTTGGTCCATATTGACATGAGAGCATCATGCAGTTGCTGCAGATTTGTCGGCTGCACATCCACAATGCGAATCTCCCGTTCCACCACATCCCAAGGGTGCTCTATTGGATTGAGATCTGGTGACTGTGGAGGCAATTGTGACAGGTGCTGGTGTTTTGGTCCTCAAGTAGAGCAAGGTCATTTTTCAGTTTTTTACAGATTATGAAAGTGCAGATCATAAGCTTTCAAATGATGTGGCATACAAATCTGAAAATAGTTGAAGAAGATATGCTTATTTGAATGTTGGTACTCCTAAAATCAAGTAGCAGAGAAAATCCCCTTGAAAGAACTTGAACTTTTCACAAAGGGAGATAATGGGTGGGAACAATAGCTAGTTAACTCCACCGCAACCACTCCCCCACTAGTACCTGTCAATCCTTGCCCATTTAGGGGGTACCCTATTTAAAGCTTTATAACTCAAGATGTGAACACCACAGAGACTAGAAAAATGTCTTAAATGAAGCAATACATTTGTACCATTTATTTCATTGTAAGAAATAAAGTGCCACAAATGCAATGGTCTAGGCAAAAAATCTCAAATGAATTTGCTCTTTTTTAGTTCGCAATGCAATACTGGGAGATTGCGGGTTAAAGTATACATGTCCTGGATCAAAAACTTATTGACCACAAGTTCATAAAATCTAAGGGTGGATATGTAGAACTACTAAAGATCTATGAAGCAAAAACTAAGCAGTGTACCCAGCATCTCCAAATCTACCCAAAATGTCTAAATTATTAACACTGGTCTAAAATAGCTAGGTGTCCAGAAACAAATCCAAAATCTCTCCAAAAAGGAATATAATGCTTTTTGTCCATTGTAAAGCATATGAGCCCCTTATGAAGGTTTAAGATGAAACATAGATATCAGATTTAAACATAATGCAAAAATATAGTCACACAATGCTGCACAGTACCTAAATGTGTAATAATTAACTCTTGTATGTATTTCTATACCCTGTACACTCGTATGTTTTCTTGTATGGAGATGGGACGATGTGAAAACAATGTTCAACCGTCCACCACGTTTTGGCAATGTTTCAACACTCTCCTCATCACTGTTGTATGCGTCACAAAAACTATTACACTAACTAACGCTTAGAGTATGAAATATCCACATTATATAATACCACTAACCTATTTAAATACACTCAATTTCTAAAATAACGTATATAACCAAAATATTTTGAGTAGTAATACTTACATAGCAATGATGAAATCTTATCTATGTTCGGTAGATAGAGACAGAGACAGTAAATCAATGACAGTTCTATCCGCTTCTGTTTTGCTCTAGAAAACAATGTCAGATAGGTCTATCAGCAAACATATGGCTTAGCTATGCCCAGAAGTCCTCAATAATAATGTTATTTTCCAAGAAATTACGAAAAATCGTTGACAACGTTTCATTAGGTGCAACGTCTTTTAATGCTACCACAGAGTGAATGCCATGGTAAGAAAATGTTTGGTTACGCTGACCTATAAAATGCTATTACAAAAGCAAAATTAGACGTTATACATCGTTAGAAAGCTTATACTCTCACCTACTGATTGAGCGTCTGCCATTGTAGCAACCTCACACAGTAAACAAACATAGGCTACTACCACGCGGCTTTATTTATGGGCGGTGGCTTGACCGAAACTAAGTGACAATAGCCAACAAAACCAAACATGCTAATTAAACTGCACCCCCATCGTGCCTCCAAAACCCCACTGTAAGAATCACTAAAACAAGCCGAATTTGCTGACAAATTATGAGTATTTAGTGATCCTAAAAATGTCGTTTATTCTATTGAGTGACTTCTTCAACACTTTAACTTTCATAATATGAAAAAAAGGAAAATAGTAAAAAGAAATTTCCTCCTAGTGCGATTTCAAGATTTGCGACATGCGGACCTTTCCTCCAGCACCCGTCACAATTTGAGCACAGTGAACTCATTGTCATGTTCAAGAAAGTTTGAGATGATTTGAGCTTTGTGACATGGCGCGTTATCCTGCTGGAAGTAGCCATTAGAAGATTCGTACACTGTGGTCATAAAGGGATGGACATGGTCAGCAACAATTCTCAGGTAGGCTGTGGCGTTTAAACGATGCTCAGTTGGTACTAAGGGGCCCAAAGTGTGCCAAGAAAATATCCCCCACACCATTACACCACCACCACCAGCCTGAACCATTGATACAAGGCAGGATGGATCCATGCTTTCATGTTGTTTACGCCAAATTCTGACCCTACCATCTGAATGTCACAGCAGAAATCGAGACTCATCAGACCAGGCAACGTTTTTCCAATCTTCTATTATCCAATTTTGGTGAGCCTGTGCCAATTGTAGCCTCAGTTTTCTGTTCTTAGCTGACAGGAGTGGCACCCCATGTGGTCTTCTGCTGCTGTAGCCCATCTGCTTCAAGGTTTGACATGTTGTGCGTTCAGAGATGCTCTTCTGCATACCTCGGTTGTAACGAGTGGTTATTTGAGTTACTGTTGCCTTTCTATCAGCTCGAACCAGTCTGGCCATTCTCCTCTGACCTCTGCCATCAACAAGGCATTTTCACCCAGAGAACTTCCGCTCACTGGACATATTATCTTTTTCGGACCATTCTCTGTAAACCCTAGAGATGGTTGTGCGTGGAAATCCCAGTAGATCAGCAGTTTCTGAAATACTAAAACCATCCCGTCTGGAACCAACAACCATGCCACGTTCAAAGTCACTTAAATCACTTCTTTTCTTCCCCATTCTGATGCTTGGTTTGTACTTCAGCAGATTGTCTTAACCATGTCTACATGCCTAAATGCATTGAGTTGCTGCCACGTGATTGGCTGATTAAATATTTGCGTTAACAACCAGTTGAACAGGTGTACCTGTGGTACACGGTGGGTATATATATATATATATATATATATATATATATATATATATATATATATATAACCTGTCTTCTTTAAGCCTAAATAATTCACTGGAGGGCTTCAAGTGGAGCAAAAAGCAAAAAAAAAAAAAAAAACCCGGTACCGCAGGACCTGAGATTTCTACCTCTGATAATAGTTAAACACTTGTTTTTGGGTAAGGATTTTCACATCAGTGTCATTATAAATGGGACTGCATCTGAGAACAGATTGGTGATGACAGAGTATTTCACAGATAACTAGTTCTGTCACCAAACTAATGATTCTGGTCATGGAAAATGTGTGGTGTGTACAATCTTTGTTTAGTTTAAAAGGTGTTGCACCATGGGGTACTTTGAAACAGAGAGACAAGGACGGCACATTCAAGTGTTTCCTTTTCATCCTGTCCATTTAAATGTTTTTCTGGTAATTTTTTTGATGAAAAGTACTACCTTTCTTCTGTTGATCTGTATTACAAGAAGGATGTGATTACATAGTTATATGAAGTTTGTGATTATAGCGATGAGCAATATATCAAGCAACTCCTCTGCATTCAAAGCTTTTATTCAGTCACATCATTTTCATGGTGATTTAATGCCGGCTATAATATGTATATTATATGTTCTTAATGTTTAAATTTGTAAAACGTGAAAGCCACAACAGAGATATGCCTTCCCTGAGCGTGACATGAACAGTCACGGTTGTATAGACAGAAGTTGCAGCTGTCAGCGGTATGGCTTTTCAGGGGCTAGGACTGAATAATGCAGGAGAGACAGCACCTAACTGTAGAGCGGCCCAGATTGATGAGTCACACACACACTGCACTGTAAACACTCTGCAGTTCCACTGGCTAAACAGGACATCAGCTAAATTCAACTCATTCACTTTGGATTTCTTACAGATGTGACCAGGTACAAAACCTGGAAATTTGTGATGCAGCTTTCCAGTAATGTAAAGTCATGGAAAATGACAAAAATGGCCAAAATGCCATTGGAAGACAATTATTTGTGCTGGAAAATATTTTTAGTGCATCCTGCAATGTTATTGCAGGTGTTGGTCACATGAAATGCCCTGGAGAATAATGTCTTGAAAAGACATCAACAATCTCTTCAAGATTTCATACATTAGACCTATTTGACTATACTGAATACCTTTGTGAATGAGAAATGCACAGTACAGGGCAAAATTATTAGGCCACCTGTGGCTGTAAAAAAAGGCCAAATGTTTACATAGACCTAGGCAAAATACATTCAAACTCAATTTTTCACAACTCCACACATTTCACGTTACCACACATTGCCTATGTTCAGTCAATTAGGGTACCTACTTTATTTCTGTAAGCGGTAATTTCAAAATAATAGCTAAGAGACAGATTTATTTCAGCTTTTATGTACTATATTGCTTCCTGTTTGTGGTTGGCTTCCTGTTTGTGGTTGAAAGAGCGAGGAGTTCGAAAAACTTTGTTACAGGCTAATATCGTGCTTTTAAGGGTGTATTGACACTATCTTGGGCTTTTGTGTTTAATCAAAACCTAAGTAAGCATCATATACTACTTTCTCCGGATTACTCGCCAAAGTAAATTGTAAATCGAACGACGCGTACAACTAAAGAAAATACGGTAAGAGGGCATCATGGCTTCCATTCCCTGCATAGTTTGTTGCATGGTTAGTCTTAGCTCTGCTGCCAATTTTACGAGTAATGGTACTTATTCTAAGTGTCAGCTTAATTTAGAATTGGCACAGAAAATAGCTGAGTTAGAGACGCGCATTCGGACTTTATATCAGATTCAGGAGAGTGAGACTTTCTTAGACTCCCTTTGACCCGAGCCGGATGCTAGTTTAGATGCGAGTGTTTCTCCGCCGCCAGTGTCCTCGCTGCAGGACGATTTTATCACGGTACCAAAGAAACATAGTTGCCGGCCCAGGGCCACCGAGCACCACCCAACTCGCGTTTCCAACCGATATTCCCCACTCAGTATAGAGACACCAGGGACCATAGTACAGTGTATTCCTGGTGCCAGAGCCACCGACATTTAGGCAAATTTAAAAGTGCTGGCTAAAAGCAAACGTAAATACTCTAGGATTGTTATCCAAGTCAGCACAAACGACATCCGATTGAGGCAATCGGAGGTCCCCAAAAATAATTTTATATCGGTGTGTGCAGTGGCTAAAAAGATGTGTCGGGAAGTAATTTGGTCTGGCCCGCTTCCAGCTTATAGGAGCGATGAGGTCTACAGTAGGCTATCTTCGCTAAATCTCTGGCTGTCAGAGTGGTGCTCATCTAGTGACATAGGCTTTATTAACAATTGGCCTGATTTCTGGGGAAGGCCTGGCCTACTGAAGAGAGACGGACTCCATCCGAGCTGGAGAGGTTCTCGTGTCCTATCGAACAACATAGCTGCTAGTCTTAATAAGGCCAGATCCTGACACTCCATCAGGGCGCCGGGCCAGGCCGCAGGTTTCTAACCTTACGTGTTTGCCTGCTCGTTTCTTTATACCTGTGTCCCAGACATATGGCCCTACGCCTCTGTCTGCAAGGTGCGTTTCAGAGCTAGCTAACAGAAATAGTATTTTAAAAGCCCCTTTAACTAATACTTTTAAACTAGAATCTGATATCTGTTATATTGAGACTGTGTCTGTTCCACGCATCTATGCCAAACGTAAAGCTAACCGTGGAATTGATGTGGATAACATAATTGTCATAAAAACACGGCACGTTGCTACTAATCATAGTGAACCATCCTTAAAAATTGGACTATTAAATGTTAGATCACTCACTCCAAAAGCAGATCTTGTCAAGGAATTGATAATAGAACATAATCTCAATGTATTATGTCTGACTGAAACTTGGCTAAGACCTGATGAATATGTTGCGATTAATGAAGCGTCGCCTGTGGGTTTCATAGGTACTCAGGTGTCACGTCCATCAGGCAGAGGGGGAGGCGTTGCAGCTATTTATCAGTCCTTATTGAATCTTGCGCCTAAGAATGGATATATGTTCTCCTCTTTTGAAGTTCTTATTTCTAACTGTGTACAGCCCGATCTAGCTAATAAAAGTGCTAGCGGGCAGTCCTTTTTTCTTGTGTCTGTTTACAGGCCACCTGGGCCTTATTCTGATTTCTTAAGGGAATTTGCTTTTTATCACACCTTGCAATTTCAGCACATAAGGCCATAATTGTTGGTGATTTCAACATACATGTGGATAAAAATGGTGACCCCCTAGGAACAGCTTTTGCCTCTATTATTGATTCCATTGGTTTTGTACAGAATGTTTGTGAGCCTACTCACTACCGTGGCCATACCTTCGACTTAGTTCTGTCCCATGGTATTAGTGTGGTAAATCTTACCATCGCACCTCATAACCCTATACTATCAGATCATTTCCTCATTACGTTTAATATTAAGGCATCAAATCCTCCTGTATCAGAGCCTAGACATTATTACAGCCGATCAGTAAACCCTGAGATTATTCCAAAGTTTTTAAATATGCTTCCGGAGTCATTCCTCTCCACAGAAGAAAAGGCTGATGAAAATGCTGATGAAGCTGCTCTGGACCAATTGACTAACCAGCTAACCCTTACCCTCAGGAACACTCTTGATGTTGTTTCCCCCCTTAAAAGAAGAAACCCTAGTCGGAAAAAGCACGCTCCATGGTACAACGATACCACTCGGGCCCTGAAGCAGTCTACTAGAAAATTAGAGCGAAAATGGCGGTCAACTAAGCTAGAAGTATTTCATCTTGCATGGAAAAACAGCTTTCTTCAGTATAAGCAAGCTCTTGCTTCTGCTAGATCTGCCTTTTTCTCAAAACTAATTGAACAAAACAGACATACCCCAAAATTTCTATTTAGTACTGTAGATAAATTAACTAAAAAACAATCATCAGAGTTTTCAACTTATCCCTCCAATCTTAGCAGCATTGACTTCATGAACTTTTTCGATCAGAAAATTGAGGCTATTAGAGACCAGATTTCCAAACTGTCTCCATCATGCACTATTTCTGTTCATGTTAATAAACAGCCCCACACCTGGTTAAAACAGGAAGATTTACAGACAGCGGTACTAAACTGTTTTACGCCCATTAGCATGGTCGAGTTATCCAAATTAGTTATGTCTTCAAAACCGACGACCTGTCTACTCGATCCTATTCCTTCAAACTGGATTAAAGAACTATTTCCAGTACTAGGCCAGCATATACTAAAAATCATTAACACATCCCTAGTCACAGGATATGTACCTGAGTCACTAAAAGTGGCAGTTATTAGGCCATTATTGAAGAAACCAAACCTAGAACCTGATAAATTGGAAAATTATAGACCTATTTCAAACCTTCCATTTCTATCAAAATTATTGGAGAAAACTGTTGCTAAGCAACTAAGTGCTTACCTTAGCTCTAACGGTATCCATGAAGTATTCCAATCTGGGTTTAGACCCCACCACAGCACAGAAACCGCACTTATCAAGGTTACAAATGATTTACTACTGTCAGCCGACCGTAACTCTGTGTTGGTTCTTGTGCTCCTCGACCTGCGTGCAGCTTTTGACACAATTGATCATGGAATTCTACTGGACAGACTCCAGGCCTGTGTTGGACTTCATGGACAGGCACTCGCATGGTTTGGATCATACCTATGTGACAGGAAACAGTTTTTCAAATTAAAAGAAGAAGAGTCCAGCCTCAATAATGAAATACGGTATTCCACAAGGATCAGTACTAGGACCAGTACTCTTCTCGCTATATATGCTACCACTTGGAAATATTATCCGGGCACATTTGCGTAGAGTTCCACTGTTATGCGGACGATACCCAGATTTATATTTCAATGAAACCTGGCGAAGCACTGCCGCTTTCACAGTTAGAGGCCTGTATTGTAGATATCACGGTTTGGATGCTTTCAAATTTTCTGCTCCTAAATTCAGACAAGACTGAAATGTTGGTTTTAGGTCCCAAAATATTAAGGGAGAAATTGTCGACTCTCACCTTTAAACTGTGATGGTTGTTTGGCTAAACCTAATATGGTCGTTAAAGACCTTGGTGTCACCATTGATCCTGATCTATCTTTTGACACCCATATAAAAAACATATCCAGAATTGCCTTCTTTCAGCTGCGCAACATAGCTAAAATGAGACATTTCCTGTCAGTCGGGGATGCTGAAAAATTGATCCATGCATTTGTTACGTCTAGGTTAGATTACTGTAACGCCCTGCTTTCTGTCTGCCCTAATAACTCGTTAAAGAGTCTCCAGCTTTTGCAGAATGCTGCTGCTCGTATCTTGACCAGAACTGAGAAGTATGAGCACATTACACCAGTACTAGCGTCGCTTCACTGGCTACCCATTAAGCATAGGATAGACTTCAAGGTTTTGCTCCTGACTTTTAAAGCTCTGCATGGACGTGCACCTGTGTACATATCTAACCTGCTCCAACCTTATAAGCCCACAAGGTCACTCCGATCCCAAGACGCAGGCTACTTGGTAGTCCCAAAAATTTCCAAGAACCTAAAAGGTGGTAGGGCTTTCTCCTACAGGGCCCCACTACTGTGGAACCAGCTTCCAAAATTTATAAAGGAGTCAGACACGGTCTCAATATTTAAATCTAGATTAAAAACGCACCTCTATGCTCAGGCTTACAATCAGTTGTAGTCTGGAGACAGGGTGCGAGAAGCCTGTAGTCATAGAGCTTTGTAGGTGGCAATCCTTTCCTTACTGTCACCTGTCAATCAGCTGTGACCCGACTTTACATGGGCTGGCTCTTGATAGGCAGGTATGGTTGTCTACCCCTCATGACTGCATGGACTCTCCATCCCTGTCCTAGTAGATATGCAGCCATATTCTACTCCTGGCGGGGTCCCCCCAATACATACCACTGCCACCTTACTCACTGTCTGCTATATTGCAAATTCCCTAATTGCCTTTCTACCCTCTTCCCCACGCTGCCGGCGGGGCTCTTGCCCTAACCCTCGAGAGTGCTTCGAGAGTCGTCTGGTCTCCCCCACCTCTGCGGTCCAGCCCATCTTCCGTCATTGCCTCCACCCTGCCCACATCTGTTGCCACCTGCTGTTCCCCATCACCGCCACCCGGCCCCACCCATCATCTGAGCCACATTACATATCTTATAAAACTGGCTGACATGCTGGTCACCAGTCGGCACCCTGAGCCGACCAGAGGAGGATGGGTTTCCCCCTTGAGCCTGGTTCCTTCCAAGGTTTCTTCCCATCTGCCACAGGGAGTTTGTCCTTGCCACTGTTGCCTTAGGCTTGCTCCTGTGGGGGTTTAGGCCAGGGTTGTCTGTAAAGCGTATTGTGACAACTGCTGTAAAATACGCTATACAAATAAAATTTGATTGATTGATTGATATATCAGATTATCAGCGGGTCAGCTTTTACATAGACTTTGTTAGTATTTGGTGGCATTGCCTTTAAATTGCTTAACTTGAATCAAACGACTGGGGTAGCCTTCCACAAGTTTCTCAATACTTTGCTGGAATTTTTGCCCATTCCTCCTGACAGAACTGGTGTAACTCAGTCAGGTTTGTGGGCCTCCTTGCTCAGACACACTTTTTCAGTTCAGTCCACAAATTTTCTATGGGAGTCAGGTCAGGGCTTTGTGATAGCCACTACAATACATTCACTTTGTTTTCTTTAAGTCGTCGTGTTACAACTTCGGAGGTATGCTTAGGATCATTGTCCTGCTGGAAGACACAGTTGCGACCAAGTTTCAACTTTCTAGCTGATGTCTTGAGGTGTTGCTTCAGTATTTCTAGATAATCCTCCTTCCTCATGATGCCATCTATTTTCTGAAGTGCACCCGTCCTTTTTCCAGCAAAACACCCCCACAACATAATAATGTTCTTCTTCCGGGGCGCTGCTCTGTGGCTGCCTTGCAGTGTTTCACGTTTGGCATTTGTGTGTTTTATCGTGTTTGTTTATGTGGATCTGATTGTTTTTTTACTTCGTACCTTGCTTGCACTGAAGTAGCAACTATGGATTTCACTTTATGGAGCGTGCTTGGACTGCTTGCAGTGATTTTAAATACTTATTTTACCCAAGGACACAAATGTTATGTTCCTGGCGACGTAGCCTGTGAAATCTAATCCGCTTGTTAAGTCTGACGTCATGCGTGACATTTTTCCATTTCTGGATCCAAACGCTCCTTCAGATCCCGAACCTGTTAACGTTTTCACGATTACTTCCTACTTTAGTGAGGCACCATTGAGGGTTAAAAAGGGTCTAAGTTTTTTCAACTCCAATAAAATAGAATGCGCTACAAAATCCAGCATTCTAAAGCAGTTAAAACAGCAACAGTATTCTTTCGATTTTGAATTGTTATGTCCCCTCCCCTTTTCAATGTCCAATTTCGCAATAGATGGCAACGTTGAATCACGGTTCTAGTTACTTCATTTAGGGATGCCAACCATCCCACAAAATACGGAATCGTCCCTTATTTGGACAGTAGAATAGGCGTTCCGTATTTAACTCATGGCTGCAGGACGCATATTCATCTGTATCTTTGTGAACGATTCCATTTGTAGTAACCGCTGTTTTTAATACAATTCAATAGTTAGCTAGCTAGCTAGCCAGCATAACAAGCATGCTGTGAGATCATTCAGACCTAAAACCCAGAATTTTTACATCGGCTAGGTGACAAGTGACGGCGAACCTATCATAAAGCTAACTGGCATTCAAACCCGGTTTCAGAGTGTCTTGGAAAAACGCAATGACTACACTGCTAGACTGCAACATTTTTAAAAAATAAAGACACAGCTAGGGAGATTAATTTGATTGAGTTATGGTTTCATGTAATTTTCTTAAATAATGTAATGGCAAAAATGACCAAAATAGGTGCTAACTGTATGGTATAAAACAAGAAGGAACTATTTTTTCTTGACAGAATCGTTGATTTCATAGAATTAACGACCAGAGGTTTTTGCTTAATAACGGGGAAAATAGTAGAATTACCATTATTTTTCAATAACGGGACAGCCTGTCGTGGTTTATTCCTTACATATAATACAGTGGTAAGAATATGGTAGCAGGTGTGTACAGTAATGATAAACTGTAATGTAGGCAGGTTGTGCACTAATGTAGATGCATAATGAGAACTGATAAGGACAGGAAAAAACAGGATGTAAACAGCTACCTAACGTTAGCACCCACTGGCGCCAAACTTTGTTTTTCTTCATTCGTTTAAGAATTGTAACTGAAGTATCAACTGCAGCCATTTCCTCTTATCTTTCTCATCGTAAGGAAAGCAGTAGAATGACAACTGAATAGTTTTTTTTGAACTCAGACCTATTCAAACAACAAGGGACACAGCACTGTGGCACGTTGAAAAGACGAGAGCCTCAGCCAAGCCAGAAGCTTGGACCCGGAAACAGTATTATCGGAAGGTTGATACATCACGGCTTAACAAGCAGATACAGCAGAGAATCCTTACTGTTATTACGCAATCACATATCTCTGGACTATTTAACCATTCTAGACTCGATACCAAAATGTCTTAAAACGAATTCGAAGAGAGGTACTACACGGACAAAGCGAAAATGTGGATGTAAGGGCGGCATTCGTCACCGACTGAAGAGGCTGAAAAACAAACTCCCCCTGCCTACTACCCTTCATCAATGCACAGTCTCTGAAAGTGAAGACAGACGAGATGTCAGCCAACACCCGCTACCTGCACGAGTATTGGAGCGCCTGTGTCTTGGTGATCACTGAGACATGGCTGGACAGTAACATCGCGTCCAGTCAGAGAGCACCTGTGCACCCCTGAAATCGAGCTGTTATGTGTCTCTCTTCGGCCTTTCCATCTGCCCAGGGAGTTTCCTCTAATTGTTCTCACTGTGATATATATATACATCCAAAGGCAAATTTTAATAAGGCATTAGAGACTATTTTTAACCTTTCACAGAAAATTGAGTCACTTTCACCTGATGCACCCAAGTTTATTCTTGGGGATTTTAATTTTCTGGTTTGGCAATGCTACTGAAGCACAGAAAAAGACTGTCAGGAAAACTGTAACAACGGCCAGTAAACTGCTAGGGATTACGTTACCAAATATGGAATGCATCTACAGAGGCAGAACGGTGAATAAGGCAAACAACATTGTGGGTGACCAGAGGCACCCCCTTGCCTCCTCATTTGAACTGTTGTCATCTGGGCGACGATATCACCCCCCTCTGTTTACTAAAAATAGATCCAAGTTCTCATTTGTTCCACAAGCCATTAAGTTTTTAAACAGGTAATGTGCTAGCACTTTACCCCCCATGCACTTAGACCACTCCTTCCTGGTCACAAAGGATGTCCAGCTGGTCTGGGCAGGAGTTGCCCCCATCCTAACTATTTATTTTTTATTTATTAATTTTTTTACATCTAATTTATTGCAATGTGTGAAGCATGTGTATGATTGTGTCTATTCGTGATCTTTGTGATGTTTGAATGCCTTGTGATTATGCTGCAAAACAATTTCCCCAAGGGGAAAAATAAAAGTATCTATCTAATTATCTAAGTATGCTGCAACCCCCATGCTTCACAGTTTGGATAGTGTTCTTTGGAGTAAAAGTCTCACCCTTTTTTCTTCATACATAGCGCTGATCATTATGGCCAAACAGTTCAATTTTTGTTTCATCTGACCAGAGAACACTTCTCCAAAAGGCTAGGTCTTCATCCTGGTGATCACCTGCAAACTTAATTCTGGCTTTTTTTATGCCGGTCTTGGAGTAGGGGCTTCTTCCTTGTGCGACAGCCTTTCAGGCCATGGCGATGTAGGATTCTCTTAACCCTCTGGGGTCTAAGGGTAAAATGAGGCACACTGGTGATTGTGTGATGCTCTGACATTTGTGTAAATTTCATCAACTTTATATACAGTGATTCCAAAGTGTTTCATATCTTTGTTTTCAGCACAAACGCAGCTACAATAATATGGCAGCAGCAAGTAAAAACACACAAACTGTAAACAGTAGTTTTGAACATGCACAGGAATGTTGTAATAAAACACACTAAACAATTGTGAATAAGACTTTTGGTCACTGGAATGTGTTCATCAAGGTCTTGGGTATCAAAAGATGACAAAATAGTTTAGCAAATCCAATGAGAAATATAAAATACATTGCTAAAAGTTAGTGTTGTGACTACTATTTTTCAACACCAGGTGAGAATGGGAGGGCAAATGGCCTTTCTGTAATGAATATGCATTGGGTAGGACGACCTGCCAGCTCAGTAGGCTATTCACACCTGGCCGCATGCCTCCCCACCATTAAGACAAAGACTCAGTGAGCCATTTAGAAGACAGAAACAAAGACATCTTTTGATTTTCAGAACATTTATTGAAGCAAACTATACGCATGGAAGATGAGATGAGACTGGTGTACTCTTGCAACGCTTGTGTGGCCTCTTAGCTAGTGGTGAACTAGGCCGTGTTTCCTGATCAGCATCTCTGTAAATATGATAAAAACAAAATTGTTAGGAAATGTGACATCAAATCAAACTTTATTTATATAGCACATTTCCTTCAACAGGTGAAAATTAAATGTGCTTTACAAAAAAGTGGCAAACCACTAACTAATGAAAACAAAACTTAGGAAATGTGACATGGTTACATCATATACAAACACAGAACCAAACAAACACAACCAGACGCAGAGAGGTATATAGGTATATAGGCCTATAATTTTGAGAAGCAATGGTTAGAATCGTTCGTAGTGTGGGAATTTACAAGCGCGCATATTAGTGAATATTCCTACAAACACACAGAGAATGTAATACAGCGCACATTTACAAATAATGCAAGCTATCAACGAAACAACATTAGCTAAACTAAATAAACATTGCTATTCCAGCTCAACTACACGCAACTCATCAATAACAATGCCTCAATCTGAAGTAGGCTAGGTCTGTTTAGCTAAGTGGTTATTATATTGCTATTTCCCGAATTTACTTACAGTATGCTAATATCGATTGTGCGAGGACATCAGTTTTAGAATCTTAGCCACGGGCTATTTATTACCAATATGATCGAAAAACATACAGTCTACCTGATACTTCTAACACAACCAGACGCAGAGATCCTAGCCTATAATTTTGAGATGCAATAGTTCGAATCGTTCGTAGTGTGGGAATTTACAAACACGCATATTGCTGGATATTCCTACAAACACACAGATACGTTGCAATACAGTACACATATTTACCAATATGATCATAAGAAATATACTTACGCATGAAGTTGATCCTCAGCTGGATCAGTTCGCTGTTCGAAATGACACCGCTCTTCATCAGTGTCGGCTTCCGGACGGACCATTTTCCAAAATTAAACGAAATGTTCACCTCAAAAGAAGTGAATTAGGCGACAGTTTGACATTCTATCCCGCTTTCGCAGACTTGGCATTTCTCACATGGATCTCGCATCGCCCCTCCTTTAGTCTCCTTCTATGGAGAGTAATTATAATGTTGTTAACATGTGAATGCGATTTGGGCGGACTTCCTGCTGAGCGAAATTCACATAGTAATGAGTAAAGTTTAACGAAGCATACATGATCGAATTAATCAAATTTAGAACATTTAAAACAATTCATATTATTTGCCAATGGGCGCATTGGAAAGTCGCGATTCTAAGGTTTCTGTCAATGTTTTTGTTGCGTCTGTATGATAACAGCACGTGAAGTTAATCATCCAAATAGAAACGAAAGTTAATTTCATCTTGTTGAGCTCCGCCGGCGGAGCTCTCGACCCCAGAGGGTTAATGGCGGATGTACATACTTTGGTACCAATTCCTTCACCGGTACCTTTGTTTTTGTCTTGGGGTTCAGTTGAACCTTTCAAACCAAAGTTTGTTCAGCCCTGGGAGTTAATTTTTGCCTCCTTCCTGAAAGATGCAGTGTCTGTGTGGTCCCAAGATTTTTATATTTGCATACAATTGTTTGTACAGATGCTTATGGTACCTTCAGTTGTTTGGTAATTGCTCCTAAGAAGGAACTGGACTTGTGGACCACAATTTTCTTCTGAGGTCTTGGCTGAGTTGCTTGGATTTTCCCATGGTATCAAGGGCAAAAAGGCAGTGGCTTTTTTAAAGAGACAGTCAACTTGGTGTACATAAACTTTTGACCCACTGGAATTTTGATATAGTGAATTAAAGCTGAAATAAGTCTGTCTCTAACTGATTGTTCACATCAGAGGTAATTTTAAAACAAAGCAGATTTCTTTTGGCAAGTCAATTAGGCAATGTATGGTAACATGAAATATGCAGAGTTGTGAGAAACTGAGGTTAAATATTTTTAGCCTAGGTGTATGTAAACCTTTGGCCTCAACTGTACTTAAAAATAATCTTCAACATACACTACTGGTCAATAGTTTTAGAACACCCCAATTTTTCCAGTTTTATTGAAATTTAAGCAGTTCATGTCCAGTGAATGACCTGAAATGGTACAAAGGTAAGTGGTAAACTGCCAGAGGTTTAAAAAAAAGTTTAGGTTACCAAAAACTTAAATATAATGTAAATTTCAGAGTTATAAAAAAGGCATTTTCCAGGGACCAAGTAATGGCTTAACTTTCCTGCAGCAATGGGAGTGAATTAAGCCTTGAAAGTTGATGCAAACAATTCCTACAGGTGTCCCAACTTTTGTTGATTACTTACAAACCCTCTGTCTGTATAAAATCAGGGTTGGAACAGACTGTATTACTACACCCTCTGAAGCATTATTTGGACAATATTGCACTGCAGGAAGTAGTATATTGCTATCATAATGGTGAGAAAAAGGCAATTAACAACAGAAGACAGACAGACCATTACAACCCTTACAAGTGTAGGACTTTCCCTTATAGAAATTGCAAAGAAAGCCGAGGTGTCACTGAGTACATAAATCCTACACCATCAAAAGGCACTTGGAAACTGGAGGAAACTCTGACAGGAAGAGGTCAGGCAGACCAAAAGCCACAACAGAATCAGAAGACAAGTTTCTGAGAGTCAACAGCTTGCGTGGTAAGCGGTAAGCACAGCTTAACAGTGGTCGAAGTAAGCAAGTCTCAGTTTCAACAAGAAGAGAAGACTTCGAGCTGCAGGTTTGACAGGTCGAGTGGCAGTACGAAAGCCATTGTTAAAGTGGCTGAATAAGAAAAAGAGGCTTGCCTGGGCCATGAATCACCAGCAGTGGACTACTGAAGACTGTAAGAAGGTCTTATGGACCGATTAAACAAAATTTGAAATCTTCAGTTCATCACACAGAGTTTTTGTACGCCGTCAAGTAGGCGAAAGGATGGTCCCTCAGTGTGTGACACCAACTGTCAAACATGGAGGAGGAAGCGTGATGGTCTTGCTGGATCCAGACTTGGCGACTTGCACAGTGACTGGCACCCTGAACCAAAAGGGCTACCACAGCATTTTGTAGCGCCATGCAATCTCCTCTGGTCAACGCCCAGTTGGTCAGGGTTTCACCATTACATTTACATTACATTTATTTGGCAGATGCTTTTATCCAAAGCGACGTACAAAAAGTGCATTTCATAGTCATGGACAACTCCAAAACACAGGTTCAATAAGATACAATACTTATTTTGTAAAGCTATTTCTAGCCAAGAACACAGTTTAGTTCATGCAGTGAACACTATTCTGACCTAACCTCTGCAAAACTAGGCAGAAGAATAAGCTACAGTATTAGGACAAATACAAATGACCAAAAAAGTGCTGGGATGGGGGAACATGTAACAAATGTCATGAAAAGGGGGGGGGGTGGATTTAGAGTGAAATATACAGAGTGGTGGCAGTTAGTCCAGGTATAGTCTGAAGAGATGAGTCTTCAGGCCACGGCGGAAGATGGGTAGTGAGGGAGTGGTTCGAAGAGGGACCTGTACGGCACAAGCTGGCAGGCTTGCAAGGAGAGAGTTGCAGTAATCAAGGCGGGAGGTCACCGTAGCCTGAACGAGCAGCTGGGTAGAGTGTGTGGTCAGGTATGGTCGAATCCTTCTGATGTTGTACAGAAGGAATCTGCAGGACCGTGATGTTGCCTTGATGTGCTCCTTGAGGTCCAGTTGGTCATCCAGGACCACCCCCAAGCTCGTAGCAGAGTGAGGGGCAGTCACTGTGGTGCCATCAACCGTGATTGAGAGCTCATCCTACAGCAAGATAACGACCCAGAACACACCTCCAGGCTATTTCAGAACTATCTTAGAAGAAAAGAACAAGACAGTAGGCTTCAAATCATGGAATGGCCAGCACAGTCTCCAGACTTAAACCCCATCGAGCTGGTTTGGGTTGAACTGGACAGAAGGGTGAAAGCAAAGCAACCTACAAGTGCAACACATTTGTGGGAACTTCTGCAACAGTGTTGGGAAGATCTTTCCAAACAATATTTGATTTAAATTGTAGAACGAATGCCATTAGTGTGTTCAGCTGTTATTTCTGCAAAAGGTGGCTTCTTTGATGAGTCAAAAAATTAGAATAACTTGTGTTAAACAGAACGATTCCATGATTTATTATTTAAAAAAAAATCTCCAATAGTTTTTGTTCTATGCTTTAATTTCACAGTACATTTAGACAACTGCGTAAATTTCAATAAAAACTGGAAAAATGGTGTTCTAAAACCTTTGACTGGTAGTGTACTTTTCCTTGACATAGCCTCATTTGGCTTTAATTACAATTAAAATTTATTATTGGAAGTCTCTCCAATCATTTTGCAAAGTGGGAGGTGGACAGGTGGTAGGCAGTACGTTTACATGCACAGCTGAAATCGAGCTATATTAATAGCTAAATTTGGCCAAAGATGAGATTTAATTGGATTATTGTCGTTGTCCCAATATACATGACTCGGAAAGAATGGAATTATTGACCGAGGTGCGTCTGACTAAGGCTTCTTATAAATCTTACTTCCTCCAATTTTGTTGCAACTTTTTTGAATAGTTCGTCATTCCACGTTTTTCTTCCATCCATGTATTTTAGGATATTTAACTCCTTTAGTTGCGATAGCATGAAGTTGGTCTCCTTGTCCGTCCAGAAATGTGGAGGGCAAAATGGAGCTTTAGAATGTCGCCAGCAGTGTGTGCGCGTGAGCTCGACAATGCATTTCTCACAGAAAAGGTCGTTTGTCACCTTTTTTTTAGTTCATTACAGTGGTGATAGAAGTGACAATAATTAAGTGATACTGTGCTGTTAGCCTTTATTGATCGCCATACAAGGTTAATGTGAAGTACAATTGGACAGCACTAACCCATAAAAATGTACTTTGAATGGCAGGCTACTTGCTCAATCGAACAGTAAATGTGAAAAACGTTCGATTATATTCAGCGGCACCGGAATTTTCAGTCACACCCTCAATAAATCCCAGTAGAAGATTGAATTAAATCTTTTAAAGTTATATATTTTCTGAAACGTTATCGATTCCGCTTGGCCACCGTGAGTGTAAAGTTGCTATGTAAATTACGGAGCATGCGCAGAAAGCCTAGGCCAATTGTAGTCCGATTGAAGCATATACATGGTGTAGTAAATCGACCCCGAACCGCATTATCTAGGTATGTTAGTCCGACTTTGAAAAATCAACTTTGTACGATTTCAGTCGGACTACGATGTTTATGTGATTTTTAAAAGTCCAGTTTCAGCCGGACTAATACAATAAATCGACTTTTTCAAATATCATGTAAACCCACTGAGGGAGGTGGGTGAAATCTTATTTACCTTAAGTTTTTTTTTTTTTTTTAAACCCCAGGTAGTCTAATACCTTTAACCTGTAGTGCAAGTAAAAACTACAGTGGCAAGAAATATGGCAAAAAATGAGGAGTTAGGCATAGATGTGTGGGGTGACATGCCCCATACCTATACAGCAACACGATTTTGGTACTTTTCAGGATTTCCTACAAAAATAACCAAAAAACAAGAAGTGTGAACTGTGTTGTACATGCAGGTGCATACATACTACAATAAAAGGCATAATTTATATTAGCAGTACGTGAGCTGAATAAATCAATGCCTTTATGGGTCAGACTGTTGCCTTTTTTTCCCACAGTGTGCTGCTATCATTCCCTCCCTCCTTGTATTGTTAGCTCCTTTCCCACAAAAGTAATCACAATGACCACAGGCTCAGCCTTTAAGAACATTAACTTCTCTACCTTCTGGCCTCTTGTAAACAAACTAAATTTACAAACAAATTCACGTCCACACAATAAAACCCCAAACCTCGGTGATCTTGTATCTTTTCCTTCTTTTTTCTGCCAATTATATCAGCACAAATGCACCAGTACCACTATAAATAATTCTCCCCATTGGACATCTCGCTACATCTGCTAATGACATCTCATCTTGAAATTAGTCAATTACATTTCATACCACTTTGTGGCCGCCATCTTGGTTTTGTGTGGAAGCTACATTTCTTGCCAACTAATAATTGCCAGAAAATTTAAAATGTTGCTTTTACAGCTGTATAATGTTTGAGAGAAACTCATTTATATTTCATAAATATATTTTAAATATTATATTTCATTGCATTGCATTTCACAGATAAACCCCATGAAAACTTGTTATAAACGTAGCCAACTACATAGCCACGTTTGATTCATTCATACAGCTGGCTGGCTACTTAAGCTACACAGCTTCATTAAACCAACTGCATGGCTAGCTAGCTTGCTAGCTTCAGTGCTGTAATCTATTTGAAAATGACACTTTTAATCCAATAGAATACTGGGATATATAGCCAAAAGTATTGCATATAAATCCAAGAAAGTTTATACAATACATTTGTTAGACCACACTTGGAGTATTGTGTGCAGTTCTGGGGACGGTACTACAAGAAATATATAAAGGCTTTGGAAAAGGTTCAAAGAATAGTAACCAAAATGATTCCTGGTATGAAAGATAAAAGCTATTAGGAAAAACTTAAAAGGCTTAATCTCTTCAAGTTTAGCAAAAGGAGACTCAGGGTGATTTCATTGAGGCTTTTAAATTCATAAAGGGGACAACAAAATGAACTACAAGAGAGTCTCAAGGTGGTGTTCTGTAAGTAGAACGAGGAGACATGAATGGAAATTATCAAAAGGTAAATTCCATACAGACATTAGGAAGAATTTTTTCACACAGAGAGTAGTCAATGTGTGCAATAGCCTGTCAGGTCACATAGTGGAGGCAGACATTCTTGGGATTTTCAAGACTAGGCTTGTTACGATGTTGGATACTATCTAGTCTGTAGGTAATCAGAGCACTAATTTAGTCAGGAAAATGGCAAGCATTGTTGGGCTGAATGGCCTGTTCTCGTCGTTATGTTATGCTGTGTTATGTCATTTATTTGAAATTCATGATAAAGGAAAAATGACTGAATCCACACAGTGGAATGTATGTGTATTCATATTTCTCTCAACATTTCATTATCTTATGGTTCATGCATTTATATGAATTATTATTATCAGTTACTCATAACAAACACAGTACAAAAATAAATGATATCTCAACAAAAACACGCTTTCAACGCATGAAACTACCAAGTTACTCACACATACACCACATGGCCAAAAGTATCTGGACACCCCTTGGTCTGGGGCTGTTTTTCATGGTTTGGGCTAGGCCCCTTAGTTCCGGCGAAAACAAATGTTAATGCTGCAGGACACAATCACATTCTGGACAATTCTGTGTTTCCCCAACAGTATGGGGAAGGCCTTTTCCACACAGTGAGGTCCATATAGAAATGATTTTGTCAAGTACGGTGTGGAAGAACTTGACTGGCCTGTCCTTAACCCTATCCAACACCTTTGGGATCAGTTTGAAAGCCAACTACTAGCAAGGCCTAATTGCCCAATCAGTGCTCCACATCACTAATGTTCTTCTGGCTGAATGGAAGCAAATCCCTGCAGCAATGCTCCAACATCTAGTATAAAGCCTAGAAGAGTGAAGGGTGTTATAGCAGCAAAGGGTGGGCCATCTCCATATTAATTCCCATAATTTTGGATGGGATGTTGGATGTCTGGTGTCCACATAATTTTGGCCATGTGGTGTACATCAACAAGTAATACAATATAATTTTTTTTTTAGTTTTAAGCAAACCATACATGTTTAAAAATATTTAAAACAAGCGTAATAGATTACTGTATTGAAATATTTTAAAGTTGGTTAGTTAGCTTGCTATACAAGCTACGAGTAAGCAGCATTAGCATTAAAGTGTTGTGTAAAATACACTTAAGAAAAGGGTGTTAAATTTGTAAACAAAACAAGTGAAAATAGCCAAATATTTCCAAATATTTCAAAAGTTAACATTGTCTATAAAGCAAAGCATGAAATGTGAATTCATGTAGTTGTCTGTTGAGAACTTTGTTACATTAAGGGTGTCCATTCATTTGTGGTATGGTCACGTAAATGTCCAATATTACGTGATAGCAACATAGGTTGCATTTTATATGGGGCAGAGCAGTTGTGGTGACATGATAAATCGGGTCCATTTCAGGCCTTAAAAATTTGATGGATAATGGAATGAATCTAAAAGCCAGGATTTTGTCCAGATATGATATTAGTGCAATGATTTTACTTCTATGCCAATGCAGTTTTCTATACAATTTGGCTTATATTTTTATGTGAGAGTAATCAACTTTGCCAATGCAATTGGCGTAGGGCAGTTGTGGTGGTGACACGATCTGGTCCATTTTAGGTTTTGCTTTCAATATCCAATGGACAATGGTGTTTTAAATCTAAATTGGGATTTTCTTTGTCCACAAATGATGCTGGTCTAACGATTTTACTTTTATGCCAATACAGCTAGTTTACAATTGTAGCTACTTGATTTTAGAAATAGAAACTACACACGCGGTACTGGAAAACGTAGGCTAGTTAAGCAAGTAGCTCTGCACAACACTAGATATAGAACTGTACTACACACACAAAAGTTTATATACCTTGTAAACAACCATACTTTTATAGATTATATTTCCACTTGAGTTTTTTAATACATGTTCTAACAGACCCTCATATTACTTATTATCCAATGGAGGAAGGTATTCTGGTAAAGCACTTTATTACCTTTGGAGCTATTTGGAGCCATAAAACTGTGAGGTTCCACGTGGGATGGGGGGTTTTGGCAGTGTGTGCTAAAAACTATCCACTCTCATCTTCCATGTGGATCCTATACCGGTTGTGTGCAGTTGAACACTCATTTAGCAGCTTTTTAGTTAGTGGCACCTTCACCACTCCACCACACAATCTCACGTAGTCGCAGATTAGTCTCTGTGAGACTACAGTGGCCTCCTCCATATTGCACATCTCCACCTCCTTGTTTATGGAGAACCCACGCTCCACAGTAGCTTGTCCATGGGATGGAAGCAACAGCTTTTCCACAAAGTTCCAAAGTTCTGCATATCCATTCATGGCCTTGTGCAGGAAGCTGTCAACTCTCGATTTTCCATCCAACACACTGAAGGCCATGAATTCCTCTCCTCTGACCTCATTGAAGAGGAACTTCTGAAATTGTTGTGCAATCTCATCACCTCCATTTCCAATTAAAATTATATCTTGTGGAGATATATCACATGAGATTTATTTTCAATATACTCTGGAAAATGAATCTCAGATTTCCAACTATATTTCAATTATTATGTCTAAGAACATAACCGAGGTCCTGACTCACTGTGGTCATTAAAGATCCCATGACACTATTCGCAAAGAGCAGGGGGTTCCCCGGTGTCCTGGCTAAAATCCCAGATCTGGCTCTTACAAAAACTTGCCACCTAATCATCCTCTGATTTAATTGGCTAAAAAAATGTTCTCTCCCTCTAGTGGAGCTGCTCAGTGGCCAACAATAGAGGATTGTGGTTGTGCTGGGCAGCTCCCAGGCGTGAATGTGTATGAGTGTGAAGCAGGGCGTTCCTGCAAAAGAGCATCCATGCTCAGTGAACCTACCCTGGGTAAATAAAGGTTAAATATATTAGGCCTACAGACATTTGTTATGACTCATACTAGGCTATGTTTGCTATGATAATTATAAAACACTTATAAAATGCTGAACTGCAAAATAATAGGCTAGTATAACTTGACAGCTAAAACATGGCAATTTGTTGATTAAAAATAACATCATCTTAGTCAAAGACATTGAGGAGAGCAGGTCAATAACATTTAGAGAAGGTGCCTTAGTCAAAGACATTGAGAAGAGCAGCAAGATAACATTTAGAGAAGGTGCCTTAGTCGAAGACATTGAGGAGAGCAGCGAGATAACATTTAGAGAAGGTGCCCAAAGATCCCCTATGCCAGGCATATCCAAACTATTCCATGAAGGGCCATGTGCCTGCAGGTTTTTGTTCCAACCAATCAAGAGCATGCATGATTTGACTAATCAACTGTCTGAAGACTGAGATCAGTTGATTAAATGAGTCGAGCCTGGTGTGCTCTTGCTTGGTTGGAATGAAAACCTGCAGCCACACGGCCCTTTATGGAATAGTTTGGAGTGGACATGTCTGCCCTATGCTAAACACTAGGCTAGTTGTTCATTTCTTAGGTCTACATATATTTCCCGCTGTGACTCCTTCTGACAACTTCTTGTCCTGCACAAATTTCATGATGAGGGCCTTCATTTTCTGCAGGCACACGTCTGGCTCAGAGTGCATCTTTGGGGGGTCCAGGCACATCATGTTTCGGATAGTGGGGTACTTCATTGGGCACTTTAATAGAATGTTCTGACAAATTTTTGACTGTCCCGCATGAGCAGTAATGCATCGCGCTCACTTCCACCACTCTGACTGCCTGACATTCCCAGACAAAAGCACAAAAGCCACAAGTGTCACCTGAAACACCAAATAAACTCTCCGTATGTGTAACTTACACTACAAAAAATTTGACAAATCCAGTTAATATGTCAACTGCTTGATGTCTAAACAAATCATCTAATCTCTTACTTTTTCAACATAATTACTTCACTGCTCAAGTGACTTTGCAGCTGCTATAGCACATTGTTGAAGTCATCTAAGGTAATGTATCATAGTTAATTTGAGGACAGCTGTGGCTCCCATGCCAATGTCCACTTGCTTTGGACTGACCCAAAGCTTTTGGTCTGTCACATCAAGCTTGACCAGCTTTACTGGGGAAACATCCAGGACGTCTCGCTTTATGAAGCGTCTGAGAAGGCTCTGAAAATAGAATAGCATAGGCTTAAATTTCTAATTACAGTATGTACAATACTAACTACAAACAAATTCAACCTGCTGAAAACTCATTACTTTGTTTAATTGTTCATCTCCTCTGTAATTAATGGTGCTTGAACGACTAAACCATTTTAATGCATTTGTAGTAGTCATTAGGCCTACCCTGATCAGATCCTCCAAATCTTTGCCTAGGAAGGGAATCATCGGGGCATATGTCTGGTACTTTGCGAGAAATGGCTGAAAACTTCTTGACACACTCAAGAAGAAGTACAACTTCGCCAGGATAATGGGATCCATCCGGGCTTCTGCGATGGTGTCATATGACGACAACCTTAAGTTGTGAAGCTTCTTGGCTTTGACTTGATCCACATAGGTGACGATATATGGCCAAATTTCAATGGCTCTCTCCACTGCTGGCAGGTTTTCCAGCCAACAATGCCCACAAAATGGCTGAGGAAATGTACCACACTCAGCGTTTCCCCCAGAAAAGTTGTTAGCCCCGGTGGCAAGTATCTTTTGACGGGGGCTGGAGGCCTGGCTCGGGCCGGTGGCCAAGTGTCTTTTTCGACGGGGGCCCAGTGCGGGCCAGCGACAGACTGATGGCAGCATTAAGGTAGGGCCCTGTAGTTTCTGTGATAACAGAATCACGATGGAATTGCGGAATTGAGAATTTAAAAAAGCTATAACACAGATTCCATAGGGCCCTACATTAAGTCAATGCTAAAAGCTGACTGGAGATTTGAAAATATGACTACGTAATGTGAATGTTGTTTTAAATAAGTCATTTATTCAAAACACATTTAAAAAATCAACAACTATTTACAGCATAGCAGAGTCCTACAAAGAATCTGACAACAATGTACCGTCTTGGAATGCTGTGTTTTCAACAACAAAAAAAGAAATTAAATTAAATAAATAATATCAAAGTTTTTGCACTCTACAAAAACTTGTATTCAAGTCCTGATTGCCTACTGAATCTTACAACAAGCCTTGGAATGCTGGGCACATTTAAACATTGAAAAAACTGTCTAAATAAATTATAAACTCAAAAATTCCATCTAACCTGTGCTTGTTCAAATGACAAATGAACTTTGCCATGAACATTTTCGGAGTGTGTACGTTTATCCAGTTTATCTGCCTGCTCATTTTTCAGCTCAGCACCCGCAGTGGTTTTCTTTCGCTTTAAAAAAAAGAACAGGTCAAAACCTAGTATATGGTTTTGAGGACTGCCCCGCTATTGCGGTCCAGCCAAAAATAACTAGCACTTTGCTGTAAGAGGTGGGTACAGACCATTTGACAATTAGGACGTTGGCTCTTCTCCATTGCTCTTAATGGTCTACAATACAAATAATTTGAAATCCACGCCTGCAAATCCATTATGAAAATACTTGGTAGAATTGTTAATCACCGCTGATGGCATTAATTTCTACTTGTTTAACGTGACTTTCGAAAGGTTAGCTAGCGTTGTCGTAAAATTTAGTGTTAATACATTACTACGGTTGCGGGTCAGGCACTCTTTACAGTAAGAAGAAATTTTAGGATAGCACTTCCAATATTGCTTGTGTCGAAAGTGCTGCGACGGAAACAGCGATAGATTTACCCACATCTGTCCAAAATGTAAACAAGTAAGGCAGTCTTCACGGTCGGGGAAAATTTTATGACAGCGTCACCCAGCGAGTGAACACCACAAACGGCGGCAGTGTTATTGGCTCATTACTAACTGATTGTGGCGAAAACCTGCAGTGAAACCTTGCTAGGTTATTTAAAAAACTCATCGGATCTACACAAATCACACAAATGACCTATTTTGGATTCAAAAGGCGAATTTCGCCAAAAAGTGACTAGTTTGCAGGTATGCGTGAAAAGTGCCTGACCCTCAACCGCAGCGTTTTTTCCCCAAAGATGGTATGTCTAGATATAGCCTCATTTTGCTACTGTGTTAACACATTTCTACGTTTGCCGGTCAGGCACTCTTCACCGTAAGAAGAAATTTTAGGATTTTCAAATTTTTTTGTGTCGAAAGTGCTGCGACGGAAACAACGATAGATTTACTGAGGAGCCACATCTGTCCAAAATGTAAACAAGTCCGGCAGTTTTCACGGTCGGGAAAAAAATTATGACAACGTTGTCGTGCACATCAATGTCATCAAGCTAACGTTATTAAACAAGTGAAGTCATTATTTCGATGCCGATTAATAAGTCATGTAATGTTACAATGTATCGAACGTTACATGCATGCTATTAGTTTAACGTTACCTACACACTGCTTAAGTTAATATAAAAAGAATGATACCAATGAGATTAAGTGATAGCGTGGAAGTTTGTAACGAGGTTAGTTAGCCTACTAAATAAGACATGGTGGCTTGCTAGGTAACGTTAGCTTGTGATAGTTGGAAGAGTCTAGTGTTGAACGTCACTCTACGCACAATGAGGGTAAAGAACACTGATCTCAGACCTGCTGTTTTCCTATAGTGCGTTCACGCTTTAACCAACAGATGTTGCTGGTGAGCTTTCCAACCGAGCCGCCCCACTGTAACTGTAGTTTAAAAAACATATTTAAAATACTTTTTTTTTTTAAATTGCCCAATGCTCAGGCCCAGCGGAGGGTCAACTTAGGCCCGGCGGGCCAGTGGACTTGCAATACACTGGCGGAAACCGTGACACTTGGTCACCAACATGAAGTCTTCCCTCCTTGTAGGTGCACAATGAAACAGGTAGTGCAGGGCTCTGAGGATTTTCTGAATTTGCCACACCGCAAAGCCATTCGTGAACGAGTTGTGCATCGTGTGAAGGCCACAACTCCCACAAATCTGTAGTTGGGCTCCACCACACTGCTCTCTGTGTTCCGCTTGTAAGAGCTCAACAAACCTCCAGTTAACGTTGGGCCCATCCATTGACAGAGAGAGCATGTTGCTCAGATCCAGCTCCTTTGTACCTTCCTGCACATTTGAAAAAAGGAGGAAATGATCAATTCAATGTGCCAAGTAATCCACATTAGGTTAAGGGAAGGTTCTATTAGCCTAATAACAACAACAACAACAACAACAATAATAATACTAATAATAATAATGATAATAATGGTTGTGCTTATATAGCATAGAGAGAGATCAATCAAAAACAACCATCAAAACAAGACCCATTGATAACTTATAATCACAATTATTATTGTTATTATTTGTTCTTTTAATGATTATTTCTTGCTTGTATACACACACACATACAAAACCACACACACACAAATACATACACATAAACACAACAATATAATGTGAACACACAAACACACGCACACCCACACACAGACAAGTTTTAACGATACTGTGCTACTCTTTTCTTGTTTTAATTTATGGAATGTATTTATTTTGTTTCATTGATTCTTGATGCTTTGGCAATATTGTTGTTGTGACATTCATGCCAATAAAGCAAATTTGAAATGAAAAAAAAAAATTGAAAAAAAAATTAACATATTTAATGATGCCATATTTGGCGACATAGGCGGTTTTATTTTCACCACATGACTTTGCATATTCCGAATCACGGAACATAGTGGCAAAGACGCTACGTATGTCATCATTTGATTTGAATGAATTATGCCCGCTCACCATGTGGGAAACCCACAGCACCTCTGCCCTTTGTGTCTCTGGCGGTGACACAAAACTGCTCAAAGCCGACTGCTCAGAAGTTGCGAGGGAGTCTGAACTTTCAGGTCTGCTACGTGTAAACAATGCAGGCATTAGCATAGCCTCACTAGTTGCCGCTGCGTACCGCTGGTGCTTTTGAGATCTTATGTGGGATTCAACGGCTTTCACCCCCATGGTCGCTAACGTGAACGTCTTTCGGCATAAATTGCACCTTGCCTTGTTTCCTGCCAGCACCACACACCTCCAAAACTTATCTTCCTCCAATTATTTTTCATTGAACTTGCATCTCCCCATCTTGGCTCATCCCTATCTAGCAACCACGACTGACGACAATGAAAAGATGACACGAACCCGGACGTCAACGTCTGTAGCTAGTAGAGGTGTGCAGAGACGTCATTATCTGTATCTGTATCTGTTCAACCAACAAAATTATCTGTATCTGTATTCGGATAGAAGACCGGAAGTGGGCATGGTTTATACCGGAAGTCACGTTAAATCAGGCAAATGTTGTATTTTCTAACCTAATATTCATTGGCAATGCAATGGCATATATTTCCACATCCTCATACTGTACTTTTCATCTCTCTCTCTCTTTGTATTTTTAACTAAACTAAAAGTTTTATGAACTGTCTGAACCCCAGCACCCCCCCCCTTTAACTGGGGTACATTGAACAATCAGAAACAGAAAAAATGTTTTATAAATCGAAAGTTTCTGTTTTGCATTGGAAATAGAAACTATTTACAGTAAAGATATATAGAAACATATTCTTCAGTTGAAGGGAATAATCTTACATTTCAATGATGCTGCGTTCGCGTTTCTTGATGTGTTAACATTACTGCAGTTCACCAGGGAAACGTGAATTACTACTTTACAACAGTAATAACAGTAACAGCCTACATGAACTTTTTGTTTGCCTGTTTTATTTTTATTTATTTTTTTCCCTCACTGAACTAAGTTTGGATAGACTGCAAACCATCTCCTCATATTTTCCCTTGGTGGCAACTGTTACCATGAATGGATTTCGTGTTCATTATAGCCTATGACTGATACATACAGCATGTTACATCTTAAACAGATGAATATTGACTGAAATACAAGGTAAAACGTCGGTTTTTTCAATATTTCGACAGGGAGTTTTTTTTTAATGGAGGAAATTAACACATTATTACATTTACATTACATTACAGGCATTTGGCAGAAGCTCTTATCCAGAGCGACGTACAACAAAGTGTATAACCATAACCAGGAACAAGTATGACGAAACCCCTAGAGAGAAGTACCGGTCCAAGTACAGGGAACAACCGCATAGTTCAACTTGGACCCTGATGGTTAAACTGATTAACACTAACAACGAGAACGGCAACAACGCAATCTATGGAAAAATAAAAATAAATAAAAATACAAGTAGTCGTTAAGACAGTTGATGCGCCTAAGTCACCTATGAAACAGCTGCCTAGTTACAACCCTAAGTTTAGTCATTTACAGGGGGGAAGGGAGGGATGGGGAGAGGTGCAGCCTGAAGAGGTGGGTCTTCAGTCGTCGTTTGAAATGGGTCACAGTCTCAGCTGTTCTGACCTCCACAGGGAGGTCATTCCACCATCGTGGGGCCAGAACAGACAGGAGACGTGTTCTGGAAGTGCAGGTGCGGAGAGGGGGAGGTGCTAGGCGTCCTGAGGTAGCAGAACGGAGGGATCTGGCTGGCATGTAGGGTTTGAATATCTTGTGGAGGTATGCTGGGGCTGATCCCTTGACTGCCTGGTATGCTAGGACCAATGTTTTAAATTTGATGCGAGCTATAACAGGCAGCCAGTGGAGGGTAGTGAGCAGGGGAGTTACGTGGGAGTGTCTGGGGAGGTTGAAGACCAGACGAGCCGCAGCATTCTGAATGAGCTGCAGGGGTCTGGTGGCAGATGCCGGTAGTCCAGCCAGAAGAGAGTTGCAGTAGTCCAGGCGGGATAGAACCATTGCTTGGACCAGGAGCTGGGTTGAGTAGGTGGTGAGAAAGGGGCGGATTCTGCGGATGTTGTATAGGAAAAATCTGCATGCCCGGGTTACTGCTGCAATGTTGTTGGAGAGGGACAGCCTGTTGTCCATCATCACTCCAAGATTCTTGGCGCAGGGTGATGATGTCACTACGGTGTCCCCTAAGGAAATGGAAAAGTCGAGGAGGGGAGAGGATAGAGCAGGAATAAAGATTAGCTCCGTCTTTCCCGGGTTGAGCTTCAGGTGGTGATTGTCCATCCAGCTCTGAATGTCCCCCAAATAGGCTACAGATAAAAACTACAGGTTCTAAGCTTGATTTCGATGTATAGGTTGCGGGGGTTTGAAAGAATCCAGCTGCCACACCAGGCTTGTGTCTAGCTAGCTCCCGCACCTCCTCCTCGATGCGAGAGTTTCCCGGAATGGTCAGCTCTCAGCCCGCTGCCTGCTGTGCGCTGACTTGGTGGGGGACTCGGTACAGAATATAGCGATTAGGGTTGAGCCGAATACTTGGATGAAACAAGTATCCGGTACGGATAATGTACTTTTTACGAGCACGAGTACCATCCGAGTAAAATGTGTCAATATCTGTACTCGTGGTGAAGGAAAATCCTCATTGGGTAGCTGTGTCCAGTGTCCACATCGTTCCGTGATAGGCCAGCCAGACACAGAGCTCCTCCTCTACACAGAGCCTGTACAAAGTTCACTGCTGTGCTGCGCCCACACAACACAAAACAATCCTGCCATCGTAACAGCCACTATGTCTGCAGGGATCTATTATCTACTGTATATATATATATATATATATATATATATATTGAGAATATATATATATTCTCAATAAAATAAAGTTAGCAATTCTCAGATTCGGCTCAACACATTATTCTCACCATAGCTGAATACACATTTACTGGACATTCACACGTAAGCACATATTACTGATTACAAACAGACATGTCTAGCTTCTAGCTTGCTACAGTGGGGCTAACTAGCCAGTTAACTAGCTGACAGTGGGGCTAACTAGCCAGTTAGCTAGTGACTACATGATAAAGCATGTACTTGTATTTCCTAGCATTTAGCGATCTCATACACACACTCTACTAGCATCATTGACATCCTAGCATTCTTATACCTCCACTGTACAAATGCAATATCACTTTTGTGCACATTTAGACGTTGTCGCTCACCTGAAATCACAACACATACATTACATCGTGGTTAGCTAACTGTAACCTGGCACGCTCTGTCTACTACTATCTTCACACTATCAATTCATTTTAAAAAAATAATAAAACCAGAGTAACGATAACAGCGTCTTTTACTGCTAGAGTGAATGCGTAAGTGAATGCGATGAGAAGAAGATTTTTGGTTACGCTGAACTATAAAACGCTATTCCCAAAGCAAAATTAGACGTTATACATTGTTAGGAAGCTTATACTCTCACCTACTGAATAAATGAATTGTCAATCAAGCCAGCCTGTACTAAAAATGGCGACAACGCCATAAACAAAACGTGTGGTATAGGCCTTTTTCACGCTTACAGAACGTACTTCCGGTCCGGCGTTTGTTGTGTAAAATCACTTCCGCCAAAATGGAAAGCGAATTCGATGTGCCGAAATTCACGATCTCCTTGGACACCCTTCCAAGATTAACATCCTCAGATGTCGTTCATTTAGTGGAGCAGCATTCCTCCATAGCCCCTTCAAAGCTGGAGCGAGGATATAAATTCTTCTTTGAAAATTTTATCTACAACTATGAAGGTAAGTGGCTAACCTAGTTGACTTACGTTAACGTTATGCTAGCTTAGCGGCAGCTCAACATCTTTAGTTATCTTAGCTCAGTGTTGTATGACTTTAACATTTGTTTGAATGTTAACAATAATACATTGTATAAGTGTACATACAAGCCTTGTAGTGTTTGATGATGTAGCGTTAGCGATGATAATTGTACTTTCCTCTCAGTGTCTAACGTTGTAAACAGGGAGGTTGTCGTCAGGTGTAGGTGTTTCTGGTCAATGAGGAAGAGAGAAGTGCCCCACTCATTACAGGTTATTTTATGAGATTAAGGACAAAACGTTGAAATAGGTTTAACCCCTTCCATTGTTAGTCTAATTTAGGTTTACATTATTTTCGATACAGTCATTTGCTAGCTGTAATTACTCACTCAAACAATGAGTTGCTGTATCTATTATAGTCATGTTTCATGTAATGTTAATTACTTAACATAAAATACTTTGGATGTACATGTAAACTCTAAATATAATATTATTCTGCCTGCATAGCACGAAATATTGAAGCAACTATGTTGTTAATAGTGTAAGGGGTTAAATATTTTACTGAAGTTGCAGATTTTCTCAGACTCAAAATTGTCTTTTTGTAAAGCTGTTCCATACCATTTGTATTTGGCAGATACAGCCAGGATTTTCTTTTATATTAACAGGGTTTTCACTACCATAGAAAGGCTTAGGTTTACCCACTAGCCACATCTGTCCAAAATGTAAACAAGTAGGGCAGTTTTCACGGTCGGGAAGAATTTAATGACAACGTTAGCCAGCGAAGCTAGTTAGTTGACGTTTCATAAAGATACCTCGACTGAACTAACGTTAGTATCTAACATGGCTTGGTAGCTAAACAAAGTTAGGCTGTGATCACACGTAACATCTTTTTCTGATGAAAACCGATCAAAGCATTTTTTTTTCACGTTAAAAAAAACAAACAAACAAAAGAAACGCTGTTCCAAAATATAGTTGAGGGCACCTAAGCCATCTGAAAACCTAGGGAAAACCCTGATTAATCTTATAATAACCAAAATGACCTGTTCTCATTTTTTTTTGTGAGACACACAGATGCACACACATTTTGTCTGACATGTTTATGTCTTTACTGTAGATTGTTTTCCAAGCTGGCACAGACCCTGTTCAGCTGAATTGATCATCATGCACCTGTGCAGCAGGCAAAGTGCTATGCAACCATCTCGTGGTCATGCTGTTTCAGAGTGCCCATTACAGCATGATGCAGATGAAGGCGGTACCACTAACTATGGCTTGCACAAGCACTCTGCAAACATGGCATCTGCCACAGACACAGGTACCTTGCAACCTTGCAAAACTCATCAATTAGTTGCAACCTGCGCATTGGACTGGGAGAAGTGGGTGCAACTATTTGTCCCTTTTTCTGCGCCTTTGACCAATACACCAGCATGGATTCTGACAGTTGAACAGCCTCCCAGAAGGCATGAAAAACCTCTTCTGAAGGAAATCTTGTATAATAGCGGATATCCTCATCGGAGGCACAAATCCTATGAAAATGCAAATGTCCCACTTTCAGTTGTGTCAGCTGTTTCCAGCTTCTGAACTTCCGCTTCCAATTGCTGTATGCGTACAGATGCAGCATCCAGTGCACCTGTATGAGATTTTGGGGTAACAAAAACAGAGAAGAAAACTGAAACCATCTGACTCAGAATCAGATAAATGTTATTACCAGTAGCCTATCGAATCAATAAATCTTTGACATAAGCCCATGTGTCACATAAAAGTGCATACACTCACAAAAATACAGAATATTTAAAGATGTGTACAATATTTGGTGCATATAAAAACAACTATCAAATAACAACAAACAAATAAAATATTAAGAGGCAGACAGATACAAAATAGCCTACTTCACGATTCACTCGCGCATCAACATACCTGGAGGAGGAGCAACAGCGTAGTCATGATCGAGTCCGGCTGTTACCGCAGGGGAGATGTCCTCACACCGGCATTTGGGACGAACGTCATGGCCTAAGCGAGTTGTTGCTCTATCATAAACAGGACGGTTCAATATTGTTTTAATGTTGTCCCATCCCCATACAAGAAAAAAAACATACAAGTATTATTGAGTACAGAATTAGGTGCTGTACCACATTGTGTGATGATGTTTTTTGTATTATTTTTAAATCTGATATCGATGTTTCATTTTAAACAATCATAAAGGGCACATTCATATGCTTTATAATGAGCAAAAAGCATTTTATTCATTTTTGGAGAGATTTTGGATATGTTTCTGGACCCCTGGACATTTTATTCCACTGTACTAATGGAAAGCTTGTAACTCCCACTTGAAAATGATGCAGCAGTGAGTTTTTTAAAGTCAGTTGATTTTCAGTGAAATGCATGTGTCACATGCCAGTGTGACACCCCTGGGAGGGAGATGCAGCAGTGCTGGGGAACACCGTTGTCTGTCACATGGAGAGAGAGAGCACACCCACACAAACATGAAATCAAATAAATGACCCTCTTCACCCTTCCCCCTCACGGGTTCCGGGCGAAAACAATAAACTAAAACAACAAGCTAAAATAACGAAGACAAAAGAAAGTAATACAGTGCAACCACTTTCCTGTGCGCCTCCAATAGCTGACCCACCTTCCCGGCCATGTCCAGCTCCTCCAGCATACCAGCTGAGAATTCCTTTCTTTTTCTTTAATGCTCAAACAAAAACTAAACGAAAATCATAACTGTGCTCTCGGTGTTAGATCCTCGTCTCAGCCCAGAACTGTGGAGAGCTGCACACCTTTAAGCACCTTAAGACCAGTCCACCTCTCCGGCGGACTGACTGCTACAACATGTTTATGTTGTGATTTACAGCAATGCATAATTTTGACATTTTGGATAGATTTGGAGATACTGGGTACATTGCTTACTTTTTGCTTCATAGATCTTTAGTAGTTCTACATATCCACCCTTAGATTTTACGCACTTGTGGTCACGCACAAGAGTTTTTGATCCAGGTGATAGTTTAACCTGTTTTATGTCTGGGATCTCTCAGTATTTCATCGCAAACTAAAAAAGAGAAAATTTTAGATTTTAAATTTTAAATTTTAGATTTTTTTGCCTAGACAATTGCATTTGTGGCACTTCATTTCTTCCTAAATTATGAATATAAACTAATCTAAGTTAGTATTGTAAATGGTACAAATGTCCTGCTTCACTAGAGCCATTTTTCAAGTCTCTGTGATGCTCACATGTGGAGTTAAACAGATTTGGCTTCTGCGCGAAGGGGTTAAAACCAGAAATATTTTGATAATAATACCATAGGGCTTAGCCCTGCTTCCAACAACATAAGGCAACTTCAATATGCAAATTTGTCTCTCTCAACCATGCCCTCTCCCTCATAGAACCATTTGAAAATTCAGACCTCTCTTTATCTCATTATTCAGGTGGAAGAAAGTAGTTCTTGGGGGGTTAAACATCAGTCATTAATATCTGACAGTTCTCTTGTACAGTTAAGCTGGAATTTTTACATTTTTGTCCCTGGTTTTTTGGAATATTTGGTTTCCTTTTTGTTTTTGGACTTTTGGACTTTGTTTTCATATAGGGCTATTTTGGGAGAAAGCTGTGGTTTGATATTTTCTTTGATTAATTTATTTAATGGCTGTAACCTGTCCATATCTGTGACATTTGTTATTTTTTTAAGGTAGTTGAACATTGTCATTATATTAGATGTGAATATTTGTTGTAATTTAATACATTTCTTAATTTTAATCTGGTTGTGAGTTGTACATTTGATGAATGATGATCCAACAGGTTGCTCTGCCTATCAACAAATTTGGCAATTGAATTAATAATTGATATCTTTGATACAAATTAAATTGCCTAAATTTATTTTACATGTTGGATAAGTGAGGGGTTTTAACTGTTGATAAACTTGTATTCGGTATTCAGAGTGCCTGACATCAAACAAGGGTGTCAGCGGTTAAAACTGCTGGATTCAGAGAATTAAACATATATAACTTAACCCCCCCTTTTGGTATGGACACCAGTGTCCACACAATGGTAATAAAGCAAATACCCACTATTTATTTTTAAAATGGTCCGCCAATTCGAGGTCAGCAACTTCAACAGTCTCCTTTCCGACCAGCAATGCCACTCGTTCCCTTATCGGCGCTTACGGCAATAAATGGCGATTAAATAAAAGGACCCTCCCCATCCCCCACGTATTACACAATAACCCACACTATACATTTTTTTATTTTTTACTTTCCCTGTCTCATTTATTTTTGCATTAAAAAAATTTGTATTCCCTTTCAGCTTTCAGAACAGTACCTCAGATAACTGAATAAATCATTCAGAAAATGTTTTAAATGTCTATATGTAATTACTTACATTGCATTCATTTTTGGAAAATACAAAACTGGCTCCTTTGTCCATGTGCATGTGTCTGTAATCCAGAATGCCTTGGCTTCTATTCAAGCTAACGCTGTTAGCGAGGTCGGGCGCTATTTTCAACTAAATCTGGCAAGAATCCATGTAGAACATGGCTGGTTTATCTGATCACCCCATGCTCTGTTTAGTACAGTAGTGTTATATATAGCAGACATTTGCTTATCTGAACAGCGATAGGTTTACTTTTAAGTCAACCGTGTTACAGTACGAATTAAACAAGACTGTAACCTTTGAAATGAGCCCTAATTGGTGTCGATGGTTTCAACCATTCCCAAGTAATCTAACTGCGTACTGCCAGGGGGGGCTCTGTGCCAGGAAGATCATGGGCATAGTGAATGAATGCACACAGCTGAAAAGCCAGCTAGTTCTAACAACTTGCCATTTGTTTTTATAATTATCGTGGACCGGAGAAAAAGGTTTTATGCCAGAAATATTTGAAGAGCTTGAAAAAGCGGGTCTTAGAGGCTAAGACCCGCTTTTTCAATTAGATCCAAATAGAGGCTTCATTTTCATGTTTATAATGTGAAGCTTTGCTCAAAGGTGGGGTCCTAGACAAAATCTACACAATTTTAATTAATTAATTAATTTATTTATTTATTTATTTATTTATTTATTTATTCATTCATTCATTTATTCATTTATTTATTTGCAGTGGTGGGAAATCAATCAATCAATCGATCAATCAATCAATTTTTATTTGTATAGCGCTTTTAACAAAGGAGCTTTGTCACAAAGCAGCTTTACAGAGAACCGGACCCCAAAGAGTAAGCCTAGGGCAACAGTGGCAAGGAAGAACTCAGAATCAGAATCAGAATCAAAATCAGGTTTTATTGCCAAGTAGGTTTACACATACGAGGAATTTGTTTTGGTCAACACACCAAGGCAGCCATCCGCGGCACCATCTTATTAGATGAGAAATGAGAGAACAGGAGGAAGGAGGAGGGAAAAAAACAGTCCTTTCAATGAAACGAGAGGGCACTCGTTTCATTGAAACGAAGAAAAACCTCAGCACATAGCAACATCATAAAAACATTACAAACATTACAACAAAACTCGAAGACTTGCACATGTGGTAGGGGGAAGGGTGTCGGGGAGGGGAAGTGTCGCAGCACAGACACTGGGGGGAGCGCGCAGCCGCTCAGGCGCATCGCATCAACCCTCAGCAGACTGCACTGTAACGGGGGAGGGAGGGGGGGTGGGAGCCAAGAAGGCGTTGAGTAGGAGGTGGTGTGTGTGTTATGTATCTTCGTGTGCGTGTAAGTCCATGGACTTCATCTCCACCACAGTCTCAACATTGTCTCTGCCGTCTGATACTGATGACGAGGACACGGCCGTTGCCGTGGAGACGACCTCGAAGAGTCCTGATCCAGAGACAAAGTTCATAGGAGCAGGGAGGTGGGGGTAGGGCCGAGCATCTGTCTGCTTAACAATCCAGGAGAGTGGAGAGATATCAGCCTTCCAAGGCCGATGTGGGGGAGCCAATGAAGATAAGGATTGTTTTGGGTTCAGGCAGACTTCTGCATTTTGCGTCTACCTTTAGTCCTGTGGTTCTCTTAGCGTTGTTCCAATCATCCGAATTTGATGGCCCATTTCAGTGAGCCGAACCGTCAACTTCTCCAAGTTGGTATCCGTCATGCGAATTTGCGATCCAATCGCATCCAGTTTGCGATTGAGCTCGCAAATCGCTTGAGTCTGAGTGTTGACAGCCCTGCCCGTTCCCTCAATGGTGGGCAGCTTCCCAATTAGTGCTGCCAACGCCTTCTGAACTTTGCGATAAATCAGGATGCTGCCAGCTCCAAACAGCAGAAAGCCGTGTTATCATAATTCCAATCAAGTAAACGTTTTCAACATCCTCAACGGAAAGGATCGACAGGCACACGACCCTCCACTCCTTCCAAGAGTCCATCGTGTATCCGGCTGCAAACGTTCCGTCAGGGCAAGAGGGCTCTCCCTGACCCGTTCTTCTCGTCGAGAAAATACTATCAATTGCGTTGAGAGACCAGTTGATCAGATCCATGATTTTAGGTTTCGGAGAGAAATGCAGAGAGAGGCTCCGGATAGTTCAGACAGAGACAGCACAAGACAAGAGAGCAGCAAGCAGGGGCAGATAAGGGCAGGGAGGGAGCAGAGGAAAAAGCGTCCGCCTTCGTTGAGAGCAGGACGAGAGTCCCTGACTGATAGCAGGAAGAAACCTTGAGCAGAACTGGACTCAGAGGGGGAACCCATCTGCCGCCGGCAGGCACCGGTTTGTTATGGAAAATCAACAGTGGCAGGAGGCGGGGGTGCCCAGCTGGTCTAGCTGGTCTACGGCTGGAGCTCCGGGCCGGGGGGGGGGGGGGGGGGGTGCTCAGCTAACTTAGGCTTGAGGGGGTTGTTAGGGGGTTCAAAAGGTAAATTAGCAAGCAGAGCAGAAGAGACAGAGGTGCCTGCGTGCGATATGGAAAACCCCGGCAGAATAAGGCTATAGCAGCATAGCTAAGGGAAACAGAGGCAGGGGCCAACGCAGCCATGAGGGCAGGTCATCACCAGACCATGACTGGTTCAGCTTAACACAGCACTACCAATGATCCAGTGACAGCACTAACCGCTCAGTCCACCAGAGACTTTATAGCTATGCCCGCCACCCACTCCTGCCCCAGAAATATAGGAGCGACTAAAAAGATATGTTTTGAGCTTAGCTTTAAATAAGTGTCTGCGTCACGAACATGGGCAGGAAACTTATTCAACAGGAGGGGAGCACGATAGGAGAAGGTTCTACCACCTATGGTACTTTTAGCTATTCTAGGAATAACAAGGAGGCCTGCACCCTTCGAACGGAGCGTTCGTGAGGGAATATAAGGAAGTAAATCATTTAAGTATAAAGGGGCAAGCCCATGTAAGGCTTTAAAGGTAAGAATTAGTATCTTATAGTCTATTCGGAATTTAACTGGCAACCAGTGCAGCGATGCTAACATTGGGCTGATGTGCTTGAATCTCCTTGTTCTAGTGAGAATACGAGCTGCTGCATTTTGAATTAGGAAAGAGGTTGGGGGTAAATATTTTATTTTTTAATAAGTTTTTTTTTTTTTGAGGTCACTGAATTTTTATTGGTCACTGATTCATGGTGCACTGGTGTAACACTTATACCACTGTAAAGCTTAAACTCATCTCACTTTGATGCACAAAACCCTGTCTTGATCAGTAAAACCATTAGAGATAACAAAATAAATAACAAGGCAGTCCCCTTCCCCCAAGGAAGGCTGAAATGAACACCCTCAGTTTATTATTATGGTATTTTGTAATCCAATAACTGTCTCCAACGAGTCAAACAACTGCTAATACTACAGTGATGATATTGCTATAGCTGAAGTCTCCCTCTGATTCCGAAGCAATCCATCTGCTCTTTGTACACAGGCTAGCAAAAGTCGTTATGCATGATGCATCATTTACATTGAGCTAAAAGTGTTTTCAGGAGCATTTTAAAACAAGCATTCAGGGTTTCCCCCAGAAAAGTTATTAGGCCCGGTGCAAGTATCTTTTGACGGTGGCCGGCGGTCCGGCGTGGGCCGGCGGCCAAGTGTCTTTTTTGATGGGGGCCCGGCCCGGGCCAGCAACAGACTGATGGCAGCATTAAGGTAGGGCCCTATAGTTTCTGTGATAACAGAATCACAGACGGAATCGCGGAATTGAGAATTTAAGAAAGCTATAACACAGATTCCATAGGGCCCTACATTAAGTCAGTGCTAAAAGCTGACTGGAGATTTGAAAATATAACTACATAATGTGAATGTTGTTATAAGTCATTTATTCAACACACATTTAAAAAAATCAACAACTATTTACAGCATAGCGTAGTCTTACGCCGGGCACCCACCGCAGCACGGCGCGTAGCGTGTCTCCACTGGTTCCGTTTGTGTCGCGCAAAGGGTTGCTTAAAGCTCTATATTCCTAGTAGCTCTCGCAGTCTGCAGTGGGATTACATCGTGTATTTCACGTTTGTTCAGGACTTTTGATTATGGGTAAGCGAATACTTGGTGAGAGACCTTTTTCAGTCTGTTAATATGGTAATATTTTTTAACACATGTAAATACGTGAGAAAGTAAACGCTTTAAAGAATTACCATAAGCTTAAATCGCAACGTAGCCTACATAATAATCAATCTCAAACTGCATTAATTTATTTTCTTGGTTAACAAGCGTGCCAACTTTATGAAGAATATGTAATGATCATAATAATAATAATAATAATAATAATAATAAATAATCCATAATCAACCATTGGGAATTCCCGTGTCGTCTTGTTATTCACGTCAAAACATTTATATGATCATATTTAGTAAAATCAGTTAATCGTCAAAAAGATAGCGTAACAGTTTAAACTTGAAGGGATGTGAACACCACAACGCCATGAACACCGGAAGCTTTGAAGTACAAGTGCAATAAAGGCTTGCTTACAACTTAATTTATAAAATAGGTGCATTTTCATCGGCAAGACCACTAAATCTGATTTTTTAAAGCACTGTGGATTATCTGATTTTATTAACAAGCCTTTTTTGAAAGCACGGCAAACGAAGACATCGGAAAAGTCAAATAGGCTGAGCAATGGTTGGTTAAAAACTACCTTCCAACACTCGAGCTAACAAACCGCTGCTCGGTGCATTCACTTCTACATCATTCAGTAGGCTACGTCTTTCTGTGGTGTATTTTCAAATTTACCCCGCCCCCTCCGCAAAATAAGATAGCAAAACTAGGTTTGCCTTTTTCCCAGGTTCCAGTTTTAATTTTTTTTTTTCCTGCCAGGACAATAGAAAAACGAGAGGGAACTAGGGACACACCCCCAGTAATATAAGGATGAAATATAAATCAGAGCATGTATACCTAGCATTTTAGAGCATATTTCTGTGTATAAACAGTCCATCGTGACGCGCGACAAGCCGAAAAAATAGAACAGAAGCGAAAAAACTACGCTTCAGTTTGCTTGTGTCGCGCGAGCTTCGCAGCCGGTTCGCGACGCGTTCGCATCTGGTGGAGACGACGTCGCCCGCTGCCGTTGTAATAACAGTACTTCAACTACGCTTCAGTTACATGCGTAGTGCGCTCGCGGTCGATACGCGTGCAGTGGGTGCCCGGCTTTACAAAGAATCTGACAACAATGTACAGACTTGGAATGCTGTGTTTTCAACAACAACAAAAGAAATTAAATTAAATTAAAATAAATAATATCAAAGTTTTTGCACTCTACAAAAACTTGTATTCAAGTCCTGATTGGCTACTGAATCTTACAACAAGCCTTGGAATGCTGGGCACATGTAAGGATGGGAATCGCGAACCGGTTCCAAGTTGTCCTATTCATTGGAATCATATGGCTCCGAACTTATCGATTCCGCTTAACGAAGCCAGCATGTTTTTACGACAGCTGCGCATTGCAAAACAATGACGTAATGCCTTGGGGGAGGCACGCACGCAGGCAGCCTCTCTCAGATGTTTGTTTTGGACGGCAGCTGTCACAACAAATTTGATCTGGGCTGCCAGCCTTGATACATTCTGTTGCGATAAAGATTTTAAGACAACTCAGCAATTTCTCTGGATTAACGGGTTATTTTCTAGCCTGAAATGCGATCGTATTACTAAATGGCTACATGTCATGTAACGTGCAGGTAGTTGGCTATCTCCCTGGATGTGAAGTAAATGTTTTTACCAATAATTAATAATAATAAATGCGATTTTATCCATGGAAATAGCTATACTAAAAGGCAAAATAAATGTCGTGTTTGCGATTGCCGTCGTAGATGTCAGAAGGAAATGTCACTGACAAAAAAAGTTTGCTCTCTTTAGTTTATATTCATAATTTTGGAAGAAATAAAGTGCCACAAATGCAATTGTTTTGACAAAAATTCAAAATTATGAATATAACCTAATCTGCATTAGTATTGTAAATTGTACAAATGTCCTGCTTCATTTAAGCCATTTTTCAAGTCTCTGTGGTGTTCACAACTGGAGTTATAAGGCTTTAAATAGGGTACCCCCTGAATGGGCAAGGATTGGCAAGATTTGGCATGTGCGCTAAGGGGTTAAATAGACAGGTGTGTGCCTTTCCAAATCATGTCCAATCGATTTAATTTACCACAGGTGGACTCCAATCAAGTTGCAGAAACATCTCAAGTATGATCAATGGAACCAGGATGCGCCTGAGCTCAATTTTGAGTGTCATAGCAAACGGTCTGAATACTTATGTAAAGTGATATTTCAGTTTTCTATTATTAAGAAATTAGCAAAAATTTCTAAAAACCTGTATTTGCTTTGTCATTATGGGGTATTATGTGTAGATTGATGAGAATAAAAATGAATTTAATCAATTTTAGACTAAGGCTGTAACTTAACATAAAAGTGAAGGGGCCTAAATACATTCCGAAGACACTGCATGTTGTGTAACTGAAAGAAAGCAATTCTGGATATGTTTTTTATATGCATGTTAAAGGTTAAATCAGGATCAATGGCAACACCAAGGTCTTTAATAACCATATTTGGTTCAGCTAAACAACCATCACAGTTTAGGGTAAGAATAGACATTTTATCCCTTAAAGGGGAATTTCACTTTATAACACTTCTGGGGTCATTTTCACACCTACCTGGGCTGTTGTGTGCACCCCAGACAGTTTTTAGTTTGCTTGCTTCAATATTTAGATATTTGATACCCGAGGCTGCCAAATGCATCTGTGGCAAACAAGCCTGCCACAGGCCACCGAAGTGGCTTTCCACAGGGCCCTCCAGCACAGAGACACAGGGAGATGCTGTTCAAATAGTCCACGTTTATTTACGAGGTTGGCACGATGTTACAGCCAAAGTGAGCAGATGTAAAACAGTCATGACAGAGGCTTCCTTTGTGTGGGTGGGTATGGCAGATTTAACCTGTGCGCACTGATTGCCTCACTACGCACAGGTGCAGCCACCCTTGTTCCTGGGTCCAATCAGCTTGGCTAATTATCCAATTCCTAACCAATTAGATAACTAGCCAGGTCTAATTAGCTTGACCCAGGACAGGTGTGGCTGCTTAAACCAGCCATCCCCACACCACAGCATCCTTTGCCAGAAATGTTTGTAGGGACCAAGAAGATGACCTACATTTTAAAGGTCTCTTCCTTTATAACTTACATAATTCAATTCGAGCAATTGTCTGTTTAAAAGTAGACGTAGATAATTGTTCAACGTGTGAAACTTGCAATTTAACTCAAAGGGCATGGAAATGTTCTTACCACCCCACGATTAAGAACAAAGAATATGAGTTCAACATCTCTGTAAGCACTCCTGCCCCTCACAAAAGCACTCAGGCTCCAGTCTCAGGATTGTGCAAGACAAGCGAGTTCAGAAACCGCCATCCCCGTAAACTCCAATGACAACTGGAGAGAAAGGCCAAGGAGACTTAGGTACAGCCGTAGTAGTAAGGGGATAGGGATATTTTTCCACTCTACATTCCTCTACCTAACCATAGGGGGATACCAAGCTAATTTACTTATCACCATTAATCCAAGTCACTTGTAGCAACAGCAACTTGGTTGTTGATGTGACTGTGTTAGGGTGGGCGTGGTTTTGCATTGGCTGCAGAGAGAGTGGGCGGGGCGGCTCTCGGAACTCTGCGCCGCAGCTGTTGGGGATTACTAATCAGCACGATGTTTAATTGTTTGATTAATTGACAATGTGCTGATTACCTCGATAGTGAGCCTGGACCCTTAAAAGGCGGTCTATGGAGGCAGAAGGGGGACTGACTGGAGACGGAGGATGCATCATCTCGTAAAGTTACCAAACATGTTTTAACGTTGCGTGGTTGGTACACAAAATGCATGCAGGTTGGTAGGTCTGGGTATGGCTCTGTTCTGGAAGCTTTCCCGCCAACCGCGGAGCGAGCGTGGATAAAGCCGGGTGGCCAGCAGGCCAGCATCCAAAACCCCCCTAGAGGGATACACACAGAACAGATCCAGCAGCAATGCAAATTCTTTATTTTTTTTTTTAACACATAGGGATGGAGCAATGCAAATTCTTAACACATAGGGATGGAGCTGGGGTGGTGGAGGGGATTTACAAAGCAACATGCAGCAAGCTTGCATGCAGGAGGAGCTGGTGAATGAGTAGAGGGAGGCTGTTTAAGTAGTTAAGTAGACCACCCTGTTATGTGAATGTATTGTGATAGGTGAACATCACTCAGCTGAGCCATCAGCTGATTCAGCCGGAAGCGGCTTGACTCTCGTGGCCTGCCAGAACTACGCGATGCTCCCATTTGTGGGATTCATCAATATGTTCTTAATTTTTTCTTATTGTGCAAACAAATTTAGAGCTGCCTCAGACCACGCTTTCGGAAAAATCATGAAGGCCCCAAGTCTTAGAAAATTTTAAAAAAATTGTAAATTCACCTTAGACAAATATTAGAAATGGGTAAATATTCAATATTTGAAATTGTAAATAATATTTACTAATAATACCTACCGGAAGCAAGCCTACTAATTAAATAGCTGAATTGGGATGGCAGGCATGCTTCCAGCCAAGTTACGCCTTGGGGCATGCCCCATACCTATACACAACCGAGAGTTTGGCATGTTTCAGGGTTCCCCACAAAAATAACTGCAACAACCACAGACTCTCGGTCCTTAAAAACATTCATTTCTGTATCTTCTGACTCCATTTCAACAGACAGAATTCACAACTTCACACGTCCACACAATAAAGCCCTAAACTTAAGGGGATTTTGCGTTTTCTCCTCCTTTTTCCTGCCTCAAATGCTCCTAGCCCACAAAGAATATTTCTCCCCATTGGCCATTTCATTTTATCAACCAATAAAAACATCACAAAAGCTACTTGAACTTAGATAACATTGGGTAGCATTGCTTTGGAATACAGCTTTTTAATTTGTTTGAGCTAAGATAGACAATATTGTTGCATGCAACTTCACACAATTTTGATATCAATACTTTTATGGCAGGCCTAAATTTGAATGAATGACTTATAGACAGTGCTTTGTATGTGTGAGTAACTTGGCATTTTTGTGGGTTGAAAACATGTTTTTCTTCAGATTCAATGACGCAGTCAATTAAATTACTGAATTGGAATCATACATTCTTTATTGAATGCAGGCTCACTACTTCTAAATTACAAAACAGAAGACATTATTCAAAACATTAAACAATTCATTAGGAAATACCAGAAAAGAGAGAAAGAGATGGATAAGCCAGACCTTGCCAAAGTATCACCCACTTCCAGCTTAAGTGCCACAGGATGAAAGGAAACAAGCTAAAAACACACAACCAAGGAACCACCACCAAAATAAAAAGAGAAAAACTCTTCTTCTCCAAGCCTCTGAAACCAACTGCAACACAACAACCTTTTTCCTGTGGCAATCTTAAATACCTCACCCAGCATGGCTTGAGGATGTTTGCCCTGATTGGGTGGTGCCAAGTTAAGATGTAGGAGAGAAAGGAAGGGGGGTCAGACTCATTTATAACAAGGATTGGCCAACCTAAAGATTGCATTCAAACTTAAAGTAAAGAGAAATGTTAAGCATGTAGCCATGCAGGGTCTCTGACCCCCGATATGGTGTCCTGTGTCTTCTGGTTTATCTCTTCTGAGGCAAACTCTGCCGCATGTGAGACCCATAGATCGTGTTCCTAGACCAGGGTATCAGGGGATTTTGAATTGCCACAATCACATTTGCTTTGATGCTTGTGAAGGGGAGGGCAGGCCACTTTCTTAGAAACAATATAATATTGTATCAAATTTACTCTCTAAGCCCATAATCTAAGCACTACATATCTAGCATAGTCTGGAGATAAGACAGAGGAAGAACTGGGGGGTTAGCCTACTATCTGAGGTGTGTGTGTGTGTGTGTCCGTGTGTGTGTCAGAGGGGGGTGTCCATGTCCCTGCATTCCTCCTGTTTTTCACCAGTGAAAATATGCAGCTTTATTTTAGTTTTTAGTAAGTTTGGGCAACTTACAAGGAAGAAGTTTGTAACCATTGGAAATGGGCATCTGAGTCCTTCATCTTGGTCTGGTGTTTTACATTTCATCTCTGGTTCTCTTGGAATATTCTACTGTCTTTTGGTTGTTGCACCTTGGATTACTTTGGGACAAAAGCTGTGGTTTGGTATCTTCTTTCATTCATTTCTTGTGTGACAGTCAATGTCTCTAACCCTTGTTAATTGTTTAAGGTAGTTGAACCTTGTCGTTAGATTAGATGTGAAAATTTGTTGTAACTTAATAAATGACTTATTTTTCATCTGGTTGTGAGTTGTACCCTTTGATAAAGGTTGACCCAAACAGTTTCCTTTGCCTATCAATGAATTAAATCAAATACCCAACATTACCCAAAATATATGTAAGTGAGGCGTTTTAACTGTTGATGCACTTGTTTTCGGTATTCAGAGTGCCGAACGTCAAACAAGGGTGTTAACGGTTAAAACTGTTGGGTTTGGAAAATTAAACATATTTCAATTAATCCTCACCTTGCTGACATAACTAACACCCTGCTAACCCCGCCCACTGATGTTTAACCAAGGGGGAAAGCAAGTCAATTTTGCCATAGGCTTTTATACATGTTTTTTTTTTGCAATAATCATTTTTGAATATTTCTTGGCCATTTGTGAATGCAAAAAAGTAATAAAACAACACAACAGTAAACAATTCACAGACAGTTTCCTGGATCTTTAAAAGATGTGACTTTGGGTCAAGAGAGAGAGCACAGAGGGGAGTGGGGGAAAGATGGGAAATAGACCCAGTAGGTAACTATAAAATACAAATGTAACAACTAGCTACTAACTACTAAACTGATAAAATGCCAAATATATAGCAAAAGAACAATATAGAAAACTGGAATGGAATAGGGCCAAAAACTCAATTTGGCCTAGTCTGAAAATTATTTCCAGAGTTTCCTTGGCTCAAGCCGCAATAGATGGTGCCAAGAATTTTCATTTGCGCCCACGGCTGGCGGTAGCTATGGGCAGGGGTGGGCTCAGCCCACCGAAACGTGCGTCTTGCCCACCCAATCAAATGTTAAGAAATAAAATTCTTTTGTTCAGCCAATTGAAAAATAGCATATAAAATACCAGTACTGTTTCTAACATCTGATTTGGTGGGCAGCCTACAGACCGCCTCCAAAGTCACCCACTGCCCACCCCCTCTTCTCATCGTGCTCAGGCCTTAGATGGTTCAGGCACAAACACACACTCAGAGCTTGGAAGCAGACCCGTCCACTGCACAGTCAGTTTGTTTACATGATGTTTGAAAAAGTCGATTTATTGTTTTAGTCCGGCTAAAACTGGACTTTTAAAAATCATGTAAACATTGTAGTCTGACTGAAATCGTACCAAGTCGATTTTTTCAGTCGGACTAACATACCTAGATAATGCGGTTGGGGGTCGATTTACTATGGCATATATACGCTTCAATAGGCCAGAAATTGGCATAGGCTGTCTGCGCATGTTCCGTAATTTACATATTCAACTATACACTCACTGTGGCCAAGCGGAATCAATAACTTTTCAGAAAATACATAACTCTAAAAGATTTAATTCTATCTTCTACTGGGGCTTTTGCCATTTATTAAGGGTGTGACAGAAAATTTTGGTGCCGCTGACTATAATCGAATGTTTTTCACATTTACCGTTTGATTGAGCAAGTACCATTCAAAGTAACCTACATTTTTATGGGTTAGTGCTGTCCGATTGTGCTAGCTACTTCACATTAACCATTTACGGTGATCAAAAAAGGCTAACAGTACCACTTAATTATTGTCACTTCTATCACCACTGTAATGAACTAAATAAAAAGCGACAAACGACCTATTCTGTGAGAAATGCATTGTTGAGCATACACTGCTGGCAACATTCTAAAGCTCCGTTTTGCCCTCCCTAGTATCATGGCGAAAAAAACACATTTCTGGACGGACGAGGAGAACAATTTCATGCTATCGCAACTAAAGGAGTTAAATATCCTAAAATACATGGAAAAAAACGTGGAATGGCGAACTATTAAAAAAAGTTGTGACAAAATTTGAGGAAGCAGGATTTATAAGAAGCCTTTGTCAGACACACCTCGGTCAATAAATTGATTCTTTCCGAGTCATGTATATTGGGACAATGACAATAATCCAATTAAATCTCATCTTTGGCCAAATCAAGCTATTAATATAGATCAATTTCAACTGTGCATGTAAATGCACTGAGTGTCTCTCCTCTCGGAGCATGCCAAGGGGGAGGGGTGTTGCTATGACAACTATGAACTCTGATGGCTCAGATTGCACACATACAGGGCAAGGCAAAGTAAAAGCACACATGCGGTCCCACTGCTCATGAAGAATCACACACTCAAACGCATAACCTGCTCTAACTCATGTATGGATTTGAACAAATTAGTGTTCTAAATGTTAGTTTAACTTTAGTTAAGTTTTTCTTTATTATGCTTATTTTTGTCAGGGATCATGTACAAAAACAGTAATCTCAGAAAGAGGAGATGCTTTGCACCAGATTTAGGTACTAGTGAATTTCCATCAGCAGTCCATTTGCATCAAATCAAATTTATTCGATGAAGGGAGAAGGACAGACTAAGGAGAATGATCTATGTCTGCCAGACCCCTACCCAAAGTCCCACCCCCAGCAGCAGAGAATAGTTCCCCACCAATCGGTGATTTCCACACACTAACAGATACCACACTGCTACCTTTTTAAAGATATAATTACGGTGACTTTTCTAGAAAGTTTATCTATTCTCTCAGCTCGTGAATGCTGTTTTGCTAGCGAAAGCTGATACATTTGACCTACCTTACATTCCATTCATTTACTTTATCCAAAGCGACTTACAATTCTTGTATCGTTTTTTTAAGCCTATATGCAAGCCTAGTGCTGCTTCTGCTTCTAGCGATGCTGCTGCAAGCACATCAGAGGCTCCGGCTACTGCTCCTGTACCCTTCACAAGCACTGCCCCAAAGCAGTTCCCTCTCTCGGCTGCCTCAGCCCCACCTCACGCGGTTAGCGACTTGAATGGCGATGCACCACCCCAGCCAATATTAGCTAGCTACCCAAAGCGTGCTTTTGGTGCTATATTACGATCATTCAATCCTGCCTGGTATCGCACACGACCATGGCTGGAGTACTCTGTTCTGCGGGATGCATGCTTCTGTTTCTCCTGTCGGAAATATGTCACTGCCAATGAGAGGAATGTTGTTTTTACCATGCGTGGTTTTAACAACTGGACAGCGGCACTCGAGTGTGACAGGGGTTACAGAAGCATGCATCCAGCCACAGTCATGTACAGGCTGCAACCACCTGGTCTGAGCACAAATGCAGAGAGGCAACAGGGGAAACCATCGACTGTATGCTGGTAGGTAAAACACAGCTTGAAAAGAACCAATATTATGTCAAGAGCATTGGTGGTGTAGTTAAGTTTCTGTGTGTGAACGAGTTAGGGCTCCGTGGAACAACAGAAACCCTAAAGCGTGACCACCGGGACACCGATGCTGATGACATTTCTGCAGGTCTCTTTTTTGAAATTGTTTGAATATACCTTAGAGAAGGACGACAAGCTAGCTGATATTGCTAAGGGTATACCTAAAAATTCCAAGTACACCTCTAAGGATATTCAAAACGAGGTAATTGAAACACTGGCAAACATGGTTCTTGGAGAGGTCAGGAAAAGGTATGCAAACGCTGACTCTGCAGGGTTTTGCATGAAAAGTGATGGGACTAGGGACAGGTGTAATGTTGAGAATTTGTCCATAATGATTCGGTTTGTATGTAATTCCATGCCAGAGCATCTGATTGGGTTGCTATGTTGGGTTGTATATGTCCACTGAAATATTAAGACATCTTTCTGATGCTGGCTACAGTGCTGACAACATAGTTATCCAGTGTTATGATGGTGCATCGGTGATGAGTGGAGTACGAGGTGGTGTGAAAGCATTGCTTCAAAAGAAGCTTGCTAGATATATCCCATATATTCACTGTTATAACCACCAGTTACACTTAGTGGTTGTGCATGCCATGCAGGGTGAGCCATGTCCCAAAACGTTTGTCAACCTCTCTAGTTCCTTGTACAACTTCTTCTGTCACCACTATGTGTCAGAAAAGTATGATTCTCCTCGTCTCAAATGGCTGCTTGAAATTCGCTGAAAAAGCCATTATGATGTGACAAGGTGCATTGGTGAGAATGAAGACCGTCTTCTCACTATCCTGGCAAAGATCTCAGAGGATGATGATGCCACAGTTGATTTGTGCACTGAGGCATCAGGCCTGTTAATTCAAATTAAGAGGCATCATTTCTTTGAGATCGGCACATTTCTAGTGCGGGTGCTTGGTGTCTTGAAACCAGCAAATGCAATTCTACAGTCTCAGTCTGTGGATATGTGCACTGCTTGTGAGGTTGTTGGTGCATCACTGGAGTCTTTAAAAGACATTCGTAAAGATGATTGCTGGACAGAGCTTTCTCAGGCACCTGCTGGGGATGATTCACATTCTCCAAAGAGAAGGAGAACATTGAGTAAACACCTTGGTGAAATTGTTGTGCTCTCAACTGTGGGTCATACAGATTCTGATGATCCCACCATCACCCCCTGTGAGTCTCTGAAACGATCCCTGCTCAACATCCTTGACAGGGCCATTTCAGAAATGGAAAACAGATTTTCTAAGAAGAATGTAGACCTAATGACAGCCATATCCAGTCTTGTACCAAAATCTAGTGCATTTCTAGATTCCACCTTGTAGCGCCCTCTGCATGTGCTTGCTGGCACTGCGGCAGACGATGTGAGTCTGAAAAATGAAATTCTTGTTGCAAAACCAATGTTGGTCAAGAAATGTCAAAATGAAACAGACCTGTCCACTGTGTGTAAACACCTGCAGGAGTGTAAGGAAGCTTTTCCTATGTTGCATAAATTGTGTGTAACAGCCCTGGTAATTGGTGTCTTCAGCATCATGTGAGAGTTCCTTCTCCACACTCTCATGAGTCCTAACCCCCTATCGTCGCACCATGTTACATAAAAGAAAGAGGAATTTGGTGATCTTGCCCCATGAGAAATCAATAACAAATACCTTAGACATGGATGAATTTGTTAGAAATTTTGGCATGGGAAACAGGCGACTGATGTGGTAGATAGATAGATGGATATATATATATATATATATATATATATATATATATAGTTACATTGAAGTTTGAGTATAGGCTTGATTAGTTGATTTAGCTGTTTTCTTTGTCACTTTTCAGTTTGAGTTTGAATAAGACTACCTTCTAGTTTTGTAAATATTGGCTATGGTGAGAAGTCTCACTTGATTAGGTTTTAATTTTATTTGAGAACTAAGCTCATCCAATGAAAATAAATGTTATTGAGTTGATTATGTTAAAATCTGGATGAAGGAATTTTTATTTTAGGGTAAATCAATCTGCCTTCCACTGACTCAAATCATAGGGTAGCAGCAAACTTAGCTGCTTCACCACCTCCCAATTTCCCTGCTTCAAATTGTTCTTTATAAATTAGAATAGAATAGAATGCTACTTTATTAATCCCTATGGGGAAATTAATCTTCTGCATTTAACCCATCCAAACACCCCAACACACAACCATAAACTGGAGAGGCCTGATAGCAGAATGGCTTGCATCTGATCTAGACTCTGCCAACCCTCCAGTTGCCAGCTGTCATTTTGCCAGATTTTTGTGCCATCTGGCCAGGGATTCAAACCTGCAACCTTCGGGCTACTAGTCCGCTTCTCTAACCTCTGGGCTACCTACCGCCCAAGTTGCCCACATATTATTTCTACCAGCCCACCCTAATATAGCAGGCTAAAACCGGCCCTGTTTGCGCCTGATCAAATTTTCTGCCATTTAGAATTTTCTACAAAGCCTAAATCGTGTTTACCAATTGGAAAAGATCTTGCTGAAATTGACTGTCTGGTTGAATCTGTTTAAAAGTTATATGAGAAAAGTTGATTGGACAAACAACATAGTTGCTACAATGATATTTAAGAATGTGACCCAATTTCACATAGGAACCTAGAACTCTTGAATGCAATGTCCGATCATTATGAAATCTGATACATGTGATCTCTATATGATTTTGCAGGACGTACAATTTAATCATTCTTTGCCTATAAGTGGCACTATTATAAACAATTGGGAGAAAATGGTCATAACTCCTAATCAAAATATCTGATTAAGTTAAAATTGTACATGCTGTTGGCTGCTTGGCTGCTTGGCTGCTCTTGCTCAATAGCTTGTGTCTGACATGCACTTCCTGTTTGGGGTGATTTGATTGAGGCTTTAGGCATGTACGGTCACACCGGCGTTACAGTGCTAGAGTGGTTCCTGAAGTGTACGGTCACACCGGTGTGATTACAACACATGTCTATTTACAAATTGCACAACAATAAGCATTTGAGTTGAAGTTTGTTCTTTCTAGGACTGAACACATTTATTTTCCACAAAACACTGCACCACAAACTCCTCAACTTGAGCATTTATTTGTATATGCAAACGTTCACAGTTTCTCAGAAGTAGCAACAGTTTTGAGTCAAAAAAAAAAAAAAAAATACTACCTTGCAAACCAAGCTGTCAAAATGACCAAACTGTGCGCAGGCTGACAGAAAGCTGAATAAAAACACTCTAACAGCAATTACAATTTTCACTGTAGTGGTCCACCGATTAATCGGTCGGCCAATTTTGAGATAATTATACTCACGAGGCCTGTAACAACGCATTATGCAATAACACCGCATTATATAATAACTTGACAAAATGCAATACACTTTCACTTCATTTTGTAATAACACCCGCATTTTGTAATAAATTATTACATATTGCCTTAGTCTAAATAGCCACATAAAAGCAGTAACAACATCAGATTTTTATCATATTTATGTTACAAATACAGCCAAACTCAGGGACCAAAAAGCTGTCAAAAGCCGACCTGGAAAAACTCATTCACGCTTTTATTTCTAGCAGGGTTGAGTACTGCAATGGTCTTTTGACACGGCTCCCCAAAAAAGACCATCAAAAGCTTCAGCTTATTCAAAATGCAGCTGCTGGAGTTCTTACAGGGACCAAAAGCTCAGACCACATCACTCCGATTCTTAAGTCACTACACTGGCTTCCTGTCAGCCACAGAATTGAATATAAGGCAATGCTGCTTGTTTATAAATCAATACATGGAGTGGGACAAAATACATTAAAATAAACATTGTTGCTATAACGATTTTTATGAATGAAGACATCCATTTTGGTTGGTTATTACATAAGGCTGTTTATTACAAAATGCAGCAGATTATTACATAATGTGGTGTTATTACATCTCCCCCTTGTGTCAACGTCGCCATTTTATGAGCAGAAGTGGAACAGTGGGAAAGTTGCCAATGGTAGATGTACTTGAGAGAAAATGGTAAGACTTAAATTCCTAGCTTTCAAAGCTCAATATATTTAACTGGCCACTCTTAATAACATATGCAATGTTTACTGTCTTGTAACGGTAACGTTAGCAAGCCTTCAACCAGCTAAACTAGCTTACAGGGCTCGAAAAACTATTGTATGGCGTCCCCAGGCCAGGAATTCGGAAATCGCCATTCATTTGTCCCGTAGGGGCGTCTATTTTTTGAACCAGAAGTCTCGAAAATGCTAACGAACCCGAAGGGAATGACGACAACTTCTGAGGCCTATGGCGCTTGCTCATATACATGATCATGCCAGTGCAATGTTTGCCAGCAGTAGAGTCACATTAATAGCCAGCTAGCAGAACTGTTCTCAAGTGGGCAAAGCCAGCAGCACCTGCTGTCAGCTGAGGCAGAGGATGAAAACAGGATTGATGAACCTCTCCTCTCATCTCAAGTCAACAATCTGCTATCGTAAGCGATTGATTTGATAGTTAAAAGATACCCAACGTTAGTCACAGTCGGTTGCATTTGCTAATGGGATAGCCTCGATTCAACAAGTGGGCTTACATTAAGAGGAGTCCGAAAGCTAGCGTTAACGTTATCAACTTGCCAACAAACGTTTTGGGGAACAAACATTATGGGCTTCTAGCTAATATAACGTTTCTGCACTTGTGTGCGTGTCTCTCTCCCTCTGCGTGTGTGTGTGTGTGTGTGTTTGTCTGTGCTTCAACACAGCAAGCTAACTTGGCACAGTCAGTGCGTTTACATGCACAGTTGAAATCGATCTATATTAATAGCTCGATTTGGCCAAAGATGAGATTTAATTGGATTATTGTCGTTGTCCCAATATACATGACTCGGAAAGAATCGATTTATTGACTGAGGTGTGTCTGACAAAGGCTTCTTATAAATCCTGCTTCCTCCAATTTTGTCGCAACTTTTTTGACTAATTCGCCATTCCGTGTTTTTCTTCCATCCGTGCATTTTAGGATATTTAACTCCTTTAGTTGCAATATCATGAAGTTGGTCTCCTTGTCCGTCCAGAAATGTGTTTTTTTCGCCATGATACTAGGGAGGGCAAAACGGAGCTTTAGAATGTCGTCAGCAGTGTATGCGCGTGAGCTCAACAACGCATTTCTCACAGAAAAGGTTGTTTGTCGCCTTTTTTTTTTTTTGTTCATTACAGTGGTGATAGAAATGACAATAATTAAGTGGTGCTGTGCTGTTAGCCTTAACTGATCGCCATACAAGGTTAATGTGAAGTAGCTAGCACAATCGGACAGCACTAACCCATAAAAATGATACTTGCTCAATCGAATGGTAAATCTGAAAAACATTTGATTATAGTCAGCGGCACCAAAATTTTCTTTCACACCCTCAATAAATGGCACAAGTCCCAGTAGAAGATGGAATTAAACCTTTTAAAGTTATTTATTTTCTGACACGTTATCGATTCCGCTTGGCCACAGTGAGTGAAACTAGGCGATCTGAGCGTATAGTTTCTATGTAAATTACGTCAGAAGGATTCTGCCTTGTTGTTTGCTACGTAAACTTCAGAGCACACTTGTAGCAGGATGGTGTGTCCAGTCAGATTTCTTTACGGGGCGTGGAAAGGGGAGTGGTTACTGTACTTGTGACGCACTAAGTTGATAACATTCTCAACTGGCTGGAAATAGGACGATAAATTTAAAACGCATATTTCTCCAAAAATAAAGAACGGACTCATCGTGTTTCTTCAATGCCTCTTGTGAAAATAGCACATAAAACCGAGCAAGTGTGAAAACCACCATGTTACTCCTTTAAACAAACAATGGTTTAACAATAGGTTAAATAGCTATAAAAGGCTTTTATAACACTGAGGTAAATAAACAGTCAAATCAAGTTTCAAACATTGGCAAAATGTTTTTATAAATCAAAAAATAGTTACTCATCCTTACTCTGAACTGCCTCTTCCCAAGTGAGGAGAAATACTTTGCAAACCAGTAGATTTAGCTCGCGCGCGACTCACTATTTTACTCTTGGTGTTGAAATTTGTGTGTGTGACAGTGGTTTTTGCAACTATACACAGCCGCGACCTCATCAGTAATCATCACGATAGCCTTTCATTCAAGTTTCATACCATATCTACCAGTTAGCACTGCCCACTTTCCAAGAGTCCAAGACGGCGCAGCAAGATTAAAACTCATAATCAATCAACTCATAAACGCAGAATCAATGCCCTTACAGTTTCTAAAACTGTTCAAGTGTTATAGTCTTAACCTGGGCTTAGCAGTAGCTTCTGTTTAGATAGTCATTGAAATAAGGGTGAATTCACACCATACCAGAGTTGGCTGATTGTGGGAAAGATGTTATTGCACTGACCGGAGCTAGTAGCTTCAATAATTAAAAGGCATTGTGGTGTGGGGATGGCTGGTTTAAGCAGCCACACCTGCCCTGGGTCAAGCTAATTAGATCTGGCCAATTGGATAATTGGTTAAGCATTAGATAATTGGCCAGGCTAATTGGACCCAGGAACAGGAGTGGCTGCACCTGTGCGTAGTGAGGTAATCACTGCGCACAGGTTAAATCTGCCATCCCCGCCCACACAGGGGAGCTTCGGTCATGACTGTTTTAACATCTGCTCCTTGGCGTTAACATCTTGCCAAACCCTCGTTAATAAAATCTGGACTGTTGGAACATCATCTCCCTGTGTCTCTGTGCTGGAGGGCCCCAAAGAAAGCCACTTCGGTGGCCTGTGGCAGGCGTGTTTGTCACAGGCATACATTCTAATGAAGAGGCTTCTTCACCTAGTAGTATCTAGGCAGGAGAAAATAAATATAGTTTCTCCGAGCTGTTATGCTGCATTGTTGTGAGCACCTACGTTTTTTGAGCAGCTGTAAGTGTATAATTCAAGTTAGATCCAGAGGGAAAACTAGAATATTAATACTATATTCGGCAAGTGAGTGTTTTATTAATGGTGAAGTATGTGAAAATGACTCGAACGACTTGAAAACTTGATTCATTTTGATGTACTGGCTCGAATGTAGCCTACTTATTCATTTTAATAAATCGAACTTCCCAACACTAGTTTCTATAGAGGCGGCTGTGTCTGAAATGTTTCGTAACTATCTGAAACCAACATTCCGAAGTCCACACCCACTTTCCGCAGTGATTGGCCAGGTGTGGAATGGGCAGGGTTTCAGGTGGTCAGAAAATTCAAAACTCAGAACTGGTCACCTATTTCTCTCTTCAAGTATGATTACTACATTAGTTTCTCCTAGTGGTTTCAGTTTTCACCTGTTAATCTTTATGTATCAATGTTGACTTCATGCATGGATTCTCTTTTGATTACAGGTGGAACTTATAAAATAATATGCATGCAGATTGAAATATTGCAATTTAATTCAAATGATATATGTAATAGGCTATTAAACTAGGATTGTTTCTGTTTCTGAACTTTACTTGTTCAGCAGGTCACCGATCTCTTTCATGATGAGACTATGCACTGATTGATTAACTGATTAATTCATTTTCCATTGGCAAGTTCTTTTTGCATCATACAGAAGTGAACACAACATATAAAACCTCAATGTAGTTTATTCAGGCTATTCAAGGCCCCGTACATCAGAACAAGCAGCAATACAACCGCATCATTGTCACGGTTCTGCCTATGCCAAGCTGTATTTCCCCGTAGTTTTTGTCCTGTTCTGCCTACGCCAAGTCGTATTTCCCCGTAGTTTTTGTCCTGTGTTGCGCTGCTTAGTTTTGGTCTTCCTTATTCCTTTTGTATTATTGTATTATTGTTAGCACCTGTCCCTAGTTGTCTTTCCAGTTAGTGTCTGTATATATACTGCTCTTTTTCCTTTGTGTTTCAGCTCTGGATGGCAGACCCCTAGGAAATGGCAAGGTAAATTGTATTAATTGTGCCCTTTCTCTGACGCTAACCGAATCTCATTCCGAGTCTATTCAGTTTTATTTAATTTCCTCTCCAGAGTTGCCAGTTGTTTTGGGATACCCCTGGCTTATGACACATAACCCTGTTATTGATTGGGCTAAAGGGGTGATCTCGCAGTGGAATTGTGATTGTGCTGCTAAATCCTCTTCCTCTCAACTAGGTAGTACTATTGCTGTTGTCCAGGAGCTATCTAATGTCCCCAAGGAGTATTGGAATCTTCGGAAAGTCTTCTCTAAGAGTCGGGCAAGTGAGTTACCTCCTCATCTGCCGTTTTATTGTGCCATAGACTTATTGCCTGGTATTATTCCTCCTAGGGGGAGAATCTTCTCCCTCTCTTCACCAGAGACTAAAGCTATGGAGGAATACATCAGTGAAGCGCTCGTGACAGGACACATTCGTCCCTCACCAGCTGGTGCTGGGTTTTTTTTTTGTCAAAAAAAAGGATGGTTCCCTCCGACCTTGCATAGACTATAGGGAACTTAACAAAGTGGCGATTAAGAATCGCTATCCCCTTCCTCTCATGAACACCGCATTTGAGTCTCTGCAAAATGCCCGCTTCTTTACTAAATTAGACCTTCAAAACGCTTACCATTTGGTCAGAATTAAGGAGGGGGATGAGTGTAAGACGGCGTTTAACATCCCTACGGGTCACTACGAGTACACCGCCATGCCCTTTGGACTCACTAACGCTCCTGCTGTGTTTCAAGCGTTAATCAACAATGCCTTGCGTGAAATGTTGAATTTGTATGTCTATGTATATCTCGATGATATTTTGATTTTCTCCAAAACCTACTCTGAATCATGTATCTCATGTAAGAACAGTGCTTGAATGTTTGTTGGCTAACAATTTGTACGTCAAAGCCGAAAAATGTGAATTTCATGTTTCCCAGACTTCCTTTCTAGGGTTTATCATTTCTGAGACTTTTGATGTACCCTAAGAAAGTTCGGGCAGTGGTGGATTGGCCTACCCCCGCTTCTGTCAAGCAAGTATAACAATTTTTAGGTTTTGCTAATTTTTATCGCAGATTCATACGTAATTTCAGTTCTCTTGTCAGTCCTTTAACCGCACTCACTAAACTCTCCTGCTCTCAGTTCAATTGGTCTAATGAAGCTGATTCAGCATTCAACGAACTCAAGGCCAAATTCACCACTGCCCCTATTCTGTGTCATCCTGATCCGAAACTCCCTTTCATTGTTGAGGTTGACGCTTCTGATACTGGTGTGGGAGGTGTGCTATCACAAAGATCTCCTACTGACAATAAGGTTCACCCTTGTGCATTTTTTTAGAAACGCTTGAGTTCAGCGGAGCGTACTTATGATGTCGGTAACCGGGAGTATTTGGCTATTAGACTCGCTCTGGAGGAATGGCGACATTGGTTAGAGGGCTCTGACCTACCGTTCATTGTCCTTACTGACCATAAAAATCTTGAATACATTCGCGCGGCTAAAAGATTAAACGCTAGACAAGCTAGATGGTCTTTGTTTTTTACAAGATTTAACTTCACTATTTGTTTTCGTCCAGGTTCTAAGAACGGTAAGCCAGACGCTCTTTCCCGCATGTTTGATGCCTCTCCGAGAGCTAAGTTTCCCGATCCCATTATCCCATTCTCTTACATGGTTGCTCCTGTCCTATGGGAAATAGAGTCTACTGTTAAGCAGGCGCAGGCGTCGGATTCGGACTCTAGATCGCCGCCTCATTATACTCTTTATGTTCCCTCATCTGTCAGATCACAGGTAATTCAGTGGGGACATGCGGGCCTGCTTACTTGTCACCCAGGAGTACAATGCACAGTCGAATTCTTGCGGCATAATTTCTGGAGGCCCGCTATGGAGAAAGCCGTTCGTTCTTTTATTTCAGCCTGTACTGTCTGCAATACTAATAAATCGTCTAATCTCTCTTCTGCAGGTCTATTGCACCCTCTTCCGGTTCCTCATCGCCCATGGTCTCATCTCGCTTGTGTAGGCTCTCAAAACTACACCAAGGAGGGAAATAGTTCGGAGTGAAGGTTTATGCAGAATGTCTTCCTCTGTTGCTGTTGGAAAAGGTTATTCTTTAAGCAGCCTGTGAATACTGTATCTATGTTCTACTGTCCCCGCTGATCTTACTCGTTATATCTGACTCCATATTAATTAATACGTTATGTTCCAAATTAGAATTTAGGCTTGATTTAGAATGGAACTCAGTTCATCTGAAGTTCTACACCGAGGGTCAACGCAGTTTCACCCGGTACGCACCGCGGATACGCCCGTAACGACAATTTAACTAGCTGTTTGCAGACGACACAGCGGTTGTGAGATTTCCCTCATGGGGAGTATAACCTAATTAAGGTTCAGGGACTCCGAAAGGGCCAATATTGGTCATCCCAGGATCAACTTGGTTCTGCTGACGGTCCCGCCTTAACTGAAAACTTGGTGATCAAACAAGTCCAACGGGCAGTTCCCTAGTCATAATTGGGGGAAACCGACTTAGAGGGCTGTTACAAGAACGAAACATTGACCAAGACCACACAAATCAAGTCATTAACAGTTTTAATGTCAGGTAGGTTGTACACTTAAAATAATCAATTTGTCGTTTCAGAATTTAGAAAATAGTAAAACAATAAAAGTACATCATATCAAAGATAAAGATGAGCATACCTGACAGCAGTCTACACACAGAAAGAGTCTTGTGTGGGAAGTCTGATTGCAGATTCCCAGAGGGCCCTGTTCCTCTCCTATAAGAACCCAGCGCAGGCAGGTGGATGTCGCCACAAAAGGCTCATAAAACCATAAATTTACTTGGAGGGGGGAAGATTGGAATTTGGTTCAAACAGGATCAGACAGATGGATTTACCAGGAGGAGTGTCCAAAAAATACAGTTGACTTCCAAATTTATTAAAATAGATTTTCTCTAGGTTTGCTGGTTTTAAAACCTAAACCAGAGCATCACTCGCACAGAGACCATAAAACCATACCAAATATGAATATTTGTTCTCGTGATTGTCATGAAAACTCTGAAAAACATGAAATAACTGTACAATCTTTTACATGAACCAACTGTCAACTCTCAATGTCTGTCCACAGTGTATCAAGATTGCATAGTGTAGTGTATCAATGTATTCGACCCAAATTGGGATTTATTTCCTAACAAAAAGTGTGCGTGAGTAAATTTCTCTCCTTATGAAGGTTGGGAGACAAGTTACCCAGTGACACCAGGTGAGGGCACTGTGACTGTCCCTCAACTGTCCTGAGCAATTTGCCCCATTTCCATCATGTGATTTTATTACTTGCCATCTGAAACCTCCAGGATGTTGGGATAATTTTAGAATTGCTTTACCATAGAAAAGAGGTGTCATCTGTTAACTGTCGCAAAACTAGATGCCAAGGTCTTACGGGTCACTCTGTCCCGACAATATCAGACTCTGCACCTGGCGAATTGCTTTACGACAGTCAGAGAGGAAATTCCACTCTATGCCTGTTCCCGTGGGCCTTACAGATTCCCCTCTCTGGCCCCGTGGGACAAACAGAACGCTGTCCCAGGGGTCACTGAAAATGCCCAACTTTGACAGCAGTCCAGGTCCGGTGTTTATGGTCTCAAGCCCGGTCTCGCTGGCAACTGGAGGGGGCTGAGAACCAAAGCAGCATGAGTGGAGGTGCGCAGAGAGTGTATTAGGTGTCGAAAATAACAGCATTGAACCAGGGTGATGGTAAAGATGACTGCGCTAGCGATGACGCACCCTCGGAACACCCAATCCCACCAGGTGTACGCGTCCTGGGCGGACCGGGTAGAGGAGCTGGCCAGGATCTCCGCTGTTCTTTTGGCCAGATTCACCTCCACCTGGGCCTGGTTGATGTGGTAATTGGTGTCACGGATGATCTGTTCTACCAAACTCATTAGGTCAGTCAGGGCCCGCGTTCCTTGTTCGTAGAATGTGTCCTCCCACCACGGGGAGACGTCTACCTCCAGTGGAACTCGGCCTAGAATGTTGATCTGACCCATGGCCAAATCTTCCGTCACTTCCAAGCAGAAAGTGTGGTTTGCTGGACAGGTCAGACCTCCATACGAGAAAGAGTTCATCTCGCTGATGACGCACCATTGTGTGTGGGAAACCTGGATAGCGTCAGCGTGGCCATGCAAAGACTGCACACTAATGAATTTGGTATCATTGGGAGAAAAAGGTTGTAAGGTGTTACAGGTACAGATGATATAGCTAGAGGTTTCATGACAACACATGCGAGTGGTGAATATGGTCTTTGTGCCCCTCATAGTGATATACCCGGTAAGGTGATCTAATTTTAGAATCTGATTCTTCACTACTACGCCGATAGAGCGTATGGTAGTGGAATTTGGGTACACCTGTTCTGGGTGAATTAAAGGAAAAGAAACAAAGAACCCAATACATCCCACACATTCAGTCCCTGTGTACATCATAGAAGTTGTCAATAATTCGGCATGCTTTATGTCTTTCATTTTTTCTGACACAATCCACCTGTGCAGGTCTAAAGTTTCTATCAAATCATTTAGAACATGCCTCGGGGGTTTGCGCAGACGAAGGTCTAAAATCTCTTGTCTGGCAGCAGTAAACAGATCCTGAGCATATGTTCTGCAGGCTAAGGCACGCTCGATGGTACGGGTCTGATTGAATAATGAATGGCTGATGGCAAGAAGCGCCTGCGCTTCGGACCTTACAGCCTTAATGATATTCTCATTGCTATTAGTGAGGTGTTGGAAACCAGTGGCCACTTGATTTGCCAACCATGCTGAGTATTGAGATTGTTTGGTTATTTTATAGGTGTTTGCAATAGAGTTACCTGAAACGAAAAGACCTGTAACATCTCCGAACAAGTCTCGCTTAGAGCGTACGGGTGGAATTTGAACGGCAAGTCTGCCTTTATAATCAGAAACTAAATCATCGAGCCGTGCCTGCAGCCATGCATATGTTTTGTCCTTTATGTCACAATGGGTTACATAAGCTGACAGGATGTTCGAGATATTGTAACTAACATGCGCCATTACAAGATTTACGTCATGTAATAAGGTTTTGTTTACATTTCCCTTAATGAGACCACCAGGAGGGAGAGGGTAGGTCTTAGGACACTGCGTGGGCTTGTGATATCCGCAGGTGGTTAAATTAAAACAATGATGCCGAGTCCAAGTGCAGTTCTGGGGACTGGTGTAAGTCTCCAGACTAGCCTCGCATCGCCCCACGCAGTATGTCCCCTCCTTCCGGCTGGTCCAGATGAAGGCTTTAAGTCCACTGCGGTCGTTAATAGAGGAGGAGGTTACATTGAAAATTAACTCTGTGTATCCTATGTGTGTTTGATTATGTGGCTCGGTATGGGTGCATCGATAGGTGCTCGGCTCTAGATCCATCGTGCGGTAGCACTTTTTTGGATCTAAGCCATGGTTATTTTCATAATGTAGCAGATGTAAGCTGCCAATGTCAGCGCCTGGGTACTCTTTAAGCCTGTACCAGGCTGTGGTGTTGGGTTGTGTGAATTTTATGGGCTGCAAAAGTGTGTAGCCAGTTACTGTCCTGGATGGGAGATGGGTGGAACCTGACCTACAGCAAATTTTTGCGGCACAATTTGGTTCCGGTGCTATCCCGGGAGGCCATGTAACTGGTTCCCTTGGCGGTATGGTGATATGAGGTGTGGATGGCCCCTTAAAATATCTCCACACCCATCTCCCACATTTCAGATGGTAGTTCAGGAGGATACGCTGCCCCAGCTTCACACATGAGTTCCCTGACACCCTCCTGGTATCCGGCACCCATGGGATTGCTGCAGCAAGCCTAGAATGGGAAAGACACAAAGGAAACCCGGTTAATTCTCTTCAGCACCTTTGAACAATTTACATTGGGACGTGGTACCACTTTAGCTTCCCCCGGATGGTCACGGCTATACAGCTGTTGCAGACAGCTTTCACTTCATATGGCCCATGCCATCGGGGAGCAAAAGCGTCTTGCTTCACAAAGACTCGTACCATGATCATGTCCCCCTCTGTAAATTTAGTTTCAGAGGTGGGGTTAAACTGACGCTCATTCTGCAGGTCAGACTGCTGCTGTCTCAGCACAGCCTGAGCATGTAGCATCTTGAGCCGCTCCTGCAGTTGAGCCAGCACCACCTGCTGTTTTATCCGCACCAACGGTCCCAGGTCGGCAGGGGAAATTGCTGGGTCAATAGGCAGTTTCATCACCCTCCCGGTCATAAGCTCATATGGGCTAATGCCTGTAGCTTTGGAGGGTGTAGCCCTTAAGACGGTCAGGACGGTGGGCAGAGCCTCAATCCACCCATTCTGGTGCTGTGCCATTTGTTTGGCAATGCCCTCTTTAATTGTGCGGTTCACCCACTCAACCATTCCGGAGCTCTGAGGTCTGTAAGGGATATGCAGTTTTTGCTTTATATTCAACATCTTGCACATGTCTTTAGTCACCTGGCCCGTGAAATGAGTCCCCTGATCAGATTCAATTTGCATCGGCGCTCCCCAGAGGGGGATAATCTGGTTCGCCAGCACTCGTGCCACAGTATTCGCGGTGTTATTACGTGTGGGAATTGCTTCAACCCATTTGGAGAATTTATCAATGATCACGAGGCAATAGCGATACCCCCCCTTGGCACTGGGAAGCGGACCAATGAAATCTAACTGGAGGGACTCCCATGGCCCTTTTGGAGGGTCTGGCCGCCGCAGGTTCATGCGACCACGCTTACCCTGGTTGACAGTGGCACACACAAGACATGAATCACACCATTGCTTAACATCCAAAGACATCTGCGGCCACCAGAAGTACCGCTTTATCAATTTGATTGTTTTATCAGCTGCCACATGTGCATATTCATGGTACATTGCGATGATTGGTTTTTGAAGACTAGCAGGAACGACATATCTACCATCCCGTAGCACTATGCCCTCTTCGACTGTCACCAGCTGGTCCTGCTTTAAGTGTGGTATGAGTTCATCCCCCTCCTCCCACAGCTCCTGCTGATATTGCTTGAGGTCAAAGGGAGTAACCTGAATCGCACTCACAGCAGGGCCCAATGAAGTCTCCTGCTGCCAGTCATCACCGCATGAAGCAGCTAATTTAGCTAGGTGATCAGCAATGCTGTTATTTTTTTCATGCACATCTGGATTTTTTGTAATGTGCGCTCGCACTTTAATTACTGAAAGGGGAGCTTTGCGGTCCTGAGTCGCTTGCCATATCGCAGTAACAATATTAAAATGTTTTATCGGCGCTCCGGCAGCCGTGAGAAACTTGCGCAGTTGCCACTGAGCCATGAAATCATGCACCACCCCGAACGCATAGCGGCTATCAGTATATACGCATAACGATTCGGGGTGGGCTTTAATGGCTTCTAGCAACGCGACAAGCTCAGCTTCCTGTGCTGACATCCTAGGAGACAACTTAAATAATAACTGTTGGCTATTTTTAGAGTTGTCCTGAGGGACCCAGACCGCACATCCCGTATGAAATCGGCCCTCACTCCAGAACCGCGAGCCATCAATATACGCTCGGGTCTGACCAGGCAGTTCTACCTCACCGACCGGGCTTTGCACCTCTGGTCTCGGTTCACAGATGTGCGGCTGACCTTCTATGTCCCCAAGCAGATGCGGTAGGATTCGGTTGTTTTCTACCGTGATCTCACGCGCTTGAATATCAGTTAGCCATCTTGCTAACCTGTGAGATGATACGCCTTTGATTTGGCCCTGCATCAGCATTCGAACCGGCGTGTGCATTGTGTGCACAACAACAGGTTGAAACCCCACAATAGGTTCTGTTGTTGTTAACATCCAATGAACTGCAAGGACGTGCTGCGTACATGGGTCAAATCCCTGCTCGACTGGAGATTTTTTGCGACTGTAGTATGCAATTGGACGCAACAACCCCCCATGCTCTTGAGCTAACACGCCACTAAGTGTATTTGCGTGCGCGTCCACCTGAATATGAAATGGTTTAGACGGATTAGGCAAACCTAATGCCGGAGCCACGCACAAACGCTGTTTCAAAGCTGTAAATGCAGCATCGTGCTCCTCAGTCCATTCAAGCACATCGGATGGCTTAGATTTCCCTTTCAACAGGCTGTACAACGGGGCCGCAGTTTCAGCAAAATCCGGGATGAAATCACGTAGATAATTAGCTGTTCCCAACACTTTTTGTAACGCATTTAAAGTGTAGGGTCGGGGTAGTTCCGCAATACTTTTACGCCTGTCCTCCGTCAAAGCACGGTGATTTTGACTAAGGGTGTAGCCTAAATAGTGGACTTCTTTTTGCGCAAGTTGCGCCTTCTCTTTATTAAGCTTAAATCCTGCCTTCCCCAGGGTCTGTACTACTGTGTCCACTACTTGGAGATGATCCTTGAGTGATCCCCCCGTCGCCACTAGGATGTCATCCACATAGTGGATGATATCACCCGTTGCCAGCAGCGGTCCCAAAACATCAGCTACTGCTCTATGGAAAATGGCTGGACTATTGTGGTATCCCTGTGGCATTCTTTCCCAGGTGTACTGAATCTGATTAACAGTAAATGCCAATTTCCACTGGTCCCTTCGCTTAACCTTAAGGGACCAAAAGCCATTTTTGATGTCCAGAACAGTAAACCAACACGCATCGGTTGATATCTGAGTCAAGATAGTAGATGGGTTTGCCACAATAGCTGTGGCCCTGGGCAATACATGATTGAGACGCTGATAATCAATACAGAGACGCCATCTACCATTTGGCTTTGGCACCGGTAGACAGGGAGAGTTAGCGGTTGAGCTGCACCGCCGAACAATACCTCTCATTTCGAGTTGTTTAACTATTTCATGTACCGCGGCCTCCGCCTCTGGTTTAATGCGGTATTGCTTTTGGGGGGGAGGTGGATCCCCCTCAATACCAACTTCAAAGTCCACAAGGCCACAATCATGTTCATGATTGGCCCAAACATCGCTATGTTTGCTAATCAATTGCTGGATGGGATCTGCAGTGGATATAGACATAATGCGGTTTCCCGGAGGGCGCTGTTTTGCAGCCCTTTCAGTTCTTATTTCAATTTGTTTTTCAAGACAATGAATCACAAATCCGTATTTCCGCATTATCTCCATGCCCAGTATAGTCCCCTCTCCATTACCCGGCAGATACCAAAACGGCTCCTCTAACACTACCACTCCCAGATTAAGTTTAACGGGTTGTGTCCGAGTAGCTATCATAAGGGTACCGGCTATGCCTTTAATTTGACTAGTTTGGTCCGTAAGAGGTAATAGTATATCCGTGCAGGAGCATGCAGCACCGGTATCGACTAAAACATTAACTAATCGGCCTCCAAGACTAGCTCGTATTTTAATCCGGTTTCCACTAGGAATAATGCTCCCGAGCGCAAGGGAGGCCACGCACCCCTATTGTGAATCCTCATAATTGGCAGCTAACGCTGCCAATCCTGCTTGGAGCGCACTATAGGGGTTGCTCACTGCTTTTTGGGCTTGCTCAGCTGAGCTTCGCTCGCTGGCTATCGGGTTGCTCTGCATTATTAGTTTTCCCAGCTCCAGCAGTATGCGTTTATCATTTTTGGATGCCTGTCTGGGAAGGCCCAATTTTTCTCTTAGCCTGAAGCACTGATCGAGGTTATGATTGGTCTTATGACAGTATACGCATCCCGGCTGTGAGCTACCATTGCCATCTATTGCATCCTTTGCCCCTTTCCCTTCGGCTACCCAGTGAGCCGCAAAAACAGAGCGAAGCTTGCCTTGCTTTTGTAGCCGGTTCTCTATTTTTGAAGCCCATTCCACCAATGACCGGTAGGTATTCTCTGGTGGGTCAGCTCCATTGGCTAATGCTTGCTGGATATGGGACCCCGCATTGTTTTTCAGGAGCTGCAACAGCACTTCCTGATCACGGTCCGCTTGCTCCAAGCCTGAGTGCTCTTTGAAAGATACCCACATTTTCTCGGCATACACTTCAAAGGCTTCCTTAGGTCCCTGCTTTATGTCGAGGATCTTATGCCACGCCGCATGCGTTGGGCCCCGCAATTGCAATAAAGCCTCCTTAAGTCGGTCATATACCTCATTGTCTAGCTCACCCTCCTGTTTAACCACAATCCTCCCCGATCGCAGTTCCTCCGGCATTTTAGACCTCAGCTCCTCTGGGATCGTAAGGAGGATAATCTGCCATATGTCCCGAAGCTCTAAATTATATACCGAGGCCTGCAACATGAGGTTGTCCCAGTAGGGCTGGAATGGGCCTTTTCTAGGCATCATCCCTACAACCTCCTTGTGCCTAGAACATTCCTCGCAGGTTAACGGGCGGCTAATCAAGGTAACAGCGTCATCAGCATCCGTCATGGTTTTTAATACGACTATCCGCGCCGGCTTATGGAAACTTGTGCTAGTTCTATGACGAGTCATTACGGGGCTTCGCTGCCTAGGCTCCTCAGGCCGGTTAGGGCGATAATAAAATTCACTCTCAGGCCTCTCAGAGACAGACGTACCCGGCATGCTTGGGGTTGCAGAAGGCCGCTTACGCACATGTATTTTGACTGTATTTTCCCGAAGAAGAGAGATCCTCACGGGTTTTATCTCCTAGGGCTAATATATCCTCATCCTCGCTATCCTCAGGTATGCCACCACTGGCGAACTCAACTCCCCCTTGTCGAATGGCCGAGATAGGCAATCCAACTTTGCCACAACAAGCCTCTAAGGCCTCGGCATAGGTTTTGCTCTTCTCAAGCTCCCTCTCCAAACCAGTAATTCGCATTCGCAGAGTGTTACTTTGGATTGCCCAGTTCTGTTTGTCAAATGCAAAGGATTCTACCTCTGCTCGCAGTTTTCTTAACTCATCTGAGCGCGATCTTTCCAACTCTCTAGTGCTAGTCACAGCTCTCACATTTGCAGATAACGCAGCTAGATCGTTTCGGCGCAACAGGTAAACAAGTACAGCAGGAAGTTTTCGATATTGGGATCTAAGTTGCAGCTGCCGACCCTCTGTCTGGTACCAACGAAGTATTTTGGCGTTGCCCCAATTCAGGCTAACTCCTCTATCACGCACCCGAACGATGGCATTTTTAAAACACACGCCAAACATCTCCATGACCTCCTGGTCTACACTGCTGCTATCGAATCCCTCACACTCCATGGTACAGTTAAAATTATTAAATCACCACCGGATTTCTACGTCTCCGGTCTATTAATTGGGTATGTCGACCCGTTCTACAAATGTGTCTGTATGGTGTTTTATCTTTCCCTCAACACTTTCTAAAAAGTAGTAAAGACTGTACTTACCACCACAGCTGGAAGTAGAACAGAACGACAGCGACGCCAAACCTCATATCAATGTACAGTAGGACAGGAAGTTGTCGTCTTACGAAAGTGGTCACGCAGGCAAAAACCACAGACAGCAATCAGATCACGTCGGGGTCACCAAAATGTAGGCTCTCGAAACTACACCAAGGAGGGAAATAGTTCGGAGTGAAGGTTTATGCAGAATGTCTTCCTCTGTTGCTGTTGGAAAAGGTTATTCTTTAAGCAGCCTGTGAATACTGTATCTATGTTCTACTGTCCCCGCTGATCTTACTCGTTATATCTGACTCCATATTAATTAATACGTTATGTTCCAAATTAGAATTTAGGCTTGATTTAGAATGGAACTCAGTTCATCTGAAGTTCTACACCGAGGGTCAACGCAGTTTCACCCGGTACGCACCGCGGATACGCCCGTAACGACAATTTAACTAGCTGTTTGCAGACGACACAGCGGTTGTGAGATTTCCCTCATGGGGAGTATAACCTAATTAAGGTTCAGGGACTCCGAAAGGGCCAATATTGGTCATCCCAGGATCAACTTGGTTCTGCTGACGGTCCCGCCTTAACTGAAAACTTGGTGATCAAACAAGTCCAACGGGCAGTTCCCTAGTCATAATTGGGGGAAACCGACTTAGAGGGCTGTTACAAGAACGAAACATTGACCAAGACCACACAAATCAAGTCATTAACAGTTTTAATGTCAGGTAGGTTGTACACTTAAAATAATCAATTTGTCGTTTCAGAATTTAGAAAATAGTAAAACAATAAAAGTACATCATATCAAAGATAAAGATGAGCATACCTGACAGCAGTCTACACACAGAAAGAGTCTTGTGTGGGAAGTCTGATTGCAGATTCCCAGAGGGCCCTGTTCCTCTCCTATAAGAACCCAACGCAGGCAGGTGGATGTCGCCACAAAAGGCTCATAAAACCATAAATTTACTTGGAGGGGGGAAGATTGGAATTTGGTTCAAACAGGATCAGACAGATGGATTTACCAGGAGGAGTGTCCAAAAAATACAGTTGACTTCCAAATTTATTAAAATAGATTTTCTCTAGGTTTGCTGGTTTTAAAACCTAAACCAGAGCATCACTCGCACAGAGACCATAAAACCATACCAAATATGAATATTTGTTCTCGTGATTGTCATGAAAACTCTGAAAAACATGAAATAACTGTACAATCTTTTACATGAACCAACTGTCAACTCTCAATGTCTGTCCACAGTGTATCAAGATTGCATAGTGTAGTGTATCAATGTATTCGACCCAAATCGGGATTTATTTCCTAACAAAAAGTGTGCGTGAGTAAATTTCTCTCCTTATGAAGGTTGGGAGACAAGTTACCCAGTGACACCAGGTGAGGGCACTGTGACTGTCCCTCAACTGTCCTGAGCAATTTGCCCCATTTCCATCATGTGATTTTATTACTTGCCATCTGAAACCTCCAGGATGTTGGGATAATTTTAGAATTGCTTTACCATAGAAAAGAGGTGTCATCTGTTAACTGTCGCAAAACTAGATGCCAAGGTCTTACGGGTCACTCTGTCCCGACAATATCAGACTCTGCACCTGGCGAATTGCTTTACGACAGTCAGAGAGGAAATTCCACTCTATGCCTGTTCCCGTGGGCCTTACACTTGATTTTATCACTGGTCTCCCGTCCTCTAAGGGTAATACTGTCATTTTGGTCATTGTTGATAGATTTTCTAAAGCTGTTCGATTTGTCGCCCTGCCCAAACTCCCCTCCGCCTCCAAAACTGCGGAATTAATGATTGATAATGTTTTCAAGATTCACAGTATCCCTATGGATGTTGTGTCTGACCGAGGTCCCCAATTCTCGGCTAAGTTCTGGAAGGCATTCCGCTCTTCCCTGGGGGCTTCAGTGAGTCTCTCCTCGGGTTTCCACCCGCAAACTAACGGTCAAGCGGAGAGACTCAATCAAGACATAGAATCCATGCTACGTTGTGTTGTTTTGGGTAACCCAGCTACGTGGGCTAAATTTTTACCATGGTGTGAGTATCCCCACAACACCTTTATCTGTTCCGCTACTGGTCTTTCCCCTTTTCAGTGTCAATTTGGCTTTCAACCCCCTTTATTTCCAGAACAGGAACCTGATTCTGATGTCCCCTCCGCACTCTCGTTCATCAAACGCTGTCGCAAGATCTGGAGAAGAGCCCGTTTTGCACTCATCCGCACCGCCAAACGTAATCAGGTTCAGGCCAATCGTCACCGTCGTCCCTTTCCACTCATGCACCCTGGTCAAAAGGTTTGCTTGTCCACTCACAATCTCCCCCTTACGCACTCTGTCCCGTAAATTGACACCCCGGTTTATCGGTCCCTTTAAGATCGCATTAACCCAGTCACTTATCGCCTAGCACTCCCTCGTTCCCTTCGCATACATCCCACCTTTCATGTTTCACGCCTCAAGCCCTTCGTCACCAGTCCCTTGGTTTCCCCCACCCGCCCTCCTCCTCCCAGTATTATTGACGGAGCCCCAGCCTACACCGTACACCGCATTCTGTCTTCTCGCAAAGTCCGCAACTCTACCCAGTATTTGGATTGGGAGGGTTATGGGCCTGAAGAGAGATCCTGGGTCCCGGCTCGCAACTTTAAGTCTCGACAGACTTTCCTACTTGCGAACGTCTAGAGACGTTCATAGGGGGAGGAGTACTGTCACGGTTCTGCCTACGCCAAGCCATATTTCCCCGTAGTTTTTGTCCTGTGTTGCGCTCCTTAGTTTTTGTCTTCCTTATTCCTTTTGTATTATTGTTAGCACCTGTCCCTAGTTGTCTTTCCAGTTAGTGTCTGTATATATACTGCTCTTTTTCCTTTGTTCCCCGCTCGGTCTTTTGTTTTTGCTCAAGCTCCTAGCCCCTCGTGTTCCCTTGACTGTTTACTGATCCCTCGACTTCGCTCTCAGTGTCCTCTGTTTCTGGTTTGTGCTAGTTCGTGTTTATTACTTGCTTGTTTTCTATTTTGTTATCCTTTATCATAGTGTGTTGTTATTTTTGTCTTTGTGTTTAGTTCGTGTTTGTTTTACGTTTCTCTGTACATATCGTGTTTATATCTTTGTAAATATTTCTAGTTTAATTTGCACTTGTAAATATTTAGGCACAACCAATATAAAATCACTTTTGCACTATGTTCACCTCCGAGTCTGCCTCTGCACCTGGGTCCATATCCTGTCTCTGATCTCGTGTCAACCATAGCGCTCATCATGCCTAGACACACATGGGAGGGAGTCAAACCCATGCCTCACCATTCTTTTAAAATTTTAAAATCTAATATAAATTATTTTATTGTTTAAATGGTGTAGTTTATTAGGCTACCATTATTACTGAAGTGAGATGTCATATGATCATTCATTTACAAAAAAATGTCATAGAAAAATCAGTTTTTAATGTGATTGACAAGTGGCTGAAAATAGTTGAAATTACAATAAATTATCACAGGGGGATGTATCCATTACACATCTACCAAATATTGATTCAAAGTAAAGCCAATAACTGTAATAACACTTGTTTCAAATCAGGAATAAAATCCATTTGAAAAAACCTTGGAATTGTATGGCCGTGGTCGGGTGTGCCCACCATTTCAGAGTGGGTTCAGAACTGGAAAATGGCAAGCATTGTTGGTTGAATGGCCTGTTTTTGTCATTTTGTGAAGTTATGTTAACTGGCTACAGAGTAACACAAAGAGTGGTGGTAAGAGGGGTTTTATCTCAGCAGGGTACTGTGGAAAGTTGAGTCCCACAAAGATTGGTGCTCGGACTACTGCTCTTCCTCATTTATATAGATGACCTTGACAGGGACAGTGAATGTACTGTTATGACCCAGTCTGGGGATAGACCATAACAGAGTGAATGATCAGGGAAATGGGTAAGGGAACGTACTGCAAACCGACCAATAACTCTTGTCCCTATCTGCCTATCCAAATCTAACTGAAAGCTGGCTAGTCTCCGATGGGAACTTTGGAAGGTTAGCCGATGATCTGAAACCAAAAGTCAGAGTACGAGTCTGTACGCCCAACGGAGTGATAAATCTCCGCCCACATTACCTTCAAAAATAATAAAGGAAAAATAACTAAGCAAGATAACAAACTTGTATCCCAATTTGTAGTCCAGCTGGGAACACGTTAACTAACTGGAGCACTATACGGCGATCAGAGGTCAAACATGAAATCCAATCATCAAACAAAGCAGAGGGGCTAGGCGAGAATTTGAATCGAGAGCGAATGATCAGAAACACAAAATCACAGGCAAACAAACTAGAAGTGCTAAGGCAAGAATCGGAGTCGAAGGGAACGAGTCAGTGGTCATACACAATATCTAATCAGCAAACAAACCAGAAGGGCTTGACAGGAATTGGAATCAAACAAAAATATGGTCGAATACACAAAGTCAAATGAAGCAATCACTATACACAACACACCAATCACGAGTTTGAAGAGCTAGTCTTCATGGGTCGGTGGCAAATGGCACATTTTTCAAGCTGAGTAACCAGAGACGGAAACAGCCGATCCGACAATGAACCGGAAAGTGAAAACACACACTGATTACATGTGAACAGAGACAAATGTAAACAGACTTACAACAGGGTCGTAACAGTACATTAGTTAAGCCTGCTGATGATACAAAACTGGGAGGTTCAGATAGTAGTTTGGAATATACTAAATTAATCCAAGAAGATTTAAACAGAATTCAGAAGTGGGCGGAAAGCTTGGAGATTAAATTCAGTATAACTAAATGTCAGGTTCTGCATGTAGAAAATGAAAACAGAAGGCATTATGGGAGGAGTGAAACTGAAATGTGCTCAATTTGAAAAAGCCTTGGGAATAATAGTTGATCTAAGTCTTTCTGGTTCTAGGCACTGTGCCGAAGCAGTAAAAAAAAGGCCATCAGCATGCTGAGATATATAGAAAAAAGGTATTTGGTATATATCCAAGGAAGTTATACATATCTTATACAATACCTTTGTCAGACCACGCTTAACACCAGGAGCGCCGGACCATTTCCTGGCATTCAAATAACTTTTCGCGCGGCCAGGGTCAAATGACACATTAGCCTTCAAACTGGAAATATTCGCATTGTTCGCTAGATGGCGCTTATTAGACACGAGCTGACAAAGGTTGCCAGCCCATTGTCCTAATGAAATATTTGCGAGATTTTAGACTGTCAGAGTATCAGAGTAAGTTATGTTTTAGTTACGGCTCGGCATTCTAGTCAACACATTGTTGCAATATAAATGTATTTAGAATAAACAGTATGTCTGTATGAAGAGAATGAGTCATGAAAAGCTAACAATAAACAGATTGTAGGGAGGTCAAACCTGTTTTTCAAAAAACAAATTTGACAGTTTATTCTTCATGCATAATGTCATAAATGCTAATAATCAAATAGGCTAACAACATATAAATCGCCAATTTGCCAGAATATAACTGTAATACGATTTTTAAAATTAGTGCTTCCCTCCGCATGTGATCACTGATCACTGTCGTTGGAGGGAAACGCATCATCCCCGTGCGAATTTTAGGGTCGGGTTTTCTGTTTTATAAAAATACATGTAAAAAATATTGTCGTTCAAACGAGTTTTTTTCCGGTGACCAGAAAACATGTAGGCTAGGCTACACTGGCAAGCAGTTTTGTGCATAGTGCTCAAAATGCACACATTTTTCTTGGACTTGCACTGATAAACCGTAAGTGTAGCGTGTCCAGCTCTCCAGATCGTGGTGGAAAATCTCTCTTGATTTTGTGCCTTCGCAGAACGGGGCACTTCTCTCCTCTTTTTGTTCATGGTACCCACCAATGTAGTTTTTTTTGCGTGTAGATTGTTCGCCAGGGCAATCGATGTGAAGAAATTGTCCGAGGTTATATTTCTTCCTTTTCCGACGAAGGGTTCCACAAGGCACATGACCACATTGTCAGCTAATCGTTCACCGACAGGCCTCGCCTCATCTTTCCCAAGGTATGGGAAAGCGTTCAGCATGTACTTCGTTTCAACGTCGGCTGCTATCCAGAACTTTATCCCAAATTTATCTGGTTTAGTAGCAATGTACTGCGTGAAGCGGCACCGCGCTTTAGTTGGGAACAACTGCTCATCAACAGTTATGTTTTCTCCAGGTGTGTAACACGCAGTACTGTTGCTTACAAATTTGCTCCATATTTCGGAGCATTGTGTGCAGTTCTGGTGACCGTACCACAAGAAAGATACAGAGGCTCTGGGAGACGTTCAGAGAAGGGCAACCAAATTGGTTCCTGGTATGAAAGACAAGTTAGGAGACTTAAAATGCTTGATCTCTTCAAGCTTCATAATTAATATTTTGAGGGGGTATAAATGGAAATTACTTATGGTAAATTCCATACAGATATTTTGAAGTTTTTTTTCACACAGAAAGCAGTCACTGTGCAATAGCTTGCCCGGTCATGTAGCAGTGGCAGAAACTCTGGTGGTTTTCAATACCAGGCTTGATACAGTGCTTGATACTATCTAGTTTGTTAATATACTGAGCACTAGGTACACTGGTCGGAAAATGGTGAGAATTTTTGGGCTGAATGGTCGGTTATCATTTTCATCATGTTATGTTGTGTTATGTTATGCTTTTAATGTTCAGTTATTTAATTTGTGCTATCTTGATAACTCAGCTTTAAGAATTTAACCATGACCTACCCAATTCATGTCATATCCAAGTTACAGCAGACAATTCTCATGCTTCAGATTGAAGCATCATCAACTCTACCTTTTCTCACTACAGCGCAAACAAAAAATTACATTTAGTAAACAAGATAGAAGATTTTTCATGATGACTGGTTGTTTTTTCAAAAAATTCAGCTGTATTCTACTGGCAAAAATATATTAATACTTTCAAACCTTATAGAAGAATGCTTGTAGATGTAAATTATTATGCAGTAATCTTGCATTGCAGGAACTAAAACCAGTCCGTGCAATTACTCTCTTTTATAGGAAATTTACAAAAGTACTTGAAATACTATGAAAACAATAATAAATTTGCTAGATCTTAGAAATAAATGACTGAAGTGCATTTTTTGAACATTCCCACTGCCCTGCCTGTACCCTATCCTTCTTTATACTGCATAGCTCTTTCTGCAGATAAAATCCGTGACACATTCACATTTGCATGTTCCATAGCAGCTTCCCTTTAAAAGTTAAAAGGTATGAAGAAATAAGTCTACCCAATATTCCCTTTGGATGAAGGCAACAGGAGACAACTGTCTGCCTGGAGGATACTTAAGCCAGTCTTTCATGACGGCTGATTGAAGACTGTGGAGGCCACTCTCAGAATTTCTAACCAGCCAATGACTCGCTGCACAAGATCTGAGGCTGCGTCAGGATGATGTAAATTTATTCTGAAGTGCTTCATCCTATTTAGCTGCCGTTTAGGCCTTTGAAATAGGTCCGGCATTCCATTGTCAGTATCGGAAGCATTTTTTTCTCCTACTTTAAATCCACTGTCAGTACTGCTCCTTTAAAAAAATATTTTTTTTTTTATGGCACTGCAGAGATCTTGCCACAGTCTGCTTAGGAGCGATTCATGGGCTGAAAGGCTTTATATCACCCCAGAAACCACACTTATCAAATCAAGAGGCCAAAGTGTTTGCCCTGTTGAACAAATGGGACTGAGACAGAGGGAGTCTGAATTGCACTTCTGGTCTTGTTCACTGCTATCAATTCTGACCAAAAAAATAACACATTTGTAAGTAACACATTCACATTCACTTGACCTTCCCGAATACTTTTAAAACAAATTTGCACCAATATACAAATATGATTTTAATTATTCAGATACAAAGACTGTCGAGTGAGGAAATAAATCAGCAGCATATGAAATAAATACTTAATGTGATGCCAGAGTTCAGAAACACTGACCAGACGGTCACTGCTTGGTGGACATTATTTCTAATGCATAGCCTGTTGAACTTCGGTGGAAAGTCCAGCGATCAGGAAGTTAAAGTCCTACCATGTGTTTCTTCCACTCATGAACTCCTTCAGCTGATTTTACTAATTACTTCCAACTCCTGGCTGAAGAATTGTGCTAATTAGCAAGAATTTTTTTAAGAAGGTGAAAGTGTGCCATGATCTCAGGAGGAAATTCAAGAACAGGCTGCTGCCACACTGCCACAACCACTGTATTCAGCTTCTTAGGCACCATTTTATTATTATTATTATTATTATTATGCAATCACCTATTACCCTGTTCTGCATCACTTTATTGCCAAAGATTAGTTTTCTTTTTGTCAAGCACTGTGTTGATGTGGCTGCATTTGAGGATTTGAGCCTTAAATAATACACAAAGTATCTAAATAAGCCTACAAAGTATAATGATTGCAGATATTGTTTTGATTTTCTTGTCATAAATATTTTTATTGATTAAATGCGATTGGGGCAATTTAAAATCCACTGATACCCTAATCTAGGCAAACAATCTATGGGTCTTACCTCCTCCGAAGAGACAAACCAGATGACACAGGACACCATATCAGAGGTCGGAGACCCTGCATGCCAACATGCCTAACATTTCCCATTACTTTAAGTTTGAATGTAATCTTTAGGTTGGCCAGTCCTTGCCATAAATTATTCTGACCCCCCTTCCATTCTCTCTAAGGCTGCATTCACACCAGATCAGGCAATGTGGCACCTTGCCGCAGGGTTGTGCGGCGGTGTGGGTGTGTCACTACATGGCCCATTTGTGTAACGTCAGGTTGTGAACTTTAACCGCTCCCCCTCCATTTCCTGTCCGCTAACTCAAAAAAAAAAAAAGGACACAAACGCAAACTGAAGGAAGCTTCTTGCTATCGTTATTTTGCAGCGTAGCAGCGTAGACTGCCAGCCAGAAGCAGACGTTGAAGCTGAGTACATGAAATAAACCAAGCGAGGATACGACTTGGAGAGTATCATCGTTTGGTCCATGAACTCCATAGTGCTAGGTACAATAAACTAAAATGCAAGAACTGCTAAATAGTGAATCTTTTATACAGCTTAATTCCGACGTTCGGAATTGATATTTAGCTAGTAATTATTGTTTCGGTACTCGTCCCATTACGCGGTACTGTCAAATCAGGATGACGATCATAAAATCAAATCTTAGGAAATGAATTGCGTCAGTTATTCATCTGATAGTTGCTCAGTAAACAGCGGAATGCTACAGGGTAATTTAAACAACTTATGTGATTGGCCCCTGCAACATGACGTCAGGGTCAGGTTGCGTTCTGGCAAAAATTGATTCTGGTTCTACTTTCTTGCCGCAGGCCGCTGCGTTTTTTTTCGGCACTCCATGCGGTGCCCACTGCCGCAGCCTAAATGCACTACCCCCATTCAAATGAATGGGAAGACTGCCGTTTTTGCCGCATTGCCTGATCTGGTGTGAATCCAGCCTAACTCGACATCACCCAATCAGGGCAAACAAGCCATGCTGTCAGGGTTCTGTTGTCTTCTGTTGTCTTCCCCCTTGTTGTTCTCCGTTGGGCCGCCAGATGGCGGCACCTCGGTTTGTGTTCAGTTAATTGTTTTATTGTTTTCTATTATCCAATTATTAGTTGCGTTCTGTCTCGTGTTCCCCTCCCTCTCTGTGGCTTGATTGTTCATCGTGCCCTCCTGTGTCTCGTCTGCGTCTTTCTATTTAAGTCTCCCTCTCCCCGACTCAGGCGCTGGAATCTTTTGCTTTGCTTTGTCTGGTTTGTACCTGGTTTGCTACCTGCTTGTTTGTTCCTGTTTCTGCCTGTTTTTCCCGTTTACCTGTTGTTTGCCTGCCTGTGCCCTGCCTGTGCCCTGCCTGTGCCCTGCCTGCCCTGTTTTCCTTCGTTTTTGGGTTTTTGTATTTTTTGTTTTTTGTAAATTGTTTGAAGATTTTCGTTGTTTGATTTTTGTAAGTTTCGCCCTGCAAGTCCCTTTGTTCCCTGTTAGTTTATTAAAGTCTTGTTTTCCCCAGTTTTGGACTTTCTGTTTTACTCTGCGTTTGGGTCCATTCCTGCACCCACTCCTGACACATGCTGGGTAAGGTATTTATGATGGCCACAGGAAAAAGTTTGTTGTGTTGCGTTTTGTTTTGGAGCCTGGAAGAAGAGTTTTCCTCTTTATTTTGGTGGTGGTTCCTTGGTTGTGTTTTTAGCTGGTTTCCTTTCATCCTGTGGCACTTATACTGGAAGTGGGTGATACTTTGGCAAGGTCTGGCTTATCCGTCACTCTCTCTCTCTCTCTCTTCTGGTATTTATAGTTCATTTGTTTAATGTTTTGTTGTATGTCTTCTGTTTTGTAATTTAGAAGTAGTGAGCCTGCATTCAATAAAGAATGTATGTTTTCAATTATTTAATCCAAAATTTTATGCAGTACAGATAGGGTTCAAAGTTTGAAATTAAGAGAACATTTTTACCAAAATGACCAGATCCCCAGATCTTATGGGAGTCTCACTCCGTATGAATACATTTATTCTGAAAAATAACAAAAATACAAAAATGATTTTGTAAAAGTGTTTTCTTGTACTTCTGATTTATTTTACCAAAAATACCTCTGGATGTATACAACACCTGGATAAAAGTGGATTGAACATAGCACTAGAATTAGACATGCGTTTTCCAATAAGTGGGCCTAAATGTCCCCAAAACCTCTCCAAATAGAACCAAATATTGTGTATATCATGCTACCCAGCCATATTCCACTTACATATGCTAATTCCATTAAGGGTGGTACCCTCTGGAACCCCACAAAACAAATATTCCTTTTTTTAACCCATTCTCTCTTGACTAAGCTCTGTATTTTAGTAAAATGGTGTCCTTTTGAAGAGTTTCTATGTACAAAATGTGTTCATAATAGTTCTTTATCAAACAAAAATATATCAAAAAAATAAAATCAATAAATTTAGTTAGAAACATCAAGCCACTTTGTTTTACCTTACTGTATGCCCTGACCTGCACTCATTTGTCAGGCTCGCTGTAAATCAGGCTTATGTAAAATATTGTGTAAGTTGCTTTGGATAAGAGCATCTGTTAAATGCCTGTACTGTTTAATGTTATGCTTGTAAAGTAGTAAGCACGCTGCTGTAATTTGCATATGGATTAAATGAGGCACAGCGTCCCAGCACCCCTTTTATTAGTTATCAAAGCTTACAAAGGAATTTCACAGGGGAGTGTGAAGTGAGGGAGCTGTCTTTCACCAACAGCCTCAGACAAATCATAAACAATAAAATAGCAATAAAATCAAAAACAATTTACAATTATATAGTGCCCATCATTAATGCAGTGTTTTTTATGCAAGCATTTGCCGATTAATAAACAAAGCTAAAAAAAAAAACCAATTGATAATGTGTGAGCTGTAAGGAGCAACTTTGACTGTTCTGGAACTCTCACAGTTTCACTGCAGCAGTCTGATGGAGTCACACATATAAAGGATATAAATGGTGTTGGGGTCTAAGGGACAGCAGCTGATCCTCTTGAACACCAAAGCTACAGGCGATACCAGATGGAGGAGTCAAAAGGGCTCAGCAAGACTGACCCCTGGACTGGAAACAGCCACTCTGCAACATGCCAGCAGTGATGCAGCATACCTCATTGGGATCCCCGTGTCAAAACACCTCAACACTGGGATATAATATGGACTGTAATAGGAATATAATATGGACTGTAATAAAGTACTCCATGATCGTATAGAAGGGAAAAGGAAGTTGAAGAATGATGTATGAACATAGAACTGAATGTGAAAGAAGGAATTACCAGATTCATTGGGATAGGAATAAAAGTGGGGATGTAGATGAAGGTATGGATTAAAAAAGAGGGGTTTTTCCACATAAGTGTCTGGATCACAAAAATAATCATTACCTAGACCTTCCTTAGAAAAGTATCTAGAAGGGAATAGTTAAGATCATGAGATCGCACACTGCCACATAAAGATTATTACTATTACTGGATCGGGGAGAATACAGTCAGCAGTTTCCCTATTCTTGGATAGGGTGTTGATGCCTATTCAGGTCCAGGGGCCTCATTACAGAAACTTCCTGAAAGTCTGAAATCCTATCCTATCTCAGTTTAGGATGACATTTAGGATTTTTGGTATTACAGAAACATGTTTCCTAACTGCATTTAGGAAAAAATCCTATCTTATCTTAGGATAGGAATTTAGCTATTACAGAACCGTCTTAACTGAAGAATTTCCTAAGTTAGGAATCCTAAGTTAGGATGGCATAGACCCTGTCCTAAATTCAAAATAACTGCCAAAAATGGCAGCACCACTGTTGTTAGGTCTGTATAGCAATGACAATGAAGATGGGGAACAACATGAACACTGAAATATTATGTTTGAAAGGCTACTCAAACCGTATGATGACGCTTTAAATTCCCCAGACCAGGTATTTATATCGACTGCCAAGATGATTCATTTTCAATTTGATCGACGTGCTACATCCGGCTCTGGAGAGGCCTACAAGGAGGCATGGGGCTCTGCCAGTGGTTGTACAGATCACAAATGCACTTCGTTTTTTTTCTAAGGGTAACTTCCAGACTGAGATTGCAGATCTGTCTTTAATATCACAGCCTTGCGTCTCACGCAACCTCACAGAGGTTACCCAAGCTGTCTGTACTCTGGTGCCGGAATATATACGTTTCCCACAAGGAGAAGATGTACTACAAATTAAGGAGGAGTTTTTCAGACAGAGCAGGATGCCAGAGGTAATTGGGCTTGTTGATGGTTTGCTCTTTCCGATTAAAGCACCAACTGGACCCGATGAGCCAGCTTTTGTTTGCCGTAAAGGCTTCCATGCCATTAATGTGCAGGCCATCGGGGACGAAAACATGGTCATACGGCATTTGCTGGCAAAGTGGCCTGGATCCACCCATGATTCGTTTGTCTTCAACACTAGGTAGGTCCTATAGACTCGAATAGGAAATATTGCTTAACCTGCTTAGATAGCATCATGACATTCTTAGGACACAGCATGCATGCACTGCATGCACTCAAGAGTCTTTACTTGCAGAGCCAGACTAATGCTTTGTGTGTTACCCTGTTTACAGTGATATCAACACTTACCTCAGTGAGGATAGGGCAAGTGGCTGGCTTTTGGGGGATTCAGGATACCCTCTGAAACCCTATCTGAGGACACCAGTCAGTAATGAGCAGACAGAGGCAGAGAGGAATTTCTGATAAAACATGCCCTGTTAGTATCATCATCATCATCATTGCAATGCATGGGCATGTAATTCAGTTCATGTAAACCTAACTGTTGATACACACTCCTCTCTTGAGCGTCTAGCAGCGATTATAGCCTAACTATCAAGATTCTAAGTAACTGGAGATAAAACTTTTTTGTACTCCAAGGCTTTAAAGGGACCTCTGAGTACTAAGCCAGACATAAAAATATAAAAATAAAATCCCTCGCAAGAAAAACAAGGCCTAAGGGGGGGAGGGTAGCAAAAGGGGACCAGGGCTCTGAGGCGCAGGTATGCTGCTCAACACCACGGGGTATATACCAGGTTTTGGGTATTTGATCTGTGGCCCCTGTCTAACTAATAACTAAAATTAATTATAAGCTTCCACTGCTGCGCAATAAAAAACCTCACATTGAAATTATACTGGGTGTGCAGCAGGATAGGTAAGACATCATTGCAGCTAGTAGAAAGCTGTAAACTAAGGTCAAAATGTAAATCAGCTGGAAAAAGACAAGAATGTAAGGTTACTGTAACACATTTGGGGTTTCCGTTGAGGGGCAAAAGTCACAATAGGTTGATCTTAGAGAGGGTCAATTAATTTCAGGTAGTAGTGTAGCGAGTTCAAATTACAGATATGCGGGAGTAATAGGAACAGATATGCGGGTGTAATAGGAACAGCGGCACGTGTGTGTGTTAATTCTTACCTTGCTGTGTATCGCTCTGTGTGTAGGGTGATTTAATTTTGCAACTCTGACTTTTGCCATGATTCACAAACGGGTGCAGTGTAATTGATTTCCCTCACGTATTGGTTTATGGGATAGAGAGAGGCCGTCTGCTTTGTTATTACCTGTTTCCTAGACAGCCCGCTAATTGCATATCCTCCCCAAGTGTGGACTACGGCATAACAACCCGACTGGATGACTTCTAAGAAAAAACGCAGTTTGGATTCGGCTTCAGCATGGGAGAGCTCTGATCTGCTGCCTCGGTACTATGTACGCTCGCATCAGCTACTTCAATTCGGTTCCGGTTTCTCCTCTTCTCTCATATAGATACTAGGGTCGATTCAAAATTGGTAGGAACATTCCTATTATTTACGCTTTGCCACTGTTTTCCCGTAACGGGCCTCAGTGGTGTTTAGCATATCTTACCGTCGTATAATATACATGAGTTTGCTATTGCTCACACCCGTGCTGAATGTCCGACGGTATGTAAATCCGACTGCTTTTATGGATTTTATTTGTTACTTGCTGTGGCTGCCTTTTTAGCTTGTATTTTTAAAACTGAAATACTTTGTATCCTTTGCTATTTATCTAAAGCTTACTAGTAGATCTTCTGCTCTCCCCCAGTGGCGTTTAAGGCATTGTATCTATGATCTGTAGGAAGTGTGCAGCTGGTCCAAAAGTAATTTATTATTGTATTCCTGTGCAGTTGATCAGTTTGAAAGAACAATGTATTGCTAATGTCCATGTCTGGTCTTTTATATTTGTATAATAAAAGTTGTTATTCCTTGAACTTCCAGTTATGTGTTCTATGGTCACTGTTGCACCCAGACCCTCAGCCCTAGCTTCCTATTGTAAGAACTTGTGTGCTTCCCTTGGTTTTAATGTTTTCAACAATAGAGGGCACCCGCCTCCACAACGGGAGTGGCGTAGTCGGACTACACTAGCGCCCCCCTAGCGGTTGATTCTCACTCACACCACCATAGTGGCTACAGTAGCTTTTTTTTAGGTCATTTACAGAGCACTGGAATGTCTAATTGAGAATTTTTTTGCTGTTTGTAAAGTAAGAAGCTACTTTTTAAAATAGAAAATGGTACTTTTTTATTTGAAATTCTATTTACATAACACAGGAATGCTCATTTTCAAATGCTCCTGCAAACGCTTTCAGCTCAATGGAAATAACACATAATGAATAATGACTTTTGCTAGCCTGTATGCAAAAAGCAGATTGATTGTTTTGGGATCAGAGGGGACTGTAAGCGATCAATATCATCACTGTAGTATTAGCAGTTTGACTTTTTGTGGACAGCTATTGGATTACAAAATACTGTAATCATTAATCGCCAGTTTCAGCCGTCCTTTGGGGGAGGCGACTTCCTTGATTTCTTTTGTTATCTCTAGTGGTTTTACCAGTCGAGATGGTTTTTTTTTGCATCAAAGTACGAACAGTCTACACTTTACAAAGTTGGAGGTGTTACTGCTCTGAGCTGTGTTTCCGAGTTTCGATGTACCTTAACGTTATACGAAGGTTTCTAAGGTATACCTTTCAAAGGGAAACCGCTTTTTTACGAGTGTTTCCCAGACTATACCTTAACAGTTGCCTTAAGGGACATTTCCAAAGGTACGTCGTAAATTGGAGCTGGCCTTCACTGTGGTGCTGAAAAGTTTATCAATCGATGCCAAGCGAATCGATTATCTCACTTGTAAAGGCTTATGAATGACGTTTTAATATAACAAGTGTTGTCATAATCATTTTACATCAATCTAATATTGCATAAGAGGAAGCTATGCCTACTAAAGATCATCTGTTAATCTCTTTAAGAGTCAATTAAGACGAGACGTTGTGATAGTTTCAATAAATACGTACATATAGGCTACAAAAGATAAAATAAAGAGCATCAATCGGGACATATAATTATATAGGCTACATATGGGTGAATTATTTTGTTCTTATTGAAACAAAGGTCTAATGTTAATTTGTTTTTGTCACACAATATATAGGCAACTGTAGCGGCATATCCACTGATTCCCGTGGACTTTTCCCTGCAGTGAAAAAATGATCATAGATGAAAAGAAAAGCCGCGTAAATTGATCATGATTAATTCTATACCAGGTATGCCTTATGAATAGGCCTACATGTTAAAGTGATATGTTCATCCACTTCGATTTGCTGTTTGGTAATCTTAAGTTTAACCAAGAATATCATTATTGGGTTGTTTACCGAAAATTGTAAAACAACATGGTAAGAAAGAAATGTTGATACCCAGTGCTATTTTGTTTTATATAGGAGGGGGATGTAGATCATTTGTCCTGTTTGTTCATTATGATCCACCGTACCTGTATGTGTGTTTATGGCAAGGCCAATCAACGTGCTCTAGTTCCCTCTAGTTTGGTCATGCAGGTAGACTCACTCAACGTCGGCTTTGCTCACACAGGTTTTATATTCTTCATAAACCGGCGGTTTGTTCCAAGTCAGTGTGATCATTGACTCACACACAAACAAACTAACTTCTATAGGGTGTGCAGTCAGAAAAGCCATATCCTCAGTTAGTTCCACTACGTATAAATTTAAAAAAAAACTTTTTTTCATTTTTTTTTCCAGGAATTTGATTAGTATTATGGATAGGCCCTATACTTAAATTACCATCATTATGGGAATAGACATGTGAAACGACAACATTCTCATGACGTGCTATGCACAGAAACGTTAATTGGATAATTAATTTTCGTAAAGTTAATATTAAACTATTTATGTCATTTTCGCATGCAGATGTGCTACTAGATGCGCACTGTAGTACAACTGTCGATTTGAAAAGCAAAATGTTGGCATAATAAGGCTAAAACTGTGACAGCATGAGTGGAGTGCATCGCTAAGGGACAGCTTAGTGCCTCAGACCACCCTTTTAAAGGTATACCTTTCAGAAGGTATACCTTAGCTAAGGAGGCGCTGGGAAACAGCTCAAGACCTAAAGGAAGACCTTAAGGTATACCTTACGATGCACGTAGCGCTAAGGAGACTCTGGGAAACGCAGCCCTGCACCTTGAATCAGTGACAGATAAAAGCAATAATTTATGAGAAGGATACTATTTTTAGACACCGGCATCTAATTTAGTTTAAAAGAAATTCAAGAAATGCAAAGTGCAATATTTTTAAAAAGTATTTTCTTCAGCCATTACAAATTACGCTCACTTCTCCCAATTGGGTTCTCCTCTTACTCTTTCTCCTCTTATTCATCAATTCTGCTGGGAACGCATAGCTTTGGTTGTTTGTGTGAGCAGGAACTGCACACAAATCAATTGAATTTAATGCAACCTGGCACTACATTTTCTTCCCAGGAGTGATGGTTGTGTGAGGTGATGCTGCTACCATGGCTGCTTTGGCGGCTGCTGCTTCTGTCTTCAATTTTATGTCATTTTCACGCAGCTCGCATGCCAGGTCCATAATGAAGTCATTCATCAGCAATTACAGTGCTTTCTCTTCCACCTAGTTATAAACTCATCATTTCTGTCACTACAAAGGCAAGAATTATTTATCTCCTTGTAAGTAAATGATTTTCATTACACGATTGCAATGAATTAATTCCGTGCTGCCTACTTGTGAAGATTGTTAAAACGGACACATTTTAATTATTTATCCTTACTATTCTACAATTCGTAGAGGTGTTTTCCCCTACACAGTATTACTACACCTGTGTAGACTTATGCACAGTATGCCATAAGTCTGAAATGACAGATGCCCATCTGTCCAAGTCACAGAACTAACTGCCTGTGGTAGAAGTTCATGCTCCTTTACAGAACCATTGTTGTTTTGTTTGTTTGGTGCTGCAATTGTTGTCACTTCCATGTTTTCTGATCCATTCAACACTTTGAATCTGCAAAGAGTATAAGTGCACACACTTTTGTACGCTCTGTATTTGGATGTTTGATTTCGGCCAAGTTCATGTACCTTCTCCCGCTGAAAATATAAGAGCAAGAGGGTGTGGCCAATGGGATGAGCATACAGTGTACACAGAGTGCTCGTGGGAGTTACAGTATCATGTAGTATCACCACAAATTGACTTAACTTGTGATGTCTTAGCCCGTCATGCCACACATATATGCCCCCTTCTCCACAATCCATTCACAACACTGCACGTTCAAATTTTCACAATTTTCCGCCCCTCTACAAACTTTAAAAGAGCCTCCTTACCGAAAATGGCACGGCTATTAGGGAGTTGGCAAGTCCGCCCGAGAGTCGCAATCGCGAATGTTATAATTCCCCAGTTTGTTGGCTACTAGCTTCTGTGTCGGGCTCGTGGATGCGACTTACTGAAGGGAGTTTCGCAGTATACGGGGCTCGGATCGCCGTGCAGCACTGTGGATCCCCGGCGTGACTGACAGTTCCGGGTCGGGGGGCGGAGACAGGACAGGGGGCAGATTCATTTTTACGGTGACGTGACTTGACGGACACATGACAACACCGGTAGGAGTTCGTGAGTACTACGGGTTATATAATATGAGATGGGGATTGTTTTGTTTTGAATGAAGGCACTGAACTACTGTGAATAATTGACTGTGCTGTGGATGGGACTCTCTTCATGTGATACGGGGAAATCCTGGAACAGAGTTACAGTGGAATGTTTCTTTTGGACTGTTTTCCTGCTGGAATTGTTTCCCTCACTCCCACACTCCCCCACTACTGATTCACTATTATTTAAAATGTCAATATATTTCTGGTAGCATCTAAAGACTTGTGGTTGTGTGCTTTGTTTAAGAGTGTTTAATTTGGTGTATTTGGACACATTGCAATGTTTAAAAGGGTTCATGAGATGTATATGGTGTATTCTGATACATGCACCCTTTGTAAGGTTTGACAATTTTGACAATTGATTGTCAATTGATTATTAAAATTGTCAGGCGCCGACCTGACTGGCACCCCAGCAACTTTAAGTCAAACCGTTACAAACTATATCAGATGTCTTTTGTAAACTACTATATTTTTTTAACAGAAAATACTACCGAAGTGGCTAGTAAGAGTGAACGAGTGACATGCCCCTGCTGAATTCTACGTGCATTTGGCGTGTGCTGGTTGTAAATGTCAATCCGTGGTTGTAATATATTTATATGCGCAACAAACTACAACAAAATCGTCGGGGTCTGTTTTAGTTTCGTACTATTTTCCTAATTTAAAATGCAAAATGAATTAGTCATCGTCATTCTTCCAAAAAGGCATTTTCATCACGTTATTGTCTTTGCCATCATCAAAAAGCTGTGCATTGACAAAAAATTGTCATCATTTTAGTTGATGAAAACAATGCTGTTCAGGACCTACCTACAGGACAGGAATTATTTTATCTCTATTGATAACCTTTTATGAAAAAGTCAGCATTTCATGTAGACTTCCACTGGGTTCAACCCTCAATCCTTTTCTAATCAATGCTTCAACTTGGGCATGTGATAAGAGATAAACCACGACGGGCTGTCCCCTTATAGGAAAATAATGTACGACGGAGGTGGTGATGTGGCCGAGGCGAAGCCAATCACCCCTAAAGTACATTATTTTCCAATATCAGGACAGCCCGGAGGGGCCTACCTTTAGAGCCACTGCCTTTTTGCCCTTGATGCCATGGGAAAATCCAAGCAACTCAGCCAAGGCCTCAGAAAGAAAAATTGTGGACCTCCACAAGTCCGATTCCTCCTTAGGAGCAATTTCCAGACAACTGAAGGTACCATGAGCATCTGTACAAACAAAAATCTTGGGACCACACAGACACTGCACCGTTCAGGAAAGAGATGAAGTTTGCAGGTGATCTGCAGGACGAAGACCTAGCCTTTTGGAGGAATGTTCTCTAGTCAGTTGAAACAAAAATTGAACTGTTTAGCCAAAATGACCAGGGGAGGAAAAAGGGTGAGGTTTTTAATCTGAAGAAAACCATTCCAACAGTGAAGCATGGGGATGGCAGCATCATGATGTGGGGGTGTTTTGCTGGAAAAGGGGTTGGTGCACTTCAGAAAATAGATGGCATCATGATTCCTCATGATGGAATGGAGGATTATCTAGAAATACTGAAGCAACACCTCAAGACATCAGCTAGAAAGTTAAAACTTGGTCGCAACTGTGTCTTCCAGCAGGACAACGATCCTAAACATACGTCCGAAGTTGTAACAAAATGGCTTGAAGAAAACAAAGGGAATGTATTGGAGTGGCTATCACAAAGCCCTGACCTGACTCCCATAGAAAATTTGTGGACTGAACTGAAAAAGTGGGCCTGAGCAAGGAGGCCCACAAACCTGACTGAGTTACACCACTGTCAGGAGGAATGGGCAAAAATTCTGGCAATGTATTGTGAGAAGCTTATGGAAGGCTACCCCAAGCGTTTTATTCAAGTTAAGCAATTAAAAGGCAATGCCACCAAATACTAACAAAGTGTATGTAAACTTTTTACCCACTGAAAATCTGATAGAGTACATAAAAGCTAAAATAAATCTGTCTCGTAGCTATTATTTTGAAATGACCTCTTATGGAAATAAAGTTAGATGCCCTAATTGACTTAACACAGGAAATGTATGGTAACATGAAATGTATGGAGTAGTGAAAAATAAGGGTTTGAATGTCTTTAGCCTAGGCGTATGTAAACGTTTGGCCTCAACTGTAATACCTAAATATTTAAACTCGTGAATATTTATTTTTTGTCCATTCATGCAAATATTAAGATGTATGCAAATGTAAACAAAAAGTCCTTAGTTTGTTGGTGAAATGGATGGTCTCTTTTTTCTTCATTCAGAGTGAGTCTGGAACCATTGAGCCATTCCGCAACTCTCTCCATCGCTTGTGTATAAAGTTTAAAAATGGCTCAATAATTCCTGTCTCACTGAATATTTTGAGTTACATCTTCAATTGTGAGGGTGACAATATTAAAATGTCAACACAATCAGCATTTTGATCAAGTTAATTTAAATAGTCTTGACTAAGGCTTTTGGTGAGGCTCACAAATTCATTGTGATTGTAATCGGTCTCTGGACAGTCTGTGATGTTTTTACCTGTGTTAATATGCCTGAAATAATATGAAACTGATACTCCCCTATAGTCAGTTAATCATTTTGATTTTCATACTAGTTTGTCCTGAAGCACTAAGACCCAGTCATCATGACACAACAATCCTGCTCATGCCCTGTGCATCTATATTGTCGTGCTGATTTTATTTAATTTTTTAAGTCAAATGCATTTCTGTCAGCTGCTCTACTGATTGCCATTAAGTCAGTGTTTCTCAGTCTTCAAAATCCCCCTGTCCTGGAGGTTTTTGAGACAGGTGTTCCTGTACACCCTAACTAGTTGATATAAATGAATCAGTACATTACACCCTATTACACCCTACACCAGGGGTGGCTAACCCTGGTCCTGGGGAGCCACAGGGTCTGTTGGTTTTTGTTTTCACCTTGAATACAACAACCACCTAGACCAAAGAAACCAGATGAGATAAGTTATCTGCGTAATCAACATCTTTAATTGATCAATTAAGTGCAGAGTAAAAAAAAAACCAGCAGACCCTGCCCTACACCCTAACTAGTAACATGTAAATGAATAACTTTTATACTTGTTTAACATGGAAATGTATCACGGGTTCAGGATCAAACTTTAAAATGCTCTTGTAAAAACCCTCTGGGGTTGGCTTTGAGAAGCACGGCATGAGCGCTCCTTTTTATGTTACAGGGGCTGAAACCTGGTTCTGTCAGGCAAATACATTTCAATATATCAGCTGTGACAGACAGCGGGGAGAGGTGCGGGGAGTGGTGGTGGAGGACAGATACCTGGCAGCACGTTGGCTCCACCCCTGAACCACAGAAGGAGGTCCGGCAATAATTAGATGCACCGGCCGGTCATTACGTACTCAAGATTCAGGAATAAAAGGAGAGGCGAAACATGAGGATATCGCAAAGTACCGTGAGGGAAACGCGTTTGGTGAGGAGAGAGTGTTGTGAGAAAATAATCGTTTGAATTACTGTTGTGACCTAGACTGCCTGACTACCCGCTTGTGCATCGACTCGTTTTGTTTGAGAACCCGGTTTTGGCTTTGAACTTTGGAATACGGACACGGATATGAATACGGATTGTGGAACTGGACTGGTTGCCTGATTTCCCCTTTTTCCCCTTAGTGAGTTTCCCCCAATAAACTTTCCTTGTTTAATCTGTAAGGCCCACGGGAACAGGCATAGAGTGGAATTTCCTCTCTGACTGTCGTAAAGCAATTCGCCAGGTGCAGAGTCTGATATTGTCGGGACAGAGTGGCCCGTAAGACCTTGGCATCTGGTTTTGCGACAGTTAACAGGTGACACCTCTTTTCTATGGGAAAGCAATTCTAAAATTACCTCAACGTCCTGGAGGTTTCAGATTGCAAGTAATAAAATCACATGATAGAAATGGGGAAAATTGCTCAGGACAGTTGAGGGACAGCCAAAGTGCCCTCACCTGGTGTCACTGGGTAACTTGTCTCCCTACCTTCATAAGGAAAGAAATTTACTCAAGCACTCTTTTTGTTAGGAAATAAATCCAGATTTGGGTTGAATACATTGCTACACTACACTATGCAATCTTGATACACTGTGGAAAGACATTGAGAGTTGGCAGTTGGTTCATGTAAGAGATTGTACAGTTATTTCATGTTTTTCAGAGTTTTCATGACAATCACAAGAACAAATATTCATATTTGGTATGGTTTTTATGGTCTCTGTGCGAGTGATGCTCTGGTTTAGGTTTTAAAACCAACAAACCTATAGAAAATCTATTTTAATAAATTTGGAAGTAAACTGTATTTTTTTCCAATCTTCCCCCTCCAAGTAAATTTATGGTTTTATGAGCCTTTTGTGGCGACATCCACCTGCCTTCCGCTGGGTTCTTATAGGAGAGGAACAGGGCCCTCTGGGAGTCTGCAATCAGACTTCCCACACAAGACTCTTTCTGTGTGTAGACTGCTGTCAGGTATGCTCATCTTTATCTTTGATTGTTAGACTATTTTCTAAATTCTGTAACTACAAATTGACTATTTTAAGTGTATAACCTACCTGACATTAAAACTGTTAATGACTTGATTTGTGTGGTCTTGGTCAATGTTTCGTTCTTGTAACAGCCCTCTAAGTCGGTTTCCCCCAATTATGACTAGGGAACTGCCCGTTGGACTTGTTTGATCACCAAGTTTTCAGTTAAGGCGGGACCGTCAGCAGAACATAGTTGATCCTGGGATGACCAATATTGGCCCTTTCGGAGTCCCTGAACCCTAATTAGGTTATACTCCCCATGAGGGAAATCCCACAACCGCTGTGTCGTCTGCAAACAGCTAGTTAAATTGTCGTTACGGGCGCATCCGCGGTGCGTACCGGGTGAAACTGCGTTGACCCTCGGTGTAGAACTTCAGACGAACTGAGTTCCATTCTAAATCAAGCCTAAATTCTAATTTGGAACATAACTTATTAATTAATATGGAGTCAGATTATCACGAGGGTAAAACCTAGTAACTGTTACGCTTTCTTGCTGTGGTCATGGATATATTTGATGTGTTGTTCCGCGCATTTGTGAATATTCTGATGCTCCCATTGGGATATTGACAGTCCGGCGACAGATCGGATATATCTCTGATGACCTCATAGCTCCGTTTGCGAACGGAGAGTAACCTGAATGCTACTGATCCGTTTCGGGCCAGTTTTAAGCGGGATATGAAGCAGCGCCTTCATATCTAACCCGTGGCAACGGAACCAGTGCATTCTTAATTATAATTGTGCCCTGTTCTTACGAACAGAGGAAACATAACTAACATCTCCGGTTTTGAATCACACCAGCCAAGGGAGAACACGCGGTGCCTTCCCCTCCAGCTACAAACCCTCATTGGTCTAGCTGTGAGGTGTTTACAAATTGTACTTTGTTTGTTTGCTTTAGTTATTCAACTTGTGACCCCACACCCCTGGTTCTGCTACACAGCTGAGAGAAAAACAACATGTGACTTATCATTGTCATAACTGTGCTATTTCAGTACAGCTGTGCACAGGGGGATCAACTGAGGTGCCAATCTCAGAATGGTATGCTGTCTGGAAAAGCAGTGCTGCAATGTAGATGCAGTCCCAGCTACACACGAGTAGCATTATTATGTCATGTGACTGGGTATGTGTATTCCAGGACAGCCTAATAATGAAAATCCAATGATTAACTGACTATAAGGGAGTGTCTATTTCACAAATTATTTCAGGGATATTAACACAGAACCATCAGGTAAAAACATCAGAGATTAACATCATCACAAGGAATGTGTGTGCTTCACCAAAAGCCATAGTCAAGACTATTTAAATTAACTTGATCTAAACGCCGATTGTGCTGACATCTGATCTTTACTGCTTGCTTGGGGAAGATGGTGGACATCAGGTACCCTCTCTTTTTCGGCAGCTCATTCAGGCGTGGAGTATAAAAACAGCCAGAGAAAGCAGCTGCTACAGGCTAGCTAACGAAACTAGCTGACTAGCAAGGTAACAAAAATGCACTGGAGATGGCTAATATACAAACAACAGTTTAAAAACTGAACCGAACTCTAAATGCAAATTAATGCTAAATACTATAAACATTGTTTAATGGTATATGAAAGCTAACTCTGTGAAAAATGTCACTGAAGTACAAGGAGGCAAACAACGTAGCATATGATTTTCAGACGTAGAGAGATGTACGTTGCACTTGATTGTGCAAGAAGCTAATTTGCATCATGTTGTACAGCCAATCACAACATAGTTCCGGACAAGGGCTGAATTGTGCGTGTGATAAAAAATCTCACTTGCATGCCAAAAGTCCTTGTTGCGCATACACTGTTGTTTTTTCCCTCATGTGACATTTTGATTCTTGCTCGCGAGCTAGGGATTTGCATGTGCAAAGTTTTTTTTTGCTTGCGAGCCTTGTAGCTACACGCGCAACTTTTGCCATTATTCTGACTCCAAAAGAAAGTCGTTGAAAATAAACTGGAACTGAACAGATACCAAGTGTCTAGTGATGTGGATGGATGGCAGATGTCAGGCAACCATTTAATGCAAAGGAGTACAACATATGATGCATTTATTTATTTATTTATTTATAAATACTTTTCTTCCCCTTTGATTGTACCTTACCTAGAATCACAATTTAATAAAAAGGGATTACACACTAACACCATGACACCCTGCCAAGTTCAGTTCAGTACTTTCAACCTAACTTATTTGTAATGTGCACAAAAACCGTATAGCTCAAGGGTATTTTTGTTTGCCCTTATAACTTTGAACATATAGCTGAATGATCTAGCTCATTTCAGAACAGAGCAGCAAGGCTGACATTTAATTACATGACATCAACAGAGAGATTCTATCTGAGTCTTTCTGCAGCAGAGTTAGTGCTCAACCTGAAACTGAATGTTATGTTTGCTTACTGCACATCACCAGGGCCCTTAGCTCTCGTCACTCATAAGTATGCTGTATGGGGTCAACCTATTCCTTCAGCCTGGTTAAAATCATTATATGAAACAATTTAGGAAATACAGTATTGGGTAGCATTGCTTTGGAATACAGCTTGTTTAATTTGTGTGAGGTAAGATAGCCAATATTGTTTCTTGTAATTTGGAATAATTTTGATATCAATACTTTTAATTGCAGACCTAGATTTTGCCAGTTTGAATTAATGACGTATAGTCAGTTCTTTGTATGCATGAGTGCTTGGCATTTTAGTACCTTGGAAATGTTTTTTTCATCAAATATTATTTCTTTTTGTACTCTGTTTGTTATGAGTAAGTGATAAAAGTAATTCATATATAAATGTAAGCTATGACAGACACGCATACACATAAATTCATGCAAACACACAGCCTGCATTCTGAAAAAAAAAACATAGGCGTGGATTGAATAATTTTTCCTTGAATGACAAATAAATAAAAATGTATGTCGTATGTTTTAAATGGAAGTGTTTTTAATGGGCTATTGTACACGACAGACCTACTAATTGTCAGTATATAGGCCAGTAGGCCAGTTAAAAAGTAGTTATCAGTACAGGCACAGTGATGAATGAACTATTTTTGAGTTAAAGAAAATTGATACACCTGGCGTGAAGAAGTCCTTATCTTGCACAAGTTTCTGTATGACCGGTAACATTAACTATGAGCTGATGTACCTAAATGTCCAATGGGGAGACATATTCTTTATGGGTGTGGAGCATTTGTGATGATCTATTCAGGCAGGAAAAAGAAGGAAAAAACGCAAAATGTTTGGGGCTTTATTGTGTGAACGTATGAAGTCGTTTGTGAATTCTGTCTGTGGAAATTGGGTCAGAAAGTGCAGAAATGAAGAGTCTGTGGTCATTGTGGTTATTTCTGTAAGGAACCCTGAGAAGTGCCAAAGTCTCGGTGCTGTATAGGTATGAGGCATGCTGCTCCACCAAGATGTAACTTTACATTACATTACAGGCATTTAGCAGACGTTCTTATCCAGAGCGACTTACACAACATTTTCACATAGAATTTACATTGTATCCATTTATACAGCTGGATGTGTAGTGAAGCAAACCCTTCCTCAAGGGTACAATGGCAGTGTCCTAGCGGGGAATGAAACCTGCAAGACCAACTCCTTACCCATTATGCTACACTGCCGTCCACATAAACTTGGCAGGATGGCATACCTGCCATCCCAATACAAGAGTCAATAGAAACTTACCGAACCACAAAAAACAATGCTGTTGTGGGTCTTGTCTAGGGAAAAGGGTCCTTGCGAGCGCTTCTACAACAGGGGCTGCTCTGTTGGCTTGACAGACAAACTATTCCACGATAAAACACTTTCCGTTTCAGTTTGAGAAGAGCTGTCATGGGCCCTGGAAATATTTCACTAAAGATGAGGGTATCAGCAGAGGCAATCCCCTTTTAACTGCATGGCTGAAACCTGTAGGAGCTAGGCCCTTTATCTGTCAAGGCACACACTAAGTGTATTATTTATTGCTTTGGGAAAGCCTCTTTCTGACTGACTCTTATCATTTAAATGAAGCAGAATGTTTACCTATTAGTAATTTGTTGCATTATCATGTCTTCTACAATGCATTTGGAAAACCCCACTGAAATGAAATACAATTATCTGCAAAGTGCTCTACGTGTTAATGCAGAAACCTTGGTGTGGCACTTTTCTTTTCATTGTCTGTCTCTTTCACTGTGGCAGAGACCTGATTAACTGCCAATTTCCCTTTATCACATTAGCACAGCCATGAGGGAAACACATTTATTCTACTCAAGTACACTAAAGATGCAATTACCAATCCAACATATACATGCTTTATATCAGCTTCATTTCTCCCTGTATGAGCACAGTAACAATATATTAACACTAGCATGACAGTTTATTTAAGAAAGGAAAATTGTCTCTCTGGAGAGGGACAGAAGTTGAAAATGTATGGGCAAGGTTGCATGCCAGTACTTTAATAATGGTAATAACTCTCTGCAGGCTTTTCTTTAAGCAGGAAGCATATCCAGAGATTTCCTTTTTATAATATGACTGGAACAAGCTGAAATAATTTCTGCTAAGAAGCTGTGGGTGCACCATGCTTCCTCCTCTTTTTTAAATTTATTTCTATATAGCTATAGAGGAGTTGTGAAAAATGTTAACCCTCATTAAAAGAAGCACCTTCCCCATAACAATTTCAAGGTCCTGCACAGGCCCTGGGATGATTAACACATTGTGTGCAAATTTACAAGTGCAAAACGTCCTAATGGATTTAATTGCTATTGATGCTATTAATCATCCATGGTGGTAAGGAGGTTAAAAAGAGCACACTTCTGCTTAACTACTGAAATGAGTAGGCAAATGTTCCATTTTAAATACTCCACTCCCCGCACAATCCACTTGCCCATTCCTTGCATGTCACACTGTAAAAGTACAGCTCTCTGTCAAAGGAAACCCTTTGGAAACACTGAGGGAAAACACTTCCCTCCACAGACATCAGCCACATTGTTACACTCATAAAAACCTGAACTTCACTGCCAATGCTGTAGAATGATTTAATAGAAAGTGAAGATGACCTGAGGCTTACTTATAATATGTAGTTATAATGCGAGACCTATTTCTAATGAAAAAACAAAAAAGCAACAACCTGCCTAATCACATTTAGGAAGGAAAAAGGCAATAATAAATAAATAACTAAAAAACAAAAACACATCTGGATGCATTGTCCCTTCAGGTAAATTATTGTATGGCCCATTGTTTTCATGGTGATAAAGAAAAAACAATTATTTTCCTATGGCAATATCAACTGCACGAATATTACTACATATTTGACTGTCAAATCAAAGGTTCTTTACAAATGCACACAAGGCATACTCACTGGGATATGGCAATGCAATGATGCCGCATTTAAAAAAGTTTTTTTGAATGAAAGTTTTTGCCACTTTAAGGCCAAAAAAGTTTGGACCCATTGAGTTCTGTTGTATCGGGGTGAGCTGCAGTACCTAGAAAACTTGTCAAATCTCAGCAACTATCACAATGAATAGATAGTACTCTGGGTAAGTGGAAATATACCTTAATTTTTTTTTAGGTGAACTGCCCCTTTAAAAAAGGGAACACAATTTTAGTGTCCAAATTAGCTTATTTTCCTATTATTGAGTTTACAAGTTGCATAGAAGTTGTACGTAACTAGTATACTCAATAGTAGGCAATTAACCTCACAGCTCAATGGCCTTGAAATTAGACACCGGCATCTAAAAATAACATTGTCATAAATTATTGCTTATATCGGTCATTGATTCAAGGTTCAGCATTATGAACCATATGCTGTTTTAAAGCTTAGACTCTTCACACTGTGATGCAAGAAACGCCTTGCTTTGTAAAACTACTAGAGAAAACAAAATAAATAACAAGGCAGTCCCAGGTTGATGATTATGGTATTTTATAATCTTATAACTGTCCACAAGTCAAACAACTGCTAATACTACAGTGATGGTATTGACATTGCCAAAACCCACGTCTGAGCCATAAGCAATTAATCCACTCTACATAAACATGGGAAAGTCATTATTTCATTATGCATTATTTCTATTGAGCTGAAAGTATTTTCAGGAGCACTTGAAAACAGGGCCGGCCCATGGCATAAACGCTCTATGCGGTTGTTTAGGGCCTCACGACCACGAGGGGGGCCACACGATCCAATGTATATCTAAGGTAAATAACGTTATTTTCGTATTTACGTTATTCACCGGAACTATCGCAGAACTAGTGGTATTAAGACCACCCCCCCCACCCCCCCCCCCCCCCCGCTCAACACAATCTAACAGCATCCCCACCCCCACCCCGGTCGAGTTGTTTAGGGCCACCAAAATCCTAGGGCCGGCCCTGCTTGAAAATGAGTTTTTCTATGTACGTTAATATAATTTCAGATGTGAAATTCTGAAAAAGAAACTTAGCATACAATCAGTGAAAAAATTATCTCAACTAGCCCTTCCAGTGCCGCATAAGTTACCTAAAAGCAAGCTACTGCCTGAAGAGAACTTGACCTCTCCACAATCTACCCATTATGACTTGGAAACCCCTTACATGTTACATTGCCCTTACAGTCTTATGTTTTTCTAGCTCATTTACACAGTTTTAGAACTTAGTTTATGGCTTCCTTCTAGCTGAAATTACGGTTTGGTCATTCGCAGCAAATGCTTGCATAAATGACACAGCAATATTGATAGAGGACACAATATTATTGTAAATAGTTCATATTTGATTTATATATTTTTATGAATAATTAAAATTTTCCTCCTTGTGGACTCTCACCCTGTTGTGATCAGGAGGCTTGTGTACCTCTTTGACGCTATGAGCTACACCAGCTGGAGGAAAAAAAAACAAATGGCTTGATTGTTTCTAAGTGAATATAGTTTGTGTGATAAGTAATCACTAATTATGAACACGTTTGTACATAGAAGCTCTCAAAAAGAACACAGTTTGATTGAAATACAGGGCTTGGTCAAAAAGAGAATGGGTAAATAAAAAATATTTGTTTAGCGAGGTTCCAGGGGGCACCACCCTCAAAAGAATTAGCTTCTGGAAGTGGAATATGACTGGGAAAAAAAATGCTAATAATATTCAAATTTGGAGAGGTTTTGGGGACACTTGGGTGCACCTTTGGGAAAAAACATGTCAAATTTTACTGCTTCGTTCAATCGACTACAGACTTTTATCCCGGTATTGTATACATCTTAGGGTACTATTGGAAAAAGAAAAAATGGTTTCGTCCAGTATCAGAAGCACATGCAGTAACTACGGAATAAAGAAAATACAAAATTATTTTTTGATTTTTTTGTTGTTTTTCAGAATAAATATGTCCTATATGTTCAAATCCCCAGAGTCTCACTCTTTTGGTCATTTTGGTACAAACGTGCTCTTTATTTCAAGCTTTGAACCATTTCTGTACTGTACTGTATATAGTTTAGGAGATAATGGGAGTTATTTAAAAGATGGGGGAATTTTTACAAAAAGCCCTGGGTATTAAGTGGGTTTTAAGGGGTTACGCTGTTTTGGACATGGCCTTAGTGTTACTTCCATTGTCAGCATCCAAATTGCTTTCCAAATAAGGTCATGCAGCATATAGGCAGGCCTGTAAAATGTGACAATAATGTCACATTTACCATTAAACAACATACATTACATTGAAAATTCCCATTGCACCTATGCGACAACGTGTTTGGTTCAACTGAGTTTTATCATTATGTAGTGACCCTAACTAGTTCTCACACTAAGTTCAGTTTGTATACATTATCACCATAACTTGCAACCAATTCACGTACATGCCTACTGATTTCATTCTCAATGACCCTAATTAGTAAGATCTTCTACAGGTGCAAATGGGTGAATGAGCAACTGGGAGCATGTTTCTTAAATCCATTGTCTTTCGGTTCAAGAGTCCAAACACTGCTGTTGCTGCTGCTGCTGGGGCCCGGGGACTTTCTGAAGTTATTCTTCTGTTTGGAGGTATGCTTTCACAATTCTAAGTGGGCATCAAAGTGCTGTATCACAATGAGTTATAATATAATTCTATCTGGCCCTTAAGCAGCAGAGTTAGCTGTTAAACTGGGATTGGTGCAATCCACTCAAAGTTATCCCATTGCACATTGTTGTAAGGTTACGGCATTGCCTGTCTATTTGCCTGACTTTTGACAACCACCAACTGAGTTTGGCAATATTCCAGATTGTTGACGGTAATTTTGGCGATTCATTTCATTTATTATTTTTAATTTAGTAATTCCCATAGTACTGTGTTAAGCCTTGTTTTACTATTTATTGTTTTATTTATTTTCAGACATTTGTTTCTGATGTTTGAATTCCACAAGTGAACTAATGCAAGCCAGTGCATAAAAGATGGCATTGCAAAGTATTTAGAACATTTAATTTCTAACTTCCAACTATCATCAGTCCTCACAGCACTGCTAACTAATGGCTTTGTTTTATTTGTAGAGGTTTGAATCCCACAAGTGAACTAATGGAAGCCATTGCGTAACAGACAGCATTGTGAAATATGTAGAACATTTATTGTAATGCCCAATTTGTTTATTACTGTCATTTATTGCTTTATTTTGTTTGCAGATGTTTGAGTCCCGCAAGTGAACTAATGTGAGCCGATGTGTAAGAGACAGCATTGTGAATTATGAGATCGTGCCTGGCACCCAACTATTAAGTCCACATACAATTATATTCCCTGCTTGTTTCTAATGTATCTTTTTCTTTTCCAAGGTGCGTGTGTATCTGGCGTGCCCCGCCCCAGTTGTATCAGCCACTGTTTTCCTAGTTATTCACTGTGCCATGATTGTTCAAAAAGGGATTGTTTAAAAGCAGTTGTGAACTTTATAGCGCAAGGGTTGGATATTCTGCCCACCCAGTTTCGGGCAAAGTCATTTCTGGATCTCTATGGTGGTAAAGAACCTTGTGGTGAATGTAACTGTTTGTTTTAATGCCCATTCAAGTGCCGCCCACCTTGTGGACCAGAAAGTCATGTGTACCCTTCTCGTTCTCGCCTGTGGTCTCAGCTTCGGTGTGTCTGTCGGGGGATTTTCCTGCACCTGCGGTGTTGTAATGATATTAGATTTTTTCACTAATCTATCCATTTGATTTGCTGTGGCACTGGCTTTGCATGAGTATCATCTTCCCTCTATTTGTGTGCAGTATCCACATGCACACATTGCTGCTTCCACCAATGCCTCCACCAGAGCTTGAATGATACATGGTTTGTTGAAACCAGCGAAGCCTGGCATGTACCCACTTGGATCCTCATCATTATCCAGTGCATCCCCTCCAAAATATCAACCTACACCACTTGTCCCACTTCCATGAAGGGACAGTTCCTGTAGACGTGGCTGGGCCACCCGCAACAACAGAATTCCTGCCCAGATATCTGAGGCCTCTGGGTGTTTGGTGGTGCGACCGCTGGGATCAGGGACTGTGGGTAACACAAAAGGGGTTATGGGGAGATACAGTTGAGGCCAAATGTTTACATACACCTAGGCTAAAGACATTCAAACTCAGTATTTCACAACTCCACACATTTCATGTTACCATATATTTCTTTTGGCAAGTCAATTAGGGTATCTACTTTGTTCACATCAGAGGTCATTTTAAAACAATTGATTAGAGACAGATTTATTTCAGCTTTAATTCACTATATCAGAATTCCAATGGGTCAAAAGTTGACAGTCTCTTTAAACATTGATGTAATGACTTTTTTGAAGCTTCTGATTGACTAAATGTCATAATTAGAAGTTAATTGGTAGTTAATTGGCACCGGTGGCTGTATTTAAGGGTCTCCCTTTAGAGCCACTGCCTTTTTGCCCTTGATACCATGGGAAAATCCATGCAAATTAGCCAAGATCTCAAAAAAAACAATTGTGGACCTCCACAAGTCCTCCTTAGCAGCAATTTCCAAACAAATGAAGGTACCATGAGCATCTGTACAAACAATTGTATGCAAATATAAAAATCTTGGGACCACACAGATGCTGCATCGTTCAACAAGGAGGCACAAAGTAACTCCCAGGGCTGAACTAACTTTTGTCCAAAAGGTTCAACTGAACCCCAAGACAACAACAAAGGAACTGGTGAAGGAGTTGGAGGCATCAGGTACCAAAGTATCTACATCCACCATTAAGAGAATCCTACATCGCCATAGCCTGTAAGGCTGTCGTTCAAGGAGGAAGCCCCTACTCCAAGACCAGCATAAAAAAGCCAGAATGAATTTTGCAGGTGATAACCAGGACGAAGACCGAGCCTTTTGGAAGAGTGTTCTCTGGTCAGATGAAACAAAAACTGAACTTCTCGGCCATAATGATCAGCGCTATGTATAGAGAAAAGGGTGAGGCTTTTACTCCGAAGAACACCATCCCAACTGTGAAGCATGGGCGTGGCAGCATCATGTTGTCGCAGTGTTTTTCCTGGAAAAGGGACTGGTGCACTTCAGAAAATAGATGGCATCATGAAGGAGGAAGATTATCTCAGAATACACAAGCAACACCTCAAGACATCATCAAATTGGTGAATTGAACTGAAAAAGTGTGTCTGAGCAAGGAGGCCCACAAACCTGATTGAGTTACACCAGTTTTGTCAGGAGGAATTGCCAAACATTCCGGCAAAGTATTGTGAGAAGCTGGTGGACCCCAAGTGGTTGATTCAAGTTAAGCAATTAAAAGGCAATGCCACCAAATATTAACAAAGTGTATGTAAACTTTTGACCCACTGAAAATCTGATATAGTACATAGAAGCTGAAATAAATCTTTCTCTTAGCTATTATTTTGAAATTCCCTCTTATGGAAATAAAGTAGATAAACTAATTGACTTAACACAGGAAATGTATGGTAACATGAAATGTGTGGAGTTGTGAAAAATTGAGTTTGAATGTCTTTCGTCTAGGTCAGGGGTGGGCAAACTTTTTGACTCGCGGGCCACAATGGGTTTTCAAATTTGACAGAGGGGCCGGGCCAGGTGCATTTGGAGGGAGTGTTTGGGCCGGATATACTAAAGCATTAAATGTAGTGTGTGCAAACCTCATAGCACAGTAAGAACACTACAACCCAATTTATTAACTGTCTTTCAAATGTGAAAAATAGCCCTTATCAATTAATAAATTTGTCTCAAGGAATATGCAAGATATGACATTTACATACTATTTCGCAGATACTGGGATGAGGAAATGTAAATAGATTCAAATAACACACGCACTGTGATTTATCAAGATTGCGTCTGTTTTTAATAAGTTTCAATTTAAGGTGCAAAGTTAAAGAAATCAAAATTTATTGAAAAATGGAATCACTTTCAACATTCAAAACATATTATTACACAACGAAATACTCAAGCTCAATAATATCTACTTGTGTTAAACTCCGCAAAATCATAAATGGATTGTCTTGACCGCGCGCTCTACAAACTCGCTACGGAAGACCTCGCCTTCATGCGCAAACAGTACACGTGTATTGTTGCCAAGCACACAGACATGGGCTGTATTAAATATCCTACCTGTAGCTGAAAATTTAAATTAAGAGCGATGTGCGGCGTGTTAATTGAGCTACTGTACCGGTGCTGTGCGTAAATACGCATTGCTCTTAATTAAAAGACGCACTTCCAAACTTTCCAAATGCATTTTTTCAAAACACAGAAGAAAAACTCACCATTTCAGTGGGAACAGTGTTGTTGGTCTCCCTTTTTTGCCAGTGCATCAAAGTCTGGAGTTAGTTTTGTTGTGGCAATTCTCAGGACAGATCTGAGGTGTTGGTCAGTTAACTTGGATCTGTGATGGGCTTTGTTGATTTTCATGACGCTAAACGTCTGTTCACACACGTAAGTCGAGCCAAACAACACCAGCATCTTCTGCGCCGTCCTCCGGAGGTTTGGAAACGCGGTCTCGTTAAGTGAAGCGTAAAAGTCATTCAGTTTAAGAGACTTGAACTTCTCCTTTGAGACGGAGTCAGACTGAAGATCGATCAGTTCTAATTGCAGCTCCTGCGGTGCTAATTCGGGGTCTTGTGACAGGGGACAGGACACCAGTTGAAGTGACTTGTCAATTTTTTCAAAATCACAGAACCGACGGCAAAATTCTCTGTGCAGATCATCCAGCGATTTGCAGTATTTCTTCGCATTTCGGGCGGCCTCTTTCTGCACGGCTAGTGTGGGGAAATGTGCGAAAGATTTGTTTGACATTTGCCTGGAGAATAAAACCAGCTTGGATTTGAAGGCTCTCACATTTGTGTACATGTCGTGCGCAAACTGATCTTTACCCTGTAGCTTCACGTTCAGCTCATTCATGTGTGAAAATATGTCCACAGCAAACGCAAAGTCACAAAGCCAGTTTGTGTCGCTCAGCTCGGGAAATTCTTCGGATTTCCCCATTAAATTAAAAAATGAGCGAATCTCGTCTTTGAGCTCCCAGACTCGTTGAAACACTTTCCCCAAACTTAACCAGCGAACGCGAGAGTGGTAAAGTAGGTCCTGGTGATCCGCATTAGTTTCTTCCAGAAACGTAATGAACTGACGATGATTAAGTCCCTTTGCTCGTATGAAGTTAACAAGTTTTACAACTGGATCCACGACGTGATTAAGCTGCAATACAGACTTACACAGAGACTCCTGATGAATGATGCAGTGAAGTAAAATAACATTCTGGTCAGGGTTTTCTTCTTTCACTTTATCCTGGATTCTTTTCAGCAGCCCGATGTTTTTTCCAGTTAAATTTGGCGATCCATCCGTGGTGACATTGGCAAGTTTACTCCAAGGTAGCTTCATTCTCTCGATGACAGCAGACACCTGTTCATATAAGTCCTCTCCTCGCGTTTTCCCTTTCAGTGATTCCATGCTCAAAAGCTCTTCCGTTATCTCAAAACTGTCGTTAATCCCTCGGATAAAAATTAGGAGCTGAGCAGTGTCTTTTATGTCGTTACTTTCATCCAGTGCTAGTGAATATAACTTAAAGGACTCCGCCTTTTTGTTTAACTCGCTGACTATATCTTCGTCAATCAGTTCCACGCGACGAGTCACTGTCCTGCGTGCTAAACTAATTTTTTCAAACTTGGCTTTGCTCTCCGGACACAAGAGACCTGCTGTCTCTACCATGCACTCTTTCAAAAACTCGCCTTCGGAGAAAGGCTTGCTAGCCTTTGCTAATTTGAATGCCAGCAAATAACTTGCCTTGGTACTTGACTCTTGAATTGCAGTTTGTCGGTGAAAAAAGTTCTGTTGATTCTGTAAATTAGCTGCCAACCTCTGAGCAGTAGCCGCCCGTTCTTGTGTTGACTGCTTGCTAGCATAGTTTGCATGTTTCGTGGCAAAGTGACGGCTGATATTGTACTCTTTGAAAACCGCAACAGCTTCTTGGCATATCAGACATACAGCCTTTGATCGGACTTCAGTGAAGAAGTATTTTGTTGTCCACTCCTTATTAAACACTCGGCATTCGCTGTCCACTTTCCTTCTCTTTGGTCCGCTCATTTTTACAGAAGGGCTTAATGGTGACGTGAAACGAAGTGAAAATTAAAGTGAAATAAAGAGAAATACGCGCCACTCCAACAACGGTCAATGTGTTTCGAGTGCGCCATCTATTGGGGAAAGGTGGGCATTGCAGGGAAAGGGGAAAAAAGAAGGTTTTTACTATAATTTGGACAAGTTCGGCGGGCCGGATTAAAAAGCCTAACGGGCCGTACGTGGCCCGCGGGCCGTAGTTTGCCCATGTCTGGTCTAGGTGTATGCAAACTTTTGGCATCAACTGTAAGGTAGAGAGAGGAGTAGAGGATGTTTTCCGCACTACCAACAAGGATCCCCCTGGTGGTCATCTTCTGGGCACCAGAACCAGACGAGAAGCCCAGTGTTCCCTTGGGGTGGGGGCTGGTATTGGTGAGCAAGGTTGGAGGGCATTGAGGTGATCCTTCACCAGGTCAATGGTGGCATCCAGCAAAGTTAGTCTATGGCAGCACACCCAGTTGGCAGTGGCTGTCGGCAGGCTCAGAACAAACTGCTTGAGCGTCACCTGCTCAACAAACTCCACTGTTCAGTGCACTGCTGGCTGAAACCATCAGTTAGCGGCATCTTGCTGTTCCAAACCAAATGGGTGGCCGGCATCCTCATATTAAAGAGCCCTGAAGCGACGATAGTAGTCTCCTAGTGTTAGTCCCATTTGATTCCCATCCCCTTCAACAGCTTTGAAATTTCTGTCTAACACCGGGGTAGGAAAGCTGCTTGCCGGCCACAACAAAGGTTACACAAACAGTCAAAAATAATAAAGTTTTAAATCCTTAAAGGAACCAATCTGCAGTTTTCCTCCGTTAGACCGCATTGGCAGGAAACGAGTAGAAAGAAGACAGGTCAGGTGGAAGTGCTTCTCCCAGTCCGTCTGCACACACATAATTTGTCCTTTACCACTAACTCTACCACACCCTCTCTTATACCCATCCCTGCCGATTAGCAACACTGCTCAGGTGTTCACAACGAGGGTGGGGCTGTCCACAAGGGTGCCTGGAGCCAAGTGGTCAGGTAACATCTGCCATCCAAGACCACATCCCTTGCTCTGTCACAGCATATAATGCATATTAGCTTAAACTGTTAAACAGATTCAATTATTTATTACTTTGCTTTTAAAGAAACATCTTTGTAACAAATGTCAAAAAATACTTTAAGCTTTAATACTTTAAGCTTCGACACAATTACTCCACAAGGCAATATAGTCAGATAGTCATCTCCACCTACCGGAAAGCAAAACAAATTCAAAGCAGCAAACTCTTTTTTTTTTGTTGTTATTTTGTCCGAGCAATAGCAAGCTGGAACTCCTTACCAAATCTGCAAACTCTAGAAAATACAAAAAAACTGTTTTAAGAAACTATGAAGCCATCAGGCTTTGTCTCAAAATTCATTGGATTGTTCATTGGATAGTCACTTAATTTTCACAAGATGTGCTGTAATGTGCAATAATGTAGTCTACAAATTAGGCTAAATATGCAAGTCGAACTGGTTAACCATAGTAAACCTGTGCATAAATAACTAGACGAACTTTAAATACTAGGGAGAAAGTGCAAACAGAAAAATAAAGGTCTAAAACTAAATGTTTTATGTTTGTATAAAATTTTAACAGAAAGTTCGTAAACATCTTTTGTGAGAATGAAGCCATAATCGTTTACTTACTCAATAGAAAAGTTTATCCCCTGCAAAGTAAAGTTTTTTAAGTCCTTTTTTGCATACGTCAAATTTTGACAAATGTCTCCTGATTTTGAAATTGTCAACTGCCATTTACCCTGGAGACTGCTATGCCATTCTATCAATATAAGGGACACTCACCTGAAAACAAGTACAAATAACAATACATATATAGTACAAATCAAATACATAGTAATAAATCAAATAAATTTTGTGTCTAGATTTAGACCAAGCTGACCTAGATTTCAGTCCAGGCTCCTAGATTCTGGAACAGTCTCTCTGATAAGATGAAAGATGCCATGCTTCTCTTTTAAGCTCTCTTGAGCTGCTTACATGAAAAGTAATGTGCTACAGTGTATGTAAAGTTTTATTACTATTATTATTATTATTATTATTATTATTAGAAAAATAAGCTAAACAATTGTCAGTATATGAAACTACTCAAAGTAAAACTATGATGCAGTCAGGGTAAATGTAGGTGTAGTGCAAAACTGAAACAAAAGAACAAATGTATGGAAAAGGTGCTGGCAACAGGGAGAGCAATGGTCAAACTCCGGAGGGGCAGTCCACATAGGCTCACCAAAGCAATCAATTGGGACACTCACACCTAGGAAAAATTACAATAAATGAGTACCCAGGCAGAGCCAGAAAGGGCAGGGTCGTAATAGTAGATACAGTACTTTTGTGTCTGTCCAGCTCTTTTGCTTTTGGCTGCTTTGGAGTTAGGCAGAAAGTTTCCCATATAACAGACACAGGTTACTACTAGCTAGCTAGCAGGCTATCTATTTAATTGTATTTATTAGAGCATTAGCTTTTTTCCATTAGCAAAACAATATCAAGCTGTAGGCAATACTTATAATCATGAAATCTGACAGTAGAGGTGATTCCTCTCTCATAATAAATTATGGCTAGTTTGTCATCAAAGCATGGAGAGATATTGGCTTGGTAGCAAGCTAGCTAGTGAGTATTGGGCTTATAGCCAAAATGGTCTAATGGTGTTAAAATGATGATGCTGCCCAACTCAAATAGCTAATACTAATATACAAACACACACACACACACACACACATATAACATGCAAAAAATACAAAGCTTTGACTTCTTGTATTTGTTTTTACAACTACTCTTTTATGCTCCTGTCAACAGCATAATTGGGTTAGACAATCTGGACTATGATATTTATGTCAAAATCAACTCCTGTGCATCTGTGAACCTTGAAGAGTAGCCATGAGGGATTATGATTCTCTTCGGCCATACCACACATTTCATGATGTCTGATAAAAATTGTGATTCAAAGAGCTGGCTTTGAGCAACACTCTGTCAACAGTCTGTCACCATTGCTTATCCTGAGCGATGTTGTTTCCAATGCGATTTCTCAGTTTATCAGTTTGTGGGTAAGACTAGTTTTGAGTCAGTGCTTAACATTGCCTGTGTATACTCCTTGTAGAAGCAAGCTACTTCCCGCTGATTTTAATTTGAAGAAACACTTCTATAAATCTTGCCAAAGGACCCTATCGCCTGCTGGGCATTTAATTCCCCTTGACAGTGACATGCTGAAATGCACAATATAGGCTTTGACCAGCCAGATGAATCCGCACACAACAGTTAATCATTAATCCCACCTTGCTCTCTTTCTCGCTGCATGTGTGCCCCTTGTTGCGTGTCAGATATGTTGGGAAGGTTCCGTTTTTGTAGACTCAGCTGTTCTCAATCATGGATGAGATTCAGCCTTTGAGGCTATGAATGTATCTAGTATAGAATGAAGAATAATCTCATTGGTTTCCCTCATGATTTCCAGATACAATACTCCATTTATCCCTGTGTCTGTATGAGTATCAAGAAATTGTCTATTTACTAAATGTTAGAGAATACCACATAGGAAAATGGTTTTGTTTAAAGTTTTGAATTTTTAATGACAATGATTGGGAAACATTAAAAATATAAATTGAATGATGACCGTTCATAACTACTACATAAATCTTGTGTAGAAAAATAAACCATTCAAGTTGAGAAGCAAATTGTAATGTTGGTCAATGGAAATACTATAAGCCATGAGAAAGCCTCTGTCCACAGCCATGCATAATTAATGTGCTAAATATGAGATGGATGAGTGAGTGTTGTGGAAATGTATTGACATTTCTGAAAATCCTGAAATTTCTGTTAGCCATGTTGCATTCTCTACTACCAGGATGCAGCAATTATGCATGAAACATGTTCCTGTAACTTCTTGCACACAGACTGCATGTGAACAACCAGGGGTAGACTTGCAGTGTTTGTGCTACTTTATCACAGAAAATGTGATACTTGGAAATTACATAACAGTGAACATTACATATTTGGTAATATATTTTTACTTATGATGTTATATACTTAAATTATTATTTTTTAAATGTGATTAAACCTGCACATGACATTAATGTTCAGGCAATAGATAGTTCACATTAAAATCAAGGTACTCTTAAACTCGCAAAAAATGTAATGATCGAGAAGCATCTGCGGTAAGATGCCTTAGGAGCATGTTTTTGCTGACATATATCAGGATTTCAGAACATATCATTTCACATTAACTTAGTTTGTGCTCTTGTCAAACAGTCCAAAAGACTAAGTCTTTTAATAAGGTGCGTAAGCTAAATGCATATAAGATGAGATATAGAAAATGCTTGCACACTGATACTACACAAAACGAATGTCCACACTGAGGTTTAAGGATGCAAAAATCTTCTCAAATATTTAATGGTCCATAGTGCTGTACAAAACAAATGTGCCACCAAAAAGGTGTAGGGTGAGGAAAAAGAAAGAAACGTTTCGGTAAAATACCTTCTTCAGTCTGCCATAAAGAGGGCAGAGCACACACCTGAGTCCACACCTGGGCACGTCCAGTCAGTCCCTCATTCTGAGAGAACGCTGGAGGTTGGTCTGGGTCTTCAACAGGCTCAGGTGCATCATGAGCATCATCACGGAGAGGTACATTGTGCCTGTTAGCAATGTTGTGCAGGACAATACAGGCAAGTATTATGTGGTTTCACTCGCAAGTAATTAAGGCATGTAAAGCGCCTCTTCAGAACTCCATTTAAATTCTCAATTGCACATCTTGTTCAAAATATCCACAATGTATTTGTGAATAATGTATATTTGTTTGTTTTTATTTATTTGTTGTGAGTCAGATGAGGGGTCTGACTGTTTAAAAGAAATTGAAAATGGAAGGGGATGTTTGTATTGTTTTATTGTGCTGTTTTCTGTCTCCAATCCAATCCAATGTTGCTTTGAAAAACCGGCACAAAAGTAAGATGGATTACCTGATCCTGTATAGCAAAACATGGGATTTCCAAATCCGGATCATTCTGATCCAGATTAAATTTTTTGAACAACTGGGCCCAGGGGTAGAAACCTGTCACTTGGGTAAGGCGTCCAGAGGCTGGAGATGGGTTATATGTGTCCGCTCTAACCAGGAAGTCCATAATGTTTCTGGGTCTGTAGTGACAAAACAGAGGTGGTTGAGCAAATAGTCTTAGACATACAAGATCTGAGCTCAGTACATGCCAGTGTTTTTTAATGATCTCTTTTATCTCCTGGCTCATAGAGGAATAAGTAGTGGCACAAGTAACAGAGCATTGTTTTTCTCTGCTGTGTCCTGGTCCATCGATGTCTGTATAGCGTACCTTATTGAAGGCTGTGTCCAACCATGATCTGGGATAGGAACGAGTAAGGAAACGATCATACATGTCTTTAGCCTTCTGCTCAAAGTCCGAGGTGCTGGAGCAAATACATCTCAATCTCAAAAACTGTGAGTATGGAAGGCCCCTCTTTAAGGGAGTATGATCTGTTATTGTTATGCCTCTTAACATTAGATTGTAATATCTGATTTGACTATATTGTATTTTCTTGGCCCTGTACCTTTAAGTATCTGGTAAGTGTTAACCCTGCCCCCTATAAATAGGAAGGTAGCTTACCAAAACGTTTCTTTATTTTTCCTCACCCTACACCTTTTTGGTGGCACATTTGTTTTGTACAGCACTATGGACCATTAAATATTTGAGAAGATTTTTTCATCCTTAAACCTCAGTGTGGACATTCCCTTTGTTTAATATCAGTGTGTGAGCATTTTCTATATCTCACATTAACTTAGAACACATGAAAGGCTGTTGCTGTATAAACATATGCTTCTGTAGTAAAGAAAAAAGAACATTTTCAGTGCCTAAAGAGTCTTACCCAGACAAGTGAGACAAGAGTGAGGGGAGATGATACCATGACTGCATTACAAAATGAATCGGAAAAAATGCTCTCAAGATAATGTCATGGCTTTAATGTGAAGGTCTCCTGTTAAATCAAGTATTTCCAAATTTACTTGAAAGAATGACAAGATTTTAAATATTTATGGGGATTCTTTTCTCTCTTTTGCCTTGACTAGCAAATTACTTTTCTCTGACATGTATTGATATGATAATGTTGATTTCGATAGGCGCTGGGGAAAGAGTCTGTGGCCCCTGGGGCTGGTTCTGGCACTTGTTACCTTGTTCACATTTACATTTTGAACCTCTGCTCTCTTTATGTGCCAAGATCTGCCAAAACTTGTCAGCCACATTCTGACAAGAGGGCAGATTTGACTGATGCCAGCAAAAGATACAGGGGGGAGAAAAATGTAACTGTGTTTTTCCTCTCATCTCCTGCACTATTGACTACCTTGATCTCAATTCACAGAAAACATCTTCCAAAATGGAAATTAACAACAACAAGCTGCATTAAAAACATTCCAGGGCAAACATTCCAGGGCTGCCTACTGTCACTTTCCATTGCAAACATAAACAGCTGGTAAAAAGGAATGTCATTTTCCGAGATCTTATTTCACTCTAGCTGAATCTCAGTTACTTTTTTCTTGCTATTATATAATGATGACAGACAGATCAGGGTCCCCCCATAAACACCTCTAACCATTATATTGTTGAATTGTTTTTGGAATTTCTTTTTTCCATCTTTCCAATTCTTCAGACTAAAGTGATTTTCAGACTGAAGCTGGGAAAAAAAATAGCCTGTCAGGCAACTTTATTCAGTCTTGTGCTTGTACTGCATCACACATGGCTGCAAATTGCCACAAACTACCACTTTCCGCAAGGGTATATGGGGAGCTTTGTTAAAAATAGATACTGTATTCTTTTTACCTTGGATTCTTCCTTTCCTTTTGATAAAGATAATATAATCTCAGTGCTCACTTGTTCAAAATCAAAAAAAAAAAAACAGTTCCTTAATAATTCTAAAGGAAGAATGGGCTATTCAGATAGTATTGATATGTTTTGTTTTTTTTTGCTAAATTCAGTGCATTCATACTGTTGGGCTACCTTATTTTAATGTGGGTAAAAGTGAATTTGATTAGCAGCACTGAATGCTCAGTTACTAAGAAGGGCTGAAAATAAGGAGGTCAAGGTGTCCTATAAGTTCCCCACTGCCACAGAGGACGGATACAATTTGAGACCTGTCCAGTTTGAAATCATGCACAAGACCTGGACTGATATTAAAAAGGAAAGTAACCTTTCTAAAGATAAAATACATCCCAGGGTTTATGCATTTTAATCACATCTGAAATATGTCATGTGCAGGGGCTGTTTTAGTGATTTGGAGGCCCCAGGCAAAGACCAATGTGAGGCCCTTCTCCATTTTGCTTAACGCAACCATAGCTAGTGAACAAAAACTATTTGGAGGCAGATCTTTTCAGTTAACAAAGCCACAGAACTAAAGGACAGACCAAATGAGGATTCTAACTGAAGAACTTCAAATTACCTTCAGTCAGTTAGAAGAAGACAATATGGCAAGAAAAAGATTATAAGTATAGAATTATAATAATATAATTCTTCCAAGACAAAAGTATAGTACATGCTTTTTGATAAAGCATTTGAACATCCACTATTCTTTAGGGGTAAAAGTCTTGGTCCGAGCGGGTGTCTGGTTTGTGGTGGGCTGCTGCTGTCTGTCTGTGTTGCCTCTGACACTTTCCTCCCACACTGTAGCTGGTTCACCGCAACCAGCAGATCAGTAACACTAGAAGTTGTAGTAGGTGCGGTGGGTGCACAACAGGCTGAGGCAGCAGTAAGGCTACTAACGTTAGCTAGCTCAGCTTCTTCAACTAACGTTACACCTGTTGTAACGTCAGCTAGAGTGGGAGCACCTATTATCAACCAACTTCGTTCGACAGACGACAGAAAACGTAAACTTTGCAACTATATATGAAAAAATAGGCAAAATATCGGTAACAACCTGTACCTAGGTATATAGGAAAAATGTCCTCGTTATCCTCCAGTGGTTATTTTTTTTAAAGTACTTTCGCGATTTTTTTATGTGCCGGCAAATAACTCAGAGGTGGTCCAGCGCTAGCTTTTGGTTGCTAAGGGGACATGTATCAACCACCCCATATAAACAAATGGAATTTAGATTTGCTAGCATACTGTATATGTGTCCTGTCTTGTGTATTTGAGGTTAATATGAGAAAGGGTGGTCGCTATCAGCATGTCTAGGAATCCATACATATTCACTGTTGTAACTCAAGTCACAGGATGTAAAATAGCCGTTAGGAAAGCAGTTTGAAATTATGAAGCAACGTCTGCGCTATTGGATTTAATGGGTCGCGATGAGATAATTCAGAGTGTGTTGCTTGTCTTAAAGTTGATATAGTAAATAAGGCTGTATTAATGTTACTAAATGTATATGTATGAAATTGTTTTTTTACATTTAGACAATTTATTATGTGTATATTTACAGGACTTACATTTAAACAGGTAACAATGTCCAGTTCTATACGAAGTAAATACACTAGTGGTTGGGGTGGTCGATAATAGGTGCTCTCACTCTACTTGTTGCTCCTCCGTCGTGGAGTCTCTGGCTGTTTTATTAAAGAATTTTGTCAGTTTAGGCAAACTTTCCTTAAACTGGGCTTCTTCCTTCCTCTTTCTCTTCTCAAATCCATTTTGAAAATGCTTCATGGTAACATAGTGACTCTCTGCCTCTGATGGCAACTCGAATTTCCACGTCATTGATTAGGCGCAAATGCAGGGAAGTCAAGGTGGAATAGTCCATTCAATGTGAAATGTGGGTGATAAATATTGGCAAATATAGATATTTGATTGGATAGGCCCACATTTACATGTAGATAGATTTATTTTTATCTATTACACATTATCATTCGTTTGGAGTGACAAGAAAGGAAAAATATTTAATAAATAAAAAAAATAAAAAAAAGGGAACAAATTCACGAGACCCCTTTCGCGGACGAGGCCCCAAGCGATTGCCTACCTATGACCAATGGTAAAACCGCCTATGGTTATGTGCAGGGATCTTACTCAAATGTTTTTATTTGAACATCATTATATAAACCTGCTTATTCATTGCTAACATTTTTTTATATAAATAAGCACAATGTAACATCAGAAGGAAGTAGACAATTACAGTTTATTAAGCTGCTTATTATTACTTGGATAATAGTGAGCATTAAACAGTAACATTAAAGTCTCATTGACAACATTAAAACACATCAAACAAGAAACCTTAAAGTCACATTGACATAAAAACCCACACAACTACCAAAATTAGACTAAGTCTCATGTCTTAGCACTATTGCTAAATAATACAATGTGGGAGAGTCAATAATGTTTGATATAAAGAAATACCAGAGCAAAATTACCTTTTCAACAACTGACCTCATTTCATAATTTGGTTTCATCAATTCCTGTGCCTGACAGGTTAGCATGCATGTGGTAATGCAGCATGACTGAATGTTAAAAGTCAGAAGGCTGACTACTGAGGCTCACTGCTTATACCCTATTTGTATTATGATATGATTGGTCAGTTTTTACAACTTTTGGTAAAATACAAAACTACTACACAACAAACAACAACAAAGTTTGACTTGCTTATCTAAATATTGGGCAGGACATCTTGGACTATAGCTAGCCAAACAGAGTATAAGACTGCTTTCAGGATAATTTTGTACAGTAGCACATAGTCAATGGTTGATATGCCTAATGCAAAGGTGAATCCTCAAGTCTTCATTCACTGCTGCCTCAACATGATTATTAATCTTAGTGAAAGATCTTAATATCATACTTCTGTTTTTGGTACCAGAAGCTGAGGTGATATTCATCATGTGAATGGTGGCAATTTAAATAATAGAATTCACATAAGGTTTTGTTAGGTAGTGTTTAATGTTAAAAGCCAGTGAATAATGTTTATATTCCACGTTGACCTTTACATTACAATACTACACTGCCACACAGCACGTGCAAGTAGGTGTTTTGCACCGTTATGCTGTGTATTCCACCTTCTGCATTACATGCTAGTTAATTCTGGTTTTCGTTGAATCATATTTTTATCATTAGAAAAAAAAAACATGAAACAAAGTCAAGGAAAATATTGATTGAATCCAGGCCAGTGTGGTGGAACAAGGCAAATCAGACAGAAAAGGTACTGGAAATAAACTATATTTGTGACACGCTTTGGTATTTTACAGCATTGATCTATCAATTACAATCTCATCATAAGCACATCACAATATTTCAATAACATATAGATATACTGCATACTAGTGTGTGTTTAAAAAAATGAAAACCAATTGGCCATGCTGTATAGCACACACCTGAGGAAACTAATTAAGTTCTCTTTACAAACTAAATAAAAATCTAGTTGTCTTTAACATTGTCTTTAGTGTTGCATTTTTGTTCTTGCACAACACTTTGAATGATAAATGAAATGAACAACAAATGCATAAGAAAAACATCTTAAGCTAACAGCAGTATCTGAAGACAAAGCATGTTCCCTCAAGTAGCCTAAAGGAAACTCCTGTAAAAATTACTGCTTATTTACGACTCCATATATGGAATGTTTTTCATATTTCCCTCCATTTGCACTCCCTGGAAACAGCCTCTCCAGACTGACTATGCCCAGTGATATATATTTGGAGAGGACAGATAGGGCCAAATGTGTTCCCCCCTGCCTCCACAGCTGCAAGAAAGCAGATGTTTACCACTGTAATTAGTGTCTTCAATTCATGCATCTTGTCCAGATCAGGAATATGTTGTGACATGAGTACCTGCTGTGAGTTTTTATTTACAATATTAATATCAATATTTTTCAGTCCATGATTAAAAATGGATGGGTGCAGCTTAATAGCCCCAATTCATTTTTAAAGTGTTTTGTGATATACTATGGGGCTCAGATGTTGCTAATTCTTTATGACTGGATATCAAAATATGTTTTAAACATCCATAATAAAAACCAGACTTACAAAATTGCAGAAATTTTCTGAATGGGAAATTATCAGGTATTTATGGGAATCAAAGGATTATTCAAAAATCTAAAGGAATTCATATGTTCTTTTCCCTCTGAGCCTCTTTTATTAAAGTATGTAAACAAAAATATATTGAATAAAATAAAAATTTTATTTATTAAATGATATGTTCATTTTCATCAATGACCATGATTAGCACTTTTTGTACGCCGCTTTGGATAAAAGCATCTGCTAAATAAGTGTAATGTAATGTGTTGATGGAGGACCAAAATTAAAAATAAATAAATGATTCAATAAATGAATGAATGAATGAATGAATAAATATAAATGAAAAATAGATCACATCTGACATAAATGGGTATTTCTGCATTTATTAGGGGGCCAAGCACCAAGTAGGACCCCTATTGTTTTTGCTAGGATTATTATCACGGGGCCAATCACCAAGGTTGTGCAGAACCCCCATTGTTCTTCTAGGATTATTATTAGGGGACTAAGCACCAAGGATGCATAGGACCCATATTGTTTTTGCTAGGATTATTATTAGGGGGTCAGTCACCAAGGGTGTGTAGGACCCCTATTGTTTTTGCTAAGATTCTTCTTATTTTTCTTCTGTGCCTCCCTATATTGGTACCCCTTTTCAATACTTTTTTTCCAGGCATATTCGGTATTGCTGCCAATTTATTATGCATTTCACGCATGCAACTGGCACTCTAGGTGGCGCCACAGTGCCACCTGCAAAATTGCAACTCTGAAAAGATTATTATTACGGCCACACCGTTTGATGTACATCCACTAGATTGTTTTCCATGTCTACCACCTCATTTTAAACCAATAATATCATTAAAATCTCCCCCCTTTTTTTTTTGATTTTCTGCCGTTTTGAATTCTGAAAATGAACTTTTTCGAACTGTTTTGTTCTTCTCTTAGAATGTACAAATTGAAAAAAGACCCATGCAAATCATGTTTCTCTCATTTCATAAACCTATGACCCATGGTGGCGCTACAGAACCACTTCAAAATTGTATTATTAAAATCATTATTGCAGATATGCCCTTACATGCAATAAACACCAAATATGCTATGTAAGATATTTGGATAAGGTTCATAGTCCATGACAAAGTATAAGTAGACTGCATTCCTTCTCTTACACTCCCCCTCTTATTCTCAATAATCGCCATAAGTTGGACTAAATGCAGGCTAGAGCTACAATGCATGCACAAACACTGTAATCAACAACACTGTAAGCAGCTGTCACTGTGCATGCATTACTGGTGTGTGTTGCTTATCCAAATTTGTTCGAACCCAGGGAACATATAAGTTGTAATCTGATATGTTCCCTGGGTTTGAATAAATTTGAGTATTGTACCTTATCAAACTTGTGTTTTTTTTTTAGTTGTTCCAATGACCTTGATATGCACTTTTGTACTTCGCTTTGGATAAAAGCATCTTCTAAATAAATGCAATGTAATATAATCCAGAGCCTACAGTATGTTTCTCATTTTGGGGTAGCGTGCTTTACTTGCATTTCACATTACATGACCACTTATGGGTGAGAACAGGACAGGCAGAAAGGCAAGGATGACCTGGTTCTCCACCAAAATGAAGGCCATATATGTGCATGTGCCAGGCTGGGATTAAAAAAGGACTGAACCTTTCACATTGCTTGTCTCCCTCTCCCGTTGAGGCATGTAGTGTGACTTAACTGTTACAAAATTTTGTTTATATTTTTTGCAGACATTTCAGAAAAATACAAATTGCACTCAGTGCTCTGTAGTTCACCCTTAGTACTTAGCCCCCGACATCGCTGCTTGCAGCTGTAATTTATTTCTGTATTTATTAATTGATTCATAAACGTGTTTGCACACATGCCAAATCTGCCCAATCTTTGCCCATTTAGAGGGTACCTTATTTAAAGCTTTATAACTCAAGATGTGAGCATCACAGAGCCTTGAAATGCCCACATCAAAGCGACTCATTCGACTACGCCTCATACCACAGCTGTCCTGTTACAGCACTGGCTGACTGTAAATTTGAAACATGCAAATTTCAATAAAACAGAGGTTGCCGTTGTTTCACTCTCCGTTCAATTTTCCTCTCCCTGGACTGGCCACCCTTCTCCCATCTCCCTCTCGCATGAGTCCACACGCCAGGAAGAGTTCGCAATGCCTGCACCCAAGCAAGTTGCGTATACCCTCGGCTACTGGCTGCAGGAGGAACAAGGCGCTTCAAAGTGCTCCTATGATTACCCGTGGTTGAATAACCAAGAGAGCCACGCACAACCAGCGTATCCTGCTGAGCAAGTCCCACGAGGCAAGCTGCCTGCGACAAGGATCAAGCTGCGTGTCTTAGAACCAGAAAAGGGCGAACGGCTTCTCCTTTTCCACAAACTCCCACAGACTTTGCACTTAAAACCAAGAAGTGTTTCAACATCCAACCCAAAGCAAAGGACTCAAGTAAGGCTGTAACTCTGGGCATAGTATAATTAGCAGCGGGCTGAATGTAGTTCATACATTAATTGCTCCTACAACCAACCAAGTATGAGTTGAAAACAGAAACGCTTTGTTTTAGTTTCATTAGCAGATGATGCACGACAACCAGGGGTTAAATTGGGGGTGAACGTGGGTGGACGGTGTCCACCCACCTTTGGTAAATAAATAAATAATTTTGACCGGCAGTTTTACAAATAACTATGACAATTCAGTCCATTTTTCGTAGGCTCCAGTCCATGTGTTCTCTCTAGCCAGTTACTCGCTCAACCAATCAAAAATCCGAAGAAAAAAAACTCAGGGAGAACAGTCGTTTATATAGACAGGAACAGAAAGAAAAATAACGTTGATTGTCTTGATTGTTTGGAAGCGGGCGCAGTAGGTAATTTCATTAACATATAATTTCATCTATGCAACATTTTAAAGAGAGATGAATAAACAGCCCCCACGAACGCTGGCTATTATTAACAGCAACTTTGATTGCTTGAGCAAAATCAGCAGGTTGCTGGTCAGCAGCTAAGCTAGGATTGAATATTTCCCACATAGCCTACATAATGTTTTATTCAGCGGCGACTGGCAAGCTGAAAATCGGTGGGGCTCAAAACTTTCCTTTAAACTAATCATTGACCTCAACCTGTTTTCATTAGTAATTTTCCTTTATAATCAAGAGTGCCAACGATCGGATTAATCAAATGGCAAGTAGCCTAACATACAGCGTCCTCATACCGTGTTTTAATCACCAAGTAGTCTACACTTAACAAACAAGATACACCAGTCTGTTATCTACCGTGTTAGCTTTCAGAATAACCCAGCAAAAACAAAACCTGCACTTCAATTTTGTTTACAACCTACGCATTGCTGATATTTTCCATGAATACGAGTGCGGAGAAAGAAGTGCATGTATCTGTAAACAATGTTGATTAAAAATGTGCACAATTTTCATACTGCAAATGAAAATAAATGTAGGCTATAAGGCCTAGGCTACTCGCTAAAACTGCCTATTTGGGGAGAGCTGGCTATATATGATAGTATTGAGTAGCCTATTTTGTGGATTAATTGTATTGATACTCAATGACAATCGGCGGAAGATTCCTCCACTGCTTAGTGATTAAAATGGATTTTTCTAAATCACATTTATCATTTAATCTCCCTAACACAAAGCAAAGAAGCTGTGTCCCTTTCCAATGGATTAGTCAGATGTTTGCATGCTTGTTAATCACTGAAAATTAATTAAAACAGTTTGAGATCAATGATTAGTTTAAGGGAAAGTTTTGCGCCTCACCAGTTTAAGAAAGATGGATAAAGGAGGAAGAAACTGAGGACAAGAGGAGGATGACCGATTTTCGTGGGTAAAAAAAATTCTCAGCATTAATGACACTCAATAAACTTGAAATATATTATGTAAAAGCTTGCATCAATAGTATACATTCTTTTTAAAACATTGTTTTCCTTAATTACAAATGTGCACAATACATTAAAGATACAACTGTTTTGAGCTGAGACATTCATTGTACCTTTTTTCACCCGCCTCCCACCAGATCTCAGGGTCCAAGCAAATTATAACCTTTGCAAATACGTAAGGATTTGACATTTTATACATCCAATCATATAACGCAACCGATTTAAGGTGGACTGGAAATTTTGAATCGGGAGCCAACTTCAGCATCGTTCATCCTCAGTGGTTTGGTGGTGTGTTTGGGCATGGCTGTCTCGTGGTGGAGCATTTGTAGTGACAGGTCTACCACATGCGTTTGCAAGTGTTTCAATAAATGTGTCACTGTCTAAAAGTGTTTGGACAAGTTCTCTGGCTCTGTCACCCATTGCGTACCATTAAAAAATAAGGGCGAAGCACGTTCACCACAAAGCATACAGTAGCTGAAATTAAAAGCGAAGTTCATTCAGAAACAGCACGGCTCACATTAACAAACCCGGCAAACCCCAGGAAGACCCATAAGAAGCGGACCAAATATGTGCCTGTATTAAAATCGGAGAGCTAGCGACATTTCACTGCCTCACTTGTTATATTCACATCAAAATTCTTACAGAATATAATAATATAATTTTCAGTCTCAATACAATTAAAAATTAATTTGGATTGCACTGATTATGTCTTAATAAAGACCCAATGGGATGCCCAAATATATGCCTGTTCCGAATGATATATATATATATATATATATATATATAGTTTTCAAATGGTAAATGGTAAATGGACTGCATTTATATACAATTGATGCCTCTCATTCGCCAGAGCAGTTAGGGGTTAGGGGTCTTGCTCAAGGACACTTCGACATGCCCAGGGCGGGGTTTGAACCAGCAACCCTCCGACTGCCAGACAATCGGTCTTACCTCCTGAGCTATGTCGCCCCTGTATATATCAGTATATATCATCAATGTACATATCAGAAATTATGTATATATATATATATATATATCGGTTTTGATGTATAAATATCAAATATGATGTATATTTATCGTTTTCAATGTATAAATATCAAAAACAATGTATATATATACTGGTTTTGATGTATATATATATCACAGTTCAATGTATATATATATATATATCAGTTTCAATGTATATATATCAAAAATGACGTATATATATCAGACTTCATTAAATATTTCCTATTTGGCCCCTCATATATATATATATATATATATATATATATATATATATATATTAGAGCCCGACCGATGCCAGATTTTTGGGTCCGATGCCGATCCCGATTTTGGAGAGTTCTAGCCCACCGATTACCGTTTTTTTGACCGATATTTTGTCAAAAAGTGCAACATTTTCAAATCAATTTGAAAAACTTATATTTTATTAAAGTGTCTATATTTAAGAACATTTAACATATAAACAAATAAAAATAAAAATAAACACACAAATAGCTTTTTAGATAAAAAAGTAAAAGATGATATTAAATTAAATATATTAATACCATTTTTAAGTTGGTGAAATCCAAGTAACTCCACACCTTGCTTTTACTCCTTTCTTTTCCAGCCATCTATAAAAAATTAATTTAAAAAAATCAGTTTTCCAGTTTCAAACATGTATTTTTATGAATATTATTATTGTTGTTATTAATTTGTTATTATTTCTTAGTATCTATTCTCAGTACATTAATTATATTTTCTTATTTTATTCCTACTACATGATCTCAAAGAGTAATACTATCTAGCGAGCTTTCCTGTCCATAAGAATTTGGTGGTGAAAATAACTACAATGTGCTCTGACGCGTGACTAGATGACACACTCGCTCGCAATAACACATTAGCTATTGACACAGCCTCATTATTTCTTATTATATATTCTCAGTAAGTTAAATGAATTATATTTCCTTATTTTATTTCTACTACATGATCTGAAAGAGTAAGACATTATCTAGCAGAGCTAAAGAGTGAATCAATTGTAACGTTAGATGAAATTAAATTGACTGGATGAAATATGTAAGAAAAACTACAATGCGCTTTCGTGCAGGTTACCCGCGCTAACTGTTGGTTGATTCACTTCTCCAACAGCAATCCTTCTCTCATGTTATCACGACAAAGCTAGATAACATGGCTTAAAATGATCCATGTTAGAAGTGTTTTATTTGCGTTTTTACTGTCTGGTTAGCTTGCTACGATGACGCGTGACTAGATGACACACTCACTTGCAATAACGCGTTGGCTATTGACACAGCATCATATAGCAGCTAATATCATTATCTCAGATAAAAAAACAAATGTGTGATGCATTCAATCACCATTTTATTTTGGCTGGTTATTTATTTGAGAATACAGCGATGTCCTCTGGAAATGTAGATCCTACGCTGCTTATGTGGCTCACTGCCACTTCATAAAGGCTTGCTAGCCAGATAGCTTGCTAAAGTGAACCAAATGTGTTAGCTAGCTCGCTCGCTTGATAATGAGGATTGATAAACATAGTGGTCGTATAAACGCATTTAATTAAAAACTTTCACTAAATATACATACCTTTATTGCGGCAATCGAATCTGTGCAGACAAGTCTTGCAGTGGAGAATTATAGACGGTGTATGTCTTGTATGTGTGAGTAACTTGGCATTTTTGTATGTTGAAAACGTGTTTTTTTATGAGATATCAAATACACACTTGAAAGCACAATACAATCTTGTAACAAACTTTTTCAAACACTCCTCACTCTTTCCACCACAAACAGGAAGTCTGTGTCAGACACAAGCAATTGAGCAGGAGAGCAGCAATCTCGAGCACAAGATTGTGAATCATCCTCATTATAAAATACCATTAGCCAATTTAAAGACAACTGAATTCCTGTGTTCAGTAGATAAAGACACAGAGAGAGAAGCAATGCTGTCATTCTCCTCTTCTGACTTGGCCCGGAAAACAGTATCAGCTGAGCAAACATATGCCTTAGCCATGCTCAGAAGTTCAACAATATTTTCCAAGAAATGACTAAACTCATCAGTAATGTTTCGCCGGGTGTAGTGTCTTTCACTCTAAGGCAGCAGTAAATGTGTCAGGGAGCGATGATGATTCACAACTTTCTGTTATGCTGGGTTATAAAACGCTATTCCAAAAGTACAATTAGACATTTTATACATTGTTAGAAAGCTTATACGGTCACCTACTGGATAAATTAATTGACAATCAAGCCAGGTTGTACTAAAAAGGGTGACAACACCATAAACAACATGTGTGATATTACACACAGCTATTTTGGAAGTTACCCAGGCTTCACAAATGAACATATATTTCACAAATGGATTGTTGAAGACAATAAATGACCACTGAACCTTGAAAGGGACATCTTTATGTGTAAACCCAAAGGTAAGATTTTATATTTATTCAATATTTATTCCATATTTATTCCTTTAGCAACTCTATCAGGACAGCTCTATCCGCAGCCTGCGATGCAGACATTGCTTGCATTGTTGCTGATGTTCCTGCAGGCAGCGGAGGGTTTGGTGTTGCGACTCCTGCATCTGTGCTAGCTGCTTCACCATCTGCACTAGCGGAGAGCTTTCCATGCTCGGAGACTCCTATACTTATACTTGGTCGCTTTTCAACCTTTAACGCAGCCTGTATGTGCTCTCTCGTCATCATGGGGATCCCGGTCTCCGAAGCCTACTGTGGAAAGGAGCACACTTTTAAATCCTAGATTGATTCGTAACATAATCCAGGTGTGTGCCAATTTAACCAGTAGGCATGGTCATCTAATTACCCTGAATTCATCCCGCAAACCAAGCCCTGCCACAAACTGTTATTGCAAAAACATTTGTATTATAAGATTATTCATAGACATATGAAGGAATGAATGCAAATAAACTATTAAATTAAAATTGCCTTTTTAAGTGCAAAGTGTTAAAGCCAGTCTTCCTGACAGTGATTTACAAAAAAAAGAGACTCGTGTTGCTCTAATCTTCTCAAGGCTGGTCTTCCCAGTTTAGGGTTTTAAAGGAGTAACATGGTGGTTTTCACACTTTCTCGGTTTTATGTGCTATTTGCACAAGAGGCATTGAAGAAACACGATGAGTAAAGTATTAAGTATGTCTGTTCTTTACTTTTGGGGAAATATGCGTTTTAAATTTATCGTCCTATTTTCAGTCGGTTAAGAATGTTATCAACTTAGTGCGTCACAAGTACAGTAACCACTCCGCTTTCCACGCCCCGTAAAGAAATCTGACTGGACACACCGTCCTGCTACAAGTGTGCTGTGAAGTTTAGGTAGCAAACAACAAGGCAGAATCCTTCTAACGTAATTTACATAGAAACTATACGCTCAGATCGCCTAGTTTCACTCACTGTGGCCAAGCGGAATCGATAACGTTTCAGAAAATATATAACATTAAAATGTTTAATTCAATCTTCTACTGGGACTTGTGCTGTTTACTGAGGGTGTAAAAGAAAATTTTGGTGCCGCTGACTATAATCGAATGTTTTTCATATTTACCGCTCGTTTGAACAAGTATCATTCAAAGTACATTTTTATGGGTTAGTGCTGTCCGATTGTGCTAGCTACTTCACATTAACCTTGTATGGAGATCAGTAAAGGCTAACAGCACAGCACCACTTAATTATTGTCACTTCTATCACCACTGTAATGAACTAAAAAAAAAAAAGGCAACAAACTCTCTTTTCTGTGAGAAATGTATTGTCGAGCTCACACGCATACACTGCTGGCGACATTCTAAAACTATGTTTTGCCATCCCTACAGTTAGTCAGATTGCTGTGATAGCTCATTCTAAATGGATAACTTGTGACCCATAGTTCGTGCCGCTGGCTTACAGGCTAGACAATGCAAATATTTGACTAACGTTAGGTTCACTTATTAGAGTGCCTTTTAAGGACTATTAGACTATCTCTGGTTGGTTATATTCATTTATAGCAAGCTAGCTAACGTTAGCTAAAATATGCCAATACAGCAGTGAAAACGCTGCAAACTTAAACTAAATAAACAAGGCAAAGTTTCCAAAAATTATCCCATGTCATTCTACTGTCAATATCTGAGACTAAATATTGAATAAATATGCAACCTTACCATTGGTTTTATACGTCGAGATGTTCCTTTTGAGACTGAGGGGGCATACATTGTCATGCACAATCCGTTTGTGAAGCATTTGGGACACCTGGGTAGCTTCCAAAATAGCGTAATACCGCACGTGTTGTTTACAGCATTGTCGCCCTTTTTAGTACAGTCTGACTTGATTGCCAATTCATTTATTGAGTAGGTGACAGTATAAGCTTTCTAACGATGTATAACATGTCTAATGTTGCTTTTGGAATAGCACTTTATAGCTCACCGTAATCAATTGTTCGCACAGGACGCATCCCTGCCTTTTTAATACATTCACAAGAAACTGTTTGCGGCAGGGGAGGGTGATGCCCAAGCGATCTAATTGGGGGACCTGTCCCACATGTAAATTGTTTTTAATTCAACAAAGTTGAAAAAATTTTAGATGGACTGGTTAATTATTGCTGTGTCGCGAATTCTGAAATATACGATCGCTATACGCATAACAAACTGTTTTTTAAATGGATAACACACCCAAATGCGGCCGATTGCAGGAGTGTCTTTGCTCACCGTGGAGCGTAATCGTCCCTATTATTCACCCCGGGCATTTACAAAGTCCTTAAATACAGAGCTGCATGTCCATAATACACCTATGTGATCACCGTAGTGCATAGAATGAATGTCGTTTTTATTAGTCATAGCGGTTTTTGTTGATCATTGGCGAATTTAGCATATTAAACATCTTTACTGGCGATATGCAAGCGGACTGCATTTCCCTAACAGCGTTGTGTTCAACGACGCACCGCTGCCTTTGTAATATGCTCACAAGCGACTGTTTGCGGCAGAGGAGCGTGATGCCCAAGCGATCTAATCGGGGGACATGTCCCACGTGTAAATTGTTTCCAATTCCACAAAGTTTGTTTTTAGAAGGACTGGTAAATTATTGCTGTGTCGGGAATTCTGAAATATCCAATCGCTATACGCATAACAAACTGTTTTTAAAACGGATAACACACCCACCTGAGGCCTCTTGCAGGAGTGTCTTCGGTCACCGCGGAGCTTAATCATCCCTGTTATTCGCCCTGGGAATTTACAAAGTCCCTAAATACAAAGTTGTGTGTCCATAATGCACCTAATGTGACCACCGTACTGGTGAATGTCGTTTTTATTTGTCATAGCGGTATTGGTTGATTATTGGCAAATTTAGCATATTAAACATCTTTACTGCCGAAATGCAAGCGGACTGCATTTCCCTAACAGCGTTGTGTTCAACGACGCACCCTGCATTCACTTACACATTCACTCTGTGGTGGCAGTAAAAGACACTGCACATGATGAAACGTTATCAACGATTTTTCGTAATTTCTTGAAAAATATTATTATTATTGAGGACTTCTGAGCATAGCTAAGCCATATGTTTGCTGATAGACCTAGCTGACATCGTTTTCTGGAGTAAGACAGAAATGGAGAGAACTGCATTGTTAATTTACTGTCTCTATCTCTATCTACTGAACGCAGATACAATTTCATCATCGCTATGTAAGTATTTCTGCCCAAAATATTTTGGTTATCTACGTTATTTTTGACATTTAGTGTCTTTAAATAGGTTAGTGGTATTTTATAATGAGGATATTTCACACTGTAATGTAAGTGTTCATTGGTAGCTTAATACTTTTTCTGATGCATGCAACAGTTATGACGTGAGAGTTGGATCATTGCCAAAACGTGGTGGATGGTTGAAAATTATTTTCATGTCGTCCTATACCCATACAAGAAAACATTACGTACTGTGGAGTACAGAAATACATATGAGAGTTAATTATTACACATTTAGGTACTGTACCGCATTGTGTGACAATGTTTTTGCATTATTTTAAAATCTGATAGCAATTTTCATCTTAAACCTTCTTAACCCTCTGGGGTTGAGAGCTCCGCCGGCGGAGCTCGACAAGATGAAATTAACTTTCGTTTCTATTTGGATGATTAACTTCACGTGCTGTTATCATACAGACGCAACAAAAACATTGACAGAAACCTTAGAATCGCGACTTTCCAATGCGCCCATTGGCAAATAATATGAATAGTTTTAAATGTTCTAAATTTGATTAATAAGATCATGTATGCTTCGTTAAACTTTACTCATTACTATGTGAATTTCGCTCAGCAGGAAGTCCGCCCAAATCGCATTCACATGTTAACAACATTATAATTACTCTCCATAGAAGGAGACTAAAGGAGGGGCGATGCGAGATCCATGTGAGAAATGCCAAGTCTGCGAAAGCAGGATAGAATGTCGAAGTGTCCCCTAATTCACTTCTTTTGAGGTGAACATTTCGTTTAATTTTGGAAAATGGTCCGTCCGGAAGCCGACACTGATGAAGAGCGGTGTCATTTCGAACAGCGAACTAATCCAGCTGAGGATCAACTTCATGCGTAAGTATATTTCTTATGATCATATTGGTAAATATGTGTACTGTATTGCAACGTATCTGTGTGTTTGTATGAATATCCAGCAATATGCACGTTTGTAAATTCCCACACTACGAACGATTCGAACTATTGCATCTCAAAATTATAGGCTAGGCTCTCTGCGTCTGGTTGTGTTAGAAGTATCAGGTAGACTGTATGTTTTTCGATCATATTGGTAATAAATAGCCCGTGGCGTGGCTAAGATTCTAAAACTGATGTCCTCGCACAATCGATATTAGCATACTGTAAGTAAATTCGGGAAATAGCAATATAATAACCACTTAGCTAAACAGACCTAGCCTACTTCAGATTGAGGCATTGTTATTGATGAGTTGCGTGTAGTTGAGCTGGAATAGCAATGCTTATTTAGTTTAGCTAATGTTGTTTCGTTGATAGCTTGCATTATTTGTAAATGTGTGCTGTATTGCATTCTCTGTGTGTTTGTAGGAATATTCACTAATATGCGCGCTTGTAAATTCCCACACTACGAACGATTCTAACCATTGCTTCTGAAAATTATAGGCTACCTCTCTGCGTCTGGTTGTGTTTGTTTGGTTCTTTGTTTGTATATGATGTAACCATGTCACATTTCCTAAGTTTTGTTTTCATTAGTTAGTGGTTTGCACATTTAATTTTCACCTGTTGAAGGAAATGTGCTATATAAATAAAGTTTGATTTGATGTCACATTTCCTAACAATTTTGTTTTTATCATATTTACAGAGATGCTGATCAGGAAACACGGCCTGGTTCACCACTAGCTAAGAGGCCACGCAAGCATTGCAAGAGTACACCAGTCTCATCTCATCTTCCATGCGTATAGTTTGCTTCAATAAATGTTCTGAAAATCAAAAGATGTCTTTGTTTCTGTCTTCTAAATGGCTCACTGAGTCTTTGTCTTAGTGGTGGGGAGGCATGCGGCCAGGTGTGAATAGCCTACTTAGCTGGCAGGTCGTCCTACCCAATGCATATTCATTACAGAAAGGCCATTTGCCCTCCCATTCTCACCTGGTGTTGAAAAATAGTAGTCACAACACTAACTTTTAGCAATGTATTTTATATTTCTCATTGGATTTGCTAAAATATTTTGTCATCTTTTGATACCCAAGACCTTGATGAACACATTCCAGTGACCAAAAGTCTTATTCACAATTGTTTAGTGTGTTTTATTACAACATTCCTGTGCATGTTCAAAACTACTGTTTACAGTTTGTGTGTTTTTACTTGCTGCTGCCATATTATTGTAGCTGAGTCTGTGCTGAAAACAAAGATATGAAACACTTTGGAATCACTGTATATAAAGTTGATGAAATTTACACAAATGTCAGAGCATCGCAAAATCACCAGTGTGCCTCATTTTACCCTTAGACCCCAGAGGGTTAAGGGGCACATTTATATGCTTTATAATGGACAATATCATTTTATTCATTTTTGGAGAGATTTTGGATGTTTCTGGACCCCAATATATTTTAGACCACTGTACTGACGGAAAGCCTGTAATTCCCACTTGAAAATGATACAACAGTGATTGAGTCAAAACAATAGATTGTGATTTACAGCAATGCATAATTTAGACATTTTGGATAGATTTGGAGACAGTGGGTACACTGCTTAGTTTTTGTTTCATAGATGTTTAGTAGTTCTACATATCCACCATTAGATTTTATGAACTTGTGGTCAAGGAGTTTTTGATCCAGGACATGTATAGTTTAACCTGCTGTTCATATGCAATCTCTCAGTATTTTGTGCCTAGACAATTGCATTTGTGACACTTTATTTATTACAAAATTATGAATATAAACTAATCAAAATGAGTAATCTTGCTTCATTTAAGCCACTTTTCAAGTCTCTGTGGTGTTCACATCTGGAGTTATAAAGCTTTAAATAGGGTACCCCCTATATGGGCAAGGATTGGCCAGATTTGGCATGTGTGCTAAGGGGTTAAAAAACTTTGTTGGAATGGGATCTAGGGGACAGGTGGACGATTTCATTTGTGAGACAATTTTTCAAAACTGAACCTCATTTATCCCAGAGAAAGAGCTCATATTAGCCACACACACTGTAGTTGGAGTGTCTAATTCTGAGTTCACACAGTTTTGTATTATTTCAGATCTTAATGTAGTAAACTTCTCTTGATCGAAAGATGCAAACTTTTCACATTTTTATGAAGTTTGGCTAGACCAGTTAGTAGCTGAGGCTGGATTTATCAAGCAATCAATAGTAGTCAACAATAATCTGGGATTATTTCCATTGTCAGCTATAATTCTTGAAAAATGGGCCTGTCTTGCTGTACGTACAGCTTTATTGTAGTTGCACAGTTGTTCCTTATAAATGTCATGGTGTATCTGTAGTTTTGTTTTTCTCCATCTTCTTTCTGTTTTACGACAATTATTTTTGAGCAGGCTGATGTCCCCATTCCTCCATGGCATTTTAGGTTTTGAGGACCACTTTTTAAGTTTCTCCGGGGCTACAATGTCAATAGTGGTTTTTAATGTATTGTTAAAATGGTCAACTAGTTGATTTACAGAGCTTTTACCCATAGTAGAGTTAGATCCAGATGTAAGGTTCAAAAGGTCTGAGAACCTGGCTGCAGAAGAGGAGTCAGCGAGCGTTTTTTAATTTTGCACTCTTTTTGTACACAATAGTGCATTCAATTTTTTAAAAATAATTATGATATAATGACATTAGTAATTAAGGGAACAGTAATATTCAATCCCTTAGAAATGACCAAGTCCAGAGCAGGGCCAGATCATGGTCCCGTGAGGCCCCTGGGCACATGTCTTTTGGAGGCCCCCTCCCCCCCCCCCCCCCCCCCCCCCCCCCCCGCCCCTCCCAACAACAATATTACATGATAACCACTAAACAGTGTGCTAGTGTGTAACACCACAATGTGCATTTAGCACACTTGTTTATTTGAGCTAGCTAATAAGCTCTCAATTCGTTTTTTATTCGCATGGCCACAGCATCCCATGTTTTTAACAAATAGTAGTGTTGAACTAATAGCACTAATAGTTAGCTAGCTAATAGCTTTGATTTAAGCATCATGACTGGCATGCTGTTTTAACCTTTATCTTATACCCCTCACACAGATGACCCACGAACAAATGCCACCTAACTAGTTAATTTGTGTGCCACCTAACTAGTTAGACAGCTGGATTTTAGGCCGATAGTTAGTGAACTAGCTGGCTTTTTAGTGTAGCTAATTTGGTTGTAAGGGCAGCTAGCTGGCAAAAATGTCAGCTAGCTAACTCAGTGGTCGTATGTTTTGTTTGAACATTGGGGGGCCACATTAAACGGGGGGTCTTGGGGTCCTCCCCCAGGAAATTTTGCGTGTCAAACACTTCATTTCCTGCATTCTGGTGAATTTTTATGCACTAATTTGTGCATGTTTTTATTGGGGGGGACAAATGCACGTGTTCTAAATATTGAGGGGGACGTATCCTCCTTTCTGTTAACAAGCCAAATCATATGGGCAGCTAGCGAGGGAAAATGGGCAGCTAGCTAAAATAAAGGGATAGCTAGTAATGGTAAGTCAAATAACGAATGGCTTGCCATAATATGACGCCCTTCAAACTGTCCTGTTATGCAGAATGAACTGACTTGTTGGTGAATATTGTATCATGTCACAGCATATTGTAGCCTGCCAACCAGTGGCTGAGTTGTACAGCACTGTACTCTCTGAGGGGCTCTCGTTTTAAGCACGCACTGTATGTACCAAGGGGCCCAGGTGTTACGCTCGATCTATGCATCGAGGGGCCTGGGGGCCCTAGTGGTCAACTCACACTGTAAGCACCCAGGGGCCCTAGTGGTCAGCTCATGCTTTAACCCTCTGGGGTCTAAGGGTAAAATGAGGCACACTGGTGATTGTGCGATGCTCTGACATTTGTGTAAATTTCATCAACTTTATATACAGTGATTCCAAAGTGTTTCATATCTTTGTTTTCAGCACAAACTCAGCTACAATAATATGGCAGCAGTAAGTAGGTCATAATCATGTGTGGATTGTAAACTGCTCTAAAAACACACAAACTGTAAACAGTAGTTTTGAACATGCACAGGAATGTTGTAATAAAACACACTAAACAATTGTGACCAAGACTTTTGGTCACTGAAATGTGTTCATCAAGGTCTTGGGTATCAAAAGATGACAAAATAGTTTAGCAAATCCAATGAGAAATATAAAATAAATTTCTAAAAGTTAGTGTTGTGACTACTATTTTTCAACACCAGGTGAGAATGGGAGGACATCTTTTGATTTTCAGAACATTTATTGAAGCAAACTATACGCATGGAAGATGAGATGAGACTGGTGTACTCTTGCAACGCTTGCATGGCCTCTTAGCTAGTGGTGAACTAGGCTGTGTTTCCTGATCAGCATCTCTGTAAATATGATAAAAACAAAATTGTTAGGAAATGTGACATCAAATCAAACTTTATTTATATGGCACATTTCCTTCAACAGGTGAAAATTAAATGTGCTTTACAAAAAAGGGGCAAACCACTAACTAATGAAAACAAAACTTAGGAAATGTGACATGGTTACATCATATACAAACAAAGAACCAAACAAACACAACCAGACGCAGAGAGGTAGCCTATAATTTTGAGAAGCAATGGTTAGAATCGTTCGTAGTGTGGGAATTTACAAGTGCGCATATTAGTGAATATTCCTACAAACACACAGAATGTAATACAGCACACTTACAAATAATACATTTACAAATAATGCAAGCTGTCAACGAAACAACATTAGCTAAACTAAATAAACATTGATATTCCAGCTGAACTACGCGCAACTCATCAATAACAATGCCTCAATCTGAAGTAGGCTAGGTCTGTTTAGCTAAGTGGTTATTATATTGCTGTTTCCCGAATTTACTTACAGTATGCTAATATCGATTATGCGAGGACATCAGTTTTAGAATCCCAGCCACGCCACAGGCTATTTATTACCAGACGCAGAGAGCCTAGCCTATAATTTTGAGATGCAATAGTTCGAATCGTTCGTAGTGTGGGAATTTACAAACGCGCATATTGCTGGATATTCCTACAAACACACAGATACGTTGCAATACAGTACACATATTTACCAATATGATCATAAGACATATACTTACGCATGAAGTTGATCCTCAGCTGGATCAGTTTGCTGTTCGAAATGACACCGCTCTTCATCAGTGTCGGCTTCCGGACGGACCATTTTCCAAAATTAAACAAAATGTTCACCTCAAAAGAAGTGAATTAGGCGACACTTTGACATTCTATTCCGCTTTCGCAGACTTGGCATTTCTCACATGGATCTCGCATCGCCCCTCCTTTAGTCTCCTTCTATGGAGAGTAATTATAATGTTGTTAACATGTGAATGCGATTTGGGCGGACTTCCTGCTGAGCGAAATTCACATAGTAATGAGTAAAGTTTAACGAAGCATACATGGTCTAATGAATCAAATTACCAAATTATCAAATTTTTACACTAAATTATATACACCAGAAACAAAACCGGACATTGCTGAAATTAAGCACTTACTTGATAATTTGCATCTCCCTTCTATATCGGCTGAAGATCAGGACTATTTAAACAATCCCTTAACCGATAACAAACTCCAAGCAGGAATGCTATCTATGTCCCTCGGGAAATCATCTGGCCAGGATGGATATCCGGTCGAATTTTATACGTCTTTCTGGTCAATTCTAGTACCAACATTTACAAAAATTATGTCCTTCATATATAGCTCTAACAATGTACCTTACACCATGAACATGGCACTGATTACAGTTATTCCTAAAAAAGACAAAGACACTACACTCTGTGGTAAGTTTTGACCAATCTCGCTGATTAATACAGATATAAAAATCATTACTAAAGCTATTGCAGTTAGACTAGAAAAAACACTTCCTAAGCTAATATGTTCTGACCACACTGGTTTTATGAGAGGTCGCCATGCAGGTAATACAAGAAGGCTTTTTAATATTTTATATTTAGCCTCTACAAGCTCCATTCCTACAGCAATCATTACTTTAGATGCAGAAAAGGCATTTGACCTTGTCAATTCTTCAATTCAATGAACTTCCTAGATTTAGTATTAGAAGAATTTGGTTTTGGCAAATATATACAGAAATGGTTTAGAATACTTGATAGCTCACCACACGCGTCAGTCATTACAAATAATATAATCTCAAGTCCTTTCAGACTACTTAAAGGCACAAGACAAGGCTGTCCTGCCTCTCCACTCCTGTTCAATATTTTTCTAGAACCGTTAGCTATCGCTATCTGTAAGAATGACTCAATTATTGGAGTTCGCACAGTTAACATTACACATAAGATAAGCCTTTCTGCAGATGATATTTTGCTGTTTGTCCAGGAGCCTGCCCGATCTTTGCCCCATATATTGACTACAATTGAAAACTTTAGTGAATTATCAGATTATAAAATTAATTGGAGTAAATCTGAAATCCTTCCAGTCAACAAATTGAAATGGGAAGTCTTGGCAAAGAAATACCCTTTCAAATGGTCCCCACTAGGAATTAAATATCTGGGAATTCAAATTCCCCCATAGAGAGGAAAGGTGATTAAATTAAATTTTCCACAGCTACTAAAATCTGTCTGTGAGGGCCTAGAAAGATGGAAATATCTCACTCTATCATTAATAGGCCGTATTAACACTGTGCAAATGAAAATTTTTCCAATAATTAATTACTTCCTCTCAATGATCCCTTTATGTCCACCTCAGAAATGGTTTAATACCCTTAACCAAACACTCTAAATTTTACTGGAAGGATAAGAAAGTTTGAATAAAGCTAGCTAAGGTACAATGCTGCGAGAGGAATGGTGGTCTAGGTGCACCAGATTTCCTTAAATATCAATTTTTCAAATTTTTGTATGAAACCAATAAGAATTCAAGATGTACCATTCTTCTCAGATTCTATGAAAAAATGGCCTCTAAGTAACCCTATAACTAAAAGTACCGTGGAAGCATGGATTAAAGCACATAAAATTAAGAATACTACATTGACCCTTTCCAGAAACTCACCTATCTGGCAAAATCCAGACCTTCGTATTGGTGGTAAACCTTTTGAATTTCATGCTTGGAAAGAAAAAGGGATTACTCATATTCACCATCTATTTGATGAAGGAAAGTTTATTCCATTTGAGAGTTTACAAGAAAAAATGGGTCTAAGCCCCTCCTCTTATTTTCAATATTTACAAATAAAAGAGTTATTTAAATCAGGAATGGAATTGGTCATAGAAAAACCGTTTGGATCAGAACTGGGTAGGCTTATTACAGAAAATAGGAACCCGAAGGATTAGTTTCAAGGATTTATAGCAAACTAGTAGAAGGGGAAAACACCTTGAGCTCCTTAGATAGCTGGACGGAAGACTTGGGAGTACCGCTTGAAAAGCGTCTCTTCTTCCTGAGGAGACTGAGGAAAGCCCATCTGTCTCCTCAGATTCTGGTGAACTTCTACCGCTGCACGATTGAAAGCATCCTCACCAACTGCATCACAGTTTGGTACGGCAGCTGTTCTGTCTCGGACCGGAAAGCACTTCAGAGGGTGGTGAAAACCGCCCAACGCATCACCGGTACTCCACTCCCAGCAATTGAGACTGTCCAGCATAAGCGGTGTCTGCGGAAGGCGCGCAGCATCGCCAGGGACACCTCTCACCCCAGCCACAGACTGTTTGCCCTCCTTCCCTCTGGGAGGCGCTACAGGAACCTCCGTTCTAGGACCAGCAGGTTCAGGAACAGCTTTTTCCCCTCAGCTGTCACCTTGCTGAACTTTGCACCACGGTGATAGCCCCCCCACCCCGGATACCACCCTGGAGCCCCCCCCCCACTCAACTTACTCCAATGACTGAACCTTGCACTGCCGCACCTTGCTGATAATATATTTAACATATTTATATCCATCCACTGTCTATACTGTTTATGATTGTCTATACTGTTTATACCACATTGTATTCATATTTATTCACTTTCATACTGTATATACCTTAGCTTTTCATATTCCATATTCTATATTTATATTATACATATGTGCATACACCTTACTGCACTTTACTGCTTCTTTTGCACTTCTGGTTAGATGCTAACTGCATTTCGTTGTCTCAGTACGTGTACTCTGTGCAATGACAATAAAGTTGAATCTAATCTAATCTAAAAAAAGGACGTCAGGCAGATAATTTTTAAAAATGTTCACCATATCTCCAGCAACGTTAATTTAAATTGTATCCAATACAAAATATTACATAAGATGCACTATACAAATAGAAGGTTGTTTTCAATGGGCTCCATGCACTCTCCTAATTGTACTTCCTGTCAAACAGGTCTTCCAGATACACATTTACATGCTCTTTGGCTCTGCCCTATTGTGGAGAATTACTGGAAAAAGGCTTTTAGCATTCTCTGAGAAATCTTGGGTATTTCAGTCACAGCATCTCCTACACTCTGTATTTTAAACTATATGGAACAGGACAGCCATCTTACTGGCTCACGATCAAAAGAGCTAACCAAATTTATGTTCATGGCAATTACAGTAGCAAAGAAGGTAATTTTATTAAACTGGAAATACAAAGTGAACATTTCCACTACTCAGTGGCTTAATCTTCTGTGTGATCTGGCCCTAATGGAAGAATCAATCACCAAGTTTAAAAATAAGCAAAAGGAGTATAATGATATCTGGAAACCATTTTTATCCTATATTGTAAAATGATGACTCCTTGTATTGAAAAACTGGCCTTATATTACTCTCCCCCTCCTGGCATACAATGCATAGCATAATGTTTTTTTTTTTTTTTTTTCGTTTTTTCTTCTATTATTATCTTATGTATTTTGGTAATATGTATTTACTTGTTGTTTACTTCTTTAGACATACTATAAATATGTGTGTGATATATATGCATATACATGAAACAGTATTTAACTGAAAAGAATAGCTACTAAGTGAGGAAGGGGGAGGAATAAGAGAGGTAGATGAGTGAGATAGCAGGGGGAGGAGAGAGTAGAGAATGGGGAAGATGATAGAGATAGAAAAATAAATAAATAAAAATAATAAAAAATATAAATATAAATGGGAAAGGTACACAGAGGGGGAGGAGAAGGGGGAAAGGGGGGAGATAAGAGGGGGAAAAAAGAATACAAAGGAAGAAATAAAAGTTTAGTTTAGTTGTTTTGTAGTTTTTGCAATGTTATTTTTATATGTATTTATGTATGTATGTATTTTTTGTATATATATATGTTTGTGCCCCACCAATTTTCAGCTCACCAGTCGCCACTACTCAGAAATATTCTTTGGCCTCTTTGCATGCACGGCATGTTTAAGATTTCTCCACAAATTGTCAATAATATTTAAGTCTGGGGACTGTGGTGGCTATTCAGAAATCTTCAACCATCTTTCCTGGAGGTACTTTATTGTTGATTCTGAGATATGCTTTGGATATTTCTCTTGCTGGAATACCCAGCCTCTCTTCAACTTCAATGTCTGGACTGACATTCGAACATTAACCTCTAGAATTTCTTGATATTTGGTGGAATCCATTCTTCCTTCCACCTGCACAATATTTCCTGTGCCCACAGCTGCCAAACAACCCCAAAGCATAATGGATCCATCACCATGCTTAACAGTTGGCAAAGTGTTATTCTCTACAAATGCTTCACCCATTGTTCTCCAAATATGCCTTCTTTGGATGGATGGATCCATTGTGGCTAAAAAGTTCCATTTTAGTTTTGTCAGTCCAAAGCACATTCTTCCAAAATGTTCCTCAAGGTTTTCTTTTGCATTCTTCAGACGCTTAAATTTGTGTTGAGGTCGTAGGAAAGGCTTCTTTCTGGCAACTCAGTCATGTAGGTTTTTTTTGTTTAAAATACGTTGTATTGTTGTCCTGTGAAAAACTATACCTGAGTGTGCCAGTTCTCTTTGCAGCTCTTGCTGTGATGTGGGGGTTGCGCTGAGCATTTCTCACCAGGTTTCAAACCGTTCTGTTGGAAATTTTTCTTGGTCTTCCAGACCTTGCCTTGACTTCAACTGTTCCATTTATCTTACATTTTCTGATAATGTTTCTAACAGTAGAAATAGGTAGTTTGAAACATTGAGAGTTTTTATAGCCTTCTCCTTGTTGATGGAAGTTAACTATCTTGATTCTGACATCCTTGGACAACTGTTTAGAGGAGCCCATGGTTGTTAACACCAAACAGAACACCTACCACAGTCGGATACTTTAGAAGGCATGGAGTTACTTCAGAATAAATAGTTCAGCCCTGGAATTATATTCACCTGACTCATTGAAGCCCTAACGAGCAAATCACCTGGGTCTTTAGTAATTATCTTTTTAAAAATGAATAATCCAAAAGGGTTCCCAAAATTTTGCACAGGGTCTTTTCCTTTTTATATCATTTAAAAACAGTAAAAAATGAAAATAAAAATCTATCTTGCTTTAAATTTTGCAGAAAGGTCTCATGTTTAATGTAATATGTTTATTTAAAAAAAGCTTTTGCATGGAAATAGTTTTCATCCAGATCCTTTACAAAGGGTCTGCCCATTCTTGTGTTTGTCATATTTGTTCTGGTGATGTAGAATTTAATCTCCCATCTTAATTATTTGATTTCAAACCTTCAACAGTGTGGGTATACCGAATTCTGGCCCAGCCATCCAAAAGGGTTGCAAAACTCCCAGGGAGCATCTAAAACAACACAACCATGCCAGCCTCAATGTGATTGAAGATGGTGCTAATCATGTGACGACTGGCAGAGAGCTTAGAGTGTCTCATGCAAAAATTGTTCAATTAGTTATTTTACTCAGTATTTGAATCCTACAGATGAAGAACCATATAATTCCATTGTTTCAATTTCTGGATAATCAAACCTTTCTTATTTTAGGCCTGTGTAAATCACATTATCAATGTTTTGTACTGAAGATATAGAACACACACTTCTTTCTTACTGTTAGATTTGTTTTTATTTTGCTAAATGAAAAAAAGGAAGTTATTAGAACTTTTATATTTTTGGAATGTGGGAGAACAGTATAAGTCTGATTCATAATAGCAGCTTGAGCCATTTGAATTAAGACCCTATTATGTTTAACACATTCCTGTCACCTTCATGTTTGTCAGGAAATTTAGGGTAAATGCAATGCAATACTGACTTCTAGATTAACATCACCTGAATGTATTTGGTGTGTAATATTCCCTTCATTGTACTATCATTGTACTATAAAACAGACACCAGCTGTGGGTACAGATTATGGATAAGGTGGCAAATAATTTATTGCAGAAACACAAATCAACAACACACACACACGTGCGTACGCACAGCCAACTATTCCAACACTATTACAAAGATGAAAAGTCTCAGTAATATTCACAAGATTAACTCACAGAATCACACACAGAACAGATCATGAATAGCAATTTGGTGCTGGACCTAAACTTCACATTCTAGTGCCTCATAAAATGCTCGGGCAGCCGCAGGCATGTAGATTAGCATGGTTATCAGATCGTGGTGCTTCTCCTTCTTAATCGCCAGAGGGCTCTCGTATGCTCGAGGGTAAGTCTTGGTGAATGTGGGAGCTGGAGGTGCTTGTCCTTTCCAGGGTTTGGTGACCAGCCACGACTTCCATCCCTCATAGAGGCGGTGACTCTCTTTTGTGTGCAGATGCCACGGATCAGCAGCTGAAATCATGAAAAACAATAGAAACAAGGAATTCAATAAAGATTCTTAGTACAGTTCTCTGTGACAGGCAAGCAATCATTCATATTCATATTTCTTATGAGATGTTTTTAGGAAATTTGGAAAAACTTTCAACCACATCATAGATGTGATTAGGAGGCCAGCTGGTCGCTTGAGTGTTGCATCTGGGAGCTGTCTGAAGTCCTCACACTTCATCTCCATGACTCTGAATGGATGCTGTTGCCTTGCCTCACGGATCATCTCAATCACATCACTGGGGGTGTACAGTGTGGAAATCTTGCGCCGCTTCTCCAAGGCTGCAAAGGAACAGTCACAGGGCAGGATAGAGTGGCCAGACACCATGAACCTCTATCTTGGTGAAATAGCCCCTGGATATCAGCAGCGCCATCAAATTCAGCATTCGCCAGTTGTTGTTTTGGCCACAGCATCGGTCACTATAGATCAGTGGTGTCAAACTCGTTGCCATGGAGGGCCGTGTGTATGCAGGTTTTCATTCCAGCCTCAGATCTTGATTATATAATTAGTTAAATTATTTGCTGAATTAGGGATACAGGTTTGTGCACAATGGTGACCCAACGTCTATGGTGACCCGCATTGTCTAAATAAAAATTTTCTTATATTCTGTGCTTCAATGCAGTTAAACGCATATGGCTGAATGAGTAATTGGACTCAATTAAGGCAGCATTAATTAGTTGGAATGAAAACCTGCATACACACGGCCCTCCATGGCAACGAGTTTGACACCACTGCTATAGATGATAAGCTTCCGTTCTTTGGGCTTGACCAGGGTAGAGAAAAAAGACTGCACCCACTTCAGCACACAGCTTGCAACCTCGATGGACCCTCTGTGGGCGATGCCCTCATGCCAGACACACATTGTGGTGGGATCTGCAGTACCCAGCTCTTGAATGCAAAGATTATAATTTTCTAACTGACGCTGGTAATACACATTGGAGTGTGTCAAATTTGGCAAATACACAACACCCTGCATATCTATACAGATAACATGGCAGTCATCATTAGCTTTGGCCCACTCTGCATCGGCCTGCAGCTGGGAGTATGCTTTTTCACCTTTCCGGTGGTGGAGCTCACTCTCAGCAGTAATCTTCATCCTTTTCCCATTTGTTGTAGCTGCTGTTAATTTGGTGAAGAAAGCATCACGTGTCGCTTTTTGGCTGCCCAAAACTCAAGTTCTGCTGCTTGAAGATGTACCTTTAGAGCCAGAACTTTGCTGTTGACATTGGGTTCTTTTCTTTGTACAGCCGGTACATCTGCAGCAGATTTAGATTGGGGTTCACGTGCTCTCTGTCCACATCTCCCTTCATTCGTGAACAGTGGTTCTGCTGGCGTGGGAAGGTCAGGATGTGCTCTCTTATTCCCTCTCTCACTGAAGGATGAATGCTATTTGGCCTGAAAAACAATCAGAATCATAAACAAGATGAGAGATAACATTATGAACCACTCATGAAACAGTCACATTTCTCTAGTATTAATGGGGAAAAGATAGTAAACGGCCAACAATATGATGTTGTTGTCTACAGTAGCTGAATTTTGAATTTTGAGTCAGTGCTTGTCTGTATTGAATTATCTAGTGCTATGCTTTCCTCTTAAAGGGGAATTTCACTTTATAACACTTCTGGGGTCATTTTCACACCTACTCGGGCTTTTGTGCATACCCCAGACAGTTTTTAGGTTGCTTTCTTCAATATTTAGATATTTGATACCCATGTAAGCAACCCCCCCCCCCCATCCAATAGAAGCCCATTCAACATCAAACTCCACATTAGACTCGAGGTAAACACACGTCCCTGCTTCTCATGACTGATATTGTCCTTCTAATGAATGTGTCGTCCTTCATTTTTCAATTAGTTATTTCATTATGTTAATATTTTACGCTGTTTTGTTGCTTTCCTTTACAAATGCAAGAAGTAGACCTAGGCAGTTTAGTGTTGAACTCGAGGATGCATATTATTGCGCGACTTCTGATGTGGGCGTACCTGCAGACAATAACAGGTTGGTCGTAGAAATAGTGTTGTATTAGGGTGGGTACAGCCCCAGGCTTCAAAGTGGTCGCTGCATACCTTTAGTCCTCGTTTGCGAACTTCTTCAGCTGTTATGTTGGGGTGTCTGACAGCCATGTCTGGCACAACGTTGCATCACGTGGAAAACTATGAAAATATGCTTTCAAAGCAAGTTTAATGGCGGCATTATAACAACCGGGTACAATGCACCTCATTATTACACCGATATCGCATCAAACAAAAGCTAGCAGACGTTAGTTTGTTTGATTTCAACACTAAGTTAACGGAATGTTTTTCTTCACTTCTTCTTGATTTTGCCGCAAAACGAAATCGAAGAAGAAAAAAAAAACGAAAACCGTACTACTATGTGGACTTGCACTAAAAAAATAGGTCTTTGTTTCTAACGTTAGACATTTAAAATGAAATAACTAATCGAGAAATGAAGGGCGACACAGTCATTAGAAGGACAATGTCAGTCATGAGAAGCAGAAGTGTTATAAAGTGTAATTCCCCTTTAAATAGCCCTGCATTCTTTTTGCTAATTGAGTAGTTTCAGCTGGTGCTACTCTGCCCTAACAAGCTTATTACAATTACATAATTGCCTCCCCATATTTTTAACTCAAACTGATCAGTTTGTCATGTGTTTAACCCCAATTCCCTTGTGTGCGTTGCCTCGCTCCAGATGGTCCATCTACCGCAGGCGCATCACATCTGTCCACATCTCAGGAACTCACTGTGGTGAGTCGACTGTGGAACTGTCAGTCTGCTGTCCAGAAAGCTGACTTCATTACTGCCTTTGCCAAAACAAAGTCTCTTGACTTCCTGGCTCTCACAGAAACCTGGATCACTCCCGACAACACCGCCACTCCAGCTGCACTGTATGCGGGATACTCCGCACACCCCCAGGGTCTCTGGCCGAGGCGGGGGCACTAGTTTTCTCATTTCCCTGTCCTAGAAGTTCTGTGTCCTCCCCAGTCTTAACCTTAATCCCTCCTCCTTTGAATTTCATGCAGTTACTGTAACCCATCCTACAAAACTCCACATTGTTGTTCTGTACCATCCTCCAGGTCCACTCAGCTGCTTCCTAGATGAGCTGGACACTCTCCTGAGCTCCCTCCCTGAGGATGGCATTCCTGCTACTCTACTGGGAGACTTCAATCTCCCACCAGAGACCTCCCAACTATCCAGGGTTGCCTCACTCCTCCAGTCTTTTGCCCTCTCCCAGTCTTCTTCTTCCCCCACACGCAACGCTCGTAACCAACTAGACCTTGTATTCACCAGAAGCTGCTCCATTCCTCAGCTCTCAGTGACGCGCCTCCATGTTTCAGACCACTTCTTTCTTTCTTTCTCCCTCTCCTACTTGCTCCCCCACAACTCTAACAGCTCACCCACTGTAACTTTCAGGTGAAATCTCTCTAATCTGTCACAATCCTCCCTCATCTGCACTGCTCTCTCTACACTTCCTCCCCATGCTTCTTTCTCTACCCTGCCAGTTGACCTTGCTACCTCCACCCTCAATTCATGCCTTTCCCAGTCCCTCGACTCACTTTGTCCTCTTGTCTCCAAACCAGCACGCTCTTCACCCACCTGCCCATGAATCACTGAGTCACTACGCTCCAGCAGAACATCACTGTGGGCTGCATAGAGGAAGTGGAGGAAATCCAGATCCTCTGATAACCTGACAGCATATCAAACCCTGCTGGCAACTTTCACATCTGCCCTCACATCAGCTAAAACCTCATTTTTCCAATCAAAGATCAGTGCATGTGTCTCTGATCCACGTAAACTATTCTCCACCTTCTCTTCCCTCCTCATTCCTCCTCCACCCCCATCTGTCATGGGTCTGGGGTGCAGTGGCCTTGTGCTGACACTAGAGGGCACCCGGCGTCTGGGAAATGCTTCATTTGTTTCAGGTGTTTTGATTTCCTATTATTTTCACCTGGGGAAGTGCCTTCATAAGTGTTGACTGACCGGCAATCAGCGCTTCTGTGTCAAACCTCTTTTGCACAAAACCGGTAAGATATAGGTACTCGATGGACTCTGTGCAGAATTGTGTACGTGTGTGATTCCGTGTCCTCATTTAGAAGACGTTCAGTCTCTTAGCGCGGTGAGCGCATTCTGTCGGCTTAGGGTATTTATACTTTTATTTTGAGCTCGTGTGAGCTGTTTGGTATTGGGACGTTGTCCCTGGTATTGTATTTTGTTTGTTTCTTTCTGAACTGCATCTCAGGTTTTTCTTTTCACTGAGTATTTTTTCACTCAGTTGTCTTTTTATTTTGAAACCAGTCTCAGGGTTTGGTATCAGAGTTTTGCCTCTTGGTGTCTGATCCTGTGTGTACGGGAGTTGCTCTCCCAAGGATCTTATTTTGTGTTTTAGTTTCTGTTGTTCCCTTTCCTTTGTCCTTTGGGACTTGGTGGCTAACGCTTCCTGTAGCATTAGCTTCTCGTTCCCCTGTATTAGTTGCTTCTGGTTCTCTGACACCCCCCACCATTACACCATCTCCCTCTTCCCTTTCGGCAGATGACTTTCTGGCCGCCTAAGGAAAGGTGGCTAAAATTCAGAACTCCTTTGCTCATCCAGTGAGCCGCCCTACCCCCCGGGACAAATCCACAGCCACACTAACCTCCTTCAAGAGGCTGGAGGACTCCAATGTACTCCAACTCATCACTCTCATCGAGCAACCACCTGCCCACTTGACCCCATCCCATCTACAGTCCTCCAATCTATATCCGGCGAGATCCTTCCCTATATGTCCTCCATTGTTAATTCCTCCCTTGCCTCTGGTCATGTTCCCTCTGATTTTAAGATGGCTTGCACTACCCCACTCCTCAAGAAACCCACCTCAGGCCCCTTTGATGTAATGAATCATCAACCCGTATTGCTTCTACCTTTTCTGTCCAAAACCCTTGAGCGAGCAGTGCTTAAACAACTAACCTCTTTACTCCATCAGAACAACCTGCTAGACCCTCACCAGTCTGACTTCCGATCTGGGCACTCAACAGAGACTGCCCTCCTGGCTGTGATGGAGGCATTCGCCACTGCAAGAGCCTCAGGCCTCTCCTCTGTCCTGATCCTCCTTGACCTGTCTGCAGCATTCAACACGGTCAATCACAAAATACTCCTCTCCACCTTGGCTGAGATGGGCATTTCTGGCACCGCCCTGTCTACCAGGTTACCTGGATGGGGTCTGCCTATGCTCCCCATCTCCTTGTTACAGGAGTACCACAGGCATCTGTAATGGGTCCTCTGCTGTTCTCCATATACACCAAATCTCTTGGTTCAGTTATTAATTCTCACAGCTTCTCCTATCATTGTTATGCAGACGACACACAACTCTTCTCTTTCCGTCCCTCTGCCTCACAGGTTGATGATAAAATATCTTCCTGCCTGGCTGACATCTCAGCCTGGATGACGAGCCACCACCTGAAGCTCAACAAAATTGAGCTGCTGTTCTCTCCATTATGGTTGATGGCACCACAGTGGCTGCCTCTCACTCTGCGAAGAGCCTGGGGGTGGTCCTGGATGACCAGCTGGACCTCAAGGAGCACATCAAGGCAACATCACAGTCCTGCAGATTCCTTCTGTACAGCATCAGGAGGTTTTGACCATTCCTGACTACACACTCCACCCAGCTGCTTGTCCAGGCTATGGTGAGCTTCCGCCTTGATTACTACAACTCTCTCCTTGCAAGCCTGCCAGCTTGTGCCATACAGCCACTACAGTTGATTCAAAATGCTGCTACCCAACTTATCTTCTGCCTTCCCAAATTCTCCCACGTCACTCCTCTGCTGAGGTCACTCTACTTGCTACCGGTCGCTGCCAGGATCAGGTTCAAAGGCCTAACCCTTGCCTACACTGCAGCCAACAGATCGACCCCTGTCTGCTTGTAGGACATGATTCGATTCTATAGGCCTGCTCGACCACTCCGCTCTGCAGCATCAGGGCACCTTGCACCCCCTCCCACCCAAGTAAAGGAATCACAGAGTTTCTCCACCCTAGCTCCCCAGTGGTGGAACAAACTCCCTGACCCTCTTCGAACCCCTCCCTCACTACCAATCTTCCGCCATGGTTTGAAAACTCATCTCTTCAGACTATACCTGAACTAACTGAACCACTCTGTGTATCATTTCATTTTAAATCCCCCCTTTCATGACACTCGTGCTATTCCAGCACTTTTTGTAATTTGTATTTGTCCTAATATTGTAGCTTGTTCTTCTCCCTAGTTTGGCTTGGCATAAGTTAGGTCAGAATAATGTTCACAGCATGAACTGAACTGCGTTCTTGGCTACAAATAGCTGTACGAAATTAGTATTGTTCCTATACCTGTGTTTTGTAGTTGTCCAATGACCTGATTTGCACTTTTTGTACATCGCTTTGGATAAATGTGTCTGCTAAATAAATGTAATGTAATCTAGCTGCATACTGCCAGAGGGGGCTGTGCATCATAAAGATCATGGCTGCATTTCCCAGAGTCTCCTTAGCGCTACGTGCGTCGTAAGGTATACCTTAAGCCAGTGGTGTCAAACTCATGCCATGGAGGGCCGTGTGTATGCAGGTTTTCATTCCAGCCTCAGATCTTGATTATATAATTAGTTAAATTATTTGCTGAATTAGGGATGCAGGTTTGTGCACAATGGTGACCCGACGTCTATGGTGACCCGCATTGTCTAAATAAAAATTTTCTTATATTCTGTGCTTCAATGCAGTTAAACGCATATGGCTGAATGAGTAATTGGACTCAATTAAGGCAGCATTAATTGGTTGGAATGAAAACCTGCATACACACGGCCCTCCATGGCATGAGTTTGACACCACTGCCTTAAGCTCTTCCTTTAGGTCTCGAGCTGTTTCCCAGCGTCTCCTTAGCTATGGTATACCTTAATTAAGGTATACCTTTAAAAGGGTGGTCTCTGGCACTCGTAAGCTGTCCCTTAGCGCTGCGCTCCGGTAATCCTGTCACAGTTTTGCCTTATTATGCCAACATTTTGCTTTTCAAATCGACAGTTGTACTACAGTGCGCATCTAGTAGCACATCGGCATGCGAAAATGAGTTTAATATTAACTATATTATCCAATCAACGTGTCTGTGCATAGCACGTCGTGAGCGTGTTGTCGTTTTACCTGTCTATCCCCATCATGATGGTAATTAAGTATAGGGCCTATCCATGATAATAATCCAATTTGTGAAAAGAAAAAAAAAAGTGGCGCTAACTTAGGATATGGCTTTTCTGACTGCATACCCTGTAGAAATTAGTTCGTTTGTGTGTGAGTCAATGATCACACTGACTTGGAACAAACCTCCGGTTTATTAAGAATATAAAAACTGTGTGTGTGTAAACACCTCACAGCTAGACCAATGAGGGTTTGTAGCTGGAGGGGAAGGTATCGCGTGTTCTCCCTTGGCTGGTGTGATTCAAAACCGGAGATGTTAGTTATTTTTCCTCTGTTCGTAAGAACAGGGCACAATTATAATTAAGAATGCACTGGTTCCGTTGCCACGGGTTAGATATGAAGGCGCTGCTTCATATCCCACTTAAACTGGCCTGAAACGGATCAGTAGCATCCAGGTTACTCTCCGTTCGTAAACGGGGCTATGCTGTCATCAGAGATATATCCGATCTGTCGCCGGACTGTCAATATTCCAATGGGAGCATCCGAATATTCACAAATGCGCGGAACAACATAACAGATATATCCGTGACCACAGCAAGAAAGCGTAACAGTTGCTATGTTTTACTCTTGCGTTAATCTGACTCCATTTTACATGATAATTTAAAATTAGGGTTTAACTATACGTGGAACTTGGGAGTGGTTACACTCGACTCTATCTTGTGCCATCATTCCTCAATATATGCTCCCGGGTTTAGCATTATTGTTAAATCTCAGTTCGGTGAAGAATCCAGAGGGTAGGAGGCTGACCACCATAATACATGCCTTCCATGCCTGGCTTACATGGATAGTGCATAGACAGTTATGAGCCCAGGACGGTGCGTATCTATCGGGCTCCTTCAGGCGAATTTGACAAGAACCGGCGTACTACGCCCATGGGTTCTCTTAAGCCAAAACACCAGAACCAATACCACCAATCCCTTAACAGGCAGATCGTGGTCACCTATCTAACTTGAAGACCCCACTAAAGACGTTTACTGTACTAGACCCCTGATCAGTAGGTCCTAGTCATAATTGCCCCCCTGAGTATTTAAACGGAATTTCGGCTGAAAAGAAGATAAAATGGATTAGAGTCATGAAGACCACGCAAGTTAAAATCAGAATAATTTATTTAACAGGCAGGTAGGTTATTATCTTCAATTCCAAATCAATTATAAGGGTTAAAAACATAAATACAGAGTAAAAGAGTTCTTACCCAGCCTGTTTAGCTACACACAGAACACAGAGTATGCGCAGTGCGGGAAGTCGATTGCGATCTTCCATGGCTATCTCTACACAGAACACATAACCTAGTATGTGCACTGAGGGAAGTCGATTACGATCTTCCTTGTCTGTCTACACACAGCGCACATAGTATGTGCACGGTGGGAAGTCGATTACGATCTTCCCCGATTGCTTTGTCTCCCTTCCTTTTAAGCCAAATCCCGCGTTTGGTCTAGGCGGCATTGCCATAAATTAACCTGTCCGAATCATAAATCTCTAATTCCGGCCCCCACCATTTGGAGGAGGTTGTTAAAACAATTGGTGGGGAAATGGGGAAAAGGAGATGATTACCAGAGAGGACATTCCATTGTGTTAGGTTTTTCCTGAGTTATTGAAACTATGTTTTTTCAAATTCTATTAGGTATGAAACATATTTCATTCAATGGCTTGAATTATTGTGAACATGTACATACCAAACATGCCAAGTGGATGTAATATTATGGTGCAGTTGTCATGAAAATACCCTTCTGTTTAACCATTGTACACGCAATCCATGTTATTATTACATAAGGCATAATACAATAATACAATGAACACATGTGCATGGTTTGTAAGGTTTTCCGGGATTTGTAAATAAGATATACAGATGGTTTATAGTCCAGATCCGGAAAAGAAATACAAAGTGTAATGTCAGAGGGGTCCATATGTGGGCAGTGTGGTACTGTCCCGTGTAGTGCCCCCACCAGGTGCCGGTCGCTTCACCCTTTACGACCCCAAAACACCCACACCCACAACCACAGACAAAGAGACTAGTTCCCCTTATCTTGGTTGTGTCCAGGTGGTAACATTCCAGAGAGCCAAATGGCCTGCCCATTCAGAGGAAGTCCGAGTGACTTATTGTTTTACCACAAGGCTCTCGGGTCCTTTGAAGTACACGCTGCTCGTTCAAATGTCAGCCTTTTCTGGGTCCCAGTTTAATTTCCCTCTTACAGCTCCCCCCTCTGGCCCAATGGGGGACACTTCAGAACGTCCTCCCAAGGGGTCATGGACACTTTCCCAAATGGTTGGTGCCGGAGGTCCAGGGTCGTAGGGCTGATGGTGGGAATAACTGGGAAGGCTGATATCAAGGGTTGTGTGGGTTGAGGTGTGTATGGTATGGAATGGATCAGATGTTGGAGTGAAGATGGGAACTTTTGTGCCTCAGATGACCTGTTGCACTAAGTCCATTCCATCAGTCGGGGCCCGCCGTGTTCTTAAGCACAGGAAAACTCACAAGACAGCTGACAGTGACGTAGGAACTTTGTACCAGGAGGTGTCCTCTCGATTGAATCTATCGAAGCAAAGTCTTGGAGACACTGTACTTAAGGTTGACATCCACGGGGCTGTGCGGAGGTTGAACCTTAACAAACTTGGTGGGATTATTGGGGGAAAAAGGTTGGTAAGACATGGTATATATGAATGAGGTAGTTGGGAGTTTTCATGACAACTGCATTTTGTGGTAAATATGTTTTTTGTCCTTCTCATGGTAATATCCTTTGTAATTTTGGATAAACTGGATTTGGGAAATTAAAAAGAAAGGAGACAAATCCAATACATTTTGTGTGGATGGGTATTGAAAATGATAGTATAAAAATAAAGAACAATTATAATAAACATACAGTATAAAAATAAAGAAAAACACAAAAAGCACAATTTAAGACATATAAGACAAGTAGTGTTCGGGGGTTGTAGCATCCTGAAGTCTGTGACAGATATATTTTAAACTGAATGTGAAACTTGTCATTAACATTAACAGAAATTCCATAAATCTTAAGAAAATTTCACATATTTCTAAAACATTCTTCCAGAAAGGACCTACAAATCCCCCTAACCAGGAGGTGTGAAACTCTTTGCCTGTAGTTGTGCAAAGAAGAGAAAATCTAGGTATGGTTACTATCTGCATAATTTGGGGGTTAAACCACAACTGACAAAAAATAAAAAGATGAAAAAACAAAAAGAAAATCAGACACTGTCTTGGGAGTGTAGGTTTACTGCTCCTTAAATATTCAACAACTGACAGAGAAGGGGGGGAAACAGAACAAGACAGACCGGTGGGGAGAAGGGAGAAAGGAGGAGGAGGAACAGTAAATGAAAAAGAAGGAGGGAATCTAAGGAGAGAAAATGTGGAAAAGTAGAATAAAGTGAGACCAGTAAGCCAGTCCTTGCCAAAAAATGACACCCCTTTCAACATTTTAATGTTAAAAGACAAACTTGATGTAAACTTAGGAGTAAGTGCTTCTTCTCCTTATTTATTTATTTATTTGACATATGTAGTTTGGAAGACTTCTTCCTTAAATAATTCTCCTTGCAGGCACAGATGATACTGGCCTTTATTAACTGAGTTTAAGCTTGATGACCTTATGTTCATTTATGGCATTTGACTGGCTTATCAACGGTTTGACAAAGATTCTAATATGTATATGTTGTGCTATGGTGAAATTCACACAAAAATAACATTAGATCTCTAGTATCTGACATGCCTTAGCTAATTTAATTGGCACCCAAATAAGTCTGTTAGTGAATTCTAACAGTTTCTAAATGGCGTGCACAGGCAGGCATTAATAATTAATATATTAGTAGTTAATATTATTAATTTAAATACTCTGGTTTCATCCTTGTGTTGCTAAGACACATAGAACAAAAACTCAGATGAAAACAATAGGGTACACCAGAATTCACTACACTTTTTTGAAAATGAGCTTTCTAAAGAAGGTGAATGGTGGTACACCTATGCCTATATAACTTAATTTAGCTCTAGGCTAATGGTTATTTTAGTTATAATAGGTCAAAGTCTATTTTTTGGTTGGTTATAAGCCATTTTGGAATTTTACCTTCTACACTGGCTTATCTCAACTGTTTCATAAATCCTAACCTATTTATTTAATTAATAGTACACCACTGTTTACTGAGACAGATAACACAGGCCAAGGACCTTGGTTCCAGCACCTCAGAAATGCAGAAGTTCTGTGTCCTGATACCTTTTCACCAGTCTCAGAGGTCTTTAGACATGAGTCCCACATGTGGCTAATTCTAGACGGTCGCTACCCTTGTTGTAGCCTGTGGCTACACTTTCAGAGGGATGGAGACTTGCATTTGCCGTGGCACTCAGCGGTCCTGTGACATTACATCGGGCACGGTACTCAGAGGTTCAGTGACTACACTGGTACCGGCCTCGATCTCTGAGACTTAAAGTATGGTTTCCTCCGGACAGATACGAACAGTTTCAAAACTTGGTGCAGCTGCAGTCTGCACTGTCAGAGGTCTTGAGACGCGTGTACTGCCGCAGGGCCATACCTGGGTTTAAGGATCAGCATAGACTCTGCTTTCAGGGCTGGAACTTTGAAGCCGAGGTTATGCACCTGATTCAGCATTCAGCAGTATTTTTATATTATTTAATTTAATTATAATAAGAACCTTGCCACTTTTCCTGAGTTAGCCCTCTAGCAAAGTTCAAACTTCTTCGCGTGTGCATTCTATGATTGCACACGTTTACTGGCAGCTATAAACTCTCACTGTTCACCTTCAAAATTCACTGGCTTTTCACCAGTGCCTCATTTTCTCCTGAGTTTGAGCAAGGTTTTCTGCGCCTCCTCGCAGAAACAGTAGTAAGCCTTGCACCAAAACTCCCTTCCTTTCTACAAACGTTTACATTTCCTTACACATACGTAACCATCTACTGCTATAGGCTAGTTTGTTCTAGAACGCATTCCGCCGTATTATCACAACACATTTCATAAAAACATGCCAGCCTAAGCTTCTCTCTTTCCCTGTTTATGCATTCCCCCGAAGGGTAGTAATATGGAAAATGCCTGGTTTCTACGGTCCCAGGCCTGTCTGGGATATGTCGATCCCCTATGCAGTGACTAAAACTCTCCCTAGCACAGGCTAATATACAACAGAATTGTGTCACTCACCACACCAAGGATCGGAAACCCAGAGAAGAAAATGCGAGATACCCACAGTGAAGGGTATCACGCCGGGATGAAAAACACCAGCAGAAACTTCATTGAACACTCCAGATACTCCCTATCACGTCGGGGTCACCACTTGTAAACACCTCACAGCTAGACCAATGAGGGTTTGTAGCTGGAGGGGAAGGTATCGCGTGTTCTCCCTTGGCTGGTGTGATTCAAAACCGGAGATGTTAGTTATTTTTCCTCTGTTCGTAAGAACAGGGCACAATTATAATTAAGAATGCACTGGTTCCGTTGCCACGGGTTAGATATGAAGGCGCTGCTTCATATCCCGCTTAAACTGGCCTGAAACGGATCAGTAGCATCCAGGTTACTCTCCGTTCGTAAACGGGGCTATGCTGTCATCAGAGATATATCCGATCTGTCGCCGGACTGTCAATATTCCAATGGGAGCATCAGAATATTCACAAATGCGCGGAACAACATAACAGATATATCCGTGACCACAGCAAGAAAGCGTAACAGTTGCTATGTTTTACTCTTGCGTTAATCTGACTCCATTTTACATGATAATTTAAAATTAGGGTTTAACTATACGTGGAACTTGGGAGTGGTTACACTCGACTCTATCTTGTGCCATCATTCCTCAATATATGCTCCCGGGTTTAGCATTATTGTTAAATCTCAGTTCGGTGCAGAATCCAGAGGGTAGGAGGCTGACCACCATAATACATGCCTTCCATGCCTGGCTTACATGGATAGTGCATAGACAGTTATGAGCCCAGGACGGTGCGTATCTATCGGGCTCCTTCAGGCGAATTTGACAAGAACCGGCGTACTACGCCCATGGGTTCTCTTAAGCCAAAACACCAGAACCAATACCACCAATCCCTTAACAGGCAGATCGTGGTCACCTATCTAACTTGAAGACCCCACTAAAGACGTTTACTGTACTAGACCCCTGATCAGTAGGTCCTAGTCATAATTGCCCCCCTGAGTATTTAAACGGAATTTCGGCTGAAAAGAAGATAAAATGGATTAGAGTCATGAAGACCACGCAAGTTAAAATCAGAATAATTTATTTAACAGGCAGGTAGGTTATTATCTTCAATTCCAAATCAATTATAAGGGTTAAAAACATAAATACAGAGTAAAAGAGTTCTTACCCAGCCTGTTTAGCTACACACAGAACACAGAGTATGCGCAGTGCCGCAAGTCGATTGCGATCTTCCATGGCTATCTCTACACAGAACACATAGCCTAGTATGTGCACTGAGGGAAGTCGATTACGATCTTCCTTGTCTGTCTACACACAGCGCACATAGTATGTGCACGGTGGGAAGTCGATTACGATCTTCCCCGATTGCTTTGTCTCCCTTCCTTTTAAGCCAAATCCCGCGTTTGGTCTAGGCGGCATTGCCATAAATTAACCTGTCCGAATCATAAATCTCTAATTCCGGCCCCCACCACTTGGAGGAGGTTGTTAAAACAATTGGTGGGGAAATGGGGAAAAGGAGATGATTACCAGAGAGGACATTCCATTGTGTTAAGTTTTTCCTGAGTTATTGAAACTATGTTTTTTCAAATTCTATTTGGTATGAAACATATTTCATTCAATGGCTTGAATTATTGTGAACATGTACATACCAAACATGCCAAGTGGATGTAATATTATGGTGCAGTTGTCATGAAAATACCCTTCTGTTTAACCATTGTACACGCAATCCATGTTATTATTACATAAGGCATAATACAATAATACAATGAACACATGTGCATGGTTTGTAAGGTTTTCCGGGATTTGTAAATAAGATATACAGATGGTTTATAGTCCAGATCCGGAAAAGAAATACAAAGTGTAATGTCAGAGGGGTCCATATGTGGGCAGTGTGGTACTGTCCCGTGTAGTGCCCCCACCAGGTGCCGGTCGCTTCACCCTTTACGACCCCAAAACACCCACACCCACAACCACAGACAAAGAGACTAGTTCCCCTTATCTTGGTTGTGTCCAGGTGGTAACATTCCAGAGAGCCAAATGGCCTGCCCATTCAGAGGAAGTCCGAGTGACTTATTGTTTTACCACAAGGCTCTCGGGTCCTTTGAAGTACACGCTGCGTCCCAGTATGCTGGCTCGTTCAAATGTCAGCCTTTTCTGGCTCCCAGTTTAATTTCCCTCTTACATGTGCAAAAACAACGTTGAGTGAGTCTACTTGCATGACCGAACTAGAGCACGTTGATTGGCCTAGCCATAAACACACATACAGTACAGGTACAGTGGCTCATAATGGGCAAACATAGCCAAATCCCCTTCCTTTAGCTCACACCTCCTATATAAAACAAAATAGCACTGGGTAAATATCAACATTACAGAACATTTTTCTTACCATGTTGTTTTACGATTTTCGGTAAACAACCCAATAATGATATTCTTGGTTAAATTTAAGATTATCCAACAGCAAATTAAGGTGGATGAACAAATCACTTCAACAGGTAGACCTATTCATAAGGCACCCGGTATATAATTCATCATGATCAATTTCCACAGACGCGCTTTTGCCTTTCATCTACGATCATTTTTGCATTGCAGAGAAAAGTTCGCAGGAATCAGTGCAGTGCAGTGATATGCTGCTACAGTTGCCTATATATTGTGTGACAAAAACAAATTAACATTAGACCTTTGTTTCAATAAGAACAAAATAATTCACCCATATGTAGCCTATATCCTTTTCCCTGGGCTTCCACGAAGTCCCAGATTATGGCTTATATGTCCCGATTGATGCTTTTTATTTTATCCATTGTAGCCTATATGTACGTATTTATTGAAACTATCACAAGGTCTCGTCTTAACAGACTCTTAAAGAGATTAGCAGATAATCTCTAGTAGGCATAGCTTCCTCTTCTGCAATATTAGACTGATGTAAAATGATTATGACAACACGTGTAATATTAAAACGTCATTCACAAGCCTTTACAAGTGAGACAATCGATTCGCTTGGCATCGATTGATAAACTTTTCAGCACCACAGTGAAGGCCAGCTCCAACTTACGATGTACCTTTAAGTTGTCCCTTAACAGTTGCCATAAGGTATAGTCTGGGAAACACTCGTAAAAAAGCGGTTTCCCTTAAGAAGGTATACCTTAAGAACCTTCATAAAACGTTAAGGTACATCGAAACTCGGAAACGCAGCCCATGCTGATAGTGAGTAATTACTTGCCATTGTGCTATAAAATGTATTTATAATTTCGGCAAATCGGAGAAAAAGTTTTAAACTGTGACAGAATTATTTGAAAAAGCGGATCTCAATTGGAGGCTTCATTTTTATGTTTATAAAGTAGAGGTTTGCTCAAAGATAGGGTCCCAGACAAAGTTATGGCCCCACCAGAGGGCATTTAAGTTAAATGAAAAAGACAGTTTAGTGCTGTCCTTATTATTTATTTTTATTCCACATCAACATTCTCTATGCTACTTGTCCAACAGCTTTTCAGCAAGACCTACCAATTTTGGCTATTAGTTCACATACTTTCTTTTCTTTTTTTTGTGAATATATTTTTATTGGGCATTTAACAAAAAAAGACACAACGGCATGACACTACACACACGTACAAATATACATATATACATATACATAAAGAAAGAAGGAAAAAAAAAGCACAAGGGGGGATTCATACAATGTAGTTCACAAATTTTCCAAGGCAAATCTGTCAATATGATGCTATTAAAAGAGGGATGGCTCATATATGCTGTATGTAAGTACTCCATTAAGGTAGTAGCTCCACATACACTGTATATTTCTTTATACATAATGATCACACCATTATGCCACAGGTGTAGCCTAGATTCAAGAGAAAAAATGAGAAATACATTTTTTTTAAAAAGGTAAAATAAAGTATACACTTGTGTATATATATGCATACGTACACGCTTATAAACACAGGCATACATATAACACACACACATCCATATAAATAAAGGCCCCAACCTAAATTAAAGCCTTAATAAAATCAATCCCCTTGGTCCAGTTATTGAAGGTCGTAGGTGAAGCCCCATGAAGCTTCGCAGTTGAGCGCTCAAGAATTAGGATGGACAAATAAAACCTCAGCCACACAGACCCTCTATCACATTGAGGTTCTAACCAACCGTTAAGTATGGACTTCTTAGCTGCAGTCAATCCTGCCATAAAAAGACGCCTCTTTTGTAAGTTCAAAACATTATTTGAGTTGTCTCCAAGAAGTAGTAAGGCCGGGGATAAGGGAAGCTTGACAGCTAACAGGTCTGATAGAGTTTGGGCCACCCGTTTCCAAAAGTCTAATATAACAGGGCATTCCCAGAACATATGTAGAAAATAACCCGGAATCCCAATGTTACATATCTTGCAGGAATTATCAGTAATGAGTTTCATTTGGTGGGCTCGATGAGGAGTGATATAAAATCTGTGGGCCAATTTGTAATTAATCACCTGATGTGCCAGGTTCTTAGAGGAAATAAATACATTCTCCCAGATATTCTCCCAGTTAAGGTTCACATTTAGTCGTTCAAATTCCCTATGCCACATCGTCACCACACCTAAAGGTTTCAGTTTGGCCTTAATAAATTTATTGTACAAAAAAGATACTAAACCCCGTGTGGTATTAGACAAGGTAAGGAACTTGTACAGAGTGTGTTCGCACAAAGGGGAGGTCAGAGAGACCCTGTTTGCACGTAGTGCTGAGCGGGCCCTATGGTAAAAGAAATAGGAGGTAGCAGGAAGAGAGAATGTTTCCTTAAGAGTCTGAAAAGTTTGTAGACAATTTTCATCAAACAAGTCGTCTAAAGCATACACATTGTTATTGGACCAAGGAGGAAAAATAAAGGGCTTGGAGCCTGATAATAAATTGTAATTACGCCACAAGGGGGAGTTCTTATGTAATCTACCTGGGATATCTAGATATCTTTCCACTTGTTTCCAAATAGCCAATGAATTATCAATAATAGGCCCCATACGTAAAGAAATTGTATTCTGCTTAAGACCGGAGTTTAGGGCGTTGAAAGGTTTCCAGACGTATTCTAGAACGTTTGTTATTCCAAATGAATTTTGATTGCATTGCATCTATGTCTTTGAAGAACTTTAGAGGGGGACTAAGGGTCACAAAAAATTTATCCGAGGAAGAACGTTCATTTTAATAACTGAGATCCTACCATGTAATGAGAGGTGCAAAGGGGACCATCTTGTGAGATCAAACTTGATTTTATCTAACATAACTGTGTAGTTATCCTTGCAAATTCTGTTAATGTTGGGGAATATCCTAATGCCTAGATAAGTGAATCCGGAGGGTCGAATTTGAATAGGAATGGAAGATGAGAGGGATGATAAGCTGGCTATTGAGTTTAATGGCATTAGGATAGACATCGACCAGTTAATTTTATAGCCAGAAAAGGAGCCAAATTGGTTGAATAATGTTAAAGCATGAGGAGCAGAGTTTGGAATATCTGATATGTACAGTATAATGTCTCTGCGTATAAGGAGATATGGTGGTTAATGTATATGGGTTTTATGGAAGGGCTCTGCCTTACAGCTTGAGCGAGAGGTTCTAAAGATAACGCAAACAGCATTGGGGACAATGGACAACCTTGCCTGGTGCCTCTTTCAAGAGAAAATTGTTGGGATATCAAATGTCCCGTTTGTACACCGGCAGTAGGGTTGTCGTACAGGGTTTGAATCATATGTATAAACCGTTCGTTGAAACCAAAACGCTTCAGTACTGCCCACAAATATCCCCACTCCAAGCGATCAAACGCTTTTTCAGCATCCAATGATATCAATCCACAGGATGTGTTTGAGGTAGAAGTTGAGTCTATAATATGGAACAGTCTTCGAAGATTGTCAGCTGCTAATCTGCCCTTGATAAAGCCGGTCTGGTCCTGGGGTACCAGACTGGTGATAACAGTCTCTAATCTCCTTGCTATAGCCTAAGCATATATTTTCAGATCTGAATTCAAAAATGCTAATGGTCTATAGCTGGAGCATTCTAATGGGTCCTTGCCACTTTTCAATAACAGTGAGATAAGGGCAGTCTTCTGATCTCTATGAAACGTTCCAATTTCAAAAGAGTATTCAATAGATTTAAGTAATAACGGCCCAACCAGGTCCCATAGTGCCCCCAATAACTCCGGGGGTATGCCATCAAGACCAGGGGCTTTATGCTTTTGCATTGAACAAGCGGCAAATTTCAGTTCCTCTAAAGTAATAGGGGCATCTAAAAGGTCAGCTTGGGGCTTTGATAGAGCGGGAAGATTCAGTGGGTCCACAAATGTGTCAATGTCCTCTGTGTAACTGGCTGATTTTTCAGATTTGTGGAGTTTAGTGTAAAAGCTTTTAAAAAAAGATCATTGTGTCATGGTTCTGTGTTTTCCTGTCTGTGTTTCCCTTGTTGGGCCGCCAGATGGCGGCACTTCTGTTTTGTGTCCTGCTCCCCCCTGTTAATTGTATTATTGTTGTCTCGTTATTCTATCATTGTTCCCACCTGTGTCTTGTTATCCCCTCCTTTTCTGGGTTGATTGTTTTTTGAGTTCACCTGTGTCTTGTTACCCCCTGTCTATTTAAGTTCTTTGTTCCCTTGACTCGAGTGCTGGTTCCTTGTGTTTGTTCCCGACTTGCGTTTGTTTCAGACCCTATGTACCTGCCTGTGCTTTGACCTGTTTGTGTTTGTTTGACTGAGTTTCCGCCTGTGTGTTCTGCCTGTTAGTTCCTGCCTGGTTTCTGCTGTGTGTGTGTTTTGAATTTTGAGTTTTCTGTTTTGTGTTTTTGGTAGTGCCCTGCGTGGCCTTTTGGTTTCCTGTTTTTTTGTCCCCTGTCACGTAAGTAAAATCTTTGTTAATTTTCCCTTTTTGAGTTTGTGTTTTTTTTCTACCTGCGTTTGGGTCCCCCCTAACCGTACCGTGACACATTGACTTGGGTGGGGTGCATGTGCATATCACCCAGTTCATCCCTGATCACATCGATTGTGGATAGACGCTCCGATTGTTTGAGTCTTAAAGCTAATAATCTACTTGGTCGCTCAGAATTTTCATAATAAAGTTGTCTGGTTTTTAAGAGTGAGAATTCTGCTTTCAGACTTGTGATATCCTGAAACTCTGCTTTAAGAGAATTTAAGGATTGTGATCTGTCCTCATCAAAACTTTGTTTTTGAAGGGTCTCTAACTCACAAATTGATTTCTCCAAAATAGCCATCTTCTCCTTGCGATTTTTAGACAAGCTAGAGGCAAAAGAGATACTGTTACCACGGATAAAGCACTTTGTAGCTTCCCAGAATGTGTGAGGGGACACATCAGGAGTATCATTCAAACGAATGAATAGTTTAAGTTCTTGAATGATTGAGAGCATGAATTGTTCATTTTTAAGAAGAAATACATTAAAACGCCATCTTTTGGATTGAGGAATAGTTGGAGTGAGGGACAGAGTGAGCAGCACAGGAGCGTGATCGGATAATAGCATAGGAAGGATCTCAGTAGCAGTAGCATATTTCAAACAACTGGACGAAACAAAAATATAATCAATCCGTGAATATGTTCTATGGCGACCGGAAAAAAAGGTAAAATCCTTTACCTCAGGATTTCTAAGGCGCCAGGGATCCACAATATTCAAATCACTCATAAAATTATGGAGGTAGGATAAGGTGGGGGGAATTCTGAGTTGATGCGATTTATCTAGGGTAGGGTCAACAGTCAAATTAAAATATCCTCCTAAAACAAGCTTAGTATCACCAAACTGAAGTAATTCCAATTTTGCATAATCCAAGAATGTCTGATCAAAATCATTAGGGCCATACAGGGAGGCAAAGCAAAATTTGTTATTATTGAGTGTGAGATAAGCATAGCAAAACCTTCCCTCTGAGTCCCCTCCAGTGTTATGGAGAGTTAGGCTGAGTTTCCTATTGACTAGGATTAAAACTCCTTTTGTTTTATTTGTAGCACATGAATTTGTTAAGACTTTGAAATGCTTATTTTGGAATCTGTGTACATCAACTGGTTTTAAATGGGTCTTCTGTATGAACGCAATTTGAATTTTCTTACGATGTAGGAGATCAAGACATTTGGCCCGCTTGATAGGTCCATTTCCACCATTAATATTCCACGATACTGCTGTGTAATCAGCCATCATCTATAATATAATGCTGTGTAGGGTCGAGCCAGAAAGTATAATGATGGATCAGCAACAAAATAAATACCCCCCTGGGTATACATAGATCATATGTGCAGTGTCGAACATGGAACAAATAGAACAAAAAGATAAAAAGTAAAAAAAAGAAAAAAAGAAAGAAAAATTAGCCAGTCGGCCAAGGCACATAAGGAGCAGCCTTGCTATGACCGGCAAAACAATAACCTCAGTACTTCTTTGGATCGAACTAAGAGGTTAGTCCATGCTTCCAAAATCCATATAGATTTAAATATGACAATTTACAGTTGTTGATTCGTATCAAACGCCTATGGCAGAGAAAATAAAATATTATGGGGTTACCCAGTAGCCACTAGGGCAACATAACGCCAGGAATATATTCACAGTCGAGAGAGAGCGTGAGGAGGAATGGTTTCCTAACTACGTATTAAATTCACTTTGTAAACTGTATGCTGTATGTTGCACTTAAAGTAAACAACCAAATGTGAGAGATAATAAAATCAAAGAGCATCCCTCTTTAAAAATATTCGGTGATATGCTATATATTTACTAACAGTAAAAGGATAGCGTTAAGGGAATAAGAGCAGATCTATCTCCGTATTGAATGGTTAAGTAACTTAAAGAACGGTTCATAATTTAAAAAATTATTTTTGAGTCATTAATAAAACATGCAGTGTGATGGCTTACACTAGAAATGAAAAAACAGCGTAATTATAGACAGCTTAAAGAACCGATGTTTGTAGCATGTTCCCAATTGTAGGTTAGCAAAGTAGCTACGAACTAAACAGTCTTACCGCATTATGCACCGGTTAATCTGTCCGTGTATGAAAAATTGAACCGCCACAAGGCCGATTTTCTTCCGAAATAAGAGAGCGCATATATGGCATTAAAAGAGGTAGTCAAGAAAGCCAGCCCATGGCAAACTAAAAGCAATTCACAGTCCATCCTTGACCAGCCCATATAGGCCTGCAGATTGCTAATATGATATAGCAGTAGTTGGTTTAAAGTACATGAGAACAGCCTCACAGTTCTCGGACGAAACGTTCTGCGTACTCTGGAGACTTCAGTTCGGTTGTGTGGTTGTTGTGAGTTACCTTCAGGGTGGCAGGGTACAACAAGAAGTGTGGAATAGCCTCCTGACGGAGAACGGCCATGTGTGGGGCAAAGGCTCTGCGGTGGTCCGATGTATATCTTGAGTAATCAGGGAAAAAAAGCAGCCGAGTCTGTCCGTAAGTTGGGTTAGCTCCGGGTTCCCTGTACGCCTGCAAAATGGCCTGTCTGTCCGTGTAACGAAGCAGTTTGAAAATAAGTGTGCGAGGTTTCCCCTGACCGCTGCCATTCTGGGTCTTCGGGCCATAAATGCGGTGAGCTCTCTCTATTTCTATCAGACCTCTGCCAGCAAGTGATGGAAACCATTTAGGCAGATTGGTTTGAAGAAAGGCGATGGCGTTTTCACCCTCGTAAATTAGAGCGTCTATTGCGGTCTTCAATTTCAGCCAGAGACTTGGTGAGATGGGTAAGTTCCTTTTCATTTTTCGCTATTCTGTCCCTGTCCTGCCTCTGTGCAGCCTGAATAATATCAGTGCGCTTAGAGACGGTTACAAGTGTGGTGTTAATGGTTTCCATTTCGGATTCAATCTTCAGTAATTTAGACTTGAAAGTAGATATGTCTGAGCGGATAGCTTGAACGTTTGTACAAACTTCAGAAAGACTGACCTTGAGCTCCTTGATTGAGATCGTCAGGTCTACCAGTGCTGTTGATTGTGTGTCAGAGGTCTCTGTGCCTGTTTCGTCGATAGCCGTTAGCATGTTGAGTTTCTTCCTAGATTTTTTGATCGTCGTTTTCTGCGGCGCAGGGGTACCGGGAGTCATTTCCCCCGCCAGTGTTTGCTCTGGTGGGTCCATCGGTTGAATTTGAGTGGAAAAAAATTAAGTCTGTTATGAAAAATATTACATTTAGAATGTTGGAAGCGGGAGTAGAAAAACTGCGTAGCCATCTTAGCTGGAGCCAAACCGGAAGTCGAGTTCACATACTTTCTTGTGCTTTTTATACAAATAGCGCTGATATTTTTTTAGATGTTTACGATTTCACATCGGATAATTTCCCATTGACTAACACACTCAGAATGTGCAGATCCCATTGCAGATGCAAGCTATAATCGGTTGCTACTGCTGCTATAGGTACAGACCATCTCTTTTCAAAAGCTTCTAATGGACGAATATGTGACGGTTCGGGTGCTGGGACCCAGGCGCAGAGTGGGAAAAAAACACGAAACTCAAAAAGGGGAAAATTAACAAAGACTTTACTAACGGGTAAACAAACAGGGAACAAACAAGGCCACAATGGGCAAAACCACAAACTCAAAAAATAACTAAACAAAGCAGAAAACAAGAGGGACTCACAAATACAGGCAGGGCAGAACACGGTCAGGGCAGAACGCAGGCAGGCAGAGCACAAGGGTAATTCAAACAAACAGGTAGGTCAAACAAATACAAGTCAGAAACAAAACACAAACAGGTAAAAAACACAGGCAGGTACAAAGGGTCTGAAACATCGGAAACAAACACAGGAACAAGAAAATGAAAAAATCCAAAAACACCAGAACACCAGGGGATAGGCACGAACACATGGATTACGAACAAACAATCAGAACGAACCACAAACAGGTAAAAAACGCAGGCAGATACAATGGGTTTGCAAACAGAGATTGGAAACAAACACAAGGAACCAGCACCCGAGTCAAGGGAACAGAGAACTTAAATAGACAAGGGGTAACAAGACACAGGTGAACTCAAAACAATCAAACCAAAAAAGGAGGGGATAACAAGACACAGGTGAACTCAAAAAACAATCAAACCAGAAGGAGGGGAAAAGACACAGGTGGGAACAATGATGGGATAACGAGACAATGAAACAATCATACAATTAACAGGGGGGGGAGCAGGACACAAAACAGAAGTGCCGCCATCTGGCGGCCCAACAGGGGAAACACAGACAGGAACACCGGAACATGACAGTACCCCCCCCCCCAAGGGACGGCTCCTGACGTCCCAGGAGGCCGACCCGGGGAGGGAGTCAACAGAGGGTGGGGGCTGGAGACAGGACAAGACAAGAACAGGGACAGAACACGGGAACAGGACTCTGACAGGAACAGGGACTGGACACAGAGCAGGAACAGGACTGGGGCAGGAACAAGACTGGACAGGAACAGGACGGGACTCGGGACTGGAACGGGACGCAGGACTCGGGACTGGAACGGGACGCAGGACTCGGGACTGGACTCGGACGGGGGAACAGGACTCGGGACTGGACTCGGACGGGGGAACAGGACTCGGGACTGGGCAGGACCCGGGCAACACGGGGAGACTCAGGGCTGGGCAGGACCCGGGCGACACGGGGAGACTCAGGGCTGGGCAGGACTCGGGCGACACGGGGAGACTCAGGGCTGGGCAGGACTCGGGGAAACTCAGGGCCCGCACATCGGGCGACACGGGGAAATTCAGGGCCCGCACATCGGGCGACACGGGGGAAACTCAGGGCCCGCACATCGGGCGACACGGGAGAGACTCAGGGCCCGCACATCGGGCGACACGGGGGAGATTCAGGGCCCGCACATCGGGCGACACGGGGGAGACTCAGGGCCCGCACATCGGGCGACACGGGGGAGACTCAGGGCCCGCACATCGGGCGACACGGGGAAATTCAGGGCCCGCACTCCGGGCGACATGGGGAAATTCAGGGCCCGCACTCCGGGCGACACGGGGAAATTCAGGGCCCGCACTCCGGCGACACGGGGACTCAGGAAACCAGGGGGGACTCAGGAAACCAGGGGGGACTCAGGAAACCAGGGGGGACTTGGACAGGGGCAAGGCAGACATACAGGACAGGACTGAGACGGGGCACGACAACACTGGACTGGGTTGGACAAGACTGAGGGGGAAACAGACTGCCAGATACTGGCACAATCGGGAGACCTACAAGGACAGACACAGGGACAAGCAGGCGGGGAGGCACACAGCGACACCGACAAACACACAAAGGGACAGGCAGACAGGGAAGGCGAGGGGGGAGCCCAACAACTGATATAGGGACTGACACACAGGCAAACAAGACAAAACACACGTGGACTGGCACACTGACAGACAGGCAGACAGGCGGGCAAACACGTTGGCCGATGGGCTGACGGCTTGGGGGGCAGACAAACAGGCCAACAAACTGGCTGACACACATACGGGTAGACCAACAGACAAACAGGCGGGCAGACAATTAGACAGGGGGGCCGGGGAACACACGGACACACGGTTGGGAGGACGAACACCAAAGGGAGAATGGACACCAGGGGGAGCGACGAGACCGGGGGAGGGACGACCACTGGGGGGAGGACGGACTCCGGGGAAGAGACGATCACTGGGGGAAGGACCGACACCGGGGGAGAGACGACCACTGGGGGGAGCGACGAGACCGGGGGAGGGACGACCACTGGGGGCAGGACAGACTCCGGGGAAGAGGCGACCACTGGGGGAAGCGACGACACCAGGGGAGAGACAATCACTGGGGGAAGGGCGAACATTAGGGGAAGCGAGAACACTAGGGGAAGCACGAACGCCAGGGGGCAAGGTGTGGACACTAGGGGGAGCGAGAACACTAGGGAAAGAACGGACACTGGGGGGCGTGAGAACACTAGGGGAAGCACAAACGCCAGGGGGAGCATGAATGCCAGGGGAAGCACAAACTCCAGGGGAAGCACGAACGCCAGGGGGCAAGGTGTGGACACTAGGGGGAGCGAGAACACTAGGGGAAGAACGGACACTGGGGGGCGCGAGAACACTAGGGGGAGCACGAACGCCAGGGGGAGAACGAACGCCAGGGGGAGCACGAATGCCAGGGGGAGCACGAACGCCAGGGGGAGCACGAACGCCAGGGGGCAAGGCAGGCGGCTTAGCCTGCGGGGCGGCCAGAGCAGTCTGCGGCGGCCCCTGCGGGACAACAGATGGGACCGTTGTCCTCTCCGGGGCTCTGGACGGCTCTGGAGGCCTCTCCGGAGCTCTGGACGGCTCCGGAGGCCCCCCCGGGACTCGAGGCGGCTGCGGAGGCTCCCCTGGGGCTTGAGGCGGCTCCGGAGGCCCCCCCGGGGCTCGAGGCACAAGTACAGCCCAAAACTTGGGTGTAGCAGGCGGCCTCCGCGGAAGGGTCAGAGCAGGCGAGGCCTCCGGGGCTGGAGGCGGCTCTGGGGGCCTCTCCGGGGCTGGAGGCGGCTCTGGGGGCCTCTCCGGGGCTCGAGGCGGCTCTGGGGGCCTCTCCGGGGCCCGAGGCGGCTCTGGGGGCCTCTCCGGGGCTCGAGGCGGCTCTGGGGGCCTCTCCGGGGCTCGAGGCGGCTCTGGGGGCCTCTCCGGGGCTCGAGGCGGATCTGGGAGCCTCTCCGGGGCTCGAGGCGGATCTGGGAGCCTCTCCGGGGCTCCAGGTGGCTCTGGGGGCCCCTCCGGGACTTGAGGCAGAGCAGGCCGTGAAGGCCGCTCCGGGACTTGAGGCAGAGCAGGCCGTGAAGGCCGCTCCGGGACTTGAGGCAGAGCAGGCCGTGAAGGCCGCTCCGGGACTTGAGGCAGAGCAGGCCGTGAAGGCCGCTCCGGGACTTGAGGCAGAGCAGGCCGTGAAGGCCGCTCCGGGACTTGAGGCAGAGCAGGCCGTGATGGCCGCTCCGGGACTTGAGGCAGAGCAGGCCGTGAAGGCCCCTCCGGCACTCGGGGCAGAGCAGGCCGTGAAGGTCCCTCCGGCACTCGGGGCAGAGCAGGCCGTGAAGGTCCCTCCGGCACTCGGGGCAGAGCAGGCCGTGAAGGTCCCTCTGGGACTTGGGGTGGAGCAGGCCGAGGGCCCTGCCATCTGGGCTGGGCAGGGGACAGGAACACAGACCACAGCTGTAGGGAACCCGGCTGGGCAGCCGGACGGGACCGGCGGGACCCCCGCAGGCCGGACCCTGGGAAGATCGCAAGCTGAGACCCCTCAAAAGGGTCAGGATCCGCCGGCTGATCAGCTGGAGGTCTGGCCGACCGGGAGGCAGCCCGACCACGGCGCCTCCGCGACCGCCCGCCCCGGGCACTGGGAGGTTCAAGCTCCCACCACCCCGATGGCATTTTAAACAAAAAAAAAAATAAAAAAATAAATAAAAAAAATAAAAAAACCTCTGCTGGGTCCCAAACTGGCTGGTTCCTTCTGTGACGGTTCGGGTGCTGGGACCCAGGCGCAGAGTGGGAAAAAAACACGAAACTCAAAAAGGGGAAAATTAACAAAGACTTTACTAACGGGTAAACAAACAGGGAACAAACAAGGCCACAATGGGCAAAACCACAAACTCAAAAAATAACTAAACAAAGCAGAAAACAAGAGGGACTCACAAATACAGGCAGGGCAGAACACGGTCAGGGCAGAACGCAGGCAGGCAGAGCACAAGGGTAATTCAAACAAACAGGTAGGTCAAACAAATACAAGTCAGAAACAAAACACAAACAGGTAAAAAACACAGGCAGGTACAAAGGGTCTGAAACATCGGAAACAAACACAGGAACAAGAAAATGAAAAAATCCAAAAACACCAGAACACCAGGGGATAGGCACGAACACATGGATTACGAACAAACAATCAGAACGAACCACAAACAGGTAAAAAACGCAGATACAATGGGTTTGCAAACAGAGATTGGAAACAAACACAAGGAACCAGCACCCGAGTCAAGGGAACAGAGAACTTAAATAGACAAGGGGTAACAAGACACAGGTGAACTCAAAACAATCAAACCAAAAAAGGAGGGGATAACAAGACACAGGTGAACTCAAAAAACAATCAAACCAGAAGGAGGGGAAAAGACACAGGTGGGAACAATGATGGGATAACGAGACAATGAAACAATCATACAATTAACAGGGGGGGAGCAGGACACAAAACAGAAGTGCCGCCATCTGGCGGCCCAACAGGGGAAACACAGACAGGAACACCGGAACATGACAGAATAATCTGGCAATAGGTGGGTGATGTTCACACCAGTAACGTTAGCAACAGCAAAGCACGTTTAACCCAAACTAATATTAGTTTATAATTATAGTTTATAATTCCTGAAAGCTAACGCATGTATTTCAGCATTAAACATAGTTTTAATGTAAGTAAGATATGTTTTAGAATTGATTCTCCTATCTTATCTGTTCATACTATGTGATTTTGAGTGAATTAAATTTGTTATTGTGGTGTAGATTATGTGTTCAAAACATTACCTAAAACGTGCTATTTGGAGAGGTTTTGGAACATCTTGGAAAAACCCTTGCAAAATGTCACTGCTTTTAGGTATCTACACAAATTGTTTTTGCAGTGGTTGGAAAGAGGTTTGGGGTGAATTTTATATAATACTTTTGATGCTAGTTCATGTGAATTCTGTGAAATCTTGTGTATACCATGAATAATTCTTCGCACATTTCCATGATTTTGATACATATTTCTGACAGCACACATACGCCATAAGATGTCTGCTATGTGTTGCCACAAAGTCTTGAGGCTTTAAAACTAGTACATCCAAGTGAAAATTTCCTTAATAAATGCTTGGGGAGAAAGGATTAATAAGGTACTTTTCCATCATTATTCTATTTATACTGCAACTGAAAACATAACAACTCTTCACCATGTCTGTTTCCCCATGAAAGTCAATTATGGAATTCTGTGCTTTCGCTCCTTTGTCTCCATTGATAAGGCTAAGTTACCCAGATGCCACTTCCATGTAGTGTCGCTGTTGGATTCTCTAAGTAACACTAAATGCTGGGCACTACTAGAAGCAATGTATTAAACTTTGTATATGTATCAATATCTAACATTTGTCAGGCCCGTTGGGGCCTGGAACAACATTAAACAATGCTACTCAAAGTTGATAAGAAACAGTGGCTTTTGGAAACACTTCATCTCAGCCAGTAAATTATGAAGTGTTTGTATTCAAGTAATGCCAGGCCCCCTGAGCCAATTTTGTTTTACCTAAAATGAATTTTTATATTTGTTCTTATAATTAGGACCAGACATCTCAAAGGAAGGAAGCATGCTTCTTATGCATCTCACATTGTGGTTGCTCCACAAGAAACTGTGTGCAGTGCATTTTTAATACCATATCATTCAAAAGACAAGTTCAGCACAGGTACTTAGTGAAAAAGAAAGTACATGGAAAGAAGACAGATGTCACTGTGTCTCTCTTATCTGCAAAGCTGTATTGTTAAAACCAAGATAATTAAACTACTTTGGCCACCTCTGAATGAGAATGAATTTTTTATTCACTTTATTTTCCCACATAGCATTGTGTCTGCTTTTATCATACCCACTTCAAGTACAATTTCATGACAGCTGATTTTCAGCACCCTTTCCCTTTCATTGCTTTCATCAGCTATATCATTTCCTGCTCAGGAAAACAATGTAGCTTTTGAATTTGTGTGTTTTTTACTGGGGCCAGGAAACACTGTCATAGCTTTACAGTATTTCATTGATCTGAACCGGGCACAGCTGCCACTGTTTCTGTATTAAACTAACTGGTATGCATTTCAGAGTTACATGTTAGCCCTCGCTGTAATATTTACAGTTAATAATTGTGTTTCATCCTGTAATATACTATAAAAACCATTTATAGTAAATCACTGTGATATGGACTTCATCGTGGGAATTTTAAATAATGTCAAATGCTGAATAGAGGGCACTACTCTAAATTTAGAAATTGCTTTGGATAAAAGCATCTGCTAAATAAATGTTATGTAAAAAATATAATGCCTTATATTACTGTACTTAAGTCTCTTTTTGCATCCGCTCAATTGTTCTTGCGGTCATGATGCGTGACACGCTTATTAATGTTGATAGTGTTTATCAACACAATCAAACATGCAGATGAACTTCAGTCCCGGAGCTAACTAACTGCGGTTGTACTCTATACATTAGCATAACGGCAAGCCCCTTTGATGAGTGACGTCACATGTAAGGATGCTGTGCAAGACCAATCTATCCCAGGACAATGCTAGACATCACTACACTTGCTCTCTGCATATTTCCTTTATTTATTTAGGAAAGGCCCTCATTCATTCATTTAGTATTTATTAATAGATTATACATACATTGTGAGCTTCCTGGCCAACTGAGGTTGCGGTTGCCAAACCAGTAGAAGAAACCAGTACAGTGAGTCCTGGGATCAGTTAACATAAAAGGAATATTAAATTGATATTATTGATATTAAATCCTGGGGGAAGGGGAAGGGGAAGCGAAAAATAACTGAAATCCTTCCTGGTCGGGGTATTAGTCTTCCACTCTAGGGCAAGTACGCTCCTCCTGAAGAGACAAAGGGAACAACAGTTATGAGAGCGTGCTTGGGTACAGGCCAGCCCGGTCCAGGTCTGTCTCCTCTCTACATCCTCCTTCCAGTCTTTGTAGCAATTGTCCTCCAGCCCTCTGTCCTTTAGGTGAGAAGAGACCACTCCCAAAGTCAGACAGTATGCCAGCACTTTAATCCAACCAATTCCACAGTCCTTTACACTTGAGTTTCAATTCTGCAATCCTTCTGTATTTTTAAGTTGGCCCACGGCCGCTTACCGCCCCAGGAAAAGGTGAGGAGAGAAGCCAGGTGTAGTTCTCTCTCTAGCCCCAGCCAGCCTCTCACTTCTTTGTTCTGCTCCTTATAGCCTGTGAGGTAATCAGCTCAAGCAGCCTCAGGTGTGCTGCAGCAGATTGGAAAATTCCACATACCTGCACTCTGCTGTAGCCCTGTCCGTGGTGCTGATATGTGGAAGCTCACCTGGTCTGCGGATTGCTGTCCCTGGTCCTGAAATCTTCCAAAATGTCGTTTGGGAGGTAATGCCCACTCACCACTTGCCCCAGTAGTCGCCGGTGGCGGTAGGCCCGGCCACCATGGTGTTCCTTGTGTTCTCCTGTGGAGCACCAATAGGGCCTCAGGGTGCCACAACATTTATATCTATTATTTTATGTTGTTATCATTTCTGTTACTATTATATATTTATTTTTTATTTTTTTGATATGACATTTCAAATTTGAAAAGATTTTTCATAGCAGAACCCACAAACAAGCTAATTTGGGCAGGGGAGAATCCCTTGGCAGTGGCTTGAGGGGTCGCACTTACAAATCTTCTTTTTCTTCTTCTTTTTTTATTATTATTAACATTATTATTAGGTGTGTGCCTTCTGAACGTGGAACCACTAAATGTTAAGGAAAATTTTTGATGATTTACAGCTGTACCCACCAGATTTTCTGGCAATCAGAAAATGCATTGGCATGGGTTTAATGCTGATTTAGATATCATTAACAGATTCAAAATCAACAGAGTCATAAGAACATATTTTTCAGCATTTAAATTCAATAAATTCATTAAGACCACTGCTTTTGATACCAGGTTTCCGACACAGAATACATTAGGCTACCAGATGTATATTTGTCAGAATAATGAGACAGCACACAAGTATTTCTGCTTAAATCAAGCTCTTATAACTTGTTTATTTTACTTTAAAAACCCTTTTTTTCCCTCCTGTCCCCTTGTGGTATGGGAGCCAGTGCTCACAGAATAGGAATAAAGCAAAGATCGACAATTTATTGGCAACAAACGTCATAAATTTTAACTCAGCACCTGCAACAGACTTGTTTCTGGGCAACAATGCCACTCATTCCCTTCTCAGTGATTGGGTAAATAAACGGCAGTAAAACAAAAGGAGCCTTCTAATCCCCAAAATACTTGTTACACACTAACCCACATCCTAAAACCTATTTTAAAACTCTTTTCAGTTATTTGGCCTTTTGTATGAAATAATCATATAACCTGTCTGCTTTCAGGACTTCAGATCACCAAATAAATCCATCTGAAAAAAGTTTTAAATGTCCATATGTAATGTACTTACGTTGAATTTACTTTCAGTATATCCAATACTTGCATCTTTATGGTTCTTTTGTCTTTGTATATGTTTTTGTAATCCAAAATGCCTCAGGTTGTATTCAAGCTAAAGCTGTTTGGCTAGGTCAAGTGCCATTTCCAACTCATTCCAACAAGCCTCCATTTGAACATGGCTGGCATATCTGACCACCCAAAGTTCTCTTTATGTGCAGCTGTAATTTGTTTACCTAACATTTGGTTATCTGAACAGTGACAGGTTTTTAAGTCAGAAATACTTTTTATTCAACAAAGTTACATGACAAATTAAACAAGACTTAACTTTTCAAATGAGCCACAATCTTTGTCTGTAGGTCTAGCCATTCATAAGTAATCTTAGAGATAAATCCAGTTGTTTGGTGGTTGAAAGTCTTTTTAAGCAATGTAACACCCTGTGCGTTCAACACTTGGTTAGCTAAACAAGATCTGGAAAGACTGAACACACATCATAAGGACATTCATGCAGTTGGGGAGTCCACTACAGATCTAAGTGCAAAAATAGTACAAGCCAGGATACTGGGTGCAGTGGCTATATTTTGGAATAGGAAGTACAATCTACTGGTGAAGGTAGTACAATTTAATGTTGATTGGGCTATTGGAATAGAGATTAATTATAATGACAAGAAATTCACTATTTATAATGTAAATATTTCTTATGAATCATATCAGATATATCTTAATAGGTTACCGTTTGTTAACTCATTCATTGAGGATAATGCTACAACACTTCATGTAGTTCTGCATTGACAATAACCATGTTGCATCTAGTAAATTGATTTTGTCTGAGAAAAGTTACACATACATTAGTGAAGCATGGCATACAACATCATGGCTTGATGATTGTATATGCACAGCAGATGCACATGCTTCCTTGGATAGCATGGAGATATATCATGGGTTGGCCACTACAGATCATATACCAATTGTTATGCCATTAAATGTTGAGAATATACCTGTTATCTGTTGCTGGTAACAATGCTAACACAGGGAAGTTGGATTGGTGTACTTTAACTGTGGATGATATAGATATATCACCCAAACTGACATACTGCTAGATAGCATTGAATTACCAAGAGATGCCATGGAGTGTTGTGCCATGAACTGTAATAATGAGCAGCATGGTAAAGATCTATGGTCTATGTACAGTAATATTGTTGGATCTCTCAATGCTTGTAAAGCAAAGAATAAGGTGTATAATATTAAACCTGGCTGGAAAGATTATGTGGCTGAGCTACATGCTGCAGCTGGAGAAGAATTTAAAACTTAGGCACAATCAGGGAGAATTAGGCAGGGGCCCTTGTGTAATCTTAAAAACATACTAATGCCAGATTTAAATCTGCTCTCTGTTACATTAAAAGAAATAAGGAGTGAATAATACAGTGAGGGCTAACTCACTTGCCAGGAAGTTGAAAAATAATAGTTACTGTGACTTCTGGAAGAGTTATTAACAATTGTAAAACTTCCTTACTGTCTAATATAAATGGAGCATGCAGCTCAGATAAAATTGCTACAATAAGGTGACGACACTATTAGGATATATTCAACTGTATTAAAAGTAATACATACATGGTAAAAAAAAAAAATGTTGACATCACTGAGAACATGGTAGTTAGGCCGGAGAAGGTCCTTCATGTAATCTTGAGACTTGATAACAACAAGGCATGTGGAATGGATCTTATTCCTGCTGAACACCTTAAACGTGCTAGTCAAAAACTTCCTCCACTTTCTCTCTGCATTACTGGTTTTCTAGTTCATGGTATCCCATCAGACTCAATTATATCAGTATTGCTTGTGTCTATCCTTAAAGACAAGGCTGGTAAAATAAACATCTTGGAAAATTATAAACCTATAATCACCCTAACCAGTATTCTTTCTAAAGTATTGTAGAGAATCTTGCTGGACAGGCTTGAATTGTACACTATTACAACTGACAAGCAGTTTGATTTTAAAAGAAAACATTGCATGGATATGTGCTTTGCCCTGAAAGAAATAGTATATATTTCTACAATGTGTATGTGTTTTATTGATGCTTCTGTAAGACCTTAGGACCTGGGAGTTATTGGTAGTTGAACTTAGCCTATATGGTGTTACGAGAATCCTGTTCTGACGTGGCAGCTTGCGTTTGTGCGGAAGCATTTGAATTCAGCGTGGGAATGAGACAGCGGTATGTTTATAATATAGTGGTTTTTTTATGATTTAAACCATGCAGCTTGTATTGCAATACAATCAGGGACTTAAAACAAGTCCTTTATTCTTATACTGTCAGCAGCTCTTGACTACTTGAGCAGGTGTTAATCCTCCAGCCTGCAGTGAACTTGTGTGGTAGACCTTTTCAACAGTAAGCATTCAAACAATTTGCTTTGATTAATGCATGAATATTATGTAATAATACTTTGTTGCTTATGATAATTTTCTTGTTCAATCTGTAGCTGCTATATCATTTGGTCCCAAGCAACATAGCAACATAGACGGACAAACGTGAGTTTGTAAAGTCTTCCATATTGTACTACTGCTGTGTTATATTTTTGGGGAATGAGTTATGTTGGCAGGGTTTCCTGTACTAAATATCCCTTTCCCCTTTTCCCGGCTTGTTATTCTCAGGATGAGGCCCCAGTTGGAGGGGGGATATCACTGAGCCAGTCATTGGGTAAGGCTGCTTATGTTATTGGATAACAACCACCGGCCTCTGTCAGTGAAACTTTGAGTTAATCCCTGTTTCTTTGTGTTATAGTGGATCATCGACATTCAGTCATATAAGGACTCCTTCAATAACATCGCGGTTGCCGAGATTTGTAACCAAGGTACAAAAATATAGGCATTGTAGGAGTAGCATTTAATATAAGCTTAAGTTGCGTGTGGGTATGTATGTATATTTGTACGGACTCATGGGGTTGCATTAATTTATTTCAGGAACCCAGCCTTGTATTATTGTGAACCACTGTTTTTCTCCTTGATGATTTGCATACAGAATTATTTAGAGTGCCTTATCACCGTTTCTGTGGCGAGGTGTTCGAATGTAGTTGATAAGTGTTAATGGTCTTCATGTATCATATGTAACATATTAAATGGGTCAAGTGCAATTTTAACACATAGGTATTTTAGTGAATGGGCATATTGAAATCGTGGTATGTTATACGCATCCTACTGAATGGGCACAGTGCAATCATAGGCCTTCTAGAAAAACAGGTACAGTGCAATTTGAATATGAAATAGCCATCTTAGTAAATGGGCCAAGTTCAGTCTTCACAACACAGATATTTTAGCGAAAGGAGAGAATCTTAACATGACATAGGTATCTTACTGAATGGGCATCGATAGTGTATTTATAATTTTTTCTCAGCACCTCAGCACTGTGGCAGGACAACCAGGCTGTGAGAAAGGAATGTGCAGCACTGAGGCAGGATAACCAGGCTCTGACAGAGGAGACAGAAGCACTGAGGCAGGACAACCAGGCTGAGAGAGAGGAATGTGCAGCACTGAGGCAGGACAACCAGGCTCTGACAGAGGAGACAGAAGCACTGAGGCAGGACAACCAAGCTCTGACAGAGGAGACAGAAGCACCATAGCAAGACAACCAGGTCCAGACAGAGGAGTCCACAGTACTGAGGTAGGAAAAACAGGCCCTGAGAGAGGAGTCTTCAGCACTGACGCAGGACAACATGCTCTGACAGAACAGACCTCAGCACTGAGGCAGGACAACTAAGCCGAGAGAGAGGAGCCCATAGCACTGAGGGAGGACAACCAGGCTCTGACAGAGGAGACCTCAGCTCTGAGGCAGGACAACCAGACCCTAAGAGAGGAGACGGCAGCACTGAGGCAGGACAACCAGGCCCTGACAAAAAAGACCACAGCGCTGAGGCCGGACAACCAGGCTCTGACAGAACAGACCTCAGCACTGAGGCAGGACAACCAGGCCCAGATAGAGGAGACCTCAGCGCTGAGGCAGGACAACTAGGCTGAGAGAGAGGAGCCCGTAGCACTGGGGCAGGACAACCAGGCTCTGATAGAGGCGAGATAATCACTGAGGCAGGACAACAAGATCCTCACAGAGGAGACTACAGCACTGAGGCAGGACAACTAGGCCCGGAGTGAGGAAACCGCAGCACTGAGGAAAAACAACTAGGCCCTGAGTAAGGAGTCCGCAGCACTGAGGCAGGACAACCAGGCACAGACTGGGGAGACCGCAGCACTGAGGCAGGAAAAACAGGTCCTGAGAGCACAGCTGGCCTCTGTGAAAGAGGAGATATAGTGCAAGGAAAGATCCTTCGCTATGGAGCTGCTGTATCTGAGAGAGCAGCAAAAGATACACTCATGTACTGCCCATTCAAACACAGATACTGATATGCACTCCACTCATTTCCAAACCACAGCCCACCCCCCTGCTGACCCCCTGCAGGCTCATCATAAAACTCACTCACAACACTCACCACAGCCGAAGACCAGCACCCCCGCAGACAGCTCCCCCCCACCCCTAACATACAGCCCACCTCCAACGTCTAATGCACAGACCCCTTCTGCAACACAGCCCCCCACCAGCAGAACACCTGATCCTCAAGTGGTCCTTTTCATGGATTGCAATGGGATGGGGAATTTGCTTTTATGGTCATACGGTAGTAGGATAAGCCACATTGCATGCACTGAAATTAACCCAAATTTGGGAATATTGGCGGAATTATTTAAACAAATCAGACCCAGGGGAGACATTAGAAGAGATGGGATTAACTAGTTAAACCATATTTTTTTATGTAAAACAATTATTGATTTTATATTTCCACAAAGAAAATTGGCCTCTTTTTAGGGTATTGACTTAACATGGGGTGTGCAGGATTTCATGTTCTTTTTTAAACTAGGCGTTGCAGTTCACTCTTTAGCCACTGGGGGAAAGGCTTCACTAATCCGGGAAAGTAGTTGGCGCTTGGTTTGGAAACACCTCTCTGTACCTCACACCAACCACTACGAAAAGAAATATCCCAGACAATGTAATAAATAAGAATGGTAGAGTGCTTCTCTGTCAAGCCATAGACTTGTATACAGTGACTTTGGAAAGTATTCAGACCCCTTCACTTGTTACACATTTTGTTACATTACAGCCTTATTCTAAAATGTATTAAATCATTTTTATTCTCATAAATCTACACACAAGACCCCATAATGACAAAGTGAGAACAGGTTTTTAGCAAATTTATTTAAAAACAAACAAACTGAAATATCACATTTGAAATGCTCAAAAATAGCACCCTGAGATGCTTGAAGCTCTGCTTAAATTGTTCAACCTAGTACTGAGTTCATGATGCTTTCCTGACCTGATCTGGAACCAGGGGCTTACAGTATACAACAGAAGTGAGTACACACCTGTGCAATATCACTTAAATGTCAAATGATTCAAAATTGTATCACCTCTCAATAATTGCATTATTTCTAAGTTGACAAGTAGAGTATTTCCTCTTATGAACAACCAAAAACAAATACTTTAGAAAGACTATATTGAAAATACAGACCTCAAAGTAGAAACTCAATGCAACAAAAGTGAATACACCTGTGATCACTGACACACAAGTTAGAAAACCTGTGATCATTGAAACAAAATTGAGTACATGTGCGATTTCCAATTAGCCTAATTGCATGAACATGGTTATAAAATGACCTGTGAACACCGGAACATTCTCAATTTTGGACCTATGGGCTGTGTCTATCTGCATGTCTGCATCATGGCTCCACATGGAAAATAATTGCCAGAGGAATTTAAAAATTTGATTGTGAGACTTCACAAAGATGGAAAAGGATACAGGAAGATCGGTGACCAACTAAAAATCAGTCGAAACACAGCTGCAGCAGTAATCAGGAGGTATAGAACGAGCCATAGTACCACTAATCAGAGCCGCAGTGGCCGTCCTCCTAAAATGACGCCATGGACAGTGCGCTGCTTGCACAATCTAGCTCTGAAAAACAGACGGGCAACTGCTTCAGACTTGGCACAGGGGTTATCAATAGAAATCGGAGTTTCTGTGACAGCTCAGACGGTGCACAACGTCAACCTCTATGGACGACGTCCAAGAAAAAAACCCTTGCTTGCTCTTCGGCACAAAACTGCAAGATTAAACTTTGCTAAAGAACATGAAATGCCTGATAAATATTGGGAGCACATTCTTTGGTCAGATGAGACCAAGATAAATTTGTTCGGCTCAGATGGGGTCCTGCATGTTTGGCGTGAACCTGGCCAGGACTACCACAGTGAATGCATAGTCCCGACAGTGAAGCACGGAGGTGGGAGTGTGATGATATGGGGCTGCATGCGTGCAAAATGTGTTGGGGAGATGACATTTATAGATGGCACCATGAATGCCTGTGGGTATACCAAAATACTGGCTGACAAGATGACTCCCAGTCTCCAGAAGCTTGGCAGAAAAGGAATATTCCAACATGATAACGATCCAAAGCACACTGCCAAAATCACAAAAGAGTTTCTAAAGAATAAAAAGTGATAACTATGACCCTGCCAAGTATGTCGCCTGACTTGAATTCAATAGAACATCTTTGGGGTATTTTAAAGAGAAAGGTAGAGCAACACAACCCCTCCAGCAAAGAGCAGCTGAAACAAATTGTCTCTGAAGAATGGCAGAACATCTCTCCAGAAATTTGTGCAACACGGGTATCCTCCATGCCGAGGAGGATTGAGTCTGTCATCAAAAATAAAGGTAGACATACAAAGTATTGAAAAAATAAAAGATTTGAATCTCAGTAATAAAAGGTGTACTGACTTTTGTTGCATTGAGTTCCTACTGTGGGGCCTGCATTTTTAATATAGTAAATCTAAACTGTTAGTTTTTAATTTTACATAAGAGCAAATACCCTGCTGTTCAACTTAGAAGTAATGCAATTACTGTAAGGTGATACAATTTTAAATCATTTGACATTTAAGTGATATTGCACAGGGGTGTACTCACTTCTGTTGTATACTGTATATCCCCAATTTATAAAGGTGGAGACAAATTAGACCCCAATAATTACAGAGGCATTTGTGTAAGTAGTAATCTGGGGAAAGAATTCTGTAGTATCATAAACTCAATGCCCCCCCACCCCCCCAATACTGGAAACTGACTTAATGTGTTCATAGCTGTAAATAACTGTACAAAATAAGTATTATACTTCATCAGATCTGTGTTTTGTAGTTGTTCCAATGACCTTTGGTATGCACTTGTATGTCACTTTGGATAAAAGCATCTGCTAAATAAATGTAATGTAATGTAATGTAAGGGGAGAAGTGGACTCAAAACCATACCAAGAAAATGCCCCCCACAGCATAACAGAGCCGCTGGATCCTCTCACGGTAGGGGTCAAGCATTCAGGCCTGTGCCATTCTCTTGGTGTACACCACACATGCACAGGCCCATTTGTCGAGAACACGGTGAAGGTTTATGCAGTGCAACCCTACTATAATATCCCTCTCTATGTAGTGTTCTTGCTGACACAGTCTGCTCACATCCTGCATTAACATTCTCAGTCACCTGAGGAAGAGTTACTCTTCTGTTCTCTCTTCTTTTCCTTACATTTCAAACTAATTCATGAGGATCACGATCATCAAATGTGTGCTTTCGACCACAATGTTCGACTCTTTCCCATATGGATGTCTTTCCCATAGATCTAAGTAGTCACTGTTTAGTCACTGTTCCCATTGAAACACTAGCCAGTTGAGCAGTCTTTGCGACTGAAGCACCTGCCATCCGAGCCCCAATAATGAACATGAACCTCTTTCAAAGTCATTTAGATCTTTTCCTATTGCCACCTTGATCCAAAAGGGAGGTCAATTGGGTCTGTTCAGCATTTTTATGCATGCCACACAGCATGATAGGATGTTAATTGTGTAATTTTATCAAGCAGTACACCTGTAAAGAAGCATGTGCATTTGTTATGTTTCTCCACTAATTTATTCAGGTTTTTCTTTTGTCTCCCATCTGTATAATGCTTTCTTTCAATCCATAATGGTGGGTAATGGTCAACCAGGGGTGCCAGTGGAACCTTTTTAATGACATGCAAAAAAAACCATATCCGGGTCATCTGTTTATCCTCTGTGGTGTGGGCCTCGGACCCCGCCTCTCCCTGCCATCAGCCGCTACTCTGCTCCACTTCACCTTTGTCTCACCAGCCCGGCCTGCAGCGCATGGACTGCGCCAGAGGGACAGGGCTGAGTTTCAGCACCTCCACTCTGCAATCAAACCGGGACAGCACCGCAGGGCCTATTACTCAATAATTATATCATGCTGCCGGCAGGATACAGTGGTTTAGGGTTTCATTTGACAAATTTACCTCTACAGCAGAGGTTCTGCTGGCCAGAGGGAAATAGAGTTTCTACAATTGGGGGCAAAAGACTGTAACTCACCATCTTTAGAGAAGTGCTTAGCCATGTCATTTGGAAATGAAAATTGTATTTGGGAGAAATAAAGCCCCAGCTAATATTAGGCTGGTATCGGCTGGCATACGCCTACTTTAGGATAGCTGTCAGTGTAGCCGCCATTCAAGTATTTTTATGGATCCGGTAACTGCTTGTCATATTATAACAATCTGTAATGGAAAACCTATGCAAGACCCTAATAGGGAGGTCAACCCCGTTTTGGTGATTTTACAGAAAACATTTTGACAATTTATTTTTCATGTATAATGTCATACATATGTACTGCATTGTAATCAAATTGTCATGGTTGTGCCTGTGCCCGCCTCCCCGTAGTTTTTGTCCTGTCTGACGTCCCTTAGTTTGGTTTGCCTGTGTATGTCTCATTATTCAATTATTTTCAGTCTTGTTATTTAATCATTGTTCCCACCTGCCTCTTGTTATTCCTAACTTCTATGTCAATTCATCATTTTTTGTAGTTTTTTTCCCGATCTGCGTTTGGGTCCATTCCCCCGAAAACCGTGACAGAAGGAACCAGCCAGCGCTGGACCCAGCAGAGTTTTTTTCCCCCTTCTTTTTTCCTCCCTGTGTTTTTTGTTATTTTTTGTTCAGTATGCCACAGCTGTGGAGCAAACCGGTGGTCTCGGGTAGGCCCTCCGGGACCAGCCCTGCCATAGGACAGGCCCCCCTGTCCAGGCAGGAGGCAGGGTTAAGATTGGAGAGCATATGCCAGGGGTCGCGTACAGTGGCGGAGTACACGACCGAGTTTCGCTCTCTGGCCGCACAGAGTGGCTTCATCCAGGCTATTCTGTGCCAGCTTTTCCGGGACGGCTTAAAGGACTCCCTCCATGGTGGGCTGGTCTATTCTAGGCTTATCGGGTCATCTGACCTTGAAGCCCTCGTAGCATCGGCCCTCCAGTGGGAGAATTATCTCTGGGGGTGCGCAGAGATGCCCCCACTCTCTAAGGAGCCCTCGCTGCCCGGTGTCCAGGAGCCCGCACTGCCTGTCCAGTCCCGAGTCCAGCAGCAGCCTCCTGCTCTGCCCAGCGTTCAGGAGAAGCCTCCTGCTCCGCCCAGCGTCCAGAAGAAGCCTTCTGCTCTGCCCGTTGTCCCGCAGGGGCAACCGCCTGCCCAGCCCACTGTCCTGCAGGAGAAACTGCCTGCCCAGCCCGCTGTCCTGCAGGAGCAGCCGCCTGCCCAGCCCGCTGTCCTGCAGGAGAAACCGCCTGCCCAGCCCGCTGTCCCGCAGGAGAAGTCGCCTGCCCAGCCCACTGTCCCACAGGAGAAGTCGCCTGCCCAGCCCGCTGTCCCGCAGGAGAATCAGCCTGCTGTCCCGCAGGAGAATCCACCTGCCCAGCCCGCTGTCCCGCAGGAGAAACCGTCTGCCCTGCCCAGACTCCAGCAGGAGCCACTTGTCCTGCCTAGTGCTCCCGAGCCGTCGCGGTCCTGGCCCAGTGCCCAGAGACCCCAGCCATCCAGCAGCCCTGAAGCCTTTCTGCAGCCACGCCTGGGAGGGCATTCCCCCCTGGGGGGCCTGTCTGTCTGCCCCTCTGGCCATTGGCCAGTGTGTTTACCCGCCTGTCTACCTGTCTGTCTGTATGTCAGTCTGCCTGTCTATTGTCTTGTCTGCCCATCTGTCAGTCCATGTGCCAGTTTTTGGGTTCCCTCCTCTCCTTCCCTGTCTGTCTGTCCCTTGGTGTATCGGTTAGTCTTGCCGTGTGTCTCCCCGCCTGCTTGTCTCTCTGTATGTCCTTTTGTTAGTTCACCCTGCCTGTGTCAGTCTGTTCCTTGTCTGTCAGTCCGTTCCTGTGTCGGAGTCTTAACCTGTTCCAGTGTAGTGTCTTAATCCGTTTTAGTGTAGTGTGTTGGTCCGTTCAGTGTCTGTTGTGAGTCCAGTCCAGTGTAGTGTCTGTCTTGAGTCCGCTGCGTGTCTGTCTTGAGTCCGCTGCATGTCTGTCTTGAGTCCAGTCCAGTGTAGTGTTTGTTTGACTGTCATGATTGTGCCTCCTCTGTTCCAGCCTGTTCTCGCCTCCCCATAGTTTTCGTCCTGTCTCACGTCCCTTAGTTTGGTTTGCCTGTGTATGTCTCATTATTCAATTATTTTCTGTCTCGTTATTTAATCATTGTTCCCACCTGCCTCTCATTATCCCTCACTTCTGTGTTAACTGTGCATTATGTTCTCCTGTGTCTTGTTAGCCCCTGTCTATTTAAGTTCTTGGTTTGCCTGACTCAGGTGCTGGTTCCTTGTGTTTCTGCCTGCATTCCCGCTTGTGTTCTGCTTGTATGTATCTGTACCTGCCTGTGTTCTGTGTGTTTCCTGCTGTTGTTTCTGCCCGTTTATTCTGCCTGTCTGTATATTCTGCCCTGCCCATGTTTTGAGTTCCTCATGTTTTCTGTTAGTAGATATTTTGGAGTTTGTGTTTTTGCCCCTCATGGCCTTTTGTTTGTTCCCTGTTTATTTATAAGTAAAGTCTTTGTTTGAATTTTCCTTTTGACGCTTTCTGAGTTCCCACTCTGCGTTTGGGTCCATTCCCCCGAAAACCGTGACACAAATAATAACCTATAGGCATACATTTTGAGGAGGGGTGGGGGGGGGGGGGGGGGTGGAGGGTTCTGTGCTCCTCATGGATGTGTCAATTCATCACCTTTTGTAAATGTTTACATCCCATATTGTAAATGTTTAAACGTGTAATCGATACTGCTTATAACCACTGGGGGCCATATCTGAGTTATTTAAAAAAGAAAAAAACTCAATAAAAACTGAGAAAAATTTAATTTACATTTTCAAACATAGTTTGTGCCATCTTAAAGGGGAATTTCACTTTATAACACTTCTGGGGTCATTTTCACACCTACCCGGGCTTTTGTGTGCACCCCAGACAGTTTTTAGGTTGCTTGCTTCAATATTTAGATATTTGTAGATATTTGATACCCATGTAAGCAAACCCCCCCCTCCCCAATCCAATAGAAGCCCATTCAACATCAAACTCCATGTTAGACTCATTGTAAACACACGTCCCTGCTTATCATGACTGATATTGTCCTTCTAATGAATGTGTCGTCCTTCATTTGTCGATTAGTTATTTCATTATGTTAATATTTTACGCTGTATGTTTGCTTTCCTTCACAAATGCAGGAAGTAGACGATTAATGCAGGAAGTAGACAGTTTAGTGTCGAACTCGAGGATGCATATCATTGTGCAACTTCTGATGTGGGCGTACCTGCAGACAATAGGCTGGTCGTAGAAATAGTGTTGTATTAGTACTAGCTAGTATAGCTGTAACGATACGTTTTAACAGCAATACAATACACATCACAGTACATGGTTGGCGAATGATACAAGGACGATATTGGTTCATTTAGAGCGATACGATACGATTCAATGAGTTGAAATCGATACAGTAACTTATTTAGCCAAAAATTCAATCTGTGTGAAATAAATGGATACCTGGATAGTGGAGGATTCCTCCAAGTTTTTCTTGTAAGGGATAAATGAATTATTATGGATATAAATAAGTAAACACAGCGATTCAATGGCAAATACATAGACATTTTATTTGGCCACATATGGACAAACTCACACCTTGTCTACTCCCAAAAAAAAACAAAAAAACATAACATTGTAAATGTAAATTGGACCAATTTTTTGTTGTTATTAAACAGCCATTTGTTCAAAATTTTTCTTTTCAGTTTTAATACAAAAGGTACAATGACAATATTTTTAACAAATAATTAAGTGCAACTTCAGGTTGAACAGTGGTTTAGCTCGCAACAGTTCTCAAAAGAAAAAATCAAGACTGGAGATAAGTGCATCCGCAAATTCAGCAATCTCAAAATCACCTAAACAAAATTAATTGCTTTAATACACTTCTCTGTGCATTCAGTATGTCACCAGCAGTACTAAAAACTCGCTCTGATGGCACACTGGTGCCTGGGATGCACAGGTATCATTTGGCTAGAGTTGAAAGTAGTGGTAGCTCTTTCTCGTTTGATCTCCACCAATTCATGGTGTTTTCGGTCAAAGGCAATGCATCTTTCGCTCGGTACCTCGTCACTTGTTCTCTGGCTGACTCCCTGTTGAACTTTCTTTGTCTTTGGATGAAGGAATCCCCAAACAGTGCATCCAAGGCTGTCTGTTTGAAGGCGGTGACTCATCTGGAGCTGCATTATTTGACATTATTTGTCATGTTTCTCAGTTCTGATTAACACAGAACAACAACCTTTTCTTCACACCACTTCATATTTATTTTAAAAGCACACCTGTGGTCTCTTCCTTGGTTCCTGACAACTCTGAACTTCCCTCTTCTGCCTCCTGCCTTTCCCCTGGCATCTACGTATATAAGAATGTGTGAACTCTGTTAAATGTCTTAAGTGTAACACTGCACACACAAATTGTAATACCGATAAACTGTTAAAAATAAATACTATCCCTTTCAGCTCAACGTGAAGGAAATAGGGTTCAACTTTAGTAGTGAATGTGGCGCCAGCAAGTGGCGGTAAAATTACATTAAAATTACATATGCCACTTATCATTTTACAAATTAGCTCTCCATAGATAACGTTACCAGATATAAAATGAACATGATAATCTAATAGGTGATATGGGGGGCGAAACTTGCCTCATTATTTATTACTGGCGGGCACTCTGCAGCCTCGAGGGCAAGTTTTGCGTATACACATTCTCGGTCCTCTTTTTTCAGGAAGGGCAGTTCTTTAAAACGCGGATCTAACCCGGATGCTGTTTAACCCTCTGGGGTCGAGAGCTCCGCCGGCGGAGCTCGGCAAGATTAAATGAACTTTTGTTTCTATTTGGATGATTAACTTCACGAGTTGTTATCATACAGACGCAACAAAAACATTGACAGAAACCTTAGAATCGCGACTTTCCAATGCTTAATTGTTTTAAAAGTTCTAAATTTGATTAATTAAACCACGTATGCTTCGTTAATCCTTACTCATTACTATGTGAATTTCGCTCATCAGGAAGTCCGCCTGAATCGCATTCACATGTTAACGACATTATAACTACTCTCCATAGAAGGAGAGTAGGGGAGGGGTGATGCGAGATCCATGTGAGAAATGCGAAGCCTGCAAAAGCAGGATAGAATGTCAAAGTGTGGCCTAATTCATTTCTTTTGAGGTAAACATTTCGTTTAATTTTGGAAAATGGCATTGATGAAGAGCGGTGTCATTTCGAACAGCGAACTGATCCAGCTGAGGATCAACTTCATGCCTAAGTATATTTCTTATGATCATATTGGTAAATATGTGTACTGTATTGCAACGTATCTGTGTGTTTGTAGGAATATCCAGCAATATGCGCGTTTGTAAATTCCCACACTACGAACGATTTGAACTATTGCATCTCAAAATTATAGGCTAGGCTCTCTGCATCTGGTTGTGTTAGAAGTATTAGGTAGACTGTATGTTTTTCGATCATATTGGTAATAAATAGCCCGTGGCGTGGCTAGGATTCTAAAACTGATGTCCTCGCACAATCGATATTAGCATACTGTAAGTAAATTCGGGAAATAGCAATATAATAACCACTTAGCTAAACAGACCTAGCCTACTTCAGATTGAGGCATTGTTATTGATGAGTTGCGTGTAGTTGAGCTGGAATATCAATGTTTATTTAGTTTAGCTAATGTTGTTTCGTTGATAGCTTGCATTATTTGTAAATGCGTGCTGTATTACATTCTCTGTGTGTTTGTAGGAATATTCACTAATATGCGCGCTTGTAAATTCCCACACTACGAACGATTCTAACCATTGCTTCTCAAAATTATAGGCTACCTCTCTGCATCTGGTTGTGTTTGTTTGGTTCTTTGTTTGTTTGAGCACAGTCTATAGACTAATGTCACCCATGTGAGATTCACTTAACATATAGGGGAGAGTCGGTATAAATGTAACACATCATAAATGTAACATGGTCAATAATTTATTGTACACTTACTGCTACAGTAGCCCTTTCAGGATTGTACACACGCAATTCAATCCGCTACCAAATCATTAATGGAAAAGAAACAGTCATCTGGTTACATGCATTTATAATAAGCACACACCAGATTGGTTTATATAGGCCATTTGCTTTTGTGCTAGTTTTTAATGTATAAATAGGCTATGACCAAATGAATTTAACTTTTCATTTATTTCACATAAAATAGCCTAATCTTGTTTGAAATTAAAGTCTGTTATCAATTAGATAAATGCCTCCTTTTGCAATGCTGCAGAACACACATAACTTAATTTACAGGTCACTACATTATCCTCATGTCATTTTGCAGACCTTACAGCAGTAGGCTATTTTTTTAGTTTTGATGTACAGTAATTTTCAGTAGCCTAGTAAGAACCCAGCATAACTTATCCAACTCAATTAAGTTTTGAATGTAATTGAAACGGATAATGACTACTGACTACTGTCAGCGCCGTTTCAAGTAAAATTTCACAGTGCTAGGCAAAATATTAATAAGTTAATGAGCAAAATCCAAAAACTGTTACATTTAGCCCTTACCGACTCTCACCTATGTCTGCAATAAGTATATAGTAAAATAGTTCTTAATTTTGAATTTATTCAAGATAAATTGCCCAGCCAGCATCTAGTTCCTCGTTTATCGAATATGCAAAATATACAATTATTGGAATTGTTTAATTATTGAAAATAAACAATTTTTTTAAATCTAGAAAATTCTGGGGAATCCATGGGGACGTTCCATTGCATGCACCGTTTTCAAGTAGTCCGTCACCTCAGTGTCTGAAGATGTGTCCTTGTCATTCTAGTTCTTGAATGCAAAAAAGTCACTCTTACTTTGGTTGAAGGTGGACATCCTTGGCTCGGTGTCTTCTTCAGTGGAGAAAGAATGGCATTCAGTCGCAAGCATTTGTTTAATGTGGTCCCTTTTCTCTTGCTCTTTTACCCAGTGTAGCTTAAAATTCAGCAGGGTTACAGCAGCCAACAGGGTGTCTTATGTGTCCAAGGAAGATGCCAAATGTGTCTTGATTGCTTGGACAATGACATCAGGGATTCCAGTTGTCATTCGAGATAAGATGTCCTTCGTTGCCATAGTTTTTGCCTCTCCCTGCAGTATATCCAGTACCACACTGAACGGCTTTAAAATTGCAGTACTCTTTCAAAAACAAAGAGTATTCAGATCGGCAAGAGGAATCTCTGTAACTTTGGACACAGCACCACGGAAGGAATTCAATCTTGTTGTCGTTTGTTGCACAAGCAATTTTCTCCTCATTATCTCCACACATTCAGATGCTGCAGTCGATTGGCTTGCCTTGGTTCACAATGCCAAGCATTTCGTGATCGCACTCCGATAGACAGTCGGGTCGTCACAGGGTTATTAACATTTCAATAAAGTGAACACAATACATTGTAACGTTATAAGACAGCACAGCTCGTTCAACTGAATGATGTTGACATTACCAAAACATGTAAGGAATAAACCACAATGGGCTATCCCGTTATTGGAAAATAATGTATGACGGGGGTAGTGATGCAGCCTCCAAGAGAGGTGCCTACCTGAGGTATACAAAATGGAGAAGAATGTAATCAAAGTGACAAGCCTGTCTCTGTCCTTTTTGATGAAACATCTGATGTGGAAGGGCGCTGCATGCTCAACATAATGGTGTCTCCTCTCATCAAGGATGAATCTGAGAAAATCTGCAGCTACCTCATTGATACAGTCTTCCTGAATAAATGCAACTATTCAACAGTGGCAAATGCAGCGGTCAGTGCTCTGAATGAGTTTGGAGTGAAACAAGAGAATGTCATTTCTTTTGATACTGACAACGCTGCATACATGCTTAAAGCATTCAAGAGTGCCCTCAAAGCCCTGTACCCCGGCGCCAGTCATGTGACCTACCTGGCACATATAATGAATCTGGCTGGGGAGGCTTTCAGGAAGCCTTTTTCAGAGGTCAACACATTAATGAGATTTTTCTCACAGGTGTTCTACATGGCAGGTGCTAGGAAGAAGAGGTACTTGAGCTTTCTCAGTACCTCAGGAAAACCAGCAAGAATGGCTTCAAACCCTTGTGGTACACGATGGAACTCGTGGTACATGGCAGCAGCTTACCACACAGAGCACTTTTCCATGTACAAGGGATTTTTTTAGGAGGAAATGCTCCCAACTCACTGGAGAATCTGCATGATTTTACGCAAGACGAAGGGCTCTCTGTCACATTGCAGCTACATCTTAGCATCATTGCTGAGAAATCACAGGTGCTTCTCCACCTGTTTGAAAGCAACAGGCCCGTCACAATGAAGGTGTGTGACATATTAGAAGATCTGCAGATCACTTTCGCGGTCAACAAAGAGTTAAAGGTGGAATCGTGTGCTCATTTCTTTACCAGCATTGCAAATCTTCCATATGCAAAAAAGAAGGAGACCCTGGCCATTTTCGGACAGGCTTATCAACTCGCAGAAGAGCAGTTGTCCAAGTACATGTCAGGGTTCTGTTGTCTTCTGTTGTCTTCCCCCTTGTTGTTCTCCGTTGGGCCGCAAGGTGCCAGATGGCGGCACCTCGGTTTGTGTTCAGTTAATTGTAGGACGGAGTGTAGCACAGTGGGTAAGGAACTAGACTTGTAACCGAAAGGTCGCAGGTTCGATTCCCGGGTAAGGACACTGCCGTTGTACCCTTGAGCAAGGTACTTAACCTGCATTGCTTCAGCATATATCCAGCTGTATAAATGGATACAATGTAAAAAATGCTTTGTAAAAGTTCTGTAAGTCGCTCTGGATAAGAGCGTCTGCTAAATGCCTGTAATGTAATGTAATGTAATTGTTTTATTGTTTTCTATTATCCAATTATTAGTTGCGTTCTGTCTCGTGTTCCCCTCCCTCTCTGTGGCTTGATTGTTCATCGTGCCCTCCTGTGTCTCGTCTGCGTCTTTCTATTTAAGTCTCCCTCTCCCCAACTCAGGCGCTGGAATCTTTTGCTTTGCTTTGTCTGGTTTGTACCTGGTTTGCTACCTGCTTGTTTGTTCCTGTTCCCGCCTTTTTTCCCGTTTACCTGTTGTTTGCCTGCCTGTGCCCTGCCTGCCCTGTTTTCCTTCGTTTTTGGGTTTTTGTATTTTTAGTTTTTTGTAAATTGTTTGAAGATTTTCGTTGTTTGTAAGTTTCACCCTGCAAGTCCCTTTGTTCCCTGTTAGTTTATTAAAGTCTTGTTTTCCCCAGTTTTGGACTTTCTGTTTTACTCTGCGTTTGGGTCCATTCCCGCACCCACTCCTGACAGAAGATTTCAGTCAGTACCGGACCCAGCAGAGTTTTTTTTTTTTTTTTTCTTCCCCCATTTTTTTTCTCTCCTCGGGGTTTTGTTGTTTGCTGGCCATGCCTCCGGTCTGGAGCAAGCCGGTGATGGCTGGGGAAGCTTCCGGCCCTGGTCCTGCCGTTGGGCAGGCTCCCCTGTCCAGTAGTCAGTGGGCGGACAAACTATTTGACACGTGCCAGGGGTCGCGCCCATTCCTGGACTACGTGGGGGAGTTCCGCGCCGTAGCCGCCAAGGCCAACCTGCCCCAGTCTATCGTGTGCCAGTTGTTTAAGGACAACATGAGGGACCCCCTCCACGGCGGGCTCATGTACTCAGGCGTGGATAAGTGCGGAGACTTCGAGACTCTGTTTGCTACGGCCCTGCACTGGGACGAGTACCTCCGGGGGGTTGCAGAAATGCCCCCTCTGGTAGAGAGGTACTCGCAGCCCTGCGAACCGGAGCCCGCCGTCCCGCCGGAGGAGCCCGCGGGAGCGGCCCACCGACCCTCCCCGGGAGCAGTTTCCTGCTTTGCCCCGCGCCCTGGAGAAGCCTCACGCTTCACCCCGCGCCCTGGAGAAGCCTCACGCTTCGTCTCGCGCCCAGGAGAGTTCTCCTGCCCAGCTGGGTTCCCTACGGCTGGGGTCCACGTTCCTGTCTCCGGCCCAGCCGGGTTCCCTGCAGCTGGGGTCTGTGTCCCTGTCTTCTGCCCTGCCCGGTCCCCCTGCCCTGCCTGTCTTCCAGTCGGGGTCATCGTCGCCTGTTCGGTCCGCCGCTCCCCGGGAGCAGTTTCCTGCTTCGCCCCGCGCCCTGGAGAAGCCTCCAGCTTCGCCCCGCGCCCTGGAGAAGCCTCCAGCTTCACCCCGCGCCCTGGAGAAGCCTCCAGCTTCGCCCCCGCGCCCTGGAGAAGCCTCCAGCTTCGCCCCGCGTCCTGGAGAAGCCTCCAGCTTCGCCCCGCGTCCTGGAGAAGCCTCCAGCTTCGCCCCGCGCCCTGGAGAAGCCTCCAGCTTCGCCCTGCGCCCTGCCCGGTTCTCCTGCCCTGCCCGGTTCTCCTGCCCTGCCCGGTTCTCCGGCGCCTCCTGTAGCTCCGGCGCCCCCTGTAGCTCCGGCGCCCCCTAGTGTTCCCTCGTGCTCCAGTGTTCCCTCGTGCTCCAGTGTTCCCTCGTCCTCCAGTGGTCGTCCCTCCCCCGGTCTCGTCGCTCCTCCCCCCAGTGGTCGTCCCTCCCCCGGTCTCGTCGCTCCTCCCAGTGGTCGTCCCTCCCCCGGTCTCGTCGCTCCCCCTGGTGTCCATTCTCCCTTTGGTGTCCGTCCTCCCAACCGTGTGTCTGTGTGTTCCCCGGCCCCCCTGTCTAATTGTCTGCCCGCCTGTTTGTCTGTTAGTCTACCCGCATGTGTCAGCCAGTTTGTTGGCCTGTTTGTCTGCCCCCCAGGCCGTCAGCCCATCGGCCAACGTGTTTGCCCGCCTGTCTGCCTGTCTGTCAGTGTGCCAGTCCGCGTGTGTTTTGTCTTGTTTGCCTGTGTGTCAGTCCCTATGTCAGTTTTTGGGCTCCCCCCTCGCCTTCCCTGTCTGCCTGTCCCTTTGTGTGTCTGTCGGTGTCGCCGTGTGTCTCCCCGCCTGCTTGTCCCTTTGTCTGTCTGTGTAAGTTCCCCGAACCCTTCCTGTATCTGGCAGTCTGTTGTTTCCCCCTCAGTCTTGTCCAACCCAGTCCAGTGTTGTCGTGCCCCGTCTCGTTGCTGTCCTGTGTCTACCTCACCCTAGTCCAGTCCTGTGTCTACCTCACCCTAGTCCAGTCCTGTGTCTACCTCGCCCCAGTCCAGTCCTGTGTCCACCTCGCCCCAGTCCAGTCCTGTATGTCTGCCTTGCCCCTGTCCTAGTCCCCCCTGGTTTCCTGAGTTCCCCCTGGGTTCCTGAGTCCCCCTGTCGCCCGAGTGCGGGCCCTGAATTTCCCCGTGTCGCCCGAGTGCGGGCCCTGAATTTCCCTGTGTCGCCCGAGTGCGGGCCCTGAATTTCCCCCGTGTCGCCCGATGTGCGGGCCCTGAGTTTCCCCCGTGTCGCCCGATGTGCGGGCCCTGAGTTTCCCCCGAGTCGCCCGAGTGCTGTCCGGCCCTGAGTTTCCCCCGAGTCGCCTGAGTGCTGTCCAGCCCTGAGTCTCCCCGTGTCGCCCGAGTCCTGCCCAGCCCTGAGTCTCCCCGTGTCGCCCGAGTCCTGCCTAGCCCTGTGTCTCCTGTTCCTGAGTTTTGTCCCGAGTCTCCTGTGTTCTGTTTCCCTGTCCCCGCCCTCCAGTTCACCCCCTCCCAGGGTCGGCCTCCTGGGACGTCAGGAGCCGTCCCTTGGGGGGGGGGGGGGTACTGTCAGGGTTCTGTTGTCTTCTGTTGTCTTCCCCCTTGTTGTTCTCCGGTGGGCCGCCAGATGGCGGCACCTCGGTTTGTGTTCAGTTAATTGTTTTATTGTTTTCTATTATCCAATTATTAGTTGTGTTCTGTCTCGTGTTCCCCTCCCTCTCTGTGGCTTGATTGTTCATCGTGCCCTCCTGTGTCTCGTCTGCGTCTTTCTATTTAAGTCTCCCTCTCCCCGACTCAGGCGCTGGAATCTTTTGCTTTGCTTTGTCTGGTTTGTACCTGGTTTGCTACCTGCTTGTTTGTTCCTGTTTCTGCCCGTTTTTCCCGTTTACCTGTTGTTTGCCTGCCTGTGCCCTGCCTGCCCTGTTTTCCTTCGTCTTTGGGTTTTTGTATTTTTTGTTTTTTGTAAATTGTTTGAAGATTTTCGTTGTTTGTAAGTTTCGCCCTGCAAGTCCCTTTGTTCCCTGTTAGTTTATTAAAGTCTTGTTTTCCCCAGTTTTGGACTTTCTGTTTTACTCTACGTTTGGGTCCATTCCCGCACCCACTCCTGACAGTACATGCATGGTGCCCAGCCAGCGATGCAATTCCTCAAAGACTGCAGGGTTTTCAACCCTGCATGCATCATTCTGTTCAGCGAGGATCAGAGCAGCATCGCTGGCATCCCTGGCTTCCAAGATGTACCTCAGGAGGAGATCCACCTTTTATTTCACCAATTTTGGCCCAGCTGCTGTCAAGGCATCAGTCTCTGGTGTGGTCGACACAGATTTATTCTGGGACAGCATGCAAGAGCCACTACCTCAGATGTCCAGGTTGGCAAAGAGATACTAGGACTGTGTCACCAACTCAGCAGACGTGGAGAAGTCCAACAGTATCTACAAACTGGTTCTATTATCCAGGAGACAATTCTAAATATTTAACACTTTGATCTAACAAAGTTTGCATGACATTGTAAAATGGTAAGATTACAAAACAAAGGGCCAAGTGACCTGAAGGAATTGAGGAAATATTGGGTAGCATTGCTTTGGAATACATGTTATTTAATTCCGGTGAGGCAAGATAGCCTATATTGTTTGTAGTACCGTAACTTGGCGTCATTTTGATATCAATACTTTTAATGGCAGGCCTGGATTTTGGCAGTCTGAATGAATGAGTTATAGACGGTGTATGTCTTGTATGTGTGAGTAACTTGACATTTTTGTATGTTGAAAATGTTTTTTTTATGAGATTAAAATTACACCGATTGTCCAGTTGGTCACGCTATAGAATACTCAGTGTTTAAACGGTCCTAACTTTTGAACTGATTGTCATAGAATGATGGTGAACTGTGCGATTGGTTAAAACTGTGTAGAATCTACTGCTAATTGTGTGTCCAAGCAAGAAAGATAATTGCATTCCTATTGTTTTGAATAGGCTTAATTGGTATCATACTGTGTCATGATGTTTTCCTCAATTTTGGGATTTTGAGCTGAAGGGATTTATGCCGCCTTTGAGTTGCTATAACAAACAACATGCTTTTTTGCAATTAAACCTTTACAGAATGCCATCTAAAGAGAAAGCGCAAGGGTTGGTACCCAGTCTTCTGATGTTTTGCTCATTTCAAGTGTGTGACAACTTTTGACGTTGCATGCTTTACAGAAGGAGCAATTTTGGCACTAATTGGATGATTGGTAGTGCTTTAGCAGTCAATTGAGTACACAAACTTTGAAATGACATAACTTCTGCCTGTTTAACCTAGCGACATTAAACCACCATTTTGAATAAATTAACAAAGACATCTCTTCCTACCCATTTCCACGACACAAGGTCTGCCGAACCTAATCACGATTATCTTAAAAAGTTGCCACACTTCAAAATGTGCCCACAGGAAGCCAATGAGTTTGTATGACGGAATGGCTTTTAACAAAACACCTAATAAATCCCAAAAGGTTTAACATAATTAGATGAAAATCAGGGGGGTCTATTAATAGTGTAATCCTGTAAAAAAATAAAAATAAAAATTGAAACATGAAAATTTTACAAAAACACCCAGTTTTAATGTAGATATTTAAAACCTGCTACGCTGACTAATCTTCTCAGTATGAATATATGACGGGCCAAAAAGGAAATATTTAATGAAGTCTGATATATATATATATATATACACACACATCATTTTTGATATATATACATTGAAATTGATATATATATATACATCAATTCTTGATATGTACATCGAAACCGATATATATATATATATATATATATATATATATATACATAATTTCTGATTAATATATATATATATAACTTTCTAAATATTTCTGCCTAAACGTGCTTTCAAAACCATACTGTCGCATCCACATTTATTTTCAATAAGAGCCTAGGCCACGCGCTCTATGCTTGCTCCTTTCTCGCTGCTTTCTGAGGTGGTCGGAAGACTTGCAGCCTGCAAAGGTCGCACTGTCTGTCTGTCTAAGCGGAACTTACTTTCTTCAGTGAGTGAAAGACAACGAAAAGATAGGTAGCTAGCAAAGCTTCAAATATTACAAAAATACCATAGTGTGAACCAGTATTTGAATTGGACCAAAATAAGTGCCAGTACCTACTCCTCAAAATACATACTGTTTAAAATAAATGAATGTTGGTAATCAAAAGAAGTGTCGGTACTCATATGCAAGTCCAGACAGCTCCTGCCCATCTCCAGCATTGGCGTTAACTATCATTCGGTGATGACAACTTTCGGATCCTATAGCCTAATATGTCAATTAAATTTTCCTGATGGACATCCGACAATATTTGAAGAGGAAGAGAAAGGAGAATCAGAATGATGTTGAGAGCAGTCAGGTAGGCTAATGCCGGTTAGCCATGATTAACACAGGGGGGGATTAGCATGCAGCAAGCAACAGTTTCTCCGGGCTCGACATTAACGCTTGCCAGTTTCCCCGGGACCAGTAAATTCTGTTCGGGCAAGTTGAATGCCTCATGCAGTTGTCTGATCGGACAAGTAAAAAATAAATGTGATAAATATGTAACGTTTTCTGAACATAAACGGTGTTTGTTTGAGCTGAAGCGGAGCCTGTTCCAGTTGAGCTACGTACGTGCCTACCCTTTTTATCAAGAGCTGCTGTTATAATTGTACAATACATCTGATTAAAATGGTGGCCTGGAGAACCCTGTTGGATGTTGCGGCCGCAAATTGTTGGCAAATCGCCAGCGCAAATGTTTTTTTAGGGCATTTAAAATGTTTGAGTGATTCAACTACTTCCAATTTCGTACTACAACATGGTGATTTTTTCCCATGAAAACGAAAGGGAAAGTGTTTAATTTTAAGGTTTTGTGAATGTAGTGAGTTAGCAATACTGAGAGTTAGGCTACAGTTGCTACAGCTGACAAAGAGTGCTGCATTCTAATGACGATTATGATTATAACGAGAGGAGCAGTCTCACAAGCTGCTGCAGTGTCCAGAAATCAATACAGATAACACTAGCTAATAAAAAATAAATTAATTAGGCATCTAAGTTAGTTAGAAAATTTGGCTCATGCTCCTCAGTAGAATTAGAATGTAACAGGACAGAATCTTTAAAGCCATTTTTCTCACTTTTTACTTTTTGAAGAATTAAAAAGCTCATAACTCTGGATTTGAGAGAGATATTGCCATCATTCACAAATATGAATATGAATAGGGGAGTGTTCCTAGTTTTCAGAAATATAAAAAAAATCTATATGTCAAAATTTCTCCATGTGAAGGGTTTTCCCAGGCCACCATAGGATTTATGAAGTGCCCGTGTGGGTTTACTGTTTTCTCCTGTCCAGTTACATTTAATAAATGACATTTTAAGCTTTGTGAAAAAAAAAACCTCTAAGAAGTCACAAGGTTATGTTTTCATAGTCTTAAACTTTTTTGCCTTCGCTGCACCGCAATTGAGGAAAAAAATAACTTTTTCCCCTTATTTGTATTGATAGTGTGTTTTCAGAATACACATCCATACTTTAAACAGTTGGATACCTGTGTGTATGTGTTTACTACACAGAAAAAGCAAAAGCCACAAGTGTTTTTCATTTATACTATCAGTGTGTAGTTGGTGCTTCGTGTACTGTATTGATGCAAAAACACAATTTTTTAAAAGAGTTTGATGAGTTTTGCAAAAATATTTTCCTTTTGCAAGAGATGTATAATGTTTTACTGGTTTGGTGTAAGGTTTTGTGGTTAGTGTGTCGAGTTTTGCAAAAATAGCCTATAGTTTCAAAGATAGTGCCTAAGCAATCAGAAAAAACTGTAAATTAGTGTTTGACGTCTTGGAAGTTGAGAGCAGCTTCTTCTTGGGGTTGCACAGTAAGCACCTGAACACATAATTTGTCTTTGTTGTTTCACTTAAACTCATGTATTTCTCGAGGTACGGCCACGGCTACTCCCTTGGGATCAATTCCTCTCCGTCCTCACCCTCTGCCATCTTTCCATCAAGTAAACTCAAGCTCGCATGTCTGTATTCCCGTGCAGCAGACAAGTCGCAGGCATCAGCCCAGGGATTGGTATGTGATGTCACAGTCATACGGAAGTACTTCTGTCGGCTACACATACAGGTCCGTGTATGGTGGTGACGTCACTCACTGATCCTTAGCAGTTTTATTTCAGACCGCAGCAGAAAGCTCAGCTGCGCTTGAGCTTCAGAAATGCTAATGCTACTGCACTACTTGATCAATAAAAGAGCTTCGCTACTGAAAAGCTATTTGATTCAGAAAACAGCGAGGCTACCACCATGCTACTGAGAAATGTAGTTACAGTTTTTTACTATTGCTGAAACACAATTTCTGAAACTAGGGCCCTATTTGTCTAAACTCTACACACAAAAACCAAAAATAAATACACAAAATACAAAATATATTACATCTCCTGCAAAAGCAAACACTTCATTCAAAGCTATATAAACTCTTCTAAAAATTGTATTTTTGCATCACAACTTTACACACAAACACCAAATAAATAGTTATTTCCACATGCTAACTGCACACTGATGTTCTAAGTATAAAACAGTATTATCTAGAGTCTTTGACTTTCATTTGTAGCATGCTGTAAATATAGACTATGAACACAAATACAATGGAGAAAAAAACACATTTGTTTATTCTCAATACTCATATACTCATAACAGTATCAGACACAATTACTTTAACTGAAGATGACATGAACATAGTTACTGTATTGTACTGTAAATAAAATACAGTATATTGCAATTACAGTCCATCCCGTGCATCTGGCCACAGCACCTCATCAACATCACAAGCGATGTCCTCTCTGGCCAAACATCGGGGGAAGTACCGTCTTGAGTGGCGTATCCAACCCTGGCATGCCTCCACATCAATGTCGCCACAGGCCTCTTCCATCACCTGGAGAAGAATTGTGCGTTGGTAGGGTTGGCGATCATATACCTTCCAACGCCACGCTGAAAAGAACTCCTCCATATGGTTCAGGAAAGGAGAGTAAGGTGGAAGGGGGAGAACTTGAAATCGTGGGTGATTGTCAAACCAATTATGGACCACAGCAGCCCGGTGGAAACTTACGTTGTCCATATGACAACAAACGTGGAGTAACCTGGCACATTCCTATGGTCATTGGGAATGAGGATGTCATGCTGGGTGTCAAGGAATCTGATCATATGAGCTTTGCAGCACACATTGAGATGTTGCCACCACGCTGCCCAGGAACATTGACAATGGCACTCTGCCTGAAGCTGTTTCTTCCCCAGCATCTGTTTTTGGCTAGATTGAAGCCAACCTTATCAATATATATATATAAACATGCTGGTCTGCTGCAGCATTTAGCTCCATGACTCTCTGGAACAGTCAGGAAAAAGCATATTGTATGACAGAAAGGATACAGATATCAGTGCATATCGTGTAGCACAGTAATACAGTAAACTGGAATACAGTAGCAATATTGTAATAGGCTAATATATAAAATGTAACTTACTTCATAGCGCAGTTGTTTCACTCTTTCAGAGTTTCTTTCAAACGGCACTCTGTACAGCTGTTTCATCCGAAGTTGATGCTGCTTCACTAGTATGGAGGAATATTTCAGACAAAATTAATTAAATACTAGGGCTGTCAATCGATTAAAATATTTAATTGCGATTACAGTTTTTCACAATTGTTTACACACGTTTTCTGAATCTTTGGCTTATTTTCTCAAAACTCTAAACACAAAACACAAAACCACAAACACAACATGCAAAACTCTACAAATCTCTAGCAAAAGCAAACACTGCATTCAAAACTGTTTTGTCCCTTTCCAAAATGTTTTTTTTTGCATCAAAATGACACACACACACGCCATCATATGAATAGATCTTTCTGCTGTAGAAGGGAGCCAAACTGGGACCCAGAAAAGGCTGGCATTTGAACGAGCCGGCACGCTGGGACTCATTCTGATACTTCAAAGAACCCGAGAGCCTTGTGGTAAAACAATAAGTTACTCGGACTTCCTCGGGATGAGCAGGCCATTGGGCCTCTGGAATGTTGCCATCTGGACACAACTAAGATAAGGGGAACAGGTCTCTTTGTCTATGGTTGTGGGGGTCATTAACGGTCATCAGGCCTCTGGCAAAATGGTGGGGCAACTGCGCTTGACAGTACCACAGTGCCCTTATGTGGTCCCCTCTGTCATTACACTTTTTATTTTCTTTTCTGGATCTGGACTTTAAACCATCTGTTTATCCTATTTACAAACCCCGGAAAACCGTACAAACCATGCACATGTTTTCATTGTATTATTGTATTATGCCTTATGTAATAATAACATGGATTGCATGTAAAATGGTTAAACAAAAGGGTATTTTCATGACAACTGCACCATAATATTACATCCACTTGACATGTTTGGTATGGACGTATTCAAGAAAATTCAAGCAATTGAATGAAATATGTTTCATACCAAATAGAATTTGAAAAAACAAATTCAAGTTTCTAAAACTATCACCATGGAATCCTCTCTGGTAATCATCTCCTTTTCCCAATTTCCCCACTAATTGTTTTAACAACCGCCTCCAAATGGTGGGGGCCGAAATTCCAGATTTGACTCGGCCAGGTTAATTTATGGCAATACCGCCTAGACCAAACACGGGATTTGGCTTAAAAGGAAGGGAGACAAAGCAATCGAGGAAGATCGTAAACGACTTCCCACGTTGCACATACTCTGTGCTCTGTGTGTAGATAGACAAGGAAGATCGCAATCGACTTCCCACACTGCGCAGACTCTGTGATTTAGTGTGTAGCTAAACAGGCTGGGTAAGAACCTTTTACTCTGTATTTATGTTTTTAAACCTTATAATTGATTTTGAATTTGAAGCTAATGACCTACCTGCCTGTTCAATAAATTCTTCTTATTTTTTAACTTGCGTGGTCTTCATGACTCTAATCCATTTTATCTTCTTTTCAGCCGAAATTCCGATGAAATACTCAGGGGGAAAATTATGACTAGGACCTACTGATCAGGGGTCTAGTACAGCGAACGTCTTTAGTGAGGTCTTCAAGTTAGATAGGCGACCACGATCTGCCCGCTAACGGGATTGGTGGTATTGGTTCTGGTGTTTTGGCTTAAGAGGACCCATGGGCGTTATACGCCGGTTCTTGTCAAATTCGCCTTAAGGAGCCCGATAGATACATACTGTCCTGGGCTCATAACTATCTATGCACAAAGGAAGGCATGTATTATGGTGGTCATCCTACCCTCTGGATTCTTCACCGAACTGAGATTTAACAATAGTGCTAAACCCGGGAGCATATATTGAGGAATGATGGCACAGGATAGAGTCGAGTGTAACCACTCCAAGTTCCACGTATAGTTAAACCCACATTTTAAATTATAATTTAATATGGAGTCAGATTATCACGAGGGTAAAACCTATTAACTGTTACGCTTACTTGCTGTGGTCATGGATATTTTTGATGTGTTCCGCACATTTGTGAATATTCTGATGCTCCCGTTGGAATATTGACAGTCCAGCGACAGATCAGATATATCTCTGATGACAGCATAGCCCCGTTTGCGAACGGAGAGTAACAAGAATGTTACTGGTTCGTTTCAGGCCAGTTTTAAGCGGGATATGAAGCAACGCCTTCATATCTGACCCGTGGCAACGGAACCAGTGCATTCTTAAGTATAATTGTGCCCTGTTCTTACGAACAGAGGAAAAATAACTAACATCTCCGGTTTTGAATCACACCAGCCAAGGGAAAACACGCGGTGCCTTCCCCTCCAGCTACAAACCCTCATTGGTCTAGCTGTGAGGTGTTTACACTGCCAACCAACAACACACCGATGTGCCCAACACAAAACATTACTATGAAAACCTTATCAGTAGGTTTATGCCTATTGCATTACCAGTGTTACACTGTACCCGGTTGTAAAAGATTGTTACAGTAATGTATATCTACTCAAATATATATAAATAAACACACACAAATGCAAAATAGTAACAAAAACATTTTTATTTTTTCCAAAATGCAGTATTTTGAAACACTTGTGTTTTGTATGTAACACTTTACATACCCATAAGGAGAAAACCAGGAAAAACATTCAGTAAAAGTCCAGTATTATAGAATGAAACCAAAGATCAAAACCTGTTTTCAGGCCCAAACATTTGTTTGAGAAATAAAAATATAAACGTTTTCCTATAAATAATAATGATGGATTTTAGAACTAACAAATTTAATTTTAACGATCAACCTACGAGGTTGGACACATAAGAAATTATTAATAGTGACTCACAAGTATTTCACAGTTCCTCTGACCGCGCCTCTTCGTCCTGGCGCCGCTTCACTGTAGCGTCTTTTTCCACTGAAGGCCTCGGTGCAGGTGTCTTTTTCCGAGTGAAGAACATAGTTATGGGTAGTTGTTGGCGCTCTTTTTTCTTCTGGTCGAGAAGATTCTTATAAACAGATTTGATTATGTTTGAGAACTGTAATGAACGAAACATCAAAGGGTCCCATTCTTGCGCAGCTCGCTGAAGTTCATTGGCCATTCTCACCATGGTTGCCAAGCGATCAAGTGTTAGTCCACCCTCCTCGTCTATATCAACACTTGCTTCCTCTTCATCCTCTTCTCCCTCGTCCTCGCTTGGTGGCTTTGTCATCTCTGCCAGGTCTTCATCAGTCAGCGGTTGTGAGTGGGCATCAATCAGGGCATTAATGTCATCAGGAGTCATATCATTAAAGCCATCTCCCCCGAGCTGTTTAGCCAGATTCACAGCTGTATCTACCGCAGAGTGATGGATCTCATCAAGAGAGCATTCGGTAGGGTTGTGCACTGCCTCTGGCCACATTTTTTTCCAGCAGGCATTTAAAGTTTCAGTTTTCATCTCCTGAATGGCTCTCTGAATATTTTGGAGACATGATGCAATGGTGTATTCACGCCAGTAGTCCTTTAGTGAGAAATCTTGATCCGAGTCCATAGCCTCAACAAGATGTTGCAGGGTGTTGCGCGTATAGAGAGCCTTGAAAGCGCGGATGATGCCTTGGTCCATGGGCTGAATCAGCGATGTAGTGTTTGGCGGCAGAAATTTGATTTGCACACCATCATAAGACAAATCATCAGCGTGGCCTCCGGCGTTGTCTACGAGCGGAAGTACTAGTCCTTTTTCCTCTCAAATAACGCTTGACCTCCGGGATGAAACACTCTGAACCAATTCAGATTGAGCGCTTTTGTCATCCAAGCCTTTGCGTTGTGCATCCAGTAAACGGGCAACGCATTCTTATTTTTGTTTTTTAGGGCTCTTGGATTTTTTGACCTATAAATAAGCCCCGATTTTATCATAAAGCCCGCGGCATTTCCACACATAACCAGAGTCACGCGATCTTTTTGGGCCTTGAATCCTGGGGCTTTGGCTTTGTCCTGCATTATAAAGGTGCGAGAGGGCATTCGTTTCCAAAATAAGCCTGTCTCATCCATATTAAAAACTTGTTCAGGCTTATATCTCCCTTCCTCGATGATCGCTTTAAATTTGTTGTTCGCGTATGCCTCTGCTCCAGCGGTATCCGCAGAGGCGGCCTCTCCATGCAGTGAAACACTTTTAAGTCCAAAGCGTTTCTGAAATTTGTCAAACCAGCCCTTGCTGGCATTAAATGGGCTTGGTTCTGCGTGAAAAGCACTCGTCGATGGCCTGGGCTCCGCATCATCCTGCTCCTCGCTGTCATGGACGTCATCGCTGTCAGCAAAAGTTTCATAAAGCTTTTTAGCTTTTGTGCGGATAATGTTGGTATCCAGCGTAATGTTCTCTTTCCTGCAGTCACTGATCCACAAAGCTAAAGCAGACTCCATCCTTACGATGGTCTTGTTGCGGACAGTTACAACCCTTTTTGCATCCTTGTTGAAACTTATTGCTGCTGTCGTCCTTATGTTATTTTCCTCCTTCTTTATGTGACGAACCGAAGATTCATTTATTCTGTAATGGCGCCCTACAGCCGCGTAACTTCTACCTTCCTTTAGCATGTCCAGAAGTCCAACTTTTTGTGCGATGGTTAGCATCTTCCTCTGCCTTTTGGGTGCTACCGCAGGTGCCTTTGACGGTGCAAAATGTTTCGCCGACATTGTTGGGTTTGTTGGGGAGAAAACTTACAAACATACAGTACAGCACTTCAGAGTCACACTGCTAGCGATCGAAGATTTATGTAAATTTGACAAGCTGAACGCATTCTGTACTGTGCAGGAGACACGGCACGGAGGAGATTGATTGACAATGGTCTACAGCCAATCAGGACCCAGAACACAATGCGCTGTAAAAAAAAAGAATGCAAAATTGCACTAAAAAAATCCGCGAAACTGCGAGGCCGCGAAAGGTGAACCACGTTATAGCGAGGGACCACTGTACATACATATTTATGTATGGCCCAGTGTGGATAAACTTACCCTGTTTAATGTGTTGTCAGTGATGATGTGGTGTTGCAGTTGTCGCAAAAGTATGCTGTTGTTTGCAATGACCATGTTTATGATGTGTTGTTCCTGTTCTTGTGTGAACAGGTGATTTATTCCTCCTGTGGGGGGTCGCCTTGCAATTCTGCAAAAACAGAATGCAAATGTTTAGGGTCTAAGATCTCCTTCTTATGAAATGCTGTAAAATCATATAGAGGGTAGGATTTCTTACCTGTTCTCCTTTTGAAATGTCCAGGTGACACCTGCCACAGTGTAGTGGCTCAAATTAGGCTGGACCCTCTGACCAGCCTCCTGTAGACTCAACCCATGGTTGATTACATGGTCAACCAAAGTGGCCCGAATCTCATCTGTGACAGTTCTCCTATTTCTTCTGACTTGTCCTCGCGCCACTCCTCATCCTCTGTGTCCTCCTCATCCTCCTCCTCTTCCTTGTCTTCCTTCTCTTTGTAATCCTCGTCCTCCTATTACTCGAACACCTCTAACACTGTCTCCAAAATTGGCCTCAATTGTTGTGCACACCAAAGAGTAAACCTGAATCCTATTTATAGTGTTCAAGCTCTGATTTCTAAGTGATCTAATTGGTTACAGGTGTTTTCACATGTGCATTCTGGGTGTAGGTGATTGATAATTGAGCGTGGTATCTCAATGGCAGTGTTTAGCAAACAACACACACAGGCTTTTAGTTTTGAATGATGTGTCTAATGTAGATAACCGTGTGTAGTTATTTGCAAAAAGTGTGTTTTAGAATTTCAAACTTAGTGTAAAGCAGACAATGTGCTTATGGTTTAGCATACCTGGTCAATAGATAGGCTACATGAGTTAGTGGTTTCAATAATTGTGCCACAAGTACTAGTCTTTGTGTCTTGGCAATTGCAAAAAACTGTAAACTAGTAACGCCGCTACCTGTAGCGACGATACTGCCCAACACTGATGATATGTTGAAAGCATATCAAGAATTACATCATGAATGTCCTTTGTTAAAATATTCCCTTATGATTTCAGTCTCTTCTTCCATCCTTTCAAACTCAGTTTAAAATTTGTGCAAGGACACTGCTGAGAGTAGTACACAATAGAAACAGGAAATGACATTGAACTGTCGCCAGGGAATTGGGTTCTGTCCAATCACAAACAAGAAGTGTTGTCCCACCTTTTCCGTAATCTGAAATGTCGTTGTGTTTTCTGAAATGTCGTGTTTTGTGAAATGCTATGTTTTGTGAAATGTTGTTGTATTTTGTGAAATGTTGTTGTGTTTTGTGAAATTTTGTTGTGTTTCGTGAAATGTTGTTGTGTTTTCTGAAATATCATTGTGTCTTGACCCTCAGGGCGACTGTAGAGATTCATTGCTCCTGCAGTATGAGTTAAAAACAGAAATGCTTTGTTTTAGTTTCATTAGTAGACGATACACAACAACTATGCTGAATACAGAGTTTTGCAGGGCCACCATTGTCGCTCTGGTCGTTCAATTAACAAGCACCCCATCCCTGCAGTCTCATCTGCAACTATACCCACCACCCATGACATAATGGATAATATTGTCTATCTGGGCATTCATAAAAATATTCTTTCAACACTCAAAAATCGTATTCTGTCATAGCAACAAAATAAACACAACAATAAGATATGCTAATACAGCAGTGAAACGCTGCTCACTGAATAACAAAATAAGTTTTCAAAAATTATACCATATTCTACAGTCAATACCTGGGACTAAATATGGAATAAATATACAACCTTACCGTTGGTTTTATGCGTAGAGATGTCCCTTTTGAGACTGAGTGGTCATACATTGTCTTGGACAATCCTTTTGTGAAATATACACGCATTTGTGATGTCTGGGTACCTTACAAAATAGCTGTGCGTAAAACCACACGTGTCGTTTATGGCGTTGTCGCCCTTTTTAGTACAGTCTGGCTTGATTGACAATTCATTTATTCAGTAGGTGAGAGTATAAGCTTCCTAACAATGTATAACGTCTAATTTTGCTTTTGGAATAGCGTTTTATAGTTCAGCGTAACCGAAAATCTTCTTGTCATCACTTACGCATTCACTCTAGTAGTAAAAGACGCTGTTATCGTTACTCTGGTTTTATTTTTATTTTTTAAATGACTTGACGGTGAGAAGACAGTAGTAGACAGAGCGTGCCAGGTTACAGTTGGTTAACCACAATGTAATGTATGTGTTGTGATTTCAGGTGAGCGACAATGTCTAAATGTGCACAAAAGTGATATTGCACTTGTACAGTGGATGTATAAGAATGCTAGGATGTCAATGATGCTAGTAGAGTGTGTGTATGAGATCGCTAAATGCTAGGAAATACAAGTACATGCTTTATCATGTAGTCGCTAGCTAACTGGCTAGTTAGCCCCACCATCAGCTAGTTAACTGGCTAGTTAGCCCCACTGTAGCAAGCTAAAAACTAGACATGTCTGTTTGTAATCAGTAATATGTGCTTACGTGTGAATGTCCAGTAAATGTGTGTTTAGCTATGGTGAGAATAATGTGTTGAGCCGAATCTGAGAATTGCAAACTTTATTTTGCAATAGATAATAGATCCCTGTAGACAGATTAGCTGTTACGATGGCAAGATTGTTTTGTGTTGTGTGGGCGCAGCACAGCAGTGAACTTTGTATAGGCTCTGTGTAGAGGAGGAGCTCTGTCTGCCTGGCCTATCACGGAACGATGTGGACACTGGGCACAGCTACCCAATGAGGATTTTCCTTCACCACGAGTACGGATATTGACACATTTTACTCGGATGGTACTCGTGCTCGTAAAAAGTACATTATCCCTACCGGATACTCGTTTCATCCGAGTATTCGGCTCAACCCTACTATCTAGTCTATAGGTAACCAGAGCACTAATTTAGTCCGGAAAATGGCGAGTATTGTTGGGCTGAATGGCCTGTTCCCATCATTATGTTATGTTAAATGGAAATATGCAGAATCACATTCAATTTAACACTAAGCTTACAGTACGGTTATGCCTGGGATTTTAGTCAGTCTTACTGAAGGATGTAGTATGGCATGACAAAATGTGTGGAGGTTCCAGCTGAGATCCATGCATACTGGAATCCTTTGTCGTGTGTGGGGCGTTGTTTCATTCAGTCGGTCTGAAGATTTTGCTCCTTGGAAAAGTTTGTTTTGCTGGAGTTTCTTGTGATTAGCTAACATAGCATTGGGCGTATGCTAGGCTCCACATGGATTAAGGTCCTTTGTCACTGTAAGCAAGCTAAATATTCAGTGCCTAATTACTGTAAACAGCGACGTTATCTATGTGTTAATATAAATCATGGTAGCGGCAGAAAACACAATCTATGCATTCTGCGAGACTTGGAATTGAAGAGTTTCGCAAAGTTGTGAGAACTCTTGAGCTAGGCCTAAGGAAGTTCCAGTGTGTGGCACTCTCAATGATAATGTCTGCACCTGTCCTAAGAGGGCAGGAAGACGACCAAGACAGGTAAAAGGCCAAGAGGGAAGTACCGAGAGAGAGAAAAGACGATAGTCACTCGGTTTTATTACCTCGGTTTTAAGTTTTAAGGCCTGCTCCATGTTTTGGGTTACAGGATTGATTCACTGTAACCAGATGTCAAGCTGGGGCGTTGTTGCTGACGTCACCTCCATTTCCTGTGGAATGTATGGAAATGTAATTCCGTTGATCCTTCACCACCATTTTCTAAATGTCAGTAGCCACTTTCCTCTGTCCTTAATTATGGCCTAATCATATAGGTGAGAGCTAGGAAACCTGGCATAATAGTATAATGTATAATGGCCTCAAAGAGAAAAAATCTATGTATATCTAGAATCTCTGCCACTGAAGAGCAAACACCAAGTTACAAACCTGGGAGTAATCATGGATGCCGATCTTAATGTTGAAGCCCATGTTAGAAATGTCACTAAATCAGCTTTCTATCACTTAAAAAAACATTGCTAAGGTGCAGGTTTTTATTTCACAGTCTGATTCAGAGAAACTAGTATATGCTTTTATTAATAGCAGGCTGGATTGTAGTAATGCTCTTTTTTTCTGGTCTCCCCAAAAAAACTATTGGTCGATTACAACTCATACAAAATGCAGCAGCACAAGTTCTGTCCATGACCAGGAAGAGAGCACATATTACACCTATTTTAAAATCTTTACATTGGGTCCTGTCAGTTTTAGAATTGATTTTAAAATTATTTTATTAGGTTACAAATCCCTAAATATTTCAGCACCTAAGTACATGTCTGACATGCTTCGAAGGTATGAACCCACCAGGTCCCTTAGATTGTCTGACACCAGGCTTTTGGTTGTTCCAAGTGTGAGGACTAAAAAGGCTGGGGAGGCAGCTTTTAGCTTCTATGCCCCCAGCCATTGAAACACCCTGCCAGAGGATTTGAGGAACACAGAAACAGTAGATGGTTTTAAAAGGAAATTAAAAACATATCTCTTTAGCATGGCCTTTACCTAGAATGCTCTTATACCTCAATTTATACTACATTTATCTCAAATTTGTGTTCGTCTCTCTGCCGCCCCCGATTTAAAAATTTTATTTTATTTTTTCTCCTCTGTAATATTTTTAAATTCCTTTTTTTATTTTTATGTACAGCACATTGAGCTGCATCACTTGTATGAAATGTGCTCTATAAATAAAATTTGATTTTGATTCACCCTTCCCAGTGCCATCTTTTCAGAATGAAATAGAAGTGTAAATTCTTTGGCGGAGGACTAGCTACTTAGCTAGCCGCCGCAGTTCACTCAGTTGCCACATACAGTGTTTACTTCCTGGTTATAGTGTAGTAATAGTGCTCTCTGCCGCAGCTAATGGCAAGTCTTATCTGTGTGTTGAATGTGTTTAACCTCTTGTTAATAAATGTGTTGATGGCTTTGCGCAATTATCCACCTGGTCTGTCAGTCACTGAAATCACTACAATTCTATATCGGTTCATTTAACTTTGGTTCTTGTAGTAGTCCTCACATTGTTGAATATTGTCTGATGCACTATATTGGATTTTACTCAACATCTACAAATTGCCTTTTGTGTTGCATCTTTTGACGATTTCTCTAATTTGCCACCTGCCAGATGTGTTGTCATATTCAAAAGCATGTTTCACAGGATAAATGTCCCTTCATCTGAGGAAGAAATATTGGGCCTGCTACCTCCCTTGAGTTGCTGGATGTGTTGGCTAGTAATCTTATGCAAGCTTCCCTCTCATAGAGGAACTCTCTTGCATCCAGGACATTATGCTGTCAATGGCATTCAAGAGCATTACCAAATGTGATTTGCTTTCTCTGCTTGAATTTTGCAATGAGGGTAATTCCCCAAGGACACGCCTTTATCTCTCGACTCCTCAATCCATCAAATAGTGGTGAATCTCGTTTATAATAAAGGATGTTAGGACCTGCTTTCTGAGCTTAATCACTGTAATGACATTTCATTCTTATGATCTAGTCGAGAGTTCCATACCTTTGGAATTCTCATTCTAGCGGTTTTGGGGGAGCATAGTAGAGATAATGGTTTGCAGGTGCTTTATTATGTTAAATTTAGTTTTTCATTTCATTTTTAATTATTCTTACAGGGTGACACAGTGGTGCAGTGGATAGCACGCTTCACAGCAAGATTGTCCAGGGTTTGGATTCTGGCCGGGGCCTTTCTGTGTGGAATTTGCATGTTCTCCCTGTGTCCGCGTGGGTTCCCTCCCACAGTCAAGACATGCATATTAGACTAATGGAGGGGGGGGTTAACAGGCCGCTGCTGTTAAAGAGCTTGCATGGTCAGTCTACATACCCTGCACAAATTAAGGTAGAATAAAATTAATAGATTTTTCGGAGTTCCGTACTCTGTGCCCTGGCCCACTGATCTGAATTTCCCAGCCTTCAGTCAGATTGTACTGTATTAAACCCTTCTCTCTCAACCTATTTGTCTGCTGCAGCTAATTAAATGAGGTCAGGGGTAATGACATCAAGATTATGACTCTGCATGGTACTACTGCCTGGGGTGGCATTTGTTCAAGAGGTAAGAACAGTCGTTCGGCAGTTGGAGAGTTGTCAGGAGATGTTGTAGCAGCCAATAATGTAATAACTACTGTTAATGTAATAACTGCCAATAACGTAATAATTTTTCCGTTCTTAATGTAATAAAAGTCGATAATGTAATAACTGACCAATAATGTAATACATTTTCTGAACCAATAACGTAATACCTTTTTGAATATAATGTAATAAGTTATTACATTATTGGCTGGGTTTTTAAAAAATCATAAAAAATGTAATAACAGGAGCCGATAATGTAATAATATACTTATATCGCTTTAAGTTTTATTTATTGGCTATAAAGTGTCACACATAACTTTGTTTTCTGAGACAAAACATGATGCTGGGACCAATTGGTATAGATACTGTAAATGTAATGTGTATCAAGAGAATGTTTAGTTCTTTAAAAAATGGACGGTAAACCATCCTTTATTATTATGATAAAACTGAAAGATGTGTTACCAAAGTTATCTTTGTAGGTCATGTTATATACTATATTTTACAGTTTAGAATTTTGCATTAAGAGGTGGAAAGTTGAGCACAACGGATAATAGTGCCAGTTTGGTTGAAGAAGTTATTTAAATACACTTGATTAAAGATTATATTTTTCATGGAAAGAAGTGGTGGTCTTTTTTTATTTGAGAACACAGCATCTTCAAAGAGGTATAGATTTCATATTATACAGCATAAGAGTAATTGTCTGTGTTTGCAAACATGTGTGCTCCCACTTAATTTGGTACTCAAATGGCAAAGGAGTATAAGACAGGGCTGGAGATAAGTCTAACCATCAAACAATGAATTCCTAGAGAGAGAGAGAGAGTAGGTGTGTGTGTGTGTGTTTTCTCAGAGTTAGGACTAAGATTCAGGGGTCAGGATTGGCCTGGTTTTTGAGCAGCTATTTGAAAGAAGCAACAGTAAGGGTAGGCCTAAGTGTTATGGAAGTCTGACACTTGATAATAAATAAAACTTATACATGGTGTATATTAGTATATTATTACATTATCGGCTCCTGTTATTACAGTTTTAATGATTTTTGTAAACCCAGCTAATAATGTAATAACCAGTCAATAATCTAATAACTTTTTGCACATAATGTAATAAGTTATTACGTTATTGGTTCAGAAATTTTATTACATTATTGGTAAGTTATTACGTTATCGACTTTTATTACATTAAGAACTGAAAAATTATTACGTTATTGGCAGTTATTACATTAACGGTAGTTATTACATTATTGGCTGCTACAGATGTCCTTTAGCCAGACACCTAACCCCAATTGCTCCTGCCTTTCATGGCTGTTTTTCGTCATTTGTTGTGTGAGTGTGTGCATGAATGGGTGAATGAGAGGCATTAATTGTAAAGCCCTTTGAGTAGTAGTTGCTGGAAAATGCAGTCCATTTACCATTCTCCTTTTTCCGTGTTGCCACTTCTTTTACACGTCTCTCTGTAAACATTACCATAGTATGTGCTTTCTTAGTTCACCGCTTTCAATCTTGTAAAATTCAACTGACCTCTATCAAAGGCATTATGGCAAGCATTCAATTTTGCATCTCCTCATGAACCTCTGTTCATGACCAATGCCAGCAATGGCTATGTCCAGCCTCTGGTTCTGTGCAAAACTCCATCTTCTCAGCCATGCAAAGGTCTGCCCCCTAACTGCTGTAATGGGCACTCCTTCAGGATTGATACAGAAACTGCGGCAGCTCTTGAAGTTCCAGTGGCACACTACAGCTATATTTGAATCGGCCTCCGACCTATTGTGTCCTCATTGAATTTGCTGTCTATTAAGTAAACACGTATTACTGTTTTGTGCATAGATTTAGTATGTGATGAAGAGTATGAAAAAATACTCCCCATCACCCCATCCTAACCATACTATGGGAGTGTAATAAATCATCCCATGATCCCAATAATCTCTGCCCATGGGTTGTCCTATCATTGTTATGCCGATGACACCCAACTCTTTCTCTCCTTCCCGCCCTCTGACACTCAGGTCTCTGCTCGCATCTCTGCTTGCCTGAGGGACATCCAGAGCTGGATGGATAACCACCATCTTAAGCTGAACCCAGGCAAGACGGAGATGATCTTCATCCCTGCTCCATCCTCTAACCTTCTTGACTTTTCTATTTCCCTGGGGGACACTGTGGTGTCATCATCACCCACCGCAAAAAACCTTGGAGTGGTGATGGACAACAGACTGTCCCTCTCCCAGAACATCACGGCGGTGAGTCGAACGTGCAGGTTCTTCCTGTACAACATCCGGAGAATCCGCCCCTTCCTCACCACCTACGCAACCCAGCTCCTGGTTCAAGCGATGGTCCTGTCCCGCTTGGACTACTGCAACTCGCTACTGGCTGGTCTGCCAGCATCCGCCATCAGACCCCTGCAGCTCATCCAGAATGCTGCAGCGCGTCTGGTCTACAACCTCCCCAGACATTCCCATGTCACCCCCCTGCTCACTGACCTCCACTGGCTGCCTGTTATGGCTCGCATCAAATTTAAGTCCTTGGTGCTTGCATACCAGGCAGCTAAGGGGTCAGCACCAGGGTACATTCAGAGGATCATCAGACCCTACACACCAGCCAGAACTCTCCGTTCTGCCACCTCTGGACGCTTGGCACCTCCCCCTCTTCGCGTCTGCACTTCCCGCTCCCGTCTGCTGTCTGTCCTGGCCCCTCGCTGGTGGAATGACCTCCCCGTGATGGTCAGAACAGCAGAGAATCTCACCACTTTCAAACGCAGACTGAAGACTCATCTCTTCAGGCTGCACCTCTCCCCACCCCTCCCTAGCCTATAGTTCAGCTCACTATACCTAGCTAGGATAATTTGATTGTTAGTGTATCTGGCAGGATTGTTTTTGTATGATTAGGTGTGATTCCAGTGCTAGTTTGTACTTGGTAGGATTCTTGCTTGCTGAACAAGCTTACTCTACAGGGTTGGAGTCCTGATCGATGTGGTCACTTCTGGCACTACGATCCTTACTTCACTCTAGTGTTTCTTTTGCGCCTCTACATCATGAAACCTATGCACTTGTTGTACGTCGCTCTGGATAAGAGCGTCTGCTAAATGCCTATAATGTAATGTAATGTAATCCCACACTTGTATTGTTTACACTCCAATTCAGTTGGGGGTGATAATAAGACATTTTGAAGCAATTCTGTAAACAGTCTGAGGTCACTTTTAATAATGTACCAAAAAACAAAAAATACGTTGTATTGTTTATGGAATATGTCAAAAGTCAAAGTGTTTTTATTTATCAAGTGCACAGTATAACACAGGGTCATTCTGAACAATGAAATTCTTAGGACATGGCAAGCAACAACTACGTAGTAAGCAAAAATATAACAAGAATAGCAAAAATATCAAATATATCCATAGCAGAATGAGCAGCTAGCAGCAGTACCAAAGCCTGTAAAGATGGGGAATATTGACAATAGGAATAAGAGTATTAAATATTATAAATATAAAGTGCTGATGAATATGTACATTAAATTTTGGTAATGTATATTGAATCGTACATAGAAAGTGGCTAGAGCATACATTGAGGATATCAATGTGATCACTAAGATTAATGTTGCTGGTTGAGAAGCCTGATGGCCTGGGGGAAAAAAACTGTTTGTGAGTCTGGTAGTCAGTGCTGGGATGCTCTGGTAACATCTGCCAGACGGCAGCAGCGAGAACAGACCATAGCCTGTGTGGCTGTAGACTTTTATGATTTTCCGTGCTTTCCTAAGGCATCGTGTGTGGTAGATGCCTTGTACGGACGGGAGGTGGCAGCCAATGATGGGCTCCGCTGTCTTCACCACCCTCTGGAGGGCCTTGCCATCAGCAGCGGAGCAGCTGCCATACATGCCAAACTTGCCAAACCAAACTTGAGTCTCCTCAGGAAGTATAGGCGCTTTTGGGCAGTTTTTACTGCCGCGTCCGATTGCCTAGGCCAGGTAAGTTGATCATTGATGACTACCCCGAGGAACTTGAAGCAGGAGACTCTCTCCACTTCAGCTCCATCGATGTGAATGGGGGCGTGACCCCCCCCCGTCGCTTCCTGAAGTCCACTATCATCTCCTTAGTCTTGCAGACGTTGAGAGAGAGGTTATTGTCTTGGCACCATGTTGCCAAGACGCTGACCTCCTCTCTGTAGGCGGTCTGATCATTGTTGGAGATGAAACCCAGGCTGGTGGTGTCGTCTGCAAACTTAAGGATGGCGTTGGAGCTGCGCGCAGCCACACAGTCATGCGTGAACAGGGCGTACAGGAGGGGACTGAGTATGCATCCCTGAGGGGCTCCGGAGGTGAGGTTACCCATTCTCACCACCTGGGGTCTGCCCGTCAGGAAGTCTAGGATCCAGTTGCAAAGGGAGGTGTTAAGACCCAGAATCCTGAGTATGTCAAGCTGTATGTCATATTTAAAAGACCAAAGCATTCATTTACTTACTAAATAGTATGCCCCAGAACAATTGCAAAAACAAGGACATACATGTTTCATCTGGGTATTTTTAAATGCACTCAGTTTTCAGAAATTTTGTGTACATAACCCCCTTGTGCAAATGCCAAATCTGCCCAATCTTTGCCCATTTACAGGGTACTGTATTTAAAGCTATATAACTACAGGTGTAAGCATCACATAGACTTAAAAAATGGCCTAAATGAGGCTGGACATTTGTGCCATTTGCAATACTAACTTGTATTGAGATGAGTTTATATTCATATTTTGGAAGAAATAAAGTGCCACAAATGCAATTGTCTAGGCAAAAAAGGAATTTGCTTGTTTTTAGTTTGCAATGAAATACTGCAAGATCCCATTTATAAAACAGGTTAAACTGTACATGTCCTCGACCAAAAATTCCTTGACCACAAGTGTGTAAAATCTAAGGGTGGATATGCAGAACTACTAAAGATATATGAAGCAAAAAGTAAGCAGTGTACCCAGTGTCTCCAAATCTATCCAAAATGTCAAAATTATGCATTACTTTAAATCACAACATAATCATGCATTTCACTACAAACCAACTGTTTTGACTCAAGAAACTCACTGTTGCATCATTCTCAAGTGGGAATTACAGCCTTTCCATCAGTACAGTGGTCTGAAATATATAGGGGTCCAGAAACATATCCAAATTCCCTCCAAAAAAAAATACCATGCTTTTTGTCCATTATAAAGTATATGAATGGGCCTCATATGAAGGTTTAAGACGCATCATACAATGTGGTACAGTACGTAAATGTGTAATCATTAACTCTTATATATTTTTCTGTACTCTACAGTAGGTAATGTTTTCTTGTATGGGCATGGGACGACATTAAAACAATATTCAACTGTCCATCTCGTTTTGGCAATGTTCCAGTTCAGGCCACATCCGGTGCATTAAACACGAACACTTACTTAGCTACCAAGGAACGCTTACATTACAGTGTGAAATATCCTCATTATAAAATACCACTAACCTATTTAAAGACACTCGATTTCAACAATAACGTACAGTTGAGGTCAAAAGTTTACATACACCTCGGCTAAAGACGTTCAAACTCAATCTCCACACATTTTCACATTACCATACATTTCCTGTGTTAAGTCAATTACGGTATCTACTTTATTTCCATTAGAGGTCATTTCAAAATAATAGCAAAGAGGCAGATTTATTTCAGCTGTTATGAACTATATCAGATTTTCAGTGGGTCAAAAGTTTACTTACACTTTGTTAGTATTTGGTGGCATGGCCTTTTAATTGCTTAACTTGAGTCAAACACTTGGGGTAGCCTTCCACAAGCTTCTCACAATACTTTGCCGGAGTTTTTGCCCATTCCTCCTGACAGAATTGGTGTAACTCAGTCAGGTGGGCCTGCTTGCTCGGACAAGCTTTTTTTTTTCAGTCCAGAAATTTTATATGAGATTCAGGTCAGCGCTTTGTGATGACCACTCAAATACTTTCACTTTGTTGTCTTTAAGCCATTTTGTTACCAATTTGGAGGTATGCTTAGGATCATTATTCTGCTGGAAGACCCAGTTGCGACCAAGTTTTATCTTTTTAGCTGATGTCTAGAGGTGTTGCTTCAGTATTTCTAGATAATCCTCCTTCCTTATGATGCATTTCTATTTTCTGAAGTGCACCAGTCCCATTTCCAGCAAAACACCCTCACATCATGATGCTGCCACCCCCATGCTTCACAGTTGGGATGGTGCTCTTCTGATTAAAAGCCTCACTTTTTTTCTTCCATACATAGCGCTGTGGGGCGTTTGCCGTTTTCAAATGGGTAAATAGCTCAGGAGGTAAGACCGATTGTCTGGCAGTCGGAGGGTTGCCGGTTCAAACCCCGCCCTGGGCATGTCGAAGTGTCCCTGAGCAAGACACCTAACCCCTAACTGCTCTGGCGAATGAGAGGCATCAATTGTAAAGCGCTTTGGATAAAAGCGCTATATAAATGCAGTCCATTTACCATTTACCAAATATGCTTAAAATGTTATTTCAAAAGATGTACACTAATATGATTGTATTCACCTTTTTCCTGACTTCCTGAGTTTACCCATGATTCATAGAGAAAGCCGGTTTTGCTCTTCCAGTCGAACTGATTGTTTACGCTTGTGTAGCTGTCACGGTGGCTGTAAAAGCCGGTTTTTAGCACAAATGGACAAAAATCGGAGGTGGATACATAGTACGGATGTTTTAAAAAGTCGTGAGGACAGTTATGTAACAATGCCTCACCCCTCACTTCTCACGGAGTGGGTAGATGACATGAAGCAATGGCCAGATGTTAGCTACATCGACATTGTTAATTACCTTGTGTTTTCTGTGTTGATGGCGAAGAATTATGGAATTACAAAAGCACAGAAGCATATAATTATCTGCACAGTAACAAAAGTACTGTTAGTACTGTTCAAGAAACACAGCGACTTTATATTTCTGAGAGCAGCCGTAGAGCCCAGCTAGAGTGTCAATCAAGCTAAACATACAGTGTGGGTAATGCGGAAAGAAAGTGGAGTCGTGGAGAAAAGTCGGCTGCTCGTGCATTGCCGGGTTAGGGAAGTTATGTAGCCATGCAGCAGCTATTCTGTGGAAGGTATTCATAAACCCAAATATCTCATTTCTATTGTTTAAACATTGGAACTGTCAGGGTTTTCAGGGAAATGGACCCAAACGCAGAGTGGGAAAAACTAACGAAACGAAGGGGTGAATAATAACAAAGAATTTAATTACAAAAAAAAAACACAAGAACAAACAAAGGGGCCACGAGGGGCAAAACCACAAACTCAAAAGAATTCTTGAGAACTAAAAAAAACACAGAACAGAACACAAGCAGGGCGGAACACAGGTAGGATAGAATACGGACAGGCGGAACACACACAAGCAGAACAAAAGCAGGCAGATACATACAGTCGAAAACACAAGCGGGAATGCAGGCAGAAACACAAGGAACCAGCACCCGAGTCAGGCAAACCAAGAACTTAAATAGACAGAGGCTAACAAGACACAGGAGAACATAATGCACAATTAACACAGAGGTGAGGGATAACGAGAGGCAGGTGGGAACAATGATTAAATAACGAGACAAAAAATAATTGAATAATGAGACATACTCAGGCACACCAAACTAAGGGACGTGAGACAGGACATATGCTTATGTTCATGCTTAATAGTAATGTCAATAGTAAGTGGAGAAATGATGAAGATGTCATTATTGCAGGTGCATAATCCTGTGGTCAGTGAAAAGACAGGGCTTGCATGTATAGATGTGCAGCACAGGTGGAATGCAGGGACATCAAAGAACCTTGAGCCTTTAACTTCAGGCACCACAAGGCAGAACAGCAATACAACGTGAACTGTAGGGCTGTAGTGACTCAATCACTCCCAAATACACCACATCATCTGTCACACAAACACTTCAGAGACAGTGTGGACAAAGCCCCCATTCAACCACTTTTTGTCCTCAAGAACACCTTACTAGAAAAGTGTTCAGCAGATCAGCAGAACAACCTAGCAGGAAAAACAGTGCAGTTGATGACAAGATTTTTCAGCCACACCAGACACACGGTTATGATCTCAGCTGTGACTCATGCAAGACATTCTACCAAGCATACATTGAAGTTTGTGATGCACAAGCAGCTCAACTAGAATTAGAAATAAGAGAGCAAAGTGCATCTGATTTGTGGCACAATTCAAATCAGATTTACAGCAAGCTCTGCAAAAAAGGTTCCCATACATGCAGCCACAAGAAGTGACAAATTTCTATGTGAGCACATATACCCCTCCTTTCATGACAACTATGCAACTAACTATGGTAAAGAAAATGAAGTTAGAGCTTGCCATCAACTGAAAGAACAGGGCATGAACATTACTCACAAGGGCACTGTTGTAAGTGTCCAAGAACCATGGCTCTCTGCAAGACCTGATGGGGTCATTGACTCATGTGTGCTTCCAGAAATAAGATGTCCTGTGCCAACCCAGCCCTCACTCACTGACCAGCTTACTCAGAAATGCTCTGATATCAAACTAGTAGATGGAGAGCTGCAGCTGCAGAAAACAGGGGATATTACATGCAAGTACAGCTTACAATGTTTTGCGCAGGTCTAAAGTCTGCTACACTTCTGATCTGGATACCCAGTGAGCATTTGTGAGGGAGCTAGTAAAGCGCTTGAGAGGTTTTTACTTCTCACGTATGCTACCTCGACTTGTAGACGAATATGCTGCAGGATGGTTTAAGCTAAATGAAAGATACATTTAGATAATGGGCAAGGTTTAGTGCACATGACCATAAATGTGTGCCATACATTAAGAGAATCAGAATGACATCTCTGATACCTTGGGCTGTGTAAAGTAACTTTCTTTCAATGTTATGCAAAAACATGCTGGCACAGTTGTTAACTTTCTGTTCTAAGAATGAAAAGATATGCAACATGATTCCTACAGTATATTTTACTGCAAATAAAAAGTACAAAACATTCACATACCAGCATGTCATTAAATGTTGCAAGTGGTTACATATGTTTTGCCATCTTCCAAGGTAATGTTCCAAACAAAATTAAGATGTTAGAGTTTAAACAAATTCAATGTAAAGATTAGAGGTGACGAGGATTCATTGTTTTAAGTGATGGCACTAAATGTATACAATTTCTATTATGTAAATGAAATGCATAAGTATTCACATTCTGTACAACAGAACAAACATGCAAAGAATGTTCACATAAAATCCATAACTCCCTACATGTTTTGTACCCATCAATTTTCACCCATTATAGATTTTAATATCATTACTGCACCATTTAATTTGATGGTCCTGTATAATGTTCTTGATAGCCCTGTAAATATAGCCCACTCATGTTGATCAAATGCTAAATTAGTTTGAATCACGAATGAGATCCTCTCTTAAATTGACAAGAGCAGCACATATTCTTAGAATCTTGCCTATTTTAGGAGCCATGGTAATCGAAACAACCTGTGATAGCATTTTGTAAACTTTAAAACGCCTGATTGCTCTTTCAACATGAATTCTTACATGTGCAATTCGTCTAGTGTATGTCACCTGTTCCTCAGTTAGCTGTCCACGTTTTTTTGTAAAAGAAGGCATTACCAATTTAACCTTTCTTTCAAACAGCAAATCTTTTATGGTAAATCCTTTATCTGCCATGACCTCACCTCCAGGCATTAAGTAGTCCAATATTCCTGAGTCCATGCTTATGAATTTGTCACTGCATCACCCTCCATATGCTGCAGAAACAAACATGATTAGTCCACATGGGGCAATGGCTACCAGGTATCTCACTGTGTTATGTGAATAATAAAGGTTTTTGGGTTTTTGTAAAAGGCTCTCACTGCAATCTACAATACATGTAGTATTAGGAAAGTTCTTAAATGCTGCAGGCATGGTTGCCTGAATAGTTTCTCTTGGAAGACATAGAATTACAGGTCGCAAAACTTCCTCCAGTTTGTCAATCCAATATGAGATTATCTTGTTAGCCATACTCTGTGATACATGAAACTGCTCAGATCACCTATTACATGGTTGGTCTTTAATTTCATAAATGTCATGAGAACTTTATCTCACACAGACATTGTAAATGAATTACTAGCATATCCTTCCAGTGTTGACACAAGGATGTTAAAAGTTTCTAGGGCTATACCAGTGTAGAGCAAAGCATCTGCGTCGTTTTGAAACATGAAGTAGCCAATCTCATCACACTGAATCATCTTATCCTGCACGTATTTTCCGCCGGCCGTCTGGCAATAATCATGATCCTGTCGTGCAGGGTCCTCCCACTGTGTATGGACTGAGTGCAACTGTGGGTCAGGGGGATGTGCAGAACTTGAGATGCTGGTCTGGTCTGAGACAGTCGAAGTGAAGTCCACTGAGCAGTCTGACAAACACAAAAGTATGGCCAAAGTTACACACTAGGAGAGTAAACACTGTAGACAAGTAAGTACAACAGATACTTTACATCTGAATCACTTCCATGTATGTAAATGGATATAGAAAATAAACAGATAACTCAGTGTATGCCTAGGTAGATAGCATGTGTTATCACTGCAAATACACGCTGAAGTTTGTGCCCCTTGTATAAACATTGGTTTTAAATTTGAGACTTGCATTGATTATTAGACTACCTACATCCATGATTACATTCAGTCTCAGACTGCGTAACATACAGTTTTTACAATGACAGTATACAATATTATATGCAATATAATATAGCGACAGATTTGAAATTTGAGATATAATATTCAACCTGCTTGTACTAATCAATGCAACAGTAATGAATGTAAAAACAATACTTAACAAATACGAGGCATATTAATATAATATAAATATTAACAATACTGTTAGCTAAGGCTAATCATCATATGTGCTATCTGCTGGAAAAGCGATGCCATGTGATTTGCTGCGTAAAATGGAATAACGGCAATTACTGTTTAAATTACGAGGTCCATCTTCAACGTCTTCATTAACGTTAACGCTGCTGCTGCTGGAATTAGCGATTTGAGTCAGAGTCACACGGACTAGCTTTCGCCTCTTCTTTGGAGGAGGTCGGTCGTAGCCCAGATAGAGCTCCGGATCGGGGTGCAGTTCTTTGGGCTTTTTATTGACGAAGTGGAATGAGCAAACATACACTCTCTTCGGAGGATATTTTAGTCTCAAAGCCACAAGCCACACTAGTTTCCGTTCCTCCTTCGTCGGCATGGAATGCAGGGTACAGGGCACGGACATTTTTGTCGAAGTTGTTGATGTTCTACACAAGAAGTTTCTGATAGAATATTCAATTTCCTTGAATTGTTGTGGCAACCAACAACGGCACAAGTTGAACCTGAGCTCATTTTAAAAACAATTTAACATTTATGAGTTAGCTAATTAACATAACGTTGCTTTGGGCTAGCTATGTTTCTTGCTCTCATGGTGGCACTCAGTTGCAAGGCACCCAGAAACAGAAAACCGGCAAACAGAAGTAGTCATCTGTCATGGCAGCACCCATAGGCTTCTGAAGAAACATGTGGATAGAAGTACCAAATTTTATGTTTGCCGCCGATGGTAATTTAGTTGGTCGGATGTTTACAGATTCTATCCACATGCACTGAGAAACTCAGGAGAGGACTGTAAGGCTAATACTTTGTGAAAGCATTATAAGTTCATTTTACAGAGATATTTTGTTCTCATTCATGTTTGAGAACATTTAATGTGTGTACATTGTACCAAAAATAATGTTTATTTTTGTTGTGTAGTGGTGTACGGGGTAGATGGCCTGCCACCACATGTGCACCTAAGCAGAAAGATAGAATGTAGTGAGTATATTGAGATATACTGCACATTTAATTTGAGATTAATGTACCAAATGTTTAATGTTCTATAGGAACTGGCCGTATGTGGTTTTGTTTATTTTCTTTATTTTGTGTTAATAGAAGAGCTACCACTAGAGTTGTTTATGCACTGACTGACTTACTGACTTAGGTAATGTTTTTTAGGCACTTTAAGTTTGCCTAGGATTTTAGTCACTCTATTACGTTAGTTGATACACTTTGCATAGGTAGTGTAACGATTTTTAAAGCTGCGCTGATTCAGACATGGTCAAAGTCATAGGCGGTAGTCTTCTGCTGCTTTGAAGACTACACTAGGCTCAATACCAAGCACATCAATCAAGCTCAAAACATGATATTCTACATATGCAAATGTGTGCTGCTAACATTTGCTACTTGTTGCTGCTATTAAATAAATAAATAAATAAATAAATAAATAAATAAATAAATAAATAAATAAATAAATAAATAAATAAATAAATAAATAAATAAATTTGCTATGCAATGGTTAACTGGTATTTTAATTTGGACTTCCTGATCTTCAGGAAACAGCTGGTGCTCTGCTGTAAAAATAATTTGCTGTCTCATACTGTTTGTATGGCTAACATCTGGTCTAGGATCACAGCCTGAGTACAGTCTCTGTGCTGGAGGGACATTGGTATGGTCCCCTGGTGTTTCAGGAAATAGCTGGTGCTCTGATGTACGCATAGTTTAGGTGGATGGTCTGCTATTTTTGGGGTTTTGGTATATCTCCTATGTAGTATGGGAGGTGTATAGGTGATAGTGCTGATAGTGCATGCACAAAAAACCAAAATTAGATCAGCACTTTAACCTAAATTCATCACATTCAGCACCAAACCTAAATAACTGTTCTGCATATTCATTAAAATATTTAACTATGTGAGGGGTTCTGACTGAAATGAGTGGTGCACATGAAGTGCACAGAGCAAGTCTGGTCAGAAAATTCTTTCTGCACGCGACTATTGATCAGCCTCCACAACCATGTGTTCTCATACTCAGCTAAATGCGTACACCCATAACTAATTCAGCACCATTTTTATACCAATAGTCAGACCTCTCCTATGCTGCTCATTGCCTGTGATGTTCTTTGTATGCTCTGCTGCTCAAACAGTTTCTGCACTAAAAATCGCTGCTCGCTCTCTACCACCCCACCTGTTGTTTGGATCTGCTTTTATGTACAAGGGGGGTTTTAGTGTGTATCCTATTTAGTAGGGGAGGTTTATCGTGGTCTCTGTTTGATAGTTTTGTGCACACTGGGGCAGGTACAAGAAGTGCCAAAAGCAGATCCATTCAGCACCAACCCTAAGTAACTCTTTTGCATATTCATTTAAATATTTATATAAGTGAGTTGCCCTGACTGAACTTAGCTTTAGTTAAAATATAACTATTTCCACTTAAACGCACACTGTTGACAAATATATAAGAAATATATAATCTACAGATGCTTTAATTTCACTTCAGTATAATTTCTAAAACAGTCAAAAAAGGTAAAAGGAACATTGGTATAACCACATCTTGACCAGCTGTTATTTGAATATTGCATATATACTATGTGTAATTTACTAGATTTTTGCTCCCTCAACAGAACATTAATTGATTTCCTAATAGCATACTGTAATTTTAGCATTAGAATTCATGTGCCAGATTTGCTTTCCCAGATTTATTCTAGTCAGAGCTATGTGACTGGAAGTATACTTTCTGCATCATTATGTGTGATAGAGGAAAGAGTTAAGGGAATGATTATAAATGCTATAGAGCACTTTTAGCGTTCCACAAGGTTAATGATAATGGTACGCAGCAGCTAAAATGCTCAAGTAGCTTTTATTGTATCATAATAATTAATCAATGGCATAAAGATAAAATAAAATAAATGAAAGCTGATAAGTAAAACGTATGTACAGCAGGGCAAATAAAGCCTGTGTCAGTGGACCCCATTCAGCAATATCTTATGATATCATCTTCTTGAAAAATATTTGCCTGCAGGTCACTGCTCTCTGTTATAAAGCCTTAAATGCTTTTGGCACAGAACATTAATATCTCCCTACATTATGCAATGTGTATTAGTGGTGGAGAAAAGATCTACACAGAGTCCTGAGGTCTTTTCTTTGCTTAAGAGTGCTCACAGTTAAAGTTATTTTTAAACGTGGCATTCATTAATGTCATGTATAGCCATGCTACAGTAGTGTGTGTATGTAACAGAGAGACAGAGAGAAAATCACATTCATTTGTCTTTGATGCACAGTGATGTGCCTTTTCCTTCATTCAGATTCCAGCTGTGGTTATATGAGGACCGTGACAGTCAGTCTGAACAGCTGGAGGGGGCAAACAGTATTGCTGAAGCCCTTTTCTGGTGTTGTGATGTTAGGAGCATGTTTTAAATCAATGCATTCCGTCAGGTGCCTGAAGGGAAGCTGCCAGATTGCCCTTAAAGGTATACTATGCAGGTTTTTTGCTGCCCTTCTAGACTCTGTGTTTGTCACCTCCTCCGTCCTCAACCCTACCCACACCTCCGAGGACGCACCCTTGAGCGCTACAAGCAAAATGTCAAACAGAAAGGTGAGGTGGGATATTGAAAATCACATTTTTAGCAACATGAATGATTCCATATAGATGGTAACAGTAATTAGGTATTGTAATAATAATAATGTAATAATGATCTTTTACACTGAGTGCACCCCTTAATGTGTGAGAACATTGTATGGTACTGCATAGTGCAGCTATTTTGTGTGTTTCCTCATTCGGTATTTAGCTTTTCTGGACATTTAGTTAGAACTGATATGTAAACATTGAATTGTGTGTGGAATAAGTAACATTAGCAGGCCATAGCTACATTATTGCTAGCTAATACACTTGTAAAGTAAATGACAGTTATCCATATCCTTTTCAAATATTAGCCGCAACGTTTTATGTATATGTTCATAACTATAGGTAACCAGTACTTTATGTAAATTGTGACTACCTTATCTGACCTATGTTCTGTAGTTGTTCCAGCGTATGCAGTTATTGTGTGTTGCTTCTGATGAAGCCGCTGTCAAATCAGTATCTGTACCCGTTTATCCTGGGAAGGGTCGTGAGGGGGGGTCGGGGGGGGGGTTGGGGTACTGGAGCTATCCAAGCAGGCATTGGGCGAGAGGCAGGACTACACCCTGGACAGGCCACCAACCTATGAGCGGACACACACACCATTCACTTGCACACTCATACATGTGGGCAATTCAGATTCTCCAATTATCCTACCTGCATGTCTTTGCACTGTGGGAGGAAACTGGAGTACCCGGAGTAAACCCTTGCGGACACAGGGGGATTCGAACCCAGGACCTTCTTGCTGTGAGGTGACAGTGCTACCCACTGCACTGTGCCGCCCTCGTTATGTAATATTACATTGTTATGTTCCTGAGGCATGGAGTTGGAAATAAATGATTGAAATATTTCAAGTTATGCTGTGTTTTATAATCAGTGAACCATGATGAGGACGAGGATCTTTGTTTGCAGCTTTGTTAGTGAAGTTGGCTATATGTAGCTAGATAGTATGCAATTCAGTTCTCAATTGAAATAAATGCTGGTGAATTACCAAGCTAGCTAAGTTGCGACTATAAACAGTAACAGCAGTTTCCATAGGGAGAAAGACATCTTGATGGGAGAACAGAATTCAATACAAAAGTTCCCCAACCTCGGGCATCTAGCTGCCTAACATAACTAGCTAAAAGTAACAACCAACAGAAAACAGGCCAGCTCTGTGTCGCTTTTCATCCCCTTAGCGAACTTCAGGTGACGCCACCGAGGAAAAGCAATTCCAAGGTTGACTCTAGTTATTGAATGAGCCGTCAGCTTGTCTTTTTGCTTTGCAGTACTAGGCTTCTTAGCATCCATCATTTCAGCAGGCAACAAGCACTTCTGGAATCTGATCACAAACCACAGGCTCTGTAGCCATGTCCAATCCTCCCGACACAGAAAAGAGTGCCACGCCATGAAATGCCCCAAACACATTTTAGAATAACAAATGCAGGTAAAAGGTGGAGGAATTTGGTGAAACCAAGTAAAGACATAGATTGCCAGTTCATCTGAAGAAGATGTGCCTGGTTATTTTATAATATTTTCAAGTAAAAAATCCTGCAAAGTCTGCCTTTCAGTACTGTCTCATGATGCCAGGAACTTTACTCTTCTCTTCCAACTCTCCTTACTCTCATTCCTAGGGTAAAACATTTGGCCTACACATTGTCAAGTGTTTTTGGGTTGGGTTTATAGGTTCAATCAACCTTTATCCTTAAGTTTGACTCAAATAAATTCAAGACTTGCTTTGCAAGTTCCTTTTTGAGATTGCTGAACTTATCAAACTGTGTTTGGAAAGAAAAACATGAATGCTTCCAATTAATTAAAGGTAAAGGGCAAATGTTAAAGGTCCAGGAAAATGAGATCTGATGAGTTGTTTTAATCCTTTTTTTTTTGCTTTCACAAATGGCCAAGAAATTTCTTTTAATGATTCTTGTGGAAAAAACAAACAAACATACACAAGCCTGTTTTATAGCCATTGGCTTGCTTTCCCCCTTGGCTAAACACCAGGTTTTCAGTGGAAGTCCAGTGAAATCCTTTCTACATGTAATATATGAATGACACACTTCCCACGTTTGTGCGGGTAAGACAAGCTAAGTTGAACATGCCTAAGCATTGCCCCTTCTCTAGATCTGGAGAAAGCAATACGGTTTTTCTTTTCCAAAAAATGAAGAGACTACAAAAATGGGTTTTATTTTTGTGGAGCCCACAAGCATTGCAATGTTACAATAACCTGTACAGTTATTTGCATTTCCCATTTCCAACTTGTGGCAGAATGTGGTGGTACGATAAGTAGGCCCACCAATATCTAGTTACAATTAAATTGCATTTGAGCTCAGTGTTACAACATTATTACACATTGAATCATCTTCAGGTGTAACTATATGATGGTAAAGTCTAGTTTATGTTGCTTTCTTTTGTTTTATCTGTAAGTGTAAGGTTACTGCATGGGACAATCTGCACTAACTGGCTTTAACCTAGCTAGCGATCAGGCACGGTTTACATTACATTACATTACATTACATTACAGGCATTTGGCAGACGCTCTTATCCAGAGCGACGTACAACAAAGTGTATAACCATAACCAGGAACAAGTATGACGAAACCCCTAGAGAGAAGTACCGGTCCAAGTACAGGGAACGACCGCATAGTTCAACTTGGACCCTGATGGTTAAACTGATTAACACTAACAACGAGAACGGCAACAACGCAATCTATGGAAAAATAAAAATAAATAAAAGTACAAGTAGTCGTTAAGACAGGCGCATCAACTAACTAACCTATGAAACAGCTGCCTAGTTACAACCCTAAGTTTAGTCATTTACAGGGGGGAAGGGAGGGATGGAGAGAGGTGCAGCCTGAAGAGGTGGGTCTTCAGTCGTCGTTTGAAATTGTTCACAGTCTCAGCTGTTCTGACCTCCACAGGGAGGTCATTCTACCATCGTGGGACCAGAACAGACAGGAGACGTGTTCTGGAAGTGCAGGTGCGAAGAGGGGGAGGTGCTAGGCGTCCTGAGGTAGCAGAACGGAGGGATCTGGCTGGCATGTAGGGTTTGAAAATCTTGTGAAGGTATGCTGGGGCTGATCCCTTGACTGCCTGGTATGCTAGAACCAATGTTTTGAATTTGATGCGAGCTATAACAGGCAGCCAGTGGAGGGTAGTGAGCAGGGGAGTTACGTGGGAGTGTCTGGGGAGGTTGAAGACCAGACGAGCCGCAGCATTCTGGATGAGCTGCAGGGGTCTGGTGGCAGATGCCGGTAGTCCAGCCAGAAGAGAGTTTACCTATGTGTCTTCCGGATATGAATGTTAATGAATGCAGGATGCATATGCCCACCTTGTCCTTGTCTGCTGAACAGGTCATCATAATCTAATAGTGTTTATTACAATTTAATGGTTATAATTGTGTTTAAAAACTTAAATAAATATTAAGATGACAATAAATTGTCACTTCTGGGGAATATAACCACAATTTGAATCCAGTTTCCTAAACCTTAAATAAATCTAAGCCTTTATCCAGGTACTGGCACCAAACAAACTAAAAATACAAAAATTTGATTGATAAAATATATATCTTTCATTTGAAAAACATTTTTCTTTTGGGGTTTTTCCTCTCTCTTCTTGTTCCCAAGCTGTCTGTTGGGACGTGCTGGTTGTCATGAGAGGAGTAAAAGTAGGTTGAGCCTTAGATATGGAAAAATAATTTACTGTATGGTAATTATGGTAGTTACATGCAGAACACTAATTCATTTGTGTACATGAAGCTGTTTTTACATACGCTGAAAACATTTTCATTTCATATTTTCATTTCATATCCATATGCCATATTTCATATTCATATGTCTATGTTTATATGTTCATATACGCATATATTTTGAGAAGGAGTGAGTGACAGAAAATGTATTTGCCTAATGAAATTGGTCATAAGCTTCCAAAGCTTCAAAACCAGTGCTTGAGACGGAGGTTGCTCCACCAAAAAGTCAAATTCCCTTTTTTATGCCATGGTGTATCCTCTTTTATTAGACTGAAACAACATGTTTTGATATTAAAAGACATTATATTCAATTAATTAGTCTCATTCACAATATAAAATAGCATTATGGATGTTTTGGAGGATTGCTATTGTTGAAGGATTTATTTGCAGTGTATTATGATCTGTACTGCACAATCTGTTTTCTGTGCATTTCTGTGCAGCTAAACATTTGATGATGCTCTGGAGGCTTGGCAAGAGGTGGAACAGTGGATTCAGGTCAGCTGGTGACAAGATGCAATCATGTCACAACAGGCAGTGAGCCACCTTATACCTCAGTTCCAACTTTAAACTTTATTCCTTATTAAATCCTTACCATTTACCCAGTAGACTGACATTACATGGTAATTATGCTGAAATTAAAAAGTAATTTTGTGGACATTAACAACATTAAGGAGTAAAGACAAGTCATTTCACAAACCACAGAGGTAAAACTACCTCCCAGTACAAACGTCATTGAAATAACACACAGGTGAGAGGGAAAGTTCAAAACTGGAAGCATGTTTAATATTGCTCTACCATTATCCTGAAAGGCATAATTGGAATTACACATCTGAACTGATCATAGTTACAGAATCATAGGTCTCTCATTTTGCATTGAACAATATATACAATGTAAAATAAATACATTTACACAAATGGTCATATTGTTGGATCACACTTTATGGTACACATCACAAAAATATACAGGTAATTGTTTTACAGATGTGGAGCACATCTAGAACTACAGACATGGTTGTCACTACAGATTATTTCAGCAACTCCTGGATTGACATTTTTATATTTATTCTCATTTTAAACCTGTTTTTCTTTCTTTTTCTCCATTTTATTATTTTTCATATTTGCATGTATAACTGCCATTTTAATTATTTTGCAGATATACACTGATGCATTAATAAATACAACAACCAACACCCATATTTGTTTCTATAATAAAAAATAGCAGTTTTTACATTTTCACATCATTATTCCTATCATTTAAATTCAAAATAGTCCAATAAATACAGCATTTTGATCTAAATCAAACAGGAAGTGCAACATCTGTTTGTTGCACAATCATATTGCTTTAAATAAGAAAATAGGTCAGAAAAAATCTAAGTTGGTATGGCTAAGTAACACAAATTGTTTATATTCAATATTTGAGTGAGGTGTTGAAAGACACAACAAAACACTCTCAATATGATTTAAGCTGAAAGCATTAGCTACTGTCCAACAATGAGGATACTGTCAATTAATACTGTTCTTTAATATGTAGAATTATTTTTAAAAGTGTGGTTAGGGTAACTAAATTTTCATTTGTATACACGCTTGAATATACCTGTGTTATGTTGAATACAGACTTCATATTTTTTTGGGAAAAGGATCTAATATAGTTCACTTTTGCAAGAAAAATCTAGTGTTAATTGTTTGTATTCTCCTTCAGTTTTCAAATTCTACTGATCAAGATCAGCCCCGCTTAAATTGCTGGTTAGAGATTGTTTTCATATCTTTCATCCCCATGTATGTCCAACAGATGTAATATAGGTAGATAAATAAACAATATTTTTTTAAATCCCCAAAAGGACAACAGCACCTTTGTTCCAGGAGTTCTGTATGCATGTAAATAAAATGGCAACAACTTATCAACAGCAACCTTCAAGTTATTGACCATCTCATGAGTTGCTATGGGTGATTATTAAACCTAGAATCACAGTACGGTTACCTCTCGAAACCACAATCTATTATATATTTGTATAGCTAATGGTAGATACACAGTATTTATAGAACAAGACTGAAGGAAAATAAAAAGCCCACAACCCCCCATTTTCCTTAAAAATGTATTAATTCTTTTACGTTTATCTGTTGCTTTTAATTAAGCACACAAAGTTTAAGCAATAGTTTTGCAAAACTGGTTTGCAGCAAAAACAGAAATATTATTTTGCCTTTGCATCTTCAAAGAGTAAAGTTAATATTGCAACTTAGCTGATTGGCAAGGGAGGCATTATGTACAGCATTTTGTAAAAAAAAAAAAAAAAAAAAAAAAACAATTCTTCAAATAAAACTACGTAAGCTATTGATCTGAAATACTCAAGTTCTTTTTTTTATTTAAACCTAAGATAGATATTGCTATTCTACAATAATCTGTTACACAAATGATCCCTTTTATATATGCGTTTCCTTCTTTTTTGATAATTATTCACTTATATGTCAGCATAGATATCGTTTGGATTTGTTGATCTAGCAGTTAATAGGAAGAGCCTTATTACCAGATATGTAATTCAAGAATACACTGCTGAAATCTCCTGAGGATTTGTACATCCAGTATTGTCTCTAATTCTACCCTGTGTCTAATATAAGCGCACAGCACAAGAACTGGAATACCACAAAAAGTACGCATCTTTAAATGTAACAGAAAAAAAACTAAGGAAAAAGGAAACAATGGATTTTTAAAATAAAAAAAGCATAGCAAATGTGGAACTTCTTTCCCATTATGTTTAAATGTTGTACCAATAAAATGTCTTAGTTTAGATTTATAAGATGCTAATTTACAATATAATATTCAGAAAATACGTGGACCCCTTACTAATACTGAAATAGCCATTATAGAAAGTGATGTAGTTTCATCTTGACTTACTATTTAGCTTCTCATATGAAATGCTGTACTTATTAGATTATATTCTATGTATTGATTATATCCTGTATGTATTGTCATTGGAATCTTAATTGTAATCAGATTTTAGTTGGCAATCAAAGAGGTAAGAGCTGGAGGGTATGTAGCCTAAAATAATATCTTTGACTTTGACTGACACAAACATAAATTGCATATGTGTTAACATGCACCTTCAATTTAAATGATTATTGCTTAAAGAAGTTAAATGTTCTCACAATTAATAAGTAGGCTGAAAGTGGAAGGACTGATACAAAAATCTATCAATTAACACCACATAATTTAAAACAATGTCTTTAAACCTATTTTTATAGACGGTTCTTCATTAACAAGACAAACAAAAAATACGCTCTCCTTCATTTTTGTTCAAAACATACAAAATAAATCTTAAATTAAAAGCTGTTCTTCTTTCACACAGTACCACATTATATATATATATATATATATATATATATATATATATATATATATATATATTGCATTAGTGACTTCAGCCCCAGCTGTTCCCTGAAAAACATAAAACTTATTTGGAAGACATAAAAATAAATAACTGAGGAATCAAACAGCTGAAAGCAATCTAGATGGAATATGCCATCATGAAACGGAAGTTTCTCTAGACCTCTGTTTGTCAAATGCATCAATACACTGATCCCATGAAATCTAATACTGCATTCAGTCAAAGTGCTGCACCAGACTCTACTGCAATCAGCAACTGCTTGGTTTGATTCCTTTGTTACAGGGGACATTTTTGCAATATCATAAAGTTTGCTGGCATCCACTGAATGGATTTCCATCCTTTGGCAGGGCTGGTGTCCTCTCATCTGCTCCAGAATTCTTGGAGAAAAATAAAACAGTTTCAATAGCACAAACAACTGCACCAGAAACTCATAAGAAAGGAGCTGAAAGCTGGTTCACTGATAAATGATCTGTGCAGTCTTTCCCTTTAACTTTTTGTTTTCATTAATAATCACCATAACATTATAATACATATTACTGCCATTGATAGTTACAAACACCATTGTTACTGTGTACATTTCTCCTTGTAATTTGTTACAGTTAAAAGACAAGGTTTCTCCAGCAGTGGAAGTATCCAAATCTCCCAGCTGGACTGGAGTAAGTCTCAGGCCTGACCCCTTCCATCACCGAACTCTATTTCTTTCTCTCTTCTCTCTGAGGGTGCGGTCAGGAAGGGGGGTGGGGTCAGGAGGGTGGAGTCAGACCTTGGCCTCCAGCAGCTCCAGAAACAGTTTGTGCATGGGCACCTTGCCATCCTGCTTGATGCTGTAGAAGTGCTGCACGGCCTTGGTGGAGGTTTGCCGGAGGAGAGGGAGGGTCATGAGAAGCTTTCCAGCTCGACGCGGGTCTTCCACATGCTGCCCTGCCTCGTAGTCCTGCAGAGCTTCATGCAACACATCCTGCAGCTTCTGCACTGCCTCCACGTCCTCTATGTGCATAGAGTCTGCAAGGGACCAAACATCCTATTTTAACAGCATGTTCCACTTAACCCTCAAGCCTCTCCAGCCTACAACCAGTGTAGGTTCCAACCAAAAACTTCTCTTTTAACACCCATGCATCATTATGGACCTGCTTTTGTAAAAGTTGGAGAACATTGTACTGTAATCTGCTGTAAGTACATTGTTAATTTCTCATTGCATATTCAGTACACAATCACCCTTTTTAACCTCTTAGCGCAAAGCCCCTAGTGGTCGGCATGCCGGTGTGCCGAGATTACTACACTCAGACATTCGGTGCTACTGCAACCCAAGTATGAGTTAAAAACAGAAACGTGTTGTTTTAGTTTCATTAGTAGATGATACACCACAACTATGCCGAATACGGAGTTTCGCAGTGCCACCATTGTCGCTCTGGTCGTTCATTTAACACGCACCCCCTCCCTGCAGTCTCATCTAGAAAACACCCCCACCCTTGACATAATGAACAATATTGTCTATCTTGGTATTCATAAAAATATTCTTTCACCACTAAAAAATCGTACTTCGTCATAGCAACAAGATAAACCCGCCAATAGCCCTAAAATATGCCTATACAGCAGTGAAAACGCTGCTCACTGAATAACGAAATAAACACGAAAAAGTTTTTTTAAATGATACCATGTCATTTTACAGTCAATATCTGGGACTAAATGTTGAATAAATATACAACCTTACCATTGGTTTTACGCATAGAGATGTCCCTTTTGAGACTGAGCGGTCATATATTGTTTTGGACAATCCGTTTGGGAAATATACGCGCATGTGTGATGCCTGGGTACCTTCCAAAATAGCTGTGCATAATACCACACCTGTTGTTTACGGTGTCGTCGCCCTTTTTAGTACAGTTTGGCTTGATTGACAATTCATTTATTCAGTAGGTGAGAGTATAACCTTTCTAACGATGTATAAACATGTCTAATTTTCCTTTTGGAATAGCGTTTTATAGGTCCGCATAACCGGAAATTTTCTTATCGCATTCAATTACGCATTCACGTGGTAGCAGTAAAAAAAAAGACGCTGCTAACAAAACATTGTCAACGATTTTTTGAAATTTCTTGGAAAATACTATTATTATTGAGGACTTCTGAGCATAGCTAAGCCATATGTTTGCTGATAGACCTAGCTGACATAGTTTTCTGGTGTAAGACAGGAGCGGATAGAACTATATCATGATTTCCTGTCTCTGTCTCCATCTACTGAAAACAGATAAGATTTCATCATTGCTATGTAAGTATTACTGCTCGAAATACTTTGGTTATATATGTTATTTTTGAAATTGAGTGTCTTTAAATAGGTTAGTGGTATTATATAATGTGGATATGTCACTGCAATTTAAGCCTTAGTTAGTAGTGTAATAATTTTTGTGAAGCATGCAACAGTGATGACGCGAGAGTTGGAGCATTGCCAAAATGTGGTGAACGGTTGAAAATTGTTTTCATGTCGTCCCATCCCCATACAAGAAAAAATATGAGAGTACACAGTATAGAAATACATACAAGAGTTAATTATTACACATTTAGGTACTGTACCGCATTGTGTGACAATATTTTTGCATTATTTTTTAACCTGACAGCAATGTTCCATTTTAAAACTTCATAAGGGGCTCGTTTATATGCTTTATAATGGACAAAAAGCATTTTATTCATTTTTGGAGAGATTTTGGATATGTTTTTGGACCCCTGGATATTTTAGACCACTGTACTGATGGAAAGCTTGTGATTCCCACTTAAAAACAGTGAGTTTCTTGAGACAAAGCAGTTGATTTGCAGTGAAATACGTGAATATGTTGTGATTTACAGCAATGCATAATTTAGACAATTTGGATAGATTTGGAGATGCTGGGTACACTGCTTAGTTTTTTCTTCATAAATCTATAGTAGTTCTACATATTCACCCTTAGATTTTATGAACTTGTGGTCAAGACATTTTTGATCCAGCACATGTATACACATATATCAACCTGCTGTATATATGCAATCTCTCAGTATTTCATTGCAAACTAAAAAAGTGCAAATTCATTTTTGATTTTTTGTCTAGACAATTGCATTTGTGGCACTTTATTTCTTCCAAAATTATGAATATAAACTAATCTGCATTAGTATTGTAAATTGTACAAATGCTGCTTCATTTAAGCCATTTTTCAAGTCTCTGTGGTGTTCACATCTGCAGTTATAAGGCTTTAAATAGGGTACTCCCTAAATGGGCAAAGATTGGCAAGATTTGGCATGTGCGCTAAGGCAGTGGTGTCAAACTCGTTGCCATGGAGGGCCGTGTGTATGCAGGTTTTCATTCCAGCCTCAGATCTTGATTATATAATTAGTTAAATTATTTGCTGAATTAGGGATGCAGGTTTGTGCACAATGGTGACCCGACGTCTATGGTGACCCGCATTGTCTAAATAAAAATTTTCTTATATTCTGTGCTTCAATGCAGTTAAACGCATATGGCTGAATGAGTAATTGGACTCAATTAAGGCAGCATTCATTGGTTGGAATGAAAACCTGCATACACACGGCCCTCCATGGCAACGAGTTTGACACCACTGCGCTAAGGGGTTAATATCATTCTACTTGGAATTGAGCACTGGGCTGTTATGCAAAGATGTTTAAATGTTTGTGTAAGTTACAGCTAAGAAAAAGTTGCTAAAAATTGTAATGCAGATTTAATAAGCTAATTGTTATATTTCTTGGTAATTAGATTTGATTTTTTAGATTACTTGAGGGAATAAAAAACAAAAATTGGTAGGAATTCGAATGGCAGGTATGCCATCTCGCCAAGTCATGGCTACGGCTTGGTGGGGCGGCATGCCCCTTACCTATACAGCACTTTTCAGGGTTCCCTGCAGAAATAACCACAATGACCACAGACTCTCAGCCCTTAAAAACATTAATTCCTGTACCTTATGACCCCATTTCAACAGACAGAAATCGCAAACAACTTCAAACGTCCACACAATAAAGTCCCAAACTTAGGGGATTTTGCAGTTTTTCCTTCTTCTTTTTCCTGCCTGAAATGTCCCTAGCCCACAAAGAATGTGTCTCCCCATTGGTCTTTTTTTCATACATCAACCAATAAAAACATTGGATACAGACACAAAATTAACGTATATACAAGTTTAAAACATTAAATCTTTGCAGCTCTGATGTCTCTTTCTCTCGTAGCTTACTGGCTACTGCCTTTGCCTTGGGAACTTTTTACATGACTGATAGACATCAAATCCACCCTCCAGCTGACACAAATCTCAAACTCATTACCACTGGCTCGCTGGCTAACTAAAAATAAAACATTAGAACTCTTGCTTTTGCATCTGTACAATCTTTGCGGAAAACTCATTTATATTTCTGAAATCCAAATAAATACACCCAGACTTTAGACAGATCCGCTTTTGGAATTTTCACCGTGTTTAACGTTAGCTACCTTGCTAAGGTGACGACAGACCGACTGTATAATGCTAGTACACAGACAGACGCTTTCGGAATTATCTAATATCGGTCCAGTAGGTGATGTTACCTGTCATATAGAAACTGCTGAAAGATAATGATTTCACTCCAGGTATGTCCAGTTATCTTAACTAAAAACTGTTCCCATTCACCACTGACCCTGTACTGATAACTACTTTTTAACTACACTGTAGTTTAAAACCTGCAATGCCATATTTGGACAAGGGCTCCCTTGAAAAAAAGATTTTTAATCTCAATGGGACCTTCCCTGGTTAAATAAAGGTTTAAATACATTTTAAAAAATATTTATAAATTCATGTTAGCTAGTCCTATAGATCTACTACCGACATACAAACAATTAGTCGGTCTGTTCTGTCCAATAGCTCATTAAAAACACTTCCATTTTCAAAAGAGCCAAGTGAAACAATTTATGAAACATTGGGTAGCATGTTGCAGCTTGTTTAATTTGTTTAATTTGTGTGATGCAAGATAGCCAATATTGTTTGTAGTACAGTAACTTGGCGTAATTTTGATATCAAAACTTTTAATAGCAGTCGTAGATTTTGGCAGGTTTGAATTAATGACTTATAGACAGTGCTTTGTATGTGTGAGTAACTTGCCATTATTTTTGTACGTTGAAAACATGTTTTTCATTAGATATACAGTACACAGCAACAAGTCTGGTCACCGTACTTGTGTTTTTTAGTCCACCAGCTGAAAGCACACAAATATTTAATTCTGTAAATGGCAGAGATTCCCCTTGGGCCTATAAATGCAGAACATAAAAGAACAGCTCAGGGGCAAGATATGAAACAGCACTGATGCTGCTCAGCTGGACCTATTTGAAAGAGATGTGTACAGACTCTACTGTGAACAGTATCTTTGGGCTGACTGCTGTTGTCTTGTAAAAATGTCAGAGAAACGCACAGAAATATTTAGTTATTACAAGATGTGGATGTGTGGTGGCAATTGCCATAAGACCTGTACTGCTTGTACTGATAAAGCACAAATGCTCCCTCCTGTTTGGTCTCACACTAGGGTCAATGTGTCCCAGCTTTTGGTGGCGCTGTATGGTCAGAGCTGCAGTTCAATATTCCAGCCTGTCTTTGTCTGGATGCCGTGCTCCCATCTTGAATTCAGACAGTGAGGCCTCATTCATCAGTCACATGAGCTTTGGGTATCAGAAAAGTGACCTGTGATCTAACAGAAATTCCTGGGAGAAAGTGCTTACCTGCATCTTTCCTTGAAGGATGCAGCGCCAGCACTGCTATCAATCTAACTATCAATGTTGGAAGTATACACAGAAAGCCAAGGATCCTGGGAGAGATGTATTTTGGTGTCTGTGCCTTGAAAATAACATTGCTTCTCCATCACAGAAAGTGAATGCTATGCTGATACTATTAATTCACCAAATCACTGATTTGGATAAGGACTTTTGAAATATACTGGATTGGAATGGTGGAACATGCTAACTATACACATATTGTAGAGCAGGTGGAGTTTATATTGAATTTGAAAATAGATAATTGTGTGCACATAAATTATTCTAGATGGTGACCTTCATTAAGAATCTTACACTGGAAAATATGCAAATATAAACATTAGAGAGCATCATGTAGCATTTTATCATAGATAAATATGTGTATTTTTGCATGAGCCAATCTTGTTAATTTGTCTTCTTGGAATTTAAAGCACATAAGCATACCTAAAGGGTTGCTTTCATAATGTGGAAGATTTGCATTTAGGTAATTAATTAATAGCACTATTCTTCAAAACTCGTATGGTAAGAAAATTGGGCAAAACATTATTACACACTACTTATTTCATGGCATCTGCATCCACACTCAAGTCACATAAGCATCCACAGCCCTCTGCCCCAGAAGGTCACTAAGTAGAAAATCTTTGAACTCATGCAAAGCATGCTTGTCGAGGGAGAGCAGAAGAAGAAGCAGACAAAAACGGACCCTATATTGACATGGGGTGATCTGAAGAAAACTATAGGCCTGGAAATAATAAATCCTGGGACATCATTTGACCAAAAAGTGTTTTATATGGAGGATTATTCAGCCAAAAATGTAAATAAAAATTGAAAATGTGAAAGGAAAATGAAATGGAAAATTGAAATGATCACTATTTAGCTCAGAATTTAAAACTTCATTTTCTTTCTAATTTTCATTTTTCATTTTTGCATTCAAGCTGTATGTAAATGAGGGGGTGTGGCCCTCCTATCAATCAAAGAAAGCAGGGTGGGTCCAGGTCTCATACAAGTTGAGCACAGTGGTAGTTTACAAACACTAGGGTTAGCCATAACTCATGAGGGGATAACAGTTTATTGGGGAATGGGTAACTTGACATAAGACTCCAAAATGCTCTCAAGGCACTTGAGGCACTTGGTTTTAATGGATGAGATCTGTGATCTGAGCATTTTCCTCTTTCATTCCATTTTTTTAATGATTATGAAACCTGTGTTGAGGTCATTGACATTGGTACTTATAGAATGGATAATATACAAACAAGTTAAGTAAAATAGTTTAATTCTGACTTATGTTATTTGTTCCTTGCTCACATGAAAGGTCAAAAGATGGAAAACATCATTCCATAGGCCTGCCTAACCTTCATTCATAGTTAAATAATGGCTAAATAAAAAAATTAATTCATAATGTAAAACGTCTGAGACATCACAAGCAGCCTGCAAAATAAGTGAGAACAGTGGTAACCAATCCTGTTCCTGGAGATCTACCGTCCTGTAGGTTTTCATTTCAACCTTAATTTGGCACACCTCTTTCTACTAATTAGCAGCTCAACAAGATCTTTATCTGTTGAAAGATGTGTGCTTTGTTAGGGTTGGAGTGAAAATGTACAGGATGGTAGATCTCCAGGAACAGGGTTGGTTACCACTGAGTTAGAAAATCTTTAACTTCAGAATCATAGCCCATCTGTATTTCCTCAATATTGCATATTTTCACTTTTCATAATCAGGTTGCCACTTTGAGTTTTCATTTTCTTTTTGAAATTTATGAAAAAAGGACTCAACATAAGTTCACACAAATTTTCAACAGTCATTCCTACATGTAAATATACTGTACTTGTAAACATTGTGCTACATGTGTAAAAAATGATTAATAGAATCACTTTCAATTGCTATTCGTTACTTAATACTAGCGTTCTAGGTCCTGTGAGTGTTACCGGAGAAAGCCTTGCTGACCAGGAATTCCATGTGGGGTGGTTGGTGGCATTAACCCCGCTAGCTTGCTTGTAAGCAATAGGTTTTTAAACAGAGGTGTTCTTAACTAGCTAACCGTAACTAGTTAGCATGCTATCAGAAATTCAATTGTAACTAGTCATAACGTGTCGATTTTAACTAGTTCAAATGCATATTATTGATATTGGAAATTAAATTGTAACTAGTTATATGGCAAGTCGTTTTAGCTTTAATTAATTTCTAGAAGATATTGCAAATTCAAATTCTAACTAGTTAGAATGCAAATTCTTGAAATTCAATTGTAACTAGTTATAATGTGTATTTCTGATATCAGAAATTCGATTTTAACTAGTTAAAATGCATATTATTGATATCAGAAATTAAATTTTAACTAGTTAAAATGGCAAATCTTGATATCGGAAATTCTATCTTAACTAGTCAGATTGAAAACGTTTTTCTCATTCATTTCAATGGGAGTTGGAATTTGACCAAGTCAAAATGCCAATTTCTGATATCATAAAATCAATTATTGATATCAACAATATCATTTCAAATAGTTAAAATACCAATTTCTGATATCATGAATTCAGTTTTAACTAGTTAAAATTGTAATTCTTGATATGTGAGTCTCCTTGCTTGGACATGCTTTTTCAGTTAAGTCCACACATTTTTGATGGGATTCAGGTCAGGGCTTTGTGATAGCCACTCCAATACTTTAACTTTATTGCCTTTAAGCCATTTTGTTACAACATTGGAGGTATGCTTAGGATCATTGTCCTGCTGGAAGACCCAGTTGTGACCAAGTTTTAACACTCTAGCTGATGTCTTGAGGTGTTGCTTCAGTATTTCTAGATAATACTCCTTCCTGATGATGCCATCTATTTTCTGAAGTGCACCAGTCCCTTTTCCAGCAAAAACCCCACAATATGTTTTTGCCACCCCCATGCTTCACAGTTGGGACGCTGTTCTTCTAATTAAAAGCCTCATCCTTTTTCCTCTATACATAGCACTAATCATTATGTCAAAACAGTTACATTTTTGTTTCATCTGACCAGAAAACACTCCTCCAAAAGGCTAGGTCTTTGTCCTGATAATCACATGCAAACTTCATTCTGGCTTTTTTATGCTTGTCTTGGAGTAGGGGCTTCTTCCTTGCGCGACAGCCTTTCAGGCCATGGCGATGTAGGATTCTCTTAATGATGGATGTAGATGCTTGGTACCTGATGCCTCTGATTCCTTCCTTTATTTGCATGTTATTTGCATAGCTTGTTTTTTCTATCAAAAAAGAAGACGTGACCGACTTCATGTTTTCACATTGTTTTTCATGTTTGCTCATTATGATACTTAAGGTATCAATGATGATAGGTGAGTACTTCAAGATTCAAAATCTGTGCGTATCTCATGTTTGACCAATATCATATCTGACAATGTGTTTTAAGCATAGTGTAAAGTTGGGAGCAACGCAATGTCAACCCCAAATCCATGTGCCTTGAATTCAATTCATATATGTTTTGAAATAAATAAATTTAAAAAAGGGATAGTGAAAAAATCTAGTTTTTGTTTCATGAAAAATATGCAGGAAAAACATTAATTCTTATCTTTTTTATTGTGAATCTCCAATTTTCCTTTCTTAACACTAAAATGGGAAACAAAAATATGAAAAAGGCTGTCTTTTAAGTCATCGTGAGTGTGTGCGGCAGCTCTTAGTTTTCCTATAGACTATAATAAAAACTCCTGCCTATTTCCACAAAACTAAGTAGCTTACAGTCATGTTTTCAACTTAATTATACCTATAAGACATACATAACAGTAAGAATCCTTAAGAAATGGAGCACGACCATGAAGTACTTTGAACTTCCATGGTTACTCAACTGCACTAGCAGTAGCAGATGTCAGTCAGTAAAAGTTCTCTTGACATGGATGCTTGTTTTGAACCCTCTGAAATGAGTAGACAATTACACAAGAATTACAAGTAACTTATGTAGCTAGCTAGATAGAACATTATACTACATTAAATGTTTTTTTAAAAAAAACAATGTGTATACTTGCTAGTCTAGTGAACCAATCATGTCACACACTATCAACTAGCTAGGTAGGTCAGATTGTGCTGCCATGTGATGTAATTGTAATTGGGGGCCAAGCAGTGAAGCTGCGTAGGCACCCATTGTGTTTCTACCTTTTCTTATTATGCATCTTCATCTTTTTCTTCTGGCTAGGGTGTCTATGGCAGCCCCTAGAACTGTATGGTAAAACGTTTAGAAATTTGGCACACTGATTGGGGACAGTCCCATGATTTTTTTCACCAATATTTATGTCTCCACCTCGAGCGCTCTAGTGCCACCAACGGGTAAAAATTGGAGGTACGTTTATGCATGTAAGTTTTGAGCCTTATGCCCGATTTTAAAAAATGAGGTACCGTTGGATTCCTTGGATCAAGCCGAGTTCAACGCATCCATTGATGTCAATTTCTGCCACATTGGATTTTCCGCCATATTGGATTTTCTGAAAAAGTACATTTTTCAAATGCCACAAATTTTGTCCAATCTTCGCCAAATTTGCCACAGATGAGGTTCAGACCAAGCCTTACAAAAGTTATCAGATGGATTTTTGATTTTCAAAAGCGTTCATCCGTCACAGCCAATCGAAATCGGCGGCAAAATTGCCAAACAGGAAGTGAGGTCATAACTCAGCAACGCTTTGATGTATCAAAACCAAACTTGGTACATGGACTCGGGACCCCATTTTGAGGTAGAACAAAATCTTTTCCATCATTTGACCTCTGGCGGGCGCTGCAATAAGCAAAAATGTGTTTTGACTAATAACTGGTGATGTGTTTTCTTAAAAAAAAAATCATGTCTGGTAATACCGTGAGAGGTCCCAAGGCCAAGACATGGCAACTTCTCATGTCAACCTAATTGATGCAGCCGCCATATTGGATTTTATCCAATATCCAATCCAAGGTTTAAAAATTTTTCACAGGCCACCAAGTTTGCCCAATCTTCACCAAACAGATCATCTTCGGACCAACCCTCAAAAAAGTTATCTGATACATTTTTGATTTTCAAAAACATTCATCCATTACAGCCAAATCAAAGGCAAATGACCCAAACAGGACGTGAGCTCATATCTCAGTTAGACCCAATCTTTGGTCAATTGACATAAAACTTGCTATCAGTGCTTGCAGCCACGCCTTTAACATGATCCGATCAAGTTGCAATGGCGACTCTGCCCTGCTGGACTGCTTGGCCCCCTCATCGCTGCTTGCAGCTATATTTGTATTGTAATGTTGTAAAAGATTACATGTCTTGCAATTTTGCTTGCTAGCTTGCTGCTGTCCAGTAGATATTTATTTACGGAGGGATTCGTTTTATATATAATTTTATCAAACCACAGGGATTCACACATTGCTGGCAACTCTAACTTTAGCTAACATTCGTTAGGCAAATATTAAATCATACATTTTCTTGTGCAGTTTCCTTAGATGTAGTTATACAAGTACTTTATGAGTTATATTTTCCTGTATCTCAGGAACTTACTTGAATGAAACAAATAAACCAATTTTGCAAGAAGATTGTAGCCTACAGTAAGGCCTATTCTTCAGTTGCCACAAGTTATTGTGAGTTCATGATGCTTGATCACCAAAAAAAACTTTGGATTGCATAACATTCACAAGGCTGTTGATGATGCTGATGTTTTATTTTCAGGAAAAAATCCATGGAATTTAGTCTGCTAACTAACATTAAGTAACAGCAGGATAAGACGTTGGATCAATTTTGAGGTTTAATTCCAACCTTTTTATTGGCCATATGTTTGCTAATGTGCTTTGTTCAAAACCCACAGATAAGTATACGACAGACATTGTGATAGATTTCGAACAATACGCTGCCCACAAAATAATAAATTGATATTTATTAACTTTATATTAGCACCCTCAAAATACATTGAGCTGAATAGACTGGAGGGGGCAGTGTCTCTAATTCATATCATTAGCCGGTACCTAAACATTGAAGTCATAAGATGAGTTGTGCTAAAGTGCAAAATGGAAATCTCAAAATCAGTATTTAGACCAATATTCTAAAACATTATATTCAGACTGTAGTTTGTGCTTTAAAAACTGAAAAAAATACCTAACCAAAGCAATGCATCGGTAAACAAAAACAAGTTGTTTTTTGTTATTAAATTTGTTATTTCAAAATGAATATGAACTGAACAGAAAGTACATGGATCCCCCTTTACCATGTTGAGTCACAAATGAAAATGGAAAATTAAAATAAAAAGTTTTCAATTTTCTAATTCAATTTTAATTTTGGGCTGGATAATCCTCCATCTTTATTTTTCATGTTCCTTTTTAAATTTCCTTTTTCATTTATCTTTTGCATTTTCTTTTTAATTTTGGAATGAATAATCATCCAGTTTTATAGCTGGCAAAACAATGCTGCTGTTAAAAACAACCACATTTCAGAATGGAGTTGGTTGAGTTCAACAGCTTTTGTCATAATTGTCACTGATGTTTTTTTTTAAATTAAAAAATGCATTGATACTCTTTTCATTATTTGTGAAGGGGTACAGATTATGCAGCTAAATGGAAAGCTTATTAATAAATAATACAAGATTCACAGGTTTATTATTATTATTTTTTTAAAAAAAAAACCTTTTTGAAGCTCATAAGCTAAAAAATAATGATAGCAACAATGGTAAAACCTGTGTACAAACGGTGGTGCACTTATAATAATGATTATTGTTAAATGAGTCTACAAATATAACCTAGCTCTTTTACCTAATAAAAAACATGGTTAATTCCCATAAGGCTCCTCTGCAAAAAGTATGTGCTTTGTCTTTAAAACAATGTCCCTCCTGTTGGTGCATTAATAGTGAATAAAAAAGTTCAAAACAAGTTAAAAATAATAATCTCTCAAAAATGTCACGGGGCACACTTGGGGCAGAAGAGCCCATCTTTTGCTGGCTCACCAAATAGTGAGCCTTCATCCACAAGCAAGCAAAAGCAATCTGGTTTTTCATTTTTCAGCGTGGCTGAGCCCAGCCTGAGATTGATCGTCACATATGGCCCTAGAAAACAAACTGTCAATACTTTCAGCGCTGTAGAATTTGAACAAATAGCTGCACGCCCATTCAGGCCGGTCATTGCATTCCATTTAACAGATTTTATTGACAGTTTCCTTCTTGTAATTAAAGGGAAAACTACTGGCCAGCAACCAAGATAAAGTTCAAAGATAGGGTCAAAACAAAGGGAGATACAAGGCCACAGCCTGACTGTCAATGGTGGAGAACATCAGAGCCAGTTATTGACATCCAGGTGCCTAATGATCGGCACCTTATTAAAGAGGGATCTGAAGTGAACTTTATGCAAATGCTAAAAGGACCATGGTAATGCTTTTGGGATATGCTGTTTTCACATGGAGGGATGTATATGAATGTGCTTGCATATTTGCATTCATTGTAAATATAATTAAAGAAAAAAACAAAAACAAATATGTGAATAAGTAGCAATTAATATAACTTAATTTCATTGACCTTTTGGTTCAGGTTCTTCATGTAAAATGACGTATATTTTCAAAACACCCTCTGAGGCAGGCGCTTGCAGAGGTAGGGAACAACTGTAGCATGAGTTCCTTTCCCCTTTTACCCTGGCTGTCCTAAAGTGCCCTTTTAAATGGAATTTAAAAAAATAACTCACGTTCATCATATAATATAAAGGCACGGATAGTCATGGACGACAGGTTTCTTAACACCCCTTTTTTTTCAAAAAGTAGCTGCACCCTAACTAAGAAGAAAAATGTCTCAGCAACTCGACTTGATTCAAAGCACAAGATATGCGTACTGTGCACAAGACCTGCTTCAAAGCTGAGAGTAGTGGCCTTAAAAACACAGGTATTCATGATGTGATGTTATATAAATTAATATCATACAATTTAATAGATGCATAGTCAATTTGTCTAAATACACAACTTCAGCATCTTAGCCCTGGAGTCGCAAAATTTGGTGCACAGGTCCCTCTCATGAGGAAATAATTTGCCTCAAGGAACCATAAATGGTGCCATACTGGATTTTCTGCATTTCAATTTTTTTGAAAAAAAAAAGAAGAAAAAAAACACTTAAAATACTTCTCCTGCAAAAATCTACCGATTTGTACAAAATTTGGTATTTTGCCTCATCTCACGTATGCAGATGTTAATTTTCTATATTTTCTAGAAAAATATGGCCGAATGACGGTCCAATGAATTTGTAGTAGGTGTCACTTTGGATGGGATCCTGGTGTGTGCAGTTGGGGGGGGAGGGTGTGCCCCTTTTATTGCCCATGGCCCTTGCCCCTCTAAGTGTCTGCACATGGCCCTGCTTAGAGGTAGCAACAAATAAGAAGTCCAGAAAATTCCCTCTCCCACCAAAATTGCAATAAAAGATGATGTTCCAACCTGAATTAGCTAGTGCTATAGCTTTGAGGGTGACAAACTCTTCTTTCTCCAGCTTCATGCTCTTGTACTTCTTTACCAGCTGCAGGATGGCATTGTTGAGGTCGAGCAAGCCAGCCAGTTTGGACTGGTCTTCATCCATGATGTAGTCTTCAGCGTAGACCAGCTTATCCTCAAAGGACAGCGAGCGGTACACCACACGCAAGATTAAGATCTCCATCCATGCACTTTGCAGTAAACTCATCTGGTCTGCCAGAGAAAGAGTCGAGAAACCTGGGATTGGAAAGAACAATAAACACAGGGACATGGTCATGCGCAAGGCACAATGACATTTGGTTTATATGATTAAATACTGCTACCATTAAAAAAAGCTGTAATTAAGGCACAGTGTATCAGGCAGTAAAGGAACGAACAGTGCAGTTTTGGGAAGTTTGGAACACTGGATTCACTCCTCCAACCCCGGCCCATCCGCCCCACCCCCCAATTTGTCCTCCACATTAGAGAGAGGAACATAAAAGTGAAAACAAGAAATTATCCTAAAATGACCACCGGTGCTGTAATTTAGGGGGGATTGAGAGATATTCAACAACATCTGGTATGGTGGGAGCCCTGTCATGGGAAGCTTGTGCCTGCGCTCACCAAATCGCTTCATTTTTTGTCTCTTCCTGACTTGATCACTAATGGCAAGGAGCTCATTATGCATAGGTCTCAGGCTATTGTTTATAACAACTGCTAATTTATTATCTCAAACTGTTAACATCTCTGATCTCATTAGGAGCCGTGGAACAGCATGGAACAGTTGGTGCTTTTCCTGGCCTGCTGGTATAACTCCAGAGTGCCAGTTGGCAGGGACATCCACTACTACTTAATAAAATCATCAAAAGGGATTAGAGGAGAATTTCTTAAGGGGGTCTTTAATACATGACTGCTGCATTCTTGTAAAGTGATCTGTGATGGGACCTGGCATGGCTAAAAATATTGCCATGCTCTGTCACAATGCAGTTGCTTGTCCTGAAGCTGGAGGGAGATGAAGGGGAAGGATGAATGTGGAGTAGGATAAGAAGGTGGAGGAGATGTTAAGCTGAAAGGAAACTTTCCCCCACAATATAACACACACACACACACACACACACACACAGGTTCCTAACAAGGAGGGGCCAGGGGAAGGAAGGTAGTCAAAAAAGTATGAAACTACAAGGCATGAGAGGGAGGAGTGGTGGTAGTGTTGGTCATGGAGGGAGGGAGGGAGGGACGGATGGAGGATACCCCGAGAGGCAGATGGACAGAGCCCATTGCCAGGAGCATCTTCCTGTGACAGCACCATCCCACCATCCCAGGCAGTATTGTTAGTAAATAATTAGATTTACACATTCCCCAATCTCCACACATCTCTCTGCTGAATAATTAAAAGTGGGATGATTAGTTTATTGAGTGGAAAGAAGAACTTTTTTATTGAAGTCCATCAATGATTTTTATCTGGCACCAAGTGTTTTTTAATGGTTGATATGTGAGCGCAGGCATCCAATTTTTCTTATCTACCTGATTAATACAAATGCTGTTTCAGTACGCATTAATTAACAGATACAAATCTGCGTTCTCATGGATGGATCGATGTGGAAAAGAAAAGGAGCATCAATGTGTATTTACTGCTGATGATAGAAAAGCCACTTTATTGATGTTAATGTGACAGCAACTTTAAAGTTGCAATGTGGGCCCCCTTTTTTCATCACTGCCATTTCATTTTAAATAAAGATCCAACAATTTGAACTGTAATTACATTTATCATCTCTACTGTGCAGCTGAAAAGATCAGAGGAACCAAGTTTAGCTGACCAACCTCAGTGGCAGTGAAATCTAGCATCTATTTTGCTTTGTGTCAACAATTCCTCTGCTTCCACCAACTCTTCACTCTCAATCTTAATTCAGTGCGGGAAATATTTTGTTGGTATTGTGCATTAAATTGAATGATTGCAGTGAGAATTATAGACCTCCCCATACATTAATTAAGGGGGAATTCTGTTTTCTCTATTTTATTTATTTTCTTTTTTTAAATTTGGTGGTAAAAACAGAAAAAAAATTTCCTCATATGAGCGATACACTGGAATTATCTGATTCTGTGTGTAATCATCGGACGATCCCACCCCTCCCATTTGAATCTTTTTTCCAGCAGACAGGCTGAAGCACTCGGCGCTCTTCATCTGCCCAAACCTTCCCCCCCTCCATCTTTCCCATACACCCCCCTCCCCACCTTGTTCAGAGTCAACTGATGCACTCTGCTGTAAACTTACAGAAAAGGCTAAGCACTGGAAGTGTGAAGGGCATGCTAAGAAATCATATCTGATGGCTCATCTTAAAAAAAAAAAAACCTTTGCTGGTGTTCAAAAGGAATGAGCATCCATCTGTGATATGCTGTGCGAACGGGAATTGGCTGCAGAGTTAACCCCTACCGGGAAGGACACCTCAACAATGGGCCTCACGGCGCCTGGCCTGCCACTCCCCTGGCCTGTGCATCGGCCAAATTTGTTCTTATTGCATGTTTGTGTCGCTGAGAGCAGCATGGAGTGGGCCTCATGGTGCACCACCCCTCACCCCTTCCACACCACCTCAGGGCAGCCTTCACCTCATCTTCACAGACCCCTTGATCTGACACTTACATACCACACCAGTCGCTACAGGGTGAATGAAAAAAGATTTTGCATGAGCACTGACTGACAGTTGAATATTTGACATGTCTTTGTTTCCAAGTATTTTTGGTAAATATTTGCATTCAGATTCCTTATTATGAATTAAATAAAGTTAAATAGTCTCTGACATGCACTTAACAAATTATTAGGAATTGTTCTGTATCGTTAAAACCTTTTTAAGGATTTACATGCTTTTTCAACTCATATCTCTTTGAAAGATAATTAACCTCAACAAGACAAAAATGGAGGCTGAGCCAGGCTTCAGAAGTGGCCAAATATGGGAGTCAATTTATTACATATAGCGTTAAATAAATAATTTCAAACATACACAATAAGAATAGGAGGAGCCTTAAGAGAGGAATATATGTGTCAATCAGTCCATCCAAGCGCTCAAAGCTTTCAGCTTCAGTAACATACTGTTACTGAACACATTGTGTAACATATTAATTGTATTGTCACAAAAAACTACTTCCTCCTGATTTTTTTGTTTGTATTTACACTAATTGACTACAAATCACCTCAACGAACAAAGCGCTACCTTGTGTTACCAATTCAAAACATGTGCTTTGTACCCTGACCCTGTGCATGCCAGGGCATACTGAGAGAAAAGGTCCTGCCAAGTCTCTGCTTCACCTCACTGTCCATTTACTCCCAGAGTGTGATCAGACAGCTCTTGCCGTGCCCACACTTTACCTGCTCTATGCACAAGCCATGCCACCTACTGGAGACATTGTTTAAATGTGCTTGGTGGAATAAAATGGTATTACAGAACTGAAAAAGAAACCAATCAAAGGTTTATGTTTACAACAGCCTTTCAGGTCTGCCCCCCAGAGGACAGGATCACCAAGGGAGACATGAGAAGTATGCAATGACTGGTGCTGTAATACAGAAAAACCTTTGCTTTTATCACATAACCACCTTTCAAGTCCACTAAACAATAGTCAGGAAAAAATGAATGAAAAATAGTGCTGGTGTGAAATGGGAAGGGTGAGAAATGCATTAGCACAGCCATATTCGAGACATGTGTTATCAGCTAAGCAAATATTCACCTATCACAGCAGAATACCTCACTAGACACAGGCTAACCTGATCCTATAAAATAGAGTATCAGTTATACAGGAGTCCATCCTGCTCTTTATCTCAATTAAAGGGAATAAATCTTAAAAACAACCATTCCCAGGGGGTGTCTCCAAATGCGGAATAATTTGTTTTTAGTGATAGAATAACAGAGTATATAATGTAAAGTACATATTTAACAGTTATTAGTAATTTCATACAACATGTTCATAATAATTGCTGTATGGTGCCTGGTGTCAGCTTGCAAATTCATTCAGTCTAATGTTCTAATGAAACATAAATAAACAAACTAAAATATATATAATTTTAGTGAAAAGAACACTAACATTTAAAGAGATAAATAGATGTTTATTTCAAAAGTCTTCATCCAGGCCCTGTGAAAAACTGAGGTGGCAAATTTGTGCTGTGAATCTGGGCAGATCATAATTAACAAAAAATAATGGCCTTGTGATGGTACTTATCTCCCACTTCATCACACACTGAGAAAAAGAGAGCGGGAGAGTGAGGGAGAGACGGGAGAGGAATGGGATTGTTTTTTCTCAGTGAATATTTGTTTTATAAACCTCAATTTTTCTTGCCTGGATTTTCTCACTCGCCCAGGGGGAGAAAGGATGCACCATCGTCAACTAATCACAAAGAGCTGCTTGATTCTAATGCACATAATTAGCAATCGGCAGACTCTTAATTGCTTACATTAGAAGCGATTCGTAGTGGAGATTAATTCTAAATATACCCAGGCAGCTGGTTAAGATGCCTCAGATTACTGTATGGACTGTACTTTTCCACTTAATTAGATATCAAAATTAAGCTGCAACAAGCATTTTGACATTACAGTGGGATGGAGGCAGGCCTGTCTGGCCTGGTCCCAGGGCTGCAGTAAAGTGACCACTACCAAGTGACGCCCAGATGGAGAGACATTACAAGCCGTGCTGGAAAGCCATTTCAAATAATAAAATATCAATATTTACATTTTAATTACCCCCTTTCCCAGGCCCCTCTGTCATTTTCATCGAATTGTCATCACAGTGAGAGCTTGCCTAAATGATGTCTCATGCTGGCAAACACAGTTGTCAATGTGGTTGTGGTCTGGAAAGAAGAGTATTTGACCTTGATCTGTAACTGCTCTCCCACTTTTGCTGATGAGAGCATCTTGGGTTGGGTGAGTTTAGCATGGATCCCAGTGGGTTTTCATATTGACACAGGGATGTACAATTTCACACATTTTCACGCACTAACAGAGGCTACAGCTAGTAGCCAGGTGACAATCTATCAGAGGTGGCAAAAGATTGAAAAGTACCGAAATGTTTTGTTTTATTTATTTATTTATTTATTTATTTATTTATTTATTTATTCACAACTTACGTTTGCTAGGATCATCTTATACATATTTAATTGCAGGTGATATTTGGAAAGTTAAAATCCTCTGATCTATTTAATTCTTTTAAATGACTATCACCACAGTTCAGTAGTCAATTTGAAGAGAGCTAGCAACCATATTGGGGTTTGTAGGCAATGTTAATGCAGCAGTAAACAACTTGCTATGAAGGCAGTTCAGATGAAATTATTTTTTAGGTAGATAGTTAATGGTACAAAGATGGTACAACATATCACACCTGCTCCTTTCTCAGAGAATTACACTTCCCTGTGAGTAAATCTTCTTACCAAAGACCGGAGAAAAAGATACAGTAGGTCATTAAATGGCTCAGCTCCATGAAATGTCATTTTCTTTTCTCTCTCCTTTGACTGGTGTGACCATTTTTTGTTTTTCAAAAAAAAGGGCATTTCATTATGGAACAAGCAAACCTAAATCCCTGACATTTTTGGGAATTTAAAAATCCCACCTAGGGAGATATTTTCATTTCTAGAAAAAGAGGGCACCTGGTCAGCACACCACCAAGTGAAAATTTGGACTCAGTTATCACTTGTCCTTAACTGTAACTCACAATTAAATTAAAGCATTATTTTTTATTCAAGAAATTGTTTAATGAGTTCTGTGACAAAAATGTATGTTTGCATTTGTGCCAAACTTTGTTCATGAAGAAAAATTTTGCATCTATTTTAAATGAACAATTAATGATAAATATTGATTGAATCCAGACATTTGCCTATTTTCTTGTCCACTGCAGGGTTGTGAGCAAATTGTCTTTTTAAATTCCTCTGCCATATTCTCCATGATCTATACACGTTTCCTTCTGCATTTTAGCTTCTCCTAATGTTTGCAAGAATGACACAGGTTTTGCAAAATTCCTATTAGGGGAATTAGCATTGTATGTACAAGGCTCAGGAGCTTACGTGTCGCGGCGACAGGCTCTTTTGGCGTGCACTGCCTCACAGGGGTTTTCTACTTTGAGCGGCAAGTAGCTGCCAGTGATTCCTCAGGGGCCCACCAAACAAGCTCAGTGAGAGAGGCTGTAATTCTTCTGAAGAGACGAACGGGTTTAGGGTTGTATTAGCATGCTGCTGTTAATTCATTATGCTCTGGTTTATGATGGTGCCATTCACACTCGTTTCCCCCAAAATAAATAAGGAAACAGCTTGCAGTCTATCTTTTTCAATGATGCATATCATGAAGGAATTTTGTTAAGAGAGATCTGAAGTACAAACCTTGCATGGGATGTGTTTTCTCCAGTAATTTTATTTATCGGATGCATACTTTTTCTAAATGGGATGAATATATAAATAATCAACTGACAGCTGCGGTCCAAATTTATTGATTTGTCTCAATCCAAGCTTTGAAAATATCAGAACTACAATATTTCATAAAATATATTTCACATACATTATAAAACAAAATTAATTGACTTATGATCATTTAAGCACTCTCTGAAATGACATATGTATTGTATTCTACATATAGTATTTCTCTTTATTTCCTGTTTGACAGATGTGGTAGTAAAGTCAAACAGAAGACACAGAGATTCCTGCATTCTGCACAACAAACACCCTGTAATCTAAATGGGATTTTAATAAAAGAGAGTGGAGCCCGCTTTAAGCATGCCTTAATGCTTTCAAGAGAAGACATTACCCCATTCCACAGAAATGAGCACCTTTTAATTTCTGAAAAAGCCATGGCTGAAAATCTTAATTAATTGTTCCATACTGCTTCAGGGTCATTATGCAATGTAATAAAGGCCGTGTAATTATGAAATTTTACAGCCATTACTGAGGCTGATAGCTCGTATTTCATCATCAGGCAGGCCCAATGGCTTTCTAGCCACACAGCTCTCCTTTGATGGACTACACACAGATCTATCAGGCCCAAACAATAACCTGGCTGGGCAGCTGTAATAGCTAGCCACAGATGAAGCAACAGATAAAGACAAACTATAAATCCAGGCCACAAATGCCACCACAATGTGTGGCGTGGGCTAGGAGGAGGAGGAGGGGGTGGATTGGCAGTGTGTGGCATTTGGTAAGGTTGAAGGATAGGCGTTTGTCTGTGTGTTCAGATTTAGGCATAACAGAGTACACATTTCTCCCTTTCCAAATAAAAAGCTACAAGATTTTGAGGGAGACAACTATATTCAAGCCCAAATATAATACAATAAAGGAACAAATTCTAAATTATAAAATGGAGTCAATCTTCTCAGGATCACACACATACATATTTGCTCTCAAAAGCACATGCATGCACACACACACACACACACACACACACACACACCTACACACACGCACGCGCACACACACACACACACACACACACACACACAATGACTAAACAGAAGGCTGCAGGTTCTTCAAGCTTGCAGTGACATGCCAGGTGTGAACTTTGTTGTGGAAGCACTGTTAAATGAGCAATAAAAAATAGAAATAGAGATAAAGAGACACTGTCAGTAGAAACTAACAAAACTGAGAAAAGGAACAAATGTAAAATGCAGTAGAGCATGAACACAGAATATTCTGGACTTTCCAGTGGACCTTTCTTTCTGAAGCACATTTGCATTTGAATCTGAATTTTAATTTGAATGAAGCTGATAGTGACAGAACACAAGGAGAGAATAGATCTAACCATTATGGGGGAGTTTTTTAAATTTTCAGAACCACATCCTAACTTAAATAGTAATTTAAAGAAGATTAGCTGTATTTAAAACGCTGGCTTGAAAGTGCTTGTTTGAGAGCCTTTGAAAAATTGGGAGAGGGGAATGTGGCATTTGACTAACAGAAAACTATGGGCAGGGAAATAGAAAAATACAAAATTCTAGTTTTCAGAATCTATTTAACATAATACCTATGGCCCTTACATTGCCCTTGGGACAAGAACACACACACACACACACACACACACACACAAAAAACAGAAATTCTATGTTGTACACACAAGAAATTGAAATTTAGATAAATTTGTCTGATTCACAGTTCACAACGTCACATTTTTTTCAAGGTATACTTTTGGAAATATTGTTGCATCAACAAGCAACATACCAAAGAGTCTGGTGATATCAATTGAATGGAGGCTTGATGAATTTTGTGTAAGCAAATGATTTGCAACAAAATACAGACCTTTTCACTTATTTAATTTACCTTAAGCTTATTGTCCTAATACTTATGTTCATTTTAAATCTGGGAGGTTGAACACAAAAACTGCTATTGTTACATAATGGTAGAATGTGTATGCATAAAAAACCCATAGGTAAAAGGTGACGTTGTCTACTTCTGTCTCGTATTCATTCTTTGATCTGAAATCCTGATTTCTTGAACATGGACTATTTCCCCTCTTGTTCCAATACTTTTGGAGGGAATTGTACATCTGACTCATGACTATACACAGAACACCTCTCCTTTTTACCTGATTTCAATTAGAAATGAATATAATGCATTAGAAAGTGCAGCACTTCATCAGGCAATGTGAGAAGAGCATATTTACACAACACTTGTCAAAGCTAAAAGAAAATTAAAATATGGGTAACTATACAGTGTGACGCGTGAATATTGTAATTATCAGGAAAGATGGCTCAAATATGCTCAATCATTTTATTCATAAGAAACACAGTGGGTACATCAGAGCATGCCTATGTCATCCCAGTGCATCAATAATAATTTACATTGTGATTACGCGCATATCAGAGGCTGAGGCAATCTGGCCCAGCATTTCTTCTAATGCTGGGAATCCCTATTTAACCTGCAGTCTCAAATACCTCCTGCGTGCCACACCGATTATAATTCCTCAGAGCTGCCAGACAGCTCCAATCCAATCCTATTTCCTTGGCTGCTTGTTCTTTGATGGAAAGGATGCCCCTTCTGAACTGCTATTTTGGGGGTTGGGAGGTTTGGCGGGGGGTTGGTGGAGGGTGATGGCCATTTCATGCTTGTCTGTGAACTTTGCATGAACCTCCAGAAATAATGCGATGTGATGACAGGCTCCTTATACCTTCCACTAAATTTGCTGTCTGAAATGAGTTGAAATAGAGTTTGGTTTGTGTAATTACATCTATCTATCTTTATATTCCAGCAGCATATCACAAATTGAAAATACTAAAAATTGACTGTTCATTCTGATGTTTAATGATTGCCGAAGACACGCCAATGATTTATTGGTTACTGATGTGACACATTTGCATCTTATTAGATGGAGATTACTAGGCCTTCAAATTGCGGGATGCGGCTCGCTACTGTCTGATGGATTGATTTGATTTGCAAATGTAATCAAACTAATAAGAGAGGGCAAAAATGAACGATAATGCCTCGTTTTTTCAACTGGCAATCACAGAGGCCACCCCCTCCTGTCCCGGGCCGATGCAACCTGACATGGCGGACAAAGCAATTGACAAGCTACACTCATCTGCACATGTAAGGTGAGTGTCAGTCTAGGATAAACCAGCGCCTCAACTTCCCTAAACAAATGTGCCCTTTATTAAGTGAGAGGAATAAGGCTTCGATGGGCAGAAGTGGTAGTGAAAACAGATGTCAAGATGTTTCATATGCAGTAAGTTCATGTGCAGTAATGATTTTACTGTATTGCACAATGATGAAACATCTACTTGTGTTTTTACTTATTTTTTTCCGAAGCATTTCAGAATATAAGAAACTATAAAAAAATATTGCATGAGGGAAATAAACATGGTATGAGCAATACTCTTCTCTTGAAGATGGCAGGAGCCAAAACATGTATGACTTGAAAATAAGGATAAAATAATTTGTAATATCTTGCGTGATTAATTGGAGTTCGGGCCTCATCTGTTCATTTTTATTAAGTTTCACAGTCTGACCACAAATTTCTATAAATAATCATTTATATACGTACATTTCACTCAAATACCCACATAAATGTTATGAGTAATAAGTACAACCTGTCCTTATTTACAGCTTGTCACTAAAATGTGTTTTCCTCTTCTTTCCTGTTAAAGTACGAGCGGCGGTAATTTGACCACACACAGCTGTTCCAGTTCGTTTGTGAGTCCCGTGGTCGAAGTATTAACAGTCAGAAATGAATTTGTGCCCACATTTGTCACCTGGTGGTGGTTGTGCAAACAAATAGTTCTTGTGGAAAAAAAAAAAAATAATAATAATATATATATATACATGACATGACATAACTTCTTCCAACTAAACAGAGACAAAACTAAGAATTTAGTTATTGGGGACAAGGCAAAAAGTGACACTGATCGTATGCCTAAATTCACTATCTTTAACAGCAATACCTGAAGCCAAATTTTTTTTGCAAAAATAATTACAATTCAAATCACAGTTATTTTTAACTGTGATTTAAATTTTGAAACACATATTAGAAGTGTTACCAAATCTTCCTTTTACCACCTTAAGAATGCAGCCAAGGCCAGCTCATTTCTCTCCAAGGATGACACCGAAAAACGAATGCGTGCATTTATTACTAGTAGCCTGGATTATTGTAATGCCCTACTTTCTGACCTCCCAAAGAAAACAATTGCTAAGCAATAACACATACAAAATGCTGCTACCAGGGTTCGATCCAAAACAAAGAACAGCACACACATAACCAATATTAAAATCACTGTCCTGGCTCTCAGGTCATTTCAGAATTGATTTTAAAGTGTGGTTATTAGTTTTTAAATCTATGAATGGACTTGCTCCATATTACATTAAGCAATTAACATCCTATCATGCTATGTGGCATGTATAAAAATGCTGAACAGGCACAGTTGACCTCGATTTTTGATCAAGCTGGCAAGAGGAACAGATCCAAGTGACTTTGAAAGAGGGTTCATTGTTGTGGCATGCATGGCAGGAGCTTCAGTTGCAAAGACTGCTCAACTGGCTAGTGTTTCAGTCATAATGGTGACTAAAGTGACATCTGCATTTTGATCTATGGGAAAGACATCAGTAAATATGGTTGGAAATCGTGGTTGAAAGCGTACATTTGATGACCGTGATGCTAGTAAATTAGTGGAATATGTAAGGAAAAACAGAAGAGCAACTCTTCCTCAATACAGGATTTGATCAGACTGAGTCAGCAAGAACAATCCATCGACAACTACATAGACAGGAATATTATAGTAGGGTTGCAGTGCATAATACCCTCATTACAAAGACGAATGCAGGCTTGAGAGTTCTGTGGTGTGAAAATCATAGGCACTGGTCTACAGAGATGTGGAAAAAAGTGAAGGTGGTCCAGTGCAGTGAGGGGGTCCAGTGGCTCTGTTATGCTGTGGGGAGCATTTTCATGGCATGGTTTGAGTACACTTGTCCCCTTAGAGGGAAGGGTCACTGCAAATTAATAAAAGTTATTCTGAGTGATCACCTTTATCCCGTGATGAAAAATTTAAATCCTGATGGTCTCTATGACAATGCCCCATCCACAGGGCATGAGTCACTGAATGGTTTGAGGAGTATGAAAATGATATGAATCATATGCTATGGCCTTCACAGTCACCAGACCTCAACCCAATTGAACATCAATGGGAGATTTTGTTAGGCAGCGTTCTCCACCACCATCATCAAACACAAAGTGAGGGAACGGTGAAGGGAATCTTTTGGAAGAATGGTATTCCATCCTTCCAGTAGAGTTCCAGAGACTTGTATAACCTATGCAAAGACACCTTACTAAGACACATTTTAGTTTTACCTTTAATTTGTCACCTGTTTGTGTGTGTGTGTGGGTGTGTGTGTGTTTTTTTTCTTGTTTATTGCCAGGTAACTAATCCCCTCTCATGCACCCATATTGATAAGGCTGAACTATCAGCCTTCACTACCTGAGCTGGGAGAAAGCTGAATAAGAGGAGAGAGACTCAGAGATTACGGGCAGCCCTCTCCCATCTGCCACTGTTAAATGAGAGAAAGAAAAGGACTGAGAAAGCGGGGGAAAAGAAAGTGGAACTGAAAGCCCTACTTACAGTACACTCCAAAAGTATGAGAACAGTAGGTAACTTTTCACTTAATTCATGCAAGAAGTGGAAAGTTTTTGACTGGCCAAGTCAGTCACTTGATTTCAATCCAATCAACCATGCATTGCACTTGCTGAAGAGAAGACTGAAGACAGAAACCCAGAACAAAGATCAACTGAAAGTGACTGCAGTGAATGCCTAGAAAGGCATTTCCAAATAAGATACTAAACAATGATGGTGATATGTTGGGGTCGAAGACTTGATTCAGTTATTGCATTAAAGGGCTATACAACCAAATATTAGACATTATTGCTTTGATTTAATTTTTACTAGTTTATTCATTAACAGCTGAAAATGGGGGACTCAACACAAAAACATCAATTTCTGTGGTAAAGTGGTAAAACATCCACACATGTTAACACCATGGAATAAAAGGTGACTGTCTGTAATTTTATTTCATATTCATATTTTGATCCAAATCTAAATGCCTTAAGTGTATAGCAAATATAACAAATTTCACTCTACTGTTCCCATATTTTTGGAGGACACTGCATATTTTAGACACTTTTTCTATAAGTGAAAAGCTACTGACAATCCCCTATATATATTTACCATTGCAAGCAAAAAAGGTGTTTAAACGGGTCATTTTAAAATAAAAGGTTATACAATTAAAAAATAATAAAATAAGTTCACACTCTGTTGTGATGGCTGACTAATTTGGCACAAAAAATGAAACCTTTAAATAATTTTAATTTTACAATGCTTGCCATATTAATTTGGAATGATACATCAACGGATTAATGACAATTCCTAAGAATGATGATCACATTATTCACTTAGAACTTACATCGCTGCCACCTCTTCTGTCCTGCCAAATCCCATGTGCCTAGATATGTTTTGCTTTTTTCAGCCATTTTCTCAGAACGTTTATAAGTTTCAATTAATTTAGTGTGTCTCACTTTGCTGAATGCTGAGGAGCCAAAAGTAAAAGTAAAAATTTGATTTGCTAAAAGGAGCTTATACCCTCTATTAATCAATATTTCAGGAGTTTCAGGCTTTGTTGGGGGGGGGGGGGGTGACAGACTACCCCTCATTTTGAGATAGAGGGGGTGGGGGGGAGGTGATAGCACAGGATATGTTCTATACACAGTGGAGGGTGGCTTTCACACAAAAATGGAACCCTGAATGAGTCAAATTACTCAGCTTCACAAATTCAGACAGGGCTTTGTAAATAAGCTATTTGAATCTGATTACGTATGAGCTAATTTCTTATGTAACTTCAGACTGTAAAGTGAAACAGCATTGAGTATAGGGAACCACTTGAGGCCCAAGAGAACCCCTCCAATAAGAAATTCTTCAAGAATTAAGACAATTTTTCAACAATATTCAATATTGGGAACTGACTACGATAGCCCTTCCAAAACCTTCATCTTTCCTGTAATTACTTCTTACTTGATTTTGAGGAATGCTTGGCCAAAAGAAAGAACCATTTTTGGCCAAGTCTGATCTTTCTTCTTGTTAGAGTTCATGATTCCATTGATCTTAACAAGAGCCCCCAGATACAAACACCTACATAACATCAAAGAGCCACTGCCATATTTCATTGGCAGTATTACATCCTTTCTCTTTCATGCCAAAACCCACCATCTGACCAAAACACTATGCCAAAGGATGTATTATTAAGTAACACAACATGTCACATTCAGTTCATTTTCACAAAGTGTAATAAGTGGGGAAAAAAGGTGTAAACTTTGAATATTTTTGAATATTTGGGGGGATTGAAATGCATAAATCCTGAGAATTGCAACCCTCTCATTAATGACTTAATCGAACATCTGTGAAATGATTGTTCCTGGTGAATTCAAAGTGGAAAATAAGAATACTGATTAGTAAGGCTGGGTGTTATTCATGTAAAATATTGGATACACTAGTTGAAAATCATATCAAACTAAAAAAAAAAAAGAGCTCAGTTTTTTTAAACATTGATTTATTGAAAGAATTCATAGTGCAGCAGTGGGGAACGATAGAAATGACATACATAAATATAGCAACAGTAACAAATATTTGAAGTATCAAAAAAATCAACAACCACTTGTCAACTGCTAGGAACAGCCTATGAGTAAAATGCATTGATAGCCTGGTGCATTTACTTACTTAATTCGGTCCCCTCCCATAAATTATGAATAATATAAATACCATTCTTATATTAATAACTCTTTTCTGATAAGAATATCAGATAGAACTATCAATATATAATTAGAAGTTTCCTGTGTTTGTGTTATACCTTCCATATACTGACAAGCTGGAACTGGTTGAACTATGGATGAATATGTGAACCTAGGCATAGCCAGTTGCTCTAAGATCCCCAAAGTTATCACCATATATAGGTTAATCCATAAGGAAAATGTCTCAGTCAAGAAAGGTACTGAGCATTGTTTTGATATTCTTTACAAATACTGAAATCTGGTACAAAGCCAAATGCATGCGACCACTCATTGTGTCCCCATGAATTCTAACTGCATCCCAACCCCTCTTTCTCTCTCTCTTTCTCTCTCTCACTCCCTCACACACACACACACCCCCTTTCACTGCAGACCATTCTCTGCTTTTCATAGCTTGCTATGAGGGTTGACAATAGAGACAGAAAGAGAGTGAGCATGTGAAAGAGAGGGGGGGAGAAAGAGAGAGCATGTTTATGTGTGGGAGAGAGGCAAAAAGAGGGGAACAAGAGTGAAGTGGAGTGTGGAGGAACCTCGATATCTACATTAAAGAGATTAGGGAAAACATGGTTCCATTTTACAACTCAATCATATTGTGTTAGTGTGTACTTATCCGAGTGCCAGTGAAAATTGAAAGAGAACTAAAGAAAAGTCCCTGAGATAGGATGTAAGAATAGGAGAAGCCTGAGCAATTTCACCAGGCATAAAGGGACTCTAATGGTCGGTACTGGGTCATGCTAAAAAGGCACTGTTAGGGCTCCGCTGTCCATTCTTGTCCCTGCTTGTTCCTTTAACAGAGAGTCAAGTGTGGCCATCCGCCTTTGTGCCACTCTGCTCTCTGATAAGACATGTCACAATTGTGTGATGGTACGCTTTCATTTATTTTTATTTCGCTGGGTGAAAAGCTTAATTCTATTTACAGATAAAATTGGTTTTGAATGGTCTTTCTCTTTCTTCCCCTTTTCCCTTTTCAAATATTTACTTTTTTCCTCTAGTCAGAAGCTGCAACCCTCCTCCATGCACTGACATGCCTCTTGAAAATAAAATTAACTGCTGAATGCTTTAATCTCACAAATGAGATTCCTCAATTTAATCCACATTATGTAGGTTGAAGGCATTTTTTTTTCATTTTTAGTTAATATCACATTTCTAAGTCCAATGGTGGCTTAAATACTGTAATTCCGTATTGGATGGCATCTGGATGTGCAGTGGGCTTTGTTGGTGCATTCAGCCTCACTTTGCTTAGTAAAACTGCACGTAAAAACGCATCAAGTGTTTGCATCGAGCATATTAAAATATGCAAATGATTACTAAAAATGAGGCCGATACCCATTAAAAAACAAATCAAAGGAGAGAGTCCTTCATGTAAGTTGCGTTAGAGCTGGCGGGATAGAGGACTGCATGTCTTTAACTCCATTCAGCAAAACACAGACTTCTTCATTATCCAAGCCTCTCCAGCAAGGCAGCGCCAGTAATACTGAGTGATGTTTAAATTAGTTTACAATTTGCCTGCTCTCCGGCTAGGACGAATCTTAAGCGAGAGCACTCAGAAATGTCAGCCGTGCTACTAACCACCGTAACAAATTGTTGCCCGTACGCTGAACACCTAATGACTTCAAATTAGCTCCTGTGCGGGTGCCTGACAGTTTGTTACGACTGTTAGCAACATAGCCACCATATCATGAGCGATAAATTGGTTTCAGCTCTCTCTGGGAGAAGGTGGCTTCATCAATTTGATTAAAAAATTACTGTAGCATAGAAAGCACAGAGACAAACTACTTTAGCGGGAGACAAATAAGTTAGGCAAACTGAGACAAAGTAGCTGCTGCTGGTGAGTGATCAGAAAAGGGCCAGACGGGGTGTATTTGTAGTGATAGAGGGAGGCATATGGCTCTTTTTTTGCACAACCCTTTAGCTTTAGGGGCCATTTCATTTTAAGGGGATAGAGAGCCTTCCGTTATGTAGGTGCACTTTGATATTAGATCGCTGCTCTTCCCAGGGATGTCTTCATCATGATACTGGGAGCTGTTCCGGTGTGGGGCCCAGAGCTCCAGGGATACACGCACAGGGGACGATCCTCATCAAACAGCAGGAATTGCCTGCTCAGTTCAAATCATACCATCATCTTTCTTCTACTGGTCATTCACTACTAGCTACTCTACTAGCTGGGGGGGGGGGGTGAACTTCCTGAGGTGAGCAAAGCGTAGACTTCCAGTTGACAGACTTCTCTGTCCCCTTTGGGGGAGCATGTTTACAATCCAAGCAGGCATGAATTTACATGTACAGACACACGCATGTGTCCTAGCACTTGAATTAAATCAGAAGAGCGGACTAAATACCCGTGTTTCTTCTAGAGGAGGAGTTGGAGGGGGGGTGCTAGGTATGTCATGGCGCTCTGCATGCATCTGTAGTCTGATGGCTTAGCTGTGTAGCTTCTCTTTGTGTGTACTGGGTTCACCTGAAGTACACAGGGGAAACCCAGGGCAGTCTTGTATAGGGAATTGGAAATAAACCTTCAGTCCTGCATCTCCTTACTAGGGGGAAATTGGCTCTATGATGCAGAATAAACCCAAGTACCACTCTTTGCCTTGCTCAGGCCCAGAATCCACTTCATAGGAGAACTGTTAGAAACAATGGTCCTACATCCAAACATGTCATTGCCTTTCCTGTTTGTGCAATCACTATTGTGTGACAGAGTAATAACAGTATGGTCACTTATGTGGGTCAGAATTACTCTATGTGTGTTTGTATGTGTGTGGGGTAGAGGCGAGTAAACAACCTATTTTAAGAAAGAAGAGTCAACAACCACCTGATGTCACTGCTGTGCCCACCCCCTACAATGGCTGTCATTTCCCTCTGAGCTTCCACCCCCTTCCTCTCTTCATCCCTGCACTGTCCCCTAGTTTAATCTTCTCTATTTTCAACATAATCTATTCTAATCTGCCTCCGCTTTATTTCTCACCTTATTCACCAACGGGTTACATTCACCTCTGGAGACCAAGATTGGAATTGGATGTTCGTCTTGGTGGATGGGACTGCCAGAGATTATAAGTAAAAAAAAGACTTTGTTAAGTAGATTAAATGAAATTCCTATTTTGTCGGCTGATTCGGCACACGGGCAATAACTGGAACTAAAGGAGCCACTTTTTACCGTCAAAATCAGACTGTCCATGACTTAATGGCACTGTTCTTACTGTACGTCATGGCTGGAGCCTTTTTAGGCACACAGTTCCTTATTTAAAATAACAAAAACTGTTCGCAAGGGAATTAAGCATAAAATTAGGAGAAAAAAAAACAAAAAACATTTACTTATCTGTCATAACACATATTGAACAATGACCTTGTGTGTACCTGTTTCAGGTTTATGGTTGCTACTATGAATGTTGTCCATGGAGAAATCATACCTTGGTTCACAGACCCAGCACCACTCACTGAATGTTTTGTTTATACTGATAAAGTTACCATTAAAATTGTGTGGAAATTATCTCATGGTTTTCGATCCAGTTTGAGAGAACGGGCCTCATTCACGAAACGTGTACAATCAGATTTGATCGTTAACTGTGCTTACGAATGTTTCCACAAGCATTTCAGCATTCATCATTTTTTTCTTATTTGAATTTATTTGGCACAATCTCAATCTACATGTGTTTGGAAATGTGTAAAGGCATATGCAGAAGCTATTTATATTTAGAATGCTTTATTATTTATGCAAACTCAAATTTACATACTGTAGCTACAGCTCATATTAACAACATGTTTCTCAATACAAGCATTATATTATTAAAATATATTAATATAAATACACCTGATTTTAACTGCATTAACTAATCTGAATTACCTCAAACATTCACTAGTTTTTATTTTAATTTCAGTTTACGATAATGTTTTTTTAGTTTTATTTTACTACAATAACACATATAAAAACCACATATAATTAAATTTGGTTATTGATAAAAGTGATTGATAATTGTATATACAGTGGGCTCCAGAATTATTGGCACCCTTGATAAATATACACAAAAAATGCTAAAAAAAATAGCTAAACTAAAAAATAATACAGTTGACATAAGCTTTATTTTCCAACATGTGTAAACTAGTGCGCTTGATTAATGATTCATTAGAATCAACCAAAGTCTTACATTTTTTAATTTAAAAAAATATTTCCCCAAAAAACACAATTATTGGCACCCCTGGTTTAATACTTTGTGAAAACACCCCTGGCAAAGATGACAGCCAGGAGTCTTTTCCTATAATTTGTGATAAGTTTAGAGAACACATTTGGAGAGATTTTTGACCATTACTTTTCAGAATCATTGATATATTTGGGTTTGCGCTTATGGACCCCCCCTCTTCAGTTCAGACCACAGGTTTTTGATGGAATTTAAGTCTGGAGACTGAGATGGCCATTGGAAAACATGGATGTTGATTTCACTTTAGCATTTCTGTTTAGATTTTGATGTATGCTTGGAGTCATTGTCCTGCTGGACAATCTACCTATGACCAAGTCCTAGCTTCTTAGCAGAGACCACCACATTTTCTGCCAGAATTTCATGGTACTTTGTTGAATTCATTGTGCCATTGATCTAAAATAGTGCCCCGGGACCACTGCCAGCAAAACATCTCCAAAATATCAATGACCCACCTCCATATTTGACCGTAGGTATGAGGTGCTTCTCCTGCATGCATTCCTCTTTTGCCGCCAAACATGTCGATGATGTGTATGGCCAAAACGTTAAATTTTGGTCTCCTCTGACAATAGCATTCTCTTCCAGTCATAATTCCAATGAGGTTTGGCAAGCTCCAGATTCTTGGTTTGTTTATTGTGCTCAGTAAGGGCTGTCTTCGTGCCACCCTTCCAAAGAGTTAGTTGGTATGAAGGTGCCATTTTATGTTTTTTTTAGACTTGTTGACCGCAAGAAACAAACCAATCTCTGCAATTCTTAAACAGTGATCCTTGGGTTATTAATGGCCTCCCTCACCATCTTCCTCACTGTCCATTGGGACACCATGCAGTTGCTTCCTCTTCCTGGCAAATTTGCAACTATTCCATATGTTTTACACCTTTATATTATTGCCCTTACAGTGCTAAGTGGTATGTTTAACTGTGTATGTCTTTTGTTGTACCCATTACCAGACTTGTGACGGTAAATTACCATCGGTCTCTTCTGAATTGACAGTTATTTGGCTTTTCCCATGCTGATGGATGACAAAGGGATTTTGTATGCTTGTTACCTAATTTTTATTCTCTAGTGAAACTGGAAGTGATGGAATGACACAATATAGTTCCTTTAGACTGAGATGAACTAAATTAAGTAAAATTTTATTGCCAATTTCATTTTGTTTGATTTTACTTACAATAATTGTTAGGGGTGCCAATAATTATGGCACCTATGGTTTTCAGAAAAAAATTGATTACTTAATAAAAAAAACATTGAAGCATGATAGTAAATGTATTGAAAGAAAAGTATATAGTTTTCCCATATGTTTGAACATAACATATATATTATTATCTGTGTCATTTATTATGTGCAGCTTTTTTTCTTCATTTTTATTAAGGGTGCCAACAATTCTGGAGCCCACTGTAAATACCCAGAAGTGGGCAGCCAGACCCAGCCCTGAGCAATGGTGTATTTTCTGCTTTTGGATTACTTGGATAATTGTGCCTTCACTAAATGAATGTAATAAAGGGCCTAAAAGGTACAGACACTGTCACTGGGGTGGTACCCTATAGGTACATAAAATTGCACCCCTAGAAATACATTATTAATTTGAACCTTTTTTGCTTGTAAAAGGTAGTTGTTTGTACCCAAATAAAGCATTATTATACTTTCCAGGTAAATTTAGGAAATGTGTTTACTTTTTATGTTTATTTCTGAGAGGGAGGGGAGAGGGTAGATCCCTCTTTATGGACCATGCAGACACATTTGCAGAGAGTGATGAATTGATGATGTTTGCACATGATGGAAGCACAGAATCTTCTAGAATTAAGATTTGCCTTCACTGGAACAAAGATATCTTGACCAAACCATGAAAAACAGCCTCAGACCAAGACCTCCCTCATCTCCACTGCTCTGTCTACACTTCCCCCTCCTGCGTCTTTCTCTAACCTGCCAGTTGATCTTGCCACCTCCACCCTCAACTCCTGCCTCTCCTAGTCCCTCGACTCACTTTGTCCTCTTGTCTCCAAACTAGCACGCTCCTCACCCCCCTGCCCATGGCTGACTGAGTCACTACGCTCCAGCAGAACATCACTCCTTCGCCCATCCAGTGAGCCCCCCAACCCCCCGGGACAAACCCACAGCCACACTGACCTCCTTTGAAATGCTGGAGGACTCCGATGTATTACAACTCATCACCTCTCATCGTGCAACCACCTGTCCACTTGACCCCATCCCATCTAAAGTTCTCCAATCCATTTCCAGCGAGCTCCTTCCCTATCTGTCCTCCATTGTTAATTCCTCTCTCTCCTCTGGTCATGTTCCCTCTGATTTTAAGATGGCTCGTGTTACCCCACTTCTCAAAAAACCCACCTTAGACCCCTCCGATGTAACAAATTATCGACCCGTATCACTTCTACCCTTTCTGTCCAAAACCCTTGAACGAGCAGTTCTTAAACAATTAACCTCTTTTCTCCATCAGAACAACCTGATAGACCCTCACCAGTCTGGCTTCCGAACCGGGCACTCAACAGAGACTGCACTCCTAGCTGTGACGGAGGCACTTGCCACTGCAAGAGCCTCACGCCTCTCCTCTGTCCTGATCCTTCTTGACCTGTCTGCAGCTTTTGACACGGTCAACCATAAAATACTCCTCTCCACCTTGGCTGGGATGGGAATTGCCGGGACTGCCCTGTCTTGGTTCGCTTCCTATCTTGCAGATAGGACCTACCAGGTCACCTGGAAGGGGTCTGCCTCTGCTTCTCATCCACTTGTTACGGGAGTGCCGAAGGGATCTGTACTGGGTCCTCCTTATACACCAGATCTCTTGGTTCAGTCATTAATTCACATGGCTTTTCCTATCATTGTTATGCAGATGACACACAACTCTTCTTTTCTTTCCCCCCCTCGGCCACACAGGTCAATGATAAGATCTCTTCCTGCCTGGCTGACATCTCCACCTGGATGGCCAGCCACCATCTGAAGCTCAATCTCGACAAAACTGAGCTGCTCTTCTTCCCGTGCAAGACCTCCTTGCTTCGTGAACTCTCAATCATGGTTGATGGCACCACAGTGACTGCCTCTCACTCTGCCAAGAGCTTGGGGGTGGTCCTGGATGACCAACTGGACCTCAAGGAGCACATCAAGGCAACATCACGGTCCTGCAAATTCCTCCTGTACAACATCAGGAGGATTCGACCATACCTGACGACACACTCCACCCAGCTGCTCGTCCAGGCTACGGTGACCTCTCGTCTTGATTACTGCAACTCTCTCCTTGCAAGCCTGCCAGCTTGTGCCATACAGCCACTACAGATGATTCAGAATGCCGCTGCCCGACTCATCTACAACCTCCCCAAATTCTCCCACGTCACTTCTCTGCTGCGATCACTCCACTGGCTACCGGTCGCTGCCAGGATCCGGTTCAAAGCCCTGACCCTTGCCTACACTGCTGCCAACAGGACAGCCCCCATCTACTTGCAGGACATGACTCAATTCTATGTGCCTGCTCGACCACTCCGCTCTGCGGCAGCAGGGCGCCTTGTAACCCCTCCCACCCGCCCAAAGGGATCACAGAGCTTCTCCACCCTAGCTCCCCAGTGGTTGAACAAACTCCCCGTCCCTCTCCGAACCTCCCCCTCACTACCCATCTTCCGCCGTGGCCTGAAGACTCATCTCTTCAGACTATACCTAGACTAACCACCACCACGCTGTATACTTCACTCTTTTATAATAATAAAAATAAAAAATAAAAAAAAACCCTTTTTCCTGTCGCTTGTTACGTGTTGCCCCATCCCTGCACTTCTTGGTAATTTGTATTTGTCCTAATACTGTAGCTTATTCTTCTGCCTAGTTGGCTTGCAGATGTTAGGCCAGAATAATGTTCATTGTTCTCGGCTAGAAATAGCTGTACAAAATAAGTATTGTACCTTACTGAACCCGTGTTCAGCAGTTGTCTACGACCATGAAATGCTCTTTTTTTTGTACGTCGCTTTGGATAAAAGCATCTGCCAAATGAATGTAATGTAATGTAAAAAAAAAGAAAATAAAAGAAAATAAAAAAGAACCAAATAAAAAAGCAAAAGGAAGAAACAGTACTAAACAGTTACATAGTTGATTCATGGTCACATGATTGATTTGATTTCAGCCATGAGATTTAAACGTTCGTGAATTTTTGTGCAAACTTTTAAAACTGATCATTTTTGGCTGGACCGCAACAGCGGGGCCAGCCCTATAAACGCGAATGTCTGTGACTGAGTGACTGAGTGAGTGATGAAGTTACACCACGCATGTCTGTGACTGAGTGACTGACTGATGAAGTTACACTATTGGTCGGCCGGTTTGGTCCAGCCATATACTAGGTTTTGACCTGGTCTTGTTCAAATACTGGTAGGTGTTGCATTCCAAATATCTCTGACCTCTGCCATCAACAAGGCATTTTCGCCCAGAGAACTGCCGCTCACTGGATATTTTCTCTTTTTCCGATCATTCTCTGTAAACCCTAGAGATGGTTGTGCATGAAAATCCCAGTAGATCAGCAGTTTCTGAAATACTCAAACCAGCCCGTCTGGCACCAACAACCATGCCACGTTCAAAGTCACTTAAATCCCCTTTCTTCCCCATTCTGATGCTTGGTTTGAACTTCAACAGATCGTCTTGACCTTGTCTACATGCCTAAATGCATTGAGTTGTTGCCACATGATTGACTGATTAGATATTTGCGTTAACGAGGAGTTGAACAGTTGTACCTAATGAAGTGGCCGGTAAGTGTATATACAAGATTCATGAAGTTATTAAAAATTAGGAGATTATACTTATTGATTATTTTACAGTACTAATAATTTGATGATTTTTTGTCTAAAACTTTCAAACTTTTAAAGTATGCAGAGGAGAGTGCTTTTTCCTGTTTGGGACCAGCTTGTAATACAAAAGGATAGAAGTGCAAATAATCATAGAATGCATAACATATAACTTAGCAGCATCTGTTGACAGTTGATTTGTGTTATGTATCCCCTTTATAATTTGGTTATAACTACGAATGAACACACAAGAGTAAGAAGTACATTTTCTCAGTCTTTCTTTTTACTCATGAACAGGGGTTCAACAGCATAACATAAAACGCATGCGCGTAGTACCAAAACCACAAACTTAACGCTAAAACAAATACACTGAACAAAAATATAAATGCAAAACTTTTTGCAGGCATTTTTAATGCGTAAATAATACTTCAAAGATTTGTTGTATGTGCACAAAGATCTAATTTCTCTCAAATTTTGGCCACAAATTTTTTTATATCACTGTTAGCTAGCATTTCTCCTTTGTCAAGATAATCCATCTCCTGCACAGGTGTGGCATATCAAGATGCTGATTAAAAGCCACGATCACTACACAGATGTTCCTTATGATGGGGTCAATAAAAGGCCACCCTAAAATGTTGAGTTTTTTGTTTTTTAACACCATGTCACAGATGCCTCAAGAGTTAAGAGATTATGCAATTGGCATGCTGACTGCAGGAATGTCCTGTAGAGCTGTTGCCAGAGTAATGGGTGTTCATTTCTCCACCATAAGCCACCTCAGCGTCGTTTCAGAGATTTTGGAAGTTTGTCCAATAGGCCTCACAACCGCAAACCACGTGTAACCACGCCAGCCCGGGACCGCCACATCCAACTTCTTCAACTGTGGGATCATTTGAGGCCAGCCACATGGACAGCTGATGAAACAGTTGGTTTACACAACCGTAGAATTTCTGCAGAAACTGACAGAAAATGCCTCAGGGACGTTTATCTGCATGCTTGATGTCCTCACCGGGGTCTTGATTTGTCTGCAGTTTGGCATCACAATCGACGTGAGTGGGCATGAGCTTACCTTCGATGGCCATTGGAAAGCTGGAGAACGGTCCTCTTCACTGATGAATCATGGTTTCAGCTGTACAGGGCAGATGGCAGGCAGTGCGTATGGCGTGGGGTGGGTGAGCGGTTTGCTGATGTCAACGTTGTGAACAGAGTGGCCCATGGTGGTGGTGAGGTGTTGGTATGGGCAGACATATACTATGGGCAGAGAACTCAAGTGCATTTTATCCATGGCAATTTGAATGCACAGAGATATCGTAATGAGATCCTGAGGCCCATTGCTGTGCCATTCATCCACCGCCATCACCTGGAGCAGGTGCATCAGTATAGGTCCTCAGCTTTAACTTAGCTGTATGTAGTGGGTTTCCTTGTAGACAGCCTCAGGCACCAAAGAGACACATATGCTAGTGTCCACCTGTATCCTCACAGCTTTTCCTTCCAACAGTGGTATCACCCAGCAGCCATCATCACCATCTGATACTTTGTCCTCAGTGCCATACTCACTCTGTTCTTCACTTTCAAGTTCCATTTTGTTCATGTTTCTTTTTGTTTCTCCACATGTCAGGTTTCTTCCTCTCAATGTGATGGCTTTGTGGACAAGTCCTTTTTTTCTTGCAGGCACATTCAATGTGACCTCTCTTGCCACAGCTCGTGCAGTCTAGATCCTTACACCAACACTCTGATGACCTGTGTCCTGTTTTCCCACAGCGGTAACATGGCTTGTCAGTGGCTAATTTGTTCTCGAAGCTAGTGGACAATTTGTGCACTTGAGCTAATGTGCTAAACTGCTGTGCTTCACGATCCGCCATTTCCATTGATGAGCTAATCTCTATGGCTTTTTCCAGCATTAGGGTAGCTTCGGCAAGTAAGCGCTTTTGAATAGCCTCACTACGTAGCCCACATACCAGTCTGTCTCAAATAGTGTCATTCAGTCCAAAATCACAGTGCTCAGATAGGCGTTTAAGCACAACTACAAATTGTGCAACAGATTCACCTTCTTGATTTCTTTTATGAAATCTGAATAGCTCTGCAATTACCAATGGCTTGACAATCTCTGCATATGACTTGTCACCAGGCTTATCAGGCTGCACAAAATTACGCAACATATCAAATGTTCTCCAATGACGCTTAAAAATTTTAGCACAAGCACATTATCCTCAATCTTGTTTGCCAATGCTAAATATTCAAATATTTCCGTGTATGAACACCATTGTTCAGTGCTTTCATCATATGGTCCTATATTTCCAACTAATGCTGTCATGTTTTTTTTTGTTTTGTTAATGTCCACTTGTAAGCAGCACTTTGTTGTTCTTTATCATACGAATGTTTGCTAGTTTTTCTTTGTAATGCAATTACCAGTTCCTTTATTCAGTCCAGTTTTCCATTTTTAAATTATAAAATTTTCCATTGTTTTAAAAAAAAACATTTTAAAATTATTTTACCGCAAATTCTTCCTTCACCGCAGTCGCGTGTTACTCCCGCTTGTATCCCCTTTATAATTGGGTTATAACTACGAATGAACACACAAGAGGAGGAAGTACGCTTTCTCAGTCTTTCTTTTTACTCAGAAACAGAGGTTCAACAGCATAACGTACAACGCGTGCGTGTAGTACCAAAACCACAAGCCCGTAAGGACAAACTTAATGCTAATCAAATACAAAACAATTTTCACTAAGTCTAAAGTTCCTAAGATTAACTTTCACTGTACTGATGACCTTGTTTCAGGTTGTTTAAAGGACAGGTGTGAATAAATAACAACTCTAAGATATTTTAAATGTTTTACCATCTGAATTTCACCCTTAGCAACTACAGATATGAATAGCTGTGAAATACTAAATTTGCTGCCTCCTGTTTGCTACCACCATCTACTGTAATACAAATCCTGATTATGGAGTGACAGCTTTACTCTGGAAGCAGATCCTTAGTGTTCGTTTTTTTGTTGTTGCCATTTTGGCTTTTAACAAGTATTGTTAAATCTCATTAGGCCTCTCATATATCTCATTAGGCCTCATCTTCTGTAAATATCTGGTAGATTAATATCATCTAATGAATATGGTTCAAAACATCATGTGTCTTATCTAGTGTCGTGCTAATAAATGAAAATACATTTCTGCAAAACACCAGCAATATGCAATATGCACAATTTCAATTTTTCTTATATGTATACAACTTGGCCAAAAATCTGGTATTTTGGTTAATTTATAGAAATATTCTAGTTTACTCATTATTGCTCTAACATAAATACATTTGGATACATATTCCCACTATACCGTGTGGTGTATATTTGGTATTTGGATGAATATGAGATTAAAGACTGTCTTTAATTTGAGGGTATTTAACTCCATATCAGGTGACCTGCGGAGGAATTACAGGCCTTTTTATACGTAGTCCTCCCATAATAGGGGAGACAATTGGTTGTATGCAAAGAGTGCTTAAAGACCAAAATGCCAACCACTGGTTTACATACTGTTGAGGAAGTGAGAATTTGTTTAAAACCTTGGTTCTTGAATCCAAAGGTTTTAACAGTCTAAACCCTCATTCAATAGTTGACACTGTGAATACCAAATACAGGTGCCATAAAAACTCCTCACTTCTTTAGTATGTAGAATTTGATTCAATAATCAAATCAAATTGATTCAATATTGGCATATAAATAATTATGAGATATATTTCCACATCCTCATACAGTACTTTTCATCTCTCCTTTTTAATTTTTTTTATTTTTAAATTTAATTAAAAGTTTTATGAACTGTCTGGGGGGACATTGAACAATCAGAAACTGAAAAATATATATATCGAAAGATTCTGTTTTGCATTGGAAATAGAAACTATTTACAGTAAAGATATATAGAAAAATGTCCTTCAGTTGAAGGGAATAATCTTAAATTCCAATGATGCTGCGTTCGCATTTCTTGATGTATTATCATTACTGCAGTTTGCTAGGGAAACATGAATTACTACTTTACAATAGTAATTACATAACAGTAACACATTAACTTTTTTTGTCTGTTTTATTTTTTTATTTTTTTATTTTTTCCCCCTACTGAACTAAGTTTGGATAGACTGCAAACCATCTGATGTCCTCATATTTTCCCTTGGTGGCAACTGTTAGCCTACCATGAAAATCTGGACTGGATTTGGAATCTGGATTTTTTTAAATGGAAGAAATTAACACATACAGCTAAAACTACAGGTTCTAAGCTTCATTTTGATGTATAGGTTGCGGGGGTTTGAAAGAAATCCAACTGCCACACCAGGCTTTTGTCTCGCTAGCTCCCGCACCTGACGTCTCCTCCTCCTCGATGCGAGAGTTTCCCTGAGTGATAGCTGGGAATGGTCAGCTCTCAGCCCGCTGCCTGCTGTGCGCTGCCTCGGTGGGGGCGACTACAGAATATAGCGAACACTTTTCAATAATGTGTTGTAAATGAAACTACTAGTTAGTGAAATCGAAGTCCTATGTTGCAAACAGAATGGGCATTTTTATCTTGTGGCCATCCACAATGATATGAATCGATTTGAAGAAACGTAATGGCTGACGCACAGAACTTATTTATTAAACGTTTTGCAGCGCAGTGGCTTAAAGTTTGTTGGTGTGTGTGCTGGAGTTCCAGATACAGATAGCAGCCGTGCGTAACCCCAACCCCCCCCCCCCCCCCCCCCCCCCGTAACATTAGATAGAGGCTATGAGAACTCAACATGGAGCTGACTTTTTTTTTTTTTTGTTGAATCCGAATAATAATGAGCAGCTTCGGGTAGAAGACATATCTGTTTCCATCGCATTATTCGTGCTTTCCCGAATACAGTATTCGGATTCGGATACATCCCTAGTGCTGGAGTACAGAACCAAAACAACATTAATAGCGCCATTGCCAAATACTTATGAATAGCACTGTATCTCCATGCAAACAAGCAAGTATTGGGTCTGGCTAAAGTGACCCCTGGAGTCAGAACTTACCTGGGATGTGTTTGGCCCATCCAATGTTTACCACTAGCTCGCGATCAGCCAGGTCACAAAGCGTGGTGAGGGCTTTGATGTCGCTGTCAGGGACAGTGGGATCAGGCATGGCATAAATTTTCTCTGGCTCTGCCACCAGCAAGTGGGACACAATCTTGTTATCTGCAAGGCAGCCAAAGGGGACTGTATTTGAACACCAAGGAAAAAACAAAGAAACATTATCAAATCATACAATCAGGAAAAACATTTCCATTAGCAAAGACACTTCCAAATTCAATTAACATCTGCCTTTGACTTTAACTGAAAAGGCATATTTTACTGTCTATAAATAAATAATTTCTTTATGGATTTCTCAATTTTATATGCTGTCAGATACGTTCTAGTTTTGCCATTTTTCCTCATTCAGTACAAAAGTTCAGATATCGCCAGCCCAATGAATCTGAAGAGAAAGTGGCTTATTCAGATTTTTCTACAGTTACATTTTTATCATACTTAATATAGATTTTCAGGTGAACTGACTCTTCTGAGTGACCCTCAATACAGTGAAATGAGACAGCACAAGTTCAGAAGTTAAATGAGATAAAGGAATGGGAATGATCACAAGGGTTTACTGGAAAATAAATATAAATATAAAAAAAATGAATATGACAATAATAGTATTTTACTGTTATTCATATATCACATAAAAATGAACAAAATGGAAAATATGTTTTTGGGCCACATCTATTGATGCGATAGTGGGGTGCCGCTTTCTTGTATTTAGTTTTTTAATGTTTGGTGTTTTATTTTATTGTAAGGGGGGTGGTGAAACGTAAAGTGCACCCCAGGGCTGATGGAATTTTGTTTCAGGGTTAAATGAAATGCTCTTGCCCTAGTGTGCATGTGACACCTGGATGGAAGGCAGCTTATGAAGACAGCTGTTAGTAAATTAAAAAGCATTAACTTCTGCCTTTATTTATTAGTTTTTTAGTGTTCCGGTTGCAGGCACTGGCTGAGGCCGAAGTATATCAGCTCTATCTGGGGCAGACCCTCTACTCTAGGGACAAGAGACCTGTGAGTGCTATCTCTCAGTAAATCTTATTTAATGTTTCTCTAATTACAATCAATGCAACCCAATTTCCAATCCTCTTTCCTTTGTTATGTGCAAATAATCAATCAGGAAGCAAGGCTGCTTGTCCTGATCCTGGTGGGCCCTGTGTGCAGGCTGTCCATGTGTTCCAGCTCTGCTGCTTCTTCATGAATGCATGAACACTTCCATCCTATAACAACAGAGGCATATGCATTCCTAATGCCTGAGGGCAAAGTTAAAAGTTTTTGCAATATTTGTTTTTTTTTAAAAATTGAAGATATATAGGATAATATTATATAATATTATTTTTTTGGATCTTCCCCTAATAAATTCCATTCCAAAAACAACTGAGGTAAACATAAGCTCGCAATCTGTCACCCACTTTCTGTTTCATCATTGTGCAAAAATTTGGCCATCCCTACAAGCTAACCTTTAAAATAAACTGCTTATATACATTAGTACATTTACTTGTTGTATATTTAAAATAAAAGTATGAGAAGATCATGTTCACGTGCATGTTTCATACAGATGGAGCAAGATGATGCAGACCTATTACTGTATTAGAGCCGAAAACAAAAGCAACAACAAAAAATGTATCATATTGAAATGAAAATCTATATGGAAAATACAAAAACCTAAATGAGTAATGAAATAGAATTTGAGGCTTGGCTAAAGAAAAAAAAAACCTTTAAATAAGTATAAGTATAAGCCTGGGACCTACCAGGGATCAACAGGATGAAATGAAAGACTGTTACTCTTTTCATTATGGCTATGATTTTTCCACTGTAATTATTATGATTATTTCTGCTACTATCATGCATGAAAGCATATTGTATTCCATGAGAATATGCTACCATTAAGTAAAAAGGCTTTAGGGACAAATCTGTTAAGCACTGCATTTCTCTGTGTTTGCAGAACAGTCAGACAGCTTGGGAGCCTTGCATTGTGGGTTTGATATCTTTGCCAGATTGGATTTAATATGGATTAAACCCCCCCCCCCCCCCCCCCCCCCCCCCCCCCCCCCCCCCCCCCCCCCTCTCTCTCTCTGTGTGAAGAAGGAGATTCAACTGTGGTTTTATCATGCCTAATGTTGGTGAATGTAATTCAGTTTGAGCTTAATTTAAAATAAAATTTAAAAAAAACTAATAAAAAAGCAGCTGCTTAAATTTACGAAGACACAAATGTGATTATCTTTAATATTCTGCAGATTTATTTAAAAGCTGATCGAGTTTAACATCATAATATTGAAAAATGTATTCAGGAATAAATAAGTGAATTACTCATGCTAGTTTATGGTTTTACTAAATATTGCATATGTTCATTTTGTGAAGCTTGCTCATTGATGATTTTCTTGATGGTATCTTTAAGTACTGGAGCTCTGTTTTCCGCAATCAATGTCACATGGTGCATGGCTTGTGATTCTGGATATTTTTGGGACAAGAGATGAGGAGCACTGCGCAAAACCTGTGGAGCACCTGGAAGCAGGGTTTGGTTATACTAAATATATTATTAGTGAATGTGGGGCAGCTGCATTTACTAATAGCCAATCAAATGACCTCTTTTCATTCCCCTTAAGAGCAGTGTGCATTGTGCAGGCTGTGCTGCCAATTTATGTAGTTTAACACTGTATTGGAAGATGAGGATAATGATATACTAATCAGATGTTTCTCACAAGATGTTCTTTTGCAGGAGGTGCAGAGCAGGGCTATCAGTTTTTTTTTTTCAAAAATTGAGTTTGAACGAATCTCATAAATAAAAGAAACTTGTTCAAATTTGTTCAAAAATAAAATTGGGGAGATCTTACAATGCCAGTGATTCCGTTCACAGCAGGAAAATGACCAAGTGTTGCTTAAATGAAAGAATTAAAAATTATAATGCAGGAGCCCATCATAAATTCCCAACAATGGCATGGCTTAATAGAACTGAGCGGGGTTGGATGAGTGGTGGTTTTGTCAGATTTAACTACACTTAATTCAATTATTTATCTCCTGGTTCCAAATAAGTTTGACTTGTACTACTTACTCATAAGCATCAAAACAGCAAGTCTATCCCCATGCAGCACAGCTATCACATCTACATATAGAATGTAAATAGAACATACATATAAAAGGGTATAGAAAAGGGTAAAACCAGGTTTCCACCTCACACATGATTAGTAACTGGCAAACAAATGACGTAAAGCCTACAGAAAATCAGGATTGTCTGAAATAGGTTTCTTTACTCTTCTCTATTGACTAGTCTACACAGACAATATAATAGACATTAAAACATGACAAAACCACGACTTATCCAATCCCGCATACATGCCATTTTTGGCAATAAGCAAAAAAAAAAAAAAAAAAACGTCTTACTAATTGGTTGCTGGCTTAAACATTTATGCACAATACCTCTGTCCCATGCAGTTGAAACATTGGACAACATTAATGTTTGTTTAAATTGTACACAAACCATTTGCGATCGCCTCAAACTTAATGCAACGTATTGTCACTCTTTGTAAAGTAATTTCACAGTAATTTTTTGCTAATACAGTAAAAAGTGAAAATTGTTGCAATTCTGCCAGTGGTAATGACATTCTATGGCCATCAGTAATTTGAAATAAAGTTTACATGGCAAAAAATCTTTTTTTTTCTTTGCAATAATATTACTATTTTATATATAAAAATAGGCTACTGGACTAAGCAATACATGTTCAAGGTTATTTTTTAATTTTCACCCGTTGTATATGTTAAACTGCTAATTATATCGCTATGAACTAATACATATAGGAATTTCTAAAGATCATTACTTATTTCACTCAAATGCTAATTGTTTCTCGATTTTGGTTTTATGTTAATATTACGTTTATTACATATTACATTTGAAATTACATACTTACATTTAAAATATTGCATTAATCATCAAACTTTCTTTATAAATGCATTCTATCCATAATTTTTCCAGTACTGTTGCTATCATTTTAACTACAGTCAGTTAAAATGAAAAGATTGTTCAAGTTGCATTCATTGTCATTCTCATTACAGACAGGTGTAAGAAAAGAAAGACATATAGGACCACGATACAGTATAAGAACAAACATAAACAATTAAAAATAGAAATAAATACAGGAATTAAAATTATAAAAAAGAAAAACGAGAACAATAATTGCATTTTTCCTATTTCTGGGATTTATTTCAAAGTCAAATTGGACAGCATACGATCCACAAAAACCGTTGATTGCCTTTTGAATAGACTGTGAAACATGCAGGCATTGCATGCTAAAGCCCCAAAATTACCAATCCACCAGACGATGGCCTGCGCCATACGCCATAGACGTAGTCTGGGCAGGCAGGTGGTGAATGGTGCAAATGACAGTGGACTGACCTGAAAATTCAAAGGAGCTGCCAAAATTGCACTGCGACATGCGATATTGATTGACACACCCCCAGCAGTGGCTCCCATCCCACTTCGGCTCGCGGCGAGTCACAAAATTACCACACCACTCAGGCACGTCAAAATATATGGTGAAAATACCATTTTGCCAGTACGATGGCTCGCAGCACGCCATGTGCCGGCTGGAAAATAGAGCCAATGCTAAGAGGTTTAGTGCACTGAGGAGAGTGCATGCTGAGACAATGGAGCATTGCTCAGTGTCCTTAGCAGTGTCCAATTAGAGGTAATTGAGGAAAGACTGTCTGATGGTCTTCATACATGTCTTCTAGTTTGAAAACCAACCTTTAACTGTTCAGCTGTGCCTCTGTAGGCCAATGAGAGATTATGAAAAGTAAAATGAGAAAATGTGTCCTTGCCCGGGATTCCATCAACATTTCTCCTTAACTTCAACACACAATTTAAATTCAGTTTTTTTTCCTTCACGAATACAGTTTGGTAAATTAATTTTAATAACTAACAAAAATAAGTTTCAATAATAAAAAATGAACACAGTCAAAGTTATGCACAAATTTTCTTTAAATCCTGGTGCTAAAAAGTAAAAAATCAGTATTTCATTTTCAAGTACAATTTTTAAGAATATCATATAGGTGATTTCTGATTTTCAAAAAATGCACTCACTTTATCAGGCCTTTATGATAGCATGGTGTCATTTATTGTATTATTGACTTTGAGAAATCACAGCCTGTGATGGCATGTCAGACAGGATGTGTTCTTACATGGCTTTTTTGGTGGTAGGGCCAGCTGTGGGTTCAAATACGGGCTGTTCTCTGCGTCTATCCGGCGCTTGTACTTCTGTCTGCCTCCACGCACTCTGTCAAGTCGCACACCTGTTCAAAAAAATACAAAAGAGTGAGGTTACATTTCAATATAATACATGCCAACACAGCGATTACACCATTTTGGTGTCCTGTGGGGATATATTCTGCCAGGGAGGCTAAATCACTGAATGGGACATTTTTAAGGGACACAGATGGCACAGGCACGAGACAGGGTGCCGGGTGGAGAGTGGAAATCACTGCATCATCTTAGAGTTGTCATTTCACAAACATAGAGGGAACAGGAGCAAAACAGTTGAGGGTGGCTCTACTCATGGGCCCCTGTCTCTGTTTCTGTAACCACTGCAGTCATCCCTGCCCATATAATTAAAAAAATAATAATTTAAATGAATTAAAAAATTAAAATATTCACATGTGAAAAGAAAATGTCACATGTGAAATGTTTTTTTCCACATGTAAATGAAATTTCTGCATGTGAAAAAATTAAGTCATTTGCATCTTCACATTTTCTCACATCACTGACTTTTTAAAATATGAACTACAATTTTCACATGTGAAAACAAAACATGGGACTTGAAATAGAATAGGTTGCCTTGCTTACATCTTATTACTGGGATTATTTTTGTAATTCACATGTGTATTTTTTCATATTTTGGGTGTTCACATGTGGTTGTCGAACGTGGTCTTTGAACACATATGATTTTTTCATGAGGGGTGGTAGGAGCACAGGCAGATGATGAGAAAAAAGATTTTTAATGTTCCTTAATCAGGAAAACTAGTCGAGAACCTGTTCTTATTTTCAATGACATCCTTGCTGAGAAGCCTAAATACACTGTGCAGGGAGTACGAAGAATGCACTAATTAATAGTTTAACCACTTAGCGCACACTCCCTAGTGGTTGGCATGCCGGCGTGCCTAGATTGTTAAACTCAGACATTCATTGCTCCTGCACTGGAGTTGAAAACACAAACTTGGTGTTCTAGGTTTATTAGTAGATGATTCAGGACAACTATGCCGAATATGGAGTTTTGCAGCGCCACCATTGTCGCACTAGTTGTGCATTTACCAATCACCCCCTCCCTGCAGCCTCATCTGTAACTACACCCCCCATGCATGACACACTGGATAATAGTGTCTATCTGGGCATACATGAAAATATTCTTTTACCACTAAAAATTGTATTCCGTCGTAGCAACAAAATAAAGCCAACAATAGCCGAAGGTATGCCAGTACATCTGTGAAAAATTCTGCTCACTGAACACTGAAATAAACAAGAGGAATTTTTCTAAAATTATACGATGTCATTCTACTGTCAATATCTGCAACGAAATATGTAATAAATATACAAGCTTATTGGTTTTACGCATAGAGATGTCCCTTTCGAGATTGAGTGGTCATATATTGTCTTTGACAATCCGTTTGTGAAATATACGCTCATTTGTGACGCCTGAGTACCTTCCAAAATAGCTGTGAGTAACACTACTGTTTTCTGCGCTAAGTCAGAACTGGGGAACGGCATTAATTCTGTCTCTGTCTCTATCTACTGAACACAGATAAGATTTCATCGTCCAAATTTAAGTGTTACTGCTGAAAATACTTAGGATATATACATTTAAAAAAAAAATTGAGTGTCTTTAAATAGGTTAGTGGTATTTTATGTTATAATGAGGATATTTCACACTGTAATGTAAGCGTCTGTTGTTTTGCTAAGTATCATGTGGCGGAGTGTAGCACAGTGGGTAAGGAACTGGGCTTGTAACCGAAAGGTCGCAGGTTCGATTCCCGGGTAAGGACACTGCCGTTGTACCCTTGAGCAAGGTACTTAACTTGCTCAAGTATATATCCAGCTGTATAAATGGATAAAATGTAAAATGCTATGTAGAAGTTGTGTAAGTCGCTCTGGATAAGAGCGTCTGCTAAATGCCTGTAATGTAATGTAATCATAGTGTTTGCATTTAATGCACCGGATGTGACCTCAACTGGAGCATTGCCAAAACGTGGTGGACTGCTGAATATTGTTTTAATGTCGTCCCACATAGGGTGATAATGTTTTTGCATTATTTTAAAAAAATCTGATATCAATGTTTTACCTTAAACCTTCATAAGGGGCATATGTATATGCTTCATAATGGACAAAAATAATTTTATAAATTTTTGGAAAGATTTTGGATATGTTTCAGGACCCCTAGATATTTTAAGCCACTGTACTGACAGAAAGCTTGTAATTCCCCCCTTGGAAATGATGCAGCAATGAATTTCTTGAGTCAAAACAGTTGATTTGTAGTGAAATACATGATTATGTTGTGATTTACAGCAATGCATAATTTCAACATTTTGGATAGATACTGGGTACACTACTTACTTTTTGATTCATAGATCTTTAGTAGTTCTGTGTATCCACCCTTCGATTTGACGCACTTATGGTCAAGGAGTTTTTGATTCAGGACCTGTATAGTTTAACCTGCTGTATATTTACAATCTCTCAGTATTTCTGAGAAAACTAAAAAAAGATCAAATTCATTTTTGCCTAGATAATTGCATTTGTGGCACTTTATTTCTTCCTAAATTATGAATATAAACTAATCAAAGTTGGTATTTTAAATGGTGCAATTCTCTTGCTTCGTTTAAGCCTATTTTCAAGTATCGGTGATGCTCACATCTGGAGGTATAAAGCTTTAAATAGGGTACCCTCTAAATGGGCAAGGATTGGCAAAAGGGTTAAATGTATATAATAAGCAATATGTATAATAATAATAATAATAATAATAATCATCATCATCATCATCATCATCATCACTTCACTGCCTGAAACCTACCAGGAAACCAAGCAAAATGAAACACTGGGGTTTCTGGGTTAATTCCTCAATTTCCGGAATTTACAAAATAACAGGATCAGTCAATATTATTGAGAAAAAAATGTTTTCAGGTCTTTGGGGCATCTGAAAATATGCACTGTTTTATGTCCCATTATCACACTTGTTTTGTTCTCTTTCACTCCTCTTTGCTTTTCCCCTGATCTCATAATGTCAATATCCTCTTGCATGACCTGCACACCTATGGGGTGTGGGTGGGTTATTTATTGCAGTTATATGGTAGTAAAAACACATCCCATTGTGTTCTCCTTTCCTCATTTCAATAAGAGTGATGCTTTAAGACCTATCTCACATTTTAATTAATTGACATACAAAGGAGACTTAATTTAATTATGCAAACCTCTCCTGGGAGAGGTGGTTTCCTTGGAAACCACAAGAAGTTGGTTTGAGACACGTTTACATTGCGGAGAGCAACAGAAGAAAGAGATAAACACTGACACATACAATCCGTTGGGACAGTATACATCCAATCAGTTAAAAATGAAGAGCTCCTAGTCTTTCCAAGACATCCCACATACCATATTGTGATGGATCAGCACATTTGGTCTGCATGTTTTCCCAATGTATGTGCACAAATCAAAATAAATATTGTGATTAAAATATCTGCCAGCAGCCATACCTCCATGCACTCCGCTCCTGCCAAATGGCTGAAGCTAAGCAGGTGTGGGCTTGGTTAGTACTTGGATGGGAGACCACCAGGGAATACTGAGTTGCTGCTGGAAGTGGTGTTGGGTGGGCCAGCAGGGGGAAATCTTCCCTCTGGTACAAATAAACCCCAATGCCCCAGTGCAGTGACGGGGACACTGTGCTGTAGGAGATGCCATCTTTCGGATGAGACGTTAAACCGAGGTCCTGACTCTCTGTGGTCACTAAAGATCCCATGACACTTATCGCTAAGAGTAGGGGGTTCCCCGGTGTCCTGGCCAAATCCCAGATCTGTCTCTCGCAAACTTGCCACTAAAAATCATCCCCAGACTTAATTGGCAAAATAAATGTTCTCTCCCTCTTCACCTTCGCTAATGTGTGGTGAGCGTTCTGGCGCAAATTGGCTGCCGTGCATCACCCAGGTGGGTGCTACACATTGGTGGTGGGTGAGGTGAGTTCCCCTTCACTGTAAAGCACTTTGATCATTTGGAAAAGTGCTATATAAATGTAATTAATAATAATCTCTTTAACCTTAAATGAATGTATTCTGGACAAACATCTTCATGTGATATATTCTACTGACATTGTGTGACTTTTAAATTCACATTTTCCAACATTCCATCAATGATAAGAGTAGGACCCTGAAGTTACCTTGGTTTGTTAACCTTTTACTGAAAACTGCCTTTTTCAACTGGTGGTTTCACTGTTAACTATATAAATGTGATGCTGTGTTTACAGTACACTTGCCTGCATGTGTGTATAAATTGAACTGTTATGTTTGTTCTAGAAGTTTCTGCATGAGCCCACTAACACTTGCAATGAGCTGTTGTGACCCTTTTCTCTGTTTTTTATTGTCAGGCTTCTAATTTCGCCATTTCACTGGTTCTGAGCTGTAGGGAACTTCAAAGGCCTAGACTAGATCAGCCTAGATATAAGCCACAGAGTGCAGGCCCCAAGGGGAGTGGGAGTGATTAGCAATTTAATGGTGAAATGTGTGTGTGTGAGTGTGTGTGTGTGTGTGTGTGTGTTTGTGTGTCACTAGAGGGCCAGAAGTGGTTTTAACAGTCCCCTGCAAAGGCTTACTCTTGATACCCTTTGATTCCATATCCAGTTAAATCCAAAAGTTATGGGACAGTGGCACAACCTTTGTTGTTGTGGCTCTGTACTCATCCATATCAGCTAATCTGTGTCAGAATTACAACTCTTTTTTACAATGTTCCATTATTTTAGGGGAGCAAAGGTAATTGGACAAATTCACTTAATTTGAAATAAAGTCATCATATTTTGTACTTGGATATAACCCGCAGACATCACCAGACACCTCCCTGGTGATACTCTGCCAGGCCTGTACTGCATCTTCAGTTCCTGTTTGTTTCTACGACGTTTTGCCTTCAGTCTTGTCTGCAGAAAGTGAAACACATGTTCAACTGGTTTCAGGATGGGTGATTGACTTCAATTGAGAACATTGCAGTTTTTGGCCCTGAAAAACTAGTTTGCTTTATGTTTGGTATGTGTGTTAGTGTTTGGGGTCATTGTCTTGCTGCAAGGTGAAGTGCTGTCCAACAAGTTTTGAATCAATTGGTTGTATATCAGCAGATAGGATATTACTGTACACTTCCCCCCCCCTCCCCTCCCCCCCAACCCACATACCTGTGAGGCAAGGTAGAGGTAGCGTCTAGGCTTGGGCATGTATGGCTGCCACTGAAACTGTGGTGTGACTATTGACAGCAGCAGGATAAATTCCCTATCTGCTCGCATTCAACCAAATGTCTCAGAACCCATTGGATGGCATTCGTGTAGCAGAACAATGACCCAAAACATACTCATACTGCTAAAGCAACCAAGGAGCTTTTCAGGGCAGAAAGTGGAATTTTCTTGACTCATTTTGAATTACACTTGCTCCCCTAAAATGGAGGGACTATGTTTAAAAACAGCTGTAATTCCTATACAGATCACCTGATATGGCTGTAAATATCCTCAGGTTAAAGCTGGCAGTCTGGACTTCAACCTTATACTCATTGTTTTATTTGAAATGCAATGTGCCACTGTTCCAGCACCTTTGCATTTATCTGTATAAACGTTTTTTAAAATTCATATCTGATGAAAAACACGTTTTCAACATGCAAAAATTCCAAGTTACTCACACATACAAAACACTGTCTGTAAGTCATTCATTCAAATCTAGGCCTGCCATTAAAAGTATTGATATCAAAATTGTGTCAAGTTACATGCATCAATATTGCCTATCTTAGCTCAGACAAATTAAACACGCTGTTTTACAAAGCAATGCTACCTAATGTTTCCTAAATTATTTCAAGGAGCTTGGCCCTGTGTGTACTAACATACAGTTCATTAATGTGGCAAACATATGTGTGGATAGGTTTGTAAGATTCTATATTTATGTAATAGGCCTCAATATGTGTAATTTTTCTATCTGGGTAGTGTGAATGATTGTATGTTTCTTGGTATAAATGTGTATTAATAAATGTGAATGTTACATGCTGCTAGGGAAATGTCGGGATAATTAAGTATTCCATGTATGTGTGTGTGTATGTATGTATAATCAGTATTTATTTCAAGTAGCAAATATATAAGGCTTTGTACATTTTAGTATGTTTTTCATCAGATATCATGCATTTTTGTATGTAATGGGACTTTTATTGTGTAAACTTTTATTATTGTCAATGTAATTGTTCCCTCTATATAATGGTCGCATGGTGTTTAAGTACTTTTATTTTTGTCAATATAATTATGCCCTTTTTCCTATATAATAGATACAGTCTATAAGGTTTATACCTGTTTACTTCTGACACTAATCATCATGGGTATATGATTATACTTTTACCTTTGACAATTTATTCATGACTTCTACCCCCCCCCATTTACTGGATACAAGGTATTATGGTTTATTTACTTTAGTTTAGATAATCGCTAATCATGTTCTCTCTCTTTGTTTTCGGTGTGCGATTATGTGTGCTGATTGAGGAACTGGGTGTGTAGCTACTCTGCAAACGGGCTGACTGCACATTAACCAATGAGCAACAGATCTGCAACAATGTCGCTCCTTTAAAAACGTGCATGTCAGATGCGTTTCTTCTCTTCTTTCTTCCACCGGTGAAGCTGTGCGAATTGGGACACGCAACGTGGCGGCCTGTGTTTCTATCAATACTGTTTTACTTTGTTAATGTTTTAATATTAACAATCATGTTGATGCAGTCAGAATTTCTTGTCCGGTCGTATTTTTAGAAGATGGTATTTGAGTAGATCGCTATTATAGGCGTGCGTGTGTGTTCCCAGCTCGCACAGATTTTGTGGCACCACCGATTATTTGTTTGTTGTTGTCTCTTGCATTCTCCCTCCCCGTGCACTTGATAATTAGAATCCCAGCTTTGTCCGCTATATTATAACATCATTGTTCGAAGAGGGGGGAGGGCTGTACTCATTGTATTTTACTCTTATACTTTTCTTGTTTCTTTAAAATCTTGTATGGTAATTATAGGTATATATACAGATCTATGACCAGGGCCCTGATGATGGTATATTTAAGCAGACCGGCTACTGTTGGATAGTCACGTGTGTATTAGTTTGCCGTGAACCCCACTGCTTTTGCATTCTTACTATTGTATTACTATTGTGTATTTACATTACTGGATTTTATTGTGCAGTGCCTTCGAGTGTTGTGTATTTAAATTATTGTGTATTTAATTTATTCTGTTTCTGACTATTGGAGTAGCTGTTCTGCCTATTTATTTTATTTTGTAACAGTGGCCATGGTCTTATCTGTCTTTTAAAAGAAAACAAAGAAAATATATTTCAAATAAATTGGCTATTGTTTGGTCTACACTTTGGTTACTGAGGTCCCATTCCAGATTTTCTGTTTGATTTTACTTACCTTAGCACTCATTACATGTACTCCGTTTGTTATGAGTTAGTGATAATAGTAACTCATATAAATGTAGGCTGAGAGACATACATACACATACATGCATGCAAACACACATTCTAGCCGAAAGAAACACATACGGGTTGAAGCATTTTTCCTTTACCGTGTATGAGAAATAAATGAAAGTGCATTTCATATTTTTAAAAGTAAGCGTTTTCAATGGGCTATTGTACATGACAAACCTACTAATTGTTTGTATGTCGGTAGAGGAAATATAGGGATAGGATACACATGGCGTTGCAATGTATAGCCACGCCTAGGTAAAAAGTATTGAACAGTAAAAACAGCAGAGCGGTGTATTTGATATTTTCTATTTTTAAGGAAATGGATATACATACTGTGAAGAAGTCTTTATCTTGCGACTGATTAACATTACCTACCAGTAGCAATGCTGATTATTGAGTTTAATTTGACAGCCATCTGTACTGTTATACACACTGTCTGTCCTCTGGTTAGCAAGGTGGCTAACGTTAAACTCGGCCATATTCAGGAGAAACAATGCTTGTAGTATCTACTGCATATCTGGCAGCAGCATGGTAGTTTGAGGCTCATTTGATACCTTGGACCTTTGATGACTTACAGCCATTTAGTCAACAAATGTCTTCCATACTGTATCGGCATAATTTACAGCTGAATCTAGTCCCACCCACCAATTCCCATACAGATACATTCAAATGTAAAGAGTTTCTGTATCACTTGTAGGACAACCTGAAAATAAGATATCCAGACTCTGATGATGTTGATAGGTCACAGACATCAGGAAGTCGTGGCATGCAAATGACATGCAACCACATACAAAACATGACTCTTTTATTTAACATTATGTTAATTTTTCTACTGTATAAGTGAATTTTCCTGTTTCTAGCTTTTCCCCAAACAGTTCACTGCAGCAAAAGTAAACAAGCAAATGGTGGCACAGGAGGTCGTCTGGTCTCCCCCACCTCGGTCCAGCCCCTCTTTCGTCATTGCCTCCACTCTGCCCATGTGTCGTCACCTCCTGCTCCCCATCACTGCCACCCGGCCCCACCCATCATCTGAGCCACATCATAAACCCTATAAAACTGACTGACATGTTGGTCACCAGTCGGCACCCTGAGCCGACCAGAGGAGGATGGGTTTCCCCCTTGAGCCTGGTTCCTTCCGAGGTTTCTTCCCATCTGCCACAGGGAGTTTTTCCTTGCGACTGTTGCCTTAGGCTTGCTCCTGTGGGGGTTTAGGCCAGGGTTGTCTGTAAAGCGTATTGTGACAACTGCTGTAAAATACGCTATACAAATAAATTTGATGATTCATTCTTGCTAATTTTCTGACCAATTATTTGTTGTTAACCATTAAAATCTTAATATTTTGCCATTTTGGGCTTGGCCCATTTTTTTTTAGAAACACAAGGCAAGCACCCAAGCACTCATGCATCAGCATTCCTGTTACCCGATCCAGAACTGTGCTGTGTGTTTCTTTTAGACCCTCTGCCTGTGGCCATTCATTGGTTGAGAGCCAAGTTCACAACTGTAGATGTGCATACGATAGAAGCAGCCCCAACTTAATATTTTAACCCTATGATGATAATGACAATGATAATATATTTATTAATTAAATTAGTTAAATTATAATCTTGTATCACCCACAGACCTGGGTCAAATAAATATTTAAAGTATTTTAATTACTTTAAAATACTTATTTGGACATTATTTACATTTACAAATGCTTAAGTATTAGTATTAAAATTACTAAATGTATTTGAAAATACATTTAAGGAACATTTGCATGTATTTGCAATTACTTTAAAATATGTCTAGAAAACATTTAAAATACTTCATTTTCAAATACAAAGTGTTTGACTTAATGGAATTATTAAAAAATACTTCCACAAAATAAGGCCAGTGGTGCAACATGCGCCGTTGTACGAAGCTGTTGAAAGACTTGAAAAACACTGGATATACGATAACCAGCTTTGAATGTTGAGCATTCTGTCTAATTAGAGGACAGTATTTTGATGAGAATTTCTTCAAGTGACTGCTGACGGCCCTTGTCCAATCATACCGATTTCTATTGTTAATTAGTAGTGAATATCCATGGCTGAATTATATTTTATCAGTGTCTAACCTTACTAAATGTAAAAGATGGAACTGCACATATGGCTGTTGAATTCTCTGACAATATAAAACGGAAATACAGTAAAAGGCCATAACTTTAAAAAGATTGCATGTGTACAAATAAACTGACAAGTAGCTTATCAAGAAGTCGGAGTTTGCCATTCCCCCCCATGAAAGACATGTACAGGCATTACTGTCTGTTAGAGGCAGCGCACGGGTTGTTTAAAATTGCCAACGTAGGCTACCTTGCCCATAATGCAAATTCAACCCATAGTCCCTAGTAGTTCCTCTGGAGTGCCCTCAGTATTGTAGGATATGCAGGGAGTAGATTTTGGCCTTTGGATTTTGGCCTCTGTTCAGACCTGTACTTTGTATCCAGATATATTCAGATTGTGTCTAGATTCAGCCGAGACAGATGTCAGTTCACACCTGGCATCAGAATGCATCTCCACATGCGTCTCGAGTGACCACTTGTGATCGGATCTCACTTCCCCGCTCAATATGCAAATAAACACGTACATCATGTCCGTTTGCAAAGACCAAATGCATTGTTGTTTTTAAACGGTGGGAGGGAAAATCTAAACAAATTGCCCAAGATGTTTGACGTTCTTGTAATATGTCTCTATGCGCTTTTCAAAATTTTCAAACGTCATGGACAAAGCCAGCTTACGCGATTTGAGAATCAACCAAAATGATAGTTCTATCCACTTCTGTTTTGCTCCAGAAAACTATGTCAGATAGGTCTATCAGCAAACGTATGGCTTAGCTATGCCCAGAAGTCCTCAATAATAATAGTATTTTCCAGGAAATTATGAAAAATTGTTGACAACGTTTCTTAGGTGCAGCGTATTTTACTGCTACCACAGAGGGAATGCGTAATTGAATGCGATGATAAGAACATTTTCAGTTGCGCTGACCTATAAAACGTTATTCCAAAAGAAAAACTAGACATTTTATACATCGTTAGGAAGCTTATACTCTCACCTACTGAATAAATGAATTGTCAATCAAGCCAGACTGTACTAAAAAGGGTGACAATGCCGTAAACAACATGTGTGGTATTACACACAGCTATTTTGGAAGGTACGCAGGCATCACAAATGCCTGTATATTTCACAAACAGATTGTCCAAGACAATATATGACTGCTCAGTCTCAAAAGGGACATCTCTATGCGTAAAACCAATGGTAAGGTTGTATATTTATTCAATATTTAGATATTGACTGTAGAATGACATGGTATCATTTTAAAAAACTTTGTCTCGTTTATTTCGTTATTCAGTGTGGCTTCTTCTTGTTGTTTCGCACTTTAATATGACGCCATTGGCGGGCGAATGAGTATGTACTTCCGCTTACGCAGAGGATGTCAGTTGAGTAGGCAGTCCTTCAGTGTAGCCCAGGACACATTTGTGTACACACCACGGTGGCTCTGAAGTGCAAAACACAAAAACAAAAAGAAAACGCAAAAACAAAAACTTTCGGCCCTGAGGTGCAGATGCAACATACAACAACAAAAAGGAGTGGTCCTGAGGTGCAGATGCAACATACAAAAATAAAAACGTGCAGCCCTGGAGTGCAAATACAACATACAAAAACAAAAAGGAGCAACCCTGAGGTGCAGATGCAACATACAAAAACAAAAAGGAGTGGTCCAGAAGTGCAAAACACGAAAAGGTTTTGCACTTCTGGACCACTCCTTTTTGTTTGAATGCAATCTTTAGGTAGGCCAGTCCTTGACATAAATTAGTCTACACCTTAACTCAGCATCACCCAATCAAGGCAAACATCCTCAAGCCATGCTGGGTAAGGTATTTAAGATGGCCACAAGAAAAAGTTTTTTGTGTGTTGCGTTTGGTTTTGGAGCCTGGAAGAAGAAGAGTTTTCCTCTTTTTATTTTGGTGGTGGTTCCTTGGTTGTGTGTTTTTTTGCTGGTTTTATTTTTATCCTGTGGCTCTTAAACTGGGAGTGAGTAACACTTTGGCAAAGTCTGGCTTATCCGTCTCTCTCTCTCTCTTTTCTGGTATTTCTAGATTAGTTGTTTAATGTTTTGTATTATGTCTTCTGTTGTGTAATTTAGATGTTGTGTGCTACGATAAAGAATGTATGATTTCAATTCATTAAACTAATTGACTGCTTCTTATTGAATTCAAGTAGTTAGTCTTGAAACCTGATATAAAACTTGTTTTGACTTGTTGGTTGATTCCACAAGTGCACTGTAGATTGACCTATCAATGAATTCGGCACTTTAATTGATAATTCTCATTTTCAATAATAATTATTAAATTAATTAACATAAAATATATTTTACATGTAGGTAAAGTGAGGAGTTCTAGCACATAATATCGCTTGTGTTCAGTATTCAGAGTGCTGAACATTTTAACAAGGGCATTGACTTTTGGAACCGCTGGATTCAGAAAATAAACATATTCATAATTAATCCTTGCTTGACCCACAGCATTATAACTCCCTTACATCACATTGAAGGCCACTCACAAAGGTTGTACAAAGAACTCTGGGATACCCCCTTCAGTATGAAGCAGGAAGCCTACATTGTTGCTGGCTCAGTCATTTCTGTTGTCTACCACAGAAATATTTCAAAATATTTTAAAAATGTATTTGTATTTTTTTTTTGTGTTTTTAAAAGGCTCTAAATACTATTTGAAAAAAGTATTTGGTTTCCCAGGAAAGTATTCATTGAAGGGAATGTATTTAAAAAATAATAGAAATATGTGACGGGTGCTGGAGAAAAGGTCCGGAAGTCGCAAATCTTGAAATCGCGCTAGGAGGCAAAAAAGGTTTTTTAAATTTTTTTTTACTGTTTTCCTTTTTTTCATATTACGAAAGTTAAAGTGTTGAAGAAGTCACTCAATAGAATAAACAACATTTTTAGGGTCACTAAATACTTATAATTTGTCAGCAAAGTCGGCTTGTTTAGTGATTCTTACAGCCAGGTTTTGGAGGCGTGATGGGGGTGCAGTTTAATTAGCATGTTTGATTTTGTTGGCTATTGTCACTTTGTTTCGGTCAAGCCACCGCCCATAAATAAAGCCGTGTGGTAGTAGCCTATGTTTGTTTACTGTGTGAGGTTTCTAAAATGGCGGACGCTCAATCAGTAGGTGAGAGTATAAGCTTTCTAACGATGTATAACATGTCTAATTTTTCTTTTGGAATAGCGTTTTATAGGTTAGCGTAACCGAACATTTTCTTACCATGGCATTCGCTCTATATGGTAGCATTAAAAGACGTTGCACCTAACGAAACGATGTCAACGATATTTCGTAATTCCTTGGAAAATACCATTATTATTGAGGACTTCTGGGCATAGCTAAGCCATATGTTTTCTGATAGACCTATCTGACATCGTTTTCTGGAGCAAAACAGAAGCGGATATAACTGTCATTGATTTACTGTCTCTGTCTCCATCTACTGAACATAGATAAGATTTCATCATTGCTATGTAAGTATTACTGCTCAAAATATTTCGGTTATTACGTTATTTTAGAAATTGAGTGTCTTTAAATAGGTTAGTGGTATTATGTAATGTGGATATTTCACACTGTAATGTAAGCGTTAGTTAGTAGTGTAATGGTTTTTGTGACGCATACAACAGTGATGAGGAGAGTGTTGAAACATTGCCAAAACGTGATGGACGGCTGAAAAATGTTTTTATATCGTCCCATTCCCATACAAGAAAACATAGGAGTGTACAGAGTATAGAAATAGGCTACATACAAGAGTTAATTATTACACATTTAGGTACTGAGCAGCATTGTGTGACTATATGTTTGCATTATGTTTAAAAATTATATCTATGTTTCATCTTAAACCTTCATAAGGGGCTCATATGCTTTACAATGGACAAAAAGCATTATATTCCTTTTTGGAGAGATTTTGGATTTGTTTCTGGACGCTTAGCTAGTTTAGACCAGTGTTAATAATTTAGACATTGTGGGTAGATTTGGAGATGCTGGGTACACTGCTTAGTTTTTGCTTCATAGATCTTTAGTAGTTCTACATATCCACCCTTAGATTTTATGAACTTGTGGTCAAGAAATTTTTGATCCAGGACATGTATACTTTAACCCGCAATCTCCCAGTATTTCATTGCGAACTAAAAAAGGAGCAAATTCATTTTAGATTTTTTGCCTTGACCATTGTATTTGTGGCACTTTATTTCTTACAAAATTATGAATATAAAGTAATCTAAGCTAGTATTATAAATGGTACAAATGTATTGCTTCATTTAAGACATTTTTCGAGTCTCTGTGGTATTCACATCTGGAGTTATAAAGCTTTAAATAGGGGAGCCCCTAAATGGGCAAGGATTTACAGGTACTCTAGTGGGAGAGTGGTTGGGGTGGAGTTAGCTAGCTATTGTTCCCACCCATTATCTCCCTGTGAGAAGTGTGAAAAGTTCAAGATCTTTCAAGGGGATTTTCTCTGCTACTTGATTTTAGGAGTACCAACATTCAAATAAGCATATCTTCTTCAACTATTTTCAGATTTCAATGACACATCATTTGAAATCTTATAATCTGCACTTTCTTAATATGTAAAAAACGGGAAAATGACCTTGCCCTACTTGCGGACCAAAACACCAGCACCTGTCACATATTTGGTTTTCCATTAAAATTTAAATAAATCAAATACAAAATATTTCATGTGTAAATGTATTTGAATATACTTCAAACATGTATTTAACTACATTTTCAAATACAAAGACAAATATGTATTTGTATTTGACCCAGGTCTGATCAGCTCCTTTGTAAACTTGCATTGGCTGCACTATCCTGAACGTGCTGAAGACAAAAATTAAACTAGGGTATAAATGTTATAAAATGTTAAGAAACCTTGGCCCTAATGTCTCAGATTCTTGTTACTGCCTAGCCAATTAATGTGGCTCTTTAACACTTGGATGGTTAGCGGGGTCAAGGTTTAAAGCTGCTGTTGTGGGAGAATTACTCCTGAAATGGTAGGGTGATAAACACAAACGGGATTGTCAGGTGCAGTTCATGGGTGCTCCTATGGGTTACAGAGCATTTACGTACATTGGGCCTACACATAGGGCAATGCTGCAATGGTTGACGAAGAAGGGAACTGGAATGTATACCGCCGGGCTGCAATGTGTTGCCAGCTGCAGTGTTTACATTGATGTTCTTCACTTCTGTACATCACGCTGGATAAGCATATTCCAAGCAATTGTGATGTACTGTAATGTAAATGTGGTGTGATACTGAGTCACAAAAGCCTTTCACCATTTACTACTCTGGTGCAATAAGAAACTTCACAGACAGTGTCCTACTTTAGTGATAGGACATCAAGGTTTAATGAACCCAAAAACGGGATTAATGAAAATAAATTATGTTTGCATTTATTTGTCAAAATCATAGTTAATAACAAATGTGTATTGAATCGTGGAGAGCAAACAGTCAAGTTCATTTTGGATAAGTAATTGGTTGACAGCTCTTTACAGCTCTAGTCATTATGTGGGTTCATGAAACCTCATCACCCATCTCTACAGTATAACCTCTTTTCCAAAATACTAACAGGTGGAACAGTAAATATGATATTGAGTGACATTGGCTCTCAACCAATGAATGGCCACAGGCAGAGGGTCTAAAAGAAACACACAGCACAGTTCTGGATTGGGTAACAGGAATGCTGATGCAGGAGTGCTTGGGTGCTTGCCTTGTGTTTCTAAGGTCCCATACCTGGAAAGTCTTTGCTCTTAAAGAACATAGAACCTTAACTCATTGAATGAGGAAATTGTGTTGACAATTAGATTTCAGAAAAAAGTACAGTCAGCCTGCTGCAACAACAAAAATGAAGAAATAAAAAGATTTCCCCTTGTTGTTGAAGATTGTCAGTATTGTATGGGAAAATGCACAGTAGTCAAGCAATAACATTTCTCAGCTTCAAACTGTTCTCTCAAAAGAGCTCAGTCACATTGTAGATTATGGCTTGTAAGCCACAGAGGAAGGGGACCCCAAACTGATACCTGGTTCCCTGTGGACAAGTGAAGCCCTCAGCTACAGGAGGGAGCAGATTGCTTTCCCTTAAGATAATAAATAACGGAGAGGTTATTGCCTGAAATTTATCTTTTGATTACTTTTATGTGTGAACAGTAACATGGCCATTGCAAGTGTTTATGGATGTTCTCTCTCCACCAGGACAAACGCCTCAGGTGCAGTGGCTCTGTTACCCGGGTGAAAAGAAAAAGGGGTGGGAGCAAAAAATGGAAGAAATTCATTTCATCTTGTTGAATCCTTGAAAGATTACAAGACACTTCACTGTTTTAATTAAGCTAGCAGATAGGCCTATTGTTTGACAGTGTTAATGCAGGTTTTTTTCACTGCTCCATTTTAAATTATCTCCTTATTTTTTTACTGGCACTTCACAGATGACCATAAAAATCTTAAAAGGCTTGTTTTGAATTTCATAGGTGCCATGGAATCCTGCAAGGTGAGTCCAGGAATTTACAAGGAGTAGGGGGTGCATCAGTTCTGGGATACTCTTCCACTTAAAGGTAGCTAATTAATCGGACATGGCGAAAGGTCCCCCCGATGGGAGGCCATATGCAAGGCAAAGGAGGAGAGAACCAGCTTTCATTGCTGCATTTGCTTAAAAACTTTTGTGGATGCAATAAATTAATTTGCTCAGAACAAAAGGAAATAAAACAATAAAAAGAGCCATTATACAGAGCCGGTACATACACAGTAAACTATAAAAGAAATAAAAAAATGTAATCAAATCAGACATCTACAAATGCAAATTTGCAATATACTTGCTTGCATGTTTGTCAGTTCTGATACAGATGAATCTGACTAATCCCAAAGGTGAATATCGCAGAAATACATACCACTACTCTTGTAGTGCATTAACCCTTTTGTTGCAGTTGCCCAAGTGGCTTCAGTCTGATCCACATGGTTACACAAGTACATGCTGACACATAGCCCCTGAGACAAGTACACTGACAGTTCCAGAGAGAGAATGGTTTTTTTAGCTGATTTGTTAATGAAAGAGGGATGCTTTATTTTCAAGAGCTGGTATGTGTCCATTCAACTCACATCTTTTTCTAAAAAAAAAGCATTGCTTTTACTTTTCACAGCATTCTAGTGAATAAATGGATTCACCTCTACAGTTATCACCCTCCCTCCCTCCCTCCCTCTCAAAAAATTCAAAAAATGCTTTATCTGCATGGCTTATGTTGCCAAACCACTGAAACTAATGTATACAATTGAAAGCAAAAACACGTATCAAGACATGCAGTGTACAGACAAAAATATTAAGCCTATCCAAATATGCTAATTAGTTGTCCTGGGGCTGGCAAATATTAGTTGTGTTTAGTATTTACTTCAGTTAGTCCTAGTACCAGTTGACTGAGGGGTCTCTTCTTTATATTCACCTCTTTGCATTTCAGGACTTGGTAACGATTGCAGTGGGGGTCACTCATTTTTAAAAGTTTAAAAATTTGATGGCTCTTTTCTGAATATCAGTTAGTAGTGGGTATTGGCCTAATTCTGCCCTTCATGCATTATTTTTATTTTATTTTTGTTTTGAGGGTATTTTTTATTTTTATTTTTTGTTTTCTTTTGGAGGGTGATTTTTTACGTGCGTGGGTTTTTTTGGGGTTTTTTGTTGTTCTCTCTCTCTCTCTCTCTCTCTCTTTCTCTCTCCCTCTCCCTCTCCCTCTCACACACACACATTCTAACGATTTAATTGGACCGGAGAAATGCCCTCCTTGTAAATGAAAAATACTAAAAAATGCTATTCTTGCTAAGCAGCTGTTCAGCCTCACTGACATAAAGCATGTTTACTGCTCTAGTTTACCTTGAATGTCAGGGGAATTCTGTCACTTTGTTCCTGCATGCACATGTTCCATTAATGCCTACCTCAATAAAGACTTCTGTCACTGCTCCATCTTTTCATCTTACTTCCATCTCCTTGCTGCTGCTCTCTCCCCTTCCTGATAAGGCACTCTTGACAATGTATGCTGTAAATGCACTTGTGCTCTGTGCAGCGGAAAAACAAAATGGGTCTCTGCTGTGAGCCAGCAAGGCCGACATGCCTCACCACCACCTTCAAAGCCAAACCAGGCCGTTCAGAAGGGATTTTAATCAAGCTGGGAGCTAAGCCCTGAGATTATGGGCTAGGTGTAAAAGGAAATGCATGCGGCAGATCCTGCCAAAGACACTAAGTGCTGTGGATAGGTCACTGAGAGAGAGAGAACAAGAAAGATGTTATATCTCTGGGGCTATGTATTTTTGCCCATTTTTCTTCCTTCGCTAGCCTAAATGTCACTACCGTATTCTGTTGCATATTAGAGGTGCTGCTGTCATAACATTCAGCCTAGCCTGTAAAGATATGTTTTTCAACTCCACATTTTTGCCCTAGCTTAGGGGAAAACTAAGCATTAGGGTCTTTCTCTGAATACACCTGCAGCCCTTTCCAGGACAAATGCTAATGTACAATCATCAGATTGACAAAATGAAAATGATTCACTACATGTATTACTTATGTGTTGTAAATGCAATAGTAGCTGAACAAAAATCTATTAAACTAACCATATTCCCCTATTTACATAAAATAAATTGTAATGCAGAATGGCATATTATTAATTGTATTTTACAACAGTCTTCCTTTTTATATCTGTTGCCCATAATAACAGCTTTGTTGTAAAGAGTTTCAAAATTTCTAAAAAACAAACAAAAACAAAGGTAGTCTTTTGTGTGGTATCCGGACCATACAGAAATATTGGAAAGTATTTTATTCTCTCCTGTTTTAATTAAATCCATACACTGTGATTTGGGGGATCTCAAGCAGTGGCTCACATTGCAATAGGGTCTAGGAACAAGACGTTGCAGGGGAAACCACTCGTGCAAGATGAGAACCCCTGTTGCAGCCTCACTGAATATTACAAGGGGAGTTCCTTCTCTTTCCACGAAACATATTAGTTTTCTACAGAACATATGAGGCGTGTGCACACTACCAAAGCCAGTCTCCATTTAATTGTTTTCCTTTAAAAAAGAACTTCTGTTATTAAATGCCCAGAATAATGTCATAGCAAGTGCCTGACCTGTTGGGACCCAGGTTTTGTGTTGTGAAAGGGCCACCCACCAAAGTGCGGAGAAATGCAAACGTAGCAGTCCCAGAATACAAATGGCCCTGAATGAGAGCATTGGGGCAAGCACCAGACAACACCAGTTCCCCATGGAGGACTAATTACACGGAGCTTACTGGACAGAGCAGGAACATAGTAGGAGGGAGAAAAGAAAACATATTAAATAAAATAAATGTATATATATATATGATCAAAAATGGAAAAAAAAAAATTCTTTGTAACACATTAATCAGTCAATCAGTCTAAATTCCAGTTTCTATATAAAATTTAAGATGGCCTATTCTTAACAACTGAGGCTCTGGGTTTTGAAAACAGAGAATTATCTGATGACACCTTAAATTCCACAGTGGGAAAGAGCAGACCATCAGCACTGCTGCTAGCTCCGATACGTATCTGGTCCTCCCATTAGTACAGATGCATTACCATGTACTCAGTCACGAACACGCATGTACAGTACATAGAACATTTTACATGGAATCACTTTATTTTCTATGACCTGTGTGCTTGTGTGGGTGAGTGCGTGCATGAGTGTGCGAGTGAGTGCATGTCTAAAATTAGTGTCATTTTAGTAAACGATTACAGCAGAAGTTCAGGCGTAGGGCAGGAAGGAAAAAAAGAAAACCAAAATAGATTTGGGAACCATGAAGGAGAGGGGTTAAAGAACTCGGCACCTGAATTCACCAGTCAACGAGGATCATTTTATTTAATTTGTAGTTGATCTCAGAGGCAGGGATTGCACCCTGCGGCAAGGTTAAACTGGATTTCTCCCTTAAAAATCCAGCTGTTTTACTAACTTTAATTTCATGAGTTAACTCGCTACTTGTTTCCATTAAAATGTTAAAAACTGCAATCTACGTTTACGTTTACTTGTAATTACACACATACAAATAAAAATTAAATGCAAATTTCAGAGATTAAACTATGAAGGCGAAGCTATTTCCTGGAGCAATTAATCTTTGTACAGTGTTTATATAATAAGGTAATTTGATTACTCGCTATTATACATGCTGCAAAGCTCATGGATGCTTTTAGTTCTAATGTGGTTCTTACGCCACAGAAGATACAGTTGAGGCGAAAAGTTTACATACACCTAGATTAAAAATATTCAAACCCACACATTTCATGTTACCATGCATTTATTTTGGCAAGTCAATTAGGGCATTTACTTTGTTCACAAGAGAGGTCATTTTAAAACAATTGATTAGAGACAGATTTATTTCCATCTTTAATTCACTATATCAGAATTCCAGTAGGTCAAAAGTTTACATACACCAAGTTGACTGACTCTTTACACAGTTTGGAAGATTCCATAAATTGATATAATGACTTTTTAGAACGTTCTGATCGGCTAATTGTCATAATTATGAGTAAATTGGCAGTTAATTGGCACCTGTAGCTGTATTTAAGGACTTGCCTTTAGAGACACTGCCCTTTTGCCCTTGATACCATGAGAAAGTCCAAGCAACTCAGCCAAGACCTCATAAGAAAAACTGTGGACGTCCACAATTCTGGTTCCTCCTTAGGAGCAATTTCCAAACAACTGAAGGTACCACAAGCATCTGTACAAACAATTGTATGCAAATATAAAAAAAACTTGGGACCACACAGACACTGGAGGGGGCACAAATTAACACCAAGGGCTGAATGAACTGTGGTCCGAAAGGTTCAACTAAACCACAAACAACAACAAATGAACTGGTGAAGGAGTTGGGGGCATCAGGTAACAAAGTATCTACATCCACCATTAAGAGAATCCTACATCGCCATGACCTGAAAGGCTGTTGCGGAATGAAGAAGCCCCTACCCCAAGACCGGCATAAAAAAAGGCAGAATGAAGTTTGCAGATGATCACCAGGATGAAGACCTAGCCTTTTGGAGGAGTGTTCTCTGGTCAGATGAAACTAAAATTGAACTGTTTGGCCATAATTATCAGTGCTATGTATGGAGGAAAAAGGGTGAGGCTTTTAATTTGAGGAACACCATCCCAACTGTGAAGCATGGGGGTGGCAGCATCATGTTGTGGGGGTGTTTTGCTGGAAAAGGGACTGGTGCACTTCAGACAATTGATGGCATCATGAGAAAGGAGGATTATCTAGAAATACTGAAGCAACACCTCAAGACATCAGGTAGAAAGTTAAAACTTAGTCGCGACTGGGTCTTCCAGCAGAACAATGATCCTAAGCATACCTCCGAAGTTGTAAAAAATGGCTTAAAGACAAGAAAGTTAAGTATTGGAGTGGCTATCACAAGGCCCTGACCTCAAACCCATCAAGAATTTGTGGACTTAACTGAAAAAGCATGTCTGAGCAAGGCGGCCCACAAACCTGACTGAGTTACGCCAGTTCTGTCAGAAGGAATGGGCAAAAATTCTGGCAAAGTATTGTGAGAAGCTTGTGGAAGGCTACCCCAAGCGTTTGATTCATTCAAGTTAAGCCATTACAAGACAATGCCACCAAATACTAACAAATTGTAAACTTCTGATCCACTGAAAATCTGATATAGTACATAAAACCTGAAATAAATCTGTCTCTTAGCCATTGTTTTGAAATGACCTTTTATGGAAATAAAGTAGATACCCTAATTGACTTAACAGAAGTAATGTATGGTAACATGAAATGTGTGATGTTCTGAAAAATTTAGTTTGAATGTCTTTAGTCTAGTTGTATGTAAACTTCTGGCCTCAACTGTACAGTGGGAAACAGTTGGAATATATAGGCGGGTGATGAATTAAAGGAAAAACCTGAATAAATGAGTGGAGAAACATAACAAATGCAGATGTTTCCATACAGGTGCACTGCATGATACAATTAAGCAATTAACATCCTAGCAAGCTCTGTGGCATGTATAAAAATGCTGAGCTTGATTACTGTAACATTTGTACAGTCAGGTTGCACCAATTTGCTTAAATCTTTTCACTGGCTGCCTGTCTAATTCAGAATTGACTATAAGATTTTGCTGTTAACGTATAAGGCTCTAAATGGTTTGGCTCCTGACTATCTTGCTGAGTTACTTATTCCTTACTCTCCTCCAAGGTTACTTTGTTCACAAGATGCTTGTTATGTGAAAATTCCATGTCTTTGTAAAATTACAATTAGTGGTAGAACCTTCTCTCATAGAGCTCCTGTCTTATTGAACAATATCCCTACGTATGTGCGGGCATCAGACACATACTCTGTCTTTAAGTGTAGGCTTAAAACTTACCTCTTTAGTCAGTCCTATAGTTAGCCATTCCAATAGTCCTATAATCCTATCAAATAGTCGTGTATGATCATGGAGTCTATGAAATTAAACACAGATGTCTGGGCTTGGTAGGGACCTTAGCATTAAGTATCAAGCTTGCATAAATGCAAAGGACACACTAGTTAGCATTGCATCAAGTGTCAAGCTGGCCCTTAGAGTTGACACACTGGGTAGCTTAGTATCAAGTGTCTAGCTGACATTAACCCTGTCTTCTCTGTCTCTCTTTCCATGGAGTTCCCACCCCTTACCTCGCTCTGAGTCCAAAGACCGCTCCAACCTGTTTCCTCGGCCTGAATCCGTGGGATCGCTCCAGCCCTGTCCTTCTCTCCATGGTCATAGACTGCTTCAGCCCTTGATGCTGTCTGGAGCTCCAAATCCATCATCTGGCTCCTCTAAACAGCTCTATTCTAACTATACCATTTTGTCTTCTATTATTCCTGTTAGGTTTCACCTCAGCTGTAACCTGCTCAACCCATTTTATTTGCTGTCTACTACTTTACACCAGTCTGGCTAGTGGAGGATGGGCTACCCATCTATAGCAGGGTTCCTCTCTAGATTTTTTTCTCATCGTCATTTGAGGGTTTTATCCCCACTGGGAGTTCTTTTTACCTTTTGTACCTGCTATTTGGGGGTTCAGACCTGATGTTTTCTCTGTTTGCTATTTTTGCTCTATCTCTTGCTTTGATACTCTGTAAAGTGTCCTTGTGACAGTTCTCTGTAAAAAGCGCTATACAAATAACATTTCATTGAATTGAATTGAGTGAGCCAAGTTTACCTTGATTTTGAATTAAGATAGCAAGAGGAAAAAATCTACGTGACTTTAAAAGAGAGTTCATTATTGTGGCATGGATGGCAGGAGCTTCAGTCACAAAAACTGCTCAGCTGGCTAATGTTTCAATAGGAAATGCGACTAAAGTCATGTCTGCATTTAGATCTATCGAAAAGATATCAGTAAATAGGGTCGATAATTGTGGTCGAAAGCACACATTTGAGGACTATGATGCTAGTACATTGGTGCAATATGTAAGGAAAAACAGAAGAGTAACTCTTCCTGGGAATGTATGTCAATGGAGGATGTGATCAGACTGAGTCAACAAGAACAGTCCGTCAACAACTACATAGAGAGGGATACAATAGTAGGGTTGTAGTGCATAAACCCCTTATTACAAAGACAAATGCACATTTGAGTTCAGTGGTGCAAAAACCATAGGCACTGGTCTACAGAGATGTGGCAAAAAGTTATATGGTCAGATGAGTCATCCTTCATCATATTCTCGGCAAGTGGGCATACCCCGAGGAATGGTACAAGCACAGGAACGGCGCAGGCCTGAATGTTTGACCCCTGCAGTGAGGGGGTCTGGTGGCTCTGTTATGCTGTGGAGGGCATTTTCCTGGCATGGTTTGGGTCCCCTTGTCAGTGGTCTCCAACCCTGGTCCTGGAGAGCTACAGGGTCTGCTGGTTTTTGTTTTCACCTTAAAATCAGCACCCAATTGAGACCCAAGACACCAGGTAAGTTGAGTTAACTGTGTAATCAACTGCTCTAATTGATTCATTAAATGCAGAGTCACTATGAAAACCAGCAGACCCTGTAGCTCTCCAGGACCAGGGTTGGAGACCACTGCCTTAGAGGGAAGGGTCACTGAAAATCAATACAAAGTTATTCTGAGTGATCAGCTTTATCCTATGATAAAACATTTCTATCCTGATGGGAGTAGTCTCCACCCACAGGGCACAAGGGGTCACTGAATGGTTTTATGAGTATGAAAATGATGTGAATCATATGCTACGGCCTTCATTTTCACCAGATCTAAACCCAATTGAACACCTATGGGAGATTTTGGACTTGCATGTTAAACATCACCAAATAATCAAAACTCCAAATCTGTTCCATCCTTCCAGTAAAAACTTGTAGAATCTGTGCCAAGGTGCATTGAAGCTTTTCTGGCAGCTTATAGTGGCCCAACACCTTACTAACACACTTTATGTTGGTTTTTTGCTTTGTCACCCATGCATATATGTTTATATACAGTGCCATGGAAAAGTACTTGCCTTCTTACTGATTTCCTTTGTTATTACATATTTGCTGCACTGAATGGTTTCAGGTTTTTAGACAAAATGTTATTCTACTGAGAAAAAAACAAACATTCAGAGACATTGGCTAAACCATACACTTACCAAAATCAACCGTTTGGAACATTATTAAGAAGAAAGCAATTATCACTCTGACAAGTCATTCAAGTCAAAATAAAAAAAATGTTATATGTAATGATCATTATCAGTCAAATAAATGAAAACATTTGAAACTATCTGACGCAGATCTTGAGGTGACAGAGATGACGTCCATAAGCGGGCATAAGTGTAAGAGCTCTCTCCAGAGCTATTGGCAACTGAAACTCAGGGAATGGAGAAGGTGATGCAGCGTCCTCCCCTCGGAGAGCAATATGTGTCCTCCACCTAAACAAATGAGTGGACCTATGCAATGTGATCCCTGTGACGTTGGACAGTTTTTCAGAGATTGGCTGCAGGGAACTACTTTCTTGTAAATTATTCTTGTAATGAATAAAAATAATGAATAATGTTTTAATTGGATTGTGTCTATAATGTCCATATTATCATATTTGATGCCCGTTTTACAAAATCAATATCTCACTCCAGGCCACGGTATTTTTGATTATATCACAGCTAAGGGTGAAGCTGTTCATCGGGCCAAACATCACCTCTTAGTTGTGATATAATCACAATATACCACTGCTGTTCATATATATATATATATATATATATATATATATATATATATATATATATATATATATGAAACCACCCAACAGGAGAATCCTGTTGTCACCAGAGACATTTTACTGGTCTCCTCTAATTCCTCTCCCACAAAGACTGCACTTAATAAAAACCCATCTTAACAACCTCATTTATTTTAAAGAAAATGAACTCACTTTCAGTCCTGATTAATGATTTTAATCTAAATGAATCAAATTAAAAATTGTAAATTATATTTCCAAAACCCACAAAAAGGGGGAAAAAGAATAAAAAATGAACAGTTTTCCATTAACAAGTGAACCTTCAAATATTAAAAAAGTGGGTGTGTGATACTAATGAAATGTGTCTGGATGTGTCAGCTGCTTTCTGAGAGAGAGAGAGTGTAACGGGGAATCAAACCTCTGACCTTTAGGTTACAAGAGCAAATCCTTACCTACTGCCACCGAACACACATCTTGACTGGCTTTATACATTTTCTTTAAATGGGGATATTGATGTTAACCTGTCGAATCCCCGTCTTACTTAATAAACACAGAGATGAACAGAAGCTGGTGTCTGTGTGGGAATATTGCTGAGAGCCAATATTTGAATTTGTTCTGACTGAATCACAATTGGATTTTTTAGCTTCTGATATCACTGCAATTTAGATACAGATGGCAGGAGAACTGGGACAGAGAACCATTGACTTGTTTGTGCTTTTGTTGTAAGAGGGAAAAAGATTTGTTGAGACTTCAAAAGACTTGCTTATGGATATGTAGGTAAAATTACACATGACCAACTTTCTCTTTGGAAATCATAATGCAAATAACACAAATAACATAAACATGTCATTACATAAAATGCTATGAATTTTGCAATGCATATTATACATGGTTGTAGTACTTATCAAGGTAAAATAATTAACATCAACAATGAACACTTTTCAAAAATGAATAAAGGAACATTTTGTCTTCAGCATAAAGCTGAAGACAAAAGCCATAAAGACATCCCACGTACCTGTTTCTCCTCTATACATGTGGTACATAGACACACATTCATTGTGCCGAAGGGCATTGAAAGAAAGGAGGAGCCACTGCAATGGTTTTATGATAATTGAACCAGTTTTACTGGCTGGATTTGGACAGTGCTATTCTTCTGCCCAGAATTCAAGTAAAATAAGCAGGTGTTATCTTCTCACCGGCAGAGCCTCCCTATTGTTGATTCAACAGTACAAGAGGTCTCTTATCAGTGCTAGGGGTGAGTGATTGGCAGGCTGATATGTTTAGACAATGCCTGGTATGTTCAGCAGACTGATGGAGAATTAAACATACACAATGGAATAAATCTTTCTGTGCTTGCACCACACTGCGTTTTGTTTACATGTTTAAAGAAGCTCATTACCTTCTCAAATGGATCTACATCTTCATGTCTCACAGCTTCAAGGCGTGATTTTGTTTCCATTAAATACAGTACTTTACAGTGCCATAAAAAGTATTTGCCCCCTTTCTGATTTCCTCTATTATTGCATATTTGTCACACTGAATGATTTCAGATCTTTTGAGAAAATGTAATATCTGACAAAGAGAAACTGAGTGAACACAAAACACATTTTTAAAATTATTATTTCATTTATTCAATTAAAAAAGTCATGAAACACCCATATCACCCATGTTAAAATGTAATTGCCTGCATATTTACTCAACCAATTAACAACCAATTAAACAAATTTAATTGATAATTAGATTCAGCTGAAAGAATACAGCCAGCCCTGTTGAATTTAAACCTCACTCATATTTAATCTCGTCGTCAGATTGAAATAGTCACCACGAAGTTTATACAAGTACACTATTCCACGATCAAAGGAAACTCCAGAAGTGATGAGAAAAAAAATGTTGAAATATATCAGTCTGTAAAGGCTTACAAAGCCATTTCTAAGGCTCTGGGGACTCCACCAAACCACACTGAGAATGGAGAACACTTGGTACAGTGCTGAATCTTTTAGCTGGCCTGCCAAAATGTCAAGAGAAATATCAATGCTCATCTCACATTTGTAAGAAAAAAAAAACACCTGGATAATCCCGAAACCTTTTGGGGTACAGATGAGGCAAAAGTGGAACTTTTCGCATTACACGATCCCAAAATACCTAGCATAAAGCAAATACAGCATCTCACAGTGAGAACATCAAACCAACAGTCAAACATGGTGGTGGTAGTGTTATGATGTGGGGATGCTTTGCTGCCTCGAGACCTGGACAACTTGCATTTATTGAAGAAACTATGAATTCTGCTCTGTATCATAAAATAAAATAATAAGTATAATATCTGGTCATTTGTGGGCTGAAGTTGAAGCATAACTGGATTATGCAGCAAGGACATGATCCAAAACATGAAAGTAAGCCCACATCTAAATGAATGAACAAAATTTAAGTTTTAGTGTGACCTAGTCAAGTCCTGACTTGAACCCAATAGAGATGCTGTGGCGTTACCTGAAACGAGCAGTTCATGCTTAAAACCAATTTGTCTGAATTAAAGCAGGACCGCAAAGAAGAGTGGGCTAAAATTCCTCCACAGCAATGTGAAAGACAAAGATATCAAATTATAGGAAGCATTTGATTGCAGTTAGTGCTGATAAAGGTAGTGTAACCAGTTATTCAGTTTAAGGGGCAATTACTTTTTCACATAGGTGATATGGATGTGTGATAACTTTCTTCAAATAATCATTTAAAAAATGTTTTGTGTTTACTCAGGTTCCCTTTGAATAATATTACATATTGTGTAAAGATCTGAAACCATCCTGTGTGACAAATGTGCAATCATAAAGGAAATCAGGAAGGGGGCATACACTTTTTCATGACACTGTACTTACACAAACAATCCAGCAAACAACAGCAAACAACTCCTCAGTCTTCATATGTAATATCATCATATCAGAAAGTTTGCTGATGAATCATGGACTGGTGTTGGTGGTGGGCGATGAACTGCAGATTAAAGTTCCCCTGAATGTGAACCATGCTACTGTAAACTGTATTATATTCCAACAAACCTATGTTTACAAACATCAGCCAATACAGAGGAACAAGTAGGAGAGTGCCGGAGAAGGAGAGAAAAGGAAAAAGCGACAGAGGTAGAGAAAGCATGCAGACAGCGCCATGCGATCAAAAGGAGGCGATTTATGCTTTCATTCCGACTGACGGCCGATTAAATTAAAACAGATCAGTGGTGCAGTCTGTGGGCAGGTGGCTGTCGGCTATGGTCGGCCTCAGAGCGATTAAATTGCTGCTGAGATGGAGGGCCTTTCTTTCCTGTAGCCGGGCTTACAGATCAAACAGTGACAAATGAGATGTTACTGCTCTTGTAAAGCAAGGCTACAATCTGTCAAAGTACAACACAATTTGTGACCTAACGTAGCACCCTCTCTTTCTCAGTTTTGACGTTTGAGCATGACCGGTCAGTGGTGTGGGTCAGTCTACCTATGACAACTATGGCTGTTTCCTACCACCCCAATACCCTGAACACTCCCAGCCCCTTCACAAACCTCTAATCCCAAACTGTCATGTCCCATGAATCTGTTGATGGGGAACACTGCAGCCTCCTTATTAACACAAATTGCATTTGCATGTAGCCTTTTTGGCCACACGTTCTTGAAATGACATTCTTTCCTTGAGCTGATTTCTGTAACAGAACATGCTGAATGTGACTGACATGAGGCATGTATTTCAAAAATTGGGAAAGCAATGATTACTTTAGGGGAAATCTGGAAGCTTCAGCCAGGGGAATGCTACTTAGTGAGCTGTATGACTGAATTAACAAGGCTTCTCTCTGCCTCAACAATTCCTCTGCACTAACTGATCTAATTAAACCTGCATCACTCCTGTGCTTCAGAATGGTCACTGCCAGTGCCACATTCACACTGAACGCATTTCATACGTCCCCTCATGCTCTGTTCTGCACGCTATCTTCTGTCAAATCTGATAGGGAACATTGAACACACAGACGGCTAGTGATGGTTGACCATTGTAGAAATAACCACAGCTTGTATTTAACCTGCTTATTAGTAATAAACTGTCAAAACATATGTGGTAATATTTTTTTATCTAAAATTTTTTTATCTGGCCAACTCTATCTCTGGGAATCTCATGAATAGGATTTGCAGCATCTTTGCATGGTCAACTAACGTGGTATTAAAGTGCAGCATCTCTGAAGCTGAAAGATGGTGTTCACGTTTGCATTCCTCTGTGAATCGCATTTGGAATTTTCAAATGTCTTAGGTCAGGCAAGGTGTCATCATCATCTCTGCTCTCCAGGAACAGACTCTGAATGACATAGTGTGAAATGTGTATATTTATGCAAATTTATTATTGGCAGAGTACATTATATTACATTAAAATCGCTTGGCAGATGTTTCTATCCAGAGCAATGTACAGTTGTTAGAACATCAATGTTCTTCTCAGAAAAACATAAATGCAGTATCACCAAGAAGACACAGAGGCCCAATCAATAAGCATACTACTAACCTAACAAACAACAATTTGTATGGTAACTAAAAAAACTACCAGATAGAAATCATCAAAGCCATGGTGCACTCTGAAGAGGGGTTTCTACTGTTCTGAATGCAGGGGAAGCTGATTCCACCGCCTGGAGACTAGAACACACAGTTGACCTGGAAGTGTAGGTACGCGCAAAGGGGAAGTGCCAGACATCCAGAGGTAGCAGAACAGAGGGGTCTGGTAGGTGTGTAGGGTCTGATGATCTTTTGAAAATATACTGGTGCTGTTCCTTTAGCTGCCCAGTTGGCTAGCACCAAGGTTTGAATTTGATATGAGCTGATATAGGTAGCCAGAGGAAGGCGACGAACATGCAACAAGTGAAATAGCCACGTTTGGACCGGTTGTAGATCTGAGGAGCAGCAGCATTTGGGATGAGCTGCAGACGTCTGGTGACAAATGCGGGGAGACCAGCAAGGAGGGACTTGATCCAGGTGGGAGATGATCAGAGCCTGGACTGACAGCAGGGTTGAGTAGGTTGTAAGGAATGGGTTGATTCTCTTAATGCTGTGCAGGAATTATCTGCACATGGGACAGTTTGTTGTTGAGTACCATTCCAGCATTTCTAGCAGATGAAGAGGGTGACACTGCACCATCCAGGATGAATGATAAGTACAGCAGGGGGGGTGGGGGACTTATCTGGGAAGTAGAGCCTCTGAGTTTTGCAATGTGATGTTTTATCTAAGTTCATCTTACATCAATGATTTGTCATTTAGTCTGAGATGCCTTGTAAGCAAGCTGAGTTGCATACCGAGACCAATTCATTGGAGGAGGGAAAGGAGAGAGTTATGTGTCATTAGTGCAGGAATGGGGGACACTTGAAGACAGTAGGGACACATCCAGAGGAGAGGGATAAGTTCACCAAAGGAGAGAATATACACTCACTGGCCTCTTCATTAGGTACACCTGTTCAACTGCAAACTGCACCCGTTAACACAACTATCTAATCAGTCTATCACGTGGCAGCAACTCAATGCATTTAGGCATTAGACATGGTCTAGACAATCTGCCGAAGTTCAAACCAAGCATCAGAATGGGGAAGGAATGTTATTTAAGTGACTTTGAACGGGGCATGGTTGTTGGTGCCAGACGGGCTGGTTTGAGTATTTCAGAAACTGCTGATCTACTGGGATTTGCACGCACAACCATCTCTAGGGTTTACAGAGAATAGTCCGAAAAATAGAAAATATCCAGTGAGCGGCAGTTCTCTGGGTGAAAATGCCTTGTTGATGGCAGAGGTCATTACTGATATAAATGTTACTCACATTGCCAGAGTCCCTTAGAAGCTTTTATAGAAATAGTCTGTAACTGTGGCAGCTGCAGCATCTGATTGTAGCTTGCAGTTGTGAGTGTGTTGTTCACCTTCCGAACATTCCATCAATGTCAATCCATGGAAAATTTCCAGATGTGAAATCGTAAATCTCAAAAATATACATATATTCACTGTAACACAAAAAGCACAGACAACTGGGTGAAGCTAGTTGGTAGGTCTAGTGGAGGAAATAGGTTTTAGGAAATAGAGGAAATAATAAGGAGAATGCTAAATTCACTTTCTCAGTGAACTCACATGCCCACTATAACTTTGTGTAGCACCCCATCTTTGAGCGAATCTCCACTGTATGAATATGATTTAAAAAAAGCCTCTAATTGAGATCTGCTTTTTAAGCCTTTTTATTAGTTCTGTCACAGTGTAAAAACCTTTTTCTCTGATCCGCCATAATTATAAATACATTTTACAGCACAATGATAAGTTGTTCTGAGATATGGCTCACTCCAGGCTGCGCTCACTTTATACATATCAGCACAATCCACGTTATGCATGCCCCCCCTGACAGATACGCAGTTAGATTACATGCTAATGACTTGACCCATTGACACCAATGAGGGCTTATTTGAAAGGTTACAGTCTTGTTTAAGTCCTTCCATAGATTGATTGACTTTAAAGTAAACCTATAGCTGTTCAGATAAGCAAACGCCTGCTATACAAAATACTACCATACTAAAGAGAGGATGAGGTGGTCACATAAGCCAGCCATGTTCTAAATGGATGCTTGTCGGATAGAGTTAAAAATAGCTCCGGACCAAGCTTACAGTTTTAGCTTGAATACGAGTGGAGGCATTATTGATTACAGAAACATTTACATTGACAAATGAACCATACAAATGCGAGTATTGGATATACGGAAAGTGAATGCAATGAAAGTACATTACATATGGACATTTAAAACTTTTTTTCTGAATGATTTATTCAGTGATCTAAGTTACTGTTCTGAAAGCTGAAAGGGTGTACATTTTTTCATTCAAAAGTAAAAGAGACCAAGTAACCGCAGAAAGTTTAAAAAATAAGTTTTATGATGTGGGTTATTGTGTAATAAGTGATTGGGCAATGATGCTCCTTTTATTTTACTGCCATTTATTGCCCTGAGTACTGAAAAGGGAAGGAGTGCAGTTGTCGGCCAGACAGGTGTCTGTTGCAGGCGCTGAGCTCTAATTTACGATGTGATTGTTGCCCATTTTTAACAAAGAGTGGATATTTTCTTAATTCCCATTCTATGGGCGCCAGTGCCCATACTCCCAAGGGGCAAAAGGGAAAGGGTACAATTGTCAAGGTGGCATTGGAAATGGTGTCAGTACATTTTGAATAGGCTCAAAAACTGTGCTTTAATTTATCCCACCTTGGTGTCCACAAATCTTTTGAAAATCAATAACTGGGTCTTATCAGTACAGTTGGTCCTTTCATTGCACATTACATGCAGGAGAGGGGCATCCCTTCAGCTATTTAGGCTGCAAGCTACAATCTTTTCTTCTTTTCAGTGTTTCTGCCCACAGTGCTAACACTGCTGGAGCCTTTTCAATGCAGAGTGGTTTTGGGTTAACTTTGCTTATTTTTCATTGAAATTATTACCTACAATAAATGGTAATTTTACTTTGACAAGTCAAAATGTCCAAATCTGGCCATTTTCATGTTTAACCTTCTCTGGACTGAGGAAGCTAGCCATCAGCTTAACTTACCATGTTCTGCCCTCCCCTTGCCTTGCTAGAAAACAGCTCCCTTTCACTAGAACATACCATCTGTGTTTGCTCTTTTCTTACACCACTTCTCACTGCAGTCCCTATCTGTTATCAACTTTAGTTGTTTCACTGTCTTACCACACCTCAAACAATCCATCATCTCTTCCATGATGAATTAGAAGCACATTCAGCCATATATTTACCAGCTAGATAGCCATCTAAAGTGAGTCACAGAATGAGATGTTCATATCATCCCAACTTGTTTATTTAATTAATTTAGGCTGAAAAAAGATTATTGTAATATTTATACAGAAACTAATTTGAATGGGCATTATTATTAAAATACATTTCCATTGCTGTTTTGAGATACCCCCTTGAGATTAGATTTTCAGGACATGGTCTGTCTGTCAGTATGGTATATGACAGTTTTGAAATAAAGTGACTAAAGGGACAGAGGGGGATGGGATGGGCAGTGGGGTACAACGTGCTCTGCACTGCCAGCTAAGGACTAGACCCTACTGACAAATGAGGACAGATCTATTTTCCCCGGCTGTGAGGAGTGTGTCAGGACAGGGACGTGTCAGGGTTACCAAAATCTATTGTATATCTGTCTCCAAATCAAACAAAATATTGGGTATTGTGTTTTCTTGGAGAAATTTTAAAATAGGTTGAAAAGCATCTTGTCAGGAATGTTGACAAAATCGGTATTTCTATCATAGCAGAATTGTAAGTGCTCAGCTTTGTAATAAGCTAAAAGAGGGCTAGCTAAGTATGCCCTGCGTGAACTGTGAAAGGGACCACTGCGATTGACAAGAAAAATCTGAATGGTAGAAAAAAATCAAGAATGAAGGGTTGTTTTAATTTTCTGGCCAGTGAAAAGCAATGTAAACCATTACAAACAGTAAACATAAAGACATCATTAAACATAATTACAAAGTTTTGCAAAACTAAAGTGAATAGTACAGTACACATGGAGGAAGATTGACATTATCTTTAAAAAAAGGAATAATAATGAGAAATTCAAATTATGCATAACGTTTCTGATGAATGTTATAACACAATCAAGGTCTAACTGTAAAACACAACATACAGTTTTAGCTTGGTGGTTGAACCCAGTTTTAACATCTTGGGCAGTTTGTGCAAACATGAGCGTAAACTCATTCACATTCTAGCTGAGGTGAGAATCATTTTCTTTAGTACGGTTGTCTTTAGTACTTGCTGCCAGGGGTGCCACCAGGGATTTTGGGCTCCATGAAAAGATCTCACATTGGGTACCACCACCTCAGAACATCCTTTCTCCTAAAATTTGCCCCTGTCAGTCATCCTTATATTCTTACATCGCCCCCTACCTGCCCCACACCCGCTTATGGCGCCCCTGCCTGTGTGCTGTGATGAAGTCCCAGTTGCAGGAATTTCAGGTCTTTCTCAGGCAATGCCAACCCCAGAAATTGGTACTGTACTATCTCAGGTCTCAAATTGTGCCCACAGAATAACAAAATTTGACTCCAGAATACGCCCAAGGTCTCCCCACATTGTTAGTCTGCTGCTTCAGTGACTTCTCTCTCTCCCTCTTTTGTCACTCTTCAGAACCTTGCCAAATCATTTTAGGGCAAGCTAACATTGATCCAGTGCTTGATAATGTAAATATTAATCAGGACGATAAAAGTGCAGAGTGGATTCTAAAGATGGATTGTAAGTGAGGGGGAATTTTGGCACCAGGATTTTAGCCTGCCCATTTTATTGGTACCACAAATGGGTGTCTCTGGTTGTGGTATTTTTTTGTGTTGCTCCAATATTTGCAAGTCCAGGAAGCCCTTTGTGAGCCGTTTTCATCAATCCATCACATGAGGAGAAATTAGCTTGACTCATCATTGACAGACAGACAGTAATGGATATGTACAGACTCACAACCACAACACTCAGATTAGAGCCATTTGCACTGCGGCTGCCTGTAGAATGTAGGGAAAATTTAGTATATACAGGAATGTACATGAATAGGAACAGCTTTTGTTTCACATCAAGGAAAAACTAATAGGGAATACCAAACATGATTGTTGGAGATTATATGAATTGCCAGTTTATTAAACCAATTGTTTTCAGTGAAAATAGCATATAGGCTCCACCAACTGGCTCAAGTGTCAACAGCACATCATAAGGATATATTTGATGGTCCCAGGCAAAGCCACTGTCGCTTTCTACAGAATGTACTTTTGTTTATGTGTGTGAAATGAAACAGTAAGAAAAAATGATTTCCTTGTATTATTTAAATTTGGGGACAACTATTAATGGATAACATCAGACAATAGGTAAAAGGTAAAAACTAGGAAAGACCAGCATAATCTTGCATTGCATTAGTACTTCTATCTCTCACAACATGGCAATATCCAGAAAAATGAAAGACTTGCTGAGAAAAGGGCAGTATTAACTTGCTCTTCATGCAAACTATCAGCTATATATTATTTTACTGATATTCTTCTACGAGTTTGTGTTTTAATCCTATATGTCTTCTGCGTACCAGGTTGCAAATGCTGCAGATTGCAACATATATATTTGTTAAATTAATATAATACATAATTAATATATTGGTACTGTACTAATCCCTAGTATTCAATGAATCACAATCCATGGAAAAATGCATTTAAAATGAATACTGTTTTGTGTATATACAGTATATATAGAGCACAATATTGCATTGCAAGTCAGGCGGAAAAAGTCACTTCTCGCAAAGAGCAAGGGGTTCCCTGGTGTCCTGGCTAAATTCCCAACCTTGGTCTCTAACATTCTTTCCCTCTCCATCTTAGCTAATGTGTGGTGAGAGTTCTGGTGCAAAATGGCTGCTGTGAATCACCCAGGTGGGTGCTACACATTGGTGGTGGCCGGGTGAGGTGACTTCCCACTCATCACTGTAAAGCACTTAGAGTGTTCAGAAAAGTGCTATATAAATGCAATGCTTCATTCATTCATTCATTCATTCATTTATAACAGCATTAGCCATCATTTATAACAGCATTAACTTGGCCTACTGAGCTAACATTAGTCTTTTTACTTATTTCTACTAGTACTGCTACCATGCTAGGCCTTTTCACGCCAGCTTAGTTTGTCTTCAAATTTTCCTTTCTAGTTATAATAATATATTGCAGACTTTCTTTTCTTTATAACGCATTGGGCTGTTATATCTGAGTGACCAAGCTCATTATTCTGTAAAAATCCTGAGGTACTATTAAAAGCCCTTGGCCCAGGGGCTGTTGGGTGGCTCACGAAGCTTAGACACTGGGTTCCGAAGGTTAGACCCCACTATTTTGCATTGATTGCTGGCAAGCCATTTGACTGGACATTCCTCCTTTCAGACAAAGGATGGTGTACTGATAGAATGGGCAAACAAAACACAATAGGGAATTCCAACTTGGGAAAAATGAAAAATCATAATTAAAAGTACTGGTACTGCAGTGTAACTCCAGCCAATGTTCATGAATATCACCTTTGCTTGGGCTATGTGAAGCTATCAGACTCACCATGCTTAATTTAGCATGCCAACTTACTGACCCTCTTTCATTCTCTTCACATTAGACTTTGAAGCTGTTTCAGAATGCTGCCAGCATCCAACATTCATCGAAATGCCTAATTTCATCTGCAACTATGCAGTGAAGAGACCTTGTTCTGCTTTAAAACCAGTAGCTGTTTTATTCTCTTTCAGTCTTTTCATAAAAAATGAATAATGCTATCACTTGTTACAGCTTAGGTGTCTCCACATAAGACAAGTATGCTTTTAAAGCCTATCTTTGGATGGTAGGACCGACATGAAATCCAAATCTTTTTTCTTTACTAATATCTGCAGATTTCATTTCTTTTAAATTTTATCCCAATTTTATACTTGATAAATTAACATGAATAATACAACCTTCTATTCAAAAATCTAACATGTCAACACTGAAAACATCACTGTTTTAAATTCAGTCAGTCTAAGGTGATTTCCTATCTGTTGGAAAAATATCATTGATCTTCACCAGAATCATGCTACAACAAGCACACATGCTATTGCTCACATATAGGGAACACTGTGTCAATGCTCTCTGATGAGTCCTTTGATAGGAAATTAAGAATGTCACATTAAGCCAAATTTGAGTGACTGATCGATCACTTTCCCTGAGCCAGTGAGTTGTGACACTGCTCCGAGCAGCATGGGTCCAGAGCTACATTGTGGGAAAATATGCCTCAATTAAAGGGAAAAGTGCCATCACTGAGGATTCCCCTGCCCCTCAATCGATGCACAAAGGTGGGGAGTGTGGGGTGTCTCAGAGGAGCTGACCCCATGTGTGAGATGGGACAGGCCTCCTGCTGTCCCTTTACCTACTGAAGTGCTTCTGGGGGATAGAAAACCACCTAAAGCCAACAGCATGTGAAATACGTTGTTGCCGGCTGCCTTCCAAACACACGCTCTTCCGGATTCACATTCAGTCTCCGGACCCCAGCAATCCCCATCAGGTTATTCACTTGCTTAAAGATGTAATTTATTTCTAGAGAGCAAGCACAAGGGAAGCAGTCTGTAATTTTTTTGTAAGTACTTTTCCTTTCTTTTTTACTCTTGGAGTGACTGGAATGCCATCTCAGTCTTGTTAGTTGTTCTGCAGTCTGTAAGTATTTGGAAGGTGACACAATTTGTGTGTGTGTGCATGTGTGTAAGCGCGAGCGCAAGTGTATGTGTGCATGTGTTTGTGTATACATCCGTGCGTGTGTGTGTGTGTGTGTGTGCGTGTACATGTGTGCGATGATTTGGAAAGTATGGGGTGGAAGTACATTGGCACATTTGTGAAGCGTTGCCTTCTGCCACTATGTGAAATGCATCTGACCTTTCCCTTTCTCCACACAATCTCCACAGCAATTACCAGTAGTTAATGCTCCAATTATGTGTGCTGTTTCAGGCTGTGCCAGAGGGGATATCCTAAATAGGATGGGGGGGGGGGGGGGGGTGATCATGTGCTTTAAGCCCCAAATACTGGGGTACGCAAAAAGTGAACAGAGTGTTGTGAAAGGTAAGCAGCAGTGGGACACAATGAATTAGTGTGCTTTGGACTCTAGACTTTGGATTTTAAATTTCACCTTCATGGTAATGGGCTGGATCTCTGGTAAAAACAAAACCAAATGTATCATAGAAAAAGTTTTATAGTAATTTAGTTTTACTGAAAAAAACCAAGGACAGTGGGTAGCACTGTCGCCTCACAGCATTTGAATCTCTGATGTCCATGCGTGGGTTTCCTCTGGGTCCTCCAGTTTCCTCTCACAGTCCAAAGACATGCAGGTAGGCTAACTGGAGACTCTAAATTGCCCATACAGTAGATATGAGTGTGTGAGTGAATGGTGTGTGTGCCCTGTGATAGATTGGTGGCTGGTCCAGGGTGTATTCCTGCCCCTGGCCCAATGCACGCTGGGATAGGCTCCAGCACCCCCCAAGACCCTGCTCAGGATAAGTGGTTATAGATAATGGATGGGTGGATGGATGGATGGATGAACAAACCAACCAGCTGTCTAGATAGATTTGAAAAACATACTAGTTTTTGTTCCGTGTTACCTTAAGATTCTTAACTGAAGACTATAAAAACTGGTCTATGTCATTGCAGTGTGTAAACACTCTCTGGCATAAGTACATCTTAAAATATTTCTCTGGAACATTTCCTTTTGTGGTGCCTTTTCAGTTTTTAGTTCTGCCTTTGATTACAGCTACGTGTGAAGGGTGCAGGTAGCAGACTTGCAACTGAGACATAACCAATGTCTGTTCAGATACTTTTACAATACATTGTGATAAAATAATTTAAAAAAGATAAATGCTTCAAAACACTAGCCTTTACTTTTAGGCTGAAAGGTCCAGACATGGTTGCACATGAGAGAACATGCCAGACAGATTCTTACAGAATATATTTCTCGTGTTTATAGTAACTGTAAAATCATACTCCTCATACAGTTCTCCTTAGTACATCTGCTTCTATTGCTATATACAGTTATACAGTAGTGTTCCACTAACAACTTATAGCACTGATATATTTTTAGAAGAAGGTATTCCTCATTACTGAGGCTGAAAAAAGATGCAATTCTATAATTGTGTCTGCACTACAGTGTATAGTAGACAAAGATCTGAGTTGTGATGTTTCTGAAAGAGATGATCTGGAGAGCTATCTGAGAAAATGGCAGCCAGAAGAGACTGCCAGTCATTTACAGCATTATAATGAGGCTGTCTCTGTATTCAAATGTCATTGTGACAACCTTGCACAGAAACTGTGGTGTATGCTATACGGACTATATCAGGGGTAAAATAAATGTCACTTTTCAAAATAAATAGACAACTACACTCAATCTTTTTACTGAAAAAAAGTATTTTCTCCACTGGATGGAGAATTGTCTGTTGATGTAGTCCATGCTACCCTTCCAGCAGTCAGTCTAGAGAGAGGAGACAACACTGTCTATGCTAACGAGGCAGGCCATTTAATCAAGACTAAGAAAACACCGGTTCTGCTTCTTTCTGAAATAATTATTTCACAGGCTGCAGGATCCTGGATAAAGTAACATTAGGCTGGCAAGCAATGGATGGGGGCAAGTTGGGCATATGATAGGGATGGTTTGGGTTCTGCACATTGATTCAAGGGCTGCCATCTTTAATCCTACCTCTGATTAAAGACAGAAACCTGAAAAATATAAGGAAACAGCTATATGAAATGTGCTTTAAGACAGAGCACAAAGATCAACATTATGGAGAAAGAAAGGGAATGTGCATAATCTCATTTCTCTGTCGAGGGTTCCAGTAAAGCCAGTAAAAGGAGAGCTGGGAATTGAGAGCAGGAAGGTGTAGTGATTGTTTAGTCTCAATTCCAGTCGCTCAATCTAGAAAATTTAGTAAACTTTTCTGACAGATGATTCCTGTAATCTGATTGGTGCTGAATTTGTTATGCAGATTTGGTTGGCTAGACTAGTTTATTGTTAAACATATCTGCCCCAGTAATGTTATGCTCACCCTTCCCCCTGACTTGTGCTTCCTCTTCTCTTTCCAAATGGATTTTCCCACTTATCACTTCAAGCATCAAGGGAATACATTCACTACTCTGAAAATATAGTTAACAAAGCAACCATTCAGTAGTTACAGCACAATAACTTACCACTTCAATTATATTGTATGTAGTTGCACATAGTGGTTACATAAAATTTATTGTGGAGGCGAGCGGGGGTAGAAATTATTCAAAAAATAAAAACGACTGTCTTGTGATATGCCTGATTATAAACTGAGTTACATTTACATATTCAGAATTACATTTATATATTCGGGAATTGAATTTATATATTCCGAGTTACATTTATACATTCAGGAATTATATTTATATATTCAGCATTACATTTATATATTTGCGAATTGAATTTATATATTCAGAGTTAAATTTATATATTCAGGAATTGTATTTGTATATTCGGAATTACATTTATATATTCAGGGATTATATTTATATATTCAGCTTTCTCTTTATATATTTCCTGCTTAGCCCCTCAAAATATATATATATATATATATATATATATATATATATATATATATATATAATTCATATATTTGACTGTTGAATTAAAAAACTTATGAGAAATTACAATGCAAAGAAGACATTTAAAAATGTAGGATGTTAATTCAATCAACTGATGTCACCACACTCTAAAACATGACCCAATACCCATAAATACACTTCTTGTTTAGTTATTTCTCTGCTGTAAATGATCTGTCGCCTCTGCCAACTGCAACAAGTGGAATAGCCAGCAGTATTTTGCATTATAGTAGTAAACACAACTAGCTAGGTTTTTTTTAAAATGCATGCAGATAAATAGGCCTATATATTGCTTAGAGCCAGATCACATTTCAGATAGTGTAGCAAACTAAAACTTTATTGCTCAAAATAGGCTGCCCAAATAATATTGACCTTTAATGTTTGGAAGTGTAGTATTACAGCCAGTGTCTTGTATCATGTGCTTGATGGATACAGTAGCACATCCAAACAAAGTCCTGGAAAGGATGACCATTATTTGCCGGTGCATGGACCGTCCAAAAGAGGTGTCCCTCTTTTTTGTTGGCTTGGGTTACATTCATTGCAAAGTCACTGCTAATTACATTGACTTAAGTGGTGTTTTAAATTGCAAGTAGAGACTTTATTCCTGAGCTTAAATGACCCTGCATACCAGGCCCTAAGGCAGCAGACTTTTCTCTCCCTGTCTTAGTGTGTATATTTAACTTATTTGCCAATGCACCCCTAGACAATGTTCCAGCTTTACAATAAATCAGCATCTCCAATCAGTACCTCTATCACTGAGAAGTATTGATTGTCTATTGGTTTATTAGCAAAGCACATCCCTGAAGTTATGCCACATTTGAGTGTGAAGTAGTTTGTCAGGCTCAATACCAGCCTGACATGTGAGGCTAGGGAATGGTAGGATAGAGGTGGGATGAACATGGTCTGCTTGGGGTTTGTGACTCCCTGGTCCTTTGAAATAATCGTAGAGTTGTGTAATATTGCCACTGACAGGGGCATGATTTATGCTTCTTGTCAGGGGTAGTGCAGAGCAGGACTGAGACAAGGAGGGTGATGGAAGGGACAGTGCGAACGTGTGTGCACGTGGGAGAAGGAAAGATAGAAGGAGGGAGAGGTGGAGGTGAAACAGATGCTCAAGATTCCCACTAGACATATCCCCCTCTCCCTATATCTATCACTTCATATATTACTGCATGACCAGATCAATCCAGTCATATTATTATTATTATTATTATTATTATTATTATTATTATTACTATTTAGTTGTAGGAGCAGTATTACAATCAAAATCATAGGCATCATTGTAGGATGCTTGTTTTAACTGAGTTCAATTCTTTCTTACTATATTAGGAAATATCACACGTAACCCTTCATATATTTATACATGCCCCTTTATACATTCCCCTTGTGTCCTCAGTCACTGTTTAAATAAATTAACCTGTTCAAGCCAAGAGATGCAAATTGCATCAAAAAGCACACACTTCAATCTCCGTGAAAGTACGTAGGATCATTTTCTTTTTTTTTTTTTGCTACGCAGGGTAGACTTGCAACTATCAAATATGGTATATCAATCGACATTAAAACCAGGGCTGCATTTGAAAACCACGCAAAGTTTTGCTATGTTTACACTGTTTCGTCACCATGAGTAGTAGCTGCTGAAAACACACACAGACCACAAAAATCTTCCTTGTAGTTTTAATCCTTCAGGAATGTGCTTTGAAAAATACATTAGCAAAGGCAGTTCAAGCCATATTTCATTCTATTGAGAAAGATGATGGTTCACGAGGTGAAAGTGAAAGTGCACTTTCTGGAGATGAGGATTTTTATTTCCATGCAATATGTCCATGCAATGGACCCAGTCGAGGACGACGTGAATCCGGCATGAATACCACTATTCTAATGGGTTACATGTCTTTACTGCTTGTGTAATAAAATATGAACTTTACTAGCTACTTATGTATTCTACCACTATTTACAATTACAGCTGTTGGAATATATAAACATTGTTTTACAGGCAATATAAAACCTGCAGTTATTCTCAAACTGTGGTACATTGAGATTTCATATTACTTTCACTTTTGAAGCAGACTACCCGCTGCTTCAATAGCCTGTAAACTAAGCGTTCAGTTTATGACAAAAAATGAGTACTTTGAATAGTTATTTATAAGGTTATATATCATGCTAATTTATTTGTATTTTATGATTAATTATTGTTAAACATAATTATTGTTTGAATTGGTTGAAGAATCATCAAAATAAAAGAAAATAGTTTTATTTTACCCTTTCAATTCTGTGAACATATTTTCACCAGGTGCTCTGCTATATATATATATATATATATATACTCATTATAAATCAATGGAATGTTCCATTGACATGACTGTATGATATTGTTACTTCATACAACCTATCCTTGTAATGTAAGGTGATATTCCTGAGCTGACACTTTTGGCTTAGGTGATATAATCAAATTAATCCATTTTTTTTTTTTTTAGCAAGCAATAGTAATAATTTCTCAAACAATTGGGCCTATCAACTTCATATCATATCCAGGCCAAAAATTTACATTTCCTCATAGGGAAGTCTTGTGAAAAAATTAGAGGTTGCATGAGGGGTTCTCTATTAGAAAAGCCTGTTTAATCTGTAAAAAACAGAGGATCGTGAAAAAATGTCAAAATCTCCCTAGGTCTCTATTCAAGTGCCAGTTCTTATTCATAGTGTGGGAGAAAACTTTGAAGCGGTACAGTCTTATGTGGATCACCATGCAGTTTGAAGCTTTGGCCTTTCCGTGCAAATTGTATTGTTTTTTTTCAGCCTTGTTCTCTTTTTCTAGCAGTAGACATGTTTTTAATTACTATTACTACCACTTTTATCAGGAATGGTATTTTATCAGGGACATTATTGATGTATTGCATTGTTTTAAATTAAAATATATGTTTTTACATTTTTATTTCATGATAAAGAAATCTGAAAGGAAGTCTCAAAATTACAGTAACAAAACATTTTCTGATAGCCTTTAGATTTTATAGTGTCTATTTGTTTGGTAGTTGTGGTGGTGGTGGTAGTGTGTGTATACATGTGTGTGCTTGTTTTTGGATGTGTGAGTGTGTGTGTGTGTGCATGCAAGTATTTGTGTACTCACAGAAGGAGGGGTACATATGCCCACTCTGCTAGCTTGGATAAGAGGGAGATTGGCTGCTGTGCTTCCATTCCGGAAAACTGTATCTCCCCTGAGAGACAGTTTTACGGAATGGAAGCACAGCAGCTAGTCTCCCTACTTTGCAAGCCCCTGTTGTCAGAATCCAAATTCCAAGCTTCATTAGGACAACAAGAGCTACACATTGCTCAACAACTGGGGAGTTTTAATTGCTTACTTCAGGAATTTGTATAATCGTAAGTGTATCCCATCAATGCCAGAAGAATGTGCCCACACCTCCTTCTTTTTCTAATCCCCAATCCCCACATGGACAATGAATGAATTGTAAAGAGAAAATGTATTCTAACTCTAACACAGTATGGGTGGACTGGATGAGCATGAGGTGGAGAAAATTCTTATATGTATGACAAAATGCATTGCATTAATGAATACAGGCTTCTAAACATTGGATTCAATTCTTGGGTCACACAATTATGAATTAATTATTTCATACAAAAATTATTTAATAATACCAATGTTAGTGGTCACTGGTTTCAGATGACGCTTCTGCCGCGAGAGATCTTCCCGGCAGCTTCAAATTTGCATATATTTTCTTTGTATTTCTACAGGAACTACTTTTGTTTGCAAAACCACCACCAGGTGGCAAATGTGAGCACTCAAAACCATATGTGGCAGTTAACACTTCAACTGTGGCACTCACGAGCAAAGTAGAACAGTGTTATCGCCGCTCTTATTTTAACGGGAAAAGAGAGGAAAGGAAAATACATCTTAAAGATAAGCGGAAAATAGGAACATGCTTGTTACCCATAACATTTTTGTGTGTATTTGAGTGACATTTATGTCTATAAACGGTTATTCAACGAACTTTGTGGTCAGACTGAAACTTAATAATAGTCAGATAATTTTGAGCAGAGTCTAAAGTCATCCATGTTAGTTTCACTTAGGATATAAGGTAGAGTTTGTATAAATGTAACGCATCATAAACGTAATTGAGAATTGTATGCACAATTCAGTCCTGTACCAAATGATTAATGGAAAAGAAACAGCATTTATCACACACATTTATTATAAGCACACACCGGATTGGTCTGCTTTGGCTATTTGGTTTTGTGTGAATTGTTTTTAATTAGAACGTATTCAAGGCAAATTTCCCGTAGTCGTTTCTCTCCTGACAGCGTCTCGTTCCTCGTTTACCAAATACAATTATTGAAATTACTGAATCATTTAAATAAACCATATTGCTTAACATTTGAGTATTTGCTCATAGTTAAAGGGGAAATGAAGGAAACGAGCGTAGATAATGTCGGTTCATTACCGCTGTCTCTACCTCAGCATTCTCGTGATTTGTTTTTTTTTTTAAGGCACTTTTGAGAGAGACCGGCAAAGATGTGCGCAGACCATCTTCCGTACATAAGAACTGGAGATGGTAGGAGGGGCCAGGTGGTGAAGTCTAGAAAGTTACGAGGAAACCGTCTCTACTGCGCATACTTCAGGGCAAAATCGCTTGCTGCTCATTGTAGTTAATGTAGACATCCAAGGTAATTTAACAACCAAGGAAAACCTCATCTGTCCATTTTTTTGTGATTATAAATTTCATTATGTGCAGCAGTTTCTGAAACAATGGTTGTTGTGGTCCAGAAGTCTTGGGAAAATGTATCGTCAATTCATCCTCAGTAGCACTGTGTCCTACAGTAGCTTACAGTGTGAATATAGTTTATTCCACTGATAATGTTTGATGTTGGATCGTTCAGACACATTCGCACATCCACATTCCGTATCAACACACAGAGCTCTGCAACAGATACACTGATCATCTGAACAAAGTGTTGCGCCGAGTTGTGGAATTGCGAGGTGGACCAACTTGAATGTAGCCTTTTGTAATTTAATTGGAGCAAATTTCATCCACTATCTGTGGTCTGGTGTTGCTGTTTCAATATCATTAAAATCCTTTTTCCTCAAATATATTGGCTTATGCAAATTTATCGTCAATTTATCCTCGGTAGCATCCTACTGTAGCCTACAGTGTGAATGTAATGTAGTTTATTCCACTGATAATGTTTGATGTTTGATCGTTCAGTTGCTAAATAGCCTGCCAGAGGAGAGACAGTACATTTGCACATCCGCATTCCGCATCAACACCTGGCTATTGACAGGCAGTGGGGTTGTGAAAACAAGCCAAACTCCAGTAAACTGCCCTCAAATTTAAAGTCATCCTGTCAGACTTGGCCTATATTATAGAGTTTGTTTGTACCATATGTTCACCCAACTCCTAAAAAAAATGAAAACATTTTAATTAGTAGGCTAGCTGGGAAGTATTAACTATTACAGACAAGTATTAACTAAAGCCCTATTCGCACGGCACTAGTATTACCTGGGGACCTCATGTGATTACCCCCCCCCCCCCCCCGAAGTCTGTATTTTACTCGAATTTACTGACATTATCCCCCAGATATGATTGAAAACGTCAAGGCTCTGCTCTGCGTAACGGTAAAATACAACCCCAAATGACCGAGATGCCAATTCGTACAGGACTAATATTATCACATGACCTCTGTTTTAGGCGAAATATGGTAGGTAATTTGCGGTGGAATTTTTACTTTACAAATTACGGACATGGCAGATTTGCACGGGATTAAGATCACAGACGACCTCCGCAATTATTACAAGTTACTAGGTAATGCTAAAGAAATGGTTAAAGAAAACATGTTTTCACGTGTGTAGTGATTTTAAAAAGGTAATACTTCCCTCATCGCCTATATAACAAAATGCTATATTTCAGAAATACAACTATTGGAATTGATCCAGCTGTGTACTTTATTTCAAGAAAATAGTTTCGCAACATAGACTATTGTTTTATAATATGCATGTTATTGTGGGAGGTAACAGAAGTAATAAAAACACAGCCTTTCAAATGTTTAACGACCACACATTTGTGTAAAAACCTATAGAAACTTTTTTTATGTTCTATTTGCTCGAAGATTTGTAAGAAAGCAAGTGAAATCTCTGTTCACCTGGCAGGTTCCTTGTGTTTCGCAAATGAGTAATTAGAGGCGTAAATCGGACAGTCTGTCATCAAAGAAATTGATGAAGAGTGTAACATTAGGCCATCTATCAGTCATGGTCATTATCTAGGCTTCACCATGACCATGTCTGCAGTGTTGTATAAAGCATTTTAGTTTTACAAATGGGTGTTTTTTATTTTTATTTTTTAATTATGGTGAAAAGGAGACGTGTCTTTTCGATTCCCAGTTCTCAACCTGTTGCCAGTGTGAGATGATGCATACCCCTGAGGTCAAACCGATTTTTCAGAAAACAGAGTTTGACAGTTTATTTTTAATCCATAATAGCATAAATGCTACAGTATTATCAAATAATAATATATAAATCACTGACTTTCCAGAACATAATAAAATAGTTGTTTCCTTTAATAAAATGTTAAAAAATTAGCTGCTTCCCTCGGCAAGTAATCATTGGGGAATAAGGATCTGTGTAGTTTTTGGCCAATCCTTTTCCGTTTCAGGAAAAGAAATTAAAAAGCAAGAAATTAATGGGTATTCGATATTCATTTTGAAACATAGAATCGAAAAACGAGAATCAGTTGGTTATCGTGTTGCTGACTGATATTAAACATACAATTAAATAAACTGAACTAGCTCTTGATTTTAAAGTTTATAGTATTATGTTTGGTTTTTATTATAACAAAAAGGATATATTTTTTTTATAATTACCCAATTGACTTTGGTTTGTATTAAAGAAAACAGCTGTTATTTTCTGATGCTCAATTATTTGAATAGCATTTATGAAATTGTGAAAAATGAACTGTTTGTTTGCTGAAAAATCGCCAAAACGGGTTTGACATCCCTGTTAGGGTCTTACGAGTTTTATGTTGCAAACTGTTGTAATAATTTAAAAAAAAAGAGAGTTACCAGGTCCATAAAAAATATTTGAATGGCTTCTATGCTGATACCAGCACAATATCAGCTGGTATTAGGGCTTTATTTTTCTAAAGTACTAATGTTATCTTAAAATCACAGAGCTAAACTAATTTTAAGATTGCGAATCACCCCGAAATGCAACGCAGTGTGACGTCAAGTACAATGCAGGATAGTGGAAGGAAATATTACACTCTGCTGCCCTCTACTGTCAGAACCCTGCATCCATTTCCTTCTGGCCGGCAGAACTGCCGCGGCGGCAGCAAACGTGTCATCTGAAACCAGTGACCACTGTTACTCTGTCACTGACACAAATAATAATAATAATAATAATAATAATAATAATAATAATAATAATAATAATAATAATAATAATAGCCTGCAAGCATCAAGGGTGAACTGCAGAGCATTAAGTGCAATTTGTATCTTTCTAAAATGTCTGCAAAAATATAAACAAAGTTTTGCAACAATTTAGTTGTCTGCATACCAAAGGTCTCTAAATTGAACTGTGCAAATGTTATGAATTCTTGAACATGCTTTTGAGCCACTGGTCACTTGCTGCGATATTCTAATTGATTGCCGTTTCACACATCCCTAACATACCTACCAAGTTGTACCATTGTTACCGTCTGGGAAATAGAAGCATCCCCCCCACCCCCCCAAAAAAAAAAATCTGCAAACAGGGATGTTGGGGGCCAAGCACTAAGCATGAACAGCAGAGCATTGAGTATAATGAGTATCTTTCCAAAATGTCTGCAAAATATAAGCAACGTTTTGTAACAATTTGGTTGCCTACATACCACAGTTGTGTTTCTAGCTGCACTACATGCTTGGGAGAGGGTGACAAGCAGTGAGAAAGGTTAAGTCCTTTCCTGCCTGGCACATCCACACCTGGCTCTCATGTTGGTGGAGCTCCAGGTCTTGGTTCTTCTTGATCATTCCACCATTCTCTGCTGCACATCCTTGCCTTTCTGTCCCTCCTGTTCTCACTCACAAGAGCTCATGTAATGTGAAATGCAAGTAAAGCATGCTACCCATAAAGTAAAAATACAGGCTATGGATTATAACTGATAGGCCTTATGGATGTTATCTGTTCATGTTTGCAAAAGTTAACCTAAACAAAGAAATAACCCCTTATTAGCCTCTTAGCTCAAAGCCCCTAGTGGTTGGGATGCCGGTGTGCCGAGATTGCTGAACTCAGACATTCAGTGCTACTGCAACTAAAGTATGAGTTAAAAACAGAAATGCTTTGTTTTAGTTTCATTATTAGACCACAACTATGCCGAATACGGAGTTTCGCAACGCCACCATTGTCGCTCTGGTCGTTCATTTAACAAGCACCCCGTCCTTCCAGTCTCATCTGCAAATACACCCCCCACCCATGACATAATGGACAATATTGTCTATCTGGGCATTCATAAAATAATTCTTTCACCACTCAAAAATCGTATTCCGTCATAGTAACAAGATAAACCCGACAATAGCCGTAAGATATGCCAATGCAGCAGTGAAAACGCTGCTCACTGAATAACGAAATAAACAAGACAAAGTTTTCAAAAATTATTCCATGTCATTCTACAGTCAAAATCTGGGACTAAATTTTGAATAAATATACAGCCATACCATTAGTTTACGCATAGAGATGTCCCTTTTTGGGACTGAGTGGTCATACATCGCCTTTGACAATCCGTTTGTGAAATATAGGCGCATTTGTGATGCCTGGTACCTTCCAAAATAGCTGTGCCTAATACCACACGTGTTATTTACGGCGTTGTCGCCCTTTTTAGTACCATCTGGCTTGATTGACAATTCAATTATTCAGTAGGCGAGAGTATAAGCTTTCTAACGATGTATAACATGTCTAATTTTGCTTTTGGAGTAGCGTTTTATATCTCAGCGTAACCAAAATTTTTCTCATCATCACATTCACTTCACTCTGTGGTAGCTGTAAAATACACTGCACCTGACTTAACGTTGTGAACGATTTTTCGTAATTTCTTGGAAAATACTATTATTATTGAGGACTTCTGAGCATAGCTAAGCCATATGTTTGCTGATAGAGCTAGCTGACATCATTTTCTGGAGTAAAACAGAAGCGGATAGAACAGTATCATTGATTTACTGTCTCTATCTCCATCTGCTGAACACAGATACGATTTCATCATTGCTATGTAAGTATTACTGCTCAAAATATTTCGGTTATTCACATTATTTTTTAAATTGAGTGTCTTTAAATAGGTTAGTGGTATTATATAATGTGGATGTTTCACACTGTAATGTAAGCATTAGTTAGTAGTGTAATAGGTTTTGTGAAGCTGAAGCATGCAACAGTGATGATGTGAGAGTTGGAACATTGCCAAAACGTGGTGGACAGTTGAAAATCGTTTTCATGTCGTCCCATCCCCATACAAGAAAACATACGAGAGTACAGATATAGAAATACATACAAGACTTAATTATTACAAATGTAGGTAGCCTACTGTACCGCATTGTGTGACAATTTTTGCATTATTTTTTAATCTGATAGCAATGTTTCATCTTAAAACTTCATGAGGGGCTCATTTATATGCTTTATAATGGACAAAAAACATTTTATTCAATTTTGGAGAGATTTTGGATATGTTTCTGGACCCCTAGACATTTTAGACCATTGTACTGACTGAAAGCTTGTAATTCCCACTTGAAAGTGATGCAACAGTGAGTTTCTTGAGTCAAAACAGTTGATTTGTAGTGAAATACGTGAATATGTTGTGATTTACAGAAATGCATAATTTAGACAATTTGGATAGATTTGGAGACGCTGGGTACACCTGCTTAGTTTTTGCTTCATAAATTTATAGTAGTTCTACATATCCACCCTTAGATTTTATGACCTTGTGGTCAAGATGTTTTTGATCCAGCACATGTATAGTTTAGCCTGCTGTATATATGCCATCTCTCAGTATTTCATTGCAAACCAAAAAAGTGCATATTCATTTTAGAATTCTTGTCTAGACAATTGCATTTGTGGCAATCTTCATTTAAGCCATTTTTCAAGTCTCTGTGGTGTTCACACCTGGAGTTATAAAGCTTTAAACAGGGTACCCCTAAATCGGCAAGGATTGGCCAGATTTGGCATGTGCGCTAGGGGTTTAGTGATTACAAAGATGATTCTTCTTTTTTTTTCCATTAGCCCCCACTGGTGGTGAATTCCCAATTTTTATAGCATGTTAATCACAAAAAATATTAATTGTGAGGGCAAAAACAATGAAACTGTAACAACATTTTAAAGGTACAGGTACAACCCAAAGATATGGGCATATGTGTGAATGAGAAACAAGTACAGGACATCCTATAGGACACAAACACATAATGAATGAAATTCCTTTGGAACTTTGAAATGTTTTAAATTTTAAAATGATGACAGTACCAGCAATAATTGGAATCCCATTAGAACATTTATTTTTCATACTTTCTGAATGATAAATATGTCAATATTTAAATGTTATTGGTATAAAAGATATTTGTATTTTAAACTAATATAGTAATACTTGTCCTCTAAACCAAATAATTTTGTTCTACAACCTTTATATCCAAAACATAACTTTCCCACTTGTATCGCCAACTTGTATTTTTTAGAAATAAGAGTAAGACATGCCCCTTTGTCTAATTTTGATAGCATTAGAAGTTTATGGAATGGGAAGTGTCTTGATTTGTTTAATGCTTAAATGTTTGCATTACTGATGATAAGTAGCTTGATAAGGCATAACTGTGTATGCTTCTTATGGTTTCCTTCCCATTCATTTGACCAATCAGTGTATATATACTGTATGAGCAAAACAGAGACTGCACCACAGTTATGGATAATCCATTAATTATGAAAATAACATCTCAGCATTCATTGGATACTATTCAAAATTCTGGACAGGACTGGTTGCCCATAATTATGGCCAGAATGCCTTAAACAATTAACCTAAGTGAATGTGAAAGATGGGTTGTTGGAGTACATTGAGAGCCACTGTAACCAAGACAGCTACACTTAATATTTAACCAGAAATAATATTTTTTAAAGGAGGTTCCATCAATTAACCCCAATTTAAGCCTAATAATTATCCAATAATTTGTCCAATACATCACATCTCATATAGGTCATTCTGTTCACTTAACACTACAAAAGTCTCTAGATGCACTTTCATAGTCAAAATCATCCCATTCAAACCTGTGCTATTCAATATTACATTCTTTTTTATTACATCGACACAAACTCATGGATGTTTGTCCCTAGCTTAGTTACCTGTAAAAAGTTCTAACTGTGGTGCAGCTGTTTGCTCTGATTCTGGTCCTGTCACAGGATGTAATTTTACAGTTGGGTGGCTTGCGGTACGAGGACATGTAGCAACTTTCCCTGGGTCAGGCAGAATACCAGTGGCTCAGTAAAAATGGGAAACATCAATTTCCTATATGTGGGTGTAGTTGTGCATTTGAGGAAGTGTGTACATGTATGCACATGTGTGTGTGTATATGTGTGTGTTTGTGAAGCATTTGTGAATGTACTACATGTACATAAATATATAAATAGGAGTGAGGTGCTATGGCAGTGGCCCAGGCTACCTGTGCTCCCCCACAAGAGTAGGATTGCTTACTGGCCCAATCCCATTCCCTTCTCTTTCCTTCTTTTGTGCCTCCTCCCCTCTCCAGTCCTCTCTAGCCCTCCAATCCTGTCCTGTCATAAGCCTGCCATTAAAACAGCACAGAGACTGTAGTGTTTGAAGGAAAATGGTTATTTGAAGGGATTTGAAGCAATCATTTGCTAGTGGAGCCAAGGTTATGTTTCTAGTTATGTGGCAGGAACAGGATTTGTCACCATAGAGGGATGTGTTTTGAGACCCCTCCCCCATCCTCCAACCTGTTCAGTCCATTCTGAGATAGGAGAGCTGATATGATCCTGTGTGCAGTCAGTGGGTACCATTGGGGTATCCCCTTAGCTGTGTGATTTAAGTTTAGGGGGGCAGCCTGTATCATCTGGATTACAGAGATCTTCCCCACATCCCTTCTCCCTGCAGTGACAACTCTGATCCAAAGCAGATCTACCCCTACAGCAACCCCTCCACTAACTGACAGCCCATCTCCTACCCTCCAGTGCAAATACCCCCACCTCCACTCCCACTAGGAAATAATTCCTGAAAATGACAAGCCAAGTTATCTCACATTAGAATTCAGCCATTTGCCCAATTGATGCTGGCTGAGATGTACAGAAATACTCTGACAACAATGACGTCTGGAATCTTTATATTCCGTTCAGAAGACCAGAGCACTACCCTAAACTTTGTCTTTGGAATATGTTCGAACCGTATAAAGTAACAGCAAATGTATGCAAATTATTATTGCTAATAGCCATGCAGTAGAACTGTATTTGTGAGCAAGCCTTTATTGTATTTCTTTGAGAGTACATGATAAAAAAATAAGACAATTTATGAATAAATTTACCAAATGACCCTTATTCATATGTAGAGTGGGACCACTATATTAAATTCAAGCACTTTACAACAAATGGCACTGCCATTTTGATATATGTGTGTATGGGTGGCTAGGAGGAAGAACAAAAGGCTGCTATTTGTCTGGGAGCTCATGGGAAAACATGCCATATCAAACACTGTGAAACATCCTTCAGTCCTTTCTCAAACCAGCTCTCTCTTTATCAGTTATGTACCTGTCACCCTGAACCGGTGTATAGACAAATCTCACAACACATAGGTAAAAGTACACTGGAGAACAAGACCGGGACAAACTAATGCTCATCCTGTAATGTTTGTGGAATGAAACACACTATTCCACACCTTGACTACTATCTGCATTAAAACATTCTTCCTAATGTCTGTACAGAATTGACCTTTTGCTAATTTCCATGTATGTCCTCTCACTCTACTAACACAACTCAACCTGGATAATCTCTTGTAGTTCACTTTGTTGATCCCCTTTATGAATTTAAAAGCCTCACTAAAATCACCCGAGTCTCCTTTTACTCAGATTGAAGAGATTAAGTATTTTAAGTCTTTCCTCATAGCTTTTATCTTTCACACCAGGAATCAATTTGGTTACTCTTCTTTGAACCTTTTCCAGAGCCTCTATATCTTTTTTGTAGTACGGTCCCCAGAACTGTACACAATACTCCAAGTTTGGTCTGACAAATTGTATTGTATTTGATAAGTATAACTTCCTTGGATTTATATTGAATATTTTTGGGTATATCTCATCCTGTTGGTCTTTTTAAAAACATTTTTTTTATTGCTACAGCACAGTGCCTAGAACCTGAAAGGCTTTGATCAACCAGAACTCCCAAGTCTTTTTCAAATTCAAATTTTGTCCCTCCCATAACGTAATCCTGCTGGAAGTTTACATTTGGCTATATTAAATTTAATTTGCCAGGTTTCCACCCACTTCTGGATTTTATTTAAATCTTCTTTGATTACTTTAGTAGATTACAAACTATTAGCTGGACCTCCCAGTTTTGTATCATCTGCAAACATGCTCACATACACTAGCTCACACTCACTCACTCACGCACTCACACAAATTCTGAACAGACATATTGGATATGACAAGTGGGGTATTTTTTCTCGTGGTTTGACTCCTACTGTGATGTTTTCATATAAATTGACCTGACTGGTGAGGTCTTCATTCAGCTCCTTTGCTGGTGGCTGGGTTCTTCTGGTTATATGTATATGAAAGTGACATTCAGAAAAGCAGAAAAGGTAGAAAAGAGGAAATAAGGGGAGACCTTGACCAACTGACCAACCGTAAAAACCAGACCAACATCTCATAGACTATTGGGCAGCCTTGAGTGGAGCCAGTGGCCAGGTGCCCTAGACTGCCACCAAGATCAATTTTGACTTTCCTCCTCTTACTTTTTTCATCATTCACGTGTACTAGGGAATAGCAAAAAAGTAATTAAATGAAAAGAAACAAGAAAACAGAGTGATGCTTCTCTTACCTTCCCGCATCATGCCCACTGTTAGACACTTCATAAAGCGGCAGGCCTGGCATGACTTGCGTCTACGCTTGGTGATCTCACATTCATTGGTGGCTGGGCAGCTGTACTCGATGTTTCCTGTGGCAAGGCATGTAGAGAGAAGGAAAAGAAAGTGTTTCATAATTGCTTGGGGAAGCTGGGTGGCAATATGATCTACATTGTGTCACTACCAGGTGACTTTTCATACTGTACAATCATTGATATTTTTCTGTGATATTTTTCATTGTGACATTCATTCTTGGGGCTAAAATGGAGACCATTCATATAACAAGAAATAAATGACAGGAAAATAATGTAAAATAAATGTAGTCGTTAGCTGGTTACGCAAATAATTAAATTGGCCTTCTGGTTGGATCTGAAGTATTTCTAACTACTTCATCGGAAAAACACATAATATTTCTGTTTATTTTTCAACATTAAATGTAAATTTCTTTTGTGTTTTGGTGTGATTATGTTCTGGTGTGATTAACCGCATAATTTCCTTAATTCTTAAAGTAAGAATAGCATATTAGCTTGCTTTTTAAATAAAACAAAAAATTACAATAGCATGAAGCATGAACACATTTTAGCTTTTAAACTGTGTCACACATTAAGGAGTTAGACAACAGGAAAAATGTATACCCATGATGAGAATCTGAATATGTAGCACATGCTGCTTGTTTTTTCATGTGTTACTGTTCACTGCACTTAAAGAATAAAACCTGTCACCAAAATCAATTTCTCCAAGTAAGTAATCTTTGTTGGACACACTGGCCTGGATACAACAGCATTTGAATCAGCATGCATTCTAATTGAATGAAAATTAAAAGCACAGGTTAGTTTTTCTTCGTCAACAGAATTTAGTGAGTTTGGCAGTCACATAAATTATCATACTGATCATAGAGGCTGACAGAGAAAAATCCAGGAGAAACAGTGGCCCAGACTAACAGACAGTTCCCTTCCTGGTTCACTGCTTATCGGGCACCTAGAGGGTCATTGAGAGACAACCAGTCGTAGGATCGTGGTCCATATGGCGACTTGTGCGAGGGTCATATGTGATACCCTTGTGTGAAGTCCAGCTGAACTTTCAGTTTATAATGTATTAGTGCAGGACTAAATGTTACTTTACCCAATAATGAATTCCTTCTCACATGATGACTAGGGTAGATGGTGAAACCAAACTTCTAGAGAATGGTTCTCTGTTGTTTGTTTTACAAAAACAAATATTAGCTAAGTATAATAAAAAAAGTGAACCAGTATGCACATTCCTTTTTATTTTACAGGAATCCCATTGTTTATATTTGCCTTCATCAAGACCAACATCCATGCTCATAATTTTACAGCCTATACATCTTGTAGCTCACATATGCAGTATAACTGGATTTTAACTGGGGTAATGAAGGTTACAGTTCCCTAAGACACCAACTGGAAATGTCAGTCTTATATAACAAACATGTTTTAGGTTTATTCTATGCGAGGGCTCCAGTGTTTAGTTAGTCTCTTTGAAGAGCCCAGGCATTTATTTTTTAAAATTTTTTGGCTGCATGCACTGTCCTACACTGAGAGTACCGTCATTCTTTATAAAGGTTCAGGAAACTGCAATCTGTGAATTATTTGCTGATGAGTTGTTTTAATACTTTTTTGTATCCACAAACAACCGAGAAACATTTTTAAATGATTCTTGCAAAAAAATAAATAAATAAAAAATACGTATAAACGCCAATGCAGAAATTGGCTTGCCCCTTGGCCAAACGAAAGTTTTTTCAGTTGGGTTTTCAGTGGGGTTAACTGGGAGTTAGTTACATAAAACAAATATTAAGTACAAACAAAACTTTTCTACATGTAATATATAAATGATGCTCTTTCCACTTTTGTGCGTGTAAATGCCTAATCTATGCCCCTTCTCTGGATGTGGAGAAAGCCTTTTTTTCACAAAAACGAAGAGACCTACAAGAAATGGGTTTTTATTTCTGGAGCCCGCGGGCATTGCAATATTACAATACAATTAGTATTTTCAGTGCCTGGTAAGTGCCTGGTAAGCAGAATGTGATGAATTGGTAAGGACCATTAGCTAGTGACACTTAAATAGCTTTGAAGTTTAGACATGGGAATCAATTACTTTCTTTATTCGGGTGTAATGTCCAGAGTTTGAGACTGCAATAGAGTCTAATGTTAGTGTACAGTAGCTCAGCGTTACATCATTATTACATATTGAATGTTCTTCTGGATTAACTATACAATGGCAAAGCCTAGTTTGTGCTACTTTTGTCTGGTAGTGTAAGGTTACTGCTCTAACTGGCTCTAACCGAGCTAGTGATGAGGAATGGTTTACATATGACATGTCTTACGGGTATGAATGTTAATGGGTGCAGGATACATGCCCCCCCTGTCCTTGTTTGCTGAACAGGTCACAAAAATCTAAAAGTGTTTATTGCAACCTTTAAGCTTTGACTGAAGCAGGTGGGAAAGCCACTATTTCATTTTTATAGTGCCCTTCTTGAGGTTTCATGTGGCCAAATAGTAAAACTTCCAAAAGTCCTGTTGATTAATTACACTTTAAAAGCAGTTTTAAATTATATAATAAATTATATAAGTTATTATAATCATAATAATAATAATAATAATAATAATAATAATAATAATAATAATTATTATTATTATTATATGCACATTTGTTATGGAACACAGTACTCATACTGTGAAGCAGATCAGCACACATGAAGGCTTTGAATTTACATGTCTCCTTCACCAGCAAAATTGGGTGCATGGGTGGTTTTTAGTGGGGGGCTTTGGTGCTCTCAAGCTGCATACGTTGACATTTGAGGGATGGACAGGATTGGTGGATCAAATACTTCACAAGTGAAGACCCCTGAAAACTGTTCAGGCTCATGCAATTAATGTAGAGCCCTTCTGGGACCTCCACACTGATGAAATATTTCAGAGTTAATCAGACTTTGTAAACACTGATTTATATTGACTTCTCTTCTGTGAACTGATGTTTCCTCATTAAAAAGCAGATTAGTGTGAGTGTGGGGAGACTCACGGCTGCTAATTCAACAGGAAACAGTATTTAAAGAATGCATGTCTATGAAACAGGGGTCCAATATTCATTAGTAAGGTAATCTCCACGATCCCTTTGGGTCTGCATATTGGGTGGAACTGACGTCTGCATGGGGAGAAATGTGTTCTGGACTGATGGTCAATTCACATGGGGGTATGATAAACTGGAGAGGGAATATTTTGTTAAAAAGTCTTAGTCAGCTTTGAGAAACAATTCACCTTTGACAGACTTATGTGACCTCTATGAATACATAGAGGTCACATAATACATCTTTTCAAAATAGGTGCCAGAAAAGTGTGATGTCATTTCAAAGACATTAAGTTATGGAAAAAGTTTGGTTGGATATAGCAGACATTTAAACTGCACACTGGGTACATATTAATTTCCGGGAAATTTCTCATTATTTTAATTCCCTGAGCAGATATAAAGACGGGTGACAAATTAAAGGAAAAACCAGATTAAATAAGTAGAGAAACATAACAAATTCAGATGCTTCCATACAGGTGCATTGCATGATACAATTAAGCAATTAACATCATATCATGCTCTGTGGCATGTATAAAAATACCTATCGTGGATTTTGAACCGACGTGTTAGACAGCGCTGTCCGCCACCATCATCAAAACACCAAATGAGAGAAGAATGGTCTTCTATCCTTCCAGTAGAAACTTGTAGAATCTATGCCAAGGCATATTGAAGTTGTTCTGGTGGCTCATGGTGGTCCAACACCTTACTGAGGCATTATATATATATATATATATATATATATATATATATATATATATATATATATATATTAGGGCTGTCAAATTAACGCATTAATTTTGATTAAGTAATTGATTATAAAATAACGTGTAAAAGAAAAACGCGAATTAACACATATAATGTCTGAATGTTTATGTTAATTAATTGATGTACCGATGTTACTGTTAGTTGCTGCGTGTTCAATAACACTACCTATATTTCCAAAAAACCCAACCGTCGCATTTTGCCACACTGTCAGCCATTATGGGGGTCAGACCAGAGACTGTAAAAAATATGGACAAAGCTACTGTGACGTCACCCATTGACTCTCCGTGGGTCTGTAAAACACGTTTTGAAGCTCAATGGCGGGCGCGGCCATGTTCTCGATTTGGAGCCAAAACCATAGAGTTAAGCGGTCTTGTGATTTTTACAATGTGATTGACAGTCCGGTGCGGAAAAGCCCATCAACCTGAACGAACGATTGCAGAACGAACTTGAGGCTAGCTGACTGTCTGCCGTTATGTTTTAAAATATATGATCAAATGTTTACGGAGTTTAATTTCCATCCGTGACTGTACTGTGTCATGTAATCACGTTATATGTATGACATTAATAATACAATTATGTTCAGTTATCTTCAATTTATGTTTCTTGGCAAAACGAATATGCTTAGCTAGCATATCAGCTTGCCAGTGAGCTAGGTAAGCTATCCGTGGTTAGCTCACGCATTAGCAATATGAACTACAGGGGAACATCGACTGCACTGATGGTCAATCAATCAGAGATGTGTAGACTACTGGTGATTTGACTAGGCTAATTTTCATATAGAAAATTAGCCTAGTCAAAATTAGAAAAGGTAGACCTGCTGTTAACCAAGCAAGTTATCGTCGTAGGTTTTCGCCACAGTCAGTTAATGAGCCATTAACTGCTACTACTCCATCGCCGTTTGTGGTGTTTACTTGCTGGGTGACGCTAGCTGACCGATCGTTCGCAAGTCACTTTTTACCGAATAAAAATTAACACTGTCAGCGGTGATTAACAAATCTACCAAGTATTTTGATAACTGATTTACAGGCGTGTAAATATGACAACGCACTTTGAAGAGCAAGTTTTCCACCTGTTGCATAAAGACAAAAATAATGTACATTGAATTTCTAATTATTATTATTTTCTTGCTAGCTTCTAGCTTTGTCACATTCGTGTAGCATAGCCCAGATAGACATTTACGGAATGTACACGACTGACAAGCCGTCAAACACGTTTGACAGATGGAATATTTGCCGGTTAGCTAGCTAGTCAAATGGCTTGGTAGCCGAAGTTGCGAACTGTTTTAGCATAGGCTACTGGACTACCACATATAGCAAATAAGCGTTAGCTGATTACGCTTTCTGCCAAGTAATTGTTTGGTGGGCTAAAGGAAATAGTAAAAATGACTCGGCTACCGCAAAACTTCAGAGGAGGATTATTTTATGGTCGTCTAGTGCAGCTGTAAATAGCACACGCTATAATGAAACCACTACAAAATGGGATGCCTGCATTTTCTGACTTCGCACAGGTGGACCGTGGTCGGAGCCGCAATGTCAAGGCCAAGAGACGCCACCTCCCACCCCAGTGACCACAGATTGTAGCCCCTACTGTAGCTCAGTCCTCCGCAGTAATCCGGAAGTGACGCAAGCTGTACCTCATTGGTCCAGAACAAATATTGGCACTGTGCCCAAATGACGCAATAAATCATGAAATCGACCCATGGACAGTTATAAGACTAATAAAATACACCTATTATGACTATTTGTTCTTGTGAGAAAAAATTATTGACTTTGTATTTTGATCGCATTTGTACCGTAGACTTACATGGAAACCGGATATGAAAACACCTATACTGGAGCCATCCGTAGTGGCGCTAGTGAGCAACCAGGAACTACAACACCAGGAAATGAGCTTCAAAAACGAAGTCTGGTTTTGGCCGCTTGGGTCAGACACTCTGACAAACTGGCCCTTCAGCTGGAGCAGTCGGTGTGGCTCTGAGCCTCTGAGACCAGCGCTAATTTCTAAACGACAAGAGAGCACTCGGGGTCCACTGACCCCACCGGAGTGAATTTACGAACGCACCCCTCTGACACCGTGCATCGCACAATTCCAACCGGTCACTGCAACATTCTAAAACCGTTTAGTCTCGTTGCGAATCATTGATCTGAACTGGCCTTTAGTTGTGCATGTAAATAGTATGTTAAATAGTTAAGAAGACTGTTATGGCCACATTGGTGCTTAAGTGATAAGCTTATGTTAACTAATTTAATAAAACTGTTATGGCCACATTTTAGGCTGAGTGATAGGCTTATGTTCAAAGATAAAAAGACATATATTTGGAAAAATGATTGGAAATAAAACAATTTATTGCCCCCTTTTAATATGTCAATGCTTTACTCATGTGCCACAATAATGTAATGTTTTTGAGTTGAAATATCTTAATTTGGGGGCTTTTCCAAGCAAATGTTGATATATGCAATTAATTGCGATTAATTGGATTAATTAATCAGCATATCATGTAATTAATTTGATTTTTAATCAATGAACAAATTATAGCAAATTATAACCTTTGCAAATACGTAAGGAAGACCGCGAAACCGTCCAATCATATAACGCAACCGATTTAAGGTGGACCGGAAATTTAGAATCGGGAGCTGCGAATCGGGAGCCAACTTCAGTGCCGTTCATCCTCAGTGGTTTGGCGGCATGTTTGGGCATAGCTGTAATTTGTAGTGTCAGGTCTACCACATGCGTTTGCAAGTGTTTCAATAAATGTGCCACTGTCTAACAGTGTTTGGACAAGTTATCTGGCTCTGTCAGCCATTGCGTACCATTAAAAAATAAGGGCGAAGCACGTTCACCACAAAGCATACAGTAGCTGAAATTAAAAGAGAAGTTCGTTCAGAAACAGCACGGCTCACATGAACAAACCTGGGCAAACCCCAGGAAGACCCATAATAAGCAGACCAAATATGTGCCTGTATTAAAATCGGAGAGCTAGCGACATTTCACTGTCTCACTTGTTATATTCACATCAAAATTCTTACAGAATATAATAATTTAATTTTCAGTCTCAATCCAATTAAAAATTAATTTGGATTGCACTGATTATGTCTTAATAAAGACCCAATGGGATGCCCAAATATATGCCTGTTCCGAATGATATATATATATATCGGTTTCAATGTATATATATCAGAAATTATGTATATATATATATATATTGTTTTCAATGTATATATATCAGAAATGATGTATATATATATCAGTTTTGATGTATAAATATCAAATATGATGTATATTTATCATTTTAAATGTATAAATATCAAAAACAATGTATATATATATATATCGGTTTTGATGTATATATATCAAGAAATGATGTATATATATCACAGTTCAATGTATATATATCAAGAAAGAAGTATATATATATCAGTTTCAATGTATATATATCAAAATAATGCATATATATATCAGACTTCATTAAATATTTCCTGTTTGGCCCCTCATAATTATCTATCAAATGTTCATTCCATATCAATGTTAAATCAATATATATCAATGTTCATTCCATATATATCAATGTTCATTCAATATATATCAATGTTCATTCCATATATATCAATGTTCATTCTATATATATCAATGTTCATTCAATAAATATCAATGTTCATTCCATATATACCAAAGATCAATATATATATATATATCCATAACACACAGATGGCCGAGAAACAGTTCAGCAGCCAACTGTCCATTCATTTTTGATCTCCTAAAGTGGGGGGACTATGTATAAAAGGGCTGTATTTCCTACACGGATCTCCCAATACGGATGTAAATACTTTCAAATTACATATACTGAAAATACATTACTGTTGTCAGTCGATTATATTTCTCAATCACAATTAATCTCACAATTTCGATAGATAATTGTGATTAATCACAGATTTAATCACACTTTGGAATTACATTTGTTTCAGCATTATATTAGCGTTAACATTAGAATAGGATGGACCGGAAGTAATGCATGCACAAACATATGATGATTAAGATCTTTTTTATAATATGCCTCCCCACCTTTCAGTGTTTTGCAGCTCAGTCACAACATCACAACATCAAAATAAAATTTTAAATTAAATTGGCAGCTTTTAATGAAATTCATTTGGCCTTCTTACGCTTTGACTTACAATTTGACTCTCATTATTCTTGAAGCAAATCATAAAGAACTGTGAAAGACAATGCACGCAATCTTCCTAAAATAGTCTAGATATTGCACTGCAATGCAGTGATAGAGCACAATGAAAGTAATATTTAGGTTGAATTTTATTGAAAAAAAAATCACTTCATTAAAAGTGAACAGAGGCACTTCATTGTCCCCATTGCTTCAGAAATGTGAGCCACAAGGTGACTACCTCTGCCTGTTTCTTTTCTTTAAGCCAGTTGCTCAGTCAAATTAGTCTGTTAACATTATCAGTGGTCCGGTGTGTTTCGATTACCACTGCAATGATATGCAATTAGTGTACACCGTTACATTTAAAGAGTATCAATTCAGCTGTTTTCATATTTAGGCTATTGTTAAACAACTGGACCATATAAGGGTAATGTGTATGTTAGGTCGGCACATGCTACCTGCAGAACGTCCACCTAATCCAGGCCTGTCACTATAGCAATCCGTAACAAATAATGAAGCCTGACTGACAGGTTTGTCATGATTTTTACATTCTGAAATTGTACACGGTCTCAGTTCATGGCGCTGTCGCTAGCACTCTTACTAAAGTGTTTAGCTTGCAGTTGGTATTTGAGTTGCGTAGTGCTTCTGTGACATTGGAACTCTCCTTGTCGTAAAGACTGCAGTAGCTAGCATAGCTTACAGTAAGTGGGTCTTTGGTTGTTATTGTCTGATTAGCCAACTCATCTACAGTTGCATGCCAGGGTCAAATAGGTGCTGCTGGGTGATTTTTTCCCAGCAGCAGATCTGTCTGTGTAGATTCAGGATCACGATTACCTTATAATGGCTAAAGATAGGATGGTTGGTACAAAATCTGATCACAGATCTGCACTTATGGGGACCGGCTCAGCCAAAATAAGAATGCAGTTTGTAAAAACTCATAATAAAAAAAGAAATGCAAAACTCAGTCAAACTGTTGTAGTGCTATGTTGTTGTTAACTTTTTGCCATTATCCTAAGTTGTAAATTGACAATGTTTTAATCAAATTGTATGTTGGGTCAACTTGTATATTAATCTGGAAGATAATACGGACACTTTTTCTGGAGATTCTTCAACGCCTTGCGTTTTACTGTTTCTCCACACAGGGTATAGAAAATTAATCACCTCCCTCTCAGCTAATCAGAATTGAGTATTTAACCAACTTCTGGCATAATACAGTGTAATACTCAATTGAAAGGATGTAACAATGACTGGAAAAATTTGAATTCCTTTTTACACATTGTCCTCTCCATCACTCTCTCTTTCTTTGTTTCTCTTTCTTTCTACCTCTTTCTGTCTATCTGTCCTCGTGTAGACCTGAGTGGCTCAATTGGAGAGTGATAGATGCAGGTTGTCAGGTGACATTGGAGTAGTGCCACCAAGCTGTCAGCTGCCAGAGCCTCAATGTGGATGCTCTGCCTATGCTGTTGACAGGTCCCCCACATCCGCTGCAACCCCCGCCCCCCACACCCCCCCCCCCCCCCCCCCCCCCCACCCCCCTTACTCTCAAACCACCATTCCAACTTGGACACTCTGGACATGTCTGTCCAAAGTAGGATACTGCAAGCTGTAGAGAATCCCCACCCATTCCCCTAAATCTTAAACATCTTAATAGACTGGAAGTCAAATTCTATCTGGATTTTTTTTTTAAATTATTATTATTAATCTGAGTTTCATTGGCTAATGGAACACAATAAGCTAAACACCAATAATCAATTTTTGCCCCCTTGGTAACGTGTTGACAAACAAGAGGGCTTTCATTTGACCATGATATCACACGTATTATTCAATAATGAATTCAAAAGCATTCATAAAATTGCAACAAGTGCTCTACAGTATGTATTAAAATGATACATTCAAGCAGCAATAATTGATAACTTTGCACAGAATATTTTAAAACATTGTAAAGATTCCTTTCATTTTTGGATTGTATACTTTCATATGATATATATATTGTTTTGGAGTAAAGGGTGACTGTTACTCGATGCCAGACAAATAACCAAACCAGACCAGGGCCAGAGGAGTATAATAGCCAACCTTGGATGGTCCTCTTGAAGAAGGCTTTGCAGGCCTCGCAGGATGCCACGCCATAGTGGTAGCCGGATGCTATGTCACCGCAAACAAGGCACAGGCGCTTGGGCATGGAGTTGAGCATGTATTCGCACTTGATCTGCGAGTCCTCGCCAATGGTGCTGGAGCAGTCTTCGTAGCGCTTAGAGGCAGTGCCATTGGGTCCCAGCCCACTTGCTGGGCCATAGAGCGTGGGGGAGTCCAGGCCGTTCTGGTGCCCGTTCATGGTGGAGCTATAGCTGCCGCTGGCATCCGATGAGCCACCAGGGCTGTGGTGGTTGATGCTGTCGGCGAGGGAAGCAGGGCTGGAGGGCTCAGTCTTGATGTAGGAGGGGCAACTCGACTCAGTGTGACGGTCCTTGCTTGACATTCTGCAGAGGAGCCTGCGGGGACAAAAGAAGGAACATTATGTGACATTCAGAAAAGCTAGCCTTTTTAATCAGCGCTTTTTTTTATCGGGGTTGCGATCTGAAGGAGACACATCATGGTGTGGCTGTGTCAAAAGTACAAATATGAGCTCTTGCACATCTGTGCACCCATTTGTTTGATATTCAAAGACTCTTTATTGATGATGAATCTCATGACCTGTCACTAGTGTGATGGCTTGTGAGAGGCAAGGAGGATGTAGGGGTGGAAGCACTGTCTCATGTACATCTGCTCCCAGGTCTCTCAGTCACAGCTGACAGACAGCCTCATCAGAGGGAAGCCTGAGGCCTGGCACTTCATGATGCCTCACTGTCCATCCAGTGCTGCTCCAGCCCACTGCCCTGGCCATGAAAAAAACACTGTTCTTGCCGCAAAGGAAGGGAGCTAAATGATGACCAGGCCGAGAATTCAGAAATAAAGTATTGTAGCATGTTCATGATTATATGGAAAAGCTTGAGCCATGGCATGTAAAAGCCACGATACTGGTGTCCCTGGTGGCTGAGTGTATTTTTGTGTACTCATGTGGCTGTGAGGTGGAGGACAGCATTCACTTGACAATCATAAATATATGTCAAACGAATTTCAAATGATGTAAAACACGAAACACTAGCATTTTGCATTGTTACCGCAGCCCATTATATTTTTGTATCATTTCTGTATTTTAAAAAACAGAGTACTGAAAAAAGAGAAAAAAAAAAAATACCCATCTATAAAAACAAACGAACCTAAATAGAACTATCAAAAAAACATTTTTAAATGCAAATCTAATTAACTTCCATAACTATTATGATTATGGCAGTTTAAAAATGTACTTAAAAATGTTGCTTTCAGTATATATTATCAACCATAATCCGTGTTACAAATTGTGTACAAAAAACAGTTTGTAGGTCTATCTGTGGAATAAGCATGAGACCCAAAAAAGGCTCCAACAAGAGAGGGAGAGTGAGGAGAAAAGGGCTGCAGTAGCGGTCATCATTCATTCGCTAGTCAATATCTACTTGTTCTACATGAGAGCAATCAGCACCGGGCCAAGGCAGAGCTTCATCATACCCGCAGACAGCCCGTCAACAAAAAACACTTCTAGGTGAGAGCCACATGGCTACCTTGGATGTGGCTTTTTCTCTCTTTATCCTGCCTAGTCCCCCTCAACCCACCACCAACAACCTATTTTTTGTTGATACCCCTCCCCCTACCCCTTTACACAACCCCTCCTTCCCTCAGTTCCTGAGAGAAAGCCTTATTAATTAGTGCAGTAATTAATAGATATCTCCTGTTGGTCTTAAAGGAAGCTCCCCGGCCAAAGAGGGAGGATTAAACCTCTCCTGAGTCAACAACCCTGCAGACCCCTTCCTATCGTATGGGAGAAACGCGCTGTGAATTCTATTTAATTTAGAGGCACAGCTACTTAAACACATGAAGATTTTGGTTATTGAAATGTTGAGGACCAACATCCTCCCATACATAAACATTCTGTGTGCAGAGAATGCACACAGAATCAAAGTAGATGTCCTTTCCTTGCAAGTCTCTTCTCTTTTCTTTCATTTCTCATTTCCTATGCATAAGGTATGTAAAAAACCCTACAAATAAATGAATAAATCACAAGAGTTCAAAAACCAACAGTGTGTGGGGATAATTGTAAATCAGGATGAGAGGAACAAATAACGACGACAGCCTGAAAGACCACACAAAGGGTTTTTTAATTAAGGAAGCCCGCTTCTAAATGAGGACCCTAAAAATCCAGTCAGCTTGTAAAAGACAGACTCTTCTGAGGCCTATAAACCATAGCTGTAGCAAGGTGAGAGAAGCCCCTTTTAAAGACCTCAGCCACCTTATCATTTCAAAACAGCTCTGAGCGGCAGTGGAATAAAACAGTTAAAATGGCACATTTGGGCTTCACTGCAACCCTGTATAGTGGGGGGAAGGGGGCGAAGTGAGGTATGGTCACACAGTCATCTATTTTAGTGAGCCCTTTCAGAGGTCAGGCTTGTGGGATGTGGGAGGTTTATGTCCATTCAAGACACATTTCAATGCTTTTTTCCTTCACCATAAGTTTAGACTATTGTGAAGCCGCTCCAGCATAACATAATGCCTCAGAAAGAGCTGACCCCGGGCCAGAGATCCGATTATTTTATTGTTCTGTGAAAAAAATCTGCCGCATAAAATATAAAATGTGAACAATTTAAAACAGTTCAGATTTAAGAACAAATGGAGAGCAGTAATGGAAAGATTGAAGATACAAAGGGAAAATAAAGGTAGAACAGTCTTGAGGAATTTTAATAAAGGGAGATTCATGATCAAATGGTAAACACCTCTAGGTATTGGAATAACTTGATGAATATGTTCAACAGGACTAATGAGAAACAAAATGAAAACAGAACAAAGACATGCATGGAGTTTTTCAATGATGACATTGCATTTAAGGCCTTACATATAATGCATCTTAGATGCATAACTAAGTAGATGTTGGGTTGCAGTGCTTAAATGGCTGATTCATTTTCTGCAAAAATGGTTGGAAACACACCTCGGTGCAATACACATTAAAATAGTAGCCCTGAAAGAAAATGCTTTATTTATCAATTTTTTTTAGGTTAATTCAAATGAGGTGAAAGAAATAAAAGTAACAGATATAACAAATTGAAGTAAAAAAATGTAGGTTTATCCAATAAGAATTTTTTTTAGTGTATACATGTGACTCAACTCAGCTGTTTCCCTCTTATTCCCAAACCAAGCAAAGATTCACACACACACATGCGGCTATGTGCACCCACACAAACATTTGCTCACACACGTACATGTACATACACAGGCCATATTTAACTAAATATATATCTAAATATACAAGAAATGCAATTACTTAGCAGTTCTGCTAATGCCAGGCTCACACTACACTATTTTTGCCCAAGTTTTTGAATGACAAGTGACAAGGTTTTGAGATCTGCGAGAAAAACCCCAGATCGAAGCCAAATCAGTGCTTGTGCCCGGCATTGACGGCCGTTAAAGTATGAGCAGTTCTGAGACTCTTCTGACTGTGATTTTTAGCAGACCCAGAGGCCCCAATATTTTCAAGCATTCTTGCAAAACCGAGAGTAGACTATGAATTTCCACATTAAAATAGAGCAAGAAAGACAGTCACCTCCGACGTGATCTTAGACATAAAAGATGTTGTAATTTGTGAACCTTGTCAGCATTTGATTGTGTAGCGTGCGCACCAGTACATCGGCAACAGAGTACAAGAAAGAATGTCATGAGCTCGGCATAAGTAGGTGAGTACTGAGATCCTATCAAAGGCCAAGAGACATAAACTTGTCTGAGGACTGTATTCCCTTGCACATGAGCTGGACTGGTAACCATTTAATAAGTGCTCACTGAAAAGGATGTGCCCAGCCCAAGACTGAACAAAAAAGAGAGGCAACCAGCACTGCAACTGTTCGTTTAGTTTACAACACAGTCCTTTCTCTACAGGAGACATCATGCTTTATAACTTTGGTTGAAAGTTATTAGCTGTCTCTTTCCTCTTGCCCTGTCGTGGTCTTTCAAATTCTATGACTCTATTAATCCAGGCCCGAAATATTCACAACTATCTATAAATTCAATTGTCAGATGGTAGGTTTTATTCTGTGCTGCACTTGAATCTAAAATTAGAGGCAGTAAAATTCACATTAGCTCAGAGAGGAATGGAATTCTAAAGCCTATATTTTAGAAGAAAAGAAAGCCTTTCTGACAAAAAAGGACTATTTGAAAAGTAATGATCTTATCTGTTTTCAGCATACAGGGTAGCTTCAATTCTGTGGTTGGCTATTAACAGTGAATTTTAGTGTATAAAGCACTGAAACTTAGTTTGAGCTCATGGATGGAAATAATAATTGTCAAGTAGGAAAAAGAAGGAGGGGGGTGTGGAAATACTGTGTTTCTCAGCATGCCGATGAAAGAAATGCAGACCTAATTATTACTCAATATTAAAATTCAGCTCAAGCATTATCTTATTTGTCATGCAAAAAGGAAGAGAGTGTATGCGTATTTTATTGAATTGCTTTTTGTAATGGCTGTTAGTCCTTTATTAAAACAATATCGGGTTTGGGTAACATGGTAACTAGCTTGTAATTAAGGAAGGCATGTGGCACAGAGAAAGCAAGTCTTCCACTTATGTTGAAAACATCCAATTGTACTTCTTTTATTCTTCATGGTTGGAAAGTGAGGGGACACAGGTTCAATTAGTCAGTGGGAGTGAAGCCAGGAGCTTTACAATCTACACGCATGAATCACTCATGTCTCTTACAAATTAATGGCTTGCTGCCTGGGTTGATGGTACTATGAAAAGCAGGAGAGGAAGGAGAGAGAGAGAGAGAGAGAGAGTTTAGCTAGGTAGGTGACAACTGTTGTGATCAATCAATGGCTAAGAGACACAAAAAGACTGTATTCCCTGGTACAGGAGCTGAATTGGTTACAAACTCCCACTGAACTCACTGAAAAGGACATGTACACCACTGTATATGTTTTGCCATCAGAGATGTTATCAAACAAAAGTTTAAAAAAAGCTTCCCTGGAAAACAATTTCATTGAGCATGCAAAATACACACACACACACCCAAACACACACACACACTCAAAGGTGAGTGCAACCCTAGAGATTACCGTCTGATTTTAGTTTCTTCTCTCTTTGTCTGGCTGCTTTATGTTTAATATGCTGAAACAAGACATTGCAAATCAACAGGCAAACAGTTTGAGAAAATACAACCACTTGGCAATGACAAGGTGTCATTAGACCATTTGAGTGATTCAGTGCTCTGACAACCAAGGTGCAAATCCCAGAACAGTGAGTTTGGAGTGTTTTTTTTTTCTTTTTATTTCCATTCAATCCCTTTTTGGGGCAAAATAAATAGCAGATTACTGGGTCAGGTTCTTGAAAAGGAGCAGCAGAGAGGACTTTTAATTTTATTTTTAAAACACACACTTAAATGTGTCAATAATAGATTATATTTTTTATACAATATTGTAAACTTAATGCCAATATAACTATGCTGTCACACATATTTGAGTATAAATATTATATTAACATAGAGGGACTACATCAAAAAATAACAGTCATAAGTAAAATGTAGCATTTATTTTATTAAACAAAAACAAATAGAATAATCCACCAATAATCCAGTTACTCTATTAAAAATGAAAAACAGTCACATCAAAAACTGAAATCCTTAGCTCTTTTTCTTTTTTTTTTATTTAGGAAAAATAGTTAAATTCTCTCTGAAATTCTACATTGTCACTGCAGATTGAGCAGCCTTGCTGGTTTTTGTGGGCATGCAGGCTGTGAAGAGCCAATTTAGTTGTTTCCATGCATTAAACACCCCCACACATTTAAATCCACATCTGATGGAGGGAAATCAATTGTTATAACATTACTAGGTTGGAAGACAGTAATACACTTCACTGTCAATGAAGAGCTGGAAAAATAGCACCTGTGATTACACTGCAATAATACGATAATGGCAAAAACCCATTTATACAATGGGACAGCTGGGTGTAAAAATGTCTCTTAGACACTGGGTGAGACCTGCATTTTAAAATCTGACTGAAATACACAAAACTACTTCCTGTCCCATGAAAGCACACACCTCTCATGTACAAGGAGGATTACCAATGGTATGTGATCAAAGAGACATTGTTATGCCTTATATTAAATCACACACACACTCAAATCCTAATGCTAATGCTAAACTGAACACAGAGGAAATAACAAAATAAACTTTGAGTGAAGCTAAATTGACTTCACGTGTACTATCCGATTGTTTTATCCATAAGAATGATTCAAAATGTTATACTTGGTTGTTAATATTTTATTTATAATATAAATGTTTTTTTTAGGAAAACCATACTTTTACAACTAGGTGGAAACTGTAAATGTGTTGTTTCCTCATGACTGATAATGAACTGTCTTTAACACATGTATTTACATAAAGTAGGGTGGCTGAAGTTTGAGTGCTAGAGAATGTGGCTGTGGCAGCCTCTTTTACCCCTTACTACTCACGGATATGAAGGCTGAACACAGACCTACACTGCTGTGTAGGTCTGATTCAGGCTCGATAAGAGCTTGCGCGCTGAAAATATTTGGAGTTTGACAACTTGCGACTCACTACTAGATGTGAATCATGATGATTTAGGTCATGTTCCTTTAGCAGCTAGCCACATAAGTGTGCTGTTTATCAGGTGAGATGCAGCTAAGTAAAGAGAGGGCTTTAAAACATCACCCCAGGCCCTGCACCCCCACAGAATACAGCTTCCTACTTTATTACTGCTCACCTGGACACTGGTGACATTGCTGTTAATGGACAGTACAAATACTGCTACAATTCAACATTATTGCTACAATATTACTACTCACTGTTATAATCATTACTGGTACTTCTGCACTTGTTACTATTGCAATTAGTTCTTTCCACATGAGCCCACTTACTAGTGATGCTTTTGCGACAGCAGCTGCAGTTACTGCTACTCATGGTTCTGTTACATCAGTAATATTGCCAGTAGCGGCAGCAGAACTTAATTAGTGGGTGGGCCAAGTGAGTGGGCCAAATTATTTAAGATTGAGATTGTGTCGCATTCATTTTACAGCACAATATGCTGGAAATGCTGAAGTAATATCATCATTTTTCACAAAAAGTGTACAGAGACATCCCTTCCTCAATTTGTCAAACAAAGGCTATAGAATGACCCATCAAAAAACAAACTATTCCCAGGTGAAAATAACTGCACAGACCCGCAAAATGTCACAAATCAAAAACCCAAATGTAATCAATATCATTGTTTTTTATTGCAATGCAAAATAATAATAAGCTAAATATAAATTCACAGACATTCTGGTTCAATCTTTGAATAAAAAGAGTTAATTAGTCAAGTTTTCCTTAGCCTGCAACTTTACAAATGTTCAAATATTCATGTAGCAATACTTCAACACTTTTGATAACATCCATTGGATTGTTACATTTGTCTGAGTTGACATATGGTTGTAGCTTTTATACTGTTAATTGCATTTCCATCAGCAATAGTGTTACCACTGTTTCACTGGCCCAACTTCACACAGTTACAAGAATGTTCACATCACATGCCACATCAACAGTGATAAAAGTGGCAGGGGCTAGGCCCACAGTGCTACAACTTTCTGCTGTCACTGAATACTGCAATTGTAAAATCCGATAATAATAATAATAATAATAATAATAATAATGATTATTATGATTATTATTATTATTGGAAATACCAGAAGTACTATTTTCAAGAAGATGACACATATTTAATTTATTGTGGTTTTTAACTGAAATGTTACCAGAGTTTTGTATTTCAGATTTTAATGTTGTGCATTGATCTAAAAAATTACATTTAAAAAAATTTGCCAAACAAACAAAAAAGTATTTATGCTAATGAGAGAAGATTTGTACCAACTTCACCACTATGACAGTTTATTTATAAAAACTAAATTAAAATGCACGGCCATTCAAAATAACCCTGTTTCAAGTGAACTCCTGAGGAACGTAACAAGGGTCAATAGACACTGTAACCCTTTTTTGTCATTGAGCACTGTGCATAAAATCAGACATCTCAATCTGCCCTGCCTAAAGCTTTCATTTATTTAAAGGCAGATAAGGGAGTGAATGAAATGACACTGAAAACAAAAATAAGCAATGCACATATTGTGCCATAACATTTGGGACAAATACATATTTTTTATTGATTTGGCTCTGTACTCCACAATTTTAGATTTGTAATTAATTTACATGTGGTTGAAGTGCACATTCTCAGCTTGTTATTTAATATTTAAAGTCGGACTGAAATTTGAAATATTGCATCATTATTTATATTCTATACCCTTGCAAAATTGTTGTTAAATGGTTGTAAATGTTTTTTTTTTTTTTTTTTTTTTTTTTTTAATTATAAAAATGTATACTTTTGGACATATCACAAAAAATGTTACTATCATGTTACTATGGAGGTTGGATACTGTGTGGGTGGGGTCGAGGGCGTACTCCTTGCATTTTGAGTGACAGCTAGTGCGTGTCTCGGTCTGGCAAGCGGCATCACTTCGTTTACCAATGAACTGCAAAGTTATTTAAAAAATACATTTTAAAATGACAGAAAAGTAGACAGCTGAATTCAGCATTCCCTCGGAGTAGGCTTGTACAATGAACTCGGGGGAACTCAAATTACGATGTCAGGAAAAAAATAAAAGTGCGGATGGTGGGGAAATGTTGACTGTGATAGCAATCTAGATAAAATAATAGGGTGACAGGCTACATTTCAGTAGATAGGTAAAGCTAAATGAGTTGTCATATTGCACAAAGTCAACAAATCTCCGTAGCTAGCTAGATAAATAATATTAGGCTTTTCCTGAATTGTTGCTTTATATTTCGTGTGATAATTATGTTGATGCTTTTCAGCTATGCCAGCCAACGTTAGCAAATGTAGCTGTTAGCTATCCTCCTTGTAAGTCAGGCAAAGGTAATTCATACACTCAGTAATTATACATCCAAAATATAATAATATTAGAAACTTACTTTGTGGTTATCCTTCATACTGCTCCGTACTGTGCTTGGTCGAATTGTGGGGACTGCTCAGGGGTTCAGTCGCAGTTCTTTGCAAAATCCACGCTGTTTTTGCGCCCAATTCAAAAAGTTGTCTGGTTTAAAATGCAGACTGCAGACTCTTGTGTTGTTTGACACTAATGAATCTGATAAAAATTCTACCCACTTCTTTTTTTTAGACAAATGCAGCCTAGCCCTCAACGTCAATCATAAGAAAATACACGCTGTGATAGGCTGCATGCAAATGAGACCGCTTCCTGACGTCAGGAAGCGGCAATCAAAAAAATGTAGAAAAAAAGCACAGTAGGTAGCGCAGTGATTTTTAAAACACTAATTTCTATAATTCAAAACAAAAAATTATAAATTGTAAATGATTTGATAATACAGCTGACCAATTTTACCACCAAGGGTAATACAAAATATAACCGAAGCAATTTCAGTCCGATTTTAAACATTTTGGTTTCATCATGTAGAAATCACAGCACTTTTTATAAATAGTCCTCCCATTTCAGGGTGTCATAATATCTGGGACAAATGGCATCACGGTTGTTTCTGATCAGTTAGGTGTGTTAAATTGCTTCCTTCATGCAGGTATAAGAGAGCTGTCAGTGTGTAGTTTTTATTCTAGCCTTTTGATTGTCTTTTTCAGTCTTTTATTGGTGCACAAAGACCCTGGTGAATACAATGAATTTGGTGGCATTTGGGTGAACTTGAGCACATAAGATTCAGTACACTTCAGAATTCATTCTGTTGCTGCTATCAGCAGTTGCATCATCAATGAAGACAAGTGAGCCAGCATCTGTGGCAGCCATACATATCTAAACCAGAAAAGCCCCCACCACCAAGTAGTGCTGTCACGATACCAAAATTTTGACTTCGATACTGATACCAGGTTTAGTATCACGATACTCGATACTGATTCGATACTCGGTACCTAACGATACTGAAATTAACTTAATAGATCAGAAATGTCCACAAGGGTTGACCTCATTTTTGAATTCACGGTTTATTAACAACCTGGTTTATTAACAACCTTTAAGTTGAAGCATAGACCTATAGGGTTAGAACACTAAACAATAGAAAAATATATAAAATATATTCCAAAAATTAAACAATTGTAAACCAAAAAACCTTTAACCAGGTCTTTCACTTTAAAATAGATCTAAAACTGCATATTTTAATAACAATACAGCATCTTCCTATAATGAAATTTTTCCAAATTAGAACACCTATAGTGTTAGAACAACACCATATTAAATAACAGAAATAAAATCTTACATAACAGAAGACATGTTGAGCCTGATGCATTACTTTTCTGTCTCTCTCTCACTAGTCGCTACTGAAGTAAACTGAGTCGAAGCTTGCGCTGTATCAACGAGGGTGAATGCACAAGCGCACATCACCTGACTTGGCTACCTTAGTTGCTACTGCCATCTAGCGAAGATTCAGACAAATGACACCTTTCATCTACTCAATCAGTAATGCGGGAGACACATTTCTCTGGCTTTTCCATTTGACCTAAAAGTACAGAACGTCGGAAAATTCTAATACCGAACCGTTCTTTTTTTTAAGTACCAAAAAGTACCAAAGTTTCGGTATACCACGCAACACTACCACTAAGTGAATCTTGGTTTTCTAGAATCTTTTTCCACAATCCTGCAGGAGCTTCTTTTAGGAGCTTCTTAGCAAAATGTAACTTTCTGTTCTGTTTTTGTGACAAACTTATTCCTGGGCCTACCAGGCCCTTTACGATTAGAGAGCTCTCCAGTGCTGTCTTTCCTCTTTATAATGTTCCAAATAGCTGATTTTGGTAAGCCTAAGGTTTGGCAAATGCCGCTGAATGTTTTTTTTTTCTTTTCTTCTCTTTAGTGCTTTCTTATACAAGGACTAAAGAAGCAATTAAAAGTATCTGAATATTCACAAAAACCTGTGAAACCATTTGTCCCAAACATTATGCACCCTGAAATGGGGGGTTGGGGGGCATGCATAAAGAGTCCTGTTATTTCTATATGGTGAAACCAAAATGTTTTAAAATATCCTTTAAGAGAATCTGCCTTTTAACCACATGTGCAATGTTTGCAAACCTAAAATTGTAGAGTACAGAGCTAAACCAAGAAAAACTGTCTTTGTCCTAAACATAATGGAGCTCAATGTGTATATATAATTTATTAAACAAATGGAAAAGGATAATTTTCCTCTGGGATATATGACAGCCCTATGAAAAATAGTAGGGAAGGAAAACAGGGAATGTAAAAAACGGTCTTTGGTGAGCGGAGCGGGCTAGCCGCATCTTTAACCAGATCAGATCCTCCAAATTGGCTGTCAAATCGGGATTGTTGTGATTTATACCCATCTATCAAATGCAAGGAGATGCTCCGGGCCACCGCCCGCCACCTTTCCCCTCGAAAAGCATCTTAAATTTTCAACACCACCATCTGTTACCAAATCTAATTCACATTTCATCCATAATCTGGTTTAGTTCTGTAATACCCACTGTGCATCTCTTCCTAAACGTGGCTTGGTCTGCTGTGTATAACACATGCACAAGCCCCACACGCCTATCTATTTATTTTTCAATTTACCTATTTATAAGATTCTTTGGGATTTCAAGGCCACATTCTTGCAGTTGAAGACAGGAGGGCTGTGTTCAGTCTGGATTGGTTAGTATCGTGTGCTTTATCTGGGCAGGTCATCATACACACTTTTTAGTAGCATGTGGGTCTATACCACCTTCACAGTGTACACTCTTCTATTCACTAGTGGTGTTGAGTGTTAACTACATTGCCCGCATGTTCTAATTTAAAACATAGTATCACCCTTATGTTTGTAGCTTTAGTTGTAATGTGCATTATAGAACTATTAAAAAGTGAATTTATGTCTGAGACTATTTTAATTGAATAGAAAGATATCAAACATTCAGAGGAATGCTTATGATTTTTGCCAATTTTTCCTTTTGAGAGGGATTTATGAGAGGTAACAAGTTGGTGGTGGAAAAACACTCCAGTGACAGATCTCCATGAATGAATGAATGCACACACCCACACACAGAATTTGGTCTGCTTTTGTTAAAAAAAGTGCATATCACCTACATTTAGTTAGACAATAAGCAGTCAAATTTAAATCACAAATAGACTTTTAAAGCCAAAAATAAAATGTAAAATTTTTAAATGATTTTATTTAATAAATTTGTTTAATACATTCATTTAAATGTTTGGTAAATTAAATATCTGTGCAGAGCCAATACACTGAACATGTGTGTTGCCAAAAGAGAAGCCAACCAGAACTGTTTCCTAAAAGAATTTTTTCATTGTTATAATCACGATTTAATTCCTGCTATAAACTGCAATCCAGTATTAATCGGGGCTGTGCTGAAAAGCTGTTAATTTACCCATCTGTATTAAGGCAATCTAGTTTATTACATGTTCAGTAAATTTACAGTAACAAGCCATTCCCCTGACAAATTAATCACTTTCCAAGCATTTTATCATATAAATAAAATATCACCTTTGGAGAAAAATAAGCTAAATCAGTTGATTTAGCCCATCTATCAGGAACATAGCAATCACTAGGGTAATAGCTCAAGAACCGGTGGACTTTTTTTCACTGACCCGAGGAGTAAGCTTCTGTCTCTCTAAATGTGGGTGCTTTGTGGTGTGAGTTATTTGGGAAAGCAGCGTTGGAACTGTATGTGTGTGTGTGTGTGTGTGTGTTTGTGTGCGGAAGCCAAAGAAGGCACAAGTCATTTGTCAATTTTGGTGTGAGGTCAATTCTTATGAATGTGGGATATCTAAGGGAAAGATAACAGGTGCAGATTGACCACAGGGAGGGGCAGTGCATGCATGTATGTATTTGTTTGTATCAGCATGTCTATGATAGCAAATTTGACAGTTTGTACACAAACAAACGTGCTCACAGTTCAATCTCTCAGTGCAGCTGGTGCCAGCGGCCCCCGATCTGCAGTGTGTCTGAGACCTGCCTGTCCTGAGCAGTACCTGGCTGCGGTGCTCACCGCAGTGAGTGCCAGCCAAACCACTTGCAAAATGCACAGTGAATCACCGCCAACTGAGCCGCACTGCAAGGAACCACGAGGGCCCTCTCTCACTCCCCTTCTCCTGCAGAGCTGGATGATACACTGTGACAGAGGCAGGCTGCTCTCCCATGCATAGAGTCTGTCAGACGAACCCATCAGCTGGAAGGGCTTGCTGTCATTCCCCAATTTATTTTCAGGTCAATATTATTTTAAAAGATATATACATACGTTACATGGCCAAAAATATCTGGACACCCTGGGGTTGTTTTTCCTGATTTGGGCTAGGTCCCTTAATTTCAGTGAAGGCAAATCTTAATACTAGAGCATACAATCAGATTCTAGACCATTCTGTGCTTTTCCCAACAGTTTGGGGAAGGCCCTTTCCTGTTTCAGCATGAGAGTGCCCACAGGCACACAACGAGGCCCATGTAGAAACAGTTCTGTCAAGAACGGTGTGGAACATCTTTGGGATCAATTAGAAAGCCAACTGCGAGCCAGGCCTTGTCATCCAATCAGTGCCCATCTCCACTAATTCTATTCTTGTTGAATGTAAGCAAATCCCTACAGAAATGCTCCAATATCTAGCCTTCTTAGAAGAGTGGAGGTCATGATAGCAGCAAAGAGTGGACCAACTCCATATTAATGCCCATAATTTTGGATACAATGTTGGTCCACATACTTTTGGCCATGTAGAGTATATATATACAGTACTGAGCAAAAGTCTTAGGCACCCTAGATTGTTTAATATAATATATATGTAATATAGTATATATTTGGTCTTAGATGTTTATTTTTTGTTTTCTGCATTAGTGTATCAGTAGAAAAGCAAATTTGAGATTTCCAAACATGAATTTTTCCAAAAATGAAATTTTACGCATACATTTTTGTATTTTGTTAAATAAAGTAATATTTTAAGTAATAGACTACTTTTCAGATAAAAACTTAATCAAGGGTCTCTGGGATTACCTGGAGAGCCAGAAGCAAGCGAAACAGCCAAAATCTGCAGAAGAACTGTGGCAAGTTCTCCAAAATGCTGGGAACAACCTACCAGCCGATTTTCTTATAAAACTGCCGGACAGTGTACCTAAGAGAATTGATGTAGTTTTAAGGTGAAGGGTGGTCACACCAAACATTGATTTTATTTAGTTTTTAACTATTTACTGCTCTTTATATTATTTTCTCGATATGCATAACCTTTCATTTCATTATTTTTGAATGCATCTTAGCTGTATAGCATTTTTTTTTACAGGTGCCGAAGACTTTTGCACAGTACTGTACTTATAGTTTCCAACCATGAAAATAAAAAGCAAAAAAAGCAACCACAAAAATTCCAGTGACACTATTTAGGCAGAAAACTGTAGGTTTGATTACAAAGAGACAGGTGGTTATATATTGGTATTTCTCTATTATAATTGTATCTACCTGTTTAAAGGTCTGTCTCCCTTGTACTGCCTGGTGTGATGGGTACAGGTTCACAGTTGTAAATCTTTAGTACAAAAAGAACCTGGGTGAATTTGCTAAAAGCTAGAAAACTAGCTTTCTAAAGGATTGAATTTAATAGAATATTCCTCAACTAAAAAACTTGCTACTGCCTTAAATTCCCATATAGCAGGCTGCATCTTCCTGAAATACAAATGTTCTTTGTATTAGCAGACCCTGTAACTCTCCAGGACCAGGGTTGGAGACCACTGCACTAAGGAGACACATGCACATATACTGTATGCACTTATGCAGAAATACATACGCAAACATGATTTTATTATTATTTTCGTCTGCTTTAGATATTTTTTTACAAACAAATTTATAGTTTGTATAACTATTATTCCCTTCAAAATGATGGGAGGCAAATGGTCACAGGGTGCTGAACTATAATGTATGATCTAAATGCCGCCTGCACTTGTCCAGTTCTGTGCTACAACCAGTCTCCTTGCCAATGTGAATGTTCACAAGTCCACATCACAGATTTCCTAAGAAGCCAGGAAACCACGTCCCAGCATGCCTCACTCCTGCTGCACAGCCATAGCGTGACTGCCCTGCCTCTGGCACCACTTACTCCTACCATAAGCTGCAGCCCCACCAGTAATGTGATCCTAACTGGCTTAAACCATATAAGAGTTTTGCATGCAAATTGAGTCTAATTGGTTTGACCAAGACTAACCTTTCATAATCCAATTGATGTATTATCTTTTGAAGGCCAGAGTCAATGCCCAGTCAGAAAATCCCCTAACCCTTCCCAGTTGATTTTTATTTTTTTTGTAAACTCCATGACAGAAGTGAGTGATGGAAACATATATGGTAAAGTGATACAGTAAGTAACACAGTAAGCAACAAGGTACATGTCAGTGTTTTAGTAAGGCCTTTATATGCAGCAGAAAGGGTCCCTTCATATGTTTTTCATTCTTGTCTTTTTCCAGGCAAGAATTATATCTGTAATCAGAGAATATGGTCCTAGAAGCAATCAACCACTGTTCTTAACTTTGGTTGTCAATAAAATATTTTTTTTTCCAGTGCAAACACATTTATTTTTTGGTTATGGTAAAAATAAAAAAATCTGCAGAACAGGCATAACTGTTGCACTTACTTGTTAGTCAAAGCTGAAAACCAATGTTGATTGAATCCTGGCCATACTCAGAATATATGGGATTGCAGAGATAAACTGTAGAGGGATATGGGCTGAAGGACCATATCCCTCGACAGTATCTCTGTAATCACATATATTCTGAGAATGGCCAAGATTCAATCAACATTGGATCTAATTAAATTTTGTTAAATTAGATAAAGATTAGGAAAAACTGTGGGAAATCAAATATGGTCAATTTAATGCTAATATTTTGTATTTTTCTCATTCAGTTCTCATCCAGCTTTATGTAATGTAAGTGTCACAAAAAACAATAATGTTCAAAATCTCCGTGTTGTCTCTTAATTCCTGACAACTACATTTTGTATAAATGCAATGTGTTATTTTACAATGACAATATAATGCTGCAGTTTCTTCATGTTGAGAATTGGTTAAACACACTGCCGAAAAAAAAATAGTTACAGTATGCTTCCATCTTATTGATTTCCTTTCACATTATTATTGAAGGTTTTACTAAAACTATCCCTGGTCCTTCCTACATAAGGCAGAAGGGCAGTTTATCTAAATGACCGTAAAGGACACAACACTGATTATCATATGGTGCAGAAATGCAGCATTGCTTGTTTAATTCTCTCTTATCTTGATTTGCGTGATGATATAATCTTAGTTTACTTTTTTGCTGTCAGGTAATGTTATTTTCTAAATGTTATTTTCTCAGTTAACAACAAACACAAGCATTGCAGATTTATATATGCCAGATGTATTTTTTTTTAAATGGTCAAGTGTTTTCAGGGTGCACAAACAGATGATGTCCTTTATTATGTAATGCTCTGAATGACATGCAGAATCAGGGGTAATTTGTTCTGTGGTACCAACCAGTTTTGATGATAATTGTCACAGAAAAACAAGTTGGTTATGCATTGCTAGAGAAAGTTACAAATGATTTTTTCAAATGTAATATATGTCTTAATTCCTAGTACAGTCCTTTGTAGTCTTCCAATTACCTACTGAACTTGGAACAAATGTGACCTTAAATTAAACAATTAAACAAACGACGCCTCAAAAAAGGCAAGTGTCTGTGCAGTGGCCTATGGATGGGAGCAAAGAGGCCCAGCATTAACTGGTCCCATCTGGCTGTATTTTATACGCAAATCAGCCTCCACTAAATCTAGATAAAACTCACTGACTCGTGATCGGTGCGATGATCTTCATACATCTAAATTTATATGCTAATCGGAATCATTCAAGCATTTAACACATTCTTCTGCATCTGAGCACTATCACCTTCTACCCCCTCACCCGACCCCCCATCCTCATCCTCACTCAGCCCTCCCACTCTCATGATGATCTCTTTGCCTCTCAAACCTCCCAAAAATGATCTCTCTCTCTTGTCTTGTCTCTCTTGCTCTGTCTCTCTCTCACACACACATGCACACATACGCATACTACTGTGTCTCTCTTTGAAATGATTTTAATTGGCTTTATTCTTGGTACAGGACTTAAAGCATTTAGCCACAGACTCATAAGATTTCACTTTCTCTCTCATTCTCTTCTCTCTCTTCAGCTCCAGTGCTATCTCTCTATCTCCCCTCCCTTTGCCCCCTCCCTTTTCTTGCCTCTTTATTTGGTTTGGCAGGCTGAATAATTCAGGCTGCCCGCTGGTCGTCTGGGCAGCAGCCCCTGCGCGTGGTCCCGGAGCTGAGCAGATGGACACCTGCGTGCAGCAGGTGAGACAGATGGCAGAGCCGCCACTGGCACACCACATCCAGGTACATTAGCTTCCCACTGGCAGAAAGCTAAACAACAACAGCATAAAGACAACATAAAACCTGTCCCCACATTCCCGCCCACTCCCCAGCGACCCTGCTGCAAACCGTGCCTCACATTGTGCTACCACACTGGTGGAAATACCCCTGTCCTAAATAAAAACCAGTCCTCGTGCTATTGCCAGCATCACATTCGCCATGCCATGCATGTTGGAGGAACACTGCAGCACAACCATTCATTCCACAGCTCACTGTACACTAAACTACTTAACGAAACAAGCAAAGTGCAACTATACCTCAGTGAACTACAATAAACAGAAAAAAAACCTTTTATTGGCTTTTATTTTACTTCCTTACCTTGGACAACATAGAGAATGTGCTGAATAGAGTGTGTGGCTGGCTTCCATGCTGAAATGCTGTTGCATTCTCCATGAGCTGCATTTGCTGTACTTATCTTCACTATTAACGCGCACCTTTGATAAATTCATTCTATAACAAAAGGAGAAGCAAGAAGGAGAATAAAAAAACGCATCAGAAATATTGATAAAGACCTATGCCATTTTGCACTAACAGCCAGTGATGTAGCCTAATCGCAGTGAAGGACTTTTTATGGCATTTTAAAGATTTATTTAACAGCCCTCTTGGACAGGGAGTGCAGATGAGGGCCTAAGTTAATGCGTAGCGTTAATTGAAACCGCCTTGACGTTTTAATGCACGGCCTCATCATTGCACTTATTAGAGTTTATCAGGTCTTGAGTTGTATTGGGGAAATTATAACAGGAGGTATGCTGGATGACACATGACTGATCAGCCGCTGGGACTGCAGGAGCAATCAGTTTGCATTATGGGGAGCCGGAAGCTTGCACACAGACGCAGATGAATTTAAGCAATGGGCAAAAGTTTGACGTCAACAGGAGAGAAAAATCAGGGTGTTTCGTTAAACTGTCCTACATTCAATGTGAAACTGGAATAATCACTGTGTGGGAATTGTCTAATTTCTTTTCTCTTTTCAGCATATATAGGCCTATGGGGTGATGATGGGCTATTATTTTTCTTTGTTTGGGATTACGCTGGATCATGATGATGCAACAAACAGGCACTTTTATGAAAAAAAAAGATGTAACCTCACCTGAAGGACAGGGAGATCAGGATCAGATACAGACAGAAATGGGAATGTGTGGAATGTGTAATGGTGGGTAAAGTTGAATGACTGGTCTTGTTTGTTTGATGAAACCTGAGCAGTTTTTGTTTTGTGCTTTTGACTGGAGCTGTGTGAGATTTATATTTAACAAATGAAGGATGCTTTGCTTCAACCCCTTTTTGTTCAGATTGGATTTCTGTTGGATTCAAACATCTAATGGGAAAAATGCCACCACTAAGTACCACTGGAAAACATGAACATCAAATCATCTTTGAAGCCGCTCCACAAATTTCCAAGGAAACGCTCACAGTTGTGTTTGTTTTATATTTTTTTTCTTGGTCATGAAATAAACAAATGTCCATTTTTATGTGTGTGTGTGTGTGTGTATGTGTGTTTGTAGGTAGAAATTAAAATGTTGATACTTTGGTCTGTTATTCAATAAGTGCATATATTAACTGAATTTGTCTCTACCTAAGGTGTTTTAAATAAACCACAAGTGGCCTAATACTTTTGGCCTGCATTTTATATAAATGTACACACACACACACACACACATTACAGACACTATAATGTTTGCACTCCAATTCAAGGCCTTTGCATGCTTCACTGCAAAAGAGCAATGTGGTGTAGGCATTGCCATACCTGACACCTTGCTTTGTTGGAGCAATTGGCCTCAGAGTCCTTACAGGATAGTGTACAAGTCTCCTACTGTCTTCCTAATTAAGAAAGGAGGCTCCCTAATTCTCCCTTCCGTTCCACCTCAGAGGACATGATCAATGTCATTAGCCATACAACCCTCAACACCAGCCACACTTTCAGTAATGAAACTAATCACTCAGCTCGCTCAACTAATGCTCTGCTCAACCCTGACGTCAGAAATCAGACTTGTACTGTATCTCTTTCTCCAGATTTGACTGATTTCTTCATCCTGGCTATATCTCTACATCTCACTCCTAATTACTGACTAACCAACTAAATAAAATTAGCTAACAGAACAAAGCCTACTATACAGGAAAATGTCCAGCATTAATTCAGCTCCAACAGGGACAAAATGTACTCTGCAAGAGTTGATTCTACACGGAACATTTTACTGTGTATGTTGTCCATTTTGAGAATTTTTGTGTTTTTGGAATTAAAAGTGCATTTTCAATTATACTCAACATTCTTATCAACAGAACTTTAGTGGTGGCAAGAGGTGGTGCTGGTGTGGAATGGTTGGGGGCGTGGGAGGGGAGGTGGAATTTTATGGTACTGTGAACTACATATGTAGTATTGAGAATGCAAGTTTGCATATTTTTTTATTGCATATTTGAGAAGGCAATTTCTAAAGATCAATTCCTGAATTAAGCTGATATAAGTATTTGTTTTTCTGGGTTCCATATGAATGTAATATGAATGAGATTAGAGGAGTTAAGGGAAAGTAAATACAAGTTTTCAGGTCCATTGAGGTTATGTGCACACAACTGCAGCTTAGAGCAGGCACCTATGTTTGAACTGTACACAGGGAATGCTGAAGTGGACCTACATTGCTCATTGCTCGAGGAACCACATGAGTGGAAAAATGGGCTTACAAATCTGCATGTTCATTCTTTTTTTCTGCTGAGTGAATATAGAAATAAATGTGTGCTTGTTGCACTGATCACATTCAGAGGTGCATCACAGTATGTTTTTAGTTAAAATAATTTGTTCTCCTTAGTGATGAATACATGTTTATATCGACTGGAACATGAAAAGGAAGGAAACAAAATGTACATTGCTTTATGTTTTATGGCATAGAGGGCTTTAGTTTACTTGTTGGGACACTACATATAAATCTGGGGGTGGTAGACAGTTTTTCTTGCCTACATAAATGCTTTAGTTGTGAGCAAGGTGAGAGTTATATATGTATTTGATACAGAAAAATAATTAGAATACTGTACACTAGAACATAGTCGATATCTAAGTGTTTCACAACATCATTATTATTATTATCATTATTATTTCATTTGTATGTGTATTGTTGTTGTTGCTGTTGTTATTGTTGTTGTTATTATTATTATTATTATTATTAGTAGTAGTAGTAGTAGTAGTAGTAGTAGTACTAGTAGTAATAGTATATAAATTCTAATAGCAGTAATATGATCATTGGATATATTGATATTAGACATATCAGAATCTTATTTATCATTATTAGTTTCTATTAATATTGCAGATAATTTGTTATTGATGGACCATTATTTTGTAATGCCCAATGCATGCTGGGATAGGCTCCAGCACCCCCCACAACCCTGCTCAGGAAAGCGGATATAGATAATGGATGGATGGATAGATATTTTATAATTATTTTTTATGTCATATGGCACGTACATAGCCGTTATAACACTGGGAGGAAACGGAGGACAAAATTATATTTGTACTTTGTAAATTATGCCTTTATCCCTTAATAATAAAATTATTATTATTATCATCATCATCATCATCATCATCATCATCATCATCATCATCATTATTATTATTATTATTAACAGCATTATTGGTATATTGTTGTTGTAGCCACACAGTAAAGGAGCTCTGATTCAGTGAGGCTGAATCTTTTCTGAACTGCTTCCAGAAGAGTGCGTTTTCATGGCTTCACACCATGATCTGTGCCAGCGCTTTATCTTAGGAGATGTTTCAGTGCAATAATGGACGGAATAATAATACATAGACTTTTAAAATATGCTATTAATGATTTCAGAATTATAACACAAAACTTGGGACTGAGGAAATCTTATACAAATTTTTTCATGAAACACTGATATGATCTTTTCTTCACAAATGAAACAACACAATACACACTTCAAATTGTAAAATTCTACACAGAACTAATGATTTCAATATTATCACTCAAAAATATTCATGAGAACATGTTTATCAATTTTATGACACCAGAGTAAACATTTATTACATATGCAAACACATGCAAACACACACACACACACACACACACACACACAGGCAGAGACAAATTATTTATTTTGTTAGTACCCATTCAGTCGAGCTTCTTAATATCTATAGATACATTTTTTCTCCCTAAGCACAAGAAATTTGTATTGAAGTAATCATGGGCTCAACATAACTTCAAAAAATAGATGCATTTCTAACTCTATTTAAATCTATTTTATTCTATCATATTAAAAAGCATATGTTATTGGATGAGAATCAAAATGTACATAACCTTCATTATTAAAGCACAAAATGAGCCTCAACTACTGGGTTCAAGATATCAGCTGAGGGCTAGCAAATAATAATAAAAAAATACTATGAAAAATACAAAAATCAGAGCTAAAAATGATATGTCAAAGTATGTACAGCAGAAAAAACAGCTATTATTGTGTACAGCCTACAGATTTTTAGACTTACAATGCAGATTGTAGATGAAGATGTTGATAAAGATCGTCAATGTCAAACTGTTTTGCTGGTACCAGGGACGGACATTTAAAATGTTTACTTTCATTGACATGTTCCTTGCAAACTGATAAATCTGATGCAAAATATAAAAAATCCGTTCCTTCATCATTCCTATTTTATCATTTGTGACATTACTGGCTAGACAAGGTTGCACATCTTCCGAGCATCTATTAATAATAATAATAATAATAATAATAATAATAATAATAATAATATTATTATACACTGCTATGGGAAAATATCTATCTGAGAAGAGAGTAAAATTTTTACTGACACATGACTGCAAATGGGTAAATACACATCAGCGCATACTGAACAACAACAATAATAATAATACTAATAATAATAATAATAATAATAATAATAATAATTTGTGTATAGGTTTCATATTCTAATCCACCTTGTAATATATTTTTCCCAACCCCAGTATCAGTGTTGTCCCACACATTGCAGGAAAACAGCTAGAAATGCTGGCTAATAATAAGGTTATGCATTCTAATTACCACAATTATTATATAAATACAACTGATCCAAAATGCTCCAATACAAGACAGGATATTTAAAGGGTGAGATATTCTAAAAATCAAAATTTAAAACAAATGTCAGAGCATGAAAGGAAAAATGTCAAAGATTACAAAATTAAATTGTAATATTACAAATAAAAAACAAACAAAAATATCAGTAAAGAGGGGCTGGAGCCATGTGTGGAGAAAGGATAAACCTATAGGATCCTACCTGAGCTCATTTCACACTCCTGTCAAAATGGGTAAGTACAGCCAGTGCGTGGATGAGGATTAGCAGAGAGGACAATGAGCTGAATTAAGCCTGGGGACTTTGTGCGTGCGCCTCAGTGTTGTGTGTGTGTGTGTGTGTGTGTGTGAAAGAGAGAGACAGAGACAGAGAGAGAGAGATTGAGAAAGCATGTTGGTACTCAGCTATTCACTCAAGTGTTGCTATTCCATCTGTGAATGGAAGACCCTTGATTGATTAGACAGGTGCCATTCTTACTAACACGGGAATGATGGCCTTCGCGCATGGTTATGGCTACAGCCGCTGCTCTTGCCCTGCTCTGATGGGTGGCTGGACCAGGTTCCACCAGCCGTGCTAATTGCCCCTCAGAGCAGGCCAGTGCCATTTTCTACTTGGTTAGTGGTGTGGAGAAAATAATCAAGGTAAATGCACAAATTTATACAAAAATAAACTGGGCGGGGGGGGGGGGGGGGGGGGGAGGACTGTTCATGTAGTTCAGCAGAAAACAAGACATCTCTTTTATTCTCTTATACACCGCAATGCGCTCACCCTCTGTGTTTCCGTTTCGATTCTAATTTGGAAAAAAAGCACAATTGAGCAGGGCACACAGAGTGTAAAGAATTAATTTCTGGGTGCTTGCGTGCTTGGATTCCTCTTTTTTTTTTCTTAAATCCTGTGTTATTTAGTTATCAGGAATTGTCCCTTTAACCTCCTTGGTTCAGCTATGATTAATGGGACAGGTGGAATTTAATGCTGCTGAGTTACAATAGTGGTTGAGACCATGCAGCAGATGGACTGTCGGGTTTAATATGATGGACCATATACGGAAGTGACAGGCAGGGGTGAACACTTCCTCACATGATTTTGCCGTCTCAGCTGCCCAAAAGTGCAATCGGACAGCATCATTGGAAGGGGGAAGCACATTCACAAAATAACAAAATTTTAAAAAGACTGATTATTTAATTTGCTATTATTTGATTAGTTTGTGTACTGATTGATATATATATATATATATATATATATATATTTTGCTAAAGTGGAATTTAAACAGATAATGTATGTGCCTTCCGCAGTTTTATCCATTTTCAATTCACACTTTTATATTATTTTGTAGATCTGTTAAATACAACACGGTTGGTGCTCGTATGAAAGAGAAAGTGGCATCGTAATGAATTAAAATAGTGAATGAAATGTTAAAAAAAATTTGTATAAAATTGTGCAGTGCACAAATTATTTGTTGAAACCTTCTGAGTAAAATGGTTATATTATCTGCTAAACATCCAGTACATTTATATAATTGAATGTGAAACCTCAACTGAAAATGAAAAATCTGAATGATAGGGAAATGTATATTTCTTTCTGTGTTTAAAAAAAATGTTTGTGTAAAAAAGGCAAGTTTGCACCTTTGCTGAACTATACAGTTCATGTTCTTACGCCAAAGTCAGGGCAAGGGGAGGAGGGTTTGTGACCTTACAGGGGTTCAGCCAGGCCACACGTGCCTCTCGCTGCGTCGTATAACAGCCGGTGTGGTCAAGCACGGTTAAGTCGCACCTACCCCACAGACCACACTCCCCCATTGGTCCAGACAAGTAAGGAAAGAACTCATTGCACTACACACCCAGTATCCGCCTGTCCAGGGAGAAGACTGCTAGATTTTCACACTTTCGTCCATGCACCATGACATCCTCCTACTTTACCTACCGCGGGAAGACATGCAGCCTTTTCATTGCCATCTCTCCTAACCATAGCCATGCTACTGCCACTTTGAACATGCCTTTACATTCATAAAAAATCTCAGTCCCACAATTGTTATTTTTAATTCATGGAGAAACATCTGAGCATTTCACAAACTATGGAAGGAAGAAGGGATATAAAAACCATTTTAAAGGAAATATATTGAGAATGCCATATTTTCAATTGCCAGAATTTTCTTTAGAAATATATATTTTATTTCCTTTTACCATTGCAATTAAATCAAAACACAACCATTCATAGTGCCTAACTTAACACTTTACCTATCTTTCCCATTTCACAGCTGAACTTTCATGTACTAAATTGCTTTTCTGACAACACAATGGGAGGGACATTCAGGACCACTCTTGAAACAACATAAATATTAAAGCCAGCCCTACTTTACTGAGGTGTCCTCCTCAGAATGTTATTTTTATTAATGACTTACTTTTAAAAACTTCCACAACTTTCTTATATGGTTTTTGACCTAATAGAATAGTGATTTAACTAATCTATCTTCATGTCTACCTTCACTAACAACAGGAGAGCAGAGCTATCCAAGGAATCAAGGATTTTGCTAAGGAATGAAGAAGGGATAGCAGTGTTAGACATCTGAATATAGAAAATGGATGGTGAGAGATGCTTAACAATATGAGGGGTGTCCTAAAATATCCCATGTGTACAGCTGAATCGGCAAGACTGTAGACGAAAGAAGAGGAGAGGGAGGAATGGTGAATGCAGAAAAAGTGCAGCGCTGACCCCAACCCCCCACTCCAACCACCACCACCACCACCATCAGTGGCACACATGAAGTGCGGAAGGGGAAAGAGAGGCTAAATATTTCACTGTCACTCCTCATGGAGAGTGACGAATCATTCCCCCCCTTTGCTGCAGGACAATGTCAATTTAACACAAGGCCAATGAACATAAAAAAATAAACAAACTGCACAAACTCTGCATAATCACGTTACCTTAAGAGTGCTGGCCTTCCTGGTATAGAGTCGCAACCAGTATACTCCCCCCTCACACAGATACACACACACACACATGCTAGGACATTCTACAGAGGACACAACCATCTTTGGTTCCCTGCAGTGAGTAAGACGAATAATAAAATCTCTGGTGGTCACAGTAAAGTTCCGTACTTGCACCCTGCCTGGCTGTGCATGATCAGCCTTCCCCATTTCACGAGCAAACTAGCACAAACTTTTATCCACCACCTCTACACACTATCAGAAACTAAATTTACTCCTACCTCTTCATCTCAATTTACACAGGCTACGAAATTTGTATATCTCTATTGGGAAAAAACAACAGCATCCATCTAGCTGCTTTGGATGCCACTAATAAATGAACAATGTGTCTATTTGGAAACTACTTCTTGAGAATCACAAAAAGCTTTTGTAGATGTTAGAAACTGGCTTCCTAAGAACAGATCAATCTTTAAAATGTCCAACCTTAACAAATCCTTTGTTCTGTTTTATAAAGACAAGCTGATGGCAAGACAGTGAGTTTCAACATGAGAAAAAGAGGATACATTTCAATAGGGATGATATCACATGAATGTCTACAGGTTAATGCAAAAACTAAATAAAAAGGAGGAAGGTAATGGCCTCATTCTCCTAATTACTAATTCTGTCAATACGCTGATATGGTGGGTTATGATTCCTAATTGTGCCACACACCTCTGAAATGCTGTGGCCCTAGTCTCAGCTGGTATTATGCCTCTTAAAACAGCTTTCAAATTCTCATAAAAGCACATCTACTCCTGTCAGAAAAGTCTTGATGGATTGAGTATATATCAGAGAAATTGACAATCGCATTATCAGGTACCAATTTTTTTCCTTAACTTTAATGCCCACTGTTTTTTTCCCAAAGGCTTTGTGTGTGTGTGTGCGTGTGTGTGTGTGTGTGCATGCATATGTGTGTGTGTGTGTGTGTGTTTGTCTGTGTGTGCATATCCACAGGAGTACGTATAACACCTTTCAAACAAAAGGCAAAAAGCAGAGCCCTTCCCGACCAGCATTCTCTGTTGAATGATGGGGCACTCATAAGTGTTTTCCCTTTTAACTGGAGTTAATTACCCTTGGAATGCTTTGGACCCCTTGAAACGAGAGGAAGTGGCAACACTCACGTTCAAATAAGTGGGGCTACAATAAAGACAATGAGCAGCCAGACAGCAGCGGATGGGGGTGGGGGTGGGGGTGGGGGGGGGGGGGGGGGGTGGGAGACATGTAAAACAGAGCAATGTGTCTCTTCACTTGGGAAAGGCTGACCCCGGGGTGGCTCTATGCATTAACAATGCACAAACCAAAAACAAAAAAAAAAATAAAAATAAATAAAAACCTGTATGACTCATATTCACATTGTTTGATGGGTGAATGAAGTAAATGATTTTATAAAAAGATTAGGAATAATTTAATTTGTGCAATCTCTCTTTATTCCTCTTGATCTCTGCCTCCAGCATTCCACCTTCTCCTCATGCTGGGAGAACATAAAAATCATCAACTTTTCTTCAAAGACAAGCTGCCAAGAGTCTTATTCACTCTCAGCTGCTCAACTGAAAGGGGCAAAGTGGGTATGGATAAACTCCTGGCTACAATTAGAATGGACAATCTCAGCGACTTAGAATGATGAACCTATTTATCATCTCTTTCTGTTTGATAGTGAAATACACCCACAGGAATACCCTCTGTCAAATGAATGGCTAAATATAAAGAATGATCCCTCAGTACAAATATAAAATAAGCAGATTCAGAGAATACTATAATTTGTAATATTTGTAGTATGTGAATTCACAACAAAAGATATCAAACAATTTTTTTACCAAGCTGTCCTGTCCCAAAGACAAAATATTTAAAGAACACCATAGCACCTATTCCCATTAACAACATAGATAGAGTGTTTCTAATTCACACGCACACGCACACACACACACACACACATATTAGCATATTAATTTAATAAAGAAATAGAATTACACAAACAATGAAAGCAAATTAATTGGCAAATTCACAATTAATTTCAAACATTGAAATGTTTGATGGTCATACATTAGTCAACATTTTCAACAAGTTCAACAATTTATTTGCAATTCATCTGCAATTTTGCTCCTCTCACATTTTTACACCTGCGGCATTTTAATCAAATGATGGACATGCATGTCTATATTTTTATTTCAATTTTAAATATAAATATGAAAACTACGAAAACAAACAACATCACAACCTGAATAACATTAACAATAAAATGAATATAAAGCGAAATGTTTAAGTCAATTAAATATTAACTTTATATGGAAATGCATTGAATGAAATAATCAAATTGGTAAAACAGCACTTGTTATTATGATTTCATTTTAAACACTGTCACTGCTGCTAAAGTCATTTGCTGATACTTTAGAATGATGAGTTAAATTAGCTTCAAATCTCACAAAAAATTAATTGACTCAATTTTATCTATAAATTTTCTAGAAAAGGTTTATGCAATCAAAGTATTCAGATTACCAAAGAAAAGCAACAATTCAGCATAAATAGTGGATGTATAGACACAAAACAAAACAAGCCAAAATAAAAAGCTTAAATTCCATTGGCTGTTAAGCATACATATATCCATTCTATTAGTTCACAAATGCATATTATTTTAAACAAAAATTTTTATTCCAGCATGAATTGAAGGTTTTAGGCAGAGTAATTATTTTGCTAATGGAATGATTATCATAACATCATGCTTATGTCACAGTTAAGGTTCTTGCTGCCAGTCCACAACAACAGACATTGCTCTTGGAAGAAGTTGGTTAGCCGCTATCATTGAATTTAAATATGTTAGCAACTTCCTTATTTTTAATCTCTTAATAATCCAAGAATGGAACTTTGCTTTTAAGGTCTAAACTGTGCTTTAATATAGAAGAGGCCAGCAGTGAATAGTTTCATTGTTTGTATTGTGCAACCTGGTGCAATTTTAACTTCCAAAGCTCTTTTACAGTATGTCTTTTTGCTCAATGCTCAATTACACAACAAGAGTAAAGGAAGCATTAATCAATAATGAGTAAGTCGCAATATGTGTGCGTGTGTGTGTGTATTTGGAATGAATAATGCACATTTACACTCCAATAAGGTCATGTAAAGGGGCATATATGTGTGTGTGTGTGTGTGTGTGTGTGTATACATATAACCATGTAAACTAACCTGATCAACCTCCCAGCATCTCTAATTTACACTTCAAACTCCCACTCAACTAGGTGAAGGAGCTCCACAGTAAAAGCTAAGAAAAATTAACCAGAGCTGAAAATTTGTCCCTCACTTTATACTGTCCCCCTGCATGGTTTGTTCTGTGAATTTGTATCAGTTCTAATACATTTTGTGGGCCACATGCTATGCAGCCTGTCTGAAATTCTAACTCTCCTGGCATTTAAGACAGCTTTCCCCCTGACTGCTTTCTCTCATGCCCTCAGACTTACAAGACACATTTGCTATACAAATATTAACTGTGTGTCAGCACCCCTTGTCTTGACCATGTCTCCTTAAATTCACAACATATAGAAAATTATAATATTAAAACAGGAAATAACAGGTTGAAAGTTGTAGTATTATAATTTTCTATATGTTGTGGTTCCTGAACTGGGGAGCATTAAATCAACTACAGACTTGTTTCAGGTAGTAGTGCTCTTTGCTGTAGACCGTACAGAGCATTTATACTCGAGCCCGGTGCTGGCTGTCAGCGGCGACATAGACACCAACAAACATGTCAAAGATTTCATAAGCAACCTGACAGCGACCAAATAAATAACAAAAAATAACAAACATGCTACTGGCTACCACCGCAGCACAGACATGTATAGACACAGCACGCGCACAAACACACACCACCAACACTCACATATACACATGCATTCCTATGCAAGATGAATAAAAAGAAAATTTACCTACTCTTGTTCAGAGTGCAAGGAGAAACACTCAGGCAGGGAAAGTTCTACCGAATCCATGTGCACACTGCAACCATAATTTGAGCAAGCCCCCTCTATAAATCGAAGTTCTCTCTCTCTCTCTCTCTCTCTTTCTCTCTCTTTCTCTCTCTCTCTCTCTCTCTCTCCCTGACAGAGCACTGCAATTAACAGAAATTTGCTCCCGATGACAAGCCTATAGGCACAGCCAGTTGGGACCAAAAGCTCTTGCACTCTTCTAATCAAGGACTTAAAGCCACGATTGGAGCTCATTAATATGAAGTACGGCTTTGCATATGTAGTCCCTCTGGCCCATCCAGATGCCAGATTGGTGGCTTCCTGGCCAATTGGAACTGGACAAGGCTCTGTCTATACTCACAGAGAGAAGCGGAGCAGGTGGAGAGGGAGGGGAGAGACAAAGAGGGAGATTGGGGAGGGTGACAGTGAGAGAGAGAGAGAGAGAGAGAGAGAGAGGGAGAGGGAGGGAGGGGGATTTAAAGAACCAGCACATTCTCTTTGAGAAGACAATCAGTTTGCAGTGTCAGGCACAGGGAGACATACCTTTCACATCCTCTTGCAGGACTCTGTGCAAACTATGATTAGAGAATTGTGTTATTTCAATACAGTATTTATCTGTTTACTGTTATTTTCTTTTTGGATTTGTCTCCCATTTATTGTTATTTTTCTCTTTGGGGGATAGATCATTTTGTCCTGAGATGAAGTGGAATTCCTACAAATGCATACATAAGCTACTTAAATAAACACCTTATTTTAGCAGTACTTTAGGACTAATCCAAGTACAAAGCTGTGTGTTTGTATATATTTGTGTGTGTGTGTGTGTGTGTGTGTGTGCGTGTGTGTTTGCATGTATGTGTGAGGATACATGTTGTGTATTTATGAGAGAAAGAGAAAGAGCGAAGTTAAAACACAGCCATGCAATTTTTAATGAACAGTGGAAATGTCCCGATGAAAAATATAATTCTATGATAGAACCTATGTTAAATCTCAATTTTAGTGTCTTTTAACAGATTATATTTAGGCCTCAGAAAACAAAAATCTTTCCTTTCAAATTAAGGTTATTGTGCATAACATGTATTGTGTATTTCGTCTTAGAAAAACAGTTATCTCTAGCTTTTGAAGGAGAAAATTAAGTTTCAATTAAATATATATTACATCAACCAGGTGCTTGCACAGTTTCAGTTTGCTTGAATTTGCGAAGACTTTAGTAATTTTCTTTGTCAGGGAATCATTCCGACACATTTTCCCCATGCCACACACACCTCGCCTATACGCTGTATTTTCACGAGCAGCAGGGAATGTATTGCTGGCTTCTCAGTGCACCACAATTCCCCACTGATAAGAAAATACGGAAGCTCCCCCAGTAAGCTAACTATTGTCTCACAGTCATGCTGTCTGTGAAACTGTCCCCTCAGTTGTTGTTTTTTTTTTCTACTTGAAGGCATTTGAACCTCATGTCCATTTTTATTTTTCATAATGATAAGCGGCACTCCCTTCACCTTGATGTCCGTGTGATAATTCACACTCCACAGAATGGATTCAATCACCGTGACTTCTCTAAATCCTCAAAGGAAATATTACACAAATTATCGGGGGATACACCGAGAACATTTCGACCTTCATATACATACACAAATTGCTGTTGGTTGCTGAAGCAAAAACAGGTGCTTGATAACAAAACCAGCACAATTCACTATTCGTGGAAAATAAAGCATTACTGTTATTCTTAATATTCTAACAACACATGACTTGCTATTCCTCTAAAGAATAGGTATCTCAATAGCTTAGTATTATTTTCGTTTCCCTCATATTATTTTTAAGGTGTAAGAGTACTTTTGGTATCTTTGATTGTGGGAACCACATTGGACCTCTTTAATGATACATTCTGTATTCTATGACACAAATTTGAATCCAAGTCACAAACATGTGTTTTTGCAAAACTGTGCAGTTTTGTCACTTGATTGCTTTGGGAAACAAATGTCAATACGCCAATGGCTATAAAAATAAATATGTCCACTGTAGGCCTCAAATCAGTTTGAAGGCACTGAGCTTAAGGCTATGAGGAAAGGATAGAAAAGGGCAGAAAGAACGAAAAAGAGAGAGAGGTTCGTTTTTAAAAACACCTTCCCTCGAACTGTGGGCTCCCACATCTACAAATTTCTTGACAAACAAATCTCCAAAAATTAATAAATAATGTATTTGTCCACAAACATGGAATACACATACTTCTGTTGCACTGGGTAACAAAAAAGAAACCCCCACCCTTAAACAAGTGCACATATCTGTAAATGCACCCAGAACAGATTCTCCTCTTTCCAACGTCCTTCCAGGAAAAGATAATAGACACTGAAATTTTTACTTTTGTTTAGAAAGCAATGCACACCTAATTTATTCTTCTGGACTGTGCAGTTTTTAAAAGACATATTTAATTTCCACACAACTCCACAATGGTTTTGAGGAAGCAAAGGAAATGTTTCAAAGAGCTTTGTCTTAAAATGTGTGAGTCTAGGGACATTGTAAATGTGTTTTAATTGGCAGAGCTACCTGTGTACCAGTGGATCCCTGGGGATTGGTATACATTTTCACATAAAGATTTACTATGATCAAAAAAGCTTGCATTTCTACAGCTTCAGTCAACATCATTTCCACAAGCAGAATAATGACCATTATCATTGGCATTTCTTTTCATTATTACTTCATTTTGTGTCAGATATTGGAGGAGGATGAGCGTGGCATAGCATATATGGAAAGACAAACACACACAAACACATACACATGTAGACACATACTGTACACACAAACATTCAACAGACCTCTTACAAGTGATAAGAAAAGAGAATTTTTACACAATTATTAAAGTTCAAAACATCACAAAGCAGTCAGCATAGAGATGCGTGTATGAAACAAGCTTGTGATGCTGTTGTTCAAACAAAGCTTGTGATGACAGACTAGCTGCTCCATTCTCAGAGTGCAGCATGTCCCCCTCTCCTTGCTTTCCTTCTTTGGGCAGGGTTATGGAGTACGGCATGTTGTCTGAACACACTGGTTCAGGTGTGCCGGTCACAGTCCTTTATCCTTAAAGGGTGTGTAAATGCTTCAGTGGGAAGACGGGGTCCCAACATTTTAATGGGACCCCCTCTGATGGCCCTCTCCAAGGGACATGAAGTGAAATGCACAACACTACAAATCAGTCACATCCACTCCAGACACAAATAACACTATTGACAGTATCAATAATGCTGCTCCTAAGAGCAATTTTTACAACATAAATCCACATACAGTAACTAAACTACCATGTAGACACTATCCCCTCTCTACTTCAAGCTCCTGGAATTATGAAGTTAATTATAAGATTAAATAGGTGCAAATTCTGGAAGACCCCTTATTTTTCCATTAATAGCCTCTAATCCATGACACCTTCATGAATACATCAGAACTTAAGCATGCGGAGCCCTGAAGGGCTGATTGCTCCTGGTGTTGATATGTCTCAATAACCGCTCTTCTTTTTCATTAGTGGTTTTCATTCGGGTGCCTGCATCCAATGTGGCGCACTACCTGCTTCCAGTGCCCTGTCTTCTTTTGGAATGTGCTTCATAATACATAATACAAAAAAAAGAACATATGTGAAAATGGGATTCTGATAAGGCAAATCACTGAACATGTTTTCCTTTAATTATACAGGCTTAGCATTTCATTAATAAACAAAGACCTGGATTCAATCAAAATTTATATTTAATAGTGAGTCACCGTTCAATTCAAATTCCAAGTTTTCTTCACTAAAAGGGTATCATAAATACAGCGATCATTAAGATGTATTTGCCAAACAGGTTTATAAAAAAGAAGAAAAATAAAAACAACATTTTTTTTAAACTTTTTTTTTTTTATACCAGAAAAAAGGACTAAGTTCCTAGGACTAAGTCTAGAACAATGAACAAAAAAAACCTGACCTCTCAATTGTGAACACATTTTAATATGACGAGAGCCCTGCATCAGCAGCCTTTTTTATGTGAAATGTTAAACAAAATGATGACCCCTTTGGTCACAAGCTGTTGACACCTGCCTAGGAATTACCAGGGCTCACATGGCGCTGCATCAATCACACTAGTCAATAGGGTCGGGCAAGTTCATTTAGGTCACATGTCAACCGTCTGGGCCCTGAAAAGCAGTCAATGCAGCAGCTGCTGGAGTTGTTTAAAATCAACTTGTCAAAATTGGGCCTAAATAAATTCAAGATGTTGGCTGTTTATTTCTTCCCTTGTTGGTAAGTAATTGGCATCTGTGCAAGTGCTCTGATTTTTACCTTGTGAATGAATACTCCATCTAATGCTGGCACTGAGATACATGGTCTCAGAATTAATTCACCATTGAGAAAAAGTTATTTGCACATATTTTGCGTATTTGGGAATCAACAGTATGATGACCTTGAACATTTTTAAAGTGGAAAAAAATCACATGTGCAAACACACGCATACACTTGAGCACATATACACAATTGTACAAACACAAACACTCACAAGTGTACTCCCTCATGATCTACCTCTCCCTACTCTGTATAGAGTGGTCAGTTTGGACACAATCTCAGTGCAAAGTGTGGTGCATGTAGATATGGCATAGATTGCCATGTCTCCACAATGACACCATGAAAAGGGCCTGCTTTGAGGTTTTTGCGACACCATTGTGCACTCCACTGCTTCATCAGGGCACAGCCGTGCATAACTGCATCCATGAATACCACACACCATCCAACTGCAATATCATTCCCAAATATAAATGCTGCAAATATTAATGACTAACACACATGCACACGTACACACATATGCACACACACATATATATATATATATATATATATATAAAATGTCTAAATATCTAAATAGTTTCTGCATTAGGTTAAAGTAGTTGCACAATTCAGTTGGTATGAGAGAGAGTGTTGCTAGAGTGTCTGCCGATTTGAAATGAGGACACAGACGTGGCCAGGAATCTGATGTATGTATAGTCTGCAGTTCAGTAGTGGGCAACAGAGGGAGCTACTGACTGTGATCTGACCATTCAGCTGGCGTAGTGTGGGGAATATGACCATGATCAGTGGAGGCCACTTGCTCCAAGTGAGATGCTGCCTATACAGGATCCTGCTGCTAAAAAGGGACACTTTCATCTTCTACTCATAATTACGTAAATCTCGTTTCACAGCATGACATCAAAAAATGATGACACCATGTCGTGTGCTTTGCTTACTGCCAAGCTCACCGTGGCAGGTTAAACACACAACTTGTGATACACTGGAGGTAATACAAATTTTCAAACCTTGGTGCTAGTGTGAAAACCAAAATTGTAACAAAAAGTATATTGCTGATTTGCAATTCAATCTATTTGTATGGTGACAATGGATATTCTGTGGATACATGAGAAGCATACAAACTTAATCGCATACCCACACACACACACACATATACCTACCCAAACCCATGGGAAAAAAAACTCCCTTCAGTGCTGGGTTAAACAACTGCTACCACTGCATTCTCAGTTCCCTCAGCACAAAATTCTGCCAAACAAACCACTGTTATAAGAAAACATAACACAAGGTTACAGTGACTGGAAATGAACAAGGGGCTAAGTAATCTAATGGTCTATCCACAGGTACAACTGTCACATGTAAGAAAGTGCCATTTTCAAAGACCCCCTGCTTGGCAAGGTGATAACAGGTTCCCTGGGCTTGGGGGACAGTGAGTGGGTGGAGGGGAGGTAATGCCATTTTATGGGGGCTAACCTTCCTTTGATTCTGTCACTGCTGCTGCCACTTGCATTTGGTGGCCCCCAATGCTGGGATCAAACTATGCTGCTCCACTCTCCCTTTAAGACAACTTTCCTTTGTGGCACAGGAAATCCAAGTCCAAGGAGATTTAGCGACATTATGCTGGACAATATGCATAAACGCACACATATGCGAATGCGTGCACATACACATGCACACAAAAGAAGATTCTGAGCACTCAGTGTAGAATGAACTAATTACAGGTCCTGATATGTGATACACATTAATGCATTAGGAACAGGTATTTGCAAATCACTTTGGCTGGAAAGGAGACCCCTCTAATCCTTATCTGAGGTTGCAATTAAGACTATCTGTAATCCCCCCTCCCCTCCCCTACAGTAGAGGAATAATATCAGCATTTAAACAAAGCAACGTCCAATTGACCCTGTGGATATTTGCACAAATCTACAATAGTTTCCTTCCAAACTCTGTAGACATTTGCACAGCATAATATGCCCTGCACTGGATGCACTGTAATAATCATAGCTCCTAGTTTTTGCCAATGTGAGATAAGGCAGGTACTTATTAAAAAGGAGTACAAACACATTGGATTGTTTTCGGTTTTGAAGCCTGCTCCATACATGCGTCATAGTTTGGCAAACAGAGAGCTACTTGAGATTCTCAAACACAGGGCCCACAAAGGAAGTCTAAGAGAAGGGGGCCTTTTGCTACTACGTGTGTTTTTCTTTTATGTTAGCCGACTTGGAATGATACGTTTGCCTTTTTGAATTTGTCCATTAGGTGAATTACTATAGTTTGCTATACGTTTACAAAGTTGCAAAATGTCAACCTTTATAGTTAAGTTTCACTACAAGTGGAGTTTGATATGTTGCTTTGGGGGGTTGTACAAGAATATCAGCTGTTAGAAAATCTTTTAAAATAAAGGAAGCAAAGAGGACAACAGGTTGATGCCTGACTATAGAGGAGCCAAGTTCTGGCCACCTGCGTACACACAGCAATTCCAGTAGTTTAAGTGCATTTACTCCCCTGATACACCCACCCATGAACAAGTGACAGTTTTCCACACTATACACCACACAGGGTACAACCTGTATCACTGATTATAACTATAGTAGGTGTCTGGAGGATGCTCATACTGCAGTAACCATATGAGCCCAAGTTTACCTGCGGACACCCTGCTGAGGTTACATTTATTTGTTTCCCGGCACTGTTGACTACTCAGCACTGTCTACTAATTCAAAACTTAGTGTTGGTTGTAGATCTCAGCATGTGGTTGTGGTGAGAGCCTTTATTGACTGAGCCTCTTGGAATACCAAAGGCATTGCTGTAGACTGTGCCACTGGTCTCAGGGCCAGTGCCTAAAGCCGCGTTTCCACCAAAATTACCCGGAACTTTTAGTCCCAGGAACTACTTTACCAGGAACGAAAAGGTTCCTTCAGCCCATAGTTGTCTGCGTTTCCACCGCGGTCTAAAGTCCCGCGAAGATTAGGCAAATTAGCCCACTGACGTATGAAAAAGCGACGTTGTCGTCGGTCCATCTGTCATATGATTTCTTCTGTAACCCCATACTACCACCGAAGTAGCCTACATTATTTTCTAATAACCGGGACAGCCCGGAGGGGTTTATTCCACTTATATACAACGGGTTACCAACAATGACTATATATGGTTAGTTTTGTATTTATAACATAACAGGCCAATAGTCAGATTGTAACTGTTTTATATATCCTCTCAAACACATTCATTATGTTTTTATGCGAACATTCGCTTTCATGTCTTGACATCCGAAGCGACAGAATGCATTCACATTCGCTTTCATGTCTTGACATCCAAAGCGACAGAATGCATTCACATTTATATGTAGCCTATAACTGGCAACAACAGCAGAAAACATGCACACGTTGTAAACAATTTGCTGTTTGATTACTTTCTCATCGTCAATTCTATATAGGCTAATCGCAAAATGACAAGAATAGAACGAAAACTCGGACTTGCGTGAAAATTTAAATTAGTAGTGGTACAGCCACCGTTTGCTTTCCTTCAAAGTTACTGCTAGCCGAGCAGCGAAGTGTGCCCTCCAGATGCGAACCATGCACCATAAATTAGTCCATAGTCTTCCTGGTCTTTTTGTGGAATTGAAGAATGGCAAAATTACGGCAGTCTGAAAAAGCTAAAGGTACGATTACTAGAATTAACCTGTTATTTTACCCTGACAAAAAGTGCGGAAGGTGATTTCCAGTTTGCTTTTACTGTATCACCAATGTGAATTACGCAGAACTACCGCATACCTCACATAACTGTATCAAACGTTTTGAGTCAATTACAACGGGCTAACAAAGAAAATCCGGAAGAAAATATTCAGCAACCAAATTAATCCGTTTGAATTTTTTGGTACGTAATATGCTGTCCCAGCACGAATGCTTAGCATTTTATAAAACAAATACTAAAGCAAGAACAGAAGAGCACACGTTATAATTCCAAGACGTTGGCAGGCTATAACCAAAAGTAGGCTACTGCGCCGCATAACATACAAGTTTGATTTGAAGTTATTATGAAAATAAATCGGTTTGCGCCTGCATATTTTTAAACATGGCGCCTGAAATTAAACACAAAAAAATGCTGCGAGTACTCGACCAATCAGAAATGTTCAGCGCTGCAAGCTCCACCCAAAAGGTTCCTGTACTTTCGGAAAGTACTACCCCCCGAGCAGGAACCTTTTGGGGGGTAAAACAAAGCCCCCGGAACTAAATTTAGACCCTAGTTCCTGCGGTGGAAACGCACTGAGTTCCTCAAAAGGTTCCTAGTTCCGGGGTAAAGTTCCTGCGGTGGAAACGCGGCTTAAGTCTTTTAAGGGAGCACAAGATCCTTCCATCATTGCTTAAGTTCATGGTGATACTTGCCTTCTGAAGTTATGAAAAGCAACTTGTGGAAAGAAATTTTTCTATCACGTATCTCTCTGTAGATTTGTATTGTTGAAGCATGTTATAATTGAAATACTATAACAGAGTGCGGAAGAGCTCTCCATGTACAATGCAATATAATACGAATGAATTATGCATATCTGAAATTATATTGAGAAAAGCATCTCCTGGCACTCTTTACAATGCAAGTTCATCAAAAGGTTCTTACACTGTTGAGACTAACATTGCGTGTGAGTTATTAGTTGTTTGTTTGCAGCATGACCCAACTATATTTTTTCAGACTAAACAACACAGAGGGAGTAGTAGTGTTGACAAGCATTTTGATTAAGGACAGCCTAATTAATTACTTTGACCTAGATTCAATCAGCATGTGCCCTTTTCGTTTTCTTAAAATTTAATGTAAGTGTGAGTTTTTTTATTCAAGACAGCTTTCATTTTTGTGATTGCTGAACTCGTCAAACTGTGTTGATGAAGATAAAAGCAAACATGTATTAAATAGCAAGTTAAAGTTATGGACAGCACATTAAGGAATCCAAGCCCTGTACACATGCCATCTATTCTGCCTGTTTAACCTTGTTTCAGTGTGTGTCTGGTGAGAGTGTGACTTGCCATAGCATTATTTTCTTGCTTCTCAGACTATGACTAAAAATTGTGAAGTATTCATAGGCACAGAAATATGGTCCACCATTGACACTTGTACGTGGAATGAAGGACATCCTGGATTTCTAGAAAACAATAGTCCTAGATGAGCAAAAGGTTTGTGGATCAGATAACAGCAAGTTTCTTAACAGAGCCTTTTGAATTGTGGGATGTTCCCACGCAAACTGGCCTGGGTACAGCTCACACTTAATAGTTTCACTCCTGCTTCCTCTACTCTAAAGGTTGTAAAGAACAGTGCTGGGTGCATTTTTTTTTTAATTTATAAATTTTTTAAAATTTATTTCAGCAGATGTCTAATTTAAGTTAAAGGTGTTTAGGTCAGCTTCTTCAATCTGAAAAAGGGTGCCCTTTTGGTACAGAATGAGTCTGGTTATGTCATGCTCTGCTACGTAACCCCAGAGGTCCCTGAGTGAAGGTGGACAGTGTTACAAGGATAGTCGGTTGGCGGATTTTACAGTGAACTAGGAGATGAGACTCAAACTTTTGCAACCCAAGAGGGGTGTTTTATTTACAGAAGTGCCACCAACTATTATACAAACATTTATATATACAGTGAGCACCATAATTCATTGGACAGTGACACAATTTTTTTTTATTTTGGTTCTGTACTCTAGCACTTCGAGTTTGAGGATACAATGACAACGAGGTTGAAGTGCAGACTGTCAGCTTTAATTTGAGGGTATTTTCATACATATTGGATGAACCGTTTAGAAATGATAGAACCTTTTGTACATAGTCCTCCCCATTTTCGGGCAGCAAAAAATATTGGACAGTTTAACATAATGTAGAATAAAGTAATCATTTTTAATATTTGGTCACATATACTTTGCATGCAATGACTGCTTGAAGTCTGCGATGCATAGACATCACCAGACGCTGGGTATCTTCCCTGGTGATGCTCTGCTAGGCCTGTACTGCAGCCATCTTCAGTTCCTGCTTGTTTCTGAGACTTTTTGATTTCAGTCTCCTCTTCAGCATGTAGAATGCATGTTCAATTAGATTCAGATCCAGTGATTGACTCGGCCAGTCAAGGATTTTCCACTTCCACAAGGACTGTCAAAAACCCCTTCGTTGCTCTAGCAGTATGTTTCGTGTCATTGTCTTGTTGCATGATGAAGTGCCATCCAATAAGTTTTATCTGAGCAGATACAATATTTCTGTAGGCTTCAGAATTCATTGTTCTACTTCAGTCTGCAGTCACATCATCGATCAAGACAAGCGAGCCCGTTCCACTGGCAGCCATACTGGCCCAAGCCATAACACCCCTCCACCATGTTTCATGGATGAGGTGGTATGCTTTGAATCATGGGCATTTCCTTTTTTTCTCCACACTTTCCTCTTTCCATCACTCTTTCCATTGTATCATCTGTCCACAAGACTTTGTTCCAGAACTCTTGGGGCTCTTTTAGGTGCTTTTTAGCAAACTGTAATCTCGCCTTTCTGTTCTTCAGGCTTATCAGTGGTTTGCATCTTGTAGTGTACCCTCTGTAGTCCTGCTGGTGTAGTCTTCTACGTATGGTAGACTTTGACACATCTACACCTGCATCCAAGAGAGTGTTTTTGATCTGTTGGGCTGTTGTCAGGGGGGTTTTCTTCACCATAGAGAGTATTCTCTGGTCATCCACTACAGTGGTCTTCCTCGGTCTACCGGGTCTTTCGACATAATTGAGTTCACCAATTGTTTTTTTCTTGTTAATGATGAACCAAACTGTTGACTTGAGCATGCCCAGGGTTTTTGCAATGTTCCTGATTGATTGATTTTCATTTCTGAGCCTTATTACATTACATTACATTACAGGCATTTAGCAGACGCTCTTATCTAGAGCGACTTACACAACTTTTTACATAGCACTTTATATTGTATCCATTTATACAGCTGGATATATACTGAAGCAATGCAGGTTAAGTACCTTGCTCAAGGGTACAACGGCAGTGTCCTTACCCGGGAATCGAACCTGCGACCTTTCGGTTACAAGCGCAGTTCCTTACCCACTGTGCCACACTCCGTCCGGGATGACGGCCAGCTTAATTTGCATCGACACTGCTGTCTTCCTCATGTTGTCACACCCCAACAACAATCTCCAAAGGCAATTGCAAAGTCTAGAATCAAGACTAGACATCAACAGCTCTCTTCTGCATTCACTAACAACACAAATGAATACACCTGCCTAACGAAACACATCTGTGAAGCCAATTCAACAAATACTTAGTAGTACCTTAAAATGGGGGGACCATGTACAAAAGGTGCTGTCATTTCTAAACGATTCATCCGATATGGATGAAAATACTGTCAAATTAAAGCTGACAGTCTGCACTTCAACCTCATTGTCATTGTACCATTTCAAACTCAAAGTGCTAGAGTACAGAATCAAAATAACAAAAAATGTGTCACTGTCCAATGAATTATGGTGCTCACTGAATATACAAAACAAAAAATCAGCACATCAATTATACTCGCACAATTATGCCCATCTACTGCCAGCCACACAAATGACAGCAAATTATCTGCTTATATACTATACATAGGCCAGACTATACCATTTCCATACAATATCCAATTATCTCACAAACAAAATGACAGTATGTTTTTACACACAGAAATCATTATACCTATATTATCAGTTGCTACTTTACATATCCTACCTAATTTTTCACCTAGTTTATGGTCTCCCTCCATCTAAAATAGCCAATTATTCTTGTCCAGGGCTTCCAATAGAATTGCACAAAATCATGACATTTGGATTATATCATTCCAGTTTAAACATGGAACAAACGGAACAAACAATGGTTAGCAGCAACTCCTACCATTGCATTTATCGAACATGGTATACTAAAATAAATAAATTTAATGTTTGAAACCAGATGCGTATGTTTAAGGTATTTTCAGCAAATTACGGTGGTGAACAGATGTACCACTAGCATGAGCAGATACACAGCTAAAAAACCCTTTTGTTTTAAAAAGTAGTGTCCTAGCGGGAACGGAGAGTTTGTTCCTCTACAGACAGTATGAGGCAAAGAACTGTGCGAACCTTCATCCCCACACACAAGCATTCAATGTGAGTTTGAACTGAAGCATGCAGATTAACATGGGCCATTATTGTCAGGATAATCACATTGGAGGAACCTAGCCTTGCTGTGAGTGAACAGATGGTGAAACAGGAATCGGGGTGCCCCAGAGATGGAGAACATAAAACATCAACTTTCTGCCTCTGTCCTTCCTTCGTTCCGTGTTTCTCAGGAAGCTTTAGGCCTTTACACCACAATCACCACACATATATGAAAATACATTGGCTGGAGTTAATCCTTTGAATCCCAATACAATGTATGTGCTAGTTTAGTTACAGGAAAACAATGGACAAAGGATTGAAAGCATGCCACGCAAATACTGTACTAAATACCAAGTCTGAACTTTTTCAATGTATTTTTACAACATTTTTCCATTCTTCAAATATTAAGCGATAGTCAAATAAAAATCCAGAATAAAACAAATATACCAATTTAGAATTAGAGTCTCAGTATAGAATGAACAATAATTATTTTGCTTTGTATGGAATATACCAACAAGTAATTTTCTGACAAGCCTTGCAAGATGTGGTGAAAATGAGGCTTGAAGCATCTGTGATAAAATGCAAATGGAGAGTATGGTCTTTTTGAATGCATTTAGATAACTTCCACCCAGACATAACAAACCACCCATGGCAAACTGCAAATGGATCAGCTAGAGCCCTCTGCCCTCAGAGATTACCAATGCTGTGCATATTTCCTCATACCACCATTTCCTAACCTTAAACAGACCAGCTAGTACAATGTAATGTCAGTTCTTGTAATTGTTGTAATTCTTTAAAGCATTTATAAGCAAAACAATGATATATTTTTCACAAGAAATGAACATCAAAAAGGAAAACTGGTAAACATTTGATCTACAGGCTTTTTCCATATTCATATTACTTACAAGGAAGCTGGTTTTAGTCACAATATATAGTTTATATTTTACACAGAGCCCTTTTCCACAGCCAAATAACTATGTTAAATTAATTTGTTCCTGTTTAGTACCGCAGATTTTTTGAAGTGTGTGGTACGGCACCTGGGATTAATTCCCTGCACCCCATCTGGTCTTACCCACTTTCTCAACTGCCAGTTTGACACTGATGAAAACCCCTTTGCTTAATGTTGTAACAATGCTGTGCTGCTGATCATTCTATCACAAACCACAAAGAGATTAGATTTTTATAATCTGGGTGACAGTAGACATTTATAGTAATTTTGATCAAGGCAGAAAATTATAATTTCAGCAATGCAAAACTACACACAAAACTGCTAAAAGTCCCTAGGTAGAATACAGAGTGGTTATTTGTTTGAGTGTGTGTATGTGTGTGGGATATGGGGGGGGGGGGGGGGATTGGGGGGAGGTTTGCAATTCCATCCAGAGTTTCCCTACATCTTCATGACTCCTCCAGAGCAGCGGACAGAGGTAGAATTTCAATGAGGCTGGAGACGCTGGCTGGGGCCTCTTGCAGGCCAATCCTACTGGTCATACTCCATGTTGGTATGAGAGCCCTGTCTGCACCGCTAGTTCCCCAAGATACAAACAAAAGTGTGGGAGAGAATGACCATCTTGTTGGGTACCTTGGGATATGCCCACCAACAAGTGCTTTTGGTAGCTTAGGTGTGGCTGTGATTTTAAATAAGAAAATATAACCCAAACACTTGGAGAAAAAACACTGTGCACAAAGCAAAAAAAAAAAAGAACAAAAAAAAAAGAAACCAAAACAAAGAAGGAAGTTTTCTGGCTACCACTGGATTGTTTTCACTTAATTTTAATACAGACTCGTTTCAACAAGGGACCTTCAGGCCATTTTGGTGGTAAGAATAAAAGAAGCTACTTAAGAAGACTATTAATGTGCAGTGTCATATTAGCATTTTTATTTCCTCAGTGGAAATCTCATTGAGCCTTTTTCACCATTGCAGGATTTGCGTGGAATCCTGAATACAAACCCACGGTTTGAGGAATCAACACTACCTCAGACAAAAAAACTGCAAATGCCATAGCATCATCAAGTTCCAAATAAAATCTGCTGCTTTAATGAATTCAATGTTTCTTGAGTTCCGGCAAAAACACTATTTATCCTGTCTGAAGTAGTTCATACACACGTTGACAAAAATGGCACACTGTCAACTCTGAAAACCCTTAATTTTCAAATCACTAACTCACTCTTCACTTTCAATGACAGAAGGATAAAGTGTGTTGAACTCCCCTACCCTCACCACCATCATCATCACCTCCCACTGCTGCCTGTAAAGTGCAGGTCAAAAGAGACCACCCGTCAGGAAATTTTATTCCATAGATGTATTTGCTGAAGTGTGTCTGTTTATTGAAAAAGCACAAACAACTCATCTTCCTTTATCACTAATATGTACCTTGAGAACGGATGCACTTTATGATAAACTGCCAAGTGTTCCAAGAGTAATGAACTGAGGTAACAAACACATTCGCCACTCTACATCGGTTCACCACTATAATGTACTGCAAACAACTTAAACATACACATCTGGTTTCAAACATTAAATAGATTTATTTTAGTATACCATGTTCAATAAACGCAATGATAGGAGTTGCTACATGGTTTATACCATTTCTTCCATGTTCAAACTGGAATGATGTAATTTGAATGTCACAATTCTGTGAAATTTTACTGGAAGCACTGTTTTAGATGTGGGGAGACCATAAAGTGTATTCGGTTATATTTTCCCTTACCCAAATTAGATATGTGATTATAAGATAAGCAACTGATATTATATGTATAATGATTTATATGTGTAATAGAAAGATAAGTGAATAACTGAGATGAATTAATATTTTATGGAAATGGTATAGTCCAGATAATGTATAATATATCTCATAAAAAACATGTTTTCAACGTACAAAAATGCCAAGTTACTCAAAAGTATTGATATCAAAATGACGCCAAGTTACGGTACTACAAACAATATAGGCTATCTTGCCTCACCGAAATGACATAAGATGTATTTCAAAGCAATGCTACCCAATATTTCCTCAATTCTTTCAAGTCACTTGGCCCTGTGTTTTGTAATCTTACCATTTTACAATGTCATGCAAACTTTGTGTCAGATCAAAGAGTCAAATATTTCGAATTGCCTCATGGAACACATTGAAATTAATGTACAAAACTGCTGCTGAGTAACTACAGGAAGCATATTTCTCCAGAAAACATGTTTATACTTGCTTCTGAACTGAATTTGAGTACATGTGCAAGTTATTGTATATTTGCTACGTACAATAAATACTGCATGTAAAATACATATTGTACATACATACATAGAGAACTTCTTTATCCCCATGGGGACATTTCCCTCGCAGCATGTTACATTCACATTTACGAACACACACTTATACCAAGAAACATACTATCATTCACGCAACAGAAAGGCTGGGCAGCGAAATACATATATATCAATACAAATTGGACATAGACACGCCTATTCAATCAATCTTGACTGTGAGAGAGCCATCCACACATATGTTTGGCCTGTCCATGTAGTGCATGCGTATACACACAGGGCCAAGTGACTTGAAAGAATTGAGGAAATATTGGGTAGCATTGCTTTGAAATACATCTTATGTCATTTCGGTGAGGCAAGATAGCCTATATTGTTTGTAGTACCGTAACTTGGCGTCATTTTGATATCAATACTTTTGAGTAACTTGGCATTTTTGTACGATGAAAACGTGTTTTTTATGAGATATCATTTCTTTTTGCAAAGCGTTTTATTATGAGAGTGAGAAATGCGAAGTGACCCTGTAAGAAACGGTTGTGGATTATGGCTATCGTTGTGTGAATTTGTATACAGTCTGATGAGCGTGTACCGTTCAGCAGTTTCGGTTTGCTATATATGTAAAACAGTGGCTGTGAGAAAGGGTGCGGTGGCGTAAGCGTAAACGGATCAGAAACGCAGATGAAATATGGCCAGTGTATGTACTCACGGATTTGACGTCCATCCAACGAGCCTTGACTGACAAAAGAATCAGCAAGCCCGTAGAATTATAACTCCCTAGGTCGCAACTTGTGTAGCCTTCTGTCCTGCTCCGTTGTCTGTTATTTCGTGGAGATGCACTTTTAGTGTTTGTAAGGTTTATAAGGCATTTTGATAGGCTTATCTGCAGGTAGGAATCCTCTTCGCTGTTTTGCTAAACTAGAACCGGAAAACATTATAGTGGAGAATAGGAGCAGACGCACATGTCCCAGCAGGCTTTGCATATGAGAAAATAACAGTGTGAGAGAAATTAGGATGAAATTATGAAATTTCGTAGTTGAAACAGTATGTTTTTAGCAGAATGGGCATGTAGGTGAAGGTTGACATAATCACGGAGTATAGTGCGAAGTAAATGGAGTAACCATGAGCGAGCTTATATTCCTTATCGAACGGTATATATAACTGTCGCTATGAAGTATTAGCTGTTAAAGTAGATGGTTAAGTAACATGTGAAATCTATTGCACTGCTGTGTTTTTCTCATGTTCAGTACTAGTAGTTATAATTATGAGTGAATCATGATTTTAAATGTAATGTTTTAATGGGGAGTTACAGAACGTACATACGTAGTAATTGTTTGTATGTGGCTAGATAGAGAACAGGGCGAGGTAACATGAATGTAGAAACGTGGCGTTTGCTGATAAGAAGGTTTTGTACGGTAGCCAAGTGAAGAAATGTAGTTAGTAGAAATGGCACAGCGGTGAACTGGTGTAACTTTTTAATAAAAGGAATACATTTGCCGTCATGAAATGCATATGGGTGGCCATCAGTGAGTTTTGGTAAAGCAAATATAAGCGTAAGAGAACGTTAGTGTAAAAGAGGAAATTATCTGCCTGAGGACGAGGCGGGATTCAATTGTTCAACCGGAGGTTTACCAGTCTGTCACTTTGTTAGGGCAGCACCATGACATAGCTATGCAATGCGTGAAATATCATTAGCAAACCTGTCCGTGGTTTTAAAGAAGAACACAGTTCTCTTCACAGCACAGAAGAGCTCCCGTTGAATCCATATGGCTTTGCAATATTGTAGCCGGTTAACAATTGAACGTGCAGACGGTACGTCATAATACAGTGTATACGTTCAGGGAACGGCTGGTAGATATGGTGCAAAAGCAATAATTGAGAAGTAGTAGACAATTATTAGTGAGGGTAAAAGCAGGTTAAAGAAATGCGTTCCTAGCTGGGCTTGAATCTAGGACCCTGTGTTCCCAAGACTGTAGCCTTACCCACTAGGCCACAGGCGGACTAGCTGTTTGTACTGAAAATGTTTCAGAGTAAAAAGGTATGGGTATTTTGCGTGTGTATGCAAGTTTTTCATTGGGTCGTGTAGGTGAAGATTTGACGGGTGTCGGTAAAATGTCCAATGGGGAGACATGTTATTAGTGGGATAGGCAGCAGGAAAAATAAGAATGAGAAGAAGAAGAAGAAGAAGAAGAAGGAGAAAACGCAAAATCCCCTTAGTTTGGGGCTTTATTGTGTGGACATGTGAAGTTGTTTATGAAATCTGTCTGTTGAAATGGGGTCAGAATGTACAGAATTTAATGTTTTTAAGGGCTGAGTGTCTGTGGCTGTTGTGGTTATTTCTGTGGGGAACCCTGAAAAGTGCCAAACTCTCGGTGCTGTATAGGTGTGGGGCATGCCCCCGCCAAGGTGTAACTTGGCGGGATGGCATACCTGCCATCCCAATAAGCTGGTCATTTGCTGTCAGTAATGTTGGGAAATTAGATTAATTAAAATGAATCAGTACATTCGAGTCAGTATATCAAAATGAATCGAGTTTTCGAGTCATTAGAGGCATTTTTGCATACATCACCATTAATAAAACGCATAGTTGCCAAATTTAGTATTCACGTTCTAGCCCTCCCTCTCCAGCTGTGACTCGAACTATACACTTTCAGCTCTTGAAATAACGTACAGCTGAGGCCAAAAGTTTACATACACCAAGGCTAAAGATATTCAAACTCAGTTTTTCACAACTCTGCACATTTCATGTTACCATACATTTCTTTTGGCAAGTCAATCAGGGCATCTACTTTGTTCACATCAGAGGAAATTTTAAAGCAATCGATTAGAGACAGATTTATTTCAGCTTTAATTCACTATATCAGAATTCCAGTGGGTCAAAAAGTTACATACGCTAAGTTGATTGTCTCTTTAAATAATCAGTAAGATTCCAGACATTTATGTAATGACTTTATAGAAGCATCTGATTGGCTAATTGTCATAATTAGGAGTTAATTGGCACCTGTGGCTGTATTTAAGGGCCTACCTTTAGAGCCACTGCCCTTTTGTCCTTGATACCATGAGAAAATCCAAGCAACTCAGCCAAGACCTCAGAAAAAAAAAAATCGGACCTTCACAAGTCCGGTTCCTCCCTGAATGAACTTTGGTGCAAAGGGCTCAACTGAACCTCAAGACAACAACAAAGGAACTGGTGAAGGACTTGGAGGTATCAGGTACCAAAGTATCTACATCTACCATTAAGAGAATCCTACATTGCCATGGCCTGAAAGGCTGTCGCGCAAGGAAGAAGCCCCTACTCCAAGACCAGCATAAAAAGCCTGAATGAAGTTTGCAGGTGATCACCAGGACAAAGACCTAGCCTTTTGGAGGAGTGTTCTCTAGTCAGGTGTAACAAAAATTGAATTGTTTGGCCATAATGGCCAGCGCTATGTATAGAGGAAAAAGGGTAAGGAAGAACACCAACCCAACTGTAAAGCATGGGGATGGCAGCATCATGTTGTGGGGGTGTTTTTGCTGGAAACGGGACTGGTGCACTTCAGAAGACAGATGGCATCATAAGGAAGGAGAATTATCTAGAAATACTGAAGCAACACCTCAAGACATCAGCTAGAAAGTTCAAACTTGGTTGCAACTGGGTCTGACTGAGTTACACCAGTTCTGTCAGGAGGAATGGGCAAAGATTCTAGCAAAGTAATGTGAGAAGCTTGAGGAAGGATACCCCAAGTGTTTGATTCAAGTTCAGCAATTAAAAGGCAATGCCACTAAATACTAACAAAGTGTATGTAAACTTTTGAACCACTGAAAATCTGATATAGTCAGAGGTGGACCGTAACGAAGTACAAATACATTGTTACTGTACTTAAGTACAATTTTGACGTATCTTTCATACAATACTTTTGACTTTCACTCCACTACATTTCAAATCAAAAATCTATACTTTCTACTTCACTACTTTTTCAAAACAGTCTCGTTACTTGTGAAGTGAGATTTTGAAGAAAAAAAAAAAATTCATTATCACAACCCTCAATGTGTGCTTTGAGATACATACATTTACACCCTGATTGGCTGCTTGACATCAAGGGCGTAGCAGTTGCAGCTGGGAGAGGTCAAATTACTGTCACAACGTGCCAAAGCGGTAAGATCTGAAGAAAGACCACTGAACAACAAGAAAGAAGACGGGAAAATGGAAAATGATGATAACCCAGACGATGATGTTTCCGAAGCGAATGTTTCACAGGACTCTTGGCGAATGCAGTGTAGACTGTGCAAACCCAAACCAAACGAACTTATGGCTTTCAAGAATTCGCCTTTAAACCCCAAAAAACACATTGTGGTGAGTAATTTTACATTAGCTTACTTTAGCTATATTTATCTAGCAAATTTGTATGAATGAACTGTGTGTAAAGTGTGTGTAAAGTGTTTTATGAGCATTTAAGACTCATTAATCACAGTAAAGGCAGAATCTGCAATTGGTATGATCATATAAAGTGAGCAATAGTAACCTACTTGCAGGGGTAAGATAAGCCATTTGGTTTCTATACATATTTTTTTGCACACCAAAACATAATCCCGTTTTACGCCAATGATGAAAATTAAAACCAGTGTAAACAAACCCTTTGCCATCGCAAAGCACACGGGGTCCCAGTTTCCCATATCGTTTAGTTTACATCTGAATTAAGGATTGGGTCTTAAAGGAGAAAATATAATATCTTCTCAAAATCTTTATTGAAAATGTTTTTTTTCATCTCACATTGTAGGCCTGGAGTACATTAAGAGCCATTTGGAGCAGCAGCCCATTTTGCATGCAGGTGATAACTCTGCCACCTCAGAGGAGGAAGCCTTCTTCTCCACCATGAAGCAGGACAATGTTCAAGAGAGCGCCAAGCAGCTATATGCATATCTAGCCTACAGCTGATACCATGGATGTCCTGAAGTCTTTCCCAGCAGTGTGCAAGTTGTGTTTGAGGCTTAACACACCTCAGCAGCGTGTAAGAGACTTTTCAGCACTCTTTTGGCAATATTTAGTGCCAAAAGAGCAAGACTAGATGCAAAGAACTTTGAGAACCAGCTTCTGCTGAAACTAAATAAGGTATTCTGGAGGTCATAATTTGGAATAAGGATCCCTGTAAAGTCACAGGAAGAATTGAGCATGAACACCTTGTGTGTATGTGTTGTTTGAAAATAAATGCTACTATGACTTAACCAGTAATTTCCCTTATATTTATTGAAAAATAAATGTTTCAAGTACAGTAGACCAACATGCAGTACTGTAGCAGGTGTCAGAGCTGTGTGTGCAGGGAAACCTTGTTATTGCTTATGTGCAGTTTAAGCTTCTGTTTTTTGAAGGGTTATTCAGATTCAGTGACAGTAAACACCTATATTCCCTGCCGAAAAGTGTCTATATTTGAAATGCCTCATCTCGGATGATTACTTTTACTTTTGTACTTTAAGTACATTTAACAGCATGTACTTTAAAACTTTTACTTAAGTATGTATTTCAAAATGGTAATTTAACTTTTACCAGAGTAGTTTTTTACGTGGGTATTTTTACTTTTGTACTTTTACTTAAGTAAGGAATTTGTGTACTTCTTCCACCTCTGGATATAGTACACAAAAGCTGAAATAAAACCATCTCTTGGTTATTATTTTGAAATGACCTCTTATGGATGTAGTAAGGTTTACTCAGATGAATGGAGTTTCAACAACCAATCAGAATTCGAGACGTCAGTCGAGCCCAACTTATTGAATAACATGGACACGGCAATGATTTAGAAATAAAGAATATACATTTATTGGTTATGATAATGAGTTGGTAACAGGCTAATTGAAAACAATAATTTGGATAATATGATGAATAAGATTATACAAGGAAATTATTCTGCGATGGCTAAACATAAGAGGTTGGCAGTATTACCATTTAACAAAGGTTAGTTTGTGTTATTGGTTAGTCACACGCTACTCTATGTTACTCGGTTAGTTCGTTATATCAGTATCATAGAAATAAAGTTTAACAACGTAAACTACAAGGTCAGGGAATTTGCTATTCCCGACCAACATATGCACAACAAACAAAACACAACAACAAACAGCAGTAAAATAACCTAAACAGGTATTTCAAATTTTACTCTATACTATAATTTGATGACAGTGTCATCACTGTTGTAACCAAATGAAGTTCCAGAGGGGTTTTTAATTTTAATTTTATTATCCTATTCATATATTAATTTTAATATTATTAAAAATTCTCCACTGTAGTTTATCGTTTTTTGATCTTGCAATAGGCTCCCTTTATTGACATAACGTAAAGACTTGCAATTAAATACAACATCATTTAATTGTTCAAACAAATAAGTCTTATTTAATTGCTACAATCTGTTCATAGCATATAATGAAGGACAAAGCCTTCGCCCCTGAACATATAGCATGTCCTGCTTCTGTTTGTCTCGCTTCTACTTGCACAAGGCATTACTAGGCCTATGCTGTACTCTCGGCAAATCGTCCAGTGGGCTACTTTACGAGTTTAGAACATTCAACACAATCTGTTCATTTCAGTTATTTATGTCGTTCAGTACATTCAGTACATTTTGTTCATTTAAGTCACCAGTACATTCAGTACATTTCATTCATTTGAGTCACCAGTACATTCAGTTAATCTTGTTCATTTGAGTCTTTCGAACTTTGAAGGAATTGAAGGAAACAAACGGAAGACCAGTCTGATGGGCTTATGCTCCAGCCCAGTAGTACACAAGCAATTTCTTATCATTTATTTAATTACATAAATAGTATTTACAATGCCCACAGTGCAAATACTAAAAACTCTTGTAGGCATATGCCAGTTGCTTACATTTTGATAATTTATTGTCTTTAGTCTTTAGAGACAAAAAACTTCTCAGAACTAAGTCACCTACTTTCTATTTAACAATAAAAGTTAAGTGATGCAAGTTACAACATCGTTTGCAACCAACAAAGGACTGATTATAACAATATAATCTATAGGCTATTTTATTAAAAGAGCACACTATTTAGCAGACAATTTGTAATGAATGTGTAGCTTTATTGATACAGAATTTGTTGGGAGAACTGAAAACATACTCTTTCATCCATGTTTTATTTAGGCTACATTATATAATCCAGTAAAAGAGCCGGGTTAAGCTGTAAACCAATTGCTTTCAATTTTAACGAGACAAGTGTTTTTCATTACAATACGAAGACATTTGGGTGAGGGAAAGAGGTAGGGATCCACCAACAGCCTAGCTAACTCATTGCTGATCCGGTCCCTTTACGCATTCAATGTCCCCACTGGTTTCATTTTAGAGACTGTTGCTTTTGATAACACAGACTGGCAGGGCTCAGACAGTACATTTTGCCCAAGCGGATCAATGCTGTCATTGTATAATTGCTAGTACACAGCCCAATGGTGAAAATAGTTAAACTGGAGTAGTCGCAGCTTCAGCAAATGTTATGTTTGCAACTTACTGAGAGCTGATCCAAATGAATGAATCTTTACATGGAGGTGAGCCAGTACAATTTGTTTACCAAAAAAGAACGAATGTTCAAAAAGAACGAATTGTTCACGAATGACACAACACTAGTCAGTAGTGTGGCTGGCAGTGTGGCTGGCAGTAGGTGGGTGTAATTTCATGAGTACAATTGATGTGCTGATTCTTTTGTTTTGTATATGTATATAAATGTTGGTATAATAGTTGGGGGCACTTTTGTAAATAAACACTTGTGCAACCCACTTGGTTTGTCTCATCACCAAAGTTCACTGTAAAATCCACCGACCGACCATCATTGTAACAGACAGTTTTAACATTAGGCGTACTTTAAATCAGAAAACACAGTTAATGCAGCTGTGCGTGGATGATATCAAAATGTTACGTTACTTCCAAAACTTGTCATTTGTTGCCAAAAAGTCCAGTGCTTTGCACATTCACCACTTATGTAATTTGACAATGAAGTTTGGTCATTGGACTGTTTCTAATTTTTGAGAAATTTTTGATTATTGGGTAGCATTGCTTCAGAGTTTGTTTAATTTGTGTGAGCTAAGATAGCCAATATTGTTTTATGTAACTTGGCACAATGTTGATATCAATACTTTTATTGGCAGGCCTAGATTTGAAGTAATATTTTATAGACAGTACTTGGCATTTTTCTACATTGAAAACCTGTTTTTCATCAGATTATATTTAGAGAGGCTAGTTTTCTTATAAGCTTGGCTCCATACATATAAAAACCCACAGATTAAGATAATTTATTATTAGTTCAAAGACTTCAGATCTTTCTGTATTGAGCAAAAATATAACAGATTATAATTTACATAGAAAGAATGAATTTTGCTAAGACAGATATGTTTTTGATAACATGCAACTCCTTAAACAGAATGGAAACATATCAGAAGAAACTTAGGGAAATTAAACTATTTTTAATGGACTAATTTTCTTGCACTTAGATGATTAAAAAAGACATTTTAATTAATGGAAACACAATGGTTTCAAATATAACAGTTCAAAAGCTCCTTTATTCAGTCTTGTAAGAACCAGTGCCTGGAATCACAGCGTGTACAGCAGGTAACTTTTTTATTTATTATTTATTTATTGACCTTTCAGCATTATTACAGGTTCATAAGGACAGTTGTCATTAAAAACACTGAATTATTTTGCTGTTACAATAAAACATCAATACTAAGTAGACTAAAAATTTAAAATATTGCAATTATCTAAGATGAGATCTAATCTCGTATCCCAAATTTAAATTTAAAATCTGCTGTCATTTAGGAGTCTGCACATATAGAGGATTGGTGATATCCTGTATCTCTCAGTTCGACATCTTGGCTGGGCTTGCCCTGGCTTCTGTGCAAAACCCCCTCTTACTAGGTCAACAGACCATCATTAACCACTCATCAGCTCTAGTTATTTCCTCTCATTTGAAACTAATATCACCTAGTCCCTCTCCTCACCATCACCACTGTGTTCTCCTCCCCCCCCCCCCACCTCAGGTTTGATAACGAATATTCTCATACCTAAATTAGAAATGTGAAGTAATTATACCATTGGCCCTCCTACGGGTTATTCATGGAACTCGCAAGTTGTAAAAGAGCTTTCTTTATATAAATAGGTTACTTCAGAGGGTGACTTTAATTATGTTGGTTTCAAACAGAACATGAGTACGGTATTCCAGTGGGATTAACCATCTTCAGCTCTTTGTTAACACAGCACAAATGTATGCCAGAGCAAAGCGTCTGCCACGGATCAACGTTCAATTTATTCAGCTACAGCACAACCACCGGTGAATTATTCCACTAATAAAGATTGCATGTAGCAGATATAAAATCTACATAGAAGAAAAAGTGCTGTTGTGAGGTTTTCAAGGACAACAAAATTCAGTTTATTCATTGAAACACAGCCGGGCTGAATATATTGTCTGGAGGGTGCTTGGTCTGGTAGGTGATACACTACATGGCTGAAAGTATGTGGACACCTGACACTCAACATCTTATTCAAAATTATTGACATTAATATGAAGTTGGTCCACCCTTTGTTCCGTCCACTTTTCTGGGAAGGCTTTATACTAAATGTTGGTTCAATTCAGCCAGAAGAGCATTAGCGAGGTTGGGAAATGATTGGGCAATTAGGCCTGGCTTGCAGTTGACCTTCCAATTTATTCCAAAGGTGTTTGATGGGGTTGAAGTCAGAGCTGTGTGCAGGCTATTCAAGTTCTTCCACACCATTCTTGGCAGAACCATTTCTATATGGACCTTGCTGTGTGCCCAGGGGCATTGTCATGCTGAAAGGGCCTTCTCCGAACTGTTGCCACAAAGTTGAAAGTACAGAATCGTCTAGAATTCATTGCATTAAGATTTGCCTTCACTGGATGAAGGGGCCTAGCCAAAACCATGAAAACCAAGGGGTGTCCACATACTTTTGGTCATATAGGGCAGTTTGGGATAATGTTGTTATTTGAATAGGCTGGCAGGTCAGGAAGCCTGGTCACTGGTAGGGTTGGGTACCGAAACCCAGTACCACTATGGCACTAGATCCCATATGACTGGTGGCTACCGCACTAAATCGCAACACAGATTTCAGTGCCATATTTCAGGGCCACATGCTTTTAATAACTAGCGTTACATTCGCTCTGTCCACTCAGTAAGTGACAGCAGGCATCATTAGCAAGCTAGGTAACGTGAAAATCGGTCAAGATGCCAAAGCCAATCAGTATAAATAAAGTATAATTTATACAATTAAATGAAACAATTAATTTATCAATTTTTTTGTCTTTGCAATGAAAAAGGACTTATTTAATGTTGTCATTTGCGCTTCATTTTAAAGAAAGTATCGGTTCTGTTTTAAAAAGTATAATTGTTTTAAAAGTATAAGTTTAGCATCTCTATCAGAAGAATCTAAATGATAACTCATCCCTAGTCACTGGGTCTGTTCTATTGCATGTTTTAGCATATTTTTGGTGGCAAAATATTTGTCTTTCCACCTGTAACCCAGGTTCCTACCAGTCAGAGGGCAGTAGGCTTGGGAGGGAGAGCAGGCTGTCAGTGTGAGCACAAGAGACAAAGACTGATCACAGAGCAGCACATTTCATCACGGTATGACTAAATTATAACATCACAGCCTGCTGCTTTGCATTAAGCACAGAAATATTTCACAATAGCAGAACATTAACTCCTAAAAACAATTTGTCATAAAATGTTATTAAAATGCATTTGTGAACCATGCAAATTCCCTTGTTTAAATAAATAGAAGAAAATATGAACAAAATGATATTTTTATGTGCAAATTCTCTGATAAGAAAGAACAACTGATTTACTGTAAACCATGAACAGGAATGATCATCCCTTTTTATGACCTAAATTCCTCACCCAAGTGACACAAAATGTTCTCACAATGTTACTGGAATGTATTGTGAATGGCAGAAACAATGTGAGAATGTTTTGTGTTAGCTGGCACTTAAAGGTAAGATTTGGTTTATTTGACATTCTCTTAGGAGTAAGGCAGAAATGAAAGAGATTTGCTTGCTATTATAGTAATATCAGTAAAACAACAACATTACTTTGGGAAAGATGGTCATCCACGATACAGCACTGTCTTACAATAATAAATAAACATAACTTCCCTATTGGACATGGGGAAATTTATAGTTGGACCATTGATTGCTTTGCTGGACATGAAAGCTATAAATTGCAAGTCATTTGGTAAACATGAGTAGTTAGAAGCATGCAAATAATTATTTTGGGTGTTGCTGATTGAATCATAATTCCAATAAGGCCTCAGAATGTGACAACATTCCAAAACTCTATAGTTTTGATTTTGAAGCAATACCAATTAGAATGTGCATTATAGGGTTAGGGTTAGGGTTTACAAAAAAAATTGTAAACATTTATTTCATATAACCACTAAATAGATTTCAGTAAATTCTATAATCTGCTATGTTACCTACTGTAAGTGGAGGCATGTGATAACAGTCTTTTGTTCCTTTTTCCTCATACTGTTATTGTCTTTTAAAACTTGAGATATAATTGTTAAAATATAACAGCAATTGTCTGCTGCTCACTTGAAAGGGATCTTTCAGAGACCGATTGGCACCATATCTGTTGTGTGGGGACTGGCAATAAGCCACTGATATCTCGAGAAATGCTTTGCTTAATGTGAGTGAGTGGCAGTGTATTAGATAGCATGGTTTTCCTCTTTGGATATAAATGAGTTCTTAAATGCACAGTGCCCAAACCTGAGTTAACATTACAAGTGTGAGGATCACATATTCTACGAGTGGAAGGTCTGGGAGTTTACGGTCAGTTCTTGTAAATGTATAGTCTGGATGTTTTCTGTATAGCACCTTACAGTTGTTACTCTATGGGAGAATGAGGCTTCATGAAGCCACAATGGCATAAGCTATCAATGACACTGATTTCAACCAATCCCTTTTTTTAAACAGGTTCAAGTCAGTGACTGGCAGCTCGTTGTAGCTCCTCTCCTCTCACCTTTTTCTCTCATCACTACATTAAAAATAAATTCACCAGAGGGTTTGTTTGGCTGACAGGGCCTCATAGATCTATATCACACACACCACCCGGCAACTACCCCCACAACTGCAAAGTTCTGGCAGACACTACACAGAGCCAGAACAACAAAACTGTATTCAGTATCATAACCACAGATACTGTATTTAGTAAATGTTCAACGATAAATGCTAAAATATATATATATAACATTTCCAAAAGTATGTGGACACCCCTTCAGCCACAGCCATTACTAACAGGTTCACCATGTGCATTGCCAAGTGTCGTATGGAGAGGTGTAAGCACACTGTCATATATATATATAATGCAGTACTATTGAAGCAATGGGGGGCGACATAGCTCAGGAGGTAAGACCGATTGTCTGGCAGTCGGAGGGTTGTCGGTTCAAACCCCGCCCTGGGCATGTCGAAGTGTCCTTGAGCAAGACACCTAACCCCTAACTCCTAACTGCTCTGGCGAATGAGAGGCATCAATTGTAAAGCGCTTTGGATAAAAGCGCTATATAAATGCAGTCCATTTACCATTTACCATTTCATGTGAGAATTCCACAACTGTATATTAGCACACCTGATTTCTTTAAGACTGTTACTGTGAATTAAACAGTAATTTGCTTTCCATCATGTGCAGCTAAGTGCAGCATGTCAAATGTTTTGGCCTGTGATTGGAATCAGCATGTTGTTAAAAAACCCAGGAAGTACTTACACGCTGTTGGGGGTGCAGCTGTGCATAAACAGTGCATGTCTATTTAACAAGAGAAAAAGGAAGCGGCAAGACAACTTATTTATGTTGGGGATACTGGCAAACCTCATATGCATCAAAGGAAAAAATAAGAAGGAAAAGAATTGATGGATAAGAAGTGAACATGGATTATAGGGATGAATATTCTATTATTTTGCCCCAGTCGGGTGATCTCTCCCTTGCTCCTCAGTGCTGGAAAAGGCATATATTGATGTGGCACAGCCTGGCAGTCAGTCGGGGGGGTCGTACTTGAGCCCTGGATTACACGCATGCAGTTGCCTTTTCCTTCTGTCATAACCATAAGTTAATGTATCAACAGTTTTCTTTCTGGATTCATAAATTTTAGGAAAATATGGCCTCAAGAGTGTGGGTGGCCAGCAACAGAAGCACTGCAGTGGAATTAAGTGGAGAGATATCGGTTGCGTCTCTGCTCCATCTCAGGAAAGATTTGCCAAAGACCAGCTCTTTTCTCAGCAGCATAATCTCAAAAAATGATTAGAAAGGTTTTCCAACCCCCAAATTAATCCCACTGGTCTATGTCGGAAAATTGCATGCAAACACAGAACTAACAGAAGGGTACAGCCCCTCTCTATTCATAGGGCAACAACAGAATCTAATGAATACATTTGGGCACAACCAGGCGATCATGGGTCAAATTCTAGTTTGGATTATACAGAGCATACCTTGAATTCTGCTTTGATATAATACAACACTACCTTTTTAGGAACAGTTTTTTGTGGTATTGAGCTTTCTATGTATGTACGAATAAAAATGAACACTGTGCAGGTGACTGAAGAAACTTCTTTCGTCCCAGGATTCCCAATATTTGTCTTGGAGAGACTAAGACTGCTGGTGGCTCTCCAGGATAAGGGTTGTGGATCCCTCATAAGAGTGTACTGTGCAGGTAAGAAATGTCTTTCCCATATATTAGAAAAGGGCTGGCATTCATGAAGCATCTCTCAGTAGAATCTAGGATCTGTTATGTGCTGACTATGTCTTAACTTTTTCCATTATGAGCTGAAGGGAAAAACTTATCATAGGTCAGAGCTCTTTCTTTGAGGTACTTAATGAAGACAGGCTCTGATGCAGGCATTAAGTGGAATGGAAAGGTTGAGGGCCACTCTCCCAGTCCCTCAGGGTTAGGCTTCCTCCTGATGTAGGCTTTCTTTAGGCTATAGGTTAAGTTGTTTGTCAGTCAACTTTTACAGGGCAAAAGGTCTCCAAAAGGGTGCAGTACACTTGGGCTACACAGTGTTAGAAGGCACCTCCCAATATCCACCTACTCTTGATATAAAAAGAACAGTAAGGCAAGTCAAGTGCAGTAAAGACAGATGTACAGTCAATACTGTATGTGAACAGGCCTTAATTTTTTCTTTGAAAAGTACAAAGCCACACATTACGAGAAAGGTTGCTGATGTTGGTCTACAAGGTCATAAAACGTGTAAATCAGTGTTGTGAGCATAAACAGAAAAAGTGTCCACAATGTATGCAAATGAGACATGCATAACCACCCAGTGAATGAATATCCCTGGGCTTTTTAAAGTACGCTGCAACAGAAGTTACATTTGGTTAAAGACTCAACAGGAATTCTTCAAGGGCAATAACTTCCTGTGTAAGGTTGGTGAAATCTGAGCCTCCTAATGGCTTTGAGAAAAGACAAACTGGAAGAAGGAAGGTCAGGCTAAGGTTCTGAACTCACCAATGGAGAATTAGCATTGTCACAGTAATAAGAATACTCAACTGACTACAGTACGTGAGAGACCCATTGAGATTCCCTTTCATCAAGTGAATTCATATGTGTGCCCTGAGAACCTAAAATAGTACTGTGATCACAAGAGTAACCTGTTCCAGATGTTGTACGATCTTTCAAGCAGAATCAATGTACTGGCAAAAAAGCAAACAAAAAATCATCAACCGTGATTGTTAATTTGCTTAATTCCTTTTTATCTAGTCACTTTGCTTATCTAAACACTTGTATATTACGGTGCCTTCTTGCTTCCAAACAGTTAAAACAAAAATCCCCCCAGTATATCATTATAATGATTAAACTTTATTATAGTTATATCAAAAATCATTATTATGATATCTTTTCTCGTTATAACAATCTATTTTCTCATTATAACAAGAAAATATATTATTGTAACAATAACATTTTATCATTATAACAATATACTGGGGGGAAACTTTTTTTTTTACTCTGGCAGCAATAAGGCACCGTAGTGCTTTGTTATATATATATATATATATATATATATATATATGCGTGTGTGTTTGTACAAATGAGGCATTCATTTTCATGATGAAAATATGATTAATTAAATCCACTGTCATTCAGTGTCAATGCTGAATCTAGTACAGTGGCAAAATCGATACTGTATGTTTACAGCCCTGCCTACAAAGCATTCATGGTGACTGTTCTTCTGATTTGGGGTTTTATCTACTTTGACAATGGAGGCGATATTTCTCCCATGTCCAGTATGTTGATGTAACATCAGAAGTGCATTTTAATGATGCAAATCTGCTGATTCCAATACAATTCCATTACTAGCAAGTCTCCCGCAAGAATGATTCACATGTCTAAGAGGAAATGTAAACCTCCATGCCATTGAAATATGACAGGAAATTAGGCCCTATTTTTTGTAATTACACTGGCATTTGAAAAAGTGCAAAAGGTTTCTGGCCAGATTTGTGCACGTAGAGGGAGTCATTTCCAGTCATAGTTTAGGATGCAACCTTAGAGCTGCAAGACAGTGGGGTACTCGGCTAGCTAATCCTGTTAACATGGTACAAGCCTTTGCCATTGTTAAACATTCCCCCACAACTACAAGTCATGGTGTTTTAACTGAACTCAAGTGCGGTTCAGTCTTCAGTCTCTCTCTTTCTCTCTCAGATTTGATCTTTCCCTTGCTTTAATACTTTTTTCCCAATCTCCCATCCTACTCTCCCCGTCCTCCCTCTATCTGTCTTTCCTTTGTCTGCTTGCCTCATGCTGGCAAACAGGCAGTGGGAGATGTGTTGCTTGGTCAATTAGTTCTGACATAAAGAGATGTTTAGGTATGTGAAAGACACAGCTGATGGAGGGAAAGGGAGCGAGAGTGAGCATTTGATGGACATGTGGACTGACCTGTTCTCTGGGACCTCTCTCTCCCCTGCGTTCATCCAGCAGTGCTTCCAGGTCCTGCTTCACTGTTGCTGTCTAATCTTAGGGGGTAAGAGAGCAGAGGCTCCCTTGGGCATCCCTACTCAGCACCTTGTTAGACAGTCTCTCCGAGTGCATGGGCTCTAGCATGTTCGACCACCCTTATCTTAGCCTTCCTCCTCTATCTCGATGTATACCTTTCTTTTCCCATCCCTGCAACGGCACTGTCGGATCTTCAATCAAATTATTGTCTTTTCTGTTTTCTTTTCATCTGATCCAAAAATGAATTAGCTGTAGTCTTTTTTGCCTGGGATTTCAGCATCCAGACTTTAGAATCCAGATTCTATTGAGTTTGTAGAGTTGAACATGCCAATTCTCTCCGATCAAAGGCCATGCAAATAGCACATCTTTGAATGTGAATTGAGGTAATACTGTCTGCAGCAAGGGCAGACATGAGGAGGAGGACTGAAGGAGTTTAAGAGGCTATGTGGGCAAGGCATGGTTGTGGAGCGTTTTCTCTCTATCTCACATTAGAAAATTCTCCATAGGAGCAGTGAAGTAGGTTCCAGTTTCCAATCAAGTGTGCTTTATTTAAGTGGGTAACGTAATCATGATGTGCAGCAAGGTACAGCAAGCAAAAGGGGGGAATACCAAGATGATACAATTTGTGTGTCTTTGTACTTTGCAGGACTGTTCATAATGGTATTTTCACAGTGACATGTTCTGAGATGAAATAACAAAATAGGCGCATTTGTACAGTTTTTGTGTAATATTCCGATGTATCATAATGAAAATAATATTGTAAAAACATTTAGGAAGGAAATACATTTATTCAAATACCTTCATGCAATATATATATATATATATATACATATATTATGAGGGGCCAAACAGTAAATATATAAATATAAAGCTGAATATATAAATATAATTCCTGAATATATTAAACATAAACCTGAATATATAAATATAACTCTGAATATATACATATAATTCTTGAATATATAAATGTAATTCTGAATGTATAAATACAATTCCTGGATATATAAATGTAATTCCTGAATATATAAATGTGAGCAAAACAAGTTTAACATTAGCATCAGTAAAATTTTACAGTACAATCAAAGATAATCAAACAAAAACGTTAAATAATACAATTTGAATGAGGCAATAATTCGGACTTAATTAAGGGGTCCTTATTTTCTTGGTATTAGGACCTTTCAAGTAGGGGCACCAAATTTCACAGGGAATGGCCCAAAGAGCTAGAGAAATAGTAAACTAGACAATTCATGCGGAAATTATGAAGTGTGGTTGCCGCCAATGTAAAGTCGACTTAATTAACCTAATTAAAGACACTCAATTTCAAAAATAACATATATAACCCAAATATTTTGATCTGTGTTCAGTAGATATACAGACAGAGACAGAATGAATGCTGTCGCTCCCCAGTTCTAAGTAACTTAAGCCAACTTAAAACAGTATATCAGCTCGGTCTATCAGCAAACATATGCCTCAGCCATGCTCAGAATTTCTCAAGAATAATAGTATTTTCCAAGAAATGATGAAAGTCATTGATAAAATGTCACCAGGTGCAGTGTCTTTTACCTATGAGTTGCTTTCACTGCTACCACAGACTGAATGCATAATGCAGCTCTAATGAGACCAAACCTTCGAATACGCTGGGATATACAACGGAATTACAACAGTAAAATTTGACATATTATACATAGTTTAAAAGCTTATTCTATCACCTATTGGATCGATGAAGTGTAGATCAAGCCAGATTGTTTGACAAAGGTTGAGAACACTGGAAGCAACGTGTGGTATTACAAGCTGACATCGTTTTCTGGAGTAAGAAGCTGCTGCACACGTGTTGTTGATGGCGTCGTTGCCCTTTTTAGTACAGTCTGGCTTGATTGAGAATTAATTTATTCAGAGAGTATAAGCTTTCTAACCATGTATAACACGTCTAATTTTGGTTTTGGAATATCGTTTTATAGAAAGTTTTCTTATCATCGCATTCACTTATGCATTCACTCTGTGTTAGCAGTCAAAGACGCTGCACCTGACAAAACGTTGTCAATGATTTTTCGTAATTTCTTGGGAAATACTACTCTTATTGAGGACTTCTGGGTATGCCTAAGCCATATGTTTGTTGATATACCTAGCTGACAGCATTTTCATTTGTAATTTTGCATTTGGAATAGTGTTTTTATCACATTCACTTCCGCATTCAGCTATGACCTGTTGCCTGTGCTATATCCTTTCTGGTGGCTAAGTCGCCAGGAAACCTCATTTGAACAACACAATCCGTACATGCATGTCTTTGTCAAGGTCTTATCTACATTGTGGTATAAAGCATTTGAGATTTACGAATGTGTGTTTTCTGTAATTACGATGCGCCATCTCTGGATTCTGAATTCCCAGTAGATAAACCAGGTGAAAACCTACTGCGGACTGCATCACGTGTGCAAAGCCGACCATTGTAACTTCATCATGACGTCACATGACGTCACATTCCCCATTCATTCTCTATGGGAAAAATTGCCCCAAAAAAGTCAAATTTCTCAAAAACCGTGCAGCGAAACTTTCCACAAAGTAATAGCACACCATTCCCGATGAAGCCGCTCAATTTGACATATTGCACGTGTATGTGGTGCGAAAACTCTGGGAGGAGTAGCGGTCCAAATAATGGGTGAAATAATATATATGTGCGATAATAGTAGTGTGATTTCTGAAGGCAACCACACTAATAATCTCTTACCCAGCGAGGGTTTCATAGAAACCCTTGCTGCACCATGTGACAGGAGCGACAGAAGACCGTGTTATGGCTCAATGGCAAGTTCCAGCGCACAACAAACTACGGAGGAAGTGCCCCTACTTGAAAGGCCAAGGCTCTCAACCAGGTAAATGTTTCCCTGCTCCTGTTTACTACCTGAGGCACTTCTCCAAACCGCGCAAAGAGTACAGGTGAGCAGCTTAAACTCTTTGAATAACTTGCAATGTCAGTGTTTGAGGTGCTTGGTTAAGTTAGCTAGCTAGATGTGTTTCCTCTTTCAGTTTAAAATGAGCGATGAAAGTGTTTTCAAATGTGTTTTTGACTATGTTGTCTTGATTATATCACCAAGGCAAAGTATTCACACACGAATGATTTTTTATCTCAGAGAGTGGTAGGGCCTATGTTTGGTGGAACTGTCATGGCAGGCGCACTGCCACTATCCATCTTTACGTGTTATGAATTTTTTTTTGTGTTTTTAGCTGTTCCCAAGCAGGCCAACTCAGACTAGAGTGTGGTACGAAAATGGAAAAACTAGAACTGTTACTTCACAGTTCACAACAATCACAATTTGATTTTGATTTCACAGTGAATTTTATATTTTTGTATATTTAATATTTTTATTATTTTATATCTTTAACAGTATATAGCTAACTTAGCCAAGCACCTCAAACACAAAGAGTTTAAGCAGCTCACCTGTACTCTTTGCGCGGTTTGGAGAAGTGCCTCAGGTTGTAAACAGGAGCAGGGAAATGATCGCCTGGTTGAGAGCCACGGCGAAATACCATGCAGACCTCTTCCTCCATAGTTTGCTGTGCGCTGGAACTTGCCATTGAGCCATAACACGGTCTTCTGTCGCTCTTGTCGCATGCTACAGAAAGGGTTTCTATGAAACCCTCGGTGGTTAAGAGATTATTTACTATTTCTCTAGCTCTTTAGGCGATTTCCTGTGAAATTTGGTGCCCCTACTTGAAAGGTCCTAATACCAAGAAAATAAGGACCCCTTAATTAAGTCTGCATTATTGCCTCATTCAAATTTAAATTATTTAACGTTTTATGTTTGATTATCTTTGATTATACTGTAAAATTTTAAACTAATGCTAATGTTAAGCTTGTTTTGCTCACTCAGTAGCCTACGAAGAAAAAAAGAAAAGAAATTATTAAAAAAAAAAAAAAAAAAACGAATGTCCTGTGATATGCCTGAGTATAAACTGAGTTACATATATATACTCGGGAATTGAATTTATATATTCAGTTACATTTATATATTCAGGAATTGTATTTATATATTCAGAATTACATTTATATATTCAGGAATTGAATTTATATATTCAGTTACATTTATATATTCAGGAATTGTATTTATATATTCAGACTTACATTTATATATTTGGGCTTATATTTATATATTCAGGAATTATATTTATATATTTCCTGTTTGGCCCCTCATACTATATATATATATATATATATATATATATATATATATATATTAGGGCTGTCAATTGATTACATATATATAGTTTTAGAACACCTCTATTCTTCCAGTTTTATTGAAATTTAAGCAGTTGAAGTCCAGTGAATGACCTGAAATAGTACAAAGATAAGTGGTAAACTGCCAGGGTTTTTAAAAAATTTTTTACCAAAAACTGAAAAATAATGTAAATATCAGAGTTATAAAAAAGGCCTTTTTCTGGGAACAAGTAATGGGTTAACAACGTACAGCTTTTCTGCAGCAGTGGAAGTAAATTAAGCCTTGAAAGCTGATGCAAACAATTCCTACAGGTGTCCCAACTTTTGTTGATTACTTACAAACCCTCTGGCTGTATAAAATCAGTGTTGGAACAGACTGTATTACTACACCCTCCAAAGCATTATTTGGACAATATTGCACTGCAGGAAGTAGCATATTGTTATCATAATGGTGAGAAAAAGGCAATTTACAAAGAAAGACAGAAAGACTATTATAACCCTTAAAAGTGTAGGTCTTTGCTTTTGAGAAATTGCAAAGCAAGTCACCGTGTCAGAGTATAGTTTCCTACACCATCGAAAGGCACTTGGAAACTGGAGGAAACTCTGACAGGAAGAGGTCCGGCAGACCCAAGGCCAAAACAGAATCAGAAGACAAGTTTCTGAGAGTCAACAGCTTGCGTGATAGGTGGCTCACAGGACAACCGCTTCAAGCACAGTTTAAGAGTGGTTGAAGTAAGCAAGACTCAGTTTCAATTGTGAAGGGAAGACTTCAAACTGCAGGTTTGACAGGTCAAGTGGCAGTACAAAAGCCATTGCTAAAATGGCTAAATAAGAAAAAGAGGCCTGCCTGGGGCATAAAGCACCGGTAGTGGACTACCGAAGACTGGAAGAAGGTCTTATGGACCGATGAACCAAAATTTGAAATCTTTGTTTCATCACGCAGGGTTTTTGTATACCGTCGAGTAGGTGAAAGGATGGTTCCTCAGTATGTGACACCAACTGTCAAACATGAAGGAGGAAGCGTGATGGTCTGGGGCTCTTTTGCTGGATCCAGAGTTGGTGACTTGCACAGAGTGACTGGCACCCTGAACCAAATGGGCTACCACAGCATTTTGCAGTGCCATGCAATACCCTCTATTCAACGCCTAGTTGGTCTGGGGTTCATCCTACAGCAAGATAATGACCCACAACTTAACTCCAGGCTATGTCAGAACTACCTTAGAAGAAAAGAACAAGACGGTGGGTTTCAAATAATGGAATAGCCAGCACAGTCTCCGGACCTAAACCCCATCAAAATATATATATATATATATATATATATATATGTGACCGTATGAAAATTTAAGTTTGGCGTGTTCCCTCCTCTGGCCAGTACATGCTTCCTACAATCTCTACAGATGGGAGATTTGTTCTCAACAACAACACCATCCTTTTTCCTGAATCCTAAGTGAGCCCACACGGATAAGCAAGTTCACTTTTGGGGGGGATATAATTATTCATTATAGTCGGTATCAGAATCAGTGTCAGACATCGCAAGTGTTGTAAGGGACTGCAAACGGAGATACCGTGTAGCTGTATAACAGCTAACTAGCTAATAACAGCTACCTACAGGGTTGGGAAAAGCGAGGGAGCCGTCTAGACCTGCACAGTCGCGTTGTAAACAAAACAACGCAAGAACAACTGGTAGAAATATGTGCCCTGTCACTTTACGTTGTGGGATTTGTTGTGTTTTTTTATTTGATAGTGGCTCTCATTTGCATAACTGCATACTTTTCCATTGATAACGACTGTTTTCATTTTTGTTCCAATTATTGTTTTGATTAATTGCAACGTTTCTGTGGAATATATATTGTGCAGAACAAATACTACTGCTTGTTTGGATCCCCGCCATCCGGCTTCCACGTAATGCTGCATGATTAATGAACAGAAAGTTACCAACTTCGCTAAATTAGTGCCAATGTCGTTTCCCTGCTGTTCCCGACTACGGTCTGAAACACTGCCAAAGAGATGGTGGCATTAAATGACACTAGCAAACACCCCAGGTCCAGTATTATATTATTTAATATGGGTTTAGATATTTTATTAGGGTAATGGTTCTGGGTTCCCCACAGAAATACCGACAACAGCCACAGACACTCCGCCTTTAAAAACTTTCATTTCTGTACATTCTGACCCCATTTCAACAGACAGAATTCATAAACAACTTCACATGTCCACACAATAAAGTTATTGTATGGACCTTCTTCTTTTTCCTGCCTTAAATGCTCCTGGCCCACAAAGAATATTTCTCCCCATTGGTCATTTTAGGTACATAAACCAATAAAAACATTGAATGCAAACACAAAATGAACACATATACAAGTGTGCAGGTTTGAAACAGTAAAACGTTGCAGCTCTGACATCTGTTTCCCTCGTAGCTCAATGGATTTGGCGCTTATTGCATGACTGATAGGCCTGGGTCTATCCCCCTTCTGACTGAAGAATTTCTGTTACTCATTACACTGGCTTGCTGGCTAACTAAAAATGCAACATTTAAGCTATAACTTTGGCGTCTGTACAAACTTTCTGGGAAACAAATTTATATTTCAGAAATCCAAATAAAATACCACACTTTAGACAGTTTTGCTTTCGCATTTTCACCATGTTTAATGTTAGCTACCTTACTAACGACACGACAGACCAACTGTATACAGCGGTTACTGGTTTCATTTGGCGCTTCTGCCTCAAGCGATCTTCCCAGCAGAGGCAAATTTGCATATATTTTCTTTGTATTTCCACAGGATCTACTGTTGTTCATAAAACCACCACTGGTGGCAAATGTGAGCACTCAAAACCATTTTTGGATGACTTCTATGCTAATACCATTAAGAAATAGAAGAACTGGATACAGATTCCATTTACCGGCTCCATGGATTCCTACGGGAGCTGCTCAATGGTGCACAATGGGCTTGTGGCGCCAGAGCATGCACACTGGGTACCTAAGCGTGAAGGATCATGGTAAACGCAACTAGCTAGATACATACTTATGAAAAAGCTATGCAAGCTAGCAAGACTGAAATGCAGTGAGAAGTTTTGGTTAGCTTGCTAACTATTAGGTTTCACAGGGTGGAGGGTGGGGCAGGTTGGAACAAGTAGTGGGGCACGTTGGAACAGTGTTGTATATTACCTTAAAAATGTATGCAAACAATATTATCTTCTTACAATTACATGTTGTGTGATACAACCATGATTTTTTTCCCCAGCTGCATGTATTATTTATAGACTTTTATGTATTTATAATGTATATAACAATGAAGGAAGTAAAACCGGCAACCCAGGTCAAAGGTGAATATTTAACTGAGCAGCGTTATCCAAAATGATCGGGTTTAATTTTGAAAAGGTTATTGTTGTTATTACATGCTGTTACACCATGCATATACAATGTGATTCAAGCACTTGAAACTGAATGATGTCTAGTGGTATGTGAAGCCATGTTCTAATATATGTGTGAAGAATCTTAACTAAATTTGTGACATTTTCTTTCATTTGTTCATACCATCAATATAGTCGTTTCATTATTATATAAACTTTTGGCATCACAATTGTGGCACACATAGTGCTTATATCCTTCAGTGCAGGCTTGTGAGCCCATCCCCCACAGGACAAGCACTCCGTAGCGTCGCAGGGAGACGTGACTGATGGAGAAGGTTTTGGCAACTCCACAAACTGACATCCCTTTCTCCACATCTCTGGCTGCTAGCTCAAGTACCTCCCTGGCCACTCCTCTGTCAGTTTTATGTTGCCTATTTCTCATACTGTGAATAAAAGTAAAGAAAAATTGGTATTTGCTCTTGTTCATTGAAGGCGGGGCACGTTGGTACACAGCGTTCCAACGTGCCCCGCCTACTGAAGACCGCATATTTGGCTAGCTGTCACTCAGGGCTATGAGGCATGAAACACAAAAACTATTCTTGTAGCCGCTACAATAGTGATTAAAATGATATATGTTTGGATTTTGTGACATAAAAATACAAAAATAGAAGTAAAAAAACACTTCAGTTAAAAAAATTACTTACATGGGGTAAAAAAAGACGATCGTGAATAAACAGTCTTGATGGTTTCAAATAATCCCACCATCTTCAGGATTGGTGGAAGTCACATAGAGAGATGTGTTCACAAAAATACGTCTGTGTTTCTGCAGCGTATCTCCTAGAAAGCCCGTGTTTCAATGTGTCCCGCGGTCCAACGTGCCCAGGCCCTCCCCTAGTAACAAAATAAGAGAACGTCACCTAAATGCAATATTGGCTTGTTTTCATTATTTACAGGGAAAAGTACTATATGGTGTGGCCTTCCTCACCACCCACGGTTGCAGTTGCCACAGCAATATAAGAACCAGTGCAGGGAGTCTCAGGATCAGTTAACAGAAAATTCATTTAATTGTATTAATTGTTGGGGGAAAGGGAAGGGGAAGCAAAAAAAGAACAGAAACTTCTTCCCGGTCGGGGTATCAGTCTTCCTCCCCAGGGTGAGTACAATCCTCCTGGGAAGACAAAGTGAACAGGGTTAGGTGCGTGAGCTCGGGCACTGGCCAGCACGCTCCAGGTCGGTCTCCACTCCTTCCTCCCTTCCGCAAAAAGGTTGAACGTTGCAATCCTACAATTCCTTTCTTTTTCCTTTGTTGGCTCACAGCCGCTTACCGCCCAATGAACCGATGAGGAGAGACGCCAGGCGCACTTGCTCTCCCTAGTCCCGCGCCGCCCTCACTCCTCTGTGCTGCTCCTTATACCTTCGGTGAGGCAATCAGCTGAGCAGTCTCAGGTGTGCTGCAGCAGAGTGGAAAATTCCACATACCTGCACTCTGCTGCAGCCCTGTCCTTGGTGCTGATCCTTGGAGCTCACCTGGTCTGCAGCTTGCTGTCCCTGGTCCTGAAACCTTGCAATATTTCAGACGGGAGGTAATGTCCACTCACCACTTGTCCCAGCAGTCGCCGGTGGCGGGAGGCCCGGCCGCCCTGGTGCTTCTCGTGCTCTCTTGTGGAGCACCGATAGGGCCTCGGGGCGCCACATACCCATCCCCTCAGCTCCAAGCTGTCACCTGGAGCGCCGGACCATAGGCATTCCCCCCGTCTGGAGAGGGCGTCAGCATTCCCATGGAGCTTCCCGGACCGATGTTCGACCTTGAAGCGGAAGTTCTGTAGGCTCAGAAACCACCTAGTGACACGGGAATTGTTATCCTTATTCACAGCCATCCATTTTAGCGGGGCATGGTCGGTGACCAGTACGAACTCTCTACCCAGTAGATAATACCGCAGCTTGTCCATAGCCCATTTGACTGCCAAACATTCTTTCTCTACCGTAGCGTAATTCCGTTCATGCTTCATTAGCTTACGGCTGATGTACGTGACCGGGTGTTCGGCCCCTTCACGTATCTGGGAGAGCACGGCCCCGATCCCCCCCATGGAAGCATCCGTCTGTAGTACAAAGGTCTGGTCAAAGGCCGGGGTTACCAGAACTGGCTCGCTGCAGAGGGTCTGTCTCAGGGTGTCAAAGGCGGCCTCGGCTTCTGCTGTCCAGCTGACTCGGTTGGGACGATTCTTTGAAGTCAGGTCATGCAGGGGTGTGGCTATGGATGCAAAATTGGGGATGAACTGCCGGTAATAGCCAACTAGGCCTAGAAAGGTTCTCACCTGCTTCTTGGTCAGGGGCTTGGGCCATGTTGCGATTGACTCCACCTTCGTGGGTTGGGGTTTCACACACCCCCGTCCGACCGTGTACCCGAGGTAGTCCGCCTCCTCTAACCCCAAGCGACATTTGGTTGCGTTGGCCGTCAGTCCCGGAGGGCCCCCAGTACGACCTCCAGCCTGGCCAGATGGACCTTCCAGTTGGCACTATGGACCACAATGTCATCGAGGTATGCGGCCGCATATTCCTGATGGGGTCGGAGAACGTGATCCATCAGGCGTTGAAAGGTTGCCGGTGCCCCATGGACCCCAAAGGGTAGGACTCGGTACTGGAACAGGCCATCCGGTGTCACAAAGGCGGTCTTCTCTTTAGCCTGGGGGGAAAGTGGAACCTGCCAATACCCGCGAGTGAGATCCAAGGTGCTGAGGAATCTGGCCGGCCCCAGCCGTTCTATCAGCTCATCTACCCTGGGCATGGGGTAGGCATCAAATCGTGAAATTTCATTTAGTTTCCTGAAGTCATTGCAAAACCTACGGCTACCGTCTGGTTTGGGTACAATAACTATTGGACTGCTCCAGGAACTGCGGGACTCTTCAATGACCCCCATCTGTAGCATCTTTCTGACCTCTTCCCTGATGGCCTCACGCTGGGCCTCGGGGATTCTGTACGGTCTCAGTCTAACCTTCTTCCCCGGTTCGGTGACGATGTCGTGCTCCGTTATCGAGGTCCGCCCGGGTAGGTCAGAGAACACATCTCGATTCCGATCCAGGAGTTCTCGGAGGTCCTGGACCTGGTGAGTCGTCAGCTGCTGCCCCATGGTTACCTCGGGTGTGACCTGGGGAGAGAGATGAGCAGCAAGCCCCTGGGCCGGCGGTTGTTCAGCTTCATACCACCGTTTGAGCAAGTTAACGTGGTATATTTGAGTGGTACGCCGCCGTCCCGGCTGTCTGACCTTGTAATTGACCGGTCCAGTTTTCTCGGTCACTTCATACGGCCCGTGCCATTTAGCCAGAAATTTACACTCGTGTGTCGGAACCAACACCATCACCTTATCCCCCGGCTTAAACTCTCTCACCTGGGCTCCGCGGTTGTATACTCGGGCTTGGGCCAGCTGGGCCTGCTGCATGTGCTCCCGGACCATAGGCCATATGCAGGCCATCCGTTGGTGCATCTGCTCCACGTGTTCAATGACCGTGCGATGGCGCGAGGGTTGCTGCTCCCAGGTCTCTTTGGCCAGGTCCAGCATTCCTCGGGGTCGCCGCCCATACAGCAGTTCGAAGGGGGAGAATCCTGTGGACCCCTGCGGTACTTCGCGGATGGAGAACATTAGATAGGGAAGCAATTGGTCCCAATCCTTACCATCGGTCTCTATCATTTTCCTCAACATCTGCTTTAAGGTGCGGTTAAATCTCTCTACCAACCCGTCTGTCTGCGGGTGATAGACTGAGGTCCTCAGCTGTTTCACCTTCAACAGGTGCGACATCGCCTTCAGTACTGTGGACATAAAACATGATCCCTGGTCAGTGAGTATTTCTGATGCTATACCCACCCGGCTGAACAACAGGAACAGTTCTCTGGCTACAGTCTTCCCGGTGGCTGTCCTCAATGGAATCGCTTCGGGAAACCGGGTAGCATAATCCATGATGACCAGTATATATTTGTGTCCCCGGCTGGACCGTGGGAGCGGGCCCACAATGTCCATTGCGATGCGGCTGAAGGGGATATCGATAATAGGCAGAGGTATTAGTGGGTTCTTATAATTCACCTTGGGGCTGTGGAGCTGACATTCTGTGCAGTGGCGACAGTACTCTTCGACGGCTCTCTTTACGCCCGGCCAGTAGAACCGCGGAAGGATACGCTCATAGGTTTTCTCGACTCCCAGGTGCGCCCCCAGGAGGTGGGTGTGTGCAAGATACAGGACCTTTGAGACATAAGTCTTGGGAACTAACAGCTGTTTGTGACACTCTCCCTTGGCCTCATATACCCGATATAACAGCCCCTGATCAACCGTGAAATGTGGGTTTGTCGTTTCACTCACCCCTGGTTGTAGCTGCCCCTCGATCTCCTGGACATTCCTCCATGCCTGAGCCAGGTTGGGGTCCTGAAGCTGTGCCGTCCCAAATCGGCTGTGGTCTCTGGTTGGGTCCCCCTGTCGGTGGGAGAACTCGGAGAAGGTCTCGCTCGGACCCACCTCTTCCAGGGCTGTTGGATTCTCGGCTCCTGCTTCTGAGGCGGTGGCGGTGGTGTCCTCAGGGCCGGGAGTGGGCCCTCTCACCTCTACGTCCGGGTCCACCGTCTCGGCTGGGTCTCCCCCAGATAGGCCCGCCCAGGCTGGTTGAGCGCCCCCTTCTGTTCGTCTGTGGGTGCGTCGCTTCTGGATCCTGCGGCCGGTCTCTGCGTTGCGGCTCGCCGGAGCTTCCTTCCAGTACCGATCAAATATGACACAATCCCTGCCCACCAAGACCGGGACGGGCAGGTTCTCTACCACCCCTGCCCGTACGGCCACCGTCCCCCTTGGGGTGGACATGTCAATGGTGGCAGTGAGATATCGCTTGGTGTCACCGTGGATGCAGGATACAGAAATTTCCTCACCTCGGGCGACTCCGGCGAACTCTGGTCGGACGAGCGTCACCATACTTCCGGAATCGAGTAGGGCCTCAGTATCTCGGCCTGCAATTTTCACGGGAAAGGTTGGTGCTCTTGCTCCCTCATGTGCCCAGCATGTGGTGATGTACCTGCAGGGGAACGCCGGGGGTCCCGATGTCTCCGCCGTTGGCATGGGTTCGTCTCTGTCGGGGCAGTCTCGTGCGAAGTGGCCTTCCCTTCCACAGGTGTAGCACCGTCGTCTGTCCCCGTTCTCCCGGGGTGGGGGCGGGGTGGGTTCGGGTCGTCGCGGCTCCGGGGTTCCGGTTGCTCTCCTGCCATAACCCTTCTCTGTCCTGGATGTCCCGGCGGTGCCTCTTAGGGGTTCGGGTCGGCTGGTCCGCAGCATCTCTTGGGTGACCTGGTGGTTTTCCAACAATGCAATTAAAAGGTCAATACTTTGCGGCCCCTGTTGGCCAACGTACCTCTTGGCATCTGGGGGTAGGGCCCGGGTGCATCGGTCCAGCACTACTCGGTCCAGGAGGGGGGGCCCGTTTCCTTCCACCAGCCAGCTCCGGGTTACACGACTCAGGGCAGCGATTTGTGCTCTCGCGGGTTGGTTGGGGTTATACGTCCATTGATGGAATCGTTGGGCTTTTGCCGGCAGGCTGTAGCCATATTGAGCCAAAATGGCCACTTTGAGATTGCCGTAACTCTCCGCCTCCACAGCCGAGAGGTCCCGGCAGGCTTTCTGGGCCTCCCCGGTCAGAAAAGGTGTCAGGATACTACCCCAGTCTCCTCGGGCCCAGCCTTCTCTGTGAGCCGTCCGCTCAAACAGCTCGAGGTAGGCCTCCACGTCATCCTCGGGGGTCAACTTCGTCAGCACATCCCGCGGCTTCTGGTTCCTCTCCCGTTCCCTTGTCCTGGAACACAATTCAGTCAGTGCCACCTGCAGTGTTTCCTGCGTCTGCAGGAGTGCTTGAATAGCCTCCTCCATTTTTTTTTTTTTTCCTGCTGGTTTCCTTCTTGTCCGGTCAACCCGTAGCGTGGATTTGGAATGCCCGCGTTCTCCACCATATGTGGCCTTCCTCACCACCCACGGTTGCAGTTGCCACAGCAATATAAGAACCAGTGCAGGGAGTCTCAGGATCAGTTAACAGAAAATTCATTTAATTGTATTAATTGTTGGGGGAAAGGGAAGGGGAAGCAAAAAAAGAACAGAAACTTCTTCCCGGTCGGGGTATCAGTCTTCCTCCCCAGGGTGAGTACAATCCTCCTGGGAAGACAAAGTGAACAGGGTTAGGTGCGTGAGCTCGGGCACTGGCCAGCACGCTCCAGGTCGGTCTCCACTCCTTCCTCCCTTCCGCAAAAAGGTTGAACGTTGCAATCCTACAATTCCTTTCTTTTTCCTTTGTTGGCTCACAGCCGCTTACCGCCCAATGAACCGATGAGGAGAGACGCCAGGCGCACTTGCTCTCCCTAGTCCCGCGCCGCCCTCACTCCTCTGTGCTGCTCCTTATACCTTCGGTGAGGCAATCAGCTGAGCAGTCTCAGGTGTGCTGCAGCAGAGTGGAAAATTCCACATACCTGCACTCTGCTGCAGCCCTGTCCTTGGTGCTGATCCTTGGAGCTCACCTGGTCTGCAGCTTGCTGTCCCTGGTCCTGAAACCTTGCAATATTTCAGACGGGAGGTAATGTCCACTCACCACTTGTCCCAGCAGTCGCCGGTGGCGGGAGGCCCGGCCGCCCTGGTGCTTCTCGTGCTCTCTTGTGGAGCACCGATAGGGCCTCGGGGCGCCACAATGGGCAAAGACTACCATTATGTTTGATTTGCTGTACTATAATGTTACTATCCTGAACTGTGGTACTAATATACTAAATGTAAGCTGTACAAGGTAGAAATTATTTATTAGCCTAATGCTGATAAATTTACCCCATCACTTAAAAACTGTCCTGAGCAATTATCCTTTATGTCAGTTTGTCAGTTTTCATGGAATACGTACTAAAAGATTGCAAGTGTTTTTTTTGTGCCATTTTTCTCCCATTTTCTCCCCAACTTAGTCGTTATACCAATTCCCTGTGTGTATCACGGTCCTGGTTGATGCGCTATCCCTCTGTCGGTCTGGGGAGGGTGTACACTACCACATGCCTCCTCCGATACATGTGAAGTCGCCAGCCGCTTCTTTTCACCTGACAGCGAGGAGTTTCACTGGGAGAGCGCAACGTGCGCAGAGGTTCACGCTATCTTTCCCAGACCCCCGCCCTGCCGAACAGGCGCCCTGACTAACCAGTAGGAGTCGCTAATGTCGCCAACGATCAGGACTCTTACCTTCACTGGCTTCCCACCCGCGAACACTGCCAATCTTTTTAGTAAGAACGTCTGACCAAGCCAGAGGTACCGCTACTGGGGTCTCGGTCTCTGCGGTGGTAGGCGAGTGCTTTTACCTCTACACTACCCAGACGGCCCGATAAAAGATTGGAAGTTAATCAAAAAAGTAAGATTCGTATGTTTGGCCTATCACAGCAGACAGGCAAATTTTTGCATTTACTGAGCCAATAAATAATAAATAAGATGCAAAAATTACGCTAAATCTATTGATAATTTATTATTGTGTATAATTTTATTTTCATGCAATCGTCATCTTTTTAATTAGCATGTTTATAATCTTTTAAATCACTTCACCTTAATTAGCACCATAGCATTGTCTATTAATTGAAAAGCAACTTAAGCCAGCTTTATTACTTATTTATTCATGTATTTGTGACAATTCATCATCATGAACAATGGACACAAGAACAGTATGGTAGGTAACATTACTTCAGTAATATTAATAGTAATAATATCAAAATGACAAATATAATCAAAACAATAATTAGGTCAGGGTTTAATACGCAACGGACTCTGATACATCGGGTCTGTGCAGACAACTCTCTCAGTTCAAGCCTTGTCAGCACTGATGAGTTAATCACAGCCTCATTCTCATTCATGTGTGGGTGGGGCCAGTATGCAGGTGCTCATCCTGTGACATAAAACCATGCAGACCAAATTGGGGCTCAGAAAAAAAATGGTGCCTGGAGAGTAATTAGTTTAATAAGTTTAATAAGTATTTTCCTAAATTATTTAATATGGCCAGGGTAAATTTGTAGTTTTAAAAAGAAGTGTGTGTGTGTGTGTGTGTGTGTGTAAAAGTACTGTACATTATGTTTTATATTCTATTCTTTAATTGGGCTATTTTTTCAAGATTGGGCAGGTTTGAGGCTCTGATTGGGCGGGATCACCGTTTGCCAAATCTGGCAACACTATCCACTCATCCAAAGCAGCAATCACTATCCACTTTGCTATTGTAGCCAGCTTGCTCCCCCACTTGTTGTAATTCAAAATAATATGTGTGCCTCCTTAACATAAGCACCTATAAGATTTTATTATGTTGTTTCAAGGATGTGATACAGCTAATTATAATTTAGTTGCCATGTGATGCTAGCTTTTGTGCTACCTAATGATAGCTTAGCTAGAGCTCATAATAGCTACCTATACAAATATTACTGATTTCTTGATGAAAGTAAAGGTTGTGTTAGTGGTCCATATTACAGTTAAATCAATATGTATATGCTGTATCACTTACATAGTTATTTAGAGCTGCTATTTATGTGGTGGATCTGTCTGATATTTAACACATCGGACCATTATGTTAATTTTTAATGAATCTTCGTTCTCAAACCTTTGTGTTTGCAGTCAGTGCTTGACATTGACTTAAAAAGTGCAGCTAGTGAAAAGGAAGGGCCCAGACATTTCTTTGGAAAACAACCTAAAAGACAAATAATTTGCAGGAGCTACTGACATTATTCAGTTTCTGATAAAATAATTCTAGCTCATAGGGGAATTGTTCTTAATAATGCTATTGTTGATAAGTCAGTAACAAGGCAATGTTTACATTTTTAGTGTTGTTTGTTGTTTGCTATGTAATAAAATCACTGCATGAAAGATATGTTTGCTGCAACAATATGTTTGATTGCACCACTTTTTTTCACGGGTAAACTGAACCATATCAATTCTGGATAATAATACAGATAGAGCTATGCTCTTTTTCATCTGGATGTTTCATTTGTGATCGCACTCTGGTCAGGAAAATATGTTGAGTTTACTTCTCAAGGTGTACCGTCAAAGTTTTTGCATTAATTAGCAATTTACCCATCAAACGTTTGACCCTCCTACAGCCACAGTAATTTGTATATTCTGTTCTGAAAATTCACCTTAAATGTTTTTCTAAGTGCATTTGTTTTATTTTATTCTTCGCATGGGAGCACGCCCCCCTTCCCCCCAGCAGTTTCTACATTAAGGCACTAGTGACTGACATGGAAACAACAATATGCACTAGCTGCTTTATGACAAAATTCTGATCAGTTTTACATCGCATCATAGTTCGGTTTTGCAAATGAGGCTAATATACAACAATCACGAGGCAGTTACACAGCTACAGCCTGCAAGCTTGTGATGTGCTTTGGATTTTTAATCGATTGGCTTTTCACAAAGACTATGATAAAAAAAGGTACATGTTAAAATGTATTTGTTAAAATGTGCCAGTATTGACTGGTAGGCCAATGGCTTTTAAACTCACCTCTCATGCTGTAAGCTAGGCTTACTCATTCACAAAATTAGATGCTGCAATGCTGCCAGAAAAAAAACTGACTGAACAGAGACAGGCATACTATTTTGAATGACTGTGAAAAAAGTAGATCTCCTAATTGACTTGCCAAAAGAAATGTATGATAACATGAAATGTGCGGAGTTGTGAAAAACTGAGTTTGAATATGTTTAGCCTAGTTGTATGTAAACTTTTGGCCTCACCTGTACGAAGACAGTAAGTATTACTGCTTGTATTAAATTATCTACGTTGTCATATTTTTTATATTGTTGTATTCACATTGGTCGTAAGAGACAACTATAAGCCTTTGCTAATAATGCCCAGAACTTCTGTGATGGCGGCTAACTAACAGGCCTAGGTGTTTGTATAGTGGCATTGTTGGTGTACATTTGGCAGTGTCAGCAGCTTGTAGAGCATGGCTTGCAGTGGCCTGTTTTGTTAGAATTTGTATCACTCAAGAGGTTTGCGCTATTTTGTAATGTGAGAATTTCACATGCTGAAGCGTAAGCGTTCAAAGATGGTTACGTTTGATGCACAGATTTACTCGAACATAGCCAAAATCAATGTTTCCTCTTAAAACATCGTAAGAGGTCTTGGATAGCTTTTTGGACCCCTAGACCCCTATACTGATTGTCAATTCTGACATTTTGGGCTTGAAAACAAATTTATGAAAATCTGTACTGTTTCATGAGCATTTAAACTGCAGAATCTTCATATGGCATATTCAGTTTTCATCATAAATATGGATATTGGACAATAGACGCAAAGAACAATAATGCTCTCTCATTTTAATCATTGGTTATTGAGTGAATCATTTGTTTGACTGTTAATCAGGTAAATGGAAACAGGTTGAGAGTCATCATCTGTTAAATGGTATGGTTACTGACGGCCTGTTCTAGATCCCAGCTGGAAACCTAAAAAAAACGAATCTTTTTTTTCTGGATAATTATGTTTACTACCCCAACCATTTTTCATCATGTTTAGTGCCCTAGGTAATGCACACTGAGACATACAGAGGATCTGGGCTGTGGAGAAGAACCCGGAAGTGACACAATTGTTTCCAAACATTCAAATTTTGTCTATTGTAGTTCTCTACTGCCGTGGATTTGTTAGCTTTGTAGATTTATCACGTTTTGCCTCTCACACTTTCATCTTAGCAATTCCCCTCTACTTGGGCTCAAAGGCACCACATAAAAGCTATAATAGTGAGCAAAAAGTTACTGTAGACGTTTTGAAAAGACAGGCACCAGTGGGATCCCCTTTATGAAGTGCCATTGTTCTCACTCCTATGAGACCAAACATGGCTTCCTAGGCTTCTGTAAAAAGAAAGGTGTACTTACACTCCTAGTGGAAGTTGCCATGCATCAACACGCACAAGCTTCTACATCTGCAAATGTGTCATTATGGACACATTTGCGGTATGGCCTCTTCTTGTGCCTCTCAAAATTTCAATAATTGCAGACTTGGACACACTAAGTGCATGCAAAACTTTGTTGGTGATTGGTTCTCGGTGCATGCTAGCCAACTCCTCTTCCGGGAATGAAAGGGCTGATCAAAGTTGCTGTTTCACTGTAGTTAGGGGAACTGGTTTCTTTCTAGTTGCATTGAGTTCTTTCTGTAGTTGTGGTGCAATTTTACAATGGTGTCTTTTGCTAGACACCACAAGATATTTGTCTACTGCCTCTTGATCTTCCTTGTCTTCTCTTGTTAACATTACTGTCCTTCAAATGGACCCTTCTGAGTATATACTGAACACTGCACCTGGAAATCTGAAGCTTCTTTGTGATTTCTCACACAGATTAACCTTGCCGCAATATATTTACTTGGCCCCGCACATCTAAGCATAACACCTTCTTTTTTGCCATAGTTCTTGCAGCTTTAGTGCCTATTTTACTTTCACTAGAGAGCAATGGTTTTAGATTAACTGTGGTTAAAAAAAAAAAAAAATTAAAAAAAAACTTTAGGTAGATAAGAGTTCACTCAATTTAACTAACCCTCCACCTCCTTCTCATTTTGCGAAATGATTGGTTAGACTTCCAATAATTTGTTTAATTGTAATTAAATCCAAAGGAGGCTATTCTGAGGAAAGTTGTGTCCAAGACTATTTTTAATTATTGTTATTCAGTAAATGCTTATATATTAACTGAATTCTTTATGTTTTTTTTTTTTTTTTTTTTTTTTAAAGACATGTGGCCTAATACTTTTGGCCTGTACTGTAGTGAGCTCCATAATGTTTGGGACAAATGCTTGCCCAGAAGTCCTCAATAATGATGGTATTTTCCAAGGAATTACGAAAAATCGTTGACAATGTTTCGTTAGGTGCAACGTCTTTTAATGCTACCATATATAGAGCGAATGCCATGGTAAGAAAATGTTCGGTTACGCTAACCTATAAAACGCTATTCCAAAAGCAAAATTAGACATGTTATACATCGTTAGAAAGCTTATACTCTCACCTGCTGATTGAGCATCCGCCATTGTAGCAACCTCACAGAGTGAACAAACATAGGCTACTACCACACGGCTTTATTTATGGGCGGTGTCTTGATGACAATGACAATAGCCAACGAAATCAAACATGCTAATTAAACTGCACCCCCATCACGCCTCCAAAACCCGGCTCTAAGAATCACTAAAACAAGCCGACTTTGCTGACAAATTGTAAGTATTTAGTGACCCTAAAAATGTTGTTTATTCTATTGAGTGACTTCTTCAACACTTTAACTTTCGTAATATGAAAAAAAGGAAAACAGTAAAAAAAAAATTAAAAAACCTTTTTTGCCGCGATTTCAAGATTTGCGACTTGCGGACCTTTTCTCCAGCACCCGCCACATATATATATATATATATATATATATTATGGCTGTCAATCGATTAAAATATTTAATCATGATTAATCGCATGATTGTCCATAGTTAATCGCGATTAATCGCAAATTAATCTGATATTTTTTATCTGTTCAAAATGTACCTTAAAGGGATATTTTTCAAGTGTTTAATATTCTTATTAACCTGGGAGTGGACAAATATGCTTGCTTTATGCAAATGTATGTTTATTTATTATTGGAAATCAATTAACAACCCAAAACAATGACAAATATTGTCCAGAAACCCTCAAAGGTACTGCATTTAGAATAACAAAATATGCTAAAATCATAACATGGCAAACTCAAGCCCAACAGGCAACAACAGATGGGCATATTGGCCTGCTAAATTTAACATTACTTAGTAATATAAGTAGTTCACACAATGTAGTGTGTCCAACTTTATGCTTATAAAGGTTCACTAAAACATTAACGATGGACCTCAGTGCATCGCAACAACAGACACATTGTGCAACAGGTATATTGGTCAGCTAAATTGCCCATTACTGAAAGATCATTCCCTGGGTCCCTCGCACTTCTAAAGCAAATCACACAACGTAATTGTGTCCAACCTCACATGGGGAAAATAAAGGCTCACAAAAACATCCCCTTCTACTATGTGGGATCAAGGATGATACAACATAAAACAAACAATAAATACAGTGAGCAGGAAAAAGTGGAAAGGGAGTATAATACAGAACTAGGACTCAAACTAGGATATTGCAGTTAGGCTACACTTCCATTTCTTTGGATACAACAGTTAGGCTATACTTCTATTTCTTTGCACCGAGCCAGTTGCTTAAACAGACAAGCCTGTTTACATTGTCGGACGACAGGGCAGCTCCCTTCTTCTGAACAGTATGCCCAGACAATGAAAAACTGCGTTCACTCTGTTTTACTCGAGAAAACATGGATTCCCACTGAAAACGCTGCTTTATTTTATTTTTAAGGATTATATTAAATGAGTAAATAGAGTGAAACCGCGAAACTAGTTAGGCTGCAGTAGTACTGAAATGTAAATATGGGATCACTGTCAAGTGTTTCATTATATCATTTGCAGCATTTATTTCTGAGCAAAATAACGTTTTCTAGCTAAGCTGGCTAGCGAAAAAAGTTGCTGATGGATATCGTAACTTTTAAATTCACATATTGCTATAATGAATGGGAAACATAAACGATACTAACGCATATCACATAATCACACACCCAAATGAAAATGCATGAAAAGCCTAAATGCACCATTTTTCTTTTACCACGAACTACAAATGCCGCCATTTATCTTAATGTGACGTCACCAATCTGGAAGTCGGAAAAGTCGGAGCTCAGAAATGCTTGAATTTCTGACCTATAATTCCAAATTCTACGACCGTTCAGTCGGACCTCGTTTTTTACTAGTTCCGAGTTGTCTTGAACGTTCATCAAAACAGAACTTGCGGTAACGTGCGTTAAAAAAAATTTGTGGCATTAAGACGAATTTGCGTTAACGTGTTATTATCCCGTTAACTTTGACAGCCCTAATTATATATATATATATGCCGATCAGCCACAACATTAAAACCACCTGCCTAATATTGTTTAGGTCCCTCTCGTGCCGCCAAAACAGCTCTGACCCGTAGAGATTTTTTAAAATCATGTGGAAATAATTTACCTTCTAACAATATGTTAGCTTTTTATAGCCATGTAGCAACTAATAATGTAATAAACTACCAATAGTGTAATAACTCCAATAATGTAATAAGTAGTAGTAGTAGTAGTAGTAGTAGTGTACTTTATTGATCCTCGGGGGGAATTTGCACTGTTGCAGCATCAAAGACAACAAAGTAACACAATCAGATTGGGATTGGGATGGCAGGTATGCCATCCCGCCAAGTTACGCCTTGGCGGGGGCATGCCCCATACCTATACAGCACCGAGAGTTTGGCACTTTTCAGGGTTCCCCACAGAAATAACCACAACAGCCACAGACACTCAGCCCTTAAAAACATTAAATTCTGTACATTCTGACCCCATCTCAACAGACAGAATTCATAAACAACTTCACATGTCCACACAATAAAGCCCCAAACTAAGGGGATTTTGCGTTTTCTCCTTCTTCTTCTTCTTCTTCTCATTCTTATTTTTCCTGCCGCCTATCCCACTAACAACATGTCTCCCCATTGGACATTTCCCTGACACCAGCCAAATCTTCACCTACACGACCCAATCAAAAACGTGCATACACATGCAAAATACCCATACGTTTTTAACATTTCCAGTTTAAACAACTAGTCCGCCTGTGGCCTAGTGGGCAAGGTTACAGTCTTGGGAACACGGGGTCGTAGGTTCAAACCCAGCTAGGAACACCTTTCTTTAAAGGAGTACCATGGTGGTTTTCACACTCTCGGTTTTATGTGCTATTTGCACAAGAGACATTGAAGAAACACAATGAGTAAAGTATTAAATATGTCCGTTCTGTATTTTTGGACAAATATGTGTTTTAAATTTATCGTCCTATTTTCAACCGGTTGAGAAAGTTCTCAACTTGGTGCCTCAGGAACACAGTAACCACTCCCCTTTCCACGCCCCGTAAACCCATGGATAACTCGAGACCCATAGTTCGCGCCGCTGGCTTACGGGCAAGACAATGCAAATATTTCACTAACGTTAGGTTCACTTAAATTAGAGTGCCTTTTAAGGACTATTAGATTATTTCTGGTTATATTCATTTAGCTAGCTAGCTAGCTAGCTAACGTTAGCTAACTAGGTTGTTTGCTTTCATAAGGCAATGTTATCGTTAACGTTAGCTAGCTAGTTTGCTTTTATGAGGACGTTATAGTTGTGCTTTTATCTTAACTTGGCTAGCTAGATAGCAAAAATTTGAATTGGATATAAGTCAACGTCCTTATCTTAGCTATCTATCGATACTTCATATACTACTAAGCTAGCTAGCTTGTGAAAAGTCTCCCAAAAATAGCGCTTATCATGGGGCTAGCTATGGTAACGGGCCACGGTCTGTCAATCGTAACTGACAGTTCTCATTACCACGCCCAGACGGTTCGGGTGAACTTTTATAGTGGGAAATTTAGGCTTAGAAAAATACGTTTTAAAGTACATTGAAATGACTGAATAATAAAAAAAATTATGCACATTTGTTTTGTTGTTGCCTAAAGACAACTGGGAAGTGTCACGTTCAACCACCATGTTACTCCTTTAACCTGCTTCGACCCTCACTAATAATTGTCTAATACTTATCAATTATTGCTTTTGCACCATATCTACCCGCCGTTCACCGTTCAGTTATTAACCGGCTACAATATTGCTAAGCCATATGCATTATGACGTACCGTCTGTACGTTCAGTTATTAACCGGCTACAATATTGCTAAGCCATATGGATTCAACTGGAGCTCTTCTGTGCTTACTGGCCTGTGTTCTTCTTTAAAACCACCGGCAGGTTTCCTAATGATATTTCTCGAATTGCATAGCTATGGCATGGTGCTGCACTAACAAAGTCACAGACTGGTAAACCTCCGGTTGAAGGATTGAATCCCGCCTCGCCCTCAGGCAGATAATTTCCTCTTTTACACTAACGTTTTCTTACGCTTATATTTGCTTTACCAAAACTCACTCACGGCCACCCATATGCATTTCATGATGGCAAATGTATTCCTTTTAACAAGTTACACCAGTTCACCACTGTGCCATTTCTACTAACTATATTTCTTCACTTGGCTACCGTACAAAACCTTCTTATCAGCAAACGCCACGTTTCTACATTCATGTTACCTCGCCCTGTTCTCTATCTAGCCACATACAAACAATTACTTCGTATGTACGTTCTGCAACTCCGCATTAAAACGTAACATTTAATATCATGATTCACTCATAAATATAACTACTAGCACTGAACATGAGAAAAACACATTAGTGCAATAGATTGCACACGTTATTTAACCCTCCACTTCAACAACTAATGTTCAATACAGACTGTTATATATACCGTTTGATAAGGAAACTAAGCTCGCTCATGGTCACATCATTTACTTCGCACTATAGTCTGTGATCATGTCAACCTTCACCTACATGCCCATTCTACTAAAAACATATGGTTTCAACTACGCAATTTCATCATTTCGCCTAATTTCATCTCACACTGTTGTTATTTTCTCATATGCAAAGCTTGCTGGGACATATGCGTCTGCTCCTATTCTCCACTATCAACTTTTCCGGTTCCAGCTTAACAAAACAGCAAAGAGGATTCCTACCTGCAGATAAGCCTATCAAAATGCCTTATAAACCTTACAAACACTAAAAGTGCATCTTCACAAAATAACAGACAACGGAGCAGGACAGAAGGGTACACAAGTTGCGACCTAGGTAGCTGTAATTCTACAGGCTTGCTGATTCTTTTGTCAATCAAGGCTCGTTGGATGGCCGTCAAATCCGTGAGTAGCCTACATACACTGGCCATATTTCACCTTTTCCGATGCGTTTACAATTACGCCACCGCACCAATTGTCACAGCCACTGTTTTACATATATAGCAAACTGAAACTGCTAAACGTACACGCTCATCAGACTGTACAAATTCACACAAGGATAGCCATAATCCACAACCGTTTCTTACAGGGCAGGCCTGGATTTTGGCAGTCTGAATGAATGAGTTATTGATGGTGTATGTCTTGTATGTGTGAGTAACTTGGCATTTTTGTACGTTGAAAACGTGTTTTTTATGAGATACAAATTTACAGTAGATTCAAAATATCAGCTACAAATATACAGTAGATACAAATATATACAGAAATCCAAATATACCATAGGACACCTTCAGAGGTGGAGTCCATGCCTCGACGGGTCAGAGCTGTTTTGGCAGCACGAGGGGGACCTACACAATATTAGGTACATGGTTTTAATGTTGTGGCTGATCAGTGTTGTCAGTTGATGAAGAGATTAGCTTTGACATAAACCCTCATACACAGTGAGTGCCCAGGACTAAGGTTGAGAACAACTTTATTGTTCTTTCAGTATAGTTCTGCACACAGGCTTTTCTTATCCTTTGATCCTTTTCCCTTGTGGATCCCCCCTGCCCCTGATATTGGGGATTAAGGCAATGATCAGAAACTCTCTCTGAATTTCACATTGTAGGATCTTCCTTCTCTATGCCATATTCAAATTTTTTCAGTCACATTCATGGTATGCTGTGGGAGTTATGCAGTTATTTTTATCACCAGATAGAAGATGTATAATATAAAGGCATACATCCTGGAGGCAATCAAAAAAGTCATACATTTTTCCTCAGGTGAGTGAGTTTAAAAATCACCAAAATTAACTCCCCAACTGTTGTACATGTAATTGTATGTAAAAATGTTTTTTTTCTAAACAAGATGCATTGGAGTTTCTTGAAGTGTATTTTCTTGCATTAGATCACAAAAAAACCCCAATATCTGAATATCCCAATACCAGGAACTCTAAAGCCGTCAAGTTGTCAGAAATATCTCATATGCTTTGTTGTACATAAAACGTTCCCAGGCCTATTAAACACATAATCTTAAATGAAATAAATAAATAAAAACTTTAGAAAATGAACTATCCCTTTCAGTTCAAAAAAAGCTATAGACATAAGTAGACAAAACAGCCCACACCCCCTGCCTAGAAGATGGGTCTATTTATCCTTGGCTTCCTCTCTCCTAATTACAGATTAGCAGTATTGGGAAGTGGTGGGATTAGGTTTTAGCATGCAGTGTGAGTGTCTGTTCCAGTCCTCTGCACCCTTGCTCTGTGTGGCAGAGACATCAGGATTCTCAAGCCTGCTTTCCCTGTCACCACCGCTCCCTCGCAGACTCCAGCTGCCAGTGCAAGCAGAGCAAATCTTTGCTCAGTTAAGGGAGCGTCAGACACAAACCAGCTTGGATCACAGCCATGGAGTTGTTAGGGCTCTTTCAGCTCTCTTTATTGCTCATTTTATGTTTTTCCTTCCCTCTACAACACTTGGATGAAATACTGATTGCACAACGTATTAGACACTCAAGGGCTAAGAGCCATAGTGATCTTTTTTGATGCTATTTGTCATTGTTTTTATATAAAAATGATAAGTGGGGATGTGTGACAATTATTTTCATACAGTAAGGTTGTCAGGTAGATTTTTGAATAATTAATTAGTGTAATATATTGTTCTCTGACTACTATGTTGTAGGCCCATTGTCAGCTTGCATAGCACAATTACTGTAAATAATCTTTTGTGCCTTTTTAAGAGAGAATGTATGTCTTAGAGTGCATTTGTTTTGAGAAATGATTAGCCAGGTTTGCACAGGGATGACATGTGTGGATTTCTGAGAAACATAACCACAATTCATATTGGAAAGGAAGAAGAATCAGATATCTGGTGGCTCTTTGGAGTCTAAATGGTTCCCTTGGGATCCACATACAGAATTCATGAAAATGAACATGGCACTCTTCATTTTTCAGAAAACACTTTTTGCTTTTCACTACATCATAACAGCTCCTCACAAAATTTAATTTTGAGCATTTTTTATGTTAATATTTGACTTAAATAAATGTACAGTATATGTGAAATGCAGTATAGGTAATTTATACCCTAGTCTGCATATTGTGCTTGAATAGTCCATTGTGAAAGTAACATCTGTAAGCAAATTGGCATTGAAGCCTTGGCCTTCAGTCTAGTCACTCTGATTGGTGTGAATGTAAAGCTAATGGTTCTAAGAGCCATACAACAGTTTCCAGGAGCTTCCATAGCCCATAATGAATGTGAACCTAAGGAAATAAATATGATAATCAGTTAGACTCCTTGTGGTGCTTGACCACATAAAAATCCAAATACAGTATCTATCACCCACTTTGAAATTTTATATATTTATTTGGTATGAAGTAGATAGAAATAGTGCTTTTTTGTTCTTTACACGCAATATTCATCTTGGTAGCACATTGTTCATCATAATTTTAGGTTTACCTTTGAATAATGTGTTTTCCAATTGAAAGTAGTCTTTCAAAGTTGCAGAGTGAATCCAAACCAATATGTGGAAAAATCAAGTTATATTACAAGTGTTTTTTATGTAGTGTTTTTATTTATTTTCACATTTTGAACTGTGTACTTTTGTGTAATTACTGAAAAAAAGAGCCACTCTTATTTTATTTTTTCAATTGAAAGTAACACTTGCCCTTATTACAAATATTTTTTTCCTTGAATTGCTGGAAGCTTGAGTATAACAAATGACATTCATAATTCAAGGAAAAATATTAGCAAAAGTAAGGACAAATTATGTTTGACTCCAAGCTCCATTAGATTTTCATGTTTAGTTCTTTTATTTATAACACAGTAGTTTTTGGTTGAAGGAAAACATTAAAGATTTGTAGATTTTTTTTTGTACTGATTTTTATTACAGAGCTATAATTAAATATTTGCCCAGTGCAAAAAGTGATTGGACTAAGGGTGGGTCTTCTAAAATTCTGAAAAAAAGTGCAATATGTAACAATAAAATTAATTTAGCTGTTATCTAGTCATTCAACCTAATTAAACAGATTGGGACTTAACCCAGTTCAAAAACTGAGTTATATCATTAGCCTAGGTGTATGCAAACTTTTGGCCTCAACTGTAATAATTAGGGACTAGACCACGGGTTGTGACTTTAGTCCTGGTCAAGGTACCTAACCCGAATTGCTTCAGTATATATCCAACTGTAAAAATTGGATACTTAAACATTCTAAATGTTGTGTAATCTGCTAAATGCCAAAATGTTTGTGTGTGTGTTATCATTGCATCCATAATATTTAAATAATGCATTGATTGCTGAAATAAAAAACAGTTCCAAGTCTCACTAAAATGGCACAGCACAAGTGTAAAGCCACTAGCATTGTTTTCTCTTTTGAAAATGTATTTCTCTGGACTATAAATTTGAGCAAAAAAGATTTATGTAACTAAAGCAGCTTTTCATTTGTATTCTAGAATTTTTTAAGTTCCCTGCAAAATATTATTATAAATCTATTTTATTATCTTAACTACATTAAGAGGCACCATTTCCCAAGAGCACTTCAATTATGAAATGTTTTCTGGCATATCTCTGTCAGCTGTTGTAGTTTGTACCTTTCACCTGACTGTACTGCACAACAGTTCTTGTATCTCTGTAGGAAAATCTCTCTTGGACTGGCATTATCTGAAATGGATAAATGCAAGACGCATGCTGCGCTTAAGTGAACCAAACGTTGCTCCTGGCAACTACTGATACGCCTGTCTCCGGTCATGTTCCCACAAATGAAAAGTGGTGTGTCTGCCATGTGACAGGTCACTTCAGGACAAGTTTAGTGTGCAGCATGGCTGGATAGCAGTAGAGGGGCATATGCATTTGAGGCCAAATGTTTACATACACCTAAGCTAAAGACACTCAATTTTCACAATTCCACACATTTCATGTTACCATACATTTCTTGTGTTAAGTCAATTAGACTAGTCTACTTTATTTTCATAAGTGGTCATTTCAAAATAATAGCTATGAGAGATTTATTTCAGCTTTTATGTACTATATCAGATTTTCAGTGAGTCAAAAGTTTACATACACTTGGTTAGTATTTGGTGGCATTGCCTTTCAATTGCTTGACTTGAATCAAAGTCTTGGGGTAGCCTACCAGAAGCTTCTCACAATACTTTGCTGGAATTTTTGCCCATCCTCCTGACAGAGCTGGTGTAACTCAGTCAGGTTTGTAGGCCTCGGTCATGCTTTTTCAGTTCAGTCCACACATTTTCTATGGGATTTAGGTCAGGGCTTTGTGATGGCCACTCCAATACTTTCACTTTGTCTTTAAGCCATTTTGTTTGGAGGTATGCTTAGGATCATTGTCCTGCTGAAAGACCCAGTTGCGACCAAGTTTGAACTTTTTAATAAAATTCATTCTGACTTTATGATGTTAGCACATAAGCTGTCCCAATTTCCTTCACGCCTCTTAGTTTTCTCCTTTCCTCTACACATCTCCTCCACATAATTCTGAGGAGGAAACAAGTGGTAGTGGGGGAGCGAAGTGAGGAGTGAAAAGTAATGGGAAGTACGCATTGTGAGAGGGGCCCGGTCCCAATTCATCTCCTGTTCACTCCGCCTACACACAAACACTCATGTTGGGCGTTTGCGAAACTCACCATCTGGTACATGTGTTGTCCCAGAACTAAGTGAGCCTAATTTTATGTGCGCCCTTAAAGCATGGCAGAGCTAACTACATTTCAATTTGTAATTTGACAATGTTATTTGACTGCCATCTCAGGAATACATGCCATTCAAATGGAGTTTTATAAGCCATTAGTGAAGAATTGAATATTAGTAGGGGTGTAACGGTTCACTGATACGAGTAGAAAACTGGTTTTAACGTTAAAGATGGGACTACATCGATACACGGACACCTGGATAGATCTAAATGTACCATGAACCGGTCGATGGCCCGATTCTAAAGTTACGAATCGGTTGACTGAAGCTTTGCTGCTAATTCTCCTTTAGTATAAACTAAACTGCTGCGGAAGACTCGCTGATCTGACGTTACAAGTCATGTTACTTTCAAAATAATAATGACCGCCTCTCATTCGCTAATAAATCTGCACAGCGTCTCGCCTTGGCCTTTTACCTTTTACGAGAGTAACGTTAGCATTGCTTGCGAGGTAAAAACAAGAACAACATGTCTGACAACGCCTACATGGTTTACAGTACACCGTCAAATCTAAAATTTGGAAGACATTTGGATTTTATAAGAAGGAAGGAAAATTGGACAAAAGTCTGGCCATTTGTAAGGTCTGTAGAACAGTGATTAAGTACAACGGTAGCATGAGAAATCTTACCACTCACTGGTGAGACGGCACGGTGAAACCTATGTGGGTGACGAGGAATCTGTGGATGTTAGTACAGCTAGCACAAGCAAGAACATGCAAGACAAAGACACAGATATTAAACACTTTTTCCAGCCACAACTTGGTGAGGTCTAAGGTAATCACAGCATCCATAGCCCGTTTTATTGCTAAGGACTTATGACCTTACAGTGTAGTTAAGAGTGATGGCTTTCGTGACATGGTAAATACGTTAGAGCCGAGGTACAAGATACCAAGTAGACACCATTTCACCGACAAATGCGTGCCAGAGTTGTATATCAAAGTAAAGAACGAAGTTAAACAAGAATTGCAGAGGAATTTATAATGGAAAATGATGAATGTCTACATTAAACAAATGTTAGAACTCTATCAGATTGCATCGTATCGCATCGAATCGCACCGAATCGTTCCGTATTAAAATGTATCGTCCCTGAATCGTATCGTAGCCCATGTATCTAGATACGTACTGGATCGTCTTATAAGATATAAGATATACACCTATTACAACGTTTGCATTTCTTGAATCAGATGAGTTTAATTCATTATCAATTTTGTCATTATATATATTAGTCATCTTGGAAATTCGTTGGTATTCAAATCAAGACTGAAGGTTAAAACAAAAAAAAAAGACTCAATAAAAACTGAGAATCTGCATTTTAACCATGTGAAATGTTTGATTGCAAATCTAAAATTGTGGATTATAGAGCCAAATCAAGAAGAAAAAAGTTTTTGTCCCAAGCATTATGGAGCACAGCTATATATATATATATATATATATATATCAAAAATAATATATGTGCTTCAACTTCCTAATATAACAGGAAAGATAACAAAAGCCATTTGGAGGCAATCCGATTGATGGCAAGTCCTTTTTACATACAGGTATGTTAAACAATCTCAAATATAAGGCCCTGTGATAAAAGGTTTCTCTCTCCAATAAAATTTTAATTCATAAAAGTTTACAAGATATGTTGTTAATGTGACTAGAACACACATACGTTTTAGCTGGTGATAATTTCACCCTGTCAGTAAATATGTCCTGCATTCAATACATAATTTACTAAACAGAATATGAATCACTTTACTATGCACTCACACAGTTTTCAGCAGCATGACCCACAGGATCCTTCAGAGGAATATTGCCAAGCAACACATAATGTAGTTTACAACATCAAATATTTGACTGGTGGACTCTGGGGCTCTCTATGTAGATGGAACCAATTATGTTCCATCCTGGAAGTCAAACAGCTTTACTTATTTCTGTTGTCAGAACTCCAAAGAGACAGCATTTTTTTCTAAAGCCTCTCTTCTCAGCCTTGTAGGGGAGTATAAAACCAAGAGGAAACTAATAAGGACTGAGCATGTTCACATGTATGAACATAACTTAACATAATGACATGAACAGGCCACTCAGCCCAACAATGTTGCTGCTTCCTGCCAAACCTAGTGCTCACCGTTTACCTACAAACTAGTATCCAGCACCGCATCATGACTGGTCTTTAAAACCCCAGAGTTTTTAACTACGACATGACCTGGCAAGCTCTTCCACACAGCGACTTCTCTCTGTGTGAAGAAATAATTCCTGTTGTCTGTACGGAATTTACATTTTACTAATTTCCATTTATGACCCTTCGTTCTACTGACAGAACCTAACCTGAAGATTCTCTTGTAGTCTGGGTAGTGTAGAGGTAAAAGCACTCGCCTACCGCAGAGACCAGGGTTCAATCCTTGGCAGCGGTACTTCCGGCTTGGTCAGACAACACAGTTGGCAGCGGGCAACTCCTACTGGTTGGTTTCACTGGCTCTCCCAGTGAAACTCCTCGCTGTCAGGTGAAAAGAAGCGGCTGGCGACTCCACATGTATCGGAGGAGGCATGTGGTAGTGTACACCCTCCCCAGACCAACAGAGGGATAGCGCATCAACCAGGACCGTGATGCACACGGGGAATTGGTATAATGACTAAATTGGGGAGAAAATGGGCAAAAAAAAAAATTCCCCTAAGTCTCCTTTCAGTAAGCTTGGACAGATTAAAGGCCAGATGTATGTAGACAAAAGTCGCAGTGCAAAATGCAGCCTGACAAGGATATGTTAGCGCGTATGCTGTCTGCATGAAATTAACGTTTTATTTACTAAGGCTACAGCTAATTGCGCAATCAGTGAATGGAGCTGCCTACTAATCACATTTTGTGTATAAAGCTTAAAAGGTGAAAAGTGCATTGAATATCTTCATTGAATGTGGGGAAATTCACGTGTCTTCTGGTGTGACATAACAGCCTATCCAGCACGACAGACAATGCAGAAAAAAGTGTGGACTGTGATATTCTAGCTGAGCCGCAATTGTCAATTGAATTGATCCAGATGTGAGAGTGTAATGTTGCAAGGGGTTTGACTATTGCCAGGATGAATGGATGGGAATGTTGTGTGGGAGGTTCCAGGTTATTTTTATTTTTCCCAGAAGAGTAATTATATCTATGCCTTATTGTTTCCCATTTTAGTGCTTTCTGTGATTTTTCTGCAATTTAGGATGGTAACAATAACACAGTCTTAATTCAGTCATAATAAAATGTTTGATGGCCCCTGTCATCAGTCTTGCTGATTCTCGCTCCTTCTCCTGTAGCTAGAGTAACACTGCAGTGGCAGACAGGTGCTCCATCAAAGACTAAAACCAATGTAGGCTACAGCATGTACCAAATCTAACTAAAAATAAAATAAACAAACACACAATAACTATTCTCTTATTATTTTACTTATACAGTTTGAGCATGCTCTGTTTCTATCAGTGTACTGTTAAAGGCAAAAAAGCATGCTTTTTCCATGATGGAAAAAAAGCCATAAAATACACAAGCCAAAGCATTTACTCACATTTATTTACTATCATCAACTGTCCACTTATTTTTTAAAAACTTCAAGTGCTTATTATTGTTGCTACTGTTGCGCATGTTATTTCAATCATTTCTCACTGCTGCACATGGGATCTACTGGTTAATTAATAAATTATTTTTTAAGTACTCTGTGATTTAGCCTCCTTTTCAATTTTCCGTGATTTTTAACAACTTCGTAAGTCACTGCTCTGTGACTTAAGAAAATATTTTCTGTGACAAACACCTAGACTTAATTATTACGTGGCCCCTTCATCTGTAGGCCATCGTTTGATGATATCTTACTTGGGGAGTTGAAACAGGAAAATATCAAATCATTAAATCAACTCTTAGTGTACATACTGTATGATCCTACTTACAGTATTCTGTAAGAGTTGATTTAACACTGGACATTTTACTGTGTGTGATTCTTGTTGGAGAAATTCTATCAGTGCATCTTTGAGGCCTGTACAGTACCCGTCACCAGTACCAGTACAGTCTTGCTTGAACCTTGATTTATGCCTGCTCTATGGAGGTGGAGAAATTTAAGGCAAAAATCGACCCTCGTTAATTGCGTGACTTTTAGTAAATTCAACTGAATATATAATCAGCCACAATTATAATCTCTGTTGAGAAGAGAAGAAGCCCGTTGAGAAGAGAAGCGCACCTTGCAATGATCGTGTAGATGAAACACATACTGTCCTTCCCGTGCGCCTGTTTGATATATAAGACACATGTTTCTGGGGCAGATGCATCGAATCTGAAACTAGTCACAAAAGGCTTAGTAAATCTGGCCCTAAGTATCTTAAGTCATTCCTCATAGCTTTTCTGTTTCACACCAGGAACCTATTTAGTTGAACTGTCTTTGAACCTTTGCCAGCGCTTCTATATCTTTCTTGTAGTATAGTCCCCAGAACTGCACACAGTATTGTAAGTATGGGTGTGTCATTAGTCAACAACCCATGTTTAGAATTATTTTGAAGTCGTATTTTTGTTTGCTACCTACTGTCACTGCAGTGATGTCCAGCGGCGTCAGACATGTCAAGCATTAGGCTACAGAATGGATTTCTGCACCAGGAGTGACCTAATTTCATAATGATTGCGATACCATATATTGCAAAAACAGCTTTTTTAAAATTAAAGGACACAACTGAATCTATTTCAACATTTGTATTCCTAAATTATAGCAATATTGTTATATAGGCTAAGGGAAAATATACCAAGGAATGACAGGAACACTGAGGAAACTGCTAAAATGTGCATGACAGAACACAAAAACTAAAAAAAGTTAAGGAATATAAAGTTCAATATTTTTTAAAAGTAATTTCTCCAGTCATAATGTATTCAGCCCATTACTCCCTCTGTTCTCCTTGGAGTGTGCTTTTACCCAGCCTATGCACCATCACTCTTCTCTTATCAATTCCACAGAGAACGTGCAGCTTTGGTGGTTTGCTGGGACTGCACACACACAAATCAGTTATATTTGATGCAGTTGTCATGTAGCTACTGTATTCATTTTATGCAGTCTCAGTTTCAGTGAAAACCCGAAAATATGTTAGTGGCGTTACCTCGGCAGAGATCTAAGTCAATCATTTCTATAACTACAACGTCCACAACTATTCATACCCATCCGAAAGCTGTATGGACATTATGCCCCTATATACCAAAGTGTGTAATTATAAATGGAATATAAAAAAAACTTTCCAATCAATGGAAAAGAACACAGGACAAGACAGGGCTCATAACAGTTCAAGAATGACAAATTCGCTTGCCCTAAAATACTATAACCATGATATAGCTGTATGCAAAAAAAATGGGAAGACTATATTATTGAATTTACTGGTCTTACTTACACTGGTGATTACCTGAATAGTAATCAAACCGGATATTTAATGTAAAAGTAACACAAAGCAGATATAATGTATATTGCAATTAAATATTACCAGTTTGTTTGTGGCTGTAGCTATTAAATCAATTAGATTAAAGATGACTATCAATAATTATGGCACTATAAACAGTTAATAATAGTAAAAATATATTACATTGTATAGAAACCATTCATCTACTCATCAGATTGCTTAGCTAAGATCTAAGTCAATAATTTATATAACTACAACGTCCACAATTATTCATACCCATCCGAAAGGCTTTATCAACTTCATCACACGACTGCAGTGAATTAATTTCATGTAATTTTATGTGCGAAATTAGTTTTGATAGCGGTAAATTGGGAAATTTGTATTAAAGTGCCATTCATTCACCTGCTGAATAGCGTGTCGAAATCGACAGCGACATGTTCACTCCTGGGTAAAAGCAACTGTTGTCTATTGTCTGGCAGGGAGGTTTTGTGAAGAAAATGGCCTTACCTGCCTGTATTTTTTTATTGAGTTAATTTCTTTTTAAAAAAGTAGTTATTTTAAGCCCAAATATTTAAGAAAGTTGTGGAAGGAGGAGGATATATCATTTACAGAGCTGGGGTAATTTGTTTATTATTTTAAAGTCCCCAAAGCCCCATGCCATTGCTTTTCTAGTCTAGCAAACTGTCACTCGCTGTCTCTCTGCAGGTGTGTGTGTGTGTGTGTATGTGTCTGACTGAGAAACTTGGTACTGACTTCTGAGAGAATCGCATCAAAGAGGCGGGGAAAAAGATCCAAAACCGAATATTATTGGCCAAATTTTGGAGGAGAAAACATTCATAGAATACGCATTATTCGAGTGTTGCCGAATATGGTATTTGTATTCGGCACCATTCCTACTGTCTTTTACAATATTCAGTACGGGTGAAGGGAAGACACTTTTTCTCCTTTCATTTGAATGTGAACCTTAAATACCACTCACTCTTTCTGCCCCTCCAAAGGTTTCTACATCAGATTAAAGGATAAATGAATAAAACCAGGATGGCTGCGTGCTAACAGGCCTTTCAAGCACACAATGACAAATACGGATACATTTTAGGACTACTGGAGCCATGGAGGAATAATTTTACAGATTTCATCAAGACTTCTAATTATGTTCCTGTCAAGTCCAGAATGCAGTAATCCATAACTATGCTGTGCTTTTACAAAATGTGGCATGCAGGAGTAATTTATGCCCATGGAAAAAAAAGGACTGGGAGTCTTTTTTATTTAGTGTGCAGGATACTGCTAAACTAACAAGGAATTTCAATACTAGCTGTAAGGTGTGTGTGTGTGTGTACATGCATGTGTGTATATGCATGCATGCATGCAGGTCTATGTGTGTGAGAGGCAGAGTAAGAGGTAAGAAAGTAATAAATACAGAGATTTTTTTCAATGTGAAATTGGTTTCACATAGGAAAACTTTTACCAACAAGGACAAACTATGAATTAACAATACACCCATGCATGATACATCCGGCATTGCAGTATTTAAACAATAATGGCATTTCTATATATTTTCTAAATAAATTGCCAAATGCAACTGGTTCTACCACAGGTACTTACCTACCCTGACTAAAAAGTAGGTAAAAGACCACCAACAAAATGTTGATAACCGTCTGGGTCAATCAGTCCTTAGGTGAGAAAGGCTTGTGAGCAACCTTGATTATCAGATGTATGGGGAGAGTGATTTCTTTTTTTTTTTTTCTTTTTTTGATGGGGTGCCTAATTTAGAGCCTGTGTGGTGTGATGGCAGCTGACAGGCCACCTGCAGCATTGCGCCTCATGTCCTAAGTGCAGGTATAGGATAAAGGACACAGAATAAAGAGGAGTTTTGTGTTCCTGAAGGTCTGTCTTTTCTCACCTTAATGAGATTTATGTTGATTAATGGTGTCAATTACACTGAAAAGAAGGAAGCAGGAGTCAAATTTACTACCCATCTACCACACAGAGAAGATTATTATTGCACAAGGATGACAGCAGATACCTGTCAGTGGCAGGTGGGTTTCCACATTGCCAGTTCCCAACTCCCTTCCCAACATCCATTCATAAGTGAGGTGTTTCCATATTCAACATGAAATCTATGGAAATCCATTCCATTGCTGCAATAAAAATCATGTCTTGACCTGAGGACCATGTCATTTTGTAGCATGACACCAAATCTGATCAAAGTAATAAAAAAATCAAGTTCAAAAATAACCACTAGAACAAAAATTAAATGGTTCCATTGATTTTGTTCTATTTTATTCTGTCACCATACTTCAAATTCCAATTCACAATGCCTCATTGTATGCACATTCTGCCCCTGTCACGGTCGAGGAGGGTGGGACGCAATTGCGGACCGAGGGGATCTAAAAGTTAACCCTGAGGGATAACCACCAAATCGCTGAGCGATAGACAGGGAAGGGGAAAAACCAAATAATAAAGAGCGAAGTAATCGCTCTCTCCACTCACTGAAACTTCTGTCAGCGGGCTCAGAAAACTAAAAGAAATAAAACACCGCCGCAGCGTAGCTGCCCCAAAAGAAAACCCCCACTAGAAAAACAGAGTGGGGTCACTTACAAAAGAAAAAGGATATTCGCAGCCCGGCGGGTAGAAAACGAAAAGAAAACTAAAGAGACGAGGGCAAAATGTCCTCCACAGCGCAGAGAGATAACCAACTCGAGAAGAAACTAAACGGTGATCAAATCAGGCAGATAGGATCAACACGGTAACTTCTGCCGATTCTCACAGCCCTACACACTAAGAGTCTGACAAACAATGAGTCTGCGCTGAACCCCAGAAATCAGGGGCTACATATAGGCCTCCTACACCTGACCCTCATCAGGGACAATTAGCTCAGACAAATACCTGTGAGGTGCTATCACCTCACCATAGTACTCATACACCTGCCCCTCGTCAGGGTCAATTAACCCGCCGAAATCAGAGAGAGAGGTGCCACCACCTCACAGCCCCTATATACCAAAGTGTGTAATTGTAAATGGAATATAAAAAAACTTTCCAATCAATGGAAAAGAACACAGGACAAGACAGAGCTCATAACAGAGTTCAGGAATGACAAATTTGCTTTCCCTAAAATACTATAACCATGATATAGCTGTATGCAAAAAAAAATGGGAAGACTATATTATTGAATTTACAGGTCTTAGTTACAATGGTGATTACCTGAATAGTAATCAAACCAGATATTTAATGTAGAAGTAACACAGAGCAGATATAATGTATATTGCAGATATTAAATCAATTAGATTAACGACAACTATCAATAATTATGGCACTATAAACAGTTAATAATAGTAATAATATGATATTACATTGTATATAAACCATTCATCTACTCATGAGATTGCTGACATATCTAACAAATTAACAATTGATTAAAAATGTTTGTAAACCTCTCTGTCGTGTACTTAGCTGACATTGTTTAGTTTTATCATTTAGTTACTTTGGAGCACTGCCACAACTCGTAGCTTTGAGAGCATGGAGGCAGCTCTGATGTCTGATGAGCAATATGCACTTGTTGTAAGTCGCTCTGGATAAGAGCGTCTGCTAAGAACCTATAATGTAATGTAATGTAATGCAATATAGCAAATAAGCAACCTTCTATTACATAGAAGTCCAACACATGCACCTTGTAGATACCCAGTCACCAACTGCAATGGAATTTTGAAGCCTCTGGGGCACTAGGTTTGAAACTGAGACGTTTTGGCAGCCTTTTAAGAGTACAGATTTCATTAAATGTTGCATCCCATAGCCCAACGAGTAAATGCGCATGTATATTAGTTTAATTGTGCAAATAACACTAACTAGCCTATTGGTTCATGTTGATGAAGAAAAAAAAGAACCCCACACCATAAGTCATTTCAGATGAAACACTGATGTCTGATGAAAAAATAATGCAAAAACATTGTCATATAATGTTGTACAGTACCTAAATGTTTAATCATTAACTCTCATGTTTTTATGTACTCTACAGTATATAATGTTTTCTTGTATGAGGATGGGATGACATTTTGGCCAGCAGCCTTACCACCATGCACCCTGCTCCTGCCGAATGGCTGAAGCTAAGCAAGTGTGGGCTTGGTTAGAACTTGGATGGGAGACCACCAGGTAATACGGAGTTGCTGTTGGAAGTGGTGTTGGTAGGCTAGCAGGGGGCAATCTTCCCTCTGGTCAAATAAACCCCAATGCCCAAGTGCAGTGACGGGGACACTATACTGTAGGAGATGCCATCTTTCAGATGAGAGATTAAACTGAGGTGCTGACTCACTATGACACTTGTCGCAGAGAGTAGGGGGTTCCCCGGTGTCCTGGCTAAATTCCCAATCTGGCTCTCTCCAACTTCCCACGTAATAATCCCCTGATTTAATTGGCTATAAAAAAAAAATGTTCTCTCCCTCTCCACCTTAGCTAATGTGTGTGAGCGTTCCGGTGCAAAATGGCTGCCGTGCATCACCCAGGTGGGTGCTACACATTGGTCATGGGTGAGGGGAGTTCCCACTCATCACTGTAAAATCAGTTTGAGCATTCAGAAAAGTGCTATATAAAGGCAATGATTAATTAATTAATTCATTCATTAAAACAACATTCACGTTTCAGCGATTTTCCAGCTCAGGTCAAATCTTGTGCTTGAAATAGAATCCCTACTCAGCAAATGACTTAGCTACCCACAAATGCTTACATTACAGTGTGAAATATCCTCATTATAAAATACCACTAACCTATTTAAAGACACTCAATTTTAAAAATTACGTATACAACAGTATATCAGCTTGGTCTATCCGCAAATACATGGCTTAGCTATGCTCAGGATTCCTCAATAATCATGATATTTTTCAAAATATATCAGAACGCAAGTATCATGTTTCGCTGGGTGCAGTGTCTTTTACTGCTACCACAGAGTGAATGTGTAATGCGGCGATGATGATAGCAAACTTTTGGTTACGCTAAGCTATAAAACGCTATACCAAAAGTAAAATTAGACATGTTGTACATTGTTAGAAAGCTTATTCTGTCGCCTATTGGATAACATATTCGTCAATCAAGCCAGAATGTATTAAAAAGGGCGACAAGGCCATAAACAGCATGCATAGTACTCTATTACACACAGCTATTTTGGAAGTTACCCAGGCATCACAAATTAATGCATATTTCACAAACGGATAGTCCAACACAATATATGACCACTCAGTCTTGAAAGGGACATTTTTACACGTAAAACCAATGGTAAGGTTGTATATTTATTACATATTTAGTTGCACATACTGACAGTAGAATTACATAGTATGATTTTAGAAAAATTGTCTTGTTTCTTTTGTTATTCAGTTAGCAGGGTTTCCACTGCTGTATTGACATATCTTAGGGCTATTTTTGGGTTAATCTATGGAATACAATTTTTTAGTGGTGAAAGAATATTTTTATGAATGCCCAGATAGACACTATTGTCCAGTGTGTCGTGGGTGGTGGGGTGTCGTTACAGATGAAACTGCAGGGAGGGGGCGTTTGGTAAATGGACGACCAGTGCGACAATAGCTGCGGTTACATGCACACTTTTTTTCATTAGGGGTCCTACGAAGTAGGAACCCTATTGTTTTTGTTAGTATTATTATTATTATTATTATTATTATTCCTACTTCGTAGGACCCCTAGTTTTTTATAGTATTATCATTATTAGAGGTCCTACATAGTAGGAACCCTATTGTTTTTGTTAGTATTATTAGGGGTCCTACAAAGTAGGAACCCTATTGTTTTTGTTAGTATTATTATTATTATTATCATTAGGGGTTCTACGAAGTAGGAACCCTATTGTTTTTTTATAGTATTATTATTAGGGGTCCTACGTAGTAGGAACCCTATTGTTTTTGTTAGTATTATTAGGGGTCCTACAAAGTAGGAAGAGATTTTGGATATGTTTCTGGACCCCTAGCTATTTTAGACAACTGTACTGATGGAAAGCTTGTAATTCCCACTTGAAAATACATGATTATTTTGTGATTTACAGCAATGCATAATTTAGACATCTTGGATAGATTTGGAGACACTGGGTACACTGCTTACATTTTGTTTCATAGACCTTTAGTAGTTCTACATATACACCCGTGTATTTTATGCACTTGTGGTCAAGGAGTTTTTGATCCAGGATATGTATGGTTTAACCCATTTTATATATGGGATCTCTCAGTATTTCATTGCAAACTAAGAAAGAGCAAATTCATTTTTGCTTTGAAAATTGCATCTGTGGCACTTCATTTCTCCCTAAATTATGAATATAAACTAATCTAAGATAGTATTGTAAATGGTACACATATCTTGCTTCATTTAAGCCATTTTTCAAGTCTGCTCACATCTGGAGTTACAAAGCTTTAAATAGCGTACCCGCTAAATGGGCAAGGATTGACCAGATTTTACATGTGCGCGAAGGGGTTGATTAGTAGTGAATATGCACGGCTGAATTCTATTTTATCAGTGTCTAACCTTAAAAAAAAGGAAAAAGATGGAACTGTACACATGGCTGTTGAACACTCTGACAACAGAAACAAGCACGGAACTGTCCAGACCCACGGCGCAACTCACTACCGCAGACACAATTTAGCTGGCACCATCTGCACATGCACATCCTGCTAAACGATGCACCACCAGTGCATGCATCCCACAAAACGTCCCTCAAAGGTCATCCGTGAGTGAGTGAGTGAGTGAGTGACCACAATTTGCCATGCATAGCCCATGGCGCCAAGAGGAAATACAGTAAAAGTACACTAACTTTAAAAATATTGCATGGGTACAAATAAATTGGCAAGTAGCTTATCAAGATGTCTGAGTTTGCTATCCCCTCCATGCAAAGACATGTACAGGTATTTAGGTTACTGTCTGTTAGAGGCAGCACATGGGTTGTTTAAAATTGCCAGCGTAGGCTACTCTTGCCCATACTCCAAATTCAACCCCTAGCCCCTAGTAGTTCCCCTGTAGTGCCCTCAGTATTATAACGTACTGACATCACATCGAGGGCTACTCACAAAGATTGTACAAAGAACTCTGGGATGCCCCTTCAGTATGAAGTCTACATTTTTGCTGGCGCAGTCATTTCTGTTGTCTATCACAGAAATATTTCAGATTTTCTCAGGAAAGTATGTATTTAAAGGAATGTATTTTTAAAAATACTATTTGGGAAAGTATTTGATTTTCCATGAAAATAATTTAAATAAATCAGTGTTTAATGTGTAAATGTATTTGAAAATACTTCAAATATGTATTTAATTACATTTTCAAATACCAATACGTATTTGACCCAGGTCTAGTAACAAGCGTATCCCCATTAACAGCTTGTCGCTGAAATGCATTTTCCTCTCCTTTCCCATTAAAATAAGAGTAGCGGTAATTTGACCGGAAGCCACTGTTATAGTTTGTTCATGAGTCCCGTGGTTGAGTTGTTAACTCAGATATGGTTTTGAGGGCTCACATTTGCTACCTGGTGATGGTTGTGCAAACAACAAGTTGTTGCTGTGGAAAAATAAACTGTGTATATAAACACTGTATACGTGTCATTAGTCTTTAATGGATAGCCATTGTCCCCTGACAGCCACCCCCTCCAGGGGTATCCCTCTGGAAGATTTCAGTAATGACAGTTGGCCAATATGAAGAACACCTAGATCCAAGACAATTTGCAAGTAAATGGGTCACCAATTATTCATCATTACTTCAATTGTCTAATTCGGATCAATATTATTACCATCTAGTATGACATCTTGTATTTTTATTGTGTATTATTTGATATACACAATAATAATCCTTCACATTGTAATATTGATATTTTTCTGCTTATACAGGCCCCTGTGTGTATCAGACAGGAAGGTGACCCACCTAAGTAGGTGCACATTTCTATCCTAATACTGTGCCCTCAAAATAATAATGAAACTGCAATGACTTAAGACCAGGTTTTGCTTGGTCATACACAAAACGCTTTCAGCTGCATTAGAATAGCAATACGCCAGCAATTACCGTGACCGTAACTCATTTTAAGTTGGGCACATGGGCTCAATGTCATTTGCTATTTAAACAGTGTGGGCACAGGATGGGAATATGACAACTGTGTTGGTCTGAAACGAGCTACGAGGTACACTTATGATCAAGTTAAACACTGATCACAGTAAGATTTTAGACTTCCATTCTGAATGACCATTATTTTGAACATGGAATAACACAAAATGCATTTTATTTGTTTTCTTCATTGACTTACAAAAAGCCACACTGAGCAACAAAGGCTACAATTAGACTGAATAGCAGATTTACCACATGATGTTGCCTGCCATCAAATGGTTATGGTTGCATCTCCATTTCATTGTGGCCTTTTTTCTCCCAGCAGAGTACATAGCAATTGCAGAAAGGAGAGCAAAGTCTGTTCTCTATATACTTATTTTACCAAAATCATAATTTATTACCAGAATTTATTCTCAAGAAAATTTCCAGATTTAATAAAGAAAGGTCAACAAAGGAGACAGGATGCAGTGATTGAGTTGGTCTATTTCTCAGAGCAAAACACCTCCTATAGAAGACTGAAACCCAGCACACACTGAATTTGGTCCAATGGGACTATGTGTTACTTAGTTCCGTAAGCTTGGACCCCAACAAAGTTAAAAAATGCTCTGGGTGTTTTCTCACATCCGCTCACCAACCAGTGGAAGCAATATATAAAGTGAACATTCTAGCAAGCGTCAGGCACTATGCTGCACAGGGCAACACTTCCAAAATACTTGCATGTGCAACTGTGCCAGTACTCGGGCAAATACATTCATAAGACTGGAGCTAGAACTGTGAATGGGTAGCTTATGGAGACCTGGCTGTCTACATCCAGGGTTGAAGTCCCCAAGGCTTACTCAAGCAAGACTAAGCCTGCAGTGGCACCCAATCAGATCATTTAATCATCTTCCTTCACACTCACTGATGGTCTTAAAAGGTGTGAGGAGCATGAACTTTCCACATGCCTCCTTTCATCGAACAGCCCAATATCATCCCAGCTGGTGGATATTGTGGGAACGTGGAGTTGTGACATCATCAGCCGTGGTTTGTTTCTGGCTTTATATGGGATACCATATATGTGCATCATGAGCATTCTTTTGTGAAACACTTGTTTATCATAAAATAAAGGCAGGGCAGGAAAGCAGAGATGACTGCTTTTTAAGTATGCTCATTTAAATGCGATAGTTGTAACAGAAGCTTTTTTTACTCCTTATACTTGAGAATTACTAAAAAGATTTAAATGAAAGTAGCAAATTACTCATGAATTGAACCAAAGAAATAGCAAAACATTATAAACTTAAAATGACCACAAAAATATGTCTATTGTATTTTGAAGAATATCGGAAGTTACTAAAGCTATGCGTTTTCTGAATAAAGCTGTCTGCCCCCCACCTGTACTGACCCAGAGGATACGGATGAAAGGAGCCACTTATCTACATTAAGGTCAGAGCAGGTAGCGGCAGGATCAGTCTGCGTGGGTTACCAGGTACAAAGTCAGTCTTACATAATCTGTGCACAGCAACTCCGATCACACTCACATGATCCAATTAGAGGGAGGATACTCCCCACAAACAGGCGGGTGGTGGGCTGCTAACAGACAGTGAGGCAGTAAGATCAATTTCTTAAGTGCTTTTAAAGGATTACAAAAATGAGGCCCAGTCTTTGGAAAGAAACGCACAGCCTGCTATTCCACATCACATTACAGTAATTGGGTGCCAAGATTGGTGTCAATTCTGCTGGTGGGAGGTTTCAATGAGTGGTTAGGCAAGAAAAAAATCTATTTTGGCCTTGCACCTATATCCTCATCACCCCCACACTGTTTTCTTCAGAGCTCGCTTGACTTCCACTTCAAAGGATTGAGCAGATTGCTTTTTTACATTCACAATTAATTTGTCTGGAATGAAAGCTCTCTGGTGCAGAGTGGAATGTTTGTGGATGGACTACAGGGTAAGCTACTGTACCTAGACACTCCCACAAAAGCTGGGCTTTCAATCAGTGAAGCAGTGCAGACAGACACAATTACCCTCTATATCCTTCACCCTGTTTGTGCCTTTCTTCCTATCACATCATCTCTGTTGCACAGTGCACCTCGTAATTCATCAGCAAGGAGTCGCAAACATTCGCTGCTCTGGTCACTTAATCACTCAGAGTAAGCCACCACCTAGTGACAAACCAAAGGTTGAACTCATAATGTATTCCTGACCATACTTTCTTTTTCTATTGTGTGTGTGTATATATATATATAAACATATATATATAAACTACATTTTAAGAGTTTAATTTTTGCATTTTCCAAAAGCTGGAAAAGACAGGACTGTACTGTACTTTAAACAACATGTACTCACCCCTGGGCAGATTGTTTAAAATTCAAATCTTCTCTCATTTATACTCTTAGAGTAATGTTCTGTACAGTGAATTGGACATGTTGCATAGGCAATATACTTATGAACTTTTATGAAGCATTCTTAATTTCCAACATGCCCATGTGTCCTATTTGGGACTACATATCTTGTATAGCTCTTTCAGCAGAACCTATCCACAAACAGTGTTAGTGCATAGCATACCCTTTTTAAATTAGTCTCATTAAATTGATAGAGTGTACAGTATATATGTACAATGATCTCTCGGCTGGATATGAATCTAGTTTTAATCTCATAACTCCAGGTCACATGGTTCCTATATCAACAACATAACCACCATAGTACTAGTCCTATGGCTCAGTTGGTACAGCATTGCGCTAACAACGCAACAGTACTAGTGGATTCAAATTGGGGACTACAGATGCTAAAAAACATATGCATTCATGTACTGTATGTTGCTGTGGGTAAAGGTGTCTCCTAATAAGTAAATATATATTTAGTATGTACGTATAAATTTATATTTCTCCAAATTTAATTGGCCGATTAAAAGTCATGGGTAACTACTGTGCATACACAGTCACTCAATGATATTCACCCGCAAATCAATTTGATTCTCATTTTGGGGAATGAATATTATATTGTAATGCATGTATGTAATATATTGCACTGGTCCAGTTTATCAATTATCTGCTGAATTTACCAAAGTAATTAATAATATGCTGCCATAATAATATCATGCAAACAATTAGATATAAAAGAGAATTAAGTCTTGCTCTGCGCAAACTAAATATATACTATTAACATTTATCAATTTCCTACCATTTCAAATGCCATCATTACTATCTTGAGAAGGATATCTTTAAAAGTATTAACATCAGTCTTAATTCTTCACAGTGCAAATATTTATATGGTTGTCACTACTCGGAATAGTATGAATTAGGGTCTTAGAGAGAAGATTTGAATCGTGAGCAATCTGCCCAGTGGTGAGTACATGCTGTTTGAAGTACAGTAGACATATACAGAGCTGTAGCAGTTGTCAAAGATCTGTGCTGACATCCCTTGATGGAGAGAAGGCTGTTAGTGTTAGGGCTGATAAATTTCATTTCCTGTCTTTTGAGGCTTTCGGCAAATGCAAACATTTCACTGAAGGTTTTTGTGACTCATTTCCTTTGTTTTTGCACCGGGAGATACTTAGTTTGCATGTAACCTTCACTGGAAATGATGACCATGTACAATTCAAAACATCAACCTAAAACAAGTATTAGATTGTATGGTAATGTATCAACTGTTTAAATCGTGTTTTTTGCACACATTACATATTGAGTATAGTGCCATAGGTATGAGAAATATCCCTATAGAAATATCCACACTCCCGAACCCACAAAGTTACCACATTACTTTACACAAGTAATGAGCCACACACCCACACACAAAACTTTTAATTTCTCATTTACAAAAAGGTATTTACTTTCACAGATCACATGTAATGGAATTTCCCATTAATAAGATAAACTGAATTCACATTTGTTATGTTTGTGCTTCACAAAGGCATGTTCCTATGCTACACAAAACAATGGAAAACTCAGTAACGTTAACTTGAACTGTAACAGTTAGGTATAGCTATTCTTTCCAGGAGATGTCATCAATCCAACTTGGTAAAAACAGGGACAACCTACAATAACAGCAACAGAAGCAGTGGTATTCCTGGACATAATTTAGCTCTTCTCATGAGAAGCATACAATGAGTCTAGCTAAGACATCAAACACGTACATTTACAACACGTAACTTTATATACATTTACATCTAGCTAGCTAGCTAGCTAGCTAGCTAACAAGTAATACGCATAATTTTATACGGCTAGCTAGCCGTATAAAATTATGTTGGACAGTTAGCTAGTCTAGCTAGTCTAGTTAGCTTGACATGAGAGTTGTTACAAAAAGCCTAACAAGTAAAAACATTACATTAGTCAGGCAAGCTGTTATTAGCTGTCTAGCTAACAGATAGCAAAGACAATATGGTACGTAACGTTAATAGAACTGGTTAGCCATATGGTTTCGCCCTTGCTTTACTGGATCCGACACAAATTGCGTGCTCGACACTTCTGACAGAATCAGTGCGTGACTGACTGGCTGCTGCTGACGCAACCAAGTTCATGTTTTTGATGATTTACATTAGCCTAGTTGGTCTCTTTTCACTCACCCTTGCTTCACGGGATCTGACAAGTTATCAAAAATTGAGTGCTCGCCACGTTGGACAGAGTCAGTGTGACTGGCTTTTACTACTGTCGGTGTGCCTGCCTGCCTGTGCCAGCATCCTTGGACATAATGGTCTACTGTTATTCTCATCTAATGTCAGTTTAGGAATTATTGGAATTATTAAAATTTGGAGAAGCTGGTCTGTAAGTCTCCTTATGTTAAGGTTATGGGCCAGACCTGGGTCAAATACAAATACGTATTTGTATTTATATTTGAAAATGTAGTTACATATTTGAAGTATTTTCAAATACATTTACAAATGAAATACTTTGTATTTGATTTATTTAAATGATATAATGGAAAAGCAAATACTTTCCCGAATAGTATTTAAAAAATACATTCCGTTAAACAAAAACTTTCCTGGGAAACCAAATACTTTAGTTTTTAGAGCCTTTTAATAGTACATTAAAATATAAATACAATTTTAAAATATTTTTGAAATATTTCTGTGATAGACAACAGAAATGACTGAGCCTGCAACATACTGAAGGACGTATCCCAGAGTTCTTTTACAATCTTTGTGAATTATAATACTGAGGGCACTCAGAGTATATATATATATATATATATATATAGTATATTTATGTGTTGGAGCAAAGCATGTGTTGATGTAAGATCATGTGCATGCATGTGTTCCTATGGACACACTGTGTTAAATAGAAACACATGCATAAAATAATTTAACACTGTATCCCTCCTTCCACTGGTTTGTCATATCTGTGCAATTGGCACATCCTTGTATTGTCATACCAGGGTTTCCGCCAATGTATTGCAAGCCCGGCGGCCCACCGTGCCTAAGTTGACCCCCTGCCGGGCCTAAACATCAGGGAATTAAAAAAAAAAAAAAGAATGTATGTATTTTTAATATGTTTTTTAAACTACAGTTACAGTGGGGCGGCTTGGTTGGAAAGCTCCCCAGTGACATCTGTTGGTTTAAACGTGAACGCACTATAGGAAAACAGCAGGTCTGAGATCAGTGTTCTTTACTCTCTATGTGCGTAGTGACGTTCAACACTTGACGCTTCCAACTATCACAAGCTAACGTTACCTAGCAAGCCACCATTTCTTATTTAGAAGGCTAACTAACCTCGTTACAAACTGCGTTATCACTTAATCTCATCAGTAAGTACATTCTTTTTATATTAACTTCAGCAGTGTGTAGGTAACGTTAAACTAATAGCATTAATGTAATGTTCGATACATTGTAACATTACATGACTTATTAATCGCCATCGAAATAACGACTTCACTTGTTTATTAATAACGTTAGCTTGATGACATTGATGTGCACAACAACGTGGTCTTTAGCTAACTTAGCTAGCTAGCCAAACAGTCAGTAACACAGATACATAGGTATTTTGTTGTTGTTGAAATGTGCCCAGCATTCCAAGGCTGTACATTGTTGTAAGATTCAGTAGCCAATCAGTAGGCAGTGTTGTGCATATCCTGCTCTTACAGCTCCTTTCCAGCCCAAACCACTGCAAAGAGAGCAAACTTAATTTTTTTTTTGTCAGTGACATTTCCTTCTGACATCTACGACGGCAATCGCAACCACAACATTTATTTTGCCTTTTTGTATAGCTATTTCCATGGATAAAATCACATGTATTATTATTATTTATTGGTAAAAACATTTACTTCATATCCAGCAAGATAGCCAACTACTTGCACGTTACATGACATGTGTAGTCATTTAGTAATACGTTCGCATTTCAGGCTAGAAAATAACCCGTTAATCCAAAGAAATTGCTGAGTTGTCTTAGAATCTTTATTGCAACAGAATGTATCAAGGCTGGCAGCCCGGATCAAATTTGTTGTGACAGCTGCCGTCCAAAACAAACACCTGAGAGAGGCTGCATGCGTGCGTGCCTCTCCCACGGTGTTACGTCATTGTTTTGCAATGCGCAACTGTCGTAAAAACATGCAAGCTTCGATAACCGGAATCGATAAGCTCGGAGGCATACGATTCCAATGAATAGGACAACTTGGAACCGGTTCTCGATTCCCGTCCCTATTTAAATGTGCCCAGCATTCCAAGGCTTGTTGTAAGATTCAGTAGCCAATCAGGACTTGAATACAAGTTTTTTTGTAGAGTGCAAAAACTTTGATATTATTTATTTTAATTTAATTTCATTTCTTTTGTTGTTGTTGTTGAAAACACAGCATTCCAAGACTATATTGTTGTCAGATTCTTTGTAAGACTCTGCTATGCTGTAAATAGTTGTTGATTTATTTATTTTTTTTCATTTTTTTAAATTTGAATAAATGACTTATTTATAACAACATTCACATTACGTAGTCATATTTTCAAATTTCCAGTCAGCTTTTAGCACTGACTTAATGTAGGCCTTGCTGGCCCGCGCTGGGCCCCCGTCAAAAGATACTTGCCACCGAGCCTAACAAATTTTCTGGGGGAGACACTGCATACTATTTTTCTTGTGTTTGTCTGTCATGGAAAATCTATAATAAAATCTAAATATATTAAAAAATTAAAATAAAAAAAAACCCATGCGCTGCCTCTAACAGACAGTAGCCTAAATGCCCCTACATGTCTTTGCATGGAGGGGATGGCAAATTTGATGAGCTTCTTGTTAGTTTATTTGTACCCATGCAATCTTTTTAAAGTTAGTGGGCTTTTACTGTCTTTCCTCTTTTTTCTGTTGTCAGTGTGTTCAACAGCCATATGTACAGTTGCATCTTTTACATTTTATGAGATTAGACATTGATAAAAATAGAATCCAGCCGTGTATATTCACTACCAATTAACCCCTTCACGCACATGCAAAATCTGGCCAATCCTCGCCCATTTAGGGTGTACCCTACTTAAAGCTTTATAACTCCAGATGTGAGCATCACGGAGACTAGAACAATGGCTTAAATTAAGCGAGACATTAGATTAGTTTATATTTATAATTTAGGGAGAAATAAAGTGCCACAGATGCAATTTTCTAGGCAAAAGAGCAAAAATGAATTTGCTCTTTTTTAGTTTGCAATGCAATACAGAGAGATCCGATATATAAAACAGGTTAAATTATAGATGTCCTGGATCAAAAACTCCTTGACCACAAATGTGTAAAATTTAAGGGTGTATATGTAGAACTACTAAAGGTCTATGAAACAAAGTGTAAGCAGTGTACCCAGTGTCTCTAAATCTATCCAAAAGGTCTAAATTATGCATTTCTGTAAATCACAAAATAATCATCTATTTAACTACGGGTTAACTATTTTGATGCAATAAACCCACTTTTGCATCATTTTCAAGTGGGAATTACAAGCTTTCCATCAGTATGGGGGTCTAAAATATCTAGGGGTCCAGAAACATATCCAAAATCTCTCCAAAAATGAATAAAATGCTTTTTGTCCATTATAAAGCATACAAATGTGCTGCTTATGAAGGTTTAAGATGATATCAAATTTAAAAATAATGCAAAGACATTGTCACACAATGTGGTACAGTACCTAAATGTGTAATAATTAACTATTGTATGTTTTTCAGTACTTTACTGAATGTAATGTTTTCTTTGTATGGGGATTGGACGACATGAAAACAATATTCAACCTTCCACCACATTTTGGCAATTTTCCAGCTTTCACGTCATATTCAGTGCATGAAACACAATCACTACTGAGATACTAACGAACGCTTAGGTTACAGTGTGAAATATCCTCATTAAAATACCACTAACCTATTTATAGACACTCAATTTAAAGATTAACATATATAACCAAAATATTTTGAGCAGTAACTTGCATAGCGATAATGAAATGTTATCTGTGTTCAGTAGATAGAGACAGAGAATCAATGCTGTCGTTCTTCTTATCTGATTTACTGAAGAAAACTATGTCAGTTAGGTCTATCGGCAAACATATGGCTTAGCTATTCTAAAAAGTCCTCAGTAATAATAATATTTTCCAAGAAATTATGAAAATTATTGATAAAATTTTGGCAGGTGCAGTGTCTTTTACTGCTACCACAGAGTGAATATGTAAGGCCGCGATGTTGAAAGAAAACTTTTGGTTATGTTGGGCTATAAAACGCTATTCCAGAAGTAAAATTAGACATGTTATACATCGTTAGAAAGCTTATACTGTCACCTTCGGAATAAACTAATTGACAATCAAACGAGATTGAACTAAAAAGGGCAACAACGCCGTAAATAGCATGTGTGGTATTACGCACAGTTATATTGGAAGGTATCCAGGCGTCACAAATGTGTGTATATTTCACAAACGAATAGTCCAAGACAATAGCAATAGAGTTGAGCAATCTAGGCACGCCAGTGTGTAAACCACTAGGGGGCTTTCGTGAAGGCGTTAAAAATGTAAATCGGTACAATTGGACTGGGGCCGTCAGCAATCATTTGATGTGTTTTCATGAAAATACTATTCTCTAATTAGACAAAATGCTAAACTTTCAGAGTTCTCGCATATTTAGTGCTTTTCATGTATTCAAAAGCTTGGTGCAAATGCACATTGCAGCACTGGCCTTATGTTGTGAAAGTATGTTCAAATAATTCCATTTAATCAAATACATTGTATATGATATTTCAGTATTTAAATGTTTTTTAAGACATATTTGAAAGTAATTGCAGATAAATACAAATGCTCCTTAAATGTATTTTCAAAAACATTTTGTAATTTAAATATTCAGTATTTGTAAATGATGAATTTCTAAATAAGTAATTACAAGTAATTAAAATACTTTAAATATGTATTTGATCCAGGTCTGCTATGGAAATTTCAGCGCAAACATACACTGAAAGAGCCACAATGGCCACAGACTCTCAGCCCTTAAGAACATTAACTTCTGTATCTTCTGACCTCATGTAAATATACAGAATTCACAAAAAACTGCACACATCCACTCAATAAAGCCCCAAACTTGGGTTATTTGCATTCTTTGCTTTTCTACTTTGCTCACTAATGTCAGCCTACTTCTAAAATGTTCAGGGTTAGTGAACTAATGTAATGTTAGCTACATTTCTAAACTAGTTTTTATGCTTTGACTTTCATATAGGCTAGTACTGCTAACTACCTTGGTTTGACATACTTGACTGGCTGAAACTTAAGCCTAAGATTGTCCATGAAGCTGACTAAACCCTGCAAAACCGTTTCCATTAAGAAATTGTAAGGTCAGAAGATGAATTGATATGGCTGAGTTTAAATGTAAGAATGAGAAAAACCATGACGATAGAAAACATTCCTGTAACTCATCCTACAAATATCAAAACTTGTTTATGAAGTTTGATAACATTTTTATTAACAATGAATTGCTCTGCAAAAGGTTCAAAGAAGGGCAACCAAATTGATTCCTGGTATGAAAGATAAAATCTACAAGCAAAGACTTAATATGCTTAATCTCTTCAAGCTTAGTAAAAGGAAACTTAAGGGTGGTTTGATTGAAGCTTGTAAATTAATTCAAAAATAAATTAAAATTCAAAGGAGATTAACAAAGTGAACTATGAGAGATTCCTCAAGCTGAGTTCTGTTCATAGAAGGAGGAGACATAATTGAAAAGTAACAAAAGGTAAATTTTGCACAGACATCAGGAAGCATTTTTTTTTTCACACAGAGAGTGGTCAATGTGTAAAATAGCCTGCCAGGTCATGTAGTAAAGGCAGAAAAGGCAGTTTTATGTAAAAAGCGCTATACAAATGAAATTGATTTGATTTGACCTCTGATAAAGCATTTCCTTGGCTTAATGAGGTTATAGTTACAAACAAATGCCTAAAATGCTACATGCTGCTACCATTTCTTCAAATGGCTACAGATTCCTCTAGTCACTAAGTAGCTGAATCCAACTGTGAAGTGTTTTCATGGTTGGATTGGTAGAGCAGACCTGGTGACTTTGAACTGACAACAGCTGAGGCTCATTGGCTGGTGATTTTCCAGGGGTTCATTTGTAAATAGAAGAAAAAAGCAATTGTTTTGGTCACAAAGCAACATGTTCATCATTGTTCAAGTAAGTACATTTTGCAGACTGTTTATTCTTGATATGTTATAATTGCCAAGACAATTGCTGGTAGTTCGTTAAATTAAATCCTTTAAATTAAGTACCACAATGGGAGAAGCTATTGTTAATAAGCTATTGTTGACAGTAGTTAAAGGGGTTCTCTTTTTATGACATGTTGTAGATTTTAGTAATGATTAATCAAAAAGTAGGGTTTTTAAATATCTGCTAAAAGTAGTGTTGCCAGATTTAGAGTTTGTCAAAACTGGACAACATGTACAGCTGAAAGCGTAATTGCAAGAAAAGAGAGAGAGCTGAGAGCTGTTGTACTGGCTGGGGGAGGGTTGGGGGGTTCCCCTCAGAACCACCACTGAACCAAGGACTCGTTCACGCAAATTCATTACGTTCACGCAACTACCAGTAAATTTCTCCCGTCAGTACACTGGACTAGACATTACAGCCGCTTGGGACTACAAACCGGACAAGTACAAATAATAAGAAAATGCAAAAACCAGATGTCTGGAAACCCTAGCTAAAAGATAGGATTTGATTGCTAATGTTATTTGATATTTTTACTTGGTGAACACTCCCTTCAGCCGGGAAAAAGGACCTTTATCGGATGGCTAGACACAGCTCGTCAAAACACAGAGCTTACCTGGTCATAAACTTGCCATTGTCAACTATAGATACATTTTGCACATATAAAGACAGTCCAATTATATGAAAACAAAAATAATAATAAAGAGGTTATGCACATTTTAATCATTTGTTCAGGGTGGATGTAATCCCATTTTGGCTTGTTAGTTTGCTACAGATAGTATGTGGTTTCAAACACAGATGTTGTATACTAATACGGATGTTTGTGTACTAAAATTAGCATAATATGCACTATAAACACACAACATACTAATTTTATGCCACAGTATGTTAAGCACGGCCGGCGATGGCTATGCAACGTACGGCTCACACAACGTGCGGCTTGCCCACCCAATGAAAACTTGATTTTTTTTTTTGTTCAGCCAATGGAAAAATAGCACAGAAAATATCAGTACCGTTTTTAACTTCTGATTGGGTGGGCAGCCACCGGTTGAAACATCTAGTTTCTCTGATGCAGTGTACTGCCGGTTGATTTAATTAGCGGTATTAATGTAATGAGAAAAGCGCTTTGTCATTTGAATGCATAATATGCAATTCCTCGTGCCCACACCCACCAGCACCCCCCCAAACCCCCCCCCCCCCCCCCCCCCCCCCGCCCCCCCCCCCGGTCAACAGCATCCAACAGCATCCAACAGCAACCTGGTCGACCGCACTGGGTGACACCGACCCTAGTGACACTACTGCGCCCAAGTTGCCCACCTATTATTTCTACCAGCCCACCCTAATAATATAGTAGGCTAAAACCGGCCCTGATGCTAAGCACAAATAGTATGCAGTTTCAAACACAGCATTAGTCATCCATCAACATGAAGAGAGTCAGGGAACACAAATATGAAATAAGAGTAATGGTTTTTGAGCATTAGAAATCAGGCAGTGATTATAAAAAATGTTAAAGGTCTGAAAAACCCACCTGTACTATTAGGTCAAAAATTAAGATGACAAATGGATCTGTGATAAACCTGCCTGCAGGCCTGCCAGTAGGGGTCGTCAAATGGGGCGGTCATGCGGGGCCTCACCTGTGAGGGCCACATGCCAGGCTGGGGGGATTTTAAAATTTTTATTTTTTTGCCTTTAAATATCCTGGGATTTGATATGAGACACTTGGCAAAGCAAAGCTTGTATTGTGAGCAACTGAAAATGAGAGGCACATCCATTTCACAGCAATCCTTTGTTTGACAAAGCATCACCATTCAAGTCTGAATCTTTGCTCCTCCCCTTTGCTATGATGTCTTGCACATCCATTACCAGAAGTAAACAAACCTGGCTGCAAGGCAGGAGGTAGCAAAATTCTGCAGACATAACAAAATAAAATACAGATAGATTTATGCACATTGTTGTATATAGTGGAAGATAATGTAGACATTATTCAGGTGAGATATCAGCACAATGTCTTCTACTGAGTTTTATGAGAGCATAATTTTAGCTATAAATCATCTTCTGCATCTAGCTAGCCATAATAAATTTAATTTCTATTTTGATCTAGCTAGGTAACAAGCTATAGTTGTACAGTTATAATAACTATGTCATGAATGAAAGAATGCAACTTATTGCCCCGAAGGGAATCTGTCTTGCATACAATGAGCGCAACATAAAACATAAGTCAGATGATGCACACCAGAGTTGCCAAGTTTGGTGAGCTGGCTGACGTGAGTTCAATTCTATTTGCATGTGGTTAGGAGAAAATGAGATCACTGACCGGGCTGTAGCCCAGATTGGCAACTTTGGGGCGGGGGGGGGGTTGATTGAGATTGGTGTGAGAGCTTGAGACAGAGACTGAAAGCGCGTTTCTCATGCTTAAAGCATGGCAGTTGGAAACCCTGGTGCACGTGGTGCAAATATATTACAATATAAAAACTTGCTGTGTTTCCAGCTAGGGTTTCCTGCCAGTGTAGCCTCTCAGCTTTTGACAATCTCTGGTGTAGCCCCCACTCGTTTTGCTTCTACAGTATGTCCTAGTGTCGACTTTTAATACTCTAAATTAGTAGATGTTCACACATTGAATCATATTCATTTTTCATCAATCATAAAGGCAGAAAATGTAGAATACTGAGACTATTTGATGACATTAGATCTGCAGACTAATCCTTTTTTCCTGTATATGACTTTACACTGTACATTAATTTTGGGTGCTTGGGCACGTTTGACACTGGGGTTTTTGCATGGTGCAATTGTGCGGTGTGATTGCTTTATAAATCCTAAATCTGAATAAACCTGGCTGTAAACTCATCTGAATACTAGTAGCTATAGTATTTTATCATTGTCTATTATCTATCAGCATTGCAGCATTGGGGAGATTACATCACAGCAACAGTGGAGGGCACATGATGAGCGATTGTTACAATGTATCACACTTTGGATAAAAAGTGTGTGTGTGTCACGTGTGTATGTAGCGCCTGCCAACTTTGCACAAGGCCTCCTAGATGACTCTGCGTGCCTGAAAGAGGACGAGAAGTGTATTTTGCCCAAAAAGCATTGATCTCCAAAATTAAAAACTAAGACCACAAACTTCAAACTAAACTTAACTTTCTGAAAGAAGTAAAGAAATAAAAAATTGAAATGATAGTATAGTATAATAACATTGGTGTATAATCACAACACAAAAAACCACAGCAAACTGCATACTGCATAAATGGGATTCTGACACCCTCATTTAAATGTTAATGTAAATTGAAAATTGAGATTGACAGCCTGGCAATGTACCAGAATTTTTGTGAGTGCAGTATATTAACAGTACATCCATATTTACATTCTTAGTGAAAAATAGTGCCGAGAAGGATTGATTTTCTTATTTTTATTTTTTGCAAATTAAGGAGCCACAATGTGCCTGATTTCTTAACAGTGCACTACTTCACCTCATATACTGTAACGACACACTGACATTTTATTTATTTATTCATTACAAATTTTATTTTTTGTTTCCCAGTATTTATGGTATGGAAACTTTACTTATGGAAGAATAATATTTCATACTGTATCCATTGAAATCCATAAAAATAAAAAACATTTTTTCCCCCCATATTCACATTCAGAAATGGTATCATCCGCCTCTCGTCTTGAGATTGGTCCTTATACAATATAGCTAGGCATCAGACGATTTTAGACAGTAAGTAGCAGTGCTACCAGAGTTGCCTTGGCTGAGAAAAAGTTTGGATGCTATAAGTGTCTATCATCCCTGCTTTGTGCCTGAAAGGCCCAGTTTTTCTTTGAGTCAAAAACTGTAGTATAATATTATGAAAGGTTTTTTCATTATTTTTTTAAAACATATTTTAGAGTAACAAGGTGTCTACAAGCATACTTAATGTCAGAGTGTGTACCTGCATGTATGTGTGTGTGTAACTAGTCCACCAAATTGACAGATCACCAACAATGTGGTAGTATTTTTATCAAGTAATGGAATCAGTACATTCACAATAACAGTTCAGTGTTCATAAAAAATATCACAATTAAAAATTATGTTATGAGCAGAAAAACTGGAAAATAGTATTTAAATGTTAAATTACAGTTAGTGTACACTACTTGACCAAAAGTAACTGGTCACCCCTTGGTCTGGGGCTGTTTTTTTATGGTTTAGGCTAGGCCTCTTAGTTCAAGTGAAGGCAAATCTTAATGCTACAGCAGTGCTACATACAATCACATTCTAAACGATTTCCTGTTTCAGGATGACTATACCCCAGGCACTGAGCGAGGTTGATTTAGAAATGGTTTTGTTGAGAATGGTATGGAAAAACTTGAACAGCCTGCACAGAGCCCTGACCTCAACCCCATCCAACACCTACATTACATTACATTTATTTATTTTTATCCAAAGTGATGTACATAAGTACATATCATGGTCATTGGACAACTACAAAACACAGGTTCAATAAGGTACAATACTCATTTCATACAGCTATTTCTAGCCAAGAACACTGTTCAGTTCACGCACTGAACACTATTCTGACCTAAATTATGCCAAGTCAAACTAGGGAGAAGAACAAGCTACAATATTAGGACAAATACAAATTATAAAAAGTGCTGGAATGGGGTTACATGTGAAATGAGTGTCATGAAAGGGGGGATTTAAAGTGAAATGGTTCACAGAGTGGTGTCAGTTTGTCCAGGTATAGTCTGAAGAGATGCATCTTCAGATCACGGTGGAAGATAGGTAATAAGGGAGAGGTTCGAAGAGGGACAGGGAGTTCGTTCCATGACTGGGGAGCTAGGGTGGAGAAGCTCCGTGATCCCTTTATTCTGGTGGGAGGGGGTGCAAGGCGCCCTGCTTATGCAGAGCGGAGTGGTTGAGCAGGCGTGTAGAATCGAATCATGTCCTCCAAGTTGATAAGGGCCGTCCTGTTGGCTGCAGTGTAGGCGAGGGTCAGGACTTTGAATCTGATCCTGGCAGCGACCGGTAGCCAGTGGAGTGACTGCAACAGAGGAGTGACGTGGGAGAATTTGGGAAGGTTGAAGGTTGAGTTGGGCAGCGGCATTTTGAATAATTTGTAGTGGCTGTATTTCACAAGCTGGCAGGCTTGCAAGGAGAGAGTTGCAGTAATCAAGGCGGGAGGTCACGGTGGCCTGGACCAGCAGCTAGGTAGAGTGCGTAGTCAGGTATGGTCGAATCCTCCTGATGTTGTATAGAAGGAATCTGCAGGACCGTGATGTTGCCTCGATGTGCTCCTTGAGGTCCAGCTGGTCATCCAGGACCACCCCCAGTCTCTTTGGGATCAATTGGAAGGCCAACTGCAAGCCAGGCCTAATCGCCCAATCAGCGCCCAACTGTGGCAATGCTCTTCTGCGTGAAAGGAAGCAAATCCCTGTAACAGTGCTCCTGTATCTAGTATAAAGCCTTCCCAGAAGAATGGAGGTTGTTATAGCAGCAAAGGATGGTCCAATATTATTGCCCATAATTTAGGATGAGATTGGATGTCTGGTGTCCACATACCTTTGACTATACAGTGTATTTTAACAAGAGCCCATTAGTAGGGGTGGAGGGAGCTGCCATTATTTGTGTTTGTATCTGTAACTGATCAACCAATAAAATTATTTTGATTTGTATTTGGATAAAGACCGGACGTGGGTGTGGTGTAAACCGGAAGTGCGTGAAGTTTAATGTGGAAGCTGTGTTAAATGCCAAAAATCCAAGATTTGTACTATTATAATCAATGGCACTGCTATTGTCAAAATATTAAAGCACTGAAGTCATGGTTTTACAAAGACACCAAAAATAATCCAGTTTAACTACTGGTAATTCGCCTTTTAAAGCTGTATTTAACAAACAATGACGTATACATTATACAGCCATAACAGGCTTTTATAACACTGAGGTAAACAGTCAAATCAAGTTTCAAACATAGACAAAATGTTTTATTAATCAAAACATAGTTACTTCTTCTTACTCTGAACTGCATAGTACGAACTGAATGAACCCCACCACCACCCCTATCTGAGGGACACTGAAGTCAATTATAAACTGAAAAATTATTTCATAATAAATAAAAAGTTCCTCATCTTCATTGTGAACTACTGTAATGTATTTGAACTACTGCAATGAACCCCTAATGAAATAAAAACTACATAATGCAAGGATAAAATGTTTTGTTTTATGTTTGTTAATACTTTTTCTTCCCCCTTTGTTGAAGTCCCACTTTACCTGTATTTTTTGATTTTCATAAGCTTAGGTAAATGAAAGAAAAAACTGAAAAGCTTCCCTGGGTGGAACTTCAGCTATTATGCTTTAATCAAACTTGTATTTTGTAAAGACAAGCTCCTACACATGAGCTTGGAGCAGTCTAGAGTGATGGGGAGACACAACATCCCTTGCTATACTGAAATGTTGCTTGAACCACTCATTGGAGGACATGTCTGATATTTTAGAGCCACATGAGTCAGTGCTGGGTGTGTCATTAGCCAACAACCTGTGTCTGTAATGTTTTCACGCTAAAAAGAAAGGTCACGTTTTTTTAAGGCATACTACTTTTACACTGATGGCCTACGGCATCATACTTATCCAACATTACTGCATCAATTACAGCATGACTTTCTTAACTAAAAGTAGTTTTTTTTTTTATTTTTATTTTTTTTTTTTACCTCCTTCTACATTACGAATGTGGGCTGGGCTCCAAGAAAAATAAAACAAAATTTTTCACCTTTGAGTGGCAGCACATGGCTATTTTTTTGCACAAAATGTGGTGGCATAGCTTAATTAGATTTTTGTTTTTCTTAACAATAGGACTAATATGATGCGCCAAATGGAGACAGGATAATCAGGTTTCAAAAAACATGATTTAGTGTTTATTACCCCTTCAAAGTTACAGCATTATTAATAACATCAGCTATTTTTGTTAGTCAGTCAGCATTAAATAAATACTAGAAAATTTCATTTATGCTGGAGATATTTTAAGGATCTGATAGCAGTACATTCTAAGAACAGTCAAAAAAAAAAGGTAATAATCAGCTCTCTAATCCAGTTTCTGATAATGGCCAGACGCTGGACTCCAGGGAGTACTTCTTATCAGATATGCAGCGGAGCGTACACATGCCACAAAAGGCATTTGTTTTAATATTACAAAAAATCATAGTATCACTATCTGTAAGTATTTAATTATCGGAATAAATAAATATCCTGATAAGGGAATGGCGGATATAGAGGGCCTGGTATCTGTGCAACAGATTATTAACATCAAATGGACAAACAGGAATAACACGTCATAAACACACATTATCTTCAATAAACCATTTAGGGAAGGAAATATTTGTAACAAAGCAAAAAGAATTTGCTTTCATAGCTTTTATGTCCAATCCTGTTAAAAGGATACCTTAGGCACAAGGCAAGATAACACAACTAAAAATGTAAACATGGTACCAAGGCCACTGTAGCAATGATGGCGGGGGACATTAAAATTAAACATTTTGAGCAAAATGGAAGTTGCAATGATTGTATGTCAGTGCACACTTAAGGTCCCTGTAAAAAACTATGATCCCTTAATATGGATAGTTCATTCAAATTAATAATTCTACATTAGTTTCAATAAAGAACAAGTTTCTTTATTTTTTACGTGATGCTTATTTAAACAAAAAAATACCTCTCAAGATACAAGGTATTAATATCTTCTCATTTTTTAGTTTATGGTCTCTCTGATGTCCAGCTGAGGCACTTGAACTTGTGTAGTGATATATCTTGCAGTCCAGACTCAATATGAATTATTGCAGAGGCAACTGTGGTCAACGAAGGAAAAACTGGCTATAGCCAATCCCCCACCTTATTGTTCAATTGTAATGGCTCTGATTGTTCACCTATGAGTCCAGCTATGTTCACATTCATCTATTTGTTTATTTATTAATTTATTTGTTTATTTATTTAGTCATTTGTTCAATTTGACGCAAGATTGTAGTTTCATGGTTTTGCCATTCTGAACTGTTATATATTCGGGGCTGGTTTGTTTTATGTCAGTATGAAAATAATGGCAAAGTCTAATTAAATACATATAAAAAAAGCAAAGAAAATGTAGCATGTGCCAAATACCATCAATCTTCTACTTCTTTTTTATACCAATAGTACTTCAAAATTGCTGTCTCTAATAAAATGAATTTACTATATGAAAAATTATATATGAAAAAATGTCATAATTATGTATTATAAATGAGTTGTATGCTCAAGAAAGAGAAAATATATTTTTGTTTCTAAAGGAGAGCACCAGAGTGTGCCCTCCTTTTGTATTATTTTTTTATTTTTTATTTTTTTGCGTTATTTAGACAGGTAAAAATGCAGAGACTAAAAAAAGATTTTGTTTAACAAAGATCATCTAATATCCAACACCATATTTAACCATAGGTTTGATGTCTGTTTTAACATAAGCATCTTACTTTTGATGCTAAACCCACCGCTGGTGTACACGGTCAGAAAGCTCAATTTAGGTCTCATCTCCCCATGTGAATGTGTTTGTTTAAAAGGATTTCATACCTATGGTGAAATAGGTAGTGCATCAGTGATGCAATGGGGAGGGATTTCTTTCAGTTAAGGCCAATGGAATCATGAAATCCAGAAAGTTCCAATACGTTGTGTTAGGGTTTTGCTTCACTGCTTTTAGGATTCATCTGTCATCAACTGCAGTTATCTTTCTTGGCCTGTATGGTATTTATTGCTGAATCCACCTGTTTATTTCTTTTTTAAGACTTTCCAAGCTGCTGTACTTGATACGCCCAGTTTCTGTGCTATCCTTCTTAATACATTCTTATGTACTCTCAGCTTACAGATGAGTTGTGTTTCAGCCATAGTCAGTCCTCTGGTCTTCATGATGGTGTATGCCTCCAAATGAAATCTCCACAGATGCAAACAAAGGCTAAAACCAAGACTAGACACCCACTGCCCTTTTTTTGTGTGAACAATCCATGCAAAAGGTAGCACCTGATCAACATTTAACACCTGTCAGTCATCCATTAACATCCATTTAAATTTTCAGCACAGTAGCACATAGTTCTTGCTATTAAGACCAGAGAATTGTCCCCTACAGGTGTCAAAATTAATTTCTGGCTCCTCATATGCAGGCACAGATATACAGAATGTATAGACAAACTCAATCTCTCTGTGTCTCTCTCACATTGTGTTTGTGTGTGTGTGTGTCTGTGTGTTTTTGTATCCACAAATTTATTTTCCTGAGACTTCAGATATTCCCTGAGTTCAAAAGTAAGACTACATGAACCTTTGAAAAGCAAACTCTGGGGGAAACCACAAAACCCTTTTTACGGTATAAGATTTTTAACCACTGCAATTATTGACGAGAACTGTATTACTTCGGTGTACTCTGATTGAGAGAAAAAAAGCTGAACCCCAAGAGACATCAGCAGCTGTCAGGTCCTTTTATAGCTGCTATGAGGTAGTTTACAGCAGGGCATTCACTGGTCTCCCAAGACCCAGTTAAGAACCCTTTTTAAACCACCTCAAAAGCACATTCATACATTAATCAACTCAAGCCTTGCTCCTTCTTGTGGCAATACATCAATTACCATGTTTTTTAAACAAATTCGGCTAGACGATGGACACCTTATTAAGGTCCCAACTAAACCCACACAGTAAGTAAATGTCTTTTAATATAGTGTAGCTTATACTATTGTGTATGGGCATGTGTACGCAAAACAAATTTGGTAGGCAGTACAATTAATGGAGAGAGAGAGGGAGAGTAAGAGATGGGGGGACCTTCTAATGACTTCCAGCTTGCTAATTTCACAAGCTAATAATGAACAGGACATTGCTATGCAAGAGCTGCCCCCTCTTTTCCTGCTTGTGCCTCTCACCAGAGGGCTGCTGCCATTGTTCACATGAAAGACAATTAGACTCAGGAACATCAAACCCAAAAATGACAATCTGCTAACCAGCCCTGGGTATTGCAGGCATTCTTTTCTCCATTTTCTGGACTGATAGACAACAATCCTCTGAAGGCCCCTTTTCTGACAGAGAAGAAAAGCAAAGCCAGGAGAGAGAAAAAATGCCCCTTCTCCCTGATTTACGCATCTCTATTCAGAATTTATTAACCTGACTGGTGCCGATTGAAGCTCTGCCACTTTTATAGCCCCAAGCTTGAAATTCCCGACACGTCTGAAGAAATGCACCAGTAATGGCAGTCATGTATTTCCATATTATAAAAAAGGAAGAGGAGAATTGGACCAACAGTGGGGAGTTGTGTCAGAAGACTGCTAGGTGTTTGTGGCTATGTGCATGTGTGTTTGCGTTTGTGTCTGTGGTTGTGTTTCTTTGTGTGTGCAAGAGTGTGTTTCTGTGTATGAGTGTGTGTGTGTGTGTGTGTGTACGTATGCATGCATGTGTAAATGCAATGGGGAGGTCAAGGGCTAAGGGACTACAAGTCTTGTCAGAATCCTCCAGTGTCTCCCTTTCCGGTTTCTAAACAGTGGTTGGGTTACCAGTTTTTCCGCTGAGCAGAGCAACACACTGAGCGATGCATGGTGGGTTACTGCTCTGAAGGCATCACTAACGCAGGACCAGGAAATGGGTATAAATGAAGACAGTAAGAGTTGCATTGGAGAACATATTAAAGACATTTTTAAACCTCTATGCAAGAGAGATCAAAATATTTGTTAATCAAATCTTTTCTACAAGCATTCCATACAAGCACAATCATTTCCAAAGTGTGGCCAGTAAAAAAAAAAAAACAAATTCAGGATTTGTGAATCATTACACCACAAAGAACTGACTTAAAAATAGAGTTAATCGAAAATCTACAGTCTTGAGCTTGCACCTTCAAAGTTATCTCTTACCAAAGAAATTTAACTAAGGTCCATGCAAGAATATTGGTAGGCCAGGAATAGAGCAGATCAATAGATCTGCCTGAGAAAGTGTGTGCATCCTCCTGGGTGGAGATCATTGTGTTTCTGAGTAGTGGTGAGATATGATCCTTGGCTACAGTGAATGGACTGGAAACTGGATGCCAATGCAGGGAGCTGCAAGTGCTAAGCTAATGCAATGATGTTATGTGGCAAAGAATAGGAATCTCACAAGAATACAAAAGCATGCATCGAGAAACCTGAAAATATATCCTGTCTCAAAATTCCTGTGCCAAGGATTGCTATGGAATAAATGTGCACCATATAAAGTCTATATATACAGAGGGAAACAAACTACTTTACATGAAAAGTGGATCATCTTTTTCAGAGTATGTCATCACCAATGTCAGTTGGTCAGGGTCACTTAGTTGGTGGAACAATGATAGAACTACTTTCAACTAAAATTAAATTGATTCAGTGTAATATCCAACTGAAAAAAGGCAGGAGTATATTTAACAGTATTTATGAACCCCATACAAGCATGCCACAATGTCCAAATAGTAAATACAAGCTGTTTTGTTTTATGAATATTCATATTTATAAATTGTAGTCTTGTACATTTCACCTAGCCCCCCCCCACTTTTTTTCACTGGCCCACAATATTTTTTTGAACTGAAGCACTTTTTTTTTTTTTAAAGCAGTTGAAAATGTCTATTCATAATAACCAATTAAACACTACGGTCCCCATTGTCATGCCTATGAGATAAAGACAACACACTTGTTGACCTGTAGCATCCGCAGACTGAGCCAATCACAGCTGAACACAGCAGATCAGAAGACGTTGATTTTAGCAGCACCCACTGCGACTGTACAGTTGTAGGCCTACAGTCCGCTGGTAACGTTACAGTATAAATATCTTTGTTACAGTCGCAAACCTGCGAAATGTAAATAAATATCGTACCTGTTAGTAAGCTATGAGTAATGAAAATCAAAATTTCAAAACAGTCCTCCCTTTTTCAGTTCGTGAAAAGAATTAGGAGAGAGCCATCATCACCACCGGCACCCCAGCTGCCAGATGAAGAAGCAGAACTAACGTTAACAGTGGAGCCAGGGGTAGTTAGCGAGCTAGCTAATGTTAGCGAGTAGCAGCAGACCGACGTTCGACAAAGAGACAAGTCAGACAACAACAGCATCCAGGGAGAGCCCACCACCACCAGAGAGGGAGAGAGAGACACACAGAGGCCGACAAAGAGACAGAGACCAACAAAGAGGGAGAGGGACCGACAGGGATCAAGAGCAGGCCACAGAGACCGACAGAGCCACACCCTCCACTCCCCCTTCGGATTTAGCCTCAGTACACGAGCCAAGTTTGCAACGGTATCCAGCTACCGTGAAAGCGGGTAAGTCCCGTAGTTTCACGGCGCACTGGTACCATAAATTCAAATGGCTGGAATATAGTATTACAAGAAATGCCATTTACTGTAAAATGTGCAGACATTTTGGACACGAGGACACAGCAGAGGACTCATTCCGACGTAGTTTTTAAAGCAGAAATAAACTGTCTCTAACTGATTGTTTTAAAATGACCTCTGATGTTAACAAAGTTGATGCCCAAATTGACTTGCCAAAAGCAATGTATGGTAACATGAAATGTGTGGAGTTGTGAAAAAACTGAGTTTGAATATCTTTAGCCTAGGTGTATGTAAACTTTTGGTCTCAACTGTATAATGTGATTGTTTGCTGTAGCTTTAAGAGTCTACCTTCACTGGAACTAAGCGGCCTAGACTAAATAATGAAAAACAGCCCCAGACCAAGGGGAATCCAGATACTTGTGGTCATATTGTGTATGTATGTATGTATGTATATACATACATACAGTGAGCTCCATAATGTTTGGGACAAATACATGTTTTGCAAATATTTGGGTTTATACTCCACAATTTTGGATTTGTAATCAACCAATGCATATGTGGTTAAAGTGTGGATTCTAAGGTATTATTAAAGGCTATTTTAATACATTTTGGTTTCACCAAGTAGAAATAACAGCACTTTTTATACATAGCCAGCCCATTTCATGGCACCATATTGTTTGGGACAAATGGCTTCACAGGTGTTTCTGATTAGTCAGGTATGTTCATTTGCTTCTTAGGGCAAGTATAAGAGAGCTTTCAGGATCTAGTCTTGATTATATCAATATATATTTTTTTTTTTATTTTTTATTTTTACTGTGAGGTACAGGTGAAAACATCCACATACTGGGCCCAAGACTGCTGACTCACTAGTCAATTTCTGGGGGCCTCTTTTGCTACAGTTGATTTCAGACCTTGACTGGCAGTCTAGATGAAAATAAGTATTGAACAGCATGCAGTCAATTCATGTCAGGAAACAGAGAGGCCATTAGAGGGCCAGACAATGGAGGATCCTTGTGAGGTAACATAAGCAGAGCCTCCGAGATACATTGACGAGAATACAATCCCCTTTTAAGTGCCATTATGATACTGCCACACACTTTCTCTCACAGTTGCAACCATCGAGTCAGTTTTACTTCCCAACAATGTGGGAAGAGGATTAATTCTTACAAAAGCAAGGGACACTTTCCTTTTTTAATCTTATGGGTCAACCTTGCAAGCAGTGGTTTCTAACTGCTAAGCATTTAAAGGGATATTTCACCCTTTTATAACATAAGTTATTTTGTGGAGTCTACCCCATTGTATTTGAATAGCTTTAATACTAGGAACATTAGTTGCTCCTGTTGACTACTGTCAGCATCGCCATTCTTCCTGGTTATCACTCCCCTAATTCACTCCCATTCATTTTTGGAACATTGCTGAAATATGCAGTTTCATAAATATATAGTTTCAAAGTACAAACTAACAAATAGATCAATGAAATATTTTCTTCTTAATGAAAGGGATCTGTTTTTTGAGCTGATAAGCTGTCTTCAGGTTTAGTTAAATATAAATTTATATAAATATAGTTAATCTATTTTTAGATTGGCTTCTAGGTAGAAATACAGTAAGCCATAGTTTGATTTATTCTTATGCAGGCGCCCAAGTGAGTCTGTTATTGTGCACAAGGTTATGCAAGGAAACTTAACTAGTGTTAGTTTTGATGGTGAAATTTAATCGTCCGCAAGTTAACTACTGAGGAAGATAGCAAAGAGAACTTCTAGCTACAATTAAGCAAATCAAAATGCCTGATAAACAGAAAAGTGGATTTCAGAAGAGAAAAGAGAAATGGACCAGTAGAAAATGTAGCCAAGTTGCCAAAGTTTTGCCGCATTTCAATAGCAAAATGTCAGGCCACTAGCTACAGTACTACTGTCAGTAGGGATATATATTATACAGCTCATTCCTGACCTGTTTTAGAACACACCTCCCAATTTGAAAAAAATTCTCAGGAACACCATCCGGTAATGTCTACCTTCAGTGAGGTGTGTACTACACTGCTGTTTTTTATTATTACATTGCATGTCACAGAAGTGGATAAGAAATGGGTTGCATAATTAATTTTTTAATGATCCCCACAGCAATCGAGGGGATTATGATTTTTTTTTTCATTTAAAAGGGTGGAGGGGCAGACGGGGGCAGAGGGAGGAGGTTGGTTTCAAAGTACCACATAAAATGATGTTGCCTAGTGTCATTGCTTTACATGTACATGGGGTGGAACACTGCTGGACTATATATAGTTGGTCAACAGGGGCATGTGATGTTGCTAGTATTCATGCTAAATGCAAAATTACTTATGTTATAAACAAGTGAAATGTCCCTTATTCTGAATAGGAAATATTGGAACTTTATGACGCCTCCATTAACCGATTTCACACATGGAACACACAACATTGCTGGGTTCAATTTTAGGTTAGGTAGTCGTTTTCCTGTTCACACATAGATCTCCCATATGGAAAAATTCAGTGTTGAGTCTGTTCACACATAACATGACCATTTGTAGATTATCGATTACCTTATCATATATCATCGTATCTATAATTATACCACAAAGCTGCTTGCTGATTTTTACACTGCACTGATAGATAAGTTATCTTGTCCCAGAGAACTGTTTGTATACTACTTCTGTTTTTTTCATTGGTTTACAATAAAATCTACCACTACAAACAAATCCATGCCATGATCAAGTCAGAGAATGTAAATCAGAGAAATGTGTCACCCTCTAAGTCTCTAGTTAGCCTGGGTGGTATAACTTTTTGTAGATTTAATAGTATAAATTCATGCAATTGTAGGTACCATAGCCTATAAAAGACACAGAACTACAAAGCCTATATGTCCACCTCAAAGTGACTCATTTAACCATGTCCCTGCCCTGTTACAGTATTGGCTTACTGTAAATTTGAAACGCACAACCTTGCCATTGTTTCACTGTCTTTTCCATTTTCCTCTCCCCTCTGTTCCATTTCCCCCCCCTGGACTCGCCACCCTTCTCCCATCTCCCTCTCATGAGTCCACATGCCAGGAAGAGTTTTCAAGGCCTGCAACGGAGCAAGGCGTGTATACCCTCGGTTACCAGCTGCAGGAGAAATGAGGCGCTCCGAAGCACTACTATGATTAGCGGTGGTCAACCAGGAGAGCCACGCACGACCGACGCATCCTGCAGAGAAAGTCCCACGAGGCAAGCGACCTGCGTGAAGGATCAGGCTGCATGTTTTGGATCCAGAAAAGGGCGGCCGGCTTCCCGTTTTCTCCGATGAAATAACATAAAATCGAGCAGGACAGAACGCTACACAACTTGCGACCTCGGGAGCTCAAAACTGAAAAAGCTTGCTCGTAATTTCATCAATGAACGCTCGTTGGATGGCCGTTAAATCAGTGAGTACATACACTGCGGGTATTTCTGTTGCATTTATGATGCTGCCAGTCTCTTTATATATATTGTCACAGCCATTGTTTTACACGTATAGCACATCGAATGTGGAGCACTGGGTGGCAGCATTGCTTTGGATGTTGAATTTGTGTTAGCTAAGGTGGGCAATATTGCTTATTGTAACTTGGCGTCGTTTTGATATCAGTACTTTTAATGGCAGGTCTAGATTTTGCCAGTGTTAATGACTTAGTGCTTTGTATGCCTGAGTAACTTGGCATTTTTTTACGTTGAAAATGTGTTTTTCTTTAGATTTACTTTACGCCAGACATAATGGGATGGCAGGTATACCATCCCGCCAAGTTACACCTTGGCGGGGGCATGCCCCATACCTATACAGCACTGAGAGTTTGGCACTTTTCAGGGTTTCCCACAGAAATAACCACAACAGCCACAGACACTCAGCCCTTAAAAACATTAAATTCTGTACATTCTGACCCCATTTCAACAGACAGAATTCATAAACAACTTCACGTGTCCACACAATAAAGCCCCAAACTAAGGGGATTTTGCGTTTTCTCCTTCTTCTTCTTCTTCTTCTTCTTCTTCTTCTTATTTTTCCTGCCGCGAATCCCACTAACAACATGTCTCCCCATTGGACATTTTACCGACACCAGCCAAATCTTCACCTACACGACCCAATCAAAAACTCGCATACACACGCAAAATACACATACCTTTTTATTCTGAAACATTTCCTGTTTAAACAGCTAGTCTGCTGTGGCTTAGTGGGCAAGGTTACAGTCTTGGGAACACGGGGTCGTAGGTTCAAGCCCAGCTAGGAACACGTTTCTTTAACCTGCTTCGACCCTCACTAATAATTGTCTACTACTTATCAATTATTGCTTTTGCACCATATCTACCCGCCGTTCACCGAACGTATACACTGCATTATGACGTACCGTCTGTACGTTCAGTTATTAACCGGCTACAATATTGCTAAGCCATATGGATTCAACGGGAGCTCTTCTGTGCTTACTGGCCTGTGTTCTTCTTTAAAACCACCGTCAGGTTTCCTAATGATATTTCACGCATTGCATAGCTATGGCATGGTGCTGCACTAACGAAGTCACAGACTGGTAAACCTCTGGTTTAAGGCTTGAATCCCGCCTCGCCCTCAGGCAGATCATTTCCTCTTTTACACTAACGTTTTCTTACGCTTATATTTGCTTTTCCAAAACTCACTCACGGCCACCCATATGCATTTCATGACGGCAAATGTATTCCTTTTATTAAAAAGTTACACCAGTTCACCACTGTGCCATTTATACTAACTATATTTCTTCACTTGGCTACCGTACAAAACCTTCTTATCAGCAAACGCCACATTTCTACATTCATGTTATATATACCATTTGATAAGGAAACTAAGTTCGCTCATGGTCACTTCATTTACTTTGCACTATAGTCTGTGATCATGTCAACCTTCACCTACATGCCCATTCTGCTAAAAAAATATTGTTTCAACTACGCAATTTCATCATTTCGCCTCATTTATCTCACACTGTTGTTATTTTCTCATATGCAAAGCCTGCTGGGACATATGCGTCTGCTCCTATTCTCCACTATCAGCTTTTCCGGTTCTAGCTTAACAAAACAGCAAAGAGGATTCCTACCTGCAGATAAGCCTATCAAAATGCCTTATAAACCTTACAAACACTAAAAGTGCATCTTCACGAAATAACAGACAACGGAGCAGGACAGAAGGGTACACAAGTTGCGACCTAGGCAGCTGTAATTCTACGGGCTTGCTGATTCTTTTGTCAATCAAGGCTCGTTGGATGGCCGTCAAATCCGTGAGTAGCCTACATACACTGGCCATATTTCACCTTTTCTGATGCGTTTACACTTACGCCACCGCACCCTTTGTCACAGCCACTGTTTTACATATATAGCAAACCGAAACTGCTAAACGGTACACGCTCATCAGACTGTACAAATTCACACAAGGATAGCCATAATCCACAACCGTTTCTTACAGGGTCACTTCGCATTTCTCACTCTCGTAATAAAACGCTTTGCAAAAAGAAATGATATCTCATAAAAAACACGTTTTCGACGTACAAAAATGCCAAGTTACTCACACATACAAGACATACACCGTCTATAACTCATTAATTCAGACTGCCAAAATCCAGGCCTGCCATTAAAAGTATTGATATCAAAATGACGCCAAGTTATGGTACTACAAACAATATAGGCTATCTTGCCTCACCGAAATTTAATAACATGTATTCCAAAGCAATGCTGCCCAATATTTCCTCAATTCTTTCAAGTCACTTGGCCCTGTGTTTTGTAATCTTACCATATTACAATGTCATGCAAACTTTGTGTCAGATCAAAGTGTCAAATATTTCGTATTGCCTCATGGAACACATAGAAATTCATGTAGAAAACTGCTGGTCAGTAACTACAGGAAGCATATTTCTCCAGAAAACATATATTTATACTTGCTTCTGAACTGAATTTGAGTAAATGTACAAGTGATTGTATATTTGCAACATACAATAAATACATGAAAAATACATATTGTACATACATACATAGAGAACTTCTTTATCCCCATGGGGACATTTCCCTCGCAGCATGTTACATTCACATTTACGAACAGACATTTATACCAAGAAACATACAATCATTCGCGCAACAGAAAGGCTGGGCACCAAAATACATACATACCAATACAAATTGGACATATAGACGCCTATTCAATCAATCTTGACTGTGAGAAAGCCATCCACACATATGTTTGGCCTGTCCATGTACTGCACGCTTATATACACACAGGGCCAAGTGACTTGAAAGAATTGAGGAAATATAGGGTAGCATTGCTTTGAAATACATGTTATTATTGTTTGTAGTACCGTAACTTGGCGTCATTTTGATATCAATACTTTTAATGGCAGGCCTGGATTTTGGCAGTCTGAATGAATGAGTTATAGACGGTGTATGTCTTGTATGTGTGAGTAACTTGGCATTTTTGTACGATGAAAACGTGTTTTTTTATGAGATTTACTTTACGCCAGACATAATGAGACCAATGTCATTCAAACATCCCACTTTTAACTCATCTGTCCATAAAACATTACCCAAATGGCTTGAGCATCATCCGTGTGCCTTGCTACTCTCCTAAGAATACAATTTTTGCCCAGTCTCTTTCTTATTGTGGAGTTGTCAACACTGACCTTCTTTGGATGCTCTACTGTGATCTTTTGTGACTTCCTGGATTAGTTGTCACTGCGTCCTCTGAAAAATTTTGCAAGGCCGGCCACTGAAAATTCACTATGGTTCCAAATGTTCTCCCTTTGGAGATAATGGCTCTCAATGGTTTGGTGGAGTCCCAGAACCTAACAAATGGCTTTTTAACCCTTTCCAGTCTGATATATTTAAACTTTTTTCTCATCTCTTCTGGATTTTCCTTTGATCATGGCATAGAGTGCTTGTAGAAACACTGTGGTGACTATTTTGATGGTAAGGTTAAATATTAGTTTAGATTCAACAGGGCTGGCTGCAATGAAGCCCGGCTGTGTTCAGTCAGCTGAATCTAATTATCAATTTAATTTAGTTAGTTGATTGAGTAACTAAGGAGGCAATTACTTTCTCATAAGGGTGATATGGGTGTCCGATTATTAAATTAATTAAATAATCATTTAAAAGTGTGCTTAATGTTTACTCAGTTCCCATACGTGAAACTGTGAATGTGATAAATATGCAATATTAAAGAAAATCAGGAAGAGAGCAATTACCTTTTCACGTCACCAGTTTACTGTGAAGCTAGAACATCGCCAACATTATAGTGATGATGGAATATTTTATTGTAGTCTTATTGTAGCCTAAATAATGTGGGGTATTAGTATATCCACAAGCTATACTTGTCACTTAGGGCATGAAAATACTCATTCAAATTTACTGCGTGCTGATATCTACTAGATGAATGTAAAATGTCCCTTGGAGTGATCATGAATATAAATATTTGTAAAATACCACCAAATTCCCATGCAACAAAAGATTACATACTATAGTACAGACAAAACATACAAGAGTGAATGCGTATATATTTAGGTATGTGTCCACTTTATAATGGACAGATATTTCATACGTATAGTCAATGAGTTTATGATCCAGGACATGTATAGTTTTACCTGGCTTATATGTGGGATCACTCAGTATTTCATTTCAAACTAAAGGAGAACAACTTTATTCGCAAGCCAATAGATGTTCAACACAAACTTTATTCCCCACAATGATTTTCTTAATTCTCTGGAGCTGGTAGCAACTGGAAGAGAGTCTGTTTTGGTACGCTTTTTTGGAATTGAGCAAATGCTAATCAGCCCTGAACTGAGAAACGAGCTTGCATTTGTGCAGTGACTAATTAATGGGACTGAACAAACTACAATATAGCTCTTCCTTTTAAACTGCTTGTAGTCTCCTCTGTCTCATCAGTGTCTTTGTCTTGAAGGACTTATACTGTGATATACAAAACCAGTAAATACCGCTCTAAATTACAGATAACAAAATACACAACCCCATCACAATTCTAACCAATATTAAAATGCATTTACATACAGTATATATAAGGAGACACTGGTCCGTATGAGTGTTTTTGTCACCATCCCAACCACCTCAGAACACTCATCAGTCTGAGTGGCAAAAGGGCTTTGGTATACTCGATTATCTGAAAAATGGCACATTAAAACCAAAATCCACTTTTACATGTTCAATTAATCCTATAATGGTATAATTCAGTTTCTAAGGATATGTAAAGCTAAAGTTATTATTTTACCCACACAATGCATCATCATCTTCTCTCGCTGTACTGCTCATTCCCCTTGCTGTGTTTCTGTCTCACTTGCTCTTTCTATGTCATTTCTTTCCCTCTTGCTTTTGTCTCTCCCCCCTTTCTTATCTTTTCCATTGGGAATGGTAGAGATTAACAAAGTAAACTTGGCTTTACTTATCACATTGTGCTCAGGAAGCCCTACAAGGAGTCAAGGATGAAATAATTCTGATGCAAATGCTGAACTTCGAGAACTAAACATTGTTTGTCTGCAGCGAACCCCACCAGCAGACAGGATATGATGTTTGGGGGGGATTTCAGCAGCAAAAAACAGAGAATGCTTTCCTCCCCACCAGTTATTTAATCACTTTGTTTGATAGAGACAAAATGCGATAAAGTGGGATTTTGTTTACAACACAATTTTTCCATTCCTTCCCACTTCCAGAGATTGCAGGAAAAGACTTAATCCAACAGAGATGGGAGCTACAGCTAAATGCTATAATAACAATAGTAAATGTGACGGGTGCTGGAGAAAAGGTCCGGAAGTCGCAAATCTTGAAATCGCGCTAGGAGGCAAAAAAATTTAAAAATTTTTTTTTACTGTTTTCCTTTTTTTTCATATTACGAAAGTTAAAGTGTTGAAGAAGTCACTCAATAGAATAAACAACATTTTTAAGGTCACTAAATACTTATAATTTGTCAACAAAGTCGGCTTGTTTTAGTGATTCTTAAGCCGGGCACCCACCGCACGTGTATTGACCGCGAGCGCACTACGCACGTAACTGAAGCGTAGTTGAACTACTGTTCATTACAACGGCAGCGGGCGACGTCGTCTCCACCAGCTCGCGCGACACAAGCGAACTGAAGCGTAGTTTTTCGCTTCTGTTCTATTTTTTCGGCTTGTCGCGCGTCACGGTGGCCTGTTTATACACAGAAATATGCTCTAAAATGCTAGGTATACATGCTCTGATTTATATTTCATCCTTATATTACTGGGGGTGTGTCCCTAGTTACCTCCCAGATATTTTTTAAGCAGCTAAAAAAATACAAGCCTTTTCGTTTTGTAAAAATAAATAAATAACTGGAACCTGGGGGAAAGGCAAACTATTTTGCGGAGGGGGTGGGGTAAATTTGAAAATACACCACAGAAAGACGTAGCCTATTGAATGACGTAGAAGTGAATGCACCGAGCAGCGGTTTGTTAGCTCGCGTGTTGGAATGTAGTTTTTAACCAACCATTGCTCAGCCTATTTGACTTCTCCAATGTCTTCATTCGCCGTGCTTTAAAAAAGGGCTTGTTAATAAAAATCAGATAATCCACAGAGCTTTAAAAAAAACCCCAGATTATTTAGTGGTCTTGCCGATGAAAATGCACCTATTTTATAAATGAAGTTGTAAGCAAGCCTTTATTGCACTTGTACTTCAAAGCTTCCGGTGTTCATGGCGTTGTGGTGTTCATATCCCTTCAAGATTAAACTGTTACTGTCTTTTTCATGATTAGCTGATTTTACTAAATCTGATCCTATAAATGTTTTGACGTGAATGACAAGACAACACGGGAATTCCCAATGGTTGATTACGGATTATTTATTATTATTATGATCATTACATATTCTTCATGAAATTGGCACGCTTGTTAACCAAGCAAATAAATTAATACAGTTTGAGATTGATTGTTATGCAGGCTACGTTGCGATTTAAGTTTATGGTAATTCTTTAAAGCGTTTACTTTCTCGCGTATTTACATGTGTTAAAAAATATTACCAAATTAACAGAATGAAAAAGGTCTCTCACCAAGTATTCACTTAACCCATAATCAAAAGTCCTGAACAAACGTGAAATACACGATGTAAGCCCAATGCAGACTGCGAGAGCTACTAGGAATATATAGCTTTAAGCAAGCCTTTGCGCGACACAAACGGAACCAGTGGAGACACCCTACGCGTCGCGCCGTGCTGCTTCGCCCTGCTGTTTACGCGACGCATACGCGACGCGTGCGGTGGGTGCCCGGCGTTACAGCCGGGTTTAGGAGGCGTGATGGGGGTGCAGTTTAATTAGCATGTTTGATTTCGTTGGCTATTGTCACTTTGTTTCGGTCAAGCCACCTCCCATAAATAAAGCCGTGTGGTAGTAGCCTATGTTTGTTTACTGTGTGAGGTTGCTAAAATGGCGGACGCTCAATCCGTAGGTGAGAGTAGGCTATAAGCTTTCTAACGATGTATAACATGTCTAATTTTGCTTTTGGAATAGCGTTTTATAGGTTAGCGTAACCGAACATTTTCTTACCATGGCATTCGCTCTATATGGCAGCATTAAAAGACGTTGCACCTAACGAAACGTCAACGATTTTTCGTAATTCCTTGGAAAATACCATTATTATTGAGGACTTCTGAGCATAGCTAAGCCATATGTTTGCTGATAGACCTATCTGACATCGTTTTCTGGAGCAAAACAGAAGCGGATATAGCTGTCATTGATTTACTGTCTCTGTATCCATCTACTGAACATAGATAAGATTTCATCATTGCTATGTAAGTATTAGGCTACTGCTCAAAATATTTCGGTTATTACGTTATTTTAGAAATTGAGTGTCTTTAAATAGGTTAGTGGTATTATGTAATGTGGATATTTCACACTGTAATGTAAGCGTTAGTTAGTAGTGTTATGGTTTTTGTGACGCATACAACAGTGATGAAGAGAGTGTTGAAACATTGCCAAAACGTGGTGGACGGCTGAAAAATGTTTTTATATCGTCCCATTCCCATACAAGAAAACATAGGAGTGTACAGAGTATAGAAATAGGCTACATACTGTGCAGCATTGTGTGACTATATGTTTGCATTATGTTTAAATTATATCTATGTTTCATCTGAAACCTTCATAAGGGGCTCATATGCTTTACAATGGACACAAAGCATTATATTCCTTTTTGGAGAGATTTTGGATTTGTTTCTGGACCCTTAGCTATTTTAGACCAGTGTTAATAATTTAGACATTGTGGGTAGATTTGGAGATGCTGGGTACACTGCTTAGTTTTTGCTTCATAGATCTTTAGTAGTTCTACATATTCACCCTTTTTTATGAACTTGTGGTCAAGAAGTTTTTGATCCAGGACATGTATACTTTAACCCGCAATCTCCCAGTATTTCATTGCGAACTAAAAAAGGAGCAAATTCATTTGAGATTTTTTGCCTTGACCATTTGTGGCACTTTATTTCTTACAAAATTATGAATATAAAGTAATCTAAGCTAGTATTATAAATGGTACAAATGTATTGCTTCATTTAAGACATTTTTCTAGTCTCTGTGGTATTCACACCTGGGGTTATAAAGCTTTAAATAGGGTAACCCCTAAATGGGCAAGGATTTACAGGTACTCTAGTGGGGGAGTGGTTGGGGTGGAGTTAACTAGCTATTGTTCCCACCCATTATCTCCCTGTGAGAAGTGTGAAAAGTTCAAGATCTTTCAAGGGGATTTTCTCTGCTACTTGATTTTAGGAGTACCAACATTCAAATAAGCATATCTTCTTCAACTATTTTCAGATGACACATCATTTGAAAGCTTATAATCTGCACTTTCGTAATCTGTAAAAAACTGAAAAATGACCTTGCCCTACTTGCGGACCAAAACACCAGCACCTGTCACAAATGCTTAATCACAACTGCAGGTTGGATGATACAGCGTGTGATCAATATTCAGTACAGCCATGTTCTTTCACACATACATGTGCCAAAAAAGGCAACAATAACAATCATAAAATTATACAGGGACAGGAAACAGTGCATGATCATTAATAATAGACAGAAAACGAAGAGAATCAATGCAAATAGAAAATGCCATTGTTTAGTCAGTTACCACTGATGCACAATAAATAAATTTACTTATAAATTTGTTAAAAAAATTCAACCAAAACTGAAAACTAAACAAAACTAATTAGAATTTGTTGGTCTAGCTTTAGAGTATCCTTACCATTTTCATAATGTTCATTGTGGTATATTGCTATCTAAAGAAAAACATGTTTTCAATGTACAAAAATGCCAAGTTACTCAGGCATGTAAAGCACTGTAAGTCACTAACACTTGCAAAATCTAGGCCTCCCATTATGAATAATGATATCAAAATTACGCCAAGTTACAATAAAAAATATTGCCTACCTTAGCTAACACAAATTCAACATGCTGTGTTCCAAAGCAATGCTGCCCACCCAGTGCTTCCTAAATTCTTTCAAGTTGGTCCTGTGATTTTTCATCTTTTTTATTAGTCAGCTGGAGAAAATTATTGCTTAGTAAAACTGTTGTACGAATGTACATTTTTCACATAGACTACTAGTAGTTAAAATGATAATGAATGAGTCATGTTTTTAACTGAAATATTTTAATGGTGTGTTGCAGGCACTACATCCTCCGACGTAGCAATTGTATGTCGGTAGACAGAAAACAGGGCGTGGTAACATGAATGTAGAAACGTGATATTTGCTGATGAGAACGTTTAGTACAGTAGCCAAGTAAAGAAGTATAGTTAGTAGAAACGGCACAGTGGTCAGCTGGTTTAACTTTTTAAATGAAGAAATGTGCTGTTCATGAAATGCAAATGGCTGCCCGTGCGTGACTTTTGGTAAGCATGTGCATTGAAGATTCTGATATTCTGATAAGTGCAAAAGCAATAGTTTAAAAGCAATATACAATTATTAGTTAGCAAATGTAAGTGAAAGAAATGAAAGATTTGCCTGTAGGCAAGGCAGGATTCAATCATCCAAACTTGCGTTTTCCAGGCAATGATATTAACAGTGCGCCACCGACCATGCAGCTCTCTGAGGTATGAATTTTCTTAGGGAAATCTGCTCGTGGTTTTAAAGAAGACATTACCACTGAGCCACAAATTTACTGGCGTGTGTGTACAGTATGTGTGTGTATGTGACACATTTTGTGTGTGTATGTGACATTTTGATTGGCTGGTGTAGGTAAATGATTGGCTGGTGTAGGTAAATGTCCAATGGGGAGACATTTTTTGTGGGCTTGCAGCATTAATCTGGCAGGAAAAAGAAGAAGGATAAAATGCAATTTTATTGTTTGGGCATGTGAAGTTGTTTGTGAATTCTGTCAGTTGAAATGGGGTCAGAAGGTACATAAATTAATGTTTTTAAGGGCTGAGAGTCTGTGGTCAGTGTGAGTATTTCTGTAGGAAGCCCTGAAAAGTGGCTCTTGGTTCTGTATAGATATGGGGCATGCCGCCCCGCCAAGGCATGCCATGGCATACCTGCCATCCCAATTTACTGCTGCACAAACACACGTGTGCACGCGCGCACACATAATTCGGACTCTGCTCTCTGCCCAGACCCTTGAGGAGCATTTCACAGACAGCCCATTACATACCAAGGATTAAACCCTGAAAGTAAGAGCAAGTGTAGTGTAGTTGATTTGATGCTTGATTAGGCTATATGCAGCAGTAAATGATTATTGAAAATATTAATGTTTGACTTTTTTTTTTGTTAAACAATGGGAGGTATTAGGAACAAATCAATTTGAATACTTATTACAAGTAAATATCATATGTGCATAACTGCTAAATTAATTATCTCTTATCTTGTATTGGGTCTTGGAACCAACGTTGGACTGGGGCACGGGGAGTCATTCACTGGCAAATTCATTACAAACTACCGGTAAATTCATTCCATCAATTACTCAGACCCTCACCTATTACAGCCAATTACTTACTTTATAGTAAAATCAGGCATTTTGCTATTTGTAATATTCAAATTAAATATACCCATGGTCACCTAGAAGCCATCCATTAGTAATGCCACCTGTGATGAAGCGGTGACACAAACCACAGTAGCTGTTGTGTGTGCTGCCAGGTTATTTAACCACAGCATCTAATAGCCTACTATAACTGGCATTGCAGTTACTACAACTAGTCTGGTTGTTTGTAGCATTGCAGACTACAACTAGGCTAGTATGTTTACCGAGTGGAACCCTTTGGTACACACAAAAGTGTGTTTGTTTTCAGTCAATGCCCTGATGGTAGTTTTTAAACTATCAATTACAGCAATTACAGACTTTTTGGGAGACCAAATAGTGCATAGACATTTCACTTGATGCCTGTGTTGGGGCTCAGGAAACTGAATGAAATCAGTATTTACAATACATTGTTGCTTTATGGACACATCTGGACAGGGGGTTTGCTTATTCTATTGCATTGACAACCCTGAGAAAGCTATTATGTTCATGGTAGCTGTCATTTGAGCAGAGCTGTCAATCCTTACAAAAAAGAAGTATAGAAAAACATGCCTACTTCAAGTGCACTTTTGTTTTATTTTCCAGGAGTAAATGCTTTTAATAATAATTAAAGTATGCTACTTTTGGATGCAGATGTTAAAATAAATGGTATAGGCTACATATTCCAGGGAATAGCCTCATTTAGGTATAGCCGAAGTGGGCCAAATTCATTTTTTAAAGTACATAAAATATATGAAAATATATACTTTTGAAATGAACTTGAAGTAGTAGCCTATAGGCTACTTGAAAAAAATAAAACTTTATGTACTCATTTTTGTAAGGGGACACCGGAAGTGAGACTGGTATAAGGCTATGTTAGTGATTGACTGAAGATTTCTGTCAAGAAATTAAAGAAGCTGTATTCCAAAGCAATGCTACCAAAATGTGTTTTTAATGAGATATATCTTTTTGCACTGTTTGTAATGGGTAAGTGATAATAATAATTCATATATAAATTTAGGGACAGACATGCACACGTTGCCCTCGAAGAATGACGACACAAGTATTCCGGTGCCACATATTTTAATCAAAAGAAGCAGTTATTTTTCACTGCAAACAAAACATAATAGCCTTTAGCTGACCACATACGGAGGCACTCGCTTTCAGCTGGCTTAGCTTGCTAGTATTCTCCAGTGAAGCTTGCTACCAAGAAAATTACAATACTGTTCTGTATCGCACTCTTTTTCTCTAACATAATTGACTAATGTCATGAAAAGTAATGAAGGGCCGTTTTTGCAACGCATAAATAAGCATTATAACATGGTTCGTGAAGAACCCACTGTAACATAGCTAAGTAACCATGTGAACAACAATATAGCCTGTGGCTAGCACAGAAGGTAGTTATATTACTAACAAGTTTAGCCAACATTATCGTACAACATTCCCGTGTATAAGCATGTAGAAGTCAACAGGAATTTGTACGCATACTGAAAGTATTGAAAATTCGTGCTGCAGCAAGCACAGAAGCTAGTTATATTACTAACCAGTTTAACCAACATTATCTTACAACACTGTCGTGTAGCCTATAAGCATGTAAAAGTCATCAGGAATTTGTACGCATACAAAAACTATTGAAAAGTATTACCTGCAAATAAAACATAAAAGCTTTTAACTGACCACATACACGAAGAGTCGCTCAGCTTGTTTCTAGTATTAGGGAGGTCAAACCTGTTTTGGCGATCTTTCAGAAAACATATATTGACAGTTTATTGTTCATGCATAATGTCATAAATGCTACAGAATAAATTGGTAATTTGCCAGAATATAACTGTTGTTTCCTATAATAAAATTATACTTCACTCCGCATGTAGCCTAATCACGTCGTTGGAGGGAAATGCATCATCACCTGTGCGACTTTGAGGGTGGGGTTATCTGTTTTCCTTCAACAACATGAACTAATATTTTGTGGTATTCTTACAGTAAAACGAATATGCTATACGCATTTACTGGTATGTATTATTATAGGATGCGTCATTTAATGAAAAGTGTACTCTCAAAACGCAATAAGTGCCAAAATGTCTCAGTTTCAAACAAGCGGCCCCGTGGCTTCAAAATTCCATTGCAGTTAGGGACTGGAATCGACCAGGCTCATGTCCCCATTTTCACTCTAATAAAAATTAAAAAACACTCATTTGTAAAAATAAAATCCTTTATACCATACTGTAGACAAGGTCTTGACGAAGAAACACATGTAAGGATCTTGTTGTTCAAAAGAGTTTTCCCGGTGACTTAGCCACCAGAAAATATGTACACTGACAGCAGGTCATAGCTAGCTGTGGCTATTTGAACTCCTGGGAATTTGAAATCCAAAGACGACGCATGTCTCCTGTTCATCGTAATTACAAAAAACACCCATTCGTAAAACTAAAATGCTTTATACGACACTGTAGATAAGACCTTGGCAAAGATACACATGTAAGAATCTTGTTATTCAAAGAATTTTCCCGGTGACTTGGCCACTAGTAATAGCCTAATACATTAGCAGCACGTTATAGCTGGCTATGGAATACTATTCTATCTGCAGGGGATTCGGATTCCAGAGGGTTGTGCATGTCTCTTTTCACCATAATTACAAAAAACACCCATTCATAAAACTCAAATGTGTCATACCACAATGTAGATAAGACCTTGACAAAGAAATAGGCTACATATTAAAACATGATTGTTCAATCGAGGTTTAGCTGTTTAGTCATGCCAGGATTGCCTACAATTTTAATAACATTTAATTTCAGCAAAACAAAATCCCTTCTGGGGTTATTTTGAATAAGATAGCGAGCGCCGGTTTTTTTGGTGCCACATCGCTTCTGAAATGGCTGTAGAATTCTAAGTCCCTCAGGACGCTGGCAGCTGTAACGTTTTTAGGACACCTAAATATAAGAACATATCAATAACTAATAACCAATTAATATTTTAAACATTTCACAGTGAGTTTTTCTCGTGGTGAAATGAGTAATAATGCCTTCAATGTGGTTAGAATTTTTATAACGACCCCATTCATTTTGGTGAAGCGTTAAGTGCAGGCACAAATGCTTGTAAACAGAGTCAAGTTTGCATAAAAATTCCTGATTTCTAAAGTAAAAAATAGCATCTCTGAACAATCAGTGCACTTTTGAAACGATTAAATTGCTCTATCTATTCCAATTTTGTATATTTCCTTGTTAAATGACCTGTTAAAGTGAGCCCAGATGACAATTTTGTTTTATGTTTCTGCGTGTAACTCCCATTGTGATTACATTGCAGGCAGAACGTTCAACCTCCCTACTAGTATTCCAGCAGCACCAAGCAAGACGTCTTGTGCCTGCGAATCTCATACTGACTGGCGGCCACTGGTATCTACTGGCATCAGCTGGTATCGCACTGGCTAACAGAGAGACAAAAAGATTCTTGCAGTAATATTTATCTCATGAAAAACACATTTTTCAACGTACAAGAATGGGAAGTTACTCACACACAGGGTAGCTAACGTTAAACACGCTGAAAATGCCAAAAGCGGAATTGATTGCGTTTTATTAGTGTAAGCAGAATGTGTGTGTCTATTATTGTGACTTAAATGAAGATCAGACCACATTTAATGAGTAATTAACGCAGAAATCTGGGTAATTCTAAAAGATTCACAAACTTTTTCTTTTTTCAGCATTGTGTCAGACCAAGTGAACAGCATATTATTACAAGAAATTTCTGAATGTACACAAGACATCCCAAATTTACTTGAAGTATTATAGCTGAGCTTTAGCAATTACAGAAGGAAGGTATTTCTGTTATTACAATTTATGAATCAAATATGATTTTACTACAAATGAATTTGTCTCTGCTTTTCTGTTTCCCCCATTCTTCTATTCCTCTCTCCTATGATATTCATGTGTATTCTGTGCTAATTGCATGCAGTGCATCACTTAAGAGTCATCACAGATCATGCACATTCATGCAGTACTTAATTAAAGACTTAAATGAATGGTGCTGGCATAATTGGCATAAGTTGTTTAGTGAGTGGAAGATTTTTGTAGTTTTTAGGAAGATTAAAGATTTCAGGGAAGTACCTCAAACTTGAACATGATACATGTCCTAACATAACTATCAAAACCTGAAGTACATGCTGAAGTACAACGCTTAATAAAATGTCTACTTCATTTCATAAATGCATCTGAAAAGGCTGTAAATCAAAGCTTCTCCGTACAATCATTTGAATAAATGTAAAATAAATAATTTAATAATCTAATAGCAAAAGTTCTTTTGCTAAAATAAATAAATAAATTAATAAATTAATAAATAAATAAAATACCAGAACTATAAAATATCCTCCCTCCTCTGGGACTATGGCTACATGTGGAGTTCTCCCCTCACAGTCATTTCAAGGTAAGCCTGTTTTGATTTATATGGTGTTAATATTCACCATGATGACAGACAATGCTATTGTCTTCAATTCATTTCACTCCCTTAAACCACTGAGTAATCAATGTGCTCAGCGATGAGCTTCCACAACAGAATATAATAAAGAAGCTATTACCTAGTTTATTTTCTTAATCGTGTAAATTATACCCTTGAGCTGCTCTGAACCAGTACCTGCATTATGCATTATGCGTATTAATGAAGTGAGCTGGATATCAGAATGAGGGTGATGCACAGAAATAAAAGGATAGGAGTTTGGGTGAAATACTTTACGAGACTCTTCAGAGTTAATGCAAAAACATTAATGCAAAAATAATTCACAAACACAGGGAATGGGGGGTGTTGTATAGGAGTTGGTCATGTAACCTAAAGGTGACAGGTTTGATTCCCAGGTAGGACACTGCTGTTGCACCTGGGATAAGTACCTCTGGATAAGTGCGTCTTTTAAATTCTTGTAATGTAAAATGTACGTGTCCGAACATTTTTTTTTACTTGCCTGGATATTACAAAATTACTGAAATATATGATGTACATAAAAAACTCAAGTCTCTGTAATATCATTTTATATAGTACCTATTATCTGATATCATAAGATACCACATATACAATGTTAAAATCACCTTAGATGAAGTGTTAGATTTTGGATTTATTACAATTAAGTAGACAAAAGACAGACAGCAAAAGTCATGAAAGTGCTTATGAAACTATGTCATTATGATTAATGGAAACACAAAAACCACAAATGTTAGCATGGCTACATCCTTTACATTCACTATAGTTACCATAATGATTGGGAAATTTGTATTTTCATTCCATTTATTTTGTTTTCAGTAAATTTATGTAAAATTATGTATTTAACCTCCAAATCTATCCAAAATGTCTAAATTATGCATTGCTGTAAATCACACCATAATCACGTATTCCACTACAAATCAACAGCTTTGACTCAAGAAACCCACTTTTGCATCATTTTCAGGGGGAATTATAGTACAAGCTTTCTGTCAGTACAGTGGTCTAAAATATGTAGGGGTCCCGTAACATATCCAAATTGCTTGTTGTCCATTATAAAGGATATAAATGTGCCCCTTTATGAAGGTTTAATAATGCAAAAGCATTGTCACACAATGTAATACAGTACATACATGTGAAATCATTGAGTCTCCTATGTTTTTCTGTACTCTACAGTATGTAGTGCTTTCTTGTATGGGGATGGTATGACATTAAAACAATATTCAACTGTCCACCACATTTTGGCAATGTTTCAGCTCCACGTCACATCCGGTGCATGAAACACAAACACTGCTGAGCTAACGACTGAGCTACCAACGTACGCTTACGTTACAGTGTGAAATATCCTCATTATAAAATACCACTAACCTATTTAAAGACACTCAATTTCAAAAAGAACGTATATAACCAAAATATTTTGAGCAGTAACACATATCGACGATGCAATCTGTGTTCAGTAGGTAGAGACAGAGACAGAGAATCAATGTTGTTCTCCTCTTCTGGCTTAGTCCAGAAAACAGTGTCAGCTTGGTCTATCAGCAAACAAACGGCTTAGCTATGCTCAGACGTTCTCAAGAATAATAATATTTTGCAAAAAAGATGAAACTGATCGGGTGCAGTGTCTGTTACTGCTACCACAGTGTGAATGCATCAGGCCGTAGTGATGAGAAAAAAACTTTAGGTTACACTGGGCTATAAAATGCTATTCCAAAAGTAAAATTAGACATGTTATACATCGTTAGAAAGCTTATACTGTCACCTATTGGATAAATTACTGGTCAATCAAGTCAGATTGTACTACAAAGGGCGACAACACCGTAAACAGCATGTGTGGTGTTACGCACAGCTATTTTGGATGGTACCCTGGTGTCACAAATTTCACAAACGGATTGTCCAAGACAATATATGACAACTCGGACTCAAAAGGGAAATCTCTACGCATAAGACCAATGGTAAGGTTGTATATTTATTCCATATTTAGTCCCAGATATTGACAGTAGAATGGCATGGTATAGTTTTAGAAAACTTTGTCTTGTTCATTTAGTTATTCAGAGAGGAGCATTTTCACAGCTGTATTGGCATACAATTGAGGCCAAAAGTTTACATACCCCTAGACTACAGATATTCAAACTTGCATTTCGCATCTACTGTGTTTGCTTCAGAAGTCATTTTAAAACAATCTATTAGAGACAGATTTATTTCAGCTTTAATTCACTATATCAGAATTCCAGTGGGTCAAAATTTTACATAAACCAAGTTGACTGTCTTTTTAAACAGGCTGTACGTTTCCAGAAATTTATATAATGACTTTTTAGAATCTTCTGATTGGCCAATTGTCATAATTAAGAGTTAATTGGCACATGTGGCTGTATTTAAGGGCCTACCTTTAGAGCCAATCCCTTTTTGCCCTAGATACCAAGGGAAAATCCAAACAACTCAGCCAAGACCACAAAAGAAAGATTGTGGACCTCCACAAGTTCGGTTCCTCCTTAGGAGCAATTTATAAACAACTGAAGGTACCACGAGCATTTGTACAAACAATTGTATGCAAATAACCTAACCCTAACCCTAACCCTAACTTGGGACCACACAGACACTGCATCATTCAGAAAGGAGGCACAAAGTAACTCCCAGGGCTGAACGAACTTTGGTCCGAAATAACACCAAAATAACACCAAAAGGGCCTGGTGAATGAGTTGGAGGCATCAGGTACCAAAGCATCTACATCCACCATTAATAGAATCCTAAATCGCCATGGCCTGAAAGGCTGTTGTGCAAGGAAGAAGCCCCTACTCCAAGACCGGCATTAAAAAGTCAGAATGAAGTTTGCAGGTGATCACCAGGACAGAGACTTAGCCTTTTGGAGGAGTGTTCCCTGGTCAGATGAAACAAAATTTGAACTGTTTGGCCAAAATGATCAGGGCCATGTATGGAGGAAAAAGGATGAGGCTTTTAATCCAAAAAACACCATCCCAGCTGTGAAGTATGGGGGAGGCAGCATCATGTTGTGGGTGAGTTTTGCTGGAAAAGGGACTGGTGCACTTCAGAAAATAGATGGCATCATGAGGAAGGAGGATTATCTAAAAATACTGAAGAAACACCTCAAGAAATCAGCTAGAAAGTTAAAACTTGCTCGCAACTGGGTCCTCCAGCAGGACAATGGGCCTCATTCACCAACCGTTCTTAAGAAGAATTTTCTTCTTAAAACCCACTTACGCAGTTTTCACGAAGATTCTGACATTCACCAATGTTTTCTTATTTGGGATTTGTTCTTAGGTAAGAACAGAATCTACACACACTCAAGAGCACACTTATGCACATTTGAGTGCTGACATGTTTGTGCAAAATAATTGGTTATTGCGTTTTCTTCAATTCTACAGTTGTATAATATTATAGGATTTAAATTACAATAATATTTTTATCATTTATAATATTTTTAAATAATTATTTTCATTATTTTACAAAGCATTAAGGTGCCAGGTTCCACCTCAGAGGGTGGTTGCCTCAGCGGGAGTTCATCTGTAAATAAATGATAAAAATCAAACCATTGTAGTGACCTTTTATTTTTGGGGGTTTCAATTATGCAGTGTTTGGTCTATACTACAAAAGCAAATGTTTAAATTTTGAATACAAACTAAGCACTTAGGTAACACTTTTTAAACACATGGACATGTTGAAGAAGAGAACACTTATTCAGGGTTGTAACTAAGGGGGTGACACCAAAATGGCTGGCAATACATTTTTTGTGCAGCAACGGGTTTACTCCGATGTAGTTTACTGCCGGTTGATTTAATTAGCGGTATTAATATGACGAGAAGCGCTTTATCGTTTGAATGCATATTCCTTGCGCCCACGCCCACTAGCATTTTTCTTTTATTTTTTATTTTTGCCTCAGATTTGACATCAAACCATTTTTTTTACTTCATCAATTGTGCGCCCTTCCCCGGATACAGCGTTCACTGGACGAGTAATAGCATCCCATGCATCTTTTTTTTGTGTTATTTTATATCCACTACTAACGCTATATGACAGGTTGTTTGCTGTTCACTTCCCACAGCAATATCTCCACTTCAGAACTGCTGACGTTTTTCTTACGTTTGGAGTCCGGTGCTCCACTGTCTTTAGATTTTCATTTGGGCATTATTGACTTTGTTCGTTCTTTTCGATTTCTGTGTGTGCACACGGCCCAGCAGTCTCATGCCCTTTTATGGGGATTGGCGGGGTGTTTACCTATGCTAATTAGGAACAATTGGCACGCACTTTACGTTTACGAGGACAATGGGATTCATCATTTTAAGAACACATGTGCGAACAATTCTGCGGTTTAAGAACACGTCGTGAATCTGACGTAGACTTTTCTTAGGATCTTTCTTAATAACAAATTGAAGAAAAAACTTAGATATTGGTGAATGAGGCCCAATGATCCTAAGCATACCCCTGTTGTAACAGAGTGGCTTAAAGACAACAAAGTGAAAGTATTGGAGCGGCCAGCACAAATCCCTGACCTAAATCGCATAGAAAATTTGTGGACTGAAAAAGCATTTCAAAGCAAGGAGGCCCATGAACCTGACTGAGTTACACCAGTTCTGTTAGGAGGAATGGGCAAAAATTTTGGCAAAGTAATGTGAGAAACTTGTGCTACCCCAAGCGTTTGATTCAAATTAAGCAATTAAAAGGCAATGCCACCAAATACTAACAGAGTGTATGTTGACCCACTGAAAATCTGATATATTCATAAAAGCAGAAATAAATAGATACCCTAATTGACTTAACACAGAAATGTATCGTAACATGAAACGTGTGGAGTTGTGAAAAATTGAGTTTGAATGTCTTTAGCCTAGGTGTATGTAAACTTTTTGACCTCAACTATATACACTGAACAAAAATATAAACAACACTTTTATTTTTTCAGCCATTTTTAGCTGCGACCGGAGCTCTATAGCTCTGTCTGTCGGTGGGTCGGTCGTTCACAGCTATTGTGGATTTGCACTTGTTAATGCAAAGATGTGTTCTATGTGTACAAAGATCTAATTTCTCTCAAATTTTGCCTACAAATTTGTTTATATCACTGTTAGCTAGCATTCTCCTTTGTCAAGATAATCCATCTCCTGCACAGGTGTGGCATATCAAGATGCTGATTAAAAGCCATGATCACTACACAGGTGTTCCTTATGATAAGGCCACCCTAAAATGTTGAGTTTTTTGTTGTTCAACACCATGTGACAGATGCCTCAAGAGTTAAGAGATCACGCAGTTGGCATGCTGACTGCAGGAATGTCCTGTAGAGCTGTTGCCAGAGTAATGGGTGTTCATTTCTCCACCATAAGCCACCTCCAGCGTTGTTTCAGAGATTTTGGAAGTTCGTCCAACAGGCATCACAACCGCAGACCACGTGTTACCACGCCAGCCCAGGACCGCCACACGACTTCTTCACCTGTGGGATCGTCTGAGGCCAGCCACACAGACAGCTGATGAAACATTTGGTTTGCACAACCATAGAATATTTGCACAAACCATCAGATATTGCCTCAGGGGAGCTCATCTGCGTGCTCAACGTCCTCACCGGGGTCTTGATTTGTCTCTAGTTCGGTGTCACAATCGACATGAGTGGGCAGGAGCTCACCTTCAATGGCACTCACTTCTTCCATGTTCTCCCAGTTCTTCCATGGCCCGCATACTCACTACACATGTAGCCCATTGAGCATGTTTGGAATGCTCTGGACCGGCGCATATGACAGCGTGTTCCAATTCCCACGAACATCCAAAAACTTTGTACAGCTATTGAAGAGGAGTGTGACAATATTCCACAGGCTACAATCAACAATTTGATCAATTCATTGCAAAGGAGATGTGTCGCATTGCATGAGGCAAATGGTGGTCACACAAGATACTGATCGGTATTCTGTTCATTTCGTGATATCTTTTTTGGGGGGGAATCTGTGACTAACGAATGCATATCTGTATCCCTAATCACATTAAATCAATAGATAAGTGATTAATGAATCTATTTCAGTTGACCGATTTATGTTTATTACCTTTGAACTCAATAAAATCTTTGAAATTGATAAGAGTTGCACTTATATTTTTGTTCAGTGTGTGTGTATATACACACGCTCACCGGCCACTTTATTAGGTACACCTGTTCAACTGATTGTTAACGCAAATATCTAATCAGCCAATCACGTGGCAGCAACTCAATGCATTTAGGCATGTAGATATGGTCAAGACGATCTGCTGAAGTTCAAACCAAGCATCAGAATGGGGAAGAAAGGTGATTTAAGTGACTTTGAACGTGGCATGGTTGTTGGTGCCAGATGGGCTGGTTTGAGTATTTCAGAAACTGCTGATCTGCTGGGATGATCACGCACAACCATCTCTAGGGTTTACAGAGAATAGTCCGAAAAAGAGAAAATATCCAGTGAGCAGCAGTTCTCTGGGCGAAAATGCCTTGTTGATGGCAGAGGTCAGAGGAGAATGGCCAGACTGGTTTGAACTGATAGAAAGGCAACAAGTAGCTCAAATAACCACTTGTTACAACCGAGGTATGCAGAAGAGCATCTCTGAATGCACAACACATCGAACCTTAAAGCAGTTCTGAAGTCAAAAGGGGGTCCAGCAAGTGTACCTAATAAAGTGGCGGTATATATATATATATATATATATACATACATACATACAATGGCTTGGCTGAGTACTCAATTCTGATTGGTACAAGGGTGGGCATTAATTCTCAGTAAAGGAACACCTCAGTCATTTAACATTACATTACAGGCATTTGGCAGGCGCTCTTATCCAGAGCGACGTACAACAAAACAGTTCTAAAATCAATGCGCTACAAAATCCAGTTTTCTAAAGCAGTTACAACAGCAACATTATCCTTTCGATTTTGAATTGTTGCTGTGTCCCCTCCCCTATTCAATGTACAATTTCGCAATTGATGGCAACATTGAATCACGATTCTAGTAACTTCCTTCATTTATGGTTGCCAAACATCCTGCAAAATACTGAATCGTCCCTTATTTGGACAGTAGAATAGGCATTCCGTATTTTAACGCATGGCTACGGGACGAGTTTTCTTCTGTATCTTTGTTAACGATTGTCTTTATAGTAACCGCTGTTTTGAATATAAAGTAGTTAGCTATCTAGCTAGCCAGGATAAAAAGTTTTGACCTAAACCAAGCTGAATTTTAATCCCTTTGTAAGAGGGAAATTAAACTGGGACCCAGAAAAGGCTGACATTTGAACGAGCCAGCATGCTGGGACGCAGCGTGTACTTCAAAGGACCCGAGAGCCTTGTGGTAAAACAATAAGTCACTCGGACTTCCTCTGAATGGGCAGGCCATTTGGCTCTCTGGAATGTTACCACCTGGACACAACCAAGATAAGGGGAACTAGTCTCTTTGTCTGTGGTTGTGGGTGTGGGTGTTTTGGGGTCGTAAAGGGTGAAGCGACCGGCACCTGGTGGGGGCACTACACGGGACAGTACCACACTGCCCACATATGGACCCCTCTGACATTACACTTTGTATTTCTTTTCTGGATCTGGACTATAAACCATCTGTATATCTTATTTACAAATCCCGGAAAACCTTACAAACCATGCACATGTGTTCATTGTATTATTGTATTATGCCTTATGTAATAATAACATGGATTGCGTGTACAATGGTTAAACAGAAGGGTATTTTCATGACAACTGCACCAAAATATTACATCCACTTGGCATGTTTGGTATGTACATGTTCACAATGATTCAAGCCATTGAATGAAATATGTTTCATACCAAATAGAATTTGAAAAAACATAGTTTCAATAACTCAGGAAAAACCTAACACAATGGAATGTCCTCTCTGGTAATCATCTCCTTTTCCCCATTTCCTCACCACTTGTTTTAACAACCTCCTCCAAATGGTGGGGGCCGGAATTAGAGATTTATGATTCGGACAGGTTAATTTATGGCAATGCCGCCTAGACCAAACGCGGGATTTGGCTTAAAAGGAAGGGAGACAAAGCAATCGGGGAAGATCGTAATCGACTTCCCACCGTGCACATACTATGTGCGCTGCGTGTAGACAGACAAGGAAGAACGTAATCGACTTCCCTCAGTGCACATACTAGGCTATGTGTTCTGTGTGTAGCTAAACAGGCTGGGTAAGAACTCTTTTACTCTGTATTTCTGTTTTTAACCTGTATAATTGATTTTGGAAATTGAAGATAATAACCTACCTGCCTGTTCAATAAATTCTTATTTTTAACTTGCGTGGTCTTCATGACTCTAATCCATTTTATCTTCTTTTCAGCCGAAATTCTGTTTAAATACTCAGGGGGGCAATTCTGACGGGGACCTCCTGATCAGGGGTCTAGTACAGTAAACGTCTTTAGTGGGGTCTTCAAGTTAGATAGGTGACCACGATCTGCCTGTTAAGGGATTGGTGGTATTGGTTCTGGTGTTTTGGCTTAAGAGAACCCATGGGCGTAGTACGCCGGTTCTTGTCAAATTCGCCTGAAGGAGCCCAATAGATACGCACCGTCCTGGGCTCATAACTGTCGATGCACTATCCATGTAAGCCAGGCATGGAAGGCATGTATTATGGTGGTCAGCCTCCTACCCTCTGGATTCCTCGCCGAACTGAGATTTAACAATAATGCTAAAGCCCGGGAGCATATATTGAGGAATGATGGCACAAGATAGAGTCGAGTGTAATCACTCCCAAGTTCCACGTATAGTTAAAGCCAAATTTTAAATTATCATGTAAAATGGAGTCAGATTAACGCGAGAGTAAAACATAGCAACTGTTACGCTTTCTTGCTGTGGTCACGGATATATCTGTTATGTTGTTCCGCGCATTTGTGAATATTCTGATGCTCCCATTGGAATATTGACAGTCCGGCGACAGATCGGATATATCTCTGATGACAGCATAGCCCCGTTTACGAACGGAGAGTAACCTGGATGCTACTGATCCGTTTCAGGCCAGTTTAAGCGGGATATGAAGCAGCGCCTTCATATCTAACCCGTGGCAACGGAACCAGTGCATTCTTAATTATAATTGTGCCCTGTTCTTACGAACAGAGGAAAATAACTAACATCTCCGGTTTTGAATCACACCAGCCAAGGGAGAACACGCGATACCTTCCCCTCCAGCTACAAACCCTCATTGGTCTAGCTGTGAGGTGTTTACACCTTCGCGCAAGCTCCCTAGTGGTCGGCACGCCGCCGTGCCGAGATAACTGAACTCAGACATTCAGTGCTACATTCAGTTAAAAACAGAAACGCGTTGTTTTAGTTTCATAAGTAGGTGATACATGACCACTATGCCGAATACGGAGTTTCGCAGCGCCACCATTGTTGCGCTGGTTGTTCATTTAACACGCCCCCTTCCCTGCAGTCTCATCTACAACTAAACCCCCCACCCATTACATAATGGACAATATTGTTTATCTTGGCATTCATAAAAATATTCTTTCACCACTAAAAAATTGTATTCCGTCATAGCAACAAGATAAACCTGACAATAGCCCTAAGATATGTCAATACAGCAGTGAAAATGCTGCTCACTGAATAACGAAATAAACGAGAAAAAGTTTTTAAAAATGATACCATGTCATTCTACAGTCAATATCTGGGACTAAATATTGAATAAATATACAAGCTTACCATTGGTTTTACACGTAGAGATGTCCCTTTTGAGACTAAGTGGTCATATACTGTCTTGGACAATCCGTTTGTGAAATATACGCGCATTTGTGATGCCTGGGTACCTTCCAAAATAGCTGTGCGTAATACCACATGTGTTGTTTATGGCGTTGTCGCCCTTTTTAGTACAGTCTGGCTTGATTGACAATTCATTTATTCAGTAGGTGAGAGTATAAGCTTTCTAACAATGTACATCTCTAATTTTCCTTTTGGAATAGCGTTTTATAGGTTACGGTAACCAAAAGGTTTCTTATCATCACACTCAATTACGCATTCACTCTGTGGTAGCAGTAAAACAAAGACGCTGCTAACAAAACGCTGTCAACAATTTTTCGTAAATTCTTGGAAAATAATGTTATTATTGAGGACTTCTGAGCATAGCTAAGCCATACGTTTGCTGATAAACCTAGCTGACATCATTTTCTGGAGCAAAACAGAAGTGAACAAAACAGTATCATTTATTTACTGTCTCTGTCTCCATCTACTGAACATAGATAAGATTTCATTCATTGCTATGTAAGTATTACTGCTCAAAATACTTTGGTTATATACGTTATTTTTGAAATTGAGTGCCTTTAAGTAGGTTTGTGGTATTATATAATGTGGATATTTCACACTGTAATGTAAGCGTTAGTTAGGACTGTAATAGTTTTTGTGAAGCATGCAACAGTGATGACGTAAGAGTTGGAACATTGCCAAAGCGTGGTAGATGGTTGAAAATTGTTTTCATGTCGCCCTATCTCAATACAAGACAACATAGTAAGAGTAGATGTATAGAAATACATACAAGAGTTAATTATTACACATTTAGGTACTGTACTGCATTGTGTGACAACATTTTTGCATTATTTTTTAACCTGATAGCAATGTTCCATCTTAAACCTTCAAAGAATCTCGGAGTGATGATGGACAACAGGCTGTCCCTCTCCAACAACATTGCAGCAGTAACCCGGGCATGCAGATTTTTCCTATACAACATCCGCAGAATCCGCCCCTTTCTCACCACCTACTCAACCCAGCTCCTGGTCCAAGCAATGGTTCTATCCCGCCTGGACTACTGCAACTCTCTTCTGGCTGGACTACCGGCATCTGCCACCAGACCCCTGCAGCTCATTCAGAATGCTGCGGCTCGTCTGGTCTTCAACCTCCCCAGACACTCCCACGTAACTCCCCTGCTCACTACCCTCCACTGGCTGCCTGTTATAGCTCGCATCAAATTTAAAACATTGGTCCTAGCATACCAGGCAGTCAAGGGATCAGCCCCAGCATACCTTCACAAGATATTCAAACCCTACATGCCAGCCAGATCCCTCCGTTCTGCTACCTCAGGACGCCTAGCACCTCCCCCTCTTCGCACCTGCACTTCCAGAACACGTCTCCTGTCTGTTCTGGCCCCACGATGGTGGAATGACCTCCCTGTGGAGGTCAGAACAGCTGAGACTGTGACCCATTTCAAACGACGACTGAAGACCCACCTCTTCAGGCTGCACCTCTCCCCATCCCTCCCTTCCCCCCTGTAAATGACTAAAACTTAGGGTTGTAACTAGGCAGCTGTTTCATAGGTGACTTAGTTGATGCGCCTGTCTTAACGACTACTATTTTTCCATAGATTGCGTTGTTGCCGTTCTCGTTGTTAGTGTTAATCAGTTTAACCATCAGGGTCCAAGTTGAACTATGCGGTTGTTCCCTGTACTTGGACCGGTACTTCTCTCTAGGGGTTTCGTCATACTTGTTCCTGGTTATGGTTATACACTTTGTTGTACGTCGCTCTGGATAAGAGCGTCTGCCAAATGCCTGTAATGTAATGTAATGTAATAAGGGGCTCATTTATATGCTTTATAATGGACAAAAATCCTTTTATTCATTTTTGAAGAGATTTTGGATATGTTTCTGGACCCCTAGATATTTTAGACCACTGTACTGACAGAAAGCTTGTAATTCCCACTTGAAAGTGATGCAACAGTAAGTTTCTTGAGACAAACCAGTTGATTTGCAGTGAAATACGTGAATATTTTGTGATTTACAGCAATGCATAATTTAGACATTTTGGATAGATTTGGAGACGCTGGGTACACTGCTTAGTATTTGCTTCATAAATCTATAGTCGTTCTACATATCCACCCTTAGATTTTATGAACTTGTGGTCAAGAAGTTTTTGATCCAGCACATGTATAGTTTAACCTGCTGTATATATGCAATCTCTCAGTATTTCATTGCAAACTAAAAAAGTTCTAATTCATTTTTTATTTTTTGTCTAAACAATTGCATTTGTGGCACTTTGTTTCGTCCAAAATTATGAATATAAACTAATCTGTGTTAGTACAAATTGTACAAATGTCTTGCTTCATTTAAGGCATTTCTCAAGTCTCTGTGGTTTTCACATCTGGAGTTATAAGGCTTTAAATAGGGTACCCCCTAAATGGGCAAGCATTGGCAAGATTTGGCATGTGTGCTAAGGGGTTAATATTGGCTAGGTGACAAGTGGCTGCGAACCTATCATAAAGCTAGCTGGCATTCAAACCCCGTTTCAGAGGGTCTTGGAAAAGCACATGAAAGCACCATTTTAAAAATCAAGACAGAGCTAGGGAGATTAATTTGATTGAGTTATGGTTTCATGCAGTTTTATTAAATAATTTAATGACAAAAATGACCAAAATTGCTGCTAATTGTATGGTATAAAATGAGAAGGAACTATTTTTTCTTGATGGAATCATTGTTTTCATAGAATTAACAACCAGAGGTTTTTGCTTAACAATGGTGTTTTTGAATAACAACGGTCCCAGTAGAACTACCAACCACAGTTTTGCTTGACAATGGTAAAATAATATGCCCAAACGACCACGGAAGAATATTTCACTTTCAGCTGATTAAGTCGATAAAAATCAATAAATATAAAAGTAACCATATATAGTCATTGTTGGTAACCCATTGTTTAAGTGGAATAAACCCCTCCGGGCTGTCCCATTATTGCAAAATAATGTGCTTCAGTGATGGTTAAGCTGCATCACCACCCCCGTCGTACATTATTTTCCAATAACGGGACAGCCCGTCGTGGTTTATTCCTTACATAGGCTATATGGATTATTCAACATAGAAATTGTTCCATATTCTACAAATGTAGCATTCTTTAATGTAATGTCTTATTTTTTTTTTATAAATTACGCTAAATCCTTCAGACTGCCCTCTTTTAGCTTTAACACAGTATGATTATCATGATATAAATCTGAAAATAAACCATAGTGATTATAATGGGCACTCAGAGGGACAGCCCTCTACTTTCACAATCTCAGTAGTTGACAATATATCTCACCTTGTTTCTAAATACATTCAAGGAATAACCAGTCAAACCTCAACCAGTATAGGCTAGTACTGTTTAGCTGGAGTTAAAAACTTATTACAGTGTCTACGGTGGGTCCTATATTAAATTCTCTCATCAGGAAAATCAAGCTTTTTAACAAGTTTAAAGGAAAAAGATTCTGCATTTTATAGCAGCCTGCGGGATTCAAAATTAAATTATGAACACTCAAGGAGTGTTCATAATACTCCTGATAAAGCAACTGGGGTTATGAGAGTATTCCTCCAGTACCCCATCCATGTAAGAGAGGCAAAGGATCGTCATCACAGTGGGAGACAATTGGTGACTTTTTTTCTCAGGCGTTTTTTTTAATGTATCCATTCTGTGGGTTTTTGTTCCATCACTAGACTGCCAGTCTATGAGTACTCACCTGGGTAACCCATTTTGCTCCCTTATCGCCCCCTCTTCATGCTGGCTTTTAGAAGCACCTCCTGTCAACCCTAGTTCTCTTTTTCTCACCCCCTCTACCAGGGCCTTGACACCTCTGACCTAGACAGCCAATTAGTGTCCTCCAGCATCTTGCTGCACCACTTGGGTCCCAGGCTGACCGGTTAAAGGCTGCAGTTTGAAGCAGTTTAACTAAAACCGTGTTTGGAGATGGGGGTGGGGAGGTCAGTCAGTGATGTACTTACTTCATTCTGGAAGATATATACTGTACACTTTGGGTTATATACTGCACGGCTGGCTAAGACATTTTATTCTGATTATTTTCCATTTAAACCTATTTATTAAATTACTGAGGTGCTGAATATCAATTTAGGGATCATTGTTAAACTGTGAAAATATGGTTATTCACCTTAGAAGTAGTGTGCTGTTCTTTCAGATATACTCAAAGTGCATATACAGTAGTCACTTGCATGTTGTTACTGGATGATGTTATAACTACTCTGTAGATTATATTCAAAAAGCAAGCCAAAACAGAATCATGATTTTTTCATTGTTAATTGAATTTGACAAGTTCAGTATTTGATTGTGCCATAGCCTGGGTGGTTTCGGATTTGCATGGGTTGTCCATATGTACGTCTATATGTACCACAGACTTTAAGCCTTTCAAAACATGGGTTGCATTCAGTTTGTCCCAGATAAATTGTACTTAATTTTGCAAGTACATGGTCATGCTATATACTACTAATCTGATAGATTCTGTAAAAATTCCAACATGTCCAAGGAGCAGGGGGATAACATCATAGGGGCTTTTCCACCATTATGGTTGTGAACAGCTGTATTCAAGACACAACAGTCTTTTGTTGATGATCTGACAGAAATGGATAAGCATTTTTGGGTCAATGAACACAACTTTAAAAGTCTGTAAACTGTGGTGTTTGCAACTAATGTGTTCATTAAATTTTTTAGGGATGGGTTTACAGTACACAAAAACCAAATCTAGGAGCACACTGCATGTGCACAACTTCAGTTGTAAAGGAAACAATACTGTGTGCAACAATATGTAAAATTCTGTGCAAAGAATTCTTGTTTAAAAATCATCATAAACTGATATTTTTTGGGTTTAAGAAATATGGTGATTTTTAAAAAAAATATTATGTGGGTTTTTGTTACTGATGATATGTTTGCATTAGTAACTGATGATGAGTTAGCACCAGTGATAGGGCAAATAGATGGATATTTTATACACTATTTATTACAAAATTTGCATAAATATTGCATTGCAATGAAATCTATTGGCTTATATTGGTGCTTCATGTGCTCATGAGATGACATTGGAATGGCAGGTATGCCATCCTGCCAAGTTACGCCTTGGTGGGGCAGCATGCTCCATACCTATACAGCACAAATAGTTTGCCACTTTTCAGGGTTTCCTACAGAAATAACCACAATGACCACAGACACTCAGCCCTTCAGAACATTAATTTCTGTAACTTCTGACTCCATTTCAACAGACAGAATTCACAAACAACTTCACACGTCTGCACAATAAAGCCCCAAACTTAGAGGATTTTGCATTTTCTCCTTATATTTTTTTGCCCAAAACAATATGTCTCCCCATTCGACATTTACCTACACCTGCCAATCATTTACCTACACCTACGAATCAAAATGTCACATACACATGCAAAATGGACATATCTTTCTCCCCAAGAAAATTTCCATTCAAGACAGCTAGTAAGTTTGTGGCTCAGTCGGAATGTTGCGGTCTATGGACCACTGCATCGAATCCCACCTGAAACTCGGGCTAATTTTTCATTTATACATTATTTTTTTGCTCACTAATAATTGTATTTTACTTTTCAAGTATTGTTTTTGCACCAATTCTAGCTGGTCTTTCAACAAATGCATACACTGTATTATGACATACCATCTCTATGTTCAGTTAACCGACTACATTTCCTTACAATGTGAAAGTTTTCTAGCCGGCTACAATATAGCCAGGCCATATGCTCACTGGCCTGTCTTCTTTAAAACCACGAGCACATTTCACCAAGAAAATTTGAAAAACAGCCACTTTTACGGTGGTTCACTAGTAATGTCGTGGCCTGGGAAGCGCAAGGTCAGGCGATAGAATCCCGCCTTGCCCGCAGGCAAATCTTTCATTTCTTACACTAACATTTTCTTACACTTACATTTGCTAACTAATAATTGTCTATTGCTTTTAATCTATTGCTTTTGCACTTATCAGGATATCAGAATCTTCAGTGCATATGTTTACCAAAAGGCATGCATATTTCATGATGGCACATTTATTGATTTTCTTAAAAAGTTACACCAGCTCACCACTGTGGCATTTCTACTAACTATATTTCTTTACTTGGCTACTGTAGAAAACGTTCTTATCAGCAAACGCCACATTTCTACATTCATGTTACCTCACTCTGTTCTCTATCTACACATATACAAACAATTAGTACGTATGTCCGTGCTGCAACACCCCATTAAAAACATTCCATTTAAAAACATGACTCATTCATAATTATAACTACTAGTAGTTTACGTGCAAAACGTACATTTGTACAACAGTTTTCCAAAGCAATTTCTCATGTTCCTTCAACAACTATATACTGTGGGCTTCAGAATTATTGGCACCCTTAATAAAAATGAAGAAAAAAGGTTGCATATAATAAATGACACAAATAATAATAATCTATATGTTATGTTCAAACATATGGGAAAACTATATACTTTTATTTCAATACATTTACTCTCATGCTTCAACGTTTTTTATTAGGTAATCTATTTTTTTCTGAAAACCATAGGTGCCATAATTATTGGCACCTATAACAATTATTGTAAGTAAAATCATTTCAGTCTAAAGGAACTATATTGTGTCATTCCATCACTTCCAGTTTCACTAGAGAATAAAAATGAGATAACAAGCAAAACAAAATCCCTTTGTCATCCATCAGCATGGGAAAAGCCAAATAACTGTCAATTCAGAAGAGACCGATGGTAATTTACCATCACAAGTCTGGTAATGGGTACAAAAAAAGACATAAACGGTTAAACATACCACTTAGCACTGTAAGGGCAATAATAAAAAGGTGTAAAACATATGGAATGGTTGCAAAGTTTCCAGGAAGTGCATGTTGTCCCCACGGACAGTGAGGAAGATGGTGAGGGAGGCCATTAATAACCCAAGGATCACTGTTTAAGAATTGCAGAGATTGGTTTGTTTCTTGCAGTCAACAAGTCTAAAAAAACATTAAATGTCACCTCCATACCAACTAACTCTTTGGAAGGGTGGCATGAAGACAGCCCTTACTGAGCACAATAAACAAAACCAAGAATCTGGAGCTTGCCAAACCTCATTGGAATTATGACGGGAAGAGAATGCTATTGTCAGAGGAGACCAAAATTTAACGTTTTGGCCATACATACCATCAACATGTTTGGCGACAAAAGAGGAATGCATACAGGAAAAGCACCTCATACCAACTGTAAAATATGGAGGTGGGTCATTGATACTTTAGAGATGTTTTGCTGGCAGTGGTCCTGGGGCACTATTTTAGATCAATGGCACAATGAATTCAACAAAGTACCAGGAAATTCTGGCAGAAAATTTGGTTGTCTCTGCTAAGAAGATAGGACTTGGTCATAGGTAGATTGTCCAGCAGGACAATGACTCCAAGCATACATAAAAATCTAAACAGAAATTCTTAAGTGAAATCAACATCCATGTTTTCCAATGGCCATCTCAGTCTCCAGACTTAAATTCCATCAAAAACCTGTGGTCTGAACTGAAGGGGGGGCGGGTCCATAAAAATCCCTCCAAATGTGTTCTCTAACCTTATCAAAAATTATAGGAAAAGACTCATGGCTGTCATCTTTGCCAGGGGTGTTTTCGCAAAGTATTACACCAGGGGTGCCAATAATTGTGGAACCTGTTTTTTGGGGAAATATATTTTTTTATTTAAAAAAAGTAAGACTTTGGTTGATTCCAATGAATCATTAATCAAACACACTAGTTTACTGTTACCACTTTGCACGCACTTCTTTAAACATATTGTGTAGTCATTAAAAAAATATACATTGCTGTAAAACAGCTGAAATTATTCAGTAAGATCATTCCCACTATAAATGATTGTCATTTCACACATCGATATCACACATATGCTTCAAATGACCACAGGGCCAAGTTACTTGAAAGAATGTTTAATTTGTGTTAGCTAAGGTAGCCAATATTGTTTCTTGTAACTTTTTTTGTAATTTTGAAATCAGTACTTTGAATGGCAGGCCTAGATTTTGCAAGTGTTAATGACCTGTAGTGCTTTGTCTGTGTAAGCATTTTTGTACGCTGAAAACGTGTTTTTCTTCAGATCAAACCTAATTGTTTTACCAGAGCTAATGTCCTCTGTAAATACATGTAAATCCCTACTAGGCAATGTTTTTTATAAGAAGATTAGTGTTTTACTTACTAGGCTCTTTAGAACCATTGATGAAAGCACTGTCAGTAACTTATAATTAAAGAAATTAAATGACATATCCCAGATATACCTCTTTGTCAAAGCGTTTTTCTAAGCACAGCTCTAATGCTTCCATAAAGTCCCTACAGTATATTTTGCAACAAAAACGTGCAACACAATTAACGTGAGTTCAAATCTGATAAAGCTAAAATTAAATAGTTATGGGTTATTCTATAGTATTGTACTAGCCTATTCTTAATTATTATTAAGTCTGTGCACCAAAATAAACATGATACGGGTAAATAAGGGAAATCTAAATATGTAACTGTATGTTTTCATGCTTAGCATTACAGTACTACACAATTGTACAATACTATAGAATTACCCATAATAGGTAAATGAATATTCTAAATAAACATTGCCTTGCTTTATATCCAAAGTTTTGTATTCATAACTTCAAGTCCCTGACTCACTCACTGATGTAAATGTTGTGAGTACTAAAATCATTTGCACCTCTTTTGGCATTAGAGTCAATAGCATAAGAAAGATAATTAGATAAATTATTTTTGGTCAAAAGACACATTCGTCCACTCATTTAATTCTTATACTTAATAGTGGTGACTTTTGACTGGATATTCTTATTATAATAGTATTCATCAGGTTCCTGATTAACACTGCTAGGACCCAACGCAAGCACTGCAGTGATGACATGCTGATTAGAGAAATGATTTGTAATAATTTGCAATCTGAAACGTGCAAGTCAGGTTTATTATTATAGTTTTGAATTTTTCATTAGTTTTTAGTGGAGGGGGGGGGGGGTGTACCTCCATTTGTTAGGGGCAAAGTTTCAGAGGTTAAGAGCAGGTATTGTGTACATGTTTAACCAGGTATTGTGTCAAATAAACAATAAAACAAATTTTGCAAACCATCTCAGACTACCTTGAACCACAGTAATTCTGAGTCATACACTCCCAAACAGGACAAGCGTACTCAGCAGTGGAGTCTGGAAAAAAGGTCAACACACGCTGTCATTTCCTCATTCACCAATGTGTGAACATGATGTGCCCACTGTTAAAGCTGACTAATTTGTTGGTGTAGGATATGCACATCATGACACCATCTTGTGAAGTAGTGTTCAACATAAACAGGGGGAAAATTATCCACCTGAAATTCTCCCAAAATTGAAAAATGCTTCTATTTTTATTCAGGTTTACGATAAGGTTTTTTCACACAGAGTTTTCATCTCAGTTTTAGTTCACGATAGTAACCTTGGTGCAAGTCATTGTTCATCAATCAACAGAATAAAAAAGCTGTTAAGTAATGGTAAATTGAATTATTTGTATTTTTTTTTTAATGACACAAGTACATCAATGCAATGAACATGCATCCACAGCCAGTAGTTTAAATTAATAATGGGGTGAAGTCTAAATGAAATACTGATTGTTTCACATGGTATAGTATTTAAAATACTGTAGGTGCACGGGAAATAACCAAACTGTGAGACTGCTTACCAAGTAAAGGCAACTGCAACGCAGCCACGTGCTTTATTTATATCCCTCATTTAACCCCAAAAGAACATGTCATAGCAGTCGTAGCCTCATGACGTATCCGTGTCAACATTACGAGGTGAATTATGTCAGTATGTCCCAGAGGTAGCTACCACATCCGTCCCCCCAGAATTAACCAGAACTGGCAACGCCAGACGAAGGGGCGCCCGAACCGCCCGACCGAAATGAGTCCGCGAGGCCAGAGCGGGGGCTGGAGTGGACACAGGGGGACCACCAGAAGGTAGGGGGTGCTGCGGTGGTGCAACAGATGGAGGGCGACCCCGCCGTGGGGGCCGAGCCAACTTCACGGGCTGGTCCAGATCCAGATGGGCCGGTTTGGGGCGGTCCAGGGAAATATAGTCCGGCTTACACCTACAGTATTTAAAATACTGTAGGTGCATGGGAAATAACCAAACTGTGAGACTGCTTACCAAATAAAGGCAACTGCAACGCAGCAACGTGCTTTATTTATATCCCTCATTTAACACCCAAAGAACATGTCATAGAAGTCGCAGCCTCATGACGTATCCGTGTCAACATTACGAGGTGAATTATGTCAGTATGTCCCAGAGGTAGCTGCCACAATACCACTTTAAAGTAATAATCTCGAAGATTTTAATTAAAATAAATGTCTTTTAAGTCACTATCTATCGCTGCATTGGGTAACACAATGGTGATTGAGCCTATTTTTATATTAATTTATACTATTATTATTATCATAATTCATGATTAAAAAACTTGGTGTCTGTGGCGACATTCCCGGGAAAAAATCACAAGTGGCACACAGTTAGTGACGTGTTTTTCATCACCCATCAGTGGTTGGTCTGCCAGAGAGGGTAGGCGGAACTAACGCAACAGGCTCGCTCTTCAACTCACTTGTGTGTGTACTGTTTTTTCCGGTGTCTGCATGCGTTACAATAACAGAGAAAGGGGGGGGGTTGGGGGAGTTATGGAACCCTAAAAAGTTTTTGTGTAACATGAGAGATCATATTATTTGTTGATGAAGATTTTGTATTACATTTAATGACAATGTAACTTTACTAAATTACATAGCTATTTGCACAGCTAACGCTAGCTACCGGACCATGTCAAGAAAGACAACATTAGTTTAGACAACGTTGCGCACAGTATCCATCTCTCATATCAGGTAACGTTGCGTTAGCTGGCTAGCTAATGCAATTAACACAATCTAATGTCGGCTAACAAAAAACGCTAGCTAACGCTACCGACCGGTACCGACCTCGCAAACTGTCTCTCGAATGCAATGCTACCTTGTTGCAACGTTGCAGTGTAGCTAACTTAAGGCCAGTTCAGATCAATGATTCACAACGAGACTGGGTGCAACTTGCAAAATTCCAAGACGTCTGACTGTAAACGTTCTAAAACGGCACTTGTCGATTTGACAAGGTGGGTCTTTTGAAACCCTAGGCAACGGCTTCAGACGCTCTGCAACTAACCAGTTCACACAGCTGCAATTTTCTCTGCAACATTCTAAACCGTTTCATCGCGTTGCGAATCATTGATCTGAACTGGCCTTAACGTTACCGTTATTTACATTGCCGTCAAGTTCATCAATATATTGATCGGAATAAAGCCAGGATATAGGTGGAGCAGAGCCGGGTCTGATTTCTGTGTAAAGATGTCAAGCTGGAGAAAACTAAATAAAAGAATACGGCAGTATGGATTAGCGTTGTTATTATTTTATTACGCTTCCTCATATGCTCCTTCAGCCTTGATGCCCTTTTTTGATGAAATCTCCTTTGTTTTTGTTTTATTCTTCTTATTCTGATTGCTAATTTAACACCCAGCTCAGCTTTATTCTCGAACAGTTTAGCTAGCAAAACCAGAAACAACAAGGCAGTTGTTTCAGAAATATCACACAACAATCATTCACGAAAAAGACTGTTCATTGTGCACGAGATACATAATTGCACGAGCCACAGCAAATTCTTCTCTGCAGTGTAAAGATGTTCATTCTGAGCAAAAGGTGGATAAAGAATGTTTGCGGAAATTTATAATCACTAATTCTACCCCAGGTCTGCTGCAGCATTTTAACCCGGCTCGGCAGTGTAAAGACAGCTTAAGTTAGCCTAATGTTAGACAATGAATGAGTATGTACATAACGTTATTGTATGACAACCATTTTTTATTCAGTAAATAATAAGTGTAATAGTTGGCGTGGCCCAGGTGCCAACTGACTGACGTCACACAGGCGACACTGGTTGGATCCAGTTGGGTCTATGGGAAGTGAGGTCCAAAAACACACCTGCAATTACCGCTTCTCACGATTGGTACCGCCAAAGAGAACGAAATGGAAATCTTAGAGATTGTAACTTTAAGTATTTAAATAATCTGATACAAATGTTTTAGATAACAAAAACATGTTTCAGTCAATGTAGGTTGTAATGTAGGTTTCAGTATAGTAGAATATGTAATTAAGACGTATGTCCGCTACAGGGGACAAAAATGAATTGCCAAGTCTTTCAAGGTTGCAGTCCCTACATTGTCAAGATGCAGGAAGATGCAAGATAATGTTAAGTTATCCTACAATAATTTTACATTTAATGATTCATTTCTTGTACTTTAAATGGTAGCAGAAGTTACTGATCAATCAATCAAAGTATGATTTGTGGAAACTTTATTAAAAACATATTCCGTGCTAATATTAGAAATTGAGCATTAGCATAACATAACATAATATAATGACGAGAACAGGCCATTCAGCCCAACAACGTGTGCCATTTTCCTAACTAAATTAGTGCTCTGATTACCTACAGACGAGATAGTATCTAACACTGTATCACGCCTAGTCTTGAAAATCTCCCAGAGCTTCTGCCTCTACTACATGACTTGGCAGGCTATTCCCATTTTACTAACAAGTCTCTCATGTGGTACCTTATCAAATGCTTTTTGAAAATCTAAGTAGATAATATCATACGCCTTGCTATAATCAAAACACTTGGTAGCTTCTCCAAAGAATACCAGAAGGTTTGTCAGACATCACCTTTCCTTATGAAAACCATGCTGGCTATCCCTTAGAATGTTGCTATTTTCAATAAATACTTCCAACTTGTCTCTAATGATAGGTTCCAGTATTTTACATATTATGCAAGTTAAACTTACAGGCCTATAGTTTCCTGGATCAGTACGGTCCCCTTTCTTATATATTGGTATTATATTACCACGCTTCCAGCCCTCAGGTATTTCTCCAGTTTCTGACTGCCTAAAAATACCTGCCAGTGGTTTAAAAAGTATCTCAGCTAACTCATTGAGTACTCTTGGGTATATGCCATCAGGACCTGCTGCCTTGTTTGTCTTAAGTTTAAGTAATTTATGTAGTAGTTCTTTATCCTCTTTTTCAATATCTGATAAGGCTTTCTGAGTACTAGATATGCCTTCCAGTCTATTAGTAACCTCTTCTCTAGTAAAACTCTCAACAAAATAACTATTTAAGCATTATTAGCTGACCAGGCAAGGTGGCAAACCGGTTAAATACAGTATTATAGTAAGCTGCTATTAGTAACCTTACATTAGCTAATTTGAGTTACCTGTACCAGTTTGTAGGCCTCTGTTGTTTACCTTATTACCCTTGCAAAGGAAGGGTTACAAAGTATTGAACACAGATGTGGCAATAATTCAGACACATTTTCTTTTTGGGAAAAAAATGACAATGTATGATTATCATTATAATAAAACTGTTGTTAAAAACAATTTTTTTATCACTGAATACCTGTATTTGTGTAAATTAATTAAAAATGTTTCAAGCAAACAATATATCTCAGTACCTGTGTTGTTTACTTTTGTATTATTTTTTTAAATATATAAAGCCTTTATTTGGTCATATTCATCAAGTGTGCCAATAAATCTGGACCTGATTGTGTATTACATATACGCATGCTTATTAGCCAGTCAGTGTCTGGTTCGTCCAAATAGTTTTTGTTTTACATAACTAGGCTTAGTGTAATACCACTGAAGTCATCTAACTTCTAATCAGATGCATTCATTCCAAAAAAAATTTACTCTATAAATGTTTTGAATCCTAAAACTGTGGATCAAAAACTGGAGAGTTAATAAAATTTACTCCTGGCTTATAATCATAGTTATGAACACAACTGTGATATGAGAAGAGGTGTTAATGCTACTAGACCTGCTGAACTGCATGACATTCAAGATATGAAAATGCAGTGGACAGCTGTTAAGGTTCAGGCCTATGCCTCATAGACAGGTATTAAGCCAACCAGCATGTGTAATTGTGGGCCTAAATCATTTGTAAATATCCATTTCTTTACTGCAACCAGTTTTGTTAAATCAGGGAATGTCCCCCTTTGTGTGAAAGTTTTCCATTTTTTTTGTTAATCAAGTTTTTGTTTGTTTGTTAAAATGGTGTCTCCCCTTATTGTTGTAGCCACACTTTACCTTTATGTTTGATTTGCATACGCTTGGATAAATTAAATAAAACACCTAAAAGCTTCCCTGGAATACATCTTCAGCTCTTATGTTCCTCCTCAAATTCCCCCAAACTGTATTTTGTGAAGACGAGCTCCTGCACATGAGCTGGCAGCGGCATCAGATGTATCCAGCATTACAGCATCGATTTATGCACTAGTAGTGACCTAATTTGATAAATATTATGAAATCATATATTGGAAAACTATTTTCTTGAAATAAAGGACACAACTCAATCAATCTGAGTTGCAAAACCTGCTATGTACCTCTTTTTAGATGAGCCTGAAATAAAAAACTGAAAAAAATTCTATGTTTGTATTCATAAATTATAACTGTTTTGTTAGGTTATGGCAAAATCTATCGAGGCAAATGACAGAAATACTGAGAAATGTGCTAAAACGTGCATGACAAAACAATGTATTGGAAAGTAGTTAAAGAAATACAAAGTGCAAAATTTTTTGCATAATATCTTCGGTCATAACAAATTCCTCACATTTCCCCTCGGGAAATTTTTTTCTCATTCAAAGTCTGAGTTTCAGAGAAAATATGAAAATATATTGGTGGCAAAGTTCAGCAAAGTTCTAAGCCTATCATTTCTATCAATGCCCACCCTAAAGACGCTTGCAGTGAATGAATTTTGTGTGGTTATGTGTATATGTTTCGACAGTGAATGATTAGGAAACTCGTATCTAGTTATGGTTATTCAGCTGCTGAACAGTGTGCTGGAGGAGATGGCGACACATTCGCACCTGAGTAAAAGCACCTGTTGTGTTTTTTTTGTTTTTTTTTTGGGGGGGGGGGTGGGTTGTGTTGTGAATAAAATGGCTCAAACTGCCTGTATTTCTTGACCCACTTGTTTTTCTGTTTTTTTTTTTATTTCAAAAACACAGTTAGTTTAAACCCAAATATTTAGGAAAGGTGTGGAAGGAGGATGATATAGCATTTATGATGTTTGAGTAATTTTAATTATGAAGTCCCCAAAGCATGATGGTGTCGCTCCGGCCTATTCAGTGTTAAGGGATACTCTCCCTCGTTGTCTCTCTGCAGGTGTGTGTTCGTTTAATTGAGAAACTTGGTGCTGACTTCTGAGCGAATTCGGGAGGAGAAATCGTTTGGAGAGAACGCATTATCCGAGTGTAGCAGAATGTTATTTGCATTCGGCACCATCCCTACTGAACACAACATCTACTCTAAGTATGAGTATGAATTAGGATCTTTGATAGATTTGAACATTAAGTAATCACCCAGTGGTAAGTACATGTTGTTTGATGTACAGTAGACATATACAGGGCTATAGCAGTTATCAAAGCTCCGTGCTAATACACCTTCATGGAGTGCAGGGTGAGGTTAGCATGAGGGGTGATCAATTTAATTTCCTGTCTTTTGAGGCTTTTGGCAAATGTGTTTAATATACTAATGATTATGCTGATAAAGCAATAGAAATGTTTTTATATTATACTGGAGTTTCTTTTTGTTTTTAAATTGGACAATTATAATTATGTGTTTATATATCATTTTAATTATTTGTAATATTCAAAATTATGTATTTAGAATGATCAGGACAAAATCGAAGTCTTGGTTATTCGCACTGAATCTCAGAGAGACAAACTCAATGTGAAACTGCAAGCACTGGTATTAAACCCCTGTCAACAAGTAAAAAACCTAGGGGTTATCTTTGATTCAAATCTTAGTTTTGTACCTCACATTAGAAACACAACTAAGAGTGCATTCTACCATCTTAAGAACATTGCCAGAGTGCGACCATTTCTCTCTCAAGCCAATACAGAGACATTAATGCACGCCTTTATTACCTGCAGGATTGACTATTGTAATGCTCTACTTTCTGGTCTCCCTAAAAAGAATATAGCTCAATTACAAGTACTACAAAACTCAGCTGCACGTGTGTTGACTAGGACCAGAAAGAGAGCACACATTACACCAATTTTAAAGTCTCTGCACTGGCTACCTGTTTGCTTCAGAATTGATTTTAACATCCTTTTATTGATTTATAAAGCTCTTAATGGTCTTGGTCCTATCTATTTATCAGATTTGCGTTTAGCTTACAAACCCTCTAAAACTCTCAGGTCTTCTGGTAGTGGCCTTAATCATCCCTAAAGTCAGAACAAAAACCCACGGTGAGGCATCCTTTTATTACTATGTTGGTTGTTGTATTGTGTGAGCACTGAGTGTTACATTTTACTTGTATGTCAAGTGCTATACAAATAAAGTCTGATTGATTGATGAAAATCAAATTCAAGTGTTAAATTCAAGTGTAAAACACACCTATATGAAAAACTTTCACATTAAATTTTCCTTTTCACATCCATTCATCCATCCATCCATTATCTATACCCACTTATCCTGAGCAGGGGCACAGGGGGTGCTGAAGCCTATCCCAGTGTTCATTGGGCGAGAGGCAGGAATACACCCTGGTCAGGCTGCCAATCTATGTCAGGCATGAGGCATGTGCATCTTCACATTTTCAAGTTTAAAATGTGAACTACAAATGTCACGTGCAAATAAAACATATGACTTGAAATAGCAGAGGTTACCTTTTTCACCTCTCATCCTGTAAGTGGAATTATTTTCATAGTTCACATATGTACTCTTCACATATTGGGTGTTCACATGTGTTTTTTGAACACATGGTTTTTGTAAGGGGAGTCTCAGCAATAGCAATAGCCTACTCATTTTGACTTTGGAGAAGAGGGACTGTTTCACTAATGCAAACAGAGCCCAAATGGGGACTGGACTGAGCAGGGATTGCACTGACCTGGAACAGTTCTGGCATGGCCACAGGAGAGCAGAGATATCATCTGCTGTCAGGGGCCACGGAGGAGGCTGGCTGAGGTTACCGAAGCCCGACGGAGCCAGAGTGACTGTTTAATGTGTCTCTCATCCCTAATCAGCTGATCAGCACTGTTGAGCAGGAGAGTGTTGGAGCACTGGGAGAGGACATGCAGTTCAGCCAATCATAGGCAGGGGCAAGTTACTCACAGAACAGTGGGTAGCATTGCTTTGGAATACAGCTTCTTTAATTTCGGTGAGGCAAGACAGCCTGTATAGTTTGTAGTACAGTAACTTGCCATCATTTTGATATCAATACTTTTAATGGCAGGTCTAGATTTAGCCAGTTTGAATGAATGAGTTATAGACAGTGCTTTGTATGTGTGAGTAACTTTCCATTTTTGTACGTTGAAAACATGTTTTTTATGAGATAATTTATTTTTGCAAAGTGTTTGTTATAAGAAAGTGAATCGTAATGCATATGAATGTAGACGACGAGAAGTATGCGTACACATAGATACATGGAAACACGCATACAGCGTAGGCAGTGGCGGATGTGCACTGGTTTGATTGGGAGGCAGAGCAAGATTTTTGGGGGGATAAGTTGAGGACATGATTCATGATGAACAGCGGTGCGGAGCTGGTTGTAAAAATGCGAAGTAACCCTTTAAGAAACGGTTGTGGATTATGGCTGTCCTTGTGTGAATTTGTATAGTCTGATGCAGTGGCGGCTGGTGATAAAATTTTTTGGGGGGGTACAGTTTTGGGGGGAACAAACAAACTGAAGCAGCACTTCATAGCTCAGCAAAAAAATAAATAAATATAAAACAACACAACACACTGTAATGTTGCCTAAACACTGGCCAGTAGCACTACTTGAACATATTTTGCACTCCTTAATAATATAAAATAATATGTAGTGATGAAAAAATGCCCATTTCATCTACATAACTTAAAGTTACCCACAGGCAACAGCTCAATTTCTAAATATGGAACTACTAAAGTCATTTTTACTGCCACTGTTACATTATATGAAGTCATAAAAAGAGTAGGAAAATATTAGCTAACTCCAATGTCATTTATAGAGCCTTCTGCTGCCATCTGCTGCACAAAATGTGAATATGTGAATGCTGAAGTTTAAAGGAGGCAACAAAATTCACCAACCCACGGAAAATCCTGGGATTATCGGAGCTCTCACTCTCATCATGGCCACGCAAAGCCAACTCAAAGGCTCCACAAAATTTCACAGCCTATTATTCTGGACAGGATGTGTCGATTTTGTCACCTCTTCGTTGTGCCTTCTAATGCCAATCATGTAGCCTTCATCTAGCTGTTCAGCAATGCTAAGCCTGCCAAAAAAAATTTAGTCTCATACTATTGTCTAGACAGCTGCGGCTACTTTCGTGCCGTTTGAATTTTTCAGAAAGATGTTATAGGTCTTGTACCCCCATCGTTGTCCACAACGCTTCGGTGTCGACACTTTGAAATAGCAAACAGGGAAAGCAATAAAAGGCATTACTTACACCACATCCAGCTAGCCAACTCCGTTTGTCATAACAAGGGCGGGAGAAGCCCCGGGTGTATGCTCGTCCTCGATCACTTGCCTGCTGCTGAATTTGTAAAATGGGTCGGTCCGGTCCAAGCTCCTTTATCCTCTTTTTTTCTTCCAGTGAACGCCTTTGATTTCCGCGGTTCTACTTGAAGTTGCCATCTCCTGAAAGTACCGGAACTCTAACCAGTAATATCAGCAACTTTTTGCGAGCTAGCCACTTCAATTGAATTCTCCTTGGAAAATATTAATTGCAGTTTGGATAGCTTTCAGTGAACTGTCAACCCCATAATAAAGTTGCCATTTAATGGAAAATCTGAAGCAACCATTTAGATAGCAGCCTCAGGTCACCTGCTTGCCAAAAGTCAATTGAAGTGGCTGGCTCGCAAAAAGTTGCTGATATTACTGGTTAGTCTAGATCATAATATTTCAGTAATAGCCTACTACTTCTAGAGTGTGAGCATCTATCGACCGGGTCCGTTCGGTAGACAGGAAAACATCAGATTTTCAAATGTAGTCTATATAAAATAGACGAAATATAAGTGGCAACCTGTACCTAGTTATGTAGAAAAAAACATCCTTGTTATCCTCTGGAGGTAATTTTTTCAGTACTTTCACGATTTTGTTCTGTGCCGGAAAATATGTCAGAGGTCGCCCAGTGCTAGCTTTAGTTGCTACGGGGACGTCTATCGACCACTGCATATAGATTAATGGAACTTGTCTTTACTTGAGATCATATTGTAGAAGTGTCCCGTCTTGTGTATTTTAGGTTAATATGAAAAAGGCTGGTCCCTACTAGCATTTCTAGCGATCCATTACATATTCACAGTTGTAACCCAAGTAGCAGGAAGCAAAATAGCCATTAGAGAAGCAACATTTGCACTACTTAATGGTCGCGATTAAGAAATTAATTAGCCTATCAATATAACTAAAATGTATATGTATTAAGTTGGATTTTTTCCAATTTAGACAGTTATGTGTAATTTTTAGAAGACTTGCATTTAAATAGGTTACGGAGTCCAGTCCGCTTGAATAAATATGCGGTAGCATTTCAGATGGTCGATAATATGTCCTCTCACTCTCACGTTATTCCCCTCAGGTTTATTACCGGAATTTTACCGATAGTTACGGCAAAGGTTAAAGGTTATGGGTCAGATGTCGTCACGAAGTGCATCCCACTCATTTAACTGTTTCTCCGTGCTACTGCACTTCCATGGTTCGGAGTGCGTAGTCCCAAGCATTGCCTGGAGTGCGTATTCCGTAGAACGGTAGTGTGGAGCATGGAAGTTTGCGGTTTGGGACACAGCCACTCATTTGGCCGGCGCCCTTCACCCAGGAAGTATATGTATTCACACAGAAATTAACCAAATACAATTGTGACAGGTGCTGCTGTTTTGGTCCTCAAGTAGGGCAAGGTCATTTTTCAGTTTTTTTACAGTTTATGAAAGTGCAGATTATAAGCTTTCAAATTATGTGTCATACATTGAAATCTGAAAATAGTTGAAGAAGATATGCTTATTTGAATGTTGGTACTCCTAAAATCAAGTAGCAGAGAAAATCCCCTTGAAAGATCTTGAACTTTTCACACTTCTCACAGGGAGATAATGGGTGGGAACAATAGCTAGTTAACTCCACCCCAACCACTCCCCCACTAAAGTACCTGTCAATCCTTGCCCATATACAGGTTACCTTATTTAAAGCTTTATAACTCCAGATGTGAACACCACAGAGACTAGATAAATGTCTTAAATGAAGCAATACATTTGTACCATTTACAATACTAGCTTAGATTACTTTATATTCATAATTTTGTAAGAAATAGAGTACCACAAATGCAATGGTCAAGGCAAAAAATCTGAAATACTGGGAGATTGCGAGTTAAAGTATACATGTCCTGGATCAAAAACTTCTTGACCACAAGTTCATAAAATCTAAGGGTGGATATGTAGAACTACTAAAGATCTATGAAGCGAAAACTAAGCAGTGTACCCAGCATCTCCAAATCTACCCAAAATGTCTAAATTATTAACACTGGTCTAAAATAGCTAAGGGTCCAGAAACAAATCCAAAATCTATCCAAAAAGGAATATAATGCTTTTTGTCCATTGTAAAGCATATGAGCCCCTTATGAAGGTTTAAGATGAAACATTGATATAATTTAAACATCATGTAAAAATATAGTCACACAATGCTGCACAGTACCTAAATGTGTAATAATTAACTCTTGTATATATTTCTATACTCTGTACACTCCTATGTTTTCTTGTATGGGAATGGGACGATATGAAAACAATTTTCAGCCGTCCACCACGTTTTGGCAATGTTTCAACACTCTCCTCATCACTGTTGTATGCGTCACAAAAACTATTACACTACTAACTAACGCTTACATTACAGTGTGAAATATCCACATTACATAATACCACTAACCTATTTAAAGACACTCAATTTCTAAAATAACATATATAACCGAAATATTTTGAGCAGTAATACTTACATAGCAATGATGAAATCTTATCTATGTTCAGTAGATGGAGACAGAGGCAGTAAATCAATGACAGTTCTATCCGCTTCTGTTTTGCTCCAGAAAACGATGTCAGATAGGTCTATCAGCAAACATATGGCTTAGCTATGCCTAGAAGTCCTCAATAATAATGGTATTTTCCAAGGAATTACGAAAAATCGTTGACAACGTTTCGTTAGGTGCAACGTCTTTTAATGCTACCATATATAGAGCGAATGCCATGGTAAGAAAATGTTCGGTTACGCTAACCTATAAAACGCTATTCCAAAAGCAAAATTAGACATGTTATACATCGTTAGAAAGCTTATACTCTCACCTACTGATCGAGCGTCCGCCATTGTAGCAACCTCACACAGTAAACAAACATAGGCTACTACCACACGGCTTTATTTATGGGCGGTGTCTTGATGACAATGACAATAGCCAACGAAATCAAACATGCTAATTAAACTGCACCCCCATCACGCCTCCAAACCCCGGCTCTAAGAATCACTAAAACAAGCCGACTTTGCTGACAAATTGTAAGTATTTAGTGACCCTAAAAATGTTGTTTATTCTATTGATTGACTTCTTCAACACTTTAACTTTCGTAATATGAAAAAAAGGAAAACAGTAAAAAAAAAATTTAAAAACCTTTTTTGCTTCCTAGCGCGATTTCAAGATTTGCGACTTGCGGACCTTTCCTCCAGCACCCGTCACAATTTGATTTTGGAACCAATTTTTAATGAATGCTGACAGGCTCTGACAGACTACCAGGCGCATTGTACGAGTAATTTTATAATTTTTTAAAACAATTTTATAATTATATTTCACATTTAGGGGGGCGGAACCCCAGCGCCCCGCATTAAAGAACCGCCACTGGGATGAACGTGTACCGTTTAGCACTTTAGCTTTGCTATATAAGTAAAACAATGGCTGTGACAAAGGGTGCAGTGGCGTAAGTATAAAAATAAGCTTTCACCATTAGAAAATGAACAGAAATATCCCCACTGTATGTATTCACTCATCTGACGGCCATGCAACCAGCCTTCATTGACAAAATTATCAGCAATCTCGTAGAATTTCAGCTCCATAGGTCGCAACTTGTGTACCCTTCTGTCCTGCCCCGTTTTATTTTGTTGAGATGCACTTTCAGTGTTTCTGTGGTTTATAAGGCATTTTGATAGGCTTAGCTGTTCGCTGTTTTGCTTAGCTAGACAGGGGAGAATAGCAGCACACGCATATGTCCCAGCAATCTTTGCATATTAGAAAATAACAGTAGTAAGAGAGACCAGAATGGGCATGTAGGTGAAGTCTGACATGATTACAGACTATCGTGCAAAGAAAATAAAATGACCATGAGTGAGATGGGTTTCCTTATTGAATGGTATATAAAACAGATGGTATTATTAATTAGATGTTGAATTAGTTGTTGAAGCAATGCTTGAAATAGTGCTGTGAAACAATAGTATGAATGTAGTTTTCTGACACTGAGCACTAGTAGTTATAATTATGGATGAGTCATGTTTTAAAAGTCATGTTTTAAAATGTAATGCTTTAATGGGGTGTTGCAGACTGTTCATATGTAGTAATTGTTTGTATGTGGGTACATAGAGAGCAGGGCGAGGTAACATGAATGTAGAAACGTGGCGTTTGCTGATAAGAACGTTTTCTACTGTACCCAATTGAAGAAATGCAGTTAGTAGAAACGCCATAGTGGTCAGCTGGTGTAACTTTTTAAGAAAATCAATACATTTATCATCATGAAATGCACATGGCTGGCCGTGAGTGATTTTTGGTAAACATCTGCATTGAAGATTCTGATATTTTGATAAGTGCAAAAGACAATAGACAATTATTAGTAAGCAATATAAGTGTAAGAAAATGTTAATTTAAGATCTGCCCCTGCGGGCAAGGCAGAATTTGATTGTCCAACCTTGCGTTTTGCAGTCATTTAATTTGGCAGTGTGCCACCGTCAAGAAGCTATTTAAAAGCATGAATTTGTTTGGTCAAATGTGTCTGTGGTTTTAAAGAAGAAGACAGGTCAGTAAGCACAGATGAGCTCCAGTTGTATCCATCTAGCCTGGCAATACTGTAGGAGGTTAACTCAACGTGTATATGTCATAATGCAGTCTATACGTTTGGTGAATGGTAGGTAGATGTGGTGCAAAAGCAAGAGTTGAGAAATAAAAGACAATTATTAGAGAACAAATAAGCATGTATAAGAAATTTGGTTCAGGTGGGGCTTGAACCTGTGATTCAAGAATCCACAGACCGTGACGTTACCACTGAGCTACAAAGTGACTAGCTGAAGAGACTAGCAATTTTCTTTGGTAAAAAGATATGTCCATTTTGCGTGTGTATGCAACATTTTGATTGGCTAATGTTGGCAAAGGATTGGCTGGTGTATGTTAAATGACCAATTGAGAGACATATTCTTTGTGGGCTAGGAGGCAGGAAAAAGAAGAAGGAGAAAACACAAAATCCCCATTAGTTTGGAGCTTTATTGTGTGGACATGTGAAGTTGTTAATGAATTCTGTTGAAATTGGGTCAGAATGTACCGAAATTAATGTTTTTAAGGACTGAGAGTCTGTGGCTGTTGCGGTTATTTCTGTGGGCAACGCTGAAAAGTGCCAAACTGTTGGTGCTGTATAGGTATGGGGCATGACGCCCCACCAAGGCGTAACTTGGCAGGATGGCATACCTGCCATCCCAATCTTTTTTTTTTTACTGACATTGTGGGAAGTAAAGAATTTATTTCACTGCAGCTAATCCTAAACCAACTACATTTTCTTTAAAGAGGTACTGCTGTTGTGTGGGTCTACACAGGAAAATAAATTCTGCACTTACTCATTACATTTACATTGATTACACAGTAAAAGACACATGTAAATTAGATTTTAGTTCAGATGAGACACAGTTTTTTTACAGAGAGAAAGAGAAGTGATTACATTCAATATCCGCTTCACTATCATTTACCACAAATTTATAGTTTGTTTTCTCTGAAAGCCTATACTTTAGAAACAACATGCAAAAAGTTTATATTTTATGTATACTGTATAAAATATATCAAGCACAAAATACAATTTTGGCAATATATAGACATTCTGTATTAATTTAATATTTCAAAACAAAAGTACACTCTACACTAACTAATGCAATGTATGTGATGTTGAAACAGTGTTCAAGTGATGAGAATATCAAGCGAGTGTACTAGCTTATGTGCAATATCCAAAGTCAGAGGGACGTCTCATCAAAACATTGACTTCTACTGCAGTTTACACCAGGTAAACTGCTGAACAAGTCTTAAATGACATAAGCAGCATGCATGACAAGGCTCCCTGTGAAGCCATTGTGACCCCTCCTCCATGGTTAACTTCAGTTTCTGGTCATCATAGAGGGGAGAAAAGGAGAAAGAACCAAGAGAGACACATGTAGAGCAAAGCTGGTAAAGTAGTGGAGGGTGATGTGAAACAGAATGATTAGAAAAGGCAGAAATGTCTAGGCTGTATCTCTTCTAGACCTCTCTTTCTCTCCCCTCCCTTGTGCTCACTCTGTTTCCCTCTCCATCTCTACCCCCCTCCTCCTCCCCTATCTCCATTTCTCCCTCTCTCTTTCAGTAGCACGTGTGCATCGCTCTGTGCTTTGGGACCAGCTGAATGTCTGTTTTGAGGACAACAGCAGGGGGTTAATGAAAAGGCTTTGTTGATTTTAACGAATTACCAGCGACTGTAGCCAAAATAAATATAATCTGCTTTTTGGATTAGTTGTCACAGACAATTTTACCTACTAACGGTGATTAAAGAGCCAGGCAGACAAGCCGGCCAGCCTCTCTCCAGTGACCCCCCTCAATAAAATGCCAATAAATGGAAGTAAATAAAGACTTAGCGTATTAGTTATCTGTAATAAACAGTGGCATTCTATATAATGTTGGGTTGGACTTCAAAGGAGTGGTTTTGCATTCAGCATATTCATAACCCTGTTAGCCACATTGCATTCAAAGACACCCAGACACTGGTGATTTTTTGGAGGGAGTTGGTGCTCTCATTGCTTATAGTGGGTGCACTATGATCTAGGTATTGTAACTGATTGCAGAGACATATAGGGGACCTCTTGTATGTGTATGCATAGCTAAAAAAAACTTTCATTAGATTGGTAATTATTATGCGTTAATGCAATACAATTAACATTACCACAACCACTGGAGGTTTGGGAAAAAGCTGTTTGTGAATGCAGTTCAGCTGGAAATTTTATTCGGAATGCTTGCAAAAGTCTTGGGAAGGATTTTCTGCCATAAAGAAGTCATTTCAATCCAAATACAAACTAAAAAATAAATTATTTTTTATAAATTACTTTCATATTTTGTTTTTGTTATTTATTTATCAGTGGTTAAAAATAAATGTCAATATGTTTGATTATTTTATGCCTAAACCTAGAAAAGAAAGTGTTTGGTTAGGGAAGACAAAAAGCTCTTATAGTTAAGGTGCCAGTATACTCAAAGTGACAGAACCTTTTGAAATGAAGCAACAAAAAGACTAACAAAAAGAAGCAGTGTTTTGAGTTCGTACAGTGTGGTGTGTGCAAACCCCAAGCGAAAACTGTTCACAAACAGTTCACAACCAGCTCATCAGTTTGCAGACCTCCCCCTGTCTAAAATGTGTCATCCAAATATTGCTTGGTTGGTTGCGCACAGTTGACCAGCTGGTGGGCAGAGTTCAACGTTCAGTTTCATCTGTACTGTCCCATGGTGATTATGTCTAGATGGCATGCAAAAGATTTTAGGAAATGGCATCCTATCCAATAAGTTCGCCAAGATAGAATAATTAAATTGTACCCATATTTCTCTTTCCAGGAGGAAAGTTTGACCTCATTTGTTAGCTGAACTGAGGTTAAATCATTTGGACGGAAAGGTAGCCAAATAAAGTATGGGGAAACTAGTAACACCAGTAAACTAGCTAGCTACTTAGCATTACTAGTTTCCCCATATTTTATAAATAGTATCCCCACCTTTTATTTGGCTACCTTTGTGACCAAACAATTTATCCGTAGTTTGGCTAACAAATGGGATCAAACTTTCTTTACTTTATTTCTTCAATGATGGCTTACCTATTGGATAGGACACAACTTCCTGACATCGCCTTTATCCCATCTAGACACAGCCTCCCATGGTAGCATTGTTGTGGTTGTGACGGGAATACTTTTGAGACTAACACTTTTGAATGAAGAGATGCTGAAATCTGCAAGGACCTATGCAAGGATATAGTCATCTTTATGATCGATCACACAGACTAAAAGCTGAGACAAATGTGCACAACAGTCTGGAGTTTAGTCTAATGTAGGCAGTATACTCCAAATGACATACAGACCTTTCAAAAAAGAACCACTGGTGAGCATATTGCCAAACACCATTGTAGGTATACTCAGTATGAACTCCATGTTCTTTGTTTTATGTTACTCCATGTCACTGGGGGGGAACACAAACTATATTTATATATATATATATATATATATATATATATATATATATATATATATATATTAGGGCTGTCAATCCATTAAAAATTTTAATTGAATTAATTACATGATATGCTGATTAATTAATTGAATTAATCGCAATTAATCGCATATATCAATATCAAAGCCCCCAAATGAAGATATTTCAACTCAAAAACATTCCATTATTGTGGCACATGAGTAAAGCATTGAAAAGAAATATCAAAAGGGGGCATTAGAAATCAATTATTTGTTTTATTTCCAATCATTTTTCCAAATCCATGTCTTTTTATCATTGAATATAAGTCTGTCACCTAGCCTAAAATGTGGCCAAGACAGTTTTTAAAAAATTATTTAACATAAGCTTATCATTTAAGCACCAATGTGGCCATAACAGTTTTTTTTTCCCCCACGGTGGGCTATGCATGGCAAATTGTGGTCACTCACTCACGGAGGACCTGTGGGACGCATGCGCAGGTGGTGCTTCGTTTAGTAGGACGCATGCGCAGGTACATCTCCAAAAATCACCACTTCGAACGGCACAAGATTTTTAAGCACAGCTTTATCGCCTAACGTTACTTTAGCTAACCCTAACATGTTAGCATTTTGCCTACTTTAGTTAACCTACTTAGCGCGTACCACCGATACAGATGTATGGACACTCGGAGGACAACAAATAATGTTACAGAGGTGAGGACATGCCATAGCTAGCTAGCTATATACTTAGCCAAGTTTTACTCAGGATACTTTGTTTGTACAGGTGCGCCGTGGGTCTGCAAGGTTTTGTGCTTGTTTAACTATTTAACACACTATTTACATGCACAGCTTACGCACTGACCAGTTGGAATTGTGCGATGCACAGTGTCAGATGGGGCGTTTGTAAATTCACTCCGGTGTTGTCAGTGGCACCCTGAGTGCTCTCTTGTAATTTAGAAATTAGCGCTGCTCTCAGAGGCTCAGAGCCACACCAACCGCTCCAGCTGAAGGCCCGGTTTGTCAGTGTCTGAACCCCATAATGGCTGACAGTGTGGCAAAATGCAACGGTTGGGTTATTTGGCAATACAGGTAGTGTTATTCAACATGCAGCAACTTACAGTAACATTGGTCCATCAATTAATTAACATTAAATAATATTATATGCGTTCATTTGCGTAGTTTTTTTAATGCGTTATTTTATCATTAATTAATCGAAATTAATGTGTTAATTTGACAGCCCTAATATATATATATATATAGTTACATTTATAAATATAGAAACACGTCCCTTTGTGGTTGTTTAGTTTAAGTGAAACATTATTAAATATGTAAGGGATAATGACCAAGGGACTGGTCACCAATCACTAATGTGCAGGTTGCAAATTTCCCTCTGCAAAAGGTATTCAAAACTGTAATGCACAGCCCCTTGGTGATTATCCTGCTTATATAATGGCCTACCAACAAAAAGCATAATTGCAATCAAAACACACTTTCAAAATATGTGTTTCTGTTGCAGTGGAAAGTATTTCAGCAAATATCCCAAACCCTATATCACTTAGCAATGAACACATCTTTCTAGTCCTACTCTCAATGGGGTTTGTCAGAAAACTAGCTTGTGCTAGGTCCGTCATCACATTACCCAATATTAAAATTCAGTTTCGTTTTATGTCATAATGGAATTACATTACATTACAGTGAGCTGCGTCACTTTTGTGGAATACATATATATATATATATATATATATATATATATATAGGCTCTGTATGCCACGATTTTAGATTTGTATTCAAACAGTTCACATGTGGTTAAAGTGCTGATTCTCAGCTTTTCACTTTGTAGAAAATTTTATACTCTTTTTTTAAATAACACTTTTTACACATAGCCCCCTGTTCCAGGGCACCATAATGTTTGGGACAATTGTTACAATTTGGCTCAGTGGTTGACACCAGAAAGGAAGGATTCAAGTATTAAGGCAATTGAATGAAATAATCAGCAAAAAAGTACATAACAGAAATTATGCGGTGTGTATATCAAAAGAAATCAAATTAAATACCGTGCCAACTGGGAAGAGAACAAGTCCAGATGAAATTCCCGCTTTTATGCACCGGGCCCAGGTGCATACAAATAGCGCTAATGATTCCATGCTATGTCAATAGCATGTGATCTATTTCTCAATAAAAGACTGCTCAGGATTACAGTATTTTATGGCTATTGTTGGGTTTATCTTGTTGCTATGACCAAATACGAATTTTCAGTGGTGAAGGAATATTTTTATTAATTCAGATATACACAGTGTGTCATGCATGGGGGGTGTGGTTGCAGATGAGACTGCAGGGAGGAGGTGCTTGGTAAATACCGGCGCAACAATGATGGCATTTAGAAACTCCGTCTTCGGCATAGTTGTACTGAATTATCTACTAATAAAGCTAGCACACAGAGTTTGTGTTTTCACCTCATAGTTTGGTTGCAGAAGCACTGAAAGTATGGGTTGACCAATCTCAAGATGCCAGCATCATGGCCACTAGAGGGTTGCACTAACAAGTTTGATTGATTGATTTTATCAAGGATAGACACAATAAAGCTGATAGCTTATTTCCATTGTGGTCCTTTTTTGGAAGGGGGTGTGTGTGGGTGGGCAGCAGGTAAGAAATGTGTTCTAGCAGCGTAAATTACAACACAACATCATTAACAAACAACAACCAACACATCAACAACATCAGTAGATCAACACCGCCCACTGGTTAGACATATATTATCATCATCACACCATCACTATCATTATCAGCATCATATTAACATCATCATCAAAAACAACATAACATACAAAATAATGACTAATACAGTAAGGCATGTACACAGCCTCGTCCTCTTTAAAGGTAAACTCTTATCCATTTTTTTCAGACAGGACTTGAATCTATTTGCATGTCTTGTTTTCAGATCTCTAGGCAAACTGTTCCAAAGAACAGCCGCAGAATATAAAAATGACTCCTTTCCTATACGACTTCTGAACCTAACAAGCACAAAATCAGTGGAGCTCCTTCTAGTGGAGTACAAATGGGTATCCCTGACACGATTAAAATAGTCGCTGAAATATCTTGGTACTTCACCATAAACAATCCTATGAACTAGGCACAATTTTATGTGCTTCACTCTGTCTTCACCCTTGAACCATCTCAGGCTCTCATAGTGTGAGGGTTCGAGGTGAGTACATGCTGGTAACCTTAATATGATCCTATTTAACTTGTTTTGTGATGTTTGCAGTTTGTTTTTTAAAACTTTGGGGACACTGTTGAACCAAGAGCAACAAGAATAGTCGAAGTGGCACTGTATAAGAGCACTTGGTAATGTTACCATAGCCGCCTGATTGAGAAATCTGGAGATTCTGGCTAAGAATCTGATCTTATTGTTCATCTTTGTAAGAACTTTCAGTGCCCTGCTCTCTCCAGATAGATGATTATCAAAAACACAACCAAAATAATTCACAGACTCCTTCTCTGTAATCAATGTGTCTCCTACCACAACTTTTATTTGCAACAACAAAGACACAGGAATGACAGACAGATGGGAAGGTAAGGGCTCCTACCACAACTCTAAAACCAGGGGATTTCCTTAATCTAACCTAGACCCAAACAAGATTGACTCAGTTTTCCCTATATGGAGGGACAGCCTATTGTCCCTTAACCAGTCACTGACTTTCTGAAGTTCTGCACTCAATATTTTTTCAACCACGCTTTTGTCTTTGTGGGAAACAAGCAGGGCAGAGTCATCAGCATACAGGAAGAGGTCACATGAGCGAGCTGACTTAAGGTCATTGATGTAAAGAAGGAAGAAGAGTGGAATACTCCATTAACATCCACCATCTGCTGTCTACCTTCTAGATAGGAACTGACCCACTTCAAAGCTGCATCATTGAAGCCCAGAGCCTTGAGCTTCATTGACAAGATAACATGATCCACTGTATCTAATGCTTTCTGGAGGTCCAACATTACCATTCCACAAAATTTCCCCTCATCTACCTCTCTTCTGATGTAGTCTGTGACAAACAGCAGACAAGTGTCTGTGGAATGGGACTTCCTGAAGCCTGACTGGAACTGAAACATCAGATGGTGAGTGAAGATGTACTTATCAATTTGCTCATAGATAATCCTTTCAATGACTTTTGATAAAACACTCAAAATAGAAACAGGCCTATAATTTCCTTGGTCCAATTTATTTCCTTTTTTAAAGAGAGGAATCACTCTCGCCAGCTTCAATTCACTGGGAAATGTCCTTGTTTTGATAGATTTATTAACAATGTGAGCTACACATGGAGAAATGATTTCTGCAGCAACCTTCAGAAACCTAGCTGGGATATTATCTAGTCCATTTGCTTTGGAGATGTCAAGTCTTTTTTAGCTTTTCCAGCACTGCTGTCTCAGTCACCTTTTCAAAAGAAAAAGCATCAGCTTGAACCCCTTGTTCCTGACAGAATTGCTGGACTTGGCTCTCCCCAAAACAACCAGTCTTAGCTGGCAACTTATCAACCAGGGTCTTAGCGATGGTTGTAAATTAGCTGTTCAAGCTGTCAGCGACCTCTGGTTTATCGGCAGAAATCCTGTCTCAAATTGCTAGGCTGAGTTTAAATGATTTAGTCATTAATTTCTTGCTATACCCTACCTGCTTCAGTGTCTTCCAGAGTTCACGTGGGTTGTTTCTGTTTTCCGATATCTTCTCACTGAAATAGCCTTTCTTTGCCCCCTCTATCATCCTATTTACCTAATTTCTGTGTTTCTTATATCATGAAAAAGACTGATCTGACCGGGACTTCTTGAATTCACAGGGACATTTGAATTTTTTGATTCATATAAAACTTCCAGAATTTGCTATTGGGCTAAAATGCATTTATAATCTTTTGTAGTCCTTGTGCCGGTTACCCGTACCATGTTGTTAAGTTTTTGACAGTGAACTTTCATGGCATATTGGCAGGGTCTACTGTACTAATGTTCTGATTCTATTATTGGTCAGTGGTCTCAATAACCACAGTGATCTCTGCCTCCTACCTGTATTTATACTCACACACAACTTTGCTTCTGTTCTAGTTTAGTTGTGCTAAATAGAGATTTGAACAAACTGAATTTTGAATTGGCTTTAAACCGCTGAATTATGCCAACTGAAGAAGTGGACAAGAAGTTCTAACGACTGGTTTTATTTCCCTCTTGCAAGCATTATTGCTGAATCCAGCAAAGATATCAGATATGTGAGCAAACATACAATAGATGAGTAAAGGAGCAAGCAGACAGTGTAAAGACAAAAGGAGATGTGCGTGAACATGTACATGTGCGTATGTTTGCTCTTATGCGTGTTTGCTGTGTATGCATGTCTGGTATCAGTTTGTAAGTGCGTACATTGTCTATACTTGATTTTCAGTACTGAGTGTGTATGTATGTAATGAGTGTGGTGTGTGTGTGTATGTTTGTGTGTTTGGTTTTGCATTTATGTGGTGTGTATGTGTGTGATTACTGAGGAAAGAAAAGAGCCCCCACTTGAGCACATGGCCCCTGTGTCTGTGATTAATCAGCCAGCATGCAGCCTGATGCACATTAACCAGATAATTAATAATTTCTTAGTGTATGCCAGCTTGGCAAGTGTTTTATCAACCTGCACAGGGCAGGGTAAGAGCTCTGTGCATTCAGCCCAGAAAGGCTGAGCACACTGAGGGATTCACATCAGTTATGCCCGCATCCAAAGGAACTGCATGAAGATCCTGACATTATCTGCCTCATCCTTCAGGAAATTTAATTTGAATCTGAACCCAGAACTCTCTGGTGACAAGTTGAGAACTCTACTACTAAATACCCGAGCACACCAAAGGAGTTTTCCTTTGGTGTAACAGTGTGTGAGAAAAAGTGAAAATGAACATTAATAGCATTAACAATTAACCACTATCTGTATTTCCAAGATCAACACATATCTATATATTGATATTAATGACTTTATTTTGTACATTTGAAATTAAAATGAAAATATGGCGTGTACAGGTAATCACAATTGCCCCAGGTGAAGATGTCAGACTTCCATACCAACATCACTTATTTCCCAAATAACAAATTTATTCCACATCACTCTTATTTACAAGTCACTAAGACTTAAGGTCTCCTGCCCAGCAATTTTATACAGAACCATAAACAAGCTGTGATGTCAATTGCCCAGGAACCGCACCTTTGTGGACGCACCTGCTTTTATCTATCATTTATTCATGTGTTTCCATTATTTAGTAATTACCTGTATATACGTTGTATCGATAGTCCTAAATAAATAAATAAAATAAAAAATTATATATAATATCTTAGAAATACATATAAACCAACATTAATTTACTTGTGCTTTGCGCAATAGTAACCATATACAGTACATGGCTGTTTGTTTACCAGTATCACATCACACAGCTAACCTTAAGAGAAAAAGCAAAAACTTCAAAAGTTTCTAAGGAAAACTGAGAGTGACAGGACCTTCATTTGTATTCAGCATGACATCACTCATCTAAACTGTAGTCTTTTGAGTTTTGTTTTTTAAATTATTTGTCAGGGGAGGCTGACTGTTCATACCTTTCAGATCCTCATTTTAAGAGACCTGACTGTCTCCCAGCTCTTCACTCCCTGATAACTTTAATGGATTTTTTTCAATGTACATACATAGGGAAGCTCAGGAGAGACTGAGGCTGGTATGATTACTTTGAGAATTGGGAAGATTACTTTGAAGACATATTTGGTTACTGACTACAATAACAAAAAAGGATTCAATGACTACATTGTTTGGGGTTACTATGGCATGTATTAGACACCAGCAACAGTAAGAGAAATCAGTTGCATTGCAATATCGAATTATATCAGTCAAAACATTTTCATCAGTCCCTATGTGTGGATTGATTTGGTGGAGTTCAATATGTTACTGGGCTCTGAGCTGCTGGGTCCGATAAATGGCCAATGCATGTTTTAGTCTCATTGCAGATCTCTGCGAAACAGTCCTTTGCCATAGAGAACTGTTTTCCGTATATATATATATATACATATATATATATATATATATATATATATATATATACACACACACACAATATAGGCTAGATAGAATATTCTGCTCTCCTCACAGGTTCCTTTGTATGAAATAACAGATAGCAAACATCTACAATAAAGTTCCAGGCTTGTAAAATTAATTTAATGTACTTTACTGGAATGATAATTTCTTGTAAAACTGCACAGACATAAGTGAAATGAAGTTTGTTACAAACTTACATTGTTTGTTTCTTTTTAAAAATCTTTTTTGATCTTCTCTTACAACAATTGGCTATATAGGAATTAGTATATTATTATAAACATTCATGAAGACTAATAGTGGTCAGGACACTGTAAGAACAATACATCTTCTAATGTCTCTACATTAATATGCATTAAACAACAGATAATTATTTGGGTAAATTTAACAATCAACTTATTAATCAAACTACGTACATCCATATAGGGGAGAGCAGGGCAAAACCTAACACGGTAAAATGTTACATGGACTTTTTAGGTAGGCCTAGATGCATCAAGCTTGAATGACATATTTCAGGTTAAACACGCAGAATTACCATCTCTTTATCTCCAACAAACAGTGGGAGAGTTCAATTAATATTTTGGGAGATATTGCCAAAAGTCTGTTTTGTCTACATGCAAGTGATTTTTTTTTTGCCGGAAGTGTGTTTCGGCTACTCTATTGTGTGTGTGTGTGTGTATGTGTGTATGTAAAGAAAACCGAGTGAGAGCCATATTGTTACAACTTTGGTTGTATGCTTAGGATCATTGTCCTCCTGGAAGACCCAGTTGCGACCAAGTTAACTTTCTCGCTGATGTCTTGAGGTGTTTCCATAGTATTTCTAAATAATCCTCCTTCCTCATGATGTCATCTATTTTCTAAAGCGCACCAGTCCCTGTTACAGCAAAACACCCCCACAACATTATGCTGCCACCGCCATGCTTGACAGATTGGGGTGGTGTTCTTTGGATTTAAAGCCTCACCCTTTTTCCACCATACATAGCACTGATCATTATGGCCAAGCAGTTCAATTTTAGTTTCATCTGACAAGAGAACACTCCTCCAAAAGGCTATGTCTTCGTCCTGGTGATCACCTGCAGACTTCATTCTGGCTTTTTTATGCCGGTCATGGAGTAGGGGCTTCTTCCTTGTACGACAGCCTTTCAGGCCATGGTGATTTAGGATTCTCTTAACGGTGGATGTAGATGCTTTGGTACCTGATGCCTCCAACTCATTCACCAAGTCCTTTGTTGTTGTCTTGGGGTTCAGTTGAACCTTTCGGATCAAAATTCATTCAGCCCTGGGAGTTAATTTGTGCCTCCTTCCTGAATGATGCAGTGTCTGTGTGGTCCCAAGATTTTTATATTTGCATACAATTGTTTGTACAGATGCTCGTGGTACCTTCAGTTGTTTGGAAATTGCTCCAAAGGACTTGTGGAGGTCCACAATTTTTCTTCTGAGGTCTTGGCTGAGTTGCTTGAATTTTTCCATGGTATCAAGAGCAAAAAGGCTGTGGCTCTAAAAGTAGGCCCTTAAATACAGCCACAGGTGTCAACTCCCAATTAACTCCTAATTATGACAATTTCCCAACCAGTAGCTTCTAAAAGGCATTACATCAATTTCTGGAATGTTCCGATTGTTTAATGAGACAGTCAACTTAGTGTATGTAAAAATTTGACTGGAATTCTGATATATTGAATTAAAGCTGAAATAAATCTGTCTGTAATCAATTGTTTTAAAATTACCTCTCATGTGAAGAAAGTAGATGCCCTGATTGACTTGCGTAAAGAAGTGTATGGCAACATAAAATGTGCGGAGTTCTGAAAATTTGAGTTTGAATATCTTTAACCTAGGTGTATGTAAAGTTTTGGCCTCAAGTGTATATATATGTGGCATAACTGTAAGAGTAAATGAAAATCTTATAATGTCCGTACGCAGGTTTATTTTTTCCTGAAAATACAAATGTTCATCAAGAAAACACAATTCCATTTGCGACATGAGACATCCTCAAATTATGAGGCAATCTGGCTTTATTCTGAACACATTTAACACATTTTACACTGAACTAACTTAAAAATTAAATCACAGGATGTCTCGTGGCGTAGCCTGTAGAGCACTATGCACATTCTCATTGTGAACCGTGACATTGGCGGTTCAAGTCTGAGTCATTAACATGTTTGAAAAATAATAATAATTCAAACCTGTTAATGAGTAAACTTAATTTAATAAATATTAAGTAAAGGTCTCCCCCAAAATGACTCCCCTACATGTCCAGTAGATGGCTTTTAATTTCATCTAGTGTTCCTAATTTCCAAATCTGAAGGTGTCTCCATGACCTCCCTTGGTACCAAGCCTCTTGTTTTCCCTTTAGATGGCATTCTGATAAAACAGCAAAAAAGCACGTTGTTATGGCAACTCTGAGGTGGCATACCTGTAACGGCTGTTACATTTATACAGACGAGTACATCATGTTATTTTTTTTACCAAACATCCAATTCCCACTAGAATAAACTCAGAAAAACATATTAACTTTTCAAGGACATATAACTTTTTTAAATGATGCATGATTTGATTTATTGCAAATAAAAATAAAGCCTCATACCATAAAATTACTTCTGGAACAGTTTTTTTTTTTTTTTTGCTTAGCTTGCTCAAAAACTGTTTCATTGTGGAAATATTTCTCTGTTCCTTTGGGAGGTGGTAGAGGACTGAATTGTTCAAACCTGAAATGGCTACGGTAACCGCATTACATTTATGGCAACTCTTCCTCTACGTTTGTGAAAGGAGAGAATCTTTTAAAATCTTTTTAAAACACATGACTCCTTCTTTAGCAACAGTTGAGAGACAATGGCTCTGGTTGGCTATTGGGTATGGAATTAAACAAATGGAAATATTAAAACTGTTCTGATTTGTTTCACTAATGAGACTTGTTAACATGGTGACAGTGCCTATCCATTGCATCCATGGATCCTGAGTCCTGTCCAAATCCCAACTTCACCAGAGATGGAGCGGTAGAATAATGCCGCTTTCCTGCCATGCGCAAGATGCATTGTAGATATCAGCAGTGAATTTAAATGAATTCACTGCAGCTATGCTCATTTACACAACCAGTCTTAGTAAATACGCCGCTCAATTGAAAACATGCGCGGCCACAGAATTTTGTGCCACTGATGGTATTTTGCGGCATGCTTAGTAAATATGTCCCTAAAAATAATTAATACAGAAAAATAACTGAAGTTCACAACTCTTTCTAGCCTACTTCATCCATGTCCACAGCATACGTTTCTAACTCACATAAAAATACAATTTGTTTATTATTGAAAACAAATAATAAATATGTTGTACATGCTGTCTATGGTTAAATTCTGAACTGTTCTTTCAATAAATTTGTATTTTAAAAAGTATACTACTTAATGTTCAAACAATACATATTTCATTTAGATTTCACCCCATTATTAATTTAAATGATTGGCTATACATTGCACACATTTGTGTTGCACTAATGTACTAATATAATTTTTTGAAGAACAACGTTGTCATCTGAGAGATGGTAACAATGATGAAATTACTGATAAATCAGTTTACTATTGCTTAACAGCTTTTATTGATTATTCAGCAGATTGACAAACAATGACTTGCACATGTTTTGTATTGAAAATCATTTTCATAATCAGTATGTCATCATTGCTGTGTGTGTGTGTGTGTGTGTTGGGTCTAAGTGGCATTAACTGGGTGCCTGATATATACTGATAATTGAACAATTATATTCAGTCAAGAGTCACCACTATTAACTATAGCAATTCATATTGGGATGTAGGTGTCTTAATATTGGTGTAATTTTTTTTCAATTCCTGAAACATCTGCAATTGTAGTGATTGCAATGAAGATCTCATATATTTATTTTATGGCATTGTCTAGTGCATGTTTGCTACACTTCCTTTTAAATTAACTGTTACAAAATGAATATTTCTTGCATTATGTCCTTAATGTTGAATTAATAACTTAAATATTTAAAGAGTCCCAACTCAATAAATAATGTAAATATTGGGAAAATAAATTAATAAGTAATCTGTTGTCATTAAAATAGCATATGGAACTGATAATGTCAAATTATTGTTGGCCTTTTCCTTTGTCTGCTGTCGCTGTCCCTCCAACAGAATGGGTGCATACACCTTTAAATCTCTCAAAATGCTGCTCACAAACATGTACATAATGGTTGGGAAAACATAAACAATAAACTTAGGGACTAGCAGACTTTCTGAGGATTGCTGATACAGTACTCTGATTGCACACTGCAGTTAAGACCTTCCTAAGCTTAATGTGCAGCACATAATAACGTTTCCTTTGCCTACTACTGCTGCAACTAATACTACTACTTCCACTACTGTTACTACCACTATGACTCCACAACTACCACTACTACTACTATCAAGTATGGACTGCAACTTTGTGAATTGCTATTTTGGTGTCAGTATAGTCTGCCTGCACTACCTGCCTACTCAGACCATGCTATGGTGCAAGTCGCAGCCCAGCATATTGCAACTTTGGCGCTTTCCCAAGCAATGCACATAGGATGATAACCTATTGACAAGCCAATCAACCATATTTGTGGACCATATTTTGTCCAATGTGACTATGATATAAATTCCCCAAGCAGGAAAAATGCATACTTTGCATTTGTCATTATTGTCTTTTTTTTTGTTTTTATGTTAATTCCTGCATTTATTTGTGTTTAAATGTTTCTAGATATTCTTGTACTGAACTGTGATCCCAGGGTACTGTATTCCAAGCTTTATCTTACAACAGTCAGCAATGAGAATAACAATAAGCGCAACATGAACTTGTACAATCTTTTCATTTTAATTATGTGACTATAGTTAAAATGATAGCTAAATACAAACTGCATTTCTGTATACCATTATGTAGCCTAAAAATAAAATCCATGTGTAGATTATGGTGTCTGTGTAGCCTGTTGGCTATAAATTTGAAATGGAGGAGCCAAAAAAAAAAAAAACTCCACTACACCTCAGGAGAGCCATTTGGAAATATCATGGGTTGTTATACCATTGGAGACAAAATAATAGCCAAGGAGAAAGTCACCCGCAATGTATGCAAAGGAGATCCGTCAGTTTACTTAAAGTAAGCCATGCCATTGTTGTGAATGTAGACGCATGTGCAGGATGACCAGATGTCCATTTTTCCCCAAGACATTTATTTTTTTGGGGGGCATATCTGTCCAGGTGGGATTTCTGAATTCCAATATTGTACAGGTGTTGCTCATTCCATAGACCGTATATAAACAAAAAATAGCCTAGTATTATGTTCATCATGCCCACTTGGCCAACTATTTAAAAAATCTAATAAATGGTCATGTATTATAATTTTTCTGTTTATATTTTGTTCGAAAATCGTTTATCTACCGAGTCATTGTATTGCTGTGAACGGCATCATTGGCAATGTTATGATCTTCCCTGTTTTGATTTTGTTGAACAAAACTTCAACACACTGTTGTCACTATTTTTTAATTATTGTAACATTTATATTTAATATTGATTAATTATATATTATTTTTTAAATCTTTCTTTAATGCTGAACATTACTATGGTGGCTCTGAAGTGCAAAACACAAAAACAAAAAGAAAACGCAAAAACAAAAACTTTTGGCCCTGAGGTGCAGATGCAGCATACAAAAACAAAAAGGAGTGGTCCTGAGGTGCAGATGCAACATACAAAAACAAAAACGTGCAGCCCTGAAGTGCAAAACACAAATACAAAAAGAAAATGCAAAAACAAAACTTGCAGCCCTGGAGTGCAAATACAACATACAAAAACAAAAAGGAGTGGTCCTGAGGTGCAGATGCAACATACAAAAACAAAAACTAGTAGCCTTGAAGTGCAAAACAGAAACATACAACAACAAGCAGCCCTAAGGTGCAGATGCAACATACAAAAACAAAAACTAGTAGCCCTGAAGTGCAAAACAGTGCACTTCGGGGCTACTAGTTTTTGTTTTTGTATGTTGCATCTGCAGCTCAGGACCACTCCTTTTTGTTTTTGTATGTTGCATCTGCACCTCAGTTTTTGTTTTTGCATTTTCTTTTTGTTTTTGTTTTGCACTTTAGAGCCACCGTACATTTAAGCTATTTAACTACAGGTCCAATGGGGAATTAAAACTGGGCCATAATAATTATACATTTAGGCAACATTTCCTTGAATTGTTGAAAGTACAAATTCGAATGACTCTTATTTATGAGATTTTTTTAAACTAATTTTTGGAAAAAGTGACAGCTCTCTTGACCTCCCCCACAAGGTTATCAGTTTCCTCTTGGGAGAAGAGTATGATCCTCATCTTCCATTTCAGTGGCAGACCACGGAAACTGGCATTACACTGGGGGACAAATCACATGGCTCTTAAAGGGAAAGAATGGTCATTTGATTGGATATGACTGAATCCAACTGCCATATAAAAACTGCCTCATTAACAAAACGTGCTTCTTTTCAACACAGCCATTACAGTAACTAAATAGAGCAAACTGGCACTATTTTAATATCAGCTTTCCAGGAATGAACATTAGCAATAACAAGTATTTTAAAAACACAAATCACGATATTGCACCTGATTTCGATGTTAAATTTATCAGCCACATGTACACAAAGTCCACTCAGCCATATCTTTACAGTAAGTTGAGCATGAAAACATAATTTAATATGAAACTTAATTTAGTGATTTGGCATATTGCAAAGTTACCCAGAGCTCAAATTAAAAGGCTTTCACAAGCTAATTTATAATACGGAAAATGTATTTGAAATCCAATATTTTATTATAATATACAGAGTATTGAAATGGCACTTGAACAATCCTGTGGTTTGACACCAAAGACTACATCTGTCTTTTACCTCAGCCTTTTACTTACAGGTTAAAGCACACAGCAGGGAGATCTGGGTATGGCTATGAGTTTAAAGCAAGAAAAAATAATGTCTGGATTTCTGATACTTATCCAATGTTGAGCACAGTGCCGATCAAAGCTGTGTCACTCACTCATGACAAAAGAAAGGCATAATTTATGCAAAAGTGGTACATAAAAAGCTACCCTAAAGTATCTCTATGCAGAGAATATAACCTCTTTCCCCACTTTTTATTGAGCATGAAAAATTGTTGTTTTCACTCAGCCTGTGAATATTTTGAGATTTCAGGGCTTTTCCAAAGTGAAGCAAAAGGCATTAATTATTTAGCAGAGGTAAACTGATGCTTCCTCTGTTGTGGAAAATATGCAGGCTGTTCCCTGGAGGGAATAAAAAATGAATTAAGTAGAATTTATTAGTGTGTGTTTGAGTAAAACACAGATTTGAGTACTCGGGCTACAGTCTACAGTCCTGGCTGGGATTGTGCAGACAACAGTTACCTGAATATGAAAAAGACAAGCCAGAGGCTTCAGAGTACCTTTAAAGAGCCATCAATAAAACAAAACTTGTTATATGCTCATTGTTTTCTTTGTTCCCCATTTCATTCCAAAGTTAGTAAAGCATTCACATTCACCCTGTGATTTAAATTGAACACCACTGTGTTCAGTCACAAAAATATTTATTCTCTATTTATAAGCGTTTATGAATTTAAGAACACAAGTCGAATGAAGACCTACTCAGTAAAATGTGCCACCCATTTTCTCATAGGAATGAAATATATTGCAGTATTTGGATACAAAATTATATTATCAAGTTCAGACATAGACACTGCAAAATTTCACAATATAAGGAGTAATGTATTACAACTGAGAAATGGTGGGAAAAGGCTTGCACCACACAGTTTTCTGTGTCTTCACTAGTGCGCAGGGTAGGATAATTTTGAAAATAATCCATCCATCCATTATCTATACCCGCTTATCCTGGGCAGGGTCGCAGGGGGTGCTGGAGCCTGTCCCAGCGTGCATTGGGTGAGAGGCAGGAATACACCCTGGACAGGCTGCCAATCTATCACAGGGCACAAACACCATTCACTCACACCTATGGGCAATTTTAGGGTCTCCAATCAGCCTACCTGCATGTCTTTGGACTGTGGGAGGAAATCCACGCGGACACGGGGAGAACATGCAAACTCCACACAGGAAGGCCCCAAGCCGAGATTTGAACCCACAACCTTCTTGCTGTGAGGCGACAGTGCTACCCACTGCACCACCATGCCACCTAATTTTGAAAATAAACAACAAAAATTCAGATCAAGTGCCTAGATGTGGAGGGAAGAAGAGCTATCATGGTTTGTGAGCAAGAAATCAAGGAAGTTGAATCAAAACTTTGCCCGTTCTCCCGAAGCATTAATAAAGGCAATTTTCACCTGGGTGTACTATTCTTAAATAAAGCGTTACAACTTTGTGGCAACACACAGCAGAGAGCTTATGGCATTATTTGAAGGGCACATGCCCTTCTATGTATCAAAATGCAGGAAATATGTGAAGAATTATTCATGGAATACACAAAATGTACATAAAAATGCAACTGTACTGTTTATTTCTAAGAATTTACATGAGCTAGCATCAAAATTATTATAAAACATTTACCCCAACCTCTTTCCCACCACTGCAAAAAAACAAAATAAAATTGTGTAGATAACTAAAAGCAGTGAAATTTTTGCAAGGATTTTTCCAAGTTGTCCAATAACCTTGAAATGTTTTGGACATCAATACCACAAAAACACATTTTTTCACTCAATCACATATCACATATTTTGAACAGATAAGAGAGGAGAATCAATTCTAACATCTTTTAAGTGTCAATATCTTACAAGAATTATCCTTATGTTCAATGCTGAAATGCGTTCGTTAGCAGGAATTCTCTGCATGATCAATTAAGCATCAGCTTGGGGCAAAGAATGCTCCCTTTTTGGAGGAAAGAGGAGCCCAATTTAACAAGCTTAAACATTAACGCAGTCATCAATGTCATCATCTATCTATCCATGTTTCATTGACTGCTCCAATAGCACAAGCCAATCAAATGTTTGTGTGGCCAAAATAATAAACCAATCACATTACAGAGATCACATGTGGGGTTCCGTCGCATCATTGACATTCAAGCTTAAAAGTAATCAAAAAACGTAACAACTTTGCTCAGAGTTAAGGCATTGCCTAACAAACCAGACACACATCTCCTTAAGGACATGGCCAGACTTTGCTGCACTTCCCAACACACACTTCGCTGGAGACCTGCTTGAGTTGGCCTGCCACTGTCCGCGAAATAAACCAAGTCGGTTTATTTCCCATCTACAGCTGTTTGGGGAACTTGTATCTACATACTTTTCCTCCGTATCTCCCTTGCAGCCAGCCCAAGTGGAAGATTTGTGCACATCCGTCGTCTTGACCGGAACCCGTTGCGAACCCGACTTCACAGAAGAAGTTTCTTCTGCAGAAGAAGTCCCTGTCCACCTGCCATGGATCCTGGGACCAGCTGATGAGCTGACCAAGCATCACCTAACGGAATTAATAACTGGCCTCCCTTACTATCACTGTTAAGTACTGAAATGCATTTTATTTGACACTGACATCAAATTATAGTATAGAGTAAAATGTGAAATACCTGTTTAGGTTATTTTACTGCTGTTTGTTGTTGTGTTTTGTTTGTTGTGCATATGTTGGTCGGGAATAGAAAATTCCCTGACCTTGTAGTTTACGTCGTAAAACTTTATTTTTGAGACTGATATCACAAATTAGCCAAGTAACATAGAGTAACCTGTCACTAGCCAATAACACAAACTAACCTTTGTTAAATGGTAGTACTGCCAACCTCTTACGTTTAGCCATTGCAAAATTGTCATTTCCTCATATAATCTTATTCATCATATTATACAAACTATTGTTTTCAATTAGCCTGTTACCAACTCATTATCATACCTCACGACAGGGGCAAATCGGTTTATACTGCTGGATATTTTACTAAAGCTATTCATATTATGTACCCTGCTCAAAACTACAGATATGATGACACCATCTAAGCCAATAATTTAACCTACAACTTGAGTTACAGCCTAGTTCTCTAACAATGCAACGCTGCTCTTAATGCGCGATGACACATATTACAATAAGTATATTTGCATTAACAATAAAATTTTAACCTTTTGCTGTTATACACCGACTAAAAAAGAAATGGAATTAAGAGCTAAATGTGTTCTAGGCAAACACACAAACTGGATTATCAAGAGGCTGGATTTTAGAAATTTTGTTCAGTGAAGACCCCAGAATGTCTTGATTATGTTGTCAGTGCTTGATGAGAGTCTTCACTCTGCATCATGGCAAAATGGTGTAACACATCTGAAAAGTAAAAAAAACACTATTGGTTCCTGTTTACAATGCCACCATCTGTGGAAATAACCCCTAAAGCTTCTATTTTCATATAATGACCAAATTACAACAAACAAGACAGGAATTAAATCTATAAGGTACTTGTTTAAACATGCACATTGTGCAGGGAGACTGGTCTCGGTGCAATCAAAACCAAATTGGTAAAAGTGAAAGTGCTGCCTGAGCACAAATAAACATTAACTTCTTCTTAAAATAAATAAGATGGATATTAGAAATGCCCAGCTTCCTTGTTGTTGACCCTTAGCTTGGAAATCACATTCTAACACTTGTAATCTAGAAGGGGAAACAGAAAACATGCCTGGAATTGTACTAGATATGCATATTTAACAGGCCAGCTTGATAAATAACCCACTTAGAAAATTCCTGACAGCAGACATAGATGTTAGCAGTGACCAGAAGAGAAGCCAAAGAGCAGGCAGCAGAAAAAGAAGCAGAATTATGTGTGTGTGCACGTGTGTAGGCGTGTGTGTGTTTGCGTGTGTGTTTGCGTGTGTGTGTGTGCGCGTGTGCATGCGTGCATGTGCGTAGGGGGGCACCTTTTTCCATTCTCGAAAGAGGGTGAGATATTCTATGCACGTAACAATTATTCATCCATCTCACCCATACTAAAGGCATGGCAATGTAATTTTCACATTATAATCAAAACCATATGACAGAAGCCTGGTCCATTAGGGAACAATCTCGAGTGTTCTCTCTAAGACAATGATTTTGGAATTGCACTTACATATGCTGAACTGTTACCTCTGTGTGAGTACACCCACTCAATTGTATGCAACCCTGCTCTATCCTTAACCATTCCCCTTTGCCAAGCGACAAAGGGAGTAAAGAAAACAGAGCTGGAAGAAAATAAAACAACAGCCCGGGATAAATGTGTAAATTTTGTTTTCTAGTGCAGACAGATAATGACAGCCTAAATTCCATTTAGGATAGTCTCTAAACCTGTATTTTACCTGCCCCAACCATTTTTTTTCCAACAATTTTATAGCTGGTCAGGGGGAAATCTATACAAAGAAAAACATGAAAAACTAATGTTTGAAGATTATATCATACTAATATTGCATGTGAGGTTTGTGAGTCAATCCAGCAAGAGAAAAAAAAATACAAGCCTTCATTACCAGCATTCCACTGACAGCTTTTTCACTAAAATTATCAAACAAACTAGTCCATTACAACCTTTCTGGTAGAGAGTTAGTGTCTACAGTTTTTTTTTTGTATTTTCACACTTAAACCAAGTGGGCTGCTGGGTGGTTCATTCTGTTCAAGCACTACATCAGTCAGTGAATTACCCCCATGGTCTGGTACTGAATCCAGACCATGCCACTGCTGTCTGTGGTGAGCAGTACCACAGAAAGATGCACAATTGGCCCTATCATTGCCTAGAGTGAGAGAGGGATTCAGTTGACGTGCATGACCATATCTTATCCTTCACCAGTGGCCCACACTGGTAAACTGGACATCAACAGTAATGTCTGTGCCAGCTGAACTTGGGGACTAGTGTGAAAAGCAGCAAAAGCTTTCTGAGGGCAGCACACACTTGTCAACACTCTCCTGAGTGTTTTTATTTGGCTCCATACTCCACATTTGTTTAAGTTCTCAGCTTTTACTGAAGGGTATTTTTTATAAAATTTGACTCCACCATTTAGAAATTGTGGCACATTTTCTACTTTTTCTACATCTACATCAGGCCCCCCATTTCAGGCCTCCAAAATGCTGTGGAACCAGCTTGAGATGATGAATGCTTTGTGACATGGTGCATTATCCTGCTGGAATTATTCATTTGTAAAAAGGTGTACTGTGACTGTAAATGGATGCACATAGTCAGCAACAATGCTTAGATATGCAGTGATGCACATGATGTTCAATTGTTCAAAAGGGGCCTAATGTGTGCCAATAAAACATTTCTCTCGCCATTACACCACCAGCAGCAGCCTGCACTGTTGACACAATGCAGAATGGATCCATGGATTAAGAATGTTTATGCCAAATTCTGACCCTACCACCTGCTTTTGGGAGCAGAAATCGATATGTATCAGCACAGGCAACGTTTTTTTCATGTGCCCACTTTAGCCTGAACTTTCTGTTCTTTGCTGACAGGAGTGGAATCGACTGTGGTCTTCTGCTCCTGTATCTGCTTCAGAGTTGTGACGTGTTGTGTGTTGATGCCCTTTTGCACACCATTGTTGTAATCAGCTTTTGTGGTCTTTCTGTTTGCTTGAACTAGTCTCCTCTGACCTCTTATAAACAAGGTGTTTTCACTCACAAATTTGCTGCTCCGTGGATTTTTTTTGTTTATCGCACCATTTTCTGTAAACTCTAGAGACTGTCAGGCTTGAAAATCCCAGGAGGGTAGCTGTTTCTGAGATGCCGGAACCACCACGTTTGGCACCAACAATCATACTATAGTTAAAGTCGCTCAGATCACACATCTTGTTCATTCTAATTTTCAGTCTAAACTCAGCATGTCTGCATGCTTTATATATCGAGTTGTAGCCACATTATTCACTGTTTGGAGGAGCAGGCTTTTTGCATTAACCAGCAGGTGCACCTAATAAAGTGGCCACTGCGTGTTTACTGAAGCACTTCAGGTTAAGTACCTTGCTCAATGGAACAGCTGCAGCTTAGGTTACAAGAGCAGTTCTTAAACCATTATTCTATATTGCTGCTTTCCTTTAAATATGTGGATTTTTTTTTTTGATAGCCTGTTAAATACAGTAATCACAGGAACAACATTACTCTTTCACTTCCTGTATGTTCTAAATATAACACCCATACCCTTTTCATACATTTACATTAAAATAAACATTTATTTTGTAATGCTAAAGATCTGTTTTTTACGGAAGAGGATTAGGGCCACGTGAAATTTTTTTTTGAGTTCTGAAAAAAAAAAAAAAAAAATAGTTCCCTTGCTTTTCTGTAGTATGTTTTGCAATCAACCCAGAGTCTCTTTTCCAGGCAGCCATTTTAATTTAATTGAGAGAAGAACAATGTGTCTCCTATCTGTAAAGTTGACATTCCTTTTTTCATTGGCATCTGCTTTCAAATAAAATATTAATATTTAGATTTTTAAATTCTGTTTTACCTCAGTTTTGCTCAGTTTTTAGAATCTCTTTTTATTTGATAAGCAATCATGAAATAGAAGACAGGTATGTGAGCTCAGTCCAGTTAGGCTTGTTTTATTGATGAGGTGAAATGTGTCACATGTCCCTGAATACAGAATGTGAGGGTTTCAGAGGAAAATAGGTGTGTATATACATACATATACTGTCAGTGGCGGCTGGTGACTCAAAAAATTGGGGAGGACAGGAAGAAAACCAACCCACGGCGTCATGTTATTTTACACTAGTTGGTTACTTAACATGACTTGAACATAAGAAAGTAGAGTTATGTTCAAATGTAGCAATAATCCAACTAGCAACCTAATGCAAACTTACTATACAACTAACGTAAGTAATGCACCCAAAGTTTATCCCCATCTTCCATATGGAACAAATATCATATTATATCATTTATACAACGGCTTGGCTGAATACTCGATTCTGATTGGTCCAAGGGTGGGCATTATTTCTCAGTAAAGGGACACCTCGGCCTTTTAACAGTTCTAAAATCAATGCGCTACAAAATCCAGCATTCTAAAGCAGTTTAAACAGCAACATTATTCTTTCGCTTTTGAATTGTTGATACATCCCCTCCCCTTTTCAATGTCCAATTTCACAACTGATGGCAACGTTGAATCACATTTGTAGTTACTGTTGGTAGCTTTATTTACGGTTGCCAGCCATCGCGCAAATCGGAATCGTCCCTAATTTGGACAGTAGAATAGGTGTTCCGCATTTAACTCATGGCTACGGGATGCATTTTCACCCGTATGTTTGGGAAGGATTGCGTTTATAGTAACCGCTGTTTTTGAATAGAATTCAATAGTTAGCTAGCTAGCTAGCTGGGATAACAAGCATGCCGTGAGACCATTCTCACCTAAAACCAAGAATTTTAATATTGGCTAGGTGACAAGTGACGGCGAACCTGTCATAAAGCTAGCTGGCATTCAAAGCCCATTTCAGAGGGTCTTAGAAAAACGTTATGTCTACATTGCGCGACCACAACATTTAAAAAGTAAGACAGTGCTAGGGAGATGAATTTGATTGTCTTATGGTTTCATGCAGTTTTATTAAATAATGTAATGACAAATGACCAAAATTGGTGCTAACTGTATGGTAGGCTATAAAACGAGAAGGAACTATTTTATCTTGATAGAATCATTGTTTTCATAGAATTAACGACCAGAGGTTTTTGATTAACAAGGGTACAAATGGAACTACCAACCAGTGTTTTGCTTGACAACGGTAAAATAATATGCCCAAACGCCCGCGGAAGAATATTTCAATATTAAAAAATCAAAAATAAAAATCAATAAATATAAAAGTAACCATATATAGTCATTGTTGGTAACCCGTTGTATAAGTGGAATAAACCCCTCCGGGCTGTCCCGTTATTGGAAAATATTGTAGCCTACTTCGGGGCTGGTTAAGCGACCCTACATTATTTTCCAATAACGGGACAGCCCATTGTGGTTCATTCCTTACATATCATATTACAACACAAAGGATGAATATAAAAAAGGGGCCAGGTGAATGAGAGGGAAAGACACATCTAATCACTGCGGGCTCTGGATGGGAATGAACCTCGTGTGTGCATAATGTGTCACTAGAATTAGCATTTTTGATCATGGTTATCTGTGGAACTGGTCGTCCAGCAGTCTTGATCCTTACCTGCTGCGTAATCCAAACTGTGGAATGGCTGTGACAACAAGTAATCCACAAGATGTTCTTCCCCATCCCACTCTCTGCGTCTGTGTCCATGCCTCTCTGTGACCCCCTCACTCACGCTGCCGTTAATTGCCTTGTTAGCAATAGCAGCACCACTCAAAATCCATTCTCGCCATTAGCTCAGTCCTTCAGGGCTGCTACAACAAGCTAACTGTTGCGTTGGCTAACGCAAGTAGCTAACTACTGCTTGATAAAAAGGGAAACGTAAATCTGAAAAAAGGAAATTTGGACCAGCCTCCTCTGGTAGAAAAGGCTTAAATAAAATGTAATTTTTTAGTGATGTGTTTTAAAAGTAGTTTGCAATTTGCACGTTATAATACAATACAGTGGTAGAGAATTGAAGATGAAATTTGGAAATTATCATTGGACCAATGCGATGTAAATATTGTATTCTGGTTGTTGATTGGTTAGGGAGGACGTCCTCCCTTGGAGCATCATTTTGTGTGTTTTGGCCAATAACAGATTAGCATGAAAAAAAATGAAGTACATTAAATTGATATAAGAGATCCCAGACTGCTCTTTCCCCTCTTGCCTGCCCTGCAGGTGTCGTTGTTGAAGCATTTTAATCAGAATTTCAATAATGGATTTTTTCCAAAGAAGAGATAAAAAATATCTCCCTCTTGCCTCTCAAAAATAGAGGAGGAGCAACCTCCTCTGCCTCTATGGACCAGCCTCCTCTGATATGTGTATGTATATATATACACACACATATATATATATACATACACATACACACACACACACACACACAACGGCTCGGCTGAATACTCGATTCTGATTGGTCCAAGGATGTGCATTCATTCTCAGTAAAGGGACACCTCGGCCTTTTAACAGTTCTAAAATTAATGAGCTACAAAATCCAGCATTCTAAAGCAGTTAAACAGAAACATTCTTTCAATTTTGAATTGTTGTTACATCCCCTCCCATTTTCAATGTCCAATTTCACAATTGATGAATCACGGTTGTAGTTACTCTGTAGCTGGCTTCATTTAGGGTTGCCAACCATCCTGCAAAATACGGAATTGTCCCTTATTTGGACAGTAGAATATGTGTTTCGTATTTAACTCTCAACGGGATAACAAGCGTGCCGTGAGACCATTTTGACCCAAAACCCAGCTGAGTTATAAAATTGTCTAGGTGACAAGTGATGGGGAACCTATAATAAAGCTAGCTAGCATTTAAATCCGGTTTCAGAGGGTCTTTGAAAGACGCTGTGTCTACGCAAGTGTCTACACTGCATGACCACACCATTTTAAAAAGCAAGACAGCTAGGCAAATTAATTTGATTGAGTTATGGTTTCATGCAGTTTTCTTAAATAATGTAATGACAAAAATGACCAAAATTGGTGCTAATTGTATGATATAAAACGAGAAGAAACTATTTTTCTTCATAGAAGTTTTTGCTTACCTACGGTGCAAATAGAACTACTAACTAGAGTTTTGCTTGACAACAGTAAAACAATATTCTCAAACAGTCGCGGAAGATTATTTCAATTTCTGGTGATTAAGTCGACAAATATATATATATATATATATAAATTGATTTATGTGTGTGTAAGGAATAAATCACGACGGGTTGTGCCGCTATTGGAAAATAATGTACTTTGGGGCTGGATAAGTGACCTTGGCTTCACCTCGACCGCATCACCACCGATATTTTTTCCAATAACGGGACCGCCCATCGTACACACACACGCGCACACGCACACGCACACACGTTGCTGAGTCTAAAAGTGCAATTGCACTGATATCCTGAAAATAATAGAAACATACATGATGCCTCCACTTTAGATCATGTGTTTGTAACTTGCAAACAAGTAATCAGATAGCAGCCGGCTTGCATCCATGGAGTACAGTGGCTCTGAAGTGCAAAACACAAAAACAAAAAGAAAATACAAAAACAAAAAGGAGCGACCCTGAGGTGCAGATGCAACATACAAAAACAAAAACATGCAGCCCTGAAGTGCAAAACACAAATACAAAAAGAAAATACAAAAACAAAAAGGAGCGACCCTGAGGTGCAAAACACAAACATACAAAAACTAGTAGCCCCGAAGTGCACTGTTGTACTTCGGGGCTACTAGTTTTTGTATGTTGCATCTGCACCTCAGGGCTGCTAGTTTTTGTATGTTTGTGTTTTGCACCTCAGGGCTGCTCCTTTTTGTTTTTGCATTTTCTTTTTGTATTTGTGTTTTGCACTTCGGGGCTGCACATTTTTGTTTTTGTATGTTGCATCTGCACCTCATACTGTATTTGTACTGAACATTTTTATCACATCATTCCACAAATTCATGTTCAGTACATCTTATCCCACAAATTAATACACATATATGCAAAAAGAAGGTTAAACATGAATGTGTGAGATATGATTTTTTTTAAAAATCTTCAGTTTCTGTTTCATATTCAGTAAGGCAGTTAATTCTTCAAAAAGGTAATTTACTTTGAAGTTAAACATTTATTAGGGGGAGTCTGTTCAGAATATGGGAGGTGTGTGTCAAGTACTGCATGGCCTGTCAGCTGTAAAGTCACTGACAAAAAGATTATTCATTTCTTAGATTTAATTTTACTAAAAGAAAATTAATAGGGTCCATCTGTTGCATATTGCGGTTTTTGTGACATCCACAATGTGCATTATATAAGTAGTTTTTCATGATACTAAAATTTCAGTGGTATACATTTCATCCAATATAAATGTTAATGTTGCACAATAACTGCATACTGAAAGACATGAAACACAGGTCAGATAGGATAACTACAATTTGCATAAAGTGCCTGTTTTCCATAGTAATGAACATACACATCCTTATGTTGTATTTGAGAAAATTTGATATCCTATCCAAATATTTGATAATATTTGGATAGGATATGGGATAATTTCATAAAAAAATAATTCACTCTAAGTGTATTAGCTAGCTATGATAGACCTATGGCCTGCTAATATTACTTATTCCACAAATGATTCTGTGTTTACATCCTAATTCTAGCTAAATGTCCAGAATAGCTAAAAACTGAATGTGGAAAAACAAAATAATACACTACAGAGTAACTACTGTATGATGTTCCCACACACTAAGGGGTGCACTCATTGTAAAGACCGTTATAACACTGTCTAATTACTGTGTTACCATCCATATGGAATCATTCATGTTGCTAAAAATACAATTTGCAATATCTGAGTAAAATGTAAAGTAAAATACATTCAATGCAAATTAACTAATAAATTGCCTAAATAAAATTTTTCTGATGCAGATTAAACAAAAACCGCTTCATTCCAAAATGTAGCCAAAATAAGCAATCTAGTGTTTTCTAACTTACAACACTGCTAGGCAACTGCTTGCATGACCAGAAGTAGCCTAAAGACCTACACGCAACACGCAGAACAGGTTTTACTTTTTTTTTTAGTGAGTGTTCCCAAGAGCAACTCTTTTAATGCTGTCATTGGTCAATAATAAGGGCATGTAGGCTATATAATGTGCTTATATTCATTTAATAACATCAGCGTTGAAGCTCTGAGCATGCACTTTTATTTATTCTTCAACCCTTACTTATGTTCATCACTCTGTGCGATCTCTAGTTTGAATTTTAGGGCTGACAGTATGTGACCCCAAATTGATTCCAAATTTATAATTATGAGAATATGCTGTATGATAATGTTCCACATATAGTATATTTGGTCAGTATGAGTCAGTTGACCTACATTCAGATTTTCATTTCCATGTAAAATACAGATATGGTAACCATTAGTTTGCCCTTTCACATAAAGGTTTGTATACAATTACCATTTTTCATTAACTTGATAATGTAGGCTATTTAATGTTCTTGTTATATTCATTTAAAGGAGTACCATGGTGATTTTCACACTCTCGGTTTTGTGTGCTATTTGCACAAGAGGCATTGAAGAAACACAATGAGTAAAGTATTAAATATGTCCGTTCTGTATTTTTGGAGAAATATGCGTTTTAAATTTGTTGTCCTATTTTCAACCGGTTGAGAAAGTTGTCAACTTGGTGCGTCACGAACACAGTAACCACTCCCCGTTCCACGCCCCGTAAACCCATGGATAACTCCAGACCCAGTTTGCGCCACTGGCTTACAGGCAAGACAATGCAAATATTTGACTAACGTTAGGTTCACTTAAATTAGAGTGCCTTTTAAGGACTATTAGATTATTTCTGGTTATATTCATTTAGCTAGCTAGCTAACGTTAGCTAGCTAGGTAGTTTGCTTTCATAAGGCAATGTTATCGATAACGTTAGCTAGCTAGTTTGCTTTTATGAGGACGTTATAGTTGTGCTTTTATCTTAACTTGGCTAGCTAGATAGCAAAAATTATAATTGGATATAAGTCAACGTCCTTACCTTAGCTATCTATCGATACTTGATATACTACTAAGCTCTCTAGCTTGTGAAAAGTCTCCCAAAAAGAGTGCGTCATGGGGGTAGCTATGGTAACGGGGCACGGTCTGTCAATCATAGCTAACTGACAGTTAGCATTACCACGCCCAGACGGTTCGGGTGAACTTTTATAGTGGGATATTTAGGCTTATAAAAATACGTTTTGAAGTACATTGAAATGACTGAATAATAAAAAAATTATGCACATTTGTTTTATTGTTGCCTAAAGACAACTGGGAAGTGTCACGTTCAGCCACCATGTTACTCCTTTAATAACATCAGCGTTGAAACTCTGCAAATGCACATTTACTTATTTACTTTATTTACTTTTATTTTAAAATAGTAAATACTGGTATTTATGGTGTGGAGAGAACTACACCCCGGTGTATGCTCGTGCACCATGCCAACAGTTAAACTGAAAACCACAACAAACCTAATGTTTTCTTCAGATTACTTTTCTGCTCATTTTAATAACACCACACCACATCGCAGATTTAAAACCAATCACCATATTAATATAAATGTGAAATAGAGTTGATTAGTCCTTAATAAATAGTAGTTTTTTTTCAGAAATTTTGTGCATATTAAATGCTTAAATTCACAAATGCAGATGGACTGCTCCATTGCACCAATATTATGTAAGTACCCAAAAGCTAACATTGCCGTAAAGAATCTTATTTGTGAGCACAAACGTTTTATAAATGAGGCCCTAGATGTTTTCTGAGTTGTTTGTGCATTTTATGACTTACTTTCGTGTTCACTGATTTATGAATTTACTTCAGGGCCACCATAGTTATGTCAAAGATGTTTCAAGTATGCAAGATAGCTCACTGTTGATTTCTGTCCACGAGAACTGCACATTGTTTTTTCGTTTCATTCATGCATACAAAACATATAAAAAATGAACATGAAAACTTGTATTACAGTTGGAAATCTTAATCAACTATGTGGGAAACTAAATACAATATTTACTCTTTTTTTTTGTAGCAAAAACGAAAACTAAATTATTCCGTTTTTGGAATGAAAACGAAAAACAAATTATCGCTGGAGCCTATCCCAGCATACATTGGGTGAGAGGCAGGATTAATCCTCAACCCAGGGTTAGTGGTGGATGTTGAAACAGAGAAATATTGTTGCTTTCTTTCTTTTTATTTCCATTAGTTTACATACAATTTTATTTATGGCACTGGCCACTGGCCATTTTCTGAAACCTTTAAGAATTCAACATATGCTTGAAGTGTTCTGTAAATGAAGGTAATTGTTTCAGCCTTGATGGCAGGGTGTCTTGTTAAAATGAGTACAGTAACTTTTGGTTGTAGACTTTTGGCCCATGTGTGTCTATTTTGCTTCAGCACAATATTTTTGTGAGCTCTAACGTTAAAACTGTTATATTGGTCTATATCTAGACTAGGCCATGTAAGAAAAAACAAGAAGTGTTCTATGTGTGTGTGTGTGTGTGTGTGTGTGTGTTTGTATGTGCAGGTCAGCACGAGTGCATCTGCATCTGTTCCCCCACCAAAAGTATGTGTCTGTATCTGTATTCGGATAGATACCAGAAGTAGACAAATGGGTTCTTTCCAACTTAAAAATGTTGCATTCATGAACTGCAGAAAACTTGCTAATAGACCAGCTGCCTAATATAAATTTGTGATTTTTGGTGATTCAAGTACCTGGCAATTTATCACTAGCTTGTGAGCTAGATCACTGGTTCCAAAACGAGGTCCTGGGGGACCCCTGCGAATGCTGGTTTTTGTTTCAACCACAAATACAATCCCAGAATTTTAATAAACTGTTCTTTTTTCTTAATTTGGTGCTTTTCATGTACAGAGGTATTATTTACCCTCTTAAGCCTTCTTATGTTGGAATAGCTATACATGCAATGGAGATTAAAAAAATCCCATGTTCACATTGTGCTACATTACAAACAATTGCAAAAAGAGGTAATACATTTTTAACTGATAAAATTAAAGACTGAGGTGAAGGGACAGGCGATTGGTGAAAGTGGACACAACCACAAAAACTAACCATTTGGTAGATAATGAAGAATTCAAAGACAAAGCAAATACAAATGAGCAAAACGGCCACTGTGTTTCAGGAAAACATTATGAAAGAACTTAAACATGTGTTCAACAATTTAATTTGGAACCTATTGATTCATCTCAGTCTTTAATTTAATCAGTTTTTACCCCTTTTTATGTAATTGTTATCAGTATAGCACAAGGGGACTTTGTCAACACAATCAGAGATGGAAGTATTTGAAGGGCACAAGTGTACCATCAAGATTAAAGTATCAAAGCCTATGAAATGTGTGAGGGAATATTCATGGAGAACACATGTTGTGCATCCATTTTCTATACCCTCTTATTCCTGGTCAGGGGGTTCTGGAGCCTATCCCAGCATGCATTGGGCAAGAGGCAGGAAGACACCCTGGACAGTTTGCCAGTCCATTGCAGGTTACACACTCATACCTAGCCAAAATTTAGACGCTGATTAACCTAACCTGCTCTTTGGACTGTGGGAGAAAACTGGAGGACCAGGAGGAAACCCACACAGACACAGGGAGAACATGCAAACTCCACACAGAAAGGCCCTGGCCGGGATTCAAACCAAGGACCTTCTTGCTGTGCGGCAACAGTGCCACCCCATATTGTACGTGTGCCCTCTATTTGCCCCCCCCCAAATTGACATTTTCAGGCCAGTTTTTTTTATTTATTTCATGCAATCAACCACCCATAGATTAAAGTTAATTGCCACACTATACACACAATATGGGATGTTGTAGAAAGGAGGCAGAGTGTGCATTCTTACCCATACCTTGCCTATCCTGTCTTGCTCATCCCTGGAAGCATAAGCATTATGTTGAATCAAGATACTAGTTCACATATTGCTTTCAAAAGGAAAACAAACCCAAAACGAACGAATATAAGCCTTGATGTTTGGATAGATTCATTATGTGTTTAGGGTTGATTGCCTGTGTGGTTCTCAATAAGTTATTCAGCTTTGGGCACACGCCTAGTGCCTGTGTCACAATATGGGTTTCATTTGGGCCTTAGTGGAGCTGAAAGATGCACGAGGAGGCTGGGATTGTGGATGCTGCCCTGTAATGTTCCAGATGCACTGTGATGGAGTGAACAATGAATATTCATGACCAAACCACCACACAGGTGAAAAGCTTACCTCCTGTTATTCTTAAAATGAGAACAAAAGCGCTGAACGGCTTAATTTTTACATGTAGGGCCTCCCCTGAGGATGTCTGGCTTTTTTTAAATCCAGGATAAAACACCACATACTAACAACTTTTGAGGATTATACAGCTCCAGAAATGTTTTTAAAAAGTGGAAAAAAAAACTAGTTGTCTTTCACGGTAATAATTTTTCATTCTCAAGATGAAAACTTAAGACGTGAGGTATTACATAAAAAGATGACACTGTCTAGGCTTCCAAACCAGGGTCACAGGGGAAAAGGCAATGGCAAACATTTAGTATTTTTAATAACTCTAAAATGTAAAAATTGTAAAAAGCTTCTGTGGTGCACAGACACAGTGGTCTTGTATTCATTTGCAGGTGATGTTGTGCCACACACTTACCATGGGGCAAGTAGGTCACCCAGCAGGTTGAAGGGGCTCAAGGCCCAGGGGGTGGGCACCTAAAGGGAGAGGTGATTAATTCGGGGGAGACAGACCTGGTCATGACCTTGAGGTAGAACTCTGAAGAACACCGCCACACACACACACTTCAGTGCCCTTTGCCATAAAACAGCCTGCAGGTTTGTCATCGTTCTGCTTATAAGAGCTACCATCAGAAGAATCTCAAATTCTTCTGTGATGTACTACTCCAGAACACTAACACATCCATTCAAATTCTTAATATACAGTTAAATGAAAAAGCATTGGGACAGTAACACATTTTTTGTAGTTTTGGTCCTGTACTCCAGCACACTAGATTTGAAATAAAACAATGAATATGAGGTTAAAGTGCAGGTTGCCAGCTTTTTGAGCATATTCACATTCATATCAGGTGATCCGTTTAGGAATTACAGCCCTTTTCATACACAGTCCCCCCTATTTTAGTAGAGCAAATAAACTGGACAATTGGCTGTTCAGCTGTATCTAGTTGTGTGTCTTTGCATCATTAGCTCATTCACAAGAAAGCTAACAAAAGGCCTAGAGTTAATTCTAGGTGGGGAATTAGCATTTTTTAGACAATGTGTTGCTGTTGTCTCTCAACATGAGGACCTAATAAGTGTCAATACTAGTAAAGGCAGAAAAAACGGTGTCAAAATGAACCGATTGATACATTATTAGGAAGCAAGAACTCGCTGGTGATCACATAAATAACAAATTACGTGGTAGACCACGAAAGACAACTGTAGTGGATGACAGGAATACTATAAAATGTGGAAAAAAAAAAAAACCCTTTTCAACTGTAGAACATATCAAAAACACTCTTGGATATAGGCATAAATGTGTCAAAGACTACCATAAATAGAAGACTGTACCAGCATAACCTCAGAGGGTTCACCACAAAATGCAAACCACTGATGAGCCTCAAAGCCTCAAGAACAGAGCTCCTGGGTTAGTTTGCTTAAAAAAAAAATAAAAAAATAAAAAAAAACTGTACAAAGTCCTGGAACAAAGTTATGGACAGATGGGGTGAGTATTACCAGAGTAATTACCCTTCCTCACCACCTACGCAACCCAGCTCCTGGTTCAAGCGATGGTCCTGTCCCGCCTGGACTACTGCAACTCGCTGCTGGCTGGTCTGCCAGCATCCGCTATCAGACCCCTGCAGCTCATTCAGAATGCTGCAGCTCGTCTGGTCTACAACCTCCCCAGACATTCCCATGTCATCCCCCTGCTCACTGACCTCCACTGGCTGCCTGTTATGGCTCGCATCAAATTTAAGGCTTTGGTGCTTGCATACCAGGCAGCTAAGGGGTCAGCACCAGGATACATCCAGAGGATCATCAGACCCTACACCAGCCAGACCTCTCTGTTCTGGCACATCTGGACGCTTGGCACCTCCCCCTCTTTGTGTCTGTACTTCCCGTTCGCGTTTGCGGTTTGTCCTGGCCCCTCGCTGGTGGAATGACCTTCCCGTGGTGGTCAGAACAGCAGAGAATCGGACTACCTTCAAGCGCAGACTAAAGACTCATCCCTTCAGGCTGCACCTCTCCCCACCCCTCCCTAGCCTCTAGTTTAGCTCAATGTACCTAGTTAGGCTAATGCGATCACATCAGTTTTGTATTTGGCAGGACTGTTTTGTGTGATTCTGATTAGGCAAATGTGACTTCAGTGCTAGTTTTGTGTGAGGGAGGGGAAGTGTGAAGACCAGACGCGACCAAACAAGGGATCTACAAGTTACCAAAGGGGCACTCCAGTAACCACTGAGTCTCGTGAGAGACAAAATAAGAAGGGGGTGCTATACTCCTAAGGGACGTATCCCAAAAAATGAATAAACCCCTAAACGGGTAACTGAGGAAGAAGGAGTCTATAAAGAAAATAAAGGAACAGGGAAATGAAAAAAGAAGAATAAACGACTTCGGCCCGAAGCAGAGAAAAATAAAATGTCTTTTCAAAAAACAAACAGAAGACGTTCTGAGGCCAACTAAAACCAGGGGTGAAACTGGTTAGTAAGAGGCAGAAAGGTTTGTGCCCCAAAGGTGACACAATAACCCCCTAAAACCGCCAACCTCAGAATCTGGACATATACTGTCCTAATACCTTTTTCCCAAAAAAACAAACAAACTGAAGTCAGAATTCTTTTAAATTTCTTGGTTCCTAAATTCCTTACACCTTACTCAGAAAAGCGACAGGGAACTGGCTAGAGCAAAACACGTTACACTCAAGCACCGTTCCACTCCCTACTGACGCTTTAAATACCCAGCCACAGGTGTGGCTGGTAATCAGCGGAAGATGTGAGCAACCCACAGGTGAAACAGATCAGAGGTAACCCTGCAGGAATGCACGGAATGTTAAAGCAGGAACAATCCTCCCACAGGAACCAAAAATAACGATTAGCCGAGTGGCTAATCTGCAAGCTCGAAACGAATCGTCCCCCCACACCAAAATAACGATTAACCACTGAGCCGGTGCAGGCACAGAAAAATGATCTACCCTGCACAGAAACCGTGACAGTTTTGATTGTTTGTCTGTTTGCTGAACAGGTTACCCTACAGGGTTGGAGTCCTGATCTATGTGGTCACTTCTGGCACTACGATCTTTACTTCACTCTAGTGTGTTTTTCTGCACCTCTGCACCTTGAACTAATGCACTTGTTGTACGTCGCTCTGGATAAGAGCGTCTGCTAAATGCCTGTAATGTAATGTAATGTAATGGAAAGATGAAAGTGTGGAGAAAGACAGGGACTGCTCATGATCTAATTCACCCCAACCCCCCCCCCCCCCCCCCCCATCTGTGAAACATAGTGGGGGTCGTGTTATGGCTTGGGGATGTATGTCTGCTACTGGAACTGGCTCACTTGTCTTCATTGATCATATGATTGCAGATGGCAGCCGCATGAGGAATTCTACAAAAACATCTGCTCAGATCCAACCAAATTCATCAAAATGCAGCAGGAAAATGACCCTGAACATACTGCAGAAGCAAGGAAGAAGTTTTTCAGGGCCCAAAAGTGGAAGGTTCCCGATTGGTCAAGTCAATCAACAGTCCTCTGTCCAATTTAACATGTGTTTCAATTGCTGATGATAAGACTGAAGGCAAATTGCCCTATAAATAGATACTGAAGGTGGTTGCACGACAGCCCTGACAGAGCATCACCAAGGAACATTCCACCGTCTGGTGATGTCCATGGGTCACAGACTTCAGGCTGTCATCAAAGGATTTGCAAACAATTCCTAAATATTTAAATGTCAGATTTTGTAATTTTGTCCACTTACTTTTGCTCCCCTAAAATGGGTAGACTACTATTTGTATAGAAAGGGCTGTAATTCATGCTCAAATTAAAGCTGACAGTCGGCACTTTAACCCCATATCCATGCTTTTATTTCAAATCGATGTTCTGGGGTAATTCCGTTCTGGAGTCAAAACAGCAAAGATTGTGTCATTGTTCCATTACTTAGGTATTTAGCTGTATGTCCAAAAAAGCCTAGTCAGTAAACACTATACCAACAAAATTATAATGGCATACTTTTTTCTTTTTTTTTGAGAGAAAGTCCGGTTGACTGATGGCAGACCAATTTAATCCTTTATGTTTACCAATACTTTTTTTGGAATGGAACTGGAAAACCACATTCACCAGGTCTGATAGCCTTTGAGATTACACTGAAATCCCTCAGTCCTTCCAAGAAGAAAACACGGATGTGTGCCACATTGTAGAGCTATCCAGCCCAATGTTTTCAACTGGATCTGAGAAGAGTTTGAACGGTAGTAATCCTTGAGATGTGGAGGTCCCTCTGCATCTTGTGAATTACATCTCATAAAAAACACATTTTCAATGTACAAAAATGTCAAGTTACTCACACATACAAAGCACTGTCTATAACACATTCATTCAAACTGGCAAAATCTAGGCCTGCCACCAAGTTACTGTACTACAAACAATATAGGCTATCTTGCCTCACCGAAATTAAAGAAGTTGTATTCCAAAGCAATGCTACCCAATGTTTCCTAAATTGTTTCAAGTCACTTGGCACTTGTCTGTTTTTATATGTATTAGACCTCAAAACAGAAGCTAAATATTTTAAGAGTTGTAGTGTATAATTACTCCATTCAAAAACAAGTCAATGAAAAAAATGCAAACCCCTGAAAAAATAGGTTGGAGTCTCATTCATCTATCTCAGATTGTGTCTTTGCATTTCCCCCAGAGGTGCCATGAGATGCCATTATGCTATTGACAAATTAAATATACAGATTTAATCTAGTTATGGTACTAGAGGTTTAAAGGATTCTTTTTCCTTCTGTGGTTCTCTTGAGAATTTGTTGCATTTTATGTCACTATACCGCAGTCAAAATACATGACATTCATTGCCTGATTATTTTTGATAAGGCTATTGCTGTGTGATCTTCTTATGATGCTGAAATGATGTTCTATTGTTTACATGATTATAGATATCTTTATTTTTATCATGCATTGTTCTGCTGCTCTTCACTGACTACTTCAGGCTTTTGAATCTATTAAAAGTTTTCTGTCAGAATGTATCAAACAATTGATATGTCAGTTGACTGTAAATTGAATGCAAAATAAATTGGTGAACAAAAGGAATGAATGAAAACAGGAATGTGAAAAACATCAACATGAAACTGCAAGTCAATGCGTGGGCCTGCAAAAACTAAAGTCACAACATTTTCTGATGGGAAGTGTGAATGCACAAAGCATTTCACAGGTACTCCTTAAATTAGCCTCTGAGCATTTCCGTAGTTCTCTGTCTCACATGCTTCCATCTTATCTTTAAGGTTCCACTCAGCAACTCCCAACAACATCCCACCTCCCATGGCCCCATTCTCAAGCTTATCAGAGATCCTATCTCAGGACTGGCTGAGACCGTACGTTGGGAAGAAGAAAAAAAAATCTCAGAGTAAGCAGTTCTGTTCTCAGCACACAAATGCTGATGTAAAGGAGATACCACTGAACACAAGCAGCTAAAAAACTGAGGTGTCACCACAAAGCACAACTGGTTTGGGCAGCACCAGACAGAAGCTACTGCATGCTGAGGTCTTGGCTAATCACTGTGTAATACATCATTGTGTACTACCACAGTAGAAAACCTTTCTGATCATGTACAGTTTGCAGAAATTTTGGAAATGTTTCTTTGAAGGGAATGTGAGGATCAAGCATACAGCCATCAAATCTCCATAGACAAACATTGCCAGTAGAATGGATCATACTGAAGAGCTCAGTGACTTTCAATGTAGCCCTGTCATAGGATGCCACCTTTCCAAAAAGACAGTTCATCTAATATTTGCCCTGCTAGAGGTGTCCCGATGAACTGTAAGTGTTGTTATTGTGAAATGGAAAGATTTAGGAGCAACAACAGCTCAGCTGTGAAGTGGCAGGCCAAACAAGCTCACATGATATGTGATTTACCAAAGAACCTACAGTATATGTTATGTTTTAACTGGCACAGATCAGTGAACAGATGAAGGGAAGGCATACCATTTCCCTTTAATATATTAACCACCTGTTCCATTTTGGTCCTCTAGCAGTAATATACCTTAGAAAGGAGACACAGCAATGCCTTGAAATAGTGACTCCATACTGCATGCAGTTTTCCTGTAATTGTATAGAAATAGCACAATCAGGCATGGTTGTATATCTGCTGCAGAGTGATTCAGTTTGTTATAAATATGTTTGCCCTTTCAGTTAGGCCAGCCTGAAGGATTAGCAACTCCACTCCGGCTCCCTCTAGAACAAAAAAGTTTTTTCAGTAGATTTTCACTGCATTGCCTTTACATCCCATTAAAATGTGTGTGCGTGTGTGTGTGTGTGTGTGTGTGTGAGAGAGAGAGAGAGAGAGAGAGAGAGAGAGAGATCCTGTAGCATGCACAGCTATCTGTCTGATTCACTCTTTCTGCTTTTCTGCTCCCTGATGGAGAGAGTGTTCTGTGGTTCTGAGGGCTTTTTAATCTGCTAACAAATGAAAGCAGACCAGATCACAAAGAGGCTGTAGCTACTCAGGGAGCCAATGCACTCGTGCTGTAGTTATCTGTGGTGTTAAACCCAGCTTAGCTCTGTAAGGGACAATTATGCACAATTTAATTTGATATCCTTATTTCTACAACATCCTCCACAATGATATGCATTAAACAGTAAGTCTGTTGAATTATGGTACAAACATTGGAAATAAGCTAAAACTGCAAATGTTATGACACAAAATATTAGATTATTTTTTAAAACTATGTATCTATGTTAATTTGTATCTTCCTCTTAACACTCACTAAATAAAAATATATATATTTTGTTAGTTATTACAACAATTTGCATTGCTTTTAAAAAGTTTTTCCACAACCAAAAGCTGAATGCAGTGAGGGGTTGCTATCTGCTGCAACATTTATTATGAGTAAGCAAAAGACGAACATTACTGTTGGGGCCATGATCATTTCTCAGAACAAGACTGCTGTAAAGTTTTTAGAAAAGGACACTGGAGCAGTGTCAGCCGTATACTGCTTTTGTTTCAGTGAAATGTCTTAAGTAAAAATAAAACTTCTCATGAGGAGAATATATTCAAAACTGTTTAAAATAAATGCAATATGTTAACTGTGTACGGCCACCACTTCTTTTTTTTATTTAAAAAACCCTTGATTTATTCATTTTCATCAGTTTGTCATATTCAACCATTTCCCCATCTGTTATTATGCATTTAAATTTACAAATGACCACATTTAATGAGCACATCAATTGTACAGAGCTTCAAGAGGCAGAGGCCTGGATTTAATCAAAATATGTCCCATTGGCTTGTACATGCAAAATGAGTTTGTTTTTTTAAACAGTTTCACAAGTTAATTTTGTTGATTTCTGAACTCGCCATGCTGTGTCAAGCTCTCAGTCTCTGCTAAAATAAAAATGCATATGTTTTCACAAGTAATTTTCAGAGTCACAATTTGTGCTTCCCATGTAATATGTCTAAAATTAAAGTGTACAACCCCTCCCTTGGTAACACACATTACCAGGTGTACTAGTTGCAAATAAACTCTGCCGCTTTCCATCTTGTGACATAGCATGGGTGTAGTTTGCTCATTGGGAAGATGTTGCAGCTATGTTGCTTAACACTGTTCTGTTTTAGAATCAGACTTGTATCAAAAGTATTAAACAAAACATTATATCAAATATCAAAAACAACAGATAGTTTGCACAGGCATAGAAAAACTAATGCTTGCAATATTTTTCCTTCTTGTTGCAAACTCAAGTTTTACTCTTGAAATTAATATTATTCTTTCCAATATTTTTGCAATATGATGACTCCTTTGAAAATTTTTACATAAATCTGATTCCACGGAAGCAATGTAGCCGCTACATCTTCCTAATAGGCAAACTACTTCCACACTTCGTCGTGGCAACCTCCAGAGACCGAGTGCGACAGAGCGCCTAGTCGTCTACGCTGGCCTTATGTTGTTGTGTACAATGGGGATGGCTATTGTTTAGATTTTGCTGAATCCAGTGCTAAAACAATACTTGTAAAACAGTGCCAGTGCCTAAATGGTGCCTGAACCAATACCATTTTTGAAGTGTCAATTTTTAATTAATATTAGAAAAGACCATATTTGATACATCTTCATAATGGCATTTTTGTAGAAATATATAATTCAATGTGTTTGCATTCTGTAATTGCTCCTCTATATGTTATTTTCCACCGGTGGCGTTGGGTGCGGCAATCCCGCCAAGTATACAAGTGTGATTACACACGCACGCAAACTTGCAAGTTGAATGCAAAAGAGCAAGTGTCTTTAAAATAAGGTTTGATATGTTGTTCAATATTACTGTGACAAATGACATTGTAGGTTGTCTTATTTTACCAAAATAGACTGCCACGGGATTATCTTGCTCTTAGTAATAGCTATGCTTCAACTGGAACTCCGATATTTGGAGTGTGAAAACAAACTTTTGTGACCACCAATCACCACAGATGTCCACCAAAACTGAAAAATTTAGCATAGCCACTTTAAAATAAGGAGAAAATGAAATTAATTTTCATTGCAAAGGCAAATAAATTTAACAGTTTAATTGTCCTATTTAATTGTTTAAATTACACTTAATGCTTATAATTTTAACATTTCATTAAACATAACCAAGTTTAACATTAGCTAGCTTGCTAACAGTAACTGCTGTCTGAGTTGACAGAGCAAGTCAAACTTGACTAGTGAAGGCATATGACACCAAAATGAGACACAAAAATCTGCATTGCATTTTGGTCTGGTAGGCACCAGTCACATGGGAACCGGTGCCATATTGCTTTAGGGTTTCGGTACCCAGCTCTAGTGTACAGTGTAACAGGGTAATTCAGTATGCTGAGTAAACTAGCAGATAACCCACTATTTTTAAAAAGTGTAACACCATTTTGCTTGATAAAAAATGATCTAAAACATTGTATAAATTGGCTTTAATCAAGAAATGTCAAAACATATTTCCAAATGAATTTCACCAAGGATGTAATAGGATACATTCACCACCAGACACAAAGTAAAATGCAGGAAATTATTTCACATTCAATTATGGAAATATTCCGATGAACGTGATGCTCGTATATTAGTGCTATATGTAAGGAAAAACAGAAGAGCAACTCTTTCTCAGGTGACTGAGAATGTCAATGCAGGACATGATCAGACTGTGTCAGCAAGAACAGTCTGTCGACAACTACATAGAGAGGGATATTATCATATGGTTGCACTACATTAATCCCTCATTACAAAGACAAATGCACATTTAAAAGTTCAGTGGTGCAAAAACTATTGGCACATACAATAGTTGTCAATCACTGAAATATCTCCTGGGCCCAGGAGTTCAAAACTTTTTATCTCAATCAGATCCGATCAGATTTTGAAATCCCATATTTTGTGATCCAGGATCAGACAACTCAGCCAAATTTTGTCTAGGTATTTCAAAGAAATTCAGGATAGGATCACCCTGATCCAGATTCAGATTTTTCAAGATTACTAGATCCTGATTATCAGTGCTTTAAAGCACTGGTACATTACCGAGAAAGATTACGATTTTCTAACCTTCAAATTATATATAATAGTCGGGGGGCTTTAAAGGTGCAATATGTAACTTTTTGAGTGTCAATTTTTATGGCCCTACAAATGTAAACAACCTTTTCTTTTTTTCTTTTTTAACATCTAAAATTATCTTTTAGCTCTGACAACTCTTGACAAGGAATAGCAGTTTGAGCCATTTATTAAGAAGAAAATAATAAATCATATTTTGCCAAGTATATAACAGCACTTGATTTAAATCATAATAAAAAGCCACAATTTAATCAAAAACAATAAATCTAATAGGGCAACAACAACAACAAAAATTTCACAGATCCTCTTCATTGAAAGGCAGCTCTAGAGCAGCATCTTCAAGGAGTGCTTTGATGGACTAGTGCCTATTATTTGCAAATAATTGTTTGATGATTCAAAATTTAATTTATGATTGATATAATATTTTTTGAGATAACTTTATGATGATAAACGTATTATTTGGTTGAATACACTGTTCTGAGAGGTAGGCTAGAGGCCACTGTAAATGTGACAGACAAAAGTCAATAAAAATTTTGCGACCATTGAGCCTACAAACAATGTATTATTGGGATGGCAGGTATGCCATCCCGCCAAATTACGCCTTGGCGGGGGCATGCCCCATACCTATACAGCACCGAGAGTTCGGCACTTTTCAGGGTTCCCCACAGAAATAACCACAACAGCCACAGACACTCAGCCCTTAAAAACATTAAATTCTGTACATTCTGACCCCATTTCAACAGACAGATTTCATAAACAACTTCACATGTCCACAAATTAAAGCCCCAAACTAAGGGGATTTTGCGTTTTCTCCTTCTTCTTCTTCTTCTCATTCTTCTTCTTCTCATTCTTATTTTTCCTGCCGCCTATCCCACTAATAACATGTCTCCCCATTGGACATTTTACCGACACCCGCCAAATCTTCACCTACACGACCCAATGAAAAACTCGCATACACATGCAAAATACCCATACCTTTTTGCTCTGAAACATTTTCAGTACAAACAGCTAGTCTGCCTGTGGCCTAGTGGGTAAGGTTACAGTCTTGGGAACACAGGGTCCTAGGTTCAAGCCCAGCTAGGAGCGCCTTTCTTTAAAGGAGTACCATGGTGATTTTCACACTTTCTCGGTTTTATATGCTATTTGCACAAGAGGCATTGAAGAAACACAATGAGTAAAGTATTAAATATGTCCGTTCCGCATTTTTGGAGAAAAATGCGTTTTAAATTTATAGTCCTATTTTCAACCGGTTGAGAAAGTTGTCAACTTGGTGCGTCACGAACACAGTAACCTCTCCCCTTTCCACGCCCCATAAACCCATGGATAACTCCAGACCCATAGTTTGCACCGCTGGCTTACAGGCAAGACAATGCAAATATTTGACCAACGTTAGGTTCACTTAAATTAGAGTGCCTTTTAAGGACTATTAGATTATTTCTAGTTATATTCATTTAGCTTGCTAGCTAACATTAGCTAGCTAGGTAGTTTGCTTTCATAAGGCAATGTTATCGATAACGTTAGCTAGCTAGTTTGCTTTTATGAGGACGTTATAGTTGTGCTTTTATCTTAACTTGGCTAGCTAGATAGCAAAAATTATAATTGGATATAAGTCAACGTCTTTACCTTAGCTATCTATCGGTACTTCATATACTACTAAGCTAGCTAGCTTGTGAAAAGTCTCCCAAAAACAGCACGTATCATGTGGGTAGCTATGGTAACGGGGCACGGTCTGTCAATCATAGCTAACTGACAGTTCTCATTACCATGCCCAGACGGTTCGGGTTAACTTTTATAGTGGGAAATTTAGGCTTAGAAAAATACGTTTTAAAGTACATTGAAATGACTGAATAATAAAAAAATTATGCACATTTGTTTTGTTGTAGCCTACAGACAACTGGGAAGTGTCACGTTCAACCACCATGTTACTCCTTTAACCTGCTTTTACCCTCACTAATAATTGTCTACTACTTCTCAATTATTGCTTTTGCACCATATCTACCAGCCGTTCCCCGAACGTATACACTGTATTATGACGTACCGTCTGCACGTTCAATTGTTAACCGGCTACAATATTGCAAAGCCATATGGATTCAACGGGAGCTCTTCTGCGCTTACTCGCCTGTGTTCTTCTTTAAAACCACGGACAGGTTTGCTAATGATATTTCACGCATTGCATAGCTATGTCATGGTGCTGCCCCTAACAAAGTGACAGACTGGTAAACCTCCGGTTGAACGATTGAATCCCGCCTCGTCCTCAGGCAGATAATTTGCTCTTTTACACTAACGTTCTCTTACGCTTATATTTGCTTTACCAAAACTCACTCATGGCCACCCATATGCATTTCATGACGGCAAATGTATTCCTTTTATTAAAAGGTTACACCAGTTCACCGCTGTGCCATTTCTACTAACTACATTTCTTCACTTGGCTACCGGACAAAACCTTCTTATCAGCAAACGCCACGTTTCTACATTCATGTTACCTCGCCCTGTTCTCTATCTAGCCACATACAAACAATTACTACGTATGTACGTTCTGCAACTCCCCATTAAAACATTACATTTAAAATCATGATTCACTCATAATTATAACTACTAGTACTGAACATGAAAAAAACACAGCAGTGCAATACATTTCACACGTTACTTAACCCTCCACTTTAACAGTTAACACTATATAGCGACTGTTATATATACCGTTCGACAAGGAATATAAGCTCGCTCATGGTCACTCCATTTACTTCGCACTATACTCCGTGATCATGTCAACCTTCACCTACATGCCCATTCTGCTAAAAACATATTGTTTCAACTACGGAATTTCGTAATTTCATCCTAATTTCTCTCACACTGTTGTTATTTTCTCATATGCAAAGCCTGCTGGGACATATGCGTCTGCTCCTATTCTCCACTATCATGTTTTCCGGTTCTAGTTTAGCAAAACAGCAAAGAGGATTCCTACCTGCAGATAAGCCTATCAAAATGCCTTATAAACCTTACAAACACTAAAAGTGCATCTCCACGAAATAACAGACAACAGAGCAGGACAGAAGGATAAACCTTACAAACACTAAAAGTGCATCTCCACGAAATGACAGACAACGGAGCAGGACAGAAGGCTACACAAGTTGCGACCTAGGGAGTTATAATTCTACAGGCTTGCTGATTCTTTTGTCAGTCAAGGCTCGTTGGATGGACGTCAAATCCGTGAGTACATGCACTGGCCATATTTCATCTGCGTTTCTGATGCGTTCACGGCTATGACACTGCATCCTTTCTCAGCCACTGTTTTACATATATAGCAAACCGAAACTGCTGAACGGTACACGCTCATCAGACTGTACAAATTCACACAACGATAGCCATAATCCACAACCGTTTCTTACAGGGTCGCATTTCTCACTCTCATAATAAAACGCCTTGCAAAAAGAAATGATATCTCATAAAAAACACGTTTTCAAGGTACAAAAATGCCAAGTTACTCACACATACAAGACATACACCGTCAATAACATTCATTCAGACTGCCAAAATCCAGGCCTGCCATTAAAAGTATTGATATCAAAATGACGCCAAGTTACGGTACTACAAACAATATAGGCTATCTTGCCTCACCGAAATGACATAAGATGTATTTCGAAGCAATGCTACCCAATATTTCCTCAGTTCTTTCAAGTCACTTGGCCCTGTGTTTTGTAATCTTACCATTTTACAATGTCATGCAAACTTTGTGTCAGATCAAAGAGTCAAATATTTCGAATTGCCTCATGGAACACATTAAAATTAATCTACAAAACTGCTGCTGAGTAACTACAGGAAGCATATTTCTCCAGAAAACATGTTTATACTTGCTTCTGAACTGAATTTGAGTACATGTGCAAGTTATTGTACATTTGCTACGTACAATAAATACTGCATGTAAAATACATATTGTACATACATACATAGATAACTTCTTTATCCCCATGGGGACATTTCCCTCGCAGCATGTTACATTCACATTTACGAACACACACTTATACCAAGAAACATACTATCATTCACGCAACAGAAAGGCTGGGCAGCGAAATACATACATACCAATACAAATTGGACATATACACGCCTATTCAATCAATCTTGACTGTGAGAGAGCCATCCACACATATGTTTGGCCTGCCCATGTAATGCATGCTTATACACAGGGCCAAGTGACTTGAAAGAACTGAGGAAATATTGGGTAGCATTGCTTCGAAATACATCTTATGTCATTTCGGTGAGGCAAGATAGCCTATATTGTTTGTAGTACCGTAACTTGGCGTCATTTTGATATCAATACTTTTGAGTAACTTGGCATTTTTGTACGTTGAAAATGTGTTTTTTATGAGATTTTAATTTACAAACTCTACCATCTTTTTTATATTGAAATGTATTTTGAAATTAATTGTATACTACATTTTATTCTGGTAATCCACTCTAAATCCACCCTTCTACTGGGATCAAGGTAATCCTGATTTTTGTTAAAGTTTTTAACTATGCATTTTGAAGATTTGATTCAGATTAAAGATAGGATTAGATTACCTGATCTGATCAGATTCCAAAGTGATCCCAATCCTGTTTTTTGGTTTTGAACTACCAATTTGCAGGATTTAATGCAATCCGATAGTCAAAATCTGATCTAACCACTTTTGAACTCCTGGGCCCAGGACATTACCATGACATGAAATCTATCCCAACATCTGTCCAGGCATAAAAATTCTTATTTGACCCCATCAACGAAAAATAAAATCATTTTAATGATCTATTCTTTTATCAGTATGTCTTACAAAAGAAATTTAGCCTATGCTGCCAATGAGAAACCTGCTACACTATTAAGAAGTAGCAATGCTCAATAAATTTGCAGATTAAAAAGGCTAAAAGTTCTCTGCATGGTCATGCTCACCCATCAGCACCCATGATATCTTGCCCATCAGCAATACCTCTCAAATTTTTAAATACAGATAGCAATAACCTTCAGTCAAAATCTAGACTAAGAATACCTTCAGTTTCAGATTTCAAGTCAGTGAGATACACAGAATTCACACTAGAAGGAGGATGACACTGAAAGTAGACAGTCAATGGGAAGAGTTCTCCAATCACTTGTCTACATTTGCATAGAAAAGACAGAAGCTTGTGTTGCCTGCTCATAATAACAACATTACATGACACCAAAAATCCAATCCCATTACATTGCCTATACAGTATTATAGACTGATGTCTGTGAAAGGAAATTAAAGGAAAATTTTGTGTAAATTAACACTGGGAAAGTGATGGGAAAATTCTGGAGTCATATCACTTGTGGCACCTTTTTTTCAGCCAACATTGGTATTTACCTGTCAATAAAATACATGTTTAACCTCTTAGCGCACACCCCCTAGTGGCCGGCATGCCAGCGTGCCTAGATTGTTCAACATTCATTGCTCTTGCAATATATTCTTCCATCACTCGAAAAGCGTATTATACTGTCATAGCAACAAGATAAACACAACAATAGCCCTAAGATATGCCAATACAGCGGTGGAAATGCTGCTCACTGTATCTACAGTAGTTTTTGTGATGATGTGAGTTGGAACATTGCCAAAACTTGGTGGACGTTTGGAAATTTTCATGTCATCCCATCTCCATACAAGAAAACATTACATACTGTAGATTACAGAAATACATACAAGAGTTAATTATTACACATTTAGATAATAAACCGCATTGTGCGACAACATTTTCCCATTATTTTTAAATCTGATATCAATGTTTCATCTTAAACCTTCATAAGGGGCTCATTTATATGTTTTATAATGGACAAAAAGCATTTTATTAACTTTTGATACAAAATCACAGGCCGACAAACCCATTTCTTATAGTTCTGTGTGGACAAAAGGATAATGCAACGTATCACAGCTGGGTAATTTATTGAATTAAAAGAGGAATATTTAATCACTGTGCCACAAATTTAAAAAATGCTTTAAAATTGAAACTGAAAACCTTGGGATGGGGGTAACATGACTACAACTGATGGTAAGAAAGAAGATGCCCAACATGCTTCAAGCCAGCCAAATAAAAGAGGATAAGAGAGAGGACAGGATAGGTGCTCAATAGCCAGGATGGAGTTAGAAAACTAGAGTTAAAAAAAACTCGGCCACTTCACGGGGACTGGCCAAAAACAAGGAACAGTGGAGCACACTTTGTTCAGGGCAAAAGACACTGTTTCAATTAACAAGGTAGGACTGACATTTTGACATCAACAACGTCTTCCTCAGTGTCAAAACACACACCTCGGTCGGACATGAAAATCTCCGTGTCACAATGGGTTGGAACCCTGTGCAAGCCAGTTTGGGATTCCCATAACAAATGAATGACTTCTGGTAAATTTTTGTCATATACTGGAGCATGTGTGAAGGCAGCTTTAAGAATAAAGAAAGAGAGCCCTAAGATTATGGCTCAGTTTAAGCAACTGGACTTGGAGATGAAATGCTTGGAGTTGACTATTCACGTTTGTAGCTGAGTGCAAGTCACTTGAGTTTGATGTCTGAAGAAACATTCAAATGGTTCCCCCCTTTTGTGAGACTGAGATGAATAAATATTTCTCCAAGTTCGAACGGGTTTCCATCATGCTAAAGTGGCCTACAGAAGCCTGGCTGCTGTTGTGACAGTACGTGCTGGTGGGTAAAGCCCAGGATGCTTATTCGACACTGGTCTTAGAGTGATTATGAAGTGGTGAAAGCTATGGTGCAGTGGGAAATCGGTAAGTTTTGCCAGGATCAGAAAGGTAAGTCTTTGTTGAGTTTGCACGTGAGAAGGTGAATGTGTTTGACCGCTTTTGTGCTGCACATCTGGGTAAGACACATTTGAACAACTCTGTGATTTAATCATTATGGAAGAGTTTAAAAACTGTGTACCTGAGAGTGTTACTATCTATTTAAATGAACTCAGGTCTCACAAGCAGTTGTATTAGCTGAAGAATATACCCTCATGCATAGGAGTGCATTTAAGGAGAAATCCCCATCATGTCATAGTGATATCACTCCACAGTGGGAATCCAGTCAAAGACCAGTACTCCCACTTTTGGTGTAAATCAGGAGGACTTTGAAGCCAAAGGGAAAGTGTATCACTATTGTAATGAGATTGGCCATGTCATAGCTGATTGTTGGATCCTGAAGAGAAAGAAGAAATCCTTAAAAAAGGGGTTCTCTTGTGAAAACATCCTTGCCTGAGCATGGACATTGTAAGGTTGTACATTTTGTAAAATGAACTTGACAAGCAAGCATAAGGATATCCTTTGTGGTGTGTAAAGCCTGATTTATATTTTTGCGTTGAATCTACGCAGAGCCTATGGCGTAGCCTACACAAGTGGCCTGTGCCATTGTGAGCATTTATACTTGTGCGCTGGTCTGTCTGCGTCGCTCTGCAATACACCGCCAAAACGCTAGTTGGAAATGCAATGCTACCAAGCGGACCAATTACAGTTGTTGCGGTCTGCATCGCCGCAACGTGTAGTTACATTTCTGGGGAGGTGCACGTCAGGCTACGGTATAGACTACGGCGTAGGGAACGCGGCTACGGCATACCTCCGGCATAGATTCAACACAGAAGTATAAATCAGGCTTAAATGTTCATAAACTGTTGAGAACATTCATTTGCATGATGTGTTCTTCCATGGGGTCATTTTTTTTATGTAATACTTTGTTGTGACACAGAAAAGTTTGAATGAGCACAATGTGTTCAGATGGTAAGAAGAGAGAACACAGGGCCAACTTGCTTCAAAGAATTTAGGAAGCATTGGGTGGCAGCATTTCTTTGGAACACAGCATGTTGAATTTGTGTTAGCTAAGGTAGGCAATATTGTTTATTGTAACTTGGCATAAATCAGTACTTTTAATGGCAGGAGTAGATTTTGCAAGTGTTAATGACTTGTAGTGCTTTGTATGTCTGAGTAACTTGACATTTTTGTACGTTGAAAATGCGTTTTTCTTTAGATATCATGTCTTTTTGCAAAGTGCTTGTTATGAGAAAGTAAGAACAGTAATGCATATAAATGTAGACTATGAGAAGTATGCATGCACGTACATACATGCAAAGACGCATACAGCGTAGCCAGTCCCGGATGTAGACTGGTGTGATTGGGAGGCAGAGCAAGATTTGTGATGAGTAGCGCCGTGGACCTGGGTGTAAAAATACGAAGTATTAAGAAACGGTTGTGGATTACAGTTATCCCTGTGTGCATTTTTACAGTCTGATCAACGTGTAGCGCTTAGCACTTTCTCTGTGCTATATACGTTTAAAAAATGGTTGTGACAAAGGGTGCGGTGGCGTAAGTATAAAGAGCCTGACAGCATCAGAAACGCAACAGAAATCCCTGCAGTGTATGTACTCACTGATTTGACAGCCATCCAACGAGCGTTCATTGATGAAATTACGAGCAAGCTCGTTCAATTTGAGCTCCCAAACAGGGCCGTTGATAGGAAATCTGGGCCCCCTGAAAGAATATTGGTGTGGGCCCCACCCCCTGACTTTTCATTGCCAAAGATCAATTTTACACAAGACTATGTATTATCATTTTTTCTTTATGTTTCTGTTCCTCTATGTTCTTGACAGTTTTATGGAACACCCGATGAAGAACTAACCTACCTAGTCTTGGCATTAACATCAACAAAATCTAAATTGGCTTATCAAAGCTAGCTCTTGGCAAACAGCTTCACTTTATTATTGTATGAGGAGGGCAAGCTGTAAGATTAGCCCCTGCTTAACGTTAACAAGGCTCATGTCAACAGGCTAACATAGCAGTTTAGTTTTAGTACACTCATGTAAGAATGGAAAAATGTTTCCTGCTGCTACTGGATTTTTTTTGACAGCGTATCGTTTGGCGAATTATAACCTTACTGATCTTTTCTGTGGATGATATTTAGTGGTTAATTTAGTAATGTCACCCTTGTCAGGTGATTATTTTACACCGCTGACCAAACGTAACGTTAAACGTTAGTGTCATTCGGTTAACATAGTAACGTTAGTAGCTGGCTAAGCCTCAGGCAGCCACAGGGCGCCTGTACAGCTAGCTTAATACTCTCACCTTTCTTCGAAAAAAAATCTGTTATATTCTGGGCTCCTGATCTGCTCCTGGCCTCTCTTTCCTTCTTCTCCACTCTTTTTTGGTGTCCCGATTTATGTTTCTGTTTTGGCATTGCGCTTCTCTATTAATAACCTGCTGACTGCTGCTGCAGTTCAGGAGCAATAATGTTATGCGCAAATTCTCAAAAGAGGAGCGAACCATGGACCAAACCATTTTTTTAGAGAAGGGGGTTATTGCTCGGAAAATAGAAACTTCTTTCATCTATTTTTTTGTATGATTTTGTGGCTTTGTTTTAACTCTGATGCATTAGTGTGAGTATTAGTTAGGCCTACGCTGTCATGGTTCTGTGTTCCTGTCTATGTTTCCCTTGTTGGGCCGCCAGATGGCGGCACTTCTGTTTTGTGTCCTGCTTGTACCATGTTTAATTGTATTATTGTTTTCAATTGTTCAATTATTGGTTCTTGGTTGTCTCGTTTTCCCTTCCCTCTCTGTGGCCTGATTGTGCATTGTGCCCTGCTGTGTCTCGTCAGTGTCTTGTCTATTTAAGTTCCCTTCTCCCGGACTCAGGTGCTGGATCCTTGGTTGTTTGTTGTGGATGCCTCTGTTCATGTTTCTGTCCCATGTGTTCCTGCCCAGGTTCTGTTTTCCACATGTTTTTGGACTTTTGGATTTTCTGTGTTTCCTGTGCTTTTGAAGTTTTTCTTTGTGTTGTTTGAGAGTTGCCCTGCGAGGCTTTTTGTTCCCTTTTTGTCCTGAACTTGTTAAGTAAAGTCTTTTGTTCTTACCATTTGGAGTTCTTGGGGTTTTTTTACTCTGCATTTGGGTCCATTCCCTCGACAACCCCTGAGATACGCGTAATAATTTAGTCATAGAAAGAGGGGCCTACATAATAGAATACTGGGGTTTTTGTGGGCCACCCCAAGAGCTGTGGGCCCCTAGAATTGTCATCACCTTTCACCCCTAAACGACGGCCCTGCTCTGAGGGTTGCAACTTGTGTAGCCTTCTGTTCTGCTCTGTTTTTTGTTATTTCGTTGGAGATGCACTTTTTGTGTTTATAAAGTGTATAAGGAATTTTGATACGCTTGGCTGTAGGTAAGACTCCTCTTTGCTGTTTTCTTTAGCTAGATCAATGACGTTACGATACAATTTGAGAAGGAAAACTAGGTAACTGTTGTGAGAAACACTTCACAGTGGCCAATAGCATGCACAGACATAGTTCCCAGCAATCTTTGCATATCAGAAAATAACAGTAGTACGAGAAATGAGGAGAAATTATGAAATTGAATAGTTGAAACAATATGTTTTTAGCAGAATGGGCATTTAGGTGAAGTTTGACATGATCAAAGATTATAGAGCAAAGGAAATATTCTGACCATGATCGAGATGAGTTATATATATATATATAAAACCGATGGTAATAAAATGTACAATTGTTGAAGAAACGCATGAAATTGTGTTGTACGGTATGGTAGGGTGGGCGTGGTTTGCTGTCGGCTGTAGAGAGAGTGACAGGAGCGGCTCTCGGATCCATCGTCACAGCTGTACAGCATAGGTAATCAGCGCCGATAATTGTTAATTGTCTGATTGCGCTTATTGCCTCTGATTGTTTTCAACAGTGAGCCTGGGGTTTTTAAAGGCCGAGACCGGGAGTCTTGGAAGAGGAGTTGATGACTGAAAGAACAGACATATGTTTGTAAAGAGAAAAGAACGGAAAAACCTGTGCTTGTTTAATTTGTCAAAAAGCGGGTCGGCTGAATTAAAACAGCACGTAGTGCTGAAAAACTGTCTGTCTCTCGTGAGTGTGTATTGGAAGGTAGGAGGGGTGGCTCATCTTACCACATACGGATAGATGTTTTTCATGTAGACTAATAGTAGTTATAATTATGATTGAGTTATGTTTTGAAATGAAATGTTTTTAATGGGGTGTTGCAGGCACTACGTCCTCAGACATACTAATTGTATGTTTGAAGACAGAGAACAGGGTGAGGTAACATGAATGTAGAAACGTGGCGTTTGCTGATAAGAACGTTTCGTACAGTAGCCAAGTAAAGTAGTATAGTTAGTAGAAATGGCACAGTGGTCAGCTGGCATAACTTTTTCAATGAAGAAATGTGCCATCATGAAATGCAAATGGCTGCCCGTGCGTGACTTTTGGTAAGCATATGCATTGAAGATTCTGATATTTTGAAGAAATAGTTTAAAAGCAATAGACAATTATTAGTTAGTAAATGTAAGTGTAAGAACATGTTTGTAAGTAATTAAATATTTGCCTATGGGCGAGGCAGGATTCAATTGTCCAACCTTGTATTTTCCAGGCATTAACATTAACAGCACGCCACCAACCATGCAGCAGTCTGAGGTGTGAATTTTCTTGGTGAAATTTGCTTGTGGTTTTAAAGAAGACAGGCCAGTAAGCACAACTGAGCTTTGGTTGTATTCCATATGGCCTGGCTATATTGTAGCCAGCTGGAGCACTTTCATATTGGAAGGAAATGTAGCCGGTTAACTGATCATGTAGATGGTATGTCATAAAGTCTATACATTTGGTGAAAGACAGGGTAGATTTGCTGCAAAAGTTGAAAAGTAATAGAGAATTATTAGTGAGCAAATAAGCATTTATAAGAAATGAAAAACTTCAGACGGGACTCAATTCTCTGACTCAACGTTTCATAGACCACAACATTAACACTGAGCCACAAACTTTCTTGCTTAACACCTTTTCACCCGGACACTTATTTCACTATATATGTTGCGTACTCCCTCCTGCCCCTAGACACCTTGAGAGACGTAACAAATTGGGGGCTCGTCCGGGATCGCGCGTGTTCCGTGTGAATAATCGTGTGTTTTGCATTGTACATTGTTGCATCTTTAGATTAGTGGGTTGTGTAGATCTAGGGTTGTGTATTGTTGGTGTACTGTGTGTGTGTATTTCTTGCTGTGCATAGTGAAGGAAATAAACATGGCTTCGTTTGATTTAGGTGAGTTTATTGCAGAACCTTTGGTTATTGTTTTCGACCACTGTTGTAAAGCAGACTTATTAGCGTTTGCAAATCACTTCGGTATTTTGGTTTCGAGGAGTCTTCTTAAAAGGGAGATTAAGTCCGTGGTATGGGACAAGCTGGTGGAGTTGGGAGTCTTTACCTTGTCTGTCCTGTTACCTCCCAGCCAGCTTGACGTGTCGTCCCTGGTGTCTAGGAAAGATCCCGATCCACCGCTGAGCGCTGGGGGTTCTGCCGGAACGGAAGTGAAGGCGGAGAATCCCCCGGCTACCTTGCCAAGGTTCGAGGCTTTCTTGCCGAGCTGCTCTGGGTCGAGGGTTGATGCACGGCTGAAGGTCCGTTTGGCCCATCTTCAACTGGAGGCCCAGGGGAGGGCTCGGGAGTCCCAGGAAAGGGCTCAGAAACTTGAGTTTGAGCATAGGCTAGCCATACGTACACTAGAAATTGAGGCACAGACAAAGCTAAAGCTGCGTGAGTTGGAGAACGCCGCTACGCAAGCTGTTGCAGCCCCCGCCTCAGGTATGCCCGCACCACTTGCTGACCACTCTGATGTGCGGAGGCACGTAGCAATTCCCCCATTTCGGGAGACAGAGATGGACGCTTATTTTAATACTTTTGAGCACCTTGCCACTGTACTTAACTGGTCAAAAGATATTTGGACCACCTTGCTGCAGTGCAAATGAACAGGTAAAGCGCAGGATGCAGTGGCTACCTTGTCACTTGCCGACAGTTTAAATTATGAGGTGGTGAAGGCTGCGGTGCTCCGTGCGTATGAGTTGGTGCCAGAGGCTTATAGACAACAATTTAGAAATTACCAGAAAGCCCCGTCCCAGTCCTTCGTTGAGTTCGCTAGGGAGAAGGGAACTCTTTTCGATAAGTGGTGTGTTACTAGCAAAGCAACAGAGTATAGTTCGCCCCGGGAGTTAATTTTATTGGAAGAGTTCAAAAAGTGCACGCCAGAGCGTTGTGTAGTGTATTTGAATGAGCAAAAGATTTCTTCCTTAAATGAGGCGGAAATCTTTGCCGATGAGTTTACCCTCACACAAAAGTGTGTTTGTGACGTCCCGTGGGAAAACTGCTGATGCTGCTCCACCTGTTGCGTCACTAGTTAAACCCCCTAGATCTCCCCCTTCATGCTTTAAGGAACAACAAGAGTGTTTTTACTGCCACAAAAGGGGCCATCTTATAGCGGAATGTTTTCTAGTAAAAAAGAAGACTCCCGACACCCCAAAACCTAACGGTTTTGTTAGAACCGTATCCAAACACTCCCCCAGTACCCATGAAAAAGGTAACGTTGGCTATGGGCCATTCATATTTGAGGGCTTTGTGTCTTTGGTTGGGGAACTGAATGACCAAAAGGCAGTCCGAATTTTAAGAGACACTGGGGCATCCCAGTCCTTGTTGGCGGAGATCTTGCCTTTGTCAGATGCGTCCTCTTGTGGTGCGGACATCATCGTTCAGGGAATCGAGATGGGATTTATTAGTGTTCCGTTGCATCAGGTACAAATTAACTCTGATTTAATTTCTGGCTGTTTCAACGTAGCCATGCGAGCTGCTCTGCCAGTACCAGGGATAAACCTCATTATGGGGAACGATATTGCGGGTGGTAAAGTGCACCCTGTACTGGAGGTTTTGAAATACCCCAAGACGCATGCTACGCCAGAGATCTCGAAATCTCCCCATGATATTTTCCCTGCCTGTGTGCTTACCCGAGCACAAGTACGAAAATGGGGCGAGCAGGTGAATTTGTCTGACTCCCTCCAAGCCACTTCATTCGCTAGCGATGTTCCAGTCCCTGAGTGCCCGACTAAAAAGGTGAAGGAGAAAACATCGTCCGTGGATATGCCTTCGATTAAGCTGCCAGTCACACACAAACAGCTTATTGTCGCTCAGAAATCGGATCCATCTCTCACCCATTGTTTTAAATCAGCTATCACCCCTGAAGCTGCGAAAGACAGGCCGGTAGCTTATTTTGTGGAAAAGGGCCTGTTGCAGCTGGCATGGATTGGGGTGTGGTGACCCAAGTAGTTGTACCCATACCTTATCGCCAGCAGGTGTTATCGTTGGCACACGAGAGCCCTTGGTCTGGTCACCTGGGTATAACCAAAACCTATAACAGGGTGTTGCAACATTTTTTTTGGCCCAAGTTAAAGATCACGGTTACTCCGTACTGTCGAACCTGCCATAGTTGTCAAGTTACAGGCAAGCCCAATCAAGTTATTCCTCCCGCTCCCCTCTGTCCTATTCCTGTTATGGCGAACCTTTGACTCAAGTGATAGCCGATTGTGTGGGCCCGTTACCGAGAAGCAGAACCGGAAACAAATTTCTGCTTACCCTCATGTGTGCAGCTACACGATTTCCGGAGGCTATTCCCCTCCGTGCAATTACTGCAAAAGCTGTTGTGAGGGCTTTAACTAAGTTCTTCTCTACCTTTGGTTTCCCTAAGACTCTCCAAACCAATCAGGGATCTAATTTTCTTTCAAAGATTTTTAAACAGGTTTTAGGTTCCCTGGCAATTAAGCACAAGGTCTCTTCCGCATACCATCCCAAATCGCAAGGTGCGCTAGAACGCTGGCATCAGACTTTTAAATCGGTGCTATGCAAATACTGTCTGGAGACAGGAAACAGCTGGGATGAGGGAGTACCTTTTGTGTTGTTTGCACTAAGAGAAACTGTGCAGGAGTCACTTGGCTTTAGCCCAGCTGAACTGGTTTTTGGGCATACGGTGCAAGGTCCCCTTCAAGTTCTTAAAGAACAAATATTGTCTGATGACTCGTCCGCTAAGTCCACCAATGTGTTGGACTATGTTTGTCAGTTTCAAGAGTGCTTACATCGGGCTTGCTCTCTTGCCAAAGAAGCACTTGCCACCTCTCAAAGCGCTATGAAAAAGTGTTATGACCGGAAGGTTGTTGCACGCTCATTTGGTGTCGGAGATCAGGTGCTGGTCTTAATGCCCGTTCAAGGTGCTGCGCTGTCTGCTTGCTTCTCAGGTCCTTACACTGTGGAGGAGAAGCTAAGTGACACTGACTATGTCATTCTCACTCCTGACTGCAGATGTCAGTCCCGTATGTGTCATGTAAACATGATCAAGTTGTGTCATGCCAGAGCTCCAAAGTCGAAGGAGAGTAATGTTTTGCCAGTTTTGGTTATAAGTTCCGTGTCCACGGTGTTTACTTCTGATCCGGCTGGGGATGAGGATGGTCTGCTACTCAGAAATGCACCACAGCAGTGCACTAGACTACTGAATTCAGAGGTGCTAGCAGACCTGTTTTCCCATCTTGCCCACTTGCCCGAAGAGCAACGTTCTGATGTTATGCAGTTAATCACAGAATATCCAATGCTCTTTAATGACACCCCTACTCAAACACAAGTCATACGGCATGACATAGATGTGAACAACTCTGCGCCCACCCGATAGCATCCATACCGAATCAATGCTGCCAAACGTGTGGCCATGCAAAAAGAGGTAGTGTATCTTTTAACCAATCAGTTAGCCAGTCCTAGTTCAAGTCCCTGGAGTTCGCTGTGTTTGTTGGTGCCCAAGCCGGATGGTACTCCCAGGTTCTGTATGGGCTTTCGTAAAGTCATTGCAGTGACTGTACCCGACTCCTGCCCTCTCCCACGGATGGAGGACTGCATTGACAACATTGGCTCCGCTCCGTATGTGAGCAAACTCGACTTGTTGAAAGGTTATTGGCAAGTTCCCTTAACCTCCCGTGCTTCTGACATCTCTGCCTTTGTCACCCCTGATGATTTTCTTCAGCTTTTGGTATGCGGAATGCTCCAGCCACCTTTCAAAGGTTGGTCAATATTGTATTATCTGGTGTTCCGAACTGCAACGCATATCTAGATGACCTGGTTGTATATACCAGCACTTGGTCCGAACATATACACATCCTCAGAATGGTGTTTGACAGATTGGCATCAGCTTCGTTAACTGTCAACCTTGCCAAATGCGAGTTTGGGAAAGCCACAGTCACCTACTTAGGTAAGCAGGTTGGCCAGGGTAGGGTACGGCCTGTAAATGCTAAAATTATGGCCATTACCGGTTTTCCAGCACCTATGACCAAACGCGAGTTGTGTAGATTCATTGGAATAGCAGGCTACTACCGTAGTTTCTGCAGGAACTTTTCCTCGGTCATAGCTCCCCTGACAAGTTTGCTCAGCTCTACACGACAGTTTATCTGGACCCCCGATTGTCAACATACCTTTGAAAGCGTCAAAGCTTTGTTGTGCAGTGCTCCTGTGCTCGCCGCTCAAGAGTTCGTGATACCATTTAAATTAGAGGTAGACGCGAGTGCCTAGGGAGTTGGCGCTGTGTTAATTCAAGAAAGTGCAGATGGAATTGATCACCCCATCTGTTTCTTTTTGAGAAAGTTCACCAAGCCTCAAATAAATTACTCTACCATCCAGAAAGAAGCATTGGCCTTACTGTTGGCGTTGCAACATTTTGAGGTATACGTTGGATCCAGCTCTGTCCCTGTCGTTGTATATACGGACCATAATCCATTCGTTTTCTTCTTGAGAATGTACAATCAGAACCAGCGATTAATGCGCTGGTCCCTCATAATTCAAAATTACAACTTGGACATAAAACATAAAAAAGGTACTAACAATGCTATGGCAGATGCATTGTCTCGTATATAAAGTAGCCTTTTCAGAACTAAAATGATACACTGCAACTGTTGTAATTGTGTTTCAGTTTGTACGTATGAATAATCTTAACTGATAAGTTAGTTCTTGTTGGTGGGTGTGTTCCATTCTATGTCGTATGTGTTGTTTTTTTTCCCCCTTTGTAATGCTGCAGGAGTGCCATTCATCATCTCATTCGCTGTCCCCGCTGTCAATCATCGTTAACCTGGTCCCGCCTCCACCAATCACATCCCTCCTCTTGAAGATAAAAGCTGCGTGGCTGCTGCTGCTCGTGGTCTCTCTGTCATTTGATCTCTGTTTGTTTTCGCTGTGTGGTTGTGTATGTGCGGTAGAGATTTAGAGACCTGTGTGTGTGTGTAAATGTTTCCCCTGCTTGTGTATATGTGGTTGTCTGTGTGTGGTTCAGGCCCTGGGGCAGGTAAGACAGAGGCCTCTATACACCGGTGCTACACGCAGGAGGAAACTTGTATAGACACATTAGAAAAGGGGTGGTTGCCAACTGTGTATTTTTGTTCATAAGAGTAGTTAGACAGTCTTTTGTTATGCTTAGTTAGTCAGATTATCTTTTGTTCTAGCGCTGTTTGGTTTCGTTTATTTCTTTTCTTTGGCTACATCCATGTCCCTTGGCCTTGTAACCTAGTTGTGTCTTGTTTTGTGTAAACTTGTACAAATGTAAATATCACTTCACTTGCACTCTTATAATAATAACACCTTTAATATCACCTGCAACTTTGTCTGACCTGATTATTTACACTAAACATGCTTAACACCTTTTCACCCGGACACTTATTTCACTATATGTTACGTACTCCCTCCTACCCCTAGACACCTTGAGAGGCGTAACAGCTGTCTTGACAGGAAATGTTTTTGGACAAAAAGATATCAGTCCATCTTGCCTGTGTATGTGACATTTTGATTGGCTGGTGTAGGTAAATGTTTAATGGGCAGACATATTGTTTGTGGGCTTGCAGCATTGAGATGATGTAATCTGACAGGAAAAAGAAGAAGGAGAAAATGCAAAATCCCCTAAGTTTGGGGCTTTATTGTGTGGACTTGAGTTAGTTGTTAGTGAATTCTGTCTGTTGAAATGGGGTCAGAACATACAGAAATGAATGTTTTTAAGGGTTGAGAGTCTGTGGTCATCGTGGTTGTTTCTGTGGGGAACCCTGAAAAGTGTCAAACTCTCGGTGCCGTATAGGTATGGGGCATGCCGCCCCGCCAAGGCATTACTTGGCGGAATGGTATACCTGCCATCCCAATCCCTTAAAAAGGATGATGCTCTCCAGGATAACATGCCACACCTTATGGATGGTTTTGTGTCATTGACTGACAAGTCTGGCTTTCAAAAAATACTGAAGTTAAAATACTGAGACACCAGTGCTGCACAGTTTTTTATTTTGGAGGGTGTTTTTCCTTTGTCCAAGAAATCCTCCTTAGGTACCAGTATCCTGGTGCAGAGATTTTAAATGGGCTGTATTAACCTGCCACTGCACACTATTCTCCTCAAGTCTACCCTTGTGACGGGTCGCGTCATGGTAGGTGTGCGATCCAGTCTTCCTCTGAAGAGTTGTGGTTCAACCACAAATGAAAGCGCTATTTGACCTTTTCAATATTTTTACTATGAGAAATGTAATCTGTAGAACTGAAACTTATTGAATCCATTTTATTAAAGTAAGATGACTATTGGTGTTCTCACATTTGTCTTTGTACAAGGAGCCTGCTTAAATTATAGCAGGAAACAAATTAAACTGGGGCAAGTTCAATGTCAAGCTATTGTAGAATTGCATGCCTTGCATGTTAGCACCATCTTCCTCTTGTACAGGGCCATCTGGGAGATATGCCAGGCCCTTGCAACGTCGGTAGCACAAGGCTGTTATCATGATGCACTACTTACACACGCAACATTTTTGCAGGCACAACACAGTGTAACATATGCTCTACTCATGTGCTCTCCACTGTTGTTGCGACATCGCATTCCCAATACTGCACTGCTGATAGATAGTAGACAATAATAGAGCACTAATAGTTACTAGTATTTAGATTAGCTTACAACCATGTTTATTAGGATTTAGGATTTATAAAGTAGTCACACCCAGATCCATTTTTGGCGAGCAGGCAAGGGAGGCAGCGCCACCTCAAAAAAAATCATCCATAAAAACTTTAATAAAATTCCTTCAAAAGCACATTTTTACATCTCACTAGAGGCAAATTACGTTTTTCCATTTTTAATTGTTCAGTCCTCCAGTGAAATTGCACTGTGATACTTTGCACCCTCTCTCATCAATGATGCATAATTACATTCTGTCATTACACTGTGCAAGGGAGGCAACTGTCTAGCTGCCTCCATTTCTTCAGGACTCTCATCATTTTGGTGACATACTGTAGCTTGGTGTTGATATGAGAGCAGAGCACAAAAATATCAACATTTCACATGATAGGAGGCTAAATATCTTCTTTACAATCAGTGTCCAGTTTTAAACAAGAACAATTTGTGCCACTATAATATGACTGAACATCAACATTTGATTTACCCCTCCTACTCAGTTAAGTCAGATTCAATGTACTGTCATTTTTTCAAACCTGCGATGGAGATTGGTTAGCAAGCAAGATTAGTAAGACACAGACCAGAAAGTCTGGAGAGAATCCTGCTGGCACCACTGATGGTAGGTCATTGCATATTGCAGCAGTAGCAAAACATAACTAGCAGTAAGCTAACATTAGGTAACTTGTGGCTGTTTGATTAATGTGAGTCAAACACGATGAAGAATGCTAGCCAGTTAGCAATATAATTAAAAACAATGGTATCAATCAATCAATCAAATTTTATTTATATAGCATATTTTACAACAGTTGTCACAATACGCTTTACAGACAACCCTAGCCTAAACCCCCACAGGAGCAAGCCTAAGGCAACAGTGGCAAGGAAAAACTCCCTGTGGCAGATGGGGAGAAACCTTGGAAGGAACCAGGCTCAAGGGGGAAACCCATCCTCCTCTGGTCGGCTCAGGCTGACTGGTGACCAGCATGTCAGCCAGTTTATGCAGAAGATATGATATGTGATGTGGCTCAGATGATGGGTGGGGCCGGGTGGCGGTGATGGGGAACAACAGGTGGCGGCAGATGTGGGCAGGGTGGAGGCAATGACGAAGGAGGGGCTGGACCGCAGAGGTGGGGGAGACCAGACGACTCTCGAAACACTCTCGAGGGTTGGGGCAAGAGGCCCGTCGGCAGCGTGGGGAAGAGGGTGGAAACAGCAATTAGGGAATTTGCAATATAGCAGACAGTGAGTAAGTGCCAGTGGTATGTATTGGGGGACCCCGCCAGGAGTAGAATATGGCTGCATATCTACTAGGACAGGGATGGAGAGCCCATGCAGTCATGAGGGGTAGACAACCATACCCGCCTATCAAGAGCCAGCCCATGTAAAGTCGGGTCACAGCTGATTGACAGGTGACAGTAAGGAAAGGATTGCCACCTACAAAGCTCTATGACTACAGGCTTCTCGCACCCTGTCTCCAGACTACAACTGATTGTAAGCCTGAGCATAGAGGTGCGTTTTTAATCTAGATTTAAATATTGAGACTGTGTCTGACTCCTTTATAAATTTTGGAAGCTGGTTCCACAGTAGTGGGGCCCTGTAGGAGAAAGCCCTACCACCTTTTAGGTTCTTGGAAATTCTTGGGACTACCAAGTAGCCTGCGTCTTGAGATCGGGTGACCTTGTGGGCTTATAAGGTAGGAGCAGGTTCGATATGTACACAGGTGCACGTCCATGCAGAGCTTTAAAAGTCAGGATCAAAACCTTGAAGTCTATCCTATGCTTAATGGGTAGCCAGTGAAGTGACGCTAGTACTGGTGTAATGTGCTCATACTTCTTAGTTCTGCTCAAGATACAAGCAGCTGCATTCTGCACAAGCTGGAGACTCTTTAACGAGTTATTAGGGCAGCCAGAAAGCAGGGCGTTACAGTAGTCTAACCTAGACGTAACAAACTCATGGATCAATTTTTCAGCATCCTCGACTGACAGGAAATGTCTAATTTTAGCTATGTTGCGCAGCTGAAAGAAGGCAATTCTGGATATGTTTTTTATATGGGTGTCAAAAGATAGATCAGGATCAATGGTGACACCAAGGTCTTTAACAACCATATTAGGTTCAGCCAAACAACCATCACAGTTTAAGGTGAGAGTAGACAATTTCTCCCTTAATATTTTGGGACCTAAAACTAACATTTCAGTCTTGTCTGAATTTAGGAGCAGAAAATTTGAAAGCATCCAAACCTTGATATCTACAATACAGGCCTCTAACCGTGAAAGCGGCAGTGCTTCGCCAGGTTTCATTGAAATATAAATCTGGGTATCGTCCGCATAACAGTGGAACTCTACGCCATGTGCCCGGATAATATTGCCAAGTGGTAGCATATATAGCAAGAAGAGTACTGGTCCTAGTACTGATCCTTGTGGAATACCATATTTCATTATTGAGGAGCTGGACTCATCTTCTTTTAATTTGACAAACTGTTTCCTGTCACATAGGTATGGTACACAATTTCAGCTTGGCTATATATGTAGGTGTTTTAGCAAGTTAACAAAGTTAATTGCATGTTATTTAGTTTGTTAGCTAAAAAGCAGTAAGGTAAGCTAGCTCTCTTTCCCTTCTCTGTCACACAACTAGGAGCCTATTGATTACCTCAGTCTTTAATTTGATCATTTAAAACATCCACCCATCCATTATCTATACCCGCTTATCTTGGGCAGGGTTGCCGGTGTTGCTGGAGCCATTGTGTGCAAGATAATATTTTTTCTAGAATGCTAAAATCATGTTGACATACAAATTTACCAGAAGAGTTAGCTCTAGAGTTGACAACATTGTGCTGATATCTTCCCTGAATAAAATCTGTATTGTCTTCAACAACATACAAAAATATACATAAAACTAGCTATATCTTATCTCGTTTTGTCTGTGCAGAAATTTGCTATTACCTACTTTGCAGCCAGGTTTCTGGTAATGTGCATGGATGCTCAAGACATTATGGCAAAGCAGGTTAAAGCATATTAGTTATTAGAGTTGGTGCTGAATACAAACACCATATTTGGCAACACTTGAATAATGCGTTGTCTTGAATGTTTTTTTTTCCTCTCGAATTTGGCAAATATTATTTGGATTCAGGTCTTTTCTTCCCAACTTTTGCACTCTGATGCAATTCACTCAGAAGTCAGCACCAAATCTCTCAAATAGACACACACACACACACCTGCAGAGAGACAGTGAGAGAAAGATTCCCTTAACACTAAATTGGCCAGAACTACACCATGGGGCTTTGGGACTGATTTATATTATTTGGGAATAAAAACTACCCCAATGCCGTAAATGCTATATCCTCCTCCTTCCTAGACTTCCCTAAATATTTGTTTTTAAAATACCTGCATTTTTTAAATAAAAAAAATGTACTCAGTAAAGAAATAACATAACATAATGATGAGAACAGGCCATTCAGCCCAACAATGCTTGCCATTTTCCTGACTAAATTAGTGCTCTGATTACCTACAGACTAGATACTATATAACACTGTATCAAGCCTAGTCTTGAAAATCCCCATAGTTTCTGCCTCTACTACGTGACTATTCTGCACATTCACTACTCTCTGAATGAATGCATAAAATCTTCCTAATGTCTATACGGAATTTATCTTTTGCTAATTACCATTTATATATTACGTTTGTGCCATTTTCTTTCTTACTGTCAGTTTGTGCCATTTTCTTCATAAAACCCCCTGCCAGACAATAAACAACAGGTGCTTTTACTCATGTGTGAACGTGTTGCTGTCCACTCTGGCACGCTATTCAGGAACTGAATGACCGGCACTTTGATACAAATGTCCCAATCAAAAACTATCCAAACTAATTTTGTACATATAATCACATGAAATTCACCACAATTGTGATATGAAGTTGATAAAGCCTTTAGGTTGGGGATAAATAATTGTGGACATTGTAGTTATATAAATGATAGGTTTAGAACTTTGTGGAGATAACAGTTTTCACTGAAACTGAGACTTTGAATAAACTGAATAGAGTTGCTACATGACAACTGTGTGAAATATAACTGACTTGTGTGCATGCGGTCCCAGAAAACCACCAAAGCAGTGCATTCTCTGAGGAATTGATACAAGGAAAGTGACGGTGCATAGGCTATGTATGTTTACATAGTTGAAATGTGCTGAATTTGTCATTACTTTAAAAATGTTGCACTTTGTATTTCTTGAGCTACTTCTTTCCATTTTGTGTTTTGTCATGCAAGTTTTGTGCTTTACTCAGTATTCCTTTAATATGCCTAGATACATTTTCCCTTATATCCTATGTAACAAAAGCGCCAAAATTTAGAAATACAAACAGTGAAATTGATTCAGTTGTGTCCCTTATTTCAGGAAAATAGTTTTGAAAATATATGGTTTCGTAATCTTTATGAAAGTCCGTTGATGCTGGTGCAGAAATCAATGCTGTAATGCTAGAAATGCTGGACGCCAGCGTAGCAATAGTAGGTAGCAAAAAAGGTGGTATTTTTAGAGTTAAAACATTGCAGACACAGGTTGTTGGCTTATGACACACCGAGCACTGACTCATGTGGCTCTACAATATCTGGCCTGCCCCCTAACAAGTGTTTCCTCCAAGCAACTAGTGTTACGTGCCAGGTTTGTTTTTTTCTGTCGGTCTCATTATTCCGTGAGGTCTGCTACGGGTCACTCCGCAATTGGTGAAGAAGAAGCAAGAGTGCGCCGTTTCCCCCCCAATCCTCTTCTGCGGACCTGCCTGGCGGCCAATGAGGAACAGACCCACACCTATAAATAGCTAACATTGTCAGTTACACCCCGGTGACTTGGATTTGAATGTTAGTTCACTTCTGTAATACTCTTGTGACTTAGTGCTATTTTGACTTGTGTAATCGATCGTATTTCTGAAAAGACTTTGAGTTTGGATTTGCGTCTCTGGTTTGGTTGCTGGTTTTGTGTATATATACTGGGAGTGGGATTTAAGTAGGTGTTTGTTTTCTTCACTGTCACTGTTAGTTCACTTGTGTATATATATATAGATACGGGCGTGTACCACCCTTGTATGTTTTTTTGTTCAGTTTAGAATAGTCAGTGTAGTTAGTTAGGTTCGGAAGATTTTCGGGTTTCAGTTAGTTAGTTTCTTTCATTTCTAGAATTGTTAATAGCTTATATATTTCTGTTTTGGTTATCTTCTTTTGTTTGGTACCGCCCAGTGTTTCCCCTCCTGTTTGTTCACTGTATAGATAATTAATTGTGTAAATAAACTTTAATCTTTAATAATCAGTCATTTTGTTACTCCCCTGTACCCCTAGACCAACGGGGACGTAACACTAGTATAGCAGGGATGTTATGTCTCTCCATCACTCTAGACTGCTCCCAACTCATGTGCAGGAGCTTGTCTTCACAAAATACAGCTTGGGGAAGTTTGAGTAGGAGCATAATAGCTAAAGATGTATTCTACCCAGTGAAGTGTTTTTTGTTTCTTTGATTTATCCAAATATATGCAAATCAAACATACAGGTAAAGTGGGACTTCAACAAAGAGAGGAGAAAAAGTATTAACAAGCAAAAAACAACAAAACATATTAGCCTTACATTCTGTAGTTTTTTTATTTCATTAGGAGTTCATAACATATAGTAGTTCATTAATGAAGTTGAGGAACTATTTTTTCAATTATAAAAGCATTTTTTCTGTTATAATTGACTTGCAATATGTATCCCTCAGGTAGGGATAGTGGTAGGGTTCATGCAGTTTGCACTATGCAGTTTAGAGTAAGGATGAATAACTATGTTTTGCTTTATAAAAACATTTTGCCTATGTTTAAAACTTGATTTGATTGTTTGTTTACCTCAGTGTTATTAAAGCCTGTTATGGCTATATAACATGTAAGTCATCGTTTGTTAAATACAGCTTTTGAAAATCAAATGATCTGTTGTTAAACTGAATTATTATTGATGTCATAGTAAAACCATGACTTTAGTGCTTTACTATCTCAACAATAGCAGTGCCAGTGATTATAATGGTAAAAATCAGGTACTGGGATTTTATGTAGCTTCTGTGTTAAACTCCACCCACTTCCAGTTTCTATTCGAATACAAATACAAATGATTTTGTTAGTTGAACAAATACCGATACAAATACAAATGGTGGCATCTCCCTCGCCCCCTATTAGCTATACTACACATGAGCTAAAGAAACTGATCCTGGGATTAGTTTACTAACTTTATCTGTTGCTATCGTCCTGCAACAGCAACAAGTTAAACACGTGTAGTCTACGTACCTTCCTGCGACAGCAAGCCAGCACAGCTTCCAGCTCCAGAAATGACTGTCCAAAAGGATGGAAGAATCACAGGGTTTTTCTACAGACAGCACTATGGAGATCTAGATATGGTGCCCAAGTCAGAGTTCATCCATCCATCCATCCATTATCTATACCTGCTTATCTTGGGCAGGATCGCAGAGTGTGTTGGAGCCTATCCCAGCATGCATTGAGCGAGAGACAGGATTTCACCCTGGACAGGCCGCCAATCTATCGCAGGGCACACACACCATTCACTCACACAGTCATACCTGCGGGCAATTTAGAGTCACCAATTAGCCTGACCTGCATGAAACCAGAATACCTGGAGAAAACCCATGTGGGCATGGGGAGAACTCCACAAAGAAAGGCCCAAGCCAAGATTCGAACCCACCTTCTTGCTGTGAGGCGACAGTGCTACAAACCAGCACCAAACAGATGCTGTGCTCCCACAGTAAGACTGACACACATCCAGGCATTAATTTGCTTAGGCAACTTCTGTTTGTTCTTTGTTTTCTAAAAAGTATGTTACTGGTTGTAGGTAGTGTTGTGTTTAGATTATATCACATTGCTTATTAGTTGGCTACAGCCGTCCAGCCCACAGACCTAATATTAGTTTACAATCCCCCTTCCTTTTAACCAAGATCTGTGCATGCATCTCTCCTGCACTAATATCTACTCACTCAATATATGGTCACATATAATCAGAAAGCCAAGGAGATTAGCAAGACCTAGCCAATTTCAGTAACCCTTTGTACACGTCATTCCCCTGATTCCATGCTAAAAGCTGATTCATAATTCGCTCCAACAGAGGAGCTTTTGTTCTCTCAGCCACACACATGACTAGAGCCACACACACACAACACACTAGACTCCTTTTCATATTGTTTTATCCCTTTTTAGTATTTTAGTTTAGATGGTTGTTTGTTTGTTTCATAAATTCTATTTTATTGAACCTCACCCTTATTAGGATAAATTATTGAGTCTACCACCTCAAAGAACTTACACATGTTGTTACATCAGTGGTCAGTATTGTAATTTTTAATATTGGAGTTCGTATTCATGATTTAATAATGAATTTTATGACACTTATTAATTATGAGATTGATTGTAGTATATTTTGCACCATTTGATCACTGCATGAGGTAATCAAGTTCAACGTTATTGTCATGTGTATTAAAAATACAATGAAATACTTGTGCTCTGGCTGTCTCTGCCTTAACACAAGGGACACACGATAACAGTACATACAACAGCAAAGTGCAATGTGTGGTGCATATGGGAGCGTCAGCTGTTCAGCAACCTGACTGCCTGTGGAAAGAAACTGTTACTGAGACGGGAAATCAAATATAATCAAATCAGATAGAGTTGCCCAGACCAAGGAGTTTCAACACCAGTTTGGATGGGACAATTGTATTAAAAGCAGAGCTATAATCAATAAACAACATTCTGACATAGGTATTTTTCTTTTCCAGGTGTACTAAACCAGTATGCAGAGCAAGTGAGATAGCATCGTCTACAGATCTATTTGAACAGTAGGCAAACTGTAATGGGTCGAGGGTAGCAGGAATGTTACATTTTATATATTTATATCTCCTGCATTCCTTTGTGCCTACTTTTGAAGATTGTCAAAATGGATATGTTTTAATTATCTGTCCTCCATAATTGTCAGATTACAACACACAATTTGTAGAGGTTATTTGCCCGACACATGGCTCCTTAATGGACTGCACTGCATTATTGTCAGATTTCAAAACTGTCTAAAAAATCCATGCTTATTGCATGTGATAATTTTTGATAATCTTTCTGAATCAGATGTGTCCTGTATTGAGCCCCATTTCATTAAGAAATTAATCATTTCAGTGGTAAAATAATGTAGATGAAGTTTATGTACATTTATTTATTATTAACACAATGTAATATGTATTTATATATGTGTGACCCAGACTTACACTGTGTTGCTATTTCTCTGGCAGTGGAAGCAGTGATTTTGGTTAGATATTGCATTACTAATTGAGGTAATTACATTATTAATTAAGAGGTTTTTACCTTCCTTATAATGTAATACCACCAGATAGTGTAATATGTAAATAATGTAATATAAAACATTAACTGGAAAGGTTATTTGGTTATCCATTCAAGTTAATTCATTACCCAACAGGCTATTACATTGCCTCGTCTTATAACATTATCTGTTACAAAAAAAAACAAAACTCACAACTCAGCATTAGACAATATAAATATTACTTCCTTTCTCATACTGAAGGAGCTTCCTGCAAAGACCAGACCTCTACAGAATGGAATGACCTTTTGGTTGTGCATAGCAAAAGAACCAGCATTTTGTCCATTACACTTTCATTATCACATAAGAGGAAGAGAGATGTCCAAAATTTCACAATCAGGCAGTAAAAGCTGGAGAGGCACCTGGTGGAGGGGGAGTACAGGAGCAGGGACCATGCCTTAAGATTACGGCTCTTGCCTTCAAAGGACACACAGTGCCGTGTGGCAAAGAAAGTGCGCAGCAGGAGCAATCTTAGACAAGAACAAAAAGGTCTGCTCTCCTATGGAGCCAATTCAGTTCTCCTTATGAGACTGTTTAAGTTGGAGGGTTTTCTTCTGGGAGGCTCGCAGCCAGAAGAGCCTGGTTTCTGTATTAATTTCATCCCTTTACCTTTCCCAACCCGGAGACCTCTGACCTGCCTTACCTGTATAAATAGAAAGAACTAATTTACCAGCGAGAAAGAGCTGAGGGGCAAACATGTCCTGGGTAATGAAGTGTTCAGCTTGTGCATGATTAACCAGCTGGTGGGGGTGGGGCAGGAACCACAGGCCATGAAATAAGGGGGAAAATTGATTAGCAATTTTCATTTATACAGCTAAACAAAAGCCTTTTTGCATATCAGACTGGTAAGTTAGTGGCAATCTCGTGTCAACTTCAGTCAAAGGTTCCACAAAGGAGCAATGTACTACAAATGTATATGAAAGGGTCAATATTCCACGTCAAAGGCCCAGTTCAGAAAATTAACCTGAAAATATTTCGAAAGATGCATCTGAAAATGATGCTTACATATATAAAATAAACATTTCATGTAGCTTTAAGCATGGTTTGAATGTAATAATGCAATTACCCTTGGCCTAGCATGTGGGGGGAGGTCAAAGCTTTTTCAGAGTGTAATTTTGAAACCAAATGTGATGCTTCATACTTGATTTTTGCATTTTAAAGTCTCTATGTAATCAATGTTTCATATCATTCATTGCTTAGAATAGACAGCACAGTCTTCAGCTATCACTTGAACTGTGAACTTGTTATGGAAAATCAACCAGCAGTACTCTCTTTCAAAGAACAAAATTGTGGTATCATACATGAGTCGTATCACATAAATATCTAGTCTAGACACCAAACATAAGTGTTGAAATAATTGGATCACTTCAAATGAAATGTCATATTCAGACAAAAGCTTTTCGACTCATGGCCATTGCTTAAATAATGGTTCTTCCTTTGAAATTTAGTTGTGTATGCAAGTCCAGTCATGTTCCTTTAACAAGAGTTGCATTATTTTTCATAATAAAGTGTACGCGAAAATACCTAGTATGTATTAGTCTTATTTTAACTTGTTAGATCTGATGACTTGTCCAACATAGAAACCTTCAGTCATTTACCTGCCATTTAAACACCCCAAATAATGGCAGCATAAGGTTATTTTCTTATTTTGTCTGCTGTTTTGGTTAGCTTTGATAAACATGCCAGAAGGTGACAATTACTTTGTGCCACACAATGGAAACAAACTGTATTTTCATCTGTGGAGGTTTCTTGCACTTCATGCATAAGAACTTGAGTATAAAGACGATAAACTAGTCTGTGAAGTTATATAAATATACTCTGGAAACTGTCATGAGATTTCTCCCATAAATTCAATTCATGACTTCTAAGTGAAGTGAAGTAGCTGCTTATTTGTAACTGCAGAATTTTGGTGGATTTTGTACTTGTCCTTGAAGCCAAGGTTGTGTTTGCAGAATGAGAAAGGCAAAGATATGACTATCAAAGGCAATCAGATTGTTACAAGACATGATAAAACAAACTCAAATGCCACAAAAATAAAACATTTTGAACACTCACTAACTTGGTTTTCTGATCTCCCCAGTCACATTTTAGATCTAGTTTTGCTCATAATTTCAAAACTGGCATCTGACAACTGCTTAATACTGAGTTGATACTGTATACAGATTCTGCAGTTCTCACTCATTTGTTAATCAAATAACAATTTCCATTGTCTTTCAGATGTAGGCACTTTTTACGGACCTGATATAAAACCTGGAGCATTTTACTGATCTGTAAAAAAAGTAGGAAAATAAAATGGTGTGCTCTTTTATATATCACCACATGCCTTAGAAAGATGGGCTATTTTTTCATTAAATTTGCTACTAGGTCATCATAAAGGGAAAGTAGCAAGGTTATAATATTAGAATTGGCAGCATATTATGAACTTCCAAGATGAACTTGCATTTTTAATACAGAGAAATAATAATAAAAAATTTAAAAAAATTAACTGAGGCACTCTAAATGTTAGCACAACTCAGTAAGAGAGAATGAACAAATTAATACGTCCCACTAAGGAGCACACCATAAAGTGACAGGATGACACTGAAAAAACTTAGGGTTTTTACATCCCTCAAGGGACTGAAGTTACGGTCAATCTCTCTTGAAAGAAATATCCTCTATTAGGAGATAGCCACAAGGTAGGAATCCCTTCTGGCAAAAGGCCAGAATCTTTGGGGACCAAGAGAAGACCAAGAATGCTTGACTGGTTTTAGGCTTCCTGGTGTACCAACAATCTGTTTCAATGTTATATCCACAGACAGCGCTATGGATAAAAATTTAAAATGATAAAATTTTGCCAACACAGTTATGTGGGATTCGCTCATGCATCTAAATGCAACACAGAGGGCTCTATTTTCCAGGATCAATGTTGCACAGTGCGTGGGTACAGTGAATGGCACAGTGCACAGGCGCGCAGGACATGGCCATTGAATGTTGGTGTATTGTCGCGGCCAGAGTCAAGCAGTGCGCTGCTCAAAGCATGCGGCGCAGATAGAAAATGGGCAAGATTCATGCTGGATTCATGCATAGCCAATCAAATGACCTCTTTTAATTCCCTTTAGAAGTTGTGCGCTTTGTGCAGTGTGCACTGCTAATTCACAAAGACACTGCAATGGAAGACATGGATGAGGATATACAGTTGAAGTCGGAAGTTTACATACACTTAGGTTGAAGTCTTTAAAACTCATTTTTAACCACTCCACAGATTTCATGTTAGCAAACTATAGTGTTGGCAAGTCAGTTAGAACATCTACTTTGTGCATGACACAGGTAATTTTTCCAACAATTGTTCACAGACAGATTATTTCACTTTTAATTCACTATATAACAATTCCAGTGGGTCAGAAGTTTACATACACTAAGTTGACTGTGCCTTTAAACAGCTTGGAAAATTACAGAAAATGATGTCATGGCTTTAGAAACTTCTGATAGGCTAATTGACATTATTTGAGTCGATTGGAGGAGTACCTGTGGATGTATTTTAAGGTCTACCTTCAAACTCTGTGCCTGTTTACTTGACATAAATAAATCAAAATAAAATCAGCCTAGACCTCAGAAAGAAAACTGTGGACCTCCACAAGTCTGGTTCATCCTTGGGAGCAATTTCCAACGCCTGAAGGTACCACGTTCGTCTGTACAAACAATACGCAAGTATAAACACCATGGGACCACGCAGCCATCATACTGCTCAAGAAGGAGACGTGTTCTGTCTCCTAGAGATTAATGTGCTTTGGTGCGAAAAGTGCAAATAAGTCCCAGAACAACAGCAAAGGACCTTGTGAAGATGCTGGAGCGAACAGGTACAAAAGTATCTATCTATCTATATCCACAGTAAAACGAGTCCTATATCGACATAACCTGAAAGCTGGTCAGCAAGGAAGAAGCCACTACTCCAAAGAAGCCACTACTCCAAAACCGCCATGAAAAAGCCAAAAGTAAGATCTTTGCACATGGGGACAAAGATCTTACTTTTTGGAGAAATGTCCTCTGGTCTGATGAAACAAAAATTGAACTGTTTGGCCATAAAGACCATCGTTATGTTTGGAGGAAAAAGGGTGAGGCTTACAAGCCGAAGAACACCATCCCAACCGTGAAGCACGGGGGTCGCAGCATCATGTTGTGGGGGTGCTTTGCTGCAGGAGGGACTGGTGCACTTCATAAAATAGATGGCATCATGAGGAAGGAAAATGATGTGGATATATTCAAGCAACATCTCAAGACATCAGCCAGGAAGTTAAAGCTTGGTCACAAATGGCTCTTCCAAATGGACAATGACACAAAGCATATTTCCAAAGTTGTGGCAAAATGGCTTCAAGAAAACAAAGTCAAGGTATTGGAGTGGCCATCACAAAGTCCTGACCAGTCGAAAATTTGTGGGCAGAACTGAAAAAGCAACCTAGGAGGCCTACAAACCTGACTCAGTTACACCAGTTCTGTCAGGAGGAATGGGCCAAAATTCCAGAAACTTATTGTGAGAAGCTTGTGGAAGGCTACCCGAAACGTTTGACCCAAGTTAAACAATTTAAAGGCAATGCTACCAAATACTAACAGAGTGAATGTAAACTTCTGACCCACTGGGAATGTGATGAAAGAAATAAAAGCTGAAATAAATAATTCTCTCTATTATTATTCTGACATTTCACATTCTTAAAATAAAGTTGTGATCCTAACTGACCTAAGACAGGGAATTAAACATCAGGAATTGTGAAAAACTGAATTTAAATGGACTTGGCTAAGGTGTATGTAAACGTTCCACTTCAACTGTACTAAGCAGGTTTTTCTCCCAAGGTACAGAGTTGGTTTTAACTTTTTCAAAAATCGAGTCTAAAAGAATTTCATAAATATGAGAAATTTACTTCAATTTGTTAAAATTACATATTAATTAATATACATATTCGAAGGTGTAATGATTATTACTTGTTTACCACAAATGCTAATTATTTCTTCATTTTTGTTTTATACTGATATTACATTTATTACATATAACATTTACAGTGAGCACCACAACGTCTGGGACAAAGGCATAATTATTCTTGATTTAGTTCTGCACTCCATAATTTTAGATTTGTAATCAAAAATTCTTCCGTATCATTTCTTCTAAATGATATTTCAAATGGTTGATTTTGGTAATCCTAAGGTTTGGCCTCTGACTGTTTGTTTTTCATATTTTTCACCCTCATAATGTCTTTCCTCACTTTCATTGGCACAACTCTGGTCCTTATGCTGACAAATGCCAATAACAGTCTCCAAAGGCAATCAAAAAAGAATCAAGACTAGATACTGAAAGCTTCTGTGTACTTTCAGTAAAGAAGCAATTGAACACACCTGATTAATCAGAAACACCCATTAAGCCATTTGTCCTATTATGATGCCCTGACACCGAGCAGCTATGCATAAAAAGTGGTGTTATTTCTATATGTTGACACCAAAACGTGTTAAATACTATTTAATAAAAGCTGAGAGCACTTTAATCACATATGAATTGTTTGATTACAAATTTAACGTTATGCAGAGCAGAGCTAAATCAAGAAAAAAAATATGGCTTTGTCCCAAACATTATGGCACTCACTGTATTATGCCAAAATGGCATAATTTTTGCAAAATATTACATGAATTGTCAAAATCTGTTTATAAATGAAGTCCATAATTTGTTCTAGTACTGTAGCTATCATATTTACTACAGTCACTTTTTAAAATTAAAAGACCACTTAAGTTGCATTTATTGCCATTCTTCTCATAACAGACTGGTGTAAGATGCAGAACAAAATACAGCAGCTCAGGCACCATAGTGCAGTATAAGAACAGTCACAAACAACTAAAAACAAGGAATAAACTTAGGAATTAAAATTATAAAAAATACAACAATAAATGTAACACATTCTTTTTTTTTTCCTGCTTGTGGAATTTATATCAAATTGGTCAGCATATGATCCAGGGAAACCATTGATTGGCTTTTGAATAGGCTATGATCACAAAATTACCAGATGGTCCAGGTGAATCAAAATCCATGATGAACATACCACAAACACTCCATGCGCCAGCCAGAAAATAGAGCCCACAGTAATGGTAAACCAAATTCCAAGAAATTGTTAAAAAAATGTGCTAACCAGCAGCAAAGACGGCTGCCGTTTTGCAAGCCTTGCCTCCATACATCTGATTTTGGGAAGCCCCCATCTGTTTCTACAAAGTCTGACATAATTCAATCACTGACCAGCATCAAAAAAACTAAACGTAAAATAGGAAATTGCTGTCAGTGAACCCCCCCACCCCTGCTCCCCAAATCCTACTGGCCTCTGCTATATGAAGTGTCAATCTTTTTTTCCCTCCCATGCCTCCATGTACTAAACTCACTCCAAATTAGTGCATATGACCTTGGCCATAATACTTGCCTAAATAGACATACATTCCAATGAGTGAAAAACAAAAAGATGAGCTACAGGAAGCTTGCACCTCTAGAGAGCACTGCAGAGCAAACATCTAAGCAGCATACTGTACACAACTTCAAATTAAATTTTCTGCACGATTACACTCAGTAATTACTAGCTTTACTAAACCCACAACTAATGCCTTCCAATTAGTTAATCTGTAAGTATTGATCTGTCAACAATTTGAGAGAAAATGTAACATTTGGAGTGCTTTGAAATGTATATGAATAAGTTGCATTAAAGCACATAACAGGAAATATAACATTATGCTCCTACAATCTTACTACATCTTGACAATGTAGCAGCTGTGTGGAACCACGACACCTCATAAGACCCACAATTAATTTTTGTTGTCTGTATGGGACATGAGTCTCCGGTCTTAATCTCAAGAAAAATGGAGGCGATAGGGGGTGCAGGCAGGGCCGTCGTTTAGGGGTGAAAGGTGATGACAATTCTAGGGGCCCACAGCCCTTGGGGGGCCCACAAAAACCTCAGTAGCCTATTATGCAGGCCCCCCTTTCTATGGCTAAATTATTATGCATAGGCCTAACTAATACTTATTTACGGCGGCAGTGTTATTAACAAACATGTCTTTGCAGGCGCTGCATCAACATCTTCTAACTCGGTCCAGGATGTTTTAGCATTTTTGGCATTGAAAAAATCTGAGATGCGTTTTTGCGCCATGTTGTAGGCTACTTCATCCACTTAGCCAACTCGTGCGTCGTGACTGAAGTGTTTGCAATTGTAACAAAATTCCGTACTGACCCCGTCGTGAACCCTGTAGTAAGATCGCCATGCCTGTGATCACTAAAAACTAACAAACACATGTTTTTCAACATCTATTTTCTTCCCCAAAGCAAAATTATTTATTATATTGTTTTAATATATATTATATTACATTACAGGCATTTAGCAGACGCTCTTATCCAGAGCGACTTACACAACTTTTACATAGCATTTTTACATTGTATCCATTTATGTAGGACGGAGTGTAGCACAGTGGGTAAGGAACTAGACTTGTAACCGAAAGGTCGTAGGTTCGATTCCCGGGTAGGACACTGCTGTTGTACCTTTGAGCAAGGTACTTAACCAAAATTGCTTCAGTATATATCCAGCTGTATAAATGGATACAATGTAAAATGCTATGTAAAAAAAAAAGGTTGTGTAAGTCGCTCTGGATAAGAGCGTCTGCTAAATGCCTGTAATGTAATATACAGCTGGATATATACTGAAGCAATTTCGGTTAAGTACTTTGCTCAAGGGTACAACGGCAGTGTCCTACCCGGGAATCGAACCTGCGACCATTCGGTTACAAGCCCAGTTCCTTACCCACTGTGCTACACTCCGTCCGAGATATATATATATATATACTTAAAAAAATGACTAACACTTTTTCAGCACCCCCCTTCCCGCGTCCCTGGTAGCAGCAGGACACATTTTTCCATTTTTAAAAATGGAAAGTGTACTAAACTGCTATGTTAGCCTGTTGACATGAGTCTTGTTAACGTTAAGCAGGGGCTAATCTTACAGCTTGCCCTCCTCATACAATAATAAAGTGAAGCTGACTGCCTAGAGCAATGGCATTGATAAGCCAATTTAGATTTTTTTAAATGTTAATGCCAAGACTAGGTAGGTTAGTTCTTCATCGGTTGTTCCATAAAACTGTCAAGAACACAGAGGAACAAAAACATAAAGAAAAAATGATAATACATAGTCTAAGAAAAAAAGTTGTGTAAAATTGATCTTTGGCAATGAAAAGTCAATATTCTTTCAGGGGGCCCAAATTTCCTAGCAATGGCCCTGGGTGCAGGGTCGGGTGTTTGCCATTTTTTTCACAACTACACACATTTCATGTTACCATACATTTCTTGTGTTAAGTTAATTAGGGTATCTACTTTATTTCCGTAAGAGGTCATTTTTAAATAATAGCTAAGAGACAGATTTATTTCTGCTTTTATGAAATATATCAGATTTTCAGTGGGTCAATTTTACACACACTTTGTTAGCATTTGGTGGCATTGCCTTTTGATTGCTTAACTTGAATCAAACGCTTGGGGTAGCCTTCCACAAACTTCTCACAATACCTTGCTGGAATTTTGGCCCATTCCTCCTGACAGAACTGGTGTAACTCAATCAGGTTTGTGGGCCTCCTTGCTCGGATACGCTTTTTCAGTTCAGTCCTCAAATTTTCTATGGGATTCAGGTCAGGGCTTTGTGATGACCACTCCAATACTTTCACTTTGTTGTCTTGAAGCCATTTTGTTACAACTTTGGAGTTATAGTTAGGATCATTGTCCTACTGGAAGACTCAGTTGCGACCAGGTTTTAACTTTCTATCTGATGTCTAGGGTCTTCAGTGTTTCTAGATAATCCTCCTTCCTCATGATTCCATCTATTTTCTGAAGTGCTCCAGTCCCTTTTCCAGCAAAACACCCCCACAACATGATGATTTTTTTTTTTGTTCCGGTATTGGTATTGGACTTCCTTGCTCGACAGCCTTTCAGGCCATGGTGATGTAGGATTCTCTTAATGGTGGATGTAGATATTTTGGTACCTGATAGCTCCAACTCCTTCACCAGGTCCTTTGTTGTTGTCTTGGGGTTCAGTTGAACCTGTCGGACCATATTTCGTTCAGCCCTGGTAGTTAATTTTCTCCTCTGCCTGAACGATGCAGTGTCTGTGTGGTCCCAAGATTTTTATATTTGCATACAATTGTTTGTACAGATACCTTCAGTTGTTTAGAAATTGCTCCTAAGGAGGAATCGGACTTGTGGAGGTCCACTATTTTTTTAAATTTTATTTTCTGAGGTCTTGGCTGAGTTCCTTGGGTTTTACCATGATATCAAGGACAAAAAGGCAGTGGCTCAAAAGGCAGGCCCTTAAATACAACCACAGGTGCCAACTGACTCCCAGTTAATTCCTAAATATAACAATTAGCCAATCAGAAGCTTCTAAAAAGTCATTACATCAATTTCTTGAATCTTCCAGACTGTTTAAAGAGACAGTCAGCTTGGTGTATGTGAACCTTCTACCCACTGGAATTCTGATATAGTGAATTTAAGCTGAAATAAATGTGTCTCTAATCGATTGTTTTAAAATTACCTGTGATGTGAACAAAGTAGATGCCCTAATTGACTTGCCAAAAGAGATGTATGGTAACATGAAATGGTAACAGTTGTGAAAATCTGAGTTTGAATATCTTTAGTCTAGGTGTATGTAAAATTTTGGCCTCATCTGTACTATTGTTTGCATTCAGGTGGTCACCGGCAACTTGTAAATTTACCACCGATAAATTTATTTATGTCCACTTAAAGGGTACCATTTGCAAAAAGTTGCACACTCTGCAACCCTGCTGAATTTAAATATAAATGTAAATTTTAAATATAAACATGAAATGTGAAAGTACATGTTAAATGTAGAAGCTAAATGTTTGGAATATAAGCCAGGCCACCTATGTGTAAAGTCAGATTTTTTCCATGTAGTTTCAACCAAACCCATGCAAACACAATTGATGTGGCTGCCTCAAAATGACTACCCCAGGCAAATTTGCTGAAGCCATTGAGAAGTGTTTGCAGTTGGGGTAAGAGCTAGACCAAGTTATAAAATGAAACAAACTTTAACATTACATCTGTCCCTGGTATCATTTTTCATTTTAGTTTGGCAAAAAACTTCACATAATTTCTTGTAACCTCTATGACAGTGTCTATTGGCAGTTGAGCGATAGCCCAGTGATAGGCCTATATCAGTGGTCTCCAACCCTGGTCCTGGAGAGCTACAGGGTCTGCTGGTTGTTTCCACCTTAAAATCAGCACCCAGTTGAGACCCAAGACACTAGGTGAGTTGAGTTAACTGTGTAATCAACTGCTCTAATTGATTCATGAAGTGCAGAGTCACTATGAAAACCAGCAGACCCTGTAGCTCTCCAGGACCAGGGTTGGAGACCACTGGCCTATATGGATTGTTTGATTATGTTAAGATGATCATCATGTGAGAAATGTTACACAATCACTCAAAATTTCAATGTTATGCCAACCCGGCTATAATGCTGTAATGTCATGAAAATGTGTTTTTGTATATTATCAACAGTTTAACTTGCATTCTAGCTGTAGTGTTCACTAGCGAGTGAAAGCTGTTAGCTACCATTTTAACCTTTTGTTTCATACGCTGTACTTCTATGATACTTGGGAATAGGTACATACAGTCAGGTGACAAATTAAAGGAAAAACCTGAATAAATGAGTGAAGAAACATAATGAATGCAGATGCTTCCATAGAGGTGCAATGCATGATACAATTCAGAAATTAACATCCTATCATGCTCTGTGGCATGTATAAAAATGCTGAGTAGGCCCAATTGACCTCAATTTTGCATCAAGATGGCAAGAGGAAAAGATCTAAGTGACTTTGAATAAGGGTTCATTATTAGGGCATGGTTGGCAGGAGCTTCAGTCACAACAACTGCTCAGCTGGGTAATATTTCAACAAGAACATTGACTAAAGTGACATCTGCATTTACATCAATGGGAAAGACATCAGTAAATATGGTCAGAAATTGCGGTCAAAAGCACACATTCAATAACTGTGATACTTGTGCATTAGTGCGATATCTAAGGAAAAACAGAAGAGCAACTCTTCCTCAGGTGACTGAGAATGTCAATGCAGGAGATGTCTGTCAACAACTGCATAGAGAGGGATATTATAGTACAATTGCAATGCATAAGCCCCTCATTACAAAAATAAATGCACATTTGAGAGTTCAGTGGTGCAAAAACCATAGGCAGTGGTCTACCGAGATGTGGAAAAAAAGTGATATGGTCCAATGACTCATCCTTTACTATATTCTCAAAAAGTAGGCGAGTGTATGTGTGCCGTACCCAAAGAGAATGGTACAGGCCTGAATGCTTGACCCCTGCAGTGAGGGGGACCGGTGAATCTGTTATGCTGTGGGGGGCATTTTCCTGGCATGGATGGGCCCACTTATTCCCTTAGAGGGAAGGGTCACTGAAATCAATATAAAGTTGTTATAAGTGATCACCTTCATCCTATGATGAAACGTTTATATCCTGGTGGTCTCTTCCAGGATGACAGTGTGCCGATCCACAGGGCACGAGGGGTCACTGAATGGTTTGATGAGTATGAAACCAATGTGAATCATATGCTATGGCCTTCACAATCACCAGATCTCAACCCAATTGAACGCTGATGGGAGATTTTGGACTGCTGTAATAGACAGCATTCTCCACCACTGTAGGGCAGTTCACAGAAGTCTGCCTCTTATCACACTCTCAAAGTAAAACAGACTGTTTACTGTGCTGACAGGGAGTCAGAAATTGTGATGAAGAGACAGTGCTCAGTTGCAAAACATCTGATTGGATCAGCAGTATGTGATCTGTAGGTTCTCCATAATACAATGTAATAATGTTTTATTTGTCGGAAAACTGATGTTATGAGGAACAAGTTGGTGTATTTGGTGGTGGAGTGCTGACTAAAGATCTTGATACCTATGGGTCAGCACCCCACCAGATACAAAGGTTAACCTAGTGTGATATGCGTACAGAGGTAGTGCAAGCAGGATCATTGATCTATACTGTTCTGCTATGATTGTGTCTTTATTTGATGACTTGGAGTTTTGCTTTGATCATTTGTATATAAGGGAAAACATGCAGTGGTGCAGGGAGACTAGTCAACACAGTCTCCAACACATCACGTGTATAACTATTTTACCACTCACAATATGCACCATTGTATATTGTCATTATTACTGAACACACTGAGCAATAAACTGCATTCATTTTAACCTGACATTCCTCTTTGACTCTTAGCATTGCGCACCTAGCAGTTTTACGGTCCTAACATACACATAGAACTCAGGATATCTGCACCCCGTAGTAATTCGCTTATACACTAGTGTCATAGCAGGATATACAATTGTATACATGCAGGCTACACAAGCCAGTGACATGTCTACATCTATCAAGCAAGATAGCGATTCATATAAAGCCACACTACTGGCGAACAACTGTCTCCTCCATCTGTGCATAACTGTTAACACAGAGGAAAGGTAATAGAGATAACATTAAATTAATCCCGTTCCAGTAGCACCGGGTAAGATTACATGCATTCTTATGCCACTCAGATACTTCCACTGTTTGGTTTACATAGGGGTTTCTTACAGTTGGTGAACTCGACATGATAAGTTTTGTTTTCTTGTTGTTGGTGACCTCGACACACCATTTGGTGTATCTGGTGTACCATCACCAAAACACCAAATGACGGAATATCTTTTGGAATAACAGTGTTCCATCCCTCCAGTACAGTTCCAAAGACAGTAGAGTCAATGCCAAGGTGCATTGAAGCTGTTCTGGCAGCTTGTTGTGGCCCATCACCTTACTTACGGGGCGACATAGCTCAGGAGGTAAGGCCGATTGTCTGGCAGTCGGAGGGTTGCCGGATCAAACCCCGCCCTGGGCGTGTCGAAGTGTCCTTGAGCAAGACACCTAACCCCTAACCCCTAACTCCTCTGGCGAATGAGAGGCATCAATTGTAAAGCGCTTTGGATAAAAGCGCTATATAAATGCAGTCCATTTACCATTTACCATTACTAAGGCACGTCATGTTTTTATTTTTCACCCGTCCATACATATATTTGTATGTATAGATGGACAATGGCTATATATATCATATTAGTTTCAGCCTGGCAAAAGCTAGCTAAGTTACAGGTCGGGCTGCCTTTAAATTTGCCAAGCTGAAACAAATACAAAATATAAAACCACCGTTTGTCTATAAATACAAAAATACTGTGTACAAACCATTATCTAAAAGAAACACAAGCATAAGAATCACTGTGCCGTGCAGATCATCAGGTGAAAAGCAGAGAGGGTGGTTTTGCTTAACAAACATGTGGCACAATTTTTTTAAGGAAAAGTGATGTTTCCCTAATTTTTCCCACCCCTGTATGTTCTTGTATTAAAGGGTCAGACCACAGGCATTGCTTTTATTATTTTATACTAAATAATTTTTTTAATGATGTTGTAAAACTATTCATAAAAGTACTATTTCAAGATTACTACTTCAGTATTCCATTTTTCAGCACTGGGCAGTACAGTGCCTGCCCAGGAGAAAGTGATATAGAAAATGAATGGACAGACAGACAAACAGACAGGTAGACAGATGGATGACTGGAATTTTTCCATGCTTCGTTTATTTTTACCTCCCCCAAACACATTTACTTACTTTTATGTTGGCCCAGTGTAAAATTCTTAGTTACATGAACTTCTGGTTTTGTTTGTGAATGGAGTAATAAAATGTTGTTGACAAAACTACAAATATTTTTGAACAGAACCTTGAACCTTAAAGGTTAGTAAATTCAAAAGTTCAATTGCGATCAGTTTCTTAAGAATTTTTAACTGGGATGAGCCATTTATAATAATAAAAAAATAATATAATAAAAAAAGTATTATTATTATTAGTATTATACATATATAATTTTATTATTTATACATTTTGTTTTTTTACAGTGTACTGATTGGGACCATTTTAATGTCACTGTTGTGTAGATTGCAGGACCAGAATCCACACTCCTGAGACATATGGCTGTATTTACTGAGGCCAAAAACAAAATTAAAGATTCAGCTAAAAGCATCCAGTTAGAAAACACTTTTGATGAAATGAGGCTTTAACTTTTCTTTTTTGTCTTTAGAGGCATATGTATAAAAAGAACGGATAATTAAATCTCTCAGTGCTGTATTATCATGCTTGTCCATTAAGAATTATCCTTTGTAAAGAAGTTTAAAAACAGTTTACACTTTACGTAAATTACATAATTATGTAATTAAAGATGAGGAACTGAAATGACTTTGCTGGCTCATGTATTACTGTGTAAAAGGATTTTGTTTCGGGGGCTAATATAACGGACTTGTAATAATATGCACACAACACACTGAAATCAGATTTATAGTTTACATCTACAACATTGTTTACTTGTTAATTATTCAAAGAGAGATGGATCCTTCAGAAAGCAGTCTCGCCTAATAAAACATTTAAGATTAATTTGCTCCATGGAGCAATATTTCAATCTTTCCTCTTGCATTTTTGAAAGTTACAAACAGGTGTGGAATATAAACTACAATGCATTAGATGCAATATATTCTAATTTGACAATGCAGTTGAAGAGTGACAGAGCTTTGCCAAACAGTTTTGTTTTAAAGCAATAAACCTTGAGTGAATAACAATTCTGAATATAATATAGAGTATTAGCAAGCAGAGGTAAATCATACTATTTTCCCAAATGTTCCTCAAACCACTGAATCTATATCTCTCAGGTTATTAAAGGCCATACACTTAACCACTTCTTTAATTACTCGGCTGAAGAACATAAGGTCATTGCATTACTGAAAAAAATAAAACTCACAGGAAATTAGGTATAATCCATAGGATTATATTTCTAAATACTTCTTTTTATGCCAATTAATTAATTCTTATCTGACAGAATCTATCCAAGTAATTTATATCACCATCTTCATGGGAAAGAAAAAGATTTAGATCCTATATTAATGCACTTTCCACAAAGGGATGAACTCCTGCTGAAAAAAATATACGCACACTGTAACATGCCTAAGATTATGTTGAAAGCGGTACAAAAATCCTAAAGTTGATGGATACATTATGACAGTGGAATACTAATCACAAGATCAACTTTGCTCTAAGTCTACAGGATTGCGGAAGCCTTTCGCTCAGAAAAGCAAACCGTGGATTAGAAGTAAATAGAGGCTTAAAGGGAACAGAGAGGAACACTATACAAACAAGACTTGAAATAATCATAAAAATTCAAAATCGTCCTTTCCTTAATGCCCAACAAAGATTTCTTTGTTTCCAAACTAGGCATGCTTAGTTTGCATGTGATCAGCAATTCCCATTGAAATAATTTCATGTTTGACTGCTCTGCTACGACTGCTCATTTGCATTGTTTAAATTGAGCCAATGCACTCAGCAGTTAAAGGCCACTGGATCTGTGGTAACTAATTTTAACATATACTGGGACTGTAAACCAAAAATAAAAAATTTGTATTGCTTATTTTTAACAATATCTCCAAAAGCTTTTAGTGCACCAGTCAAAAACTATGAGATGCCTGACCACATACATACGTTTGGGAAGTAAAATGTGATCACAGACCGGCCCACTGCCTTACTCCTGCCTTGAGTATTGCCCTACTGACTTGGTATATCTGTTTGTTTGTCTCAAATGAGGTAAAATAAGAATATTTTAGTTCAATTATTTATGGTTATATGAAAGGGGAAAAGGTTTGGAGTCTCCGACTGTACATGTTGCGAAGATGGTTGACAGGATTAGTGTGTTACTAGTTTTAAGTTACTTTTAGCCTTCAGTGCAATAATATTACAACTGTCACAGATGACCACTGAATATTTTAATAACCGAATGAGTGACCTCAATTGCTAGGCAAATTTAGCACCGGACTGAGATTTTTTTGATGTTACAATAAGTCAGACTGAAACACTGCAGTTACATTGTAACACTAAAATATACCTTTTGGTGAAGTACTAGTTTGAAACATATCCTTGCATGTGGTATATACCTGACAAGATATAGAAATATGTATTTTTATTATGAAAAACAATTTGCCCAATGGGAATCTGAGGCAGCCTCCCCCATATGCATATGACAGAGGATCCCCACTGGCCTCCAGAATGCAAAGGTGCAGCATACTAATCAACTTGTTAGAAGTCAGCATTACAGTTTCATTTCCGTTTATCACCATTTTGACACAGTATCAACATCCAGCACAGTTAATCTTTCCAGAATTACAGCATTCCATGATACTCCAAGGAAGACAACAATTAACTTTTCTAATTCAGCACAAAATTAATATGATCACCTTAAATAGACTACTAGTATACAAATTATGATATAATGAAGTATACTGTCATTGGTGTGCATAATAAAATACCCAATTAGCTAAAATAAGAATACTAGCGGTTTGGGTGTGATGGAAACATATGACAAAAAATGGTTTTTCATCCCATCTTAATGCATATGGCATTTTGATTCTGGGTCACAATCCCCGTTAAAATCACTGGACATAAAATTATTGTGCAATATTTAAGTTCATAATTGTCAATGCTTTTATTTACCTGGCAGGTCTGTGTATGACATCAGATTCTACGCTACCTCCTTGTCGCACCTCTAAGCACATTTTACTTACACTCGTCCCTGGCTTCTTCCAAATTTTGGTGCTGTTTCTAGTACAAACATACGCTGATCGGCTTTCCTTTTGTCAGTGCAGCAGCACAACAAACACGCTGCTTTCCCTCTGCTCCTCTGATTATGGACTGAATATTTCTCACAGATTCATTAAGCAGGACCGACCCTAGCTGTATGAATTTTAAAAGAGGAATTTGGAGGGGGGGGTTGGGCAGATATAGTAGTCTGACAGACCAGCTTGTTCCCTGCTTGCTTCCCTGTGTACTAGTGAGGTCCTACTGCAGCCCCGCAAAAATGAAAGCTTTACGGAAAAACAAAAGCATCACATTTCAATCAAGTCAGAGCCAGAACCATGGACTTACTTAGACAACTGCAGACTCTCAACTCTGCATTCACGGTCCTAAAGCACTGAAATGAAATATTCCTTTATTTAATTCTAAAATAAAACACTGTACATACATCTATTTAAATGGGTTTACATTTCCTGCTTGTGCAGTGCAGTCCTTTCTATTTAATTTCAATATCAGCACCTCGTGTGTGGCAGTAAAATATTCCTAACAACAATTATACTGTTTAACACTAAAATAAAGCAGAGCTGTGCATGAATACTGAAGCATGATGCCTTTTCATATTTGATAACTGATGCAGCCTCCAGACTCCATTTAATGATCTAGGCTAGATAGTTATTAGCAGAATGCAGCCAGATGACTAGAGATAGACAGTTATCAAACCGATAATTACAGTGCACGTACAGTGTTACAACAGTGTAACAACAGTACATAACTACAATTAGTTATCATTAAAAAATAGAACAATACTATATAGCCACACTCTATATGATGAAATAAATACTAAATGTCTAGCACCAAATGGAGTATTGTCTTCACTTGCAATAACAGAAGGCCACAACTTAATATTGTCCTAAAATAACAAGATATCAAATGTCAGAAGCAAGAGATATCTCTTGTAGCAGTAAATTACTTCAGCTGCTCGCTATTTTCTGCCTGATATTGCCAAGCATACTTATATCATCACATTGTCATTTATTCTAATGTCTATTCTAGCGTTTTTGATAAACTAACTTTATTGTATTTCGGACAAGGATACCTCAGAAATATTTTCTCTACGGTTTTTGCACGGTATAGAATTGTTAGCATAAGGCACTTAGTAGCGGAATGTGTACACAACAGAAAGAGCGGTCTTGGCTATTCAGCACGTTTCTCACGTTTCCAACCGCGCTCCCGTTACAAGAGGATGTTCCACAAAGCACACTCGCGACCACCGCTCTGATGTGGCAGAACTCCATGCTTTTCGATAAGGAAGATCGAAGACTATCACAGAGGTGTTCTCAGCCGAGCGATAGGAAAATATCACATGCTCTCTCGACAAGTTAATACACACGCGTCAGTGCAGCCAAACAGAGCCAGCTCAGAAAATAATGCGCATGTAGTGCTTAAATTAACGGCACAATTGGTGACGAGGAGCGTTCAAAAATAGACATTTTAGCGACATATCAATAGTGTGTGAAGGACACCAATATGCTCATTTTCCATGAGTTTTTACAGTGAATGTTTGCAGCGCTGAAGCGCTGAATGTGTACTTGTGTGACTTCATTTTTCAAATGAACATTCTGTTCTGATAAGTGATGATGATTTCGATTGGTGAATTGACCCTATACAATAAGATGTATGAGTAGGCTACTAGAGATGTAAAAAAAAGAAAAAAAAGAAAAAAGGTTACCTTGTAAGACAGATATGTGGCTGATGTCCAGGTAAAAACGGTATTTAAAGTAATAGAACCTGTTCTTTTTCTTTCTTTCTGTTGTTACTAAAAGTCTGAACGCGCAAGAGCTTTGCAATGTAACGCTTAAACGGGCGCTTTCATTTCCTAAATGTGGTCAGTGAAAATCTGCGCATATCAAACAAACCTCTTCCATCAGAACATAACATTTCACTTCACCGCTACATATACTATAAATAGACCTAAGTTTCATATGACTTGAAACGAATTACTTGCGGATAAAAGCTGCGAAGCAGTCTGCATAAATACATTTCCTCGATGTACTCTGGTCAATCAAGCAGTGCAACTGTCCTTACTCTTACACTTCTACGCTTAGAACAGCACGTCTACCGGTAGGTTTCAAGTAACTGCATTAAAGTGTATTTGTCTCAGTCACTTTTGTGTACAACGTGTTAAGGTTCAACGAAACGCCAGCGTTTTAGACATACTGACAAAAATGCCAACAAACGTGTATTCAGAGTGCGCACTGCATTTGAAATATTGTCGTTATCATCTTCAGTTTACATTCAATTGTATGTTTTTTTTTTTTTTTTTTTTGTGAAATGTTAAATAGTATATAACAAATGTTAAATAGGATATATAAATAATATGCAGTACTTTATATCCCGTCTTGTGTTTTCCAAGGCATAGGTCATGAACTGCCGCATATATTCTGTCATGTTTTTTGGAACAGAACGGTTTTATTGTTAAGACTTTGGCATTATTGCAGCAATGGTGCCTAGACCAAAGCTATTGGGAACTAATAGTGTCCAGTCAACTACCAGTGGTCCATTTCTTTGGATTCCTTCAAAATGGTTGATCCAAAGGTAATCCATCCAAGCACATTAGCACACATTCTCCAAGCTGAGAGATCACAGTACCAACAGCATATGGGACAAGTCAGGCCCTCTAGCTTTTTTTTATCCTGATCTATAAAAGTGTTGGTGCACCACGTCAGGCAATAAATCGTATTATCTAATTTACTGTATAATAATTTTATGTTTTACCTTTATTTTAATCGCATTGGCCAACTGAGAACTCTGTACTAATTTCCAATGATGACCTGTAAAATAAAAGTTGTTAGTGAATGCAAGAGGTTGTGTTGCCAATCGGAAAGTAATTTTATGGAAATATTAGCTTTAGATTTTGAGAAGACAATGATTAAGATGATATATCCTTACTCTACTAGGCAGCAATGTAAATGAGGGGTGAGGGAAGGTCTGCAGTTCACAACAATGATTTTGTTCAGTTGAATGTAACTAACAAGAAATGTGTCAGGTATGAAATTAAATCAATAAGTTGACCTTAAATATTTAACTCCTAAACTAATATGTAAATCAAACTAACAGATGTTATGGGTAGGTGCATATAGATCTGCAATTCCAATCTACTAGAAGAACTAGTGAAGGAAAGCACCCTTTCAGGCTCGTCAACTCTTATCATTGAGGTGAGCATGGCATTATTGTGATACAGAATCATCACTAATGTTGAGCTATGAAGCTGATGACTTCTTCCATGTCCCAGCCTTTACCCAAACAAAACATTTCACCTGATACTGGTACCACTACATTTATTATTGCACCTTTGGTAACTAATCCAATCAAATAAATGACTGTAAATTATTTATCGTTCTCCACCTTATGATAAAATGCAGAGAAAGGTATAGCATGGTATAAACAACATATAAGCTCAATTGCTAAAGCCAATACAAAGCTAGAATTCTTGAATTATTAGACTCCACTTATTAAAGCAAATAGATCAAATTGATTCTGTACAGTCAGCTTTAACATAACAAAGGAGAAAACCATAGATGTGTGATAATTAAGAATACTGTTTTACCACATATACAAGACATTGTTCCTCTCATAAATATTTTTAAATTCACCACAGATGCATTAGTTGACAGTATACTGATTTCAGGAACCTGATCAGTTATAGTAGATCACACATCTTATACCATCTGTACAAGTGAATTATTTGATATCAGACATTCTGAATCATTTTACACGACCTGTCAAAGTTCTGCAGCTAGCTGATTTATGGTCTTTGCTCAGTTTGGCCTGATTTTGCGAAACAGAACAATATATTTTAAAACAGGAGGAAAACAAGAATTCAAAATGTTTTACTCTGAAATTTGAAAGGCTATTAAGCATGATTTTTCTCTAATTCCTCAGAAGGCCTATTGAAATATAGGTATTATACTGTAGAGTTATACAGATTCAGTAAGACACTTGCTAAGAGTACAGGCTTATCATAGATAAATCTGACCCGCTCTTGAACTTTAATTTTGTAGGACTAAGGCTGCATTTACACCAGATCAGGCAATGCGGCACCTTGCCGCAGGGCTGTGCGGCGGTGTGGGCGTGTCACTACATGGGACATTTGTGTGACGTCTTGTTGTGAACTTTAACCCCCCCTCCATTTCCTGTGCTAACTTAAAAAAATAAATAAAATGGACACAAACGCAAACCGAAGGAAGCTTCTTGCTATCATTATTTTGCAGCATAGACTGCCAGCCAGATGCAGACATCGAAGCTGGGTACACAAAATAAACCAAGCGAGGACACAACTGGGAGAGTATCATTGTTTGGTCCATGAACTGCATAGTGCTAGGTAAAATAAACTAACATGCAAGAACTGCTAAGTAGCGAATCTTTTATACAGCTTAATTCCGTCGTTCGGAATTAATATTTAGCTAGTAATTATTTTGGTACTTGCCCCATTACCCGGTACTGTCAAATCACGATGACAATAATAAAATCAAATTTTAGGAAATGAATTGCGTCAGTAATTCATCTGACAGTTGTTCGGTAAACAGCAGAATGCTACATTGTAATTTAAACAACTTACATGATTGGCCACTGCAGCGTGACGTCGGGTTGCGTTCTGGAAAAAGTTGATTCTGGTTCTACTTTCTTGCCACAGGCCGCTGCGGTTTTTTTCGGCACCCCATGCGGTCCCCACTGCCGCAGCTTAAACACACTACCCCCATTCAAATGAATGGGAAGACTGCCGTTTTTGCCGCATTGCCTGATCTGGAGTGAATCCAGCCTAAGATGTGAACTTAGCCATATTTAATTACAATGTTATTGTTATATTGTTTGTCAAAATGAGCACGGTCAGTTACCATAGTTTTTGTTGTTGCCGATGCTGTTGTTGTTTTCTCAAAAGTAGAACTTTGAGATATATATATATCTACATATATACACTGCCTGGCCAAAAAAAAAGGTCGCCGTTTGGATTTTTTTTGGACAGTGCCCACTGTGCAAGCCTCTGGAGGCAGTGTTATGATCTGGGGTTGCTTCAATTGGTCAGGTCTAGGCTCAGCAACGTTATGCGGCAATAAAATGAAGTCAGCTGAGTACCTGAATGTACTAAATGACCAGGTTATCCCATCAATGGATTTTTTCTTCCCTAACAGCACGGGCATATTCCAGGATGACAATGCCAAGATTAACTGGACTCAAATTGTGAAAGAGTGGTTCTGGGAGCATGAGGAATCATTTTCACACATGAATTGGCCACCACAGAGTCCTGACCTTAAACCCATTGAAAATCTTTGTGATGAGCTGGAGAAGACTTTATGGAGTGGTTCGACTCTCCTGTCGTCAATACAAGATAATGCAATTCTGGATGGAAATAAATGTTGTGACGTTGCATAAGGTTGTTGAAACAATGCCACGACGAATTCGTGTGTGAAACAGAAGAAAAACAGGAAATTTATTTTATTGAGATAAATCAACCAGTCCTATTTTACTGAGATTAATCGATAAACATCTGACTCAAATGGAGGACTACTATGCAACAAAATCCAATGGAACAAAGGAGAGAAGGGCTCCTCATACTGTCACATCCTGTTCCGTGACCTCCACAAGGTGCACTTTGACAAAGTCATTCTGAGGTTATGTTTGGGTTTACATTTGCATGTGGAAAATATGAGGGGGGGGGGGGGACATTGGGGTTCCAAAATAGCATACTAACACCATGGATAGATGAGTATAGCTTGGCTGGGTACTTCAGAGTCTGAATAACTTAGGTAAGAAAAGGCCAAATATTCATGTGGAAGTTTGTCCATTCCTCAAGTGCCCTCTCAAGGCCCAACATTTCTTACATGGTGTAAATGCAGAGTTACCCAAACATACCATAGCCCTGAAAATTCCTGCCCTAGATCAGACTATGCTGATGTGTAATCTCACTGTCATGATAAACAACACCCTGAATTTACACCTACATCACAAAAATTTAGTTTTACATTTCTATGGGATAAGTAAAGTTAAGTATTTATTCTTAATATTGTTTGCAGCTATAGTGGCTAGGTGATCATATATTGTTGTTTTAAATGTTGCAGACTCTATTCATCATACCATTCCACCTCATTGCTATATAGGCACATACCTCTTTCTTGTTCAAGTGGTAATAATCTCACTCACAATATCTGAACAACAATATATTTTTACCCGGGAGCCTGTAATGTAGTTGTAGGAAATATATTTCCATGACATAAATTGTTAATCTTGATCCAGTCAATGTCTGTTGATAGAATATCTGGTTGATTTAGGTTTAAATTTGAATGGAATTGTAACATGAAGACATCAGTTAATATGAGTGCTTTAGTATGAATTAAATTATCCTATGATAAAAACATATTAATACACCAAACAAAGTCCTGGGAACATTGTCAATGGGATGAATTTCCTCTTAGTGCTAAAAACTTATATTGATGTAAAAATGTTTACACTGAGGTTTGTAGAAGAGTGCAAGTTATTTTGTTTGGTGGTAGTGAAGTTATGGTTAATGACATGAATATGCTGCTGAGCTATTTCAGGAAGGCCTTGTGTTAGTTGCTCTCCAGATCTGGCAATTGATCAACAACATTTATGTATCAAAGTATAACATATATGAATGCATCTGAATGTATAAAAATAAAACCAAAACAGCATATCACCCGAAAACACATTGTTATTTGGATAATACCCACTTCCATGAATTTCATGGAACATGTACACATATCTAACTGTCATAAACTGCTATGCCAAGGCAAGGCATTAAAAACTCACAATAGCACCCTTGCATAATAGCACTCTCACGATCGGCAACAATTGTGCATTCAGTACATACACAATATATTGCCAATGTTCATAGAGGACGTTTTCTTAATTATTCAGACTATTGAATCGCTTTACTGACTTGGTGCAATCAGCAACACGTATTTGAATAAATAACAACAACTATATACGAGCAAAGCGAATGTTTTTAGATTATTTTTAAACGTTCAGAACCATGGACAGTTCTAAGTGTTACACACTTTGTAAACCTACATTTTCACGTACACACTGAAACTTCTTTTTACATTGGACTTTATTTCCTTTGGAAGCTATGTATTGATTCATGAAATTCAATGTATCGGTAGTTCGCCGCTAGTGGTTTTGTGATATTGTGTGATTGGTGTTACGGTTATAGATACCGATAAATGCATACGAAAATGTATAAACCTAGTTTTACAAATATACCGATTTTTAAAACTGTATTTTTGCTTTTACATTCAGTCTAATTATTCTAAGTGTAAAAGTACCTATTTTTAATAAATACAATATACACGCTGTATGTTTATACAATTGCATTTGTACTCGCGCACTTTCCACAATAAATAGGCTACATTTGAAAAAGAGTTTGCATTTTCACTCGTGGAAATATGAGAAAATAAATGAAATAGCTGCAAAGAAACAGGCACGACTTGTAGTAATATTCAATCAAATTAGGAAGTACAGTTTGTGTACTCGTTGCGTAGGCTATTGAGGACATTTACGTCATTACGTGATTAATTAAAAACAAAATTCTAGTAAAACTTTTTGTTTATTCCTCTGTGTTATAAGATGTAGGTCTTATCGCTAAAATATAGACTGCACAACAAAGGGCCATGTTCTATACAGTAGTGTCAGTTCGAACATCAACATTGTATAATCATGTGGCGACATAAAGTCTCTCTTTGCTGCCACCTAATGCAGATCTGGGCTATTCAAAACCCTTCAGAATGTTTCATTCGACATGTTATGAGTTCATACTAGGCCCGGGCGTCTACCCCAACCACGGCAGGCGATTGGGATTTTCGGCAAACGAGGCATTTGTGATATGCTAATTTAATCATTTCTGTCTACCCTTCCACCTATCAATCTAATCACTTAATCAGTATTCGCAGGGAACGAAATCGCGTGCACAAATACTACGGCAGCTTTTCATCCGAGGGCTGTCCCTCACCTTTTAATTTTAGTGATGGTTCACTTTAATTATTATGAAAATTAAATCAAATGTAATCACCAGATTAAAGCAACCTCCGAGATAATTCAACAGCGGCCACATAAATCTTTTAAATCTGTAAAAGCACGTGGCATTCTCGGGTCTTGCACCAGCGATTTAATGCCATTTAGCATTCAACAATCTATTGCAGCCACTGATTGATATTACCCAGAGGAATATATGCTTTAAACAAAGCAGAACCTTTAAAAAAGTTGAAATAATACTATCTTATGTTTTATTGTTGGCATATTTACGCTATAGACAGTCGCCACTGCGAGGGAAAGGGGAGAAAGGTACTTATCCTCGTGTAGCCTATGTGTGTCCCTGTGTGCGAACGCGCGTGTCAGCTGGTACGCCTTTTCCTGTAAAAGGGGCGGGGGGTATGGGGCGATGGGGGGAGGGAATTCTTTTTATTTTATAAGACTTATTCACTTACTTTTGAAATGCGTAGATACCCATTTACCCTACTTTGAATAATATTATTTGTATTTGCATGGAAATGTAGGCTATGTTTATAATTATGCATAGACCACTCCTCAAAATAGTTTTTGATTGCAAAAGCACGTCGAACCGATTAGTTAATTTAAGTAATATTGTTATAGAAAAATACTTTTGTGTTTTAACAATCTAAATAAAAAACTACTTCTCTTGAACTTTTATGTCACTTTCATCTACAAGTTCACTTAGTTGTGAAACTGAACGTATAATATATGTTTACACCAAGTCTTTGCAAGTTTACACTGTGCCTTAAACAACACGTTACAGACAGTCAAATAAAAGTTCTGTCTTGCTGCCACGTGCTGAAAATTTATCACGGATGATACGCTACAGATAGACGGTGTGAAGAAAGAAAATGGCATTTTATCCATTGCGGGCGAGAATTGTGGTTTAATTACTTGGCCACTCTTATGCAAATACGTTCAGGACGCTTGAAGTAACAGATTAGCCGATGAAGGCTAAGTAACACTGTACGTTGCATCGCCATTCATAAATGTAATCACCTCGGTACTCACATGGTCAGTGGATGTCAGTTCTGATATTAATAGGTTGGTGAGCGCGATTTCTTTCTTCTGTTCGAAGGATGGAGGGGATCGCTTCAGGACTTGACCACTTTGCGGCTTCAAACGGCACTGGAGGGTTTGGATGCCTCAGGTTATTGTGCAGACCAGCGTATAAATAGGTAACTTTTTGATGGAAACAGCGAACAAATGAGAGAAGAAGGCGTAATTTTGCGCAGAAGCCCCCCTCTCCCTACAGGAACTGCCAATCTAATCCTTGGGATCTAAAGTTCAGAGATTTTCGAAGAAATTGCAAATGCTTGCAATATACAGGGTACAATGGAAGAGGGGTACAGGGACATAAGTAGGGATATAAGCAAAGGAGGTGGTAAGAAAAAGTGTCTCTACTCACATCGGTTCTGGGTCTTCACTTTTTGGTCAGAGGTGATCCGTATTATAACTGTGTTTTACACCTAAGTAACAATGCTTCTCTAATAAGAAAATGTCGAATTTTATAGGTAATTTCATGCAACTATAGAATATAGTTTACTCTGTAATGGACCTGTAACATAAAGTACGAAATTCCACAAGTTTTTAAGGTCCTACACTTAATATATTTGTGCACACAATGAACAGCTACATCGGGCGAAGTCAGGGAAAGAAGAGGAGAACACAGACCCTCATTCTACGGCCAATTCGAATACAGTGACTGCGGTCGTGCACTCTTGCTGTTCAGTCACCTGATACATCAGCTGCAGGACAGATAGGTGTCATCGAAAGCCTAACAAGAAATCTAGCCGCAATATTATTCAGCCTTACAGCCTGTGAATTTGTGCGTTCGTTACGAAGGTTTCAAAGACATGTAGTGTCCTTCATACAGAAAAACGAATATGCACACAGTTAAATAATAAATCAATCGCGACCCTTATATAACCGATTTAAGATATTTTTTTAAAGTGAGCTTCTTCTTTAATTCACAAAACTAGTAGATTAATTAATTATCAATACACATAGCAGCAATATTCACTAGCAGCAACAAAGATTAATTCCTACAATTACTAGAATCAATATATACAGCAATATTTAATTATTTATATATTGACGCTTCCTTTAACATATTGGAACTGCTAAGTCTTTCAAGGTAACACAACACTTTATTTTAACAGGCACAAATTAAGCAAAAATTGAAACGACTAACAATGTGAACCTGTAACTACTGAGTTTACATGGGTGCTGTTATTATAACTTAACCACAAAATATCCTAGGAAGAAATAACTTTAGGCAGTCGTTTGTTGCTGAACTAAATATGATGGCAGATACGGCAGATGCAATTTGTATCGGTCACAAAGGTAGTGCTGTACCCCTACTGCCTGCACGTGTCATTCGAATGTACGCATTAGAGATGAGGTATCTTTTAACTTTCAGAGACCTGTGATATGCAAATCCTACTTTGAAGCATGCGAGTGTGCAGTTCAACGGTGAGGTTAAAAAGTGGTGAGTCTGGATGTGCAATGAAGTTCAAATGTAATATAAGTATATATCCTGAGGTCTGTTAGCCTAGATGGAACAAAGGCGTGAACCTTTCATAGGAGTTGCAATTCTGGGTCGTTTTTTTGCAGAGATTAGTGTACTATTTCTGTGAGCCGTGTTGTTTAATTTGAAAAGCTGTAACAATCAACACGTTATACAGTAGTTTTTTTTTTCAATATAATTGCACATATTACATTTTATATGCCGTCATGCAACAATAACACAGCGCCTATATTTCGTACCTGCTTTATGAAATAACCATTTATATACGAATGAAAGACTTGGATTGTCGTTGACTCTTGGCAATATGAAAAATGTCACTTAAGACACATGATGTTCTTGTGGGTCTAAAAATAAATAAATAAATAAATAAATAAATAATGTCCGTTACAAAACCAACTAAAAACACCACTCAACGAAAGGCTACAAAGCACTTAGCAAGCATGCTCTTTTTATCAGTTATTATAAGTATGTTATCGATAGCCCTGTCGTTAATAGTGAGCTTGAAAAGTAAATGGAAATTGTAACCAACACTCATGCAAAGTAAAACTTGAATTTTCAAGGCACCTCGTCGGCATAAACGTATGGCTCTACATGATATGTTATGATCTTCCTTTTGGAATAATTTCGGGGTTTTTGATTTTCTCCCAAGTAACATTTTGATTAATGTGCACCACGCTGTTTCTCTGTTTCATATTCATATCTAATCTCATGCCCCATAAAGTAATGACAAAAGGCAGGCACGAACTATCTCATCTGCCGGAATACGACAAAAAGCTGCTGTTTGTGGCATGTGCTTGATTTATGAATGTTGGAAAGTTTTTATCTACGAGTTCTGATTGAAATGTTTTATTTCCTCAACAAATTACTTTCTCTCTCTATCCTTTTTGTTCTTAAAGGACAGGAGAGTGTCCGAATATTTTAATTTACGTAGAAGAGCCTTATGGATGTTACTGCATAGTCATTTGAAATAAAACTAGCACTTATTTATTTATTTATTTATTTATTTATGAATCAATTAACAATTCATCGTTTTAGCATGAAAGGTGGTGGTAAAGAAAATCGAACTATCGACTATCATTAATATTTCCTTCTTGAAACATTTTGAGAAATCTTTTTTGTTAACTTTTAGAGCAATTTTATGTAAATTGTATTATCCTACTATGAAGCATAATGCATAATATGGATCATAATATACGTGCGCAAGTTCAAGAATTGAAGAAAAAACACTAGGTATTTTAGGAAAAGGTATACTTAGGTATACAATTCCGCTCTGCTTTAACAAGAAACATTTTCTTGTGTTTTACACGCTTCCTCTCCCACGTGGCTATGTTTATTGTCAGCTAGTCTCAAACATGGCGCTAATAGCCAGTGCATGGGGTCATTGGCCATTAGTATGAAGAATAACTGTGCGGAGATTGCCCTTGAAAGCAGGCGCTTGGATGACAATAACACTGCAGACGCCTAGAATTTAATAGGGAAGAACAAGTGCTGGCTAACCTCTATGAAATTGGAAAAAAAAATGGTGATGGAAATTGCACTGCATTTCTACTGTACACTCACTCTTACCATAAAAATAACGAAAATATTACTGTGTCTTTTGGAAATATATAATGACGAGCTAATCCTAACAATGAAAACGTTTAGCCACATGTTGTAGACATCATTCTAATAGCCGAATAATGCTTCTGTTGGCTATAATAGGCCGGGCGTAACCCTACTTGAGCCATTTCCCTTAATGACAGAAAGCACGCCTGTAGGATAGCTCTTACAATGCATCCTTACAAACGTGCGAAATTTCAACAAGTGTTTCTCCAAAACACTGAGTAGAATAAAGCGTTTTTGAGTTAAGGGAAAGTTAAGTACGTCTTTGTGGGAACTGCAGGCTATGTTGAAAAGTTTGACTAGTCAACAAAATGATATTTAAATGAAGCTTTTGCGTTCAGTATAGTAGAGTTGCACTGGCGTATAAAATAAAGAAGCACATTTATTTGGTCGTTTGGTTATCTGGTCGTTTGGTTAACTTGCATTAGCACTTATGTTTCTCCAATGCTGACAGTTGCTGTGGATAATATAAACTACAGAATGAATGTAATTCAATGTAATTTCTTAATAATACTTTTAAATGTTTATGGCGTGATCTTATCAAAATTGGGAGCATTGATTCTCGTTGCAGCCAATGACGTTTTGAACCAGTCTACAAGTGTAGTCATTATAGCATCAAATGTCATCCAGTTGTCTCTTGCCTAATCCAATTTATTTATTTATTTATTTATTTATTTATTTATTTATTTTATTGTGTTTATTGTAGTCTACTTAACACTTGTATTGAAATAGTGCACGAGCGGTAATGCAGTGAATTTTTAATGAATTGGTTTTGTGTTTTGCTCACAGTTTTTCGTGTAAAAGCAACTGAGAAGAACTGAAACCGCATTTATTGGCCAACAGTTGCTCGGAACATTCGTTAGTCCTGGTATTCCTGGTTTTTGGATTGCAGCCATAGAAAGGTTTTTCCTTTTAAGGCAATTTAAGAAGGCAGTATACAAGAGGGTCAATTATGTTATTGCTATGAGGGTTTTGGGGAACAGGGCCTGATCCGTGCTGCTTTCTTCAAAACGGAGATGGATTACAATACGCCAAAAACTGTAAATTGCTCTCATAGGTAGCCTAACCAACTTATTTGGACTTTTCCGCTGGTTCCCAACAAATTATAATGTTGTAACGTCATCGGATATTACGCACATTACGATAATTACTCTACATAAATGTTTATCTCTTATTTCGTAGTGTTATTTTGTATGTTTAATATTGTTTCATACGCACTGAATGCAGTATTATTTTAACAGAAAGGTTGTTGAAATGAAAGCGCTTGTACCCAAAGCTCTTCCCTGCCTCTGTGTGTGCTGCAGCAGCAACACACGAATCACTTTATCAACTGTCCTTGACCTTCATCTGTCATCTGAGGTTCATTTGCCACGTGTGACTAAAACACAGAAATGGTTTACGATGCATTTAAATATAGTTTAATTTAACAAAGATAAGATCGGTTCTACCGTTCATGAAGAAAATGCATAGATGTACCAGTAGAGATGAAAAATTTGTATTTAACCAAAGGCAGACACACCAACAAATAAATAAACAATCAAATACATAGAAAAATAAATATTCACTTGATTGGAAATGATTGGAAACATTAGCCCACATTCATCTATACCACATGATACGTTCAGCTTTTTCCTAACAGCCTAGTGTGTCCGTAAATTTAACATGAAGTTTATCTTTATTAAGTATAATGTTACGTTAACTTTCCAACAGTAACTGTCAGGACTAGGGCATCATAGGGTCAAGGAGTGCACTCCCAATTTGTGAGAAATCCACTTCTGGTGTTATAAACAGCCAACAGAGCGGGATACTGAGCACCCGCTACTGTGGTCGAAATAGGCTACTGTCCACAGTCCAGTCCATCCATCTAGATATTCAGCATGCATAGGATTTTCTGGTGTTGAATGTCTAGCCTGTGCCTTGATCGACTGCTATAGACCACAAGTTGAAAATATATCAAATTGCTCTGCATTTGAAAATGAATTGATGCATGCCCTCAGTGTGTAGAAACCTAACACCCTTCTCCTTCTCAGTGGTTAAGTTACCATTTCTAATGATATCCTTCAGTTTAACCTTAATTGAGACAGTCATGTCAGTTAAATGACAAAGTGTATCACTGCTGTCTGTGCATAAATGGTGTTTGTCAGTATGATGTTTCATTAGGGAACACATTATATTACTTTAAATCATAATAATTTGAGCTGAAATACAATCTTACAATCCAAATGTAAAATTGTCAGGGCTGCATTTCCCAGAGCCTCCTTAGTGCTATGTGCGTCGTAAGGTCTACCTTAAGGTCTTCCTTTAGTTGTCGAGCTGTTTCCCAGAGCCTCCTTAGCTAAGGTATACCTTCTGAAAGGTATGTCTTTAGAAGGGTGGTCTGAGGCACTCGTAGCTGTCCCTTAGTGATGCGCTCCGCTCTGGCACAGTTTTAGCCTTATTAGGCCAACATTTTGCTTTTCACATCGACAGTTGTACTACAGTGCGCATCTAGTAGCCTACATCTGTATGCACAAATGGCATAGATAGTTTAATATTAACTTTATAAAAATTAATTATCCAAACAACGTTTCTGTGCATAGCACATCATGAGAATGTTGTCGTTTCACTTGCCTATTCCCATCATGATGGTAATAAAGTATAGGGCCTATTCATAATACTAATCCAATTTGTGAAAAAAATAAGCTTATATTATGTTTACGTAATGGAGCTAACTGAAGATACGGCTTTTTTGACTGCATACCCTGTAGAAATTAGTTTGTTTGTGTGTGAGTCAATGATCACACGGACTTGGAAGAAACCACAGGTTTATTAAGAATATAAAACTTGTGTGAGCAAAGCCGACATTGAGTGAGTCTACTTGCATGACCAAACTAGACGGAACTAGAGCACGTTGATTTGCCTAGCCATAAACATACATACAGGTACGGTGGCTCATAATGAACAAACAGGACAATCATTTAGCCAAATGATCTACATCCCTTTCCTTTAGCTCACGCCTCCTATATAAAACAAAATAGCACTGGGTAAATAGCAACATTACAGAACATTTCTTTCTTACCATGTTGTTTTACAATTTTCAGTAAACAACCCAATAATGATATTCTTGGTTAACTTTAGACTAACCAATAGCAAATCAAGGTGGATGAACATATCACTTTAACAGGTAGGCCTATACATAAGGCATACCCGGTATAGAATTAATCATGATCAATTTCCATAGATGCACTTTTGCCTTTCATCTACGATCATTTTTGCACTGCAGAGAAAAGTCAGCAGGAATAAGTGGATATGCTGCTACAGTTGCCTACATATTGTGTGACAAAAACAAAGTAACATTAGACCTTTGTTTCAATAAGAATGGTAAATGGTAAATGGACTGCATTTATATAGCGCTTTTATCCAAAGCGCTTTACAATTGATGCCTCTCATTCGCCAGAGCAGTTAGGAGTTAGGGGTTAGGTGTCTTGCTCAAGGACACTTCGACATGCCCAGGGCAGGGTTTGAACCGGCAACCCTCCGACTGCCAGACAATCGGTCTTACCTCCTGAGCTATGTCGCCCATATGTAGCCTATATCCTTTTTCCAGGACTTCCAAGAAGTCCCAGACAATGGCTTATATGTCCCAATTGATGCTCTTTATTTTATCTTTTGTAGCCTGTACGTATTTATTGAAACTATCACAAGGTCTCGTCTTGATTCTTAAAGAGATTACCAGATGATCTTTAGTAGGCATAGCTTCCTCTTCTGCAATATTAGATTGATGTAAAATGATTATGACAACACTTGTTATATTAAAACGTCATTCATAAGCCTTTACAAGTGAGACAATCGATTCGCATGGCATCGATTGATACACTTTTCAGCACCACAGTGAAGGACAGCGCCAACTTACGACGTACCTTTGAAACTGTCCCTTAGGCAACTGCTAAGGTATAGTCTGGGAAACACTTGCAGAGAAGCGAACTCCTTTTGAAAGGTATACCTTAGAAACCTTCTTAGAACCTTAAGGTACATCGAAACTGGGAAACGCAGCCCAGAACTTTTCACCAATCATTCCCATTACACACCAAGAAATGTATTCCATCAGTAGAATACCAGCATTTACCAGTCATCAATACACAGAATAATGTAGAAATATAACAGCTATTAGCCACATACACAGTAACTTGGGGGGCATACTCAAGATACATCCCTGTTTGTTGGTGCAAAGCAACTCCATAACATCAACAGAAGCATCCTTCTTCTGATGCCAAACCTACCACTGGTGTGCCTGATCAAAAAGCTCAATTTTGGTCAGATGATAGTACCAAACTCCAATTGTCTGGAACCCAATGTGGAATCCAATGCAGGACTTAATTTTGTAGTTATTTATTTATTTATTTATTTATTCTGGGGGATACTTGTTTGAAAACTATGTTCTCTGAGGAACTGCATAGTATGAAAAAATATATTCTTCTGATTTTTATCATAAAATATAGCTCATTACATGTGTTGCTTTTATTTATACAGCCTTTTATGCTCATTTTTCTCCAAGGGGACAATACTCTTGGAGGCCATTGTATGTAAAGAGTATGTATGTAAAATGATGAAAAAAAATCTTGATAAACTTGTGCTTATAGTTAGATAAAAACATACATTTTACAAAAAAATTAAACAACCAGATGTGTATTTCTCAAAAGCGTCGTTATCTATGTTCGCAAGTTCCGTTTGTTACCGTTTTTAGACAATTTAGTGTTCTTGAACACCGCAGTTCAGGTGAACATTCGCAAACACTATCATAAAGTGTAATGGCTGGACCTACAGCTTTCGACCTGTAGTTAGAAGCACAGGGCGCATCCCATTACTTTTCACTTCTCAACTCCTTATCTCCACTCCCCCACTACCACTTGTCTTCCATGGAGATGTATGTGGAGGAAAGGAGGGGAGGAGGGGAGTGGAGGAAAGGAGAAAACAAGGAGACGTGAAGAAAATTGGGATAACTTATCTGCTTCTCCATCATCAAAGGTGATAGCGACTATTGATGAAATAGCCCTATCATGTTTGTTATATTTTGCCCACAAATAGTTCCATAGCCAATCACAGATCTTACACGTGGTCAGCGCATTTAAAGCTGCAACTAAAAGTCATTGCTACAGTACCCTACAAACATGAATGTGACATTGCGGTTCGCATCAAGACACTAATTAATATGTAATCGGCAACATTAGATCAAAGTAAACATCTCATAGTATACAAACATAACAATTTAATGGAATTCCAGAATACTGCTGTGCCCAATGTCTGAACATCCAGAGCACTAATTCACTCAGACTTATTCAGAAACATTTCCACAGATTAGTGAAACAACTCCATATTATATGTTACTGTTTCCCAATTTTTAGTGTTCACATTGAAAAACAATTATTTTAAATCAAATTTGTTGGTAATAAAAAAGGCCACGTCATTTGGAAACGGTTGGTTGAATAAATTAATTCATGCATATTCACACACTGAAGTAATGTTAGCTGCCATGCTTATTTATGTTTATAGTCATGCTCGTTTTTTATATAAATAAATAAATAAACCTGCCTCCCCATATTAAATCACCAAATTTGGCAGTAGGATATAAAGCACAAAAACAAACTGACATTTTGTCATTTGTTATAGGCAATAAAGCTTTCGGGTAGGACACTGTCAGGATTCGGCTCTGTTTCTGTTTTTACTTTTTGGGCCACCAGATAGCGGCACTGCAGTTTGTGTTTCTGTTTGCTCCCTCTTTAGTTTCCCCTGTGTTAATTGTATCATTGTTTTCAATTATTCAATCATTTTTTTCTGTTTGCGTCTCGTTATCCCTTCCTTATCTGGTGTGATTGTGTATTGTGCTCACCTGTGTCTTATTAGTTGCCTGTCTATTTAGGTTCTTTGTTTCCCTGACTCGGGTGCTGGTTCCTTGTGTTTCTGCTTGTGTGTTTCCGCCCGTGTGCGTCTCCGCTCGTGTGTACTGCTTGTGAATCTGCCTTCGTGTTTTTTGCCTGCCTGTTTCTGCCTTGCCTGAGTTCTGTTTCTGTGTTTTCTTTGGATCTTTGGAAGTTCTGTATTTTCCTTTTCTGTGGAATTTTTGTATTTTTTGAGAGTAGCCCCTTGTTTTTGGTTTCCTGCCTTTTGTTAAAGTAAAGTTTCTGTCCAAATTCACCACTTGGAGTTTTTGAGCTTTTTTCACTCTGCGTCTGGGTCCTATTCCCCGTTACCTGACAGGACACTATGTGTGATAACCTACTAAACCATAGACAAATTTGGCTAAATATCTTGCATAATTGGGGAAAGTGGGTGCCATTTCTTTGCAATCTCTGCTTTCTATAGTTTGGATTGTGTCAGGTTCTGTGGGATGGTCTTTCAGTCCCTGTGGGCGTGAGTACGATGATGCTACCTTGAAATGTGAAGACACATACATATATCGATGTATCGTTCGCCAGAGGAGGCATGTAGCCGAGTTTGAAGCCACTTCACTCATTTACTCCAATTTTGGGACACTTTAGGGAGGGAGGACACAAAGATTGGTTTCTAGGTGGAAGAGGAGAGGAGGTTGCAGGGGAAGATTGGAATCCACCATATGGCTCCTTGTTAATTATTCCTGATTATGTTATATATTCCGGTCATTTGATTTCATAGAGGAAAGGATAAAGCAGGGTTTGTCATCTCTGTGCATAAAGGTGCCTTATTTTTTTTTCCTGTGGAACTATTAATTAGAAGAAAATCTTGTTTATAGGTGTCGCATTTATGGAAGTGGTAGACTTATTCTTATTTAGCAAAAATGTTCTGGGTAATTCAACTCTTACATATGCATATGGTCCCTATTGGACTTGTGCTCCCTTAGAGTTGAATTAAGACTGGACATTTCACTGGGCAGGCATACTAGTTAGTGTATTTTTGTGGCAATAACTATGGCTTAACCAATTTGTATGAAGTCATATAAATCAATAACGTAGGGGATGCCGAGTTGCTAAATAAGGATTCTTAAAAAATTTCAACAGCAAACATAATGATTTGGATTATTCAAGATTCAGACGCTTACATAAAGTTCCTCAAAAAGGACTTATGTAGGCTACCTAATGCTTGAACATCCAAACTTTGCACAGGTGAGGGTAATTAGGCCCCCCCCCCCTTTCTTTAGTCATTTTCGAATCTCCCTGATATAGATTGGAAATACAATTTAAGTTAGTAAGTTATTTACCAATTATCCATAATAAATTAATCACTGATCTTGGGTGAATCAACCTTACTTTCCTACAAATAAGAGTATAAACTGGATGGATGGATAGATAGATAGATAGATACAGTTAAGCCCAAAATTATTCAATTATTCATACCCATGCCAAAATTTGAGTTATAGTGAATTTTATTTGACAAATAGGTTTCTTCTGGCTGGAAATGACATAAGAAGGTGACAAAAGACGGTAAGACATTGTGTTAGAGATATTAATGAAAAATGTTACCTATTTCTATGTTTTTTTTAAACATTTTTACAAAAAACGCCATGTCCAAAATTATTCATACCCCTTGAAATTGTTGCAAATTTTTTGAGGAAATGCAAGCTTCTTTACCATTCCAAATCGTCCTGGTAATTTCTACCGTGTTCTAGAGCATTCTAAACAACTATAATTTGAGAACAGCTGATGCAGTTGTTCTATAGTCAGTTTCTAGTCAACTGCAAGTTATGGCTAAAACCAAAGAGCTTAGTGAGGACCTCTGGTTGCACATTGTGGCTGCTGACAAGAAGGGGGAAGGCTACAAAGCCATATCCAAGTGTTTTTGAGTGCCAGTGGCTACAGTGCAAAGCATCATCAAAAAGTACAAGGAGTTCAACACTGTGAAAAATCTCAAAGCGTGTGGTAGGAAGCCAAAAGTGACCCCTGTGCTGGCAAGAATGGTAGTGCGAGAGGCCAAGAAGAATCCAAGGATCACCACCAAGGCCATCCTGAAGAATCTGAGCAATTCTGGTACCAACATCTCAAGGCAAACACTCCAGCAGACACTCAACAAGGCTGGCCTCCATGGACACCGAACAAGGCGGACTCCACTTCTCCAAGACAGGCACAAAAAAGCTTGCCTAGCCTTCGCAAAAGCTCACCTGGACAAAGAAGAATGCTTTTGGTCATCAATTCTGTGGTCGGACGAGACGAAAATTGAGTTGTTTGGACACAGGGACGTGGCTTTTGTTTGGCAAAAGAAAAGAGAAGCATTCAACCCCAAGAACACCATCCCCACGGTCAAGCATGGTGGTGGGAATGTAATGCTTTGGGTGTGTTTTTTAGCCAATGTGCCAGGCAACCTTGTAAAAGTAAAAGGAATCACGAGAAAAGAGGACTACATTAAATTCTGGAGGAAAACATCAGGCAGTCTGCAGAAAAACCTGGCCTTGGGCAGCACTGGACCTTCCGACAAGACAATGATCCGAAACATACAGCCAAAGTGGTCAAGAAATGGTTAATAGAAAACAATATCAACGTTTTGGAGTGGCCCAGCCAGAGTCCAGACCTGAATCCCATCGAGAATCTGTGGAGGGAACTAAAGACCATAGTGTTGGCAAGGAAGCCTTCCAACCTCAAGGACCTGGAGATCTTCGCAAAAGAGGAGTGGTCCAAAATCCCAGTGGAGACATGCAAGAAGCTTGTTGGCATTTATAAGAACCGTTTGACTGCTGTGATGGCGAATAAAGGCTTTGCTATTGATTACTGAGAAAGGGTATGAATAATTTTGGACTTAGAATGTTTTGTCAAAATGTAAAAAAAAAAACATAAAAATAGGTAATATCTCTAACACAATGTCTTACCGTCTTTTGTCGGTAATTTTGGGCTTAACTGATAGATGGATAGATAGATAGAATTCATAAATAGATCATAATTGTTTTATCCTAAATGAACATACAGAATTTTCTTAGGATATAACACATTTCACACATTCCATTATAATTTTTTGTCTTCATTCATGAGGTTTAGGAACACTCTGTCTGCACAAGTTACTCTTTCAAGCAATTTTAACAATCTGTATGCTGCATAGTGCCGTTAATGACACAGCCACAGCTTTCCCTAGTTTTTTGGGGGCCCTTGGCAAAAAATAATTTGGGGGCCCCTCCAAAACATTGACACCTTCTGCTGCAGTGAGAAGGTTGGATGTTGGGCGAGAAGGCAGTGCCCTAAGCAGACTACCTGATTTGGTGCCTACAGTGGTGCCTTCTTGCAATCTAGTCACTATGGTTTTGGGGAACAGTTGTGACTAGTTTGTTGTTACGATCCATCTGTCAGGTGCGTGGGGGGTTAGGACCCATACGCAGAGTGAGGGGAAAAAACTTAAAACTCCAAACGGTATTGAAACAAAGACTTTACTAGCAAATCCGGAACAAAAGAAGGGAACAAAAGGCCTTGCAGGGCAACTCTTCAAAAAAAAAACACAAAGTAATTCTACAAAACTCAGGAACCAAAGAAAATCCAAAAATCCAAGAATGCGTGGAACAACGGAAACACACAGGGAGCTACTTAGGCGGAAACACGCGGGGCAGAAACATGACCAGAGGCACACAGGAACAAGCAAGGATCCAGCACCTGAGTCAGGGAGAAGGGAACTTAAATAGACCAGACACTGACGAGACACAGGAGGGCACCATGAACAATCAGGCCACAGAGAGGGAAGGGAAAACGAGACAACCCAAAAACAATAATAGAATAATTGAAAGCAATAATACAATTAAACAGGGGGAGCAGGACACAAAACAGAAGTTCCGCCATCTGGTGGCCCAACAAGGAAAGACAGAGACGGAAACACAGAACCATGACACCATCGTACTATGTTGGTTAATCAATGACTTTTGTTGTTCTACGAACGCACCCCAGTACAGTCAGTGCATTGAAGAATTGAATTTTTTGAAGTTGTTTTATTCAGTGACCAGACATGACTTTAAAAAAAAAATGAAATAAAACAAACAAACTAGGTAAAATATTTGGAAGGTCTAAAAATTCTTAAACTTAGTTCTCCTCTGAGTTTAATTCTAGTGTGCATTTATTTCAGACAATTGAAAATAAAGATTAACGAGGTAAAATATACAATAGGCAGAGGCAGCAATTAATTAGTTCCACTTTAAAATGTTTCCTTCTTCTATAGAAAATAAATGTCTATTAGACAAAATAATATAAGGAGCTCTAGACTGACAGCCATAAATAGTAATTTTACATACACCACTCTCTGAAGTCATCTTTCAGAGTCATATTCATATTTACAGTGCCTGGATGCTTTCTGTATGACATTTGTAATGCTCTATTGTAAGGGATACACTATTCCCCTAAAAAAGACTGGACATCAATGGCCAGATGGCATATACTTAAATAAATGAGGCATAGGCATTGCTGGCTTCAGTTATTATGAGAAAGGATCATTTACTGATGGAATTATATCCCCTGCCCTGCCAGAAAGCCCTTCTACAGTAGTGAAGCCACTTCAAAGAGGAACACACAACAAGACTGCTACTCTCCACAGATATCTGTCAGATACTGGATAATCCATCATGCTCCTTTTGCTGTGAGACTTTTCCCAGGTAATTGCACCATATGAAAAATGCTGTCAAAAAAGCAACAAGCCTCCTCACAGGAAATATATGCATCTCTCACAAAATAATTTACATCTCATTTTTGGGCAACATCATCTTCTTTGTTAAATATGCCTCAGATGTGACACCTAACACACAATCGCACCGCCTATCCTGCCATTAAAACACCAGCAGAGGTATCAAACAAGATAAAAAAAATTAAAGAAGGCCACCCCCTTTCATGTAAACACCCTTAAATCTTTGCAAATTTACAGGGGTACCACTTAATCCAAAACCTGTAATAGGTGTGGTGCCTTATTTATATATTTACTTTCCTCCCACTAAGAATAATGGATAAAAAGTGACAAGCTGTCTGAAGAATCTGAATGCATAATTGATGGAGGGCATAAATTAATATGATTATGCTGTAGATGTGTGCCATGGCTGCCAGACATACAGAAGAGCTGTAGCATGAAACATACTGTCGGTCCCATCTTTCAGCTGATAGGCATCAATATGTAATGCACATTATCCAGTGTCTCTTATTTCTCCTGCATATGACAGGGCTTGTTGTAATTTGAATTACCACTCTTATGTGTAAAAAGATACCCATTTCTACAAGTAGAAGACATGGTCTGCGACTCAAACCAGGGCATGTGGATCTTGTCATTCTGTCAGACAGAATTTAATTGTCAACTCAAAATCTTTGTAGTTTTTTATATAGAATGCATGAGGACCATGCGGTATTGATTAATGTTGGTGTATATTTTTTCCTCTTGAACTCAGTGAAAAGGATTAATTAATTAATCTTAATTAATTAAAATTTCCTTCCAGCTTTGAATGACCCATCATGTTCATGCTGCAGCACTCATCGCAAACTCCGTTATTGATTTTGGAAAGTGTAAACATGTTGGACTTGCACAGACATGAGCTGAAGGAAGACACTTGATGTCCAGCTCGACAGGCAAACTGTGAGTGACCAGCAGAGATTGCTAGTGTGCATTGAGACTCTGTAATCCTAACTGATTATAACACTCTCTCTCTCTGGGTGATCCTGGTGCCAATAACACTTCACCCTGCAGGGCTGCCAACAAGAGTAAGTATTGGGACAGTCCACAGACTAGTGAGCAAATTTGGGTGACTGTTGAAATTGATGGGTCATGGCTGAAAAGCTGACTAACATAAAGCATTTATAATCAATCAAAAATACCCCCTTTCTTTCATTTGTTTTTTTTTTTTGTTAAGAAATTCCTACAAAAAAACAAACTATTTGTATAACTTACTTCTTACAGTTATTAGTGTAGATAGAATCCAACTGAGCTGACTGCTGAGTATTATACCTTATACTAACATAGTTAAAGACCCTATGTTATCAAAATCTATTTTTTCAAATAAAATTTAAAAAATAAATAATATATAATGATATTGAACACTTATTTTTGTCAGGGAAGAGAAGATTAAGTTAAAACTGCTTAATTTCTGAATCCAGCAGTTTTAACAGCCACCCTTGTTTAATGTGTGGCACTCTGAATACCGAACACAATTACACCAACGGTTAAAACCCCTCACTCATCCAACATGTAAAATAAATGTATTTGATTTCATTTGTCAATTAGTATCAAAGGTATCAATTAGCTAAATCACCAAATGTGTTGATAGGCAGAGCAACCCGTTGGATCAACCTTTATTAAAATGTGCAACTCACAACTAGTTTCAAATGAAGAAATTTAATTAATTAAAACACATATTCAATATCTAATCTGGACACAAGGGATAAACCCTTAACTCCTTGAGTCCTATGGTCATTTTGATATCTTTTTCCCCCCCAGATTAAACAGGTTTACTGAATAGATAAGCCCTCTTAAAACCCAATAATAGCCAAATGTAAAGTTATGGATGTGGGTAATAAAAACTTTAGGCAGGATTACTTTATGGGAGGAACAAAATTGGAATGTGCTCAGTTTGAAAAAGACTTGGGAGTAATGGTCGATCGAAGCCTTTCTGGTTCTAGGTACTGTGTTGTAGCAGTAAAAAAAAATGCCAACAGGATGCTGGGATATATAAAGTACTGAGTATAAAGTATAAAGCATAAATCTGAGGAAGTTATATCTATCTTATACAATATTTGTTAGACCACACTTGGAGTATTGTGTGCAGTTCTGGGGACTGTACTACGAGAAAGAAATATAGACTCTGGAAAAAGTTCAAAGAAGAGCAACCAAATTGATTCCTGGTATGAAAGATAAAAGCTATGAGGTAAGACTTGAAAAAAGATGTTTAACCTTTTAAAGTGTAGTGAAAGAAGACTCAAGGGTGATTTGAGTGAGGCTTTTAAATTCATAAAGGGGATCAACAAAGTGAACTACAAGCGATTCTTCAGGTTGAGTTCTGTTAGTAGAACAAGGGGACATAAATGTAAATGAACAAAAGGTAGATTCCATACAGACATTAGGAAGAATTTTTTTCACACAGAGAGTATTCAATTGTGTGGAATAGCCTGCCAGGTCATGTAGTAGAAGCAGAAACTCTGGGTATTTTCAAGACTACGCTTGATACAGTGTTAGATACTATGTAGTCTGGAGGTAATCAGAGCACTAATTTAGTTAGGAAAATGGTGAGCATCGTTGGGCCGAATGGCCTGGATATCATATGGATTAGTTGGTAGGCCCTATTTCAGCAGTCTACCACAGCATATTGGAGTTTAAATTAACTAATAAATATGAGCTCAAAGTGCAGACCTTCAGCTTTAATTTCAAGGTATTTACATCCAAATTGGGTGAACGGTGTAGGAATTACAGCACTTTATATGTGGTCCCCGCCTTTTTACGGGACCAAAGGTAATTGGACAATTGGCTGCTTAGCTGTTCCATGGCCAGGTGTGTGTTATTCCCTCATTATTTCATTTACAGGTAAGCAGATAAAAGATCTAGAATTGATTTCAAGTGTGGCATTTGCATTTGGAATCTGTTGCTGTTAACTCTCAATATGAAGTCCAAAGAGCTGCCATTGTCGGTGAAGCAAGCCATCATTAGGCTGAAAAAAAACCCCATCAGAGAGATAGCAAAAACATTAGGTGTGGCCAAATCCACTATTTGGTACATTCCAGATTAGAGTTTGCCAAAAAAAACATCTAAAAAAGCCTGTACAGTTCTGTAATAACATCCTATGGACAGATGAGACAAAGGTCAACTTCTACCAGAATGATGGGAAGAGACGAGTATGGAGAAGGGAAGGAACTGCTCATTATCCAAAGCATACCACCTCATCTGTGAGGCATGGTGGAGGTAGTGTTGTGGTGTGGGCATGTATGGCTGCCACTGGAACTGGTTCCCTTGTATTTATTGATGATGTGACTGCTGACAAAAGCAGCAGGATGAACTCTGAAGTGTATAGGGCTATATTATCTGCTCAGATTTAGCCAAATGCTTCAAAACTCATTGGACAGCGCTTCACGGTGCAGATGGACAATGACCCGAAGCATACTGCGAAAGCAACCAAAGACTTTTTAAGGCAAAGAAGTGGAATGTTCTGCAATGGCCAAGGCAATCACCTGACCTGAATCCAATTGAGCATGCATTTCACTTGCTGAAGGCAAAACTGAAGGCAAAACGCCCCAAGAACAAGCAGGAACTGAAGACAGGGGCTGCAGTAGGGGCCTGGCAGAGCATCACCAGGGAAGAAACCCAGCGTCTGGTGATGAGTATGGGTTCAAGATTTCAGGCGGGGGGAAGGGGGGGGGGGGGGGCTATACATAAAAATGGTTGTAATTCCTACATTGTTCATACAATATTTTTGACAAAACCCTTAAATTAAAGCTGAAAGTCTACACTTAAATTACATCTTGATTGTTTCATTTCAAATCTATTGTAGTGGCGTACAGAGCCAAAATGATGAAAATTGTGTCAATATCCAAATATTTATGGACCTGACTATATATGTGTTTTTCCATGAACTGAATGATTGGTCTACAAGCTACTGAAACAGGTGACAAACAGCCTACAGAATCCCAATGTTTCAAACACAGTGTCAGAATAACTTTAGGCTTTGTAATGCCTGTAAAACAATGGCCATTTTCCGGTAACATTTTGTATTTCATTACACAAACCACAAAAACAACGCATAACTCGGTAAAATAGTGTGAAGTTTCAGTTGGACTTTGCCCTCAGTTGCACGTCATCTTTCATGGAAAAAAAAAAATCAGTGCACTTTCAACTCCCGACTATCATCTTCGCCCTTAGAATGAAGTACGGCATGAAGGGGTAGTCCTATTAATGACATTTATTTCAGAAAATGTTTCTGTATTAGAACTACATCTGAAGTATTAGAACTGTGCTTTGTGTATGTTTTCAGCAGGTAGTACTGTTGGTGACGAAACAGCCAAAATTTAGCAAAATGTAGTAGTCATAAATGTATTTTCAAACACAAATCTTGTTTTATTGTTGGTAAATTCCGATTATTTGAGAGACGCAAGTCTCCACTGCATAACAAAAAAAGAGAATGATCCTACATTCAGAAATAAGAGAGATACCAAACCACAGTTTTTCCAACTATAGTCCCAGGAAAACCTCAAGGTTCAAAAGATCAAAAGATAACTGAATACTTCAAAAAGGCAGGGGTGAAAATGTAAAAATGCATGATGAGCTGTGAGATGAAAACATCAGTCCCTACTATGGGGCGCCATTTAGGAAAAAAATAATCCACATACTGTACAAATATATTGGTTGCTTTGCATATATATTGGTTTGATATGCATATGTATTGGGTTTTCATTGACGCATCTGTTGGTTTGACATTTAAGTCTATATTGGCTTGTCACTGTCACATTTATTGGTTTTTCATTTATGCATACATCAAGTTTGTAATTAGTGCGTCTGTTGGTTTGATTGTCATGCATATTGGTTTGCTTCACATGCATATTGGTTTGATATACACATGTATAAATTAATAATTTGTGCATATATTGGTTTGTTGTTTTCGTGTATTGGTTTGACATTGATGCTTGTATATTGGTTTTATATTTATGCATTTATTGGTTTGATTGTCACGAACATTGGTTTGCTTCACATATATATTGGTTTGCTTTGAGCATGTATTGGTTAGTCATTCACAGATTTATTGGTTTGATCTACACATCTATTTGTTTGTTGTCATGTATATTTGTTTACTTCACATAGATATTGGTTGGATAGACACACATATTGGTTAATCATTCACGGAAATATTGGTTTGTCATTGTTGCTTATATGGTTTATTATTTACACATCTATTGGTTTGATTGTCACGTATATTGGTTTTCTTCACATTTATATTGGTTTGCTATACGCATGCATTGGTCAGTCATTAAGACATATATTGTTTTTCAATTTACACATATATTGGTTTGTTTGTCATGTTTATTGGTTTTCTTCACATTCATATTACATTAATATAGACATGTATTGGTTACTCATTCGCGCATATATTGTTTTAAATTTTATTTACGCATCTATTGGTTTGATTGTGTATATTGGTTTGATATAGGCATGTATTAGTTAGTCATTTTCGCATATAATGGTTTATTTAGCCTAGGCATTTATTGATTTTACTTCCATTTAAATTCATTAGGTGTGTTTTCAGAAAGAAAATAAACATGCAAGACAGCATTAGCCTAATATTAACTGCCATTTTGTAATGACAGAAATAACGTTCACAAATTTTAGGCTTAAAAGTCTCCACATCAGAACTATCAATGTCAGGTGTGAGAGGTGAATCACAGGACAGAAGGAAAAAAGGAGAAGAACTACAGGGAGGAAATTGGCCTGTATCTAGAGGTGATCCTCTCATATACTGCAAAGTCAGTGAAAATAATTGACATTGACATGCAGTGTTGCCACCAATTACCAAACTCAATTAAGCCAGGACTTGTTAAGAACATCTGTCTTATTGATTGTTTAATATCCAGTACCATCCAAAAAGTCACTTACAAATAGTCAAGTGCCTTAAAGTTGAATTTATGAGCTTAGATTAAACTAAATCAAAATAATCTATTCAGATAAACCTATTAAATCAACAAAAAATATTTAAATGTAACACATTTTAATTTCTACAAAACAAAACAATGCAAAATACACTTGGTTTACTTCCTTACTCTTGGGATGTTTGTCGTTTTATTTGTGACGATACTTCATGGCATGGAAGTGAACAGCTGCTGACGTGAAATTGAATATCTTCTAAGTTTTAGTGCATGTTCAGTTTCACAGCAGCCATGTAACCTTCTCCTCCTGCTGGCAGCTTCTTAGTGTGGTTTTGATCTCACAGAAATGGTTGCTTGCCTACAAAGCCTACCAGCCTCCCAGAGGTGATAACAATAAGGAGTTGTTATGCACTTTTGGGAAAAAATAAATAATAATTTGAGATTGTGACAGCCATAATTTAGACTCTAGACCAAAGGTGGGCATGGTAGAGTGCGGTTCGGGCTGGATATTTGCGTCCAAAACCGAACCGAGCCTGAGAGAATAGTACCCGACCCGAGCCCGACGAGCATTCTGTATTTTGGTGTCCGAACCGAACCGAACCCGACGCAATTTCAAATATACATAGCTCACTGCCTACAATCATTGATGTTAAATAGCCTGCATAAGTATGTAATGCTAGCTAAGTTACAAACAATGTGTGGGGGAAAGACGTCTGTCATTTTCCAACGTGCTGCTGCTGGCTGTAAACAGCAGACTCACTGATTCAGTTGCTAAGTAACCACCGTCAGCAAACCATTCCAGCCTTGCTTAGCTAGCTAGCTGCTATTGACAAGGTAAAGCCAAAAATTGTTGCTAACGTTAGCTAAACATGCCATAAGTATGCAATGTCTTTGCAACAGAACCCGACACTTTATTTCGGATTTCGATTTTGAAGGTATTTGCTTTGAGGCAGTAATGAAGGCTGTGATTGCAGTTTGACTTGTACCTGCTTCAACGGTCTAGAGGTAGCAGAGGTAGTGACACAAATTCAACAAAACACACACCCACGTTGCACGCACAGGCAGGCAGCAGCACAGGCAAGATATCAAATCATTTTATTGAATTAAATAAGCCACGCAATTCAAATTAATCTTCAAATAATTTAAATAAATATAGCTTAAACATGAATACAATAATAATCAAACCCAACCGAGTCCGAGCGTTAACAGTAAATATTCGGTCTGACCCGACCCAAACCCATTGGGTCCCGTCGGGCCCGGATCGGGTATCCACACTCTAGGGCATGGTGGGGCCATATCTGGATTTCTGCCTCATGCTCTTCATTATTTAATTAGCCAAATCATTTAATAATTGATACATTAGCTACATTTTTTGATAAGTTCATGAATGATGGCCAAAGTTCCTGTGTCCCCACATAAAACAAAAACTGATTATTAGTCTCAACCTGTTTTCAATAATTTTGATTACACCACAATAAGATGTTGTATTTTGGGACACAGGAATAATTTTCTATGAAGGAAAATATTCTTAATTTTGTTAATAATCCTAATATTGTTTTCAGATAAATCATATTATTTCATTTAGAGTCCAAGGAACCTAAGTATCGGGACAGTGATACAATTTTAGTTGTTTTGGCTCTGTATTCGAGCACATTGGATTTCAAGTAAAACAATGCATATGTGGTTAAAGTGCAGACTGTTAGCATTCATTTTATTGGGTGAACCATCTGGGAATTGTAGCCTTTTGTATAGATGGTCTGCCACCTTTGGATGAGAGGTGGGCCAAATATGCAGGGATTTTTGATAACAAATTATTTGTTTTCCTCCTACGCAAGCAGAAATCAATCATGCTCCCAAGATGTTTGTAACAGAGGTCCAGTGATACTGTGCATGGACATGCCCATCTACAATCAAAAAACTTTTGGTGTACAAAAAGTTACTAATACATACAAAGCACTGTCTATTAGTCATTAATTAAAACTGGAAGTATTGATAGCAAATTCGGCTATACAATAAACAGATGAAGTTATACAACAAACAACATTGGCTATCTTAGCTCACACAAATTAAATAAGCTTTATTTCAAAACAATGCTACCCAATGTTTCCTAAATTACTTCACGAATATTGAGATTCACAGTGCCACCATTGTCGCTCCCGTCGTTCATTTAACAAGCACCCCCTCCCTGCAGTCTCAGCTGCAACTACACCCCCATCCATGACACACTGAACAATAATATCTATCTGGGCAGTCATAAAAATATTATTTCACTACTAAAAAATCGTATTCCATTATAGCAACAAGATAAACCCAACAATAGCCCGAAGATATGTCAATACAGCAGTGAAAACGGTGCTCACTGAATAACAAAATAAACAGAACAAAGTTTTCTAAAATTATAACATGCCATTCTACTGTCAATATCTAAATATGGAATAAATATACAACCTTACCATTGGTTTTATGCATAGGGATGTCCCTTTTCATATAAGAAAACGTTACATACTGTAGAGTACATAAAAACATACGAGAGTTAATGATTACACATTTAGGTATCACGTTGTGTTTTGCATTATTAATCAATGTTGTATCTTAAACCTTCATAAGGGGCACATTTATATGCTTTATAATGTACAAAAAGAATACTCTGTAAGGTGCAATTTTGAGTGTTCCTGAACTTTCACCACTGCTGAAGAAAGGCCATATTTGGCAAACAGCAACTGAAAGACCAGGCCATGGGCCTACCACACGAAGGAATACCAGGCTATGGACAATGCCAGGTGAAGGGGTCAACAGAGCAAGACAAGACTGGAACCCAATGGAAATAAACCACTCCCAATGCATCGACAATGCCATAGCACAAGAAATGTATGATCTTCACATGAATGAAGAATTGAATGTTGAAAGAGGGGAGAGGGGAGAGTTGAGAATGTAATGTAATGAGAGTTGAAAAAATGTATATGAATGCGAAACTGAAAGTGAAGGAGGCATTTATGTAAAGGAACAAATGTGGGAATGTGGTCGGAAGTAGGGTTTATCAAAAATGGGGTTTACCTAAACAAGTGTCTGGATCACAGAGGGATCATTACCTTAGAACTCCATAGAAAAGCATTAGAAGAGAGTTGCGATCAAAAGATTGCGTGCAGTCGCACAATGAATCTTATTTCTATCAATAGATCACAAAGGAGGGTAGTCTGCAGCTTCTCTGTTCTTGGAGAAGGGGTTTTGGTGCCTTTTCCTGTACATACCTTATGTGGGCAAACAAAGGGAGCTGTGTGTATGGAAGGCTTGTATTTAAGGGAAGCTCAAAGAAGCATTTGGGGAGACACTGCTTAACAGTTACCATAGTCATTGCCGTACGGAATCATCTGGTTACGTACTTTGTCAGTGAATATGTTCATGTTTATTTGCCGTAGCAAGCATGTGATCCTGTGTTCAGCTATAGGTAATGAGTGTGTTCATATTTGCTGTCATTGGCTTAACTGGTGATTATGTTTATGTTTATTAATAAATCCTCATATTTCTGTCCCATCTGCATCTTCCTTCCTAACCCTTTTGCAGCCTCATGAATACTTTGTTGACAGCTTATAAGAACCCACTAAGGGCTGGTGCATACAATCTTTGGTGCAGTGTCCTGGACACTGGGAGATGTTCTTGAGTCTCGAAGTTAAGGTCCCGGTTCGCCACCCGGGGCTGGGTGCAAGCCTCAGGATTAAGTTCCTGAAAAGCAGGTTTTAAGTCCTGAGGCCTTAATACTGAGTTTCAATAAAAACAGATTTCAGATCGGAAGGAAGCCCTACATGCTGAGTAAGGTAACAAGTCTCGAGATTGACTTTCAAATAAATTCCTAGTCTTAAAGGGACCTCTGAGTACTAAGGCAGACATAACAATATGAAAATAGAATCACTTGCGAGAAAAACAAAGCCTGGGGGGGTAGCTAGCTTAAGGGAACCAGAGCTCCGAAGCACAGGTTTGCTGCTCAACACCACGGTGTACATATCAGATTGTGGGTATGTGATCCATCACCCCACTAATAACTAAAATGAAAAAAAGATAATTTCCCTTACAGTTTGACGTAATTGGCAGGATACCAGTTTCCCTTACAATTAATTATGGAGAGATTTTAGATGTTTCAGGACCCCTAGATATTTTAGACCACTGTGTCATGATCCTGGTTGCTATTCCCCTCCGGACCATGAGGGGTCCTCAGGAAACTTGGCTCTTTGTTGTTCACCTATCATGTGTAATGTGTTGTTTCTGTGCTTTGTTACCAATTACAGTTGTCACCTGTGTCTTGTTGAATTGTGTATTTAAGTTTCCTGTTCTTTTCTGTTCCTTGCTCAGTCTAGAGAAGTTATCTGTGTGTTCTGACCCAGACCAAGCCTGCGTTTGAGTTTCTTTCATGTATAAGAGACCTCATTGCTATGGACTTTGCTTGCTTTGTTTTCTATGCATTTGTTGTTGGGAACCTTTTTTCCCTCAGTAAATTCTTGAAACTTGACTTCTGCCTGTGACTCGTTGTCTCTGCATTTGAAATCCAATTCTGGCTGTGGTGTAATGGTAAAGCGCTTAACTCCTACACAAGAAATCCTGGGTTTGATTCCCGGCCCCGGCATACAAGAAGTCCAAGGTTCAAATCCCGGCCTCGGCTTACACCACTGTACTGATGGAAAGCTTGTAATTCCTACTTGAAAATGGTGCAAAAGTGAGTTTCTTGAGTCAAAACAGTTCATTTTTAGTGAAATACATGATTATGTTGTAATTTACAGAAATGCATAATTCAGACATTTTGGATAGATTTGGAGACACTGGGTGCACTGCTTACTTTTTGCTTCATAGATCGTTAGTAGTTCTACATATCCACCCTTAGGATTTATGCACTTGTGGTCAAGGAGTTTTTGGTCTAGGACACATCTAGTTTAACCTGTTTTATATATGGGATCTCTCTGTATTTCATTGCAAACTAAAAGAGAAAAGCAAATTCATTTTAAATTTTTTGCCTAGACAATTGTCTTTGTGGCACTTTGTCTTCCTAAATTATGAATATATACTGATCTAAGCCAGTATTGTAAATGGTATAAATGTCTTGCTTCATTTCAGCCATTTTTTAAGTCTCTGTGATGCTCACATTTTTAGTTATAAAGCTTTAAATAGTATTCCTCCTAAATGGGCAAGGATTGACCAGATTTGGCATGTGTGCTAAGGGGTTATTTTATCAAAAGGAAGTGTGTTCCATATGACAGAAAAAGTCTTGTGTTGACCTGCTGCTTTGCCTCCTCCCACCTTACTGCTGTTGTTCTATTGTACACTTAATTTTACTTAACACTTAACACTTAATTGTATAAAGGGTGCATCATGCATAAAATTATTATTGTTGTTTTACTCTGCTAAAGAAATGTAATAAAATGGCAATTGTTAAATTCTCCTTTTGTTTTAAGTTCTACAACTGACCCAAGAAGAAATGCAAGCTGTGAGCCATTTTCTCTCCTTCAGTCCACTCGTGTATGAATTCTGACAAAAAGTTAAATTGAGTGATTTTTTTAAGTATCACTACATCTAAATGGTTTGTACCTGATTGGCTCTTAAAACTATAGATGAGAAAGTTGCCCCGTCCAATTGTTTCATCCCTTATTGGCCCAATGATGAACAGCCCTAAGTGGGTTCCTGGTGAGAAAATACAGAATATCAAATTATATAAATAAAACAATATGGTGGTGGGAATTTGATATGATCCTTTGACCCCCAAGAAAGCACATGCATCTTCATATGTCACCCAGCCCACTGGCGTTTACTTACTTTTCAGCAGCTGCTATTGATTTTGTGTACTGGCTGCAGGCTAGGCCATAAGCAACACATGACAAAGTCAGAGGTCTGGCCTAAGTAATCGCTTGCATTGTCATGCCTTTCAGTCTAAAAGTATGCATTTCAGTCTGGCAGCATGGTGGAAACTGAAATTTAGTCCTCTGTTGAGGGGATAGTATCACAGCAGGGAGGATGCAATGGTTGATCATGCTTTACACTATATTTTTAACCATTGAGCCGGAGCTGTTAATCCAGAGCTTACATAGTTTAATTTAAAAAATACAGTCAATCAGTTTGTACAACGAGATATCTATAAAAGCTGTTGATGGGTACCTTGGCAAAAAAAAAATGTATAATTGAAAAAATATTTCCTAATCTTCATTCTGAACTACTATATGCTATGAACTCCTACTGAAATTAAAACTACAGAATGTAAGGCTAACATGTTTTGTTGTTTTTTGTTTGTTAATACTTCTCCCCTTATTGTTGTAGCCACACTTTACCTTTATGTTTGATTTGCATTCACTTGAATAAATTAAAGAAAACATCAAAAAGCTTCCCTGGGTGGAATACATCTTCAGCTATTATGCTCTTACTCTTTCAAAGTTGTATTTTGTGAAGACAAGCTCCTGAACATCAGCTGGCAGCGCTATCGGACGTATCCAGCATTACAGCATCAAATTATGCACCAGTAACAAACTAATTTGATAAAGATTATCAAATAATATACTGCAAAACTATTTTCTTGAAATAAAGGACACAACTCAATTTGAGTTGCAAGACCTGCTATGTACCTCTTTTTAGATGAATCTGAAATGAAAAGGTGAAAAAAACATTTTTATAACGTATTTATATTAACATATCGATGCGTATTACAGAAACAGTGAGGAAAAGCACAAAAATGTGCATGAAAAAACAAAATTTAAATGAAATGGAAATACAAAGTGCAGTATTTAAAAAAAAAAGTTATTTATTCGGTCATAACGAATTCAACACATTTCTCCCTCCCTTCTCTTTTTTTTCTTATTCAAAGTCTCAGCCTGAAAAGCCTGAAAATATGTATGTGGCGTTATCTCCGTGGAGTTCTAAGCCTATCATTTCTATCAATACAGCGCCCACCCTAAAGATGATTGCAGTTGATGAATTTCATGTGATTATATGTGCAAAGTAAGTTTTGAGAACGCTTGATTGATGAAAGTTGTATCGAAGTGCTGGTTATTCGGTTGCTGAACAGCGTGCTGGAGTAGACGGCTACACGTTCACCCCTGAGTAAAAGCACCTGTTGTGTATTGTTGGGGGGGAGGTTGGGGTTGTGCTGTGAAGGAAATGGCTCAAACTGCCTGTATTTCTTGACTGAGTCAATTTTTTTGCATTTTAAAAACGCAGTTAGTTTAAGTCCAAATATTTGGGAAAATCATGGAAGGTGGAGGATATAGCATTTACGGTGTTAGAGTAATTTTAATTATAAAGTCCAAAAAGCGTGATGGCATCGCACTGGCCAAATCTAGTGTGAAGGGAAGCTCTCATTTGCTCTATTTCTGCAGGTGTGTGTTTGTTTAATTAAATAACTTAGTGCTAACTCCTAAGCGAATTGTATCGAAGAGATAGGAAAAAAGAACCAAATCCGAATAATACTGGGCATAAAACTGAGTGTTGCCGAATATGGTATTTCAATTTGGCACCATCCCTACTGTGCAGGCCAGTCAAGTTCTTCCCCACCAAACTCAGCAAACCGTTTCTTTATGGACCGTGCTTTGTGCACCCTAGCTCCCCAGTGGTGGAACGAACTCCCCGTCCCTCTCCGAACCTCCCCCTCACTACTCATCTCTTCAGACTATACCTAGACTAACCACCACCACGCTGTATGTTTCACTCTAAATCCCCCCCCCCCCTTTTTTCATGACACTTGTTACGTGTTGCCCCATCCCAGCACTCTTTGGTAATTTGTATTTGTCCTAATACTGTAGCTTATTCTTCTGCCTAGTTGGCTTTGCAGAAGTTAGGTCTGAATAGTGTTCACTGTGTGAATTAAACTGTGTTCTTGGCTAGAAATAGCTGTACAAAATAAGTATTGTATCTTACTGAACCTGTGTTTAGTAGTTGTCTATGACCATGGAATGCACTTTTTGAACGTCACTTTGGATAAAAGCGTCTGCCAAATAAATGTAATGTAATGTAATGCATGGGGGCATTGCCATGCTGAAACAGGAAAGGGCCTCCCCAAACTGTCGCCACAAAGTTGGCAACAGTATGCTGTAGATTTCCCTTCACTGGAACTAGGGATGAGCGAGTATACCATTATCTGTATGTGTATCTGTATCTGTTCAACCAACAAAATTATCTGTATCCATACTCGGAATGGGGGGGGGGGGGGCTTAAACCGGAAGTGGACGGGGCATAACCGGAAGTATTTTAATCTCTCGGCGCAAAGCCCCTAGTGGTCGGCACGCCGGCATGCCGAGATTACTGAACTTAGACATTCAGTGCTACTGCAACCAAAGTATGAGTTAAAAACAGAAACGCTTTGTTTTAGTTTCATTAGTAGACGATACATGGCAACTATGCCGAATACAGAGTTTCGCCGAGCCACCATAGTCGCTCTGGTCGTTCATTTAACACGCACCCCCACCCTGCAGTCTCATCTACAACTACACCCCCCACTCATGACATAATGGACAATATTGTCTATCTGGGCATTCATAAAAAATATTCTTTCACCACTCAAAAATCGTATTCCGTTATAGCAATAAGATATACACAATAATGGCCCTAAGATATGCCAATACAGCAGTGAAAATGCTGCTCACTGAATAACAAAATAAACGAGAAAAAGTTTTTTTTTTAAATGATACCATGTCATTTTACAGTCAGTATCTGGGACTAAACATTGAATAAATATACAACCTTACCGTTGGTTTTAGGCGTAGAGATGTCCCTTTTGAGGCTGAGTGGTCATATAGGCTATTGTCTTGGACAATCCATTTGTGAAATATGTGTGGCGGTCTGGAGAAACCCGTCGGATGTCGCTGCGAGTCATTGTTGGAAAAATGCCAACAAAGTTGTAAAATTAGTTTTTTGGGTAAAATGAGATATCACACGGTTTAGATTCTGTGAAGTCTTTACTTTTTCATGGTAAATAAAGACATCGTGAAAACTTAACGGAAAATGTTTATTTTTAGGTATTTGTAAACGTTGTTAGCTTGGGACGGCGGTCTGTTTCTGTAGGCAGAGATACGCCTGCCAATTCAGTCTTGTCTTGTGTCCAAACAAAGCACTACAACAACGTTCAAAAACACTAAACCAATAACATAGTGTCTGCAAATTTAGCTGACTATAAAGAAATCTGTCGTTTAATATTTCTGAAGACGTGTGGGGTTTCACACGTCTTCAGAAATGATGCGAGATGAATGCGAGTTAGCCGACATGCCTAAATTTGGCTGTTCTCCACTCGTGATCAACTGGCTAATATTGCAATTGCTAAGGGGTTGTGGATCACTCAGTTAAAATTAAAAATAGGTTATGTAAACATTTAACATCAATATACGTTAGGTTAGTGTTTCGTTTTCACATAGCCTACTTTTGTCTCTTGATCAATCAGATTACACTACCATGTTGGTGGTTCAAGTTACGGGCGCTTTCGACTTCTTATTCCCTTTCCATAAACTCGCCGTCAACTATTTTGATTTGTGTAAAAGCAAAGACCCATGTAATTGTTGGAATTGGCGTTAACTGGTTGGAAAGGTTAACGTTAAGAGTTACAAGACTGCAGTTGGCAGTCTTAACATAACACAACAGGCACAAAACACCAACAACAACTGCGTTCACGCGCAGATCAGCTGATAGGTGTCAAAACATCCTCGCGTAGTTGACGGCTGCTGTCAGTGAGAGATGGCGTCTTTACAGGATATCGATGTAGCCCGTTGTTTGAATGAATTGTCTTCTATTAACATGAGTAATGTTTCCAATAGCTTTGAAGCAAGACAGTTAATCAGTGATTATTTCACAAGTGGTCCTAATCTCAGAGACAGTGACAGTGAGGTATCTGGATCGAGTGATGAATCAAGTGACAGGAATTACGATAGAGTTCCTGCTCCTCGAAAAACGGCTCGTCTTGTTTTCGCGCCCAAAACTGGAGAGATGGACAGTGATGAAGACGATGAGCTGTCAGGTGGGCCAATGAAACTATGTACCTATTCAGGGCTGTCATAAATTATGATTATTATTCACTATACTGACCATGAGTGAGAATAAACTAGCTAGCTTATTCGCATGAAACAGCTGTGTCAGCTTTCCATATGAAAACATCAAACATGTCATATGGTAAGGTTAAACCTAAGTAAGTTTAAATGCAAATAAATAAATAAGGAGTTACCCTATAATACATTACAAACATTACATAAGGCTTATGAAAATAAATTGTTCTTTGAGGGGTGACTGTGTGAATTAATTATTATTATTATTATTATTATTATTATTATTATTATTATTATTATTAGTAGTAGTAGTAGTAGTAGTATTTTTTATTATCAATACCAAGGACACAAGGAGATCCACTTGGCTCAGTAGTAGACTTCGGTCTATGAAATGCATTAGTTTTCACATAGTAACATTGACTTTTTTTCTTTCTTTTTAAAAAAAAAAAGAGTCACATCCAATTCTCGAAAACCTGGCCGATAAAATCATTCCTCCTGGCCATGGTGATGCTGGCCCTTCTGTAGTAGATTGTCATTGCTGCTGCAAGCTCAATGAAGGAAAGCCTTGCCATACCAGATTCCCCAAAGAGGAGCTCCTTGATGTCCGTCTGCAGTACCTCAACCTGTCTCGTGAAGAGCTTGACATTGCCATTCTCTCCAAGCGTTCTTGTGGAATGCATCTCTCTGACACAACATCAAGGTCCAGGAAGAGAGAGCAGACACAGCGTTTAGCCCACCGTACTGATTATTACTATCATAGGCATAGGATCTGCCGTGATGTTTTCAAGTATCTCCATGGGGTTGGGCAGGACAAATTGAATGCATTAATGAAGAATTACAAAGCTGCTGGGGTGGAAGCAAGGGTCCACAAGCTGAACAAGAGGCTTCCTGCAAATGCATTAAAATTGCAGGACACAAGAGCTATTGTGGATTTCATCCTCAACTATGCAGAGGCCAATGCGATCATTCTTCTAGGCCACACACCAAGGCATTGGAAGGCAGATGTAAAACTGCTGCCAACCAACTGCAGCAAGAGGAAGGTCTATGAGCAGTACTGCGCAGCAGTGGAGAATGCTGGCATGTGAATGGTAACCCTGAGAACCTTTCGGCGAATATGGCAGCAGTTAGTACCCTTTGTGTCGACCATGCGCCCTGCCACTGACCTGTGCTGGTACTGTCAGTCAGGTGTTGCTAAACTTACACATGCCAATCATCCAGAGGCTGAGAAAAGTGCAGCCGTCCGTGATATTGAAGAGCACTTGGCTAAAGTTGCAATGGAGAGATCCCTCTCCCAACAAATCTGTAAAACAACAAAGCAGGAGATGCCCTTTGGTGCAGAAATAGGACCCCATCCTGCCTGCAGCTTCCCTGGGAAGATGCATTACAGTTTTGATTTTGTGCAGCAGGTCCATTTCCCATCAGACCCCTTGCAGCCTGGCCCAGTGTACTTCAAGAGCCTCCGGAAATGTGGTCTCTTTGGGGTGGCATGTGAGGCTGTCCCAAAGCAGGTTAATTTTTTACTTGAAGAGAGCTGCCAGTCAGGGAAAGGTGCCAACTTTGTAGTGTCACTCCTTCACTACTTCTTTGAGCACTATGGCACTATGGCATGAAGAAGATGTCCATTTACATGCAGATAACTGCAGTGGACAAAACAAGAACTCCACAATGATGTGGTACTTGATGTGGAGGGTGCTAACAGGGCGTCACAAGAACATCACCTTCTCCTTCCTGCTAACTGGACACACAAAATTTAGTTGTGACTGGTGCTTTGCTCTTGTGAAACGCTTGTTCAGAAGGACAAGGGTAGACTGTCTAAATGACATTGTCAAGGTGGTCGAGGAATACTCCCATGTCAACATTGCTCAAGTCTGTGGCAAGGAAAATGGAGAGGTCATTGTGCCAACATATGACTGGACGAGCTTCCTCAGCACATACTTCAGGAAAGTTGGAGGAATAAAGAAAAACCACGACTTTCACTTTCGTGAGGGATCAGGCATAATTGAAATACAAGAGTTCTGTGACAGTGGTGCAACCCAGCAAGATCTTCTGAGAGGAGAAGTGCCCCTGCCAAGCAAAATGCCAGACCAGATCCTACCAAAAGGACTCGATGCGAAGCGGCAGTGGTACCTCTATGAAGAAATAAGGCCATTTACTGCTGATACCTATAAAGACACCACCTGTCCGTGTCCAACAGTCCCCAAGCCTACGAGAATTGCAGTGTTCAATGGGGAGGAGTAGGTATACAGTGAAGGGCTGCAGCAAATGAGTCAAGAAAAAACGTGTTTGTTGATGTTTTTTCTGGTGCTTTTAAATGTACATTTTCATCACCTTGTTAAAATATATTTGTATAATACTATTCAGAAGGTGATTGACATATCAAATTGTAAAATTAAATTCAAAGAATACTTTTATGATAGTCACACATAATTAACCCTAATACAATGACAATAATTTGTAAAACACAATTTTGTTTGTTGATGCTTGTTACGTGTACTTCTAAATGTAATTTATCATCACTGTTAAAATCTATTTCTATAATTCATTGAAATAATACTGGTGATGTTCAGTTATTGATATACACCAAGGTGTTTTTTTTTTTTTTCTTTAGTACTTCTCAACTGATTTTAGTGCTGCCTCCTCAAAATTTAGCATAAGCATGTTACATGGATTATTATTATTATTAGTAGTAGTAGTAGTAGAAGTATTATTATTGTTATTATTATTATTAGTATTATTATTAGTATATCATTTCAAAGAATACTTTTGTTGTGTTGTCTTACATAATAAATACAATGACAATCAAAAAAACAAAGCTGAGTGTTGGTGTTTACTCTTTTGTAGCTATAAATAGAATTCTGTGGAACTGAATGGAATCTTTGAGACAGTTTTTCTCCATTTCTACTTCACGGCGCAAGAAGGCTTTAAAACATCATAACTTTGGCCCTGATTGAACAATTCAGCAATTCAAAAACATTTAAATAGGGATAAGTCTCGTGTTTCTAGATTTGTGACCAGCTGAAAATGTCAAAATTTCACCACGTGAAGGGATTTGTGATGCTTGGGTACCTTCCAAAATAGCTGTGTGTAATACCACACGTCGTTTACGGCGTTGTCGCCCTTTTTAGTACAGACTGGCTTGATTGACAATTCATTTATTCAGTAGGTGAGAGTATAAGCTTTCTAACGATGTATAACATGTATAATTTTGCTTTTGGAATAGCGTTTTATAGGTCAGCGTAACCGAAAATGTTCTTATCATCGCATTCACTCTGTGGTAGCCGTAAAAGACACTGTTATCGTTACTCTGGTTTCATTATTTTTTTAACCGAACTGACGGTGTGAAGACGGTAGTAGACAGAGCGCGCCAGGTTACAGTTGGCTAACCATGCTGTACTGTATGTCTTGTGATTTCAGGTGAGCAACTACGTCTAAATGTGCACAAAAGTGATATTGCATTAGTACAGTGGATGTATAAGAATGCTAGCATGTCAATGATGCTAGTAGAGTGTGTGTATGAGATCGCTAAATGCAAGTACATGCTGATATCATGTAGTCGCTAGCTAACTGGCTAGTTATCCCCACTGTAGCAGCTAGTTAACTGGCTAGTTAGCCCCACAGCCCCATAGACATACGTATATGGTTAGCCCCATTGTAGCAAGCTAGAAGCTAGAAATGTCCGTTTGTAATCAGAAATATGTGCTTACGTGTGAATGTCCAGTAAATGTGTGTTTAGCTATGGTGAGAATAATGTGTTGAGCAGAATATGAGAATTGCAAACTTTATTTTATTGAGAATATATGACAATAGATAATAGATCCCTGTGGACAGAGTGGCTGTGACAATGGCAAGATTGTGTTGTGTGGCGCAGCAGCAGTAAACTTTGTATAGGCTCTGTGTAGAGGAGGAGCTCTGTGTGTGGCTGGCCTACCACGGAACGATGTGGACACTGGACACAGCTACCCAATGAGGATTTTCCTTCATCACCAGTACGGACACATTTTACTCGGATGGTACTCCTGCTCATAAAAAGTACATTATCCGTACCGGATACTCGTTTCATCCGAGTATTCGCTCAACCCTAACTGGAATTAAGGAGCCAAGGCCAAACCATGAAAAACAGCCCCAGACCATTATTTTATTTTCTCACTACATGCTTCAGCACTCAGGGTTCTTATTCTGTGAGCTTGTGTGTCCTACCGCTTCGTGGCTGAGCTGTTGTTGCTCCTATACATTTCCGCATCATAATAACAGCACTTACAGTAGACTGGGGCAAGTCTAGCAAGGCATAAATTTGATAAACGGACTTGTTGGAAAGGTGGCATCCTATGACAGTGCCTATGTAGTGCTCGGCTACAGGCTGGTGGAAACATTAACTGCATGGACCCAGATGACGCCTTTTGGAGTCTTTGACTCCGTCATTATGCTGAGAAATTGCTAAACCATTTTTATTGATAGTATTTGCGTTTCTCTGCAAACGCATGAAAACACGCTGGTATAATAAAACAATGACGGTAAATAGATATATAATCCGCATCGTCCCGTTGCTACCATATTGTAACAAACTTTCTTGTGTCTACAGCTGCAGTTTCTCGCTGCAATTATATTGACTATGAACAAAAGACGCAATTTATGCTGCAGTCTGCCAATGTCTAAATAAATAATACGGTACTCTGCACGCAGCACGCAGGTAGCAGGGATGGCAAGCTGATATTTTGTTTTCTATTTAGTTTTTTTTTTTTTCAATGTTGTATTTATTATTTGAAACATTATTATTATTCTACCTGTCTCTGAGGTGCTCTGAAATGTGCATTCTCTGCTAAACTGAGCAATGGATTGAAATATGCATCTGACACCTTTTTTTTTTCAGGGAACTGCTATCAGCACATCAATGCACTGCCCCGCCTCCAATCCCCTCAACTTTGCCATCTATATATATATATATATATATATATATATATATAAACATATTGTATTTGAATTGTATTTCAATTCAATTGGAATAAAAAAAATTTCTATCAACATTTTTAGGTCTTGAGTCCTTTCTGGTGCAAGGCTCAGGCGCCAGGCTCTTCATGTACATAATGCTACATTGTAAAGCAATGGAAAGTTCAATTGTCATGATATTTGGTATGGTACTACATACACCCTGGACTTACATTGCAGGGTGTTTTCATTGTGGTGAACTGCTATTTCTGATTATCTAACTCTTAGAAGTAGAATTTTTTGGTAGATTTGTGTTGCCAAAAGACTTCTGATAAAGCTGGTATTTAATACTTGGGGCTTCGTCTTAATTATCATGTAAAAAACTGTAAAAAAATTAATAAATAAATGAGGATAGTGGAAAATGGCCAAAAACCATTTTGAGTCCTAGGGTTTAACAGTCACCATCACTGCTAGCTAGGCCAATAGCTCCCTTAGGCCTACACATCAGACCAAAAAGCGCAAAAAGAGACATGGTTGGGCACAGTGGCTCACACTTTAGGGTACATGTATAGGCCTACAATTCATATGTTATTAATTTACAGATTTACCAACTCATCATTGGGTGAAGAGTTCACCTGCCGGCTACCCAGGTGGCAAGAATTGCTACAGCTATAACCTGCATATAAGTTGAACAGTTCTCGCTAGCTAAAAATCACCTTATAATAAAATCCACCTCTTACCTCCTTGACACTTTACCTCTCCTCAAAATCTCAAAAGCTTCAGGGGACAATGCAGATGAATATCCCCCAAACTACAACACCAGTGCTAGCCCATGGAATGCTGCAAACGCTGGACATTTCAAAATCTGCATCATTGCAGTAATTCACTTACGTTCTGAGAAACACTATTATTGCCATAATGTTGCAACTCACAATAATAACACAATAAATGTATGCCATTCATAGGTTTACTGTGACACTTTTAACAAAAGTATAGGATGAATAGAGGCATTACCAGGACTATTGGACTACTGAAGATTATATGGGGATCATTTTCTAAAATCATCATAGAACCTATTCCTTATCTATAGTAGGCCTAAACAATATCCAAGATCAAAAAGATTATTTTATTTAAACACCCTTACCCACCGTACTTACAGTTTTGGATCTTGAAAATTCTGCTTCTTTCACTTCAAGAAAAGCATATGGGTTATGATCAAGTTTATGATCAAGGTTTAGGCTGCTGTTTAGCCATTTTCTGTCTGACCATTTTCTTATAACACCGCATCTATTGTACAATTGCTCACCCCATTACATGTGAACCTAAGATGTTCACAGATTGCATTATCACTACTACCACTACTACAAACCTTATTGATGTCACGTCCCTGCCGTTTCTTATGTTTTCTGTTTTGCCTCGTGTATCTTGTCTCTTTTTTCACCATCTTTGTTCGCCTCCACAGTGGAGGCGGATCTCGGTTTCAGCGATCTCTGAGTACCTGATTTCACTCATCTGTTTCCCCTGTATTCCATGCTTCCTCATCACTCTACCTAGTATTTATTCTCGGTTCGCCTGCCACTCCCTGCCAGATCCTTGCCTCTGGTCTTTGCAACTTCTTGTCGGCTCGCGTGAAAAGATTGCATATTCTTTCTAGTCCTGTTCCCTGGTTTTTTCCCTAGCCTTTATCCACTTCACTCGTCACCTTGCGTTCGGGTTCCCCAGTCTGTGTCTTTCCTGTTGTTGTGTTTGTCTGGTCTCGTTTTCTGTTCGTCCCCGTATTGTCTGCGTTTCCCGTTCCCTGTCAGCCGTGTCCAGCCTGCCCTTCGCCGGCCTCCCAATCCAACCCTGTCCAGTCCAGATTTCCTCCTGTTCCTGCTCGGTCCTGCACCAGCTCCAGTCCGGTCTTGCCTTTAGTCCTGTTCAGTCCAGCTCCTGTTCCTGTTCGGACCTACTCCAGCTCCAGTCCTGTTCGGTCCAGCTCCTGTTCCTGTTCCGACCTGCTCCAGCTCCAGACCTGCTCAGTCCTGCTCCTGTCCTGCTCGACCTTGCTCCAGCTCCAGTCCTGTTGGGTCCTGCTCCTGTTCCTGTTCAGTCCAGTTCCGGTTACGACTCTTACCCTGCTCTGTCTGATTACCACTCAATGAACCGGTTGCTTTTCTCCTAAGCCTCTGTGTTCGAGTCCTGCGTTTGGGTCCAGAGGGATTGACTGTTGCACAAAGTAAAACCCTTTATGTAGCTGTAGTTGCTTTGTTGAGAAGAGGCTTGCCCTTTGGTATACCGACCATACACGGGCTTGTCAACTGGAACGCAAGTAATGTTCCACTAAACAGCTGGTATATCACTTGGCCAGAAAAGAAAGTGTTGGTGCCTATAATCATTCTCTCTCCAATGCAAGGTCGACTTACTTTTCAAAGCTTATACAAGAAAATCTGAATAATTCCCAGTTTCTATTCAAAATAGTTTCTGATTTAACTAATAATCATGCAGCAACTAAACCTCAAATTCCATCTTATTGTTGTAGCAGAAATTATTTCTTGATTTTCTTTTCCAGCAAAATAATAAGAATTAGAAAATATACATCTGCTTCTACACTAGTCAACAACAGCTTTATTGGTATCGTAGACCTGCCTCCTAGACATGCAGAGCGACTTGAATCCTTTACTCCCATACATGTGAGTGAACTAGTCAAACTAGTTTCTTCTTCCAAATAAACCACCGGCACTTCCGAACCCATATCCACAAAGCTAGTGAAGGAGCTATTGGCTGTTCTTAACAAACCAATTCTTCACATAATTAACTCTTCATGTTATCTGGATATGTTCCATATCCTTCAAGAAGGCAAAAATGAAGCCACTGCTTAAGAAATCAAAACCTCCCATTTCTATGAAAGATTCTTAAGAAATGTGTAGTGCAACAACTCTCTTCTTTCTTACATGATAACAATGTGTATGAGGTTTTGGCATCATAGTACTGAGACATCCCTTGCCCTGGTTTTAAATGATCTCCCTTAATTGTGGCTGTATCTTTATTCTTGTCCTTCTTGACCCAAGTGCTACCACAGACCACCATACTCTCCTCCATGGGCTAGAAAATCAGTTGGTGCTGAACATTTTCAGTTTGTGCAAAAGTTCTGAACACAAAGAAATATCTATGTTAGTCTAACTAATTAATGCAGCTGTGACATTTTAAATAAAAGACCAAATGAAAGGCTCTGAGAGTAGTCATAGGAGCACCCTTCTGCCTCCCCCACCCAGCATCACAGGGCATATTTGGAATCTAGGCTGAAAGATGTTTTAACATAAATGGATTGGGTTTGCTTGGATTAACTCCAATTTAGCTCTGGTTTTATCCAGATATAGCTTGGCTATGTCCTAGTCGGCTAGAAAGCTTTCACTTTTAAACCAAATGTAGCCAGGTTTACACCGATATGTAAATCATGTAGATGTTTAGTGAAAACTTGGCTACATTTGGTTGAAAAGTCCAATTTTTTTAGCTGACTAGGACAGCCAGGCTATATGTGGGTATACCCTGAGCTAAATTGGAGCTTACCTGAGCTAACCTTGATTGTTTATGTCAAAACGTCTCTCAACGTAGATTCCCACCCCTGTGGAAACCTAGATTCTGTCTAGATTCAAGCCTGTGCTCACTGGGGAAGGTCTACAATTAAAATTCTGCAGTCCAAATGAAAGAAAAATTGTGAAATTAGGAGAAAATGTGCCACTTTACACTTTTAATAAGTGTCCCTAATAGACATGCATACTGGGGTGACAGAGATAGGTACAGTGTAAGTAAAGTATACATGGTATATTCACAATATATACAATTGTTAAATTCTTTGAATACTTGAATTTCATATCATGATTATGAAAAAGGAGAATGACTTAGCTAACTCACACTTGGAATTGTGACTGTCAGGATTTTTTTTGCAACATTGTGACTGCAGCAACATTTTACATTGTACATGCAGTATGTATTTTGACTTCTATATAGTGGAAGCAAACTCAGTGCTGTACTATTTTCTTGTAAAATTATTTGTCATTGTAACTTGTTTTTATCTGTGTATTATAGTAATATGGTCAATAAGAAGGTAGAGGTTTCCCTGTTTGCTTTTGAAGCTTGATTCTATTAGTCCTCTCCTTGCGCTACAGATGCATGACACAGAAGACTAAAATCTCTGAAATTGTTTGCTGTGTCTTTATAAATTTCACCTGCTGATATGCTCCTCAGGTCCAGCACACTAAAGTAAGTGTCATTCTAGTCATTCCCAGTATTAATGTTCAACACCAGGAATCTTTCTTTAGATTTTTTTTTTTTGTCTGGACATTGCTTAAACCCCTGCTACGGCTCTCTGGGATGTACGCACTCCTCATTTTGCAGCATCTCATGTTTGTTTCAAGGTGTTGCAGCTGGGAAATCAGGACAGCTGACATAAATTTGATCTTACCCACTTCTTCTTCAAGATCCTTGTGAAGGCTGTCACCCCAGCTGGCAATAAACTGGTCAGTCTGGCATGATGCATCTAAGAGTCCACTCAGGAAGTGGACTTCCAGGCTATCGAAGAGCAAGGGGCAGCAAAGGGTGAGTGGGACAAAAGCCTAGTCCAGCTGGTGGGAATGACAGGACCAGAGAAACATTTGTATATAGAATATATGCTGTTTCAGATTATAACAACATTACATTATGTTACCTATTATCTATTCAGCAAATGCCATTATCTGCAGTGACTAACAAAAAGAAGGATGAATTCAAATATGATAATGAAACTGTCTTTATTACATAAAATACAATTAAAATCTACCCATTTTCAAGAATGGCACAGGGTGTGACAAACATTGTGGAGTATACTCTTATTCTACCAATCAATTCAAGAATATTACTTGGCAAACTATATTTCATTTATACAATCTACAGTACAAATGGTAACAAACTTCACGCGTATGAAAATTTATTCCATGAGCCCCACACACCCACACACACACACCCTTGTCTACCTGGGTTATATTAATATACTATTTGTTGGGAGATTAAATTTTCAACATGCAGAGGGTGACTTGAAGTTGGCCGCTATCTGATGACAGGCAGGACTGCTGGAGAGCCTTTCAAAAATCCATACCGGCCTCGCCTCCATCCAAGTGCTATTGACAGTTGTCAGTCCGGATGCGATATCACATAAACATTTTCCGATTTCTATCTCAGGTTTCCATAGCTGGGTGAAATCCTGTTAACTTCTGACACAATCATCCCTTAGACACCAATACTGCTCTGGACATCCCCAGCTCCCAGCAGAGTGGAAGAAATGACACCTCCCCCTCGTGGACTGCCCACGGCTCACAGTGAAAAAAAAATGCTCAGAGAGGAAGAGAAAATAAGGGAAAACACTGTGATAGGAGGCCAAAATCCAACAATAACACAACAGAGTCTAGCATTTGAACAGGTTCTCAGAATATACACTCACTGGCCAGTTTATTAGGTACACGTGCTCATTGCCAAAAATAGGCTGCTCATCCAAACAGCAAATCATGTGGCTGCATGTAGGCATGGTGTAGAGGTCTAGTTTTTTGGTTAACCAAATATTAGAATGGGCAAGATCTGTGATCTAAGTGTGGTATGATTGATGGTGCCAGACCTGGTGGTTCCAGAATGGTGGTTTTTTTTGCAATACAGTCATAGTTTACACAGAATGGTGCTATAAACAAAAAGCCCTCCACGGTGACAGTTCTGCAGCCTAAAACACCTTGTTAATGAGAGAGGCCAGAGGAGCTAATAGAATAACAGCTGTTTACAACAGTGGTGTGCAGAAGGGGTTATCTGAATGCACAACACATCAAGCATTGAAGTGGATGGGTTACAGCAGCAGAAGACCATGCCTGGTTCCACTCCTGTCAGCTAAGGACAGGAAGATAAGGCTACAGTGGGCACATGGTCACCAAATCTAGATGTCTGAAAATTGGAAAAACATCACCTGGTCTGACAAATTTCAATTTTTGCTGCGACATGCAGATAGTAGGGTCAGAATTTTGGCAGCCAGAATTCATAGATCCATCCTGCCTTGTGTCAACAATGCAGGCTGCTGCTGGTGGAGTAATGGTGTGTGGAATGTTTTCTTGCCCCACACTAAGCCCCTTAATATTGACTGAGCAACATTTGAATGCCAGAGCATACCTTTAGCATTGTTGCTGACCATGTGCCTACCTTTGGGCACTGTCTTCCCTTTTTAAAATGGATAATTCTATCAGGATAATGCACGATTTCACAAAACACAAATCATGTCAAACTGGTTCCGTGAACATGACAATGACTTCCATTTACTCCAATTGCCTGCACAATCCCCAAATCTCAATCCATTAGAACACCTTTGGGATGAGGTGAACCAGGAGGTTTGCAGCATGAATGTGTGTCTGAAAAATCTGCAGAAACTTTGTGATGCTGTCAAATTGGCTTGGACCAAAATCTGTCAGGAATGTTTGTAGCTGCTTGTTGATTCCATGCTACGAAGAACTAGATTGGTGTACCTAATAAAGTGGCTGGTGAGTGTATGCTAAAATAGAACATGAAATGTTTATTACAGTTTATACTGCGGTACATTTATTGTATTGTGGCCTCCTTTTGTTGTAGCTTAGATCTGTTTTGTTGTGGTGCCATTATTGAATTAAAGTAAAAGGTAAAACACAGGGTTGCACTGCATGTGTTATCATCTCTGATGCTATGCAGAATTCACCTGTTTGAATTCAACTTTTAACTTATCTGTGCACCAAAAGCATCGCATTTATGACCTTTTAAATGCAATTTTCTCAGGAAAATGTGTTTTTTGTATGGCAACCATAACCATTGTAGAAGGAGGAACAAGCACTCCTCACATTGGATGATTACAGTTGGCAGGGCCCATGCTGTTTCAGCGGCTGATGTGAACTGGTGTGGAAACATTGCTTTGTCCTCCACCTTGGCACCCCCCCCCCCTTCCAAAAAACTGTGTTCTGCTGCTGGAGTCATGCTCTGACCTGGCAGAGCAACAAGGGCTAACACAAAGCAGTCCCCTAAAAGCATGACCTCTAATTAATACTCTTGGCAAAGTGGCCCTTCACAATATATTAAAGTGATACATGTGCCTTGCCACCCCCTGGCCACCATCGCAATCTCACCCTGCTGCCCTTGGGGGGGTGTGTGTTCACAGGCGAAGGGAGGCATGGGAGGGGGGGCTGGGGTGGCAGCTGAAGCAGGAAGGTGGAAATGGCACTTATTTGGCCTCTGCGTGGAAGCCTCAGCTCAAGCCCTTGGAAGGCCATTCTGATGCCTGCTGTCAGAACTCATCCACATCTGCAGGGCTGAACTGTAGCGCCACAGAGATACGGAGGGGATCCAGGGCTGATAGCTACTTTTGATATAACTTTTTTTATTCAAATAAATGCATATGCTTGTTTTCCTCATGAACATACCTGCTGAATTAAACTATATATTAAATAAATATGACCGAAATTTAAATATATAAACAAAAATCATTGTTATTTTAGAAATAATCACTTGTATTTATTTATAATGGGGTTGTGAACAATTTGTCAATTTGTCAATCCTCAGTAGACAGCACGCATGTTGAATGTTAATTGAAAAAATCGAAAATAGTTTTTTTTCTCTTTTTTTTAGTTTGCAGTCCGTTCAAAATAAATGTTACCTTGGATACTGCTCTAAATGGGTAACAGAGGAGGCAGGTGCGGCTTGTTGTCATTCACTTTAACATTATATAACAGCAGTTAAAAAGATTGTCAGCTTGCAGAAGAGTGCCGTGTGTGGAATAATTTTGAAAAGCTATGAAAACACTGTGTCTATGCAGTTAATCCACCAAAGAACCAAATATCCAAGGCCAAGGGATCACAGAAAACTAGCACCCAACTTCTTAGTGAGACCTCATCAGTGTGACAGCTGTCGAGTTGAAAGCACAACAGATTCAATTGCTAAAATGTTAACAAAAGACATGCTCCCTGTAAGCATGGTAAAGGGCAAAAGGTTTCGGGACCTACTGGCATTTGTTGATTCCGAATATAGCCTACTCCTGTGCAATGTACCGTTATGCGAAAAACCATCCCAGCTAAACTTGAAAGAAGTGAAACAGCCACCTCTTTCCATACCATTCCAAGTCCAACAATGTTATGATAAACATCTATGTGTTGACAGAACTAACTGTACTGAGTATTGTGTAACTATAACTTGCCACTTCATTGATGATTGGGTCACGTGTTAACCTGTGCAGTGAGTGAAGCAGCATACAATAATTCTGGAAAAAAGTATAGAAATGCTTATATTTTTTACTTTTTACTTAAAAAATCTCCTTCTCAATATGAAGCAGAATCATTTTTTTCCTTTCATTTTTAACTACAAGGAGCATATTGATGATGTTTTATTTGGACAGTGTCTGAAACCAAACTGATGGACTTTCATCCATTCCTTAGCAATTCAATTCAAGTTTATTTGTATGGCGCTTTTTACAGAGAACTGTCACAAAGACACTTTACAGGGTAGCAAGGCAAGAGACACAGCGAGAAAGAGCAAACAGAGCAAACACCAGACCTGAACCACCAAATAGCAAGTACATAAGGTTAAAAAAAACACCCTGTGGGAAGAAATCTCAAGAGGAAGCTATAGAGGGGGAGCCCATCCTCCACTGGCCAGCCTTGTGTAAAATAGCAGACAGCAAAGAAAATGGGTTAAGCATGTTACAGCTGATGTGAAAGCTAACAGGAATAATAGAAGATCAAATGGTATAGTTTAAAATAGTGCAGTTTAGAGGAGCCAGATGATGGATCTGGAGCTCCCGACCGCATTAAGGCATGGGCAGGGGAGGTACAGGGCTGAAGCAATCCATGACCATGGAGCGAAGGACAGGACTGGAGTGATCCAGTGGATTCAGGCTGAGGAAACAGGCTGGAGCAGTCTTTGAAGTCAGGGCAAGATAAGAAACGGGAGCCCCATGGAAAGAGAAATAGAGAAGATAAGACACAGTCAACATTTAAGGTTCCGTTTGATTGGCATAAAATTAACTTTTTAGATATTCTGGTAGGATCAATACTGTTTTAGGTACCAATTTATTGTAAAATAAATTCATTTCTGCATGGAAATTCTTACCATCTCACAGTTCTCAAAAGAGACCTTATCTTATCGGTAGATTTGCAGCTCTGCTGAAGATTATAAGGTACAATAACTTTCCAAAAACAACATTTTCAACAAAGGGAATATAAATAATCATGGATTACTCAAGCACATAACTGTCTTTCAGGTTTTCTCAGATTGTCTTAATCGGACATGACCAAGAGTTACAGACTCTCGCGTGAACTGTATATTTTAGCATTCACCTTGGAGTAAAAGATTTGCTTTTATTATTATTGTTATTCCTATTGATATTATTTTTATTTCTAAAATTTTTATCATGATTTACTTCTATTATTAAGAAATACTGGTAAATATGAATCCGATCCAGCTCTTCACAAGTGTTTTCTCCAGTGACCTTGTGTGATTCCTGAAACTTCCCAACTTGAGGAATGTGTTGGTCAGAGCTGATCGTCCCATTTTTTACAGCATGTTCGACATGGCAATTACAGATGTGCTCATTGCCAACGTTACGTTATTACTTATAAGTGCAATTTTATATATAAAAACCTCTTCCTTCAATCACCAGTGTAATTTTATAACATTAAGGGTGTGATAATACCTGTAATGTCATTTACATGCTCAGATATCTGAGTTAGCCTATAATGGGAAAACCACCAGACCACTTAAAACTAGAATAGGTCTGCTATTAGAAATGGAGACTATAGGAGTCCAGTTCAGTTTAAAATGGAAAATCACAATGTTTTCTTCTTTTATGGAGGCATTGACTGGGCTAAGTGTCTAGTGTGTGTGTGGGGGGGTGGGGGCGGGGGGCTGGGGGCGCTGAAGCTTTGATACTGACTCCATTATCGATAAAGAAACACAAAATTTCTGTTTTTGGATGCATGTATGAATCACACCCTGCTTGCTTTTACTTGTTCTTGTGAATCAGGCAAAAATGTTAATCACAGAACAACCATCAGGCTATATAGGCTATATAACAAGGCTATATAACAGCAAACCCTCAAAGCAGCTCTAGCCTGACCAGACATGGATAGCCCACACAAACAACAGTCAGCGGCTCTCTCTCTCCAAATACCTACTCTCCTCAGCTTATCAGCGCTGTGGGAGCTCAAAAGATGTGATCAAGACAGCAGCAACATACAAACTTGTGCTATTACCTTAGCTTATAACAAAACAATTGGGTCACTGTCCAAATATGGACTGTACTGTATGCCCGATTCTGAATTAGATTGGTTTTTTAGAAAACTATAATGAAAATGTTCAATCCTCTGTGAAGGGAGCTTCCAAACTGCTTTGGCAGTTGGATTTCTAATCCCCTAAATTGGTGACGGCTTAGGCTGAAAGCCTAATTGCAGATAACATTTGGCACATTGATAAATGCACATTGCGGAATGAATGACCCTTATGGCATCCTTTTGATTGAATCCATTCCGAAGAGTAAAACATTGTGTGGGACACTGAATCAGGACTATGCTTAGTCTTTTTGTGAAAATGAATACTTCATGCTGGAAGGGTATAAAACAGAGATAGGCAGAAGGGTGGATAGATGCAGGGGAAGGAATCCAACATATAGCCAATGCCTCTTCAACAATGACAAAGTTTATTTGCTTTCTTGTGTTTACAAATCATACAACCTTAGTATTTGAATTTTATAACATAAAAAATATGGCCCTTTCATATGTGCTGGAAGGGCTTATCGATGACAGTACCACAACCTCGTTGTCACCTCGGCCCTCCACCTCAACATCTGCGAGCAACAGCAGCAGTTCGCTAACTGAGGACAGCACCAGCACCGCAGTGGCTCAGTCCCCCTCTCAAGGCCACCTCATCTATAACAAGAGAACTGGAGCAGCCTTTCCAGCCAAAGTATTTTAATTTCCAGAGAGGTGCTTAGGAACTAAAAAACAAACATGCTCATTTAATCCTGAGTGGTTTGAGAGGCTGAAATGGCTGCACTTAAAGATCTTAAAGACACTGATTCTGTTTGCTGCTACATTTGCGTAAAGGTATTAGAAAAAAAAACTAATCCACAGAGAAAGACTTTATTCTTGATTTATAAAAGATGGGAACTTGCAGTATGCTAATACAAATCTTGGCCAGCAGAGTGCATTTTTGGGTTTCTATAATGCCCCTGACTCTGTGGCTGAAACGCTTTCTTTGTGTATCAAAGTTCCTTCATTTGAATATTCCAAAAGATAGACTCCAGGGTTATTGTTCTGATAGCATGAATAACATGGCCAGTTGCTTCTCTGGTGTGCAAGCTTGGCTCAGAGACATATGCCCAAATTCACTGTCTGTACGCCTCAGTAATCACTCCTTAGATCTCGTATTGCAAGAAGCGGTGTGAGAAGTCGGCCTTGTGTCAGATTCACTGAACTTCATCCAAAGCATCTCAGTTCTCACCCAAGAATCAGGTAAATGTAAACACATGCACAAATCTCTTTTTGGCTGCAGTGAAGTCATTTTCAATATTTCTGGGCTTTGTCCTACACAATGGTGTGTGCGAACAGCAATTTCACAAGGTTTCTCATCTTACAGCACTTTTGAAAACGCAACACTCCAGGAAGACCAGTGTTTGTGGGGAGACATGGGTGAAGATTGCTGGATTGTACAAGCACACACTGAAGGGCAGGACCTATTTTCACTTGCTATGCTGTGAAGCCCTATTTGGCCCTTGCGAGAGTGTAGCTGAACACCTCCAGTGTGCCAATGCAAGTGCACTTGAAAGACTGGTGAGCGCGAAGGTGATAATGGGATGTATAAATACACTGAGGACAACACCATCCAGGAAATTATAGCCAGAGGCACACTACCACCAAGAAGGGCTTGAAGATGTCCCTGCCCACTAGGGTAAGCAAAACCCTGGCTCGTTTTCATGACACCACTGAAGCAGAAATGCCAGTGTCTAAACCATCTCAAATCCAGTGGAAGTGTGTTTTACAAGGCCCTGGACCTAGTTAATTCAGAACTTGAAAGATGATTCACTCAATTTGGGAGGTTTCCTGGTTTTACTCAGAGCAGTTAACTAAGTAATTATTCTCTGTGACACAGGGCCCAGGTTAGCTAATGATTCAGGCATTGTAGGGATGGATGTATGTATGTTTTCTATGCTTATGCTTTTGTGTTAACTACATGTTCTGACCGTCCTCCATTGTAATGATTTCCAAAATAAATCAGCATATAATACAGAGAATACTAAAGACACACACAAAACTCACACAGATATATATGTATAAACAGATGTGATTGGTGTATTATTGTGTAATTGGCCTTCAAATCCACATGTAGCAGTGTGTATACAAACTAAACTATTGTGACAGCATAATTTAGAGCATCTAAATTGTTCATTTTTCAAATTCACTTTAGATTTCTTTGTAAGCGCTAGTAAGACACAGTCAACTGTGAGCATGCATTAAAAGCTATCTTTATTGTTTCTTTATGTCAAGCTAGCTATTTATTCAGCTAGTACTTAACCTCACATTACAAGGGAATTAATGTATACATGTGTTTTTAAACGATTTTTCCTTTCTTTGTGGAATTTGCATGTTCTCCCTGTGTCTGCGTGGGTTTCCTCCGTGTACTCCGGTTTCCTCCCACAGTCCAAAGACATGCAGGTAGGCTAATTGGAGACTCTAAATTGCTCATAAGTGTGAGTGAATGGTGTGTGTGCCCTGCGATAGATTTGTGGCCTGTCCAGGGTGTAATCCTGTCTCTTGCCCAATGCATGCTGGGATAGGCTCCAGAACCCCCCGCAACCATGCTCAGGATAAGCCGGTATAGATAATGGATGACCCAGAAATGGTTCCTATGATCTGAGAGTGGTGCTTGCCTAAAGAATAAACCATGTAAAATAAAACTGCACATCCCATACAGCAAAACCATGTTTTGAATTTCACTTTTAAAGCAAATTCCAAGCATGATCATTGTGAGGTGCATACATGAAATTCTTATTTATTTATTTATTCTTTTATTCATTATCTTGGCGAAACATACAGATAGAAACAGATAGAAAGTTGTCACATTCTTCATAAAAAAATCCCATCAGTTGGACTTTGTTAAATTGATAGGTGCATATGGAATATTTTTCACTTGTGCCAAATTCAGGAATTTTTTGCCTGAGATAATTCTATTTAGATCAGCATTGGATGTGCAGCGCAATAGGGAAGGTGTCACAAAATAAAACAATAGATACTGTGAGTATCATGGGATGTTGAACTCAACCTGAGTTCCATTTACATTTGTTGATTATCAAACAAGCAGTTAACTGAATAACAAATATAAATAAATATAGTCATTTTTGGTGTGCTAGTGTTACGACCCCAGAGTGTCTAGAGGTATATATGGAGGTAACATAAGGTCTGGGTGTGGGTTGGGTGAAGGGGACAGAACAAAACAACAATATATAGTGCAAAACTGGTGGGCATTTATTTACAGGTAAGGGAGAGCTATTTATTGGGAAGGCAGGTATGCCATCCCGCCAAGTTACGCCTTGGCGGGGCGACATGCCCCATACCTATATAGCACCGAGAGCTTGGCACTTTTCAGGGTTCCTCACAGAAATAACCACAACAGCCACAGACACTCAGCCCTTAAAAACATACATTTTTGTACATTCTGACCCCATTTCAACAGACAGAATGCATAAACAACTTCACGTCCACACAATAAAGCCCCAAACTAAGGGGATTTTGCATTTTCTCCTTCTTCTTTCTGCCGCCTAGCGCATAAACAAAATGTCTCCCCATTGGACATTTTACCTACACCAGCCAATCCTTCACTTACACGAGCCAATCAAAATCTCATATACACATGCAAAATACACATATGCTTTTACCTTAAAACATTTCCAGTCTCAACAGCTAGTCTGTTCATAGCTCATTTACTTCTCAATTATGGCTCTATTACTTCTCAATTTTTGCTTTTGCACCACATCTACCCAGCGTTCACCGAATGTATACACTGCATTATCACATACCATCTGCACGTGCAGTTAACCGGCTACAATATCGCCAGGCCATATGGATTCAACCGGAGCTCAGCTGTGCTCACTGGCCTGTGTTCTTCTTTAAAAGCACGGCCACGTTTGATCAAGAAAATTCACGTATTGAGCAGCTATGTCATGGTGGCGCACTGCCAAACTTACTGACTGGAGTGTGCAAGGTTAAACAATCAAATCCCGCCTCGCTCTCAGGCAGATCTTTTCATATTTTACACTAACATTTTCTTACACTTATATTTGCTTTACCAAAAGTCACTGATGGCTAGCCATATGCATTTCATGATGGCAAATGTATAAATTTTTTTTTAAAAGTTACACCAGCTGACCACTGTGCCATTTCTACCAACTATATTTCTTCACTTGGCTACGGTAGAGAACGTTCTTATCAGCAAACGCCACGTTTCTACATTTATGTTACCTCGCCCTATTCTCTATCTACCGACATACAAACAATTATTATGTATGTACGGTCTGCAACTCCCCATTAAAACATTACATTTAAAATCATGACTCAATCATAATTATAACTATTAGTAGTGAATATGAGAAAAGTACATTTATACTATAGGTCTCCAACTCAATATCACGCCTTATTTCACCAACTACTATAGCGAAACATCGTTAATATCATCTGAAAAACTCATCTTGCTCATGGTCACTTTATTTTCTTAGCACTATAGTCTGTAATCATGTAAAACTTCACCTACATGCTCATTCTGCTAAAAACATATTGTTGCAACTACTCAATTTCATCATTAGTCCTCATTTCTCTCATACTATTGTTATTTTATAATATGCAAAGATTGCTGGGACATATGCGTCTGCTCCTGTTCTCCACTATCAAGTGTTCCGGTTCTACTACTTCCAATTCTCACATAAGGTGACTGATCTAGCTTAGCAAAACAGCGAAGAGGCTCATCACACTGTACACGCTCATCACACTGTACAAATTCACACAAGGATAGCTATCCCTACAAACAAAATGTGGTTGTGGCAACATACTATTAATGTCCTCTATTGGTCTCATAACGTCTGTTTTACGTATCAAATTACGTAGTATAAACGTAAAAACCTACGTATTGTATACAAGCAGTACATACATACAAACGTTGTCTGGTGCTTGATTTCTCTCACAGCCGCTCTTTCTATGATTGCTACCAATTAACTATGACCGTTCCCCGATATATTTATTTTTAAAAAGTTACCAACTGCACCTTTAAATTGGGAAAGGCTATTAGGGAGGGTGCTTTGATATGCATATGTGTGCAGTCTACTTCCCAGTTGGTGTTTGACAAGCCAACAATCATATGGAAATCCCTTTTTTTGTGTTCGTCCGATGGCTGTTTATGGGAATTCTATGTATTGTTGTGCCAGTTTTACGATGCCATCTACCACAAAGCAAGTGGAAGCAAGTGACTGAAGGATGGAGGTGTTAATGCTTTCCTGGTCACCAATCTACCTCTGTAATGTTCTAGTGGCCAGGAAGGTGAGAGCAGACAGCACCTGGACATGTGGTGGGATAGGCTAGAACCTTTTTGTTTTTAGCATCAGGTTGTTGCACAGGTTAATCTGAAGCATATTTATCAGCCATTCATTGCTCTCCACAAACATACCTGTGCAGTCCCTAAAGACATGTTCTTTACCCAAGGCATGATTAGCCAAGTAATCCAAAAGCAGCAAGCGCACCGTTGCTAATGGCTGCATGTTTGTGGGTCATTATATATGATCATCAATCAGTATCATTAATCACATTTATCAATACACAAAATTAATTACATATGTTTCCAACACAGTTATTATAGTAAACTAAAACTAAGACAAAAACTAGGTTTGAAAAACATTACTGTAAACTTAAATAAAAATAAAAACTAAACTTAAATTAGAGAAACCAACCCTTAAACTAAAACTAAATAGAAATTAAAGTAAAAACAGGTGAAAGGTTATTCAGATAAGTTTACTAATGTAGTTAAATCCAATAGCTTATGTAGGCTTATAATTGTATTGATGAACATTTTGTTGTTCATACGAGGTCTGCAACTAAAATTTGTTTTACATAAAAATAAAGCCTCCTGAGCAAACTAAGTTGCTCCTGGAAGTGATGTTGGTGGGCCAGCAGGGGGCAATCTTCCCTCTGATTGAAAAATCCCTTATGCCTCAGTGCAGTGAAGGGGACACTGTGTTATAGGAGATTCCATATTTTGGATGAGATGTTAAACCGAGGTCCTGACTGTGGTCATTAAAGATCTCATGACTCTCTTTGCAAATTGTAGGGGGTTCCCTGGTGTCCTGGCTACATTTTTTTTAACCAATTCAATTGGTTAAAAAACTGTTCTCTCCCTCTCCTCCTTTGCTGATTTGTGGTGAGCGTTCTGGCGTAAAATGGCTGCCATGTATCACTCAGGTGGGTGCTATACATTGGTGGTGGCTGAGGTGAGTTTCCCCCTGACCACTGTAAAGCACTTTGAGCATCTGGAAAAGTCCTACATAAATGCATTGTTTAATTCATTCAGAGCATTCTTTAGATACCTCTGGGTAATTAAACATGCCAAGAAATGAAAGAAAAAATAAATGTGCATCAATGTGCATGAGTAAAATGTGGCTTGTCAACTTTAGACAACTGAAAGCAAATATCTTCAATAGAAAAAAGAGCAAACAGGCCAAGCTCCTGCTTGGCTATGGGGATGTTACAGCTAACATGTGATGAGCGGGATGCCAGGAAACTTGAACTTGTCTGAAGGCAACCACAGCCAGTCTGCTTAATCAATGTTGACAGTTGCTGGTTGCTCGGGAATGGAAAAGCAAGCGTTGCGCTGTTTCCTGCCTGTCCACATTCTTGTCATGTTTAACTGCAGGTGATGAGGACTAGATTTGCAGACTGTGGAGAAAAAGGAATAGTGGGGGGTAATCTTGCAGGTGCAAAATATGCACCAATTCAGCGAAGAAAAATGCATCGCAAAAATACTATAGCTAGGTAGAGCCCTCTGGCCATATTCACTTAAATCAGACAGGCTGCTTTGTGGAAGTTTTGATGGAAGTTACATATTTGTCCAGTTTGTTATTGATTGCTCTTGTGGTGTAGTAGATTTCTGTCTGGCAATGATGCTCATGTCTCTGGATGGGTAAGAACGTGTGTATTCAGTGAGAGATTGTGAACATTATTCAGCTCTGTTATGAAAATCACACAGAAAATTCACCATTACTAGGAGTGGCAGAACAGTGAAGGCAATATAAATATTATTTCATTTCATTTTATTTCTTTAAAACGAACAAGTATAGGTAAGACTGACATTTGCAATAACATTTCCATGCAGCACAGGCCAAAAGGCAACTTTTAGCTTTTTTGAAGAAGAAGAATTCAGTTAATATATGTGTACTTATTGAAAAACAGAGTGGCACGGTGGTGCAGTGGATAGCACTGTTGTCTTCGAATCTGGACTTTCTGTGTGGAGTCTGCATATTCTCGTGTCCACGTGGGTTTCCTCCGGCTATTCTGGTTTCCTTCCACAGTTCAAAGACATGCAGGTAGGCTAATTGGACACTCTAAATTGCCCATAACATGAGTGTATGAGTGAATGGTGTGTTTGCCCTGGGATAGATTGGTGGCCTATCCAGAGTGTATTCCTGTCTCTCACCCAATGCAGGCTGGGATAGGCTCCAGCACACAAAGTTGCTACTATCCATATCTCTACCAAAGATTAGCTAATGTGAAACTATGTCTTGTAAATCATTAACTAATGATAATTAATTATCAGTTAATCCATTTTAGGCACCACACTGTAAATTTGCACTGATTTACAGTTACCATTGGTTAATTTATGTGAAACCAGAGCTTGTTAAGCATTTACTAATGTTAATTTATTATTTATTAATCCAATTTTTGTAGTCTGTTGTACAGTGTAAACCTTTCATATCTTTACCAATGATTAACTAATGTGAAATCAGAGCTTGTTAAGCACTAACTAATAATAATTTACTTGTCGCTCTAGCTAGGGATGACTTGAACCCATGACTTGTTAACATATTGATAAATCATGAATTCATTTTGACTACATGTCCATTCAGGTGCTCCCACTGGAATAGCAGTTAACTAATAAGTTTAGCCTATGTTTTGATAATATAAAATAATCCTGTGACTAACACATCAGTTTTGTTGTATTTGCTACTACTAACTGAAGAAAAGTTAATTAAACATTGTATAATTGTATTTGTACATCATTAATTCAACAAGTGCATTATTTAATGCCAATGCATATACATTTTTTAAGTACTTGTTAATAGTTAACTAATCATAAATATAGCCTATGTTTTGAAAAATGTATACATATTCATGTAACTAATAAATTATGTATTTAACTACTAACTACTACTGAAAAGTTAATCTGATCTGTTTTTCAAATATTTTTGTACATCATTCATTAATGTTAACAACTACTTTAGTTTATGACAATTCACATTGGAATAAAAAAACAGTTACTGTATTTGTTAATGGTTAACTAATTATGAGTTTATGTTAAGTTTTATTATTATTATTATTATTATTATTATTATTAATAATAGTAATAGTAATAGTAATAATAATAATAATGTAACCATATTATTATTATTACAACTATAACTATATTATTCATAAACATCACCATTGAAAATTAATTTCATTTTATTACCAGGATTGAAACCAGCAATCTTCACAGTTCCCATCAACACACCACATAGAATACTGTATGTATATTACAAATACGGGGGAAATCTATTTAATTTAAAATGCACTCATATCTGGAACAGCCCTATTACATCTAAATGAGTAAAGATGTGAATTCTGTCCAACTTTGGTTTCCTGCAAATGTAAACCCACAGCATGGATCCCTGTGCAAACGATTTCCAAAGTGTTGTTGAGATGAAGATTGTGGGCTCTGTAATCCCATAAAGAGCAGAGGTGATTGAAGGTGTTCTGGGGCGGTGACACAGCAGGATCAAAGCAGCAGAAAGCCCACCTGAATTGGAACCATAATTTTAAAATTACAGCAGGTTGTTATGCTTTTGTGGAACTTTAGACAAAAGTCGAACTTCAGGGTGCATTTACGTGGGTATTAATGCTTAAGAAATTAAAAATACCACATAAACACTGATCAGTAGATAATGTTGCTGGTAACTGCTTTGTTTGCACAGTGGTGAGCACAAGTTGTTTGCTGACATTTTCTGACCATTGTGTGGTCATGGCTTAATTCCAATCATTTCCTCTTTCAAAATATTGTTTGTGATTGTAGGTTGATCTTACTTTTTCACAGTAGTCTACAATTTATGTGTCAGTAAAATAATTCTTGATCACAGATAAAATTTCAATGCATTTACAATAAATTTGGTTTATATATGGTGCGGGTCTACAATGCTGTTCCTGGAGAGTCACAGGGTATGCTAGGTACCATTATTGAGCAGTTTCATTTAACAGATTTGAAGATATGCAGATTCCATAGATGAATCAAATCTGCTGGTTTCTTGGGTCTGAATTAGTTGCTAATTTTCAGGTGAAAGCAAAAGCCAACAAATTACTTGGCTCTCCAGAGTCATGGATAAACACCCCTGATATCATATAACATGTCAAAGTTGTGCCTTGCAGGCTAGGGCTTGAGTTCTTAAAGTCAAGAGAATGTTCAGATTTTAAAGAAGGACATTCAAGAAGATGGATATTCAAGGACCACTCAGGTTTTATCATTAGTCTGAATTATTTTCCATGTTCCAAGATAGCATTTTAACAAGAAATCTGTAACTAAGGGCAATTACACCAATCCAGGTCCAGAGACGTACTCCAAGATGGCAAATAGATAGACAGATTTGAGCAGGACACCAGTGGTTAGGTTTACCAGGTTTACCAGTAATTTATATATAATTGATTGATACATAAAAGACAGTAAACTTCTTTATTAATGGCACTTATATACCACAGTATGAGCCATGTTCATACTGCAAACTGCTTTGGGTATTCCCTTTTCAATAAAATTGCTCTGTGTGGCAAGCACAGTTCCATCACACTATACTCAAGCTCAAAAGAAATGTTCAAATCCCTGATGCAGATGTAGGCTTCTTTCTTCAGCATACAATTTGGTTGGGATAAACTGGGTGGCTTTCCACTCTTCATCAGGAAATTCAAACTGTTATAACCTGCATTATGAAACATTATGAATTATAACCTGCAAAAAAAACAGTTTGCAGAATAATTACTACAATAAGTAGATACATCCAACAAATGTCAGAAAATATACTATTTAAAAGGAAAATCAATTGCAATATGCATCTGTACAGTTGCTTTTACTGTATCTTACAGAAATAACACAATGACCACAGACTCTCAGCCTTTAAAAACATTCATTTACGTACCTTATGTCAACAGACCACTTCACACATCCACACAATGAAGCCCCAAACTTAGAGGATTTTGTGATTTTTTTCTTCTTCTTTTTCCTGCTGAATACATCATCACAAATACTGCAGGCCCACAAAGACAGCCAATGAAAACATCAGATACACATGCAAAATTGACATATTTAGAACTGCATGTTCTAAATATAAATATTAATATATATTTATATAAATATTATATAAATATATATTATGTATATATTTATAATAAATAAATATATATATTATACATATATTTCTATAAATATAAATAAATAAATAAATAATAATTTGCAGCCCCACTGTCTAGTTCATTAGTAGCTCACTGTGTATCGCATTTGCCTATGGGACTTTTGGATGAGTGACAGGCCCTTTCAGATCCCTAACTCAGGCAAACTCATTACATTTGCTTGCTTGCTTGATAAAAATAACTTACTTTTCTTTCTTTTTTTAAGAGATAAGGACTGCACTTCCATAAAATATTTTCAAGTTGGACTGAAATTGCTTAGCTTATATGTTGTACTACCCTTGGTGGTAAAATAGGCAGTGTCAACTGTATTATCAAATCATTTACAATTTATAATTTTTTGATTTGAATTATAGAAATTGGTGTTTTAAAAATCACTGCGCCACTTACTGTGCTTTTTTTCCACATTTTTTAAATTGCCGCTTCTTGATGTCAGGAAGCGGTCTCATTTGCATGCAGCCTATCACACCGTGTATTTGCTTATGATTGACATTGAGAGCTAGGCTGCATTTGCTACTGTCAAGTCTGGCAAACATGGCACCTTGCATTGTTGTGTTGAAGGATGCACAAATACTGACTCACTACGCACAATCCAGAAGGACACAAATGTAAAAAACAAGTGGGTAGAATTTTCATCAGGTTCATTAGTGTCAAACAACACAAGAGTCTGTAGTCTGCATTTTAAACCAGACGACTTTTTGAATTGGGCGCAAAAACAGAGTGGATTTTGTAAAGAACTGCAACTGAACCCTGGAGCAGTCCCCACTGTCCAGTTGTAGCGGGGTTGTCTCTGCATTGTGTTTTCTTGTAAAAATGACATGACAACTGCTGCGCGGGATCTGCATTTATTGCTGTACAGAGCGATAAAAAGATTGTTGGAAACAAGTTCGCTCGCAGCTTTGCTCTCAATGGTGCGATAAACGGATATTGTTGATAACAGGCTCGCTCGCAACTGCGCCTGTTAAAATATCCAAAACATCTTTTAATGTATGTATGTAAAGCACATGTGCTTTTCCTATGCGTTACAAAATAAATGAAAATATATATTATTCTGAGAATGGCATGGTATTATCACTTCGGCCAAGGCTGTAGTTGACTAGCACCATATAGCAACTTTAGTAAATAGTTATAATAAAAAAATGCACGACAGAATGCAACTTAAAAATACGTTGAGCAGTCCCCACAATTCGATCAAGCACAGTTCGCAGCAATACGGAGGATAACCACAAAGTAAGTTTCTTATATTATTATATTTTGGATGTATAATTACTGAGTGTATGAATTACCTTCGCCTGGCTTACAATGAGGATAGCTAACAGCTACATTCGCTAACATTAGCTGGCATAGCTGAAAAGCAATCTTAGCATCAACATAATTATCACACGAAATATAAAGCAACAATTCAGGAAAGCCGAATATTATTTATCTAGCTAGCTACGGAGATTTGTTGACTTTGTGCAATATGACAACTCATTTAGCTTTACCTATCTGAAATGTAGCCTGTCACCCTATTATTTTCTCTTGATGGCTGTCACAGTCAACATTTTCAGACGGTCCGCTCACAAGCTGTCACTCAAAATGCAAGGAGTACGCCCTCGACCCCGCCCACGCAGTATCCAACCTCCATAGTAACATGATAGTAACATTTTTGTGATATGTCCAAAAGTATACATTTTTATCATTAAAAAAATCATTTTAAAACTATTTAAAAACAATTTTGCAATGGTATAGAATATAAATAATGATATAGTATTTCAAATTTCAGTCCAACTTTAATATACCTTTTATTTGCACAAACGTTTCAGGTGAAAATCTATCAAATATTGTTCATCTAGCACAATAGGTTAGATGACGTAGTACAGGGCCAATCACATGCAAGAAACCAAGCCAACCAAGCCAAGAAACCAACCAAACTCTAATAAAACAAGCCAATGAAAAATATTTAGTCACAAAATTCAACAACACTTTCTCGCTTCCCATCACTGAAATACTGTTCAGTGTAACATTTGTGTAAGTAAATAAGTAACGTGTACGTGTGTCAAACATAGTAATTGTGTGTGCAATCCATAGTTGCACCAGATTAAACGTTGGACTCAATCCATTTTTGGACTGCTTTTGTTACTTGCATTTTTGGACGAAGGAATGCTGGAAATAAATGAATTGAAGCCCACCAAATCAGCCACTGGGCCACCCCACTATTAACCTGGCTCCAATACTTTCAGCGATAATTACAACGCACTCCAGCTTCAGAAAAGTCTATAAATAGCTAGATTCATGATGGAACGATTACAGGTTATTTTCATCTATACACATAAGGCATCCAAAATGTAGTCAATTAATGCATGTTCAAATTATGACATATTAAACAATACATATAACTTTATAATAACAATACTGTACAATTTGAACAATGCAAACATCTTATTTTAATATGTTAATAGTAATAGTATTCACATTATCTTCCTTCCATACAACTGCAAACATCCTCGCAAAATCTTGTGGTGCAAGATTTGAATGGGGTGATTTTTGTTCTGCAGTTGCTTTGTTGCACATAAATATATCACAATCAGGACTTGACATTAACACCCGCCACCTCCCAAATGTGCGTAGAATTCGGCAGTGGCGTGTAACTCATTCACATTTACTAGCCTCTTTGGCCATTGACCTTTTGACCTGACCTGAAACTCCCATGACCACTCACTGTGTGGTCATCTCATTGTGTGGTCACAAACACTCTGAGTAAGTTACAAAATATTTTATAGTCATAGAATGTACTGGAGGCAGGGCATTAAATTTTTTGCCACGATGGCAGGGCAGCCATTGTGGAAAAAAAAGTGACGACTAAAATGTCATTAAAATACTTTGTATGTTTCGAAAAGGTTTAACCACATCGAAGGGGTGGTGACCGGAACACTATTACAAAGAGAAGCCTTTTGGATTTTTTAAATTAAGACTCTATGGAACAAATGAAGAATTGGGCTTTTCATGTTTTCTTTAGAATAAATCCTGTTATGCAGTGTTTCCCTTTACATAGGTGATGTTTTTTTGTACATAAAAGGTAACTAGCAAGAAACCGGATTGGTCTTGGCTGCGCCGGCTGTTGGAGAGAGCACACACACCTGGTTTGTGTTAGCTAATCAGACCAGGTGCTTAAAGGTGTGCTGATCTCCACAGCTTGGGGCTGAGACTGGGAGCGTGTCAGTGATTTTCATTTCAGTTTATTGTGGAGGTTTGTTTGAGCATACAAGACCAAGGAAGTAAACCGCAACTGGAAAGTAGGAGGGGCTGGCAGTGCACGGGAAAGTGGTCGTGCCATTTTACTTTTTTATCTTTGTTATTTTAGCTTGTTTTAGTTTATTGTTTTTACCTTCCCCCTTTTGCCTGAGGGGCAAGGGTGAAGATGTTAATTTATTTTATTTCATGTTTGTGTGGGTGCGCTCTCTCTCTCTCCATGTGGCAACCAACGGTGTTTCCCAGAACTGCCGCATCTCCCTCCCAGGGGTGTCAAGCTGGTGTGACATTTTGGTGCTGAAACCCGGGAGGGAGTGGTCTTGGCGTAAGCCGAATAGGCCTTTGGCTGCATTCTGGGGTTAGAGGTGTCTGTTGCGCCATCTGGTGGAGAGAGAACATGCACCTGGGTTGCATTAACTAATCAGCCAAGGTGCTTAAAGGTGTACTGCTCTCCACAGTTTGGGGCTGAGATCACGAGTGTGTTTGATTTTTGTTTCATTTTTCCCACACAGGAGAAAAAATGAAATAGTGCCTCCGCAATAGTCTTAGCTGATAGCCTATATTGCAGAAGGGCACTGCTTCTGGGTATCGTGTTGCATAATCCACTAGGACTAACACAAAGCGACAGCCTCTGGCATTTTGTTCTAGTGGCCCGACGACGTCCATGCCAATTCTTTCGAAGGGGACCTCGACTAATGGAAGCGGATGCAGAGGAGCTTTTGGTATGGCTGCTGGATTTACTTTTTGACATTCTGGGCACTCCCCACACCACCGGCAGATGTCACTTTGTATGCCTAGCCAATCAAATTGAGCCATTATATGGTAAAGTGTCTTGTCCTGCCCTAAATGACCTGCCATCAGATTGTTGTGAGCCACCTGAAAAACCATTTTCCGATGCCGTTTTGGCACAAAAAGTTGTGTGCTATCCTTGTTTGTATATGAGTCCCGGCTCGCCCATTTATTATTTAATAATACAAATATAGGGGTACGTCACTGCCCTCTGCTGGTCGAGAAGCCTCCCATCAATTTTAATCACCTAGTTGGCGACTTGACTCAGCGTTTCATCCCTAGACTGTTCAAGGGCGAAGTCGGTCACTTTGGAGAGAGGGGAAGGGCAATTGGCTCCCCCCTCTGAACCTGTGTCAGACATTTCTGCCTCACCAGGACCAGGGGTTTGTCTACCAGATGGCCCCTCCCCCGCATCGCAGTCATCCATGACCAACTCCCCTCCCCCCCCCGCTTTGATAGAAGGACAATGAAAAGACCCCCCCTTTCAGGCCCCTTCTGCAAGTCTTAGTCTCACCATTTAATGAAACCCCGGCTAATCATGTCCCAGAATTAGCGGAAGGGGGGTGTGGGCAGTAACCCCAGTCACCATGCTATACTTTTGTCCCCTAATTGAAAATCAATCTGTGCAGTTGGATAATAATATACATCCCCGTGCAAACACTGAATACCCACCTGAGTCTATCAATTGCCTCTGGTGGAACCAGGCATTGGTGCACAAGCGTACGATAGCAACCAGAGTCCAATAACGCCTGGATCGCATCCCCTTTCATACTCACTGGTATGAGATACGTGTCTGCTGGAGCGAGGGAAAGATGTGTGACGCGTGGAGCATGGCTTCCGATGTTCACCTCCATCAGGGGACAATCTTTTCAAATGTGCCCCTCACGTCCACAACGGCAACAACCCTGCCCTAACGATTCTGACACACTCGAATGATCTGAAACCGGGGAAAGGGGGTTAAAGATGGAGGCCTAGGGTCATGTGGGTCGAGGTGGTACTGGAGGGAAATAGGGCCATGGGACTGGGGCAGGGTTTAAATGGGGAACTGGGTGAAAAGGGGAGGGGCGGGGAAGGTGGTGGGGCTTTTTAAAAGGTCCGCTTTTTGGATGTTTCCACCCTGTGTCTTCTCCGACTGACAGATGGTTCTCTGCCAGCTGGATGGCCGCATGAAAGAAACACGAAAGAAATCCACACAAACAGAGTGAGCAGTGTCGTTCCGGCTCCAAAAGTCACTGTTTCTATTTCAACGACATTTCGATGGTGTACTATGCCTCTAAACTGCTCCTTCTGGTGGAAAGCCAAGGTTTTAGTTTCCTGTTTCTTTCTATGGGACAGTTTGATCAGCAGTGATGGAAGAAGAAAGATTGATTCACAAGGTCAATAAGCTCCCACTGTACAAAGGCATCATCAAAAAAAGTCTGCACGGCTAGAAATAGCCAAGATACTCGATGCAAGTCACACCTAAGACGTCTTTTCAATCTAGTAAGCAAGCTAGCCAAACCAGCTTGCCAACTTTAACCAATTTTTATAGCTATATCCGCTTGTTAAGTCTGACGTGTGACGTATTGCCATTTCCGGGTCCAAACGCTCCTTCAGATCCCAAAACTGTGAACCTTTTCACGATCACCTTCTTTAGTGAGGCACCATTGAGGGTTAAAAAGGGTCAAAATTATTTCAACTCCAATAAAATCAATGCGCTACAAAATCCAGCATTCTAAAGCAGTTAGAACAGCAACATTATTCTTTCGATTTTGAATTGTTGTTACGTCCCCTCCCCTTTTCAATGTCCAATTTCGCAATAGATGGCAACGTTGAATCACGGTTCTAGTTACTTCATTTAGGGATGCCAACCATCCCGCAAAATACAGAATCGTCCCTTATTTGGACAGTAGAATAGGCGTTCCATATTTAACTCATGGCTATGGGACGCATTTTCATCCGTATCTTTGTGAACGATTCTGTTTGTAGTAACCGCTGTTTTGAATACAATTCAGTAGTTAGCTAGCTAGCTAGCTAGACGGCATAACAAGCATGCTGTGAGATCATTCTGACCTAAAACACAGAATTTTAATATTGGCTAGGTGACAAGTGACGGTATTCAAACCCAGTTTCAGAGTGTCTTGGATAAACGCAATGTCTACACTGCTAGACTGCAACATTTTAAAAAGCAATTGAGTTATGGTTTCATGTAGTTTTCTTAAATAATGTAATGGCAAAAATGACCAAAATTGGCGCTAATTGTATGGTATAAAACAAGAAGGAACTATTTTTTCTTGATAGAATCGTTGGTTTCATAGAATTAACGACCAGAGGTTTTTGCTTAACAATGGTGCAAATAGTAGAACTACCATTATTTTCCAATAACAGGACAGCCCATCGTGGTTTATTCCTTACATATAATACAGTTGTAAGAATATGTGGTAGCAGGTGTATAGTAATGATAAACTGTAATGTAGACAGGTTGTGCACTAATGTAGATGCATAATGAGAATTGATAAGGACAGGTAAGAACAGGATGTAAACAGCTAGCTAACATTAGCACTCACTGGCGCCAAACTTTGTTTTTCTTCATCCGTTTAAGAATTGTAACTTAATTATCAACTGCAGCCATTTCCTCGTCTCTTTCTCATCACAAGGAAAGCGGTAGAATGACAATTGAATAGTTTTTTTGGACTCAGATCTATTCATACAACAAGGGACACAGCACTGCAGCATGTTGAAAAGACGATAGCCTCAGCCAACGCAGCAGAGGCTTGGACCCGGAAACAGTATTATCGGAAGGTCGATACGTCAGCTTAACGAGCGGCTAGTTCTACAGCCTTTATTTTTTGATGTGCTAGTATATATATCCTCGCCCATTATTAGTGGATGTCATGTCAAACACATTTCAAAGATTAGCCGAAGTTGTATTGTATTCTTTCAATTGCCTAGGCTCATCTGAATGCCTACTGATTAATGCCAGTGCCTACTTAATCAAATATTGTTCTCAATCATGTATGGTAAAAATGCTGCCTTACAATGAGGCAATGTGTTAATTTTCATTTTTAATTCACAAATAATTATTTAGCCTATGCTGAATATGAACATAAAATTTAAAAAATTAAATGATTTCAGCAGCAAAGATTTTTTTTTTAATGCAGTAATGAAATAGTTTAATAAATGTAATTTCAGTTTCTCCAAAACATTATTTTATTTTTTAGTGCCAATTCTTTAGAGCAGTGATTCCCCCCTAAATCATTCTGTCCTGAAGTCCAGCTGGTCAGCTTCTGAGAGAAAGTAGTCTGAAAACTTCCCAAACAGCATATGCCCCCTGGCTAGCCCTGCTGGGGTGCTCTTAAATTCCCTTCCAGCCTTCATGTGGTGCCTCAGATGTTACTTCAGCCTGCATTAAGAAAAATAAAGGCTTTGCTTACACTATAGCCTAGTTTGACCTAATCTCATTTCATAATGCTCAGTTATTATTTTGTGGAAATGCACAAAACTATAGCTACCTAGTTAATGTCACTGGCTATCTAGCTATTGTACAGTATTTTTTATTATTAGTTTAACAGCACAGAAGGTTAGTGCACTGTTGTAATAAAACACTTGAAGAATAACAATCTAGGTAGCTACTAGTTAAGCAGGCAACTAGTTAGTTGTCCAGTTGATCATTGTAATTCCGTATGCCAGTGGTGGCTAGCTAGCTACAAGTCAGTAAAGTTAGCTTAATTTTTCATTTTATCAGAACTGAGCTGAAGTTAACAAGTTAGCTAAGTTTAATGAAGCTATCCAGCTATATGAATTAAAAAATTTTTTTTGGGTAACAGTAGTCCAACAGTTTACAAATTCAGTCCAAGGTTTTATAGCCCACCTTGTCGTCATGTAGGTATCTGGATCATGAAATGATATTATGTGGGGGTTTCATGTGAAATGACTGAGAATGCATTTAAATGAAATATAAATGAGTTTCCCTGCAAAGATTTTACAGTTGTAAAAGCAATATTTAAAAAAATTTTGATCTATTATTTGCTAGCAAGCAAGCTGCTGTAGCTTCCATTCCAGACAAAACCAAGGGGCCAACTATAAAGTTGTTTTGCCTGTGTATTACAATGTTCTGTGATGTTTTTTGAAAAAAAAAAAAAAACACATTTTCTTGGCAGGTGCAGCTAAATGGTCAATGGGCAGCATTATTCATTGTGGGACTGGAGCATTTCTGATGATGTAATTGGTAGGAAATGGAAGGAGAAAAAAAACACAAAATAACAAAATAATGGGGCTTTTTTGTGCAGACGTGAAGTTTTCTATGAATTCTGTCTCTTTAGATCAGGTAGATATGTTTGTGTTCTTAAGGGCTTAGATTATGTGGTCATTGTGGTTATTTTAGTTATTTAACTTGGTTGGATAGCATACCTGCCATCCCAATATTTTTAAGGTAAAAATCCTGCATAGTATGCCGGATATTGGACTAATATTATGACAACCAGGCGGCACGGTGGTGCAGTGGATAGCACTGTCGTCTCAGAGCAAGAACGTCCAAATCCAGCCTGGCTTTTCTGTGTGGAGTTTGCATGTTCTCCCCGTGTCCACATGGGTTTCCTTTGGGTACTCCGGTTTCCCCCCACAATCCAAAGACATAGGCTAATTGGAGACTGTAAATTACTCATAAGTATGAATGTGTGAGTGAATGGTATTTGTGCCCTGTGATAGATTGACAGCCTGTCCAGGGTGTATTCCTGCCCAGGATAAGTGGGTAGAGATAATGGATGGATGTATTATGACATCCAATAAGCAATCACCATAATTATGTTATCCTTGAAACATCTATGTAAAATGTGTGCATGGGATGTGGGACAGCTATACAAAATAAAAATAAAAAAGTGTTTGCTAATATAACAGGGAGAACTTTAAATTTTTAGAAAGTTTTTTATTTTTTGTTGTGTATTCATGTGATACAAACTAACACTTGGTAGTATGTAGATGATTATAATAGATAAAACATTCAAATTGTTAACTATTGTGTGTGGTGTATAAAGGATATTTGGGATGGGACATTTAAATCACTATGTGCAGTATATTAACATTGTGTGAACAGTTGATCATATCGCACACTTGTTTGCCATCTGAGAACACCTAACATTCTAATTACAGTGGTTTAGGGTTTCAGTTGGCGCTCCCGCTGCACGAGATCTTCTCGGCAGAGGCAAATTTGCATATACTTTCTTGTTTTTCCACAGGAACAATTTGTTGTTGTTACGTTCCACGTCATTGTGTGTGTTCTTTTTCTTCCCAAGCTTGCACTGCTACATAGTGATGACATGAGTAGCCTATGCACTTAATGGATTTGCCAGCAATGTACTTAACAGATTTGCCATAATCTAGTTTATAGCCATTGAGATCAACGTATGGTGTTCTAACAATCTTGGAAGATACTCTTATTTTGCAAGGTCATTGCGAAATCAACGGTAGCGCTACTCCCTGAAGGAGCCCCTCTCGCTGGAATGTTGATTATAGAATGCAGTGAGTTGGTTGTATGACAGCCAGCGCAATATGCCTATGTGATTTCAAAAATGAATTATTGTTTCGTAGGCTACATAGCCTACCTCCAGACTACAATAAACGTTAGGCTATTGATAGGCTTCTAAGTGATGGTTGCTCAAGCACCAGAAGCATGTGTTTTGAAATAACACAGGGTCTTCACTAACTAACTGCTGACTGAAAATATTAAGTCCATACTTGCTTTTGCAGTAGCACAGAATAACAAAAGCCAAATTGATATAGGCTAATTGAACCTAACATTGTAGATGGTAGGCTACAACACGTGAAATAACTAAATATCATATATTGAAAACGTCTAATTTTTAACTGACAGTAGAACTAGTAATACTGCAAACTGATTTCTCAGACCCACATACTTCTGTATGTATTTAATTAAATTGAAAAATGGCAATGAATTAACCAAAGACAAACTTGATATTTTGACAATTTATTGAAATGTGGAGAATATCCATATCAACTCTTCTATGAGGGAATAGTTATTCATTCACTAAGCAAGGCAGGCTTATAATATAATCACATAGCTACTGGCTAACAATAATGCAATGCAACTAAGCGCTGAACGTTTCCTAATACAGAGAAATTAGGATTAGAAACAGCCTCAGTGGCACAGAATGGTCAGAAACTTCTTAGAACTGATCAAGTGACTCCATTGACGTAGATGCCTCGATGAGGTTCGTTTCTTATGGTAGGCCAGTTGAATGTATAGGATTTTATAATCCAACTCAATATTGTTTGTGAAACTTGTAACTATAACAACTTTGCTTGCGTATTTGCTAGCTGATCAGCTAAGAACATAGTATTCTTAAGCAAATCACTTCATTGCTAGCTTTTAAAGTTTACTGGTTGTACAAGCCTGCTTCATGCAATGCATAGCAGTCATATCACATCATAAACATGCATTACAGGGCTCTACATTGATGGTAACACCAAGCTACCAATCCATCGCAAATGAGTAGTTCTGTTTTCTTTATCAGGCCTATAGCATTAAATGGCGAGACCCCAAACAGTCAGGTCAGTTACTGAACAGCGCAGCACAGATATGAACACATTATCACACTCATGCCTAAAATGTTGGGCATGTGGCGCTTCACAATTGTGCGCCTGTTATTCCATAACCTAAATATGAGCATATCATCTAAACATGTAGCTAAAAGCAGGGAAGGCACAATCAGCATACTTCAGCAATTAGTCACCATTTTTGTTTTAAGTATGAACTCAGTAGCCAGGGTGATTAAACAAACAAACAAACAAACAAAAACGACTTCACACTTTCCACACTAAAAGGGTTAATTGGGCTATTGTCACCAGTCATGTTTCGGTCTGTGACTGTCTTGGCAGGGTTCTACATCTTTAACCATTAAAGGACTATGGGTGATACCTATTAGTGTTGGGAAGTTCGATTCATTAAAATGAATCAGTATGTTTGAGTCAGTTCATCTAAATTAATCGTATTTTCGAGTCATTGATTAGGCCTAGCTGTTTCGTAGGTGACTTAGTCAATGCTATTGCTTGTACTTTTGCATAGACTGCGTTGTTGCTGTTCTTGTTTGTGTTAGTGTTAATCAGTTTAACCTACAGGGTCCAAGTTGAACTATGCGGTTGTTTCCTGCACTTGGAACGGTACTTCTCTCTAGGGTTTTCGACACACTTGTTCCTGATTATGATTATACACTTTGTTGTACGTCGCTCTGGATAAGAGCGTCTGCCAAATGCCTGTAATGTAATGTAATGTAGCAACAAGATAAACCTGACATTAGCCCTAAAATATGCCAACACAGCAGTGAAAACGCTGCTCACTGAATAATGAAATAAAGGAGACAAAGTTTTTTTTTAAATTATACCGTCGTTCTACAGTCAATATCTGGGACTAAACATTAAATAAATATACAATCTTACCATTGGTTTTACATGTAGAGATGTCCCTTTTGCAACTGAGTGGTCATATATTGTCTTGGACAATCCGTTTGTGAAATATACGTGCATTTGTGACGCCTGGGTCGGCTACCTTCAAAGATAGCTGTGCGTAATACCACACCTGTTGCTTACAGCGTTGTCGCCGTTTGTAGTACAATTTGGCTTGATTGACAATTCATTTATTCAGTAGGTGAGAGTATAAGCTTTCTAACGATGTATAACATGTCTGATTTTGCTTTTGGAATAGCGTTTTATCGGTCAGCGTAACCAAAAATTTTCTTATATGCCAGTGTCTAAATAAATAATACGGTAGGCTACTCTGCGAGCAGCACACAGGTCGCGAGTTGATATTTCGTCTTTTGTTTCGTTTTTTCTCAATGTCCTATCTATTATTTGAAATGTGTATTATTATTCTATCTGTCTCTGAGGCGCTCTGAAATGTGCATTCTCTGCTAACCTGAGCAATGGATTGGAATATGTGTCTGATGTAGTGTTGCATGGTATACTGAAACTTCAGCACTTTCTCGGTACTTAAAAAAAAGAAATTGTTTGGTATTAGAATTTTCCGACATTCGGTAGTTTTGAGTCAAATGTAAAAGCCAGGGAAATGTGTCTCCCGCATTACTGATTGAGAGGATGAAAGGTGTAATTTGTCAGAATCTTCGCTAGATGGCAGTAGCAACTAAGGTTGTCAAGTGAGGTGACTTGCGCTTGTGCACTCTCTCGACTCAGTTCACATTAGTAGTGTTCTAATTTGGAAATATTTTATTATAGGAAGATGCTGTATTGTTATTAAAATATGCTGTTTTTAGATCTATTTAAAAGTGAAAGACTTGTTCAAAGATTATTTAGTTGAAATATATTGAATACATTTTTCTATTGTTTATTGTTGTAACACTATAGGCCTATGCTTATTAATATGTTGAACAGGCTTCAACTTAAAGTTTGTTAATAAACCAGGTTTTTAATAAACCGTGAATTCGAAAATGAGGTCAACCCTTGTGGACATTACGATTCTGATCTATTAAGGTAATTTCAGTATCGTTAGATACCGAGTATTGAATCAGTATCGTTTCAGTATCGAGTATTGTGATACTAAACCTGGTATTGGTATCAAAGTCAAAATTGTGGTATCGTAACAACACTAGTGGGACGCCTTTTTTTAGTTGCTGCAGCTCTACATACATGCCGGGCCATCTGAGTGTTACGACATAGTAAAGGCCTTTACGGGAAGTGGCCAGGACACATCCATGGTGACGCAACTAAGACGTCCGACAGCGTCTCTTAGCACAAATTTGGCCATGAGTCATCAATATTTTACTACGTCAGACACGTATTCCAATCCATTGCTCATCATGATATTCAGTAGATATGTTGGGTGAAGGTAGCCTATATGATCATGAGGACAAAGCCATTTTAAAATTGTTCCATAGGGGGTGCGATAGTGCCAATGCTTGGACCCCTCCCAACGCCGCTTGCGGCTTTAATTATTATTATTATTTTTATAATTGATAATCATAATAATAATAATAATAATATTGCATTTAGATGGGTCCACTTGGAACATATTTTTCATTGGTGTGATGTTGAAAGTTTACATGAATAAAGTTGCTTTACACAACGATGTGATTTGATTGATTCATAATTTTATTCTATGTTTACAATGTAATGATACTAAAATGCATCTGTGACAAGCACAACTGAACACAACATGTGAGGCAATGTACAGTGATAGGAATATTCTCTCTTGAGCCTGGCAGTCCTTTTCCCCATCATGTTAAAAGAAATTAAACACAACTCAAATAAAGAAGCATGATCTCGGTGTGAGCTCCCGGTCTCAGCTGGGAGAGCGGAGAGCGGCACACCTTTAAGCACCTGAGCTGATTAGCTAATGCAGCCCAGGTACTTGTGCTCTCTCTACCAGCCGGCTCAGCCGAGACCAATCTGGGTCATCGCCGGACTTAATGCCACAGATATGCAGCCAACATTAGTTCGGGGGAAGGCGCAATCTTTTGTGCAACTTTTGAAGTGGGGTCTTTTTTCTGCATTTACTCGTATTTTATGAAATGCAACATATAATTATGTTATGTTGCATATTATTCACGAGGAATCAAAATTTAATTGCAGTTGGAGATTCGAACCGACCAGGCTTGTCTAAAATTAAAAATTCTGGCCATAGAGTTGGCCTTGTTAATTTGCCATAATACATCAAATCTAACTGCAGAAAGAAAGCCCTGGCTGCTTCCATCCTGGCAGTCTGCACTTCCCTACCCTTTTCACTTTCTGACCTCCCTGCCTCCCAAGTCCCTAGTTTAAATAATCCTGTGCTACTTTAAGCATACGCTGGCCCAGTGCTGCTGTACTCCAGTTCAGGTGTAGCCTGTCGCGCTTGTACAGGTCGCCCCTGTCCCAGAAGAAATCCCAGTGCCCCATAAACCTGTACTCCTCTTTCCTACACCAGGTTTGTAGCCATGTGTTAAAGCTCCAAATAAAATTTTGCTTTCCTCTACTTGCACATGGTACCGGTAGTATTCCAGAAAAAACTACCGTGGAGGTTCTGCTCCTAATCTTTTCTGCTAGCTCCGCAAATTTGTCCTGCAGAACCACAAACCTACCTTTACCTATGTCTGTCACGGTGCGGGGTTTAGGACCCAGGCGCAGAGTGGGGAAAAAACACGAAACTCAAAAAGGTAGATACAAAAAGACTTTACTAACAAAAAAAACAGAACAAACAAAGAGCCACGATGGGCAAAAACACAAACTCCAAAAATCTCTAAGAAAACAGAAAACAAGAGGAACTAAAAAACACGGGCAGGGCAGAACACAGGCAGGCAGAGTACAAGGGTAATACATTTGGTCAGAAACAAACACAAGTCAGGAACGAGAACAAAGTCGGAAACAAACACAAGGAACCAGCACCCGAGTCAAGGGGACAAAGAACGTAAACACGTCTCCTGTCTGTTCTGGCCCCATGATGGTGGAATGACCTCCCCGTGGAGGTCAGAACAGCTGAGACACTGACCCACTTCAAGCGACGACTGAAGACTCACCTCTTCAGGCTGCACCTCTCCCCATCCCTCTCTACCTCCCTGTAATCTCTAAATTGACTGTAATCTTAGGGTTGCAACTAGGTAGCTGTTTCGTAGGTGACTTAGTTAATGTACTTGTCTTAACTACTGCTTGTATTTTTGCATAGACTGCGTTGTTGCTGTTCTCGTTTGTGTTAGTGTTAATCAGTTTAACCTTCAGGGTCCAAGTTGAACTATGCGGTTGTTCCCTGCACTTGGAACGGTACTTCTCTCTAGGGTTTTCGACACACTTGTTCCTGATTATGATTATACACTTTGTTGTACGTCGCTCTGGATAAGAGCGTCTGCCAAACGCCTGTAATGTAATGTAATAATGTACTTTTTACGAGCACGAGTACCATCCAAGTAAAATGTGTCCGTACTCGTGATGAAGGAAAATCCTCATTGGGTAGCTGTGTCCAGTGTCCACATCGTTCCGTGATAGGCCAGCCACACACACAGCTCCTCTTCTACACAGAGCCTATACAAAGTTCACTGCTGTGGCACCACACAACACAATATTGCCATCGTCACAGCCACTCTGTCCACAGGGATCTATTATCTATTGTCATATATTCTCAATAAAATAAAGTTTGCAATTCTCATATTCCGCTGAACACATTATTCTCACCATAGCTAAACACATATTTACTGGACATTCACACGTAAGCACATATTTCTGATTACAAACAGACATTTCTAGCTTCTAGCTTGCTACAATGGGGCTAACCATATACGTATATATGTCTATGGGGCTGTGGGGCTAACTAGCCAGTTAACTAGCTGCTACAGTGGGGATAACTAGCCAGTTAGCTAGCGACTACATGATATCAGCATGTACTTGCATTTAGCGATCTCATACACACACTCTACTAGCATCATTGACATCCTAGCATTCTTATACATCCACTGTACTAATGCAATATCACTTTTGTGCACATTTAGACGTTGTCGCTCACCGGAAATCACAAGACATACAGTACAGCATGGTTAGCAAACTGTAACCTGGCGTGCTCTGTCTACTACTGTCGTCACACCGTCAGTTTATTTAAAAAAATAATAAAACCAGAGAAAGGATAACAGCGTCTTTTACGGTTACCACAGAGTGAATTCGATGATAAGAACATTTTCGGTTACGCTGACCTATAAAACCTTATCCCAAAAGCAAAATTAGACATGTTATACATCGTTAGAAAGCTTATACTCTCACCTACTGAATAAATGAATTGTCAATCAAGCCAGTCTGTACGGCGACAACGCCGTAAACGACGTGTGGTATTACACACAGCTATTTTGGAAGGTACCCAAGCATCACAAATGCGCGTATATTTCAAACGGATTGTCCAAGACAATATATGACCACTCAGTCTCAAAAGGGACATCTCTACGCGTAAGACCAATGGTAAGGTTGTATATTTATTCAATATTTAGTCCCAGATACTGACTGTAGAATGACATGGTATCATTTTTTAAAACTTTCTCTTGTTTATTTCGTTATTCAGTGAGCAGTGTTTTCAATGCTGTATTGGCATGTCTTAGGGCCATTGTTGTGTATATCTTATTGCTATAACGGAATACGATTTTTGAGTGGTGAAAGAATATTTTTTATGAATGTCCAGATAGACAATATTGTTCATTATGTCATGGGTGGGGGGTGTAGTTGTAGATGAGACTGCAGGGAGGGGGTGTGTGTTAAATGAACGACCAGAGCGACAATGATGGCACGGCGAAACTCCGTATTCAGCGTAGTTGCCATGTATGCTCTACTAATGAAACTAAAACAAATCGTTTCTGTTTTTAACTCATACTTTGGTTGCAGTAGCACTGAATGTCTGAGTTCAGTAATCTCTACCACTAGGGGCTTTGCGCCAAGAGATTAACCCTCTGGGGTCGAGAGCTCCGCCGGCGGAGCTCGGCAAGATTAAATGAACTTTCGTTTCTATTTGGATGATTAACTTCACAAGTTGTTATCATATAGACGCAACAAAAACATTGACAGAAACCTTAGAATCGCAACTTTTCAGTGCGCCCATTGACAAATGATATGAATTGTTTTAAAAGTTCTAAATTTTATTAATTAAACCATATATGCTTCGTTACTCATTACTATGTGAATTTCGCTCATCAGGAAGTCCGCCCAAATCGCATTCACATGTTAACGACATTATAACTACTCTCCATAGAAGGACAGTAGGGGAGGGGCGATACGAGATCCATGTGAGAAATGCCAAGCCTGCGAAAGCAGGATAGAATGTCAAAGTGTAGCCTAATTCACTTCTTTTGAGGTAAACATTTCGTTTAATTTTGGAAAATGATCCGTCCGGAAGCCGACATTGATGAAGAGCGGTGTCTTTTCGAAAAGCGAACTGATCCAGCTGAGGATCAACTTCATGAGTAAGTATATTTCTTATGATCATATTGGTAAATATGTGTACTGGATTGCAATCTCTGTTTGTACAAATATCCAGCGATATGCGCGTTTGTAAATTCCCACACTACGAACGATTCAAACTATTGCATCTCAGAATTGTAGGCTAGGCTCTCTGCGTCTGATTGTGTGTTAGAAGTAGCAGGTAGACTGTATTTTTTTTATCATATTGGTAAGAAATAGCCTGTGGCGTGGCTAGGATTCTAAAACTGATGTCCTCGCACAATCAGTATTAGCATATTGTAAGTAAATTTGGGAAATAGCAATATAATAACCACTTAGCTAAGCAGACCTAGCCTACTTCAGATTAAGGCATTGTTATTGATGAGTTGCATGTAGTTTAGCTGGAATATCAATGTTTATTTAGTTTAGCTAATGTTGTTTCGTTGATAGCTTGCATTATTTGTAAATGTGTGCTGTATTACATTCTCTGTGTGTTTGTAGGAATATTCACTAATATGCGTGCTTGTAAATTCCCACACTACGAACGATTCTAACCATTGCTTCTGAAAATTATAGGCTACCTCTCTGCGTCTGGTTGTGTTTGTTTGGTTCTTTGTTTGTATATGATGTTTTGTTTTCATTAGTTAGTGGTTTGCCCCTTTTTTGTAAAGCACATTTCATTTTCACCTGTTGAAGGAAATGTGCTATATAAATAAAGTTTGATTTGATGTCACATTTCCTAACAATTTCGTTTTTATCATATTTACAGAGATGCCGATCAGGAAACACGGCCTAGTTCACCACTCGCTAAGAGGCCAGGCAAGCATTGCAAGAGTACACCAGTCTCATCTCATACAGTAAGTGTATAATTCGTCCAGGTGCGTAGAACTGCTGAAATCCGTCCTGCTAGAGTGGATAAGTATCTGCGTTCATTTACTAATTACATACCGCGTTAGATTTTAAACTTTTCCCGGTGTGGAAACTGGTCTTTGTTGTTAGGTTGCGTTAGGTGTCTTTGTTTTTAGGCTGTTGGGCTTCACTTTGATTCTTAGAATTGATAGATTGCGATTTATTGCTCTATCACAAACTGTTAACCTCTGTAATCAGTGCATTATTCGACTCAGCTTTTCAGCTGCTAATTAGGTACACTCGGAGCGACGCAAGCGTCGCTCCCTCCTAGTTTATGAGCCAGTTCCCCATTCCAGCCTGTGCTCTCCCCCTCAGAAGGCACTTCCAGCGACGTGGCCCCCCTCGACAACGGAACCCCTCTAACCTCTGCTACCCCCCGCTGACCCCCTGTGAGAACTTCACGGTCACAGGGGGACTATGGAACTGCCAGTCTGCTACGCGCAAGGCAGACTTAATTTCCGCCTATGCCTCCCTCCAATCCCTGCAGTTCCTTGCCCTCACAGAGACCTGGATCACACCAGACAACTCTGTCACTCCTGCTGCCCTCTCATCCTCCTACTCCTTCTCCCACACCCCCCGGCGATCTGGCCGTGGTGGTGGTACTGGTCTACTGATCTCCCCCACCTGGAAATTCTCTGTTCTCCCCCTCCCTGACCTGTCCATATCCACTTTTGAATTCCATCCTGTCTCTATCACCTACCCTGCTAACCTTTATATTATTGTTATTTATCGCCCCCCGGGGCCCCTGGGAAGCTTCCTGGATGAGCTAGACACCCTGCTCAGCTCCTTCCCTGAGGACGGCACCCCGCTGATCCTCCTTGGAGATTTTAACATCCACCTAGAAGCCTCCCAGTCTGCTGCCTTTCTACCACTACTTCACTCCTTTGACCTCTCCCTACAACACTCTCCTCCAACCCACAAGGCAGGCAACCTCCTAGACCTGATCTTCCTGAGGACCTGCTCCAGCTCCAATCTTACGGTTACCCCCCTGCATACGTCTGACCATCATTTCATCTCCTTCTCCCTCCCCCTCTCTCCACACCCTCCCTCTCCCCCTCCCATCCCCACTGTCACTGTCCGCCGTAACCTCCGCTCCCTATCACCCTCTTCTCTTGCTCACAGAGTGACTGCTTCCCTCCCCACTCTTCAATCATTTTCCAAGCTCCCCACTAACTCTGCATCCTCCACCCTGACGTCATCTCTCTCCTCAGCACTCGACTCCCTATGCCCCTTCGTCCCTAGGCCAGCACGTTCATCCCCTCCCAGTCCATGGATGTCTGACATCCTGCGCACCTCCAGGGCCACCCTCCGCGCTGCTGAGAGGAAGTGGGCCAAATCCAGGGACCCATCTGACCTCTCAGCCTATCAGTCTCTCCTGAAAGAGTTCTCTTCTTCTGTCACTGCCGCTAAGGCAAAATTCTACCAAACCAAAATTCATAACTCCATTTCTAACCCTCGTCAACTTTTCTCTATTTTCTCTTCTCTCCTCAGCGTGCCACCTCCTCCACCCCAGTCTTCCTTCACTGCAGTTGACTTTGCAGCATTCTTTGATGAAAAGATTGCAGACATCCGCAGCTCCTTTGCCCCCTCTGCGTCCTCCACCCCCTCTGCGTCCTCCGCCCCCTCTGCGTCCTCCGCCCCCTGTTTCTCCACATTTTCTCTCCTCTCAGACACTGAAGTCTCCCAGCTTCTGCTCACCCACCGCCCTACCACCTGCGCCCTCGACCCTATCCCCTCATCTCTCCTTCAAACAATCACACCAGACATCCTCCCTTTTGTCGCCTCCCTCGTGAACTCATCCCTATCTTCTGGATGTTTCCCCTCATCCTTCAAGAAGGCCCACATCACCCCGCTGCTGAAGAAACCCACACTAGATCCTTCAGTCATTCAGAACTACCGCCCGGTATCTCTCCTCCCTTTCCTATCCAAAACACTCGAACGTGCTGCATCTAACCAGCTCTCTGCTTTCTTCTCTGAGAACAACCTGCTTGATCCCCACCAGTCTGGCTTCAGGCCTGACCACTCGACTGAGACTGCACTCCTCTCGGTCAGTGAGTCACTCCATGCCGCACGAGCAGCCTCCCTCTCCTCTGTCCTGATTCTTCTAGACCTCTCCGCTGCATTTGACACTGTGGACCACTCTACCCTCCTGTCCTCCCTGGCAGCATCAGGGATCCGCGGCACAGTCCTTGACTGGATTGAGTCCTACCTCTCTGACCGCTCCTTCCAGGTTGCCTGGGCGGGTAAGGTATCACCACCCCGTCCCCTCACCACCGGAGTTCCCCAGGGCTCAGTCCTTGGTCCCCTTCTCTTCTCCATGTACACCAGATCCCTTGGCCCTGTAATATCTGCCCATGGCTTGTCCTATCATTCCTATGCCGACGACACGCAACTCTTTCTCTCCTTCTCCCCATCGGACACACAGGTCCCCGCCCGCATCTCCGCTTGCCTGAGGGACATACAGAGCTGGATGGACAATCACCACCTGAAGCTCAACCTGGGAAAGACGGAGCTAATCTTTATTCCTGCTCTATCCTCTCCCCTCCTCGACTTTTCCATTTCCTTAGGGGACACCGTAGTGACATCATCACCCTGCGCCAAGAATCTCGGAGTGATGATGGACAACAGGCTGTCCCTCTCCAACAACATTGCAGCAGTAACCCGGGCATGCAGATTTTTCCTATACAACATCCGCAGAATCCGCCCCTTTCTCACCACCTACTCAACTCAGCTCCTGGTCCAAGCAATGGTTCTATCCCGCCTGGACTACTGCAACTCTCTTCTGGCTGGACTACCGGCATCTGCCACCAGACCCCTGCAGCTCATCCAGAATGCTGCGGCTCGTCTGGTCTTCAACCTCCCCAGACACTCCCACGTAACTCCCCTGCTCACTACCCTCCACTGGCTGCCTGTTATAGCTCGCATCAAATTCAAAACATTGGTTCTAGCATACCAGGCAGTCAAGGGATCAGCCCCAGCATACCTTCACAAGATTTTCAAACCCTACATGCCAGCCAGATCCCTCCGTTCTGCTACCTCAGGACGCCTAGCACCTCCCCCTCTTCGCACCTGCACTTCCAGAACACGTCTCCTGTCTGTTCTGGCCCCACGATGGTGGAATGACCTCCCTGTGGAGGTCAGAACAGCTGAGACTGTGACCCATTTCAAACGACGACTGAAGACCCACCTCTTCAGGCTGCACCTCTCCCCATCCCTCCCTTCCCCCCCGTAAATGACTAAACTTAGGGGTGTAACTAGGCAGCTGTTTAATAGGTGACTTAGTTGATGCGCCAGTCTTAACGACTACTTGTATTTTTATTTATTTTTATTTTTCCATAGATTGCGTTGTTGCCGTTCTCGTTGTTAGTGTTAATCAGTTTAACCACCAGGGTCCAAGTTGAACTATGCGGTTGTTCCCTGTACTTGGACCGGTACTTCTCTCTAGGGGTTTCGTCATACTTGTTCCTGGTTATGGTTATACACTTTGTTGTACGTCGCTCTGGATAAGAGCGTCTGCCAAATGCCTGTAATGTAATGTAATGTAATCTCATCTTCCATGAGTATAGTTTGCTTCAATAAATGTTCTGAAAATTAAAAGATGTCTTTGTTTCTGTCTTCTAAATGGCTCACTGAGTCTTTGTCTTAGTGGTGGGGAGGCATGCGGCCAGGTGTGAATAGCCTACTTAGCTGGCAGGTCGTCCTACCCAATGCATATTCATTACAGAAAGGCCATTTGCCCTCCCATTCAAACCTGGTGTTGAAAAATAATAGTCACAACACTAGACTTTAGCAATTTATTTTAGATTTCTCATTGGATTTGCTAAAATATTTTGTCATCTTTTGATACCCAAGACCTTGATGAACACATTTGTTTCACAATTGTTTAGTGTGTTTTATTACAACATTCCTGTGCATGTTCAAAACTATTGTTTACAGTTTGTGTGTTTTTAGAGCACTCCACATATGATTATGACCTACTTACTGCTGCCATATTATTGTAGCTGAGTTTGTGCTGAAAACAAAGATATGAAACACTTTGGAATCACTGCATATAAAGTTGATGGAATTTACACAAATGTCAGAGCATGGCACAATCACCAGTGTGCCTCATTTTACCCTTAGACCCCAGAGGGTTAAAATACCAACTTCCGGTTATGCCCAGTCCACTTCCGGTTTAAGCCCCGCCCATTCCGAGTACGGATACGGATACAGATAATTTTGTTGGTTGAACAGATACAGATACAGATACAGATAATGGTGTACTCGCTCATCCCTACTGATTACATCCAGCCACGTCTGGCACAAAGTTGCATCACGTGACAAATTATGAAAATGTGCTTTCAAGGCAAGTTTAACGGGGGCATTATAACAACCGGGTACAATGCACCTCATCATTACACCGATATTGCATCAAACAAATAACGTTAGTTTTTTCGATTTCAATGCTAAGTTAATGGAATGTTTTGCTTCATTTCTTCTCGATTTTGCCGCGAAACGAAATTGAAGAAGAAAAAACCAGAAACTGTACTACTATGTGGACTTGTGCTAAAAAAAATAGGTCTTTGTTTCTAACGTTAGACATTTAAAATGAAATAACTAATCAAAAAATGAAGGGTGACACATTCATTAGAAGCACAATATCAGTCATGAGAAGCAGAAGTGTTATAAAGTGCAAACTTTAAGTAGGCACACACCTGGATGATATTACAAATCACTCCAGGATTTAATAGTGTGCTTCTTTCCACAGGCGTCTGAGACCGGGGATCCCACACGATGGTGAGAGAGAGAGCACGTACCACGAAGGAGACTGAAAAGCGAACGTATAATTTCATTTATTTTGTCTTTGTTATTTTAGTTTAATGTTTTTGCCCAGATCCTGTGAGGGTGATGGGCAAAGGTTTTTCATTTGTTTTTGTTACTGATTGGTCTCTCTCGCTACTCCCAATAAAACGCTGGAGATCTGGAATTTCCGCATCTCCCTGTGTCCAGCTCTTCTGTCCCTTCCATGGTAGTCACGGCGTGTGACATTAACATTAAGCACTGAATAAATAACACTGAAAAGAACTACCCGGAGTGGATTTGGTTATAATCAACTAACTTAGCTAGCTTTTTACTAAATGACTGGAGGAAACTGTGTGCTAGGAAATATTTTGTTTATCTCATTATAATCTGATTCTGAGTCTGTTCTATTATAATAAACTACACCTAATGTTAGCATGTAACAATAAGGGGAAACTATCTAACTACAATAATATTTTGCTCTTGGGGGTTCAAAAACCACACAAAAAATGTGTTTTGGTTTTACATATAGAGATGTCCCTTTCAAGATTCAGTTGTCATTTATTGTCTTGAACCATTTGACAAATAAGCACGCAAATAGAAATTGGGGGTAGGTATTTACATTGGCCACGCACAAAACCCCACTTGCTTTTTCACTGTTTCTGCTCATTTCAGTTCATTCTGGTTTGATTGATAACTGTTTTATCCAGTAGTGGACAGTATATGCTTTCCAACAGTGTATAGCATGTTTCATTGGAAATTTATAACAATAAGCCCAGAATAAAGGCATGGATGGTTGCTTCAGCACAGTGTTGTGCAAGCAACCATAACCTTACTCAGTAATATACAAGCACTCATTGAGGCGTAATTGAGGCGTTGTTTTTCTTTGGTTTTTGGAAGATTTTATGAATTTTTCCAGCTTCTCGGCATGGCTAAAGCAAATTCTCAGTCCAAAAAATGAATTTTGGGAGTGGGTCAGAAAAGCAGGAGCATGAAGTCTTGCAAGGGTACATACTTATATGGCGTAGATGTACGTAATACTGCTTGCAACATTTCAGTTATTTACGTAGTGTCAATTTTGATATTGTTATATTCACATTGGACACAATAGACAACATTAGTAACATTTGTAAAATGTTGTATCCCCTTGCAACAAAAGATTACATACTGTAGAGTACAGAAAAACATACAAGAGTGAATGATTACATATTTAGATATGTATACCACAGTGTGTTACAATATTTTAGCATTATTTTTGAATAATGATATAAATGTTTCACGTTAAACCAGCACTAGGTCCATGAAAATCCCAGAAGATTTATATGCTTCATAATGGACAAAAACACAATTTAGCCATTTTGGATAGATTTGGAGACAGTAAGAGACATCAGGATACTCTGTTTACATACATCTTTAGTAGTTATGCATATCACACTCGCTTGTGGTCAAGGAGTGTATGATCCAGGACATGTATATTTTGACCAGTTTTACATATGTGGCTCTTCAGTATTTATTTTAAAGGAAAACAACTTCACACTCTGGCATTTTTGCCAAGATAATTGCATTTGTGAAACGTTTATTTCTGCCTAAATTATTATTATAAACTATGTATTGTACTGTAAATGGCACAAGTGTCTTGCTTCATTTAAACCATTTTTCAAGTCTCTGTGATGCTCACATTTGTTATGAAGCCTTGAACAGAACACTGCCTAAATGCAACAATACACAGCTGACAGAATTTGACTGATTGTTGCCAGTCTGTGCGGAAAACCTTGAGCCCTCAGGAATGGCCAATCAGAAGCAATAATGCTATTGTGCTAGATAACAGCCAATTATAAAAGATGAAGTCTGTAGCAGTGGTATTTAAGGACACAATGACCATGGCTGGCCCCACCCACCACAGTCAAAAAGAGAAAAAAAAAGTTGAGTTGAGCAAGCAGCGTAGGGTTGTGTGAGAAAAATCAGACTTTGAGAGCAGAGACTAGTTATGCTTGTTGAATAACTTTGTGCACTCCTTCAGATTATGTACGTGCTCGCGGCCTGGATTTCTTTTGAAAGGCTGTAAAACAAGCCAAAACAAATTCTCTTCAATTTCTGTGCGTACGATCATGATCATGCCAGTCATGTACAATCGTTTGTCAATCAACATAAAAACAAATAAAAGCTGTTTTGCTATGTTAAACTGAAATATTGGTAATTTAATCATTGTCTCTTAAATGACATTGGTGCCCTTAAAAAATGAAATGAAATGAATATGTATGTAAGCACAGCCAGCCATTTAAATGAATGCTGGGGTGAAGTCTTATGTATTGTTTGAGGATATACAACATGGTTCTTTTATATGAGAGGCCATCATTCTTAATCTCACAATCACAATTATACTCTCACACACACCATTATACTCTCTCCAATCCAATTATAGCCATTACATTGTAATAAGCACTATTAGATTACACTACCAGACAAAACAAAAGACAGCAACATAAACTAAGCTTCATCGTATGGTTAAACCTGAAGATCATTCACTGTGTAATAATGTAGTGACACTGAGCTAGTGTACACTAACATTAGACACTGTAGCAGTCTCAAACTCCAGACATTACATCTGAATAAAGAAAGTCTTTGATTCCACATGTCTATTCTTAACAGCTATTTATTTGTTGCTAGCTAGCAGTATGCCTACTTACCGATCCACCACGTTCTGCAGGAAGTTTGAGACAAAAGTGGACACAGCAAAACTAACTCTGCAGGTTATACTGTAATACTGCAGTGCCCTGGGGCTCCAGAAATAAAACCAATTTCTTGTAGGTTTCTTCATTTTTGTGAAAATAAAAAGGTGTATTGCTTTCTCCACATCAAGAGAAGGGGCAATGCTTAGGTATTGTCAGTTTAGCTTGTCTTACCACACAAAAGTGGCAAGAGTGCCAATTTACATGTACATACACCTAGGCTAAAGACATTCAAATTCAATTTTTCACAACTCATGCATGCATTTCATGTTACCATACATTTCCTGTGTTAAGCCAATTAGGGTATCTATTTCTATTAGCTAAGAGGCAGATTTATTTGGATTTTATGTACTATACACGTTGTTAGTATTTGGTGGCAATACCTTTTAATTGCTTAACTTGAATCGAATGCTTGGGGTAGCCTTCCACAAGCTTCTCACAATACTTTGGTGGAATTTTTGCCCATTCCTCCTGACAGAACGGGTGTAACTCAGTCAGATTTGTGGGCTTCCTTGCTCGGACACGTTTTTTCAGTTCAGTCCACACATTTTCTATGGGATTCAGGGCTTTGTGATGGCCACTCCAACACTTTCACTTTGTTGTCTTTAAGCCATTTTGTTACAACATTGGTGGCAGTTTAGGATTATTGTCCTGCTGGAAGTCCCAGTTTCAACCAAGTTTTAACTTTCTAGCTGATGTCTTGAGGTGTAGCATCAGTATTTCTAGATAATCCTCCTTCCTCATGATGCCATCTATTTTCTGAAGTGCACCAGCCCCTTTTCCAGAAAAAAACACTATCAAAATGATTCTGCATAGTTGGGATGGTGTTCTTCGTATTAAAAGCCTCAATCTTTTTCCTCCATACGTAGCGCTGAACATAATGGCCAAACAGTTCAGTTTTTGTTTCATCTGATCAGAGAACACTCATCCAAAAGCTAGGTCTCTGTCCTGGTGATCACCTGCAAACTTCATTCTGGCTTTTTTATGCCAGTCATACAGTAGGGGCTTCTTCTTTGCGTGATAGCCTTTCAGGCCATGGCGATGTAGGATTCTCTTAATCGTGGATGTATATACTTTGGTACCTGATGCCTCCAGTTCCTTTGTTGTTGTCTTGGGGTTCAGTTGAACCTTTCAGACCAAAGTTTGTTTAGCCCTGGAAGTTAATTTGTGCCTCCTTCCTGAACGATGTCTGTGTGGTCCCAAAATTTTTATATTTGCATACAATTGTTTGTACAGATGCTTGCGGTTCCTTCAGTTGTTTGGATATTGCTCCTAAGGTGGAACCGGACTTGTGAAGGTCCAAAACGTTTTTCTGAGGTCTTGGCTGAATTGCTTGGATTTCCAAAGGTAGGCCATTAAATACAGCCACAGGTGCCAATTAACTCGCAATTATGACAATTGGCCAATCAGAAGCTTCTAAAATTTAATTACATCAATTTCTGGAATCTCTCAGACTGTCTAAAGAGACAGTCAACTTGGTGTAAGTAAATTTTTGACCCACCGGAATTCTGATATAGTGAATTAAAGCTGAAATAAATCTGTCTCCAATCGATTGTTTTAAAATGACCTCTCATGTGAACAAAGTAGATGCCCTAATTGACTTGCCAAAAGAAATGTATGGTAACATGAAATGTGCGGAGTTGTGAAAAACTGAGTTTGCATATCCGTGTATTTAAACTTTTGGCCTGCACTGTATATATGAAATTAATCTGTACCATATGAACAGATTACCTTAGGAAAGAGTCGCATAATTTAACCTTTGTCATGTTTTATTCCTTTCCATTTAAAACACTAGTAGCACTTTACATATCAGGACAAGGGAATGTACTGTACAGAAATTCATCCAACTTATCACCACCATCCCCTTGTATATTCCATTATTTGTGAATATTCCTATAAATCACTTTGTCAATTTTACATACAATTTTATTTTGAACATCACTGATTTAAATTGGGGAGTTTTATAAATAAATACATTACAGCAGTGGTGACTTGAAAACAGGCATTTCCCCTCACTTATTTGACACCACTATAACTCACTGCCTGCGTATAGGGCAATGAATTATGACACTCCTTGTGTATTGAAATAGCGAGTGCTCTATGTCCTTGTCCGACTTAGATAAAATTTCATGGAACAGTTTTCATGGAATTTTATACAGTAGTAACTGCAGATATTTTTAACATTTCTATATGTTTACTCTGAACATGTTCATTATTTTTATGAGACTTTATTCTTATTTTTTTTTATTTGACATTCCTATGTGATCACTCTTGTAATTAGGTGCCTATGTGTGGGTATGTGTATCTATATCCATGTTGCGCGCGCGTGTGTGTGTGAAGTATTTGCACCCATGTGCGTAAATGCATGTGCATTTGTGTGTGTGTGTGTGTGTGTGCATGAATGTGTGGTTATGGGTGCATTTGTGTTTGTGCACATGTGTAAGGATGTGGCTCTATTTTTTTCTCACTCTCTCGGGCAGATCAATTTGATATGGATGGTGCTGTACTCAATGCAGAATTAGGACCAACAGGCCTAATCTTTTATCCTCATCCACATTTTTCATGGCTGTGTCTCATTCTTCCCTTTGGCCCCAAGATTTTAGCAGAGGGCAAAACTTCACCTTGACCTGGTGGTGAGGTGACCAGACAACCCGTGGCTTTATTATTTTATTAAATTAAAAATAGGCATTGCCTCTTCTTGTCTTTGTTTGGTGTTAGGACAGTATGGCTGCAGGCAGAAGCATTCAGGTTCTCTGAATCTTCAAGCTCTTCTTTCAAAAGAGATTTGAGTAAAGAAGAGCTGAATGGTAGAGTTGGAGCTGACAGCAATGGAGATGGTGCAGCAGTTTCATACAGGCCAACAGAGAGGATGCCTGGAGATATCCAGTCGGCACTAATTAGGAGGCCTAGGCTATCCTGAGTTTCAGCCTTGCAGATGTGATGAATACTAATGCTGCTGGACCTTGAGCCACTACTGGTGTCACCGCTGGTCTGTCTGCGCAGACATAGACGCACATGCAGATGGCTACTTGAGGTTAAGAGTCCAGTCCTCTGGGTCTGAATTCAAGGGAAGCTAAACTCATTAACTTGTGTCAATGGAAGATTTTTGTGAGGGGTGGGTGGGTTCTCAAACATGGTCCTAGGGAACCACTTTGTATGCTTGTTTTCGTTACAACCACAATCGCAATCTCAGAATTTTAACAAGCTGTTAACTTTCTTAATTAGGTGCTTTTCATGTTTATAGGGATTATTTACCCTCTTAAGCCACATTATGTCCAAAATAGCTATGCATGCAATTAAGAATGAAAGTATGAGGCCATAAATCATACACACACTGTTATATTCTGTTTCTCTCTCTCCCTCTCTCTTTCTCACACACACACACACACACATGGACACACACCATCATACTCTCTCACATACACCATTATACGCTCACACACAGACTATTATACTCTCACACACATCATTATGCTCTCTCACACACATAATTATACTCTCACACACCCCATGATAGTCTCTCACACATGCCATTATATTCTCTCACACACACCATTATACTCTCTCACACATGCCATCATACTCTCCACAAACACCATTATACTCTCCAACACACATCATGATATTCTTTCACACATCTTCATACTCTCTCACATACACCATCATACCCTCACATGTACCATCATACTCTCTCATATACAATCATTCCTCTTGCACACACTATCATGTCTCAAATGTAAAACCTGTTATGCACACAAATGAAATGTATTACACACAAACATTTAATAGATTTCATATAAATGTGAGAGAATGATAGTTCCTGATTAGCTTACAGCCTTTTCTCTAACCAGGCCCACCCCCTCTTAGCGGCGCCTCGAGTGTCCAAACAGACAGGGAGAATCTAAATAAAGCCAGTTAATTCAAATAACACTTTAAAGGTCCAGGAACTGTGAAGCATGGGATGTCAGTATCATGTTGTGGGGGTGTTTTGCTGGAAAAGGGACTAGTGCACTTCAGAAAATAGATGGCATCATGAGGAAGGAGGATTATCTAGAAATACTGAAGCAAAACCTCAAGACATCAGCTAGAAAGTTAAAACTTGGTTGCAACTGGGTTTCCTCCAGGACAATGATCCTAAGCATACCTCTAAAGTTGTAACAAAATGGTTTGAAGACAACAAAGTGAAAGTGTTGGAGTGGCCATCACAAAACCCTGACCTGAATCCCATAGAAAATGTGTGGACTGAACTGAAAAAGCGTGTCCGAGCAAGGAGGCCCACCAGGGGCGGCGCCAGAGATTTTTCCTTGCAGGTGCTACGGGGGACTTAATATTATTAGTGGTGGTGCTCTGGAATTTGTAGTAAATACATGCATATGCAAGGCTAGGCATGGCCCCGAAGCACTCGAAAGTGTTATATGCCTACTACAAACACTTCTGTTGATTCACATGTACTACACACAATAGATAGATCTAATATAGACATGGACTCTGAGCAAGCGTCAACAGGCTACAGCAGAGCAATAAACAAACAAACCAAGCAACAGCCCAATATGCACAACATATCACCACCCAGCACGCACCAAGCAGAATGCATGCTTTTCAACCGAAAAATAAATATACACAAAACATGAATCCAATGTCCACTAGTAGGTCATTCACATCACATAACAGTCAATACCTAAACATACACTGTTTATTTAAGTCAAATAAATCAAACACAACAGATGCAAGGCTTTAACAGGAGTTGAACAAATTGTACTTCTTTGATTTCCGTGGTTCTACTTGAAGTTGCCGTCTCCTGAAAGTACCGGTCAGCTAGCTATGGAGCAGGAGTGACCGTCGCGCATCCGTAGTAATGGCGGGCGTGAACATGAAAGATAGCGTCGAGAATTGTCCAATCACTTTAGATCAAAAAACATAAAAAGAATACAAATTCGCTGCCAATAAAAGTAGGAGTGTCCCATGGAAAATCTGAAGCAACCATTTAGAGAGCAGCCTCAGGTCACCTGCTTGCCAAAAGTTGAAAGACTTACATACACACTCATTTGGCCGGCGCCTTTCACCCAGGAAGTAGGCTATAATCACACAGAAATTAACCAAATCGGGGGGGGCACCCCAGCGCATTAAAGAACCACCACTGGTTACCGGAAACAAAAGGATTACGAGGCTTTTGTTGAATGCTAAATAAATCAGTTGCGATGTATTTTCTGTCTCCAAACTGTCTCCAAACTGTTGTACAGTGTTTATATTGTGGGATATCCCCACAATATAATAAATATAGTCAGTACTCAGGAGTCAAACCAATAGCGTAGGCCCAGTTTTAAAAAATTATCAGCACTCACCATTGACGTTTTCAGAGATGCACAATCTGTCTGTTGTTGTGGTTGGAGGCGAAAGCATCAATGATGTGCTGGATGTCAAGAGCCTTGGTCCTCCGGGTGTTTATGGCTAACAGGGCTAAGTTGCTGTTCCGAGCATCGCCGTTGCTATTCCTCAAATAGTTCTTGGGGCGTCGGAGGCAAGAGAAACTGTGTTCGCATGAGGCCGATGTCACAGGCAGAGTCAGTGATATGCAGATGAGTTTGTATAAATCCAGAAATGCATCGCGGTAGGGTCTCATTAGAGCTAGAAATTCAATTGTGTCATTCACTGCGTGTCCTTGCTTTTGTTTTCTTTCCAGCAGACGCCGAACCTAATGTAGCTCTGCAGTCAGATTCTCTTCAGTCACTACATAGAATTGGGCCATAGGCCACAGACACTTCTTGTCTAGGAAGAACTTGTGTTTGGGGCTGAGCGCTGAGACTCCTGCCAGAACACCCCGTCTCAGTTGAGAACCGTCGTTTCATTTCATTCAGAAGTCTGTCTATAGCTGGATAAAAGCAGTGCTTGCGCTGGTCTTCTGAGGATGTGATAGGTGTGCGCTCAGTCGGGGCCTCAACAACAAAATCCTGTAGGTGGCGGGGAGGCTGGGCCTGTCTCTCTTCATGCGGTCCACTCTGTTTACCGGCCTTGACGCACAGGTCTCTAGCCCTCATCTGAATTTCATTCCTCGATTCTTCTCCCCGTTTTTCTGAGAGTGTGGCGATAACCGACTGAGCCAAGTCCCCTGCAGATGAAAGCTCCAGATTGGGAGATTGTAGCTTGTCTGACATGAACTTGGTGACTCGGAATGGTGACTCACAGCTCTGGCCTCTGTTTTCCTCATGCATTTGACTGGCCCATGATATTCTGTAGCGTAGCTCGGATGGCAGGGAGTGATTTCCTTATAGCCAACAAAGCCGTATATTGGCATGCCCAGCGTGTATCTGATAATTTCTTCAATTCCACGGGCTGTGCAGTTGATTCCAATTCTCTGTTTCTTCATGAAAAGGTCATGGGCAACGGTGTTTGAAAAGAAGTTGTAAAGCATTCGCACAGTTTCAAAAAACTCAGCCACTTGTTGCACATTGATCACAACATCCACTAAAACCAGGTTAAGTCTGTGAGCATGGCAGTGTATATACAATGCCTGCGGGACCGCTTTCCTGAACCTCTCTTGTACCCCATTACTGCTCCCCGACATCACCGCCGCCCTGTCATAACACTGACCTACACATGCATTTCTATCAATATTACACTGGCCGAGTGTCTGTTCAATGCTTTTAAGAAGCGAATCTGCGTCCAAGCCATCTGCTGGTGTGAAGTGCAAGAATTCTTCAAGCACCGCTTCATTATTCAAATACCTCATCGCCACTGAAATCTGTTCCCTTTTACTTATATCCTTACTTTCATCCACCATGATGGCAAAATGTTCAGCCTCCTTGATTTCTGCACTTATTTAACGTCTCACCATATCTGCCATAATACCCATAATTTTGTTTTGGACATTGTGATGTGTGTATTTTGCATTTGCAGGATTGTTATCTAGTTTTTTAGCTGCAGTCTTATCAAACTGCCCAATTACATTGAGTAACTCCACAAAGTTTCCCCTATTTCCAGATCCATCATCCTCCCCGTGCCCTCGCTGGGCAATGCCCTGGCACGCAGTATAGTGTAGAGACTCAATCACTGCTCTCCTATACTCATGGTTTTCTTGCACAATTCTAGAATGTCCTTTATCAAGCATATTTCCTAATCTTGAACCATCTTGTTTTTTCAATCTGAATTCAACCCATGCCTGCATAGCAAACTTATGAGCTGCACTAAGATTGTGGGTCTTGAAAGCTGTCGTAGCTTTCCGCCAATTGCGGTAACCGGTGATGGTGAATGTAGATTCAGAATGGAACCCATGCCCTCCAAGCAGGAAATGTCTGCATGCGAAGCAGAAAGTTGTGTCTTTTGTGACCGAATATTCCAGCCAGAGGTACTTCTCAAACCAGCTACTTTTGAAGCTTCTTTGCTGGTTGCCAAATTGCTGCAATGGGTACTTTTTCAAGGCTGGGCGCCGGGGTCCTTCCTCTGCCTGCTGGCTAACATCGCTACCAGTGGTAGCCTCGCTAGCACTGCCAGGAGCAGGTTGAGCGGCTAGCAGAGGGGCTAGCATGTCAGCCACACTTCCCTCTCCCCCTCTCGATCCTCTTCTTCTCCCTCACTCTCGCTCAATGACGGCCTGGGCCTGCAATCGTCCTCCTCTTCGTCCATCTCATTTCAAATTAAAACAGGTTCAACCACTGGTTCCTCTGGGCGAGGTCGATGCATCAACGAAACGATGCATTTTCAAGCTAGCACAACGTGCAGCAACTCCGAAGATGGATAGCCAACTCAAATAAATCGATCTCGCGTGAGTAACGTGATCTCGCTCACGTGCCATCACTAGGCTGTGCTACTGATTTGTGGCCATTAACAGTACGATGTTAACAACTGAATACAATAAGCAGAAACGTAGAGTGGATCTGATCTTAGACCTTTATTGCGCGTGCTGCGTGGGTGCTATGGCAATTGGGGGCACTGTTGGATCGGATCAACTGGGGAATGGGAGAAACTGAAGCTGAATTTAAACGAATACAGACAGGATGGCTGCCTATATTTTGTATGTCAAACTTAAAGTAATTTTTTGGTGGTGCAACAGTGGTACTATTGTAATTTCTACTGGTACTATAGCACCAGCAAGCCCCCCCTTAGCGCCGGCCCTGAGGCCCACAAACCTGACTGAGTTACATCAATTCTGTAGGGAGGAATGGGCAAAAATTCCAGCAAAGTATTGTGAGAAGCTTGTGGAAGGCTATCCCAAGCATTTGATTCAAGTTAAGCAATTAAAAGGCACCAAATACTAACAAAGTGTATAGTACATAAAAGCCGAAATAAGTCTGTCTTTTAACTATTATTTTGAAATGACCTCTTATGGAAATAAAGTAGACTGACTTAACACAGAAAATGTATGGAAACATGAAATGTGTGGAGTTGTGAAAAATTGAGTTTGAATGTCTTTAGCCTAGGTGTATGTAAACTTCTGGTCTCGAGTGTAATCTGTATCTCAACAAAAACAGTTTTCAGTGAATAAAAACGCCAAGTTACTCATGCACACAAAGCACTGTCTATAAATCATTAATTAAAACTAAAAGTACTGATATCACAAATAAAGCTAATTTACAACAAACAATATTGGCTATCTTAGCTTACACAAATTAAACAAGCTGTATTCCAAAACAATGCTGACCTACATTTCCTCAATTATTTCAAATAAGTTGGCCTTCTGTTTTTTCATCTTACAGTACCATCTAAAGAGAATGTGGAATCACTTGAGTGTAAACTGCCAATTATTTATAGTGGAAATTACATTCAACTGCGTTACACCGAGAAATTAAAAAAAAATATCTACACTGTATGTTTGAACATCCAGTTATTGGGGTGCATTTTTATTATTTTACATAGTTAAAGAAATTATACTGTTGTACTTAGTTTGCTAAAAATTATCTGACGCACAAACATCCAGTACATTAATGAGGACAAAAACAAAAAAAAATTCTTGACAGGTTTATAAGATTCAATATTTATGCAATAGGCCTAAATATTTGTAATATTTTCTGTATTTACTTATTCACACCCTCACCCTCACCCCTTTTTTTTGTGTAAATTATTGTATGTTTCTTGGTACAAATGGCAGTTTGCAGGTGTGAATGTTATGTGCTGCTAGAAAAATGTCCCCATGGGGATAATGAAGTATTCTATCTATTTATTAGTCAATGTACAATATCTATTTCACAATCATTATTTATTTTAAGTTGCAAATATATAAGAACTTGTACATTTTGTAAAATTTACTTGAAAATCAAATATAAATGAATCCTTTTTGGAGTGTAAATTTTCATCAGCTGTTCAATGCTTATTCAGTTAAACGATGTCTTCTTTCATGAGGCAATTTTTTTTTTAGACAGACAGGGCCAAGTTACTCTAAATAACTTTGGAAATATTGGATAGCATTTTTTTTTTTTTTGGCAATTATTAGTTAGAAAGCAAGCTAGCTTTCACACAAACCAAAGATGGTGACCACAAAGTTTTTAAAAACGTATGCACTTCCTTATATGCCCATTTTGCTTGTGTATCCAAGTATCCTGCATGCAATTGGCTACTTTCATGATCCAATGTTGTTATTGGCTGATGTAGCGAAATATGCAATGGTAAGAATTATTGATTGTGGTACTTGAGCATTTGTGATGATGTAATTGGCAGTAAAAAGAAGAATGAAAAAATGCAAGATCATCCAAGCTTGAGGCTTATTGTGTGGACATGTGAAATTAGTGAATTCTGTCTTTTTACATGTGGGAAACCCTGAAAAGTGCCAAACTCTCAGTACTGTATAAGTATGGGACATGCCTTACCAAGCCATAACTTGGCAGATGGGATACCTGCCATCCCAATATGAAAATTGTAGCTTTGGTATTATTACATTACATTTTAAATGAATAAAAGATACACAGTAAGATAATTAATTAATGCATGAGAATGATTTTGTGTAGTAATAGTAAAATATGAAAAACAGTTAAAAAGGAAAGTGCCCCACTTTCTCAAACATATTGTTTAAAGGAGACCAGGCAATTGTCTGAATACAGTGGAGCACAATTTTCTCCTCAAGAATACAACTTTGAGGACGACATATGTAAGAACTTTTGAAATCCAGTGTCAAGAACTGCATTTCCTGGCTGCACATTACTTAAGATAACTATAATATATAGTTGTCAAAAAAAACATAAATCTGTGGTGACAATAACAAGAAGTAGTTGGCTTTAATCTCCTCAGTACAGCATGACAAATCAAAACAAGTTATAAGGTATAAACAGAACAAATGTTGCATCACATAATCACATAACATAACCCTGAGAGCTGAGTAAAACAAACTGTAGAAGGATTCTACAGAAGATCGGGGCAGCTCCACCTTAAAAATGTGCCTCCCCTATCTCTGTCTGCCTTCTCGGCACTCTTTCTGGGTGTCCAGCCATGGCAATAAATCACAAAGACACACTCCTTGCCTGTCAGACACAACAGTATCCTAGCCCATGATTTGTGGTCCAGAGTCCACATAACACAATGTGTTTCCAGGTCAGGAGTAATTAAACAAGTCGAGGGGTTCAAGGAGGAGAGGTTACCAACACACACCAATAAAAGGAAAACACCCGTATGCTGTTCCTTCAGCTCCAGGACTTTTTAACATTGCATAGCCTCTCACTTTAAAAATATTCATCCAGATAAGCTGCAAGGACAGTAAACAGATTTGGGCATGAACATTTTTCAAGATTTATGCCCACCCAAACACAAATGTCAAACAGAGATAAATAAGCATAAGGAACTCTACTGCCTGAGAGACTGACAGCATAAACTTTGATATCTTTTGTCAAGTTGGCGTGGACATCAACATTGTATTGGTCACTTGAGTAGTTGCTTCATCCAATATTAATAAAGTCTCAGGGTCAGATGTGCTAAGCCTTTTGCGACTAGTTTCTGCCCCAGAAACATGTGTGTTATTTATTAAAAAGGCATACGGGCTGGTACAATGTCATCTACGTGAGTCATTGCATGCATTTAAGGCAGAATTGTGCAAATAACCGGTAGAGATAAGTGTGACTGATCTATTCCATTGAATTTGTTTGCACAATTAGCAAGAGTTGATTTTTCCACGGAACCTCTCCGCCTCTAAAGCGCAAGCATAAATCAAGGCATAAGCAAGACGGAGACGCAGTCAGGGTTTGAATTGTTGTTGAGTGTGGAGGACCACCATTCTCCTTTAATGTGCACAACTGCTAAGGCAGTTGTGCACATTAATTAACTAAACTCTGGTTACCTGCCACAATTTAATCTGGCCTGCCAGTTTCAGAATTAAGCCAAAATAGTTTTATACTATAAAACATAAAAGATTGCTGTCTGCTTTTTACATTGTGCCTGCAGCAAAGCACCTTTGAACTTGCAGCCAGTCAGCTTCTCCCTCTCTTTATTACATGTGTGCAGCAGATTAGAGTGAGCCTTCGGCACTGACTGTAGTCTCTTTAGAATGCTTGAGTTCTGCATCTCAAATTCCTCAAACCATCAGACCAGAACACATTCTGTAGAGACAGCATTGTTTGAGTTCATTATTTATTTGCTAGCTACATTGATGTGAATGTGGTTACAATGGTTTAAAACATTATTTCCACCATCAATTTTGCAAATAAGCTATCTGTAACCAACTGCACAGTAAACATTCCAGTTAATTCAACTCTTAACAGATAACATTTGTTCTCACATTCCAGAGAGGTCCCACATTCTACAATTAACACTGTTAGAGTTGAATTAACCTAACAAAGTATCTGTTTTTGGGCTGGATTCAGGTCGGTTTTTTTTCCCCAAATACAACTTCAGGCTCGTTTCTGGTTTGTTTTCTATTAAGTGAAAATGAATTATTATTTTATGTTTAAAATGCATTTTTATTTGAAAAAAAAAAAAACTTTAACTTGTTTTGCACACGCACAATCTCTTTATATTCCATGTCTAAGAGAGAACTTAAACTTCTTAAAATTCCAAATGAGTCAGGAACAGCTTTGTTGTGGAAATATTATGACCTCATTGTGACAAAGGATAAAAAGTTCACTGGTGATGTACAGTGTAGAGATACCATACCACTTAGAGATACCATTCAAGAAATAGCAGAAACTTTGCTGGCAGCGAAGGCACTTGAGACATACAAGTTTGTGGCCAAAGCAAATGGGTCCTGCAAGCCAGTTTTTCTGACAAAAACTGGATGTGTACAGTGCTTGCTCGCTACTAACGGGTAAGACAAATGGTTTCTTAGCCTATCACAGTGCTCTGCAGATGGGCTGCCGTGTGTACAGCTACGGTTTACTATCCCATGGAAATAAAATATGGCCAATTGCAGTATGATAATTATTTTTATAACTCAAGCACCTAGCAGCTGATCAAACCACGTCTGTGAGCGCTTTCAGTTTTTAGTTTGGTTTTCAGATTTGGTAGTGCCAGCCAAGCTTGGTCAGGTCGGGTCTGAAGGTCTTGGATATGGACCGGGTTTGGGCTTACATTTCAGGCCCATGCAGACCTCTAACTAGAACCTCCCACAAAACGTTCCCATTCTATCCCACCAATAGTGAGGCTCCTTGCAATTTAACACTCTCTCACATCTGGATTAATTAAATTTAAAATTGCAGCAAGAGCTGGAATATCACCATCCACATTTTGTTGTATGCTGTCCTTAGTGGTGGATACACTTTTAAGGCACACCTGCAGTAAATTTCCTCACATTCAATGAAGATGTTCAGTGCACTTAAGCTCTGATTCATACACAAAGTGCAATTCCTGATTGCAAGCACGTGCACAGACACACACACACACACACACACACACACAGGCATTCTTTTATATTTAATATTGGTGGAATCAGTAGGTCTAAGTAGTGTCACAGATTTAAAAATGTATTCTCTACAAGCTGAGGAAAAGATTTAAGAAGATTTTTTACACCTGAATATACAGGTAGGTCCCTTTTATTTATTTCCAAAAACATGTATTTTAGCATTGATTTTCATATTCTCAGCTCTCTTTCATTCAGCTGGTAGAATACCACTAATTCCCTTTGAGAAAAAGGTATTAAGTGTGTTTAAATCTTATTAGGAAACAAGAAAAACAAATTATGATCTGTTACTTTTAACAGATATTTATTTTTATTTGTCATTAATGTAAAGTCAAGCCACAAGCCCAAGAAATGAGAGCGTGTTTCCTATCTATGTGAATTGCACATTCAATCTTCTAGGTATAATGGAAAGTGCCTACACTATATCTGTTCTTTAACATGTTAATCTGAAACTTAATGAAACTACAGTAATATGGTGATTATTACTGGAAAAAAGAGTTTTGTGTGGTTTGAAGAATATTGTATTATGGAATATGTGAGCATGGAGTAGTTTTACTGTTGAACATGATTCTCTTTGCAGTTGTAGAACCATGAAATGAGCTCAACACTGGAAATAGGTTCTCAAATGGTTCTCATTCAGATTTTATTTATTTATTTATTTTTTGATTATTATGTTATCATGCAGTTTTTGCAATTATGGTCATGTAAAATCCCTTTGAGGATCAAGTGAAAGTTTCAACTTTGACAATGTATTAATATTGCTATACAATGAAACAGATAAACCCAAAAGATACCACTCTGGATTGGCTGTATTCTATTATTGGGACTGGGCATGTGTATGTCTGGTGTACACCAAGAGGCTATGTCCATATGTCCATTTTGCACATGTAGCTAATGTTTTATTGGCTGATGTAGCTAAATGTCCAATGGGGAGATGTATTGTTTATGGGCCTGGAGCATTTGTGATGATGTAATTAGCAGGAAAAAGGCAAAAGGAAAAAAAGTTTGGGGCTTTGTTGTGTGGATGTGTCAAGTTGTTTGTGAATTCTGTCTATTTGCATGAGGTCAGATGGTACAGAAGTGAATGTCTTTAAGGTCTGAGAGTCTGTGGTCATTGTGGATATTTCTGCAGGAATCACTGAAAAGTGGCAAACTCCCTGAGCTGTTTAGGCATGGGGCATGCCACCCTGCCAAAGGCAACACTTGGCAGGATGGCATACCTGCCTTCCCAATATTCTCAAAAGTGTACATGATTGCATCCTTGCTCAAAAGGTTGAGATTTAGTGGTAGTGTTTCTGTATATTAATGCAACCTTGCCAACAATATTAAGCTCCCACGATGGAACCATGAGAGGTAGACTGGAAATTCCACATTGTGGATTTGGGTGCCTCGACACTGAAGCAGCTGAATCCCAAAATTCCAGTAGTTCAGGCCAAAGTGAGCATCAAACCTTGTTCCACCTGGCTGAATAGGATTGAAATACTTCCATACCACAGAGCAGCTTTTCTCGACATGCATGGTCTCAGACATTTCAATATTTTAAATAATATTTTTGCCAAATGCTCACTGATGAGACAAACTTGCTCTCTCATATATGAGTTCAAGGTGGACACTGGCCTGCCTTTTAAGCATATTTATGTATTTATGGGGGGTCGGGGGTAGTAACTGATTTATAGTTACTTAACCCCTTAGCGCACATGCCAAATCTTGCCAATTCTTGCCCATTTAGGGGGTACCCTATTTAAAGCTTTATAACTCCAGATGTGAACACCACAGAGACTTGAAAAAAAGACATTTGTACAATTTACAATACTAACACAGATTATTTCTTTCAAAATTATGAATGTAAACTAAAGTGTCACAAATGCAATTGTCTAGACAAAAAATCTAAAATGAACTTGAACTTTTTTAGTTTGCAATTAAATACTGAGAGATTGCATATATACAGCAGGTTAAACTATACATGTGCTGGATCAAAAACTTCTTGACCACAAGTTCATAAAATCTGTAGATATGTAGAACTACTATAGATTTATGAAGCAAAAACTAAGCAGTTTCTCCAAATCTATCCAAAATGTCTAAATTATGCATTGCTGTAAATCACAACATATTCACATATTTCACTACAAATCAACTGTTTTGACTCAAGAAACTCACTGTTGCATCATTCCCATCAGTGGGAATTACAAGCTTTCCATCAGCACAGTGGTCTAAAATGTCTAGGAGTCCAGAAACATATCCAAAATCTCTCCAAAAATGAATAAAATGCTTTTTGTCCATTATAAAGTATATAAATGAGCCCTTATGTCTAGAGATGGAACATTGCTATCAGATTAAAAAATAATGCAAAAATATTGTCACACAATGCGGTACAGTACCTAAATGTGTAATAATTAACTCGTGTATATTTCTATACTCTGTACTCTCGTATGTTTTCTTGTATGGGGATGGGACCACATGAAAACAATTTTCAACTGTCCACCATGTTTTGGCAATGTTCCAACTCTCACGTCATCACTGCTGCATGCTTCACAAAAACTATTATACTACTAACTAACACTTACATTACAGTGTGGAATATCCACATTGTATAATACCACTAACCTATTTAAAGATACTCAAATTCAAAAATAACATATATAACCGAAGTATTTTGAGCAGTATTACTTACATAGCAATGATCAGGCATGTGCACAGATAGACCTCAAGGGGGGCTTGAGCCCCTGCCCTTTTGCCCTCCCACTCGACGAGTGCCCTTTTGGTTGGTGGTATTTGTAACTGTAACTGTACTGTATTTCGCAAATATACTCAGAATAACAAAATGACACAAGACATGAAAATAAATGGAAGTTATGAAATCCTCAAATCAGGCATTTCAGAGTGGCACAGCTTATCTAATCTTATTTAAAGTTACACTTGTAGTTTTTTGCCTTAAAATATTATAAAATTAATTTTGACTGCACAAAGTAATGGCTAAATGATATTGAATCACATTCTCATAATGTCTGTAGGTGGCTTGCAATGCAACGTCTCCGTCACCATTCAATTTTAGCCTAACCTTTTTGTGCTCCGGGTCAGAACAGTGCACTTTCATTAACTTGCTTTCATTTCGAAAAAACAGAAGTTTATAAAATGTAAACAAAAAACAACAACATTGGTCTACTTTTTAATATAAGTTGTATTCATAGTGAGCAAAACAGGTAAAACTGCTTCCAGGTCAGGTTTGATACTATGCCGCTGTTTTGGTCCGGTTAATGGTGAACACGCAAGTAATTAATTTTGCTCATCTGCTGGTTGCAGTGCAATTCCAAGAGAAGAGAGATTAAGGAAATTTGTTTATAATATTGCATGTGCTTTGTGACAGTGTTTTGTATTTAGTTATTCCTGTTCCTGGAATAAAGGTAAAAAAACATTGAAGACTAAACCGTATGTGATGTCTGTGTGAAATGCTGCTGTAGTGTTGTGGGGGATACTATCTGTAGACCATGTACATGTCTGAATAAGTTTATTGGGTCCAAAAATGACTGACGTATTACTTTAAGGAATTATGTTTCAGAAGACCCAAAACAGGGCCTATATTATTAACATAGTGTGTGATTATGAATCTGGTGTCGTGTGGCAATATTAGAATGAAAATAGTGGGGATGGTGTGTGGGGGGTGGAGGGTGCCCTTTTTTTTCAATTGAGCCCCTGCCCCCCAAAATGTCTGGCCCTGGCAATGATGAAATCTTATCTATGTTTAGTAGATGGAGACAGAGACAGTAAATCAATGATACAGTTCAATCTGCTTCTGTTTTGCTCCAGAAAATGATAGATAGGTTAGATAGGTCTATCAGCAAACATATGGCTTAGCTATGCCCAGAAGTCCTCAATAATAATAGTATTTTCCAAGAAATTACGAAAAATTGTTAAAAACATTTCGTTAGGTGCAGCGTCTTTTACTGCTACCACAGAGTGAATGAGATGATAAGAAAATTTTCGGTTACACTGACCTATAAAACGCTATTCCAAAAGCAAAATTAGAGATGTTATACATCGTTAGAAAGCTTATACTCTCACCTACTGAATAAATGAATTGTCAATCAAGCCAGACTGTACTAAGAAGGGAGACAACGCCTAAACCACACGTGTGGTATTACGCACAGCTATTTTGGAAGGTACCCAGGCATGACAAATGTGTGTATATTTCACAAATGGATTGTCCAAGACAATATACACTGCCTGGCCAAAAGAAGTGTCGCTGTTTGGATTTTTTTGGACAGTGCCCACTGTACAAGCCTCTGGAGGTAGTGTTATGACCTGGGGTTGCTTCAATTTGTCAGGTCTAGGCTCAGCAACGGTCTGTACACCAGATCCCTTGGCCCTGTAATATCTGCCCATGGCCTGTCCTATCATTCCTATGCCGACGACACGCAACTCTTTCTCTCCTTCTCCCCATCGGACACACAGGTCCCTGCCCGCATCTCCGCTTGCCTGAGGGACATACAGAGCTGGATGGACAATCACCACCTGAAGCTCAACCCGGGAAAGACGGAGCTAATCTTTATTCCTGCTCTATCCTCTCCCCTCCTCGACTTTTCCATTTCCTTAGGGGACACCGTAGTGACATCATCACCCTGCGCCAAGAATCTCGGAGTGATGATGGACAACAGGCTGTCCCTCTCCAACAACATTGCAGCAGTAACCCGGGCATGCAGATTTTTCCTATATAACATCCGCAGAATCCGCCCCTTTCTCACCACCTACTCAACCCAGCTCCTGGTCCAAACAATGGTTCTATCCCGCCTGGACTACTGCAACTCTCTTCTGGCTGGACTACCGGCATCTGCCACCAGACCCCTGCAGCTCATCCAGAATGCTGCGGCTCGTCTGGTCTTCAACCTCCCCAGACACTCCCACGTAACTCCCCTGCTCACTACCCTCCACTGGCTGCCTGTTATAGCTCGCATCAAATTCAAAACATTGGTTCTAGCATACCAGGCAGTCAAGGGATCAGCCCCAGCATACCTTCACAAGATTTTCAAACCCTACATGCCAGCCAGATCCCTCCGTTCTGCTACCTCAGGACGCCTAGCACCTCCCCCTCTTCGCACCTGCACTTCCAGAACACGTCTCCTGTCTGTTCTGGCCCCACGATGGTGGAATGACCTCCCTGTGGAGGTCAGAACAGCTGAGACTGTGAACAATTTCAAACGACGACTGAAGACCCACCTCTTCAGGCTGCACCTCTCCCCATCCCTCCCTTCCCCCCCTGTAAATGACTAAACTTAGGGGTGTAACTAGGCAGCTGTTTAATAGGTGACTTAGTTGATGCGCCAGTCTTAACGACTACTTGTATTTTTATTTATTTTTATTTTTCCATAGATTGCGTTGTTGCCGTTCTCGTTGTTAGTGTTAATCAGTTTAACCACCAGGGTCCAAGTTGAACTATGCGGTTGTTCCCTGTACTTGGACCGGTACTTCTCTCTAGGGGTTTCGTCATACTTGTTCCTGGTTATGGTTATACACTTTGTTGTACGTCGCTCTGGATAAGAGCGTCTGCCAAATGCCTGTAATGTAATAATGTAATATGCAGCAATGAAGTCAGCTGAGTACCTGAATGTACTGAATGACCAGGTTATTCCATTGATGGGCATGGGCATATTCCAGGACTACAATGCCATCGGGCTCAAATTGTGAAAGAGTGGTTCTGGGCGCATGAGGAATCATTTTCACACGTGAATTGGCCACGACCGAGTCCTGACCATAACCCCATTGCAAGTCTTTGGGATGTGCTGGAGAAGACTGTACGGAGTGATTCGACTCTCCCATCGTCAATACAAGATAATGCATTTCTGGGCGGAAATAAATGTTGTGATGTTGCGTAAGGTTGTCGAAACAATGCCACGACGATGGTGGCGCTGTGAAACAACATATTCGGCATAGTTGTTGTGTATCGTCTTCTAATGAAAAACAGAAACATGTTGTATTAGTTTAACTCATACTTTGGTTGCAGTAGCACTGAATGTCTGAGTTCAGTAATCTCGGCACGCTAGCGTGCCAACCACTAGGGGATTTGCGCTAAGAGGTTAAAGTGGAAATGGGCTTTATAGGTACATGGGCCTAATGAGCATATTTACCCTTTTATCAGCAATAAATTATACATACTTGTGTTAGTGTTAGAAATGTAAACTATAAATCTAATTAATCAAAAACAATCAAAATTGATTGTAAAATAAATAAATACTTTAAACATGCTAAATGTCTGAGGGCCAGCCTATATCAGTAAAACCATTTCATCTGTGGCATGGATTACAGGCATGAATATCCTCCAACAATATAATTTTGCATATTAGCATCATTTGAGTACATCTCAAGGGGTTTATCCTGCTAATAAAATGTCTAATAATCATAGTTGGTTAAAATGTAGGAATCTTGAGCCAGTGCCCAGCTAGGCCATTGATGGCTGCATGTTGTCTGACTTGAAGGTCAGGAGGAGTTCCACGCTCATACTCAGGTTTCACTTTCTTTGGTTCTCACTTCCCTTCAAAATTATATTTTGAGGGTCATGGGACCACCCAGGATGATTTGCCTAGCAGCCACTTGACTGGCACTCTGCCACTGTTTTCTTTTTTGTTTTTTTGGTCGCCTTTCTACCCTCCAGAATCATTAAAATCACATATATTAATGGTGGCACAGCAGGAACCCCATCCCCCAGACACCTCTCTGTTTCCCATGTAAGGCTTGTTGGTATCTGCAATGCGCTCACAAAATAAAATCACTACATTAATATTTCTTTTCCCATTGCAACTTTACTGCGTGTATGAAATCTGGTAACATTTAAATGTGCACACTGTTAACATCTGCTCAGAGTTTATTGGTCCCAACATACTGCAAAAAAGGAAGCTGCATAAGAATTATATTTAATGGTGCAGTTAACAGCAGAACCTGGTGAGAACCACAGTGGAAAATCTACTACTTATAAGAGCAACTGGGAGCTTTTTGTACTGCGTCATTTCGATAAACAACTTGCTGGACATTGATGACAAGAGCCCTGCAGAGAAATGATAAACTTGAATTAAGATTAATCAAAACTAGATAGTTGTAATGTAACTGGCAAATGTATTTTTCCTCATCATCTAAATAAAAAGCCGACTAACTTTTCTTTTGTACTATCGCCTGCATTCATGAAAAGGCGATTAATTGTGAAATGTTTCCCAATGTTCATAATAAAAGGTCATCAGCAGGTGAATTATTATTTTGTGTGTGTGTGTGCGCATGCATGTGTGCAATTAAGTAATTGTTGTGAAGTAGCAATGAATAAATAAAGTTACTACTGGATAAAAATGTGTGTATATATACAGTATATGTGTGTGTGTGTAGAGAAGAATTCAGTTAACATCAGTGGGAGATGGTGGTGGGGCAGAAGAAAAATATCTTGCAACAATGTTACATGGCCCCACACACATATTTTACTTACACTACAGGCCAATGGCATTAGACTACCTGAGGTTTTAAAAAAAAAAAAACTTACGGTAGATGAAATTTCATTCAATTGAACAACCCCCTACCCTCCATTTCCAAAATGATTTCGATAGACTTCCAATTTGTTTAATTGTAATGTAATTGAAGTTTTTTTGAGTCCGTCTAAATTGTGCCTAAGATTATTTTTAAGTAAAAAAAGACATCTTTCTGAGTTACTGTGGGAAGAAAATTAAAGAAAATTTTCATACTTTGGTTTGTTTATCAATATATGCACATATATACACTGAATTCTTCTCTACCCAAGGTTTCTTTAAAAAAAACACAGGTGGCCTAATACTTATATATATATATATTGAATGAACATTGATATATATGGAATGAACATTGATATATATTGAATGAACATTTGATAGATAATGATCTTTGATGTGTATATGATGAATGATTTATATTTATACAGTGAATGCATAGAAAATATTTATATTGAAAAAATGATTATATATATATATTGAGTATTTCATTGATATTGAATGAAAAAAGTGATATATATATAAATATATATATATATATATTGGGATGGCAGGTATGCCATCCCGCCAAGTTACGCCTTGGCGGGGGCATGCCCCATACCTATACAGCACCGAGAGTTTGGCACTTTTCAGGGTTCCCCACAGAAATAACCACAACAGCCACAGACACTCAGCCCTTAACAACATTAAATTCTGTACATTCTGACCCCATTTCAACAGACAGAATTCATAAACAACTTCACATGTCCACACAATAAAGCCCCAAACTAAGGGGATTTTGCGTTTTCTCCTTCTTCTTCTTCTTCTTCTCTTTCTTCTTCTTCTTCTTCTTCTTCTTCTCATTCTTATTTTTCCTGCCGCCTCTCCCACTAACAACATGTCTCCCCATTGGACATTTCACTGACACCAGCCAAATCTTCACCTACACGACCCAATCAAAAACGCGCATACACACGCAAAATACCCATACCTTTTTACTCTGCAACATTTCCAGTTTAAACAGCTAGTCCGCCTGTGGCCTAGTGGGCAAGGTTACAGTCTTGGGAACATGGGGTTGTAGGTTCAAACCCAGCTAGGAACACCTTTCTTTAAAGGAGTACCATGGTCATTTTCACACTTTCTCGGTTTTATGTGCTATTTGCACAAGAGACATTGAAGAAACACAATGAGTAAAGTATTAAATATGTCCGTTCTGTATTCTTGGAGAAATATGCGTTTTAAATTTATCGTCCTATTTTCAACTGGTTGAGAAAGTTCTCAACTTGGTGCCTCACGAACACAGTAACCACTCCCCTTTCCATGCCCCATAAACCCATGGATAACTCGAGACCCATAGTTCGCGCCGCTGGCTTACGGGCAAGACAATGCAAATATTTCACTAACGTTAGGTTCACTTAAATTAGAGTGCCTTTTAAGGACTATTAGATTATTTCTGGTTATATTCATTTAGCTAGCTAGCTAGCTAACGTTAGCTAACTAGGTCGTTTGCTTTCATAAGGCAATGTTATCGATAACGTTAGCTAGCTAGTTTGCTTTTATGAGGACTTTATAGTTGTGCTTTTATCTTAACTTGCCTAGCTAGATAGCAAAAATTTGAATTGGATATAAGTCAACGTCCTTATCTTAGCTATCTATCGATACTTGATATACTACTAAGCTAGCTAGCTTGTGAAAAGTCTCCCAAAAATAGCGCTTATCATGGGTCTAGCTATGGTAACGGGGCACGGTCTGTCAATCGTAGCTAACTGACAGTTCTCATTACCACGCCCAGACGGTTTGGGTGAACTTTTATAGTGGGAAATTTAGGCTTAGAAAAATACGTTTTAAAGTACATTGAAATGACTGAATAATAAAACAAAAATTATGCTCATTTGTTTTGTTGTTGCCTAAAGACAACTGGGAAGTGTCACGTTCAACCACCATGTTACTCCTTTAACCTGCTTCGACCCTCACTAATAATTGTCTACTACTTATCAATTATTGCTTTTGCACCATATCTACCCGCCGTTCACCGTTCAGTTGTTCACCGGCTACAATATTGCTAAGCCATATGCATTATGACGTACCGTCTGTACGTTCAGTTATTAACCGGCTACAATATTGCTAAGCCATATGGATTCAACGGGAGCTCTTCTGTGCTTACTGGCCTGTGTTCTTCTTTAAAACCACCGTCAGGTTTCCTAATGATATTTCACGAATTGCATAGCTATGGCATGGTGCTGCACTAACAAAGTCACAGACTGGTAAACCTCCGGTTTAAGGCTTGAATCCCGCCTCGCCCTCAGGCAGATAATTTCCTCTTTTACACTAACGTTTTCTTACGCTTATATTTGCTTTACCAAAACTCACTCACAGCCACCCATATGCATTTCATGATGGCAAATGTATTCCTTTTATTAACAAGTTACACCAGTTCACCACTGTGCCATTTCTACTAACTATATTTCTTCACTTGGCTACCGTACAAAACCTTCTTATCAGCAAACCCCACGTTTCTACATTCATGTTACCTCGCCCTGTTCTCTATCTAGCCACATACAAACAATTACTACATATGTACGTTCTGCAACTCCGCATTAAAACATAACATTTAATATCATGATTCACTTATAAATATAACTACTAGCACTGAACATGAGAAAAACACATTAGTGCAATAGATTGCACACGTTATTTAACCCTCCACTTCAACAACTAACGTTCAATACAGACTGTTATATATACCGTTTGATAAGGAAACTAAGCTCGCTCATGGTCACATCATTTACTTCGCACTATCTGTGATCTGTAGTCTGTGATCATGTCAACCTTCACCTACATGCCCATTCTGCTAAAAACATATGGTTTCAACTACGTAATTTCATCATTTCGCCTAATTTATCTCACACTGTTGTTATTTTCTCATATGCTTGCTGGGACATATGCGTCTGCTCCTATTCTCCACTATCAAGTTTTCCGGTTCCAGCTTAACAAAACAGCAAAGAGGATTCCTACCTGCAGATAAGCCTATCAAAATGCCTTATAAACCTTACAAACACTAAAAGTGCATCTTCACGAAATAACAGACAACGGAGCAGGACAGAAGGGTACACAAGTTGCGACCTAGGTAGCTGTAATTCTACGGGCTTGCTGATTCTTTTGTCAATCAAGGCTCATTGGATGGCCGTCAAATCCGTGAGTAGCCTACATACACTGGCCATATTTCACCTTTTCCGATGCGTTTACAATTACGCCACCGCACCAATTGTCACAGCCACTGTTTTACATATATAGCAAACCGAAACTGCTAAACGTACACGCTCATCAGACTGTACAAATTCACACAAGGATAGCCATAATCCACAACCGTTTCTTACAGGGTCACTTCGCATTTCTCACTCTTGTAATAAAACGCTTTGCAAAAAGAAATGATATCTCATAAAAAACATGTTTTCAACGTACAAAAATGCCAAGTTACTCACACATACAAGACATACACCGTCAATAACTCATTCATTCAGACTGCCAAAATCCAGGCCTGCCATTAAAAGTATTGATATCAAAATGACGCCAAGTTACGGTACTACAAACAATATAGGCTATCTTGCCTCACCGAAATTTAATAGCATGTATTCCAAAGCAATGCTACCCAGTATTTCCTCAGTTCTTTCAAGTCACTTGGCCCTGTGTTTTGTAATCTTACCATATTACAATGTCATGCAAACTTTGTGTCAGATCAAAGTGTCAAATATTTCATATTGCCTCATGGAACACATTGAAATTAATGTAGAAAACTGCTGGTCAGTCACTACAGGAAGCATATTTCTCCAGAAAACATATGTTTATACTTGCTTCTGAACTGAATTTGAGTAAATGTACAAGTGATTGTATATTTGCAACGTACAATAAATACATGTAAAATACATATTGTAGCCTACATACATACATAGAGAACTTCTTTATCCCCATGGGGACATTTCCCTCGCAGCATGTTACATTCACATTTACGAACAGACATTTATACCAAGAAACATACAATCATTCACGCAACAGAAAGGCTGGGCACCAAAATACATACATACCAATACAAATTGGACATATAGACGCCTATTCAATCAATCTTGACTGTGAGAAAGCCATCCACACATATGTTTGGCCTGTCCATGTACTGCACGCTTATATACACACAGGGCCAAGTGACTTGAAAGAATTGAGGAAATATTGGGTAGCATTGCTTTGGAATACATGTTATTAAATTTCGGTGAGGCAAGATAGCCTATATTGTTTGTAGTACCGTAACTTGGCGTCATTTTGATATCAATACTTTTAATGGCAGGCCTGGATTTTGGCAGTCTGAATGAATGAGTTATTGACGGTGTATGTCTTGTATGTGTGAGTAACTTGGCATTTTTGTACGTTGAAAACATGTTTTTTTTTTAGATATATATGTACACACAAACACATCAAACTTTGATTTGCCATTAGGCACCGCTTCGGTCATCTACTGCAGAGGCCTGTGAGGCGAGCACAGCGTGCGAAACATTAAATCTCAGTTATAGCGGAGCGAGCGAGGGAGTTAATGGAAACGATCATGCAAAACCAGGAATTTATAAACAGTCTGGCAAATGCAGTAAATTGTAATAATGTACAGCCATTGCCAAACATTTCAGGCTACAGTGGTCATTGGTTTCAGATGACGCTTCTGCCGCGAGAGATCTTCCCGGCAGCGGCAAATTTGCATATATTTTCTTTGTATTTCCACAGGATCTACTTTTGTCCGCAAAATGTGAACGCTCAAAACCATATCTGGCAGTTAACACTTCAACTGTGGCACTCACAAGCAATGTAGAACAGTGTTATCGCCGCTCTTATTTTAACGGGAAAGGAGAGGAAAGGAAAATACATTTTAAAGATAAGCTGAAAATAGGGACATGCTTGTTACCCATAACATTTTTGTGTGTATTTGAGTGACATTTACATCTATAAACGGTTATTCAATGAACTTTGTGGTAAGACTGTGAAACTTAATAATAGTCAGATAATTTTAAGCACAGTCTAGAGTCATCCATGTTAGTTTCACTTAGGATATAGGGTAGAGTTTGTATAAATGTAACGCATCATAAATGTAACACGGTAAATAACTTTTTGTTCACTGCTGCTAGTTGTCATTTGAGAATTGTATATGCACAATTCAGTCCTGTACCAAATTATTAATGGAAAAGAAACAGCATTTATCACACACATTTATTATAAGCACACACCAGATTGGTCTGCTTTGGCTATTTGGTTTTGTGTGAATTGTTTTAAATTAGAATGTATTCAAGGCAAATTTCCCGTAGTCGTTTCTCTCCTGCCAGCGTCTAGTTCCTCGTTTAACGAATAGGGGAATGGACAATTATTGAAATTACTGAATCATCAAATAAATCATCATTGTTTAACATTTGAGTATTTGCTCATGGTTAAAGGGGAAATGAAGGAAGTGAGCGTAGATAATGTCGGTTCATTACCACTGTCTCTACCTCGGCATTCCTGTGACTTGTTTTGTCTGATGTTTTTTTTTTTGGTTTTTTTTTTAGGCATTTTTGAGAGAGACCGGCAAAGATGTGCTCTGCATATATAAGAACTGGAGATGGTAGGAGGGGCCAGGCGGTGAAGCCTAGGAAGTAACGGGGAAACCGTCTCTACTGCGCATACTTCAGGGCAAAAGCGCTTGCTGCTCATTGAAGTTAATGTAGAAATCCAAGGTGATTTAACAATCAAGGAAAACCTCATCTGTCCATTTTTTTGTGATTATAAATTTCATTATGTGCAGCAGTTTCTGAAACAATGGCTGTTGTGGTCCAGAAGTCTTGGGAAAATGTATCGTCAATTTATCCTCAGTAGCACTGTATCCTACAGTAGCTTAAAGTGTGTGTAGGAGCCATTATTTTATGTTGGTTTATAATAAGAATCCCAAAAAGGCATTATGATGTTTATTTATTCTGTCCTACATTTAAGTTGAAATTATAATGGAATTTATCATACATTTGTTATTTATTGTTTAGTGTGCTTTCATTATTGCATGAGTGTGTCCCTCTATAAGAGAAGTGGGAATAAATTATATTTTAGATGGTGCAGTGATGCGGGCCAGCGGGAGTAGATGGGTGCCAGCAGAAACAGTCATTGACCATGTTTGCACAACCAAACTGGACCTGTGGAATCTGTGAAACTTTGAATGGACTTCAACTTTAAGTTTAATTTTGCAGTTTTATGTTCATTTATTTTGTAAATAAATTCAACAAGAGGAACAACAATAATAATGCATTTTTATTTTCATTACAACACGCGTCAGACAATTGCACCCAACTCCCAATGAAGTGGATAAAAGTAGAGAAAGTTTAATGGAACATAGGAGTCAAAAGGACAGAAGCTTAACCTGTTTTTACCACTACAGTGTGAATATAGTTTATTCCACTGATAATGTTTGATGTTGGATCGTTCAGACAAATTCGCACATCCGCATTCCGTATCAACACACAGAGCTCTGCAACAGATACATTGATCATCTGCGCTGAGTTGGGGAATTGCGAGGTGGACCAACAGGAATGTAGCCTTTGTAATTTCATTGGAGCAAATGTTATCCCACTATCTGTGCTCTGGTGTTTTTGTTCCTCAAATATATTGGCTTGTGCAAATTTATCATCAATTTATCCTCGGTAGCATCCTACAGTAGCCTACAGTGTGAATGTAGTTTATTCCACTGATAATGTTTGATGTTTGATCGTTCTGTTGTTAAATAGCCTGCCAGAGGAGAGACAGTAGCCTACATTCGCACATCTGCATTCCGCATCAACACCTGGCTATTGTCAGGCAGTGGGGGTGTGAAGACAAGCCAAACTCCAGTAAACTGCCCTCAAATTTAAAGTCATCTTGTCAGACTTAGCCTATATTATTGCGTTTGTTTGTTTAACACCCATACGTTCACCCAACTCTAAAAAAAATTAAAACGTTTTAATTAGTAGGCTAGCTGGCAAGTAATAACTTTCACAAACAAGTATTAACTAAGTCTCCATTTTCACCGTAGCCTGACTTGTTTCTGATATAGCCTTGCTGCACGATTGCTGTGGTCATAGCCACTGAGTTAGATTTTTGTAACAAAGTGTGATGTGCCAATTACGCGCCTGTCCTAATATCCAAGCTCTGCCACTGGGCAGTGGTTAAAGAAAACATGTTTTCACGTGTGCAGTGATTTTAAAAGGGTAATACCTCCCTTAACGCCTATAACAAAAACACTATATTTCAGAAATACAATTATTGGAATTGATCCAGCTGTGTACTTTATTTCAAGAAAATAGTTTTGCAACATAGACTATTTGTTTTATAATATGCATGAACCTGTTGTGGGAAGTAGCAGAAGTAATAAAAACACAGCCTTTAAAATGTTTAACGACCACATATTTGTGTGACCTATAGAAACATTTTTTATGTTCTATTTGCTCGAAGATTTGTAAGAAAGCGAGCGAAATCTCTGTTCACTCGGCAGGTTCCTTCTGTTTCGCAAATGAGTAATTAGGGGCCTAAATCGGACATCGGTGTAAGCCTGTCATCAAAGAAATTTACGAAATGTTTGCGATGGCTGTACATTATTACAATTTACTGCATTCGCCAGACTGTTTATAAATTCCTGGTTTTGCATGAGCGTTTCCATTAACTCCCTCGCTCCCTCCACCATAACTGAGATTTAATGTGCTTGTCTCACAGGCCTCTGCAGTGGAGGACCGCGCATAGATGACTGAAGCGGTGCCTAATGGCAAATCAAAGTTTGATGTACATATATATCACTTTTTTCATTCAATATCAATGAAATACTCAGTATATATAATCATTTTCTCAGTATAAATATTTTCTATGCATTCACTGTATAAATAAATCATTCATCATATACATATCAAAGATCATTATCTATCAAATGTTCATTCAATATATATTAATGTTCATTCAATATATACATATATATATATTTTGAATGAACATTGATATATATTGAATGAACATTGGTATTTATGGAATGAACATTGATTGATATATATATGTTCATTCCACAAATACCAATGTTCATTCCACAAATACCAACGTTCATTGCATAAATATCAATGTTCATTCCATATATATATCACTGTTCATTCTATATATATCAAAGATCAATATGTAATTCCTGTTTGGCTTGCTATAATATATATATATATATACACACACACTCACCGGCCATTAGGTACTTGCTATTACAGAGTGTAGTCTTCTGCTGCTGTAGCCCATCTGCTACAAGGTTTGACGTGTTGTGCGTTCAGAGATGCTCTTCTGCATACGTCGGTTGTAACGATTGGTTATTTGAGTTACTGTTGCCTTTCTATCAGATTGAACCAGTCTGGCCATTCTCCTCTGACCTCTGCCATCAACAAGGCAGTTTCGCCCAAAGAACTGCCGCTCACTGAATATTTCCTCTTTTTCGGACCATTCTCTGTAAACCCTAGAGATGGTTGTGCGTGAAAATCTCAGCAGTTTCTGAAATACTCAAACCAACCATGTCACATTCAAAGTCACTTAAATCACCTTTCTTCCCCATTCTGATGCTTGGTTTGAACTACAGCAGATCATTTTGACCATGTCTACATGCCTAAATGCATTGAGTTGCTGCCATGTGATTGGCTGATTAGATATTTGTGTTAACAAGCAGTTGAACAGGTGTATTTAATTAAGTGTGTATATATATATATATATATATTTTAGCCTACATTCATTTGGATTCCTTGACATACACACACACAATACAGCACCTGAAAAATATTACCAGTAATAAATATTCAGTTGCATATAGCCAAAACATATTTCAAGACAAGACAATTATCACAAACATGCTGCTGAAGACACAAAGAAGTTTTTCAAAGCCAAAAACTGGAAAATTCTTCACTGGTCAAGTCAGTCGCACTAACTGAATCCAATTGAACATGCACAGTAATGTTAACAAGAGAAGACCAGGAAGACGGGTAACCTTCCTTTTAATCTTGAATGCAATCTGTGACATTTAATTGAATTCATTGAGAATTTCAATGTCTATTTAGATAAGAGTTGATGAGGCCTGATAATTGAAATCTACCTTTTTCGCAGTGGCTCCAGTTTCAAGCAGAAACGAACAGGGTGCAATTTGGTTTTATTACATGGAAACTTTTTTTTTTCCCTGAAAGTGGAAATTGCAAAATTATTTGTCAAAAATATCACCTCTTGTTAGAAGCAGGCGTAAACCTCTATTTTTAAAAGAGATGCCATAGCTGAGCTGGATTACTTCCTAATATATTAATGTTTGGTCTCATTATAAAGACCATAAAACAATGAATTTATAATACCATAGCGTTTTGCCCTGCTTCCAACAACCTGAGGAAACTTTAATGCTAAATATTTTTCAGCTTTCAGATACCCTGTTCTGATACCACCACCCTTCCAACACCTCAGCCAATCAGTGCAGCCATATCGTCCCCCTCTCTCTCAATAATTCCCCCTCCCCTCTTGCACAGATAAAATGCTACATTTTCTTTACTTGAGGGTGTCGTCTCAGAGTTTTTGGGCTGCTTAAATTCATCCAGTGAAGATCTGTTGTGGTGGAGATTCCGGGGTTTATATCTGCCCGTTGCAATCTGAAAAATCTGAACCTCACATCTGAGCCTGGTGCTTCTTCTCAGTGTTTGGAGTATGTGGGATCTCACAACTCAGCTGGCATTTTTAGTTTATCAACCCTGGCTTACTATATAATAAGCAGCTGTGGTTTAGTATTTTCCATTATTCATTCCTTTTTTTAACTGTAACCTGATCATATTTGTAACATTTTTTTATTCAAGGTTGATGACCTTTGTCTTTAGATTAGACATTGTATATTGTTACTTAATGAATTTCTTCATTTTAATCTGGTTGTTGGCTGTACATTTTGAAAAAAGGTTGATCAAACAGGTTTATCTGCCTATCAACAAATTTGGAAAAATAAATTTAATTGATAATCAATATCTTTAATAATAATTACCAAATTAAATCAAATAAATATATTTTATATGTTGGATACGTGAGAAGTTTAACTGTGGATACACTTGTGTTTGGTATTTGGAGTGCCGGATGTTAAATGACGATGTTAGCCATTAACACCCCTGGATTCAGAACATTAAAAATTTTTTACTCAATCTGCAAGATTTTAACTGATTTCAAGAAACCACAGGTGGCCCAATACCTTTGGGTGGTACTGTGTATATATTACCAAAATCAAGACAATGCTAAGAGAATGGATCATGGGGGCTCATAGTGTGATAGTATGTGCATACGGTGAGGGAGTAGAAGATTGGGAAGGGAAAAGCAGAGTACCATAAATGCCACCCCCCGACAAGGCTGTGGGGGTGCTTGAAAAATCTGGAAGCACATTTGTGAGCATGTCAGCGCCATCTGAGACACCTGGCACGAGATGGGTTCATTCCAGGAACAGGGTTGGGTGGAGGAGGGGGCGTGACAGATAAGGGGGAAAAGATATTAAAAACAACTAGGATACTGACAGAGTCAAAGTAGCAGAAGGGCAGGTAAGCCTAAAATGGAATTGCCCAAGATGACAATGAGGAATCTTCAATTTTCGTTGAAATTTTGTATGAATAAAAAACCAGCTGCAGAAGAACTAAGGGCTCATTAACTGACATAAAACAACAGAGAATCTGAGATGTAAGGATGTGCTAAACAAGAGCGTCCCATACAAGAGCGTCCCATACAAGTAAAATGTCTTCGAAATCAATTCTAAAAGATATGGGGAGCCAGAGCAGTGTACCTAAAACAGGAGTAATATGCTGTTTCTTCTTTGTTTTCATTAAAAGTCCAGCAGCAGAGTTCTGAATTACTGTAATCTCTCTATTGATTTTGTTGGAAGTAAAAAAAACAGTTTAAAAAAAAAAAAAAAGGATTACAGTAGCGTAATCTACTTACAATAAAAGCACGGATTAGCTTCAGTATTCTGCGGAGTTCAAAATGGCTGTACTTTTGCAATGTTCCTTACATTACATTACAGGCATTTAGCAGACGCTCTTATCCAGAGCGACTTACACAACTTTTACATAGCATTTTACATTGTATCCATTTATACAGCTGGATATATACTGAAGCAATGCGCAGGTTAAGTACCTTGCTCAAGGGTACAACGGCAGTGTCCTTACCCGGGAATCGAACCTGCGACCTTTTTGTTACAAGCCCAGTTCCTTACCCGCTGTGCTACACTCCGTCCTTAGACTGAAGAATGTAATCTTGGTCAGTTTGCTTATGTGAGGTTCAAAACTTAAATCAGAGTCTAAAATCACATCTAGACTTAATCTGGGAAGCAAAATTTTCGAACCTATTAGAAAGGTTTCTAACCTTTAAGAGGACAACACATTTGGCTTTGGGACAATCAAAGACATTTTCTGTCTTGTCTTCATTGCTCATCCATTGCTTGATAGCAGACAGACAGGTAGTCAGGGGGCATATGGCATTAGGATCATTTAGTTCAACATAAATGTATAACTGTGTGCCATTAGCATAGCTGTAAAGATAAGGTAAGACGATATAATGAAAAAAGGGCAGCTTCATGGTGCAACACCAAATAGTATGTCATATTTTTTTGACTTGTGATCTTCAAGACTTATAAAAGTACCTTCCTGTAATACATGTTTGAAACTCATTAAGAGTGCAGTTGGAGGGACTGAGCCAGTTTTCAAGAATATGGATTAGAATGTTGCAGTCAATCGTCTCAAATTTAAAAAAAGTAAGAACTGAAATCTTGTTAGCATCTAAGAGTCTAAGATCTTTTACTATTTAAGGAAGAGCAGTCTCTGACTGCTTTAAGTTTATAATGAACTATTTTTTGAAGTATCTTGCTTATAAAGTGTAGGTTGGATATAGGCCGGTATTTACTTGGGACACCAGGTTCTAGTTTTGATCTCTATAATAGGCATTTCACAGCAGTAGTTTTAACAGCAGTTGGAAAAATCCACTATGAAATACGTTTTTTATTTTTTTATTTAGTAGAAACAGGGTCAAGATGGCATGTTGAAGATTTGATCTGTGTCACAATATGCAATGCTAGTAAAGTAGCTGGCTTTTTAAAGGGCAGATCGTCTCCAGTGTTTCCAAAATCAGCACTAATGGTTGTTAATTTGTTGTTAAAAAAGCATGCAAATGCCTGAAGCTTTGCTAAGAAAGTCAGAGGCTGGGGCGGGAGATGTAATTGATCAATAATTGAAAACAGTGCCCTAGAGTTGCTACCATTCTCAGCTATAATCTTTGAAAAGTGGGCTCTTCTCTCAGCGTATACAGCATTATTATTGGTAGCAATGTGTTCTTTAAAAAATGGTGCGATTAATCTCTAGTTTGTTTGTTTTCCATCTAGTTTGTTTGTTCTCTGTAGGCTACAGGTTCAATGTACCTTCAAGTAAGTCCCGTTTATCTAAACCTGTTTATTGGGAGGTGCAAATGAATGTGAATGTTGAAATGTATTTGTCAAAATTAAAAATAATTCTGTCTGAACTGTAAGCTGCGCTATTCTGTGCACACACAAGTTTAATTTAGCTCTTCGTCTGTATTCCGGTTCAAATAAATATAGTCAGCCATCAAAGTGAAGAGGCTCAACATCCTCGTAATAGTCTGATTAATAATTAGCTAGTGCAACATGTTCAGCATTTGGATTTGGATCAACATTATCACATAAAGGTAAATGGTAAATGGACTGCATTTATATAGCGCTTTTATCCAAAGCACTTTACAATTGATGCCTCTCATTCACCAGAGCAGTTAGGGATTAGGGGTTAGGTGTCTTGCTCAAGGACACTTCGACATGCCCAGGGCGGGGTTTGAACCGGCAACCCTCCGACTACCAGACAATCGGTCTTACCTCCTTACCTCCTGAGCTATGTCGCCCCATAGCTCCCCATAGCTCAGGAGGTAAGGAGGTACAGTGAGAGATGTTCATCACAAAGGGCTGGGGTAGAATTGGCTGGTTTTGACACCTCCGGACCCAACTCATCTCTCTCACTCACTGTGGTAACCAGAGAAACAGGGGACACCTGTCTCCACGCTTTTAAGAGGTTGAGGTGGTATATCTGTGTTGCCCCACCCCTGTCAGACCGCACAACTTCATAATCAACATCCCCACTTGCCATGTGACCACAAAGGGCCCTTGCCACCTGGCAAGTAATTTGGAGGTAGAAGATGGGAGTAATACAAGCACTTTATCTCCCGGTGCAAATAGTCTCAGCTGAACACCTTTATTATATGTGCGTCGTTGTCGTTCTTGGGCCTGCAGCAAATGCTCCCGTGACAATTGCCCTAGTGTATGGAGCTTTGCTGTCAGGTCCAGAATGTACTGAATTTCATTTTTACTTGTGCTTGGACCTTCCTCCCAGCTTTCCTTAATTAGATACAACACACCGTGTGGCCGCCTCCAAAAAAAATAATTCAAAGGGAGAAAATCCTGTGGAGGCCTGGAGAACCTCACGCACTGCCGACAATAAAGGGTTCAAACACTTCTCCCAATTACGACAACCTTTGTGCATGAACTTACGAATCACAGACCTGCCAACCTGCACGCATTTTGTGTACCAACCATGCAGTTCTTGGTGAAAATACGCAGGTACGAAATGCCAGCTCTAACTACGCAAAAAAAATATATTGTAATTTAATTACGGAAAACAATCAATTAATACAAAACAATACCGTACATTTATTCGGTATTTAAACTACATCCCTCGGATTGAACCAGATGCTACGACCTTGTGCTTGTGGTTCTGTAACCCCTCCCCGACCCACTCAACATCCACTGATACGCAGCGGTACTTTATTATCCACCGAGGCGTAACGCTGCATTACTGAGATAAAATGGAAAGTGGGGAGTAATAATCAAGCACAAAAATGTGACCGTAATGTTAACATATAAAACGTTAAAACATGTTCAGTAACTTTACGAGATGATGCATTTCAAGGGGTATATCCTAATGAGATAAATTTGTGTATATAGTTAGCCGTAGTAGTAGCTTGCATACGATTTAGCCTCGTTAGAAGATGTGCGAATAACTGATGGAGTAATTTAGTTGCAGTAACTCAAACGCTACGGAGACTCCCTGTTCAAACTTTGAATCGCGCACGCTCTGTTGTAGCAAAGTGACCATTGCAAAGGTGTTTGACTATAGACTGCTAACGTAGCAAATGATTCCCATTATTGCAGCCAGTCACCCGACCAGCCTTGCAGTTAGAAAATAATCATGACGTCAGACGACGAGGATACTAACAAGGAGAGAGAGAGAGCAGCAGACCTACTAAAAAGAAGCGAGTCCATGCCCCCCAGAAGTTCCTCGCAAAATATCAGGAGCAATGGCCGTGCCTCCGCCCCTCAAAACGTCCGTTTTGCACATTGTGCTGCTGAGAGGAAGTGGGCCAAATCCAGGGACCCATCTGACCTTTCAGCCTATCAGTCTGACAGAGTTTTCTTCTGCTGTCACTGCCGCTAAGGCAAAATTCTATCAAACTAAAATTCATAAATCCATTTCTAACCCTTATCAACTGTTCTCTATTTTCTCCTCTCTCCTCAGCGTGCCACCTCCTCCACCCCAGTCTTCCTTCACTGCAGATGACTTTGCAGCATTCTTTGATGAAAAGATTGCAGACATCCGCAGCTCCTTTGCCCCCTCTGCGCCCTCCGCCCCCCCTGCGCCCCCCCCCCCCGCGTCCTCCACCCCCCCTGCGCCCTCCGCGCCCTCTGCGCCCTCCGCCCCCTGTTTCTCCACATTTTCTCTCCTCTCAGACTCTGAAGTTTCCCAGCTCCTGCTCACCCACCGCCCTACCACCTGCGCCCTCGACCCTATCCCCTCATCTCTGCTCCAGGCAATCACACCAGACATCCTCCCATTTGTCACCTCCCTCGTGAACTCCTCCCTATCTTCTGGATGTTTCCCCTCATCCTTCAAGAGGGCCCACATCACCCCGCTGCTGAAGAAACCCACACTAGATCCTTCAGTCATTCAGAACTACCGCCCGGTATCTCTCCTCCCTTTTCTATCCAAAACACTTGAACGTGCTGCATCTAACCAACTCTCTGCTTTCTTCTCTCAGAACAACCTGCTTGACCCCCACCAGTCTGGCTTTAGGCCTGGCCACTCGACCGAGACTGCACTCCTCTGGGTCAGTGAGTCACTCCATGCCGCACGAGCAGCCTCCCTCTCCTCTGTCCTGATTCTTCTAGACCTCTCCGCTGCATTTGACACTGTGGAGAACTCCATCCTCCTGTCCTCCCTGGCAGCAACAGGGATCTGCGGCACAGTCCTTGACTGGATTGAGTCTTACCTCTCTGACCGTTCCTTGGGCGGGTAAGGTATCACCACCCCGTCCCCTCGCCACCGGAGTTCCCCAGGGCTCAGTCCTCGGTCCCCTTCTCTTCTCCTTATACACCACGTCCCTTGACTCTGCCCATGGCTTGTCCTATCACTCCTATGCTGACGACACGCAACTCTTTCTCTCCTTCTCCCAATCGGACACACAGGTCCCTGCCTGCATCTCCGCTTGCCTGAGGAACATCCAGAGCTGGATGGACAATCACCACCTGAAGCTCAACCCGGGAAAGACAGAGCTAATCTTTATTCCTGCTCTATCCTCTCCCCTCCTCGATTTTTCCATTTTCCTAGGGGACACCTTAGTGACATCATCACCCTGTGCCAGGGCGCACCCAGTGACCATCAATAGCTATCACTTAGTCAAAGGTAAAGCGTAAAATATCATCGACTGCTTGAGTGGCGAGTCCTCCTGGAGATGTATGCCGGAAGTTGGGGAAGCTCTTGCAAGAGCTTCTCCTGACCCTGCCTCTCCCTCAGCAGCGTCAGATGACCTTGTGTCACCACTGAACACATCACTTAGCTCACAGATTCCTATCGGTCACAATCGCTTCCCCATGTACCCTTTCATTATATTATTAAACCCAGGCCAATCAATACCCAATAAAAGGGGATGCGACAGGCGAGAGCTAATCGCAACCTTTACTATGCTTTTTTCCCCCGGGTCGAATTTCCACTGGTACCACAGGGTAATCGTGAATATCCCCATGCACACACCTTATTGACACCCACGATGCTTCCACCAAAGTCTCGGGCCGAACCAAGCTTTGGTGTATCATGGTTTGTTTACACCCTGAATCCAGTGAAGCCTGGTGTATACCCCCTCGAATCCTTACCGATATCAGGTACAAAATAAAAGCTGAAATATACTGATAAGTAAACCAAAGGCAATAGTTTTGGCGTGATATGTGGCTGGAGAGAATGATATGCCAAACTCTATTCAGATGATCCATGTTGACTTGTAGACGCAATGCAGTTGAGTAATTTGAGTGATTGGAGGGCACAATTGAATAATTTGAAGGATTTAATTCGACAGAACAATTTAATCTTTTTTAAATTCTTTTTTATAGTCCTAAAGGGTTCCCTAGTTACTGAAGAATACAGTATTGTGCGTGACGTCAGAATGAGTGCATTGGAGATGTGTACAGGAAGCAATGCGACAACCCCATTAGGCAGGGCATCCAGCAGCTCTTATTTATGCACATTGAGTGCGGTTGGTGTATGTTGGGAATTAGATGCAAACTGGTGGTGACTATAAGCCCACCAGCTGGCCCACATTTATAGAATACCCACTTTTTTCTTAGAACTATACCATTGAGTTAACCCAAATGATGACAAAAATTGTTGTTTGGTTGAACTTGCTGCGCACACACACACACACACGATCTATATCTATAGGCTATATGTGTTTATCAATTTAATAACTAAACATATCTTATACAGTATATATATATATATATATATCAAATAAATAAAAACTTAAGGTGAAATTAAGATGGAATATGTCTCTGATTTCTGGTCAGTTTCTAATGGCCTTGAGGACGAAGGGTAGGTGGAGCACAATTTCAAGCTGTCATTGGTTCCGCCGATATGTCAATCAAAAGGACACAATCAAAACCTAAATCGTGTTTCTTCTCCATGGACCGGGTCACAGAGCTGCTTGTGCTACATAAAAGATAAGATAAGGATGTAACTGACCGCATTGTAAATTAATATAAATAAACATTCAGAAATGACACAAATTTATTAGCAGTTATTAGTTTCATTAGTTATTACTAGGCCCGTCTTCCTTGTTTCGTTTTTACATTATAACTAATGTTAGATAGATTGTCCTTCAGCTATTAGCATTATCGTTCACTGATGTGGACGGATCTTAGCAGTTATCTTACACAGCGGTGACAAGAGACAGCGACTGAGGGGTGTTCATTTTCAGTAAGCACTGAAAGATGGGGAGAGACCGGGCGAAAAGGATTAGTTTAGGGTGATGTGTTTTGTTAATGCTAACTTACTAGCTAGTCACTTGTGCATACAAAATGAAGGCAAAAGTAGGCCTAATTATTGGATATTATACTGCATTTTGCTCGCCATGATACAGATGGTCACAGTGGAGTTATATGTTAACTTATATGGTATATGTGCTATAGTTTACCTTATTCAATAAAGTTACCAAAAAAATAATAATAATAATAATTCCCGCTCTGACTTTTGAATTTCACACTCAATTCTGGGTCTGCACATGCTGATTATTATCTTGCTAAGTTACTTATGTTACAGAGTGTTGGCTCACCATTCAAGGGTTCTACGGGTCTCGAAAATCATATTTCAAATTGAAGACTTGAAAAGGTATTAAAAACAGTCATTTTCAGAGATTAATTGTGAAAACGTTTTGTGATCTCCTGGCCTCAGAAGAAGGGGCAGAGATCCAGCTGATGTCAGGAAAGCGGTAGAAACCTGGTAGAAACCCTGCCATTATTACTACAGACCATGGAAACATTAGTTCTAAAGTTTGTCTTTATTATTAATTAATGAAATAGTTGGGGGGAAAATTATCATTTTGACCACAATATATTCTTTGATTGTTCATTTTCGCTGCTGATAATACATGTGGAGTTTAGCCTTTTTGGTCATATTTGAAATTAATTGTTTGATACCTCGTAATTAAAATGATTTCATGATGAATCTTTACTAGAGAAAATTGCTAACATAACATTTTTTTCTGGGGTGTGTTCAGGATTTAGTAAAATTGCGATGTCAGATAGAAAATACTCTGGATAAGGGCTAAAAGATTAGAAGGAAAATATGCACGTGACCAAATAGCTGCATCAGAGTTTTTACTGACAAACATTCCTCATCAGTGTCCTTCACTGCTTTATCAACACCAAGAACATACAGGAGAGGGGGCTTCTGTGGAACAGAATTGTGAAGATGAGAGAGATTTTGATGATTTATTGTCCCAGAGCAGCAATAGCAGCAATATGGAAACTAACCCCGCGCTCAGACATTCCATTCCATTAAAAAGTGCGTTTGTTCAGGGGCTTTGCCAGTGTTCAGGGGCTTTGCCAGGTTTTTGTAGTAGCAGAATGTTGAGTGGGGAAAGTGAAGTGAGAAAAAAGTACAAGGTTCATCTCCTACCCTAACTAAGTACGTTTAGTTTATGGTGCAGAAGTTGACTGACTGTACGACATTTAATGACATTTAAGTGTGTAATTTTTGTTGATATTAGATTTTAAACCTAGTCATGACTTTTTTATGCAGAGACAGGTTTAGTATGTTTTCACACACACACACACACACACACAAAATAAATAAATAAATGAAAAAAGTAATTCTGTTGAAAGACTTTTGAATATTGATGTATTATCAACCTTTTACATGTGTTAATAGTCCAATTCCAACAGTTAAGTAAATTATCAAAGTCATCCTAGTGACCACAGTGGTCAGTCCAATTACACAGGAATTTTGAGTCGAAGAGTTACAGGAATGTTGTGTCATAATTTTCTAATAATGTTAAAATATTTTAATAAAATGTTACCACAAAACATTTGTATAATGTTTTTTAAAGCACGTTATCCTACTAAAATAATAACATTCTGGGAACATTTTTTTTTAAAAACTTGCCGCTGAAAACGTTTTAAGAATGTTAGGGCATAATGTTCTGACAATGTTATCAAAAACATTATAAGAATGTTACCACAAAACATTTTTAGAATGGTTTTAGAGAACGTTATCCAACCTTTAAGAAGAACATTCTGGGAACAGAATAAAAAAATTCCCACTGAAAACATTACTAGAACATTGCATTGTTACGTTCACGACAAGGGGAACCTAAATGCAGGACTTGGACTCAGACAACTTCTGTGATTCACAACAGTGAGATTTATTAACATGTTACAGGAACAAATATAGAGAGAGGAAACTGGAACTGCTGGCGCGGACGCAGGTCGTAGGCGTAGTCAGGTGCAGGGGCTGTACGGCGTGACGGCACGGGATGGATCGTGGCAGGGAGCTGACTGGAGTGGGACTGGAGATGGAACTGTCACGGAGCTGGACTGACACATTAGGGCTGGACCGGACCGGGCTGGACTGGACTGGAAGGCCGGCAAAGGGCGAGCTGGATTCGGCAAGCTGGAAACACGAGGGGGGCTGACAAGACAATGACAGGACCACAAAACAATCTCAAAGACGCGACAATGAACAAGACAGGCGACAAACATACGAGACAGAACCTGAGACGCACAGACAGTGTAGGGAGAGCAGGCAGGTGCGCGGATCTGAGAACAAGAAAAGTACAGAGTTAATACAATTTCGTGGAGCCGACGTAGGATAATCAGACAGGTTAGGATAACGATCTGGCGAGGATCTGTAGAAGAGCCGAGAATATAAGCAGGAAGAGGAAGCATGCGGAATCCAGAGAACGCAGGTGAGTGGAATTATCCTAACTGCGGGCTGAGGGCGAGAGTCCGCCTACACTGCAACAGAGAACAAAGATTGTATGAGAAAAGACAAGAATGTTTATTTTGGTCCAAGAAAAGGACACATTGTGGGCTTTTATCATTCAAATACAAACGCATTGTAACCACAGATAAATACACCATGATATATTCAACTGTCATGATGTATTAAACAATTTTATGAACAAAAATAAATTTAAGACAATTTAAGACTTTTTAAGGGCTTGCAAACACCCTTAAAGACATATCACATTCATTTTTACATGTTACTTAATTTTCAAAAATGCTTTCCATGTTAGCTATTTAATAAGGTTAGAAGAGCTCAATAGAGTCTTATTATGTACTATACAGTTCCAAATCACAGTGCCCAAATTCACGGGCCTCCCGTGCATTGTTCTACTTGGAATACAGTCACTCTTGTCTCAGGCATGTCTTGAGTGGGGAAGGCTGGACCTTGGGTTCTTCACTGGAGCAACAGTCATAAGGCCATGTGTGGGAGCTGAAAGGATATAAAATTGGACCAAGTAAGAAAAATAAATTGAGTAACACACGCAGCAGGCTAAAATTGTAATTGTGTTTTGACAATGGCAAACAGTCAATGAGCAAAGAGCTGTTTCCATATAATATCCATAACTACCATTACTCTGATCATGTGCTCTAGTTTCCATTTGAGCTGTTGCGCCAAATGTAGAGAACTCTGCAAAAGAAAATCAATTTAAGTCAGTATTTGGTGAAAATACAGAGAAATGCTCTTCATTAAAATTCATTGCACAATGCACTGGCGCGAAGCCAAAGCCAATTAATTAATTTATTTTATTTTTTTAAGGCCAGGATTACACGAGGTAGCCTATAGCGTAATAGTGCTAGAGGATTCGGGGAAAAAAACCGTTGAGTTTTTGCATTCCTAATCAATACCTAATTTCAAAAGAGCGCCACATAGCTTTCAAAAGAGGCGCCAACAATGCTAGCTTGAAAAGGCTTGCTAGCTCCAGTTTGTCAAACACCAAAAACCAAATGAACACCACACAACTATTTTATATCATATTTAAGATGCATATTTTAACCAGCATGTTAATATCTCATTAGGACATGGACAAGGTGAATTACGGCTTTCAAAAGAGTGCCACATACGTTAGCTTTCAAAAGAGGCGCCGGCAACAATGCTAGCTAAAAGAACATGAATAAAGGTGCTTTACGGACTGCCGTTTATACATGTCGAATTAGCTCAATTGTTAGCTAACTAAACAGGCCATCGCTGAGATCAGCTAGGTAATGCTAGCTGGTCTTACATTACATTTGCACTGGGCTATTAGTGTTAAATACTCAACTAGCAAATATGTTATCTAACAGAACACTAACTCAAATTAGTCCCAGAACAGACGCCAGGTCTGAACATCACCATTTCACCGGCTAACTTAAAGCATTAGCAACATTCAGCTAGAACTGCAAACATGCATGCTGAAAGTAGGACTCCAACATTACATTGCAAATACTACTAACTGAAAAGGTCTGCAATACATTCAGTTACAAATATAAAAGCATAATGAAACACTTACCTCCTCTTGAACGCCGTCAAACCCAGATTTTCCCACGGAGAATTTTAAACCACAGTGACCTTCTTCCAAGAGGACGTTACCTCTTACATCACAGTAATATGCGCATGTGATTGGATATAACATCGTCTTCTTCTTGTTTTATAGCGGTTGGTATCCAGCTTATTGGTGAATTACCGCCACCTTCTGCTCCGGAGTGTGGATCAGACAATAGATTTACACTCTAAATCCCTTCACCCTAAGCTATATTTTATCCTCCATGCTTTACACCTAGTCCTACTATAAAATCCCTATCCATGTCAGCCACCCTAGAACCCTATACCTGCTTATCCATCATATCCTATAAAAAAAAATTTTTTAAACCCTGCATTGGATAACGTGTTAACGGTCCAAGTGCAAACGCCTAGACAGATAGACAGATAGATATTTTAATGTGAGCCAATACATCATTTACAAAAGTTCTGACAACCTACCAGTGACGTTTCAAATGAAGTAAGGATGAGGACTGTGATATAACGTAATTGTTACGTTATTAATGTACATCATATTTACGTAATTCTATAACATTACTGCAACGTTGCAGAACAGTCTCCATGAGGACTGGTTATTTTGCGACCATAGAGCAATGTTGTCACGTCTCCTGTCGGTAATGTTGCGACTTACCAAATTATGACCAAAGTGCAACGTTGTCATTACATAGTGTGTTTGTAGGGTTAATTGTACACCTGTATGGAAGCAGCTGCATTGTTTATGTTTCTCCACTCATTTATTCAGGTGTTTCCTTCAATTTGTAACCTGTCTGTATATCCTTTATCTCCAGACCATTGCCATGTCTATATTATTTCACCATGTGGGCTCTACAGACATACAAAATTCTGACTGGTTGTTTAACTCTGTCTTTCTGAATAAACCTGGCCATATCTCACTATGGAGAAATTGCAGAATTTTTTATAGATTGCCCCTCGTTTCAGGGCACCATAATATTTGGGACATATTTATGTTATGTAAATGAACGCAGTCATGTTTAGTACTTTATCACATATCCTGGTGGTGGTCTCATCCCTGTACTGCAGTCATCTTGAGCTCCTGCTTATTTCAGGGGAAAGTTAATTTAAGTTTTCTCTTCAGCGTATGAAATGCATGTTCAGTTGGATTCATATCAGACAAATGACTTGGCTAGTCTATAATTTTCCAGTTTTTGGCTTTTGTTGGTTTAGCAGATGTTTGGCATTATCGTCCTGCTGTAGGATGAAGTGCTATCCAATGGGTTTGGAGGCATTTATGATAAGATGTTTCTGTACACTTCAGAATTAATTCTGCTGCTGCTGTCAGCAGTTGCATTATCAATGAAGACCAGTGAGCCAGTAACTGTAGCAGCCCTACATGCCGAAAACAAGAAACAAACAGAACACCTCCACCACCATGTTTCATAGATGGGGTGCTTTGGATCTTGGCCAGTTTTTCTTGAGCACCACTTTGCTCTTGCCATCACTCTGATACACGAGAATCTTGATGATCTCTGTCTACAAGACCTTTTTCCAGAACTATGCAGGCTATTTTAGGTACTTATTAGCAAACTGTAACCTGCCATCCTGTTTTTGTGGCTAACTAGTACTATGAATCTCGCAGTGTAGCCTTTGTAGTTCTGTTAGTGAAGTCTTCTGTGAACAATAGTCACTCATGCATCCATGCCTGCCTCCTAGAGAGGGTTTCTGATCTGTCTGACAGATGTTTGGAGGTTGTTTTTCATTATGGTAAGAATTATATGGGCACCAGCTGTAGAGGTGTTCCTTAACGTCTTACCAGGCCATTTGCGATTACTGAGCTCTTATGTCTTGTGTTCAGTGTTCTCTTTCTTCTTAATGATGTTCCAAACAGTTGATTTGGTAAGCCTAAGGTTTGACCTTTCTGACTGACTGTTATATTTCATATTTTTCAGCCCCATAATTGCTTCCTTGATTTTATTTTTCTTGATTTTCAACTCTGATCCTCTTTGTGACAAATGCCAATAACAGACTCCAAAGGCAATCAAAAGCATAGAATAGAATAGAATAGAATAGAATAGAAAACTTTATTGTCCATTAAATATAAAATAAAATAGAAATTTTCCTTCAGCTCAATGCTCATTGCAAGTGACACAGACAAAGGTATACACGGATTAAAAAACATAACAGCAAACATTGGACAACCATAAGGTCACTATAAATTCCTTCAAGTAACAACACGGTAGGTCCTTCAAATAACATCTCCTGGTCACTGTTAGCTACATCCACATGCCCAAGTCTCTGGTTGGTCCATTATTATGGATAGTGATTGCAGAGGGGACAAATGATTTTCTGTAGACGTTTTTTTTGCCCTTGGGACCCTTAGTCTCCTACCAGAGGGTAGTTTTTGGAATGATGGGTGAAGTGGATGAGAGCAGGCTTTCCTTTTCATGGCAAGACCATATAGGTGTTGCAGTGGTGCTTGCTTAATGCCAGTTATTTTACTAGCATGGTTATTATTTGTGCTAGTTTTGATTTATTGCGCACAGTGAGATTTCCGTACCAGGTCACTATATTAAAGGTCATTATACTTTCAATGAGAGATCTGTACACCAAGACCAATGTAGGGGTAGCAGCATGAAATTTAAAGTCTCCTAAGAAGGAAAATCCGCTGTCTGACTTTTTTGTAGATTGAGTCACAATTCTCAGTGAAGGTAAGTTTCTCATCCTGGACGGTACCCAGGTAAAACTAGAGACCTGCTCTACTTGTTGCCCTTTTATGTTGATGGCATCAGTGGTGATTCCTCCAAGACATAGGAAGAATCCTAGAAGCCTAGAATCAAGAATGCATACTGAAAGCTCTCTTATACCTGCAATTAGGAAGCAATTGCCCACGCCTGACTAATCAGAAATACATGTGAAGCCCTTTGTCCCAACATTGCTGTAAGTGTTACATTGTAAAACCACTATGTATAAAAATACACTTGAATAAAATCTGAGAATCTGTAAACGTGAATTGTTTGATTACAATTCTAAAATTGTTGAACAGAGCCAAATCAAGAAAAAAATATTTTTGTCTCAAACATTATGGAGCTCTCTGTACATGCATGCATGCATACATACAAATAATTGGGTATAATCACTGACCCTTGAGATTTTTTCCATGTGTTAAATGATCTGAAATTTGAGAAAGATTGATTACATTTCTCCAGAAACAGCAATGGCTTCTCCCAAGCCTGGAATTCAATCAACATTTGTTCTTACCTTGAACACAAATAAATAAAAGTATAAAAAATAAGTTATGCATTTTACTTTTAAACACTATTTGGCAAGTAAAGAAGATGCACAACGTGCTTCAAGCTAGCCAGATAAAAGGGGACTGGATAGGTGCTCAACAGCCAGGACAGTCAAACTGGAATTAAAAAAATACCTAGACACTTCACGGGGACCGGCCTAAAATAAGTAACATTGGAACATACATTGCTCAGGGCAAAAGACACTGTTTTAATGAACAGGGTAAGACTGATGTTTCAACATCTACAATGAATTCATCAGAGTCAAAAAACACAAAAAAGAAAAAAATTGCTTGTAAAAAGAAAAGCACCAAAGACTCCATAGCTTTCAGCTGTATTTGGGGTATATGGAACAAAATATTGGCGTGTGAGAAGGCAGGACCTTGATGAGGGCGTGACACATCTGGGTTTGAACATTTTCAATTTCCTTAGATTGCCCTACTTTCCTCCATGAGAGCCCAGGCATTGCCCACACATTACAGAGGTGCTGGGCCACAAGCTTTGGGAGAGGAGGTACACAGTGGGGGGAAGGGGAATTCATTTCTCCCCATGGTCCCCACCATATGCCAGGACACAGATCCTAGCAGGGACTCAGGCAGTCGGGACATACCCCACAACATCTACAACTCCCACTGTGTCCTACCTCCTAAAACATGGGACATGGATTCAGGTCCATGCTGAGTGTTCCACATTTATGTTTATCATATTTGCTTCCCATTGTGAATATTAGCTAGTCTTAATTGGTATCTGACCCATGTCAACAAACGTTCATTTGATAATGTGGAATCCTGAAATTTCATGTACAACGTAAAATATCATATAATATTTGATTAGCTAAAAAAGCATTTTGATTTAGTTGTGGTGATGCCCTCCTCTCAGGTCTTCTAGATCTGGGTGGGCATGTCAACTCTTTTGGCAGTTTCAGTATTTTGGATGGGTGCGGGGGCTGCCTGTTTTGTCTAAATGCCAATGGGGGAAAGAAAGCTTGTGGAGAGGGGTACCCATTCCATACTTTGGTTACAGTGAATGAAAATGATGGCAGGAGAGTGCACTGTGCCATTGTGTACTCTGTGAATGTTATTGCTATTTTGCTTTACCACAGAACCACAAAGACCTCAGATATCCCCAATTAGGTGGTTGCAGTGTCACATGATAGGGACACTGGGGAATTGGGGTGGGATGGGGGTAGTCATATGTTTGTGGGCCGATGGCAGCAACAGCTGTGGCATTGAAAACCCCACGTCTGGGGCACGGCTGCCAGCTCTGTGGGGCGTTCCAGTCTGCCAGGCAGCATGCCTCTCGCCACCACCAGTCGCTATGATTAATGAAGAAATATCATCACTGTAATTTTTTCTAATGTGCACTGGTGGAAATAGTTCCTTTGCGCTTAAATGACTGTGTATGTGTGTGTGTGTTTGTGTGTGTGTAGTGAGCTCCATAATATTTTGGGTAAAGACATTTTTTATTGATTTGGATCTGTACTCCACTATTTTAGATTTGTAATCAAACAATTCACATGTGGTTAAAGTGCACATTGTCGCATTGGATATTTTTATACATTTTGGTTTCACCATGTAAATTACAGCACTTTTTACAAATATTCTCCCCATTTCTGGGCATCATAATGTTTGGGCCAAATGGCATCACAGGCGTTTCTGATTAGTCGGGTGTGTTCAATTGCTTCCTCAGTGCAGGTATAAGGTAGCTTTCAGTATCTAGTTTTGGCGTTTGTCAACAGGACCAGAGTTGTGCCAATGAAAGTCAAGAAAGCCATTATGAGGCTGAGAAGTAAGAAAAAAACAGAGACATAGGCCAAACTTTTGGCTTACCAAAATCAACTGTGGATCATCTTTAAGAAGACAGAAAGCACTGGTGAGCTCAATAATTGCAAAGGGTCTGGTATGCCAAGAAGGAACTCTACAGTTGATGACCAAAGAATTCTTATCAAAATGAAGAAAAAACCCCAAACACGCATCCTATTTATTCTGCTGCTGCTATCAGCAATTGCATCATCAATGAAGACAAGTGGGCCAGGACACGTTGCAGCCAAACTGTTTGGAACATCATTAAGAAGACAGAGAAGAAAAGTGCAAGAAGCAAACCACTAGTTAGCAGAATTCTGAAAAAGGTCTTGTGGACAGATTAGACAGATTCTGTTGTATCAGAGTGATGGCAAGAGAAAATGAACTGCCCAAGATCCAAAGCACACCCACATCTGTGAAACATGGTGGTGGGGGTGTTATGGTTTGGTCATGTACGGCTGCCTCAGGTACTGGCTCACTTGTCTTCATTGATGATGCACCTGCAGATAGCAGTAGCAGAATGAATTCTGAAGTGTACAAAAGCATCTTTTCTGTTCTTAAGCTCAAATAAATGCCTCTAAACTCATTGGGTAGCAGTTCATCCTACAGCAAGTCAATGATCCAAAATATTTAAAGCAATAAAAAAAAATTATTCGCTGGCTGTCATTCACTCAAGCTGAATCCAAAAACTGAAAACTTAAGGCAACTAAAAACATGCAGGAGCTGAAGATGGCTGCAGTACAGGCCTGGCAGTTGAGAAAATACTCAGTACTTGGTGATGTCTATGGGTCACAGACTTCAAGCAGTCACTGCATGCAAAGGATATGCGACAAAGTAGTAAACATAACTACTTTCATTCACATAATTTTAATATGTCCCAAACATTATGCTGCCCTGATATGGGGGGGGGGGGGGGGGGGCTATGTATAAAACGTGCTGTGATTTCTACATGTTGAATGAAGTGTATAAAAATCCCTCTAAATAAAAGCTGAGACTGTGTGCTTTAACCAAATGTGTATTGTCTGATTCCAATCTAAAACTGTCAAGTGCAGAGCCAAATCAAAAGAAAAAAAATGTCTTTGTCCCAAACATATATATATGGTAAATGTGTGTGTTTGTGTGTATGTGTGGAAAGAAGATAGATGCAATTTTTGTCTTTTTTTGTGGTTTACAGCATGGGTAAGGCCTCAGTATAATCAGAAGCTTCCAGCCTTATAAATAAGGCACAGATGTTGACAGCGAAATGCTTCCTTAATTACCATACAAACTGCTTTACTTGAATGAATCCTTTAAAGCAGTAGCACAAGTAAGTTCACTCAAGCAATTCGGCAGATTACGGCTAATGAACAATATTTCTCCGGTCCTATTTAGTGCTCATTAAAATGTAAAAGCCTTTCATTTTCAACAGCCGTGCCATAAATATTCCATTCCGCTGAGCGAATCATGTAAAGTGGGCCAAATAAATGTTTGAGAAGTGCTGGTCAATTTATCATCTCAGCCTACTGGCTGAATTATCACTGTCTTAAAGAACCGTCAAACACATTCTTTGGTATTGCAAATTAGAGAGAAAAAAAGAGCAGAGACTGTAAAAATCCCAAAAAGATTACCTAAAGATTTTTAAGGCAAACAACATTCAAAATATAACTAAAAGACATTCAATTATTTCTATGGCTGGGCTTTTGTTAAATGAATCTAAATTTCCAAGTAAGTAAACATCCCAATTTTGCTTTAATACAGCACTGATATATTGATACTACAGTTTTTCCCTTCAAGACTGTTTAGGTTATTTAACAGTTTAGGATGAGTGCATTTGGTAGACATTCATGTTTGGCATTGTTGGTGTCTTATTTTTATTGTGCTTTGGTTATACCTCTTGTTTCAGCAGTATAGTCATTTACTGTGGTAAAACCAGTTAGGAACAATATCAGTATACTGAAATCATCTTTTATATTGATTATAACTACAATGACTATGACTACAATAAAAGGTATTATTATTATTATTATTATTATTATTATTATTATTATTATTATAATAGTATTTAAACTTAACTGTAACTTACTGTGGTGCCTTAAACATGGATAAAGTTATATTTTAAAAAATGAAATATTTGTTATTTTTATTACACAAAACGTCTTTTAAAAAAACATCTGACATGGTAAATTCAGAGGCAAGATTTGTTGTGAAGTTTGAAGCAGGGTAATATAAGAAACCCCACTGCATGCACATTGCAGTCTGATACAGGCCTCAGATATGCGTTGCACTCGTGGCCTCTTGTTGAGTCAGTGTTTAGGTGAAGAGAGCCGGTGCGATTACTGAACCTCTCCAGTGTGCATAGTGATCTGAGCTGACACACAGTCTTTGATGTGTATATCGGAGTGCAGCAGGGCTGTCTCACCTCACACTGTGTCTGCCAGCCTGCCGCCATCTGCTCTACCCATGGAAACCTCACAGAGGAAGTCTCTGGGTCCATGGGTAATCCTCAACCTCGCCACCATCTCTGGCACCTGGCGGTCGGCTGGCGTGGTTCAACATGGTACCAAGCTAGAGGAGGGGGTAGGGTGTGTGGGGGTGGGGTGTGGATTTCTACAAATGACTGGCCTGATTTCACAAGAATGCAGAAAGTAAAATTAGTGGAGTTTCTGTTAGAAAAGACCTATAATGAGAGTTGGATTTTTTCATTTCATTTAAATTACTAAAACAAATATTCCATGAAATTACGTTTTGACAGTAAATAGTTTGCTGATTTTGTTGATTCATACAGAGATATCCTCGACTGAAGTGGGTTCCTTACGATACCCTTATTAAATGGTTATACAGTAATCAGTGTTTGTATTTATACAAAATCCCAGTTGTGTTAAGTCACTTAAATACAAGATCAGATACTGAAAGCAAGCACTGTGGTGTCATTCTGTAACAGAACAAACCGAGAATTTATCATTTCTATGACTTGTTTACTGATTAAAATACAGCCATTCTGCTATATCAATTTGGACTATGAGAAAAATAAACCTGCCAAATTTTATAAAATTACTGTCAAATTGAATGAAATGCTTTTTCGGTTGTTTAACTTGACTGATACCACTGCACTGGCTTTTGCCTTCCCCAGACTTCAGAAGGTGTATTCTTGAAAATAAAGACATAACACTGAATTTAAAAAAAAATGAAACCCTCTTTACATTGCCAACTATCTAAGGGTAAAAAAAAAAAAATTAAATCACTTTTCCACTTGGACAACTTTGTACCAAAGGCAACCTGCTAATTTACAAAGAGGAGTACAAAAGCCATGTTTCCACCGCAGGAACTTTACCCCGGAACTAGGGACCTTTTGAGAAACTCAGTGCGTTTCGACCGCAGGAACTAGGGTCTAAATTTAGTTCCGGGGGCTTTATTTTACCCCCAAAAAAGTTCCTGTTCGGGGGGTAGTACTTTCTAAAAGTACCGGAACCTTTGGGGTGGGGCGCAAGCGCTGAAAATGATTGATTGGTCGACTACTTGCAGTGTTTTATTTCAACTGCCATGTTTAAAAATATACAGCCGCAAACCAATTTATTTTCATAATAACTTCAAATCAAACTTGTATGTTATGCGGCGCAGTAGCCTAGTTTTGGTTATAGCCTGCCAACATCTTCGAATTATAACGTGTGCTCTTCTGTTCTTTTCTTGATTTAGTATTTGTTTTATAAAATGCTAAGCATTCGTGCTGGGACAGCATATTACGTACCAAAACATACAAACAGATTAATTCGGTTGCTGAATATTTTCTTCCGGATTTTCTTTGTTAGCCCATTGTAATTGACTCAAAACGTTTGATACAGTTATGTGAGGTATGCGGTAGTTCCGCGTAATTCACATTGGTGATACAGTAAAAGCAAACTGGGAATCACCTTCCGCACTTTTTGTCAGGGTAAAATAACAGGTTAATTCTAGTAATCGTCCCTTTAGCTTTTTCAGACTGCCGTAATTTTACTCTGCCATTCTTCAATTCTACAAAAAGACCAGGAAGACTATGGACTAATTTATGGTGCATGGTTCGCATCTGGAGGGCACACTTCGCTGCTCGGCTAGCAGTAACTTTGAAGGAAAGCAAACGATGGCTGTACCACTGCTAATTAAAATTTTCACGCAAGTCCGAGTTTTCGTTCTATTCTTGTCATTTTGCGATTAGCCTATATGGAATTGACGATGAGAAAGTAATCAAACAGCAAATTGTTTACAACGTGTGCATGTTTTCTGCTGTTGTTGCCAGTTATATTGGAAATGTGAATGCATTCTGTCGCCTCGGATGTCAAGACATGAAAGTGAATGTTCGCATAAAAACATAATGAATGTGTTTGAGAGGATATATAAAACAGTTACAATCTGACTATTGGCCTGCTATATCCTATTTGTTGCATACCAACGGTCCAAGTTCAACTACCAACGACAGTTTTGCTTGACAACGGTAAAATATGCCCAAACGGCTGCAGAAGAATATTTCAATTCCAGGTGATTAAATCGATAAAAATCAATAAATACAAAAGTAACCATATATAGTCATTGTTGGTAACCCGTTGTATATATGTGGAATAAACCCCTCCGGGCTGTCCCGGTTATTCGAAAATAATGTAGGCTACTTCGGTGGTAGTATGGGGTTACAGAAGAAATCATAGGACAGATGGACCGACGACAACGTTGCTTTTTCATACGTCAGTGGGCTAATTTGCCTAATCTTCGCGGGACTGCGGTGAAAACGCAGACAACAATGGGCTGAAGGAACCTTTTAGTTCCTTGAAAAGTAGTTCCTGGGACTAAAAGTTCCGGGTACTTTTGGTGGAAACGCGGCTAAAGTAAATAACATTATCTTAAATGGACCATGAGGAGTACATATGGCTGTAAGTACTATTTCTCTGAACTCCCCCAACATGTCCTCACATGCAGGAAAGCAACTTGCAACAGCCATGATACGCCTAAAGCTAAATCAGAAGTGTCGGATCTCATGAAAAACTATTAATGTTAAAAGTTGTTTAAAATTATATTATAATTATAATGTTTTGAACTGAATTTAATAAAAAAAACTATCACAGGGTTGTTGATGAATTTCACATAGTTGAGTAAAAATTTTTTTCAATGTCATGTTGCATTTTTGTAATAACTTGAATTTAAAGAAGAATATTCTTGATACAGTATGTGTCCTTTTGTGACCTGGGTTTGTTGTTGTTGTTATTATTATTATCCATCCATCCATTATCTATACCTGTTTATCCTGAGCAGGGTCGCAGGGGGTGCTGGAGCCTATCCCAGCGTGCACTGGCCGAGAGGCAGGAATACACCCTGGACAGGCTGCCAATCAATTTCAGGGCACACACACCATTCACTCACCATTCACTGACACATCGCAGGGCACACACTCACACGCATACCTATGGGCAATTGAGAGTCTCCAATTAGCCTATCTGCTTTTCTTTGGACTGTGGGAGGAAACCGGAGTACCCGGAGGAAACCCACACAGACAAGGGGAGAACATGCACAACTCCACACAGAAAGGCCCCAAGCCGAGATTCGAACCCATGACCTTCTTGCTGTTGTATTATTATTATTATTATTATGATTGTTATGATTATTATTATTATTATTATTATGATTGTTATTAATAATCATAATCATAATAATAATAAATTCAGCCAAAAATAAATTAAACTGAAAATGTAGTACATCTTGTAGAGCTGTGATTTCTGATGCACATAAAATGGTTGTGAAGGTACAATTTCACCTCTTGAGTGTGCATGCAGTATTGTTTGTGTCCTTAAACGTGACAGATAAATATATGTATTTGTGTATGAGTATGCTGGTGCGGGGATGTGAAGCAAAGTTGAGCCACTCTGATATTTTTGGGGCGACAATGGCCTTAAACTGGGAGTCATGAGAAGGCAGGCGGTTTCAGGGCAAAAAAAAAAAAGAATTCAGGTCGGGGCTGTCAGTCCATCATGGTGCCTCAACTGGGTATGAACAACAGATATGTCAGTGTGGGATGTGACAGGTTGACAGCCGGGCTTCGAGCAGCTTGTCCACTGCTATTAAATCGGCCTCCACTCTGGGCATCCATGCTGACAGCCTGCAGGGCGCCACAACACACTGCTCGTTTGTCTTAGTGCCACGGTTGGTCTGTGGGTCGGCCCATAAACAAAGGCCCCAGAGATCACCGGATGACAATGAGGCTCTGTGCCCCTGGACCGTAGGCACAAGCCCATCACTGTCCGCTCCAGGTCCCCATCATTGAACAAGACCACGGGAATGTTTGAACAGGAGAATAGGCCAACAAGCTGTTATTTCGGCTCATCATTGATACATTTGCACATGGTATGGTCTCAGTTCTGTCATCAACAGATTATACTACAAAATTCAGGGTTTATGAAAATGAGTGGGATATTTTATTTAGTGGGCTTCGTAATTTTTGGGACAAAGACTTTTTTTCTTGATTTGATTTGCACGCCACAATTCTAGCTTTGCAATCAAACAATTCATAGATGCTTAAAGTGCACATTCATAGCTTTTATTTAAGGCTATTCTTATTCGTTCACAACATAGAAATGACAGCACTTTTTATATATAGCCCCCTAATATCAGGGCAGCATGATATCAGGACATATTGATGTTATATAAATGAAAGTGTCATGTTCGTAGTACGTTGTGGCATACCATTTACATGCAATGATTTCTTGAAGTCTGTGACCCAGAGACATCACCAGGTGCTGAGTATTTTCTCTGGTGATGCTCTGCCTGGCCTGTACTGCAGCCATCTTCAGCTCCTGTTTGTTTTGGGGCTAATTGCCTTAGGTTTTCTCTTTAGCATATGAAACACATGTTCAATTGAATTCAGATTGTGTGAATGATTAAAAACTAGTTGCTTTCCCATTGTATTTGGGGTCACTGTCCTGCTGCAAAGGGAATCGCCGTCTAATGAGTTTTGAGGCATTTTGTTGGGTCTGAGCAGTTTTTTTTACACTGCAGAATTCATCCTGCTGCTGCCATCAGGAGTCACATCATCAATAAAGACAAGTGAGCCAGTTCCACTGGCAGCCATACATGCCCAAGCTTGTGGTAGATATATTATTATATATTATATATGGTGAAGTGCTGGAGGATATAGGCTTGTGGCAGGATATAAAATCAACAGAGCTATGCAGAAGCTTTCCTCATCTCAGCCTGTTCTAATCCCTTTATTCTTTTGTAATGAATGTATTGTTTCCTTGTATTACAGACAATAAGAGACCCTAGTCTTGTGCAAGTAAAACAGGGCCAATCACATTTTAGTATGTTAAAAGTCCCTTATACCCAGTTCAATGGAAGCGGAAAGGGAGAAATTGTCTTTGTCGGTGCTAAGAAGGAATTCATCCCTAGCCACCAGAACTTTGACTTCTGTAACGTGTGCTTCTTTGGAATCACAGATCTGATGAGTCCACAGTCTTAATAACAAAATGTAAATGAGAAGGACCAAAAAGACAAAAGAAATGCTAGTGAGGACCTCTTTGGATATTTGGAGTCCATGAACTGTGTAAATTAAAATTGTTTTTTAAAAAGTTTCCTCCTTATTATAATGTATAATGTATTTCCGTGGTAATTGGTTTCTGACCATACACTCCATACACTATGCCCATACCCATATGAATGGCAGGTTTTAATTAAATTCCACTCCAGCATCTTAAAGGAGGTTGATGTAGCCGTGGGTTTGTCCTGGAGAATAGAGGACATCACTGGATGAGTGAAGGAGGTCTGGAAACTAGCCACATTCTCCTCAAAGTAAGCAAATAACAATGAAAAGATCAGGTAAGATACATCAAATACTATGTACAATGATATCATTAGTCTACCCAGAAAACCACAGACAGTTCTGCCATGTTATGGCACTGCCATAATAAAAAATAATTAAGAAAATATTAGCGCATAATATTATCGCTCTCAGGGTAAATGAGAGAAGTGTTACCTGCTGTCAGTGGAAGTGAGCAGCTCTGTTATAACAGGGAGGAACTATGGGTAACTAGTTAATAATTTCATTGAACATAATATGTATATTTATTCTTTATCTAATCTACGTTGGGATGGGAAACTGATTGGCTAATCTTTGAAGTCTGTGCACACCATTTAACCATTTTATGTTTTAGTTTTAGATGTTCAGATAGGCTACTACTCCTCATTTTAGTTACAAATCTCATGGAAGGAAGGAAACTATTGATTTCAAAACAAAAGCTTGATGGACTTCATGGTGGCTAGCAACAATCACAGTGGTCTGATTGGTGATTCAGCTAGCCAATCAAGAGGCCAACAAAGGGTCACTTGGAGAGAAAATGGGGATAAAGTGCAAACAAGCTGCTGATTATTTAAAAGTTTGGAATTAAAATCACCTGTATTTTCACCTTTTAATATAGATAAATTCCCATATATATATATATATATATATATATATATATATATATATATATATATATATAATTTTATTTTTTTTAAGAAAAACCTAAAACCTGAACCTTGCCTATATGCCAATGTTTTTTTTTTTTTTTTTGGTTTTTTTTTCTGGGAGCCTGTGAGTACCTAAAGCACTTCAGGGTTGGGGTTTTTTTAAACAACTGATTCCTCAGTCTAAGCTCAGTGCATTAATCTGGACCCTGAATGATGATGAAGATTCCTTCAAAGCATAATACAGGGTCAATTAAAATCAATACAGTTTAAGCCCTTCATCAGATGGGAACACATTTTTTTTACCAATGTTAGTCATCAACATGTTTTACTGAAGAAAGAAAAACACCATTGCTTCCAGTAATACAGTAACATTTGTATCTAAGTGCCTTAGTGGCCTTTTAAAATTCCCCTTCTGGATGGAGTTTATTTTGTCACAACTTACCTCTGATGATTAATCATGACCAAAATGAAAGAGCAAGATTTACAGGTTGTAATGCACATCACCCTGGAACATAAAGGTTCTGCCACCTTTTACCTCCTATGTTGCTCCTCCTGCCTTCTGAATGACCCTTCTGCTTCTACAATTGGACAGAGGGCAATAAATAACCAAATACTGATTTGCTTTTGAGATAATCACGATCTATGAAATGCAATTCTATATCCTATTTATAGGGGAGTGTAAGCTATTCAAAATTAAAATGAGTCTATCATCCGTGAGTATCATAAATGGGTATTTATTGGGATTAGGGGATTTTGTGGCCCATCTAAACCTATAAACCTCTCTGCATAACCTCATCCCTTCTTTTTTTGAGTCACATAATTACCATGCAACAGTAACAAAAGTGACACGTTTGAAGAACAGATCAAAAGACATAAATTGGTTGGTAATGACGATATTTCCTGGTCTTTAGAAAAACCCATTTACTCTCCCCTCTCAACAAATCAAGCCACTGTCATTCGCCACTCATCTCCTGACCAGAGGGGCCTAGACAATTTCTTGCTGTAAGTGAATGCCGGAATGCAGATGAGGCCTGGTTACTAAGGCTTTCAAGCGCAGGCATCTGGTGCTCGTTGTCCTCCATTTCTAAATCACCCATAATGGGGGCGAGACCTCTGGAGCACTAAAAAGAGAGTGCTGACACGCTGGACAAACTGTGAATTTTTCCCCCTTCTTTCTCCTAAAGAAGCAGTGATATTGCACATCTGTCACTGCTGTGTAGACAATTACTCAGATGATGAGGAGAAGAGAGTGGGGGAAGCCTGCTGCCTGTTTTTTCTGTGGAGAGTTGTTAACTAAACTAAGCGGGAATGATTGTTTCCTCTGAGCTGGGGGCTTCTGTCTTGTGTTTATCACCTCCCGTTTCCTTAATTGTTCATTCATTTATCCAGTGGTGTTTGTGTTTACAAAGTAATTAAAAGCAATCATGGCATTTACCCCATACCCTTCCTAATGAATAAACAAGCAAACTGAGAGATGTGAATTCACCAATGTCCTGTTTTCCCTTCTTTTTAAAATCCCGCCACATTTTAAAAGGAAAATGAACCAACAGATGGGGGGCTGCAGCTCCAGTGTGATTCTGCATTGCCATACAATGGGAAAAAATTTATGTTTCATCTTTAGTACTGATTCTACAGCAGTGTTTACAGCATGGGTTCCAGGAAACTCTACTTTAAAAGTACACAGATGTACTTCACATACCATAGGGCTGCTTTCAGTCAACATTTTCTTTAAATTGACAAAACATAAATTTAAATGCTGTTTTTTCTTCATTAACACAATTTGGCTGTTCAGCAAGAATCATAATGTACTTGCCAAACTGTGTGAAAAATCACATTTGCATTTAATCATGCAGTAAAGTTCAAGACAACTGAAAGCCTAATTGAATCCAGACCAAGTCTGAATGACCATTTACTGATATAGTATATGGACCATGGATATATAGTTTTATTGTGTATAGAACAGAGTTTATGGGAAAGTTGAGAGAATTTTTGTATGTCCATATAGGTATATAACAATACCAAGTGTGGTATATAGGTATAGCTGGACCACATCCAAGACCAAGAGTTTTTCAGAGATAAATAAATAAATAAACAAACACAAGACAAATGAAGGCACACACTTCTCCACCAAAATCTGATCACAACAAACTATGCTGCTTCACACATGTCAAGCTGTGGTTCACTACTACCTAAAGCACCCACACACTTGTGGGTGGATATTTCTTTATTGTACTTGCATTCTTTGTGTAGTGCCCCGGCATCCACACCCTTAGCTGTAGTACTAGGGAGATATCAATGACTAAATTACAAAAAATCTGTGGCATAAATTAACTTGCATGTCATCATTTGTAGATGTTGCGCTTACATTTGCTGGTCTATGTCACTCACATACCTAGATAGAATTCATTGTATGTTGCTTTGGATAAGTGTGTCTGCTAAATGTCCACATACCTGTCCATATTAATGACTAAAAGAGAGCGGTGCAAGTAACCTAACGATTTAACCTGTCAATCCTGGCAACATTCCATTAAGACCCATTATACAGCTTTTGGACATTATGTCAAACAGAAATGGTGTCATGCTTCTCCTGATGAGGCTTCTGTCCCTTTATGAGGGCCCCTGAATGCTTATCAGAAATTCCAGTCAATCCAGTGCTCAAAAGGTCAGAGCAGTAAGGTGTATGGCAGAGGTGGCCAACAGCAGGGAAAAAACGGATACAATAATGATAAAAAGACCAAAAACATTTCTTTCCACAATAAATGTTTTCTTCTTACCATAATGATCTGAAGTTAGCCAATGCCTTTCATTCTCTGCCAAGCAAGAAGGATGTTGGAGTGACAGTATTTATTGCTGTGGAGCATTTAATAGATATTCACAAATGACATGAGGTCATTCTGTGAGACACTGAGCAGTAGACATCTTTGTTGTATTTTTAAAGACCTTTGGGTAGTTTTATAAACAAATAAAGCCCAGCTTGTTGGTTGGACATTTAGTATATGGATTCGTATTTATTTTAAAATATTCACACACATGCGCACACACATATACAGTTTAAAGATGGCAACGATCAGCAGGAACAGATGATGTTGCTAGTATCCATGCTATGCAAACACAATGGAGTAAGCTTCACAAAATGACTTGTGTTATACCAAAGTGAAATATCCCTTTAAGGATTTAGTGCAAAGAATATAATTTAATGATTGTCTTAGCTATTAAGTAACATTGCTTAAATTAAATGCACATTTACACAGGGTTCATACAGATGTGTTAAACTAAATCTGATGCAACGGATTCAGATATAATTTTATTTTCAGAAAGGATCAAAATGTTTCTAACTAACAAACATTTTAACAGTATCCAGTAACAGTACTACTTCATCATTGATGCCTTGGCAGGCTGAGTTGGCTGGTAGAGTACCAATGCAGGTAGGTTAATTGAAGACTCTAAATTGCCCATAGGTATGAGTGTGTTAGTGAATGGTGAGTGAATGGTGTGTGCGCCCTGCAATTGATTGGCGGCCTATCCAGGATGCATTCCTGCCTCTCGCCTAATGCACGCTGGGATAAGCTCCACCATCCCCCACGACCCTGACCAGGAATGAGCCAGTACAGATAATGGATGGATGGACCATGTACAGTGTGTGACAGGATCGGGGGATGGAGGCCTCAAGTTTCCCCACAGCGTGCAATAAAACAGGAGATGGAATGCAGATTGGGAGTACAACAGATTTTTATTATAGTCCGTATACGAAGAGTTGGGCCTCAGCCCAACCAACATGATAATGGGGGGGAAAAAACCCAGACAAAAGAAAACAAAATCTAGCTCCGGTTGGAGCCTAACTACACTTCTCAGGTTCCCCTCTCTCTCACTGGCCAGCTAAACCGGTTCCCAGTCTTTCAAACAACCAAATCAAAGTCCACAATCCAAGTCAGAAAAACAGGCCAAGTTCGTTATCCAATCGGGTTCTCTTCCAAACAAAGTTTCATACACAATTCCGTTAGTCCGCCAAAAAAAGGTCTTGCACAAAGTTACTTTTCACTCACCACAATGACTTCTCTAGACAGCAGCTACACTTTTCCCTTACTGGTCCTTCTCTCTCACTGCTGTGTTTGGAAGGCTTAAATAGGGCTGTGATTGCCTAGGTGTCTTCAGGAGAGTTTACTCAGGCTGGCTGGAAAAGCTGGCATGGCTCCAGGCATTCAGGGAATGGAGCCAGCATGAAGGCACATAGCGCCCATCCAGCACTACTCCTCTGGTTCTGCTACAAGTGCCTTTGGAAAGTATTCAAACCCCTTCACTTTTTCCACATTTTGTTACGTTACAGCCTTATTCTAAAGTTGATTAAATTTTTATTCTCATCAATCTACACATAGTATACCATAATGACAAAGCGAAAACAGGTTTTTAGAAATTTTAGCAAATTTATTCAAAATAAAAAACCGAAATATAACATGTACATAAGTATTCAGACCCTTTGCTATGACACTCAAAATTGAGCTCATGTGTATCCTGTTTCCATTGATCATACCAGAGATGTTTCTACAACTTGATTGGAGTCCACCTGTGGTAAATTCAATCTCATAAAAAACACGTTTTCAACGTACAAAAATGCCAAGTTACTCACACATACAAGACATACCCCGTCTATAACTCATTCATTCAGACTGCCAAAATCCAGGCCTGCGATTAAAAGTATTGATATCAAAATGACGCCAAGTTAGGGTACTACAAACAATATAGGCTATCTTGCCTCTTTTTACATAAGATGTATTCCAAAGCAATGCTACCCAATATTTCCTCAATTCTTTCAAGTCACTTGGCCCTGTGTGTATAAGCATGCACTACATGGGCAGGCCAAACATATGTGTGGACGGCTTTCTCACAGTCAAGATTGACTGAATAGGCGTGTATATGTCCAATTTGTATTGGTATGTATGTATTTTGCTGCCCAGCCTTTCTGTTGCGTGAATGATAGTATGTTTCTTGGTATAAGTGTGTGTTCGTAAATGTGAATGTAACATGCTGCCAGGGAAATGTCCCCATGGGGATAAAGAGGTTCTCTATGTATGCATGTACAATATGTGTTTTACATGCAGTACTTCTTGTACGTAGCAAATATACAATAACTTACTGAAATTCAGTTGAGAAGCAAGTATAAACATATGTTTTCTGGAGAAATATGCTTCCTGTAGTTACTCACCAGCAGTTTTCTACATGAATTCCAATGTGTTCCATGAGGTAATTCGAAATATTTGACACTTTGATCTGACACAAAGTTTGCATGACATTGTAAAATGGTAAGATTACAAAACACAGGGCAGTAGTGAAGAAATATAGTTAGTAGAAATGGCAGAGTGGTGAACTGGTGTAACTTTTTAATAAAAGGAATACATTTGCCGTCATGAAATGCATATGGGTGGCCGTGAGTGAGTTTTGGTAAAGCAAATATAAGCGTAAGAAAACGTTAGTGTAAAAGAGGAAAGTATCTGCCTGAGGGCGAGGCGGGATTCAATCCTTCAACCGGAGGTTTACCAGTCTGTGACTTTAGTTAGTGCAGCACCATGACATAGCTATGCAATGTGTGAAATATCATTAGCAAACCTGTCCGTGGTTTTAAAGAACAACACAGGCCAGTAAGCACAGAAGAGCTCCCGTTGAATCCATATGGTTTTGCAATATTGTAGCCGGTTAATAACTGAACATGCAGACGGTACATTATAATGCAGTGTATACGTTCGGTGAACGGTGGGTAGATATGGTGCAAAAGCAATAATTGAGAAGTAGTAGACAATTATCAGTGAGGGTAAAAGCAGGTTAAAGGAGTACCATGATGATTTTCACACTTTCTCGGTTTTATGTGCTATTTGCACAAGAGGCATTGAAGAAACACAATGAGTAAAGTATTAAATATGTCCGTTCTGTATTTTTGGAGAAATATGCGTTTTAAATTTATCATCCTATTTTCAACCGGTTGAGAAAGTTGTCAACTTGGTGCGTCACGAATACAGTAACCACTCCCCTTTCCACGCCCCGTAAACCCATGGATAACTCGAGACCCATAGTTTGCACCGCTGACTTACAGGCAAGACAATGCTAATATTTGACTAACGTTAGGTTCACTTAAATTAGAGTGCCTTTTAAGGACTATTAGATTATTTCTGGTTATATTAATTTAGCTAGCTAGCTAACGTTAGCTAGCTAGGTAGTTTGCTTTCATAAGGCAATGTTATCGATAACGTTAGCTAGCTAGTTTGCTTTTATGAGGACGTTATAGTTGTGCTTTTATCTTAACTTGGCTAGCTAGATAGCAAAAATTATAATTGGATATAAGTCAACGTCCTTACCTTAGCTACCTATCGATACTTATACTACTAAGCTAGCTAGCTTGTGAAAATTCAGTCTCCCAAAAAGAGCGCGTATATAGGGGGTAGCTATGGTAACGGGGCACGGTCTGTCAATCATAGCTAACTGACAGTTCACTTTACCACGCCCAGACGGTTCGGGTGAACTTTTATAGTGGGAAATTTAGGCTTAGAAAAATACGTTTTAAAGTACATTGAAATGACTGAATAATAAAAAAATTATGCACATTTGTTTTGTTGTTGCCTAAAGACAACTGGGAAGTGTCACGTTCAACCACCATGTTACTCCTTTAAAGAAAGGTGTTCCTAGCTGGGCTTGAACCTAGGACCCCGTGTTCCCAAGACTGTAACCTTGCCCACTAGGCCACAGCAGACTAGCTGTTTAAACTTGAAATGTTTCAGAATAAAAAGGTATGGGTATTTTGCGTGTGTATGCAAGTTTTTGATTGGGTCGTGTAGGTGAAGATTTGGCTGGTGTCGGTAAAATGTCCAATGGGGAGACATGTTGTTAGTGGGAATGGCGGCAGGAAAAATAAGAAGAAGAAGAAGAAGAAGAAGAAGAATGAGAAGAAGAAGAAGGAGAAAACGCAAAATCCCCTTAGTTTGGGGCTTTATTGTGTGGACATGTGAAGTTGTTTATGAATTCTGCCTGTTGAAATCGGGTGAGAATGTACAGAATTTAATGTTTTTAAGGGCTAAGTGTCTGTGGCTGTTGTGGTTATTTCTGTGGGGAACCCTGAAAAGTGCCAAACTCTCGGTGCTGTATAGGTATGGGGCATGCCCCCGCCTGTCATGGTTCTGTGTTTCCATCTGTCTTTCCTTGTTGGGCCGCCAGATGGCGGCACTTCTGTTTTGTGTCCTGCTCCCCCTGTTTAATTGTATTATTGCTTTCAATTATTCTATTGTTTTTGGGTTGTCTCGTTTTCCCTTCCCTCTCTGTGGCCTGATTGTTCATGGTGCCCTCCTGTGTCTCGTCAGTGTCTGGTCTATTTAAGTTCCCTTCTTCCTTGACTCAGGTGTTGGATCCTTGTTCGCTTTCTCGTGTGCATATTGGATTGTGTTTCGGTTTTGTGCTCCTTCTTGTTCTTGTTACTCAGTGTTTTGCCGTGAGTGTTTACCTCCCTACCCGTGTTCTGTGTTTGCATAGTTTTTTGAATTTCTGCATTTTGGCATGTTTTTGCGCATTAAGATCTTTGTCCTTTTTTGACTGCCCTGCGCGGCTTTGTTTTTGTTCCCTGTTGTTTTTTGTTCTTATTAAAATCAATTTTCTCGGTTTTGATTTTCCCTGTGGATTTTGAGTGTTTTTTGACTCTGCGTTTGGGTCCATTCCCTCGCCCACCCTGACAGAAGGATCCAGCCAGCACTGGACCCAGCGGAGTTTTTTATTTTTCCCCCCTCTTTGTTCTTTGTGTAGTCATGCCACCGGTTTTGAGTAAGCCGGTGGTGGCTGGGGGGACCTCCGGGCCAGGTCCTGCCATTGGACAGGCCCCCCTGTCCAGTAGACAGTGGGCGGACAGACTCTTTGATACGTGCCAGGGGTCGCGTCCGTTATTGGACTACGCGAGAGAGTTCAGCACTGTAGCCGCGCAGACGGACCTGCCCCAGTCTATAGTGTGCCAGTTGTTTAGGGACAACATGAGGGACCTAATTTACTCTGGCCTGGAGGGGTGTTGCGACTTGAAAGCCCTATTAGCAACGGCACTCCACTGGGAGGAGTATCTCCGGGGGGCCGCGGATATGCCCCCTCTGGCCGAAAAGTACTCCCAGCCCAGCGCACCGGAGCCCGCCGTCCCGCAGAGGCACCCTGAGCCGTCCAGAGCCCCAGAGAGGCCGCTTGCGCTGCCCGTTGTTCCACAGGGGCCACCGTCGCCTGCTCTGCCCGTCGTTCTGCAGGGGCCACCGCCGCCTTCTCTGCCCGTCATTCTGCAGGGGCCACCGCCGCCTGCTCTGCCCGTCGTTCTGCAGGGGCCACCGCCGCCTGCTCTGCCCGTCGTTCTGCAGGGGCCACCACCGCCTGCTCTGCCCGTTGTCCAGCAGGGGCCGCCTGCTCTGCCCGTCGTTCTGCAGGGGCCACCTCCGCCTGCTCTGCCCGTTGTCTGGCAGGGGCCGCCTGCTCTGCCCGTTGTTCCGCAGGGCCCGCCTGCTATGCCCGTTGTCCCGCAGGGGCCACCTCCGCCTGCTACGCCCAATGTTTGTGCTTCGCCCCCGCCTCGAGCGCCAGACGGACTCCAGTGTGTCTGCCTCGTCCCAGTCCAGTCCGGTGTGTCTGCCTCGGTCCAGGCTGGTGTGTCGGTCTCGTCCCAGTCTAGTCTGGTGTTTCTGCCATGTCTCAGTCCCATCCAGGTTTCTGCCTAGTCATAGTCCAGTCCAGGTTTCTGCCTAGTCATAGTCCAGTCCAGGTTTCTGCCTAGTCATAGTCCAGTCCTGAGTCCTGCTACCCGTCTGAGTCCAGTCCTGAGTCCTGTTACCCGTCTGAGTCCAGTCCTGAGTCCTGTTCCCCGTCTGAGTCCAGTCCTGAGTCCTGTTCCCCGCCCCGAGTCCTGTCTCCAGTGTGCTCCAGTCCCGAGTCCTGTCTCCAGTGTGCTCCAGTCCCAAGTTCTGTCCTGTCTCCAGCTCCCACCCTCTGTTTCACTCCCTCCCCGGGTCGGCCTTCTGAGACGTCAGGAGCCGTCCCTTGGGGGGGGGGGGGGTACTGTCATGGTTCTGTGTTTCCGTCTGTCTTTCCTTGCTGGGCCGCCAGATGGCGGCACTTCTGTTTTGTGTCCTGCTCCCCCTGTTTAATTGTATTATTGCTTTCAATTATTCTATTGTTTTTGGGTTGTCTCGTTTTCCCTTCCCTCTCTGTGGCCTGATTGTTCATGGTGCCCTCCTGTGTCTCGTCAGTGTCTGGTCTATTTAAGTTCCCTACTTCCTTGACTCAGGTGCTGGATCCTTGTTCGCTTTCTCGTGTGCGTATTGGATTGTGTTTCGGTTTTGTGCTCCTTCTTGTTCTTGTGTTTTGCCATGAGTGTTTACCTCCCTACCCGTGTTCTGTGTTTGCATTGTTTTTTTGAATTTCTGCATTTTGGCATGTTTTTGCGCATTAAGATCTTTGTCCTTTTTTGACTGCCCTGCCCTTTGTTTTTGTTCCCTGTTGTTTTTTGTTCTTATTAAAAGCGAAAATCTCGGTTTTGATTTTCCCTGTGGATTTTGAGTGTTTTTTGACTCCGCGTTTGGGTCCATTCCCTCGCCCACCCTGACACCGCCAAGGCGTAACTTGGCGGGTTGGCATACCTGCCATCCCAATTGATTGGACATGATTTGGAAAGGCAGACATCAGTCTATATAAGCTCTCACAGTTGACAATGCATGTCAAAGCAAAAACCAAGCCATGAAGTCGAAGAAATTGTCCGTAGACCTCAGAGACAGGATTGTGTCAAGGTATAGATCTGGGGAAGGGTACAAAAAAATTCTGCAACACTGAGGTCCCAAAGAATACAGTGGCCTCCGTCATTCTTAATTGGAAGAAGTTTGGAACCACCAGACTCTTCCTAGAGCTGGCCACCCGGCCAAACTGAGCGATCAGGGGAGAAGGGCCTTAGTCAGGGAAGTGACCAAGAACCCGATAGCTACTCTGACAGAGCTGCAGAGTTCCTCTGTGGAGATGGGAGAACCTTCCAGAAGGATAACCATCTCCGCAGCACTCCACCAATCAGGCCTTTATCGTAGAGTGGCCAGACAGAAGCCACTCCTCAATAAAAGGCACATGACAGCCCACTTGGAGGCACCTAAAGGACTCTCAGACTATGAGAAACAAGATTCTCTGGTCTGATGAAACCAAGGTTGAACTCTGGCCACAATGCCACGTGTCACGTCTGAAGGAAACCAGGCACCGCTCATCACCTGGCTAATACCATCTCAACAGTGAAGTATAGTGGTGGCAGCATCACGCTGTGGGGATGTTTTTCAGCAGCAGGAACTGGGAAACTAGTCAGGATCGAGGGGAAGATGAACGGAGCAAAATACAGAGAGATCCTAGATGAAATCCTGTGCCACAGTGCTCAGGACCTCAGACTGAGGCAAAGCTTCCAACAGGACAACGACCCTAAGCACACATCCAAGACAACGCAGGAGTGGCTTCGGGACAAGTCTGTGAATGTCCTTGAATGACCCAGCCAGAGCCCGGACTTGAATCCAACTGAACATCTCTGGAGAGACTTGAAAATAGCTGTGCAGCAACGCTTCCCATCCAACCTGACAGTTCTTGAGAGGATCTGCAGAGAAGAATGGGAGAAATACCACAAATACAGGTGTGCCAAGCTTGTAGCGTCATACCCAAGAAGACTTGAGGCTGTAATCGCTGCCAATGGTGCCAGTATAAAGTACTGAGTAAAGGGTCTGAAAACTTTTGTAAATGTGATATTTAAATTTCTTATATTTAATAAATTTGTTTTATTTTATTTCTCTCGTCCAACTGCTTACGGATCAACTCGCCTACGGACACACCACTACCTGCACTCTGTCATCCATCTGTGTTGCACCGCCCTGTACCGTCTCTCCCTGGATGCACACTCTCAGACCTATGCGAGCCAGCCTCAGCTCCCTCACCAGACAGGATCGCCAGTTTACATCCCAGGTAAACAATATACAGATCCACAATGCTATCTGTTGGATTAGCGGTGTAGCTTATGCTGTCATTCTGTCCTGGTGAATAATCCTGGCCAATACAGACTCCTCCAATCGTCTACGGAAATATGCTAACATCACACCTGAACTCTGCTCTCTAAAAAATAACTTTTTAAACTCAGTGCTGCTCCTGTTAACATTCTGTCCCGGTTTATCATCATTTTAGCCAATATTGTCTCCCCCAACCCAAAATAATTACCGTATAAATCTTGCTGCTGTTAAATCTGCCGCCGACAGGCATTCTTCACCAACGTTGTTACGTCCACCGTGGATCAAGACGAAATCGGACTGTGCATTGTAGCCCTGGCACAAATATCTGCTCAACTTGGACAAATTTCCACCCTACTGTACATAGATCACATCACTGGCTAAATACAAATTGCTTGTGATCTCTTCCTCCGGCGGCAAAGGACAACGTCACATTTTTTACAATACATTCTACCCTCTTAAATACTCGCTCCCTCAATAATAAATCTCCGCTACTGTTTAAATTAATTCTGGACAATAAGCTCGATTTTTCTTTTACTCTGCGAGACCTGGCTGCAGCCAAGAGAATTTTTCCCCCTAAATCAAGTGACACCACCAAACTATACCTATCTAAACCTTGTCTTACTGGCTGTGGAGGTGGTTTAGCTGTTATTTACAAACAAAGTCTAACAATCATCAAATTAAATTTACCACCTGTGTCATCTTTTGAATATTTTGCTTTTAAATTACCCTGCTCCATAATCACTCTCCTACTGTATCGTCCACCCAAACGCAACCCCTTATTTACCTCAGAGCTATCAGAATTACTCACCATTGCATTTTCTCTCTCCTCTCGTATTCTACTGGTTGGTGATGTCAATGTCCATGTTGATTTGCCTGGTTGTTAACTCACCTATGACTTCATTTCTGTACTTGACTGTTTCTCTCTGGCTCAACATGTCAACTTCCCTACACATCTCGAAGGTCACACACTTGATGTGGTCTGTTCTGCTGATCTAGCCATTAACAATTTACATCCCCTACCATTCCCTTTATCAGACCATAACCTAATTGTTTTCAACATTCCTCTACCTTCACCCCATAACACTAACCGAAGATCCATCTCCTTCCGCAAACATCAAATCCATTGACCCTCTCCTCCTCAGTGATAAAATCTGCTCTGCCCTACCCCTCACTTCTGACCCTACCGCACCTGAAGAATTGACCACTACATTTGACTCTGTTATCTGTGACACACTCAACACTCTTGCCCCCATAAAAACCAAGACTGTCACCTTCACTTCATCTGCACCCTGGTACACCCCTGAGCTTCGTTCAATGAAGCAAGCCGGCCGCCATCTGGAATGACTCTGCAAGAAAACCAAGCTCACAGTTCATATTGAAGCCTTTAAACATCATCTCACTTCATACCGAGATTCCCGCAGTGCTGCTAAATTTGCTTATTCCTCAAATATCATCAACAAAAACTGCAGAATCTCTAAAACCCTCTTCTCCACCATCAGTACGCCGCTCGGACCCCCTGACAACACCATGCCCAGTTCTCCTGACCTCTGCAACTCCTTCCTGCAATTTTTTCAAGAACAAATCACCAAGATCAACACTTCACTGTCTTTCATTACCCCCTTGCCAAACAACTCCCCTCCCTTCACCACTGACCTTCTCCTTGCTCCTCCTGCAAACCAGCTTAATAGTTTCACCACTGTCAATCCCTCCACCATCTCCGACATTATCTGTGCATCCAAATTAACAACCAGTGCTCTTGACACCCTCCCCACCACGTTGACTAAGGCCTGTTTACCTGCACTCTGTCCCTACCTTGTTGCAATTTTTAACCTGTCCCTCTCTCATGGTCTAGTCCCCTCCGCTTATAAAACTGCTGCTGTCAGGCCCAGTCTCAAAAAACCCGGTCTGGATACCTCCAACCTCAACAATTATCGCCCCATTTCCAACCTCTCCTTCTTTCCCAAGACCCTGGAACGCATTGTTGCATCCCAACTCCAAGCCTTCATGTTGTCCTATAACCTATTTGAACCCCTCCGATCTGGAGAGCCTTCTGCTGCCATCTGCTGGACAAAATGTTAATGTGAATGCTGAAGTTTAAAGGAGGCAACAAAATTCACCAACCCGCGGAATATCACAGGATTATCGGAGCTCTCACGCTCATCGTGGCCACGCAAAGCAAACTCAAAGGCTCCACAAATTTCACACAGTCTATTATTCTGGACAGGATGTGTCGATTTTGTCATCTCTTCATTGTGCCTTCTAATGCCAATCCTGTAGCCTTCATCTAGCTGTTCAGCAGTGCTAAACCTTCCAAAACAATTTTGGTCTCATACTATTGTCTAGACGGCTGCGGCTACTTTCGTGCCGTTTGCATTTTTCAGAAAGATGTTATAGGTCTTGTACCCCCGTCGTTGTCCATAATGCTTCGGTGCCGACACTTTGAAATAGCAAACAGGGAAAGCAATAAAAGGCATTACTTACACCACATCCAGCTAGCCAACTCCATTTGTCATAACATGAGCCCGTTCCGGGTGTATACTCGTCCTCGATCACTTGCCTGCTGCTGAATTTGTAAAATGGGTCGGTCCGGTCCAAGCTCCTTTATCCTCTTTTTTTCTTCCAGTGAACGCCTTGTGAAAGGGCGTTTTTGTAAGGAAATAACCTAATTTTCTTTGATTCCCGCGGTTCTACTTGAAGTTGCCATCTCCTGAAAGTACCGGTCAGCTAGCTAAGGAGCAGGAGTGACAGTCGCGCATCCGTAGTTATACTAATGGCGGGCATGAACATGAAAGATAGCGTCGAGAATTGTCCAATCACATTAGATCAAAAAACATAAAAACAATACCAATTCGCTACCAATAAAAGTAGGAGTGTCCCATGGAAAATCTGAAGCAACCATTTAGAGAGCAGCCTCAGGTCACCTGCTTGCCAAAAATTGAAGGACTTACATACACACTCATTTGGCCGGCGCCCTTCACCCAGAAAGTAGGCTATAATCACATAGAAATTAACCAAATACAATTTGATTTTGGAACCAATTTTTAATGAATGCTGGCAGGCGCTGACAGACTACCAGGCGCATTGTACGAGTAAACAATTTTTATTTTATAATTATTTCGCATTTAGGGGGGCGGCGCCCCAGTGGCCTTCATTATAGAACCGCCACTGATATATATATATATATATATATATATATATACATATTTATATATATATACACAGGTCCACAGTTTTAGCGTCATGCGTAAATCGCAACCCCTCAGCTGAAGTACCGAGCGCTGCTATTTTGTCTTGATCGACACAGTTGCCCACTTGTTATGAATGCAGGCTGCTGTACTGACATCCGTAGATAACAGGTAACAATACTGTGAATGTCATACAGTGTACTCTTTTGCACTGTCATAAAACAAAATCACAGTTGAAACAACAACACTTATGATTCTCAAAATAGAATAAAACGGTTTATAGCTGATTTGCCAACTTTAGACTAGGTTAAGTTATCCTATAGGCTACTAGCCCACAAGCAAGCTAGTCTAGCTAATTATGGTTAATGGTAATTAATGACAATAGCCCCTTTGTCAAGCAAGACAACTTACAAATAGGCAATGTTTGAAGCATGTCGCTAAGATTAGTGACGTTTTCTTTAGTAATGCCATGGACAGTAGTCCATTTGTTTAGTCGGTTGTTTCAAATGGATGGTCGTGGCTCGCTGCTAATTTTAAAAATGCAAAAAGAAAAAAATGAAATAATAAATGCAGTAGCCTGCTTTTGCATGTTATTGATTACTCAGACCTTAAAAGGGGAAATAGGATTTGGCATCACCGGTATTATGGGCAAATACACTTAAATGAAAGGCTAAATACACTGGGAAATTGGACATTTATATTTATAGACGTAACACATGTAACAAATTAGTCTGTTTAGTGTGTGTGTGTGTGTGTGTGTGTGTGTGTGCTTGCGCGCCTGTGTGTGTGAGTGAATGCGTGCCTTGCGAGCATGTTTGTGGTCATGCTGTGTGGTTTATCCTCTCTTGTGATGCACAAAACGTGCTACTAAATCATGCTGCTGTAACTGTACTGTATTTCGCAAATATACTCAAAATAACAAAATGACACAAGACATGAAAATAGATGGAAGTTATGAAATCCTCAAATCAGGCATTTCAGAGAGGCACAGCTTATCTAATCTTATTTAAAGATACACTTGTAGTTTTTTGCCTTAAAATATTATATAATTAATTTTGACTGCACAAAGTAATGGCTAAATGATATTGAATCACGTTCTCATAATGTCTGTAGGTGGCTTGCAATGCAACGTCTCCGTCACCATTCAATTTTAGCCTAATCTTTTTGTGCTCCGGGTCAGAACAGTGCACTTTCATTAACTTGCTTTCATTTCGAAAAAACAGAAGTTTATAAAATGTGAACAAAAAAACAACAACAACAACATTGGTCTATTTTTTAATATAAGTTGTATTCATAGTGAGCAAAACAGGTAAAACTGCTTCCAGGTCACTATGCATGTCAGTAAATTTGATACTATGCCACTGTTTTGGTCCGGTTAATGGTGAACATGCAAGTAATTAATTAAAAGAAAAGAGAGATTAAGGAAATTTGTTTATAATATTGCATGTGCTTTGTGACAGTGTTTTGTGTTTAGTTATTCCTGTTCCTGGAATAAAGGTAAAAAAAAAAAAAACATTGAAGACTAAACTGTATGTGATGTCTGTGTGAAATGCTGTTGTAGTGTTGTGGGGGATACCATCTGTAGAGCATGAACATGTCTGGATAATTTATTGGGTCCAAAAATGAATGACGTATTACTTTAAGGAATTATGTTTCAGAAGACCCGAAACAGGGCCTATATTATGAACATAGATTATGAACGTGGTGTGGTGTGGCAATATCAGGATGAAAATAGTGGGGATGGTGTGTGGGGGGTGGAGGGTGCCCTTTTTTTTCAATTGAGCCCCTGCCCCCCAAAATGTCTGTGCACGGCCCTGATAGCCACCACCATACAGGGTGTTCCTCAAGGTTCTGTTCTCTCCTCTTCATCATATACATTCTACTACTTGGAGAAATCATCCAACACTTCAACCTGGATTTTCACTGCTACGCCGACGATACCCAAATCTACATCAGCACCAAATCCCTCTGCAACCCACCATTATCCCACATTGAAGCCTGCCTCTCTGCAATCAAAACCTGGATGAAACACAACTTCCTCAAACTAAACAGCGACAAAACAGAAGTCATCCTCATTGGTTCAAAATCCACACTAAACAAGTCTTCCCAAATATCACTCACCATTGATGACATAGTTGTCTCCCCCTCACCCCTAGTTTGTAAACTTGGAGTCATCCTGGATCCAACCCTCTCACTTAAGCACCACATTATTTCTATAGTAAAGACATAATTTTTCCATCTACGTAATATTGCCAAGCTCCGTCCCTGCCTCCCACGCCCATCCTCTGAAACACTCATCCATTCATTCATTCACAGTTGGCTTGATTACTGTAACGCTCTTCTGTCTGGCATCAGCTCCAAATCCCTCCATAAACTGCAAATGGTCCAAAACTCTGCTGCAAGTCTCCTCACCAATATCAAGTCCTGGAATCACATCACCCCCATTCTCCGTGACCTTCACTGGCTCCCAATGAAACAACAAATCGACTACAAAATCCTCCTGTTAACTTTCAAAAATCTACACAATATTGCCCCACACTACCTCTCTGAACTCCTCCATCCCTACCAACCTCCCCATTCCCTCAGGTCCTCCACTGCAAACCTCCTTGCCACCCCATCATCCAACCTCCGCAGTTTTGGTGACAGGGCCCTTTCCCATATTGCACCCAGGCTATGAAACTCACTTCCCCCTATCCATCCGAGACTCTGACTCACTCCCCCTTTTCACTTCCCGTCTCAAAACCCATCTATTCAATATTGCTTATCATTAATCCCCCTCATTTCTCCTAGGCTACCCCCCCCCTCACACACACACACACACTCTTCCACACACCCACACCCAGTTTCTTTTCCTGCCATTTTGCATCCCTCATTGTATTTTTATTGTTGAATTGTCTTACTGTTGTTTATGTATTTTCTGTTTTTTTTTGTGTGTGTTTTAAATGTGTGTGTATATAAATATATATATATATATATATATATATATAGTAAAGTGTCTTTGGGTTGGGTAAAAGCGCTATATAAATCACTGCAAATCTATTATTATTATTATTATTATTATTATTATTAAATTTGCAAAAATTTCTAAATCTGTCTTCGCTTTGTCATTATGGGGTATTGTGTGTAGATTGATGAGAATAAAAATGAATTTAATCCATTCTATAAAAAGGCTGTAACATAACAAAAAGGGGTCTGAATACTTTTCGAAGGCACTGTATGTGAAGGTAATTAAGCTTTTTTTGCAATGTTTACCTGTCCACAGAATCATCGTTTTGTCTTGGTGTTTTTGTTTTTCTTGGTGTGGCAGTTTGACACCAAGAAAATGTCTCCACATATGAATGAGATGATGAAATATTTACCTACATTTGGCGCTTGGTGGGTGTTCATTTTACACAATGCACAGTACCATTTTTGAGCTCAATATCTAAATTCTGTCTGCCACCCACTCAACATGTTGTGTTTGGACGATTACAGTAAACCTCATTCCTGATTCTCAATTTTGCTCTTGGTTGCACCCTGCCAAAAACTTCAGGGATAAAGAGTGATCTAGCCATTTTCTTTAGCTACTCTTCATGTCTGAGACCAGACACTGAAGAAATATCCGCTGCCGTGTGTAAAGCCCCCCCCTCTCCTCCTCTGTCAATCAATTCTGCTCCCCCTGCCCTGCCATTCCCTGGCCAAGGTGTTGACAGCCCTGATAAGGCAGGCCAGTTTCATCATTAAAAATAGCCTAATTATCTTTATCAATGACTGTGTTGAAACATGGGAAAACAGCTCATGTATGCTTTCTTTTCATAATATGCCCTATCTGGGGGTGGGCAGGTGGGTGGTTGACAGGCTCTCATGATGTTTTCTCTTGTTAAGACCTCAGAAGTTTTCATGGGCCAACCATCAGCTGCATACAGTAACTGGGATAGCATCCAGCCAAGTTATGCCTTGGCGGGGCATGCCCCATACCTATACAGCACCGAGAGTTTGGCACTTTTCAGGGTTCCCCACAGAAATAACCGCAACAACCACAGACTCTCAGCCCTTAAAAACATTAATTTTGGTACATTCTGACCCCATTTCAACAGACAAAATTCATTCAACAACTTCACGTCCACACAATAAAGCCCCAAACTAAGGGAATTTTGCGTTTTCTCCTTCTCCTTCTTTTTCTTGCCTCCTAGCCCACAAAGAATATGTCTCCCCATTGGTCATTTTACGTACACCAGCCAATCAAAATATCACATACACACGCAAAATGGACATATCTTTTTACCCATGAAAATCGCCAGTCTCTACAGCTAGTCATTTCATGGCTCAATGGTAATGTCACGGTCTATGGATCATTGAGTCACAGGTTCAAACCCCACCTGAAGCAAATTTCTTATAAATCCTTATTTGCTGACTAATAACTCTTTTATTTCTCAACTATTGCTTTTCCACCACATCTACCCACCATTCAATGAACGTATAGACTGCATTATTACATACCATCTACACGTTCAGTTAACCTCCTACAATATCGTCAGGCCATATGGATACAACCGGAGCTCAGCTGTTCTTGCTGACCCGTCTTCTTTAAAACCATGGACACATTTGACCAAGAAAATTCACATTTCATACATCTACTTGACACTGCCAATGTAATTGACTGCGAAGCGCAAGGTTGGACAATCAAATCCCGCCTTGCCCTCAGGCATATCTTAAACTAACATTTTCTTACACTTTGATTACTAACTAATAACTGTCTGGCTTTTGAACAATTGCTTTTGCACTTATCAAAATATCAGAATCTTCAATGCAGATGTTTACCAAAAGTCACTCACGGCCAGCTATGTGCATTTCAAGATTTTCTTAAAAGGTTACACCAGCTGACCACTGTGGCGTTTTTACTAACTACATTTCTTCACTTGGCTACTGTAGAAAACGTTCTTATCAGCAAACGCGACATTTCTACATTCATGTTACCTCGCTCTGTTCTCTATCTACCCGCATTCAAACAATTAGGCTACTAGGTATGAACTGTTGGCAACACCCCTTTAAATCAATGCATTTAAAAACATGACTCATTCATAATTATAACTACTGAATGTCAGAAATGTATTTATACTACAGTTTCACAGTGCAATTTCATGCATTCTTTCAACAACCAATTCAACGAGTAACTAATAACACCGTCTGTTAAGGAAACTCATCTCACTCATGGTCACTGTATTTTATTTGCACTATAGTCTGTGATCATGTCAGACTTCACCTACATGCCCATTCTGCTAACAATATATTGTTTCAACTACTCAATTTCATCATGTGTCCTCATTCTCTCGTACTACTGTTATTTTCTAATATGCAAACATTGCTGGGACATGTGTGTGATGCTATTCTCCACTGTCTTGATAAGCAAAACAGCAAAGAGGAGTCCTCCCTACAGCTAAGCATATCAAAATACCTTATAAACCTTAGAAACACTGAAAGTGCATCTCCAAGAAATAACAGAAAACAGAGCAGGTCAGAAGGGTACAAAAGTTGCAACCATCAGAGCTCAAATTCTACCAGCTTGCTGATAATTTTGGCAATGAAGGCTCGTTGGATGGCTGTCAGATGAGTCAGTACGTACACTGGGGACATTTCTGTTCATTTTCTGATGGTGCAAGCTTCTTTTTTATACTTACGCCACTGCACCCTTTGCCACAACCATTGTTATGCATATATAGCAAAGCGAAAGTGCTAAACAGTACACGTTCATCAGACTGTTCAAATTCACACAAGGATAGCCATAATCCACAACCGTTTCTTAAAGGGTTACTTCGCATTTTTACACCCAGGTCCGCTCCGCTGTTCATCATGAATCATGTCCTCACCCCCTCGCTCTGCCTCCCAATCAATCCAGTCTACATCCGGCACTGCCTACGCTGTATGCGTGTTTGCATGTATGTATGTGTACACATACTTCTCATCGTCTACATTTATATGCATTACTGTTCTCACTTTCTTATAACAAACACTTTGCAAAAAGAAATGATATCTCATAAAAAACACGTTTTCAGCATACAAAAATGCCAAGTTACTGACACATACAAAGCACTGTCTATAACTCATTCATTCAAACTGGCTAAATCTAGACCTGCCATTAAAAGTATTGATATCAAAATGACGCCAAGTTACTGTACTACAAAAAATATAATCTATCTTGCCTCACCGAAATAAGCTGTAAAGCAATGCTACCCAATGTTTTCTAAATTGTTTCCAGTCACTTGGCCCTGTGTAATAAACACCACACTTAATGAACACCACACCCTTAACTACAAAAATTCTTGTTTATATATATATATATATATATATATATATATATATATATATATATAATGTGTTGCAACTAAGATGTTGGCCAGATAAAAATGCTTTTTATTGGCATACTTAACATTTTTGTTTTAGCTATTTCATCGTGTATGCCTGTAGCACATGTCCTGCTTATTTGTAGGCAGCTGGCTTCCTCTTGTGGTTAATTTTAATATATTTTGAAAATATGCCTTCTAACTAACAATTCTGCTATTTTAATACCCAATATTTTCAGCTAATGACCATATTACTGTTACATTTATGGTGAAACACAGCGAGACTAGATAATCTAGACTTGCAGCAGCCATGAAACAAATACACTTTCCTATCTACACTGAACAAAATATAAATGCAACATTTATCAATTTCGAAGATTTTATTGAGTTCAAAGGTAATAAACGTAAATCAGTCAATTGAAATAGATTCCTTAAGCACTTATATATTTATTTCATGTGTTTGGGGATACAGATAAGCATTTGTTAGTCACCGATTCCCCAAAAGAGAAGATGCCATGAAATGAACAGAATGCCAATCAGTATCTTGTGTGACCACCATTTTGCAACGCAACACATCTCCTTTGCATTGAATTGATCAAATTGTTGATTGTAGCCTGTGGAATATTGTCCCACTCCTCTTCAATAGCTGTACGAAGTTGTTGGATATTGGTGGGAACTGGAACACGCTGTCGTATCGTATGTACCGGTCCAGAGCATCCCAAACATGCTCTATGGGTGACATGTCTGGTGAGTATGCAGGCCATGTAAGAACTGGGACAGCTTGAACATATTTTCTTTGTCCAGTATTTTTCTACATAAAATGATAATATTTGTGGAGTGGAAAAACATTTTCTTTTTGATTGTATGCTTTATTTCAAATTACTGATGGTCACACAATGGCAATAACACTTACTTTCACTTCTTACTGAATTACTTAGAAGTAATGTGTTCAGAAGCTGTGAAATTTCATGACAATGCTAATTAATTAATGAACTAAACATTTTCAAAGAGAGAGAGAGAGAGAGGGAGAGAGAGAAAGAAAGAGAGAGAGAGAAAGCCAAAAGTGGTTGAAGGGGAGTGTCTTAGATGCTGACCTTAACATTCCTCATTCCCTCTCAGTTCACTGACTCAGTCCTCTCTGCCTCAGAAAAAAAATGGGAAAAAAGACAGAATGCAGCATCGGCAAGCCAGTCTCTCTAGAAACCCATGTCCTCTTACATTAGCTACTGCAACCAGCTACCTAAGCTATCAAATATTAGCTGACTAGAAATAATACAAACTTGCTAATAATTAGCTTGCAACTGAAGAAACAAAGCTTGAAAACTTGCTGTCACACATGAATTCAGAACATTGATCTACAGGTTTATACAACTTTCTGAGCAACCTTTCCTTGGTTATTGAACATATCCAAAACCCAAACTTCAAGCGCTGTCGTGTTGTAGTGCACTTTGCTTCATTTTACTGCATCATTGATTGTTTTCAAAAATGTTCTCATTTTCCATGAGTGCTCCATGACCGGAAAACTAGTGTATGAATTTCCAGGTTTTCTTAGATGCATGTTAACACCAAGCTAGCAAACCTCTTGGCAGAATGGACAATAGAAGCCAGCAGAAAGAAAATTTTACTAACTAGAAAACAAACTAATCAAGCTAACTATATATTTTGGAAAGGGAACTGAAAGATGATTGAATTAGTTTTTTCATTTTTATTTTTTTAATTTGCCACCTCTGGAGACTGACTTGCCATACTCACCAGTCACCACTCCTGCTTGTCTATGAGCAGGGCTTGACATTATCTTTTTGGCTCACCAACCACTCTGGCTAGTGGTTTCTAAAGTCAGTCAGCATTTTTAATAACCAGTCAGCATTTTCACTGGCCAAAATCCCCCCCCCCCCCCAAAAAAAAGTTTATTTTTAAGACTGCTTTACTATGGTTTGGAGAATATTTTTGTCCCAACTGTAGACTAATTGAAGCCTACGTAAAATATGAAAGTGAAGAAAACGTTTTGTTCATTCAGTGTTCTCTAGCTAGCTCATGTATTTAGTTAGACTATCTAGGCTTCTTCATTCACGATTGTTTTCTATACCCACAAAAATTGACCGAGTGCTCACTGCAACAAGGGTAGGCTTGGCTAACTCAACGCAATGAAGCTACCGCCAACAACAAGTAAGCTGAGCCATTGCAATAATTTAAAATCGCTTTGTGTGCCAGCTAACATCTAGCCTACTTTGAGGGGAACTCCGGAACTCCTTCACGCATCGAGTGATGCCTCCTACTCCTCAGGACAAATCCACTGCTACACTGACCTCCTTCAAGATACTGGAGGACTCTGATATACTGTAACCCATGAACACTCATCGTGCAACCATCTGTCCATTAGACCCCATCCCATCCACAGTCCTCCAGTCTATATCCGGTGCGATCCTTCCTTACCTGTCCTCCATCATCAATGCCTCCCTTGCCTGTGGCCATGCTCCCTCAGACTTTAAAATGGCTCATGTTATCCTAATCTTTCAGAAACCTACCTTAGACTCCTCTGATGTCAAGAATTATCAACATTTATTAGGGGTGAGACAATACACAAAATTCACAATATGATACATACCACGATACGGTGTTCACGATATGGTACTCCTTTTAAAAAAAAGGAAAAAACACTTAATTGAACTAGTCTTATTTATTGAACAATGTGATGTAAAATGTCACTGTAATATGTCAAATGAACTGAGTAATGGCAGTGCAAATTCTAACATCTCAAAATAAAGTGCAAGTTTAGGTTAACAATAATAAATAATAACCATACAATAACAATAAGATATGTTTGGATTCAAATGCCAACCACCTTTAAACCTTTGAAAATAAATAAAATAAATTAACAAATAAATAAATAATAATGCACATAGAACCAACCTAGCTTTAATTTACAGTGATTACTGTTTTATAACACAAGACAATTCTTTGCACTGACTCGATGTACTTCTCCTGTAAACTCTACTTTTTAAAAATCAATATTAAAGGCTAAATATGATCCAAATGAAACATAAGCCACACTTAATAGGCTATAGTCTACGTCATGTATTTATTTAAGTATGTTGACAATGACAATGTTGTTGACTCTCGGTGTGACGTCTTATAAACGCCGGGCTGTCGTTCTGTGCTCTATGCTTCCAACATGCCACTCATAAGCAGGATGACTAAAAACACTGTGGTGTGTGAGCCTCACAAAGCCTTACCAGCCACTCCACAAATTCACCTGCATTTGGTGGGTGGCAGGTGTTAATTTTACACCCTGGCTACAACTGTGATCATCAGCAACTTCGTCTTAGAGGCAATTCTAGGACAAGGTCATGTTTTTCTTTAAGAGTATTGGCATGAGTATGAGTAAATGAGTTATGATGAAATGTAAAATAAATAAATAAATAAATCTTTAAAAAAAAAATTTTTAAATCACGTGATAATTTCATGATACACGATACAGTGCCACGAATCGTTTTGCCATCGTTTTGTATCGCGAAATTCGATACAACAATATTTTGTCTCACCCCTAACATTTAAACAAAGGCTTGGCTAGAATTCTGATTGGTCCAAAGGGCGGGCATTATTTCTCAGTAAAGTGACACCTAGGGCCTTTTAACAGTTCTAAAATCAATGTGCTACAAAATCCAGCATTCTAAAGCAGTTAAAACAGCAACATTATTCTTTTGGTTTTGAATTGTTGTTACGTCCCCTCCCCTTTTCAATGTCCAATTTCGCAATTGATGGCAATGTTGAATCATGGTTCTAGTTGCTGGGTTCATTTAGGAATGCCAACCATCCAGCAAAATACGGAATCGTCCCTTATTTTGACAGTAGAATAGGCGTTTCATATTTAAGTCATGGCTACGGGATGTATTTTCATCCGCATCTTTGTAAACAATTGCGTTTGTAGTAACCGCTGTTTTGAATACAATTCAATAGTTAGCTAGCTAGCCGGGATAACAATCATGCCATGAGACCATTCTGACCTAAAACCCAGATTTTTAATATTGGCTAGGTGACAAGTGACGGTGAACTTATCATAAAGTTAGCTGGCATTCAAACCCGCTTTCAGAGGGTCTTGGAGAAACGCCATGTCTACACTGCGAGATCGCAACATTTTAAAAAGCAAGACAGAGCTAGGGAGATTAATTTGATTGAGCTAAGGTTTCATGCAGTTTTCTTAAATAATGTAATGACAAAAATGACCAAAATTTGTGCTAATTGTATTGTATAAAACGAGAAGGAACTATTTCTTGATGGAATCGTTGTTTTCATAGAATTAACAACCAGAGGTTTTTGCTTAACAACAGTGCAAATAGAACTACTGTAGCAGCCAATAATGTAATTGTGGTGTGGGGATGGCTGGTTTAAGCAGCCACACCTGCCTGGGTCAAGCTAATTAGACCTGGCCAATTGGATAATTGGTTAATAATTAGATAATTGGCCAGGCTAATTGGACCCAGGAACAGGAGTGGCTGCACCTGTGCGTAGTGAGGTAATCACTGCGCACAGGTTAAATCTGCCATCCCCACCCACACAGGAGAGCCTCTCTGTCATGACAGTGTGTTAACATCTGCTCCTCGGCTATAACATCTTGCCGACCCTTGCAAATAAACGTGGACTGTTTTACCATCATCTCCCTGTGTCTCTGTGCTGGAGGGCCCCAAAGAAAGCCACTTCGGTGGCCTGTGGCAGGCGTGTTTGTCACAGTGGCGCCCAACGTGGGGCTTCTCCGGCACAAGAAAGAGGCACAGGAGGGCCAGCCAGGAAGCACACTGGAGGAGGAACAGCTGCGGTGTTCCTGACTGGGCTTTGGGCGGATCCTCCAGGCCAAAAACGGGGAGCGGGAGATGACCACGGAGGGGAAGGAAGCGATCCTCAGCTGGGACGCTGGGGAGCTGGACCTGGCCGTGAAGGCAGGTCAGCTACGGGCGGTGCACGAGAGGTGGTCGCGCCGTGAGCTGGACTTGGCCGGGAAGGCGGGTCAGCTACGGGCGGCACACAAGCAGTGGCCGCGCCGTATTGCTTCCTTTCTTGTCTGTTGGTTGTTTTAGTTCGTCGTTTTGGCCTGGTTGGGTTGCCCGGAGCCCGTGAAGGGGAAAGCCTGCACCAGCCTTCCAGCAGAGCCGACTGGCGGCCACCACACCTGCAAGGGTTCCTGGTCCCCAGCGCCACAAGGAAGCCAGCCCAGCCAGCCCACCAGCCCAGCCACCCCACCACAGCCCCTGGAACAGCCCAAGCCGGTGACATCCCCACCAACCAGCTGAGCAGCCCAGGAATCCCCACGCTCCGAGAGGGAGGAGGGGGGAGGGCTGCCTCATCATCCGGGGGAGGGTCACGGCTGTGCACTGGACTGTTCTGGGGCCCTTAAAGTGTTAAGGGCGCTTGGTTTTTTTTGTTTCGTTTTTTTTTTCTCGCTTGGTTGGAGTGCTGGGGGGGGAGTAGGCTTCGGCCAGGGATTCTCCCTGGCCTCAGTTTGGCGTTGGGGGTATGTGGTGTGGGGATGGCTGGTTTAAGCAGCCACACCTGCCTGGGTCAAGCTAATTAGACCTGGCCAATTGGATAATTGGTTAATAATTAGATAATTGGCCAGGCTAATTGGACCCAGGAACAGGAGTGGCTGCACCTGTGCGTAGTGAGGTAATCACTGCGCACAGGTTAAATCTGCCATCCCCACCCACACAGGAGAGCCTCTCTGTCATGACAGTGTGTTAACATCTGCTCCTCGGCTATAACATCTTGCCGACCCTTGCAAATAAACGTGGACTGTTTTACCATCATCTCCCTGTGTCTCTGTGCTGGAGGGCCCCAAAGAAAGCCACTTCGGTGGCCTGTGGCAGGCGTGTTTGTCACAGTAATAACTACCGTTAATGTAACAACTGCCAATAACGTAATAATTTTTTCGTTCTTAATGTAATAAAAGTCGATAACGTAATAACTTACCAATAATGTAATAAAATTTCTGAACAAATAACGTAGTAACTTTTTGCTCATAATGTAATAAGTTATTAGATTATTGACTGGTTATTACATTATTAGCTGGGTTAAAAAAAATCATTAAAAATGTAATAATAGGAGCCGATAATGTAATAATATACTTGTACCACTATGTATAAGTTTTATTTATTATCAAGTGTCAGACTTCCATAACACTTAGGCCTACCCTTACTGTTGCTTCTTTCAAATAGCTGCTCAAAAACCAGGCCAATCCTGACCCCTGAATCTTAGTCCTAACTCTGAGAAAACACACACACACACACCTACTCTCCCTCTCTCTCTAGGAATTAATTGTTTGTGTAACTTAATGGTTAGACTTATCTCCAGCCCTGCCTTATACTCCTTTGCCATTTGAGTACCAAATTAAGTGGGAGCACACATGTTTGCAAACACAGACAATTACTCTTATGTTGTATAATATGAAATCTATACCTCTTTGAAGATGCTGTGTTCTCAAATAAAAAAGACCAACACTTCTTTCCATGAAAAATATAATCTTTAATCAAGTGTATTTAAATAACTTCTTCAACCAAACTGGCACTATTATGCCTTGTGCTCAACTTTCAACCTCTTAATGCAAAATTATGTAAAAAAAAAAAACTGTAAAATATAGTATATAACATGACCTACAAAGATAACTTTGGTAACACATCTTTCAGTTTTATCATAATAATAAAGGATGGTTAAAGAAATAAACATTCTCTTGATACACATTACATTTACAGTATCTATACCAATTGGTCCCAGCATCATGTTTTGTCTCAGAAAACAATATGTTTCATTTTTTTAAGCAGAACTATTTTGTTAAATATTTTTTGCCCAAACTAATATAAAAGTAGTACTGATAATTCTTTTAACAACATGTATTTTGCACTCCAAATTAGAAAGTATCGATAAGAGTATTGATAAGTATTGGTATTGATAAGCAGTATCAATAGTGGTATTGGTATTGATAAAATCCTAACCATGCCCATCCCTAATTGTAGAAACTAACTAACTCACTAACAGGTGCAGTTTTCTCATGACATGGCTTGCCATTGTGCCCCTTTCTCTCTTGTTTTAAGCACTTCTTTCATGGTGACTTGACTTGTGACTTGCTTGACCTGAGCAATGACTTGACTTGTCTTGCTTGACGTTTACTAGTGACTCGACTTGACTTGCTTGAGTCTAAACACAGTGACATGGGACTTGCTTGAGACTTGAAGGTTAAGACTTGAGACTTGCTTGTGACTTGCACAAGTGTGACTTACTCCCACCTCTGCCTCACTGTCAGGTGAAAAGAAGCAGTTGGTGACTCTACATGTATCAGAGGCGTGTGGTAGTCTACACCCTCCCCAGACCAACAGAGGATAGCGCATAGATCAGGACCGTGATACACACAGAGAATTGGTATAACAACTAAAATTGGAGAAAATGGCAAAAATAAAAAAGAATGAACTATAGATATAATTTGCTTCGGTTTTTGTTGAGCTCTTTGTTGAGCTTGTCATGACTGTATTCAAATAGCCAGGGATGTCAATAGGGCAAGGATTCTGATTTGGTAATACATGTTCATGTAACCTTTCAGGAGTCAGGTTTGGTATATATACATAGAGAGAGAGAGTGCTGAATAGCTATAATAGTGTGGTTGAAACAGTTTGCTTGAAAAAGTTATTTAAATACATTTAATTAAAGATGACATTTTTCATGAAAAGAAATGGTGGTCTTTGTATTCGTGGACAAAGCATCTTCAAAGAGGTATAGATTTCATATTATATGACATAAGAGTAATTGTCTGTGTTTGCAAACATATGTGCTCGCACTTCATTTGATACTCAAATGGTTAAGGAGTAGAAGGCAGGGCTGGAGATAAGTCTAACCAAGCACCACAAACAAATAAATAGTCATAATTCCTAGAGAGAGAGTAGGTGTGTGTGTGTGTGCGCATGTGGTCAGGTTTTTGAGCAGCTATTTGAAAGAGGAAACAAGGGTAAGTGTCATGGAAGTGTGACACTTTATAGCCAATAAATAAAACTTAAAGCGATATAAGTATATTATTACATTATCGGCTCCTGTTATTACATTTTTTTATGATTTTTTTAAAACCCAGCTAATAATGTAATACCCAGCCAATAATGTAATAACTTGTTACATTATATGCAAAACGTTATTACGTTATTGGTTCAGAAAATGTATTACATTATTGGTCAGTTATTACATTATCGACTTTTATTACATTAAGAACGGAAAAATTATTACGTTATTGGCAGTTATTACATTAACGGTAGTTATTACATTATTGGCTGCTACAACTACCAACCAGAGTTTTTGAATAACAACGGACCAAATAGAATTACCAACCAGAGTTTTGCTTGACAACGGTAAAATAATATGCCCAAACAGCCGCGGAAGAATATTACATTTTCAGCTGATTAAGTCGATAAAAAATCAATAAATATTAATGTAACCATATATAGTCATTGTTGGTAACTCGTTGTATAAGTGGAATAAACCCCTCCGGGCTGTCCTGTTATTGGACAATAATGTACTTCAGGGATGGTTAAGCGACCCTTGGCTTTGCCTCGGCTGCATCACCACCCCCGTCGTACATTATTTTCCAATAACGGGACAGCACGCCATGGTTTATTCCTTACGTATTGCTTCTACCTTTTCTGTCCAAAACCCATGAATGAGCAGTGCTTAAACAGCTATCATCTTTTATCCATCAGAGCAAACTGCTTGACCCTCACCAGTCTGGCTCTCTATCACTGTTATGCTGATGATACACAACACTTATTCCCTTCCCCTCCCTCTGCCACACAGACCAATCAGAGAATATCTGCCTGCCTGGCTGACATCTCAACATGGATGGCTAGGCATCACCTGAAGCTCAACCTCAACAAGACCGAGCTGTTGTTCATCCCTTACAATGCTTCCCTACTACGGGAGCTCTCAATCACTGTTGATGGCACCACAGTGACTGCCTCTCTCTCTGCAAAGAGCCTGTGGGTGGTCCTGGATGACCAGCTGGACCTCAAGGAGCAACGACATCAGGAGGATTCGACCATACCTGACCATGTATTCCACCCAGCTACTTGTCCAGGCTATGGTGACCTATGGCTATAGGCTCTTAGGCTATACACAAGTCTACCTGCACAGGGAGGATTCGACCCCCTCCTAGGCACATTCTAAGCTGTGATAACTTCTTTGTCTGTTACACTCTCATCTTCTCTCTGACTGAGTAATAATAATAATAATAATAATAATTATTATTATTATTATTATTATTATTATTATTATTATTATAGGAAAAATGTGTGCTCTGTCCATAGGAAGAGATATGAGATTATTTAATAGCAGTTATAACTCTTTGATAATTTAATGTTTAGATGTGTGTATATTTGCACTTTCTGAAAGCTCTGAAGGTCATTATTCATACATCTATCTGCTAAGTAAATGAGAAAAGACTGGTCTATACACTGGGGGTCAATGATGCACAGTACAATGACATTAAGCAAAATAGATACCTCTCCGGATGTTAAACTGCTAGAAAGAAAATACAATATACAGGACAATGCAATGCAGTGCCTTACAGTTCCAGTTCTTCCCCCTTGTCTGGCTGCAGTATTTTTCTTGAGGGCTGATATTCCCACTACAGATACACAAATGCCTCAACAGCACAATGCACTTCACTCAAATAAAGCAAGGAGTGCCACAAGTAACACCTCTATATGAGTTTGAAATTAGTTTCATTTTCCTTGATGAGCATCCCATAAAATCATAAGTGTACTCTGAAGCAATAAAAACATAACACATTGCCATTTTAACATCAATAATTTATACTCCTCTTCATCATCCAGTTCTCCAGTGCCAAGTATGTGGTGTTCTTGTTTTAGAGTGACGGGTGATTAATAGAGGTAAATAATGAAATGTGTAGCCTCCATCCCTGCAGCACACCTGCTAGCAGTGAACCATATGTGTGACTGACTGGGAGGCAGGTACATCTGGTCCCCAGCCTCCTCCCACATCAACATGTTCAGTATTTATTGTAAAGGCAAACTTTTAAGTCCTGTGGCTTATGGCCTGAACTCAATCATCATTTTGTCCTCAACTTTGACACAATTAATTTAAAGCATTTTTCCTTAACACACCCATAATTAAAACTGTTATATTTATTCAAACCAAACTGCAGGTTTTAGTGATACTCCCATAAATTGACTAAATCTGTTTGAATTGGTGCATAGTATTTACAGATGAAACCTAAAGAACATTTATGCATAAGAAAATTTTACATTCCTCTTTTAAAAAATGGGAAGGAAAGTGTCTTGTTTGGTGCATTGTACTAGCATCTATCACACTTGTAGGATCCTAATGTCAATTTCCTACATTTCTATGGGCTTTTTCCGGTCGACGCTGGGGTGTTGCGTGATGTCACACTGGAGCAATGGTATTTTCACCATATATTTTGACGCACCTGAGTGATTTGATAATTTTGTGACTCGCCGTGCCCTGAAGTGAAAGGGGAGCCACTGCTGGGGGTGTGTCAATCAATATCGCATGGTGTGGTGCAATTTTGGCGGCTCCTAGGAATTTTCGGGTGAGTCCAAGCTGTCATTTGCGCCATTTGCCACCCGCCTGCCCAGACCACGTCTATGGCATATGGCGCAGGCCATCATCCGGTGAATTGGTAATTTTGGGGATTTAACATTCAGGCTTCACAGTCTATTCAAGAGGCATAAATGGTTTTCGTGGATCAAATTCTGTCCAATTTGACTTTGATATAAATCCACAAAGTAGGGAAAATGCATGTATTGTTTATAGTCTGTTTTTAATCATTTTAATTCCAGTATTTATTATTATTATTAAATTGTTCATGGCTGTTTTTATACTATGCATTGTGATCCAGTATTTAGTTCTTTTTTTTTTACACCCATCTGTAATGAGAAGAATGACAATAAACATAACCTGAACAATCATTTTATTTTAATTGACTTTGGTTAAAATGATAGCAACAGTACTGCCACACATTCTGGATAGACTGCCTTTATAAGTTTGATGATTAATGCAATATTTTGCAACTCTCTCTCTTTTTAGCATAATAAATGTAATTTGTAATAAACATAATATCAACATAAACAAAAATGAAGAAATAATTAGCATTTGAGTGAAGTAATAATCATTAGAAATTCCGAAATGTATTCATTCGTACCAACATAATTAAGCAGTCTAACGTATCTTATGGGTAGACATTTTAAAATCACCTTGAACATGTATTGCTTTGACCTGTAGCCTATTTTCCTACATAAAATAATAATATTCCTGTAAAGAAAAAAAGGGGATTTTTGGCATGTATAATTTATATTTTAAATTACTGATAGTCGCAGAATGTCATTAACACTCGAGGTCAAGAAGATATATCGGGAAGAACCGGCAGAATTGTAACAATTTTCATTTTTTACTCAAAAGCAATCAAAAGCTGTGAAATTACACTACAAAGAACATTAACTTGTCTGCTACAATACGTCACATTAAGCCTGAGGTGATCACAAACAGTTCACATACTATTGTTATGTGTTAACTAAATGTTAACATAGTCCAATGCAACAACTGCAAAGTATGTGCGGGACAATTACAACAGACGTAACAAAAAGTAACTGCATAAATTGTTAATATATGCAATATCTATGGGACAAAACGATTGGTTCTAAAGAGTATACTGTGCATGGATGTTTAAACCAATTAGGACAGCCATGTTCATTTAATGCCAAAAATGGCACATATGTGGGATTGGATCAGTTGTGGTTTTGTCATGTTTTTAATGCACTTATTTTGTCAGGTCAATAGGGAAGAGTTAAGAAACCTTCAGTCAATTTTGATTTTCTGTGGGATTTATGTCATTTGTTAGCTGTTACTAGCTGTAAACCAGGCTTTGCCTCTTCTTTATATATGTTCTATCAGAAAAAAAACGTTTTCAAGATACAAAAATGCCAATTTACTCACACATACAAAGCACTATAAGTCATTAACACTTCAAAAATCTATGCCTGCCATCAAAAGGATTGATATCAAAATTATGCCAAGTTACAATAAACAATATTGCCTACCTTAGCTAACAAAAATTAAATATGCTGTATTCCAAAGCAATGCTGCTACATTCCTACATTCTTTCAAGTAAGTTGGCCCTGTGTTTTTTCATCTTACCATGTGAAGAGAATTTGAACATTAAGAAACCTGTACCGTTTAGCACTTTTGCTTTGCCATATATGTAAAACAATGCCTGTGACAAACGGTGCTGTGGCATAAGATGGCTTGTACCATCAGAAATGTCAAGTGTATGTACTCACTGATTTGACGGCCACCCAGTGAGCCTTCATTGACAAAATTATCAGCAAGATTTACTACTGACAAAAACAAGTATGACCAAAAGCAAGCCCATAACCCTGAGAGCAATACCTGTTTTATATGAATAGTTGTGTAGCACAGTAAGGGTATGCATTTACTTCTACTTCTATATTACAGTATACTTCTCTATTACAAATATCAATTACAACATATAATCAATAAAAAACACTGAATATAGCAAGAATGTAGAATTACCCCAAAAAAGCTATAACAGTGATTTAATTCACAAGACAGTAATATAACATCTGTCATATTGAACCAACAGAAAGTCTCCTGTAGAACCCATAAAATTCCACAGGGACCAATAAAGTTGGATTATAACTTTGTTGTGTTGAACAGAAAGGGATTTTTAAAGTGCCACAGGCCTCCAGAGAGCAAGCCATATGGTGTGACCAATCCTGAAGACTGCTCTTGACAGTAAAGATCACATGGGGCCTGTTGCCCTGGATGAATGCTCAGCCCATGCATGTGTGCTCCAAACTGGTGCTTCTCACCTTATTCTGTCATTGGAGATTAAACTAATTACATCCCTTACGAGCTGCTTCAAAAATGACTGTGCATTTGCTCACAAGGCACATTTTGAGAGAATCTGAGGAAACTGAATGGACTGCATTTATATGGTAAATGGACTGCATTTATATAGCGCTTTTATCCAAAGCGCTTTACAATTGATGCCTCTCATTCACCCATTCACACACCAATGGTGAAAGGCTGCCATGCAAGGTACCAATCAGCTCATTGGGAGCAATTAGGAGTTAGGTGTCTTGCTCAGGGACACTTCGACACGCGGGGGATCGAACCGGCAACCCTCCGACTGCCAGACAACCGCTCTTACCTCTTGAGCTATGGCGCCCCTAGGGAGGAAAGACCAACATATAGATGTTTAATCCATGGACAACTTGTATATTTACATGTAAAATTTGCATTTTAAAATTAAATTGTGTTTTCTGTGAAGGTCTGTGTTTTACGTATTTGATGTCTGTCCTTAAAGCAGCCCTGGCACGTGTTGGAGTGTCAAACTGTGTGTTTGCCAAGTCTCCTCCCACAACCCTGGGGGTCTTCCATTCTATCCTGCAAGGCCTGCCCTGCAATGACCCCACCGTTAGGAAGTCTGCTGCCGACACCACACATCCATTCCAGCCCATACTCTGCAGCTTACAATTTCCCATAATCCTCTCACCTGTGCATTCACTTGCTGAACCTACGCGATCATTGACAGAAGGGTAAATTGGAAGGCAAAAGAGAAAATATAGAGGGATTGAGAGTTAAAACTGATAAACTATTAAAGTACAAAGATCTGTAATTCCCTTGATTCCTTTAATGGGTTGTGAGCATACACTGCCTGGTCACTCTGTAACCTCATATGAGGACACCACTCTACTACGAGGGAAAATGATTTCAAAACTAACTCTGGGCATCCATCCATCCATTATCTATACCCGCTTATCCTGAGCAGGGTTGCGAGGGGTGCTGGAGCCTACCCCTGCGTGCATTGGGCGAGGGGCACAAATATACCCTCAACAGGCCGCCAATCTATTACAGGGCAAGCTTGCAGCACCGGGTATTGCCAGGTGGTCTCGCATCCAGGTACTAACCAATCCCTGCCCTGCTATGCTTCCAAGATCAGACATTCCGGGTGGTTTAGCCAAAGCCACTATGAACATGCGAGACCATGATTTTACAGACACTTGCAGACTCAGTGAACACCACAGAAGGGAATGTAAAATGAATGTTATTACATTTAGTTTCATACTGTAAGCTGGAGCAGTAGACACTAGGAAATGACAGGGACATGAAAGGTTTACAGATCTGTGCATCCTACAATACAAAACAAAAGAGGATAAGCTTTTAGTGTTGGGGATTACAGATAGGGGTCAGTGCAAGACAATACAAGTTCATGACTCCTTGCCTTCTAACCTGCAAATCACAAAGCTAACACTGTTGCAATTGAGGGAGAGCAACAAGCTAATTGGTTTGTAATTTCTCTGCAGCTGGCCTTTGGATGGTTTACACAGTTGTCACCATTTAATGCCCACTTCATAAAAAGCAGTAACACTTTGAGACTTCACTCATAATGCCTTCATGACAGTGTCATAATCATTTCATAATGTATGGAGGATTTCTGAATTTGTGAAACCACTTACAGATTTGTGAATCCATTCTACAGTTTTGTGAAACTATTTACAGATTTGTGAATCTGTAAATGGTATGTCACATATTTTTTAGTGTCATGATGACATATATTGCAATGTAAAACGTGTCATAAAAATGGTACTATACAACATGTGTCATTTGCCATTTGTGACAGCTGTCATAACAGGCTTATTATGACATGTCACAATGACGTTCATCATTTGTGCCAAGAAAACTGCTAATTGTTCCATGTAGAAAAAGGCCTGTATACAGCAATGTGTATATAAACCCGCCAGAACCAAAAGAGACACTATCCCAGGCAACTAGATATGTTTTTTTTTGTTTTTGTTTTTTTGTCTTGGAGGTCTTAAAAATATCTTCTCCCACATTGTTTCAAGATACACATGGTACATTTTGTAACAACTTTTTGTTGAAATCTTTGACATTCCTTTTTATTTATTTTCAGTTATTTACTTTTTTAAATAAAAATTGTAACTAATTGTAAACTTGTAACGTTATTAGCCTACCAGAGCTTCAATTAAATTCCAATTCATAATAAGAACCACTATAAACTAACTTAGACCGGTCCCTTTCCGACACAATTTCACTTTTGAAATGAACTCTATCCAGTACTGGTAGTGAGTGAAAATAATTCAATTCAGTTCAATGAAGAGTCCTATATTTAGCCTGGGTCCTACAAAACTATAATTTAAACATTTAAGGCGTAAGATCACAAATATGTGATTAGAAGGTTCTTAACCAAACATTCTAATGGTGAAGTAACTATCATTGCTGGTGATTGAAAGCAATGAGAGTCTTGAACAGTGACATAATTTTGAAAAAACATTCCAAAAGACCTACACTTTTTTTATTTTACCTTTATTTACCCACGGTAGGTTCGCTGAGCACGGATTCTCTTTTGCAGCAACGCCCTGCTTCACACTCATACACATTCACACCTGATAGCTGCCCAGTACAACCGCAATCCTCTATTGTTGGCCACTGAGCAGCTCCACTGGAGGGAGAGAACATTTTTTTAGCCAATTAAATCAGGGTATGATTAGGTGGCAAGTTTTTGCGAGAGCCAGATCTGGGATTTTAGCCAGGACACCGGGGAACCCCCTACTCTTTGCGAATAGTGTCATGAGATCTTTAATGACCACAGTGAGTCAGGACCTCGGTTTAACGTCTCATCCGAAAGACAGCATCTCCTACAGCACAGTGTCCCCGTCACTGCACTGGGGCATTGAGGTTTATTTGACCAGAGGGAAGATTGCCCCGGTAGTATGGCTGCTGGGAAGGGGGTTAATGTGTTTTTGTTTGTGAAACTGTACTAGAACTTTCGTCCAGACCATAGAGCACACATAAGCCGCGTTTCCACCGCAGGAACTTTACCCCGGAACTAGGAACCTTTTGAGGAACTCAGTGCGTTTCCACCGCAGGAACTAGGGTCTAAATTTAGTTCTGGGGGCTTTATTTTACCCCCCAAAAAGTTCCTGCTCGGGGGGTAGTACTTTCCGAAAGTACAGGAACCTTTTGGGTGGAGCTTGCAGCGCTGAACATTTCTGATTGGTCGAGTACTCGCAGCATTTTTTTGTGTTTATTTTCAGCCGCCATGTTTAAAAATATGCAGCCGCAAACCAGTTTATTTTCATAATAACTTCAAATCAAACTTGTATGTTATGTGGCGCAGTAGCCTAGTTTTGGTTATAGCCTGCCAACGTCTTGGAATTATAACGTGTGCTCTTCTGTTCTTTTCTTGCTTTAGTATTCATTTTATAATTTTTTTAAATAAAAAGCATTCGTGCTGGGACAGCATAGCCTATTACGTACCAAAACATTCAAACGGATTAATTCGGTTGCTGAATATTTTCTTCCGGATTTTCTTTGTTAGTCCGTTGTAATTGACTCAAAACGTTTGATACAGTTATGTGAGGTATGCGGTAGTTCTGCGTAATTCACATTGGTGATACAGTAAAAGCAAACTGGAAATCATCTTCCGCACTTTTTGTCAGGGTAAAATAACAGGTTAATTCTAGTAATCGTCCCTTTAGCTTTTTCAGACTGCCGTAATTTTACTCTGCCATTCTTCAATTCCACAAAATGACCAGGAAGACTATGGACTAATTTATGGTGCATGGTTCGCATCTGGAGGGCACACTTCGCTGCTCGGCTAGCAGTAACTTCGAAGGAAAGCAAACGGTGGCTGTAGGCTACCACTACTAATTTAAATTTTCACGCAAGTCCGAGTTTTCGTTCTATTCTTGTCATTTTGCGATTAGCCTATATGGAATTGATGATGAGAAAGTAATCAAACAGCAAATTGTTTACAACGTGTGCATGTTTTCTGCTGTTGTTGCCAGTTATACATATAAATGTGAATGTATTCTGTCGCTTTGGATGTCAAGACATGAAAGCGAATGTTCGCATAAAAACATAATGAATGTGTTTGAGAGGATATATAAAACAGTTACAATCTGACTATTGGCCTGTTATATTCTATTTGTTGCATAACAACGGTCCAAGTTCAACTACCAACGACAGTTTTGCTTGACAACGGTAAAATATGCCCAAACGGCTGCAGAAGAATATTTCAATTCCAGGTGATTAAATCGATAAAAAAAATTAATACAAAAGTAACCATATATAATCATTGTTGGTAACCCGTTGTATATAAGTGGAATAAACTCCTCCGGGCTGTCCCGGTTATTAGAAAATAATGTAGGCTACTTCGGTGGTAGTATGGGGTTACAGAAGAAATCATAGGACAGATGGACCGACGACAACGTCGCTTTTTCATACGTCAGTGGGCTAATTTGCCTCATCTTCGCGGGACTTTAGACCGCGGTGGAAACGCAGACAACCATGGGCTGAAGGAACCTTTTAGTTCCTTGAAAAGTAGTTCCGGGTACTTTTGGTGGAAACGCGGCTATAATGTTTGAATTTTTTTATTCATGTATTCATTTTTTGATATGGCTTTTTACTCCACAATTATAAATTAGTAATCAAACAATTCACATATGGATATAGTGCACATTTGTCAAATGTATCTGTCCTATGCACAGTAATACACAGGGTACACAGTGAAATTAAATGATTACTGTTGTTCAACTCTTGGTTTAAGACTGCAAAACAACAATCACTGTAAACAGGTAGTGACAATCCAAAAAAATCAATTTAAACACAGAGACCAATTTAAATACAAAAATACAATCTAAATACAAAATACAAGTAGTGTGCAATTTACTGGTTGGCCCATGCAAATAGAAGCAGCAGAATTGTGCAGATAACCACAGTGCTTGGTGTGGTATTCAAGATTCAAGATAAAATTTATTGTCCCACAAAGTGGAAAATTTGGCTTGGGCTTTCACCCATGCTGCAGCTGTAAAAGACAAACATTCCACATACAAAAAACATAAAAAAGATGTTAGTGAATAAAAACATATAGCAAGGTTCCTAACACCAGCTAATAGACAAACAGAAAAACAAACACATCAATAAAAGCAAAGATCTGCACAAATCCATTTGGTACTACAATAAGTGACTGTGTTAACTATCTTATCCTATATTATACTGTATTAGGGTGATGGTGTGCAATGGTATGTGGGTTGTGGGGGCAGGATCATGACCGGTCCGAGTTTAACAGTCTTATAGTGACAAAACTGTCTCTGAACCTAGATGTCCAGTTCTTGATGCTTCTGTACCATTTTCCAGACAGAGAAAACGATCCATGGCATGGGTTTGGGGGGTCTTTGCTGATGCTATGAGCTCATTTCAGGCAATGCTTCTGATGAATGTCTTGAATGGATGGGAGAGTAGCCACCATTATGAACTGACCTGCTTCACCACCCTCAGTAGGCCATGCAGTTGCTGAACCAGGTTTTGATGTTACCTGTGAATACACTCTCAATAGTGCAGCAACAACAGTTAGCCTGTCCAATCTTTTTTCTTTTTCTTGTAGTACGGTCCCCAGAACTGCACTCAATACTCCAAGTGTGGTCTAAGAAATATATTGTGTAAGATAAGTATAACTTGCTTGGATATTTACTCAGTACTTTTGGCTATATGGGGGTGCATCATGTTGTGGGGGTGTTTTGCTGGAAAAGGGACTGGAGCACTTCAGAAAATAGATGTCATCATGAGGGAAGAGGATTATCTAGAAATACTGAAGCAACACCTCAAGACATCAGCTAGAAAGTACAAACTTGGTCGCAACTGGGTCTTCCAGCAGGACAATGGGCCTCATTCACCAATATCTTCACCAATTTTTTCTTAAATTTGTTCTTGAGAAAATTCCTAAGAAAATTCTACGTCAGATTCACGACGTGTTCTTAAACTGCAGAATTGTTCACACGTGTTCTTAAAATGATGAATCCCATTGTCCTCGTAAGTGTAAAGCGCATGCCAGTTGTTCCTAATTAGCATAGGTAAACGCCCCGCCAATCCCCATAAAAGGGCATGAGCCTGCAGGGCCGTGTGCACACACAGAAATCTAAAAGAAAAGTTTAGAGCGAACAAAGTCAATAATGCCCAAATGAAAATCTAAAGACGGTGGAGCACCGGACTCCAAACGTTAGAAAAACATCAGTAGTTCTGAAGCTGAGGTTTTGCTGCGGGAAGTGAACAGCAAACTACCTGTCATATTTAATAGCGTCAATAGTGGATATAAAATAACACAAAAAAAGATGCATGGGATGATATTACTCGTTCAGTGAACGCTGTATCTGGAGAAGGGCGCACAACTGATGAAGTAAAAAAATGGTTTGATGTCAAATCTGAGGCAAAAAAAATAAATAAATAAAAAATACTGGTGGGAGTGGGTGCAAGGAATTGCGTGTTATGCATTCATATGTCGTTATGCAACGACAAAGCGCTTCTCGTCACATTAATACCGCTAATTAAATCAACCGGCAGTAAACTGCATCGGAGTAAACCCGTAACTGCACAGAACAAAAAATTTATTGCCATTCATTTTGGTGTCACCCCCCAGTGACATTCTCTTCTTTAACATGTCCATGTGTTTAAAAAGTGTTACTTAAGTGCTTAGTTTGTATTCAAATTTAAACATTTGCTTTTTCAGTATAGACCAAACATTGCATAATTGAAACCCCCAAAAATAAAAGGTCACTACAATGGTTTGATTTTTATCATTTACTCCCGCTGAGGCAACCACCCTCTGAGGCGGAACCTGGCACCATAATGCTTTGTAAAATAATGAAAATAATTATTTTAAAATATTATAAATGATAAAAATATTATTGTAATTTAAATATAATATTATACAACTGTAGAATTGAGGAAAACGCAATAACCAATTATTTTGCACAAACGTGTCAGCACTCAAATATGCGTAAGTGTGCTCTTGAGTGTGCGTAGATTCTGTTCTTACCTAAGAATAAATCCCAAATAAGAAAAAATTGGTGAATGTCAGAATCTTTGTGAAAACTGCGTAAGTGTGTTTTAAGAAGAAAATTATTCTTAAGAACGGTTGGTGAATGAGGCCCAATGATCCTAAGTATCCCTCCAAAGTTGTAACAAAACAGTGTCAAGACAACAAAGTAAAGCGATAGTATTGGAGTGGCCATCACAAAGCCCTGACCTGAATCCCACAGAAAATTTGTGGACTGAACTGAAAAAGCATGTTTGAGCAAGGAGGCCCACAAACCTGATTGAGTTACACCAGTTCTGTCAGGGGGAATGGGAAAAAATTCCGGCAATGTATTTGTGAGAAGCTTGTGGAAGGGTACCCCAAGCGTTTGATTCAAGTTAAGCAATTAAAAGGCAATGCCACCAAATACTAATGTAGCGCCCCCTGCCATGGTGAAGGGCATGACACTTCAAATTAACTCTCTCTTTGGGGCGCCCTGAGTTCTTTTTAAATAATTAATATTCAACATATGTATAACGGTTTGAAGGTCTTTTTTTATAAGTTCCTGTCAGTTATTCTAATGAACGATGAACATTCCCACAGGAAATGAGTAATGGCACTCCATGAAATATAATAAACACGAAAGTCTTTTACTTTCCAAAGTATAAATGAAATTACAATAAAATAAAATATTATCAAAGTACGGAATTTGTCTTCTTTCCTAATTTCCTTCTATTAATGAAACCAATTTTCTGTAAACCAAATCAATGTTTCCTCCATGAAACCAGTTTCTTACAAATCAATTCTGTCTCCAACATGAAACTCACTTTATACCAATCTGTTCAATGTTTCTAACATAAAACCTGCTTTGAATTAACCCAGCGCACACAGTGCACATACTAGATAACCAACAGAAAATACCTGTTTGCAAACATCATACATCACATCAGAATCAGAATCAGAATCAGAATCAGGTTTTATTGCCAAGTAGGTTTACACATACAAGGAATGTGTTTTGGTCAGGTGGTGCATAACAGTGAACATAAAATAAGATAAATAAAATGAAATAAAATAAAATTAAATAAACATAGTGCAATAAAAACATAACAAACATAACATAACATAAACATAGTGCAAACGGTATTTCAATATAAAACACATTAACAACTTTCCATTGCATTAAATGAGTTCAAATCTCAACCCTTTTCAGTCCAAGTAAGTCAGTCAACCAAAAAGATAAATGTAACCTATGCCGGCAATAAACCCAAAGTCAACTGTGGTAGGCCTGTTACGCTGCTGGAGTACGTTGAGGCCACAAACTAAACGGCCGCTTCACTCAAGTGAGCAAAACAAAAAGAATGGCAGTTACCTCGTTGCAGCGGGATGGTAGCAGAGTTCCGTCACAATGTTCACATTGTTGCAAGGTGCTTCTGGCGCACACACGTGAACTTTTGACTGTCCGTCCAGCTCTCTTCTTGGTACTAATTTAAATCGAAGCTATACACTGTCACTTGCGACGTAGTTATCTATCCGACAACCTATGTCAGTTACCCTCCACTCCAATAGCCTAGAGATGGAGCTAATAACAGTGAAATCTTTATACTCAATTTAGCGAGATTGAACTTACCGTCCGTTCTCCCCCATCTTCTTTCTTCTTCTCCCCTAACTCAACTCCTTCCGGTGCAACAGGTTCGGGTCAAGTCGTCTCATTGGTCAAATTAAATTTATCAGCCAATGAATTTACAGAAATCAAAAGATTCAAATCTTCAAGACTCAATTCAAATACAGGCTGTAAAAAATAAATACATTCCGGCATATTACTTTTTCACAACACATTTACATGCATTCCTAAACATTTTTGTAATAAATAAAAATAAATATTAGCACAGGAAATGTATGGTAACATGAAATGTGTGGAATTGTGAAAAATTGAGTTTGAATGTCTCTAGCCTAGGTCTATGTAACCTTTTGCCCTCAACTGTAGCCTTTTGAGTTTATAATTTATTTTGAATTTATTTGATCTCCATAGCATGGTGTGAAGAAAGAAGCAGTGTGTTTATCTGCCAATGGATTATTGAGATTATGGGCAGATTTGTTAATCCAGTAAAATGACTGAACACGGGTCAAGACCAGGCCTGGGTAAAATACGTATTTGTTTTGGTTTCAAATACTTTTCTGTGATCTATTGATCTTGCCTGGTGTAATTGAGCCTGCCAATTACCAGAAGGCAGGGTTTGCACTTTTTCAGAGTATTTCATTGGTTCAAATACACCAGACAAGATCAGTAAAGTGTAGAAAAGTATTTGAATGCAAAACAAATACATATTTGACCCAGGTCTGGTCAAGACCAATACTCAGTTTGGGGGAGTTTTCTGCCTCCTCAATTTTCAGCTCAGCAGCCACCACTTTTGTGCCTTCACAGTTAAATGACTTAGTTCAGTAATTTGTGTAATAGAACACAATGCCATGCCACACTATATTGCCACAATAAAAACTGTTATGTCTAGATTGTGGATTTATGAATAAATGTAGCCATGACATTGTTCACCCACTTCCTCGCTTTTTATATTTTCCCCAGTTAGGAGTCCCCCATCAACATCGCTGGGTGATCCCAGATAGAGACATCTTGGTCCCTGGAAATTGACGGTGGAGGACGTTTTTAAAATCTTACATCCAGAGCGCACAAGTGTTATATATATCAGTGTTTGTCTACATGAGTATTTTATTGTATATTTCTTCCACAGCAAAAAGTACATCTGGCAAGGGGATGAGAAAGCATGGGAAACCATGGGGACCAGCCTAGGTCTGGACGCTAATGTCCATTGGTTTGCCTGGGGAGGCCCGAAGTAGGAGTGCCTTCTCCCCTTCATTCACCAGCCTCTGAGAAGAATAGCAGCCTCGGATGTCCTGCTCATTCACTGTGGCAGGAACAACCTCTGCAAGACCAAGAGCCCGGATCTCATCACAGGAATGAAGCGGGACCTGCATGTCCTCTACTGTCAATTACCTGGGACTCCCTGTCTGGGATCACCCAGTGATGTTGGTGGGGGGACTGCTAATCTGGGGAATATCTAAAAAGTGAGGAAATGGGTGAACAATGTCATGGCTACATGTATTCATAATTTAGGAGGCATATTTGTCCCACATTCACACATAAAATTTGAAAATGCTGACCTATTTCTTAAGGATGAAGTTAATTTCAGCCCTAAGGGAAAAGATATTTAAAAAATAATATAATGTATTCACTTAAAGACTGAATCCAGGGGAGGAAAAGCCATTTCCCTGCTCAATTCTTGCAGTTTCTACAATACTGGATTTAGCTTTTAACGAAATAGGGTTTTTTTATGAAATAGGTAAGGTTTTCAAGCTTTATGTGATGATTTTTTATAATTTATACTTCTGACTTTTATTATTTGCAGCCATGACATTGTTCACCAACTCCCCCTGTTCTTTCCCTCATCTCTCTTTTCCCGCACATCTTGTTCTCTCCAGCCATGCCAACCGATGGCCTTTCTTGCTACCTTCTCCCAAAGCCGGGTGTAGCTGTTTGATCCATAAATAGTTTTCCTCTACATAGACTTTATAGTGGATTGTGGAGTTGCACCACGGTGGAACCATGGCAAAGACATGCCAATAAGGTCATTTTAACTCCAAGTTCTACTGCTTGGAACAAATGACAGTGACACATTTCTATCAATAAATAGTTTTAATGAATGATTTGTCTAGTCTGTAAATGTAAAGACTAAATGATCCAATGCAAACCATTCTAAATGATCAATTATAAAGGAAAACTATGAAAAAATAAACTCAATAAAATAGGTTTCAGTACAGCCTGAAGAAAAAAGGCATTTGTATCTGATCTGGCTAACACATAACATAACATAACATAACATCACTTATCTGACTTAAACCAAGGAATACAATTTGAAATTAGGCATGTATAATGCCCAAAAGTTAAAGCAATGTGCACTCCTATTAATTGCTAGAGGTAAATAATTCCCTCACGACTAAATTAGTAGCACCCATAAAGATAATCGTGCAAGTGCCTTAAAGCAGTGGTTCTCAAACTCAGTCTTGGGGGCCCACCTGTGTATGCTGGTTTTTGTTCCAACCGCAATCAAAATACCAGAATTTAGCAAGCTGTACATTTTTCTTCATTCGATACTTTTCATGTTTAGATGGATTATTTACACACTTAAGCCACTTTGTGTTTGTGCTATTGCATATAAACAATTGCATAAAAAGAGGTTAAATATTTTTAACTGATCAAATCAGAATGATATTCATGCCAAAATATCAACAAACTAATAGGGTTAACGGAGTTAGTTCAAACTGGAACCCAGTCACTGGGGATGTGCAAGCCAGTGCATTCCTAGTGCCGGTCCCAAGCCCGGATAAATGGGGATGGTTCTGTCAGGAAGGGCATCCGGCGTAAAAAAACATATGCCAAATCAAATATGCGGATCTGATCTGCTGTGGCGACCCCTAACGGGAACAGCCGAAAGAAGAAGAAGAAGAAGAAAAAGAAGAAGAAGAATAAGAAAGTGTTAGGTCAAACTGGAAATGGGTGCTGCTCAAGACCAGAATGTGAATTTAAATGATTACATGGTGCCGAAAACAACATATACTTTATTTATATGGTAGTATTTTGTGTGTTAATATAAATGTTTACTAAATTCAGTTTTCACATTCAAAAGAAAATAGTTCTCAGATATACAGATGGGTGACAAATTAAAGGAAAAACCAACATAACGTGTCTTAATAAGGTGTTATTAAGGGCCACCATGAGCCACCAGAACAGATTCATTGTGCCTGGTCATAGATTATACAAGTCTCTGGAACTTTACTGGAGGAAATGGACATCATTCTTCCAAAAGATATTCCCTCATTTGGTGTTTTGATGATGGTGGTGGAGAACGCTGTCGAACACGTCGGTCCAAAATCTCCCATAGGTGTTCAACTGGGTTGAGATCTGGTGACTGCCAGGGCCATAGCATATGATTCACATCATTTTCATACTCATCAAACCATTCAGTGACCCCTCGTGCCCGGTGGATGGGGGCATTGTTATCCTATCCTATCATAGGTTAAAGAATAACTGGTAGTGTAGCTGGTCTCCAAACAAATGTAGTCAATCCATGAACATATACAGTATAGCTGGTTCATATTTATATGAACCAGCTTTTTTTTATATATGGTTCATCACCTGTCACTTGCTCTTATTTATGAATTTTTGAGACAATCTGAGCAGCCACAACTTGCAAAGAATCCACAAATAGGCTTTTTTCACTGAGTCCAGCCAATCAGATTTTAAGACATAACGCCCGCATTACTCTGACTAATCCCAGAACATACACAGTTCAGGATTGTGTTGGGTGGAGCCAGGGGACCAGGGGACCAGGGATTAATTAAATTATTTTGGACAGTGCTTTTAAGCTCTAAAATGTCTTCACATTGCACTGTTTAGTCCCACAGAAGATATAAGATTTATTATCTTCGACCACAGTTCTATAGTTCTGTCTGTCGGTCGGTCGGTCGGTCGGTTGGTCCACAAAAAGTGTCCCACCTCGTAGTGGGCACAGTTTTTTCCCCAGGAGGCTGAAATTTGGCATGGTCGTTGGTCATGACCGAAGGTAGAGCTGAGTAACTTTCAAGGCCGATTGACCAAGAGGGGGCGTGGCGATGGGCGTGGCCTATCACAAAAAGGTGCATAACTCCCGAATGGATTCACAGATTTGCACAAGATTTTGTGGAAAGGTTGGTCATGAGCCAAGGAAGAGGTCACATGTTTGTGTGAGTGGGCGTGGTGATGGGCGTGGCCTATCACAAAAAGGTGCATAACTCCCGATTGGATTCACAGATTTGCACAAGATTTTGTGGACAGGTTGGTCATGAGCCAAAGAAGAGGTCACGTGTTTGTGTGAGGGGGCGTAGCGATGGGTGTGGCCTATCACAAAAAGGCGCATAACTCCCAAATGGATTCACAGATTTGCACAAGATTTTGTGGAAAGGTTGGTCATGAACAAAAGAAAAGGCCATGTGTTTGTGTGAGGGTGTGTGGATGGATGCATGCACACATGGATGTATGCTCGTGTGCGATCGCAGCTATTGCGTATTCACACTTGTTTAATTCCAATTTAGTCCGCATCATTTTACGTCACAGTGCACGTAACTGCTTAAATGTGCACACCCGCTATTTGAGGCTGTGATTGACTCATCGATACTGAAAAGAGTTGAACTGAAAGTTGCCTGCACAGAACCGCTGTATCAGAATATGTAGAGTATTGAACCTTGACCTAGAATTACATGAATCCACCGCCATTATTGTTTTGATTACATTGTTATTTTGATATTATTATAATTGATATTACTTATAATAATGCTACCTGCCATAACTTTCTTGTGTCCATTTTTGGCTGGACCGCAACAGCAGGGCCAGCCCTATAAACGCGAATGTCTGTGGCTGAGTGATGAAGTTACACTATTGGTCGATCGGTTATATACTAGGTTTTGACCTTGTCTTGTTTATGGTGATGAATCGTGACAAATAAATGATAAGTAATAAAACTGGCATGTGTGGCTCTTAAATTAAGATACTATTATGTTGATTCCACTATATTATTTTGACTAGTGTAGCGGAATCTGGAGTTTCAACTCTGCCAAATGAGTAATAATAAAATCAACAAGCACAAGCCAAATACAATCAACAGGGTTTTTATTAAGGGAAATGTTCACGGGAGGAGGAAAGGGAAAAAGGGTTTTGTTTTTGTCCGTAATCCGTAAGCAGTGTCCCAGTCCGTTATCCAAGTTCTAAATCCAAGCCAGTTTCTCATACAAAAATAGGGTCAAGCACAAAACAGGGTTCTCAAAACAGTCCAAGTCGTTATCCAAAATCCAAAAATAATTTGCTTTATCTCTCTCTCCTACTCACCACGCGTTTCCCTCACGGTACTTTGCCCAGAGCGATTTCTGTAGTGGCTTTTTATCTCTAAGCCTGATTGAGAGAAATGGGAGACAGGTTTGCTAAATTACATCCTGCCAGCCCAAACAAGGGAAGTGGGTGGAGCCAGCGGGCCGGCACATATCTCCCCTCAATTACCATTCCGCGGACTGCCTCTGGGTGGCTGCCACACTACATTGTCATTCTGATATTGCGCTGTGATAGACTGACCATCACATCGGTGGTTACATGAGTTTGTAGAACACCACTGTTTTTAAAGTCGACTAATTGTAGACTACTACTCACCGCTTTTTGAAGGTTACGAATGTACATTTTTCAATGGATTTGCCAACTCTTAGCGTGTATTTCATAATTTAAAAAACACAAACATAAAGCACAATTGACCAGGATGGTTTTTTCAGTGATGGTGTATAGTTATCAGCACTAGACAATGACATCTTCTTGAATCACTTGATCTATTTCAGTCTTGCTAGCTTGGGTACCAGCTAGTTAGCTTGCTAAATAGTGCACTTATTGAATACAGTCCAAGTTGAAGTTACGTCCACAATGAAGCACAGCAAATAACATTTTGCTGACATGCTTAGCCAGCAGTAGCTATCATTGCCTTCAGCACTATGACACTAGCCCTGTCCTTGTGGGCGGGCACGGTGGCATAGTGGTTAGCACTGTTGCCTCGCAAAAAGGAGGTTCCGGGTTCGAATCCGGGTCCGATCGGATCCTCTCTGTGGAGTTTGCATGTTCTCCCCGTGTTCGCGTGGGTTTACCCCGGGTACTCCGGTTTCCTCCCACGCATCAAAGACATGCATGTTAGGTGCACTCCTGCAGTTGTCCTTGACTAAGGCGCTGGCCTCAGAACTGGAGTTGGTCCCCGAGCGCTGCACTGTGGCTGCCCACTGCTCCTAAGTAACTAGGATGGGTCAAATGCAGAGGACAAATTACCCCACAGGGTTCAATAAAAGTATATTTTAAAATGAGTGTTTGTGCAAGGAAGCAAGCTAACCAGTTAAATATAAGAAGTTGTGTTGCAAGTCTTTACAGTCAGCCATGTTGACCATAAGTTACAGCAACAATTCTTAACAATTAATGGTATAGTACACATATAAGAGGAAGTGGTCTCACTTTGGTTCAAGGTTTTAAGGATTCATTTGTGGAACAAAAAGATAGCTGTTAGAGAACAGCAATCTTCTCAAGCAAGCGTTTGTCAATCCACAACACAATCCTGAACTGTATGCGTGCTGTGACTGGTCAGAGTAATTTTGGCTTTTGCTAAAGAATGTCTTAAAATCTGATTGGCTGGACTAGACTCAGTGGAAAAAAAAAAACTATTTGTGGATTCTCTGCAAATCATGGCCGCTCCAATTGTCTCAAAAATCCACAAATGAATGCAAGCGACAGGCAATGCACAAATGTTAACCAGCTACATTTATTTATGTATCTACTGCATTCATTTGTGGATCAACGCCATTTGTGGATGAGCTACATTTATTTGCAGATCAGCTGCATTTATGTGTGGATCCGCTATATTTGTTTGTGGATCAGCTACATTTATTTTTGGATCAGTTACAATTATTTGATTATTTTTGAGACAATTATACCCCATATAGGAAAAGTTGCTTATCTGTTTTTCCTTACATATCGCACTAATGCAGGAGCATCACGGTCATTGAATGTATGTTTTCGACCACAACTTCCGACCCTATTTACTGATGTCTTTCCCATAGATTTAAATGCAGATATCATTATAGTCACTGTTCCTATTTAACCACTAGCCAGTTGAGCAGTCCTTTTGACTGCCATCCATGCCCCAGTAATGACCCCTCTTTCAAAGCCACTTAGATTTTGTCTTGCTGTCTTGATCCAAAATCAGGGTCAACTGGGCTGCTCAGCATTTTTTTTTTCTTTTCTAGAGAAAATGATAGGGTGTTAATTCTTTAATTGTATAATGCAGTACACCTGCATGGAAGCATCTGCATCCGTTATGTTCCTCCACTCATTTATTCAGGTTTTTCCCTTTAATTTTTTTTTTTTTCATTTAAAGTGTCTATATCTGACTCTGGGGAAAGGAACATAGCATGTTAACTGCCATTAGATATTCTGTTTGAGGAGGAAGTTAACCGAGTATTGTTTTGGTCTATTTTCTATTTGAATATTTTTTTAGCTAGCTATCAAATAAAAGCTAATTAGTAACACAGGCACTGCCTAATGTGTGCTTAATATTAAATTAAAAGAAATATAAAAATAAGGACATTAAGTAATGCAGAAGGAAAAAGTTAAAAATCACAGAAAATATAAACAATAAAACAGAAAAGGAAGCCTATAAAAATGAGTCTTCCAATGATATTTAAACAAAGACACTGTCCAAGCAGTTCTAATGTTTAGAGGAAGGTTGCTCCTGAGTCAGCCCCCCTTTGGTTTTAACACTCGATAAGGCTTCCTCAGAAGACCTCAGCAACCTTTCAGAACTGTAAGGTATTGCAAGCTCACAATATACTTGAGTGCCAGACCATGTAATGCCTTGTATGTAATCAGTACAATTTATTACATAAAAAGTATAAAATTAGTTCTAAACTGTATTGTAACCATTACACAGATCCTAAAACTGGAGGGATGTATGGTAGGCTTTGTAGAGTTGTATATTCTAATGCAATGCTTTAAGGGGATTTGGGGTAGTGAACAAGGAAAATGTATTTAAATATAAAATTAAAAGGTACTTTCACATGATGTCTGTATAATTGTTTAATTTAGGAAGTCAAATCATTACACATTTTCAAGATACATTTTTTTATAATTACAATCATATTTTGCATGGGTCATACAACTTGCCATTATTTAGTCATTTATTTTAATAAGGAATAAAACAAATTTTCATAAAGAATTCAAATCAACCAAGGTGAGTATATAATATGGCTGAAATATCACTTTTTCTACACACTGACAATGATTTCCAAGTCAAAATTGAGAGCAGATGTTGATTTACAGGCTATATTTTTCTTTCATTACTTTTCCTCTAATCTACAGATACTAGTTCACTAGTATCTACTAGACTACTGAGTATCCATTTAAAAATGACAGAATACTCTACTACACTACTAAAATGCAATTATAAATGTAAATTAAAGCTGCAAGTGGCGTTGGGAGGGGTCCAAGCATTGGCACTATCGCGCCCCTATGGAGCGATTTTAAAATGGTTTTGTCCTCATGGTCATATACCTTCCCCCAACATACCTAGTAAATATCATGATGATTGTATAAAATATTGATGACTTATGTGCTAAGAGACACTGTCGGATGACTTAGTTGCGTCAACATGGATGTGTCCTGGCCGCTTGCCGTAAAGGCCTTTACTATGTCGTAACACTTAGATGGCATGTCGTAACACTTAGATGGCCCGGCGTGAATGTAGAGCTGCAGCACTTCCGTGCCGCAACTAAAAAAGGCGTCAGACTAGTGTTGTCATAATACCAAAATTTTGACTTTGATACCGATACCAGGTTTAGTATGACGATACTCGATACTGATTCGATACTCGGTACCTAACGATACTGAAATTACCTTAATAGATCAGAAACGTAATATCCACAAGGGTTGACCTCATTTTCGAATTCACGGTCAATTAACAACCTGGTTTATTATCAACCTTTAAGTTGAAGCCTGTTCAACATATTAATAAGCATAGGCCTATAGTGTTACAACAATAAACAATAGAAAAATATATTAAATATATTTCCAAAATTAAACAATTGTAAAGTAAATAATCTTTAAACAGGTCTTTCCCCTTTAAATAGATTTAAAAACAGCATATTTTAATAACAATACAGCATCGTCCTATAATAAAATATTTCCAAATTAGAACACCTATTGCTACTGAAGTGAACTGAGTCGAAGCTGGCGCTGTATCAACGAGGCTGAATGCACAAGTGCACGTCACATGACTTGGCTACCTTAGTTGCTACTGCCATCTAGCGAAGATTATGAAAAATTATACTTTTCATCCTCTCGATCAGTAAAGCGGGAGACACATTTCCCTGGCTTTTACATTTGACACAAAACTACCAAATGTCGGAAAATTCTAATACCGAACCGTTTATTTATTTATTTATTTTTTTTTTTAAGTACCGAGAAGTGCTGAAGTTTCGGTATACCGTGCAACACTATGTGAGACACATATTCCAATCCATTGCTCAGTTCAGCAGAGAAAGCACACTTCAGAGTGCCTCAGAGACAGATAGAATAATAATACATATTTCAAATAATAAATACAACATTGAATAAAATGAAACAAAAAATGAAATATCAACTCGCCATCCCTGTAACCTGCGTGCTGCCCGCAGAGTACCATATTATTTATTTTGACATTGGCAGACTACAGCATAAGTCTTAAAAGACTACAGTTTTTTGTTTATATTCAATATTAGTAATTGCAACGAGAAACTGCAGCTGTAGACACAAGAAAGTTTGTTATATTATGGTATATTATGGTAGCGATGGAACCCAAAATATTTTGAGCAGTAATACTTACATAGCAATGATTAAATTTAATGTGTTCAGTATATAGAGACAGAGACAGTAAAGCAATGATACAGTCCTATCCGCTTCTGTTTTGCTCCAGAAAACTATGTCAGACAGGTCTATCAGTAAATATGTGGCTTAGCTATGCCCAGAAGTCCTCAATAATAATAGTATTTTCCAAGAAAATATGAAAAATCGATGACAACGTTTCATTAGGTGCATCGTCTTTTACTGCTACCCCAGAGTGAATGCGTAAGTGAATGCAATGATAAGAAAATTTTCGGTTACGCTGACTGATAAAATGCTATTCCAAAAGCAAAATCAGACATGTTATACATCGTTAGAAAGCTTATACTCTCACCTACTGAATAAATGAATTGTACTAAAAAGGGCGACAACGCCGTAAACAACAGGTGTGGTATTACGCACAGCTATTTTTGAAGGTACCCAGGCATCACAGATGCACGTATATTTCACAAACGTATTGTCCAAGACAATATATGACCACTCAGTCTCAAAAGGGACATCTCTACACGTAAAACCAAGGGTAAGGTTGTATATTTATTCAATATTTAGTCCCAGATATTGACTGTAAAATGACATGGTATCATTTTTTAAAACGTTGTCTCATTTATTTTGTTACTCAGTGAGCAGCGTTTTCACTGCTGTATTGGCATATCTTAGGGCTATTGTCGGGTTTATCTTGTTGCTATGACAGAATATGATTTTTGAGTGGTGAAAGAATATTTTTATGAATGCCCAGATAGATAATATTGTCCATTATGAAGTTCAGACCCTCCCCTCACTGATAAAAACTAGACCCGACGGTGTCGGATTACTTAGTTGCGTCGCCATGGATGTCTTCTAGCCGCTTGCCGTAAAGGAGTTTACTAGATGTCGTAACACTTCAGATGTGGAGCTACAGCTCTTCCGCACCACAACTAAGGTCCAAATGGCGGGCAAACAATATGGCGGACATAGGTGCTCCCAATAGCAAAGCTGTAGAGCACATTCAGATGCATCAGGCGATGAGGTTTTGTGTTGATCTGACTTGTGGTGTGGGAGTTATGACCTTTTAAACATGACCCTTTGTTATAGCGCCACCATCTGGCCGACATAGGTGATTTGTAGTGCCTGAGTAGTGGGGGGCCATAGGAACCCACCTACCAAATTTGGTTGGTCTACAACTTATGGTTGCTAAGCCTCAGACACTTTTAGGGGAGAATGATAATAATAATAATAATAATAATCCTAAGAGATACAATAGGGTTCCACCAGCTTCGCTGCTTGGACCCCTAATTAAACAGTTGCTGTTGCTGAGCATGGATTTTTCCTGTCAGGGAAACATGCTGACAAAATGGCACTATAATATTCACCGGCAACTAAATACCACTAGCAAGTTAAAATTGAGGATGAGATTTTTTCTTCAGAAAATATGGACTTCATTATTTCCATACGCAAGTTTACTATCTGTTCTCTGTTCTGGATTCCATGTTGTCTTTCTTTAATTTGCACAGCTCTCAATCTTCTTTTGATATAACTCCTCAGTACAACAGTGCTGTGTCATTTCCAACCTGCTTCCCACTGAACAGCCACTAAAGAATACACACTTCACATTTAGGCACACATCCCCAAAGCATAAAAGCTGAATTGGGGAAAAGTATTAGCACTATATGCTTGCTCAGCATCAATATCAAGGGCAGGTCATATTTTACACAATTATCCATTTACACAGCATGATATTCACTGAGGACATTTAGGTTTAATAGGTTGCTCAAGTAGTTCTATCTAAAATACAATATTTAAAGCAACACAAATTCAATACATGAAATTATAATTTATGTACAATTGTGCCCTGCTCAAATTTTTTTTGTGTTATACAGGCAAGAAATGTGCCCCAGCTCCCTCTTTGTTCCCACAACCCCCAAATCCCCTCCCTGATAGAGTTGCTGAGCCGTCACTGGTGTTTACACAAGCCTATGGACTGCATACTCTACACATAGTTCTATATGTGTATTCCTGTATTATCGGATGTTCCCGTGCCTGTACAATTCTACATTCTACTACAATGCTAAGCAATGCTGCTCTCTTCTTCCATCTCTTTTGGTATAACTGGATCCTTTAAAACCCCTTCCATCTAATCCCACCACTCCCTCTTGTTTTCTATAGAAACAGTCTTTGCTGTTCCATTCCATCAAATACATTCCCTGGCTTCCCCAGGAAGGTAATTCACGGGTGTAATTGACTGAAGAGATGAAAATCTCGTATCTGACTCTATGGCTACTAATCTAGCCAGCTGACTGCAAGCCTAATTGGCAGCTTGTTCAGCAATTTGGATCCTAAAGTGGTTTTATTGATGTTGGGTAAACAAATAAATAAAGAGAGGTTATACACACTGGTTTTGTTTCATGGTTGATGTGTTTCCATATGTGTGTGCCATATTTATCCAAGAAATATGAATTTTATTCTCCTCTGGAGTACATAAATTATAGAAGGTGTGGCCTTCATCAAAATCTTAGGGATTAAATCCATGGATTTAGGAAACGGGAAGGTCCAACTGTGTTTGTCCCTGATGTAGGCAACACACCACTCCAGTGGATATGGCCTCACCCATCAGTCAGCTCTAATACCCATTAGTCAGCTGAGTTTTCCTTTTCATAATCCAGTGGGAGTTTGCCATGTGTTCCTGTATTTCAGCTGCAGTCTGCACCCAGTAAATATCACAGTCACACCGGTCCGGCGTGACACCCCTGGGAGGGAGATGCACCAGTTCTGGGAAACACTGTTGGTTGCTGCATGGAGAGCACACCCATGCAAACACGAAATGAAATAAACATCTTCATCCCTCGTGGGTTCAATAAACTAAAATAATAACAATAAACTAAAATGATGAACTAAAATAACAAAGACAAAAGAAAGTAAAACAGAGCAAAAACTTTTCAGTGCGCCGCTCATAGCTGGCCCACTTTGCTCCAGACCAGCTTCTCCTACTTTTCAGTGGCGGTTTACTTTCTCTGTCATGTTCAGAGGAACAAAACTGAAACTAAACAAAACTCAAAACTCGCTCTCTTGGTGTGTGCTCCCAGTCTCAGCCCTGAACTGTGGAGAGCAATACACCTTTAAGCACCTGGGCTGATTAGTTCATGCAACCCAAGTGCGTGTGCTCTTTCCACCAGCAGGTACTGCCGAGACCAATACGCTTCTGCAGCGGACCGAATGCCACAATCACCTTTCTTCAATTTTTTAAAACACATTCTCTACCACTTTTAATGAATGGCCAACTTAAAATGAAATAACGCTCAGTAAAAGGAAGTATATGCAAGTCACAGCGTGATTAAACCCAGACAATTTATTTTCTTTGTTTTTTGTCACCTTCACATTGAGATGAAACTGCATCAAACAGATTCAAGAAAAAGTTTGTGAACTTGGAATTACTTGGATTTCTGCTTTAAGTACCCAATAAATGTGGTCTGATCTCCATCTAAGTCCCAAAATGGGCCTCATTCATGAAATGTGTAAGATCACATTTGATCGTAAACTGTGTGTAAGAACTTTTCCAAGAACATTTCAGCATGAATCACTGTTTCCTTATCTGTATTTGTTCATGGCTATTTCCTTATGCCAATCACATGAATAAGATTGCACATTAAAATTACAAACAACCAGCATTCATCATCATACACCTGGGATAAGCACAAAAACAAAGGTGTTTACATGTGTCATGAATCTCTTTTTTTTCTCGTAGGAACATTTTTAAGACCAAAAGAACAATTGAAGAAAAGTTTTGTGAATGAGGCCCAATCTGCTTAAACTAAAAACAAACAGATAATTGTACTTCTTGTCAATACAGATTGTATCATTTAAACATTCACAGTCTAGGTTGAAAAAAGTATGTGAACCTCTAGGCTAATGACTTCTCCAAAAGCTAATTGGAGTCAGGTGTTCCAATCAATGAGATCAGAATAGAGGTGTGGGTTGGAGGTGCCCTGCCCTATAAAAAAGGCACACAAAGTTTGATTACTGACAGTTATTGGCTGAAGAGCTGTAGTGATGCATAAAGCTGGAAAAGGCTACAAAAGTATTTCTAAAGGCCTGGGTGTTCATCAATCCAGAGCAAGACAAGTTGTCTACAAATGGAGTAAATTCTGTACTGTTGCTGCTCTCCCTAGGAGTGGGCATCCTGCAAAGATCACAGCAAGAGCTCAGCGTACAATGCTGAAGGAGGTCAAAAAGTACCCTGGGGTAACTGAAGAAATCTTATGAACTTACTGAAGTCTCTGTTCATGTGTCCACTACAAGAAAAACCCTCAACAATGGTATTCATGGAAGAACACCACAGAGGAAACTACTACTCCCCCCCCCCCCCCCCCCCAAAAAAAAAAAAAATTAAAAAACATTGCTGCACATCTAAAGCTATTCTCATGTATACTTCTAGGTCAATGTTCTATGGATGTGTGAGGCAAAAGCTGAATTTTTTGCAGAAATGCACAATGCTATGTTTGGAGGGAAAAGCACTGCTCACCAACACCAAAACCTCATCCCAGTTGTGAAGCATGGTAGAGGGAGCATCATGGTTTGGGGCCGCTTTGCTGCCACAGGGCAGGAACAGCTTACAATCATTGAGAAAACAACGAATTCCAAAATTGTATCAAGAAATTTTACAGGAGAATGTCAGAGTAGGGTTTTGTCACCTGCAGCTTAGTAGAAGTTGGGTGATGCCACGAGACAATGACCCAAAACACATGAGTAAATCAACAACAGAATGGTTTAAACTGAAGAGAATTTATGTTTTGAAATGGCTAAGACCTAAGATGTTGTGGCATCACATGAAAGGGCTGTTCATACAAGAAATTCAAGAGATATCAATGAACTGAAGCAGTTTTGTAATGCTGAATGGTCTGAAATTCCTTCTGGCATTGTGCAAGTCTAATCGACAGCTGTAGGAACATTTGGTTGAGGTTATTGCTGCTAAAGAGGTACTACCAGTTCCTAGATACTTTCCAGACTGAACTGTGAAACAGACAATGTGTTCAATAAAGGCAAGAGAAATGCATTGTGTGTTAAGCACAATGTGTTTTTCTATTATTGTGACATGTTGAAGATCAGAACACATTTAATGAGTAATTAATGCAGAAACCCAGGTAATTCCAAAGGGTTTGCAAATGTTTTCTTGCGACTGTATGTGCTGTATACAGCATGTACGGTTTATTTTACATAGCTCGGGAAATGAAGTCGCTCCCCAAATTTCAAACGTGTAACTCTGAAGTGGGAGTTGTCCTTGGAGATGGTTAGGATAATTAAGGATGTCCTCAGGGTTATTATAAAATTTATAACTCAAATAGGGAAAAATGATACCCACCATTATTTTTGTTTTGGACTTATAGGCAAAAATATGTTCCATTTCCTCCAGCCATTTGGCCTTGGAGTGCACTTTTTCATTTTTCAAAATGTAAATGATCCATTTGTTATCCTGCACTCCCCCCAAGACAAGTTCCATTTCATTAAGCAGACACTTTTAATTGATCAGCAATGCGTCGCACATTTTAAGAGTTTAATATTGTTTTTCTCTTCTAAATGGACACCTACATTGCTAAAGAATTCTGAAGGGAAATGGAAATCTATTCAGTACACCCACAAACAATGTGTCTAATGCAATTTGAAATGTCTGTGTCCAGGGAATTTAAACTAAGGTAATATCAATATACTTTAGTCTAAAATCAAATGTATATTTTGATATTCTCCAGAACATACTACGGAATTATTTATAACTAATTAATCTTTACCAGAATAAATTAAAACAAAGGATTACAGGAGATTTGATGCCCAAGCTCTGATTACTTCAAGGTTTTAATTCCCTCTTTAGAGTATATTCATTTTAGATTGAGAGGAAGATTCCATTATATGTGGCACAAGTTAACCACAAACTCTGTTTCTGCTGCTTTTCAATGAGATAAGAGGGGTTGACTGGTGATCAGTTTTGAATGCCGTTACGCTTCAGCACTTTTCCGGTTTGCATTTTGTGACAGGGAGGCACATGAGGAGTGGCAGATTTATTTGTGGTCAGATTTATTTGTGGTCAACAGCAGTTCCACATGCAATCAGATTGCATTTAGAACAACTGAGTGAGATTATAAGAACCACAATTTACTCTATATTTTTCAAATAAAAAAAGTTTTATTATTATTATTAGTATTATTATTATTATTTTTTATTTTTATTTTTTATCCAGGGCAGAACAAAACAAGATGCAATTTCAATGCTGTAGTTCAATTCTTTATTGTTATGTACTGTACACAAAGACTTCTCAAAGAGCAGTTTTCTCTTTTATTACAGCTGCATAAATTTAATAGGGAATATGAAAGGAAAAATCCTTTTAGCAGGTGATTTATTGTAAAGCGCTGGGAGAATCATACATCAAGTTGGAAGCCCGACAGTGGCTGATGGGCCATATGAAGAGCACTAATGCCGTCAGAACAAAATGTAACCAATCTTTGGACGCCCTCAACCATGCAATAGGCCTAATAGAAACTCAAAACTATCTGGCTGTCAGAGACTGAGCATGGTGGTGGCTGAACTCCAGTCCACCCCAAAATCAATTCATGAGACACTGCATTAGCATGAAGGGGGAAAAGTGGGTGAACAAAGAAACAAACAATCAATGAAACCGCACTTTAATTCATGGCCCAATCAAGGAAGACGTAATAATGAACACTGAAAAATGAACTCATAATAAACCTGTAGTAAACCAATCTTATTTATATCAAAAGATCATTATGTTACCTGAAAAATGCAAATGATCGAAGCATAGCATCCAGTTGCAATCCAAATGAATAATATAAATGGAATGTTTTTTAATTTAAAAATCTCATCTAGCCTCTGTCACCCCTGACCAGGAAACAGTTGAGATTAATTACCTAAAGAGTTGACAATACAGTAAGTGAAACATCAATAAGTTGCTAATGCTTCACTGTCAGCTGGCACTTCACAACCTTCATGACAATGCAGAGGGCTATTGGCCTGGGGAACGTTGAATCATATTTCCAAGAGTCAATAAATAGAATAAGCAACAGAACATATAGAGCCATATTTACTAAGACTTTTGTGACTATTTTCAGATGCAGATATGATGCATTCTGCCCCAATGACATGCATCTTATGTATGAAGGAGGCGCACAGAGCTGGATGCACAGTATGTGCATGATCTATGCGAGTCATCGCAAGGTGCGCTTCTCTCCTCATGCATATGCATTTAAGGGAGGATCACACAATAAAATGGTCAGAGATACTAGTTTGGCTGATTATGTATTCTGTTGAATTTACTAAAGTTTGCACAATTAACAAGGAAATTTCTCCACCTCTAAAGAGCAGGCATAAATAAAGTTGCAAGCAAGATGGAAACACAAGCATAGTCCTTGAAGATGCACAAAGAGAATCTTTACAATGAGTCACATCATTACTTCCTGAGCAAGAACTCATAAAACGGTACAGATTATAAATTATTATGAATCAATTTTTGCAGCCAAGCAATAAACCCTGGGAGTTTTTCACAGAAAATATAAGCTAAACTCACAAAGCAGTCACTGCAAAATCACTGAAAACTGAAAAGAGGCAGAAATCACGGAGTGTTTAAAACATTTATTTATTAAATTAACCAATAGATCTCATGTGCAGCGGTGGGAAATTATTGAAATAAAATCCACAGCTGTAGCAACAGTAACAAGTGGGCAGTTGCTGCTAGTAGCTAAATAATACAAACAAAGCACTGATAGGCTTGTGCATTAAATCACATTTGTCAATCATGGGAAGAACATGCTTTTTCCCTTTAATGGGTTACTGTGTGCCTGTTGTCACTGACAATGTTACCGTAGCTACAGGAAGAGCATTCGAAAAATCACAGAAAGCACTAAAACAGTGAAATTTACGGCACTGCCAACAAAAAAATGCACAGAAAAAAAGTACACTGTTCAGTGTTAAATCATGCTTACAGAGTTTATATGAGTAAGAGTGGACTCATATAAATGTCATATAATTAATGATGGACATTTTACTGTGTATTCAATGTACTAAACAAAAGGGTTCTTTGTTGTTGTTGAACTGCATCTTTTAAGCACTGCTTAACACACAAAATAGTAGGCAGTGCCACTCGCTGACATAATTTTCTGTAGCCATAGTAAATAAGTCATGAATTACTGAGAACGCACCAACATACCCTCATCAGCCCATAATTTGTTCTGTGAGTTTTATGTATGTGAATCTGGACCGTAGTGTTTAAGACTCATTTTTTTCATTGAGGTTACATTAAAAATTGTTTCAAGTAGGTGCAAGCAATGTTATAAAGTAGTTTATATGTGAACATATTAAATAGACCAAATTTACAATTTATTTAGTTAGTAATTATACCTTACCTTACGTTAAGTGAACATGCATATTTGGACATTGTTTTATGCTAATATATCTAGTATGGAAAGAATGAATTTGTTTGAACTTCAGTACAATGACTACTATTTTTTTTCAATGCACTATTCACTGACACATTGATGTTTCTATATTGTGTGTCATGTCCCTAAATTAGTCGTACAGTACCCAGTAAGCTTCAGAAATTAGTATACAGTACCCTGTAGCTTCATAAATCACTGTCATCTGTTTATACCAGGGATCCAATGCAACAGATACAGTATATGCAGCACCTAATTTCACTACTGAGAACAGAGGCTAACTCCTATTAGTATTGCTACAAAAACTGAATTTACTATTGTCCTGACTATTACTACCGGCCATGAGTTGTAATTCTGCCTGCCCTGTCTACCATGCAGTTTGTCATGCCTGAATGAATTGATTATATGTGGTGCAACATTGAGGTTCTCTATCTGAACTGTTGATCAATGAGATTAAGGCACTTGCACCCCCAACACACACACACACAAACACAGCGGTCATCCCCATCCCCCATGATCCCTTACTGCATGTAGGCAGTGAGCGGGACCAAACAGCTCTAAATAAGGACTACTTTGTTATTGTTGTCACCCTCTATATCGCGCCCAGGAGTTACTTTTTAATTTAAAATCAATGATAGTCTGAAAGGTAGCCTCATTCCATCAGCATAAATGAACAATTCGTCTTTGCAAAGAGCAACAATTTGAACAGCAGCCAAGGTCAGTCTACCACCCCCCCCCCCCCCCCCCCCCCCCCATCCCCCACCCAACCCCTTCTCTCTCACTTCCAGAGAAAAAGACCTAGGCATCACATGCTGTAAAATAAATATATGTCTCAAGCCTGGGGATAACAGCTTCCACGAAAGAAAAAAAAAATTAACAGGGAAATGCCAATCTGGCTATTCTGAACACTGTCATTGTCCCACACGAGAGGCGAAGTTAGTCCTCATTGGTCACTGGAGACTTTGAGCCAACATCACAAAAGTGACATAATATGTAATACAATCTCTCTGTATTTTAGTGTAATAAATCTTAATTGGCCATGCATTGTGTCAATATGTCAAGCTACTAGAAAGAAAAAAATACACTCTATTGGCTGTTGAGTTGAACAACACTTACGGAAAACATACTGGACCAATCAGGGTAATTGTCTAAAATATGAAGGTGTGAGACAAGGGACACCCTGCATAAGGACTCATGTACAGCACAGTACAATGTGTGCACAAACCTGGTAACAACCACGCCATGCCTTGGCACTGATGCCTCCGTATGCCCTTCGTACAAGGACCATGCTAAAAGGTAGCAAAATCAGGTACACTTATTTAACTCATTTAGAATGAAACACAATCCCCCCACCTCCATTCACCCAAGGGCAAATGCGTGTGAATCTGCTTCCATTAACATGACTGTGTAACCCTTCCCACTGGGGAGTGAGAGGGCAGGAGTTGAAGTCATCTGCATTCAGTGAGGGAGCAGCCCATTCACGTCACTCATTTAGAACCGAGGGGCAGAAACTAAACCCAAAGGTAAAGTTAAACACCTTAGTCTATACCTGTTCTTTGACTGGGGGGAGGGAGAGGGCTGAATACACTCTGTATAAAATAGGTAGGATCTGCACATAATACACATAGATGCCATACCTATTTATGGTTAAAAAATAGAAGGCAAAAGCCTCAAAAGATATAGTTCCATCTCTCAAGAAAAAAAAGATTAAAATTGAATTCAGACTCAATTGGACATTAGGTTGACAATGTGTTGCCTTGGATTTGTATTATGCATGAACCCCAAAGTTGCAGTCATTTCCTTTCTTGTTTTTTCCAGTTTATTCATCTGTAGCTACAAGCTGATGATGTATAAATAGTTCATAGATTTCTCACATGAAGATATGGAATATTTAAAAACAGCCTGGACAGGACTGCCTGAAAGCTTGGCTTTTGATGCAGTGTCGAGGAGCTGCTCATGTCAATTGGAATAACGCTGAAGGAGAGACAACAGGTACTGCTTCCTGTGGTCAGTTAAAGCAGCTCTAATCTGCAGTGGCCTGTCAGTGTATCAGAGGCACTCATAGCAGCCCCCTGGCCACGACCTAGGCCTAAGCAGCCCCAGCGACAGGCTGCGGAGACAAACAGATGTGATTATGGTTCCTGGCGTTTGGCAGGAGCACTCATCGTCAAGGAGACGGGGATGAATCTGGACAGCGCATCAGCTGTGCTGTAGAGCTGGGGCCCCGGCAATGTCGTGGCAATGTGTGTGTGTGTGGGGGGGGGGGTCTCCTGGCGCACAGGACCGGTGTGATCACGCACAGCCTAGCCAAGACCCCCGCTGTCACAATGGATTAAAACCCATGGGGGAAACTGCAAGTGCACAACAGGGATAGAGAGAGGGGGATGGAAGCTAAGTGACTGCAAAAGCACCATGTATGATTTCAGGATTTCCTTTCCCTTCGTTGTAATGGACATCTATGTAGAAACTTGAAATAGAAAGCACAGCATCTCTAGCTAAAATGAGAAGAAAAACTACCGCAGGCATACCTAGGGGAAAAGTTAGAAAGTACGCACTGAGCAAAGGCATCTGCCCACTGTACACTGCACCCTGACCCTGCTTATGAAGATGAATGAAATGCAAGGCAAGGTGTGCACATTTGAATGTGCGTTTTCAATTCAGTGGCAACAGCTGGTCATATTTGTGCTTTGAAGCCATAAAAAGTGGTTCAATATATGTCAAAGAGGCTGGGTGGAAACAGTGAGCAATTCATGGTAGTAATCTGACATTTTTGTCATGACACTTATCTCTGCATGTCTTGGGAGCATTTAGGGGCAGCCATGAAGACATACGCAGTGGCAAGAAGGCAAGGTTTCCCCCACTATTGTCTTACATTAATCTTCATTATGGAATCACCAGAAGCTTTCTGACCCTTAAATCCCTCTCAACTCTTTGTGTGTCCTGGAATAAGACACAACAGGACCCTTGTGTATGGGACACACAGTAGTGGCCACTATATTAGGTACACCTGCTCTTTAATGCAAACAGCCTGCTGCTCCAAATAGTGAATTATGTGGCTGTGACTCAGTAGAGGAGAGCAGAGCAAAACATAACGAGGGGTAAAATGTAATACTGACTTTTTAGGTAGATGCATCGAGCTTGAATGATGTATTTTAGGTTAAACACAGAATTACCATCTTTTTGTCTCCAATGAACAGTGGGAGAGTTCAATAAATATTTCAGGAGATATTGCCAAAAGTCTGTTTCGCCAATATGCAAGTGAATTTTTTTACCGGAAGTGTTTTTCAGCTACTGTTTTGTGTGTGTACAGTATGTGAAGGAATCCAAATGTAATCGTAAACAGTCATTTAGAGACTAACAGATCGCATAGTTTTGATATAGCACACTAGCATGCTGGGATTGCTAGCCAGGCAAAAGTGCTCATATTCGGGGGGGGGGGGGGGGGGGGGGGGGGGGGGAGTCACCACCGCTGAGGGGTTCTCACTTACATGCCCTTGCTCACACCCACACACACACACACACACACACACACACCACAGGGCACACACTGAACAGTAACGAAAGAAATAAGGGCCGGCTTCTGGGCCGTGTCCCGGACCACACTGCTGCGCCTCACACTCGGGGCTGGTCCCGGTCACCGCTAAACTGGAGTCTCGCTACGACCCCACACTGTTAGGGAGGGAGCAGGCACTGTTTCAATTCCTGGACCGCTTCCGGGCTGTGTCCCGGACTGCACTGCTGCGCCCCGCACTCTGGCCTGGTCCCAGTCGCCGCTGCTGCCAATCTAGAGTCTCGTCGTGACCACACACTGTTAGGAAGGAAGCAGGCACTGGTTCAATTCCTGAACCCCCGTCCAGCACAGGACTCGTGCACCCCCACAACGTGGTTTCAAGATTCCCAGGGTCCGAGGTACCCCCAGCGATGTTTCTCCTCGCCTCCCGTTTCTTTCTCACAGGACCAGTGCAGCATTTCTCCTCCTCCAGAAGCGCCCTCCAGTAAACCACCATCGGACACGCAACACACAAACACACTCACTCAAAAACAAAAAAACAAAAGCAGAAACAAAAGCAAAATAACGCAAAAACCGAAGGTTTAAAATCCACACACGAGGAAACCCCTTCGTCAGTACAGGCATCTCCATCTTCTCCATCTTCCTTTCCCTCTTTATAACCTGGCCCATTAACTAATTTCAATGAGAATCTGCTGTGCCGCTTCCAGTGCAACCAGCAATCAATCAATTACCCTGGAATGCATCCCACATGCGGATCCCAATCAAACAATTCCCTGTGATTTCAGCACAGCTAAGCTGGCTGCTTGTCAGGCTCACCTCCTGACATAGGCAGTCCCGGATGTAGACTGGTTTGATTGGGAGGCGGAGCGAGATTTTGGGGGTGCCGAGTTGAGGACATGATTCGTGATGAGCAGCCCTTTTAGAAACAGTTGTGGAATATGGCTGTCCTTGTGAATGTGTACAGTCTGATCAACATGTGCCGTTTAGTAATTTCACTTTGCTATATATGTAAAACAATAGCTGTGATGAAGGGTGTGGTGGCATAAGTATAAAAGACACTTGCACCACCAGAAAAGCAATGAAAGAAATATCCCCAGTGTATGTACTCACTGATTGGACGGCCATCCAACGAGCCTTCATTGACAAAATTATCAGGAAGCTCGTAGAATTTGAGCTTCCTAGGTCGCAACTTGTGTACCCTTCTTTCTTGCTCCATTGTCTGTTATTTTGTGGATATGCACTTTTAGTGTTTCTAAGGTTTATAAGGCATTTTGATATGCTTAGCTGTAGGTAGGACTCCTCTTCACTGTTTTGCTTAGCTAGATCACTGACTTGCGTGAGGATTTGAGAAGGAGAACAGGAAGACAGCAACACAGACATATTTCACAGCAACCTTTGCATATAAGAAAATAACAGTAGGAGAGAAATGAGGACAAATTATGAAATTGAGTAGTTGAAACAATATATTTTTAGCAGAATGGGCATGTAGGTGAAGTTTGACATGATCACAGAATAGTGCAAAGAAAATATAGTGACCATGAGTGAGATGAGTTTCCATATTGAACGGTATATAAAACAGGGGGTATTGCTAATTACTTGTTTATATAGTTGTTGATGTTACGTGTGAAATTACGTGGGAAAACTGTTGTGCATTTGTACTTTTCTCACGTTCACTACTAGTAGTTATAATTATGAATGAGTCATGTTTTTAAATGTAATGTTTTAATGGGGAGTTGCAGACCGTACATACGTAGTAATTGTTTGTATGTGGATAGATAGAGAACAGGACGAGGTAACATGAATGTAGAAATGTGGTGATTGCTGATAAGAACGTGTTCTACAGTAGCCAAGTGATTAAATATAGTTAGTAGAAACACCAAAGTGGTCAGCTGGTGTAACTTCTAAAGAAAATCAATAAATGTTCCATCATGAAATGCATATTGCTGCTCATGACTTTTGGTAAACATATGCATTGAAGATTGTGATATTATGATAAGTGCAAAAGCAAAAGTTGAAAAGCAATATAGAATTATTAGTTAGCAAATATAAGTGTTAGAAAATGTTGAAAAGATCGGCCAGGGGGCAGGTGGGACTCGATTGTCCGATCTTACACTTCCTACTCAATGACTTTAGCAGTGCGCCACCATGACATAGCTGTTCCAGGTGTGAATTTTCTTGGACAAAAGTGTCAGTGGTTTTAAAGAAGAACATAAGCCAGTAAGCAAAGCTGAGCTCCGGTTTTATCCATGGCCTGGCTATATTGTAGCCAGTTAACTGAATGTGTAGATGGTATGTCAAAATGCAGCTTATACGTTTGGTGAAAGACAGTCTGGTGCCGGTACAATGTCCAACGGGGTGACATTCTTTGTGGGCTAGGAGCATTTTTGGCAGGAAAAAGAAGACGAAGGATAAAACGCAAAATCCCCTTAGTTTGGGCCTTTATTGTGTGGACATTTGAAGTTGTTTATGAATTCTGTCTGTTGAAATGGGGTCAGAGAGACTGTGGCTGTTGCGGTTATTTCTGTGGGGAACCCTGAAAAATGTCAAACTCTCGGTGCTGTATTGGGCATGCCCCGCCAAGGTGTAACTTGGCTAGATGGCATGCCTACCATCCCAATTATTTCATTAACTCGGCCTCCCCGTGTGATCTCTGTGCCTGGGTCCTAATTATTATGGGAGCCCTGATAGTATACCAAAGAATGGACCCAGCAGAGATTAGTCAGCTCTGCAACACCCTGTCAAGCCAGGGTACAACCACTGGTCACCACAAGTGCCAAACTCTCAGTGCTGTGTAGGTATGGGGCATGCCCCGCCAAGGCGTAACTTGGCTGGATGGCATATGTGCCAGCCCAATAAAAAGTTAGACAGCCGGTCCTAAATGCCAATTTGCAAATTCCTCAGTATGTAAAATTATTTAGGCTATGTAGCTTACATTTGTTGGTGTAACCAATTGAAGTCCCAGAGGGGTTTTATATTTTAATTATGTTTATTTTACTATTTATATATTTATTTAAATTATTCTCTATGTAATGGCTTCCTTATTCAATACCTTTTCTTTGCTGTAATAAACCATTTCAAGCTAACACAGACTGGTCACTTTTTCTTTGACAGACTTAAACATTGAAATACTCAGTTCAATATTGTTGCAAACTTTTTTATTACTCACGCTCTTGTCTTCCACAGCAACAAGACATGCAGCAGTTAGCTAGCTAGCTTCCTGTTCCTTATAGCTAGCCTAGTTTTGATTAATACACATCTCCCGTGAGAATAATCCTACATACACATAACATACTCCACTTGAAATGAAATGAAAACTATATTGCTTCCAGCCTCTTTACTCTAGCTTGTACCTTTTGCCAAAGACTCACCCAGAAATTCCTTTTCCTGTTAGGTCACACTCCTCCACTAGAGAGAGCTTTAACACAAAATGTGGACCTATAGATACTATTTTAAAGTAACAATAGCATTACAACAAACAACAATGCATTCATAGAGGATTCACATAGCCAAACGCACTCTATTTATATTATTAACACTTTTTTTGACTGTAGTTTCTCCTTTTTTGATTCCGCAATAGGCTACCGTTATTATATTTTCAATGTTTGATCCATATTTAATATTTATATTTCTTCTGATTTGTTGTTGACATAAAGACTTGCAGATAAGTCCAACATCATTTAATTTCTTAATAAAAATTGCGAATAAGACTAATTTAATTGCTACATTCTGTTCACATTAGGCTATATAACTAAGAACAATACCATTTATAAGAACAAGCGAAATGATATAAGCTGCTAGGCTTCATCTATTGGGTTTTGTTTAAAGAAATACCCCATATACTAATTTATTTTTTACCAAATAAGGAGAATATGCTTTCATTGCATTGTTTAAAAAGTTTGAGTTGTCATCATGGTTGTCATTAGCGTCATTATAAACACATCCATGTGGTTTCATTTTTCACAAATATTCTTTAGCGAATGTATATCGTTTCCTGTTTCTGTTTGTCTCGCTTCTGCTCACACAAGGCATTAAAATGCAATACAGTTCATTAGGCTACTTTTCAAGTTTTTGTACTAATTTAATCTTTCAGTTCATTTAAGTCATTCAGTACATTTCATTCAATTCAATCAGTATATTCACCATGCAAAAAAAAGATGAACTTCATATAGTGTTTGAGACAGCACATTAGAATATATATATATATATAGGGATGGCAGGTATGCCATCCCGCCAAGTTACGCCTTGGCGGGGGCATGCCCCACACCTATACAGCACCGACAGTTTGGCACTTTTCAGGGTTCCCCACAGAAATAACCACAACAGCCACAGACACTCAGCCCTTAAAAACATTCTGACCCCATTTCAACAGACAGATTTCATAAACAACTTCACATGTCCACACAATAAAGCCCCAAACTAAGGGGATTTTGCGTTTTCTCCTTCTTCTTCTTCTTCTTCTTCTTCTCTTTCTTCTTCTTCTTCTCATTCTTATTTTTCCTGCCGCCTATCCCATTAACAACATGTCTTCCCATTGGTCATTTTACGGACACCAGCCAAATCTTCACCTACACGACTCAATGAAAAACTCGCATACACACGCAATATACCCATACCTTTTTACCCTGAAACATTTCCCGTTTATACAGCTAGTCCGTCTATGGCCTATTGGGCAAGATTACAGTCTTGGGAACATGGGGTCCTATGTTCAAGCCCAGCTAGGAACATGTTTCTTGAACCTGCTTTTACTATCACTAATAATTGTCTACTACTTCTCAATTATTGCTTTTGCACCATATCTACCCGCCGTTCACCGAACGTATACACTGCATTATGACGTACCGTCTGCACGTTCAGTTATTAACTGGCTACAATATTGCAAAGCCATATGAATTCAACGGGACCTCTTCTGTGCTTACTGGCCTGTGTTCTTCTTTAAAACCACGGACAGGTTTACTAATGATATTTCACGCATTGCATAGCTATGTCATGGTGCTGCACTAACAAAGTCACACACTGGTAAACCTCCGGTTGAAGGATTGAATCCCGCCTCACTCTCAGGCAGATAATTTCCTCTTTTACACTAACGTTTTCTTACACTTATATTTTCTTTACCAAAACTCACTCACAGCCACCCATATGCATTTAATGACGGCAAATGTATTCCTTTTATTAAAAAGTTACACCAGTTCACTCACCACTGTGCCATGTCTACTAACTATATTTCTTCACTTGGCTACCGTACAAAACCTTCTTATCAGCAAACGCGATGTTTCTACATCCATGTTACCTCACCCTGTTCTCTATCTAGCCACATACAAACAATTATTACGTATGTACGTTCTGCAACTCCCCATTAAAACATTACATTTAAAAATCATGACTCACTCATAATTATAACTACTAGTACTGAACATGAGAAAAGCACATCAGTGCAATAGATTTCACAGGTTACTTAACCTTCCACTTTAACAACAAATATATTATACTGACTGTTATATATACCGTTCGATAAGGAAACTAAGTTCGCTCATGGCCACTTCATTTACTTCTCACTATAGTCTGTGATCATGTCAACCTTCACCTACATGCCCATTCTGCTAAAAACATAATGTTTCAACTACGCAATTTCATCATTTCTCCTAATCCTAATTTCTCTCACACTGTTGTTATTTTCTCATATGCAAAGCCTGCTGGGACATATGCGTCTGCTCCTATTCTCCACTATCAAGTTTTCCGGTTCTAGTTTAGCAAAACAGCGAAGAGGATTCCTACCTGCAGATAAGCCTATCAAAATGCCTTATAAACCTTACAAACACTAAAAGTTAATCTCCACGAAATAACAGACTACGGAGCAGGACAGAAGGGTACACACATTGCGACCTAGGGAGCTCTAATTCTACGGGCTTGCTGATTCTTTTGTCAATCAAGGCTCGTTGGTGGCCGTCAAATCCGTGAGTACATACACTGGCCATATTTCACCTGCATTTCTGATGCTGCTTTACACTTAACGCCACCGCACCCTTTGTCACAGCCACTGTTTTACATATATAGCAAACCGAAATTGCTAAACGGTACACGCTCATCAGACCGTACAAATTCACACAAGAATAGCCATAATCCACAACCGTTTCTTACAGGGTCACTTCGCATTTCTCACTCTCATAATAAAACGCTTTGCAAAAAGAAATGATATCTCATAAAAAGCACGTTTTCAACGTACAAAAATGCCAAGTTACTCACACATACAAGGCATACACCGTCTATAACTCATTCATTCAGACTGCCAAAATCCAGGCCTGCCATTAAAAGTATTGATATCAAAATGACGCCAAGTTCCGGTACTACAAACAATATAGGCTATCTTGCCTCACCGAAATTTAATAACATGTATTCCAAAGCAATGCTACCCAATATTTCCTCAATTCTTTATATAAAGTTGAATTTTTCATTCAACTTTATATGCAGTGATTCCAAAGTGTTTCATATCTTTGTTTTCAGCACAAACTCAGCTACAATAATATGGCAGTAGTAAGTAGGTCATAATCATATGTGGATTGTAAATTGCTCTAAAAACACACAAACTGTAAACAGTAGTTTTGAACATGCACAGAAATGTTGTAATAAAACACACTAAACAATAGTATCTAAGTTTTTGGATCACTGAAACGTGTTCATCAAGGTCTTGGGTATTAAAAGATGACAAAATATTTTAGCAAATTCAATGAGAAATATAAAATAAATTTCTAAAAGTTAGTGTTGTGACTACTATTTTTCAACACCAGGTGAGAATGGGAGGGCAAATGGCCTGTCTGTAATGAATATGCATTGGGTAGGAGGACCTGCCAGCTAAGTAGGCTATTCACACCTGGCCACATGCCTCCCCACCACTAAGACAAAGACTCAATGAGCCATTTAGAAGATAGAAACAAAGACATCTTTTGATTTTGGAACATTTATTGAAGTAAACTATATGCGACGCCTGCGTGGCCTCCTAGCTAGTGGTGAACTAGGCCGTGTTTCCTGATCAGCATCTCTGTAAATATAATAAAATGTGACATCAAATCAAACTTTATTTATATAGCACATTTTTTTCAACAGGTGAAAATTAAATGTGCTTTACAAAAAAGGGACAAACCACTAACTAATGAAAACAAAAATTAGGAAATGTGACATAGTTACATCATATACAAACAAAGAACCAAACAAACACAACCAGACGCAGAGAGGTAGCCTATAATTTTGAGATGCAATGGTTAGAATTGTTCGTAGTGTGGGAATTTACAAGCGCGCATATTAGTGAATATTCCTACAAACACACAAAGAATGTAATACAGCACACATTTACAAATAATGTAAGCTATCAACGAAACAACATTAGCTAAACGAAATAAACATTGATATTCCAACTCAACTACACGCAACTCATCAATAACAATGCCTCAATCTGAAGTAGGCTCTGTTTAGCAAAGTGGTTATTTTATTGCTATTTCCCGAACTTACATACAGTATGCTAATATCGATTGTGCGAGGATACTAAGTTTTAATATCCTAGCCACGCCACTACACGCCAGGCATGGGCTATTTATTACCAATATGATTGAAAAAAATATAGTCTACCTGCTACTTCTAACACAACCAGACGCAGAGAGCCTATAGCCTATAATTTTGAGATGCAATAGTTTGAATAGTTCGTAGAGTGGGAATTTACAAACGCGGATATTGCTGGATATTCCTACAAACACAGAGATATGTTGCAATACAGTACACATATCACATATTCACCAATATGATCATAAGAAATGTACTTACTCATGAAGTTGATCCTCAGCTGGATCAGTTCGCTGTTTGAAATGACACCGCTCTTCATCAGTGTCCGGGCGGACCGGACCTGATGAGTTTTTCGCGTCTCATCGCTCTCCAACAAGGCATGAAGCACATCAAATCCAGTCGTCCGTGCCATTTTCCAAAATTAAACTAAATGTTTACCTCAAAAGCTATATGCTTTGACATTCTATCCCGCATTCGCAGGCTTGGCATTTCTCACATGGATCTTGCATCGCCCCTCCCCTAGTCCCCTTCTATGGAGAGTAATTATAATGTTGTTAACATGTGAATGCGATTTGGGAGGACTTCCTGCTGAACGAAATTCACATAGTAATGAGTAAGGACTACCGAAGCATACATGGTCTAATTCATCAAATTTAAAACTTTTAAAACAATTCATATTATTTGCCAATGGGCGCATTGGAAAGCCGCGATTCTAAGGTTTCTGTCAATGTTTTTGTTGTGTCTGTATGATAACAGCTCGTGAAGTTAATCATCCAAATAGAAACGAAAGTTCATTTCATCTTGTTGAGCTCCGCCGGCGGAGCTCCCGACCCCAGAGGGTTAAGAGCTCATGCAATTGCCATGCTGACTGCAGGAATGTCCTGTAGAGCTGTTGCCGGAGTAATGGGTGTTCATTTCTCCACCATAAGCCGACTCCACTGTCGTTTCAGAGATTTTGGAAGTTCGTCCAACAGGCCTCAAAACCGCAGACCATGTGTAACCACACCAGCCCAGGACCGCCACATCTTCACCTGCGGGATCGTTTGCAGCCAGCCACACGGACAGCTGATGAAACAGTTGGTTTACACAACCGTAGAATTTCTGCACAAACTGTCAGAAATTGCCTCAGGTAAGCTCATCTGTGTGCTTGACATCCTCACCAGGGTCTTGATTTGTCTGCAGTTTGGCATCACAATCGACGTGAGTGGGCAAGAGCTCACCTTCAATGGCCACTGGCACGCTGGAGAACGGACCTCTTCACTGATGAATCATGGTTTCAACTGTACAGGGCAGATGGCAGGCAGCGTGTATAGCGTCGGGTGGGTGAGCGGTTTGCTGATGTCAACGTTGTGAACAGAGTGGCCTATGGTGGTGGTGAGGTGTTGGTATGGGCAGGCATATGCTATGGGCAGAGAACTCAAGTGAATTTTATCCATGGCAATTTGAATGCACAGAGATATCGTGATGAGATCCTGAGGCCCATTGTTATGCCATTCATCCACCGCCATCACCTCATGTTTCAGCATGACAATGCACGGCCCCATGTTGCAAGGATCTATACACAATTCCTTGAAGCTGAAAATGTCCCAGTTCTTCCATGACCTGCATACTCACCAGATATGTCACCCATTGAGCATGTTTGGGATGCTCTGGACCGGCACATTCGACAGCGTGTTCCAGTTCCCTCCAATACCGAACAACTTCGTACAGCTATTGAAGAGGAGTGGAACAATTTTCCACAGACTACAGTCAACAATTTGATCAATTCAATACAAAGGAGATGTGTTGCGTTGCATGAGGCAAATGGTGGTCACACAAGATACTGATTGGTATTCTGTTCATTTCATGGTGCCCTCTTTTTTGGGGAATCTGTGACTAACAATTGCATATCTGTATCCCCAATCACATGAAATCAATAGATAAGTACTTAATGGATCTATTTCAGTTGACTGATTTATGTTTTTTACCTTTGAATGCAATTAAATATTCAAAATTGATAAGTGTTGCATTTATATTTTTGTTCAGGGCATTGCTATGCTAGAAGACATCCCAGCAAGAAATAAATGCTGCAGCATGGTATGAAGTTAATCACTCAGAATCATAAAATTACTTGTATTCTAATGAGATGACTGTTCCCACACCACACCAGAATTCTTCACTGTTGGAACCAAGGTAGATAGCCCATCGCATGTGCTCATTGCAACACTGTGCTCACTGTGTCGCCTGGTGTAATACATGGTTTTTGCACTGCAACCCAAATATGCATGCATAAAATAACACTACAACCATATAAGAACATTGCTAAAATGGTTAAATTAGCTATTCAATTTATAAAGCAATTGTAGAATGTCAGTACTGAAATGCTTTCCTGAGCTATTACAGTTGTCCAAGTTTGAATACTTTGAAGGCAATCTCCATCTGAATACAAATAGTAAGTAAAAACTGCAGGGTAAACTATAGATAATTGTAGTCACCTTAGGCAATCAGTGTACATACAGATCAATTACTTTCCTTTTGTACACACTTATTTGTGTTGTATATACCCTTTAGCTCAGGGCCACACCCAAGTAATTCACTGGTTACAGTACCAATTAGGAAGATTGCCTAAAGTGTAAAGGTGCAACTGGGATATTTTTTTATAGGCTAAGACATAACTTCTTGCTATTGCTGAGTCCAGTTTAACTGGGTTTTCTTTCCCTTTGTTTAAAGGTATGCTTTTAAGTTTCCACTTCAGGGGCTTATCCATCTCCATGTTGCAATTTTTCAAATGCCTTTAGGCCTCTTAGGTAGCTGGAAGACTGGGAAACTGAAACATATTTTGAAGTTTTTCTTCTTGCCAAGGTGTGTCTTCTATGCACTTATTTGAATTTATCAAATGGTACAATATCAATAATTCAGTGCTGTCTTTGGGCTATGGAAGAGCCTTTTTGTTTGAAAACAAGATCATGTTTGTATGCATACACTATTCAACATTTCTGCTGTCATGAGTTGCTTTGTTTTAGTTATTTACAGCAATATCTGTGTACTATATGTAATCCACTCCATGTAATCTCTGTTTATGGAGGTAAAAAGTGGTTGCTGGACAGAACCCTTGATAAAATATACAGTAGAGATATTAACTCTTTGCGAATGGGGGTGGTTCAGAAATTTGAAAGTAAAGATTTCAAAGGTGTAGTATAGATTTATCTTTTTCAATTCAATATTGTTAATGATGACCCTGTAGCTAATAGAGAGTACAATTCAGTGGAAGAAATTCAGCACCACTGATCACATTTACATCCTATAAATTTGCATTTTTAATTGCTCTGTTAGGGCCACATTATTGTTTATATACAAAATGGCATCAGTGCAATCAACAAATTTAGGGGTGTGACTAAAGAGTTTAACATCTTGATGTTCAATAATACAATCATAAGTGATTTGTTTTCTTAGAACGTCCAGTCATCTGAAGATGTTCCTTTTCTGCTGGGAGAAAGTTTGTTCCCACGTACTTAGTCACCATAAGGTGAGCTAAATTGGCAGCACCTATTTGCTATGGGGAGGAGCTTTATCTGTGTAGCAGGTGGGACGTTAAGACCCAGCGATAGCTCCAATATAGGGAAGGTGTCGCTTTAAAATGAGGTGAGATGTAGATCCTCGCAAAACCTCCACAAACGATCATTTGGTAATTCACATGCCAGGCCAGCGTTGTTAACCAGACAGAGCGTTGCGTATCTGGGATGAACGTGACAAGCGAGTGCATAAAGATTATTTTGCAGAAGACAGAGATTAACCTAGCTAATGGCAGTTGGCGTACTGTGCTCACAGAAGTGTGGCCTGTGCAGGGACGGTATTAGCCTGCTGTATTAGGGTGGGCTGGTAGAAATAATAGGTGGGCAACTAGGGCGCAGTTTCGTCACTAGGATTGGTGTTACCCAGTGCGCTCGACGGGGGGACGGGGTGCTGTTGGATGCTGTCCAGTGGGGGGTAGGTGTGGGCGTGTGTTATGCATTAAATTGATATAGCACTTCTCGTCACATTAAAGACTATCTTGCAGGTAAAATTTTTTACGAGACATAAGGGCACAAATTCAGAGGAACTAGTGGCAGTTTTGAGCAAAGCTCCTAAAAACGCCTTTTTTTCTCAACAGTGCGTCATACTAGCCCAATGAGCAGTAGTAGTGAGTCTTAGCGGTCGTGATATAGTGAGTTGGTTTTTTTTCAGTAGTTTTATATTGCATTTCACCATGTATAATCATGGTAAATTATTGTGTTTGTGCAGTTTGCACAAACTCCAGCCTGTCAGGACATCGAGCACACTAGCTTTCATGCCTGGGTGCGTTTTGTGCAGGTGAAGAGACGGGACTTCACTGCTGCATTTGTTACAAAATACTCCTGCCGCTATTAGACAACCAATACTAGTTTTGTTATAGCCTGATACATGATAGCAAATTTTACAATGTTGTGACGTGAACACAGCGTTAATATCGTTAGCTAACGCCCATAGATACTTGTTCATTCTACAGTCAATATCTGTGACTAAATATTGAATACAACATACAACCTTACCATTGGTTTATATTGTCTTGGACAATCCGTTTGTGAAATATATGCGCATTTGTGACGCCTGGGTGCCTTCCAAAATAGCTGTGCCTAATACCACACATGTTAATTACAGCGTTGTCGCCCTTTTTAGTACGGTCTGGCTTGATTGACAATTCATTGATTCAGTAGGTGAGAGTATAAGCTTTCTAACGATGTATAACATGTCTATTTTTGCTTTTGGAATAGCGTTTTATAGGTCAGCGTAACCAAATCTTTTCTCATCATCGCATTCACTTACGCACACTCTGGGGTAGCATTAAAAGACGCTGCACCTAATGAAACGTTGTCAACGATTTTTTGTAATGTCTTGGAAAATACTATTATTATTGAGGACGTCTGGGCATAGCTAAGCCATTTGTTTGCTGATAGCCTAGCTGACATCGTTTTCTGGAGCGAAACAGAAGCGGATAGGACTGTGTCATTGATTTACTATCTCTGTCTCTATCTACTGAACACAGATAAAATGTTATATTGCTATGTAAGTATTACTGCTCAAAATATTTCGGTTATATACGTTATTTTTTAAATTGAGTGTCTTTAAATAGGTTAGTGGTATTATATAATGTGGATATATCTATAAGCTAACGCTGGTCACTCACCAAGACACCTGTCCAGTTCTCCACTGGTTCTCCTCACACCACAACTCAATTTCTCTCCTCTGACCGTTATTCCTTGTAACTCTGGTCTGTGCCTGGTCTCTTGGTGCCTAGCAGGCTCATAATGGTAAGGCTGTGGTCCGTCATATGCGTTTGCATAAACATTTACAACCTCTTGTGTCAAAACTAGAGTTGACATCCATTCTTCTTTTTGTTCAACTTGACCGCTCTCCCTTCTGTTACGTCACTTCCGGGTTGGCGTTTTTTAGATGCCGAAGTAAAATTCTCTCACAAAAAAAACAACTCCAGAAGTCACTAGTGTGTACATATAAGTATATTTTTATGAACATCTAGTTCCTGCATCATTTTCCTACACATTGATTCACTGGGGTCTCCAACCTGCAATATGCTCTTTAATACCGCTAATTAAATCAACGGGCAGTACACTGCATCAGAGAAACTAACTGTTTCAACCCGTGGCTGCCCATCCAATCAGAAGTTAGGAACGGTACTGGTATTTTTTGCTTTTTTTTGGTATTTTTAACTTTTGATTGGGTGGGCAAGACGCCCGTTTGTGTGGGCTGAGCCCACCCCTGCCCATAGTTGCCGCCGGCCGTGCTGCTGTGACTGGTGTGGGCGAGGCTGAATCCAGCATGATAAGTGATTACCGTTTTACTGGATAAAGTGGAGAATTAAATGTTGATTCTGGAGAGACCTAACCACTGTTTTTTTTCCCATAGTAATTTTATATATGAAGTTTGCATTTATTAAGTTGAAGTATCCACACTCTATTTACATGCATGGATAGTTATGTATGTATGTTTGTGTATTTAACTTAATTGCACCTTGCCCTTTGTGTGTATTGGGGTTCCTGGAATATTTTACTTTGCCCCCTTATGTGTGCAGTGTTAGACCTTTTTCCTGGCAACTGATAGTCTTTAATATTGATTGTAATTTGTGTGTAGTGGACGGAGTCCTTTTGTGTGCAGTGGAATTTTCTATCTGGGCATTGTACAATATCCCACCCTTTGGGCATTGTATAAAACTCTCAATTATGGGCATTGTGCAAATATCTCTGTGGTGGGGTGGGCGTGGTTTGGGCGTCGGCTGCAGAGAGAGAGTGAGAGGAGCGGCTCTCGGATCCTTCGTCACAACTTCGTCAGGTGGAGGTAATCAGCGCCGATAATTGTCAATTGTTTGATTGCGCTGATTGCCTCTGATTGTTTTCAGCGGTGAGCCTGGGGTTTTAAAAAGCGGAGATCGGGAGTCTTCGCGAGCGGACGCCGGAGAAACGAAAGTGCACAGTGTTAAAAGAAACAAAAGAAAAACCCTGTGTTACGTTGTTTCCGACCGAAAGCCGTGGGCTTTAATTAAAAAAAAATTAAAAAAACCAAACTGTTGTTTCACGTGAGTGTGTTGGAAGGCAGGAGGGGTGGCACTCACTTGCCACAATCTCCTTCCCCTTTTTTGGACAGTGTGCAATATTCCCGCTTTTTGGACAGTGTGCAATATTTCCCCTTTTTGGCGTTCTGCAAGCCTTGGATTTTAGGAGAGCTCCACAGAGTTGTGAGAACTCTGGAGATAGGCCTATGGAAGTTCCACAGAGGCTGAGAACTCCAAGGACAAATGTCCAAGCACCTGAGGTGAGACGTTGAAAAGAAGACAATAAGAGGAGGGATAATAGGCTGTCCCCAATTTTATAAATTTTATAGCTGTTGTATGTTTCCAGGGTTATAGGATTGGGTCCCTGTAAACTATACATCCTGCTGGAAGCAGTGTTGTAGATGCCACTTGAGTTGTAGGGAAATGTAGTTTTGTAGTCCTACAGATGTAAGTAAGCAGGATCTCATAAGGCTAGAACATTTATTATTGGTATTTTTGGTCTATAGTTTTGTACATATTTGGACAGTTATGCAATTTTTGCTGTCTTGATTATGTACTCCAACAAATTGGATTTTAAATAAAAGCTTTAAAAGTGACAAAATGGGGAACTACATATGTATTTGGACAGTGACATCATTTTTGTTGTTTAAGATCTGTACTCCAGCATGTTGGATTTGAAATGAAATAATCAAATCAATCAAATTTTATTTGTATAGCGTATTTTACAGCAGTTATCACAATACGCTTTACAGACAACCCTGGCCTAAACCCCCACAGGAGCAAGCCTAAGGCAACAGTGGCAAGGAAAATCTCCCTGAGGCAGATGGGAAGAAACCTTGGAAGGAACCAGGCTCAAGGGTTAAACCCATCCTCCTCTGGTCGGCTCAGGGTTCCAATTGGTGACCAACATGTCAGTCAGTTTTACAGAGTTTATGATGTGGCTCAGATGATGGGCAGGGCCGGGTGGTGGTGGTGGGGAGCAGCAGGTGGCGACAGATGTGGGCAGGGTGGAGGCAATGATGAAAGAGGGGCTGGACCGCAGTGGTGGGGGAGATCAGACAACTCTCAAAGCACTCTCGAAGATTGGGGCAAGAGCCCCGCCGGCAGTGTGGGGAAGAGGGTAGAAACGGCGATTAGGGAATTTGCAATATAACACACAGTGGGTAAAGTGGCAGTAGTATGAATTGGGTGGACCCCGCCAGGAGTAAAATATGGCTGCATAGCTACTAGGACAGGGATGGAGAGCCCATTCAGTCACGAGGGGGGGGGGACAACCATACCCGCCTATCAAGAGCCAGCCTATGTAAAGTCGGGTCACAGCTGATTGACAGGTGACAGTAAGCAAAGGACTACCACCCCACAATGCTCTATGACTACAGGCTTCTCCTACCCTGTCTCCAGACTATAACTGATTATAAGCGCGAGCATAGGGTGCATTTTTAATCTAGATTTAAATATTGAGACTGAGTCTGATTCCTTTATAAATTTTGGAAGCCGGTTCCACAGTAGTGGGGCTCTGCAGGAGAAAGCTCTACCACCTTTTAGGTTTTTGGAAATTCATGGGACTACCAAGTAGCCTGCCTCTTGGGAACAGAGCGACTTTGTGGGCTTATAAGGTAGGAGCAGGTTGGTTATGTACACTGGTGCACGTCCATGTAGAGCTTTAAAGGTCAGGAGCAAAACCTTGAAATCTATCCTGTGCTTAATGGGTAGCCAGTGAAGCGACGCTAGCACTGGAGTAATGTGTTTACACTTCTTAGTTCGGGTCAAGATGAGCTGAATTCTGCACAAGCTGGAGACTCTTTAACAAGTTATTAGGGCAGCCAGATTGCAGGGCATTATAGTAATCTAGCCGAGACGTAACAAAAGCATGGATCCATTTTTCTGCATCCCCAACTGATAGGAAATGCCTGATTTTAGCTATGTTGCGTAACTGAAAGAAGGCAATTCTGGATATGTTTTTTATTTGCGTGTCAAAGGATAGATCAGGATAAATGGTGACACCAAGGTCTTTAATGACCATATTAGGATCAGCCAAACAACCATTACAGTTTAAGGTGAGTTTAGACATTTCTCCCTTAATATTTTGGGACCTAAAACCAACATTTTGGTCTTATCCGAGTTCAGGAGCAGAAAATTTGAAAGCATCCAAATCTTGATATCTACAATACAGGCCTCTAACCGTGAAAGCGGCAGTGCTTCGCCAGGATTCATTGAAATATAAATCTGTGTATCGTCCGCATAACAGTGGAACTCTACGCCATGTGCCCGGATAATATTGCCAAGTGGTAGCATATAGCGTGAGAAAAGTACTGGTCCTAGTACTGATCCTTGTGGAATACCATATTTCATTTTTTTTTTTTTCTTCTTTTAATTTAACAAACTGTTTCCTGTCACATAGGTATGATCCAAACCATGCGAGTGCCTGTCCATGAAGTCCAACACAGGCCTGGAATCTGTCCAGTAGAATTCCATGATCAATTGGGTCAAAAGCTGCACTCGAGCAGTACAAGAACCGACATAGAGTTACGGTCGGCTGACAGTAGTAGATCATTGGTAACCTTGATAAGTGCGGTTTCTGTGCTGCGGTGGGGTCTAAACCCAGATTGGAATATTTCAAGGATACAGTTTGAGCTAAGATATGCACTAAGCAACAGTTTTCTCCAATAATTTCGATAGAAATGGAAGGTTTGAAATAGGTCTATAATTTTCCATTTTATCAGGTTCTAGCTTTGGTTTCTTCAATAATGGCTTAATAACTACCACTTTTAGTGACTCAGGTACATATCCTGTAACTAGGGATGTGTTGATTTTTAGTATGTGCTGGCCTAGTAGAAGAAATAGTTCTTTAACACAATTTGAAGGAATGTGATCGGGCAGGAAAAAATGACAGGTAGTCGGTTTTGAGGACATAACTAGATCAGATAGCTCATCCATGCTAATGGGCGTAAAACAATTTAGTGCTGCTGTCTGTACATCTTCCTGTTGTACCCAGGCATGGGGCTGTTTATTTATACGAACAGGAATAGTGCATGATGGAGACAGTTTGGAGATCTGGTCTCAAATAGCCTCAATTTTCTGATCTAAAAAGTTCATAAAGTCATTGCTGCTAAGATTGAAAGGATACGTTGAAAAGTCTGATGATTGTTATGTAGTTAATTTTTCCACAGTACTAAATAGAAATGTTTGGTTATGTCTGTTTTGTTCAACTAGTTTTGAGAAAAAGGCAGATCTAGCAGAAGCAAGAGCTTGCTTATACTGAAAAAAGCTGTTTTTCCATGCAAGACAAAATGCTTCTAGCTTTGTTGACCGCCATTTTCGCTCCAATTTTTTATTAGACTGCTTCAGGGCCCAGGTGATATCGTTGTACCATGGACTGTGGTTTTCCCGACTAAGGTTTCTTCTTTTAAGAGGGGCAACAACATCAAGAGCGTTTCTGAGAGTAAGGGTTAACTGGTTAGCCAGTTGGTCCAGTGCAGCTTCATCAGCATTTTCATCAGCCTTTTCTTCAGTGGAGAGGAATGACTCCGGAAGTGTATTTATAAACTTTCGAATAACCTCAGGGTTTACTGATCGGCTGTAGTAATGTCTAGGCTCTGATATAGGTGGATTGGATGCCTTAATATTAAACGTAATGAGGATATGATTGGATAGTATAGGGTTATGAGGTGTGACGGTAAGATTTACCACACTGATACCATTGGACAGAACTAAATCTAAGGTATGGCCACGGTAGTGAGCAGGCTCACAAACATTCTATACAAAACCAATAGAGTCAATAATAGAGGCAAAAGCTGTTCCTAAGGGGTCACCGTTTTTATCCACATGTATGTTGAAATCACCAACAATTATGACCTTATCCGCAAGGTGTGATAAAAACTCAGCAAATTCCCTTAAAAAATCAGAATAAGGCCCAGGTGGCCTGTAAACAGACACAAGAAGAAAAGGAGTGCCTGCTACCACTTATTTTAGCTAGATCAGGCTGTACACAGTTCGTAATAAGGACTTCAAAAGAGGAGAACGTATATCCATGCTTAGGACTGATAAATAGCTGCAATGCCTCCCCCTCTGCCTGATGGACGTGACACTTGAGTACTTATAAAACCCACGTGAGACGCTTCATTAATTGCAACATATTCATCAGGTCTTAACCAAGTTTCGGTCAGACACATTACATTGAGATTATGGTCTATTGTCAATTCATTGACAAGATATGATTTTGGAGCGAGGGATCTAACATATAATAGTCCAGTTTTTAAGAATGATTCACTATGGTTAGAGGCAACGTGCCGTGTTTTAATGGCAATGATGTTGTCCATGGTTAGCTTTTCGTTTGGCATAGATGCGTGGAACAGACACAGTCTCAATATAACAGATACTAGATTCTAGTTCAAAAGAATTAGTTAAAGGGGCTTTTGGATAAATACTATTTCTGTTGGCTAGCTCTGGAACGCACCTTGCAGACAAAGGCGTAGGGCCATATGTCTGGGACACAGGTATAGAGAAACGAACAGGCAAACATGTAGGGTTAGAAGCCTGCGGCCTGGCCGGCGCCCTGATGGAGTGCCATTTGAACTTTATATACTGAACATATTGTACTCCACAGAAGAAGTATAAGATGAAACTCACACACCTTTCTGTACTTTATGTAAGCACAAATACGGTTTTCTGGTTTGATTGCTGCAAAAAATATTATTGCTTTAAAATTTGCTCTAACACACTGAAGGGATGGTCAGATGCAGTCATTTTAGTCCAATCTCTTGCCAATAGCAGTTAGAAATTAAGTCACTTGTGGGACAGGGGGTTTTGCTGTCTCTGATGCCTTCATTACTTCGTTCACCACTTGAACTAAATGAAAGAAAATCTAATAAATTATTGTTCACAAAAAAAAGGAATTCATATGGTTCCATTTTCCAGTGAATTGTAAGAAACAGATGCAATCACTGTTGCAGGAAATATATCCTTCATGCAGTGATTTTATTACATAGCCAACAAACAACACAATGTAATAATTGTCTTAATAATCCACAATGAGCTAGAATTATTTGATCATAACTTGAATGATGCTGATAGCTTTTGCAACTTAGTTGTTTTTAAGATTGTTTTTCAAAGAAATGCCCAATGTCGGGGCTCTTCCCTTTCACTTGCTGCATTATTTTAAGTCAAGTGATGCATTGACTGCAAAGGTGCTTATGTCAGGAAGGTACAGAAATACTCCTTTGAATTACAAGAACAGCTAGCTGGCTAAATTAACCAAGTAGATAGTGGTTGCTGCCTTAGATGGGTGGACATGTTGCCAGATTTTAAAATGGTGAACCCGATTAATCAGGGCCTCAAACCTGCCCAATCTTAAAAAAAATAGCCCAATTAAATACAAAAAACACACATATGTTCTCCTGGTAAACGTGAATGTTTTCATTATGCAAGATCGGGGACAGCAAACACTGCAGCTACTTTTCTTTTTTTAGTTTATTATTTTTCTTACTGTTTCACCACTAGCTATGTATTCTCTACAAATACTATAGCTACACAATGATGCTTGGGGGCTAACATTAAGCTTTTCCTTACCAGCTAACAACTGCCTATCTGTTGTATTGTTAAAGGTGCATTTGAAAAATATACATTGATTTGATTTAATCACTCAATTAACTCCAGTTAATAGACTAGACATGCTATCTAATGTTATTAATAGGCAGAATATAGCTTTCCTTCATGCAAATGTAGCTAGCTGTATTTCTCTGTGGTATTGATGGCACGTGTCCAAATTTTCACAACAGACACTTTTCCATGTTTGTCTTCGGCTTCGGGAATGGAATAAAAATAAACCCCTCCCCTCCAAATGTTCAGGATAAAGCATGTCAAGTTTTGCAATTACCCAACAGCAGCTTTTAACCACCCACAGAAGCTTTGAACCTTGTCGCTAAAGTTGTTTTTTTTGCTGTCAACTATACTACTGCAGGCAATGTTGGAGCTAGATTTTGGAGGAAGTACTGTATATAGCAAACATTTATTTGGTAAAGGTCTGCATTCTTTGCAGCATAAACTCCACTGGGCTGGAATTATTGACAGTCTCTCGGACCTATCATGGTCTTTCCTGAACAACAATTGAATCTTGCTAACAACCATTGCGCCCTGCCTGCCTAAAAAAACACATTGCATCTGTCAGCGCAACATAAAAGGTGACTGTGGTGTGGCAGCCACACCTGCCCTGGGTCAAGCTAATTAGACCTGGCCAATTATCTAACTCTTAACCAATTATCCAATTGGCCAGGTCTAATTAGCTTGACCCAGGGCAGGTGTGGCTGCTTAAACCAGCCATTCCCACACCACAGTGACATTTGAAAACAACCATCAAAAGTGGGGGGAGAAAAATAAGCATTTTGAGAGGGAGGGGGGGGAGAGACACATCCCCCTCAGTTATAATGGGTCCTACGCCCATGGATCATGAACAGTTCCTTTCTTTCTCCACACTCTTTCCATCACTTTGGTACGGGTTAATATTTGTCTCATCTTCCCATAAGACTTTGTTCCAGAACTCAACAGTACTCTTTAGCAAACTCTAACCTGGCATTTACAGTGTGTTCTTGAGGCTTACCAGTGGGTTTCATCTTGTGGGAAACTCGCTGAGGTTATGCTGGTGTATTCTTCTGGACTGTGTTTTTGATTCTTTTGACGGGTGAAAGGGTTTTTTTTTTTTTATTTCAAAATTTGAAAGCATTCCTTAGACATTCACTACACTGGTCTTCCAGGTAATTTGCTATTGCTGAGCTCATAGTGCATTCTTGCTTCTTAACAATGTACCACAGTTGATTTTTAAACGGCCAATGTTTTGGATGTCTCTGTCTCTGATTTATTCAGATTCTTGATTTCAGTCTAATTTATCAATAAAAAAGTATGTGTTCCAAACAAGGTTAATATTTATAATATTCTAATCTAAAATTCAGGTGAAAGCTAGGTGTGAAAAAAACATTGGGCCTCATTCACCAACCGTTCTTAAGAAGAATTTTCTTCTTAAAACCCACTTACGCAGTTTTCACAAAGATTCTGACGTTCACCAATGTTTTATTTGGGATTTGTTCTTAGGTAAGAACATAATCTATACACACTCAAGAGCAAACTTAAGCACATTTGAGTTTTCCTCAATTCTACAGTTGTATAATATAAGATTTAAATTACAATAATATTTTCATCATTTATAATATTTTTTAATTATTATTTTCATTATTTTACAAAGCATTAAGGTGCCAGGTTCCACCTCAGAGGGTGGTTGCCTCAGTGGAAGTTCATCTGTAAATAAATGATAAAAATCAAACCATTGTAGTGACCTTTTATTTTGGGGGTTTCAATTATGCAATGTTTGGTCTATACTGCAAAAGCAAATGTTTAAATTTTGAATACAAACTAAGCACTTAAGTAACACTTTTTAAACACATGGACATGTTGAAGAAGAGAACACTTATTCAGAGGCATCACTAGGGGGGGTGCGGACCGCACCGTGTGACACCATCAGAGGGGGGTAATGACTGGCAGTACATTTTTTGTGCAGTGTTTTGTGCAGCGACGGGTTTACTCCGATGCAGTTTACTGCCGGTGATTTAATTAGCGGTATTAATGTGACGAGAAGCACTTTGTCGTTTGAATGCATAACACGCAATTCCTTGCGCCCACTCCCACCAGCATTTTTTGTTTTTTTTGCCTCAGATTTGACATCAAACTCTTTTATGTCCACTACTGGCGCTACTAAATATGACAGGTCATTTGCTATTCACTTCCTGCAGCAATACCTCCACTTCAGAACTACTGAAGTTTTTCTTACGTTTGTAGTCCGGTGCTCCACCGTCTTTAGATTTTCGTTTGGACATTATTAACTTCACTCTCATCTTTTCATTTCGATGTATGTGTGTGCATATGGCCCTGCAGTCTCATGCCCTTTTATGGTGTGTGGCAGACGGCAGGGAGAGGTGAGGGGAGTGGTGATTGAGGGCAGATATCTTGTAGCCCGCTGGCTCCACCCCCGAGCCTTATATGGACTTCCTGCCCCAACGAGGCAAGCCTGGGCTTCATTAAGCCATTAAGTGCATGGGGATAAAAGGGGAAGCGGGTTGCACAAACGGCGCAAAGTACTGAGAGGGATACGTGTGTCGTGGAGAGTGAGAGAAAGCTAAGAAATATCTGTGTGATTACCTGTTGTGACCTGGACTGTTTGACTAACCCTGCTGTATACTGAACTGTTTTGGCTGAGGACCTGGTGTTTTTTGGATTACCCCTGGAATACGGAGAAAGGACAACGAGAACTGATTGTGGAATGTAAATTGGTTGCTGAATTTCCCCCTTTCCCTCCGTGTGTAAATTTCCCTAATAAATTCCCCAATTTCACTCTAGTTATGTTTTGTGTGCGTGTTTAGTTATTGAATTGGTGACGTGGAAACCCCACACCCGTGAGCCTGCCACAGGGGATTGGTGGGGCGTTTACCTATGCTAATTAGGAACAACTGGCACACGCTTTCCATTTACGAGGACAATGGGATTTATCATTTTAAGAACACGTGCGAACAATTCTGCGGTTTAAGACCACGTCGTGAATCTGATGTAGACTTTTCTTAGGACCTTTATCAAGAACAAATTTAAGAAAAAACTTAAGGAATAACAAGGATATTGGTGAATGAGGCCCATTATTAACTGAAAAAAAAAATACGTTTTTGAATAAATGAGAACTCACCTGAAATCAAAATCAACATTGAAAACTAAATAAAAATAAAAACTAGGTAAAAACAAAAGGTTATTCAGACTAGTTAATGTAGTTAAATAGCCTACTGTATGTATACCTATAATTGTACTGAGACACATTTTGTTGTTAATATGAGGTCTGTAACTACTTAAATTGACTTTGCATAAATAATAAAACATTCTAAATAGCGTGTATGTGCCTTGTTTACAAACGCAGATTGTTTCCAAAAAGATTTTGATTGTACCAAAGAACAAGTTCAAATAAGAAAACAATGAAGAATGCTGAAATGTTGTAAATAGTCTAAAGCACATTTTTGTATGCATGTTTTGTGAATGAGGCCCAATCTGCAAGTGAAACTGAGGAGTTTAAACGCAGAGGGTCTGGCCTTATCAGGAGCGATCTGAGGTCTCCTTGAAAGGTGGTTGAATCTGTAGTTCATAGACCTGCTTTATATTCTGAAATTTGGTAGAGTCAGTGGTAGATATTTTACCTTGTCAATGATATACTCCATAACCTTTACCAGGGTACCAGATTTTATCAAAAGTACAGTATATCCTCCCATTAAAGATCATGTACATCTTTTGCATGAGCACTGATTAATACTCAAAATACTGTCAGCGGCTTTCTTTCCAAAGCCTCATCGGGCTTTATTATCCTCCTGTTCATTAACTGTTTGCTCTATTTTAACAGCATAAAGTAAAATGGAGCTAAACCTCTATGTAGAAATCACATCAGCTTACATTTTCAGAACATATTGTAATGAACATTCTCACCTTTATCTAATTTAAACCTCATCCTCCGGAGAAAAATCAATTTCCTTTCTTCCTAAGACACACCTACCACATATTCACAGACATATGTGTTCTTTAAACATATAAATCTTCAGCACTATCTTTCATTCTTTTTTCCATTTCTCTTTTTCTTCCAGTGATTATTCCAGTGCATATCAAAGTGCCTTAATGAAGATTCACAGCATCTTCTCTTTTATACTAATACCCTATCAAACTTATATCTCGTTCCAGAAAATCAATTTTCTTTCTTATTATTAAGCCTTATCCTCTGCTGTTGTATGTATTTCAAAGCCAGGAGGAGGCAACATAAGGTCATTTAACCCACCTCAAATCTACTCCCTAATTGTAATAACCCTAGATCTCAAATTGAGGATAAATCTCATATATTATCATTTTTTAATCATATTTTACACAATAAAATAATAGAAAGAGACAAAACATAGAAATGGGCAATACAATGTTGGAATTATACCTGTGCATAAATGCAATGAACATATATTAATCTTTCTTTCAGTGTGTCTATAATGACCAGCATTAAACATGTTGATACATCAGTAAATTATAAATAATTAGTCTTGCATTACCCAGTTTTTTTCTCTGAAATGATGATTCTTTTTTTACTATATACTGTAGGGTGTGTGTGTGTGTCTGAAATTTAATGGTATAGCTTGGTATAATAAAATGCAACAGTGTAAGCATATTCATTATGCACATGTAGACTAAAGACAAAATATTGAACTTGTGCAGCAGGAACAATTAATAATATGTATGCAATATGTATGTGGTATCATAGACTGTACCAATCTTTCACAGCAGCAAATGTATTGTCGACTGTATAAAATGTCCACTGCAGCCAGTGTATTGATACTGCTTGGTGCCCTGTGGAATTGAAGTTTGCTACTACAATACATCTATGATACATCTGGCTGCAAAGGTTTGGTACAGTCTCCAACACATTTGGCTGTGTACTGCAGAAGTTTGGCACTGTCTATGATACATTTGACTGTATACTGCAGAAGTTTGGTACACTCTACAATGCATTTGACATTTGGTAAATTCTATAATTAATTTGACTGTGCAGAGTAGAAATTGGGTGGAGTGTGTGATACACCTGCTGCTGTAGATGTTTGGTGCGCTTTATGTGTCACTGTACTGCTAAGTGTACCGCAGAAGTGCAGTACACCATACAGTACAATAGGGGAGTACTGAAACGCAACAAAGCACTACAATACAGTCTCGGTTACAGCTACTAAATCATGCTTTTCGAACTGAAGTTGTTGAACACTGCTGTACATACACTTTTCTGTGCATTAAAAAAAGATGGTTACATGTCCAGCACCCTAATGGTATGGGTGGTTTCAGCTTTCAGGACAGCGCCTGAAATTGCCAAATAAACCATTCAGAAAAAAGTTTGAAATGTCTATTAAAGAGGTGAGGATCTAATTCTGTCCTAAATTTATTTGTTACTTCACATTCAAAAAATAACATTCATCATCTTGTCCACAGAAAGAGCAGGAATTTTTAATAACCAAATATTTGGAGTTGTAGTGTTTACATGGTATATTTGGTGTAATATTTAGAAATGAACCCCCTGGGCCTTACATAATATTTCAAACATAAAAGTGAGGTCCGTCTCCAGTTTATGTCTGCTCCAATTGTAGTCAAGTAGTAATTTTTTGTCTTTATCTGACTCAAGTTTTGAGGCAATTCAATACGTCTCCACTTAGAATATGAGTATGAGGTTTCAGGAAATACGTTTGATGGCTCACCTAACATTTTGTTGTCAGCAGTTGGTTTCCTTATAAGTCAATAAAGTAGTAGGACAACTTACACAGGACTAGGAGGTATGAAATGAGTCCTCGTTGGTGTTTATAGTTTCAGCGAGTGGGCTCTTATCAGCCAGCACAGCAGGGGGGCAGCAGGCTGGCAGTGCATGCCATTGAAATGACTGGATTTAAAGCTCCAGTGGTAATTAGGGGTCCAAGCAGCGAAGCTGGTGGAACCCTATTGTATCTGTTAGGATTATTATTATTATTAGGGGTCCAAGCAGCGAAGCTGGTGGAACCCTATTGTATTTGTTAGGATTGTTATTATTATTATTATTTATTTATTTTATTTTTTTCTCCACTAAAAGTGTCTGAGGCTCAGCAACCATACGTCCTAGAGCAGTGGTGTCAAACTCGTGCCATGGAGGGCCGTGTGTATGCAGGTTTTCATTCCAACCAATTAATGCTGCCTTAATTGAGTCCAATTACTCATTCAGCCATATGCTTTTAACTGCATTGAAGCACAGAATATAAGAACATTTTTATTTAGACAATGCGGGTCACCATAGACGTCGGGTCACCATTGTGCAAAAACCTGCATCCCTAATTCAGCAAATAATTTAACTAATTATATAATCAAGATCTGAGGCTGGAATGAAAACCTGCATACACACGGCCCTCCATGGCACGAGTTTGACACCACTGTCCTAGAGCATCCAAATTTGGCAGGTGGGTTCCTATGGGCCCCCACTACTCAGGCACTAAAAATCACCTATGTCGGCCAGATGGTGGCGCTATAACAAAGGGTTTTGCGTAAAAGGCCATAACTCCCACACCATAAGTTAGATCAACACAAAACTTCATCGACCTATGCATCTGAACGTGCTCTACAACTTTGCTTTTGGGACTACATATGTCCGCCATATTGTTTGGCCGCCATTTTAACTTTTTCCTTAGGGCATGGAAGCTTTCTCCGCTAAAATGTCTGAGGCTCAGCAACCGTAAGTTGTAGACTAACCAAATTTGGTAGGTGGGTTCCTATGGCCCCCCATTACTCAGGCACTAAAAAATCACCTATGTCGGCCAGATGGTGGCGCTATAACAAAGGGTCATGTTTAAAAGGTCATAACTCCCACACCGTAAGTCAGATCAACACAAAACTTCATCGACCGATGCATCTAAATGTGCTCTACAACTTTGCTTTTGGGACTACATATGTCCGCCATATTGTTTGCCTGCCATTTGGACGTTTTTATTAGGTGGGGTGCGGAAGAGCTGTGGCTCCAAATCTAAACGGTTACGACATCTAGTAAACTTCTTTACGGCAAGCGACATCCATGGTGACGCAAGTAATCCGACACCGTAGGGTCTAGTTTTTATCAGTGAGGGGAGGGTCTGAACGTTGGGGAAGCAGTGGAAGACAGTGCCAGACATTATTTGAAGACAGTATCGGGTGAGTTCGTTTAGTCTTTGAATCTGTCATTATGCTGAGAAACAGCTAAACCATTTTATTGATCGGTTCTGAGTTTCTGTGCAAACGCGCAAAAACGCGCTGGCATAATGAAACAATGACGGTAGCCTAATACATATATAGTCCGCTTCGTTCCGTTGCTACCATAACATAACGACCTACAGCTGCAGTTTCTTGCTGCAATTAATCATATTGAATATAAACAAAAGACGCAATTTATGCTGTAAATCGTATTCTCAATTTAATCTCTAAATCGACTGTAAGCTTAGGGTTGTAACTAGGTAGTTGTTTCGTAGGTGACTTAACTCGTCTTAACTATTGCTTGTATTTTTGCATAGACTGCGTTGTTGCTGTTCTTGTTTGTGTTAGTGTTAATCAGTTTAACCTACAGGGTCCAAGTTGAACTATGCGGTTGTTCCCTGCACTCGGAATATATATATACAGTCCGCTTCATTCCGTTGCTACCATAAGATAACAGACTATCTTGTGTCTACAGCTGCAGTTTCTCGCTGCAATTTCTAACATTGAATATTCACAAAAGACGCAATTTATGCTGTACTCTGCCAATGTCTAAATAAATAATACGCTACGGTAAAACTTTAAGAGGATGAATCATTATTTTTCTTTGACATGGATCCATTTGAAGACAATAACGGGTGAGTTCGTTTACTCTTTAAATCCGTCATTATGCTGAGAGAAATCGTATTCTCAATTTAATCTCTAAATTGACTGTAAGGTTAGAGTTGTAACTAGTTAGCTGTTTCGTAGGTGACTTAGTTAATGCACTCGTCTTAACTATTGCTTGTATTTTTGCATAGACTGCGTTGTTGCTGTTCTTGTTTGTGTTAGTGTTAATCCGTTTAACCTACAGGGTCCAAGTTGAACTATGCGGTTGTTCCCTGCACTTAGAACGGTAGGCTACTGCCCTCTAGGGTTTTCGACACACTTGTTCCTGGTTATGGTTATAAATTTTGTTGTACGTCGCTCTGGATAAGAGCGTCTGCCAAATGCCTGTAATGTAATGTAATGCAATATTCCGTAGCAACAAGATAAACCCGACATTAGCCCTAAAATATGCCAATACAGCAGTGAAAACGCTGCTCACTGAATAATAAAATAAACGAGACACATTTTTTTTTTTAATTATACCATGTCATTCTACAGTCAATATCTGGGACTAAACATTTAATAAATATACAATCTTACCATCGGTTTTACGCGTAGAGATGTCCCTTTTGCGACTGAGTGGTCATATATTGTCTTGGACAATCCGTTTGTGAAATATACGCGCATTTTTGATCACTGGGTAGGCTACGTTCAATAATAGCTGTGCGTAATACCACACCTGTTGCTTACGGCGTTGTCGCCCTTTTTAGTACAATTTGACTTGATTGACAATTCATTTATTCAGTAGGTGAGAGTATAAGCTTTCTAGCGATGTATTACATGTCTGATTTTGCTTTTGGAATAGCGTTTTATAGGTCAGCGTAACCAAAATTTTTCTAATCTGCCAATGTCTAAATAAATAAAACGGTAGGCTACTTTGCGCTCAGCACGCAGATCGCGAGTTGATATTACGTCTTTTTTTCCGTTTTTTCTCAATGTCGTACTTATTTGAAACGTGCATTTATGTGTTATTATTCTGTCTGTCTCTGTGGCGCTCTGAAATGTGCATTCTCTGCTAATCTGAGCAATGGATTGGAATATGTGTCTGACGTACTGTTGCACGGTATACCGAAACTTCAGTACTTTTTCGGTAAAAATTAAATAAAAAGAAACGGTTCGCTATTAGAATTTTCCGACGTTCGGTAGTTCTGTGTCAAATGTAAACGCCAGGCAACTGTCTCCCGCATTACTGATTGAGAGGATGAAAAGTGTAATTTGTCAGAATCTTCGCTACATGGCAGTAGCAACTAAGGTTGGCAAGTGAGGTGACCTGCGCTTGTGCATTCTTCGTGGTTGATACAGCGCAAGCTTAGACTCAGTTGACTTCAGTAGCAATAGGTGTTCTAATCTGTAAATATTTTATTATAGGAAGATGCTGTATTGCTATTGAAATATGCTGTTTTTAGATTTATTTAAAAGTGAAAGACCTGTTTAAAGATAATTTACTTTGCAATTGTTTAATTTTTGAAATATATTTCATATAGTTTTCTATGGTTTAGTGTTGTAACACTATAGGCCTATGCTTATTGATATGCTGAACAGGCTTCAACTTAAAGGTTGTTAATAAACCAGGTTTTTAATAAACCGTGAATTCGAAAATGAGGTCAACCCTTGTGGACATTACGTTTCTGATCAATTAAGGTAATTTCAGTATCGTGCGGCATGGAAGCGCTGCAGTTGTAAATACACGCCGGGCCATCTAAGTGTTACGACATCCCATCTAAGTATTACGACATAGTAAAGGCCTTCACGGGAAGCAGCCAGGACACATCCATGGCGACGCAACTACGTCATCCGCCAGCGTCTCTTAGCACAACATTGGCCTTAAGTCATCAGTTTTTATACAATCATCATGATATTCAGTTGATATGTTGGGTGAAGGTGTATGATCATGAGGACAAAGCCATTTTAACATCGCTCCATAGGGGGCGCGATGGTGCCAATGCTTGGACCCCTCCCAACGCTGCTTGCGGCTTTAATTTTCAGCTTAGTATTGTCTTGTAAAATACAGACTCGATGGATACTCAAAAGGTTTTTCACTGTGGCCAAGTTATTGAATAACTCGAAAAATGAATGTGAAAAGTAGCCTTTTTTGGAAACCTTTGTTGAATTTGAATTTGACATGGTTAGATACATGCACAAGCAGATTTGTTTTCTATTGGTGGCAAACAGATTTTAGACTAATTGCGTACAATAATTTAGCAACAAGCTGATGAGAATTGTGTGAAATTATAAGGCTTGATTTGAGGGTACTGAAAAACATGAAATTTCCCTTTTTACGTGTTTGGAGATATAGTTTTAACTTAACTGTATACATTTGCTTTTATTATATAATGTTCATTATTGTATTCATGTTATATGATTGCATTGTTATGCCTTGCTGCTTTGAGCACCTCTGTGTTTGTCTTAATGATATGGGGACCATGGAGGTGTTCCTGTGCGTGCTCTGGCTGGCTGTGTGTGTATGTGAGAATGGGGCAATTTGACCAGTCACATTGGCAAGTAAGATTGAAGTGTATTTCAAACACATCTGGCATGCACTTTCTAGAGTGATACAACTGACAGCTATAAAATAAGTGACCCTGTAACTACTTTTCCATCTCCAGTCCAGGGGTCTCCTATGTAGGTTTCACTGCCCACCTGAGGTCATTTTATGATTGAATAATTAGTGTCTATATAAATTACATTCAGTGTGTAGTCACATGCATTTTGGTGATACATCCCTATTCTAAAAATTCATTTTTGCAAGTCAATGCTACAACTATATGACTATTCACTGATTTATGAATACAATACAGGCAAAAAGTATTAGGACACCTGTGGTTTAAAAAAAAAAAAAACCTTAGATAGAGAACAATTCAGTTAACATATGTACATATGTGGAGGACGGAGTGTGGCACAGTGGGTAAGGAACTGCGCTTGTAACCGAAAGGTCGCAGGTCGCAGGTACTTAACCTGCATTGCTTCAGTATATATCCAGCTGTATAAATGGATACAATGTAAAGTGCTATGTAAAAGTTGTGTAAGTCGCTCTGGATAAGAGCGTCTGCTAAATGCCTGTAATGTAATGTAATGTAATGTACTATGTATTTATTGAATAATAAGTATTAACTTTTTTTTCAATTTCTTCAATAACACAAAAAGATGATTTTTACGGGCTGTCCTGTTATTGGAAAATAATGTACTTGGGGGGTGGTCAACCACCCCCGTTGTACATTATTTTCCAATAACGGGACAGCCCATCATGGTTTATTCCTTACTTAATGCACACCTTTGGACCAATCAGAATCGAGTATTCAGCTAAACCATTGTATAAATTCAGTGAAATCTTATCTACCATAAGTTTTTTTTTTTTTTTTAAACAACAGGTAGCCTAATATCATTGGTCTATAGTGTAAATAAAAGAGGCACTAAAGCTCCAATAAATATGGCAAAGAAGAAGGCGTTAGGCTGCTGGTCTAAAAGGATGTACATCTGCCTTTTCCCAATCTTTTTACTCCAGTTTTGATGGTGCTTGGCCCACTGAAGTCCTTTATTCTTGTTAACAGCACATAGCAAGGGATTTTTTTCCGACCAGCAGATCAGTTGCCATTTCACTATAGTCAGGGGGATTGGTTTCTCTCTAGCTGCACTGAGTTCTTCCTGTAGTTGTGGTGCAATTTTACAATGTTTTCTTTTGCTAGACACCACAAGATATCTGTCTCCTGTCTTTTGATCTTCCTGGTCTTCTCCTGTTAACATACACATCTCAGCCTAACTCATTCTTCTTTGCCATATTTCTCACAACTTTAGTGCTTATTTTACTTGCACTACAGGCTAAAGGTATTAGGCTACATGGGGCTTTAAAAAAAATAAGGTAGATAAGATTTTACTGCATTTAATAACCCCTCCACCTCCCACTTTGCAAAATGATTGGAAAGACTTCCAATAATTAATTCAATAGTAATTAAAGCCAAAGGAGGCTATTTTGAGGAAAGTCGTATCTAAGATTATTTTAAGTAAAAGTCATGTTTTTGTGTTATTGAGGCAAAAAATATAAAAAAATAGGTTTGTTATTCAATAAATTTGGATACATTAACTATATAGCTGGTATTCTTTTTTTTTCTTTCTTAAATGACAGGTACCACCTCTGGCCTGTTCTGTATGTAGCATTCATTTTTATTTATTTATTATTATTATTATTATTATTATTATTATTATTATTATTATTAGATCCTCAATTAGAAGATTAGAAGAAGATCACTGTTGTTTTTATTAGTCCAAAGTGTCTCTAGTGAATTTTGATTGAACTACAGGCTTTAGTGCAAGAAAGCAAAACTTAAGATAAAGAATTACACAAGGGTTTGTTGTGAAAGGTGGGCAGGGGAGGCGAGAGGAATGCAGTGAAAAGGGGTGTGTGTGTGGGGGGGGGGATGAATAAGGCTGGGCAGGGTTAATGATGAGGGATCATCGATGTAAATGATACTCACTTGTGATGATGGGAATCCTTGGAGAGCGGTCCTAGTCTCTCATTACAGCCCAGCCCAGGAGTGCAGCTCTGCTGGGGGCATAAGCAGAAAGGGAATAAATAGATAGTAAAAAGACAGCAAAGGGAGAAAACAAATGACTGAACGGAGGGTGGTGATGTATGCAGGGCTGTCAGCAGGGGGAAGATGCAGTGTGGTCTTCCGCGGGGAGGCTATCTCCCACCCACTGGGCCGAGAGCATTGCAGACGCGACAGTAATGAAGTGGTCCAGGGACAGGCAACACAAATACACTATCACGGTGCTCGCTCGCCGAGGACACAATCTTCTCATCCCACAACTCCCCCCAATACCACCACCCCCCACCCCCGACCCCCTGGAACCCCGAGCACAAATTACACACTCGCATCATAGCCACGCTCAATCTCACTTTAGGCTAATAGCGTGAAAAAGCATGCTAAAACGATTTGTTATTGTTCAGCATCGAGTCTTATTTAACACAATCAACCCATGCTTTGCTGTAGCCCACCATTGAACATGCCATTTTTTTAAGGCAATTTTTTTGCTTTTGCCTTGGTGCTGATTTTCTGGTTTTATTGGCTGGGATGAGGCTTGTACAAAGTTCAAGTTTTTCAAGAAAAAAAAAGATACAGATGACTACAGTGCTCAATGTAATGGTCATGTTGGCCAGTAACTACTGTCCTACAATCTACAGCTGTTAAACCAATCTATTCCAGGCGGTGGGATTGAGTTGGCTGGTTGGTCGTGACAAGACAGTGCTTAGGTGTTGAGGGCCAGCTTGCTGGCTCTGCCCCCATGTGAGTGGGCTCCTCTATTGCTTGTGTGTGGGTTTTAATCTCATACCAATCTCTATGGAAGGCTTAAAATAGGAGTATGGCGCGACACTGGAGCACAGTAATCCATTCTCAACAGTGTGGCACAGGGAGAGACAGCCGCATGCCTATTGTCATGCTGCGTTACATGGATCCGTGATCACATTATCTGCTGCTGGACCTGACAGATTTATTCAGTTTACAGTATTCATTGTTTGCAAGCAACTTATTTCCTTTAGCTGGGGCCTCCGACAACCTCCTCTATGCCATATTAATCTTGTTTACTGACTTATCTCGCCACAAATATCACAAAACTAGTCAGGTTTTTTAACACCACTGCAGAAAATAAACATGATGTTGACAGAAGCTGATTCTATTCTCAGTTGTTTACCTGCTGCTATAAAAAGAATGAAAAAATGGGGGAAAGAAAAAATAAGAAGCAGAGAAATTTCCTATGCCAGTGAAAGTGGGTGGGCAGTCTTAACACTGGGAGAAGGCACACCACACAATTACAAATCTAAGCCTATGTCTTTAATACATGTACAATGTGAGAAACAAAAGGTAAAATGCTGTGAGACCTGCTTAATTTATGCTTAATTGTATTTTTGAATCATGGTGCAGAACAATGTGGTTAGAAAAACAAAATGATTAACTATGAACTGCACTGAGGGCAGAAAAGACCAAACAATCACCAGTGGACAGAGTTTACTTTTTACTCCCACGCATAAATCATGAGTGAGACTGCAAGCACAGCTATGCTTATACTCTAAATATACTGTAAACATCTCAGCCTTTTATCAGCAATTATGTAAATCATTAAACGGCCAGTAAGAAAGCAGCAAGCACAACCACCCTAATTAGTCATGATCAGTTTTTTTACCCTACACTGTCAAAACAGAACAATACATTGATGTCTTCTTTTTAGCAATGGAATAATGAATGAATGAATCTGGAAATGAGAGATTTCATGTTTTAGGAGAGGGATGAGAGTCAGAGGGATTATTGTGATTTCATTACCCTTGCTTTGTGAATTTGGCTTGAAATCCCCAGCTTATGCACATGGTGACACTTTTCCTTTTTAAAAATTTTTCAAGCTGATAATGCCAATTGGGACATTTGTACCAGAGAGGAGTTTCACCACCAGAGTGACTGATGTGACCAGAAATGGTTATGATGTTAAGACTTTTGTGCTATTATTCGAATTTAAGAAATAGGTTTAAACATTTCAGTAATGTTTAAATTTTCCTGCTCATAACTGGATATAACAAAGCATATTATACAAAGCATGTAGTTCAACTTTGTAGCTGCCTTGAATTATTAACACACATGAATTGTACCTCTTTTGTTCATGTCCATGTGTATGTGCAAGTTTGAACCACAGTCTTTCTTTTTACAAGGAAACACAAGTAATTTCTTCAAATTACACAGAATTTTTTCCAAAAATCCAGAAGTATTAAAAAGACCTCATCAAATAATAATAATAATAATAATAATAATAATACATTTAAGAGAAGAGAACCCTCAGTTACTAATGGACATTATTTATGCTGTTGGTCCCTTTCAGCATTCAGCTGTCATAGCTTCCTGTCATCCATTTGTGAGGATTGGAGAGAAGCTCCACACATGTGGCTTAACAACATAATGGGGCCAAATAACAGTTACCACAGCTGTACTAATAAACCAGCATGCTGTTGCACACACGGCTCCATTATTGTTCCAAACAGCAGCTTTGAGTAGCCTTGCACCATCTCTCAGAATGGCTGACAACTATATTTACTATACAGGCATTTTGTCTCTTTCCTATAATCCACAGGCCTCACATTTATCATCAACCAATCAATTGTCCACACTCCAGTTAATTTTTTTTCATGGATAAATCATTTATCTATTTTTATGACTACATGATAGATGATTTTCTTTTTCTGTCTACCTCGGAATGCCCTGTGAGAGAAAGAAAACTGAAATGCTTGTCTGTATGCTTGAATTCTTATCCTTTGGAGATGGGACAAAAGACAAACAACTTGGTGGCAGACATAGGTCCTACCAGGGTTCACAGCTATGCTTGAACAGAAAAAAGTTGTTAGCTATATTCCTCAATATTTTAATTTTACACCAAATCTGCTCCCTTCTTTAGGCCATTTTTGAACATTTCACAAAAAGCAGATTATGTTTTTCCATCAACATAACTCATCAGCTTTTTTGGATTTATTTTTCTGGATGAAATAGGATGTGCATCTCTGTGCGGGGATATAGGAACAGGAGAATAGCTGCTTGTGTGTTGTATGGAATGCTGTGAGTGGCCTCTACTGGCTGACTGAGGGCAACATAAGTAATGAGACAGAGGTTGTTGCAGCATGCTCAAGCCAGCGCATGCACAACACTGTATCATGTACTGCACAAGGACACGGGGTAACTGAAAGGGCACAATGCAAATCTCAACAGTCCATGCGGAAAGGGCTCTTATCCACAAGGTTTGTGACAGTGTGGAATGCAAGTACAGGAAATTATTGTTACATTATTGAATCCATTATTTTTTTTACGTGTGTACCTAACTACTGTTCTTTTTTCACAATCCATGGGAATGTACAAAAATTCCTTCTCAGACACTAGCCATAAACCATTCCACACAGAAGGTGTGTGTATGTGTGTGTGTGTCTGTATGTGTGTCTCAAAACGTGTGAACACATATTTGTTGCTATCATATCTCATTTTTCCCCTACATACAAAGCTAAAAAGGTAAGAATTATAAATGACCAGCATTGACATTTGTAATCCATTTTTCAATTGTTCTGCATGTGATTATCTTTTTTACTTGGAATATATTGTGAAATCAGCTTTTAATAAAGCATGTCATTAAGAGTACAACAAAGGGATGCAGTACTCTCCCACATAGAGGACTTCACAGATTTATTGAAGTCTCCAAAGAAAGATAATGACACCCCGGGGCTCCCTCTCAAATCCTTTTTGCTGGAATTAATCAATAGAACAATGAAATGGGACAGATTTATCAGGTCACTTTACACCAAAGAGTAATTTTCCCAGTATTTTGTTAGTTTTAAACAATGAGACTTAGCATGTCCTGCTTAGGTAAACATTAAGATATTTTAAAATGGAAAATGAAAACAACTCATTCAGTTTCTGTTATAACATAAAGTATTTCATGTAGGGCATGCAGTCAGAAAATTCAAATATTTCCTCACACAGGTGAAGTTGCGAATGATGCCAATGCACAAAAAAAACATGAAATGTGTTGGCTCATGTATTTGTTAAACCAGTGAAATGAATTGAAATACACTGCCATTTCATTGACCCGGAATTTTTGAAGTATTGAAAATAATAATAAATATATGATATGGTACCAGGCCAAATAATGGTATGATTATGGAAGTTACACAACATAATTGTGTTTAAAACATTTTTTTAAACTTGTAGTCTTGCTGAATATAGCCTACTATAAATGCCTATTCTTGAAGGTACTGTAGGAGGTTCCTGGCCAGATTTGATAAACAAATACTATATATATATATATATAGATTTTTATTATAACCATTTTTAAAATATGATGGGCTTCCCCTGGATGCATTTGAGTCTTGGTTGGGGATCCCTGGATCAGAAAAGATTGACAACCCCTGCCATAAATGAATCAAAGGTATTTGATATACTTGGGTTAGGATTTATATACAAATAAACAATCTTAGAATATAACAGACTATAAAACCTCCTCTCCCCTCAGTGACTGGTTTCTGCGATATTTGGTTTGTGAAACCAATTCTCCTTGTCACTTGTTCACCCGGTCTGTGTAAAAGTGACAGAAGTTCTATCATTCAGTAGTCCCATTTATGTGGACCATTCTATAAATAGTGTCATGAATTCTGCAAAACATGGGTATCCAGTTATCCTGGTGTCTGCTAACTTTTTCATCCTCTCCAGATTTACACTCATTGTGTATCTTATCCTCATTTTCAACTCATTCTAGGGGCATTCTCTGAATCATTGCACTTTGCACTGTTTGTATATTAATTCTGAAAATATGACTGTATGCAGGAATTTATGTTTCTTTAAAAATAAGTGCACAATATGTGCATGTTCTATTATTCTGATGTGCATTTGTTTAGTTGAATTTTTATTGCTGCACACTTGAGTGATTTTATCCTTTTGGAAACACTATTGTACATCATCTCATTGGTTCAGCAAGGAGAACCAAGGTGAGATTGAACCTATTGAATATAAAGATGGACAATAAACACAGAAAGGAACCAATGTCATTCTGTATGCTGTTGCTTCATGTCCTCCAAAACAAAATTGTCTACATGTTCCAGACAAACACACTGGGCTATTTAGCAACAATCTGAGGATCAGCAGTTCAGATATGAGGAGGTGGCAATGCAGTCATCATTTCCAAGCCTGACTACCACACAGGAGCCTAGTGATCATCACTGATCATATTAATCAAAGCACAAAAATGAAAAGGCAGCAGTATTTTTAGTGGACTTCCCAGTAGGAAACCAGTCTTGTTCAAGTTGTTATGCAGATTACCTTGATTGACTTCAGCATTTGACATGCTCGCATGGGCATGAAAGTCATTATAGTAAATGTTGTTTGAGTGTCAATTAATGACAATAAATATTAAAAACAGTACAGGCCAAAAGTATTGGGCCAACTGAGGTTTTAAAAAAAGAAACTTCAGATAGAGAATAATTTAGCTAATTTATGCACATCTATTTTTGTTCGGCTTCTACCAACAATAACAGAAAAGGATGAGTTTTTCATAACACATGTAGTGCATAAAAATCATCTGTCCTCAGTTGTAAAACTCACAGCAGAGTTCCAGACGGCCTCTGGAAACGTCAGCACAAGTACTGTTCATCAAGAGCTTCATCAAAAGGGTTTCCATGCCCGAGTAGCTGTACACAAGATCTCTATGCGCAATAAGGCTGTCAAAAGTGCCATGAAATTGAGTTTGAATATTAGCTTTTGTAATTAGTAAGAGTTCAAATATATTTGAATATCATTTGCCTATAATTCACAAAAATAAGCTGCTTATTGTCGGGCGCAATATGCACGTGACACTCCCTCCAAACTGGACTGCGTGTTCCACAAGCGGGCAGTAGAATAGAGGACATCGGTGAACTTTCATACAAGGTTACTACATCTAGGGCCTCATGTATAAAACATATTTTAGATCAACTTTGTGGCGCGTATGTAGAAAATCACGTCGAAGTAGTGATTTATAAAATTTCAACATGACTCGATTTGACCGTGGAAACGGTTGTGGCTCCACGTCAGGTCTTCACTTCGCGTATGCATGCAAGTTTGTTTTATAAATGAGCCCCCTGCAGTTTCTATAGCCAAATGCGCAAATTAATAAGCACTTTCTCGTGGATGTAATTTGCCACAACTCGGCATTTATTAATCACAATAATAGGGAAATGATTGTTTATAGGAAATCCCTGTTTATTTCTTAACACAAAAACTATTCAAACGGCTAATACCTGTAGCCTAAAACAACATAAATGACTTACTCTGTTCAGTTTGTTTAACTTCTTTCATCATCCAATTTTATCAAAATCTTCAGAACAGAAAGGAAACATAGCCTGCCATGGGAACATTATTTAGCCTAAATTGTTAGCTGACCAGATCTGTTGAACGAAGTGAAAAAGGAGACTGGCTCACGAGGCTGGCTGACCAGTAACGTTAGGTGTCCATGGAGCTGAAAGTATCACCGGAGGTTATTGGCAAGGAAACCCAGACGATCCACTTGCTCTGGATCCAGGGCAGAACGTTTTTTTGTTGACAGAGAAAGTAATGTTAGCACAGGAAATGAACTTTGTGTGCATGAACATGATTCACCGCATCAAATTAAAGCCTGTATATTCATGTTAATTACAAAACGTGGGATCCAAAACTAATATTCGAATGTTCAAATTTAGGTTCGAACTTCAAAAAAAAAAAAAGATTTTCAAATAGTTTTCGAACTTTGAATATTTTTTGGCAGCCCTAATGCGCAATGCCAAGCTTTGGCTAGAGTGGAGTAAAGGACACCGCCATTGGACTCTGGAGGTTCTCTGGAGTGATGGATGAATCAAGCTTCACTATCTGGCAGTCTGACAGACGAATCTGGGTTTGGCAGAATGTTTATTGCCAACTGTACTGGCCCCAATAGTCTAAAGTTTGGTGGACAAGGAATAATGGTCTGGGGCTGTTTGGGCTAGGCCCCTTAGTTCCAGTGAAGGCTAATTGTAATGCTACAGTGTACAATGACATCCTACAGAATTGTGTGCTTCCAACTTTATGGCAACAGTTTCAGCATGACAACGCCCATGTACAAGGTCCAAAGCAAGGTCCGTAAAGAAATGGTTTTCTGAGTTTGCTGGGGAAAGCCTTCCCAGAAGAGCGGCAGCTGTTACAGCGGCAGGGGTGGAGCAGCGGGGAAGTGGGTCCAACTCCATATTAATGCCCGTAGTTTTGCAATGAGATGTACAAGTACCTACCGGTGTGATGTTCAGGCGTCCACATACAGTTTACAATACAAGCCACTAAAATAGTGCTGATATATATATATATCAGCACTATTTTAGGCTTTTTTTAGGTTTGTATGCTTCCAATACAGGTGTACTGCGTGATACAATTAACCTCTTAGCGCACAGCCCCTAGTGGTGGGCACGCCCGTGTGCCTAGATTACTAAAGTCAAACATTCGGTGCTACTGCAACCAACGTGTGAGATGAAAACAGAAACGCGTTGTTTCAGTTTCATTAGTAGACAATACATGACAACTATGCCGAAAACGGAGTTTCGCAGCCCCACCATTGTCGCTCCGGTCGTTCATTTAACACGCACCCCCTCCCTGCAGTCTCATCTAAAAAACACCCCCCACCCTTGACATAATGGACAATATTGTCTATCTTGGCATTCATAAAAATATTCTTTCACCACTAAAAAATCGTATTCCGTCATAGCAACAAGATAAACCCGACAATAGCCCTAAGATATGCCTATACAGCAGTGAAAACGCAGCTCACTGAATAACGAAATAAACGAGAAAAAGTTTTTTTAAATGATACCATGTCATTCTACAGTCAATATCTGGGACTAAATATTGAATAAATATAAAACCTTACTGTTGGTTTTACGTGTAGAGATGTCCCTTTTGAGACTGCGTGGTCATATATTGTCTTGGACAATTCGTTTGGGAAATATACGCGCATCTTTGACGCCTGGGTATCTTCCAAAATAGCTGTGCGTAACACCACACCTGTTGTTTACGGCGTCGTCGCCCTGTTTAGTACAGTCTGACTTGATTGACACTTCATGTATTCAGTAGGCGAGAGTATAAGCTTTCTAACGATGTATAACATGTCTAATTCTGCTTTTGGAATAGCGTTTTATAGGTCAGCGTAACAGAAAATATTCTTAGCATCGCATTCACTTACGCATTCGCTCTGTTAGCAGACAAATACGATGCACCTAACGAAACGTGTTCAAGGATATTTCGGAATTTCTTGGAAAATACTATTATTATTGAGGACTTCTGAACATAGCTAAGCCATATGTTTGCTGATAGACCTAGCTGACATCGTTTTCTGGAGCAAAACAGAAGCGAATAGAACAATATCATTGATACTGTCTCTGTCTCCATCTACTGAACATAGAGGAGATTTCATCATTGCTATGTAAGTATTACCGCTCAAAATATTTCGGTTATATACGTTATTTTTGAAATTGAGTATCTTTAAATAGGTTAGTGGTGTTATATAATGCAAATATTTCACACTGTAATGTAAGCGTTAGATGGTAGTGTAATAGTTTTTGTGAAGCATGCAACAGTGATGACGTCAGAGCTGGAACATTGCCAAAACGTAGTGGACGGGTGAAAATTGTTTTCATGTTGTCTCATCCCCATACAAGAAAACATACAAGAGTACAGAGTATAGAAATACACACGAGTTAATTATTACACATTTAGGTACTGTACCGCATTGTGTGACAATATTTTTGCATTATTTTTTTAATCTGATAGCAATGTTTCATCTTAAACCCTCATAAGGGGCTCATTTATATGCTTTATAATGGACAAAAAGCATTTTATTCAATTTTGGAGAGATTTTGGATATGTTTCTGGACACCTAGCTATTTTAGACCACTGTACTGACTGAAAGCTTGTAATTCCCATTTGAAAATTATGCAACAGTGATTTTCTTGATTCGAAACAGTTGATTTGTAGTGAAATACGTGGATATGTTATGATTTACAGCAATGCATAATTTAGACATTTTGGATAGATATGGAGATGCTGGGTACACTGCTTAGTTTTTGCTTCATACATCTATAGTAGTTCTGCATATCCGCCCTTAGATTTTATGAACTTGTGGTCAAGAAGTTTTTGACCTAGCACATGTATAGTTTAACCTCCTGTATATATGCAATCTCTCAGTATTTCATTGCAAACTTAAAAAGTGCAAATTTATTTTTGTTTTTTTGTCAAAACAATTGCATTTGTGGCACTTTATTTCTTCCACTTTATTTCTTTATTTCTGCCTTAAGAGGTTAAGCAAATAACATCCTATCATGCTCTGTGGCATGTATCAAAATGCTGAGCAGGCCCATTTGACCTTGATTTTAGATTGTGATGGCAAGAGGAAAAGATTTAAGTGAATTTGAAAGAGGGATCATTATTGGGGCAAAAATGGCAGGAGCTTCAGCCACAAAGACTGCTCAACTGCCTAGTGTTTCAATAGGAACAGTGACTAAAGTGACATCTGCATTTAGACCTATGGGAAACACATCAGTAAATAGGGTCAGAAATAGTTATCAAAGTGCACATTCGATGACCGTGATGCTCGTGCATTAGTGCGATATGTAAGAAAAAACAGAAGAGCAATTCTTCCTGAGATGACTGAGTCAATCCAGGATGTGATGAGACTGTGTCATCAAGAACAGTCCATCACCAACTACATTGAGAGGGATATTATAGAAGTGTCGCAGTGCATAAACCACTTGTTATAAAGACAAATGTACATTTAAGAGTTCTGTGGTGCAACAACCACTGGTCTACAGAGATGTGGAAAAAAATGAAATGGTCAGATGAGTCATTCTTCACCATATTCTTGACGATGGGTTGAGTGCACATGTGGCATACACCAAAAGAATGGTACAAGCCTGAATGTTTGATCCCTGCAGTGAGGGGGTCTGGTGGCTCTGTTATGCTGTGGAGGGTATTTTCTTGGCATGTTTTGGGTCCACTTGTCCCCTTAGATGGACGAGTCACTTTTATCCAATGATGAACCATTTCTATCCTGATGGGAGTGATCTCTTCCAGGATGACAATGCCCCCATCCAGAGGGTGAGGGGTCACTGAATGGTTTGATGAGCATGAAAATGATGTGAATTATATCCTATAGCCTTCACGGTAACCAGATGTCAACCCAGCTGAACACTTATTGGAGATTTTGGATCAACCTGTAAGATGGTGCTCTCTTGGTGGCCCAAAACCTTACTAAGAGACTTTATGTTGATTTTTCCTGTAATTTGTCACCGGCCTGCATACATATATATACACATATATATATATATATTATTATTATGTTTTTTTTTTTTTTTTTTTTTGGCAATTGGTATATGGCTGACATGCCCAACACAATTTGTGAATGCTGTTCCAAATACCATCACATGCCTGAGAGAGCATTATTTTAAACATTTAAATAAATGTGTACAGACATGACAAACTACTGTGGAGACATGATGATGAGTATTTTTGCACAAAATTGTTGCTGTATTAGAAAAGGTAACACCTGCTACTTGTGTAACCACCTCGGCACTGTCTGAGCAATAAAGTAGTTATGCTCAGCATGAGAATGTGTTTGTGTGGTGTGTTCTCCTGCTGCTATTTCCATGAAGAATTTAATGGAAAAGAGAGGTCATGTGAATCAGAATCCGATCACTGGTGTGAAATAAGCTGGACAAGGTGTGTGCTGACAATGATTTGAAGCTTTCTGGTGACAATTGAAAACTGTGAGGACATGGGGCCCACTGACAGGCCCCCAAGGGAGTCAAAGCTCTAACCGAGAGGGACTGTCAAGGATGGGCTTTTGTTTTGCTTTGATAAGCGGAGGACTTGTTTGAATCAATGGCTCTTGCTTTCATGACCAACTTCCTTCTGTTGCAATGTGTCTTCTCCCTGAGCCACAGATATTTTGTTCTTCATGTCATCACAGTCTCAATGTGTCCTTCTTTTAAACCATGTATTTCATGAGAACCAGTGCTTGAAGTACCAGCACTTCTACGTTTTTCTCTTTGGAGTTCCGTGACTCATGTACCGGCACTTATTTTAAGCTCACAGTACTCTTTTCTGCCCCTGTCAGTGCTTGAATTGGATTTTTGCCCATATGCATACCCTTACTTCTTATTGCATACTGCCACTTGTTAGTGGATCTAGGTATGCAAGCTATAGTCATTTACCACAGAAGACTATTGCTGCTGCCTTGTATTTGTGATCTTATACTACTAAAATAAAAATTTTATTGCGCTGTGAGATTCAAACTCTGACAACAGTTGATGCCTCCCGTTATGCGAAATTTAGAATTCTGAGTGTATCCACTTGATGTGATTTACAAACTGCAAGTAAAATTGAAGACTACCTCTTGTTAAACAACTTGTAAAGTGACTTTATCGACCCACTGGTATATTTCTGTAAATGTTGACAGCTGCAACAGAACCTGTCTTTTCAACATTTGCTTGGCTCAAAGATGGTATGCCATACCGAGACTTCTAGATCTTGCTCATATCAGTACTGGTAGTGGCAGTACACACCTGGCATATTATCATGCATACAGTGGGGGAAAAGTAAAACTGCAGAAAGCAGTGGGTTGAATTTCACTGTTTGGAAGTGAATGCTGATAGTCTTTTTTAATAAAAATTGGCCAGTGGTTGATGATTGGCCTGCATTGCTCCAGTATATATCCACCTGTATAATTGGATACAATGTAAGTTGCTCTGGATAAGAGCATCTGCTAAATGCCTGTAATGTAATGTAATGGCTTGATATTTTTCTCATTGGATTCCTGATTATTTACTTCAAAAAGGGGAAAATACTAAAGGCAGTGGAGAGTGAGCGACTCATAGTTTTCAAATATAACTATAAGAGGGAAGCAAGTCTATTTGAAATCCTGAGAAAATAATGAGAAAAAGAAACAATGAGCAAACAAAACAAATAAGGTTAGTTCTATTTGTCCAGTAAGTGAGTAAGTGAGAGGGGATATATCAGCAGTCTCAGCTTGCAGTGCAAGCTCAACCACAGCCAGCAGCTAGGCAAACTTCTACCTGAGTATACACTGTGCTGAAAATACTGCTAATAACGCTGGTGTCTGCCACCCCTGAGGAATGCTTGTTCAGCAGTTTTGCCTTGTTTGCAGACATATAGGCCTAGTTATGGAACATCCACCACAACATCAAAATAGACAGTGAGGCAGTTCTGCACAAGTTGCAACAGGGCATTGGAAAATAAACTTCAAATAGTTAGGAAACATGTTTTATTTAATTAAACAAGCTGTGTTGTTGTGTGTGTGTGAGTAGTGGTGGGGATAGGGTTGCCAGATGCCTGGTTTTAGACTGGACTGTTCGTTTTTGAAATAAATAATAAATTGTACAGGTGTGGACCCCCACCACCCGATTTAGGCCAGGGACCCTTCAGGCCGCCAGCTAACCCTCTCCCCTTCCCCCAAGCGGGACAGGAAGTCAGCCACCACCATCTGAGCCCCTGGCTTATGGATCACTTTGAACTTATATGGCTGTAATGCGTACGTGTTGGCATCTTTCATGCAGTGGAGCCACTGAAGGGGTGCATGGTCCGAACAGAGAGTGAAGGGGCATCCCAGGAGATAATAGTGGAGAGTGCCAACCGCCCATTTGAAGGCCAGACACTCCTTCTCCACTGTGCTGTACTTCGCCTCCCTCTGTGACAGCTTCCAACTAATGTACAGCCCCGGGCAGTTGACCCCCTCTACCTCCTGGGACAAAACGGCCCCCAGCCCGCTGTTCGATGCGTCCATCTGCAGATAAAGTGGGAGAGAAAAGTTAGGTGTATAAAAGAGCGGTTCACCACAGACAGCCTGTTTAACCCTCTCCGTCCACTGGACCAGATCTGAGGCACCCTTTCTGATTAGGTCAGTCAGGGGACTGGTCAGCTCAGAGAATGCTGGAATAAATCTCCTATAGTAGCCTGCCAGTCCCAAGAACCATCTAACCTATTTTTTTGTCTTGGGCCGAAGGCAGGCTGTAATAACTGCTGTCTGATCAACCTGGGGATGCACAGGTCCACCACCCAAGTGGTACCCCAGATACCGTCCAACTGCACACTTCCTCGGGTTGGTCGTAAACCCCGCACACCTCAGAGACCCAAGCACCGCCGCCACATTCTCCATATGCTGCTCCCAGGTGTCACTACAGATGATTACATCATCCAAGTACGCCGCAGCATATAGAGAGTGAGGCCACAGCACCTGGTCCATGAGACATTAGAACGTAGCGGGGGCTCCGAACAGCCCGAAAGGAAGGGTGAAAATTGGTACAACCCATACGGAGTGGAGAAGGCCGTTTTTTATTTTTACTCTGGTGTCAAAGGAATCTGCCAGTAGCCCTTTTAGTTAAATCCAGCGTCGTGAAAAAATGAGCAGTGCCCAGCCAGTCCAGGAGGTCGTCAACTCTAGACATTGGATAAGCATCGAAACGTGGGACATCGTTCACCTTGCGATAATCAACACAGAAGCGCAGACCCATCCTGCTTAGGCACAAGCACAGTGGGGCTGCTCCATGCACTGTTTGATTCTTCTATCACTCCCATCTCTAACATAGCCTGTAATTCTGCCTGCACAGTTTTCTTTTTGTGTTCAGGCAGTCTATTGGGCCAAGAATGCACCGTCACCCCTGTTTCAATGTGGTGGTGGATGAGGTTTGTGGAAGGGGGGAGAACACATGCACAAAGCACTTCTGCAACTGGGCTGCATCTGCTCTCTGGCACAGTGAGAGATGGTCATCACAAAGGGCCGGGGTAGAATTGGCCGGTTTTGTCACCTCTGGAACTCTTTCACTCACTGTGGTAACCAGAGAAACAGGAGCCACCTCTCTCGATGCTTTTAGGAGGTGGTATATCTGTGTTGCCTCACTCCTGTCAGACCGTACAACTTCATAATCAACATTTACCACTTGCTGTGTGACCACAAAGGGCCCTTGCCACCTGCCATTAATTTGGAGGTAGAAGAAGGGAGTAATACAAGCACTTTATCTCCCTGTGAAAATTGTCTCAGCGGAATGCCTTTATTATACGCACGCTGTTGTTGTTCTTGCACCTGCAGCAAATGCTCCTGTGACAATTGCCCTAGTGTGTGGAGTTTTGTTCTCAGGTCCAGAATTTACTTAATTTCATTTTTACTGGTGCTTGGACCTTCCTCCCAGCTTTCCTTAATTAGATCCGACACACCATGTGTCCGTCTGCCAAAAAGCAATGCAAAGGGAGAAAATCCCGCGGAGGCCTGGGGAACCTAGCGCACTGCAAACAATAAACGGTTCAACCACTTATCCCAATTATGCCAATCTTTGTGCACAAACTTGCGAATCATTGTTTTTAAGGTTTTATTAAATCTTTCTACCAAACCGTCCATTTGGGGATGGTAGACCGATGTTCTGATTGATTTAATTCCCAATAATTTGTACAGTTTGCGTAACGTGCGTGACATAAACAAAGTGCCTTGATCGGTTAGAATCTCTTTCGGGATCCCAACCCGGGAGATTATTTTAAATAATGCTTGTGCAACACTTTTAGCCGACATGCTACACAGTGGCACTGCTTCCAGGTATTGCGTTGCATAGTCCACTAAAACTAACATGAAGCAATGCCTGCGTGCACTTTGGTCTAATGGCCCGATGAGGTCCATCCCTACCTGTTCAAACGGTATTTCCATTAATGGTAATGGACGCAAGGGTGTCTTTGGAGTGGCCGTGGGATTAACTAACTGACACTCGAGACAAGATGCACACCACCTCACTTTGCCCCGAATACCCGCCCAATAGAATCAAGCCATTAGCCTACTCAGTGTTTTATCAACACCCAGGTGACCAGCCATAGGATTATGGTGAGCCACCTGGAAAAGCCTTTCCTGGTGGCTCTTCAGTACCAGCAACTGGGTGTTATCCTCCACCAGGGCCACGGCGGCATCCAGCGATGTTAGTCTATGGCAGCGCACCCAGTTGGCAGTGGCTGTCGGCAGGCTTAGCACAAACTGCTTGAGCCTCATCTGCTCAAGAAATTCCACCGCCGAGTGCACTTTTGCATAGCTTCCAGTTTAACACACATTTCAACTCAAATTCCAGAAATGTAACTTGGATGTAGAGTACGAAACCAGGGTAGGTAACTACCCGGCATCCATATTTAGTGAACAAGAGTGCTAGATACAGGGATAATAATCGTTCATTCAACAATGGTATTATGCTTGCCTGGATAAATTGTTAAAATATCACAGCAATTCAGATAACCTGGGTTACACTCTCCCCCTCCAAACCACATGAGTTTCTGAATACATGTGGACCCTTGCACAAGTAATTTTCTGACGGACTGGGGAGAGCCAGTAGTATCTCAACGAATGAACTGGAGCAAGAATCAAGGGCCTTCCAAGCACATTGTAGGTGAACTTATGAGGTGGATGTCTTTCCTGGACAGAACGTCAGGGCTTGTCAAGTGCCCTGTCCGCTATGACGTTAACATGCTCTTCATGTTCAATCTTTGCATAGGAACTCTCCTTAGGTTCAGGTGAGACCTTTTGACTTAGTTTCTGCTCACGTGATGGCTGTATGCCCTTTTATGTTCTAATTGAGAGTTTAGTTCAGGCTCTGTCTATGACCGCATGATCTGAAGGCGTAGGTAAATAATGACCTGTGCTGTCATTTGGCTCAGCAACAGGTTCAGAAACTTTGGCTGGAAAGTCTGTATCGATCACTTCAGGTGAGGTTCTTGAGGACTGAGAATTCAGTTGCCTCAGGCTTCAGTGCAGCTGGAGGTTGTATCATTAGTGCACTCCCAGTGTGTTGCACAAAGAGGCCATTTGTCACTATCTCTATGACTTGCTCTGAAAGGTAACCCTCTTCCCCCTCACTTAAATCCTCTTCCACATCATCCAGGTCCATCTCCTAGTCTGCAAGTTTACTACTCCTCAACCTCTTTTTCCTCAGTTTGTTCGGTTTTGTGTCCTGCTCTGGAGTTACCTCTACTGGCAGAAATCCGCATGGAAGAAGTAAGTCTCTGTATAGTGTATGGTGTGGACCATTGCCTCGCTTCGGCTTGACTACATAGACAGGACCATCGATGACTCTTTTGACTACAATGGTAATAGTGCGCGCCCATTTATCTGCAAGTTTTTGTTTCCCTCAAATGCTGATATTCCTTACCAGCACTCGGTCCCCTGCAACCAGTTCAGCAGCTCTGATCTTAGCATCAAATATAGTCTTGTTCTGGTCTCCCATTTTCTGAGAGGTTTCAGCTGCCAGTGCATAGCTCTGCATTTGAGACCACTCCTGCCTCATTACTCAAAATGCGCCTTTTCAGATCTTCAATTCTCTCTCGCTCCCTAAGAAAAGCATCATCTTCCTGAGGTGGATCCTGGGGTCGCCTGGACAGACTGTCTGCACCCTTATTTGCGTGCCCTGCTCGATATTTAGTCTTGAAGTTGTAGGTCGACAAGGCCGCTAACCATTGTTGTCCAGCTGCATACAACTTAGTGGAGGTAAGCACATTAAGTAAGCGGGTTATTATCGCTCAGGACGGTGAATTCTGGGTGCATATGCATCCTTTATTGTGCAAGCATCCAGCTTTCAGTTATCAACACATAGTCTGATCTTTCCACTTTTTTTTACAAGCACCTGCGGTGACGAAAAAGGACTTTCGGATTCTCTGATTATGCCAGCATCAAGAAGCTCTCTCAAGTGTTGTTTCACAGCCTCCCGCCTTGGTCTTTCCTGGTGAAAGTTGAGTCATCTTGCAGTCCGATATAGTGCTTCACAGCAATAGTGTGACCATATGACAACTCATCAGTAGCAAAGACATCTGATATGGAATTAAGCTTACCTATGATGCATTTTTTCCATTCCTCTGGAACAGGTGAGTCACTGAGATCAAAGGTGATCTTCTCATTTGATAACCTGGATGGGGCAAACTGTTCCCGGTTCAGTAGCATGACACATTGCGCCACAAAAACTTCACCAATGAGCCACTTTGGATGCAAGGTGACACTGTCATCAGTCGTGTTCCTAATGACGACAATCTTAGAAGAGATATTTACTAATGCACACTCCAGGAATAAACCACCAGGCAGTGGAGAAGACTCAGGTGGGTCAAGAACGAATGATGTGTGGGAACTAGACTTCCACTACTATTGGCGGCATGCGGGAGAAGTAATGCATAAGTGTCTGACCTTTCCAAGAACTTTGATCCTTCCCGCTCTATGCCACACTAGTAGAGGCGCAGTGGAACATTCGTGCCAATCAGCAATGGGATCTGGCTATTGAAGAGACACTCTGGAACAATGAGAGCTAAGTCTGTCAACTTCTCTTCCATACCAGTGACAGTAGGGGGGAAGGTTAGGAGGACCCTAACATAGCCAAGATAAGGCACAAATTGGCCCCCAGCACCTTCAACTTCGAGTAAGTGATGAATGGGTTGAATGGGAAGAAAAGACAAATAGGCGGCAGGAAAGGTTTCGGAAATGGTTATAACTTGGGATCTCATGTCTAGAATGGATTCACATAGCACACCTTTGATAGAGACTGTGGTCGCACAGTGTGGGCAGGCAAGACCAGCAGGTAAGGTTGGTGGTTTCCTCGTCTAGGCCATGTACCATCGCTATGGGACATATGTGATATGTGCTCTCAGCTCCTAGTTGGCCCGCAGTAGGAGCTGCTACAAGTTTTAAAGACATCCGGGAAGCTTCCTGTTGAGCCTGGAATTTGTCACATCTGTCTTTAAGTTCCGAATTCTTCTTACGTACAAGGCCAGGATTGGGTTCATTAGCACAGTTAGCAGCTATGTGACCATCCTCACCACACCAAAGCAGAAACATAGCCTCAGAAATGTAGGAGCTCTAGATATTGCTTTGGGGTTCACTGTGCTCATAATGAGGCAGTCACCTTTAACATTGCCTATCTTTTCTATGGAGCTACTAATAGTCTTAGAGTTCTATGTGCCATAATTCTCTCTCTGTGACAGTGAAGCTACTTGCTTCTGGAGCTCAGCAACCTCTATCTCAAGCTGGCAAGTGTCATCTTGTTTCTTTGGAGATATAGCAGCAATATTACTCTCATACATAAGCATGCTAAAGGCTGAGTGAGTATGCACCACTGCCTTGGTGTTCCCTAAGTGCTTCCTCATCCTGTCAAGTTTTGCAGAGCGATGATCCTTCTCTGTTCTCAAAAAAAGGAGCAGCTCTGGAAATGACGATGGGAAAACATTCTGGTGCTCAAGCTGGAGGCCTATGATCAAGCTTTGTTCCCAGCACCCCCTACAGAACTGTCGGAGCAGATGCTTGTCGGAGTCTGCAGCTGAAACTCCCCCTCTTAAAATAGTCTTAGTGAGGAGGGTTTGGAGACTGTTGAGGTAAGCAGAGGGTTTCTCCCCAGAATTCTGACTGAGCTCAAAAAGGTGGCAAATAGCTTCTCGCCATATTTAACCAATCCAAATACCGACCAGACTCAAGTTCATATGACTTCTTCTTCCTTTCTTTCCTATGGAATCGTCCATCCAGTGGTTTGTTCTGGAATGTTCTCATGTCTCTCTCTCTCCGGAAGTAGGTAGAGTGCAAAAGAAATGTATGTCACTTACCCACAAGCTTTTTCTCCCTGGTGAATTAAAAAGCCACTAGGGAGCTTTAAATATCCGTCAAAAGAATTACAGTAATTGCTCATTTAACAATAATATTTTGCTAGTCTGGATAAATTGTTTAAATATCACAGCGATTCTGATAACCTGGGTTACAAGTACAACAACATCCAGTTATTGATCATAGTAGCCACTCAAATTTAAATCTTGGTGCTAGCCTGCCAGGATACCAAAGGGACTTCATACTTTCAGGAGATCATCAGACCATACACATCAGTCAGACTTCCACTGTTCTGCAACCTTGGGACATCTGGCTCCTCCCCCTCTCCATGCCTGCACTTCACAGCATGCCTGTTATTTGTTCTGGCCTCTCGGTGGTGGAATGCGCTCACAGCAGAGATTGCTGTTCAGTATTGTAAATTTGTCAGCTTGGTAGTCATTTCCTGCAAAACCATACACTGCAAATTTTAACTGTCATGCAGCTCTATGACTTCATTCAGCACTAGGTCAAACTTATATATGTCTTATCCTACAAACAATGTCTATGCACGATAAATACGTTTGATTTTAGCACTCCCGATCAGAATGTAAGCAATCCTCTCCATTGCAGACCCAGTGATACTGACTTATTTCAACTGACCTATTTCAAAAAATCTAACACTCAAATCTAAATTTAAATTCGTTCATTTAAACATTTAAACATTGTAATTATTCTTTTGATCTATATAGAATTTCTGGAACAATATATGATAAATTCAAAGCAAGACTATGTGCAGCTCAGTATGTGCAGCTAGTAATAGAAATCTTAGTGATTAGAGCCTTTATGCACTTAGGGGAGCATTTCATAAAAATCGCTGCAGAAAAGGTCTTCATGCATGGGAACAAGAGCCACACAATTATAGCCAGACATTACAATTGAGTTACAAATACTAAAGTCCACTGTAATCTCACTGTCTTTTACATAACAAACAGATGGTAAGATACATATACTAATTTGAATAAACCACATTTATTTTGTGACATTGTTCCCCTTTAGGGATACCAAAATAACAACTGAAAAGAAAGGCTAATCTGGTACCACTGCCATCAAATGAACTGAAGACATACATAATAATTCTTCTAAATAACATTCAACTGAAATAAATCTGCATTAACATGCTACTGCAAGACAAACTCTTGACCCTAAATCAGTCTAGATACCTCCACTCAGGTAAATCGATTTCAGTGTACATCATTTTCTATCAGCTCTTTATCAGAATATTCACAGAAACTGAGAATCTCAATAATTAATAAGGCTCACTCGTGTAGTTGTGTAAACTGTATTTTAGAGAGAACTCAAGTTTGAACAGAGGAAAAATGTCTGGTTTCTTAAGTCTGACTTTTTTCAACACTCAATAAGGATGTATTAATATCTGACAGTTTTTGTGTTACTGCTTTTGCATTAATTTCAACACATTTTGTGTCAAAGTTACTACTTTTGTGTTACAAATATACAATTTATGTGTTACAAAGGAAGACTTTTTAACACAGGCATGGTGGTGTGATAAAAACACATTACGTGTTGTTTTTAACACATCTGTTTTGAGAGTGAGCTTTATTTACACACTATAATCAACAACAAATAAGGGAAAAACAAGTGCCTCAACTTATAATTAAAAATGAAAAACTTTTGATGTCTCGGTTGCATAAGATTAAATACCCCTAAATTAAAACTTTAACGATAGGGACTGTGACAGTTGAATGGTTAAACCTGAGCACAATTAGGCCTACAACTCACATTATAAAAGATGTGTTGATGTATCCAACCAATACGTTTTAGTGTTTTTTAAATCAATTTTGAAAAATGTGTAGCCTAGTTTTTACTTTGTGGTGTGTGTTTACATGCCCAAATGAAAGTGGGGGGGGGGGGGGGGACAAATTTAATGGGATTTCATTTCGGACTTCAAGGCAACAAAAACAAGAAATGTAAAGGGTATGTAGATTGTATAGATCCAATATATATGTACATATACCAGTGGCCCTGGTGATTCAAATAATTGGAAATCATATCATGTTATTTTACACTAGTTGGCCACTTCTCTACTTTCTTATGTTCAGCAAAAAAAAAAAAAAAACCAAGGCGGAACAAGATTATTTAAAAGCAAACAAACATATTTATTCAATCCAGTTGTTGTTTCCAGGTTCTGTCCAATCAGAAACACTCAGGAGGCAGGCATGGATGTGTCAGTGTCTACTGTCCTCAGAAGACTTCACAAACAGAATTACAGAGGGTACACTGCAAGATTCAAATCACTAGTTAGCCACAAAAATAGGATGGCCAAGTTACTGTTTGCTAAGAAACACCTAAAAGAGCAAGCAGAGTTCTGGAAAAAGGTCTTGAAACCTTTGATGAGGCAAAGATGAGACAAAGATTCACTTGTATGAGAGTGATGGCAAGAGAAAAATCTAGAGGCCTAAAGGAACTGCCCAAATTCCCAAATATTGGGTAGCATCATTGCTTTGGAATATGGCATGTTAAATTTGTGTGAGCTAAGATAGCCAATATTGTTTCGTGTAACTTGGCCAAATTTTGATATCAGTACCTTTAGTGGCAGGCCTAGATTTTGCGAGTGTGCATGACTCATAGACAGTGCTTTGTATGTGTGAGTAACTTGGCGTTTTTGTACGTTGAAAATGTGTTTTTCTTCAGATATCATTTCTTTTTGTACTTTTGTGTTTGTAATGAGTAACCGATAAAAGTAATGCATATAAATGTAGGTTATGAGAGGTATGCATACACATACATACATGCAAAGACACATACATTGTAGCCAGTCCTAGATCTAGACTGCTGTGACCAGAGATTTTGAGGGGGGGGGGGACTTTTATTTCAAGGCACAATGTGTGCCATACAGGTTACAGGCCTGCATTTCCACATCTTTGTAGACCAGTGCATATGATTTTTGCACCACTGAACTCTCAGTCATCGAATGTGAGCTTTCAACCACAATTTCCTGTTTTCTAATGTCTTTCCCATAGATCTAAATGCAGGTGTTTCTTTAGTCACTGTTCATACTGAAATACTAGCCAGTTGAGCAGTCTTTGTGAGTGAAGCCACTCCCATCCGTGCCCCAATAATAAACTCTCTTTCAAAGTCACTTAGGTCTTTTCCTCTTGCCATCTTGATCCAAAATTAAGTTCAACTGCGCCTGCTCAGCATTTTATACATGCCACAGAGCATTATAGGATGTTAATTGCTTAATTGTATCATGCTTAAAAGTAAAGACTTAAAAGTACACCTGTATAGAAGAATCATTATGCTTCTCCACTCATTTATTCAGGTTTTTCCTTTAATTTGTCACCCGTCTGTATATACAGTTGAGGCCAAAAGTTTGCATACTTCTAGGCTAAAGACATTTAAATTTTTTACAACTCCACACATTTCATGTTACCATACATTTCCTGTGTTAAGTCAATTAGATTTTCTACTTTCTTTCCATAAGAGTTCATTTCAAAATAATAGCTAAGAGAAAGATTTATTTCAGCTTTTATGTACTATATCAGATTTTCAGTGGGTCAAAAGTTTACATACACTTTGTTAGTATTTGGTGGCATTGCCTTTTAATTGCTTAACTTGAATCAAATGCTTGGGGTAGCCTTACACAATCTTCTCACAATAATTTGCCAGAATTTTTGCCCATTCCTTCAGACAGAACGGGTGTAACTCAATCAGGTTTGTGTGCCTTCTTGCTTGGACACCCTTTTTCAGTTCAGTCCACAAATGTTCTATGAAATTCAGAGAAAAAAAAATAATGCAGCATTGAAGGTCCCAAAGAACACAGTGGCCTCCATCATTCTTAAATGGAAGAAGTTTGGAACCACCAGGACTATTCCTAAAAGGACTCTCAGACTATGATTCTCTGGTCTGATGAAACCAAAATGTAACTCTTTGGCCACAATGCCAAGCATTGCATCTGGAGGAAACCAGGCACCGCTCATCACCTGGCCAATACCACCCCTACGGTGAAGTATGGTGGTGGCAGCATCATGCTATGGGGATGTTTTTCAGCGGCAGGAATCAGGATACTGGTCAGGATCGAGGGAAAGATGAACGAAGCAACGTACAGAGAGATCCTTGTTGAAAACCTGCACCAGAGCACTCAGGACCTCAAACTGCGGCGAAGGTTCACCTTCCAACAGGACAACAACCCTAAGCGCACAGCCAAGACAACGCAGGAGTGGCTTCGGGATAAGTCTGTGAATGATCTTGAGTGGCCCAGCCAGAACCCGGACTTTAACATGATCGAACATCACTGGAGAGACCTTAAAATAGCTTAAAATGGCAACGCTCCCCATCCAACCTGACAGAGCTTGAGAGGATCTGTAGAGAAAAATTGGAGAAATACCCCAAATACCGGTGTGCCAAAATTGTTGCGTCACACCCAAAAAGCCTCAAGGCTGCAATCGCTGCCAAAGGTGCCTCAACAAAGTACTGAGTAAAGGTCTGAATACTTATGTAAATGTGATGTTTCAGTTTTATAGTTTAAATAAATTTGCAAACCTGTTTTCGCTTTGTCATTATGGGGTACTGTGTGTAGTTGATGAGAATAAAAATGAATTTAATCCATTTTATAATAAGGCTGTAACGTAACAAAATGTGGAAAAAGTGAATGGGTCTGAATACTTTCCAAAGGCACTGTATATGGTAATTGAATTTTAGTGTCATTGTTTGTTGAGACCATTTGATATTTTAATTATTTCTGTTATTAAGTGCTTGATTTTTACTGCGCTTTAAATGAAGCATACATTCTCCCGTATTAACAAGAACTAAATATAAGCGCTAAATGGGCATGGGTCTTCAAAAAGCAAATTAAATAGAAACACAAAGCATGGAGAATTTTGAATTGGAAATAACATTTGGAAATAGTCTATAAATTAAAATGAACGAATGACAAAACTATAAAAACTTTGATTTAACTTCCTTTTTCATTTTGTAATCTCATAATACTTCAATTGCCAGCTTCATACAGAGCATTGTAACAGCTGTTTTCATTTTCCATGTTCCCATCCTTGCCATTCATTTAATTTTGGAGCAGCGGCTGTCGTCTTTCTCTCACTGAATAGGAAGCAGTCAAGGAACTCTGTTGAAGATTTCTACATCACAAATGGTCTTACCATGTTATTGGTAGTGGCAGGCAGTGGGTTTTAAAATTCCAATTACAGAGAAGATATGCATTGTATTTATGCACCACAAGGAAAACTAAATCTTAGGAATGCATTGCTAATTTTTAAAATGTAAATGTATAACGTTGCACAAATTAAAATTATACTGCATTATATTATTGTGTTGCAGGAAAATATTGCAGTAATATGTTCTCCATCACTGCTCAGTATTTGTATTATTATTTTATACAGTCTTTTTTCATCTTAATCAGGGGTCAGAATAATTTTGGAGGGCACTGTACGTATTCAGCAGATATTATTCATGAGCTGCTCTGACCTGCTCCAGTTCTTCCCTCTCCACAAAAGAGGAAATGGAGCAAGCATTGCCAAGCCAGGCCTTAATTAAACTCTTTAATTGTTACCGACAAGAGCTTGGTTTCATGCATCAAGTATGTAAATGTTAGCAAATTGCAAGTCAACATTACAGTGATGAATCTCATCTGTGTAAAGCCTTGTTTAATTAGCTGTAATGTTCACATAGCGTGCAGGTAATGAAGGTGGGACTGCACTCTGAATGTCTCGTTCATCTGCAAGAATGAACACTATACACTAAAAGGCTTATTACTGAAAGCCGATTAAGAATGCTTCTTGAATTCATTGCAGTTTAAAGAGATTAAAAAGGCAATGTGAAAACTACTGTAAATTATACTCGTGAAGAAATGGATTTAGCATTTGTTTATGAATGTGACTAACACATGCAGTTTTTTCTACATACAGGCTGACAATCTGCGTAATGATTATCCATCAAGATCACATGTTCATTAACTGCTTTTTAAGAACTGACACTAGCAAAATATTTCTTCCCACATTCCAAAGACAAGCAGTAGGCTAATTGGAGTGTCAAAATTGCCCTTAGGTATGAATGTGTGAGTGAATGGTGTGTGGGATTGTGATGGATTGGCGGCTTGTCCAGGGTGTATTCCTGCCTCTTCCCCACTGCATGTTGGAATAGGTTCCACCACCAAGCCCCTAACCAGGAATAAGCGGTTTAGAAAATGAATGGATGCATGAAAGCCATCACTGTTAACAACACCTAATTTGTAAAAGGAAAAACATAGCTTATTTGTCTGTATAATTTCATATGTAGCCACCACTGCAACACAACAGTGGTGTGAAGTGTGTGTGTGTGTGGTGGGGGGGCTAATTTGGGATTTGGAGAACCAGCTTGAGAAGCAAGGCAGAAAATACATCCAGGGGAGAATTTCATCCGGACAATGATGAAAAGTCCACATGTTACAGTGCCACCATAAATTATGTCGAAACGTATGGTAAGGCCACCAAAGGGGCCTCCAAAAATAGGCCAGGAACAGCTCTGGCTGTGTGGAAATAAATTGCCCAAATTTCAGCTGGAGAGATCTGCTGTTCTTGACATTCCTGTTTATGTGGCGATCATGGCCCTGAGTGAGCACCCTGAAGAGGGAGAAGAGGCAGAGTGGGGGTACCAGGTCTATTCCTGTAAGACCCTTCAAACTGCAGCCAATCTATATGGGTGGGGTGGGGTGCACGGCCGGGTGGCATCAGGAGGCCTGCAAGATTTATTATGGTGGAAAATACAATGAAGAGAGGGGATTCGCAGGGTCAAAATCCAAGACTTCTGGGTCACAGATGAGACCACAGGCTATCGGGATTGCGCCAACTGAATGTTTGTGTTGATTAGAAGAAGGAATGTGAGAGGGGAGATAAAACAACATCATGCAAATGTAATTCATGGATTGTTTTAATAAGAGCACAATATTCTAGATACTGGAGGTCTAGCTGTGGAATTTTGCATATTTTATGTGCAGGCAACCTATTTCTAAATGGCCATACAATGGTTCAACCTGTTATTAGTGTTGACTGAAACATTTTATTTTCACAAATCTTTTTGTTTGAAAGTTTGTCCCTTAGTCTAAAATTAAGGGCGCACGTTATTCCACAATTTGGAATGTCAGGTTTTTAATATACATTGGCTTCTCCGTATTATCTGTGAAAGGGAACCAACTTCTACCAGATGGCTTTAAACCTGCCACAGTTGCATATAGCCTAATTGAATAAATAAATCAAATAATTAATTAAGACAAATACATTATTTTCTCACTGTCCACATTCATTTTTTTCAATTATATATTGTCATTTGCAAATATGCTAAGACACAATATTTCAAGCTGAATTTATTTAAAAATAACGGGGCAATACATTCTCAAAGATTATATAAGCACAGGTCTTGCAATATGTTTCTCATTATATTTATATTAAAGAAGCATGATAACAAACAAGATATGAGAATTTTTTTCTCCATTACCTTAGCTCCTGTTCTCCTGGATACTTCAGATATCAGCCAGTCATTCAAGATACAATGTATGGAACCCTCACAGTAATTAGGATATTTAGGGAAGGGTGTCTCTTATCAGGCTTTTTATTTGTAATTTATTTATTTTATTTTTTACTTTTTTTTCCTGCAGAATGCAAAAAAAAAAAAATCATGTGAAAAAAATATGTAATTGTATAGACACTTAATTTAACCAACTTAGACATTATGCATTTTTGATAAACATTAAATTATAATCCGTGAATGCCTGAATTGTAAATTAACATGGAATAAGAATGTGTATTAAAATACAAAGTCATTTAAAATGAATAAATAATACAGTAACAACACATTTTCCTTTTGTTTAATTGCATAAAATTCCTCATTTATTGATTCTATTATTTATTTTGATTTATCTTTAATTACTTTAAAACCGATTTGTTGCTACATCCATACACAGTTGGAGGGGGAGGAGTAAAAAAAAAAAGATCCTAGAATGTCAGATTGGACTAGCTGGATGCTTCACCCCAAATAAGTCATCCTTCTTTGGGCTTCCTTGTTCGACCTCTCCTCACATACCTTGGCAGTTAGTGATGGATATCAAAGCTGTGGTAAAGTGGGTGACAACAACAGCCTTGTTATAGCTGCCAGTCTTTTCCCTGCTCCTGTCATTATTACATGCTGAAGATTTATTTGAGTTTAGTGTGTGTGCTGGGTGCCAGCCATTTGCAATTCATCACCAGTCCTCCAGAAGGTGGTGGCTGCCCCGTGTCTGTGGCTGTAATTGTCACCATCACCTGCCGGTGGAAATGATGAGAGGTCACCTGCCAGGTCAGATTCCAGATCTGCCTGCCCTGCTAGCCAATGCAGCCCCACGCCAAGTCAGTGTGCATTGCTGAACACCAGGATATAAAGTATGAGCAATCCAGCATCCAGGAGTCAGGTGAGGCCTGGCACAGCTTTGTATCAAGTTCTTTGTATGGAGTTCTTTTGTAGTTTCTTTCAGTTGTTTAATTTAAATATGACAGTTAAGTCTACTTGAGTAAGATTTTGCCTCATCCAGAATAAGGAAATTAGTGGTAGAGTCATCATGTGATATGCATCACACATGGGAAATTTTTCAGTTTAGTGGAAGCCTGGAACCCCTCAAGTTGTGTCAGTTCCAAACTAAGATCATGTTGCCATTGCCAAAGGTAGTAAGATTGATGTGACATAACCACCAATAGAATTCCTTTAGTCTGTGCTTTAAGTCCCTCCAAAAATTCATTTTGTTCCGATAGATTTTATTTAAAAAGCATTTTTAATTCTAGGCATTTTGTTCATATTACTTTACCTTACACTTGCATTATCTGTGGTTCCTCCCTGAGCTTAAATAATAAATGTATACTGGACTTGGAAGGTATTTCTGGGTTTCTCATGACATTGTTACACAAGTGCTATTTATAAGTAGAAAAGCACCTCTGCATAAATTACTTTAGATTTAAGCTTGGCAAGTCAACTATTATAATTCACACATGTTTTACTATATTTACAAAGCAGTCCTTTTAAAGTAAAACAATTTGGAGTTCAGCACATAGTTTTAAACAATTATGTGTAAGCTATAGCATTACACAGAGAAGACACAAACAAATACCTTTCTTCAGCCCACAATAAGGTTCATATTCTGCTGTACTGTATATGTGTACTTATATAAATAATTGAAATAAAGAATGTAAAGAGGCCATCCTAATTGATTTGACTATGGGAAGTTTCTGGGACTGAAAATTTCCAGTGGCAGCTGAAAAACAGTTTTATTTGGGTAGCACATATAATTAAATTCTACATCTCTTCACACCATCTACTGATATTAAGAATTACATTTTGGTGAGAGAATAAAATTTGGTAATATTAAGGCAAAATATTTTATCATTTAATATATTTATTTGTATTCTATATTTTATTGGCCCATATATTCACATTTATATTATATATTTACAATTATGGATATGGATGTATAATTAAGGAAACAATGGATGCCAGAAATTAAGAACTGATATCTGTAACTGAATTACAGACACATATGTTTTCGCTTGACCTGGGGCAGTGGTGGAAGCTAGTTATGACGGGCCCCTTCCTCAAGATCTTTTACAGACCCCCTCTCACACTCAGACCCACACAAACATGTGCATACTCTGCACCCATTAGGCTTATTTTATGGTAGACACTGTGCTGGGTTGCAGGAGCTAGGCTACTGGGAAGGTAGGTTAAGGTAGACATCAGGACCATGCACAGTGCACAGCCTGGACAGGGCTTGACTGCAGGCTTATGGAAATGTTAACCCCTTTGCCCACATGCCAAATTTGGCCAATCCTTGCCCATTTAGGTGGTACCCTATTTAAACCCTTATAACCCCAAATGTGAGCATCACAGAGACATGAAAAATGACATGAAAAAAATTGTAAGAAAGAATTTACAAAACTAACTTAGATTAGTTTATATTCACAATTTAGGAAGAAATAAAGTGCCACGAACGCAATGTCTAGGCAAAAAAGCAAAAATGAATTTGCACTTTTTTAGTTTTTAATGAAATACTGAGAGATCCCTCTCAGTATTATAAAACAGATGAAACTATATATATATATATATATATATATATATTATGAGGGGCCAAACAGGAAATATATAAATATAAGCCCGAATATATAAATGTAAGTCTGAATATATAAATTAAATTCCAGAATATATAAATATAACTCTGAATATATAAATGTAATTCTGAATATATAAATGTAACTGAATATATAAATTCAATTCCTGAATATATAAATGTAATTCTGAATATATAAATATAATTCCTGAATATATAAATGTAACTCTGAATATATCAATTAAATTCCCGAATATATAAATGTAATTCCGAATATATAAATATAATTCCTGAATATATAAATGTAACTCAGTTTATACTTAGGCATACCACAAGACACTCGTTTTTATTTTTTGAATAATTTCTTTTTTTTTTCTTCATAGGCTACTGAGTGAGCAAAACAAGTTTAACATTAGCATCAGTAAAATTTTACAGTACAATCAAAGATAATCAAACAAAAACGTTAAATAATTAAAATTTGAATGAGGCAATAATTCAGACTTCATTAAGGGGTCCTTATTTTCTTGGTATTAGGACCTTTCAAGTAGGGGCACTAAATTTCACAGGGAATGGCCCAAAGAGCTAGAGAAATAGTAAACTAGACAATTCCTGCAGAAATTGTGAAGTGTGGTTGCCGCCAATGTAAAGTCGACTTAATTAACCTAATTAAAGAAATTCAATTTCAAAAATAACGTATATAACCAAAATATTTTGAGCAGTAACTGTCTTTGGACGATGAAATCTTATCTGTGTTCAGTAGATATACTGACAGAGACAGAATGGATGCTGTTGCTCCCCAGTTCTAAGTAGCCTAACTTAGCCCAGAAAACAGTATATCAGCTCGGTCTATCAGCAAACATATGTCTCAGCCATGGTCAGAATTTCTCAAGAATAATAGTATTTTCCAAGAAACAACGAAAATCATCAATAAAATATTGCCAGGTGCAGTGTCTTTTATCTACAAGTTGGGGTGAGAAAGCATTGCTTTCACTGCTACGACAGACTCAATGCGTATTGCAGCTATTATACCAAACATTTGAATAACGACCAAGATGGCGGCGCGTGCACAACGCGAGGCTCAGCGTCTCTCCAGTTTTCGCAAATTAGCGGTTATCTACTTAGTCGTTTTAAGTCTGTTCACTCAGAACAGTTTTGCATACGTATTGTACACCCGACAATCTTTTGGATATAGGATTATTCAACTCGGACAACTTTATCAGCGATCTCCGGCTCTACACTGAGACCGTCAGGACACCGGAGGCTACAAACCCAGCTCCGCCGGCCGGAAGTACTCGCAGGCGGCGTCGAGACCGCAAACAAAAGCAGGGGACAAGAGGAGGGCTAAGAGCCAAGCTAAGGCTATCTCCTCATCGGCTATCTCTATCCAGCATTTTCCTCGCCAATGTACGGTCCCTGGCGAACAAGATGGATGAACTGCGACTGCGGATCACCACTCATAAAAGAATTATGGACTGCAACGTCATGATTTTTATGGAAACTTGGCTTAACAGCGGCGTTCCCGATAGCGCCATTGAGCTACCTGGGCGCTACATCCTCAGGGCAGACAGAACAGCTGATGACTCCGGTAAAACAAAGCTTGGTGCACAGAAAATGCCATTATCGAGAGTCACTGCTCTGCTAACCTAGAACATCTCATGGTTAAGTGCAGACCTTTTTATCTGCCCAGAGAGTTTACATCTGCTGTTGTGACTGCAGCATACATACCCCCGGACGCTAATGCTAAGCTTGCTATGAAAGAACTGCAGGCCACCATTAGTAAACAACAGACTACACACCCGGAGGCAGCCTTTATCATTGCGGGAGATTTCAACCACTCCAACCTAAAGACTGTACTCCCCAAATTCCATCAGCATGTCTCCTGCCCTACAAGAGGGGACAAGACCTTAGACCATGTTTACACTAACATGGCTGAGGCATACAAAGCCATTCCCCTCCCCCACCTGGGACAGTCTGATCACCTCTCATTGTTCCTACTCCCTAAGTACACACCACTCATCAAACGTGTGAAACCATCAGTTAGAACAGTTAAAGTATGGCCAGAGGGAACAGACTCTGTCCTACAGCACCGGTTTAAACACACAGACTAGAGTATGTTTGCCACTCAGGCCACCCTGGATTCCCACACAGACATTGATGCCTATGCCTCCTCTGTTTTGGACTATATCAACGCTATCATCAACAGGGTTACCACCCACAAACAGATTACAACATTCCCCAATCAGAAGCTGTGGATGAACAGAGAGGTCCGCCTACTGCTGAAGGCACGCGACGCTGCTTTCAGATCAGGTGACGCGCAGGCCTACAGTTCAGCCAGGGCTAACCTGAAAAGGGGCATCAAGAGGGCCAAGCACAGCCACAAGCTAAGGATTGAGGAGCACTTCACCTACAACTCCGACCCCCGACGCATGTGGCAGGGTATCCAGGCCGTCACGGACTACAAACCCACCTACACCTCCCCCCCAACCAGCGACACCTCCCTCCCTGACGAGCTTAATAACTTCTACGCCCACTTTGACAGGGACAACCAGGAGGCGGCCATCAAGGCTGTACTCCCTGCAGACCACCAGCCCCTTACACTCGCCCCCACCGACGTGTGCGCAGCACTAAGCAGGACCAATGCACGCAAGGCTGCTGGCCCTGATGGCATCCCCGGACACGTGCTCAGGGCCTGCGCTGGGCAGCTGACTGAGGTCCTGACTGACATCTTCAACCTGTCACTGGCCCAAGCAGCTGTCCCCACGTGCTTCAAATCCACCTCCATCGTGCCGGTGCCGAAAAACTCCTCTGCAGCAAGCCTAAATGACTTCCGCCCTGTTGCACTCACCTCCACCATGATGAAGTGCTTCGAGAGGCTGGTCCTGGCTCATCTCAAATCCTGCCTACCACCCACACTGGACCCCTTCCAATTCGCCTACCGTCAAAATAGGAGTACGGAGGATGCCATCTCCACAGCGTTACACTCCGCCCTCTCCCACTTGGACAACAACAACACCTATGTAATAATGCTGTTCATTGACTTTAGTTCAGCATTCAACACCATCATCCCCTCCAAACTGATCACCAAACTTGCTGACCTTGGTATCAACCCCTCCCTCTGCAAATGGATATTAGACTTCCTAACCAACAGACCTCAGTATGTTAGGTTAGACAACCTCACCTCCTCAACCCTCATCCTGAGCACCGGCGTCCCACAAGGCTGTGTGCTGAGTCCTCTCCTATACTCCCTCTTCACCCATGACTGCACTCCTGTACATGGCTCCAATACCATTATCAAGTTTGCAGACAACACAACGGTGGTTGGTCTCATAAATAACAACGATGAGACAGCCTACAGGGAGGAGGTCCAGCACCTGGCGGCGTGGTGCGCCGACAACAACCTGGCCCTCAACACCAAGAAGACCAAGGAGCTCATTGTGGACTTCAGAAAGACCAAAGGAGGCACGCACACCCCTATCTGCATCGACGGGACGGAGGTTGAGCGTGTCACCAGCTTCAAGTTCCTGGGCGTCCACATCTCCGAGGACCTCTCCTGGGCCCTCAACACTTCGACCCTGGTCAAGAAGGCTCACCAGCGACTCTTCTTCCTGAGGAGACTGAGGAAAGCCCATCTGTCTCCTCAGATTCTGGTGAACTTCTACCACTGCACAATTGAAAGCATCCTCACCAACTGCATCACAGTTTGGTACGGCAGCTGTTCTGCCTCGGACCGGAAAGCACTTCAGAGTGTGGTGAAAACCGCCCAACGCATCACCAGCACTGCACTCCCAGCAATTCAGACTGTCCAGCACAAGCGGTGTCTGCGGAAGGCACGCAGCATCGCCAGGGACACCTCTCACCCCAGCCACAGACTGTTTGCCCTCCTTCCCTCTGGGAGGCACTACAGGAGCCTCCGTTCTAGGACCAGCAGGTTCAGGAACAGCTTTTTCCTCTCAGCTGTCACCTTGCTGAACTCTGCACCACGGTGACAGCCCCCCCCCACCCCGGATACCCCCACCTGGACCCCCCCAGCCCCCCCCCCCCCCCCCCACTCAACTTACTCCAATGACTGAACCTTGCACTGCCGCACCTTGCTAATAATATATTTATCATATTTATACCGATCCACTGTCTATATTGTTTATAACTGTCTATACTGTTTATATCACATTGTATTGTATTCATATTTATCAATATTGTATTCATATTTATTCACTTATGTACATACAACTTACTGCACTTTACTGCTTCTTTTGCACTTCTGGTTAGATGCTAACTGCATTTCGTTGTCTCAGTACGTGTACTCTGTGCAATGACAATAAAGTTGAATCTAATCTAAATCTAATCTAAATAGGCTGGGATATAAAACGGTATTACAACAGTAAAATTTGACATATTATACATAGTTTAAAAGCTTATTCTGTCACCTATTGGATCGATGAAGTGTAGATCAAGCCAGATTGTACTACAAAGGACGTGTGGTATTACAAGCTGACATCGTTTTCTGGAGTAAGACCGGACCAGAAGCTGCTGCACACGTGATGTTGACGGCGTTGTTGCCCTTTTTAGTACAGTCTGGCTCGATTGAGAATTCATTTATTCAGTAGCTGAGAGTATAAGCTTTCTAACCACCTATATAACACATCTAATTTTGGTTTTGGAATATCGTTTTATAGGTCAACTGAAAGTTTTCTCATCATCGTGTTCACTTATGCATTCACTCTGTGTTAGCAGTCAAAGATGCTGCACTTGACAAAACGTTGTCGACAATTTTTTGTAATTTCTTGGGAAATACTATTATTATTATTGTGGACTTCTGGGTATGCCGAAGCCATATGTTTGTTGATATACCTAGCTGACAGCGTTTTCAATTGTAATTTTTCATTTGGAATAGCGTTTTTATCGCATTCACTTCCGCATTCAGCTATGACCTGTTGCCTGTGCTATATCATTTCTGGTGGCTAAGTCGCCAGGAAACCTTGTTTGAACAACACAATCCATGCATGTATGTCTTCGTCAAGGTCTTATCTACATTGTGGTATAAAGCATTTGATGTTTACGAATGTGTGTTTTCTGTAATTACAATGAAAAGGGAGATATGCACCATCTCTGGATTTTGAATTCCCAGTAGATAAACGAGGTGAAAACCTACTGCCGACTGCATCACGTGTGCAAATCCGACCAGTGTTGTAACTTTATCACTCACACATGTATGACGTCACATTCCCCATTCATTCTCTATGGGAAAAATTGCCTGAATAAAGTCAAATCTCTCAAAAACCATGCAGTGAAACTTTCCACAAAGTAATACATTGGTCCTAGCATACCAGGCAGTCAAGGGATCAGCCCCAGCATACCTCCACAAGATATTCAAACCCTACATGCCAGCCAGATCCCTCCGTTCTGCTACCTCCCCCTCTTCGCACCTGCACTTCCAGAACACGTCTCCTGTCTGTTCTGGCCCCACCATGGTGGAATGACCTCCCTGTGGAGGTCAGAACAGCTGAGACACTGACCCATTTCAAACGACGACTGAAGACTCACCTCTTCAGGCTGCACCTCTCCCCATCCCTCCCTTCCCCCCCTGTAAATGACTAAGTTTAGGGTTGTAACTAGGCAGCTGTTTCGTAGGTGACTTAGGTGCATTAACTGTCTTAACGACTACTTGTATTTTTTCCATAGATTGCGTTGCTGCCGTTCTCGTTGTTAGTGTTAATCAGTTTAACCATCAGGGTCCAAGTTGAACTATGCGGTTGTTCCCTGCACTTGGACCGGTACTTCTCTCTAGGGGTTTCGTCATACTTGTTCCTGGTTATGGTTATACACTTTGTTGTACGTCGCTCTGGATAAAAGCGTCTGCCAAATGCCTGTAATGTAATGTAATGTAATAGCACACCATTCCCGATGAAGCCGCTCAATTTGACATATTGCATGTGTATGTGGTGCGAAAACTCTGGGAGGAGTAGCGGTCCAAAAAATGGGTGGAATAATACATAATAATAAATATGTGCGATAATAGTAGTGTGATTGCCAAAGGCAACCACACTAATAATCTCTTAACCCTCTGGGGTCTAAGGGTAAAATGAGGCACACTGGTGATTGTGCGATGCTCTGACATTTGTGTAAATTTCATCAACTTTATATACAGTGATTCCAAAGTGTTTCATATCTTTGTTTTCAGCACAAACTCAGCTACAATAATATGGCAGCAGTAAGTAGGTCATAATCATGTGTGGATTGTAAACTGCTCTAAAAACACACAAACTGTAAACAGTAGTTTTGAACATGCACAGGAATGTTGTAATAAAACACACTAAACAATTGTGACTAAGACTTTTGGTCACTGAAATGTGTTCATCAAGGTCTTGGGTATCAAAAGATGACAAAATATTTTAGCAAATCCAATGAGAAATATAAAATAAATTTCTAAAAGTTAGTGTTGTGACTACTATTTTTCAACACCAGGTGAGAATGGGAGGGCAAATGGCCTTTCTGTAATGAATATGCATTGGGTAGGATGACCTGCCAGCTAAGTAGGCTATTCACACCTGGCCGCATGCCTCCCCACCACTAAGACAAAGACTCAGTGAGCCATTTAGAAGACAGAAACAAAAACATCTTTTGATTTTCAGAACATTTATTGAAGCAAACTATACGCATGGAAGATGAGATGAGACTGGTGTACTCTTGCAACGCTTGCGTGGCCTCTTAGCTAGTGGTGAACTAGGCCGTGTTTCCTGATCAGCATCTCTGTAAATATGATAAAAACAAAATTGTTAGGAAATGTGACATCAAATCAAACTTTATTTATATAGCACATTTCCTTCAACAGGTGAAAATGAAATGTGCTTTACAAAAAAAGGGGTAAACCACTAACTAATGAAAACAAAACTTAGGAAATGTGACATGGTTACATCATATACAAACAAAGAACCAAACAAACACAACCAGACGCAGAGAGGTAGCCTATAATTTTGAGAAGCAATGGTTAGAATCGTTCGTAATGTGGGAATTTACAAGCGCGCATATTAGTGAATATTCCTACAAACACACAGAGAATGTAATACAGCACACATTTACAAATAATGCAAGCTATCAACGAAACAACATTAGCTAAACTAAATAAACATTGATATTCCAGCTCAACTACATGCAACTCATCAATAACAATGCCTCAATCTGAAGTAGGCTAGGTCTGTTTAGCTAAGTGGTTATTATATTGCTATTTCCTGAATTTACTTACAGTATGCTAATATCGATTGTGCGAGGACATCAGTTTTAGAATCCTAGCCACGCCACGAATATGATCGAAAAACATACAGTCTACCTAATACTTCTAACACAACCAGACGCAGAGAGCCAAGCCTATAATTTTGAGATGCAATAGTTCGAATCGTTTGTAGTGTGGGAATTTACACAACGCGCATATTGCTGGGTATTCCTACAAACACACAGATACATTGCAATACATTACACATATTTACCAATATGATCACAAGAAATATACTTACGCATGAAGTTGATCCTCAGCTGGATCAGTTCGCTTTTCGAAATGACACCGCTCTTCATCAGTGTTGGCTTCCGGACGGACCATTTTCCAAAATTAAACGAAATGTTCACCTCAAAAGAAGTGAATTGGGCGACACTTTGACATTCTATCCCGCTTTCGCAGACTTGCCATTTCTCACATGGATCTCGCATCGCCCCTCCTTTAGTCTCCTTCTATGGAGAGTAATTATAATGTTGTTAACATGTGAATGCGATTTGGGCGGACTTCCTGCTGAGCGAAATTCACATAGTAATGAGTAAAGTTTAACGAAGCATACATGATCTAATTAATCAAATTTAAAACTTTTAAAACAATTCATATTATTTGCCAATGGGCGCATTGGAAAGTCGCGATTCTAAGGTTTCTGTCAATGTTTTTGTTGCGTCTGTATGATAAAAGCACGTGAAGTTAATCATCCAAATAGAAACGAAAGTTAATTTCATCTTGTCGAGCTCCGCCGGCGGAGCCCTCGACCCCAGAGGGTTAATCAGCGAGGGTTTCATAGAAACCCTTCCTGCAGCATGCGACAGGAGCGGCAGAAGGCCGTGTTATGGCTCAATGGCAAGTTCCAGCGCACACCAAACTACAGAGGAAGAGGTCTGCACGCTATTTCGCTGAGGCTCTCAACCAGGCAAACGTTTCCCTGCTCCTGTTTACAACCTGAGGCACTTCTCCAAACCACGCAAAGAGTACAGATGAGCTGCTTAAACTCTGAATAACTTGCGATGCTGGTGTTTGAGGTGCTTGGTTAAGTTTATTTATATATTCAGAGTTATATTTATATATTCAGGAATTATATTTATATATTCAGCTTTGTATTTATATATTTCCTGTTTGGCCCCTCATAATATATATATATATATATATATGTGTGTGTGTGTGTGTGTGTGTGCGTGTGCTGGATCAAAAACTCCTTGACCACAAGTGCATAAAATCAAAGGATGGATATGTACAACTACTAAAGCTCTATGAAGCAAAAAGTTAGCAGTGTACCCAGTGTCTCCAAATCAATTAAAAATGTCTAAATTATGCATTGCAGTAAATCACAGCATAATCATGTATTTATTTCACTACAAATCAACGAGTTTGACTCATGAAACTCACTGTTGCATCATTTTCTAATGGGAATTACAAGCTTTCCATCAGTACAGTGGTCTAAAATAGCTAGGGGTCCAGAAACAACCAAAATATCTCCAAAAATTAATAAAAGGATTTTTGTCTATAACAAAGTAAATAAATGTGCCCCTTATGTGGGTTTAAGATTAAAAAATAATGCAAAAACATTGTCACATAATGTGGTACAGTACCTAAATGTGTAATCATTAACTCTTGTATGTTTTTCTGTACTCTATAGTATGTAATGATTTCGTGTATGGGGATAGGATGACATTAAAACAATATTCAACCATCCACCACGTTTTCACGTCATATCCGGTGTATGAAACACTACTGAACTACCAATGAATGCTTATGTTACAGTGTGAAATATCCTCATTATAAAATATCACTAACCTATTTAATAACACTCAATTTCAAAAATAACTTATATAACCAAAATATTTTCAGCAGTAATACATAGCAATGATGAAATGTTATCTGTGTTCAGTGGATAGAGACAGAGACAGAGAATGAATGCTGTCGTTGTGAAAACTATGTCAGCAAGGTCTATCAGCAAACATATGGCTTAGCTATGCTCAGAAGACCTCAAAAATAATAATATATTCCAAGAAATGACGAAAATCATTGACAACATTTTGCCAGGTGCAGTTTACTGCTGCCACAGAGTGAATATGTAAGGCGGCGATGAGGCAAAACTTTCGGTTACATGATGCTATAAAACGCTATTCCAAAAGTAAAATTAGACATATTGTACATCGTTAGAAAGCTTATATGGACACCTACTGGATAATTTAATTGTCAATCAAGCCAGATTGTGCTAAAAAGGGTGACAACACCATGAACAACATGTGTGGTATTAAGCTCTGCTATTTTGGAAGTTACCCAGGCGTCACAAATTAGCGTACATTTCACAAACAGATTGTCCAAGACAATATACTCAGTCTCCAAAGGGACATCATTGCATAAAACCAATGATAAGGTTGTATATTTATTCCATATTTAGTCCCAGATATTGTCAGTATAATGACATGGTATCATTTTTTAAAAATATGTCTTGTTTATTTCGTTATTCAGTGAGCAGCGTTTTCACTGCTGTATTGGCATATCTTAGGGCTATTGTTGGGTTTATCTTGTTGCTATGCTGGAATACAAATTTTTAGTGGTGAAAGAATATTTATATGAATGCCCGGATAGACACTATTGTCCAGTGTGTTGTGCGTGGGGGGTGTAGTTGCAGATGGGACTGCAGGGAAGGGGTACTTATTAAATGAATGGTAAATGGTAAATGGTAAATGGACTGCATTTATATAGCGCTTTTATCCAAAGCGCTTTACAATTGATGCCTCTCATTCGCCAGAGCAGTTAGGGGTTAGGGGTTAGGTGTCTTGCTCAAGGACACTTCGACATGCCCAGGGCGGGGTTTTGAACCGGCAACCCTCCGACTGCCAGACAATCGGTCTTACCTCCTGAGCTATGTCGCCCCTATACAACTGGCACTGCAAAACTCCGTATTCGGCATAGTTGGCATGTGTCGTCTACTAATAAAACTAGAACACAGAGTTTGTGTTTTCAACTCATAGTTTGGTTGCAGGAGAAATTGATGTCTGAGTTGTGCAATCTAGGCATGCTGGCGTGCAGACCACTAGGGGGCTTGCGCAAAGGAGTTAACCAATAGTCACCAAAACAAACATCACAAATTACACCTGCACAAAATCATCAAACTAAAAAGCACGAAAAAGGGGCATGGTTGGGCGCAGAAACTCACATTGTAGGCTTGGCTATGTATGACCCTACAATGCATACATTATTAACCCCTTCATGCATATGCCAAATCTGGGAAGTCCTCATCCATTGTGAGGGTGTTCTATAGACTAGATTATTTCTACTTAATTTATGAATATAAAGTGCCTTAAATGCAATAATCTTAACGAAAATGCAAAAATGAAGTTGTTCTCCTTCAGTTTGAAAATAAATACTGAGCGGTCATGTATATGTAACAGGCATGTCACCCAGCACAGTGTGTGGTCAAGCAAGGCCTGGCGTGTGTCCAGAAAAGAAATCAGTCCAGATGGCAAAGTGACTATTTTTGAGTGGTGATATTTATTTTGTCCCCAAAGAAGTGAAATAATTATTTACAGTGCATCCCACTCATATTTACAAAGTGCAGAATCCTAGGGAAAGAAATGCAAAACAAAACAATAACAATTGTGGTGAAAGACTATTTTATTTTAACTTCCAAAAAGACACTAATGTCCACTGTGTCATTCTTGGGTGGTGTAGTTGCAGATGAGAGTGCAGGGAGGGGGTGCTTGTTAAATGGACAACCTATGTGACAATGTTGGTAATTAGAAACTCTGTATTTGGCATAGTTACCATGTATTGTCTCCTAATAAAGCTAGAACACAGAGTTTGTTGTTTCCACTCATAGAGCTGGTGCAGGAGCACTGAATGTCTGAGTTGCAGAATCTCAGCACACAGGCATGTTGGCCACTAGGGGGCTTGCACAAAGTGGTTAATTTGCAGATTTTTACAACTTTTCACTGAGCTAGGAGTTTGCCTGCCAGCTAGCGAGCTTGTTATAGCCATAACTTTCATAAAGTTTAACCATTTTAGCTGGCTAAACATCACATTACAATAAAATCCACCTTTTACCGCCTTGACACTTTTGCTTTCCCCAATAGCTCAAAAGCAATGCAGATGAATATCCTCTAAACTAAAACACCAGTGCCAGCCCAATCTTTGGAATGCAGATCATTTCAAAACCTGTGATTTACTCAAATTCACTTACTTTCTGAGTTACACTACTTTTGCCATAATATTCCAACTCACAATAATAACACAATACATGTGAAGCGGGACGAATAACTGGATTAGCAGGATGGAATTAGCTAAAAATAATGTTTTGCCATTCTGATCAAAATGATTTTTTTCCACACAGGCTAATAATATTTTTAAAAGAAGAAGCAATTCCTATTTTGATTTAGGCTACTTGTGTTGAGCAAGCTAGCTAAAGTGTCACATCTTGTTTTGACTTTTCATTCAACTTAAGAAATTAAGTGTTTTCTCTTTGAATTTTGCAATGCTACCACTAAGGGCTGTGTAATTAAGTCTGGGTCATTTCTCAATCTTAAAAAACCGTTCTGCGTTAATGTGACTAATGGACACAAAGACGGCGAAAAATCCACAATCCCCAAAATTGCTATATCATTTAAAAAAAATAAAATCAATGTACACAACCTGTTTCTTTTGAACAGTTGGCCTAAGCAATTTCCAAGATCAAAAAGATTAGTTTATTGAAACACCCTCACCCACCCTACTTACAGTTTTGGATCTTGAATATTATCTGCTGTGTTCACTTCAAGAAACGCATATAGGTTATCCTTATCCAAAATTTTATGATCAAGGTTCAAGCTGATGTGTAGCACTGCCATTTTGTTATTCAAAAACAATGTACATATTGCGGCCAACACCAATCCCATTGAAAAGCACTTTATCTATTCACTTGAAGGGCATCCGACGAGCCTCACATTTACAAAATTATCAGTAATCTCCTTCAAATTCAGCTCATAAGTTAACATTCCTGGCTGAAAGTAAACTATAGCCAGTCCATTCAGTCTCTCCTGCTCAGTGGTGCTCTTCAGGTATTTCTTGATTAAATTAAATTTTAAAAAGCTAAGGGAAACAGAGGCAGGGGCCAACGCAGCCATGAGGGTAGGCTTGAGACAGTCATCACCAAACCATGACCAGTTCAGCTTAACACAGCACTACCAATGATGATCCAGTGACAGCACTAACCGCTCAGTCCACCAGAGACTCTATAGCTATGCCCGCCACCCACTCCTGCCCGTCAAAAATAGGAGAGACTAAATAGGCAGGCAACTTGTTCCACAGGAGGGTAGCACGATAGGAGAAGGCTCTACCACCTATGGTAATTTTAGCTATTCTAGGAATAACAAGGAGGCCTGCACCCTGCGAACGGAGTGTTCGTGAGGGAATATCAGGAAGAAGTAAATCATTTAAGTACAAAGGGGCAAGCCCATGTAAGGCTTTAAAGGTAAGAAGTAGTATCTTATAGTCTATTCGGAATTTAGCGATGCTAACACTAGGCTGATGTGCTCGAATCTCCTTGTTCTAGTGAGAATATGAGCTGCTGTGTTTTGAATTAGCTGGAGCCCTTTCAGAGAGGAGTCTGCACATCCAGACAAAAGAGCATTGCAGTAATCTAATCTTGAAGTAACAAGAGCATGAACTAGCTTTTCTGCATCATGTAAGGACAGTATTTTCCAAATTTTTGAGATATTTCTCAAGTGATAAAAAGCAACCCTAGAGATGTTTTTAATATGTATATCAAATGCAAGATCTGGATCAAAGGTAACACCAAGATCTTTGATTACAACACTTGAAGTAATGGAGATTCCATCAATGTTAAGCATATAGTCAGATAGTTTGCATCTCAGGGACTTGGGCCCCACTACCTTTATCTTGGTCTTATCGGAGTTTAGCAAGAGTAAATTTTGGGTCATCCATTCCTTTATGTCTATAAGACGGGCTTTGATCTTTGACAGCTGGACAACTTAATCAGGTTTAACTGATAGATACAACTGGGTGTCATCTGCATAGCAGTGGAAATTAATGCCATGTTTGCGAATAACTTGTCACAGGGGGAGCATATAAAGAGAGAAGAGCAAAGGCCAAAGAACAGATCCTTGTGGTACTCCATATCTAACTCTGGATTGATAAGAGCAATCATTATTAAAATGCACAAATTGATATCGGTCTGATAGGTATGATCTGAACCAAGAGAGTGCCTGTCCACGGAGGCCTACCAGATTTTCAAGTCTATCCAGAAGGATGAGGTGATCAACTGTGTCAAATGCTGCACTTAAGTCTAAAAGCACAAGTACAGAGATGCAGCCATTGTCAGAAGCGAGGAGTAGGTCATTGAGTACTTTGACCAGGGCTGTTTCAGTGCTATTGGTGTTCCAATCACTGGTAGTAGCTCCTTGAAAAGCTTCGTAGGGATAGGGTCTAGAAGACAAGTAGAAAATATTGAGGAATTAACTATGGTATTAAACTCTATGAGATCTATTGGAGCAAAAGAGTTCAGATAGGCCGCCCGTCTTTCTGAAGATTCTTCTGAAGATTCTGCATCTTGAGAATCTGTTGAGCGGATAGAAGGGCAGACCCTATATGAGGGGTGGTAGGAGAACTTTGAATCTTGTCCCTGATTTTTATTATTTTGTCATCAAAGAAAGCAATCTTTGCATAAATAACACTAGTAACAAAGAAATGGCAGCAAATTATTAAATTAAATATGTTTTCTGTAGAATGGGCTACGGGCTAAGTTTGTCATGATCACAGACTATTGTAGGCTAGAAAGAAATCATAATAACCATGAATGAGATGGCTTATTGAACAACATGTAAAATACATGGCACTATAAAAATAAATACTGTATGTTTTTATGATGTTTAAATAGTGTCTCAAATGCAAAGGCCTGTGCATGAACTGACTTTTTTAAGGTTTGCTCTCTGCTAGAAGATCACAGGCCCTCCCAGACGACAGGCCCCAATGCAGGTGCACTGATTGGGGGAAAGGAGAGGAAGGCATTAAGCAAGGCAAGGAGAAATGTAGGGTTGGCATTGTTGACATTCCCTCATAGAAGAGTTGATACAGATATTCCCCACGTCTGTGTGAATACATTTCAATAAATTATCTGACAAAAAATATCAAGCTTATATCTTATTCATTTAGTCATTACCATTTTTGTTGTTTTTCTAAATCAACAGTAAAACACACACAATCTGCTTGTCTCGTCATTTTACTGGAATAAAGACAGAACTAGCCAATGTGGGTCTGAGAAATCAGGAACATGACAATGCTATTGTCATATATTGATGGTCAGAAGGTCATGGCATAACTAGCAGTAAGTGAATGTTAGTCGACTTGAACTTGAGGCTGTTTGATTAAAATGTGGAATTAAATATGGTGAAGTTTGCTTGCTAAATATATTAACAGTAGGACACATTTTACTTACTTTTTAATTTGTGTTAATGTGTCTGGTGTTGGATTTGGCTTTGGAAAAAAATACATTTTTTCGGTGATCAGTGGTTTCATCGCAGGGTCTGGTCTACCCTGCTAATGTACTCCTCTATCCTTACTATGGATACCATCTGTGTTCACCACCTCACCCAAGAACAGTGGAGCCTCATCAAAAAAGAGTGCAATAGCTGGGGGTAGCAGTTGTTATAATCCTGTTTACCGTTAGAACAACTGCTACCCCAAATCTCTCTGATGTGTGTTTGTTCATGTCTGTTTGTTTGTTTATGTCTACCTACTTCACACCTTTTGCTGCCGATATCCCTGTTCAGAGCTTGCTTTGGCCATCCAGTAAGAGAGACTTAATCAGTTAAGCCTTGATCTGTTAAATGAGGTTAATGTTGTCTTGCGGTGGAATTCCCCTTTAATAATATATTATGTAGACCACATCCACCACTAAACTTTCACTGCTTACAAGTTGATCTTTACAGTATTAATATCTTCTACTTACAGATGTATAGCCATATGTAATGTGAATAGAAAACATCCAATTAAAGGTTTACTGGGATAGTATGTGTGATGCAAAAATCACAGAGATCAAAGAATCCATTGCTCTATCCATGTTCGTATCTATGTACATATATACATACATAATGTACAAAACCATATATATATATATATATACTGTATCCATATATCAGGATTTGAATTATAAGTAACTCTAACTTTTAAACAAAGCTAGTTTGTTTTGGTACTGTTGTTGTGCCCTTACCAAAATATATGCCCTTTCTTGCCCCCTGTACTCATTGTATACACTAGATATTTCACTACAGCATAGCAGCTGTTTATTCCATTACCAAGTTAACCCTTATTCTTTTATTTATAATTTTATTTCATTTTATTTTTTGCTTTTTCTCACAAACTGTAGTGTGGCAGTAATCTAGGGAAAGTTGCATCTAAAGCAAACTAAAAACAACAATGACCTCAAGAAGGACATCTGAACACCATTTAAGCTGGGATGCAAAACATAATGAGGAAACATAAAAAGTTTCAGCATATTACAAAGGAGGGCTCTCCTATGAACCATGTGGTGTTAACTATCATTACACTGAACCTTGAACGAAAAAGGGAAGGTCACCTCTATCTGTTACAACAGATGACCTGTGATATCCATCTTTTGATTGGGACAAAAAAGATGTGATAGTATTTGAATTATTTAGCAGATGTTGAGCAGTGCACAAGACCAAAAAGAAAAACAAACAAACACTCAAAACACTGGATTAGTTTTAAGGGGCTTATATTTCCACATTTACTTTCTGTTTCAATTTTTATATTTTGTTAACACTGTAATCCCTTGGCTATATATACTGTAATATGCATCTTTAAGCACTATGTCCTTCTTTTGAGAATGTGCAAGAATTAATGTCCTATTAAATCTCCTAAATGTTAGGTCTACATTTTGTGCTTTTTCCAAGTGGATTGGATATAATAATCTTCAGGTTGGGTTTGCCAAAATGAAAAAAAAGGTAAATATCATTCAGCTTCAGATTCTGACTGTCTGAACCAACTGAATCATGATTTAATGTGATGATTTGATTGATTGAAAAACTTGTCCCAGGTACAGTGCCATCCATTCAGACAGTTATAAAGATAAACAAACTGTGTAATAATTGACGGTGTAAAATAAATGATACATGCACTGAACAATATTTTAATTCTCAAATATGTGGAAAATGCTTTAGTATAGATTCAAATGACCTTTTATTTCAAATTATGATGCTTTCTTTTGTGTTTTGTGACAGTGATTAAAATTTATATTTTAGTACTCCAATGATACTCTTTCAAGATGCATCAGATCCTTTGGGCTACGTTTCTGGTATGCCCTCTGCAGTTCAAACTGGGAATTTTAGACTGAGTTCAAGTCTAGAGCCTGAGATGGCCATTTCAAAATGTTGTGGTCAGTTAAAAATTTCTTGGTTGATTTGTAGGTATGCATTCTTGCTAAAAGATCAATTTGTGGAATCATTTTTATTTATTTTTTATTTAAAATAATTATTATGGATGTGAATAATTATAAAAACATATGTCTGCAGAAAAAATGTTATTTTAAAAAAATGTCTTTGAACTCAATTAATATAAAAAAATATAATTCTCCATGTGTTTAGAGCAAACAATATAGTTTATTAGCTGTATTATTTATTTTAAAAATCCCTATTTTTTATCTTTATCAAGGGTGTAAATAAATTTGGAGGACAATGCATATCTTTCTCAAATTAAATATCCCTCAACAACTTAAATTCTTTCATCCTATGGGCTATGTTGCACACTGTAATCTCTGACACAAAAATGAGTGTGACTGCCAATACCCGTTACTCCACAACTGAGCAGAGACTGAGATTTCCAGCATTCTACTAATGAAAATTAAAGATTGAATCTCGAGGAATGGCTTAACTCAGGTGTATCTTATTGATGAGCTTCTCAAATTTTGCCCATATTCTGATAAAGAGTTGATAAAAACAAGTGCTGAGCATGTCGTATAAGCCTTAAGTCTATGCATCTGAGCAGAGGGAGATAGATTGGCTAAGAGAGATAAATTATTATTTCTTTAAACCCTTGTCACCTTGCAGTAGCATATTAATGCAGAATTAGCCAGTAACTGATCAATGACAATTAAGAATCACATAATGTCCTCATATGTAGTCTTTTCAACAAATATTATGCAGAATTGTGCATAATCTGAATGTTGCACTTTATAATGTTCAGAACTGAAGGATTTACATAATTTATTGGTAAATATTAATAAATATAAATAAATATATTAATAAATATTGTTAGAATGTAGCACTCCTTCAAAATGTACAGTTGTCTTATTGTAGTTTTGTCTCAGATCTATTGAAATTTAGATGGAATCTAGATACAATTGTCTGTAAATAAAACAAAAGATAAAAAATGCTGTTTTTCTTTTATTTGGTCAGAGAGGTGGTGTGATTTATTGGCTTAATTTGCTAACCTCTAGTTTGTGGATCTTTCAGGCAGTGTAAGTACGCAGTGGCCTAGTGTTTGGCGATCTGGGCTTTGCAAGGTCAAGGTCAGCCTGTTTTAGCTAGATCGAGTTCAGACTGTCGGCTCCTCCTCCCTTAAGCATTCAATTACACGGTCACCTGGCACTGAATTAGCTCGGCAGCCTAATTTACCTTTTCACCTATCACCCTCTTTGACTGTTTTCTCCTCCTCTTCCTTGAGTTGGGAACAGGAAGTCATCCCAGCCAGAGTTTGGCCTACAACCAAAAGATCAAAAAAGCTAAAAATGTCAGAGCATATTAATTATTGAACGATTCTGAAAATATTGGAAGTATGGAATTTGGTATATACTTTCATTTGGTATAATTTGATATTTGATTTGTGGGCTTTTGAGACATTATGAAATTGTGCAACCATGTCTTGATGTTTAGATGTTTAGAGCTGGAAAAAAACTTTGGTCACACCATTTATAATTTTCTGAGCACATTTCCCCAGACAGTTCAAGCTAAATTTAAAAATGTGTTATTTGTCCTGGCTGATCCATTCCATTCAAAGTCTATAAATATAAATAAATGAGCCTCAGTTGCAGAGTCTTTTACAAAAAGTGTCAGCCCCAAGGAGATCAGATTTATAATCCTTCACTATGGACAGGACCAGCCAAAATAATTCACATGCAAAATTGAATGTCACAGAATTAACTGAAATCTGTAATAATGGAATGAATGTAGCAACTTCTGAGAATCACTAACAATTGCTTGCACAGGACAAGGGAGTGGAGAAAGAAGATTGCTAAATCTAAATTAAGATGTTAGATGTGAAGTTTCCAATAGGACCTTGACATAACTGTTGACCTACTCATGACACGATCACAGTGGCAAGGATTTGGAATTCTATTAGTATTATCAGTAGGGGAAAAAAAGTCAAGGCGTCATCAGGAAAGCAAATCTATAGCTTCTACTCCATCAGCCAATTACTAGTGTTAAAGTAGAATTAGATGGGTATTGACAATGAGAGGGGGAAGGGGATTAGAATGTGTGACGGAGTGTGAAGCTGGCAGGGTCTCTGCACTATGAAAGGAGGAGAGAGAGTGAGAACAAGAGAGAGAGAAGACTAAGGGGTACATTTCTGGGGAATGTTTTGTGCAAATATTTTGCTTTATTCAAAAGCCAACCTGTAAGAAGAGCAGTTGATTTTTAAATTGTGCCATCCTCAGCTGATTTTGTTAGTATTGGATTTCAGTTTAAATGGTATATGGTTGGAATACAAGCATATGCAGACCAAAAAGCTGAGGTGTAGCTAAACATTGTTTTTTTTGGCTGATTTAAGGCAAAGCTGTGGTTATGTGTGGTTATGTGGTTAAACAACCTTTGCTGAGATTGTTCCATCTAACTTCATTGCATATTGTGCTTAAACTTGAAACTTTGATTTAAAATGAGATCAGTATTTTCTTTTTTCCATCAACATTAATTTGGTGGGTAGTTGTAATTAGTAACATATGTTGTGGATTGAAGAAAATAAAATTTTGTTTATAAGTCTCAAATAGTAAGAACACAGTACAGTATACTATTATATATATATATATATATATATATATATATATATATATATATATAATTATCATTATTATTATTATTATTATTATTATTATTATTATTATTATTATTATTATTAATATTAAATTAATAATAAAATATAAATGACCTGGCACTGGTTTACATGAATCATGATATACCTTACATATAATTTACATACAAATGTTAAAATGACCAAACTTTCCAAACTAAAATGAGTGAGCTTGTATGAATCACAATAATAAATACAGTCTAAGTAAATATAGATGGCCATTTCTATCAGCCAATGAGTTACAGTTGCGGGTTGCAGATTTCTAATGCACCGCAATGCATTTTTAATCACAACTGATGGTAGGTTACAGTGTTACCAAGACCCAAAATGCATAACAGGAGGGATTTAGGAATATTAAAACCCATAATTGAATTGCAGGTATTTATGCCTCAAATTGCAATAATTTGCAAGAATCTATGCCTTCAAAGTGCAAGAATGGAAACAATCCCAAATACCTCTCCATTCCTCCTTCACATTGTTCTGTTTTAAAGCAAATTAGTAGCATAGATTAAAGGCCCTTTGTGGTTGTGTTTGCACAACATAGTATTGCACTTTCACTGGTAAATACTATTTATAAATAAATGCATCATCATTATTATTATTATTATTATTATTATTATTATTATTATTAATAATAATAATAATAATAATAATAATAATAATAATAATAACAACTTGTGTCATTTTGTGTGGTTATCTGGTTATCTGGATTTCCTGAGACAGATATACAGTAGGTAGGAAGCTCAGCTGTAAAGTTTCCTGAACACTCCCATTATAATGCAGTGTTTTGGTATTATAATAGAAGGACAATTAGATGTAGGTATCCAGGTGATGTGATAATTGACATTTATGGATGACCCAAAGAGATATCTGCCACATTCTCAAAGGTAATAACGTGTTGTGGCATGCAGATAATGAACATTTCAAATATGTATTAAGGTATTTCTTTTCTTTACACAGATTACTTAATTGACCATTAAATATAACAGATGCAAGCTCTGAAATAGTTTGCTATTTTTTAAATCTAAATGAAGTGCCATGAAGTAACAAAGAGAAGAGTTGCACTCCAACATAAGTGCACTAATGAATGATATGTGCTTCTTTAAGAAAGGGGAAAATCCACCATCCACAATAAACATGCTCACCGTCACTCACATACACATATCCGCCATTATACCTACACCACAATCCCTACCAAATTTAGAATCTGACATACATTTGCACACACACAGGCATCACACACCTACACCCAACAAACATACACTCATTCAGACCCCTCCCAGCATTCTCTAATCTATCACTTCCCTCTTTTTTTTTTTTGTTGTTGTTTTTTTTGTTGTCCTCATGCACTCTCCCTACTGTTTTGTTCTGGTTTGATTATGTCATTTTATTGTATGACTTTGTAACCTCCTTTGCCCTTTTGTTTTGTTTGTTTTTGCTTACTTAATTAAAAAAACAAAAAAAAAAGTAAAAAAAGAAATAAATATAAAAAAATGGAATTAAAAAAAAAAGAAAGGGGAAAATGATACTGTGGGTGATGAGTTTCTTTGAAAAGGTCAATATATATCATATAAACACAAATAAAGAAACACAATTTGTAATACAAACTATTTTAATGACGGGGAAAAGTCATAGGGAGTAAATTCAAAGCAATCAAATGCATTTATGCCTGGCTGGCAGATCTTTGGAAGTTATTGGAAAAATTGCTGGAGTTAATATTGACAAAGCAGTGTGTAAATCAATAGATTGAGACTGAGCAATACATTTTAATTTAAAAATGCTCAAACTCCAGCAGTAAATCTATGCTGTTAAGTTTAGACACAGCATCAGGTGAGTTGGGTGACTGAAATATAAATTTACGGTGCATGCAGTCCTCCTCATGCCACCTCAAGTATTAGAAATGTAAGTTGTTTGATCAGAATCCAACTGCAAATTTATACCATATCTTTCGTCAAGTTCACTGGAATTATCCAAACTTTTATGACACCAGATGAATGACTATTTGAAAACAAAAGCTATTCTGAAGAGTCATTGGTTTACTGATGTACACATACACACATACAGATAAACATCTATTGCATTTAATTGCTAATGAAAGTTAAGGACACATGTTGATTGAATATAAGCCATTAGCTTTATATCACTTTAAAATGAGATACATTTAAATTATGCCTTTGACCAAAAAAGGAGTTCCAAAAAAAGTGACATTTCCTGTTACGGGATTTCTCCCCGAAGATATGATTACACTATCATCATTGTGGGTAAATTGGAATAATGGTAAGGCATGCAAACGTCATTCTGTGACAAATATATGTGACAAATATAGCCCATGTTTGGCAGGAGGTGGGTCCAATTCAGCGATCATAAGCAGTTGTAGGTCAGGACAATGTGTATGGCTAATTAGAGAAGAATCACATCATTATAAAGGGAAATGTCACATTTTCTGTATGAATTTCCTTTTAATTGATACACCCATATTATTATTATTATTATGACACCCCAAATGTTTGTAATGTAAAGTCAATATGTGCTAAAACAGCTTTGGGGACAGCCATTAAAGTCATGAGAGCAGATGAAGCCATTGTATACCTTGTTGAATGATTTTATCTTTCAAATGTCTTTGTTTGAGTAATTTAATTTCCTTTCATCCATGAGTGTTGTAAGAAGAAGCTTATACGCATTACTTTGTGACAAACAACAGTGTCAGGACAGTTACATTTTAGTTCAATTTTTGTCCTGACTCAATTCAATGCTATCTTGCAAAAAATAAAAACAATGAAAGTTGAATTCATGACAGCCTTCAGGGCAAATAGACTGGCTACAGTAATTCTAATAAACATTTATCAGGAAATTGAGTGGTCAGATTATTAATGCCTGCTCCTAGTCATCACCTGGGGACATATATGGCTGTCTTTAGGTTAGTGGGACGGGGACAGTCAGAGAAGAGAGAGTAGATGTCAGATGAATCATACAGAGAAGACTGTTCATTATTGCAGTCAGTCAGGGCAAATTATCATATCAAAGCCTGACAGACAATGGGATAAAATGAGTGACATCTGGTAGTGACAATTTACAATGGAATAACCAAAGAGCTAAGCAGTCCACTAAGCAAGAAAAGGGGAATGACTGAATGTGTCACTATAATAACAAAATTACATGCATGCTCAGGACTCAGAGGGGCTAGATTAACAAACTGGGTAACAGCTGGATTGTTATACTGAAATTAAAATGAAATTTAACAATCGGACTGCATTATATAAATATTTGTTTTTAATGTTGACCAATAAATAAATTTGAGAATGTCCTTTTTTTACAGAAACAACCTTGCTTGGTTCAGCCAGCATTAATCTAAATTAATTTGCCAACTTAACTGTGTTTGTTAAGAAAAATAAACTAACATTGGCATTAAAATGTGTCACAGCTAAGGACAACCAATAAACAAGTTCATGTTTCATACCTATTTGAAGTTAACTTTGTCTCCCTGTTGCATCAAACTCACACACAACTGCCTCACTGTTTATTTTGATGTCTTGGTGGATGTTCAGTATGTCCATTAAATCTTCTGTCCATCATTATATTCTATAACATATATAACATATATATATATTCTATATGTCTGCAAAGGATGCAGACTGTTGAACAAGCATTCCGCAGAGGTGGTAGACACTGGCATTGTATATTCAGGTAGAAATCAGCCTCGCTGCTGGCTGTGGTTGAGAGTGTACACTGATAGCCGAGACTGCTGATGCATGCCCCTCTATCTTATTCCTTTTCTGGATAAATGTGCAAAAAATACCAAGCCAATCATCAACCACCATTTTTTTTTTAATTACAGATGACAAGCAGCAGACTGATATATACAGTATATAATTACAAATCCTGCATGGGAAATCTTTAAGATGGTGAAAAAAAACTTGAACTATCATACCCCACTGATTTTTCTGACCATTTTAACATTATTGTCTTTGGCAAACTGATAGAACGGTAATTCATTCCTGGTCTTAGAGGAGGAAAACATCTGTTTTCGTCTTTTTTTAATTAGCATAATTAATGAATGATAATCAATCCAAACATATTATTTCTTAACACCAAAAATAAATCATAGGTATCCCTCTTAAATCTGACCCAGTATGCTTGAAATGGGTAATTGATCAAAAGCAAATTAGACAATATGCTACAATTAACTGTATTGCATTTCAAATGCTTGAAACACCCCCAGTACATTATGCTGAGAGAGCAGATGGATCAAAAAAATTTGTTGAAAAGAAGTGGATCTGCATCCTGAGCAGACATTGTCGTGGTCCTCTACAGTATGTAAATATTATTGCTTTTTGGGTAGATAAATGGAATCTTCCTAAAATAAAATGGACTGTGCATGCAGTACTTACTCTCATGGCTCTTTTGTTAGATAATGTCAATATGGCTGCTAAGTGAATATGCCTAATGTGCATAGAATGAAGACAAGCCCCCCAGAAGCATAGACAAGTCATGTTAAAGGGAAAGAGTTTGTGTGTTTTTTCTGTGTACATATAGGGTCTGATTTACTAAGAGAGCGTATTCTGACCCTTACTGTTCCCATGCAATTAAAGAGCATACATGGCAATGAGTTTCAAGATCTACTAACAGTAACTATGTAATTATGTAAATGATGACAGCAGTAAACAATCAAATTTTAATATGATAAATATTTTGAGTATTGTGAAGTAAATTTCATACAACAGATACACAACTAAGCACCAGCTCAGAAAACACTTAAAATAAATGTACTCAACAAGTGCTGGTAGAAAAGGTGAATAAAGTACAGTGATGCACCATATTGAAAAGTATCAATGATAATAACATAAATGCAGAAAGAAAAACAAACAAAGGAATATTTTAAAATTCTATTTAAAATAAAAAAAGTATAACTAAGGTTAACAAATTTAACATGCTGCTCAAAAGAAATATTTGGGTGGAGGTTCAGATTAAGTGGAACTGAAGAAATGGTAGAATTAACCTTCTATGAGCTGTTATTGGAACTGCTCAAGTGTGATTCAACACACTTGAGCAGTGTAGACAATCAAATTTATAAACTAGTGTATAAAAAATTTAAACAAAAAAAAATATATATATTATAATATGCTTTTAATTTCTGTTAAAATCTGTTTATATACACTACATTTCCAAAAGTATGTAGACACCTGGACGTCACACCCATATGTACTTCTTGAACATCTCATTCCAAAACCATGGAAATTAATATGGAGTTGGACCGCATCCCTCCACCCCCCACCTCCTTTGCTGCTGTACCAGCCTCTATTGCTCTGGGAAGGCTGTCCAGTAGATTTTGGAACATGGCTGCAAGGATTTGCTTCCATTCAGCCGCAAGAGCATTAGTGAGGTTGAGCACTGATGTTGGGCATAAGGCTTGGCTCGCAGTCGGCATTCCAGTTCATCCCAGAAGTGTTTGATGGGTTAGATGTCAGAGCTCTGGGCAGGCCAGTCAATTTCTTCCCCACCAAACTCAGCAAACCATTTCTTTATCGACCTTGCATTATGCACAGGGACATTGTCATACTAAAACAGGAACGAACCTCCCCCAAACTGTTCCACAAATTTGGAAGAGCCCAATTCTCTGGAATGTCATTGTATGCTGTCGCATTCAAATTTCTCTTCACTGCAACTAAGGGGCCTAGCCTAAACCAAGAAAAACAGCCCCAAACCATTATTCCTCCTCCAGCAAACTTCACAGTTGCCACTATTCATTCCACCAAACCCAGATTCATCAGTCACACTGCCAGATATTGAAGCGTGATTTACTCCAGAGATTGCATTTCCACTGCCCCAGAGTCCAATGGTGGTGTGCTTTACACAACTCCAGCCGATGCTTGGCATTGCGCATGGTGATCTTAAGCTTATATGCGGCTGCTCAGCCATGGAAACCCCTTTCATGAAGCTCTTCATGAAGAGTTCTTGTGCTGACATTGTTTCCAGAGGTAGTTTGGAACTCTGTAGTGAGTGTTGCAGCTGGACACATGATTTTTACGTGCTGCACACTTCAGGATTCGGTAGTACAGTTCTATGAGCTTGTGCGGCCTACGGCTTTGCGGCTGGGCTGTTGTTGCTCCTATGTGTTTCCACTTCATAATAACAGCACTTATTGTTGACTGGGACAGCTCTAGCAGGGCAGAAATTTGAGGAACTGGTGGTATCCTATGACTCTTCAGAACAACCCATTCTACTGCCATTGTTTGTGTACGTCTATGGCTGTATGCTTGATTTTATGCACCTGATAGCAATGGGTGTGGATGAAATAGCCAAAATCACTAATTAGAAGGGGTGTCCACATACTTTAAAAAATGTACTGTATCTATGATATCAACCCTAACAGCACCCCATGTCAATTTTAAGGCTAACACCTGCCTCCCCCACATATTAATATAAGGGTGTAACTTTTCTTGCATCTTACAGTCTTAGAAGATCATATTAGTTTTTAGTTCCAGTTATTTATTAGCAGTTTCTTGTCCCAATGTTTTACACTTTCCCATAAGAATTCTCATAATTACTTTCATTAACATGAACTGTGAACATTTGGTAGAGCACTGTTTGTAAATTGCAGCTAAACATTCTTTACATGAAAAGATAAAGGAAAAAAAAAAAACAGGAAATTAAGATAAGGAAATTATCATTCACAAGACAAATAAAATAAATGTTAATTGGTCAAATTAATATAGGATAGGAGCCCCAGAACAGAAATGTAGTAGTTGCTTGAGTTCTCTTTTTTGTTTCTTAACTCTGTGCCTTAGTAGAAAAAGCCAGGCCTTGCCCTTGTGATGAACTTCACATGATAAAAGACATTATCCTCTAGACTTTGACTCTCGCCTTTTCAACAAGGTAATACTGTCTTCACCCCAATACTCCCAATGGAAGATTTTGAGTAAGGAGTTCCTGAGGTCAGGACAGCTTCCGTAGAAAAACTAAACTAGAAGGCTTTTTTCAAAGAATAGCCCTGGAAGGAACATCCTGTGATTCCCCGCAGCATCAACACACAGCAAAAGAACATCATCCAGCTATCTGTTCAGAACGAAGGATGCCATCCCAGCAGCAGGCCAAACTGCCTTCAACAGGCATCCAGACAGACTAACAGCCCTAAATCATAAAAGAATCATTTGCAAATACTGTTTGTTTTCATTTTAATAAGTGGGCTCTTCACATGAAACCAAACTCGAGTCAATGAAAAACAATTATTAACTGGTGCCCCATGCCTGGAGGATACTCAAGGTAAATGTCTCAGGAGGGTGGAGTCCTATCTGATAGCCACTATTACCCAGGTCAGAAAATACTGTTAGTAAGCACAAAATAATTGAATGTGATTAAATACAATCCCAGCAACACCAAATAAGAGTGAAAATTTCAAACACAGACACACACACGCACGCGCACACGCACGCGCGCACACACACACACACACACACACACACACACACACACACAGTTCTTTATATGTGCTAGGAAGGGTTTATGGTAACACAAAAATACTGACCTCGGGGAATACCATACACACACACGTTATGAGCCAGGGTACATTGCTGTCAACCTCACCGCCAGATGGGTTAATCAAAAACTCGAAGGGAAAGGTACTATCTGCACAGCACACTGCCATTTTTATTGATTCCATTTACACTCCTGCACCAGGATCCCACTTCTTTAAAAATCAAATTGGCCCAAAATAGATTTTCCCATTTTACATCACAGTGCCAGGGAAAACATTAGACCATAACAAAAGTGATATAAATATATCAAAAAACAGATGAACAAACATTGTGGAAGATTTATTACTGGAATTTTAATAAATTAAAGGAAGATTAATTGATTCTGGTTAGCGGTATAAGCAACAATGTATTGGGTGGAAGATACATTATTTTCCAATTGTTAATCAAGCTGGTAAAACTGATCTGGGTCTTATTGTATTTTATGGAAAAAAGGAAAGGAACTTTCAATTATTTAGATGAAATGTATTAATCAAAATCACCCACTGTGAACTATATATTTACAACTTGAGCTGATTTTTGACATCTAATTCTCTAGCAGTATTTTGGTTCAGCACCTCTTCTTCCAAATTCAATTGATGCTGCAGTTGGAAGAATTTTCAGTTCTTTTTTTCCAATTCATTTTTATGAGGCTTAAGATAGCTTTTAACCACCCATGTGGCAAATAACAAAGGATAAGAAATATTTTGTTTTCCTATCCCCTTAACAAGGATAGTCCTGTATAAACTAGCGTGACCTTTGCTATTTCTTGAAATTATTGCTTGGTAATTTAGAGAATACTCTCCAATGCAGTGAGCCAAAGGAAATAGGTATGTTCATGGAAAAATATCTAATGATTATCTAATATGTGGTATTTTACATGAGAGAACTTGGTTTCAAATTTGAAATAGCTGAGCAATTACAAAAAAAAAATTATTGGAAATCACAATCAAAATATTCACAATTTTCAAAAGCTTCCCAAAAATCTATATTTAAAGCACATGTCTAATTTGAAGATTGTAATAGCATGCTTTATGGGTTTACATAGATGTTTGCTATAATCTTTGTATTTTGTATTATGGTTCTTGTTTGACATAAGTGAATCTACATTTAGTGCCTACTGATGTTGCGCTTCCAGATAGCTAACTAGCATGCTAGAGAAAATAAAATATTCAGAAACTTGCAAACTCATTTTGGCTATAGTTATTCTATATGTCATTTTTTAAAGCCAGAATTAAAAAATATTCATGATTAACTTAATTTCCTATTTTATCCTAAAAGTGGGGCAGCACGGTGGTGCAGTGGGCAGTACTGTCGCCTCACAGCAAGAATACTGTGCATTCGAATCTCTGTGGGTTTCCTCCCACAGACATGCAGGTGGGCTAATTGGAGACTCTAAATTGCTCATAGGTATGAGTGAGTGAGTGAATGATACCATTCACTCACTCACTCATACCTATGAGCAATTTAGAGTGTGTGTGTGTGTGCCCTGCGATAGATTGGCGGTCTGTCCAGGGTGTATTCCTGCCTCTTGCCCAATGCACGCTGGGATAGGCTCCAGCTCCCCACAACCCTGCTCAGGATAAGCAGGTATAGATAATGGATGGATAGGATGGATGGATCCTGAAAGTGTTTTAGCCCAGCCCTACAACTCTTGATTCAACTAACTTATCATGGTCTTTTATCAAGACCTTGATGAGTAGAATAGAGTGGTGAACAAAGCAGGTACTGTACTGGCCTCAAGTTTTTCTCCTCAACTTCTGAAGCATATTTGTGAAAGGAAGACCGTATTCAGTTACAGAAAATGTATCCATGTGGCTGCTACCACAGCTATGGTATAGGAATTATTTTCTTTTGAATTACTTTGATTTTGGGTAATGTCTGTTTCTTACATTGACATACCATGCTTGGCTCTCAATGAACACAAAATATGGTGAACTGATTGATGAGAGATCAATCAAAATATTCAGTTAGAGGCTCAAGTAGACAAATCATGCACACATCTGGGGTGCTTATTTCATTTCAGGTACTGAGATATTTTATCCAAGCAGTCAGCTATTCCATAATGATATCTGCCAACATGTTACTACAAGCCAAAATCTACTTGTCGAACTAAAATGCTGTCAGATGTTACTGCTTCACTGGTAAAAGCATACAGTAGCATTTAATTATCCTAGTGTGTATGTACTGTTTCTGCTGAGGAGCAGGAGCTATAGGAAGCTGAAAACACAAACATTCAAGAGTTTTTTTGAAATGGTCAGCAGGTGTTTGAATTGATTTGGTAGATCATTACTGCGCTGACATTACCTTGTCCTGACACAACATACATTCAATATAAGACAATGTAATTTAATCATTTGTGTTTGCAGTGGGTTGCCATGAAATTGTAAATCACACTGAATTATCAAAAGTTACATTTTAGGGTAATCGTTTCCATGCCCATAAGAAGACCATTGTAAGTTCACATGCACTAACAGACAGGAAAGTGTGCTCGATTTTGATGGGTTTTATCAGTTAAAACAAATTCTGAAACCTTCTTCTGTCATTCATAAAAACTGGTAAACTCTGGTCTAAAAATTAAACCTTTGAACGCAACAAGTTCCAGTATCAAAGTGCATAATAATTAAAGCTGTCTCACCAAGTTTAGCACATTAATAGGGTCTTTAAAAAGTAACAGTTTGTTAGAGTGGAGCTGATATTTTGAAACATTCAAGATGAAAAAAGAATACAAGTAAGTAGGCATCAGGGGTGACAACACATTCTCTCCATTGCACCGGTGGAATTTCTCAAGCTCCCAGAGGAGAGAGGCCTGGAGTATAACTGCACACCTTTTGAAAAAGAAATCTCACAACGTTGCAACAAAAGAAAACATTAAAAAAACAGAATGATCTTTAAATGATGACAAAACTGTTGGTTGCGGGACTTTGTAGAAAATCTATTTGCCTCTCATATACAACTGTGCAGAGGCAGTGTGCTCCACTTATTTTCATTATTTGGTAGTTAAATTGGAGAACTTTTCAGTGACAAATAGTCTTTTAAACCTGCAACTTAGTTAAGTCACATGTCATGGGGCCCACAGAACCTAATCTATCAGTTGTAATGGCTCCAATAAAACAGGCCAGAGTGATTGCAATAAGGCCAGAAAATGGGCTACAAATCCTGGCTCAGGCAAGCAGTGAAGCAAAATACAAAATGGGTAGAAATGGGATCAGGGCCTAGATATTGTGTGCCTGAACCATAACTGTAAAAGGACGAGGGGCAGAGGTCAAGGTCTTTACGAGGTCCCTGCTCCCCTCCTCTCAGAGACGAATAGCTCCGCTGATGGAGGGCTGCGTAGATTAAGTTAAATTCCAAGCAATTATAACCACTCTCAAGCCAAATAAAAATCCATCAGGCACCTGCACTCTTTAACAGTCAACTGAAACCACTCATATGTAGCTTCATGTCTCGAAAGGGTTTGTCTGTATAAAAGCATCATCTGTATTACTACATATATAAAAATACATTTTTTCTTTTTTTTGGGGGGGGGGGGGGGTCAGGGGGGTCCTGTCATTTTAACATTTTTCTTTTCTTTCTTCTAAAATGTAATAATATAGAACATCAAAAGTTACTCTTGGTTGAACACTTTGTATTTAAGTATGGAGTACTGTATGCTTGTGCACACCGGCCCAAGTACATGCATACACATATATACATGCAAACACACATGTATTCCAGCTGAAGGAAACACATAGCCATGGATTCAGTCATTTTTCGTTGACCATGAATGACAAATAAATTAAAGTGTTTGTAATATTTTTAAAATAAAGTGTTTTTAATGGGGTATTGTATTGTACACAAGAGACCTACTAATTGTTTGTATGTTGGTAGAGGATCTAAACGGCTAGCTAACATTAATTTAGAAATGTGGCGTTGCAGGTTAGCTACAGCCTAATTAAAAAGTAGTTATCAATACAGGCACAGTGGTGAATTTCACCATTCTGACTTCAAGAAAATCAATATACCTGCTGTGAAGAAATCATTATCTTGTGTCGGTTTCTATACGACTGATAATGTTACCTACCAGACTGAATCGCAACGCAGATATTGGTGCTTAATTTCACAAACATCTGTACTCATGTTATACACTCAATCTGTCATCTCATTATAAAGGTAGCTAACATTAAAGTAATAATCTCAAAGATTTGTATTAAAATAACGCTACCGACCGGTACCGACGTCGCAAACCGTCTCTCGAATGCAATGCTACCTTGTTGCAACGTTGCAGTGTAGCTAACTTAAGGCCAGTTCAGATCAATGATTCGCAACGAGACTGGGTGCAACTTGCAAAATTCCAAGACGTCTGATTGTAAACGTTCTAAAACTGCACTTGGCGATTTGACAACGACGGTCTTTTAAAACCTCAGGGCAGGCAACGGCTCTGCTACTAGCCAGTTCACACCGCTGCAATTTTCTCTGCAACATTCTAAAACCGTTTCACCTCGTTGCGAATCATTGATCTGAACTGGCCTTAACGTTACCGTTATTTACATTGGCATCGAGTTCATCAATATATTATAATGATCGGAATAAAGCCGGGATATGTGGAGCAGAGCCGGGTCTGATTTCTGAAGACGTCACGCAGGAGAAAACTAAATAAAAGAATACAGCAGTATGGATTAGCATTGTTATTATTTTATTACGCTTCCTCATATGTTCCTTCAGCCTTTATGCCCTTTTTGATGAAATCTCCTTTGTTTTTGTTTTATTCTTCTTGTTCTGATTGCTAATTTAACACCCAGCTCAGCTTTATTCTCGAACAGTTTAGCTAGCAAAACCAGAAACACCAGGGGTAACATTTTGCAAGGCAGTTGTTTCAAAAATACCACACCACAATCATTCACGGAAAAGCCTGCTTATTGTGCACGAGATACATAATTGCACGAGCCACAGCGAATTCCGCAAATTCTTCTCTGCAGTGTAAAGATGTTCATACCGGGCAAAAGGTGGATAAAGAACGTTTGCAGAAATTGATCATCACTAATTCTACCCCAGGTTTGCTACGGAATTTTAACCCGGCTCGGCAGTGTAAAGACATCTTGAGTTAGCCTAATGTTAGACAACAAATGAGTATGTACATAACGTTACTTTTATAACAACCGTTTTTTATTCAGTAAATAGTAAGTGTTATAGTTTGCGTGCCAAATGACTGACATCACACAGGCGACACTGGTTGGATCCGGTTGGATCTATGGGAAGTGAGGTCCAAAAACACACCTGCAATTACCGCTTCTCGCCATTGGCACCGCAATAGAGAACGAAACTGAAATCTTCGAGATTGTCACTTTAAACTCAGTCACAATGCTGAAAGCGGAACTGTGTGTAAAGCTTGGGTGTATTTAAAAAATGTGTGCAATTCTATATATGTCCATTTTGCATGTGTATTCAAATTTATTGGTTGATGTACCTAGATGTCCAATGGGGAGACATTCTTTGGGGCCCAGAGCATTTGAGATGATGTAATGGGCAGGAAACATAAGAAGGAAAAAACACAAAATGCCCTGTTTGGGGCTGTTTGTGAATTCTGTATGTTGTAATGTGCTCAGAAAGTATCGATTAATGTTTTTAAGCGCTGAGAGTCTGTGGACATTGTGATTTTTTCTGTAGGGAATCCTGTGCCAAACTCTCTGTGCTGTATAGGTATGGAGCATGCTGCCCCGCCAAGGCGTAATTTGGCGGGACAGCATACCTGCCATCCCAATAATGAATAAGCAAGCAAATACCATTTTAAAAGCGAGTTACCTAGCTAACCAGACCCACGTTCAGCAGTAAGATAACAGCTAGCTGGCGAGTTTTGCTATGCTAGTTTGAGCATTCTATTTACTCAAGTAAGTAGTTAATGTGCACATTAATTTACTACCTCCCACCCCCGGTTATTTATTGGAATACATGCTGCTAATTCAGAGTGGACAGCTCGAAAATCTATGTTACCAAATAACATTTTATGGTACAGTCATGCAAGCATTTATAGAGTTCTCACATCATATTTTGTTGATCAAATTCCAGTCAGATCCTTCTGGGAGATTGTGACTCTTTATACCACTAGGCCTGTAAATCTGCCTGCCCTTGTGCTTTGGAGGGAGAACAAAAGAGAACAACCATCTATGATTTAAAACTATGAATTCAACCAATGCAAATATTAATTTGGTGGAACGCACAAAGCCAAGGTGACGTACATAGAACTATGGGAAGGACAGAATTGTAAAGAAACCTGTAGCCCCCTGAAAGGGAAAGTAGTTGATTTAAGTATTTTTACCTTTAGTAATTGTAGTTGTTCCATGCTGCGGCTCTCTGAGACTGACAAGCTAACACTTCATAGTTCACCCTGGGGCCACCAGTGAATAAACTTCAGGGAGTCAGTGAGGAAAATCTTTGAAAGCTAGTGGCCCACCTTTGTTTAAATGAGGGGCACTGGGGGGCTCTTATCTGTGGTACCCTGGGAGATGAGGAAGGACAATTCTGTGAGGATGCTGTTGAACCACTAGTTTCTCTCATCATTGCTTGAGTACAAGAGAGTAAAACACCAAATCATATTTATTGGGTGCGTTACCTCCTATTTGTTTTGTATAAAACAGAAATCTATGACATCAGTGCTGAAAATGATAGTTTTGGATACTCTGTTTACTCTTTGATCATTATTTGTCCAAGGATTTAAACAAATAATAAATTTAATTGGCTAAATAATTAAATAGGCTAAAAATGTACTGATGTTTACCCACAATACTGCTCACTATCACATAATTTAATTTAAATGCCAAGAAATATCTGTAGTATTTCAAAACAAATACAGGGATATAAAATTATTTGAATAATTGCTAATATAATTAATCATTATTATTTTATCATTTGTATACACATAAAAATGCCAATTTATACCAAAATGCTGAAATACAAAAGATAACGACAAAGAAAAATAGTTTATGTTTGGTCAATTAATAGTGTTGTGTCTTTTACTGTAAATATCATAATTTATTTTATTAATTTCCCAGGAAACATTTCTCGGGAAGAATTCTCATTACTAACAGTGATTGGTTTCTAATGACAGCAAAGACAAAGTTGATGAATTTCACCTGTTCCCATGCATTAAGGAATTAGTGGTTGGTGATCACACAGTGCTTCAATTAACACTCAGTAATTAACAGAAAAAGGAAAAAATCATGTTTGGTATGAATAAACAAACCTGATTACACCTGCATTAAAAACACAATCCACTGTCGTTATACATGCTTTTAACTTTATTAATCTTCCATACTGCTATGGTTACTGGCCTCTAATCAGCAGAATTCTACACACTGATGAGGGGGAAGGGGGTAGCTACTTACATGCATTTTAAAATAACAAAGATAAATCATTTTTTAGAATATACATAAAAAATGTTGTTTTATGTAATTGTTTTCATTTCTGTTATAAGTGGTTATTGTTATTAGAGTCTCCAGGAAAGATATAATTGAATAGAATTTTAAAAAGCATGAAGATCTTACACATATTCTTCCTTCACCTTTGATATTCAGGCTACCATTGTTGCTATTGTTGACATTTGTAGGTCCAATGTAGTAATAGCATGTACACAGAAAGAGGAAGAGAAGAAAGATCAAAATAGCAATTGATCTCTGAATCGTAAAATTATAAAGAAACAAGCTGCAGGAATGGAAGATAAGCCAGAGTGACCAGACTGGAATAAAATGATTTTCAGTTTCAAAATTGGACTGCAAATATATATTTTTTCCATTAACTATAGAGGATATTATTTTTGGCACATAAAACTGCATGAATCTAATGGGAGCCTGACAGTAGGCCAGATGTGACTGCAGTGAGGTGCCGACACAAATGATGCATATTATTATTTGCCTCCATCAAATGCCGGGCACTCCTCTCTTGTGCTGCACAATTCAGCTTGATCCGCAGGAACACCGCTGCTCAATAAAATGGAAAAAACCTCAATCAAAAGCCACCTAAGCCTTTCTACAATACATGAAATGCAGGAGCCCCCAAGCTGTTATTATATTTCATGGAAAAAAGGAAGGATTGGAAAAGATTGAGAACTAAGACAAGAAAGATTTACAATTATGGCGGGCTGTTCTAGAGGTCCCTGGATAAAGAATATGAAACCTTAATGAAACATTTTTACATTTCACATGCGCATTATAAGCAACATGTAAAAACTATTTGCATGTAAACAATTACAAAACTGTAAGGAGGACAACTGTAAATACATAGTCGTACTATGTATCTGTATGTGCCATCAGCCAGGCATACAGAAAGGCCAGTCCTGTGCTATAAAATTAATTTGCCTTTAGCTTTGTAGCATGGCAAAAGTTGCCAAATGTTTAAAGGGGGGAATAATGATGAAATAACAAGGTGGCGCACGCAGGTGATGAATCTCCCAGTGCGATGGTGAGGCCAGCAGCAGCAGACGCCCTTCTGTGCAGGGCAGAGAAGCAGAAGGTTCATCAGGGCCTCGTTGAAACAGCATACCTAATGTATTACTGCTGTCTCCATGCAATATGCCACAAATAATGATAAAACACTCCCAGATTAACTATTTTATACCACACTCCATTTATTACATATCTCTTGGATATAGGTAGGATAATAAAAATATGGTTTCTCCCTACCATTGGCACAATGCTTTTTATCTATTAGAGGAATAAGGGAATATGGTACTACGGGGGAGGGGGTAAAAGTAAATTGGTTTAAAAGTATGGGAAATAATGAAAAAAAAAAACAATCATATGACAAAATCTTATGGATTTCAATGAAGTGTTCCCAACGTTAGGAATAATCATTATGACTGTGGATTAATGGCAGGCAGATGTTTAAAACTGGCTCACCTAAATCTTCAGTAATATGCTATATCAATTCAGTCCTACATTGCATATATGTGAAAGGGAAAAACAATAGGATTAGTTCTTCAAGACAGTAATTCGCCACATCATAGATATAAAAAGAGAGCCAAAAGATTTGCTTTATTTGCCTGCAAAAGCAGTGTATAGAGGTAGTTGAAGTTCTGGTCCTGGAGCCTTCTCACAACAAATACCAGGTGTGAAATGAGGGCTGTTCCTTGAGCAATATGCTTTACCTGGATTGCTCCAATGAAGACCCAGCTGTGTAAATGAGCACTGAGGCTTGGGCAAGATGTCAAATGCCAGAATTGTAAATTATTCCCTGCAAGGCTCCTCTTGCTTGGCAATAAATAAAAAAATGAAAACAAATATGAGTGCCGACTCCTTGTCCATTTCTTCACGTCCTGACCATGGCCTCAGCCAGCCGGCCCAGCATGTACCATACTAAATCAGGGTAGAAGTGGGTCACCTGGCGGCATGTACATGCCGTCACTACACAGCATCTCCAGGTGACACCTCATCACTGTGCTGCACGAATGATGGCTTACACTACTCCGCCTTGTCAAAACACTGCTTCTAAGGCAATTACCACGGTGGCCGGCCCGATGCCTGGCCCGGATGGATGGACACTTCTGCCAAAGGGTCACCCTTCCCCCCATATTTCTGCCGGTTGGCTGGGAGGCTGTGGGACAGCGCATTGACCCACATCTGTTAGCAGTCGAAGCTGCATACTGAGGAGTTCACCGCCATTGGAGGAGACTGTGGCAGAGTATTTGATGTGCAGAGGGAAACTAAATTCTTAATTCAAGGAGGAGGGGGGAGTGGCCATAACTTCTCAAGCACCATCAATTGCAAGCTCATGAGAAGACATCTATCAGACAGGACCCATATTCATAAAATGTAGGAATGTAGGAAATGTAAGAAAATGTAGGAGTAGGAATGCTGGTCTAGGATAACTTCTGCCTGTTTGCTCATAATGGATAAGATTAGGATATGGACAAAGGAAACGTCATCCTAGATGAGTGCTCCTTCCCTGAGAAACTTTATGAATAAAGCCAATCAGCATCATGAAATCCGACAGCCTGTAAGGCCATCAAATGTGACCAGTAATGCACCATTTTTGGATGAGTGTGTGATGTTGGTTGCATCCAGTTCCCAGTTTGTGCAGGGACAAAATATAAAAGATATTAATCAAAGAAGTCATGCTATTTTGATAAGCAGCATATTTAAATGTGACTGAAAAATGTTTTAATGTGTAACTCTGTAGGTTTCTATACAACAAAAGTAACCAAAAACAGAAAGCAACTTAACTTTTTAAGCCTGAAAATACAGCATGCTGTTTCTATCCCCAAATAATGCTAAATGAGTGCAGTCTTGAAGTATGATGTAAGCAAACACACACACACACACACATATATGTATGTGTTGTGTGTGTTTATTAACACTGAACAAACATATGAATGCAACATTTATCAATTTCAAAGATTTTATTGAGTTCAAAGGTAATAACCGTAAATCAGGCAACTGAAATACATTCATTAAGCACTTATCTGTTGATTTCATGTTATTGGGGATACAGATATGCATTTGTTAGTCACAGATTCCCCAAAAAAGAAGATACCATGAAATGAACAGAATAGCAGTATCTTGTGTGACCACCATTTGCCTCATGAAACGCTACACATCTCCTTCACACTGAATTGATGAAATTGTTGATTGTAGCCTGTGGAATATTGTCCCACTCCTCTTCAATAGCTGTATGAAGCTGTTGGATATTGGTGGGAACCGGAACATGCTGTTGTATGCGCTGGTCCAGAGCATCCCAAACATGTTCAATGGGTGACATGTCTGGTGAGTATGCAGGCCATGGAAGCAGGGCCGGCCCGACGCATAAGCAAACTAAATGCCTGCTTAGGGCCCCCGTGGCCACCAGAGGGGCCCCAAGAGCGCTAGAAATGTCCCACAAGAGAGCTTGAAATGTTTTTTTTTTTTTTTTGTTGATATATTATATTTTGTTAATGGTAATCATACAAAAACACAATATTATGTTAGCTGGCTAGCTAATACTACTGGTTTAATCAATTCCCGCTGCCTCTGTCAGAGCTGGTGTCACGTGCATGCGCACTGTAACAGACGTTAACTGCATTTTAATGCAAGCACAGTCAGTCAGACTAACGTTAGGTTCCAGTCCTCTTCTCTTCGTCGATGGAAAAAGAAGCAAAAAAGTAATGTCGCAAAAAAGGACATATCCTTCTGGAGCAGAGAAAAGAAAGAAGAAAACAAGATGAGAAAAACAGCAAGTTAAACGTATGTTTGCATGATTAATTACAGTATTTTAAACATTCCACTGGCTAGATAGATGCGTTAAACAAACCTTCAGTTCGGCTAGCTAGCTATCGTTTTAATATAACACATTAGCTAGATCCCCCTCATTAAAATCGAAATTTCTCTAGCTAGCTAGCTTGCTATTATACATACAACTAGGTGGATTTAAAATGTCATGGCTATTTAGTGATGTTTAATCAAACGTTAACTTTCCTAAGACAAGATATGCTAGCTAGGCTATGTTATTAGCTAACGTTAGCTAGCTAGTTAGTTAACAACATAGCCTAGGTAGCATATCAGGGATAGCCTGCACTCTCCCTGTGACTGTTGTGTCTGCAGAGCGGAGCTTTTCTAAGCTCAAATTGATCAAGAACTACTTGAGATCTTCCATGGCACAAGAAAGACTGAGTGGACTTGCACTAATTAGTATCAACAACAAAGTTGGCCGTCAGATCTCTTACAGTATAGTCATGTCATAAGTGACTTCGCCTCCAGAAAAGCCAGGAAACACAGATTCTAAAGAGAAAGTGGAATATTGAAATACTTTGTAAGAGAAAGAAATAAGAAGAGTAAATGTCTGAATTAAAGTAGTTTATTTTGGAATTTCTCATTTTTTCTGAACCTTTTGCACATCTGTACATACTTTTCAAAAATAATTATTCAGCTTTATATTTTATTCTTGAACCATTATTGTTATCTTGTTACAGGTTCCTCTGTTCATTTTATGTCATTATTTAAGTATTTATTTAATTTATTTAATATTGTCTGTTTTTACATTTGCATTTATTTTTTATATAAGAAGGAAACTTTACTGAGGGAGGTACTGTTTATCTAAGTTATTTGATTTTAATTGTAGTTGATTGTTGTTCTGCACTTTTGCACGTTGCAATTATTTTTAAACCAAAAGCAATTAAAGTGGTTAACTTGTTAACAGTAAATGCATTGTCTGCTGGTTTATTTTGTTACTTTTCAGTACACCACATTCAGTATGCCACTTAGTACTGTATCACTTTGAATATTAAAGTGCAAATTAACACCAGACCACTCGTGAGTTTGCTACCTTTTAAGATTAAAAACCACAGAAGGGTAAAAACATGCCAGGCTGACATTAGTATGATGCAAGCAACACAGCTACAACTAATAAAATTGATAATGGGTGCGTTAGATTTACAGTAGGTGTGCGAATGATCAAGCATTGACAATAGTCAATAGTATTGGCAGGGGCAGATGCTGTGGGGGGCCCCCCAAATCAAATTCTGCTTAGGGCCCCATAAAGGCTTGGGCCGGCCCTGCATGGAAGAACGGGGACATTTTTAGCTTTGAGAAGTTGTGTACAGATCCTTGCTACATGGGGCCGTACATTGTCATGCTGAAACGTGAGGTGATGGCGGTGGATGAATGGCACAGCAATGGGCCTCAGGATCTCATCACGATATCTCTGTGCATTCAAATTGCCATGGATAAAATGCACTTGAGTTCTCTGCCCATAGGATATGCCTGCCCATACCAACACCCCATCACCACCATGAGCCACTCTGTTCACAACGTTGACATCAGCAAACTGCTCACCCACCTGACGCCATACACGCTGCCTGCCATCTGCCCTGTACAGCTGAAACCGTGATTCATCAGTGAAGAGGAATATCTTCTCTTGTGATGCTGCTCTGCCAGGTCTGTACTGCAAACAGCTTCAGCTCCTGCTTGTTTTGAGGGCAAGTTGCCTTAAGTTTTCTCTTCAGCATATGAAACGCTTATTCAATTGGATTTAGATAGGGTGAATGACTTGGCCAGTAAATAATTTTGCTTCCATCTTAAGACAAAGCAGAATTTCAATTATGGGCCAAAAGAGGCCCAATTGTAACCAGCCACATCTAAAGTTTATCACGACATTTGGATACAGAAATGCATATCACACCTGAGACATAGCCACATCAAGGTTAAGTTGTGGCTGTGTTCTGACAGCCAGATTTAGATGGGTTCATCGTTGTCATTCTATGATGGTATGTGGGCCAGTTGAAGTGGTAAGTGAGGGCCAGCACTGGGCCATCACTCAGTTCCTATCTGGGTAAAGTTACTCCCTGTGCCTTTCACACAGAGGCGCCATAAGGGTTGGAAAGTTAGAACGATTCTAAGGGCCCTGGCTGACAGCGGCCCTCAAAAAATATTAGAGCATAGGATTTTCTGGGATAGTGCGTCCCAATGTGAGATTTTTCCATGGGGCCCAAAATCCCTGGTGATGCCCCTGCCTACACACCCCCTCTTAAAAACCACTGAAGCTCTTATGGTGCCCCTAGCTGCACGACAGTGAAAATTGGGATGGCAGGTATGCCATCCTGCCAAACTACGCGTTGGCGAGGCATGCCCCATACCTATACAGCACCAAGAGTTGTGCACTTTTCAGGGTTCCCCACAAAAATAACTGCAACAACCACAGACTCTCTGACAGCCCTTAAAAACATGAATTGTGAACATTCTGACCCCATTTCAACAGACAGAATTCATAAACAGCTTCACGTTTTCTTCCTATTCTTCTTTTTTCCTGCCAAAAATGCTCCTAGCCCACAAAGAATATGTCTCCCCATCAGATATTTCACCTACACCAGCCAATCAAAATCTCACAGACACACTCAAAATGGACATATCTTCTTACCCAAGAAAATTTCCAGTCTCAATAGCTAGTCTGTTCATAGCTCTGTGGTAAATGTCATGGTCTATGTATCATTCAGTCATAGGCTCAAATCCTGCCTGAAGAAAATTTTTCAATTTCTTACACATGCTTCTTTGCTCACTAATAATTATCTATTACTTCTAAACTATTGCTTTTGCACCACATCTACCCCGTCTTTCACCGAACGTATAGACTGCATTATGACATACCATCTACACGTTCATTTAATTGACTACAATATAGCCAGGTCATATGGATAAGACCAGAGCTCAGCTTTGCTTACTGGCCTGTGTTCTTCTTTAAAACCATGAACACATTTGATCAAGAAAATGCTAAATTTGGCACACCTGGGACAGCTGTGGTACACTGCTAAAGTAATTGGCTGGGAAGCGTAAGGTCGCACGATCGAATACTGCCTCGCCCCCTGGCAGATCTTTTCATATCTGACACTAACATTATCTAACACGTATATTTGCTAACTAATAATTCTCTATTCTCTATTTCAACCTTTGCTTTTGCACTTGTCCTAATATCAATCTTCAATGCATATGTTTACCAAAAGTCACTCACGGGCAGCCATACGCATTTCATGACAAGACATTTATTGATTTTCTTTAAAAGTTACACCAGCTGACCGCTGTGGCGTTTCTACTAACTATATTCCCTCACTTGCCTACTGTAGAAAACATTCTTATCGACAAACGCCACGTTTCTACATTCATGTTACATCGCCCTGTTCTCTATCTACCCACATACAATTACTATGTATGTACTGTCTGCAACACCCCATTAAAACATTCAATTTAAAAACATGACACATTCATAATTATAACTACTAGTAGTGAACAAGAGAAAAGTACAAATGCACAACAGTTGTTCCACACAATTTCACTCATTACTTCAACAACTATATAAATGAGTATTAGTAATACCGTCTCTTTCATATACCGTTCAATAAGGAAAGTCATCTCGCTCATGGTCGCTATATTTTCTTTGCACTATATTCTGTGATCATGTCAAACTTCACCTACATGCCCATTCTGCTAAAAACATATTGTTTCAACTACATGATTTCATAATTTGTCCTCATTTTTCTCATACAACTGTTCATTTCTGATATGTAAAGATTGCTGGGAAATATGTCTTCCTGTTCTCCTTCTCAAATTTTCGCACCTAAGGTCAGTGACAGCGAAGACGAGTCCTACCTACAGCTAAGCATATCAAAATGCCTTATAAACCTTAGAGACATTACAAGTGCATCTTCACAAAATAACAGACAATGGAGCAGGACAGCAGGGTACACAAGTTGCGACCTAGGGAGCTCAAATTCCATTTCTGATTTCTTGTCAATGAAGGCTCGTTGGATGGCCGTCAAATCTGTGAGTACATACACTGGGGACATGTCTTTCGTTGCTTGGTGCAAGCACCTTTTATACTTACGCCACCACACCCTTTGTCACAGCCATTGTTTTACATATAGCAAAGCGAAAGTGCTAAACAATAAACGTTGATCAGACTGTACAAATTCACACAAGAATAGCCATAATCCACAACCGTTTCTTAACAGATTACTTTGCATTTTTACAACCAGGTCCGCTCCGCGGCTCATCACGAATCATGTCCTCAACTTGGCACCCCCAAAACGTCGCTCAGCCTTCCATCCAAACCAGTCTACATCCGGGACTGCCTATGTTGTATATATGTTTGCATGTATGTATGTGTACGCATACTTCTCATAGTCTACATTTATATGCATTACGGTTCTCACTTTCTCATAAACACTTTGAAAAAGAAATTATATCTCATAAAAAACATGTTTTCAACGTACAAAAATGTCAAGTTACTCACACATACAAGACATACACTGTCTATAACTCATTCATTCAAACTGACAAAATCTAGGCCATTAAAAGTATTGATATCAAAACGATCGCCAAGTTAGTGTACTACAAACAGCTTCTTTAATTTCGGTGAAGCAAGATAGCCTGTATTGTTTGTAGTACAGTAACTTGGAATAATTTTGATATCAATACTTTTAATGGCAGGCGTAGATTTTGCCAGTTTGAATGAATAAGTTATAGACAGTGCTTTGTGTGTGAGTAACTTGGCATTTTTGTACATTGAGAACATGTTTTTTATGAGCTTACACATTACAGGCCCCACACTACTGCAGAATAATTAATGGTTATCATGTCTCAAACTGTCAACAATCTATAGCCTGTGGGTGTCTGTCATGTTCCAGAAAGGAATTGTACTCCACCACTGTGGACATCTAGAGTCATATATCTGTCTCTTAACTTATTTAACAAGCCTTTGGACTCCTCAGTCTGTGTTTTTATTTCAAGTAGGTCCGTCTGGCCTTTGTCTGGTCTTCATTGTCTTTATAGGAGTATTTATTGCCCCTGAAAAGTCCAGCAGGGCGGTGCTACTACAGACTTGACTATACAGGGGTGGGGGCAGTAGGCAGGGGACTGAGGATGTTTCAGCCTTTCCCCACCCACACTGCTTACAGACTTTTAACTTCAGCAGGCGACCCATCACAGGTGTGAATTTGCCCCCATCACCACGGCCCGCTCAGTCCATCATTGATATTGTGAATTATCATATCCATTCTTTGGAGAAAGAGTCTGTATACAAAAGGAAGAAAACTCCATGAAACAGTTGGACTTGAAGCATGCAAAACTTGTAGCTGTAGGGCTTTAGGCCTTGAGCACTATAAGGCCCGGATCAGACAGGACGCGTTTTGTAGGCTGCAAAACACGAGGCGCACCGCACTGCCTTTTTTTTGGTTGAAGCCTACAAATAAAAAAAAAAAAGAGCAGCTTGCCGTGTCTTTTTTTCTTGTTGCAAGGCAACCACAGAATCACCTGTCATAAGCATAACCGTTATTTTACTGTGAAGTAAACTCACCAATCTGTACATTTTATTAGCTAGCTAAAAATAGTTAGTGAAATAAACGGAGGGCACTTGCTCTGGCTCTGATTGAGGGTGAGAGAGATCATGGTAATTGCGATTTGTGAAATTGTAAAGCTCTGGTTGTCCAGCTACTGCCACTACCAGTCTGTCCTCCATGATTGTTGTTTCCAACTGTAAACTTGTTGTCATCATCACAGAAGGCCCGCCTCTCAACTCATCCGATTGGACAATGGGAAAAAACGACAATGACGCTCCTGCAAAAACGCGAGGCACACAGAGTGGAGAAAAGCGAGGCGCACAGCAACACAAAAGCAGCGAGCAAAAAGCTTCACTCTCATTGACAAAAATTACAGTACAAAAAAGCCACCCCCAGCTGCTAAAACGTGTCCTGTCTGATCCGTGCCTTAGACTATATTTTTATACCAAGAGAAGGCACTTGCTCCAAAATCAGGCAAGTCCTAAATATGAGACAAAACCCAAAAAATTTAGAACGGTTAAAACGGAGTAAGAGTGTCAGGATGCAATTTCATTTAGGAAAGATAATAGGTAAATAGTAGGTTAATTGAGAAGGAGTAAGTTGAGAGGGGTAACCATTATTCTTGCTTATTAGTAAATGATTATTACACCTGAGAAATTACCTGAACTTACAATATTACAATACGTATTAATGGATCACTATAATAGGTGCAAGACAGTTCAGCCAGAGAAAAAAGGCAATTGTGTACGTACACATATACTGTTGTAGGAGAATTTTGATTCAGGGTGTTGCAGTTGCATTTTATTTTATTTTTTAAAATTCTACATTAATTTCTCATAGGCCATTAGAGCCTTCTGTGAGAGAAAAATTGGGATGGCAGGTGTGCCATCCAGCCAAGTTATGCCTTGGCAGGGCTGCATGCCCCATACCTATACAGTACCGATATTTTGGAACTTTTCAGGGTTTCCTACCTGATATACAGAAATAACTACAATGACCATGGACTCTCAGCCCTTAACATTAACTTCTGTACCTTCTAACCTCATGTCAATAGACAGAATTCACAAACAACTTTGCATGTTCACACAATAAAGCCCCAAACATTTAGCATTTTTTATTTCTTATTTTTTCCATCAATTACATCATCAGAAATGCTATAGGCCCACAAAGAAAAAGTCTTCCCATTGGACATTAAGTCGATATTTTTTACATTTTAACTTTGTGGCCCCTATGGCCAGCTTGCTAGTAGCTCACTGGTAACAGGTTTTCCCATGGCACCTTTGGACAAGTGCGATGCTAGGAGTTCAAATCCTGCTTCAGACTCAGGGTAATTCTGAACTTGTTACAATGGCTTGCTTGCTTACTAATAGTTGCTTTTGCAACTGTATAATCTTTGTGGTAAACTCATGTAAAGTTCTGAAATCCATTCTCAATAATTTCACATGAAAAACCCATAATTTCATGACTAGGGATGGGTATCATTCACATTTTGATGATACCCCTGCTAAAACAACACTCTTCAAACCTAAAATGGTTATCTACTTTCTTTAAAAGAATGAGATAACAACAGCATTAAACTTCTTTTTGTTTCTATTGTTTGAATCCTTCTGGGTAAAGTAAACCCACACTTTAGACAGACTCGCTCTCAGCATTTTGACCAAGTTTAATGTCAACTACCTTACTAACGAGTCAACAGAGTATAACGTTAGTACAGATGGCACCAGAAGTAAGAACCGAAATATGCATTGTGATTCAGTCTGGTAGGTAACATTGCCGGTCGTATGGGAACCGATAATGACTGTCAATTTCACATTTTTTAAAAATGAAACTATGTTCACTATGGAGCTGCCTTTGATACCGTTCCATGGTGCCAATCTGCAATCCTTAACAACAGGTATGAACAAACTGGTGTCTCTCCCTATTTATAGGCAATATAATTGGGGCATATGCCCTGAAATGGAATTTTGGGTGAAACGGGTGAAGTAGAGCAGGTTACAGCAGTCATACTATTTAGAAGTAGTGCATGAAATGCTGAATTACATGAATGACTTAATAAGAGCAGAATTACACCAGATTACTATACTTAAATTGCCATCTTTATCAACAAATTAGATGCATTAGATATTTTGAAATACAATTAACAAAATTACTACAAATTTGAACATCAAAAATTAACATCCTGTACATCAATGTGTACATTTATTATTTTTTATATATTAAAAAAAAAACATATTTGAAAAGATGAATTAGTGTACAAAGGATAAGCAATACAGAGGCATACAGTACTTGGAAAAGCCTTTTTTTAATTAAATGTTTTCATCTATTTTTAAATAAAATCCATTGTTAAGTGCACTCTAGTTCATATTTTTAAAAGACTTGTTGGGAGGGAGGGAGGCGAGGGGGGATCAAACGTTAGCCTAATTCCTGGTCACAGATTGCTGGCAATTGAACGCTTCTTTACAGAGTAACATTGGCTACAGTATCTTGAATGAACGTATTGTTTGGTTTGACTATCTGATTAGATAACGTTACTAATGCACCAACAAGCATGTGAATAACATTACAAATTGGAACACTTTACAATTATTATTATGAATAACAATCTAGTGTCACCAATTGATGCTGAGCTAGATAGAATGAGATACTACAATCCAACACGGGAAGCAGCTGCATCTGTGGCTTCTTAAGTCACAAGTTACCAATGTTAGAGTTCTTTTTCCTATATTATTATCCCCTTAGCGCACATGCCAAATCTGACCAATCCTTGCCCATTTAGGGGGTACCCTATTTAAAGCTTTATAACTCCAAATGTGAGCATCGCAGAATCTTGAAAAATGGCTTAAACAAAGCAAGACATTTGTACCACTTACAATACTAACTTAGATTATGTCTTCCTAAATTATGAATATAAAGTGCCACAATTGCAATTGTCTAGGCAAAAAATCAAAAATCAATTTGGTCTTTTTAAAATTTGCAATGAAATACTGAGTCTACTTAATAATACTGCGTACAACCACGAGCCAACATTTTGTGTGTCTGTGTGTGTGTGCGTGTATATGTACAACATTTCTATATGTAGGCTAGTGTTGGGCAGAGCTACTACCTTAAATAACCTAAGCTTTCCATTAGCATGCATGTACTTTCTCTTTCTAAAATCAAGTAGCTACAATTGTAGGCTAGCTATATTGGCATAAAACCCCATTGTCCATCGGATATTGAAAGCAAAACCTAAAATAGACCACATCGTGTCCCGAACACAATTTCCTTGCGCCAATTGCACTTGCAATGTTTGTTACTATCACTTACAATATTAAGCCAAATTGTATAGAAACCTGTATTGGCATAAAAGTATATTCATCACACCAATATCATATCTGAACAAAATACCAGCTTTTACATTCACACCATTATCCGTCAGATATTTACAGCAAAATTACCTGCCTAAAACGGACACGGTTTATCGTGTTACCACAACTGCTCTGCCCGATATAAAATGCAAGTAATTGTGTTGTCGTGTAATATTTGTCAATATAATATTTAAGTTACCATACCACAAATGAATGGACACGGTTAATGTAACAAAGTTCTCAACAGCAGCAGATTGGCCACATTTCACGTCAATCAAGTGTACCTGTCTGTCAAGCAGAAGCTGTAGAGAAAGGCATGAAAACGGCACAAATTCCGCATTCTTTAAAACGACACGGCAATCTACCAGCATGGCCTCTGCGATCAACGTATTGGCCACCCCTCACATATAGACCCTGTCCACACCATCAGGTTTTGAAAACGGTTCTTGAAAACCGTCCTTTAGTACGGTTAGCTACCGTCCAGACTACATTTTTAAACTAGTTTAGAGGGGACAGTGATGAAACAGTACCCCATGACGCACTGATAATAAACAGTAATAAAATGTAAACAAAAGTAATCGGAGAGCATGGCGCCAACTATCCATACACACAGAGACACATAACATAAGCCTACCTACATAGCCTATACGTTTGACATTGTAGCAATTAGGCTATCATTAGCGTGCACGTGCTTATTGTTATTGTTGTATCGGAGCAACGTTTCAAATAACTAACGTTAAACAGTTTGCCAGCTAAAAATGGAGCCAGACGTTGCCTTACTTCTTTGTTTTTTGTTTGAGATAACAAAACAGCATAATGTTGTGAGAGCCCGCTATAGGCTTAAAGGGCAGCAGAGACGACAACGTCTCTGTTTAGCCCAGCAAGCGCAGTTATTCTCCAGTTTGTTAGCCGCAACTACCTGTTTGAATGGCCCAAGCCGTAGATCCATGTGGTGTCGGGAGAGGAGCAATCACTGGTGGGATGGGATTGTCGTAAATATGTGGGGTGATCAAGATTACATTTCTAATTTACTTATGAAAAAGGCAACATTTGACTGGGTTTGTGACCAAGTGAGAAACGCAATCCAGAAAAAGTGCATGCATCTCAGAAAAGCTGTATCGGTGGAAAAAAAGAGTGGCTATCACTCTGTGGCGTCTGGGAACAAATATAGAATATAGGACGCTCTCCCACCTGTTTGGTGTGGGAAGATCCACAGTGGGAGTAATCATTCTGGAAGTGTGTAAGACCATTAAAAAGATAATACTGCCTCAAGTGCTGAACCTAAAAAACATAGAGGATATCTTAAAGGGATCTGAAACAGACTGGGGATTCACTAATTGTGGAGGAGCAGTTGATGGAACACACATCCCCATCCTCTGTCCACCAGGAGATGCTTCAGACTACTACAACCGGAAGGGGTAAGTAGGCTACTATTGCATTGTTTGTGGTTGTTTAAATAATCCTAGGATATGGCATGTGAAAAGCAGACCTAATCTCGATTAATTGAATATACATTTGCTACTGTATTTTTTAGCATATATTTTGGTTCTTGTCATTACAGATACTACTCCGTGGTCATGCAGGCGATGGTGGGCCACAAATATTGTTTCACAAACATTAACATCGGCTGGGCAGGGAAGGTGCATGATGCTCGCATTTTTAGGAACTCTCACCTCTATAGCAAAGGCCAAGAGAACGCTCTATTCCCCCCCCATGCAGAGGGAGATCAACGATGTCCACATCCCTATGGTCGTTTTGGGTGACCCTGCCTACCCTCTCCTCCCTTGGCTCATGAAGCCCTATGCCAACGCCCCAGACAGGACAGGAGAAGACAGAACTTCAAATATCGGCTGAGCAGAGCACGCATGGTGGTGGAATGTGCATTTGCCAGCAGCCATACCACCACGTACTTGGATGGGAGACCACCAGGGAATACTGAGTTGCTGCTGGAAGTGGTGTTGGTGGGCCAGCAGGGGGCAATCTTCCCTCTGGTCAAATAAACCCCAGTGCCCCAGTGCAGTGACGGGGACACTGCTGTAGGAGATGCCGTTTTTCGGATGAGACGTTAAACCGAGGTCCTGACTCACTGTGGTCATTAAAGATCCCATGACACTATTCGCAAAGAGTAGGGGGGTTCCCCGGTGTCCTGGCTATAATCCCAGATCTGGCTCTCGCAAAAAAACTTGCCACCTAATCATTCCGATTTAATTGGCTAAAGAATGTCCTTTCCCTCCAATGGAGCTGCTCAGTGGCCAACAATAGAGGATCGTGGTTGTACTGGGCAGCTCCCAGGTGTGAATGTGTATGAGTGTGAAGCAGGGCGTTGCTGCAAAAGAGCATCCGTGCTCAGCGAACCTACCCTGGGTAAATAAAGGTTCAATAAAAAATTAAAAACGTAAAGGCAGGTGGAGGTGTCTACTTAAAAGAATGGACCATCAAATGCAAAATATACCAATTGTAATCGCTGCCTGTTGTGCCCTGCACAACGTTTGTAAGGGGAGGAGGGAGATTTTTGACCCTGACTGGGAGGCTGATCTGGATGGCCAAGACATGCACCTGCAGCACGACCCACAACTTGATGCTCCTGCAGATCAGGAGTGGAGCTCAGCATATTAGAGATGCTCTCTCTCCACCTTTATCAATAATCATTATTGTTTAAATAAATAAATTTAAGTGATCAAGTTTTGTTTTTGTTGTGCATGTTACCATTGTGCTTTTCTTTTCAGAGTAGAGAACATGTTGGATATTTGCTCTGCCTCATAACAGCGCACCCTTTCCTCCATCTCTCTATCAGCCTGTGCGCGCTGCTTCTCCATCGCCATCACCATTTTATGCTGCTCTGATATGAGCTGCATTATGAGATGCATTACATTGTTTATAAGTTCCTCCTGTTTTGACGACTTGGTCTTCTTGCGGATTGTTACGACCCAGATGGGTCTAGGGAACGCGAAGTAACATGCAATAGTGTAAAGGTGAATTTATTGAAAGGTGTGTTACACTATTCAGCTGGCTTCCCCTTAACAGCCATGGAAATTAATAAAAGTGGGAAGTTCAGGCCTCCCCACAATAAGGTGGACTTAAATTATTTCCAACCTGCCTACATTCAACTAGAACACAACAAACTAAAACAAAACCCAAAAACAAACAAGCACTAAAGCAGTACAGCCAGCGCACCACAAACACAAAACCCACAGGCAACATCAACCACAAGGAGGTAGCCTAATTGGTACAAACAGGATTGTTTACAAAAATACACAAAGTTCATTCTCTAACACTGCAGTCTAGTGCAATGGGCCAGCTAAGACGACAAGCCCCTAACATAGGCGACCACCAGGCTTTTATAAGGGCAGCAGCTTCCTGGTTGGTCCACCGCAGTGAGGAAAAAGAGCCATAATCAGATGCTGCAGAGGTTGGGATAGGCCGAATCCAATGAGTTCCTTCAGCCAATCCTATGGGACTGGCACATCACAGCTGTAGAAATAAGTACACAAAAGTACCCAGTACACCACAGGACGCAACACCCCCACCCATTATGAACAAACGTAAGTTTGTTAAAACAAGTTAACTTCACACACGGGACAGTGCATCTGCAATAACATTTTGTGAACGTCTCTTGTGTCTGATTTCAATGTTGTACTCCTGGAGAATTAGAGCCCAGTGCATGAGCCTTTGATTGCGATTATACATGCGCGATAAAAAAAAAAAAATGGGTTATGGTCAGTATACAGTAACCGGGAGGGGACTGGAACCAACATATACTTCAAAATGTTGAAGAGCTAACAGGAGGGCTAGGGCCTCCTGTTCAATAGTGGAGTATTTCACCTGATGCTTGTCGAACTTGCGCGAAAAGCAGCAAATCAAATGGTCCACTCCATCCTGGTCCTCCTGCAGCAATAGAGCACCAGCTCCTGCACAACTAGTGTCCACTTCCAGCTTAAAATCACACGTAAAATCAGGGGCAGAGAGCACAGGAGCATTACATAGTAGAGTCTTCATACTCTCAAAAGCATGTTGACAATCACTTGTCCAAACAAAAGCATGAGCAGGACTAAGTAGGCTAGTGAGGGGATGGGCTACAGCTGAGAAATTCCTGCAAAAACTTCTGTAATACCCAGCCATGCCCAGAAACCGGCGCAGCACATGTCTAGTAGTGGGAACAGGGTAGGAAGCAATAGCTGTAACCTTGGCTTCCACACTCAGTTAATGGGACCTGCCAGTACCCTTTTAATAGGTATGTTACATATTTAATGTAATTTAGTTACATATTTGGCAGAACCGAGGTTATCTATGCAATCTTCCAGTTGTTTCCCTACCATACAAAGGCTTAGGCGCAGCGCCTAAGTGATTTTGCGGAGCACCTTAAGCCGAATGAACGAAAAAGGGCATTTAGGCAACATATCAGAATGAATGTAAAAACAACGGTGAGGCGCTGACAAAAAACAAACAAAAAAAAAAACTGAGGCTTTATGGCTTTAAACACTCCGCGCTATGATGGCATTATAAATAGAAGTGGGCGATTAACGAGCGTTTTTATGTTTTTATGCATGGTAGTGTCAGGCTCCGGGGTAGGACTCAGAAGCAGACCCGAAAAATCGGAGAAATACTTGGCAAATTTATCACACAACAGAGCACAGAATCAGCAAAACAGTCTCATAAGTCACAATCCAGGCTACGGTCAATAATCCGAAACAATCCAAAATTCAAACAGGCAAAGGTACAAAAAAACGGAATCTGAGACCAGGTCAGTTAAACAGGCAAGAATCCAAAACCAGGAGCAACAATAAACAGAGCAGGCAGGCTAAATTCGTAGTCGGCGTAAACAGGCAAAATTCGAAAACCAGGAAGTACAGCTAGACATAGAAGAAGGCTTGAACGGCACTGAGTAGAACAAAGGCATGATCTGGCAAAGACTAAACGAGCTAACAGAGAATATATAGCTAGTGAAATGAGTAAACGATGAGTAGCAGGTGGAGACGGCGGCAGAGGCTTGATTGAATAATCGGCTAAGGCAGACTGGCAGGAACTGGGGGAGGAGCGTGGGTGGGAACCAGGAACTCAAGGGATCTGAATCAAAAGCACACACCATGCGTGCACCCACACACAACTCATGCATACATACCAAAAAACAAAAAAGGAAAACATAACGGAAACTCAGGCAGAAGTCCTGACAGGTAGGTTAAATGCATTTACAGAATATAGCGTTTTTTCCCCAAAGATGGTATTTCTCGATATAATTGTGTTAACACATTACTACGGTTGCGGGTCAGGCACTCTTCACGGTAAGAAGAAATGTTAGGATAGTGCTTCCGATTTTGCTTGTGTCGAAAGTGCTGCGATGGAAACAGCGATAGATTTACCCACTAGCCACATCTGTCAAAAATGTGAACAAGTAATCCAGTTTTCATGGTCGGGAAAAATTATGACAACGTTAGCCAGCAAAGCTAGTTAGTTTATGTTACATAAAGATACCTCGATTGAACTAACGTTAGTATCTAACGTGGCTTGGTAGCTAAACAAAGTTAGGCTGTGTTCACACGTAATGTCTTTTTCTGATGAAAACCGCTGGTCAAAGCGTTTTTTCATATATATATAAAAAAAAACAAAAAAAAACGCTGTTCCAAAATATAGCTGAGAGCGCCTAAGCCCTCTGAAAACCTGGGGAAAACCCTGTCTTCCATCCGTGGCAGCGGATAAAGCCGGACACCCACCGCACGCGTAGTGGCCGCGAGCACACGACGCGCGTACTACGCACGTAAGTAAAGCGTAGTTGAAGTAGTTATTACAACGGCAGCAGGCGACGTCCTCTACACCAGCTGCGAACGCGGCGTGAACCGGGCGCGAAACTTGTGCGACACAAGCAAACTGAAGCGTAGTTTCTCGCTTCCGTTCTATTTTTCTGCTTGCCGCGCGTCATGATGACCTGTTTATACACAGAAATATGCTCTAAAATGCTAGGTATACATGCTCTGATTTATATTTCATCCTTATATTAGGCTACTGGGGGTGAGTCCCTAGTTCCCTCCCAGATATTTTATAAGCAGCTAAAAAATACAAGCCTTTTTGTTTTTGTATTGTCCTTGCAGAAAAAGAAAAAAAAAACTGGAACCTGGGAAAAAGGCAAACTTAGTTTTGCTATCTTATTTTGCGGATGGGGTGGGGTAAATTTGAAAATACACCACAGGAAGACGTAGCCTATCGAATGATGTAGAAGTGAGTGCACCGAGCAGCGGTTTGTTAGCTCGAGTGTTGAAAGGTAGTTTTTAACCAACCATTGCTCAGCGTATTTGACTTCTCCGATGTCTTCGTTCGCCGAGCTTTCAAAAAGGGCTTGTTAATAAAAATCAGATAATCCACAGAGCTTTAAAAAATCTGATTATTTAGTGGTCTTGCTGATGAAAATGCACCTATTTTATAAATGAAGTTGTAAGCAAGCCTTAATTGCACTTGTACTTCACAGCTTCCGGGGTTCATGGCGTTGTGGTGCTCATATCCCTCCAAGTTTAAACTGTTACGCTATCTTTTTGATGATTAGCTGATTTTACTAAATCTGATCATATAAATGTTTTGACGTGAATAACAAGACGGCACGGGAATTCCCAATGTTTGATTACGGATTATTTATTATTATTATTATTATGATCATTAGATATTCTTCATAAAGTTGGCATGCTTGTTAACCAAGCAAATAAATTAATACAGTTTGAGATTGATTATTATGTAGGCTACGTTGCGATTTAAGCTTATGGTAATTCTTTGAAGTGTTTACTTTCTCACGTATTTACATGAGTTAACAAAACATTACCAGATTAACAAACTGAAAAACTTAACCCATAATCAACAGTCGTGAACAAACGTGAAATACACGATGTAATCCCACTGCAGACTGCGAGAGCTACTAGGAATATAGAGCTTTAAGCAAGCCTTTGCGCGACACAAACAGCAAGAGGCAAGGCAAGGCGAACTCCGAGGACTAGAGCTAGGCTTGGTGAGTCCATGCTGTAACAGACTCTCAGCCTCTGCCTTCATCGAAGCTCTCTTGGTCGAGTTGGCAGGATACGCGTGCTTCTTAATTGGAATAGCATTCCTAACCTCTATACTGTGCTGCACCATACTAGAATACTGGTTAACCAGATTAATCACATCCCTCTGTTGATCCTCAGAGAAATTACTTAAGTGGTAGGGTAACACATTAAGCATCTCTGAGTTTAGTAACCTCGCGCCTTGTGTTGGAGTATTACGCACCTCTGGCTCACCCCCATCACTAGAACTGGACTCAGCAAATATAAGGGTTGACACTGGAGAAACGACCACAGGCTCAGAAAAACATCCAGGGCTGGGATTGGCTTCAACTCTGGAATGATAACGGTTCAACATATTAAAATGACATACCCGACTCTTTCGCCTTCTATCAGGCGTACTAATGACATAGTCAGTCTCGCTGAGTTTTTCAAGGATGTCATAAGGACCAGCGAAGCGAGCTGACAGGGCAGAACTAGGAATGGGTAGCAATGCTAGAACTTTATCTCCAGGTTTAAAATATCATGGCACAGCTGAGTGATCATAACGATTTTTCATAGCAGTTTGTGTGTTTGCCAACAACTCTTGTGCTAATGTACATGCCTTGTGTAGTTTCTCCCGTAACTGACTGATGTACTCGAATACGTTCTGACTGGAGGACAAAGCTGTTGACGAAAGGTGATCTTTCAACACTTTAAGGGGACCGCGGACTGTATGTCCAAATACTAACTCCGCAGAGCTAAACCCTAATGACTCCTGCGTGGTTTCACGAGCAGCAAATAGCACAAAAGGTATTCCCTCATCCCAGTTGTTGCCTGTCTCAAGACAGTATTTGTGCAGCATGGATTTTAGAGTCTGGTGCCAACGTTCCAATGCACCCTGGCTTTCGGGATGGTAGGCATTAGAAGTCACATGCGTTATACCCAAAGAATCTAAAACCTGTTTAAAAACTTTGGCTAGGAAGTTGGTTCCTTGGTCCGACTGCACAATTCTGGGTAGACTAAATGTAGAAAAGAATTTGGTTAGGGCTCTTACAACAGATCTAGCAGTAATGTTCCGGAGATGAAATGCCTCAGGGAACCGAGTAGCAGCACACATTCATGTAAGGAGAAACTGATTTCCAGATTTAGTTCTCGGTCCAACACAATTTATCAAGATACGTTAAAATGGCTCCCCTATTACTGGAATGGGGCAAAGAGGGGCAGGTGGAATAATTTGATTTGGTTTCCCGGTAATCTGACACGTGACAACTACGGCAAAACTGGGCAATGTCTGCTTTTAGTCCTGGCTAAAAGAAGTGTCGGAGGATGCGGTTATATGTTTTCGTTACCCCAAGATGGCCCGACCATGGATTCTCATGGGCTAGCAACAGCACCTGAGAACGGTACCCTTTTGGCACTACAATTTGGTACACCCCACCCCAGTCTAGTTTTGCAGTTACTGATGGTGACCATCTCCTCATTAACATGCCTTGATCCAGGAAGCAAGCCAAGTTTTCCTCTTTTTCCACCTTAGGACTCACCACCGCAGCAATGCATTTTGCGAGGCTTGGATCAGCCTGCTGTCGCTTCTCATGAGTGACAGGTAGCCTAGTGAGAGATCACTATGTGGAAGCGCTGCAGAGGCTTGGTTCTTATTCTCCACACCCTGAGAACACCCAGCACTCACAGGGGACTCCTCACTGGCGAGAGCTGGCATTAACACATTGTCAGACAGAGAGATTTCTTCCTGTACTTTTCGAGACTGGGAGCAGGTGACCATACAGGCGGGGAACGCACTGGGATATGACAAAGCTAGGTCATCGGTTTCAAGGTTTTTTGGGAGATGATCATACACTTCTAGCACCATCGTCACTTTACCCCCAGCAATATCATTACACATTAAAAACTCAACCCCATTTACTGGTAGCTCTGAACACACAGCTACATTAAAGAATCCTGTGGCCAACTCGGACCTAATAAAAACATGATGTAACGGCATCGGCACAAACCCTATTTCTATGCCCCTGTCGCTCTTAAGATACAAACAGGCTTGTCATCACCAGAATCTCCCGTGAGAGATACGAAGCCATCGGAAAGGAATGGTTTGAAGCAGGAATCTGGGTTCTCATGGCTAATTTATGACTTGGAATAAACTATTTTAATCAAACTCACCCCCTTTGATTGGGTGGAACTTTGAGTCTGCTGTTGTTCATTACACTTCCTAGTAAAACAGTTCATAATAACATGCCCCTTTTTGTGGCAATAATAGGCTAACACTCCCGCTCTTCTCTGGAGCGTGGGGCTGACAGTAGAGAAGAACTGCTTTGTACCACCGCAGGTGACCTTTCAAGAGACAGGCTGTGAAACACATTCTTGTGCGTGAGCACAAACTCATCAGCTGAAATAGCAGCTTTAGACAGGGAGGTAACCTTCTGTTCGTTCAGGTAAACCACAATACGGCCTGGCAGACCGTTCTTGAACTCCTCTAATAAATCAGTTCTCGAAGAGAAGTCAGGTCAGTCACTTTGCATGCCGTACACCATCTGTCAAAGAATGTACCCTTCTCTCTAGCAAATTCGACAACCGACTGACTCAAATTTTTCTTGAGGTTACAAAATTTGTCGGTATGCCACTGGTACTAATTCATAAGCACGCATAATGGCTGCTTTTACCAGCTTGTACTGTAAACTGTCCACTAAGGGAAGAACAGAAACTACCTCTTGGGCTTCCCATCATCAGGAGGGATGTAGCTGCAGCTGCACCAGCTTCATTCAGTGTCACCACCACAGACGTTTCACCTGCACTGCTGCTGGCACCTGAGTCTGTAGATGAGTTCTGGTCTGTTGTTTCACATAAAATAAAAAAATAAAAATTGGGTTATTAAAAGAACAGGATGCTGTGTTATAAAACTACATTATTAGGATTATTAGCTGAACTAATAGCTAGTCTAAATAATACTTCTTTATGTGTAGCCTATGATGATACACACCACTCTCTCGTGTCTCAGCACTTGTCCTGTCTTCTTCACTCTCCTCTTCGTCAAAGTTATCGTAGACGGCGGGGGGGCTGGTTGAAGACCGATGTCCCAGTACTCTGTCCAGTTCTTCATAAAAAGGGACGGTGGCTCTGCTTTGGCCAGATCTCCTGTTGTTGTCCTTGGCTTTGTGGTATCGCAATTTCAACTGTTTAATCTTTTGGTTACACTGTTTCCAATCATGGTTGTAGCTGGCCTTGACCATCGCCGCTGCAATCTATTTAAATATATCTTCGTTACGCTTAACTGAGTTCAGCTCTGCTTGCATCTCCCCATATACTGATGAGGCAACGTGTTTCGTTCTTTCCCGATGTAGCCGACCTGTCAGTCCTTTCTAGTAACGTTATGTTTTTTGTAACTAACATTAATGAAACATCGATTTTGTTAGGTTATCGATTAGCTAGTTAACATTATGACAGCTAGCTAGCGTCAGCGGTTGCCATGGAGATGTGTGTTGGAACTGTCAGTGTAACAGTTTCAGCAGAAAACCACCTCCTGGACTGGTCTCAAGAACGGTTCTTGAGATCAGTTATGAACTTTTTACAGTCTGGACGCAAACTAACTTAGAACGTTCAGAACTGAGTTAAAGCCCTTAAACTAGTTTAAAAGTGATAATGTGGACAGGGTCTTAGTATAGTTTCATTTATTTCTCATTCATGGTCAAGGACAAATTCTTGAATCCATGCCTATGTGTATCTTTCATCCAGAATGTGTGTTACCAAGCACATATGCATGTCTCTTGTAGCCTATATATTATCACTATTTTACCTCATAAACACAGTCCAAAAATTATGATATCTGATGGAAAAACATGTTTTCAACATACAAAAATGCCAAGTTACTCACACATACAAAGCACTATCCATAAGTCATTACTTCAAATCTAAGTCTGCTATTGAAAGTACCGATATCAAAATTGTGCCAAGTTACATGAAACAATATTGGCTTAGCTCACAAATTAAACAAGCTGTATTCAACAGCAATGCTGCCCAATCTTTCCTAAATTCTTTCAAGTAATTTGGCCCTGTGTTTTCTTAATCTTACCATGTGAACACAATGTTGTCATCCACACTGTGTCACATCAAAGTGTCTAATAACAAAAAATTGCCTCATGCATGGCATTTACATGACTGTATGAAACTACCGGTTAATACCTACAGAAATAATATTCTAACACAAAGGATACGTTTATACTTGTCAAGTTAATTTTACTAAATGTAGAAGTCCTTACATATTTGCATTTTCAAATAAATACTGATTGTACAATAAATACTGTACATACATACACATAGGCCTATATGTGCAATACTTCATTATCCCCATGGGAACATTTCCCTAGCAGCATGTAACATTCACATTTAGCCTATAAACAGACCTTTCTACCAATACACATACAACCAGTCTCACTACAGAAGGGGGAGGGGGGCATAAATACAGATAAATGACACATATTGAGGCCTATTACATAAATATAGAATCTTACAAACCTATCCGCACATGTTTGCCCAATTAGTGCACTGTATGCTCGTACACACACGGCCAAATTACTTGAACATATTTAGAAAAGATTGGGCAGCATTGCTGCGGAATACAGCTTGCTTAGTTAAGACAGCCAATATTGTTTCATGTAGGCTAACTTGGCACAATTTTGATATCAGTACTTTTAATGGCAGGCCTAGATTTGAAATAATGACTTATAGATAGTGCTTTGTATGTGTGAGTAGCTTGGTAATTTTGTACGTTGAAAACGTGTTTTTCATCTCATAAAAGATACAGCACTGACCAAAGAGCATTTGTGATGCTTCTAGCAGCATGAGCATGAGCTGCTTCACTATCGGTCCCGTAGTTTGGCTATGAAATACATGCCTGGCAAGTCTCACGCAACTAACTCGGCACTCACTCAACCTTAATCTTGGGTTCGTCTTAAAAATTTTCAGGGCAGATATTGACTTTTTTTGTATTCGTCCACAGAGCCATGATTGGATCACGACTTCACTGCTGCAGTCACATCATATCAAAGCCATACCTGTATAGCTACATCAGATCTAGCTACCTGTAAGATTCTCTTTGATTTGATGACGTCACGTAAATTAGGTTAACACAGTTGATTTTCGATTAGCTGGAAACGTTAACAATTTTTTGTCTACAAATACATCAATTAAGAAAGGCTGTATTGTTTCTAAAACCAAAGACAATAAACGATGTGCGCTTGCAGGCAAGCGAGACGCTCTAAGACTGAAAATCTCACTCTAGATAGTTTCGCCAAGTTAACAACACTTGTAAAAACACTAACTTGTCATTAAATTTTGACTTAGGAGTTGTGAGAGAATTTGTTAGCAATCACAAAACACCCAGCCATCCTTATACAACTAGAACAAAACGTTAAGTGGCCAAAGTACCGTAATGTTACTATTATTAGTATTAGCTTACACAAAAAGAAAATTAAACCTAGCTGTGGAATGCAGCTGGATAATCACTTATTCAGTACCATTTCAACTGAAGAGCCATCTATCATATTGCTAGCTAGTTTTACTAGCTGCTGTAGTTGCCAAATATAACTTAGCAATAACTAGCACCTGCCACCTCACCTAAGCTGTGCATTTAACGTTAACCTTTAGTCACTGCAATCAAAACTATGAGGACCCGCTACTGGTGTTTGTAAGTTTATTTCGTATTTAAACGAGGTAGCTAACAATTTGAACGGCCCTGCCATGTTGCACACACAAGCGAGCAAACGAAGGATTTCTGTCAAGTCGCACCAGCCGATTACATTTAAAATGTAGACATAGCTCACGTTATCGACGAACTTACCGGTGGGTCCTGCTACAACTAGCCAGCGATGCGCTCTTTAAAATTATTCCATGGTAGCTACGTTAAAACCAGCTAACAGCTATGGCTTTCTTATTTCGTGTTAGGCTAACTGCCCAACTCAGAGTCCGAAAAAACGCACAGAACGAAATAAACCACTAAGTAAGTGACTGCATTCGACCTGTTGAAGTTGAAAAAACTCGGGAAGTGCAGAAGGCACCAGCATAAGAAACCGGATATTGGAATGCACCACCAAATAACACTCTCCTAAATAACAATGATAATGTCTATTTGCTGCAGAGCGTGTCTGAATGAATGAATTTATTCCGTTATATATAAATATTGTTTTAAAAAATATATATAGAGGAGTCATTTCTTATATCTGTCTTAATTAATTTAAATCGCCGTTGAATAGGCTGGTAACTTAACCTGTTCCGTTGGCATGGACACAAGTATAAACTAGGAAATATGGCCAGTTTTGTGAGGCTACAAGATCAGTTTCTGCAAATAAAAGAAGAGTTTTTTAGGAGAAACAGGTAATTTAGGAAATGGATTTTGGGTTGAGGGAGTGTCATTTGATATGCTTATAATAGGTATCATGATAGGGGGCATATTGGAACTTGACTTTATATGTTCTTAGTTTGCTTTCAGCTAGCCAGCGGCTGGTCACAGTCTGATAGATAGTCTAACGTAACAACTATTTTTATTTCTAAGTAAATTAATGGTAATGTCATAAAATATTACAAATGCAGCTATTCAAGTTAATTAACTAGCGAGCTAGCTAAGTAGCCAAGACCTCAAAACCTCTTAAAACACTGAAACAGTATTTCATATTTTTTCATTGAAACCGTATTTATAATTAATGTTTGACATTTGGCACGTTATAAATGGTGATGAACTATGCAATTATGTAATTGGTAACTGTATTTCTGTTGTATTTGTTCAACTATCCAAGGATTGCTGAGGACTACCGATATAAAGAGAACCTTGCAGCTATCCAGATACAGAGCTGGTTCAGGGGTTGCCAGGTGCGGGTTTATTTAAGGTAATTTGCATATTCTGTAGTCTCAAATCTGAAATGAATGTCACTACATGTGTTTTTTTTCTCCATGTGTATATAGGCCTAGTATATAAATCTCAAAACCTCTTCGGATATGGGCATATGAGTGGAACGTAGTATTGTAGTGTGGTTTAGTAAAACAGCAGCAGACTTATATTTGTAATTTATATTACAAATTCACAGGTACGGATTACAAAACCGTACACAGATGTCCACGGTGAGATATTTTTTTCCACCTAGGGGGCCTTGGGGGCAGGGGGTTGCAATCATGGCCTGGGATCGAGGGGGCTCAGGCATTTTTTGGCTATTTGCATAAATGTTTTTACTTGACTAATTATTGTTATCATCTACCTTCATTTACTTTTTCATAATTTGGTCATGAAATGAACAGTTTTGCTAACTAGATTTCTGGCATATTAAACACATTAGCAAGACCAGGAGGAAATCATGATTTTGTATTGTAATAATAACCATAAGTGCATTCAGTATTTCCCCTATAACTAACTATAACTAAATAAAGTTACAAATGGTCACTATAGTGCAACCCGTGGAGACACCAAGGCGGGGCAGTTATTACATTTATTACACAGAGTGCAGTAATAAATAAATACAATGTTGTCTAAATATGTTTACTGAAAAATCACCAAAACCTCCCTGCTATAGACTAAAACCTAGTGAGACAAAGTTAAAACAACTCACATATTGAATAAACTATATCTCACATTGTAGGCTATTGTGCTACCGTGAATAAATTGATGATACATTCACTCAAACCAAGATATTGAGGATTTCATTGAAACAACAATGAAAGACCACAGACACTGTAGATAAAGAACTACCACAGTGGGATGAATTTAAGCTGCAATGAAACTACGGCCCTACATTCCACTTGGTCCACCTCACAATTCCACAGCTCGGCACATCCCTTTGTTGAGATGTTCAGTGTATCTGTTGCAGAGCTCTGTGGTCAGAGCCCCCCCCCCCCCCACACACACACACATTGAGAAATCACTCAGAGCACTATCAAAACTAATTTTGCACATATTATACTGTAAGCACATAAAATTCACTTACATTTTAGAATTTTATCAATGTGCCTGCAAGATGCCTTATTAACTCAAAGTGTTAAATGAGTTTTTAATTATCTATTTGGCTTGATATTTTGCTCTTCAGTTATTTTTTCATTTTTCTTTATTAGATAATAAGCACTACACTACATACCTGATTGTCTATATCTCTTCAAGCAATACATGGCCTAATATAAAACACTCTTCATCAAAATCAATTTCTTACAAAACTTGAAAACAAGCTAAATCCCAGACACTGGGTGCATTAAAAATTGTTACACATAGCCTACACGTATGAGAGGAGGGGGGAGTGCATTGTCCGAGCAAGTACAAATATCGTAACAAGCACTAGCCTGTAGGTTGTAAAATACTCTCCACAACACAAAAGTCAACAGTCTGTAATCACAGCACCTGCTGTTTATTTAGCTACACAAACATTTTGCATGACAATTATCATTGGAATATTTTTCAAGGGGAAACAAAAAGTTTGGCACAATCCATTTCCATACATGTAGACGGAATTCAAATAAGAAGATATATGACACAGAGGGTATGCTATTCCACACAGTAAAACTTTTAAGTTAATTCACTGAAAACTTTTTTCAGTGTACGGTATAGCAATCAAAACTCAACAGAAATTAAATTAATCAAAGACCTTTTTGATATTGGTGAAACCAAATGTAAGTGATTTGGCCCATTCATAAAGTGCAATCGAAACTCGGAGCACTGAGGCCAATAGCCCAAAATAGGCCTACATGGTTGTGAATATAGTTGGGGTGGAAAACTTTCATGTAACGTTAATTTTGGGGAAACATGCAGGCTATGTGTATCCAGCTTGCTGGCAGGTCACAGAACTCCAAGAATCAGTAGTATTTTTTCAGAGCATAAGCTTCTGTCTGTTTACACCTCCAATTACTCATCTGTGAAATAAAAGGAACCTGTGTGGTGCAGGATAAATCTTCAAATGAAATTTAGTTAAGATAATGTCAGTTGCTTTCTTGCAAATAGTTGAGCAAATAAAACATTTTCTTATTGTTTCTGTGAGTTTTTACCTGAATGTTCTCAGAAAATATTTAGCATAGCTGAATATGGAATTTTATTTTAAACAGTTCTTAACTAAATGTCAGTAGTCATTTCATTTACATTCATAAGTTGATCAGGTCATAAACAATTAAATCCAAAAACATGCAGTCCAATGTTACATTTATACTACCTAGTAGGTTTGATTGTAACAGAGGTATAGAATAATTGAAGTACATGAGTAAATGATTTGTGAAGCATGCGGTTTTATTCATGAAAAAAGACCATTCACGTACAAGCAACTTTGTAACTTTTTGTGAAGGGAGTTGTGGTAATGACCAAATCAATGAGCAAAGCTGTTTTTTTTGTTTGTTTCTTAACACCCAGCAAATAGCAAATAGCCGACCACACAGACCAATCTGGTGTGTACTTATTATAAATGCCTGTGACCAGATGGCTGTTTCTTTTCCATTAATCACGTGGAGCATCCTGGGTGGCACCTTTCTGTGTGGAGTTTACGTGTTCTCTCCGTGTCCACTTGGGATTCCTCTGGGTACTCCAGTTTCCTCCCACAGTCCAAAGACATGCAGGAAGGCTAATTGGAGACACTAAACTGCCCATAGGTATGAGCGTGGGAGTGAATGGTGTGTGTGCCCTGCGATAGATTGGCGGTCTGTCCAGGGTGTATTCCTGCCGCTCGCCCAATGCACACTGGGAAAGACTCCAGCACCCCCCACGACCCTGCTCAGGATAAGCGGGTATATAATGGATGGATGGGTACACACAAAAATGTTATGGGTTTCATTTCCTGTTAAAATAAGAGCAGTGGTCATTTCCTGTTAAAATAAGAGCAGTGGTCATTTGACCGCAAGGTTGTTTATGAGTCCCACGGTCAAAGTGTACAGTTAGCTATGGATTTGAGTGCTCATATTTGCCATTTGGTGGTGGGTGTGTAAAAACAATAGCTGTAACCGCACACGCGCATGCATTCATTTCTGCATGCATCCACGCACACACCCTCACACAAAAACGTGACCTCTTCTTTGGCTCATGACCAAACTTTCCACAAAATCTTGTGCAAATCTGTGAATCCATTCAAGAGTTATGCGCCTTTTTGTGATAGGCCACGCCCATCGCCACGCCCCCTCTTGGTCAATCGGCCTTGAAAGTTACTCAGCTCTACCTTCCGTCATGACCAACGTCCATGCCAAATTTCAGCCTCCTGGGGCGAAAACTGTGGCCGCTACAGGGTGGGACACTTTCTGTGGACCAACCAACCAGCCGACCAACTAACCGGCCGACCGACAGACAGAGCTATAGAGCTGCGGTCGCAGCTAAAAAATATATATGCAAATTTGCCTCTGCCGGGAAGATCTCTCTTAACTCTGTGGGACAAGCACGTATTAATTACAAAGAAATTTATTTTCTGAATCCAGCGGTTGGAACAGTCAATGCCCTTGCTAAAATGTTCAGGACTATATTGAACACAAGCGATATTGCATGTTAGAACCCTTCACTTAACCAACATATATATTTTATGTGATTTCATTTAACAATTTTGCTGAAAATTAAATCGCCATATTCATTGATAGATCAGTCTACAGTAAACTGGTGGAATCAACCAACAAGTCAAAGCAAGTTCTATATAAGGTTTTAAGATTAAATAATTGAATTGAATACGAAACAATCAATTGGATTAATGAATTGAAATCATTCATTCTTTATTGAATGCAGGCACACTACTTATAAATTACAAAATAGAAGACATAGAAAACATTAAACAATTGATTTAGAAAAACCAGAAAAGAGAGAGAGAGACGAATAAGCCAGACCTTGCCAAAGTGTTGCCCACTTCCAGTTTAAGCACCACAGGATGAAAGGAAACCAACTAAAAACACACAACCAAGGAACCACCATCAAAATAAAAAGAAATAACTCTAAAAATAATAATAACTCTTCACATAATATTGGACATTTATGTGACCATACCACGAATGAATAGACATGCTTAATGTAACAAAGGTCTCAACAGCAGCAGATTGGCCACATTTCACGTCAATCAAGCGTACCTGTCTGTCAGAAGCCGTAGGGAACTGGGATGAAAACGGGAGGAATTAGACTCATTCTTGGAAATGACAGGGCGATCTACCAGCATGGCCTCTGTTATCGACCAGTTGATTGTGATCGACGTATTGGGCACCTCCTGGCTATGCTGGCCAAGCACTTTGAAGCTTCCTAAGTGTGAGAACGGCCAAATGTTGAATTACATGTCTGACAGTACATTGTGTGTCTGCTTTTTTTCTCTGTTTTAAATGGCTTCTTCTAACCTACATTTCATGTAAAACATTGTTTTAAGGAAATGGCTACAGTGCCCTCCAAGTATGGGAAATCTAGAGTGAAATTTGTTAGTTTTTCTATATACTTAAGGCATTTGGATTTGAGATTCAAAGATAAATATGAGACAAAATAGATCAGCTTTTATTTCATGGTTTCTACATGTGTACATGTATTATCATTCTACAAAAAAGCTCTTTTTGTGTTGAGTTCCCATTTTCAGCTGTGCAAAAGTAAGTTAACTGATTAAGTTAAAAGTAAATTAAAAGAGCAGTATTGACTAATATTCAGTTGCACAACCCTTAAATGTAATACCTACATCAAGTTTGTGACCCATTGACATCACCAGACATTTGGTGTGTTTTGTGGAAATGCCTTTCCAGGCCTTCACTGAAGCCACTTTCAGTTGTTCTAGTAGGTACCATGGACTACAAATGACACAAAACTACAAAGCCCTTATGTCCTCCTCAGATGGACTCATTTAACCATGCCTCCTACCACAGCTTTCCTGTTACATTATTGGCTTATTGTAAATGTGAAACGTGCAACCTTCAATGAAAGGTTGCCGTTGTTTCACTCTCTGTTTCATTTTCCTCTCCCTGGACTTGCCACCCTTCTCTTGTATCCTTCTCGTGTGAGTCCACATGCCAGGAAGAGTTTGCAAAGGCCTGCAACTGAGCAAGGCGCGTATATCCTCAGCTACCAGCCGCAGAAGGAACGAGGTGCTCCGAAGCGCTCCTACATGATTAGCGGTGGTCAAAGAACCAGGAGAGCCACGCATGACTGACGTATCCTGCAGAGCAAGTGCCACGAGGAAAGCGGCCTGCGACAAGGATCAAGCTGCGTATCTTGGAACCAGAAAAGGGCAAACGGCTTCTCCTTTTCCATGAACTCCCACTGGACTTTGCACTGGAAACCAAGAAGCATTTCAACAAGCAACCCAAAGCAAAGGACTCAAGTACGGCTGTAACTCTGGGCATAGTATAATTAGCAATGGACTTTAACCACTTAGCGCACACCCGCTAGTGGTCGGCACGCCGGCATGCCTAGGTTGCTCAGTTCAGACATTCTGAGCTCCTGCAACCAAATTATGAGTTGAAAACACAAACTAGGTGTTCTAGCTTTATTAGTAGACGATTCAGAACGACTGCCGAATACGGAGTTTTGCAGTGCATTATCATGCTGTAAATCTCTTTACTATCTGTGTTTACAAAAGTTTAAATGGGTTGACCCACAAGACTTAACAGTGAACAAGTATAATAAATCATTAAAACAAACTCATTTTATCATTTTTTTATTCAGAAAAAAAAATCTTCCAAGCACCATGGGGATTGGGCACAACTTAACTATATATGCACATTTACAAAGAAAATAAAGGTAAAATATATAGGCTCTCATCTCCACCATAAGCACTTTGTAAGTCAAAGGGTTTATACATTACAAGACTGTCTGCTTTGATAACATCTTTCTCATCACTTTCAAATACTTGGTAGGCATGAAAATGCTCACTGAAATGGTCAACCACAAACTTGTTCATTAGGAAGAAGATAACACTGTCGACTAAAAGTATCTGTATTATTCTGCAAAATACAGGCATTTCATGTTCAATCTCACTGCAAATGATTAGTCCCGCCCTGTACTGTGTCCCACTGATTTTAACCCAGTTAGTAGAGAAGATGTTTTTCGGTACAGCAGCATGCAGGGCTTGGGCAAACATGTCACTTTTGACCTCATTGTCCACATTAAATTATTTCAAGGGTCCATACTCAATATGGTTTAAAGGTGATGTCTCCCAATGATATCCTATGGACATCTGATGTTTTTTTGCAAGAGATTTCGTGATGTTCTTGAAGTTTTTAAGAGTGTTTTTGAAAACCCTGTGTTTTGCCTCAAATCTCATGCTCCACATAGGCTATGTATTAGGGGTCCTATTTTTCTTATACAAGCCGGGTAGTGTATCATAAAATGATGTTTTGGGATCAGGTTTCTATCTGGATACAACTGTTTGAAAAAGTCATGATGTTCCATTATTAAATACTTTAAATGTACAGTCATGCCTAGTGTAAGAGATGGAGAAAATATGATGCTGATCATCTGTAGTAAAAGCAGCAGCACAATCCAGTTTTGGTTTCCTTCTGGCACAATGTCACCAAAAAGTAAAGGAATGTTTCTTACAAGACAAAGAGTCTGAATGGAATTGAGTCCTATATTATTGCCACTACTGTCCAAGTTAATCCTTGTAGGACGATTTTTGCGCTCCAAGTACCCATAGTCAAAAGCATAAATTCTAGAGAACAGATCAGGTTTTGACAAAACATTTTTTGAGAGATAATCCAACAGTAACTTTATCTCATACTGAGCCATCCCTTCAAGAATGTTGTGCATTATGTCCAAAGAAATTTTGTGGCAAACATGATAGAACTGAAGGCTGTTAAGAGTTGAATTCTGCTTTAAACCAAACGCGGATGACTTCTGTGGGTCTGATTGCAACTCATTGCAGTGCATTTCAAAAAGTTCTTTTCCACGCAAGATTATCTTGGGGTCATCCTCACTGTAAACATTCTGGACATCATCTTTTTCAATCAAACACAAACGACAGAAATAACGTCCACTAAAAGACTCTGTAAAAACCAGAATTGCGTGCATCTCTAAGTTGTCCCCAGTTATCTGACATATGGACTTTTTCAGTGGAGAAAGGCAAATCAAGGCCATGACTCTCCAGTGTTTTGATGTCATTAAGCATTGGCTGTTGAATAGGATCAAAGCCATATTTTTTCACATCTTCAGTATGAAACAGTGCAACCAAATGAATGTTCATCACAGCAGAGTTAAATTTTGGTGGCAGATTTCTGAGGACAAAATAGAGAGCACCTATTTTGTGAACACGGCGTTTTGAACCCAGTGGGTTAGCAGTTTCAAAGTCATCATAGTACATCTGAATTTGTAAAGAAGTCTGTTGTTTAGAGAACAATGGATGTGTCTTAAAACAACTTCCATTGCAAAAGTCTTCATATCTGTCGGTTTTTGATACATAAGGTTCCCCAAGCAGTTTACAAATATCAGAATTGCGGCACATACATTTTATTGTTTCCAAAATTGGAATGTGAACAAAAGTGTCTTTCACTGGGACTTGATCATAAATACCTGTTTTTTTTTATTTCACCTTGTATCAAATCAAACTCCTAACATTATTTTTACTGGCTCCACAACCCCCCATTCCTCATTGAAATGTTTCAGAATTAAAGCTAAACAAATGGGTTTTCAAAATTCTCAAGACCTTCTTCTAATGTAGATCTTACAGGATCATCTTTAGGCACAGCAGACAGTATGTCATGCTTAACTTGGGAGTGCAGTCCAGTAGCAAGTTCTTACAAATCACTAACAATTGTTGAAACAACACTATTTGCCATACCACTTCCTTGGAGTTTAGCAATAATTGAAGCACAAACACCCAGCCTCTGGGCTCTGCCTGACACTTGTTCCACAAGTTCCGAATGAGCTTGAAATGACTCTGAGTTTGCTGTGTAAACACCTCACAGCTAGACCAATGAGGGTTTGTAGCTGGAGGGGAAGGTATCGCGTGTTCTCCCTTGGCTGGTGTGATTCAAAACCGAGATGTTAGTTATTTTTCCTCTGTTCGTAAGAACAGGGCACAATTATACTTAAGAATGCACTGGTTCCGTTGCCACGGGTTAGATATGAAGGCGCTGCTTCATATCCCGCTTAAAGCTGGCCTGAAACGGATCAGTAGCACTCTGGTTACTCTCCGTTCGGAAACGGGGCTATGTTGTCATCAGAGATATATCAGATCTGTCGCCGGACTGTCAATATTCCAATGGGAGCATCAGAATATTCACAAATACGCGGAACAACACACCCGATCTATCCGTGACTACAGCAAGAAAGCGTAACAGTTACTATGTTTTACTCTCGTGTTAATCTGACTCCATTTTACATGATAATTAAAAATTTGGGGTTAACTATACGTGGAACTTGGGAGTGGTTACACTCGACTCTATCTTGTGCCATCATTCCTCAATATATGCTCCCGGGTTTAGCATTATTGTTAAATCTCAGTTCGGCGAGGAATCCAGAGGGTAGGAGGCTGACCACCATAATACATGCCTTCCATGCCTGGCTTACATGGATAGTGCATCGACAGTTATGAGCCCAGGACGGTGCGTATCTATCGGGCTCCTTAAGGCGAATTTGACAAGAACCGGCGTACTACGCCCATGGGTTCTCTTAAGCCAAAACACCAGAACCAATACCACCAATCCCTTAACAGGCAGATCGTGGTCACCTATCTAACTTGAAGACCCCACTAAAGACGTTTACTGTACTAGACCCCTGATCAGTAGGTCCTAGTCATAATTGCCCCCCTGAGTATTTAAACTGAATTTCGGCTGAAAAGAAGATAAAATGGATTAGAGTCATGAAGACCACGCAAGTTAAAATCAGAAGAATTTATTTAACAGGCAGGTAGGTTATTATCTTCAATTCCAAATCAATTATAAGGGTTAAAAACATAAATACAGAGTAAAAGAGTTCTTACCCAGCCTGTTTAGCTACACACAGAACACAGAGTATGCGCAGTGCGGGAAGTCGATTGCGATCTTCCTTGGCTATCTACACACAGCGCACATAGTATGTGCACGGTGGGAAGTCGATTACGATCTTCCTCGATTGCTTTGTCTCCCTTCCTTTTAAGCCAAATCCCGCGTTTGGTCTAGGCATTACCATAAATTAACCTGGCCGAATCATAAATCTCGAATTCCGGCCCCCACCTTTTGGAGGCAGTTGTTAAAACAATTGGTGGGGAAATGGGGAAAAGGAGATGATTACCAGAGAGGACATTCCATTGTGTTAGTTTTTTCCTGAGTTATTGAAACTATGTTTTTTCAAATTCTATTTGGTATGAAACATATTTCCTTCAATGGCCTGATTTATTGTGAACATGTACATACCAAACATGCCAAGTGGATGTAATATTATGGTGCAGTTGTCATGAAAATACCCTTCTGTTTAACCATTGTACATGCAATCCATGTTATTATTACATAATGCATAATACAATAATACAATTAAAACATGTGCATGGTTTGTACGGTTTTCTGGGGTTTGTAAATAGGATAAACAGATGATTTAAAGTCCAGATCCAGAAAAGAAATAAAAAGTCTAATGGCAGAGGGGCCCACTGCGCAGTTACCCCACCATGTGGCCGGTCATTTCACCCTTTATGACCCCAAAACACCCACACCCACAACCACAGACAAAGAGACTAGTTCCCCTTATCTTAGTTGTATCCAGGTGGTAACATTCCAGAGAGCCAACGACTTGCTCACACAACCATAAACAACCAGTTCAGTTCCTCTTATCTCAATCTTGTCCAGAGGGTAACAGTCCAGAGAGCCAAATGGCCTGCTCATCCCGAGGAAATCCGAGTAGCTTATTGTTTTACCACAAGGCTCTCGGGTCCTTTGAAGTACAGGCTGCGCCCCAGCATGCCGGCTCGTTCAAATGCCAGCCTTTTCTGGGTCCCAGTTTAATTTCCCTCTTACAGCTGCATCGCCACTTTGACAAAAATCCTTCTCATGAACACTAATTAAATGTTTTTTGAAACCCGAATATGTTGATAACTGACGCCTACAACGATCTTGTGCACAAACCAACTTAAACCTGGTGCTAGGATACAAACTGTGATCAATTCTTAAATGGGTTATCAAGGACTGGCAGGCCACATGTACAGCTTGACAAATGAAACACTTAAAAAAGAGTTTTGCCCGAAACTCACAAACTCTTGGAGACTCATCTGTTGTTGTAACATCGATGTTGTAGACTGTTGTCTGCACGAAAATGTAGAGCTGGACCAGGGACACATCATAAGACAGGTTGAACACATAGTGGGATTTAAACAGTTCATCAAAAGCACCCAACGAGCTGGTGGCTTGGCAGGGGATGAGTTGTTTGTCCACGACGATGTAGAAAGTGTCAATTCTGTTCTGGGTTCGGCCAACAGCAAGGATGTATGGTTGTATATCCTCTCTTCCCCGCAGGTGTTCATCAATGCTGCAGCATGACTGAAAAACAGAACAATAACATGAACATCTTAAAGTGATAGTTCAGATTACCCATACAGTGGTATTTGCTGCTCCATGCAAGTGTAATAGATCCTCCAGTTTGACCAGTCAAATGCCCCCATGTCGCGAGAACGTGCGCTTTACTGGGAGTATGTTCCTCCCGAATGAATGGGGAGATACTGACCTGTATCTCCCCATTCATTTGGAAGGAACACGCTCTCGGTGAAGCGCGTGTAAGAATCTGAACTATCACTTTAAAGCATCACAGCAGGAGGAACAGCTAGCAAGTTTTCAACTGCTCACTGCATACTTGGGTCTGTAGGACACCAGAAAAGTTGAGCTGCTAAACAGGCCATGACAGGCCAACAACTGTGTGTGTGTATGTGTGTCCATGTGTCCCCAAGAAGTCCTCGCTGTTGAGGAATTGTTAGCAACGTTAAGATGTTCAGATTAGTCCTTTCTTTTTTGCATGCTTACATCTCTAGAGGAAGAAAATGCCTTTGCAAGTTGTTTAATATAACTGAAAAACTGGCTCGTGGGATTTTAACAGATGAGACATACATACTGTGGCAAATGAGTGCCACCCCTCCTAACCCAAACACACTCACTGGAGACACTGTTTCAGTTCGTAGCACTCGCGTGCTATTTTATTTAAAGCAGGTGGCTTTTCTCCGTTACAAGCAATCAAGAGCGCTTTTTCTCTCGCCGTCTTCTCGCCGGCGTGTCTCTCTTTTCCTCCGGCTTCCGGTCGTGCTTTTAAAAACCCCAGGCTCACTGTTGAAAGCAATCAGAGGCAATCAGCGCAATTAAACAATTAACAATTATCGGCGCTGATTACCTCCAGCTGACAGTTGTGACGAAGGGTCCGAGAGCCGCTCCTCTCACTCTCTCTCTCTCTCTGCAGCCGACGCTCAAACCACGCCCACTCCACCACATACCCCCACCGCCCGACTTAGGCCGGGGAGCCATCCGGCCGATGACCAACCCCCCCCCCCCCCCCCCCCCTCCTCCTGGGGGCGAGAGAGGAAGTCCGCCACGACCATCCGTGCACCCGGTCTATGGATCACCTTGAAGTTAAAAGGCTGCAAAGCCAGATACCACCGAGTGATCCGGGCGTTGGTATCCTTCATGCGGTGGAGCCATTGGAGGGGGGCATGGTCCGAACAGAGGGTGAATGGGCGACCCAGAAGGTAATACCGGAGGGCTCCGACCGCCCACCGAATGGCGAGGCACTCTTTTTCCACCGTGCTGTACTTCGCCTCCCGTTGTGATAGTTTTCGGCTAATGTACAGCACGGGGCGGTCGACTCCCTCCACCTGCTGGGTCAAAACCGCCCCCAGCCCTCTGTCCGACGCGTCGGTCTGCAAAACAAATGGGAGAGAGAAGTTAGGTGTGAACAAGAGCGGCTCCCCACAGAGAGCTTCTTTTACCCTCTCAAACGCCCGCTGGCACGGCTCCGTCCACTGGACCGGATCTGAGGCACCTTTTCGGGTTAAGTCAGTTAGGGGGCTGGTTAGCTCAGAAAATGCCGGGATGAACCTTCTGTAATAGCCGGCCAGCCCCAAGAACCTCCTTACCTCTTTTTTTGACTTGGGTCGGGGACAGGCTGCAACCGCAGCGGTTTTGTCCACTAGAGGCCGCACCTGTCCACTTCCCAAGTGGTACCCCAAATACCGTACCTCCGCTCGGCCAATAGCACACTTCTTTGGGTTAGCCGTGAGCCCGGCCTGCCTTAATGACTCGAGCACTGCCCCCACATGCTGCAAATGCTGCTCCCAGCTGTTGCTATGGATGATGACATCATCCAGATAGGCAGCAGCATAACCAGCATGCGGACGCAATACCCGATCCATTAGGCGCTGGAAGGTGGCAGGGGCCCCGAATAACCCAAACGGAAGTGTCCTGAATTGGTACAAACCATCCGGAGCGGAGAAAGCCGTTTTTTCCTTAGATTTGGCAGATAAGGGAATCTGCCAGTAACCCTTGGTTAAATCCAGCGTCGAAAAAAATCGAGCCGTGCCAAGCCGATCCAAGAGCTCGTCGACCCGAGGCATTGGATAAGCATCAAACCGTGACACTTCATTTACCTTTCTATAATCCACACAGAAGCGAATAGACCCATCAGGCTTACCTACCAGCACGATGGGGCTACTCCAGGGACTGTGGGATTCCTCTATTACCCCCAGCTCTAGCATTGCCTTTATCTCTGCCTGAACCAATTTCTTTTTGTGTTCCGGCAATCTATAGGGGCGGGTCCGCACCGTCACCCCCGGGGAAGTCTCTATATGGTGGTGTATGAGGTGCGTGCGTCCTGGTATGGGAGAAAACACATCAGCAAAACGCTTTTGCAACAAGGCAAGGTCTGTTCTCTGATTCGGTGAGAGATGGTCATCTGAAAGGGTTGAGATCTGATTGGATGAATTTGGTACCTCCGGACCCAGCTCATCTCTCTCCTTATCCACCGTAACCAGAGAGACAGCCACTACCTCCTTCCACGCTTTCAGGAGATTGAGGTGATAAATCTGTTTTGCCCCCTCTCTATCAGTACGCTCTACCTCATAGTCAACCTCCCCCACTCGCCGTGTGACCGTAAAGGGCCCTTGCCACTTGGCGAGTAATTTAGAACTAGAGGTAGGGAGTAACACAAGAACTTTATCTCCCGGTGAAAATTGCCGTAGTTTAGCTCCTCTGTTATAGTGCTGTTGCTGACGTGCCTGCGCCTCGAGCAAATTCTCCCGTGACAACTTACCCAGTGTATGGAGTTTTGCTCGCAGGTCCAGCACGTATTGTAATTCATTTTTACTAGGACTCGGACCCTCCTCCCAGTTTTCTTTAACTAGGTCCAATATCCCCCGGGGTTTCCTACCGAACAGTAGTTCAAAGGGAGAAAATCCCGTGGAGGCCTGGGGAACCTCCCGCACTGCAAACACCAGAGGAGATAACCACTTATCCCAATTACGGCTATCCTCATGAACGAACTTCCGGATCATAGACTTCAACGTTCTATTAAACCGCTCAACCAGCCCATCCGTTTGGGGATGGTACACGCTAGTTCTAATAGAACGAATGCCCAATAACCCGTACAGTTCGCGTAGTGTGCGTGACATAAACTGGGTGCCCTGGTCAGTCAGAATCTCTTTCGGGATTCCGACTCGGGAGATTATTTGAAACAATGCCTGTGCAACACTTTTTGCCGAAATGCTGCGCAAAGGAACTGCTTCGGGATACCTTGTCGCATAATCCACCAGAACTAACACGAAACGGTATCCCTGCGTGCTCCGATCAAACGGCCCGATGAGGTCCATCCCCACTCTCTCAAAAGGGACCTCCATTAGCGGAAGGGGGCGCAACGGCGCTTTTGGTATAGCCGGGGAATTTACGAGTTGGCATTCAGGGCACGACGCACACCACCGACGCACGTCGGCCCAAATGCCCGGCCAATAGAAGCGGGCCATTATCCGGTTCAGTGTTTTCTCATACCCTAAATGACCAGCCATGGGGTTAAAATGAGCCGTCTGAAAAACCATTTCCCGAGAGCTTTTAGGCACCAGCAATTGGGTGATTTCCTCGTTAGTCTGAGTGTCACGACACACTCTGTATAACCTATCCCGAATTATTACAAAATACGGGTGAGTGAGTGTTGCATCAGGGCGCACCTGTTGACCATCAATGGACATCACGCGGTCAAAGGCAAAGCGTAGGGTGTCATCACGAGACTGCTCGAGTGGGAAATCCTCCATGGGGCGAAACACCGGTACCTGCGGAGTCTCCCCCGGAGGCTCCACTGGTGCCGGCTCCCCCTCTGCCGTGTCGGACGACCCCGCGTCACCGCTGACAGCAGCACACACATCACACAGCCCTACCCGTCGTGAACGCACCCCCCCTACCTTACCAGCTGCCTGGCGAAACCCCGGCCAATCAGTGCCTAAAATCAGAGGGTGCGAGAGGCGGGAGCTAACCGCAGCCTTTATTTTATGCTTTTTCCCTTGACACCGAATTTCCACTGAGACAATAGGATACTCGTGTAGATCCCCATGCACACACCTTATAGATACCCTTGATGCTTCTAACAACGCCTCGGGTCGAACCAGGCTTTGTCGAATCATGGTCTGCATAGCCCCTGAGTCCAACAGCGCCTGGTGTTCACTCCCTTGAATCCTTACCGGAATACAGTACGCTCCGTCTGGGTCGGGAGCGGAGGTGGGCGGGCCGACAACACGAACCACCTGCCCCACCTCCATGAGCGGGCACTCTCGGCGCAGGTGACCCGGTTGTCCGCACCGCCAACACCCCGGTCCGGGCGTCTGAGGAGCTCTCTGTGGTTCGAACCCCGCCGCCACTGAGCCTGGGGCTGGGGAAACAAAAAAAGGGTTGTTACGGGAAAAGGAGGGGGTTTAGGCACGGGGAAGGGAGGAAGGAAGGGGGGAAGGAAGGGAACGAGGAGGGGCTCTTCGGCGCGGAGCCGTGTCTGCCCGTCCTTGCTGCTGCTGCTGCTGTTGCTGCTGCTGGTGCTGGGCCTGGCCGCGGGGGTAGAGCGCCAGGTGGTCCTCCGCCAGGGTGACGGCGGCCGCCAACCCGGTCGGTCGATGGCACCTCACCCAGTTCGCTGTTTCCCCCGGGAGGCCCTCGATAAATCGTTCCAGTGTCACCAGCTCTACCACTCCGTCGGCTGACCGGAGTTCCGGTCGGAGCCACCGTCGGGCCATATCCAGCAGTCTCTGGGCGTAGGCGAATGGCCGGTCCTCTCCTGCCAGAGCCGTCTGACGGAACCGCCGCCGGTGCTCTTCCGGGCTGTACCCCAGGCGGTCCAGGACCGCCTTCTTTAGGTTTTGGTAGACAGCCCGCGCGGTGGGGGGTAAGCTGTGCGCCGCCTGTTGGGCTTCCCCAGTCAAGAGGGGCAGGAGGCGGACGACCCACTCCTCCTCCGGCCATTGACTCGCCTTCGCTGCCACTTCAAACCCCTCCAGGAATGCCTCAGCATCGTCCTCCGGGGTCATTTTAGGCAAGTGAAGAGCTACGGGGGGTTTGTTCTGTCGCTCGCGGGAGCTAGTTTCTCCCGCAGCAGCCAGCTGCAGTAGAGCCTGCGTCTGCAGGGATGTCTGTGCTCGCAGAGCTTCAAGTTGCTCGGCGTGCATCAGCGCCTGTCTCTCTTGCATTGCTGCCATCCCCTCCAGCATCCTCGCAAGCGCTATCACTGGCTGTGCCGGTTCCCCCTGCTCCTGGCTGTGTTCCATTTTTATTTTCTTTTTTTTTTTCTCCTTTGTGCAGTGTGTTTACTTCGAGCTCCCCGTACGGGCCACCACTGTGGCAAATGAGTGCCACCCCTCCTAACCCAAACACACTCACTGGAGACACTGTTTCAGTTCGTAGCACTCGCGTGCTATTTTATTTAAAGCAGGTGGCTTTTCTCCGTTACAAGCAATCAAGAGCGCTTTTTCTCTCGCCGTCTTCTCGCCGGCGTGTCTCTCTTTTCCTCCGGCTTCCGGTCGTGCTTTTAAAAACCCCAGGCTCACTGTTGAAAGCAATCAGAGGCAATCAGCGCAATTAAACAATTAACAATTATCGGCGCTGATTACCTCCAGCTGACAGTTGTGACGAAGGGTCCGAGAGCCGCTCCTCTCACTCTCTCTCTCTCTCTGCAGCCGACGCTCAAACCACGCCCACTCCACCACACATACCTTGTGAAAGTGCATCATTTTGTCCACTGCATCACTGGGACTTATTTTGATCCTCTTCCGTCCAACAGTGGGTGGCAAGAGATGGAGAAGGAACAGCAGAGAAGCCATGTCACTGTCCCAGTCTATCAGGAGGAAAAATGAGGCAAAACTAGTTATTAGTATCTACTTGGAATGCACCAAGTAAATAGCACTAGCTAGGCCTATTTAGAATATAAACCAAGCATGTCATGTAGCTTACTGGTGTCATCGTTCTCTCCGAGTTTCTCAGCAGCTTTCAGAAGTCGGCACAGCTCGGTTGACTGAGTCAGGTGTTTGGTCTCTTTGATAACCTTGGGCTTGAATGCTGTGTCACACTTCTCAAGCATCTTGGAGGCTGTTTCAGCACCAAACAGCAGCAGGAAGTCTTGATTCAGCTGTTGATCATACATATATGCAAATACATCAAGCCAATAGTCAGTGCATTGTTAACTGCTTACATCCAACCAAATTAAAGACTGGAGTTCAAAGACTGGAGTTTAAATAAAAGAAATGCACAACTCACTAGTCCTTTGACATCTAAAAAACGTCATGCACTAGGTCCTGGCGATGTTGCAAGGTCATCTTCATCTTCTGAAACACGTTTGCTTCATCAGGAGAGTGAACAAGAAATGATATAGCCTCCCTGCAGGCATCTCCATCAAGCTGCTGAGGCACTGTGGCTGCTGATCTTTGGCGGTTTGGTCCTTGTGCTTGAGGCACTGTGGCTGCCTTGACTGGCCGTTGATATTTATTCCTGGACATGGTCTTGAGGCGCCATGCTAAATATCCTGTGCCTTTTTCCCCATCATAGAAGTGCTCCTGCAATGTCAATCAAATTTATATATATATATCTTAATATAAACCCTATAATATAAACCCTTTCAGTCTGAAATGGTTTAAAATGAACAATTTATTTAAGAAACACTTACCCATGCATCTCAGTATATGGCTAGCCAATATGTTTACAAGCTGTCTCCAGGTGCGGTGCTTCAGCGAAATTTCTGACTTGTACTCTTTGAGGACATCCTCACCTCCAGGTTTCCTAAGCAAGGCATTTTCTACCATCTACTCACATGAGAGAAAAAAAGTTTTCAGTGTACAATTCAGTCTTCCAGGATAAAATCATTTGAACAACAATATGCCAAAACTTGTCTTTTCAGACTAAGGGTAAAAGTAATTCACTGCATCAGAGGAAGGTAAAAAAACAGCAGTGCTGCAAATGAAAAAAAAAATCAGGTAAAGCAGCAAATTGGTAACACTTTTCTTTGATAATGGGGTCAGCCAAAATAAGCGATATAGTCTGGTTTCAACTACTGACTACCTGTCAAACAACTACACTACTGGCCTTGCAGAAGAGTGACCATTCAATGTATGTGAATGATCACCTAATTTAATAAATGTGTATGGAAAGAAAAGTTACAAAATACAGAGCTGCGAAACAGCCAAACCCCGGGTTCATTTTTACTTCCTCACTAAATTAAGTTTGCTAACTTTCTCAATCTGGCATTCACCATTCTAAATGTCACGATACTCTGATTGGTGAGAATCTCAATTTAGTTTGCCACTTTATTTATGATGTTATGAGTCAAAATTGTAAACGACATCTACTGCTCTCAAGTACCTCTTTTGCAGCCTCTGACTCAGAAACCTCTGTGGTAGACCTGTTCATGACTTCAGAGCTGGATATATTTCTGCCTGTGGGAATCCACCATTCTCTTCGACTGGAGAGGTCATTGTCACTTGAAGAAAGTGACGTGGTATCCGTGAGGGGAGATGGTGTTGAATGATCTAAAGGAGAAAAATCTTTAAAAACAAGGAAAACGTAATTACGAAAATATATCCAGTGACCTGCTAGAAATGTGCTATTCAGGGGTGGCACAGCCACTAGTAGAGATGATTTGTGATATGGTGATGATTTCAAATAAAATTACTGAATGTCAACATCTTTGACATAGCAAACTGTGACCTTGTGTAACACAAGCATGGGACAATCACAACCAAACCCACATTTTCAAACTGTTTTGGCAATTGGATGCTGATCTGTGCTTAAATATTGTTTCTTTGTTCATCTACTTCACTACTGTCACAGTAGTCAGACAGTCAGGGACATAAAGGGGTCTCACCTTGACAATATTTGTGCAGCAGAAAAACCCTGACCATTGATTATTTACAACAGATATAATAATGAAACCTACCTTCATCTGAAATGCTGTGACATACTGTCAGGCATAAGTCAGGATTGGCCTCTATCAGTTCAAGAAGGATGTCTTCCTCCACTGCTGTGTCAGTTTCATCAAAAATGTGAAGTTCAGCTGCATCGGGAAGCCCAAACTTGTTTTTGACTACAGGAAGATTTGCATGACACCAGATAAAGATACCTGAAGCAGGTTTTAAACTGCACATAATGAATGACTGATCAACCAATTTATCTCTAAACTAATCTGAAATTGCAAATTGCTTTCACTTGTTAACAGCAGTTTTATGATGTTGCATTTTGGTCATTACCAACATTAGAGTGTACAAGACAAAACAGTAACTTTCATACGCAAGTTGAAAACTAAAAGCGCCACCAGCTGTCAATTTAAATGCTCATGTCTCTTGCTGAAATGGCAGACAAACTGGTTTCTAAATGAAATGGCACTTCCCAAGTGTGGCAACACTTTAATTTTAAGCCAAACAACCAAGGGGAGCAAGAGAATCCAGATGAGGGAATTTGTAAACTACTGCTCTCTACTGACTAAAGCTGATAATGCAAATATGAACTGTAATAAGAAGGAAAGCATCACTAGTATAATAATAATAATACAGTATGACATTCCTAACGTTCCAGGCATATGGCAAGCCGTTTTAGCTTTAATTCATTTCTACAGGATATCGCAAATACAATTCTAACTAGTTAGAATGCAAATTCTTGATATCAGAAATTCAATTGTAACTAGTTATAATTCAAGCGTTTTCCCCATTCATTTCAATGGGACCTTTCATTTTTGATATCAAGAATTGTATTTTAACTAGTTAAAATTGGACATTCTAATTAAAACTAGTTAACATTCTATTACTGATATCAAAAATTCCAGTTTGAACTAGTTAAAATTGAATTCCTGATATCAAGAATTAAATTTTAACTAGTTAAAGTTGAATTCATGATATCAGAAATAGGTATTTTAACTAGTTGAAATTATATTGTTGATATCAGTAATTGATTTTTTTCTGATATCAGAAATTCACATTTTAACTAGGTGAAATTCCAACTCCCATTGAAATGAATGAGAAAAACCTTTAAAGTTACAGTCTCAAAGATTTCCGTTTCGTTCTCTTTGGCGGTACCAATGGCGAGAAGCGGTAATTGCAGGTGTGTTTTTGGACCTCACTTCCCATAGATCCAGCCAGATCCAACCAGTGTTGCCTGTGTGACGTCAGTCAGTTGGCACCTGGGCCACGCCAACTATAACACTATTTACTGAATAAAAAATGGTTGTTATAAAAGTAACGTTATGTACATACTCATTCGTTGTCTAACATTAGGCTAACTTAAACTGTCTTTACACTGCCGAGCCAGGTTAAAATTCTGTAGCAAGACCTGGGGTAGAATTAGTGATGATCAATTTCCACAAACGTTCTTTATCCTTTTGCCCAGTATGAACATCTTTACACTGCAGAGAAGAATTTGCGAGATTTGCTGTGGCTCGTGCAATTATGTATCTCGTGCACAATAAACAGTCTTTCTCGTGAATGATTGTTGTGTGATATTTTTGAAACAACTGCCTTGCAAAATGTTACCCCTGGTGTTTCTGGTTTTGCTAGCTAAACTGTTCGACAATCAAGCTGAGCTGGGTGTTAAATTAGCAATCAGAACAAGAAGAATAAAACAAAAACAAAGGAGATTTCATCAAAAAAGGCATAAAGGCTGAAGGAACATATGAGGAAGCGTAATAAAATAATAACAATGCTAATCCATACTGCCGTATTCTTTTATTTAGTTTTCTCCGGCTTGACATCTTTACACAGAAATCAGACCCGGCTCTGCTCCACCTATACCCCAGCTTTATTCCTGTCATTATAGTATATTGATGAACTTGATGGCAATGTAAATAACGGTAACGTTAAGGCCAGTTCAGATCAATGATTCGCAACGAGACGAAACGGTTGTAGAATGTTGCAGGGAAAATTGCAGCGGTGTGAACTGGTTAGTAGCAGAGCCGTTGCCTGCCCTGGGGTCTCAAAAGACCCACCTTGTCAAATTGCCAAGGGCAGTTTTAGAACGTTTACAATCAGACATCTTGGAATTTTGCAAGTTGCATCCAGTCTTGTTGCGAATCATTGATCTGAACTGGCCTTTAGTTAGCTACACTGCAACGTTGCAGCAAGGTAGCATTGCATTCGAGAGACGGTTTGCGAGGTCGGTACCGGTCGGTAGCGTTAGCTAGCGTTTTTTCTAATTGTTAGCTGACATTAGACTGTGTTAATACATTAGCTAGCTAGCTAACGCAACGTTACCTGATATGAGAGATGGATACTGTGCGCAATGTTGTCTAAACTAATGTTGTCTTTCTTGACATGGTCCGGTAGCTAGCGTTAGCTGTGCAAATAGCTATGTAATACAAAATCTACATCAACAAAGAATATGACCGCTCTTGTTACACAAACCCCCCCCCCCCTGTTATTGTAACGCTAGCAGACACCGGAAAAAACAGTACGCCGCTCACACACAAGTGCTCACACACACAATTCACACTACCGATTTTGCTGTGTATACTAGGCCAGAGTGTCACTTCAGCTACCAGACAGGCAGCAATGCTTCACAGGTCTCCAGACTGGTGGGTGCTGTAAAATATAATTTTTTCATTGTATGTCTACTTTTTTAGGACTCCCTTGTTCTATTGTAATGAAGTTGCAATGGACTCCATCTTTTCTCTGTAGGTCATGCTCACTAACAAAGATAATGTTTTTCATACAGATGCATACCTGCTATTCTAACTGCTGTGTTCAGACTGAGAGGTTTCATCTCTTTTTGTTAATAGTTGGTAGTGGTGTAGATGAGAAGATGATTACAGACAAAATTACTTTGCATTGGCTCTAATGAAAAATACAACATAATTATTAACTGCTACTACTGCTGATTAATTGCTGCCTTAAACTCTTTAGAAAAAACAATCCTGCATGAAAATTTCAAATGACTGTTTGTACCTCATCTATGGCAGCTGTACTCAGACTTGACGAGTTGAGGAACCACAATGACAAAAAATATTTTTGAAAGTACCAGATAGTTTTGCTTGAGCTAAAGGTCCTTTCTCTCTGCAAAAAGAGAGAAAAAAACTGAGTAGGCTAAAAGTATACAAACCTTCAACATTTCTCCATCAGTGTATGGTTTCATCTTTTTCCTCAGTTCATGTGTGATTTTGTATGAAGCCTCTGTTGCTCTTTGATGTGGAAGTGAAAGATGTGGAAGAAGAGCAGTTTTTGTTCTGTTTGAGTCTTTTCATTTTTCTTTTGGCCCTTCCTTTAGGAGAGTCAGGGGAACAGCAGTATTTTGATGTGAAAGTACGATTCTTTTAAAAAGAATTTCATAAAGTAATGTGTTCCATAAATCTTTCTTTTAGACAACTCCACAGAAATGCAACCATTATCCAGAAGGTGTGGCAAGGATACACAGCAAGGGCCTGCTTCAGACAAATGGTAAAGGTATGTTATCTAACTTGTGGTATGCACTTTTTCAGCCAATGATAACACAATTATGTTAATTATTTATTTGTGTTGGAAAGTTAATATTACCCAGAATAATGACAGTTTGATCCCACATTATTTAAGCAATTATTGCTACTGATGCTAGAGTGTAACACCTGACTCCCAGGTAAAGGGAGGGTGGAAAACCAACAGTTCTTGGACCTTGAGGGCCGTGATTTGAGTAACAGGGTTGTAGGATTTTTACCTTCTGACAACCATTTGAAAATTAAAATTCTCTGTCTGTGCAGGGATATGAAGTTGTACTGTATTATTCCATTCACACACACACACACACACACACACATACAGCGGGCCCCAGAATTATTGGCACCCTTAATAAAAATGAAGAAAAAAGGCTGCATATAATAAATGACACAGATAATAATCTGTATGTTATGTTCAAACATATGGGAAAACTATATACTTTTATTTCAATACATTTACTCTCATGCTTCAATTTTTTTATATTAAGTAATCAAATTTTTTCTGAAAACCATAGGTGCCATAATTATTGGCACCCCTAACAATTATTGTAAGTAAAATCAAACAAAATAAAATTGGCAATACAACCTTACTTACTTTAGTCGGGATGTATCCGAATCCAAATACTGTATTCGGGAAAGCACGAATAATGCAATGGAAACAGATATTTATTCTACCCGAAGTTGCTCGTTATTATTCGGATTTGGGACAAAAAAAAGTCAGCTCCATGTCGAGTTCTTATAGCCTCTATCTAACGTTACACGGGCAGCGGCACCAGTTACACACACCAACAAACTTTGAGCCACTGCACTGCAAAACGTTTAATAAATAAGTTCTACGCGTCAGCCATTATGTTTCTTCAAATCGATTCATATCATGGTGGATGGCCACTAAAATGCCCATTCTGTTTGCAACACAGGACTTTAATTTCACTAGTCGTTTCATTTACTACATATTATTGAAAAGTGATCGCTATATTCTGTAGTCGCCCCCACCGAGTCAGCGCACAGCTGGCAGCAGACTGAGAGCTGACCGTTCCCGGCTATCACTCAAGGAAACTCTGGCATCGAGGAGGTGCGGGAGCTAGCGAGACACAAGCCTGGTGTGGCAGGTGGATTTCTTTCAAACCCCCGCAACCTATACATCAAAATCAAGCTTAGAACCTGTAGTTTTTAGCTGTATGTGTTCATTTCCTCCATTTAAAAAAACCCAGTCGAAATATTGAAAAATCCGACGTTTTAACTTGTATTTCAGTCAATATTCATCCGTTTAAGATGTAACATGCTGTATGTATGGCTATAATGAACACAAAATCCATTCATGGTAACAGTTGCCACCAAGGGAAAATATGAGGACATCAGATGGTTTGCAGTTTATCCAAACTTAGTTCAGTAGGGGAAATAAATAAATAAGTAAATAAATAAATAAATAAATAAAACAGGCAAAAAAAGTTAATGTAGGCTATTACTGTCATGTAATTACTGTAGTAAAGTAGTAAACAAAACCAAGAATCCGGAGCTTGCCAAACCTCATTGGAATTATGACTGGAAGAGAGTGCTATTGTCAGATGAGACCAAAATTGAACGTTTTGGCCATACACATCATCGACATGTTTGGCGGCAAAAGAGGAATGCATACAGGAGAAGTACCTCATACCTACTGTCAAATATGGAGGTGGAGTCGTCGATATTTTGGAGATGGTTTGCTGGCAGTGGTCCCGGGGCACTATTTTAGATCAATGGCACAATGAATTCAACAAAGTACCAGGAAATTCCGGCAGAAAATTTGGTTGTCTCTGCTAAGAAGCTAGGAGTTGGTCATAGGTAGATTGTCCAGCAGGACAATGACTCCAAGCATACATCAAAATCTAAACAGAAATGCTTAAGTGAAATCAACATCCATGTTTTCCAATCGCCATCTCAGTCTTCAGACTTAAATCCCATCAAAAACCTGTGGTCTGAACTGAAGAGGGGGGGGGTCCATAAGTGCAAACCCAAAGATGTCAATGATTCTGAAAAGTTCTACATGGAGCAATGCTCAAAAATCCCTCCAAATGTGTTATCTAACCTTATAACCAATCATAGGAAAAGACTCATGGCTGCCATCTTTGCCACGGATGTTTTCACAAAGTATTAAACCAGCGGTGCCAATAATTGTGTAATGTAAGACTTTGGTTGATTCCAATGAATCATTAATCAAGCACACTAGTTTACACATGTTGGAAAATAAAGCTTATGTCAATAACTATTATTTTTTTTAAATTTTTTAACTATTATTAGTTTAGCATTTTCTTTTAGCATTTTTTGTGCATATATATATCAAGGGTGCCAATAATTCTGGAGCCCACTGTACACACGCACGCACGCACACACACAGTTAAATTCTAAAAAGTACTGAGCTTTTTTCATTTTCCCATTTATTACAATAACAATGAATTACAAATGAGTATTTATTTAGTAATCACATTCTGTGGAAAATTATCAATTAAGGGTTTTTTGTCATGCAGAGAGCATTACCTGCTTTTCCATTCTCAGAGTTTTGTCTGAGTCTTGGGCAGCTTCTTAGAAACAATTACATTCCTAACACCCAGCAGTTTACAAATAAAAATACTGTTCAAAAACAAAGGAATCTCTTGAGCCAAGTCAATCAAAGCCACAGCGTCTGAGGCAGACTTAAGACCCTTAACTATCATTTCATCTGCTAACAAATCTGTAAAGCATGACAGCTTATGTGCTGTGTTTCTGCATATTAATTGCACATAGTGCTGATTCTCAAACCAATACATGCTACTATTTTGTTTTGATCAGATATCAGTTTTACCATTAGTAAAGTATTCTTTCTAGGTATCACAGTTCTACATTTGAATATAAAACAACTGGAAGGGACACTTGGGACATTTTTAACAAGACATTCCTTTGCTAGTTTGGAGTCAAAGCACAGAGTCCAGAGGTAGAAAGTTCATGGTCAGAAAATAAAAGTCCTGCCATGTGTTTCTTCCACCCATGAGTTCAGCCTGATGATTTCACTAATTAGTTCTACCTCCTCGCTGAAGAATTGTGCTAAATACTGTAGCAAATCCGGGCAATTGAAAAAAATACTGGGAAGGACTTTTACTTTCTGAAACTGGATTTTCTACCTCTGACAGTTTCTAATTTGAAGTGAACTCCCCACTGTGGGTTGGATTTAGACCAAACATATTGTCTCTTTGATATCTTTCTTCCACCCTTGCCAGCTGCTTCCCCTTTCTGTTATTAATAAAGCAGACATGTTGGTATGTGAGTTCCTTTAATGTTTCTTACAAAGTCTCTTTCTGAAACACGCTCCAGTGGATTAATCATACAATAATGCATGTCCTCTGCTGGTGTGAATATTTGTGCCTTTGTTAATCTATCCTCATTGGAGCTCCATTGATTATCAAACTCAGCAGAGAGTACTTTACGATCATCTATCTCCATTAGTTTCCAGCTTGACTACCATTGATTTTTTTCTGGTCCTGTCTGCATTATGTATTATGAAGCAGTCTGTTCCTTCAGTACAAAGTCTGAATTCCCTCTATCTTCTTTTTACCTCACTGGGCTTCTGTGCCTTAGCATGTATTATTTATATAGGGGGTTATGTTTTTTTCAGGATAGATAGGAAGACTAGGATTCGAGTGACTGCATTGTAACGCTTTCTTTCTCTCAATTCACAGACAGCATATTTTATGATGAAGATGCATTTCTACAATGAGATGGCTGTCAGGGTAAATATTTCTTCAGTTGTTAACCAAATAAAACCAAATAGTTAGTTGTGCTCTGAATAGAATTCTAATTTAAAGATAAAATTGACTGGGCACATTTGATTGTAAATGTAGCCAGCGTATGGTCTCACTGTGCGATTATTTAAAATCATACACAGCATCATGGTACATCATAATAATTGTCACTTTGAATATAACAATTTACGGCCTAAAATTTCAACTGAATGAATCCTAAAATCACAACTATTGCCACTGTGCGACCTGCCCATTTGTGAAGTACATATTCACCAGTTTGATTAACTGAACTGATTTCCCAAGTTATAAATCAAAAGGGTTTGACTGATACATTAGCAGTTTTATGAGGGAGGATTGTGTTAACATGTTATATTTTACAATTCTGTACAGCTTCTTTTCTCCCAAGTGAAATTGTTAAAGATTATATTGCAAGATTACATTTTTACAAGCCCAACAAAACATCCCTGAAAATCCAAAATGAGGAAATGCTTTAACAGTTATCCCAATAAATACTCCCTTGTTAGCATAGGGTATGCCTTCATAAGAAGAAAATAACACATGTATACCAGGAAGAGGAAAATGTCTGGCTGACCTTCTGAAGTCACAGGGTTAAATGCCAAAGATCATTTCACTGCTTAACTGAAAAATATATTGCCTCAACAGGAATAACCAAAGTGTTTTTAGTGGTTGTTAAATACACTACATTTCCAAGTATGTGGACACCTGAACATCACGCCCATATGTACTTGTTTAACATCTTATTCCAAAACTATGGCCATTAATATGGAGTTGGACCCCCTGTTGTAACAGCCTCCACTCTTCTGGGAAGGCTTTCCTGTAGATTTTGGAACATAGCTGCGGTGATTCAATTCCATTCAGCCACAAGAGCATTAGTGAGGTTTGGCACTGATGTTGGCCGTCAGGCCTGGCTCACAGTTAGCTTTCCAATTCATCCCAAAGGTGCTCGATGGGGTAGAGGTCAGGGCTGTGCACAGGGCAGTCAAGTACATTTAAGCAAAATAAAAACAGCAAGGCAAAGAAATGAAAATTTAAGTAAAGCCACAGTATAGCCTACCGAGCAATTAGGAAAGTGTATATTGCATTCAAAAGGCATAACAGTGTGTTATTCAGATTTCCTGGCCATGCAAGGGTGAACACTATTAAGGAAGGTTTCTATGTAGGTAAAGATATCATTTGTAAGAGGATATCACAATGGTAATATTTATATAATCACTAATAAATAAATGTTTTTTCAAATGTCCTGTGGGGTTAACCATTAATTTGTTCATTACCTATTTGAAAATTAAGAAATTCAATTAAGAGGCTAAGTTTGTAATGTGAGACCACCTGTCAGCTCTTTTTGTAACTGATGTCACATGCACTGAAAAATAATATAATTTGATGTTTCAGTGCAGTGACATGATCAGAACGCAAGTGAATGAAAGGCTTATGTAGGCATAGGCCTATTTAATTTATCTGCCTGGCTTCTTCTGTCATTTTGGCTGCTCTGGATATGTTTGATTTTCTAGTTACAGTATTGTTATTCTTGTCTTCCATTGTAGTGGTGGACTACAGAAAATGGCAGCATGCCCCATGCAATGCACACAGCTCTTAACGGGAATTAAAAGACGTCATTTGATTGGCTATTAATTCACTCAGCTGCACCACATCCACTGATAATACATTCAGTATAACCCAGCGCTTTTTCCAGGCGCGTCACACATTTTTCACTATGCTTATTATCTCTTGTCCCGAAAATACGAACAATCACAAGCCATGCCCAATCCACCACATGCCACGCAATTGACTGCGCTGATGCGCTCTGCAGCATTGATTCTGGAAAACAAAGACCTAATGGGGCAATTACTTTTTCACGTGTGATGTGGGTGTTTGATAACTTTTTTCATTAAATTATGAAAAAAAATTTTTTTATGTGTTTTGTGTTTACTCAGGTTCCCTTTGTCTAATATTACATTTTGTCTTACGATCTAAAAACATTCAGTGCATCAAATATGTAATAGTAGAGTAAATCAGGAAATACTTTTTCACAGCACTGTATCTTGGCCAGAAAGCTATCGATATATTGTTGTCCAGTTTGCCATTATGCCTTCTACAAGTTTCTCATGCCAAAAATCAAGATAGACTGCTTACTGGCTAATGTAATTTCCTCTTGTGTGATTTCAAAGTGATAACATACCATGTTTTTGAACCTTGGTGATATTATAATACTTCTCACTCTGTACAGCATAGTGTTAGCCAAGTCATTTTACTGGTTATTCCATCTGAGCAACAAAGTGTTGCTCCCTGTACAGCTATATTTCACTTTTATATTGCTCCTCAATTTTAACATGCCCACCCTGCCATATACTGCAGCCCATAATTCCCTTACAGTAACCATGGTGCAGTCAGTACTGGTATAATGACAATCATCCATGTATTCAAATAAGCAGCTAGTTTTCTGTCACCACTGACAGGTGGGAAAAAAACAATGACTTTGTAATGATGTCAGAAACAATGTCTTCAGCAACCAACACCAAAATCCTCCAGCAGTGGGTAGCACAAGACCTTTTTTGCTTTTAGGAAAAAAAGAAAAAACTAATATCAAAATTGCAACAAAATATCTACTTCACTAGTTCTTTTAGTTAAAATACTCTTCTCTTGTGCTTGGACAATTATTTTAAATACAGAGAAACTGAATATTTCTACCTGATGTTTATTTTGAGTGAATAAACCTCATGAACCATTGTTATATTTTGTTAAAGTAGAGTAGTGTAAAAATAGATGCAGAATTCAAATAAAAATATAAATGAATACATTCCAGAAATGTCTGGTGTAGTGGAGAAAATTAATATGTTATAAATGCTTGAAAGGATTTTTAAACATATGCAGTCTATGTGAAGGACATCTCTGCCCACTGATTTCATTGACTAAGGAAAACATACAGTTGAATCCCCTGTGCCACTTATTATTCTGTACATATTTATTTATTTTTATCCTGCAATGTCTTTATCATTCTCTTTACTAAAGGTCAGTGTATTAATCCACTAATACAAACCAGTGTTTACAGGGGTCCCTAGATTTTATGTTATCTAATTGAAGAATATGCATCATCGATTTTATGTGTCTTAGAAGGTCACAATGAACCTGCCTTCTGAGTCAGCAGTTACTTTATTTAATATTATCTATTGAATGCAGATCAATTGCAATGCCCTTTTCCTTGTTATACAACAAGCTATTGTTTTAATTCCCTAATTAGCCCAAAGCACATCTGTTCCTTTTTTGGACTTTGCAGCAGTCCATTAATAGTTCAGAATGCTTCTGCATCACTTCTGCGGCCCATCCTTTAAGAAGCAGTGTGTGTTCTTTTTCCATTGCTGTTCATCAAAATGATCGGTTCACATCTCCCATGTGAATGCCACACAGCATGTGTGTATATTGCATTACATTTCATTTCATTACAAGTTTTTGGTTTGTTATGTTTGAATCTGTTCTTATTGCCACTTTTGTCCCTTTTCAGATACAACAAAGATGGAGGGGATACTATGTCCGGAAGTATATACATAATTACCATGCGAGACAGCAGTATTTGGAAGGACTGGCAAGAAAAAATGAACAAATTAGGTATGATAACTAAGAAGCAAATATATTTTGGTACAGAAAATACAATTCACAGAAAATTGATTTGTCCATCAGTATTTGTAAAGCTTTGAACCAGAATGGTAAATGTCAATATCACTGTCATTCAAGGAAACATTCATTTTGGATTCATTTTGGAGCTTGCTTGCTCTGTGGCAGCTCAGTACAGAGCAGAACGTGTACTTCCATCAGATATACCCTGTGTCATGTGGTTTAAGGAGGAAAATAATCAACTTAGAAACTTAGAGATCGATGCATTTTGGGTCCATGAAAATTAACCAAGGATTACAAAAAAGCAGAAAAACAAAAATTAAAGAAAGAAGTGCAACAATTAAAGAAATGGCAAAATGTTATTTAGTCGGCAACAAAATATGCCAACACCTACCAGATCCAATCTTAATTGAAACTGAATTCTTTTGTAGCATAAGGTTTATGCAGTGATGTTGCAATTTAAAAGATTGCACATAATCTTCTCTCTTGTAATCTGTATTTTTCTTTTATTAGTACATTTTTATAACCATCAAAGACTTTCTTGTAGGTATAAATAAAATTTAAGGTTATGTTGCAATCTCGCACTGGATCCATGCTAGTACAACTCCTGTAAATCAAAAGTGGTTGCTCAAATTAAAGAAATGTCTCTAGGCATTTTCACGAAGGCAAATTGATTAGATTAATTTACAGGCTTTGTGTGTGCAGTTGGTAGACACGTGCTAACCCCTTGCCTCCTGTTTGTAAAAACTGCTTCAGGTTGTGAGCAAGTGAGTTATGTTATGAAATTAGTCATTTGGCAAGCCCTTGCATTAATAAAACCATGTTTGGAGGACTTGATCTATCTTTTTCACACAAAAAAACCCAATGCAGTCAAAATTTCAATGTCGATAATATATTTCCCTGGAAAATATCTTAAGGGTTTGGCTAAAATTAAATGCAAATTTATTAAGTGTTTCATGCCAACCCTCCACCCCCAACTTGCTTGCTTAGGGTAGTCCATTGTGACCGATGATGACTTCTCATTTTTATTGTGGATCCGTTGAGGGCTGTATAGTCCAATGCAGTATGCACACTGTCTTCCACAGACAGGGAAAATGAAGTCCTGACCCACTGGGGCAGGTGCAGTCATGGGCATTTTTTCGTCTCTGTCTCTTTGCCAGGCAATGTTGTGCCCTTTTTCCTAGGCTAACTGCATTCCCTTGAGTCTGCGCCTGGTTGAGCGATCCACAGCTCCAGGGTTTATTCCAAACTTCTTTAGGGAGGTCTTCAGTTGGTCCTTAAGAGTGATGGCCCAGTTGTAATTGTCCGTACAGGATCATTCGCGGCAGACGATCAGCTGGCATCCAGATGGTATGACCGAGCCATCTGAATTGATGGTGAATGATGGTTGCCTTTATGCTCCTACAGTTGGTCTTCTGTAGGAGGCATCTTACATGAAAAGATTCCAGCTGTTTCAGGTGACCACTGTGTCCATGTTTCACAGCCGCAGAGAAGTGTGAAGATGCATACTGCCTTGTAGACTGCTACCTTGGTGTGGAGGTGCAGGTTGCAATTACTAAAGACTCTTTTCCTCAGTTGTCCAAACAGACCTTTTTGATCCAGTTCTGAATGTTCTGGTCAATGCTATTGTCCATTGAAAGGATGCTTCTAAGGTACTTAAATTGCAGTACAATGGCAAGTGGGAAATCTGAGATAGTGAAAACCGGAGGTTTTTGTGGGGGATCTGACACCCACTGACAGAAAATCTTAGTTTTTGCAACAGACAGCTCAATTCTGCCATATGCCTTCAGCAGCTGTAAGTGTGGCTTGTACGGCTTCTGGTGGGTGTGCCACAAGAGCACAGTCGTCCGGATACTCGGGTTCAAGTATGCGTATTAAACGGAGCTTAGTTGCAGCTTGGAACCTCATGATGTTACATCAAGCCTGAAGTCAAGGATCACCCCACTCTCGTCTTCCATGTCCTTGTGTAGGAGTGTTGTAAGGAGGAAGATGTTGAGAAAGACCAGTGCAAGTACACAGACCTGCCTCACCTCAGAGCCTACTCCAAAGGGGTCAGATTCCTGCCAACCAACTGTAACCTTAGCCATCATCACATCATGGAGCTGTTTAAAGATGTTAAGGAACTTTCTAGGGCAGCCATACTGTAGGAGACCCTTCCAAAGTAGATTACGGTGGTGATTAAGGTTCAGGGGGTTTGGAACGGTCCACAAAGGCCATGAACGGGTGTTGGTTTTGACTTTTTCCTGCAGTTGGCGTGTGGTGAAGATCATGTCCACTGTGTTTCTGTTCTTTCTGAAGCCACACTGGGATTCTGGTAGCAGGTTCTCAGTGATGGTGTTAATGAGTTGGTGGAGCATGATTTTCACCAAGACTTTGCCAGCAGCTGAGAGGAGTGATGTGCCCCTACTGTTGCCACAAATGGATCTATCCTCTTCTTTTTATAGACGATGACAATATTTGCATCCATTTATTGATGGGGGATGCAATATTGCTGCCATGTCAAGGAGTTGGACTGCTCTAGTCCAAAGATTCACGATTTCATTACATTACATTACATTACAGGCATTTGGCAGACGCTCTTATCCAGAGCGACGTACAACAAAGTGTATAACCATAACCAGGAACAAGTATGACGAAACCCCTAGAGAGAAGTACCGGTCCAAGTGCAGGGAACAACCGCATAGTTCAACTTGGACCCTGAAGGTTAAACTGATTAACACTAACAACGAAAACGGCAACAATGCAGTCTATGGAAAAAATACAAGCAGTAGTTAAGACAGTTAATGCACCTAAGTCACCTATGAAACAGCTGCCTAGTTACAACCCTAAGCTTACAGTCATTTACAGGGGGGCAGGGAGGGATGGGGAGAGGTGCAGCCTGAAGAGGTGAGTCTTCAGTTGTCTTTTGAAATGGGTCAGTGTCTCAGCTGTTCTGACCTCCACAGGGAGGTCATTCCACCATCGTGGGGCCAGAACAGACAGGAGACGTGTTCTGGAAGTGCAGGTGCGAAGAGGGGGAGGTGCTAGGCGTCCTGAGGTAGCAGAACGGAGGGATCTGGCTGGCATGTAGGGTTTGAATATCTTGTGGAGGTATGCTGGGGCTAATCCCTTGACTGCCTGGTATGCTAGGACCAATGTTTTAAATTTGATGCGAGCTATGTTTCAGCACCCCATGAGTTCAGTCTGGCCTATCCACTACTTTGCGCATGCTCATTTCAACATCTATATTGAAACAGAGTCTCCCTAAAATCTTTGTGGGGTTTTTTGTCTATCATCATGATTTTATTATTATTATTGCATTAGGTGAATATTAAAAAAAATAATTATACATTTTCTAGAACTAGATTTTCTAGTTAAATACATTTCTCTTGTGCTTGGACAATGGATTGTACTTGGGAAATTGATTTAAATACAGTTTACAGAGAAACTTTTACCTGTTTTAGTATTTTAAGCAACCTAATAGTGGTGCAGACCTCAGAGAAGGCAGGTGGGAGGTCGAGGCTCTGGATAGTGGGTAGAGTGGGCAGCCCCTCGAGGACTGAGAAGTCCTCACCCCATCTTTGGACAATCTTAGTTGTGGTCATTGATGAGGGAGGATCTATCAGTGCTTCTAAAGGGACAGAGAGAGCAGATTCTTGGAACCTGGATGGTCTTCTCAGCATAAAAATTCTGCATGTCGTATCTGTCCGCATAGGATAGTATTTTGTGTGCTTTTGAGATTCACTAGTCATTTTGTAGATGTCGCAGAGCACACTGCACCTCCCTTCTTTCTGTCTGAGGGTCTCAGAAGCTGAGTTATTGAGTGTTGCTCACACAAAAGCACAGTGGCAAGCCTGCTGTGCATGCTATTTATATGCTATTTCTCAGATACTATACACACAATGTCACAATGTTATAAATTTTATCATGACAGCAGAATTTCTTGTAACTTAAAATAATGTTCAGTGAAAGGAGGAGGAAAAAGGAAAAAGGAGGAAAGGGTTGCAGCACTCTTCAGTTTTTACCTCACCATATTTACCACTCTGTTTGGGTCATGTGAGCACCTGTGTACCTCTCCTAGCCAGCAAGAGGCTGCCTGCTTATCAGACAGCCACTTGCTTATTTAGTATTTTAGTCCATACCAAGGATTGCTTCTCATTTAAAGCATTCCTGTTGACTTATCAGTCGCTCTAAAAAAAGGTCCTAGTGCCAGGTTTTTAATTCATGTTTGTGCACTGCAATTACATTATTTTAATTGCAACATACTAAATAATTTAATCAAAAATTTTACTAATGGCTCCTGTTTAGCCAGAGTGTACTGATGACACAAGCTGCGTCTGGCCCCAAATGCGTCCTGGCAGCCTCCGTCTCGCAGGCAGGTGACGGATCTCCCTGCGTGAAAATATGTGTCATTTCATTACCTCCCGCCCGCCACGCCATCCGTCAGTGGAAGCTGACCACATTCCACTGTCCATCCCCTCCATGCTCAGTTCTCCTGTATATCTTAATGAAGTCGAGACCCAAGTTCAGCATAGTAATTCTATGGCATGGGTTTGTGCAATGTATCAATTTATCACTTGTCAAGCAGACACTTTAACTTCACCTCACTTAATAAGGACATTCTCTGGGCTGAGTAATTAGAAGTGAATGGTTTGCATATTTACTAAATGCGGAGTGTCATTGCTACCATGGCCTGTTGCCTGCATAAATTATCCCTCTATCTGCAGCAAACAGCTGGGTAATTATTACTGCCATAATCAGATAAATTCTGTCTCTAATGTTCTAATGTAGCAAATCTTTTAAGTGGAGGAAAAGCTGAGGGAAAATGTATGGAAGCATAGCTGTTAGGCTACTCTTCTCACTTTGGCACCTGCTCAAGGACAGTGAAATGGGCCCATAAGTAAAACCCTGCTCCAATTCAAGTGTGGATCTTTACAACAAGCTGAAACAGTCTTTCACCTTTTGTTTAATGTAGTTGAAAATAAAATCTATGTGTGTGTGTATATATATGTATGTATATATGTACATACAAATCATTGTTTACATTAAGTTATTTTTATTTATCCTTATGCATGTGGTTCACTTTGTGATTAAACCTGCCCTGTGCTATAATAGTATATTATAACACAATGGTAAGTGTGTTACACTCTCAAGAATAAATTGAGTCCAGTGTATATTACATTTCAGCATATTGAATTCAAAGCGAAACAGTGGCCTCTGACAGTGTAGATCTACTTTCCCTGCCACATATTGAATTGTTTAATTGAACCAATTATACTCCAGTCCAGGTCACACAGTAATTAATTATTATTGAGGTCAATTAGCTTTCTCAAGTAGCGCTGTAGGATCAGTGCCTCTGCCCTCAATCCCCCAGCCCTGCACCAAATTCCTTGGGTCTGTTATCCTGCATTTATAAAGATAAATCAGTGATTGCTGTTTAAAAATGCTTAAATATAATTTGCCAAGTCAGACTTTTTTGTGATTTTACATGAAGTTGGAAACAAATCTTAAATTTGTGCTACTTTGTTTTGATCCTCTCTTTGCTAGGGCATGCATATAGATTTGTTTTATTGTAGTACATTGAGGAACTTCCTTTTTGTACCTGTTTCTTATTGCAATCTACTACCAAGTCAATCAGTTTGCTGCAGAAATAATGCCACCCAGAAAGAGTCTACCAAGGTGGTTAGTCCCAGTGAATGGCAAAAAATGACTGATTACTGTGATGGTGTATGGCTGACTGTTTTCTAAGCATGATATAATTCAGTGGACTCAATTTGGGTAAATATTTGTCGATACAAATATTTGTCAAATAAATACTCTAAAGTCCTGATTTCCTTTAAAAGCTGAATGTTGTGTTTGGACACACAAAGGTAATTTGTTCTGCCAGTACCCATGTCTGCCACAAGACAATCAGAGCTAATTAGGTTGCTGTCTTACAGCACAAAGCCATCAACAAAGATAGAGATCCCTTCAATGGGAACAAATTTGTTGGATTTTGTCCACCACAGTGCAATTAATAATAAGTGAGAGTGAGATATAGGTTGGTAAGAGTCACAGACTAACATGCTAGACAGTAAGTATACAACCATAGAGCTGCCCCACACCACACTAGGAGTAAACTAAAGTCAACTATTTCTCAACTGCATATTTCACGTTAATAAGCAATTTTCACAGGCTGGATGGTAAAATGGAGGCCATGCTACTCTGCATAATTAATTTATTTTTTAAATTAATTCCATGAGGAGGAAAATAATTTCACCTCTGCAAAAGTAAATTGTGGTGATTTTTAAATGTCAATATACTGGGTTCAGTAACCTTATATAAAAGGTAGTATTAATATTCTCTTGCAAGGCTGTAATTGAAATCTCTGGTGAGGCTGGGTTGATAGGCAGTAGCTACCTGTTTATTGCTCCAACTTTCCCAGGAATTAGAATGTCTTTTTTTGGCATTTAAAAAAATGTTTCTGATTTCCTTAAAGTTATTACAAAATACAATTATAGTATGCTTTTAAAATGAGATTACAGATGAGCTTTTAATACATCCCATTTAAGCAGCTTGGGTAGCAGATGTCATGTAATTTCTTTCCACTGCTGATGGAATATATTCATCATCCAACAGCACACTCAGCTCGGCTGATTGTACCAAAAACAGAAGCTTAATGACAGCAATGAGAGCAAAGACATTCCATCGAGGCAGGGAAACATTTTTTGTCACCTTGGCCTTTCTGTTAGCTGCATATTGTGAAGGGAAGCACTATAACTAATCAAAAAAGATCTCCATGAATTAAAAATAATCAGACTGTCTTTTTCTTTCTTCCGGTTCTGTACTGTGCTTTTAGATAATGCAGATAGAAAATAAACATATTTAAGATGTTCCCTTACTGAACACACAGATTTAAATGTTATCTAGGCTTGCACATCTGTGCATCTGTGAGTATCAGCATTCAAAAAGGAGTGGGAGGAGAAATGAATGTTAATTGACAAACTGTGCTTGCAAAAGAAAACTAGCCATTGCTTTTTTTTTTTGAAGTTAAAGCTGTAGCAGGCAACTTTCTTAACAGTTGCAATGTTTTTAAAACATTTTTGAAAATCAGAACACCCATTGGACATGCTCGCAGATAAAAAGAGACACACCCCCCACTGCCCCTGCTTCTCCACACACTTTGTCATGAGTGGGCATCGACATTTCTAGCTATGACACCTTGGCGAGCAGGATTTAAGGATTAGAGTCTGGCATAGCTTATTTACACTAAAAATGTCAACTCCAAGAGTCCAAGTTAAAGTTACAATCTCAAAGATTTCTGTTTCGTTCTCTTTGGCGGTACCAATGGCGAAAAGCAGTAATTGCAGGTGTGTTTTTGGACCTCACTTCCCAGAGATCCAACCGGATCCAACCAGTGTCACCTGTGTGACGTCAGTCATTACTATTTACTGAATAAAAAATGGTTGTTATGAAAGTAACGTTATGTACACACTCATTCATTGTCTAACATTAGGCTAACTTAAGCTGCCTTTACACTGCCGAGCTGGGTTAAAATGCTGTAGCAGACCTGGGGTAGAATTAGTGATAATCAATTTCCACAGACGTTCTTTATCCACCTTTTGCCCGGTATGAACATCTTTACACTGCAGAGAAGAATTTGCGGTATTCGCTGCGGCTCGTACAATTATGTATCTCGTGCACACTAAACAGTCTTTCTCGTGAATGATTGTTGTGTGATATTTTTGAAACAACTGCCTTGCAAAATGTTACCACTGGTGTTTCTGGATTCGCTAGCTAAACTGTTTGAGAATAAAGCTGAGCTGGGTGTTAAATTAGCAATCAGAACAAGAATAATAAAACAAAAACAAAGGAGATTTCATCAAAAAAGGGCAAGGCTGAAGGACCATATGAGGAAGCGTAATAAAATAATAACGCTAACCATACTGCTGTAATCTTTTATTTAGTTTTCTCCGGTTTGACATTTTACACTGAAATCAGACCTGGCTCTGCTCCACCTATACCCCTGGTTAATGCTCTGTGTAAAGACGGCTTTATTCCGATCATTATAATATACTGATGAACTTGATGGCGATGTAAATAACGGTAACGTTAAGGCCAATTCAGATCAATGATTCGCAACGAGACGAAACGGGTTTAGAATGTTGCAGAGAAAATTGCAGCGGTGTGAACTGGTTAGTTGCAGAGCGTCTGAAGCCGTTGCCTGGGGTCTCAAAAGACCCACCTTGTCAAATCGCCAAGTGCAGTTAGAACGTTTACAATCAGACGTCTTGGAATTTTGCAAGTTGCATCCAGTCTCGTTGCGAATCATTGATCTGAACTGACCTTTAGTTAGCTACATTGCAACGTTGCAACAAGATAGCATTGCATTCGAGAGACGTTTTGCGAGGTCGGTACCAGTCGGTAGCATTAGCTAGCGTTTTTTCTAATTGTTAGCTGACATTAAATTGTGTTAATTACATTAGCTAGCTAGCTAACGCAACGTTACCTGATATGAGAGATGGATACTGTGCGCAACGTTGTCTAAACTAATGTTGTCTTTCTTGACATGGTCCGGTAGCTAGCGTTAGCTGTGCAAATAGCTATGTAATTTAGTAAAGTTTCATTGTCATTGAATGTAATACGAAATCTACATCAACAAATAATATGATCTCATGTTAGACAAAAACTTTTTAGGGTTCCATAACTCCCCCAACCCCCCCTTTCTCTGTTATTGTAACGCATGCAAACACCGGAAAAAACAGTACGCCGCTCACACACAAGTGAGTTGAAGAGCAAGCCTGTTGCGTTAGTTCCGCCTACCCTCTCTGGCGGACCAACCACTGATGGGTGATGGAAAACACGTCACTAACTATGCGCCGCTTGTGATTTTTTCCCGGGAATGTCGCCACAGACACCCAGTTCTTTAATCATAAATTATTATATTTATAATAATATAAATTAATATAATAATAGGCTCAATCACCATTGTGTTACCTAATTCGGCGATAGATAGTGACTTAACAGACATTTATTTTAATGAAAATCTTCGAGATTATTACTTTAACAACTAAATCTTTTTGTTGTTGCAGAGCTTACCAATAGCACAATAAACATTTCCTGAACAAGTTCAACAACTAACGAAGTGTTGGTTTATGTTCACTAGCTAGTCCAATGTTAGCTGCCTACCTGATGGTTCACAATGGCTAACATTAGCAAAATATTTTTTTTCCATCCCAGACTAACAGTTACCCGACACACCTAGCCCCAATTTGGTACTCTGCTGGACGTTTTACAGGAGGACCTTTTTGACAGCAGACGACTGCTGTCAGAAAGGTCGTGTCAAAAAGGTTGTACTGTAGAAGCCCAGCAGAGTACAGAATCAGGGCTACAATACACCCAGGGCTTTCTGACTGTACAGCCATTTTTGACTGTAGGTTACTAGCTACAGTGGCTACTTCCTGTTCCGTATTTTTCAAAGTAAGTTGACGTCACGCAATTCTAATTGTATAATAGTCCTCTAAGTCAAACAGTTATGTGGCAGAGCATGTGTTGGGGTAGCTGATGCTCTGATGCTTATTTAAGTGAGCTTGTCCAATTTTCTTTTCTTCCTTTTGGCATTGGATATTGCTGGCAATGCAGGAGCAGGTCATTACCGACTAGACCTATTCTTGGATTTAAATCACACGACCAAATGGTTGTTGCCACTATATTGATGACCTAATAATGACTGCTTACCGGTGTTGACAGCAGACGATGGCTAACAAACTTCTGAACAAAGATATGAACAAAAAATCATCATTTTTGGTGGATGTGACCAGTATAGCTTGCCTCTGGAACTTTTTACTTCCCTCCTGATTGCTGACAAATTATATGAATTTTCTTTTCATAATATTTAAGCTTTTTGCCTGATCCAGTGTTTTCCCCAAGGTTTGGAGGTCATCTGTTGCGGCATGACTGTTGTGTTGCATATGTGGGCAGCTGGGATATGGGCCTCATAAGTCTGATATAATACAGGTTAAAACCTGTACCCATAAATGGATTTCCAGATCAAATGGGGCGACATAGCTCAGGAGGTAAGTGTCCTTGAGCAAGACACCTAACCCCTAACCCCTAACTGCTCTGGCGAATGAGAGGCATCAATTGTAAAGCGATTTGGATAAAAGTGCTATATTAATGCAGTCCATTTACCATTTACCAAAGCATAATTTCTCTACGGAGAGAATAAATAGGAGTTTGTCATAACCGTCCCTGTCAACAGTTATTTAAACTGTTTAAACTGGTGTTTAAAACTTAGACGTTCATATCCGGACACATTTTTTTATTAAACGGCACTGAATTCCGATGTCACTTTCCAACTGAAATAATCATTTTTGGCAACGAGAAGCTGACACTGCTGCAAATGTTATTTATGTCAAAGCTAGCCAGGTGGTTTTTCAAGCTGGTCACAGTTGTCAATAACCAGCAAAGAAGAAAGAAAATAACTTAAGGAAACTGCTAATGAGAATACCAACTGTAACATCAACAAAGATATTTACGGCGATATATACAACTGTACAAAAGAAAAAATGTTTTTTATTAAGCTAACGGGTAACAGCAAACCGCTCACTCGTGTGAATGGTAGCTGGAAATATTGCCCTATGAATATAACCACTAACCACTTAGCCATTGGAAATTTGCTTTTTAAAATTACACAGAATTCTTTTAGATTATAAACAATGGATGAAAAGTATTGTTTTTTCATGTACACCCAAATGTCAAAATCTCATAAATTATTTTGAAGGAATTAGGAAAACGGCATTCATTTCTCCCATAAGCGGTCTATTTTTTTGATCCGGAAGTCCTGAAAATGGTAATGCAATGACGACATGGAAATGAAGGAAATGACTACATGACTTCTGAGACCCATTACACTTTGTTGAAATGTTTTTTTGCCAAAAAATTTTGCCAAACATGTTGAGCAAGCTAGCCAGAGCATGACATCTTGCTTTTGACTTCATTCAAATTAAATGCTTTCTCATTGAATGTCACAATCTGTAGGTGAAATATTATGCTCAAGAATCACAAATGTCAGACACCAAAAGATGACAGTTTGGAGTAACTGAAGTAATTATTTTATTGTGGTTTAAGTCTGGGTAATTGTCCAATGTAATCTTTAAAAAAGACTTTGGAATTCCTACCTTTATAGAATGCATGTGTTAATGCAACCACTGATAACGCAATCACGAATGTCTTGGATTTCTTTGGTCGTTCATCTCTAAAGACTGTATGTCTCCAAATACACCTTTCATAAATAGGCTAAATCCCGTTATTGACTTTTTTGTCTATTTTGTGGCAGTTCCCCACAGATGAGTTGATGTAGGGGAAACGCTGACTCGATCCACAGCCCATATTCTTACAATGGATAGGGTTTTATTAGGCTAGTACCTGCTAGTTTTTTTGCGGGCTAAGTATGTGAACCTGGGATATAACATATAAAAGATAAGATATTCCTGACTATTTGGAAAGTAATGTTGCGTTTCTGAATTATCTGGCTAGTAGAACGCTACTAAGACCTTGTTATAGATTATATATTATAGTGTTATAGGGGCGACATGGCTCAGGAGGTAAGAGCGATTGTCTGGCAGTCGGAGGGTTGCCGGTTCAAACCCCGGCCTGTGCGTGTCAAAGTGTCCTTGAGCAAGACACCTAACCCCTAACTGCTCTGGCGAATGGGAGGCATCAATTCTAAAGCGCTTTGGATAAAAGCGCTATATAAATGCAGTCCATTTACCATTTACCATTATAGATTAGCAAGCTATGTAGCTATGGCCTAACTTTTATAACAGGAATCGCTGGTGTCTGAAGTTTTGTGAGCATTGCCTAATACTATGTATAGTTTTATTAACTTATTATAAATGTTACATAGACTATTTAATGTGTTTTAATTCATACTAGCTAGCTATGTGATGGACAACTACAGTGTTACTCAGAACTAATGTTTGCTAATCCGTTGTCATATCTTAGCTTAATATGCCACCTAAAATGCAGTGAATAATTGGCAACCGACAGCACAACATATTTCCAGCATTTTCTTTTATTTACAATTATTCCCTATAACTAAAGACAGTCAATTCGCTAAGCTAAATCATAGTTACATGTACAACCGCTGGCTCTGACTGACAAAAACTAAAGTAGCGTATTAAGTCATCAATATGGTGGCCAGCTGTTTTATGACGTCACATGAAATTCATAAACTGGTGAACCTCTGTTTCTTAACACATCTAGCTATGTGTACTGTTATGTGAACTCACAAGGTCAGTATCCTTGTCAATTGGTTCACATTGTAAACCTCTTCATTTTGAAAATGAGAACTTAGGCCAAATCCCAGGTTTTTTCATGCATAATTTGAGGTCATAAACACTGTATATAATGTTGGATTTCTCTCACAGCAGCTCTTTCTATGGTTGCTACCAATTATGCATGACCGAGTAATACCACAAGTAAAATCAATAAAAAGTTGTTATTTAATATGATAAAATGGGGTGTTTCAATCCTGCATGCAGATTGGCAGAAGGCACATTCTACAGTGATTTTAAATCTGACATAGTAACAGCCTTTTTGTAAAGTTTTTGCTGGTTTTTGCTACTCTGTAAAGACTCTTTGTGACAGTTTTCTGTGCAGTACAAATAAAATAGATTTGATTTAAACAGTGTCACTCCACCCACAACCATTACTTACAAATAATATTACAAAATACATAACATTATGTCATCAATTAATTGTTTCGATATGTTATAACTGTTTTTAAAAAATGATACGCCACTTGAGGCCATACTGCATTGTGAGTACAGTCTCGACTACAGGGGGTTGCCTGCACTCCGATCTGGGATCTGTGATCTGTACTCACAATACAGCAATGTCTTTCATCCCATATTGCTTAAATAAGCAGGCCACGGTCTTTATATTTCACTAGGAGAGATCTGGAGGAGTTTGGGGAGCTGCAGAGGCGGGCGATGGAGCACTCAAATATAGAGAGAGATGAGCGGGAAAAGCAGGACCAGGCCCAGAGGATGCACTACCTCCTCAGCACTCACCAGGTCTGAACAGCCATCGTCCCCAAGGCCATGTTCAGCACACCCACAGCACTCGCAAGTAGACCAAAGAAGCTCCTTCCACTTTCATTTTCATGACCACTCCCACTCAGAACACCCTGTAGCCTCTACAATTTATTTTATATTGTGTCTCCAATGATCTTCCATGCAATAGGTCAATCTGAATAAACCTGGCCTGCATTTCATAAACACAATTAAATTTGACACAAACAATTAAAGGGGAATTGTACTTTATAACACTTCTGCTTCTCATGACTGATATTGTCCTTCTAATGAATGTGTCGCCCTTCATTTTTCGATTAGTTATTTCATTTTAAATGTCTAACGTTGGAAACAGACCTATTTTATTTTTTAGCGCAAGTCCACATAGTAGTACGGTTTACGGTTTTTTCTTCTTCAATTTCGTTTCGCTGCAAATCGAGAGGAAGCGAAGCAAAACATTCCGTTAACTTAGCGTTGAAATCGAACAAACTAACGTCTGCTAGCTTTTCTTTGATGCAATATCGGTGTAATAATGAGATGCATTGTACCCGGTTGTTATAATGCCCCCATTAAACTTGACTTGAAAGCACATTTTCATAGTTTTCCACGCGATGCAACTTTGTGCCAGACATGACTGGATGTAATCAGACACCCCAACATAACAGACGAAGAAGTTCACAAACGAGGACTAAGGGTATGCAGTGACCACTTTGAAGGCACCGACTACCAAGGTGACCGTCTGAAGCCTGGAGCTGTACCCACCGTTTTTCCATCGTTGGTCGAACCGCTCGAAGTAGGTACTATGCGGGCTGGCTAACGCTATCGCGTCTGTCTTTGATTCATAGTATGTCTACCACCAGTTGCCGTTTGTCCTGGGAATAGCCTGTGGTTCCTCAATCTCGACCCAGTTCCTGACTCGCTCTCGTACGATCAGCCTGAAAATTAGCCAGCTCTTCTTCTGTATAGTCCGGCTCGAATCGATAGGGCACAACAGTCCCATGATCAAAAACAAAATCTCCTTCATCCTCAGACATTTTCGTTTTAGCTAGCTAGTAGTCATACAACACTATTTCTACGACCAACCTAATGTTATTGTCTGCAGGTACGCCCACATCAGAAGTCGCGCAATGATATGCATCCTCAAGTTCGACATAAAACTGCCTGGGTCTATTTCCTGCATTTGTAACAGCGTAAAATATTTACATAATGAAATAACTAATCGAAAAATGAAGGGCGACACATTATTAGAAGGACAATATCAGTCATGAGAAGCAGACGTGTTATAAAGTGCAATTCCCCTTTAAGTATTCTTTGTCACCCACAAACAGAGTTCACTGCAAAAAAGTTGAAAACGTTGCATGTATCCATGAAAGTTAAGGACAATGAATGAATAGTGGCCATTGTGAAATAATTGTCAAATAAAACCATTGGTGATTGTTCTTATTTGAATTATTTGGGCAGATTATCTTGCATTACAAGAATATAGCATTATTACATAAATAAAATAAAAAAAATACAGAAATACAGGACCACATGCTAACTTATACAAGAGAAGTATCTATAATTCATACCTGCGATCTGATTTGGAGCCACAGGCTCACACCATTCCGCTGCCTGCGTTTTTACTATCAGGAGGAGACAGATAAAGTAATATTATACCAAGGGCCGGAAGGACAGACTAAATTAATATTTCATGGTAGACCCAAACATTTTGAATGATCTTCTTATATTCTGGTTGTCTATGCTGATTCATATTTATAATCATGGAGAAGTAATTAGAAAAACTAATAAATTGACTGCCTAGTAATGCGTACGTCCCAAAATGTATAGTTTTAAGGGTTTCAGTTGACTGCGGCGGCAGTTCTGGCGGCCAGAAGGAAATGCATGACGGGTTTTGACAGCAGGGGGCAGCAGAGTGTAATTTTTCCTCATAAGGACAGCTTCCACCATTCTGCTTTGTACTTGACCTCACGCCGCGTTGCATTTCTGGGTGATTAGCAATCTTAAAATGAGCTTAGCTCTGTGATTTTAAGATAACATTAGTATTTGGGGAAAAATAAAGCTCTAATACCAGCTGATATTGGGCTGGTATCAGCATAGATGCCATTCAAATATTTTTATGGATCTGGTAACTCGGTTTTTTAAAAATTATTATAATAGTTTGCAACATAAAAAAGACCCTAATAGGGACGTCAAACACGTTTCGGCGATTTTTCAGTAGACAAACAGATTTCACAATGTCATAAATGCTACTCAAATAGCAACATATAAATACCTAACTTACCAGAAAATAACAGCTGTTTTCTTTAAGCAGTTTCTGCTTTTAAATATATGTTACTTTGGTTTTTGTATTGCTAGTCGTCTTCAGTCTTGCTACAAAAGCAAAAATCCAATAGACAAATGACAATAAAAGTAGTATGCTATATACTGTGCTTTAAACTGTAAATGATTATGTGTAGCCATTAATAATAAAAAGCTGAAGTGCAATGATCTATGTAAGTATGCTAAAAGCAGGTAACAGGATATCTGTAATATTGCTCATAGATGAATGGTGAGTAAAGTTTCTAACTTTCTCCATTTACAAACTGGAGCCTTGATTCATTCAGATTTTATTATTTGGTTTGACTTGCAGATACATTTAAATGTTTGCTTCTTCACAAACATAGATAGGTCAGCCAAAATTACTACCCCAAAACTGTGCTTGTGAGGAAAATGCTCTTGAATATGAGGGCAAGTCAAAGTTAAGGACCGATGTCGATTGAATCGAGTTCAGAATTAATCAGAAATGTTTCTAGGCCTAATCTGAAGTCAATATATGAAGCACAAATTGTCTGATAAAATTTATTGAGGAGCAAATTGAAGTCTTGGACTGGCTGCACTGTCAAACTTGAAGGCTGTCTTTGGCTGTTACAAAGGGGGGCAAGGATTAGACGTTTGCATTTCATCTCCGGGGTGGGTTAACAAGACAAAATTTCGAAGTGCATTCAGAATGCGGAACCGTGTCGGCTGACAAATGATCATGTTTCCCTTTAGTTCTCAGCCAGGAGTAATTGAATGTGGAATATCTTACTAAACGTTAGACTGTGACAGCATGTTAACACTGCCTATCTCCTAACAGCAGCAATGATTTGCTGAGTGGGATTTTTATAATTCCCCTGGCAATAGCATGTCCAGATAATTATGATGAAGTGTGCTGGTCAGTGTTGATTCAGCAGCCCTCATCTCCAGCAGATATTTCATTTCCTGGGTCTCCTTCATGCCTGTACAGTCATTACACCTTTCTTGCGACCTGGCAATATTACCCGCGTCCTTTCTGCTCACCGGTTCCCTGTTCTCACATCTGCCACGGGCTGGTGCTTGTCGAAGGAGCCCCAATTGTTAGGGCAGGAGGACATCACAGCCAGCTGTCTGGAGTCTGGAAATCAAGAAATAATAGGCCTTGGTTTTTGATGGTCAACAGATGTTTGGGTGTGTGTGCCTCTGTGTGTGAGTATAGGTGAGTTTAGATATATACACCCGCATTGAACAACCAGTATCTAGTAACACTGTGGTCAATGGCTACTCAAAAGTGTTGTCTTTTTGTACATTGAGCCAAAAGAGGTATCCTGTTGGAACATACAGTGTGAACTTTCATCCATCATAAACCCAGTAACCGTGAGCCATAAAGTTGCACCTACCTTGTAATATCATTGTGAGCTATAAGAGAATATATTAAGATAATAGTGGAAGATTTTATTTTGAAAGACTTACGCAACCAGTTTTCATTTGGTATGACATGTTTGGTTGCGCATTTTATTTACCAATGAATTTATTTCCAGAAAACCCAGCTGCCAGACTGTATGCTATACTTAAATGCAGTTTCCTGTCACCATGAGAAAAACCTTATGCTTTTGTAGCACTGCTGTGCATATGGTGGGGGACTGCACTTCCTTAGTCTGACCTTGTCACCAGGAAATGAATGGGTCTCTCACAGTTCATCCTTAATGGGAAAAATTCTGCTGGGCAGAAGTGCTTGCTCTGACATAGATTTAGATCTTTTGTTCAGGGGTCAATATCATTGCTCTTTTTTATGCCCACAACAAATTTAAAAATTGCAGCGTACCCCCCACTATGCCATAACCTATTGTCTTTTCTCTGGTGTATTAATAGAACTTGTCTGATGTGGTACAATAAAAAAAAATAAAAAAAACATTAAGTGATTAGCATATATAGTACTGCTGACAAGCTTTAACAAAGCTTTCCTTTCCTAATTAAAGTATGAAAGGGATGAATCTGGTTTGAATAATTATTTTTATTATTATTTCCAGCTGTAACAAATCATTACATTTTTGGAATATTGCTTTTCCATGATAGTCGATATTAAGAAAATTCACACATCCAAAAAACATTCTTTTCACTTGGATTAGCTTCTGTCAGCTGTAATTTGCTTGACTCTGCTGGTTCTATGAAATAGAAATGCGGTCTATATTTTGCAGTACTTGATACAGAACAAATGAATGTAATATAATGTAATAAAGCTTTTATGTATAGCTGACACTGCTTGTTGTTTAAAATATTCTGTCTGTAAAGTTGGAGCACTGATTGATATCCATAACGTGTGAAGTTCTCTTCAAAAGAAAAAGGTACTTTTTCTTAAATGAAATACTGATAAATACACCAAATATCACAGTGCTTCAAATTATTACAGATCCACTCTACATGGTCAGTTTATATGTTTATTCTGAAATATGTTTAATGCACAATTTTTATGGGATCCAAGCAGCGAAGCTGCTGTAACCATACTGTTTTTGTGCTGGTTTTTATTTTTTATTTTCTCCAGGGAAAATACTTATGTCTCTCAGACGTTATGGTGAGAACTCTTGGTTGACATGTTAGGGATCTGTTAAATTGCAATCTATTAGAGCATGGGGGCAATTGAGCAAGTGGTGGCACTGTAGAGCACATTCAACTTTGAAAATTGATAACTTTTGAAAGGTTTGGCTTAGAGACATGCAGCCAAGACTATTTTCCCACACTCGCAAGGAACAAATAATGTTATTGGGACAATAAAATGTACCTGGCTAGATTTTCCACTATTTAGAATTTTCTGGAAAACACGAAAATGCTTGTCTAATGAACCATACATCCAGTTGGTGTCAGATTTGGCGTGAACCATCTTTGTACTAGTCCCTAACGAAATTGTGAAGCAATAGTTGATGCATCAATAAATGGCTGAATGGTGAGCCAATCAAATAGATCCAGTTGGGCCTGTCTATTAAAATCAATGTAATTCCAAACTTGGTCTTTGGCCTTGAACAGCACAGATGCCAAATCGGGGCAATCCTTACCAATTTATAACTCCAGATGTGAACACCACAGAGACTTGCAAATGGCTTAAATGAAGCAAGATATTTGTACAATTTACAACACTAATGCAGATTAGTTTATATTCATCATTTTGGAAGAAATAAAGTGCCACAAATGCAATTGTTTTGACAAAAAAATCAAAAATGAATTTGCACAGTTTTAGTTTGCAGTGAAATACTGAGAGATTGCATATATACAGCAGGTTAAACTATACATGTGCTGGATCAAAAACTTCTTGACCACAAGTTCATAAAATCCAAAAATGAATTAAATGCTTTCTGTCCATTATAAAGCATATACATGAGCTCCTTACGAAGGTTTAAAATGAAACATTGCTATCAGATTTAAATAATGCAAAAATATTGTCACACAATGTGGTACAGTACCTAAATGTGTAATAATTAACTCTTGTATGTATTTCTATACTCTGTACTCTTGTGTGTTTTCTCGTATGGTGATGGGATGACATGAAAATAATTTTCAACCGTCCACCATGTTTTGGCAATGTTCCAACTCTCACGTCAAAACAGTTGTATGCTTCACAAAAACTATTACATTACTAACGCTTGCATTACACTGTGAAATATCCACATTATATAATACCACTAACCTATTTAAAGACACTCAATTTCAAAAATAACGTATATAACTGAAGTATTTTGAGCAGTAATACTTACATAGCAATGATGAAATCGTATCTATGTTCAGTAGATGGAGACAGAGACAGTAAATCAATGATACTGTTGTATTTGCTTCTGTTTTGCTCCAGAAAACGGTTTCAGCTAGGTCTATCAGCAAACATATGGCTTAACTATGCCCGGAAGTCCTCAATAATAATAGTATTTTCCAAGAAATTACGAATTGTTGACCACGTTTCGTTAGGTGCAGCATCCTTTACTGCTACCATAGAGTGAATGCGTAAGTGAATGCGACGATAAGAAAAATCTCGATTACGCTGACCTAAAAAATGCTATTCCAATAGCAAAATTAGGCATGTTATACATCGTTAGAAAGCGTATACTCTGACCTACTGAATAAATGAATTGTCAATCAAGCCAGACTGTACTAAAAAGGGCGACAACGCCGTAAACAACACGTGTGGTATTATGCGTAAAACCAACGGTAAGGTTGTATGTTTATTAAATATTTAGTCCCAGATATTGACTGTAGAATGACATGGTATCATTTTAAAAAACTTTTTCTCGTTTATTTCGTTATTCAGTGAGAAGCGTTTTCAGTGCTGTATTGGCATATGCTGTATGGGCTATTGTCGGGTTTATAATGGTGCTATGACAGAGTACGATTTTTTAGAGGTGAAAGAATATTTTTATGAATGCCAAGATAGACAATATTGTCCATTACGTCATGGGTGGGGGGTGTAGTTGTAGATGAGACTGCAGGGAGGGGGTGCGTGTTAAATGAGCGACCAGAGCGAAAATGGTGGCGCGTTTCTGTTTTAAACTCATACTTTGGTTGCAGTAGCACTGAATGTCTGAGTTCAGTAATCTCGGCACGCCGGCGTGCCGACCACTAGGGGCTTTGCGCTAAGAGGTTAAAGTCTCTTGGTCAAACACAGCAGCAGTTATGATTGTTTAATAATTGCAGTTTCAACTGACGATTATAGCACAAAATTTGGTATGGTGTTACTGGCTGACATCTTCTTGGAGTATGCTTCATAGGAATCAGCCAAGCGGTTAAGGAATAACTCTGAAAAGTAATAGATGAGTAAATATAATTCCAAATTGCGGCCAATTCAAGATGCCGCTGACCCAATTAGCACGTAACTATGTTCCTAATGAGGTTGTGTGAACATTTTAAGTGTTTTTCAAAAAATGCTAAATGGTGGACTTTATGGGTCCTTGAGGCAAATTTGTTCCCCATGTGGAGAGAGACCTGTACACCAAATTTTCTGACTCTAGGGAAAACTGGGCACAGGGGCTGGGCTCCTCATTGTCAAAAATTTGTAACGTGCACTACAGCGGCACCAGGTGTTCAATCTGTGCCATAATTTAAAGGATCCAAAAGTTCTCCCATTCAAACAAGCCTACCAAGTGGTGATTCTGGGCCATTCCAGGTCACAGTTATTTGAGGTCAAAGGAGTAAAAAAAATTAAAATAGGATTCCAGCAGCTTTGCTGCTGGTGAAAATGCTGAGTGGCTAGTGACCACAGTGGCTGGTGAGCCAAAAAGGTAATATCAAGCCCTGCTTATAATGCATAGCCTTGTCGCCAACACCTAGAACTGGCCCTTTCTGTTACCATGGATCCCTAAATGACCATAGACCATACATATTAGCCTGTCCGTTGCGATTACACAGGGATGTATGGCTTTGTAAATATGTCAAATGGATTTAATCGTATTTTGCTTTCTTGGTGTGCATTTTGTGTTTTTGTGTGGCTGTTGCAGTGTCCTGGTGTGTTCAACTCCCCATTCAGAGGACATCCTCATGAGATGGAGTTGAGAATGAGGTGCATTAGGCCTCTGCTCATCAAGGCTGTGCCCCGAAAAAAGCCAATCAATGGGGACCATAACCAATCCATCCCTGAGGCCTCCCTGGATCTCTGTGCCTCGCAGCCTCTACCTCCTATTCCCAGCAAGAAGCCACAGGTGAGACAGGAGAATGTAGAATGTTGCATTGGCACAGGGCAGGATTGAATCAACATTTTGGGCTTGGGATATATATAATTTTTTTTTTCAAAAAACAAATCTTATGAGTAAGAGAAATTTGTTTTCTTCTGTCAGAATTAAAACATTGCCTGGATGTTTATTATGGGCCGGTTTTAATTCCCCAATAAACCTGTAGTTTAGCAGCTTAAACATGCTATGATAGAAGAGAAATAATGACAACAATATTTTGAAGATTTATCAAACAAAATTAAATCAGGGAAAATCATACAATGTCAGTTACCCCAATCACAGCAGTAAAATGAAACAAAAGAAAAATTCTGTCTGTCATTAAGTCATAACAATGGCATGGCTTAACTGAACGGATTGAGTTCGATCAGTTACATAACTGGTTCCAAATCAGCATAGGTTTGATTTGTATTGCTTTCTCATAGGCTTTGCTAAGCAACAAAACAGTAAGTCTATGGCATGGCTGTCACATCTACATATAGAATGTAGGTAAAACTGGTTTCCACCTCACACATGATTAGTAACAGCCCAAAAAATGACGCAAAACATACAGAAAAGCTTTTATTATTATTAATAATAATAATAATAATAATAATAATAATAATAATAATCGTAAATTGTGCTCATTTATAATGCTATTCACATGCTTGCTTGGTAGGAAGCATGTAATAGATAACTAATATGCTAGCTAGCCCCAAGTTGACAGCTCGAGCCGAAAGCTTCAATGTACAAGACAAACTTTGCCACAACAACGAAGGCAGTGTCAGGGTTAAAGTCCAAGGTATTTCATGTCCCAGCAACATCCTCACAGAAACGCGTTGTTTTAGATTCATTAGTAGACGATACACGACAACTATGCCGAAAACGGAGTTTCGCAGCCCACCATTGTCGCTCTGGTCGTTCATTTAACATGCACCCCCACCCTGCAGTCACATCTACAAAACACCCCCACCCTTGACATAATGGACAATATTGTCTATCTTGGCATTCATAAAAATATTCTTTCACCACTAAAAAATCATATTCCATCATAGCAACAAGATGAACCCGACAATAGCCCTTAGATATGCCTATACAGCAGTGAAAACGCTGCTCACTGAATAACGAAATAAACGACAAAAAGTTTTTAATAATGATACCATGTCATTCTACAGTCAATATCTGGGACTAAATATTGAATAAATATACTATCTTACCATTGGTTTTATGTGTAGAGATGTCCCTTTTGAGACTGCATGGTCATATATTGTCTTGGACAATCCATTTGGGAAATATAGGCGCATTTGTGACGCCTGGCTATCTTCCAAAATAGCTGTGCGTAATACCACACCTGTTGTTTACTGCGTCGTCGCCATTTTTAGTACAGTCTGGCTTGATTGACAATTCATTTATTCAGTAGGTGAGAGTATAAGCTTTCTAACGATGTATAACATGTCTAATTCTGCTTTTGGAATAGCGTTTTATAGGTCAGCGTAACAGAAAATATTCTTAGCATCGCATTCACTTACGCCTTCACTCTGTGTTAGCAGAAAATATGCTGCACCTAACGAAACGTGGTCAACAATATCTCGTAATTTCTTGGAAAATACTATTATTATTGAAGACTTCTGGATATAGCTAAGCCATATGTTTGCTGATAGACCTAGCTGACATCATTTTCTGGAGCAAAATAGAAGCGAATAGAACAGTATCATTGATACTGGCTCTGTCACCATCTACTGAACATAGATGAGATTTCATCATTGCTATGTAAGTATTACTGCTCAAAATAGTTCGGTTATATATGTTATTTTTGAAATTGAGTATCTTTAAATAGGTTAGTGGTGTTATATAATGTGGATATTTCACACTGTAATGTAAGCGTTAGATGGTAGTGTAATAGTTTTTGTGAAGCATGCAACAGTGATGACGTGAGAGTTGGAACATTGCCAAAACGTGGTGGACGGTTGAAAATTGTTTTCATGTCCTCCCATTCCCATACAAGAAAACATATGAGAGTAAGTATAGAAATACACACGAGCTAATTATTACACATTTAGGTACTGTACCACATTGTGTGACAATATTTTAGCATCATTTGTTTAATCTGATAACAATGTTTCATCTTAAACCTTCCTAAGGGGCTCATGTATATACTATACTATAATGGACAAAAAGCATTTTATTCAATTTTGGAGAGATTTTGGATATGTTTCTGGACCCCTAGATATTTTAGACCACTGTACTGGCTGAAAGCTTGTATTTCCCACTTGAAAATTATTTAACAGTGATTTTCTTGAGTCAAAACAGTTGAATATGAATATGAACGTGAATATGTTGCGATTTACAGCAATGCATAATTTAGACATTTTGGATAGATTTGGAGACGCTGGGTACACTGCTTAGTTTTTGCTTCATACATCTATAGTAGTTCTACATATCCACCCTTAAATTTTATGAACTTGTGGTCAAGAAGTTTTTGATCTAGCACATGTATAGTTTAACCTGCTGTATATATGCAATCTCTCAGTATTTCATTGCAAACTTAAAAAGTGCAAATTCATTTTTGATTTTTTGTCAAAACAATTGCATTTGTGGCACTTTATTTCTTCCAAAATGATGAATATAAACTAATCTAAACTAAAACACTAATTAGTGTTGTAAATTGTACAAATGTCTTGCTTAATTTAAGCCATTTTTCAAGTCTCTGTGGTGTTCACATCTGGAGTTATAAAGCTTTAAATAGGGTACCCCCTAAATGGGCAAGGATTGGCAAGATTTGGCTTGTGCGCTAAGGGGTTAATCCATGAAATGCTACTTTATTGTCATGGTTTCGTATTCCTTTGTGCTATCCAGGCTACTCATTTCGAGAGCTATTCAGTAAACGAGCACGAGTATTCCGTTGATGCATGTGCAGCATTCTTCCTGCTACGGGGCTTATTGGTGGAGTCCTAATTACGGTCAATTAGTTCCATCTGGTGTCATTCTATATAACTCCCCGCAAAGAGCCGGTAAGGTGCTTAGTATTAAAGAAAAGAAAAGAAAAGACTTGGTAAGTTAGTATAGTTTAGAGCAAAGTTCGAGTTAGCTGTTATCAGTCAGCCTCCTTTGTTTTGCTCCTTTCTTACCTTACCTCAGAGTGAGGTTGAATTTTCTGTTAATTTATCTTGCTTCTTTTTGTTTGTTTATTTCCTTTCCCTGTCTCTCACGAGACCTAGTGGTTGAACACTCCCCCCGTTCAACTTAAAGAGCCCCTCTTATATTCTGAATATTTGTTTGCGTGCGGTCGTATCCTCCCTCCCCAAACCATTACATTTATATTATGATAAATACATCCAGGGGGTTGCTGTTGCTTTTGATAGCTTAGATGTCACATTTAGTTTTTACCGAACTACAATGGATGGTTAAACACATTGATCAAGTACTCTTTTTCCCTGAAGACTGTTTTACATTCCACACAATTTAAACATCTATTACAGGCATTTAGCAGACGCGAAAATGCTAAAATGCAGATGTTAAATACCTTGTTCAAAGGTACAACGGCAGTGTCCTACCCAGGAATTGAACCTATGACCTTTAGGTTACAGGACCAACTCCTTACGCATTATACTACCCTGCCACCCAAAGGTTAAAGACCAAAGACCAATGCCACAAGCTGCAAGTGGCAACTCTTTGCAAAACTCAAGGTTTGCAATATTCTAAAACTGACCTTCACATAAGCGATGAGATGAGACATTGCTTACAGTTACCATAGCAACGATTCTATCCTTTTCGTTTTGCAGTTACTTCCTTGTTAGTTGCAGTACTCATCTGGCAAATATCTACAGGTCAATATAGTAGTGATAGTGAGACGCTTACTGTAGCAGCAGTACTATTAATAAAAGCAAGCCTTTGTAAGAGCCGAACATCCAATGCTTGGAGTGCAGTGCCGAACATCCAGTACAAAACCCGGTACACGGAGTGTACGCACAGTTGTGCAAGGATCTGTATTTACCTCGTTGCTTGATTTCACCCATCTTTTCCCTGAGTAGCATGGTGTCACATTTGATTCGGGACAAGATTACTTGTATACCATGCATTCTTTAATTACAACAGTGATTTACACCACCCCCTATGCCCACATCTGGTCTCAACATCCCCCCTGTCCACACCACCGCCCTCTAATAAAAATTTTCTATGGGAAACACTGATGGGTTTTCAACAGCTGACTTGGACAGGAAACATTAGTTCCAGCTAATAATATTAAATATTATTAACCCCTTAAAATTACCCCCTTACAATTGTTATTAAAGGGGAATTCCACCATATAATTTGAACATTGAACTTTCCAATTCTATGAAATTTGACTTAGTAGCTGTCCTCCTGATTAAAATGAACTCTCAGTTCTCTACTTGTATTGAGTGCAGAGATAGCCCCATTCTAGTGCAGATGCTCCAGGTACCTGCTTTACTAAAGACTAGAATGGGTGGGCACGTACAGTCTATGGGTGGATGTCAGGCAATGCCATTGACAGGTTGAATACAATAATACTGAATACAAAAGAAAGGGCTGAGCATTACTACTTGGCTTGCAGAGAGGGTAATGTTACTCGCTAGCAAGCTAGTCACTAAAGAAAGAAAATATAGGTTTATGTGTTCAGTTCAGTTTACTTTTCTGCTTCTACTAAGTTCTAAAAAAAAGAAAATGTCACTTCAGTGACTGCATGGTTGCAGTGATTGCATGGGCTTAATGTAATTACAATTTGAATAGCTGCGACTTATGCAGTTGACTCATAGCAAGCAATTTCAGACGCAGTCACAACTTGTGCAATATTTGGTTGTCATAATAAATCCAGCAAAAACATGCATACATTTTTATAGTCGTAGGAGAGAATGGGGAAGAGGAGGCAATGGTGATAAGCCAGGCAAAAAGAAATGTATGGTTGACATTCGTTGAAGTCCCCTCATATCAAAGATAGATTGGCAACCTGTCCAGGTTGTATTCCTACCGCTCGCCCAATGCACGCTGGTATAGGCTCCAGTACCAAACGACCAGGATAAGCGGGTATAGATGGTGGATGGATGAATTGATGAACATCGTATCCCTTTAGCTTCGGGATCCTGGTGCGTAGTGGTTAGCAATGGTGGTGCTGAAATAATTTGGCAGGTGGCATGTCAGTGTAATCTGAGTATCCACATTAAAAAAAGTTGACCAAAGTTGACATTTTTCTTGCATATAGAGGATGGATGGTAATTTACAGTGAGCAGGGTTTTCCCTACCATAGAAAGGCTTAGGCGCAGCGCCTAAGTGTTTTTGCGGAGCGCCTTAAGCCGAATGAACGTGAAAAGGCATTTAGCTGACAGATCAGAATGAATGTAAAAACAACGGTGAGAGTTCTATGTGCTGACAAAAAAAAAAAAAAATGCAGAGGTGGCTTTATGGTTTTAAACACTCCGCGCTATGATGACATTATGAATAGAAGTGGGTGATTGACGAGCATTTTTATGTTTTTATGCATGGTAGGTTTGATCTAAATGCATTTACAGAATATAGCGTTTTTTTCCCAAAGATGGTATTTCTCGATATAAATGTGCCACCGTGTTAACACATTACTACGGTTGCGGGTCAGGCACTCTTCACGGTAAGAAATTTTAGGATAGCGCTTCCGATTTCACTTGTGTCGAAAGTGCTGCAACGGAAACAGCGATTGACTTACCCACTAGCCACATCTGTCCAAAATATAAACAAGTAAGATAGTTTTCACGGTCGGGAAAAATTTTATGACCACGTTAGCCAGCTAAGCTAGTTAGTTGACGTTACATAAAGATACCTCGACTGAACTAATGTTAGTATCTAACCTGGCTTGGTAGCTGAAAAACTTAGGCTATGTTCACACATAACATCTTTTTCTGATGAAAACCGCTGGTCAAAGCGTCTTTTCATATAAAAAAAAAAAACGCTGTTCCAAAATATAGTTGAGAGCGCCTAAGCCCTCTGAAAACCTAGGAAAAACCCTGGTGAGAGAATTGAGTAGCATTGCTTTGGAATACATCTTATTTAATTTCGGTGAGGCAAGATAGCCTATATTGTTTGTAGTACCGTAACTTGGCGTCATTTTGATATCAATACTTTTAATGGCAGGCCTGGATTATGGCAGTTTGAATGAATGAGTTATAGACGGTGTATGTCTTGTATGTGTGAGTAACTTGGCGTTTTTGTATGTTGAAAACGTGTTTTTTGAGATATAATTTCTTTTTGCAAAGCATTTTATTATGAGAGTGAGAAATGCGAAGTGACCCTGTATGAAACGGTTGTGGATTATGGCTATCGTTGTGTGAATTTGTATACAGTCTGATGAGCGTGTACCGTTCAGCAGTTTCGGTTTGCTATATATGTAAAACAGTGGCTGTGACAAAGGGTGCGGTGGTGTAAGTGTAAGCGCATTAGAAACGCAGGCGAAATATGGCCAGTGTATGTACTCATGGATTTGACGGCCATCCAAAGAGCCTTGATTGACAAAAGAATCAGCAAGCCCGTAGAATTAGAGCTCCCTAGGTCGCAACTTGTGTACCCTTCTGTCCTGCTCCGTTGTCTGTTATTTTGTGGAGATGCACTTCTAGTGTTTGTAAGGTTTATAAGGCATTTTGATATGCTTATCTGCAGATAGGAATCCTCTTTGCTGTTTTGCTAAGCTAGAACCGGAAAACTTGATAGTGGAGAATAGGAGCAAGCGCATATGTCCCAGCAGGCTTTGCATATGAGAAAATAACAACAGTGTGAGATAAATTAGGAGAAATTATGAAATTACGTAGTTGAAACAATATGTTTTTAGCAGAATGGGCATGTAGGTGAAGGTTGACATGATCACAGACTATAGGGAGAAGTAAATTAAGTGACCATGAGCGAGCTTAGTTTCCTTATCGAACTGTATATATAACAGTCTGTATAAAGCATCAGTCATTAAAGTGGAGGGTTAAGTAATGTGTGAAATCTATTGCACTGATGTGCTGTTCTCATGTTCAGTAGTAGTAGTTGTAATGATGAGTGAGTCATGATTTTAAATGTGATGTTTTAATGGGGAGTTGCAGAACGTACATACGTAGTAATTGTTTGTATGTGGCTAGCTAGAGAACAGGGCGAGGTAACATGAATGTAGAAACGTGGCGTTTGCTGATAAGGTTTTGTACGGGAGCCAAGTGAAGAAATATAGTTAGTAGAAATGGCACAGTGGTGAACTGGTGTAACTTGTTAAGAAAAGGAATACATTTGCCGTCATGAAATGCATATGGGTGGCCGTGAGTGAGTTTTGGTAAAGCAAATATAAGCGTAAGAAAACATTAGTGTAAAAGAGGAAATTATCAGCCTGAGGGCGAGGCAGGATTCAATCCTTCAACCGGAGGTTTACCAGTCTGTGACTTTGTTAGTGCAGTACCATGACATAGCTATGCAATGCGTGAAATATCATTAGCAAACCTGTCCGTGGTTTTAAAGAAGAACACAGGCCAGTAAGCACAGAAGAGCTCCCGTTGAATCCATATGGCTTTGTAATATTGTAGCCGGTTAATAACTGAACGTGCAGACGGTAAGTCATAATGCAGTGTATACGTTCGGTGAACGGCGGGTAGACATAGTGCAAAAGCAATAATTGAGAAGTAGTAGACAATTATTAGTAAGGGCAAAAGGAGGTTAAAGAAACATGTTTTTAGCTGGGCTTGAACCTAGGACCCCATGTTTCCAAGACTGTAACCTTGCCCATTAGGCCACAGGCAGACCTGCTGTTTAACCCTCTGGGGTCTGAGGGTAAAATGAGGCACACTGGTGATTGTGCCGTGCTCTGACATTTGTGTAAATTGCATCAACTTCATATGCAGTGATTCCAAAGTATTTCATAGCTCTGTTTTCAGCACAAACTCTACAGCTACAATAATATGGCAGCAGTAAGTAGGTCATAATCATATGTGGATTGTAAACTGCTCTAAAAACACAAACTGTAAACAGTAGTTTTGAACCTGCACAGGAATCTTGTAATAAAACACACTAAACAATTGTAACTAAGACTTTTGGTCACTGAAATGTGTTCAACAAGGTCTTGGCTATCAAAAGATGACAAAATATTTTAGCAAATCCAATGAGAAATATAAAATACATTGCTAAAGGTTAGTGTTGTGACTACTATGTTTCAACACCAGGTGAGAATGGGAGGGCAAATAGCCTTTCTGTAATGAATATGCATTGGGTAGGAGGACCTGCCAGCTAAGTAGGCTATTCACACCTGGCCGCATGCCTCCCCACCACTAAGACAAAGACTCAGTGAGCCATTTAGAAGACAGAAACAAAGACATCTTTTGATTTTAGAACATTTATTGAAGCAAACTGTACGCATGGAAGATGAGATGAGACTGGTGTACTCTTGCAACGCTTGCGTGGCCTCTTAGCTAGTGGTGAACTAGGCCGTGTTTCCTGATCAGCATCTCTGTAAATATGATAAAAACAAAATTGTTAAGAAATGTGACATCAAATCAAACTTTATTTATATAGCACATTTCCTTCAACAGGTGAAAATTAAATGTGCTTTACAAAAAAGGGGCAAACCACTAACTAATGAAAACAAAACTTAGGAAATGTGACATGGTTACATCATATACAAACAAAGAACCAAACAAACACAATCAGACGCGGAGAGAGAGCCTATAATTTTGAGAAGCAATGGTTAGAATCGTTCGCAGTGTGGGAATTTACAAGCATGCATATTACTGAATATCCCTACAAACACACAGAGAATGTAATACAGCACACATTTACAAATAATGCAAGCTATTAACGAAACAACATTAGCTAAACTAAATAAATATTGATATTCCAGCTCAACTACACGCAACTCATCAATAACAATGCCTCAATCTGAAGTAGGCTAGGTCTGTTTAGCTAAGTGGTTATTACAGTATGCTAATATCGATTGTGCAAGGACATCAGTTTTAGAATCCTAGCCACGCCACTACATGCCAGGCATGGGCTATTTATTACCAATATGATCGAAAAAAAGAGAGAGAGCCCAGCCTATAATTCTGAGATGCAATAGTTTGAATCGTTCGTAGTGTGGGAATTTACAAACGCGCATATTGCTGAATATTCCTACAAACACAGAGATACGTTGCAATACAGTACACATTTACCAATATGATCATAAGAAATATACTTACTCATGAAGTTGATCCTCACCTGGATCAGTTCGCTGTTCGAAATGACACCGCTCTTCATCAATGTCGGCTTCCGGACGGACCATTTTCCAAAATTAAACGAAATGTTTACCTCAAAAGAAGTGAATTAGGCTACACTTTGACATTCTATCCTGCTTTCGCAGGCTTGGCGTTTCTCACATGGATCTCGCATCGCCCCTCCCCTACTCTCCTTCTATGGAGAGTAGTTATAATGTCGTTAACATGTGAATGCGATTTGGGCGGACTTCCCGCTGAGCGAAATTCACATAGTAAGGATTAAGGATTAACGAAGCATACATGGTTTAATTAATCAAATTTAGAACTTTTAAAACAATTCATATTATTTGTCAATGGGCGCATTGGAAAGTCGCGATTCTAAGGTTTCTGTCAATGATTTTGTTGCGTCTGTATGATAACAACTCGTGAAGTTAATCATCCAAATGGAAACGAAAGTTCATTTAATCTTGCCGAGCTCCGCCGGCGGAGCTCTCGACCCCAGAGGGTTAAACTGGAGATGTTTCAGAGTAAAAAGGTATGGGTATTTTGCGTGTGTATGCAAGTTTTTGATTGGGTCGTGTAGGTGAAGATTTGGCTGGTGTCGGTAAAATGTCCAATGGGGAGTCATGTTGTTAGTGGGATAGGCGGCAGGAAAAGTAAGAATGAGAAGAAGAAGTAGAAGGAGAAGAAGGAGAAAATGCAAAATCCCCTTAGTTTTGGGCTGTATTGTGTGGACATGTGAAGTTGTTTATGAAATCTCTGTTGAAATGGGGTCAGAATGTTCAGAATTTAAAGTTTTTAAGGGCTGAGTATCTGTGGCTGTTGTGGTTATTTCTGTGGGGAACCCTGAAAAGTGCCAAACTCTTGGTGCTGTATAGGTATGGGGCATGCCCCCGCCAAGGCGTAACTTGGTGGGATGGCATACCTGCTATCCCAATTATCCGTACCGGATACTCGTTTCATCCGAGTATTCGGCTCAACCCTAGTAGCTATCTATGCTATTCAGGCAACCCAAAATGAAATTGCACACTCCAGTTCCAAATACAGTTAATAATGTTTATTTGACCTACGTTTCACCCATAACTTCATGTGGGTCCCATACAAGCAAAAACGGTAGTGTCTGCATCAACTGTTGTTAGCCCATGGTTGTAAATACAAATTATAGCTATGTTCATTGTTTACGTTCATTAGATTTACGTTATGTGTTTTATATCTGTGAATGAGGCATGATGTGCTCCACTCTCCGTACTTTACTTTTCAACACTCTTGTACTCTGTACAGTACTCAGATGACAGACAGCGCACAATGCATGTGTTTGGAGGGAGAGCTAGAGGAGTGGAACTTTTTTTTCAGAATCTATAGTTCTCTCACTCATTTCTCCAAACTTACGTACTGCACCTTTAATTTTCTTACAGCTTCTTACAAAAGTGGGGAACAAATAAAGACCAAGAATGGACCTAGTTGGCTACAGTAAATATACGTTTATACAGTTATATATGTCTGCCAAAGGTGTTCGTAAGTACTAACAGACTTTGCACAAATAAATAAAAATTAGCAGGAAGTCACTTAGTACCATACTGATGTTGCATGCAAGCATGCAGCAGGAAAAAATAGTGACAATTACTTGTGATTCATAGTTTTACTTGGCTATCACATTTTTTTTAGTTTTCATTAGTCTGTAATATCCCAAAAAAGGAAAAGTGGAAATGAGTCTACTTATAATGGATATATTGTGTTCACAAATGAAATTATCACCATGAAAAGGATGATTGTTTTAATTATTAATGTGGTATGAGGAGTAACTGCAGATGCTGGATGCTAGACAAGTGCAAAGGAAATGCCAAAGAAATAGGCTAAGAGACCTCAGTTAAGCTCATGACACAAACAATAGTTTTTGGCCTGTTTATGTTAGAAATCTCTGGGTCTGATTTCTTAACCTCTCTCTGTGATAATGTTGAGGTATAAAGATGCTCAGATAACTAGTGAAATGCATGTCTGAAGTAATACTATTTCACTGAATTCTTTAACATATCGCTCTCAGCAAGGGAATACGATGGTTTTCAAAACATCTTTTGATGAAGAATTCTTTAAGCGTCTCTGTATCGGACATCTTATCTTGTCCAGCTGTGAAAAACATTTGACGATATGTATTTGCCATTTGTGTTATTTACGGTCCATGACTTTTATGGTAACTGGTTCCTATTATTGGTTTCTATTAATGTAAAACATAAGTGAGCAGAAATGAGGCGTGAATCATTTCTTTTTATTAGTGCAAGTTTCTTCACCCTGGGCTGGCAGATGCACCAGCTGTGTCTTGTTAGCAGGAATTCATTAAAACAGGAGATCTTTCTGACAATGTGCCATGGATGGTAATGCATTATTTATTTAGAAATTACACTAAAAAGCCTGGGCTAACTCAGTCCCATTTTTAATGCTCTGTTTTTCACAATCCCGCAAAGGCGTTTCCTAAGGCTCACCTGCTTTTTTGATTAGCCAGCTTTAACAGCATTAATTGAAAACAACAATGTCTGAAGGTTGGCCACAAAAGCTAAACTCTTAAGAATATAAAAGCTATTTTATAGTCAAGGAATTCACAGTAAATTAAAACTGTATTAGCACAGTAAATCACAGTAAATTAAAACAGCAATACTGGATTAAACAATAACCTAGGGTGAGGTGGGAGGGCTTATAAAGCATTATTCCTAGACAGAGGGTCTGCCAGTCATTAATCATGTAAAGGGACATACAGGCCCAAACAGGTCTGATTACTGCAATAAGCAACAATTGGCCAGGTTATAGATCAGCCTGTGCTTGCTAAAAGTAAGCCATCCACTGTCCTTGGTTCTTAAGTTCTCTCAGGCTTTGAGGGACAGCATGACCATCTGACGGCACTCAAGCAGGAGTAGCCGCTCCTTCCTCACCCTCCCTGCTTTGTATTTGTCTAAGATCAAAATATTTCATTCAAATATTAATGAAAGCATGGATTAAGTAAGCAATGTGTCCATATAACTCTACATTTACACTTACAGATATAATATGCAAATATGTAGACATGTAGTTAGTTATTAATACTGACACACTGCAAGTTAAATTTTCCTTCTAGTGATAGTGCCAGACATTGAATAAATACACGTCATTCCACTTGTAACACTTCAGCCACCCTGCCTCTTTGGAATACAAAGTAAGCTAGCATGCCTTTCGCCATGCTTCGGTGTCGTTAGGAAGTGGAAATGCTTGTTCTGGAGTTGAAACGGATAAATTAAGCAATAACTCCTGAATGGGGAAGTTCACGCCTGGAGAGAGTGAGGACTGCAGGGTGCAGAATTGTACACCAACTTCTCTTGCTGTTCAAAATGTCCTCAGAAAATTTAGCACTGAAGCCAAAAATAAAAAATAAAATAAAAAATCTATACTACACTATACAATACATATACACTGTGGCTGTCTGTGATGGCAGCATCTCAACATGCCGTAAATATATTTACTTTTGTTATTATGCACTTACAGTAGATGGCAAGAATATTTTCCCCAAAATTCTGGCAAGAACAATGGTAAGTTTTTGTCCTTTAGAAAGTTTGGTGGTGGAGCTGAAGCACTGGGAGGAGCCAGGGGCAAAAGTGGTCAGGCAGTGGCTGGCAAAGTCAGAAAAGCAGGCCATTTTAATATGAACTCTGGAGAAGTTCAGTAGACAGTAAATCAGTGACAGTTCTATCCGCTTCTGTTTTGCTCAAGAAAACGATGTCAGATAGGTCTATCAGCAAACATATGGCTTAGCTATGCCCAGAAGTCCTCAATAATAATAGTATTTTCCAAGAAATTACGAAAAACCTTTTCGTTAGGTGCAGCGTCTTTTAGGCTACTGCCACCACAGAGTGAATGCCAAGTGAATGCGATGATAAGAAAAAATGAGGTTACGCTGACCTAAAAAACGGTATTCCAAAAGCAAAATTAGACATGTTATACATCGTTAGAAAGCTTATACTTTCACCTACTGAATAAATGAATGGTCAATCAAGCTAGACTGTACTAAAAAGTGCGACAACGCCGTAAACAACACGTGTGGTATTACGCACAGCTATAGGCATCACAAATGCACGTATATTTCACAAACAAATTGTCCAAGACAATATATGACCACTCAGTCTCAAAAGGGACATCTCTACATGTAAAACCAATGGTAAGGGTGTATATTTATTAAATATTTAGTCCCATATATTGACTGTAGAGTGACATGGTAGATATGATTTTTTAAAACTTTGTCTCGTTTATTTCGTTATTCAGTGAGCAGTGTTTTCACTGCTGTATAGGCCTATCTTAGGATCTTTGGAAACTTTTACACTGAACCTCTTTCGCAACCGAGTTGGACTCTGCTGCAGCTGACATGATTTTTGTGTGGTGTATTAGTAAAAAGTTTCCCTATAGGGCTCTTTCCTGTGAACGCAGGATCTACATTCCAGCCGTAGACCCATATTACAAACATGGAAACAATAAAGCATTTAATATACAGAAACATGAGCAGTACTGCTGCACCAGATCTGGGGCCATTAAGAAATACAGTTGTCTTGGTTGATAGTGTAATTTCTATATCTATGTGAGGGAACAAGAAATCAAATAATAACATAATAACCTTATCTCACACTAACAAATATATGGTTGACAAATGTACAGTTGAGGCCAAAAGTTTACATACAAATAGGCTAAGGATATTCAAACTCAGTTTTTCACAACTCTGCACATTTCATGTTACCATACATTTATTTTGGCAAATTAGGGGATATACTTTGTTCACATCAGAGGTAATTTTAAAACAATCGATTAGTGACAGATTTATTTCAGATTTAATTTACTATATCAGAATTCCAGTGGGTCAGAAGTTTACATACACCAAGCTGGCTGTCTCTAATTCTGGAAGATTCCATAAATTGATGTAATGACTTTTTATAATAAAAGTTGTCATGTTTAGAAGTTAATTGGGAGTTAATTGGCACCTGTGTATTTAAGGTCCTACGTTTAGAGCAACTACCTGTTTGCCCTTGATAACATGGGAAAATCGAAGCAACTAAGCCAAGACCTCAGAAAAAGAATTGTGGACCTCCACAAGTCTTGTCCCTCCTGAGGAGCCATTTCCAAACAACTGTGTACATTAGCATCTGTAAAAACTATTGTATGCAAATATAAAAATCTTGGGACGACACATACACTGCATTGTTCAGGGGGGAGACACAAATTAACTCCCAGGGCTGAACGACCATTGGTCCAAAAGGTTCAACTAAACCCCAAGACAACAACAAAGGAACTGGTGAAGGAGTTGGAGGCATCAGGTACCAAAGTATCTACATCCAACATTAAGAGAATCCTACATCACCATGACCTGAAAGGTTGTCGTGCAAAGAAGAAGCTCCTACACCAAGATCAGCATAAAAATTCCAGAATTAAGTTTGCAGGTGATCACCAGGACAAAGACCTAACCTTTTGGAGGAGTGTTCGGTCAGCTGAAACAAAAAATGAACTGTTTGGCCATAATGATCAGCGCTATGTATGGAGGAAAAGGATAAGGCTCCGAAGAACACCATCCCAACGGTGAAGCATGGGGGTGGCATCATCATGTTGTGGGGGTGTTTTGCTGGAGAAGGGACTGGTGCACTTCAGAAAATAGATGGCATCATGAAGGAGGAGGATTATCTAGAAATACTGAAGCAGCACCTCAAGACATCAGCTAGAAAGTTAAAACTTGGTCACAACTGGGTCTTCCAGCAGGAAAATGATCCTAAGCATACCTCCAAAGTTGTAACAAAATGACAATAAAGTGAAAGGGTTGTAGTGGCCATCACAACGCCCTGACCTGAATCCCATATAAAATATGTGGACTGAACTGAAAAAGTGTGTCTGAGCAAGGAGGCCCACAAACCTGACTGAGTTACACCAGTTCTGTCAGGAGGAGTGGGCAAAGATTTTGGCAAAGTATTGTGAGAAGCTTGTGGAAGGCTACCCCAATCATTTGATTCAAGTTAAGCAATTAAAAGACAATGCCACCAAATACTAGCAAAGTGTATGTTAACTTTTGACCCACTAAAAATCTGATATTGTCATGGTTCTGGGGTGTAGTGGCCTTGTGCTGCCACTAGAAGGCACCCGGCCTTTGAGAATTTCTTAATTTGTTCCAGGTGTCTGATTCCCAATTATTTTCACCTGGGGAGGTGCCTTTATAAGCACTGACAGAACAGCCATCAGCGCTTCTGTGTAAAACCCCGTTATCACAAAGCCGGTACGGTATTGGTATAGGTGCTCGGTGGACGGTTTACAGAATTGTGTTTTGTGGTTGGTTCTGTGTCCTCTTTTAAGGCGATTCAGTTTCTTAGCGCAGTGAGCGCATTCTGACGCCTTAAGAGTATTTATACTTTTATTTTGAGCTCGTGTGAGCCGTTGGGTATTGGGACGTTGTCCCTGGTAATGTATTTTGTTTGTGTTTTTCTGAGCTACGTCTCAGGTTTTTCTTTTCGCTGAGTAATTTTTGCTACTCAGTTGTCTATTTTCTTTTAAGACCAGTTTTGGGTTTGGTACCAGAGCTTCGTCTCTGTACCACTGGTCCTCTTCTTTTTCGCCCTGGTTTTCACGGGTCGCTTTTGGTTTCGCGAGCCAGTTTTACGGCTGGACAAGGTGGTCCTTCGGAGTGGCTTTTTACTCCGTGTTTTTTTTTGTTGTTGTTTATGATCCTTTTTGTGCGGGAGTTGCTCTCCCAAGGATCTTATTTGTTTTGTGTTTTACTTTCGGGTGTTCCCTTTCCTTTGTCCTTCGGGACTTTGTGGTTAACGCTTCCGGTAGCGTTAGCTTTTCGTTCCCCTATATTAGTCGCTTCTGGTTCTCCAACACCCCCACACCATTATAGATATAGTACATAAAAGCTGAAATAAATCTGTCTCTTAGCTATTATTTTGAAATGATGTTGTCATAAGGTTGATAGAACTTAGTTGAGTTATTAAATTTAAATTAATTTATATTATTTTATTATTTCAAATTTAATTAGGGGGTCACCCTCAGCTACCCTGTTAATGGCGCAGCACTCTGAATACTGAACCCAGAATAACTGGAGATCACCCTTTATCAATCTCAACACTTAAAATTATTTAGAGGGAATTGACCCTCCGCACTTATTAATTCAAATGTCTCTATTTGACTTTGTTGGTGGATCATTCCATCAGCATGAGAGAGGAAACACAAACACACTTATACAAAAATATATGCTTTAATGACAAATAATTGTTATTATAAGTTAAGCAGTTTGGTTGTAATATGGGATAGGATACTGGCACAGTATAGCACGTTACAATTCAGTACATATGATGTAGAATGTAGTGACTAGTCAGACGTTATAGTATCAGTATTATTGTTCATAAGTGAAACGCTCTCTCAACAAGGTTGCTGGGTATCGCTACACAGAAACTCATTATGAACTAATACCATTTTACACATGTAGCCTATGATTAGTATGAGACATACAACAATCAGTTACACTCGACTCATAGCACAAAGTTCTTTAACCATACAATTAGGTTTACAGTCTAGCTGTCTTGCTACTGCTGGCTCTGTACAGATGTACACATAAATAGCTAATGGTAGGTTAAACTTTGAATTATGGCGTTACTTACGAGTTTGAGTGTGGAGGGGAGAGGAAGAGAGGAAAGAGAGAGGAGAAAGTGATCCCCGAGACCCAGCTGAGGCAGCACACACTAAGTTCAAAGCCGGAAAATGCAGCTTGAGACAGGCCAGCTTGATCGGCGTCACCGGTCTCCCAACACGAGCACGTCAGTACTTCAATGCGTAAAGACACGGTTCCGAAGCGGTGCGAACACTCTTAAGTCCAACGGACAGCGATCCAGGGTTAATCGGCGGGGACACCGAGGCTAGAGTAGCTTCCTAAAAATCAACGTGAGCCATGGCTCAGGTATGGAGGAAAAAATTGAAAAAAAGAAGAACTGGCCTTGGTGGTCATTGGCTTAAAAACTGGACCGGGAAAGAGCGGTCTGAGCTGTCGTTGGCTGTTTGGAGGGCACACCTTCTTATCACGTCCACCTTTCCTATTGTGGGGCGGGTTTCAATAACTTTGGTGAATATTTATTCAATTTTGATCTAGTTGCATAATTATTTAGCAGTGCAAGATGATTACTTTAGGTTCAGGTTACGAGAAGATGAAGAATTATTTCTAAGTCGTGCAGGCTAGGGAACTCAGCAACGTGATACTGTAATATTCTAATAGCCTGCACTCACTTTGAGTTTTTCAGACCTGTTGGATATTGTAATTGTATTTGCTAATTATTCAATTAGGTTTTCCTCCAGTCGCTGGTGTGAATGGAGCAGCCTTGAAATACTGACGGTGCCTGCTCTATAGGGATACGCAGCGGTTATCTAGGCGCCGAGTTGGTGCAGTCCAGAGATATCACACTGTGGGGGGTTCACACCGCGAGCGTGGTTAACAGCGAATTAACATTTGTTACTATGACTCCTCTACATGCAAGGAGGTTGTTAATCCCCCCCAGTGTCAGCTATAGCTTTGATCGTAGAATTATGAGTATCTGGCATGAGGGGTCTGGCGATCCTGAAGGGAAGTGGAAGATAGTGTTGGAATGTTGAAAGTAACAGACACAGGCTCATTTGGGAACTTATGCAGAAATAAAGCATTTGAGCCCTCAGAGAGAGGACTGTAGAAAAACAATGTACAACTGCCCTACAACCTCTTATGGAAATAAAGTAGATACCCTAATTGACTTAACACAGGAAATGTATGGCAACATGAAATGTGTGGAGTTGTGAAAAATTGAGTTTGAATGTCTATAGCCTAGGCGTATGTAAACTTTTGGTCTAAACTGTAGATACAGATTGAGTTGAAAAGGCCGCACAGATTGAGGAGGAAAGCAGTTCGATTAAGTTTTTTTTTTTTTAATGGAGTCTTCCAATGGTGGTTTTATTTTTGATTCACACTGTTTTATTTGACAGATTTAGAAAGCAAAAATCTCATTCTCTAAAAAGAATGAGGACAAATCTCATTTTCTAAAAAGTCTAATTTACTCATTTACCTTTATCATATTTTAAGAGAATAAATGGCATCATTTAAGGTTAAATATTGTTCTTGCCAGTTGAATGGAATGAAATAATTGGCTTTGTGTATATTACTTTATTCATTGTAGTTTTACAGGGATAAACATTGATACACATTTCAGTAAATGTTACAGTTCAGCCAACAGGGCTCATTTTCAACTGCAGTTCCTGGGCAGGTACAATAAATACAACAAATACAAAAAGCACACATTATACAAGTACATTAAAACATCTACAGCAGTGCATAAAGCAGAGATCATGTGACAGGCTGTTAAGATATTTACAGAGCATGGGCACACCTGACATTGTCTTTTAACCACAATTTCAGGTAACTTGTGAATGAGCGATATGTATTGCAGTCTTTTATGTGTGTAGGAAGTGTATTCAATTTGTGAGGTGCCGACACTGAAAAAGCTGACTATCCAAAAGCAGCCCTCCTCTTAGAAATCATGCAGTCTAGTAGATCTGTATCAATTGCTCTCTGCTTAACAAAGGCAGTAAGGGGGGAGCCAAGCCATGTGAAGTATTAAGATGTAAAAAAATACTCAATAAGTTCTGATTTCTTAGGCAGTGACAGTGGTGATAACGATTGGGCTTCCTGTCAAGTGCTTTAAGAGCCTGGTGGTACGCCGACTGTGCAGGTTTACAGTGCCTTCGGCAAGTATTCAGACCCCTTCACTTTTTCCACATTTTGTTACATTACAGCCTTATTCTAAAAATTGATTAAATTCATTTTTATTCTCATCAATCTACACACAATACCCCATAAAGACAAAGCCAAAATAGGCTTTTAGAAATTTTTGCAAATTTATTAAAAAATAAATAAAAATATATCACATTTACATAAGTATTCAGACCCTTTTCTAAGGAACTCAAAATTGAGCTCAGGTATATCCTGTTTCCATTGATCATACTTGATACGTTTCTACAACATGGAGTCCACCTGTGGTAAATTAAATTGATTGGACATGATTTGGAAAGTCACACACCTGTCTATTGATAGGTTCCCAGTTTTATTTAGTATACATATATATATTATATGTAGTGTATTGTGTTTCAGTTTCTGCCATTACTGTGTCTGTAGTTTGCATGCCGCTGTGTCTAGCCCCTCTGTAGTGTGTCTCAGTATAACACCTCTAGTGTCTGTGGCAAGGATGTCACATTCCTCTGCTAAATGGCTGCGAGGGTCCCCAGGAAGGGACAAGACCATTTGTCTCCGGCCCGCCACTTAACTCTCTGGGGTCTAAGGGTAAAATGAGGCACACTGGTGATTGTGCGATGCTCTGACATTTGTGTAAATTTCATCAACTTTACATACAGTGATTCCAAAGTGTTTCATATCTTTGTTTTCAGCACAAACTCAGCTACAACAATATGGCAGCAGTAAGTAGGTCATAATAATGTGTGGATTGTAAACTGCTCTAAAAACACACAAACTGTAAACAGTAGTTTTGAACATGCACAGGAATGTTGTAATAAAACACACTAAACAATTGTGAATAAGACTTTTGGTCACTGAAATGTGTTCTTCAAGGTCTTGGGTATCAAAAGATGACAAAATATTTTAGCAAATCTAATGAGAAATATAAAATAAATTGCTAAAAGTTAGTGTTGTGACTACTATTTTTCAACACCAGGTGAGAATGGGAGGGCAAATGGCCTTTCTGTAATGAATATGCATTGGGTAGGAATACCTGCCAGCTAAGTAGGCTATTCACACCTGGCCGCATGCCTCCCCACCACTAAGACAAAGACTCAGTGAGCCATTTAGAAGACAGAAACAAAGACAACTTTTGATTTTAGAACATTTATTGAAGTAAACTGCATGGAAGATGAGATGAGACTGGTGTACTCTTGCAACGCCTGCCTGGCCTCTTAGCTAGTGGTGAACTAGGCCGTGTTTCCTGATCAACATCTCTGCAAATACAATAAAAACAAAATTGTTAGGAAATGTGAAATCAAATCAAACTTTATTTATATAGCACATTTCCTTCAACAGGTGAAAATTAAATGTGCTTTACAAAAAAGGGACAAACCACTAACTAAATTTAACATTTAGTTAGTTTAACACTAAACAAAATTTATGAAATGTGACATCATATACAAACAAAGAACCAAACAAACACAACCAGACGCAGAGAGGTAGCCTATAATTTTGAGAAGCAATGGTTAGAATCATTCGTAGTGTGGGAATTTACAAGCGCGCATATTAGTGAATATTCCTACAAACACACAGAGAATGTAATACAGCACACATTTACAAATAATGCAAGCTATCAACGAAACAACATTAGCTTAACTAAATAAACACTGATATTCCAACTAAACTACACGCAACTCATCAATAACAATGACTCAATCTGAACTAGGCTAGGTCTGTTTAGCTAAGTGGTTATTTTATTGCTATTTCCCGAACTTACTTACAGTATGCTAATATCGATTGTGCAAGGACATCAGTTTTAGAATCCTAGCCACGCCACTACACGCCAGGCATGAGCTATTTATTACGAATATGATCTACCTGATACTTTTAACACAACCAGATGCAGAGAGCCTAGCCTATCATTTTGAGATGCAATAGTTCGAATCGTTCGTAGTGTGGGAATTTACGAACGTGCACATTGCTGGATATTCCTACAAACACACAGATACGTTGCAATACAGTACACATATTTACCAATATGATCATAAGAAATATACTTACGCATGAAGTTGATCCTCAGCTGGATCAGTTCGCTGTTCGAAATGACACCGCTCTTCATCAGTGTCGGCTTCCGGACAGACCATTTTCCAAAATTAAACGAAATGTTCACCTCAAAAGAAGTGAATTAGGCGACACTCCGTGACATTCTATTCCGCTTTCGCAGACTTGGCATTTCTCACATGGATCTCGCATCGCCCCTCCTTTAGTCTCCTTCTATGGAGAGTAATTGTAATGTTAACGTTGTGTGAATGCGATTTGGGCGGACTTCCTGCTGAGCGAAATTCACATAGTAATGAGTAAAGTTTAGCGAAGCATACATGATCTAATTAATCAAATTTGGAACATTTAAAACAATTTATATTATTTGCCAATGGGCGCATTGGAAAGTCGCGATTCTAAGGTTTCTGTCAATGTTTTTGTTGCGTCTGTATGATAACAGCACGTGAAGTTAATCATCCAAATAGAAACGAAAGTTAATTTCATCTTGTCGAGCTCCGCCGGCGGAGCTCTCGACCCCAGAGGGTTAACTGAACCTTTTGATATGTATGACTGCAAACTGTATATCCAGACACCACACAGTGTGATCGGCAGAGATTCTCTCAGCACAGCGCCCGAATGTGCTGGGTCTGTCTCTCCCTTGCGCATTGAATTAAACATCAAATCCTCTGAGAAAACTTTGTCAGCGTGTTCTTCATCGTCCTGCATTTGACTCCACGAATAAGGGCAAAATATCCTAACACTATATAAGGTCCCACAGTTGACAGTGCATGTCAGAGCAAAAACCAAGCCATAGAGTCAAAAGAATTTTCCGCAGACCTCCGAGACAGGATTGTGTCAAGGTACAGATCTGGGGAAGGTTACCAAAAGATTCTGCAGCATTGAAGGTCACAAAGAACACAGTGGCCTCCATCATTCTTAAATGGAAGAAGTTTGGAACCACCAACACTCTTCCTAGAGTTGGGCACCTGGCCAAATTGAGCAATCGGGGGAGAAGGGCCTTGGTCAGGGAGGTGGCCAAGAACCCAATAACCACTCTGACAGAGCTCCAGAGTTCCTCTGTGGACATGGGAGAAGCTTCCAAAAAGACAACCTTCTCTGCAGTCAGACCTTTATGGTAGAGTGGCCAGACGGAAGCCACTCCTCAGTAAAAGGCACATGACAGCCTTCATGGGTTGAAATCTTTAGCCAATGCCATACGTCATGTCTGGAGGAAACCAGGCACCGCTCATCACCTGGCAAATACCATCCCTACGGTGAAGCATGGTGGTGGCAGCATAATGCTGTGTGGATGTTTTTCTGCTGCAGGAACTGGGAGACTAGTCAGGATTGAGGGAAAGATGAATGGAGAAAAGTACAGAGAGATCCTTGATGAAAACCTGCGCCAGAGCGCTCAGGACCTCAGACTGTGGCGAAGGTTCACCTTCCAACAGGACAACGACCCTAAGTGCACAGCTAAGACAACGCAGGAATGGCTTCGGGACAAGTCTGCGAATGTCCTTCAGTGGCCCAGCCAGAGCCTGGACTTGAACCCAACAGAGCATCTCTGGAGAGACCTGAAAATAGCTGTGCGAGGCTTGAGTCCAGCTTGTCAGACAGTATGGTAAGCATGGAATGATCATTGCTTTTAAGTATAATTAAAGTATAATCATTCTGCCTTGGTGGTCAAATGATTTCCAATACAGTGGAAATTTGACTAATTTTACTCTTAACTTTTTGATATTTGAAGGTGAGATTGGAATCAATTGTAATGAAAAGTCAGACACTATTTTCAGCTTTTCCCCTGAAACACAGACATCTGGTACAGAATCATCAGTGGTTCACTTTGTGAAGAACATATCAACAGTTTTCCTTACATTCAGATGAAGACAAGAGTCTCTGAGCCACTGTGTGACATCGTTGCAGATAGCTTGCATGCAGCTTGTTGTTTGGTCATTGCATTTCCTCTTCCTGCCGATGACATCATCACAAATTCTCCAGGCCCACAAGGAATACGCCCCCCTCATTGGACATTTAGCTACATCAGCTAATACAAAAATTGGATAGTCAAGCAAAATAGACACAGACAGGTGACAAATTAAAGGAAAACAACAACATAAAGTGTCTTAGTAAGGTGTTGGGCCACCACAAACTGCTAGAACAGCTTCAGTGTGTGCCTTGGCATGGATTCTACACGTCTCTGGAACTGCTGGAGGGATGGAACACCATTCTTCCAAAAAGATATTCCCTCATTTGGTCTTTTGATCATGATGGAGAGCACTGTCTAATATGTCGGAGCAGAACCTCCCATAGGGGTTCAATTGGGTTGAGATTTGGTGACTGCGAAGGCCATAGTATATAATTCATGTTATTTTCATACTCATCAAACCATTCAATAACCCCTTGTCTCCTGTGGATGGGGGCATTGTCATCCTGGAAGAGACCACTCCCATCAGGATAGAAATGTTTCATCATAGGATAAAGATGATCACTAAAAATAATTTTACTGATTTGCAGTGATCCTTCCCTCTAAGGGGACAAGTGGACCCAAACCATGCCAAGAAAATATCCTCCACAGCATAACAGAGCCACCGGACCCCTTCACTGTAGGGGGTGAAGCATTCAGACCTGTATGGTTCTCTTGGTGTACGCCACACATGCACTCGCCCACTTGTCGAGAATATGGTGAAGGATGACTCATCTGACCATATCACTTTTTTCCTCATCTCTGTAGACCAGTGCCTATGTCTTTTGCATCACTGAACTCTCAAATGTGCACTTGCCTTTGCAATGAGGGGTCTTTGTACTGCAACCCTACTGAATGGCTAATTTACTACAAATATAGATGTGGCTTGATTCAGAATCCCAGAGGTTTCCAGCTTCCCCCCTGGGACTAATAACATTGGTCCTAATTTCCCCTCATGTCTAATAGACTGAATCCACTTTCTCCTCATTGGCTCGGTCTTTTTGCACGGGAGGACAGTTAACTTAAAATTGGGCTCCTTGACTCTTTTTAATTTTGTTACAGCCCACCATACAACATTGTTTCGGCATTTTTATAATCTTGATAATCCCCTGAAGACTAATACTAACTATATGGAGCACAATGAGCTCAATGGATTGTTTTCCCCCATCATGGGGGCGTGGTCTATTACAGGCACATTGATGCATATGCTTATTTCGTGGCCCTGGACATTGATTAAAATTCTTTGCATTTTACTCATCACGAATGCCATTAAAAATACATTTTCTGGATTTGGTAAGCGGATTCGAAAAACACATTTCTTAACAAATACCCGGTTTTTGAATTTTGTAACCAGTTCCAATTAGGAACGGCTCTCGATACCCATCCCTACCCACTACCACTCCTACCCAGAAGTATGCGGAGGAAAGTAGCAGAGAAGACAAATGATGGAAAGGAAAGAACGAGGATAAAATTTGGATAGCTTATCTGCTTTTCGTCATCAAAGCCGACGTTGACTATTGATAAAATACCCCAATCATGTGGTTTTTTTTTTTTTTTTTTTTTTTTTTTGCAGAGCCCACAAACCGTTCTATAGCTAACCACAGATCTTACACATAGTCAGTCCATTTAAATCTTTAAAATTGTTTGCAAGTTTCAAGTACAAGTAGTTATATGTAGAGTAGTGTAATGTTCTGTGCAAGGACCCAAACGCAGACCAGGGAAATCCAAAAAAACGTTGTCTTTATTCAGTCCAAAGTTCAAAGCCAGGTAATCAGAGATAGGACGGTACAAACTCGAGTTTCCAAAAGAATAGTGGTAAACGGGCAAAAAATCAAAAACCAGGAGATCAGATAGGCGAAGGTACAAAGGAACAGGCAAAAGAGAAGTCAAAACAAAGCGAAGGTCAAACTAGAAAGCAATCAAACAAAAGAGGCAGGCAAACTCGAAGTCGTACGGAAAAGGCATCTCAGGAATCTCGATAAACAAAGGCTTACAAAACATCGGCACAGTGAATACAATCAACGTTCTGACAGGGAGCTGGTGGAAAAGACTGACATTTATACACTGGGGAAGGTAACAATCAAGGAGGGGTTACGTGAGTGAGAGCAGAGTAACAAACAACATCCAGGTGAAGAACATTAGGATAACTAATTAAATGACAGGGGACTGACAAAACGCGGACTGGAATCACATAGACAACAATGATAACAGATGGCCTGGGTTTAGCAGGTAAAATATGTGCAGAGAGAGAGAGGTGCAGTTAGAGCAAGAGACAGGTGCAGGCAATTGCAGAACTCGGCGTTAGGGCAGACTAGAAAGAAAATGGGCGGAGCTACAGCGCAGCATGGAAAAGGGGAGAATGGTTAATGTATTAGTATAGTGATTTAAACTATCAAAAACCCAAAACTAGTGTTTGTTAATCCATTAGTAATATTAACATGTAGGTATATTAATGAGGCTAGTACTTTACAATCTATAAGTTAGTAAGGATTAGTAGAAATTAGTAAAACTAGATATAAGCAGGAAGTAAGTAAAACGAGACTGGAAAGAAGGGGGGAAACCACTAAAACCCGGAACCACCCGAATAGTGAAATCACGCAAATACAGGGAAGTGAAGCAGCTCAGGGAACACAGACACAGAGACGGCACTGGGGAGACAAGTGACCGGGAGAATGAAAATACTGGGACGGAGGAAAAATAATAAACTTACAGAAACATAAAATAAACACTAACAGCAAACAGATACTAATACAGACTACAACAGAGTAGTTCATACAGACATGAGCCTGAAATTGCGGTTCATGTCGAGACACAAGTTAATATGCAATCAGCAGCATTTCTGAACAATTATTTCCCAGTGTAATATCTGAAATCAAATTTGTTGGTAATAAATATGGCCTTTTGAAATGGTTAAATAAATTCATTTGTGCATACTATTCACATACTGAAATAAATAAGCACGGCAGCTACCATTATGTTTAATTCATGTTCATTTAACTAACATGCTTACAAGCGAATAAAAAACCTGCTTCCCTGTCTTAAATTGCCAAATTTGTCTGTCAGATTAGAACCACAAAACTAACTGACATTTAGTTATCTGTTGTAGACAATCTAGTCTCAAAGTAGGATGCTATGAGAGGATAAGTTAACAGAAAGGACAGTTCACCCCTATGCTTTGGCCATGTCATTGAAGACATTGAAGCACCCTCAACTTACCCCCTGGATTCCCAGACAACCTTGATCCTCCCCAAATCCATTTGATTACCCAGGACCCATGAGTGAGAAGAAAAAAGAACTTTCCCATGAGTTCACCCACCACTATTTATTTATTTATTTAAACAATATTGGCAAACGTGTCAAATGCCAGTTTTCATTTTTATGCAGAAACAGTAAAAAAGGTCTACAGTCTGCTTTTAATACCATACAGGCTCAGCTTTATCAGCTGAAGCTTATTTAAAATGTTGATAAAACCAAGTTGATGCTCTTCACTAGGTCAAAGATAGAGCCGCAGACATTACCTTGTATCGTTATCACACAGAATAAACCAATTGAAAGGGTGAGAACTTATAAGTTTCATATAGATTCCCTTGTAAAAAAGCTTAGGCGTAAGTTGGGTTATTTTATTTATTTTAGAAACAAGTCCTGTTTTTCTCTTGAGGTGAGACAGAGGCTAGTCTCAACTACTTTCTTACCGGTAATAGATTATGGAGACATTTTATATATGCATGCACCTTTAGCGTCATTGGGTCGGTTGGACATGGTGTATCATGGGGCACTGAGGTTTGTCACAAATTACAAATTTTTGACACATCACTGTATTCTTTATAGAAGAGTGGGCTGGCCCTCCTTGGCATTACGTAGACTGTGTCACTGGAATATTTTCATTTACAAGGCTATATTGAAATTGCTTCCTTCTTACCTTTGCATGTACATTGTCCAGCAGACTAATGGAAAATACCAACTTCGCTCACAAAACAGTGTTTTATTGTCTGTGCCAAAAGTTCGTACTGAGGCTGGCAAAAAAACATTCCAGTTCTCAGCTCCTTCTGCATGAAATGAGCTCCAGAAAGAACTTAATTTACAGGAGTTTTTATCATTGAATGATTTTTTTAAAAGGCAAGTTTTGAATGAGGAAATGAGGAAAGTGAAACTTGTAATTGTTTTGACTCTTAGTTGCACTACAGATTACTCATGTTAACCAGATTGTGAAACTTTGAACATTGCTGTTTGTCTGCTTTTATAGTATGTTAAATGTTGAAATTTTGTTGTCTGTAATCAACTGCTGCTTTCTTGGCCAGGTCTCTCTTGAAAAAGAGATTTCTAATCTCAATGAGACTAACCTGGTTAAATAAAGGTTAAATAAATAAATTAAATTAAACTATTTTGGTGATGATGGAAAAACAGGACGTGAGGTCTAATTCCTGTATCACAGTGAAATATATATCTTTAACTACAGGCCCTTGGGGTGCACAGACCCTATACATAATTGCTAAAACCCAATTAACCGTATATCTGGCTCCATCAATCCTGCATCAGTGAAATTTGAAATTATGCGCATGTCAGAGCCTGGAGAGCAAAAGTGTGCCAAAGGTGACGCTGTTCCCAGTGAGCTGATTCTAACATTTTGTCCCTCTAGGGTTTCCTGGGTTTCCCATCATCGCTTCTTATACCTATATGTATTATTATTTCTAATTTATAGTTAGTGAATAGTTATCTAACTGATATCAACCCCCCCCCCCCCCTCCCCCCACGCTCAGTTACATGGCAGTGAGTTACATGTAACTGAGCCTAGCTGAGGCGGTGTGCCGCTACAATACTTACCAGCTAAGATTGAAATGCAGATAGTTATCTGGCAATCATGTGAGATATGGTTGGTTAGCTAGTTAGTACTTCATCAATTGTATTACATTCTGTTATGCTCTCGCAGACACCTGTCAGTATCAGAAAGACATCATCACAGTTTTAACTAGATGCCCCCAGACCATCATTCTCACTGATGTTCCTTTGACATCAGATTGTTTGGGATGCAATCAGAGCTGTCTTAATGCAATATTTGTCCTATCCTTGGAGTCTTCAACAAACTCAAAGTTTTCAGGCATTATACTCATAGTGTGTCATACTCCAGAAGCGTCAATAGCCAAGCTGAGCTGAGCTCTCTTTGGCTCACATCTGCACCATGCACATTTAACTAAACCTGGCAAAAATAATTTAATGTATTTTCTAAGATTACCACTTTCAATTGGAAAATATTATGCTACACTTGTTTGCTGTGATCCGTAGGATGTTTGGTTTTTAGGTGGGATAACATCATAGATGTTGTCGTGCTTTTGTTGAGCTTTTCAAAATAATTACACATGGCACTCTTTTGTAAGCTATCCGTATTTTCAACTGACTGGTGATTAAAGTGAATGACAACAAGCCCTGCCCACCCCCTCTTACTCATTTAGAGACATAGCCTACTTAACATTTTTATTTTAAAAGTTTTGATAAATAAATTTTAAAATGTAGCCATATTTTAAATGTTGCCTTTTGAACAAGAGCAAGTACTTTACCTGAATTAAATGTGAAGCTTTTTTCATATGGCTCCTTTGGCTGTTTCTTAATTAATTAATCTGGTGATTTCTCTTTAGAGTGAAGTATTCCAAGTTATAAATACTGGTCAGAAACTCCTTGGCCTGCTTCCTTACATTTCAACTGCTGGTTCATAGGGGCTTTCTTGGAGAAATGGCAGCAACACATCTATTGTGCTGTGTGCTGTTTGCATGGACTAGGTCTAGTGCTAGGACTTTTCAGTGACCCTTAAAAACGCTCACCTGCTGCTCCACAAACCACATGAAAGTTGCCACATTAGGCTACATATCATCCTTAGGTTTGTTATATTTAGGGGTCCAAGCAGCGAAGCTGGTGGAACCCTATTGTATCTGTTAGGATTATTATTATTATTATTATTATTATTATTATTATTATTATTATTTTTCTCCACTAAAAGTGTCTGAGGCTCAGCAACCATAAGCCCTAGAGCAACCAAATTTGGCAGGTGGGTTCCTATGGCCCCCCAGTACTCAGGCACTAAAAACCACCTATGTCGGCCAGATGGTGGCGCAAAGGGTTTTGCGTAAAAGGCCATAACTCCCACACCATAAGTTAGATCAACACAAAACTTCATCGACATATGCATCTGAACGTGCTCTACAACTTTGCCATTGGCACCACCTATGTCCACCATATTGTTTGGCCGCCATTTTAACTTTTTCGTTGGGGCGTGGAAGCTTTCTCCGCTAAAATGTCTGAGGCTCAGCAACCATAAGTTGTAGACCAACCAAATTTGGTAGGTGGGTTCCTATGGCCCCCCACTACTCAGGCACTAAGAATCACCTATGTCGGCCAGATGGTGGCGCTATAACAAAGGGTCATGTTTAAAAGGTCATAACTCCCACACCGTAAGTCAGGTCAACACAAAACTTCATCTACCGATGCATCTGAATGTGCTCTACTACTTTGCCATTGGGAGCACCCATGTCCGCCATATTGTTTGCCCGCCATTTGGACTTTTTTATTAGTTGGGGTGCGGAAGAGCTGGAGCTCCAAATCTAAGTGTTATGACATCTAGTAAACTTCTTTACGGCAAGCGACATCCATGGCGACGCAAGTAATCTGACACCGTAGGGTCTAGTTTTTATCAGTGAGGGGAGGGTCTGAATGTCGGAGAAGCAATGGAAGACAGTGCCAGCCAGAGTGCATGCTAGGCTATTAAAGCTTTTTGAGAGGATGGTGTTATTATTCTATCTGTCTCTGTGGCGCTCTGAAATGTCCATTCTCTGCTAAGCTGAGCAATGGATTGGAATATGTGTCTGACGTAGTGTTGCACGGTATTCCAAAACGTCAGCACTTTCTCGGTACTTAAAAAAAAAAAAAAAACGGTTCACTATTAGAATATTCCGACGTTCGGTAGTTTTGAGTCAAATGTAAAAGCCAGGGAAAATTGTCTCCCGCATTACTGATTTAGAGAATGAAAAGTGTAATTTGTCAGAATCTTCGCTAGATGGCAGTAGCAACTAAGGTTGCCAAGTGAGGTGACTTGCGCTTGTGCACTCAGTTCCTTGATACAGCGCAAGCTTTGACTCAGTTCACTTCAGTAGCAATAGGTGTTCCAATTTGGAAATATTTTATTTTAGATAGATGCTGTATTGTTATTAAAATATGCGGTTTGTAAATCTATTTAAAGGTGAAAGACCTGTTTTAAAGATTATTTAGTTTACTGTTTAATTTTTTAAATATATTTAACATTTTTCTATTGTTCAGTGTTGTAACGCTATAGGTCTATGCATATTAATATGTTGAAGAGGCTTCAACTTAAAGGTTGTTAATGAACCAGGTTGTTAATAAACCATGAATTCGAAAATGAGGTCAACCCTTGTGGACATTACGTTTCTGATCTATTAAGGTAATTTCAGTATTGTTAGGTACCGAGTATCGAATTAGCATCGTTTAAGTTTCATGTATCATTTCAGTATTGAGTATTGTGATACTAAACCTGGTATCAGTATAAAAGTCAAAATTTTGGTATCGTGACAACACTAGTGACGCCTTTTTTAGTTGCGGCGCAGAAACACTGCAGCTGTGCATACACGCCGGGCCATCTAAGTGTTACGACATGCCATCTAAGTGTTACGACATAGTAAAGGCCTTTACGGGAAGCGGCCAGGACACATCCATGGCGACGCAACTAAGTCATCCGACAGCGTCTCTTAGCACAAAATTGGCCATAAGTCATCAATATTTTATACAATCATCATGATATTCAATAGATATGTTGAGTGAAGGCATATGATCATGAGGACAAAGCCATTTTAAAATCGCTCCATAGGGGCGCGATGGTGCCAATGCTTGGACCCCTCCCAACGCCGCTTGCGTCTTTAATCAAGAATAATTTTACTCCCACTCCACCCAGAGCTCTTTATCTTTTGTTGTGAAACTGTAGTAGGCTAGCACTGCCATTGCCATCTAAACTGAAGCTGTTCATTGGATTCCATACTGTCATGGTTGCATTATTTGAGATGGATTGTTTAAGTGAAATCATGTTTTGTTATGGTCTTTTGAAATTCAGCTCTGCCATTCAGCCCTGTTTCCCACAAAGATTTTACAGATGGAAAAGCAGTAGTTTAAATGTTTTATTTTTAGTTAACCAGCAAGCCAGTGTAATGAGTTAGAGGTTTGCTTCTGTCTGAGGGGGAATTTGAACCTGGGTCTGTCAGTTGTCCAAAACGTTCCAGAAGCAACTGTGCTACCTAGTGAGCTATGCGGGAAGTAGGCTTAGACATTAGAACTGTGTGTGCATCTAATGTTTTTATGGGCTGTTGTATGTAAATGTCCAATGGGGAGACCCCTGAAGTTTGTGGCTTTATTGTGTGGATGTGTGAAGTTGTTTGTGAATTATGTCTGTTGGAATGTGGTCAGAAGGTGTAGAAATGTATGTTTTTAAGGGCTGAGAGTCTATGCTGATTGTGATTATTTCTGTAGGGAACCCTGAAAAGAGCCAAACTCTTGGTGCTGTATACGTATGGGGCATGCCGCCCCGCCAAGGCGTAACTTGGCGGGATGGCATACCTGCCATCCCAATCCTCTGGCCCTACAATCTCATGATGAAAGGCTGAAGATTTGTCCTAATTGCGAAGAGGTTACAAGGTAACACTAGCTACAGATAGTCTTTTTTATCTTGCTCTTTTTTTCTCTAGGAAGGCACTAGTTTTTTGTATGCAATATGATTTCCATAATTTTGAACTAACATTTCCTGATACATATTGTTCATTTTCCAAATTATTTAAAGTGAGTAGTTTTCAAAGAATACTGCTCATTTGGAGGACATGAATTAAGTAGCCAAACTGCTGCTGCAAATATGGCCATACAACCACATTTGGTGGCATTGGAACATTCTTATTATCAAACTCTGCTAACAAGATAAGATAAGAAGTGTTTGACCCAGGTTTGTCATATACCCAAAATGACTATACTTCCATACCTTTCCACACGTAAGTACCATATGGAGACCTATAATAAGTTGTTTATGTCAATAAAAGTAAATGACAGTCTATAATGTAGCTAAGGGGGTACCATTTTGCCATCATAAAATATACATGAAATAATATGGAATACTGTAGCTACCTAACTCGCGAGAGCAAACAATTCATAGTGTATTCCTTCATGATTAGTACAACAGCACTATTTTAAATGACGTCAAATAAAAAAAATGTATTACACTTTTTCAAAGATTGTGTCCCGCTTTTGCTTTGAAAGAATTTGTGATTGACAGCAATACACAAAATTAGAAGTGGTTCTGTATTTCTTGAAACATAATTTACTTGAGAATACATTTCTAGCACAACCCATGTGCTGGAGTAATACTGTACTTGCACATGAATTGTCCTACTGTTGGCAGTATTTCCTATGTTGAATTAACTTTACTAGTCATAGGAAATAGGTGGCCCTTTTGAGTGCACACAGATATTGATTAATCACAGGTCTGTTAAACCTTCTTCACAGAAATGATCAACTAAAGGTTCAACATTCAGTCTTTATAAATCTACATAGACACATCTCTGCTCCTGAACACACAGGCTTGGATTTAGTCAACACCTTCCTGACTTGCACTGACTCTTTTTTTAAATAAAATCAAACATTTTCAAACTTCTGCTGTGCTCAGCAAAATAGATCTTCCAATTTGCCATTGTACTACAGTTTATGTGAATCATTTAATCAACATCTTTTAGAAGTCATAGACAATGACTTGAGAGGTTGAGGAAGTAGGAACATAAATGACCAAGATAAAAGTTTAAAAGATATGAACATCATATTGATACCAAAATTGATGAATGATAGAGGATAAGTTCCCACATTTGTATAGAGGATTAAGATAATGTGAGGAAAAGATGCATATTCTGTAGCGGTGCAATCTTACTGTAAGAGCAGTCTCTTGTCACGCAGGGTAATACATGTGCTGTGCTCTGGGTGTTTATGTTATCAATAACATACAGTATAAACACAGTTTTGGGTGAATGTTTTAAGGACAAGTGTTGACTGTATGCTGATTATAGTATTCCAGCTGCTTTTAAGTATTTGTATGTGGTAACATTAATTCGTAGGCGAGTGATCCAGCATATACTTACCAACACCGAGGAATCTGCTGTGGCTATCTATCAAGGGAGCATTACCACACAATCACAGAGTTTGTGATGGTCCATCTGGAGAAATTGCTTTTATTAGGAGTTTGCAGAGCTTTCAGCATGCAGGGGTCTTATTTAAAATGTGATAGCCCGGGCCCCTAAGGTAAAGCATTTACCTCATCCCATACCTGTCAGGGACCTTTCCGCAAGGCCACCGAGGTGAATCAGCAGCGATACCGGCCCCTGGAGCCGACTCTACGCGTGGCCACATCCATCACTGCGCTGGAGGAGGTCAGGAAGGACCTGTTCTGTCAGGAGTGGACGGGTCACATCTCAGCCCAGCCGTGAGTACTGCCATGGCTCACCTGTACATCACTCTTTGATCCAGACTCTTGCAGTTTTACCTAATTATTGTTATTATTATTATTATTATTAGTAGTAGTAGTAGTAGTAGTAGTAGCAGCAGTAGTAGTAGTAATAGTAGTAGTACATACGTATGTATTAATGTAAATTGAGGGTGTATAGATTCACCACTTTGAACAGATGCACCGATTCTAAGGTGCAGCTTCATGGACTCCAAAATGCCAAACCGGTTCAAAAATTGATATGGTCATCACCATTGTGTTATTCTTCAGGAAAATTTGTGCCATTTTTCCATTTATATGCATAATGTCATTCGATAGAAACAAATACTTTTAGGTATTTCTAACAGCTCCTAACAAATCTACATAGGCCATGGCACATTAAAGCAGGATTGTTAGCAAAATTCTACTTGCTACAAGCTAACTTTATTCTATTTGAATTTGATGTCTTTTGATTATGTTAAATCACAATTTTCAGTAATTGGCATCTTCTTGACATGCTGCAGCATGCTAACAATGTAATGAATAATAGTATACACCACTTCAGCTTAACTGTATGTGCAGCCATCTTAGCAAGTTACATATGTTTAAGGTGCAATCTGTAAGTTTGGAGAAATGGGAGGGAGCTATGTTTTGGGGAAAAAACAAGAAACGTTCCACCCCCTTCCTTCAGCTGTCCCTCCAAAGCCCCTCTCTCCAAACATATGCAGGCATGCTGTCTGACATCTGTACTGGATGTCTGGAGACAGAGGACCAGAGTGTTGAAAAGTAGGAAGAGGACTGCAGTGCATCATGCCATGCATGATATTATTGGCCAAAATGATTGAGTCTGATACAGTATTGCTGGCTAGGCAGAAGTATAGTTACCATTAGCTGGCTGGGGTAACAAAGCTAAAAAAAAATTAAAAAAACACCACATTTCACCCATAACGTTTGTTGACGAAGTAGCTGGAAGTAACTAATTTACCTAGCCAGTAGCTTCCTAGCTACTTGATGATTTATTTCTTTTTGCATCAGTGATTGACATCATTCCAGTGCTACTAATCTAGCCTACAGCATAACGTTTGAAGATATTCAAATCTCTCAAACCTCGCTATTGCTGAAAAGCCAAACCAGTGTTAACCTTTGTCTCTTCTCTTGCTCGGTTCAATTTCTTTTTGGTTAAAATCTTTTGTTCTTAAGTCATTTTAGGCAAAGGCAGAACTGGTCATTTTGGCATATTTTTCCCAGGTGGCAAATAGGCTGAATTATTGTGAATATATTATCACTCATAGCCAAATCAAATGACTCTTTCCATTCCCTTTTATGAGCATTTTGTAGGCTACTGGACAAAAAATAAATGTTTTTTCTGAGGCATCTCCTTCAGATTTCATCCATTTTTACATACCAGTGTGCAGGTCTTCTACATTTTTGTTTTTTACATTCAAATCATATAGTTGCAAGTAAGGGTTTGTGAACCTGTTTGAATTACCTGAATATGTGGATTCTCATTCAATTACTTAATTAAAGTTGTGTGATCTTCACCTAAATGACAATAATAGACAAGGAAATTCTTCTTAAACTAATAACACACAATCAATTGTACTTTTTATGTCTTTGTTGAACACATTGTGCTCAACATTCTTAAAATTCCCAGTACAGGCTGGAAAAAGCATGTGATCCCTTGTATCTAGTAGCTGGTAGGACCTCTTTAGCACCAATAAACATTTAGCAACAAATGTTTGCCATAGGTGCTGATCAGGCTTGCACAATGGTTAGGAGGAATTTTAGATAATTTCTCCTTACAGAAGTGCTTCAGTTCATTGATATTTCTCAGATTTCTTGCATAAACAATCCTCTTCAGGTCATGCTTCACTATCTCAATTTGGTTGGTGACTCAGTCATATCAAAACATGAATTTTCTTCTGGTTAAACCATTCTGTTGCTGATTAACTCATGTGTTTTGTGGCATCACCCAACTTCTATTAAGCTCCAGGTGACGGACCGCTGTCCTGACATTCTCCTGTAAAATTTTGTGATACTATTTTAAATTCTTTGTTTCCTCAATGATTGCAAGCTGTTCAGGCCATGAGGCAGCAAAGTAGCCCCAAACCACAATGCTCCCTTCACCATGCTTCACAGTTGGAATTAGGTTTTATGTTTTGGAACTTCCAGGTGGTCTTTTGCAAACTTGAAATGTGCAGCAATGTTGTTTGGAGAGCAGTGGTGGTGTCCTCCCATGAGTACCATTCTTTTTTTGTGTTTTTCTTATAGTGGACACTAGGGCTGGCCCGAATGCCATTTTTTAGGCTTCGGACATTCGTTGGTGTTTCCAAACGAAGCTCCGAACGTTCGTTCTCACAAAAACACGTTTAAAAATTAGGAATACCGTAGGCCCATTAGCTTTCATAACCGAAAGCTGCAGTTCATTATGGATCCAGTGGGGGGACATTGTATAGCCTAGCCGTGAATGAAGGGTTTCAAGTTTCATATGCCCGTTTATTGAAAGGATCAAATAACACAACAGTTATTTCCAAAATTAAATTTTATTGCACAAAGTTGTTATAAAATCAGCAGATCAGTAGCCTAGTAACAGAAAAATGTAACAGGTGCAATCTCAGCACGATACAATAAAAAAAAAAAAACAATCACTGTCAGACAAAGCGCTCTGGCAAATAAAAATAGCTAGCCGACAAGAAATTATTTAATAAAGTTGTATGCACAATGTTAAGTTGGCCTAGCTTGGAACATTTTCAAAATGTTTAAATAAACGAATGGCCTCGATCAGCCAAGGCCATTAATGTAGGCTACGTCTGAATAAATAACCTGACAATATGAGGACATTACAACGAGCATCCAAATAAACAAAATAAATAATATAATCAGCGTTGTTGAGGATGTTGATGATGCTGAGGGCTGCGATATCAGGGGATGCACCTATAATAATAATAATAATAATAATAATAATAATAATTATTATTATTATTATTATTATTATTATTATTATTATTATTACATTTCTTTGATGCCAATCGCCTATGCCTGTAACAGCAGTTAGCCAATGCAAAGTTAGCTAGCTAGTTTGTTAACTAACTGCCTAAGCTAGCCTACTAGATTAGCTACAGGATATCTTTTCACCAACAAATTACTTATAGACATAGTTACAGATTTCAAATGATCACTCAGATTTGTTGTGCCGCCGTGGTATGCCAGTTGCTTGTTACATATTTGACATTGAGCCTTTTTTTTGTCATCGGTAATTTTGAAGTGTTTCCACACAGCTGATTTCTTCGCAGTTTCCATTGTGCCAATGGACACGTAGACTGAAGCGTTTGTAAAGTGAGTGATGCACGTTGCGTGCTCTGTCTTTTTTTATTTCATTTTTTTTAGGTTATCTAACCTATCCTCAAATTACAAATAATAATAATAATAATAATAATAATAATTAAAAAAACGAATCATCCGAACCCTGAATTGAGATTTGAATGCCAATATACTGAACGAATTCCGAACCATTCGAACGTTCGGGGCCAGCCTTAGTGGACACATGAACAGAGACTTTAGCAAGCTCAAGAGATTTATTTAGGTCCTTTGCTGTTACCCTAGGGTTCTTTTTCACCTGCTTCAGCATTGCATGCTGCACTCGTGCCATGATCTTTCCTGGATGCCCACTTCTAGGGAGAGCAGCAACAGTACTGAATTTCCTCCATTTGTAGATGACTTGTCTTACTGTAGATTGATGAATGGCCTAGCCTTTAGAAGCCTTTTGTAGCCTTTTCCAGCTTTATGCATCTCTACAATTCTTATACATTCCTCTGAAAATGGTTTTGTTCAGGGTATGGTTCACATGAATAGATGTTTCTTGAGAAGAGCAGACTCTGTCAGTAACCAAATTTTATTCAACTTTTTTTATAGGACAGGGCACCTCCAACCCACACCCCAAGAGCCATTAGCCTAGAGGTTCACTAACTTTTTCCAACCTCAGTTGTGAATATCTAAATTGTGCACTCAGTATTGACAAGAAGTACAATTATTTGTTTGTTATTAGTTTAAGCAGAATGTGGTAGTCTATTATTGTGATTTAGATGAAGATCAGACCACATTTAATGAGTAATTAATGCAGAAATCCAGGTACAAAATAGCAGTCATAATAGCCAATTTGCTATCCGACTACATTCAATAAACAAAGAACTAGACAGGAGAGACAGGACTCAGGCAATTTATAATTTCAACATTAAAAACAATTTTACTGTATGTTTATTGTAGACAAATATCATAAGTGCAACCTCCAGGATGGGCTAATTTAGCAACAGGAAATATTGTGACTGTCACTCCCAATTACAAGGGTGGAAGTCCCTGATAAAATTATGAATGCACTTATGGCTGCTCAGATGTAGTAAAGGAGACAAGATGGAAGCTGGTTTTATTCAAACAAGTATGAAATCTGTTTATTTTATTTGTTTCTCCTTGTCTTTTTTTTCTGCCCATTGGAGTATGTGTCAATAAAACAACACAATCTAAGAGGACAGGTAAATAAAAACAGAGCTAGACAAACTTAATTAAGACATAAGGCACATACCTAGCGATATTTCTTTTCTCATTGAACAGCACCATTATGCAAATGGAACCAGGATCCTACTAAGTGAGGGTTACAGACTCAGAGGAGTCAACCAGAGATTATGACTTTATGACAGAACAGCACAGTAGTAAATCTTACAGTTACCATGTGCAGTCACTCAACAGAGGGTTCCATAAGCTAATCACACCAAAGGGAAATCTCAAAATTACAAAAATATTATCTACCGCACACATTAGGAATGACCACACACCAAAAATGTTATATTATGGGTGAAAGTCTACCAAGAAGATGCAAAGTGATTCACTACAAACAATTATTTGTGTGATCTTTTTGTTTGCACGCAGTGAAATATCTAATAACTTGGTGCTTCCTGAGGAATACTGCACGTGACACAAAGGACACTCACTAAGATACCTATGATATGCCCATTCAATAAGATACCTATGTTATGTTAAGATTGCACTGTCCCCTTTCGCTAAAATATCTAGGTTGTAAAGATTACACTTGGCCAATTCACTAAGATGCGTATATCATATTCAGATTGCACTGTACCCGTTTTGCTATAAGGACTATGAGTTCATGGTGCCCATTCAATAAGATGGGTATAATATACCACAATTGCACTATGCCCATTCACTAAAATACCCATGTGTGAAAATTGCACTTGACCCATTTAATAAGTTACCTATGACACAGGAAGACAGTTAACACTTATGCACATATGTAACTACACTTGAACAACTCGCCACAAAAATGGTAATAAGGCACTCACAAATAATTCTGTATGCAAATCATCAAGGAGAAAAACGGTGGTTCACAATAATACAAGGCTGCGTTCCTGAAATAAATTAAAGCAACCCCATGAGTCCGTACACATATACATACATACCCACACACAACGTAAACGTATATTAAACGCTACTCCTACAATGCCTATATTTTCGTACCTTGATTACAAATCTCGGCAACCACAACACTATTGAAGGAGTGCTTATGCGACTGAGTGTCAGTGCTCTGCTATAACACACAGAAACAGGGATTCAAACTCAAAGTTTCACTTACAGAGGCCAGTGGCTAATATCCAACAATATAACTGGCCCAATAACTGGCTCAATGATATGCCCCCTCCAGCTGGGACCACATGCAGAGAATTACAAGCCTATGGGAAAATCTATATGAGGTACGGGAAACTCCCGAATATAACACGGCTTTACAATACCTTATATATGGTAGACTTTACAAACTCACGTTTGTCCATCTATTAAATATGTTGCTTGGGACCAAATGAGATGGCAGCTACAGATTGCGCATGAAAATGCTCATAAGCTACAAAGTATTGTTACATAACATTCATGCATTAACCAAAGCAAATTGTTTGAACGCTTACTATTGAACAGATTTGCCACACATGTCCACTGCAGGGTGGTGGATAAACACACCCGCTTAAGTAGTCGAGAGCTGCCAACAGTATAAGAATAAAGGACTTGTTTCTAAGTCATTATTGTATTGCAATACAAGCTGCATAGTTTAACTAATTAAAAAAACATTGCATTATAAAACATACCGCTGTCTCATTCCCACACTGAATTCAAATGCTTCTGCACAAATGGAAGCTGCCACGTCAGAACAGGATTCTCATCTCACCATATAGTCTAATTCCAACTACTAATGACTCGCAGGTCCTAAGGTCCTACCTGTTTCATAAGTGAAACCAACATGGATGATTGGGATGGCAGGTATGCCATCCTGCCAAGTAACGCCTTGGCGGGGCTGCATGCCCCATACCTATACAGCACCGAGAGTTTGGTACTTTTCAGGGTTCCGTACAGAAATAACCACAATGACCATAGACTCTGAGCCCTTATAAACATTAATTTCTGCACCTTCTGACCCCATTACAACAGACAGAATCCACAAACAACTTAACATGTCCACACAATAAAGCTCATTCTTCTTCTTCTTGTCCTGCCTGATTACATCATCGAAGCTCCAAGCCCACAAATAATGTCTCCCCTTTGGACATTTAAGTTACATCAGCCAATAAAAACATCAGATGCACACCCAAAATTACACATACAGCAGTGCACTCACAACATTTCAGTGTTCCTATAGCTACTTCACTGTTAGCTTACCGGGTAGCACATCTGACTGTGATACATTTGCATTAGTGACAGCGTAGGTTCGAGCCCCCCTCGGACTCATGAAAACCACTGTCATTACGCTGCTTTGCTAGTTACCTAAAAATAAAACATTTAAACTATTGCTTTTGCATCTGTATAATCTTTGCGGGAAAGTCATTTCAATTTCAGAAATACAAATAATATACACCAACACTTTACGCAGTTATGCTTTCGGCATTTTAACTGAATTTTATGTCACCTAGCTTGCTAACGACATAACAGACCGACTGCATAATGTTAGTACTGCAGATGGCTGTGACATTAATAACCACTACAATAATACAATACACCCACGCTTTACATAGTTCCGCTTTCGGAATTTTGACCGGGTTTGACGTTAGCTACCTTGCTAACAACTCATCGGATGCATGCACAAAATGATACAAGTGCACTCATTTAAAACGGATACATTTTGCTATTCCTATGTCTCTATCACGGGTAGCACAATGGGTAGCGCGGCTGCCTGCGACACTTTTGGATGTGTGACAGGACAGATTTTAATCTCCCCTTGGACTCATGAAAACATTTCACTCGTTATACTGCCTTGCTGGGTCCCTCAAAATAACACATTCAAACTTTTGCTTTTGCATCTGTATAATCTCTGCAGGAAACTCTTTTATGTTTCTGAAATACACTGAAATACAGCATTGTACTTTGGTCCAGTAGGTAATGTTACTGGTCGTATAGAAACTGGCGCAAGATAATGACTTCTTCACGCCAGGTATGTCGCGTGATAGTGTAACAACAAAAATAAGAGAAACATGTTGAACAGTGGCTGCATGCAATGTTAATCAGAACGGTAGGTCTAACTAATTCAGTTGCACACGTCAAGTATAGGCTACTTCATTGCGTGCAACATGTCTACAATTGTATTAAGCACATCCAACAATTGTATTTATTTACTACACCTCAATACATCTATTTCTATCTTCTTTCTATTTTGTACTTCATAATACTGCGTACAACCACTAGCCAACATTTTGCGTGTGAGTGTGTGCGTCTGTGTCCCCTACTGTTCTATATTTAGGCTAGTGTTGGGCAGAGCTACTTGCTTCACTAGCCTACATTTTCCATTACCATGTCTGTACTTCCTATTTCTAAAATCAAGTACCTACAATTGTAGGCTAGCTGCATTGGCATAAAAGTATGTTCATTAGACAAGCATCATTTATTCACAAAGAAAATCCCAGTTTAAATTTAAAACCCCATTGTCCGTTGGATATTGAAAGCAAAACCTAACATAGACCACATCGTGTCACCACCACGATTTCCTTGCACCAATATTGCGCTGGCAAAGTTTGTTGCTATCACGCACAATGTAAGCCAAATTGTATGGAAACCTGTATTGGCATAAAAGTCAATTCATTACACCAATGTCATTTCAAGCAAAATTCCCTGCCTAAAATGGACATGATTTATCGTGTTACCACAACTGCTCTGCCCCATATAAAATGCTAGTAATGGTGTTGCTGTCACGTAATATTGGACATTTGAGTCACCATATCACTGAATGAATGAATGGGCAGACTTAATGTAACACAGTTTTCAACAGCAGCACATTGGCCATATTTCACTTTTATCAAGCGTACCTGTCTGTCAGGCAGAAGCCGTAGGAAATGGGATGAAAACAGGAAGAAGGCATTCTTTAAAACAACACAGCATCTACCAGCATGGCCTCTGCGATCGACGTATTGGCGACCCGTCACATACAGTACACTTTCATTTATTTCTCATTCATGGTCAAGGACAAATTCTTGAATCCATGTCTGTGTTTCTTTCATCTAGAATGTGTGTTACCATGCATGTATGTGTATGCATGTCTCTCGTAGTCTACATGTATATATTAATTCCTATTATCACTATTACTATTATAACTCATAACAAACAAAATACAAAAAGATATGATAACTGATGAAAAACACATTTTCAACATACAAAAATTCCTCACACTTACAAAGTTACTCACACTTACAAAGCACTATCTATAAGTCATTACTTCAAATCTAGGCCTGCAATTAAAAGTATTGATAATCAAAATTGTGCCAAGTTACATGAAACAATATTGTCTATCTTAGCTCACACAAATTAAACAAGCTGTATTCCACAGCAATGCGACCCAATGTTTTCTAAATTCTTTCAAGTAATTTGGCCCTGTGTGTACAAGCATACTGTGCATTAATGGGGCAACTAGTAAACTACTTCAAACTAGTAAATGATTTACATTTTAGGATTTGTTTGCAGAGATTTAAGAGTAAATATTTTGAAATAAGCCTCCTACACAGGGATTAAAGTTTAGTATTTCACTCCCAAAAAAAGGTGATGCATTTCATAATCTTTGACCAGCATTGAAACATTGTTATGAGATTATATACTGTATTAATGTGTATCTGTCCCAATAGTTACATTACGCCATCGATGAACTACTAGCATGAATGCCAGACCAACACGGTAGGGAATGCCAGGCCAACATAGTACAATGTAAAGCCAATTCAAGCAAAATATTACTGCTTGTCCAAAAGAAACATTGCCACTTCAGCATCATTTTCCATGTGTTACTCAAGCCACCTGCTTTGTTTGCCATAGAGGAGCTAGCTAAGTAGTGCAGACATCAATGTAGTTGAGCTACAGACACATTCATTACCTTATCAATAACTATCTAGGTATACAAGGGTGAAAGTATGTGCTGAGTTTATGCCTACTTTGTGCAAGCGCTGTACATATGCGCATAGTGGACCTTGCAGACATAACAGGGACAGGATCCGATTATCTCATACTTCTCCTGTGCCACCAGGTATTTGCATCACAGATTTCCTGGATATTAATGGAGTGGACCCCATTTTTCAGTGTCAGAAAATAATTCAGCAATCATACTGTCAGGACTCGTGGGGGGTACGGACCCAAAAGCAGAGGGACAAAACTCACAACTCCAAAATGGGAGGAGAACAAAAGACTTTACTAACAAAAAAGGCAAACAAGCAGGGAACAGAAAAGGCCACGATGGGCAAAAACACAAACTCAAAAAATATCTAATAAAACAGAAAACAAGAGGAACTCAAAAACACGGGCAGGGCAGGACACAGGCAGGCAGAGTACAAGGGCAGGTACGTATGGTTAGAGCAAACACAAGTAGGAAACAAACACAAGGAACCAGCACCTGAGTTAAGGGAACAAAGAACTTAAATAGACAGGGGGTAACAAGACACAGGTGAACTCAAAAAACAATCAAACCAGAAAAGGAGGGGATAACAAGACACAGGTGGGAACAATGATAGAATAACGAGACAACAATAATACAATTAACAGGGGGGAGCAGGACACAAAACAGAAGTGCCGCCATCTGGCGGCCCAACAAGGGAAACACAGACAGGAAAACACAGAACCATGACACATACATTTAAAACAAAATTACAAAAAACCTTGACAGCTATGTACAATATCAAATCTTTATCACAGCTTCCAGTTTTTTTGGAAGATACGATTTCATAATTACTATGTAAGTCTTACTGCTCAAAATATTTTGGTTATATACGTTATTTTTGAAATTGAGTGTCTTTAATACTAGCTATTAGTGAATTCCATCCACAGATTGAGGTACTGGTGTTTGTATTTCTGGGATCCCTAGTACCAAATACTGCATATTATCCAAATATATGAAATAACCATTAATTGATGAAAACACTCCCAACAGAGAGAAGGACCATGTGGCAGGGCTTGGTTTGTTAGGTAGAATCAGGGCAATCGGAGGACCATGCCTACTGGTTAAGTAGGCGCAGACACCTGCAGAGCGTTACATATCGGTCCAGGGTTTAAAAGTATCCATTCTTTTCCCAGTTGGTGTCTGAGACCATGGATCGCATACCGTTCAGAGAGAGAGAGTGTGACGTGAAGGTCCTGATTGAAAAGCTGTCGGTTTTGGTTAATTTATTTTGCTTGTGTTGGTTTACTTTATTATTTTTACCTAGATCTTGCAAGGGTGACAGGAGAAGCCTTTTCCATTTATTTGTACTTTTTTTGTACTGTGAAACTGCTCTCTTTCTCTGTCAAATAAATTGCTCTCTTTGTCAAATAACGTGAAAACCAGAATCAGCATATCTTCCTCTTTCCAGCTCTTCTGTCAACCTGGGGGTGTGTCACGGCATGTGACAGACCAGTATATAGAAATGTGACTGGTGTTCCAAACCAAAGCAGGTCATTTTTAAGACAGTGGAATGTGATCCCATGTATCTATAATCACTTACATGTGTTATAGATGTGTACTTAAAATTCATATAATTACAGACAAATTACTAAAATTGCATATTCTGTTTTGACATTGCATTCATGAAAATTTAGTTTTCCTTGAAGCAAGAGTATATTAAAAGGTTTGTACCTACTTTAGTTTACGGTTTTAAATTACTCCTCACTGTAAAAGATTGGTGCTATTTATTAGGCTTTATATTCTGCTGTGCTGCAATGCTTTTGTGAATTTAAATACCATAAAATGTGCAGAACAGATCTTATGAGGTAGTTTAAGTGAACATTTTTTTTCTCATTTTTACCAGTCTCCTTGTGTGCTGTCACTAAGTATGGTCCGCACAGCCAAAGATTCCCCAGTGAGAAGTCAAACTTTCCTTAATGGCTAGAATGAATAAAAACTACCCTATTAAAATGCAATTCTGAGGCAATGAAAGCGGTAAGTGAAACAGCCGGCTACCACCACAACCATTGTGTATTCTGGGACATTGAGGCCACATTAATTTTTTCCCCGTGATGTCTGTCCCAAGTGCACATTAGCATGAATTGCACTGTAATCTGTCTTGTAGAAGAGTCACTCGTCTCTGGTGAATAGGACTGTGTAATATTGTTCCATTATTTAAAGGGGCAGTGCCTTTTCAGATTTGGGTTTTGTTTCTTTTTCCTTACGGATTTGCATTTTGTTCCTTTGCTTATTGAAATATTTTTTGTTACTGCAAAAAGTTTTTTTGCCCTTAGTTCTTTGGAATATTAATATTTTTCTTGCCACAGATACAGATAGTCTGAGTTGTTTTTGACCCAATTTACATATCTTATTTCTTGAGTGAACTACTCCTACATAAAGAATTATTTATTTTCCAATAGTAACTTATGCAGTATAGTGTATTGGTAGTGATTTAGAGTTAAAAAATTTTTCCCCGTGTCCATGGTTTCTATTGTTATTTTATTTTTTAAAGAAGAATATTATAATAATTCTGCCTATGTCCATGGTTTCTATTATAATATTCTTTTTTTTTTTTAAACGAAAGGAATTCTCATCACATTTGTCATCATATTGTTTTTATGATTTCAGTTGATTCAAATATACACAAGAGGACTACGGAAAACTGACTTTACTTTAAAAAAATGATGGTTTTGTAATCAGTAAAATGAAAGCCCAGTGCCTTAGTGGTGGTCAGGCGAGAGCAAGCAGCAACTCTTCTCTTGCATGCAGTATATTAGATAACTACTGGATACAGGTGTTAACAGATCGACATGGAGACCCCATCTGAAGTTGAGTCATAAAAGAAGAGAGATTGCGTGCCACAGATTTTTAAAGAGAGATTTAATGTGGAATGGGTTTTGAGGGATTGCCAAGGTTGTTGGTTGTTTGTTTGTTTTTTGATGAGCCAAGCCAATGCCCAGTGGATGTTTTACCAGCCCACACAGACACCTCTTGTACCACACAGGATAAATCTTCCTTGCGGCAATGTGTCTTGGGTGCAATTTACAAAATCAACCTCACTGTAATTAACATCTGGCATTTTTCCTAAGTAGCAGCTCTTTACCCAGAACATGTGCCCAATAACATGCAAGAAAGTGGCAAGCAAGAGTCTGATTACTTGTAAAGCCATTGAAGGTTTGCAGCAACCAGACAAACTTTAGGTGAGGGAAGTAACTTTAGTAAATGTGTATTCTTAATTAAAAGTATTTCTACATCATAAGCAAAGAAATATTACTTAAACCGGAAAACATTAGCTTTGACCAGAGGGCACTAAAGTAATTTAATGCAAGGACCAAGATTAAGGGACATTCCTATTCTGGGGTGTGGGTTAATGGAACTTGCTGACATTGTGTGTATGGACTCACTGCAATGAGAAACAGTTTTGTTACCTTGCTAGTAGGTGCGCAATTAACTTGCATCACTTCTTATTTTCATAATTTGCTCTGCATTAAGCACCATTTTCCTAATCATAAGGATGCCTTTCGACCTCTTTTTTCCTCAGATTCCAACTTTTCTCCAATGCAGACAAGAACAGGAAGTATGAGGGAATGATCCACACCGGCACCTTATATGGAAAATTGGATTATGGTAGCAAGCACTTCAGAGAAACAAACATGGAAATACTCCAGGGAAAAGTAGTAAGTTGCACATCTCTGCATCTTACAAGCATGTTCCAGATTTGCTTCATATATATATATATATATATATATTCTTCTGTGACATTCTCAGCTTCATAGATACTGTATTTGTTGGCTTCATATAATTTAAAGGTAAATACGTTAAATTACATTAGTTCAAAGTGATCATATATTTTTTTTAATGAGTCAGGGTTAGTCTAAGTATGCACACGTTTTTCATTTTTGTGGTCCTACAGAACAGCGGTGAGCTTCTACTAAAATGGTCTTACTTTTTTTTGAGAAAAAACCTAAAGATAAAGATGCAACCTGTTCTGCTTCAAGCATTAAGAAAATTTATTTCACTTCTCTTCAGACCCTTCAGGGATGATGGTTTCTTATTAGCAGCTCGTACTGAGATATTAGTTGCTTGTCCAACTGAATTCCATGTGATTACCTGGAACTACTTTGTTTCTAAATAAATAAAGAAATATTCTTTTTACTGGCAATAGGCATATGTTTTTGCTCAATAGAGGTACAACTTGCCATCTAACTGATAACGTAAGATACACTTAATGTCCCTTTAGAGCAACATTTTCTAAGGGCATTCCCAAGGGCATGGACAAGACATCAAAACAGAATGATGAGAATATGCTTAAAATGTAAAAATGAAAAACACCATACACACAACAGACAATTAGTAGGGTGATACAAGAAAAGGATTTGAGTACATACATAAGTGATGCCTCCTAAGTACTGACATAGCCAGATTCATATTATTGTTATGTAATTGGTAACAATGGCTGCTTGAGGGCTCTGTGTTCTCTCTTTATTCAAAATGCTAGTATGCAGTGTGAGGCACATAAAGTTGGGTGCATGCAGTGGGATGAGATGAGATATGACATGGTGAGGAGGCTTTGCAGTAAATATCCCTCTGCAGATCTGCAGAAACTTGGGTGGGACCACAAACCTCCCATCCTCCCCAAATACAGATGATTGAAACCTCTCCCAGTATCGCAAATTTGGTTTAGCCATCACAGTTATGATATGTTTTGGTGCAAAAATCTGGCCCCCCAGAAATATTTTTTTTAAAACACTGGACAGTGCTACATTTCCTCCTGGGTTGAAGAGCAGAAGCAAACTCATATTTTAAAAATTAATTTATATTACAAAATACATTTTTTTTAAAATATATAGGCATAGCCTATAGGTCAGCACAACTGTCTGAAGTTGTAATGTGAAACATTGTGTGTCATCTCTGGCCACTTGGCATGAAAGTGAGGCCTGGTAAAAATGTATGCGTGCAGCAAGTACTTCCAACCCGGATACCTCAGCAGTAGTCTATATTCCTTTGGCAATATAATATTTTGGCTTGTTTTAGCTTGATAAGTTTGTTGCTTTGTATTCATGAAATCATGAAAGAACAATTGTCAAATATGTGTCTGGTTTGCTGACATTAGGTCATTCTGTAGTAAAACTGGACAACGTAAGTTCATGAATTCAGCTTGGATATTTCTCCCAAAAAATCGACAAACATGTAGTTAAATGAACTGTTAACTTATGACTTTATTTTTATGTAATTTATAGAGGGTCCAAGCATTGTCTGGCATGACGCATAGGTGACCTAATTTATGTTTTTGTCATAAAGTAGCTCACTGTAGTTAATCACTTATTTAAAGTAGTTTAGTTAACTACTTTTCTGTTATTGGTAGCTGTGCTGTAGCTTAACTACTTCCAGTGTCAAGTAATTGGTAGCTTAGTTAGTTACATTTTCAGAGTAGCTTCCCCAACACTACAGTAGCCCAGGAGCCTATGTGTGACACACTGACCTATGTAGCATATACCCCAAAATTCTCAACAATCTCAACAAGAAACCGAGAAGCAATGTGAATTCAACAGATATTGCTGATTTTATCAGATTTAATTTATTTTCTTTGTAGGCCTGCCGCTCAGCTATGTGCGCACCATTTAATATGCAATATGCAAGATTTAATAAACAATTTTATGGCCCAACAACTACTAACTTGAAAAAAATCTTACCAACACCTGCACTAGGGTGTTTCAAGGGTTGTTATCAGCCCAAATTTCAGAAAGCCAGAAACTTAAATATCTGGTTTTTTATGCCCATGATAAGGAAGACTATGCCATGGCCACTGAAAAACAAACAAGTAAATACATAAAATAATGATTAAATGATTATATCAGCAGTACATAATCCCCAGTAATTAAGATGCCATTTCACATTTCATCACCTCAAGGGTATTTATTCAGGCATTTGGGGAATAAAAACATTAAAGGTAGACCCTGGTATATGACATAGAAGCAAAATGAGCAGGGAAGCCTGAGAGGCTGCACTGACAGGAAATGAGCCCAGCATTAAATTTAACTTGTTGGTGCAAATCCCTAGTGGCCATGACGCCATCATAGCAACAAGATAAAGCCAACAATAGCTGAAGGAATACCAGTACAGCTGTGAGGAACGCTACTCACTGAACACTGAAATAAACGAGGAATTATAGTACAATTGTATTATGGCATTTTACTGTCAATATCTGTGACTAAATATGGAATAAATATAAAAGCTTATGTTTGATTTTACACGTAAAGATGTTCCTTTCGAGGTTCAGTGGTCATTTATTGTCTTCAACAATCCGTTTGTGAAATATATGTTCATTTGTGACACCTGGGTACCTTCCAAAATAGCTGTGCGTAATACCACACATGTTGTTTACGGTGTTGTCGCTCTTTGTAGTACAACCTGGCTTGACTGACACTTAATTTATCCAGTGGGGGATCGTATTAGCTTTCTAAAGATGTATGATAAGTCTAATTTTACTTTTGGAATAGCGTTTTATAGCCCTGAATAATAAAGTTGTGAATAATTATCTCCGCATTACGCGTTCACTCTGTGGCAGCAGTAAAATACACTGCACCCAGCAAAACTTTATAGAAGAGTTTCGTCATTTCTTGGAAAATATTATTATTCTTGAGAACTTCTGAGCATGGCTAAGGCATATGTTTGTTGATAGACTCAGCTGATACTGTTTTCTGGACAGAAGGGGAGAACAACATCATTGATTCTCTGTCTCTGTCTCTATCTACTAAACACAGATAAGATTTCTATGTTGATATGTAGGTTGTTACTGCTCAAAATATTTTGGTTATAAATGTTATTTTTGAAACTGAGTTACTTTAACCTCTTAGCGCAAAGCCCCTAGTGGTTGGCACACCGGCGTGCCGAGATTACTGAACTCAGACATTCGGTGCTACTGCAACCAAAGTATGAGTTAAAAACAGAAACACGTTGTTTTAGTTTCATTAGTAGACAATACAGGACAACTATGCCGAATACGGAGTTTCGCAGCGTCAGTATTGTCGCTCTGGTCGTTCATTTAACATGCCCCCCTCCCTGCAGTCTCATCTACAACTACACGCCCCACCCATGACATAATGGACAATATTGTCTATCTTGGCATTCATAAAAATATTATTTCACCACTAAAAAATCACATTCCATCATAGCAATAAGATAAACCCGCCAATAGCCCTAAGATATGCCAATACAGCAGTGAAAACGCTGCTCACTCAAAAACAAAATAAAAGAGAAAAAGTTTTAAAAAATGATACCATGTCATTCTACAGTCAATATCTGGGACTAAATATTGAATAAATATACAACCTTACCGTTCGTTTTACCTTTTGAGACTGAATGGTCATACATTGTCTTGGACAATCCCTTGTGAAATATACGCGCATTTGTGATGACTGGGTATCTTCCAAAATAGCTGTGCGTAATACCACACGTGTTGTTTACAGTGTTTTCGCCCTTTTTAGTACAGTCTGGCTTGATTCACAATTCATTTATTTAGCAGGTGAGAGTATAAGCTTTCTAACAATGTATAACATGTCTAATTCTGCTTTTGGAATAGCGTTTTATAGGTCAGCGTAACCGGAAATTTTCTTATCATCGCATTCAATTACGCATTCACTCTGTGGTAGCAGTAAAACAAAGACACTGCTAACAAAACGTTGTCAACTATTTTCGGAATTTCTTGGAAATTACTATTATTATTGAGGACTTCTGAGCATAGCTAAGCCATATGTTTGCTGATAGACGTAGCTGACATCGTTTTCTGGTGTAAGACAGGAGCGGATAGAACTATATCATTGATTTCCTGTCTCTGTCTCTATCTACTGAAAACAGATAAGGTTTCATCATTGCTATATAAGTATTACTGCTCAAAATACTTCGGTTATATACGTTATTTTTGAAATTGAGTGTCTTTAAATAGGTTAGTGGTATTATATAATGTGGATATTTCACACTGTAATGTAAGCATTAGTTAGTAGTGTAATAGTTTTTGTGAAGCATGCAACAGTGATGACGTGAGAGTTGGAGCATTGCCAAAACGTGGTGGACGGTTGAAAATTGTTTTCATGTCGTCCCGTTCCCATACAAGAAAACATACGAGAGTACAGAGTATAGAAATACATACAAGAGTTAATTATTATACATTTAGGTACTGTTCCGTTGTTGTGTGACAATATTTTTGCATTATCTTTAACCTGATAGCAATGTTCCATCTTAAAACTTCATAAGGGGCTCATTTATATGCTTTATAATGGACAAAAAAGCATTTCATTCATTTTTGGAGAGATTTTGGATATGTTTCTGGACCCCTAGATATTTTAGACCACTGTACTGATATAAAGCTTGTAATTCCCACTTGAAAATGATGCAACAGTGAGTTTCTTGAGACAAAACAGTTGATTTGCAGTGAAATATGTGAATATGTTGTGATTTACAGCAATGCATAATTTAGACATTTTGGATAGATTTGGAGATGCTGGGTACACTGCTTAGTTACTGCTTCATAAACCTATAGTAGTTCTACATATCCACTCTTAGATTTTATGAACTTGTGGTCAAGAAGTTTTTGATCCAGGACATGTATAGTTTAACCTGCTGTATATATGCAATCTCTCAGTATTTCATTGCAAACAAAAAAAGTACAAATTCATTTTTGATTTTTTGTCTAAACAGTTGCATTTGTGGCACTTTATTTCTTCCAAAATTATGAATATAAAATCTTCTGCGTTAGTATTGTAAATTGTACAAATGTCCTGCTTCATTTAAGCCATTTTTCAAGTCTCAGGGGTGTTCACACCTGGAGTTATAAAGCTTTAAATAGGGTACCCCCTAAATAGGCAAGGATTGGCAAGATTTGGCTTGTGCCTTAAGAGGTTAAGTAACTTTTTGAATAAATTGTACTTCTAAGAGTAGTTTTAATGCAACATACTTTTCACTTTTACTCAAGTATATTTGTGAAGAAAAAATGTTACTTTTACTTTATATTCGGCTACATTCCGCTCGTTACTTTTATTTTTTACCCATTTTTTATTCAATGCACGTTCTGTTCGTTTCATTCTCTCAGAGAGACTTCAGCCAAAGAGGCTGACTGGACTTTGCTTTGGCTCTGTCATAGCCCCACATGACTCCGTTTCACCAATCAAACATAGCCAGTCACAGCACACAGAAGGATGAGTGGGTGACAACAATGGCAGAAACAACGGCGGGTGATTCGTAGGAGGCAGAACACCCCTGGCCTCACGTCAAACTACGTTTTACTTACAGACTACCAAAAACAGTAGTTACATTATGCGCTGCCTTCTTTGTATGCCTAGAAATGTGGACATTTCAGCCTACAATAACTTCGAACCTTCAGCCTACAATAACTTCGAACTTGAGAAAATATGTGGCGGTAAGTTGTAGGTTAGTTTTGGCTGTGGATAGCTAACTATTTGACTGAGTGGTCATTTATTGTCTTGGACAATCCGTTTGTGAAATATACGGGCATTTGTGATGCCTCGGTATCTTCCAAAATAGCTGTGTGTAATACCACACGCTTTCTTGGGAAATACTATTGTTATTGAGGACTTCTGGGCATCGCTAAGCCGTATGTTTGCTGATAGACCTAGATGACATCGTTTTCTGGAGCAAAACAGAAGCGGATTGAACTGTATTGATTTACGGTCTCTGTCTCCATCTAAATGGTAAATGGACTGCATTTATATAGCGCTTTTATCCAAAGCGCTTTACAATTGATGCCTCTCATTCGCCAGAGCAGTTAGGGGTTAGGTGTCTTGCTCAAGGACACTTTGAACCGGCAACCCTCCGACTGCCAGACAATCGGTCTTACCTCCTGAGCTATGTCGCCCCTGTACTGATCTACTGAACACAGATAAGATTTCATCATTGCTATGTAAGTAGGCTATTATTGCTCAAAATACTTCGGTTATATACGTTATTTTTGAATTTGAGTGTGTTTAAATCGGTTACTGGTATTAATGTGGATATTCCTCACTGTAATGTAAGCATGAGTTAGTAGTGTAATAGTTTTTGTGAAGCATGCAACAGTCATAACGTGAGTGCTGGAACATTGCATAGCATACATAACGTTTGTTTACGCTATACCGGAAGTTCTGCACATATTCAGCGCAAGGCATAAAGGATAAATCCCTGTAGCCTCATTGATATTTTTTCTGTCAACGGAGGGTTCACCCCAACAAACTGACCGGGTATACAGAAAGCGAAAATCCTCCTCTTCTGACGAACCTCCTGTGTATTGTTTTATTTAAAGGGATATGATTTAGGCCATATTTGAATTTGCACATGGCTATTTTATATTTTGTTTATTTCTATTGGACAAGCATTTACAATTTTATATTTTGGACATTTAGATTTTTACGTTCATCTTGCTCTTCTTATTTCAACATTAAATCACATTATATGAAGTAACTCAGTACTTGAGTAGTCTTTTCACGAGATACTTTCTTACTCTTACTCAAGTAATTATTTGGATGACTACTTTTACTTCTACTTGAGTCATTATTATTTTAAAGTAACAATACTTTTACTTGAGTACAGGTTTTGGCTACTCTACCCACCTCTGGTGAGTGGCTTAATATACTAGTTCCCTTTTTGAATGCATCGCATAATTATCCTGTCATTTTGATTCAAAGATTAGTCACTGTTTCTACTGACTAAAAATATGTCCAGTAGACTGCATGTAATTCAGACACACAATTTTTTGTGGCATAGCCTGAGGGGGAAATGTTTCTATCTTTCAATTAAGGCATATGAACTGTACTTTTAACTCAAACAAGCGCAAATCCCCAATAGCTGCGACCGCACAGGCGCATGCATCCATGTGTGCATGCATCCACGCACACACCCTCACACAAACACGTGACCTCTTCTTTGGTTCATGACCAACCTTTCCACAAAATCTTGTGCAAATCTGAGAATCCATTTGGGAGTTATGCGCCTTTTTGTGATAGGCCACGCTCATCGCCACGCCCCCTCACACACCCTCACACAAACACGTGACCTCTTCTTTGGCTCATGACCAACCTTTCCACAAAAACTTGTGCAAATCTGTGAATCCATTCGGGAGTTATGCGCCTTTTTGTGGTAGGCCACGCCCTTCGCCACACCCCCTCTTGGTCAATCGGCCTGAAAGTTACTCAGCTGTACCTTCCAGTCATGACCAATGTACATGCCAAATTTCAGCCTCCTGGCGCTAAAACTGTGGCCGGTATGGGGTGGGACACTTTGTGGACTAACCGACCAACCGACCGACCGACAAACAGAGCTATAGAGCTGCCGGTCGCAGCTAATAAAAGAGGGACACTTTATGCACCATGGGCATTGCTTATACAAAACTAATTAAGGAGGGAAGTAAATGAGATGGAAAAAAATAAAAATGCAAGCATAACTTTGCTGTCTGGTTTTAGTGTACTTGTTTCTATTTGATGGTAGGTAAACAGTTTAATAAAAATTTCAAGTGTGTCCTTAATTTTTAGAGGTCACAAAATAATTTGGTTTTGTTCATTTTGTTTTTGCTGCTTTTTTATTTGTTTTTTGTTCATAGTTTTTTCAGTAAATCTCCCAGTCTTACTCTGAGCCTTTTGGCAGGCTTGGCATCATTAACCTACTGCAAAGCAAACTTCCCATCAGTAATTAAGTCAACAGAAAGCGCAGCATGGAGACTCCTCTCCCCATTGAGTGGATTACCCTCTGTGCTCCCCAATGCTTAACTGATAATAATTCAAAAGAGCTGCTCCTTTTCTGTGTTTGGAAGCCACCCACTAGTATTGTAGCAGTGAGTGAGGTGCAGTGTCGATCCAAATTAAAGATTTTTTTGATGTTCAGTTTTAATCTGTCCAGACTCTTATTATGCAAAACTACCATTATCAGGCTTTTATAGGTCTATTTTGATCAGACATCAATGTTGACTTTTCTTCTAAATTTAATGTACGGAATCAACATGGAGTTAAACTCTACTGAGGCTGTTAGTTTCTCGGTGATATTATTTTTCTTTTATTTTTTTCTGCAAGCTGCAAAGACTTGTCTTATTTTATCGTTGGAACAAAGGTGTAGTATTTTTTAATGACAGGTGGTTTGATATTCAATCAACATTGACTGTATTCGGGATCTGAAGGAAAGGGACTCTGATCTGTAAGTGGCTGTCAAAGTTGACACTAGGCTCCTGTCTGGAGACCCACCTTGGGAAGTCAAGTAGTAGCAGTGCTTTGCTCCTATTAACACACAGCCGTTTGCGCAATACACGGGAATCCCATGATGATGGTGTACATGTGTCTTGGCATAACTGTTATTATAGGGAATGGGCGTAGATACTTACAGGTGTCAAGGACATTGATCAAAATTGATTCTCAAAAGGCGAAGATGAACGATGAAGACAATTGCTAATTCCGTACCTTGAAAACCAGAGTCAAAGAGTTTGAAGACAAGAAGAAAAATGCTGCTGGCTTGGTTGGGCTGTAGAGATAAGTGATATAAAAAATGTAAGATTGATTGAACCTACAGTTTCTCTCCCTCATCCAGCTGCAGATTTGTTGTTTTTTGACATGTGTACGCTTTCAAATTGAAAGATTTTGTTCCTTTCAAACATAACTTATTTCTTGTGCCTGGTCCTCGTTTTAATGAAATTCACAAAATTTCCTTTCCAGTTTAAATTACATTAAACTGAACAGAATGATTGATTTTATGCTCTCAGTTATGGATACTTATACTTATACTAGTTATGTGTCAATACTAACTTTTGTAAGTAGGTACTAAAGTTAGAATAAAGGGTAGAATTTCATTTCACCAGATTTCACCTTGCTAGTATGATGCTTGCCAGTAGGTAGGTAGCAAACAATAGCTAATGCTAACTTCTTTAACATAATAGCTGACATTGGTTAGATAATTATTAGATTATTAGAGTCACTAGATTTTACACACTTTTGTTCATAAAGTCACTAAAGCAATAACAGTATTTAAATTGCTTCTTTAGTATTTAGATCCTGTGGTTACCTCCAATGAACTAAATGGTTGTTGTTTATATTGAGGGTAGACAAATTAATTAAGCACATTAGCAAGGTCAGAAAAGACCCAGAACAAAATAAACAAGTAATACAAATTTTAAAATGTGATGTATTTTTTGGCTACACACTGCCTCTCTGTATTTTAATCTCAGTGCACTCTGAGGAATATAATCAAGAGATATAATTAGTAAATGGATATAAAAAAGGACGAGACTGCTGCCTATTTAAGGGCCCTTGATTTAAGTCCAAAGTAATTAAAGTACATGGACGCTTTTTCCCCTCCCCCAACAAGGCTGGCAAGCAATTATGCACAAGGTTTGTCTGCTGGTAGTTTTATGAAAAGTGGTTTCTGACTCCTTAATTTCTCTCCAGGAAAGCAGTGTCCCTTGATGACGATACAGAGGTTTGAAACCTAAATTGATTCTAAAGAGGAAATTAGATGGTACTTATTACACTGTCTAACTAGTAATCCACAGTCATTTGTCTGTCACTTGATGTATGTCCTGCTTTTGTCTACCTCCCATGTTTAGCAATGAGTCACACGATCAAGGTGCTGCACACAAAAATGTGCCTTTAATGAATCTCAGTTGCTCCTGTTTTTTGCATTGACTCACAGGAAGATAATGATGAATATGGTTATTTTCAAGTGCATTTCTGATTATATTATACCCCCCCCCCCCCCCCACACACACACTTTAATTTTTTCACTGTCACCACCTTGAGATCTGTTATATCCACAAATTAGCATGTCTTAACCCAAAGCAGGATGTGATAATTTGTGACGATTTATTTTAATATGAAGAAAGAAATCCAGGGAGTACAGGGCTTACACTGCTTCAGACTCATTGCTAATGAAATGAGGTGCTGCTATTTGTGTTGTAGGTTGCTCTGCAGTTTGACTTGCTTATTATGGTTATTATGGTTGCTCTGTGTTACACTTTGTGTGGTTTTTTTAAATTTTTTATTATTTATTTATTTTTACTTATAATAATGACATAGTTAAACTCAAAGGTTTTCCCTTTGAGTGCACTTCATAAGGCTACAATTCAAGGGTGTGTTTTTCTGTGTGTGTATGTTCTTGTTTGCACATACATCTACACATCATTTCCTCAGAATGGAGAATTCATGACACTACATTTGTTAATTACATTTTCTGTCGCTTTTCTAGTGTTTAACATGGAATGCACTTGATTCTTTCTTTGTGATTTTCAGTGTACTGGGATTATCAGTGATCCACTACCCTATCGTTGGCATAACATTAAGAGATAATATAGTCCGACAGAGTGACAGTCAGGCAGCAGTTGCTCTGTAATTAGTATGTTCGTTAATGCCTGCTTGACAAGGATGGCCCCTTCATTGGACTCATGGTGCTGCCAAGTGGATAGCTCTCCTGTTTTGATGTTTGCATTAGCACCACCAGTACTAACAAATTGAACCACTAGGCTAATTACAGCAGCTAATGAAGTGCATGTAGTGACCATGGCTTGCTGCAAAGCCTTTCCTTCTACTTAAATTAGACTTTCATCAATCACGCTTTTAAACTGATATATTTCAGTGGCAGAAACCACCAATGCCTTGTCCCTCAGAATTTTTTTTTTTGTGTTGCCTCAGTAATTGCTTTTTCTACCCCCATTTCCCCCCTCCCTACTCCCCCCTTTCTGCCCCCCAGTTTCTATGTCTTAAATTATTATGGTACAGGGTTGGTGGCATGGGAAAATTTAGCGTGGAAGGATGCTTTGTTAGTCCCCCCCCTCGTTAATCATCATCTGGATAATGTATCAAAATGATGCGTTTGATATATAAGGTGTATTTAAATGTAAGTTGCACTCTTAATGAGCAATAAATAAGTAAAATAAAGTAAGATGTTGGAAGTGCTTTGGGATGCAAAGCACTGTTTATGCAGTCCATCAAAGCCCTTAGACTAGACTTCATTAGTGACAAACAGCTGAAAGTGATTCACTGTAACCATTTTATAGGGAAATAAAATTCCCTACACCCTTGGTTTGCTCCGTAATAAACAATTCTGGTGACATGTTTTTTTATGTTACGGTATATATGTATCAGTTAACACTTTATTCCATTATGTCAGTATTTCCTTTTATGTCCAGCCTCAGACATACATATTTAAAGTCGGACTGAAATTTCTTCGCTTATATTTTGTACTACCCTTGGTGGTAAAATAGGCAGTGTCAGCTGTATTATCAAATCATTTACAATTTATAATTTTTTGTTTTGAATTATAGAAATTGGTGTTTTAAAAATTCACTGCGCCACCTACTGTGCTTTTTTTCCACATTTTAAAAATTATTTCTCATTTGCATGCAGCCTATCACAGCATGTATTTGCTTATGATTGACATTGAGGGCTAGGCTGCATTTCCCACTGTCAAGTCTGGCAAACATGGCACCTTGCAAGCGGCAATGTTGTGTTGAAGGATGCACAAATAGTGACTCACTACACGTAATCCCGAAGGACACAAATGTAAAAAACAAGTGGGTAGAATTTTTATCAGGTTCATTAGTGTCAAACAACACAAAAGTCCACAGTCTGCATTTTAAACCAGACAACTTTTTGAATTGGGCGCAAAAACAGAGTGGATTTTGCGAAGAACTGCGACTGAACCCTGGAGCAGTCCCCACAATTCGATCAAGCACAGTACGGAGGATAACCACAAAGTAAGTTTCTTATATTATTATATTTTGGATGTATACTGAGTGTATGAATTACCTTCGCCTGGCTTACAAGGAGGATAGCTAACAGCTACATTCGCTAACGTTAGCTGGCATAGCTGAAAAGCAGTCTTAGCATCAACATAATTATCACACAAAATAAAGCAACAGTTCAGGAAAGCCGAATATTATTTATCTAGCTAGCTACAGAGATTTGTTGACTTTGTGCAATTAAAAAACTTATTTAGCTTTACCTATCTACTGAAATGTAGCCAGTCACCCTATTATTTTATCTTGATGGCTGTCAAAGTCAACATTTTCCCACCATCCGTACTTTTATTTTTTTTCCCGCCATCGTAATTTGAGTTTGTCCGAGTTCATTGTACTAGCCTACTGGGAGGGAATGCTGACTTCAGCTGTCTACTTTTCTGTCATTTTAAAATGTATTTTTTAAGTATTTTTCTGCGCGCCATGGGAAAAACCGGCGGTCACTCTAGCTGTAGTCTCAGCCTCAGACGGTCCGTCCACTAGCTGTCACTCAAAACGCAAGGAGTACGCCCTCGACCCCGCCCACGCAGTATCCGACCTCCATAGTAACATGATAGTAACATTTTTGTGATATGTCCAAAAGTATAAATTTTTATCATTAAAAAAAAAAAAATTTTTTAAAACAATTTAAAAACAATTTTGCAATGGTAGAGAACAGTGGTGTCAAACTCGTTGCCATGGAGGGCCGTGTGTATGCAGGTTTTCATTCCAACCAATTAATGCTGCCTTAATTGAGTCCAATTACTCATTCAGCCATATGCGTTTAACTGCATTGAAGCACAGAATATAAGAAAATTTTTATTTAGACAATGCGGGTCACCATAGACGTCGGGTCACCATTGTGCACAAACCTGCATCCCTAATTCAGCAAATAGTTTAACTAATTATATAATCAAGATCTGAGGCTGGAATGAAAACCTGCATACACACGGCCCTCCATGGCAACGAGTTTGACACCACTGGTATGGAATATAAATAATGATACAGTATTTCAAATTTCAGTCCGACTTTAACACGTAAACATTTAAACACATTTTCTTAACCCTGTTTTTGTCTGTTTTGTTTTCTACAAATTTGCAATGCCCAATTGTAGCTGTAGGCCCTTCTGTTCATGAAAGCACAGCTATCAGACCCTCTCCTCAAAAGGACACTGTTCACTCAACAGTTCTGATTGATACTAAAGTCCAGATAAATTCCTCTACTTTGATAATGAATTTAATCAGTTTTAATTTTGCACACATTTTCTATAAAATGAGGGTCCTCCAAGCTCATAATTTAACACCCTTCAAATGCATGTAGAATAAACAATGATAATTTGTGGAATTCTTTCTAGGAATTCTGATGCACAGAACTATATGAAGCATCATGGGAATTGTATACCTGAAATCCTACACTTCATTTAAACTTTATTCATCTGAAGTGAAGGACAATGTACATTTTGTTAGATTTTGTGTGTAAGTAAAGCAATCTTTTTAGTGTGTCCTCTAGTGAGGCTGAGAGCATTGTTCTGCAGACTCCCCCAAACACCCCTGCACTTTTATTGAATTGTATCTGTATCTGGAAATTCAGGCAACCACCAGTAAAAGTTGATTATCATAGAGTGTTCGTTTCATTTTCATAGTTCAACTCTCAATAATTTTTTTTCCATTTTTGTGATGAACAGCTCATTAGACTAATATTAGATGCAATTCAATATGACAGTTATAGCTGTGAATATATATATCTATGCTAAAATAGTTATTTTGGAAAATTCCAAAATAAAAAGTCAGTCCAGGGTCTTCTTTTTATCTGGAATTTCATTACTGTATATTGTTGTAATGATGTGCAACATACATATGTAATTCCAATTTTTAGTTTTGGCAATCTAAAATATTTGATCATTGTGGTCAAAGGCTAGAAGCCAAAGGAAAATATACTTTAACATTATACCGTGCTTGTGCCACAACCCATAGCCTGGCTAATTCATCAAAATGTTATGTTTGATATATGAGGTGTATTTCAATGCAAATAGTGTTAGTAATGAGCAATTTATAGGTGAAATAAATGGGTAATGAGGGTACCCTCTAGGCTATACTACCAGTGACCACTGGTACTTCACTATTACCATGTCGTAAAATTGCCCTTCCATTCTTATGTCCATTACATTTCAACTATTTAAACAAGTGAAGCATCAGAATGATTAAATGTTTAAAATGCAAGGTTGCAGCTCCATATTTGCTGCCCGTTTGTTTGTACATTTTTATTGCACATGTGCATACATTTCCAGTGTATATTCCCAACATTAAACATATTTATCAGCTCCTTTTTTATTATGTAAACACCATTGTATCATGAAGCACTTGAAATCCACAACATAGACACCTGTCAAAATGTTTAGAAAAGTCTAATTTTCTGTGCATGTAGGTTATATTGAATTTTTCATTATGGACATTTCTATTTATCGGTTCAATGTTTTCTTCTTTGGCTTCAGAGCACTTCACATAAAAATGCATCACATAGTCTTAAAACATGTTGTTTTTATAGTATCTCCTGCTATGAGAGTAATTTCAAGATATTTGTTTGGAATGTGGCTTTGTGCATTCTGTTCACTCCAAAATAAAGCCACTTTATTTTGTGAAAAATAAACAGATGATAAAAAAAGATCTCAGATTTAAAAATGCATATTTCATCAATCATCTGAATAATAGCAAATCATTATGCATTCTCAGGGTTTGTCTGATTACCATATACCTTAAAACCTGCTGACTTTCAGTAGGCTATGTTATATGCAAGTGCCCCTAAGCTCCATTACTATATAACCAATTTTTATGTGAGAATATGTGCCGTTTCATGTGGTGCTTTTCATATGGTGCTATTTTGAATAGTGATTAAGTTACCTGACAATAAGATAAAATTAACCATTTAATAAATGTTTGTCCTTGGTTTTGGATCTTTAAGAAAATCTTATATATTCTTAATATTCTTTTTCTTGTGAATCACAGAATCACGATTTGGGAAAGTTCAGCATTCACCCAACTGTGTATTATTGATGTATTTTTAAGATAATGTTACATATTGAAAGCATACATTGAAGCCATGAAAAGCTTGATGCCAAATGTAATTACACGATGATGCTGCAAGTGGTATTTGGCCCAGCAGTTTTGCAGATTTTTGGGGGTAGTCCAAAATATCTTGAAACATTGTACAAGCTGAAGATTGTTCTGCATGATAGAGCAGGCATGATAGAGCAAGGTTCAGGCTTGACCATAACATTATACACACAATTGAAATCCACACAGTGTTGAATTCTAGGATTTCCTGAGTACTTTACTTCCAAACTAGTCGGCACATTAACAAGGCACTGCACTAAAAATCAGGGAGCTCTGGGGCAAAGCCAAAAAAAAAACAAAGAAACAAATACATTCCAAACATTGCACAAACAATACTTGTCCATCCCAGTGAACTCCATTGATGCAGAAAGCTGAATATTTTTCTATGGACAGGTTTAGACTGAGCACCTCCAAAGAATGACAGAGGAGATTGTTAAACAGCTGACCATGCTTTTGTTTAATTTTTACATTTTGAATGTAATCACAAAGTTTAAACCTTGCATTTTCATTTGAGTTTTATCTTTTATTTTTTTACACCTACACCTCTACAGACTAAATCATTGTTATAATTAGTCTTGTTTATCAATTATTGTCCAGGTAATATAATTGCATTTTTTCAGATATACAGTCAGGTTCATAAGTATTTGGACAGTGACACAATTTTCATCATTTTGGCTCTGTACGCCACCACAATGGATTTGAAATGACACAAACAAGATGTGATTTAAGGGTAGACTTCCAGCTTTAATTTAAGGGTTTTGTCAAAAATATTGTATGAACAATGTAGGAATTACAACCATTTTTATACTAAGCCCCCCCCCCCCTTACTTTTGATTTTTAGCAGCTCAAAAGTAATTGGACAAACTAACATAATCATAAATTAAATTGTCATTTTTAATACTTGGTTGCAAATCCTTTGCAGTCAGTGACTTCCTGAAGTCTTGAACCCATACTCATCACCAGACGTTGGGTTTCTTCCTTGGTGATGCTCTGCCTGGCCTCTACTGCAGCTGTCTTCAGTTCCTGCTTGTTCTTGGGGCGTTTTGCCTTCAGCAAGTAAAATGCATGCTCAATTGGATTCAGGTCAGGTGATTGACTTGGCCATTGCAGAACATTTCACTTCTTTTCCTTAAAAAAGTATTGGGTTGCTTTCGCAGTATGCTTTGGGTCATTTTCATCTGCACTGTGAAGCACCGTCCATTGAGTTTTGAAGCATTTGCTGAATCTGAGCAGATAATATAGCCCTATACACTTCAGAATTCATCCTGCTACTTGATGATGTGGCTGTCAGCAGTCACATCATCAATAAATACAAGGGAACCAGTTCCAGTGGCAGCCATACATGCCCACGCCATAGCACTACCTCCACCATGCTTCACAGATCAGGTGGTATGCTTTGGATAAGCAGCAGTTCCTTCCCTTCTCCATACTCTTCTCTTCCCATCATTCTGGTACAAGTTGACTTTTGTCTCATCTGTCCATAGGATGTTGTTCCAGAACTGTACAGGCTTTTTTGGATGTTTTTTTTTTTTTTGGCAAACTCTAATCTGGTCTTCCTGTTTTTGAGACTTACCAATGGTTTGCATCTTGTGGTAAACCCTCTGTATTTACTCTGGTGAAGTCTTCTCTTGATTGTTGACTTTGACACAGATACGCCTACCTCCTGGAGGGTGTTCTTGATCTGGCCAACTGTTGTGAAAGGGTTTTTCTTCACCAGGGAAAGTTTTCTTCTGTCATCCTCCACAGTTGTTTTCCGTGGTGTTCCGGGACTTTTGGTGTTCCTGAGCTCACCAGTGCGTTCTTTCTTTTTAAGAATGTACCAAATAGTTGATTTGGCCACACCTAATGTTTTTTGCTATCTCTCTGATGTTTTTTTTGTTTGTTTTTTTTTTTTCAGCCTAATGATGACAGCTCTTTGGACTTCATATTGAGAGTTAACAGCAACAGATTCCAAATGCAAATGCCACACTTGAAATTAATTCTAGACCTTTTATCTGCTTACTTGTAAATGAAATAATGAGGGAATAACACACACCTGGCCATGAAACAGCTGAGAAGGCAATTGTCCAATTACCTTTGGTCCCTTAAAAAGGGGGGGGACCACGTATAAAAAGTGCTGTAATTCCTACACCATTCACCCGATTTGGACGTAAATACCTTCAAATTAAAGCTGAAGGTCTGCACTTTGAGCTCATATATTATGTAATTTCAACTCCAATATGCTGCGGTAGACAGTTAAAATAACAATAACTTTGTCAATATCCAAATATTTATGGACCTGACTGTACTTGCTATTACTTGGGGGATGTCACCCAACAGTAAACATGTTATCTGTAGTTCTATGCACTATGCACATCATAGTCTGGAAGCATTGCTGTCAATCATCATCTGTGCTTAATTAGTGCCAATTGATGTATATTATTGGGGAGGGGCAATGTGATAATTGATTGACAAGAAGGCTCTATTGACCTCTTGCTGAGGGATGACTGGCCGGTTTTTTGCAGAGCTCTTGATACTGTAGACTCATGCGCCTTACTCCATTTTCATCCGCTGAACTCTGTAGCTTCATTTGTTGGTCTGTCCATGGCTTCCTTCACAAGTCGCCTTCATCTGTGTAAACTTGGATTTTCCAGAGCACAGGTGGGGAATACTTATGCAAACAGCATATTTTAGTTTTTTTTTTTTTAATAAAAAATATTAAAACCTTAAAAAAAAAAAAAATATATATATATATATATATTAATAATTCTAAGGTGATATATATATATATATCACCTTAACTTTATTCATTTTGAGTTTTAGTGCTTTTCAGTGAAATCACAGAATAAAATTTAAATGAATCATTTATGATTTTGTAAAATCTGAGAATTGTCCAAGTTATTGGGAATGAAGTAAAATGAATGAAATGAAAGCTAAAACTCTTCCTATTGACATATAGCTGTCTAGCTACCTATCTACAAAGAATTTAAAACAAAAAGCTATCGTTATACTCCATAACCACTGATCATCTTCTGTAACATAATGAGAATTGCTACATAAAAGGTAGCTGATCTGGGTCACTGTATGTCAGTATATACCACTTATTAGACGTGTTCATACACAGCAGTTTTCAAAATATGTTTTGTCCTTTCTCTCAAATGCATATTTTTGATTATATTACAGATTCCATATAAGCTACAGTATTATACACATTATTTGCCAGTGGTGTCACATGAATTTACTGTGAGTTCTGCCTACTGCTTACAGCAATAGATGGCAGTTCATAAATTACATAAAAATGCTATTAACAGACCTGATGTTTCAGACAGACTCCGTTAAAATAATAATAATACACAACAAAAAGAAGGGATATCTCAGCAGAATTTTCAGTTTACAGTGCCGTGAAAAATTATTTGCCCGCTTCCTTATTTCCTCTATTGCATATTTGTCACACTGAATGGTTTCAGGTTTAGATGGAACGTAATATTAGACAAAGGAAACTGAACCATTTTTTAAATGATTATTTACTGAAAAAAATTATAACACCCATATTACCTGTGCCACCAATACTATTGACTATTGTCAATGCTTGATCATCCTCACACCTACTGTAAATCTAATACACCCATCATCAATTTTATTAGTTGTAGCTGTGTTGCTTGCATCATACTAATGTCAGCCTGGCATGTTTTTTACCCTTTTATGGTTTTTAATCTTAAAAGGTAGCAAACTCACAAGAGTGGTCTGGTGTTAATTTGCACTTTAATATTCAAAGTGATACAGTACTAAGTGGCATACTGAACGTGGTGTACTGAAAAGTAACAAAATAAACCAGCAGACAATGCATTTACTGTTAACAAGTTAACCACTTTAATTGCTTTTGGTTTAAAAAAATTGCAAAACAACTACAATTAAAATCAAATAACTTAGATAAACAGTACCTCCCTCAGTAAAGTTTCCTTCTTATATAAAAAAAATAAATGCAAATGTAAAAAACAGACAATATTAAATAAATTAAATACTTTAATGACAAAATGAACAGAGGAACCTACAAGTTAACAAGATAACAATAATGGTTCAAGAATAAAATATAAAGCTGAATAATTATTTTTGAAAACTATGTACAGATGTGCAAAAGGTTCAGAAAAAATGAGAAATTCCAAAATAAACTACTTTAATTCAAACATTTACTCTTCTTATTTCTTTCTCTTACAAACTACTTCAATATTCCACTTTCTCCTTAGAATCTGTTTCCTGGCTTTTCTGGACGCAAAGTCATTTATGACATCACTGTACTGTAAATTACGTGTGGTATTTTGGAAGGTACCCAGGTGTCACAAATGCGCGTATATTTCACAAACGGATCCTTCTGATATTAATAATTTGGTAAGCAGATGTATTTTTAGGAATTATCATTATTATTATTATTATTATTATCATTATTATTTGTAGTGGTTATAGTGGTAGTAGTACTGCAGAAGTGTATTATCTTTTATCTATTTTTTATTCATTCATTCATTCATTCATTCATTCATTCATTTATTTATTTTCTGTGCCCAGCTTAAGATGGGGGGCAAAATGTCCTGACACTGATTCATGTAAGTTTGTCCAGCTGTCAAGGTCATTCATTATAGATTCTAAGATTGGTTTTTAGTGAGGTTGTGAATATCAAAGTCTAGTAGAGAACTGAATTCTGTTGTATTTAATTTGTTGCATATATACATATCAGCTTGTCCTGTACTGTTCCATCTCGCAAACAGTTCTTTAGGAGCAGAGCATTAGATTTATTGTGGTTGGCTTATAGCCAGAGACTAAGCTGATGTTATTCATGATATTATTTTTTGATATTATTTTCAGTCTTGCCTTAATGCTTGCCCTTGATACAGGTGTTGTTGTGAACGATGACTGCAAGGGTTTCAGTAAAGACAGAGAAAAGGAATGGGGAGACAGGACAAGTCTTGTCTAATGCATCTATACAGGTTTATTGGTTGGGAGATTATTTCATTAGTGCTGACTATGTGTGATTGGTAATTTTATCTTGTTTATGAATTTATTGCCAAAGCCCATATGCAACATTGCCAAAAGAGTCAAGGGGTGTATATACAGTAAGTATCTGTATTTCATGAGGTTTTCAAGCTACTGATGAGGAGAAAGACAACACGGGCTTGTAAAGACTGTAATTTACATCTTTGTATTTGCTTTCTTATTCATGTTTTTCAGTCTCCAAATATAATTTAATCTGATTATTTGCACATTGCTTGATAATCTCAGATAGTTGTTTTGTTTCTGGTCGGATTTTGAAATTACAGAAGTGTTTTAGAAGTAGGCTGAGGCAAAGTCCCCACTCATTTGATAAATTTGTGCACCAGCTAGTAATTGTCCTTGTTGTTGCGATCATGTCAGTCATTGAAAATGCACAAGGACAATTACATTTTATATCTCATGTCACTCCTACAATAAATCTGAGTTTATTTTTTTTAAATCACCAGAAATGTATCAAAAGAACCAAATAGTTAAAATATCAATTTCAAGTATAATCTTGCACAGTGATTAAAATAATTCTAGCATGTTTTTCAGTGAGCGATCTCATTTGCTTGCAACTGTAAATAGTAATGGATGAACAGCAGATTTGTGACCCCAATAGGTTATCAGTCAATCGGCTGAAACCCTGCTTATAATCAGAAGTATCCACCCGTGAAAAGCCCCCTTTTCCCTTTTTCCACAGTAACACTGTCAAGCTCTGTGAGCACAATGGCAGGAATCAGAAATTAAGCAGTCAAGTTTTTTCAGTGGTTAAAATAATGTAAACTCATTTGAGCCGGGCTGCAGGTTTGTGTCAGGGTGTCTAAATACAAAAAGCACATTGGAACCATTAGATCTTGACAAGGCCCTTCTTGAAATAAGTGAAATTAATAGAGCTCTTTTCATGTAGGACAAGGCCGTGGCACCCCTTTCATGTTGCTTGCAGTCAAAGAAAAGTCAATACTTTTTTATTACTCGATGTTGACCTACATTCTGCAATACAAGTGCTGGCCTCGTTAATTGGTTTCAGTTGTTAAACAGAAAAACACCATCCCAAGGAAGACTTAAGAATAAAATAAATCTGGCCTACATATATATATATATATATATATATATATATGTATACACACACACACACACACACACACACACACACACACACACACAGTATACAGTGAGCTCCATAATGTTTGGCTGATGATTGATTTGGCTCTGTACTTCATGATGTTAGATATGTAACCAAACAATTCATGTCAGGTCTTGGGGATTGTGTTCTGTCTTTGTATTTTGTCTGACCCTGGTTTTGCCAGTTTTTGCCACTAGGTGTCCGCATTTGTACCCTTCTTGTGTTTTGTATTTTGTCTCTCCCTGGTGTTGATTGTTTTCACCTGTGTCTTGTGTATGACTGTTTTCACCTGTCCTTCATTTGTTCTTTGGGGTATTTATAGAGGTTCTCTTCTTTGTCTCATTGCTGAGTTCTACAGTCTGCCACCCGCACTTGCAGTTGCATTGGTTTCCTTGAGAGCTAGTTTAGCCTATAATCTCGAGTTCTTTGTTTTTGTTGGTGAAATTCTGACCTGTTGCCTGTACCCTGACCTCGCATTGAAGAACGCTGTTTTTGGATTTGGTAGCCTGATTTTCTTTCAGTAAAATTTTTATACTCTGCCTCTGAATCCTCTGCATTTGGGCCCTACATCACCACTAGAGGGTGGTTCAGTGGATAAGGTTCCAATCTCCCACTACAGAGGCCCAGGTTCAAACCCTACACAGGGCCTAACCTTGTGACAATTCACATGTGGTTAAAGTGCAGACTCTCTGCTTTTATTAAGAGGTATTTTTACAGCATTACATTACAAGCATTTAGCAGACTTTTTTTACATAGCATTTACATTGCATCCATTTATACAGCTGGATATACGTATACTGAAGCAATGCAGGTTAAGTACCTTGCTCAGGGGTACAACGGCAGTATACTACCGGGGAATCAAACCTGTGACCTTTAGGTTACAAAACCAGTTCCTTACCCATTATGCTGCACTTTTTATATATAGCCCCCCATTTCAGAGCACCATAATGTTTGGGACAAATGGTGTCACAGGTGTTTCCAATTTGTCAGGTGTGTTAAATTGCTTCCTTAGTGCAGGTATAAGAAAACTCATTATTTAGTTTTGATTCAAGGCTTTTGATTGCCTCACGTTGGCAATTGTCAGCATAATGGCTAGAGTTGTGCCAGGGAAAGTGGTTTTTAAACCATTTAATTGAAAAATAAAACAAAAAATGTGACTGAATAGTTCACTCCTTGTAATTGTATATTTAAAATAATAAAAATCCTTTTTCCTGAATCCAAAGTGAGCCCACACGGATGAACGAGTTCGCTTTTTGGGGGGATATAATTCTTCATTATGGTCGGTATCAGAATCAGCATCAGACATCGCAAGTGTTGTAAGGGACGGCAAACGGAGATGCCGTGTAGCTGTACAACAGCTAGCTAGCCAGTGTTGCCAGGTGGGAAATATTAAACTATCGTACCGGAGGCTTAAAATTATCGGATTTTAAAGAAAACGATTGTACACAGCCAAAAAAGAGAAATCATACGTGTAAATATGGAATTTCACAAAAATAGTGTATTTATTGTAAGCAACAACCTTGTTTGACATGCCTACTCACATACTTCAGCCATTGAGTGCAATACCAACAGCCACAAAGGGGAGAAAAACCTTTGCGCACCACATACGCTGTGTGGAAGCAGACAACTTCCTGAACCCTACTCAAATGAATGAGACTCACACTAAAAAGCCTGGTCTACGGATAATGTCAAATAGCCTACAGTTAAATCGCAATCGCTCAAACGTGTAATCATTATAATTGGGAGCTGTAACGTTACAATTCATCAGCATGGAAACAACAGTTGTATAAGTCATCAGTGTAGAATTACAATGTTATGCTGTGTCAATGTATTTCATATGCTGTATCAATATTTGTTTGTTCTTGTGAAAGCATGTCTCTTCAAAATGTCCAAAAAGTCTCTCAGTGCATAACTGGCCCTACCTAGTCTGTGAGTTCAACTTCAGCCTCAGTTCTTACGATGACTTTCTCTTTGCCTCTCCCCTGCCTTCGCCTGACTCCTCGGCACTCATTTAGCTAGTTTTTTAACTCGTTTTTTAAATGAACTAAAAAAATAACATCGCTGGTAATTTGTAGGTAGCAAGCTAGCTTACATTTTACATCAGAAAGAACGAGCGGGAGAACGGCAGCTGTGCAGGTGCTTGCTCCCGTGGGGGCACGCACGTCATGCATCAAGCATAATGATTGGCTGGAAAGACGCGACCTGTGTTTTTAAATGACTTTGCCTCTAAATACAGATCTAGGATCAGATTTCATTATCTCAATTCAGGCCCAGTATATTATTTAATATGGGTTATTTAGATATTTTATTAGGGTAATGGTTGGAAAAAAAATTCCCCGCATGAAAATAGCTTTTGTCACGTGATTTACTATCATGATATTACATTACGTTTATGATAGTACTATTTCATATTAGAATTTTACGGTATACCATCATACCGATATACCATCACATCCCTAACTTGCATTCGTATCAGGTGAACCATGTTGGAATTTCATCCCATTTTAAACATAATTTTTGGGGAACAAAGGTAATTGGACAATTGGTTGCTAAGCTGTTTGTTTTGTCAGCTGTGTGATGCGGCACAATTAGTTCATGCACAATAAAGTTAACAAAAGGTCTGGAGTTAATTCTAGGTCTGGAACTTTCCTTTAGAGTCTGTTGCTGTCTCAACGTGTGGACCAAAGAAGTGTCAATGCTAGGAAAGCAGGCCAACTTGAGGCTATAAAATAATAAATCAATCAGTCGTAGTCATAGATAAAACACTGGTTGTTTCAAAATCAACTGCTAAAGGGGAATTCCACCACAAAAGAACATTTCGCTCATTTAACTGATTAATTCTGTCTGTGTGACTGGCCAAAGCAATCATGGTACAGAGATATCTGCAGCAAAAGGTGCAAATTTGAGTAGAAGTATACGTCATAATGATGTACCATTCTGCCCTTTCTTATTTTTGAAGTACTGCAATTGGAGATACCTCTGATGTACTGTAGGTGAAGGGGGTGTTGACTGAACACACTCAAAGAGAGATTTGGTTAGGTGCTGTTCCAACTGTAAATAGTATTAGCTTGCAAGCTGGCTAGTTTAGTGGATTTACTTGCTACTCTGTGGTCTCTGATTTTTTGATGAGGATCCAATGTCCTTAGCTGAGGTGGGCAACACGGATGGAATCCATAGTAAGGATACGGGAGCACATTAGCAGGGTACCACCAGGACCAGAGACCGTGGTAAAATCAACAGTCTCTGAAAAACATCAGTCAAACCCAGCATTAGACACATAGGCACTACTAAAAAAATAACAAAAATGTGTTCTATTTTTTTGTTTGTTTTTTTTTTTTCTAGCTAGCAAGCGTCATCATGTTTGATTCTACATTTTAATCAAACAGACTCAAATTAGCTTTCCACTTTGCATTTTGCTACTACTGCAACATTTGACAATAGCATGTCATGTTCCAGCATCATATTACTATCACTGTTTCATCTACCATACACACATGATATAGCCACATGTAGGCTACTGAAAGCATCTTTATAACAGGCAGTAATATTTTATATATGAAGTTCATGCTTGTGTTTCTTGCAGTGGGTTAACTGCATAAATCAATCAAGCTGAAGTCATTTACTATTATTAATTACATGTGATAAATGCTTTAGAATCTCACCCAGAGACTGTAAGCCTACAGGGAAATTAAATTCTATAAAAGACAGCACGTTTTCAGAAAATAAAATTTCTGTTTGTACATAATCACGTGTGCCAACGATAAATGTTAGGTTATTTAACTTTGGTGTGATGGCTACACAAGAATCATAAACATGTTTTAAAAAGAACATCACATATTAAGAACTTAATAAACTGTTACTGAAAATATTTAAGTCCATGCTTGTGGTAGAATGAGTGTGAATTGAGTTAACTGATCAAACCTTGTAGACATTATAACTACACATGAAGTGACTAAATAATTTTAAAAAACTGACAATAGAACTGATAGTACAGAAAATTGACTTCTCAGACCAACGTAGGCTGCTTCTGTCTGATTCCACTAAAATGACAAGTCAAGCAAGTTGTTTTGCTGTTGATGTGTAGAAAAGCAACACAAAATGGCAATTAACAATCAAGAGACAACAGGTCTTGAGACAACTTTTCCCGAATCATCCCGAGAAACAATTTTAACCATCCTGAACTGAATGTAGACCATTAAAATGGTAGTGAAAAATACCATGGTAAAGGCAAACAATATTCCTAGCAATGAGGGTGTTTTGGTGCTTGCATACAGTTGAGGCCAAAAGTTTACATACACCTATACCCCTTTCACACAGAAGAAAAAAGGAGTTTTCGAGACGGGTTCGATACCGCACTTATGTCTGAGAACACGTTGCGACGGCTTTTAAAATATCGCATCGAAAACGCCTCTCCCGGTGTTTTCAAGGCGCCTCGACTACCGCATTTCTCCTGTGGGAACGGAAAGCAGCATCGATGACTGCTTTCTGAGCGGCGTTCGAATTACGTTACAGATCTGCGTTCACGCGCACCTATCTCTCAACTGACACACAGATCGTGTACTGCTGCACCCAAATTCCAGTTGACACGCATTTCATTTCTCTCCTTTGATTTCTATTGAAGACATTGAATCTTCTTTTTTTGATTTCGTTGTCTCTTCGCCTACGCCTACGGTCCGACTCATATGCGCTTTGTTGCGTACACCGACGTAGCAGATAGTTACATTGTAAATGCATTGAAAACGCGAAAACTATTAACATAAAAAATGCGACCACTTGCACTTCAAAATGTAACATGTTCGGAAATTACAAGAAGATTGCAATGAAAATAAATAACAAGCAACGTTATAGCTTTGGGCCTACATCAAGTGTGTTACTATGGCAACGGAACGTAAACAATTCATTCACGAGAGTTGAGTTCCACTGTGTGTGAAAGGTAAAGACGGCTCAAATAACGCATTATAAATTCTGTGGGAAAGGGAACCTGTTACCGCATCAGAGGTGGCTCAGATGCGGTATTAGCTGTGTGAAAGGGGCTCTATACTAAAGACATTCAAACTCAATTTTTCACAGTTCCGCACATTTCATGTTACCATACATTTCCTGTGTTAGGTCAATTAGGGTATCTACTTTATTTCCATAAGAGGTACTTTCAAAATAATAACTAAGAAACAGATTTATTTCAGCTTTTATGACCTATATCAGATTTTCAGTGGGTCAAAGTTTTACATACACTTTGTTAGTATTTGATGCCATTGCCTTTTAATTGCTTAACTTGAATCAAACACTTGGGGTAGCCTTCCACTAGCTTCTCACAATAATCCTGACAGAACTGGTGTAACTCAGTCAGGTTTCTGGGCCTCCTTGCTCATGTGAGGGCGTGGGATGTCGGAGAACCAGATGCGACTGAATAGGGAACTAAAAGCTACTCACACAGGTGAGCTAGCCACAAGGTCTAGGAAGACTGAAGAATGGAGAGCAAACTCAACAGAAAGGCCCCACAGGAAATCTCCCGGAACCACAGACCCAAAAAGAAAGAAAAAGAAGAAGGGAGTAGCCTAAAGCAAACAATACTCCTATGTAAGGAATTAGATTTAGTTGCAGGGAGGAAAACATGTTTATCTGACTCCATTAATTTCAAATCCTGTAAAGTGAAGATGTATGTGAATACAGGTTCGCGTATACGTGCATTGGCTTTTCTGAAAAAGGGAAAAAACTGCTCATTATGACATAATATGACCGTTGGCAATAACCAAAGATAGACAGTTTTCAATGATAGAAAAGGTGAACACTTTATTTTACAAAGCAAGACAAAAGACCGCTATGAAAAGAAAAGACATACAAACTAACAAACTAGGACAAAGAAAAGGAACATAAAATGAGTATTGATGAATGCCCAAATATTCTGTGCAGCAAAGACTATGGTACCAGGAGAACTGTTAAGCAGATTCTCCCCGAATGTTTCTTTGGACTTCCCTTAAATCCAATCCTGAGAAAGCCTTCCACACCCCACAGCTCCCTGGGTTTGCCCAAATAAGGTCTGGACACGAATAGGCCGGTAACATCTGCCCCACCAAGAAACCCCCCTACTCCTCCAGAAAGAGAGAAACTGCACTCCCCCCCCTACTCTGTAGACAAAGGAGAAGTATCAAAATGACAGCGATAAGATACTTTGAACGATGGCACGTGATCCTATGATTTTACCTATCAATTCTCCAAATACCTCTCTATGGGAGTCCATAGTGGTGACCCATCTGTGACTCAGACACTTATGTAGGCATACCTATGTATAAATATACTATGCTTCACATACTTGTGATCATAACCCCACATACCATGTCATACCCGTTCAGTGTGCTTGTCTATGTATGATATTATTCACAGTCCCCCACATTTATCATATCATCCTTAGTTATCTGCATGCAAATACATATGATGCATTCTTTCAGTCCATGGAAGTAGTTTTGTCTGACCCAGGAGAGCCTGGGCCATTGTCAGTGGATTGCAGAGCAGCAGTTTATGGCCCCCAATTGAAGTTCTTCTTGACCTGGTATGGCCACAGCCCCAAGAGGGTAATATCCTGTCATCTGAATTCTCCAACTCTTCCAGGAGGATGAGCCATTTGAAGATTGCAAAAGACAGTCCCATGCAGCTTCCAGCTGCCGTCCCTATCCCGGGGCATTTTATGGCTCCACTCAGCTCCACTCATGTACAGCAGTGGAATTTTTACAACTCCACCTGTGTGCACGCCATGGAAGAATATGTCCCGTTGTGAAGGTACAACAGAGTTGATTAGGAAAATTTAAATTTTACCTTACACCTAGGACAAACGGTCCAGCCGAGTACGGCTAACAGAAAACAACCATGAAAAAACCCCAAGGGCAGAAAATAAAGAAAAAACTAAAAGGCTGTAATGTAACAGCGCAAAAGGGGGGAGGTGAACTCTCAAAAACAAACAGCCCAAAAGGCAAAAAGACTGAAAAGCTACAGCTAAACCAAAAGGAGACTGAATTGGAATGTGCGCATAGGACGGGGAAACTGATTGGCGGTAGAACCAGCGGCGACAGACCTAGGCCAATTGTAGCTAAGTTCCTGAGATACAAAGACAAGCTCATGGTTCTCGAAAAAGCTACTAAACTGAAGGGGACGAGGATCTACATAAACAAGGATTTCTCTGAGGCTGTCCACCAAAGAAGGAAAGAACTCTTGCCAGCTATGAAAGCTGCGAGACTACGAGGGGACATTGCCTACCTGAGGTACGACTAATTGGTTGTTCCCTCTACAAACCATCCTAGGAGGAGTTATAGAAATGACCAATCTATGGGTACATAATTATCGCCGTTCTGGCACGAACACACACATATACACACACATTATATCAGATTAAGTTTTTAACTGCGAAATCATGCCTGGACAGTCAAATACTTTTAACCTTCCAAAGAAGGGATTGTTGTTAGCTCATCTAAATATATGCAGTTTAAGGAACAAAATTCATGAAATGTGTAGTCTAGTTGAATCAAATAACATTCATGCTCTAGTTATATCAGATACGCATTTGGATTCATCATTTGAGGATTCAGAGGTTGCAATACATGGCGACAATTTGTTCAGAAGGGCCAGGAATAAATATGGTGGTGGAGTTGCTATTTATGTTAAGAGTCATATTCCAGCCAAACAGCGTTATGCCTTAATGATAAGTCTGTGGCTACAGGTACAACTACCACATTTAAAACCTATATTAGTCGGCTGCTGCTACAGGCCGCCTAGTGCTGATGTGAAGTATCTTGATGTTATTTGTGAAATGTTGGATAATGCAGCTGATGGGAATAGTGAAATTTATTTTCTGGGGGATCTGAATATTGATTTACTTAATGATAATTGTCCCATGAGGAAAAAGATCATGTCTGCAGCCAAAACATGTAACTTGACTCAAGTAGTAACATTAACGACCAGAATGTTTACAAACAAGTTTGGTATTACAACATCAACTTGCATTGATCACATTTTTACCAACATTCCTGAGCACTGTTCCAAAGCTGTATCGGTAGCACTGGGTTGTAGTGATCATAACTTGGTGGCAATTATAAGAAAAGCCAAAATACCTAAGGCTGGCTGTAAGATAAAATACAGAAGGTTTTACAAAGAGTTAAATCAGGAGTTATTTGAAGAAGAGATTAAGAGTGCAATGGCTCAATGTATGTAGAGAAGATGATCTAGAGAAAGCACTTAGTGTGTTTATGAAATTATTTATGGGTATTGCAGATAAACATGCCCCATTGAGAAAATGGACTGCTAGGTCAAATGGTGCACCATGGATTGACGATGAGCTAAGGAACTTGATGGCCCAGCGTAATGATACCAAAAAAGTTGCAGATAGAACTGGTACTCTGACAGACAAAGTTATTGTAAAATAAGAAATACTGTGACCAAACTTAATAAATGTAAAAAAGGGATATTATCAGCTCAAAATTGATGAGGCTGAGAATGATGGAAAAAAAAACTGTGGAGAACTCTGAATAATATCATGGGGAGGGATTCGAATGTGTCTGCCTCTGTTATTGAAACAGAAAGTGTATTACTAAACCATGTGACATTGCTAATTATTTTAATAACTACTTTACAAGCATGGTGGACAAACTGAGAAAAGCCATGAGTGTAACAGATGACTCAGTGTCACAAACCATCATAAAAGACTCTATCATGAAAGAGAGGCAGTGTACGTTTGAGTTCCACCACGTAGAAAATGAATATTTTGAAAAGATTCTGTTATCTCTCTCTGATGACAGATCTCCAGGAACAGACAATCTAGATAGCAAATTGCTCCGAATTACGGCCAAATATATATCCACTCCAATATGTCATATATTTAATAAGTGTTTAGAATATGGTGTGTGCCTGGATATTTGGAAAGATGCAAAGGTCATTCCACTGCCTAAAGATAATAGATCTGACTTCACTGGTCCCAACAGTCATCCTATTAGTCTTCTCCCAGTGCTGAGTAAATTATTGGAGAAAATTGTTTATGTTCAAATCCAAGATTATTTTTCAAGTAATGGTTAGATTACAAGCTACCAGCATGCATATAGAGAAGGTCATTCCACAAGCACAGCATTAGCTCAAATGACTGATGATTGGCTAAAGAGCATGGATGACAGGAGGCTGGTTGGTGCAGTGATGTTGGATTTTAGTGCTGCATTTGATACATTACATTACATTACATTACAGGCATTTGGCAGACGCTCTTATCCAGAGCGACGTACAACAAAGTGTATAACCATAACCAGGAACAAGTATGACGAAACCCCTAGAGAGAAGTACCGGTCCAAGTGCAGGGAACAACCGCATAGTTCAACTTGGACCCTGAAGGTTAAACTGATTAACACTACCACAACGAGAACGGCAACAATGCAGTCTATGGGAAAAAAATACAAGCAGTAGTTAAGACGTTATTGATGTTATTGATCATTGTCTGTTGCTTGGAAAACTCAAATGTTATGGTTTTAAATTCACTGCTTTGTCCTGGATGGAGAGTTACCTGTCCAGGAGAAGGCAGAGAGTGTTCTTCAATGGTAGCTTCTCTGATAGCAAAGAGGTACAATGTGGGGTTCCTCAGGGTAGTTTCTTGTGTTACGTCCCCATTGTGGTCTAGGGGTACAGGGGAGTAACAAAATGACTGATCATTAAAGATTAAATTTTATTTACACAATTAATTATCTATACAATGAACAAACAGGAGGGGAAACACTGGGCGGTACCAAACAAAAGAAGATAACCAAAACAGAAATATATAAGCTATTAACAATTCTAGAAATGAAAGAAACTAACTGAAACCCGAAAATCTTCCGAACCTAACTAACTACACTGACTATTCTAAACTGAACAAAAACATACAAGGGTGGTACACGCCCGTATCTATATATATATATATACACAAGTGAAACTAACAGTGACAGTTAAGAAAACAAACACCTACCTAAATCCCACTCCTTATATATATACACAAGTGAAACTAACAGTGACAGTTAAGAAAACAAACACCTACTTAAATCCCACTCCTAACCCAACACAAAACCAGCAACCAAACCAGAGACGCAAACCCAAACTCGAAGTCTTTTCAGAAATACGATCGATACACAGAAGTCAAAATAGTACGAAGTCACAACAGCAATACTTGAGTGAACTACCATTCAAATCCAAGTCACTGGGGTTAACTGACAATATTAGCTATTTATAGGTGTGGGTCTGTTCCTCATTGGCCGCCAGGCAGGTCCACAGAAGAGGATTGGGGGGAAAACAACGCACTCTTCCCTCTTCTTCACCAATTGCGGAGTGACCCATAGCAGACTTCACGGAATAATGAGACCGAAAGAAAAAAACAAACCTGGCACGTAACACTCCCACCCATAAAATCAAAACACCTAGTAAGGCTAGTTACAATATATACAATTTAAAATTAAGTGCGTGACAGGGCGTCCGCCAATACGTTCTCTGACCCCTTTTTGTGCTTAATATTCAGATGGTAATTTTGAACCAACAAGGACCACCTCATCAATCGTTGGTTATTGTTGCGCATGCGAGCCAAAAATACCAACGGATTATGGTCGGTAAACACCGTAACAGGTAGAGAGCTAGACCCGACGTATACTTCAAAATATTGAAGCGCCAGTAGCAATGCTAGTGTCTCCTGTTCAATTGTGGAATAGTTTACCTGATGCTTGTTAAACTTTCGGGACTAGTAGCATATGGGATGGTCGATTCCATTCATATCCTCCTGCAGAAGCACTGCTCCAGCACCGGAGGCACTCGCATCCACCTCCAGCTTAAATGGTAACGAGAAGTCTGGGGCAGCAAGCACAGGAGCGCTACACAAGAGCGCCTTTACGCTCTCGAAAGCCAGTTGACACGCGGGGGACCAGACAAAGGCACAAGAAGGACTGAGCAAGCTTGTAAGGGGAGAGACCACAGTAGAAAAATTCTTACAAAAACTGCGGTAATAACCCGCCATGCCCAGAAAACGACGAAGTTCACGCTTAGTGGTGGGCACTGGAAATGCATTGATGGCAGTGATCTTCGCATCCACGGGACGCACCTCTCCTTGACCAACTTGTTTCCCTAGATATGTGACCGTAGCCTTTCCGAATTCACATTTTGCCAAATTAAGGGTTAAAGAAGCTGTACTCAGACGATCGAACACAGTTCGGAGGGTTGTTACATGTTCCGTCCAATCAGACGAATAGACAACTAGATCGTCTAAATAAGCTTCGCAGTGTGAAACCCCCTCCAAAACAAAATTCATCAACCTTTGAAAGGTCGCGGGGGCGTTTCGCATTCCGAAAGCCATGACAGTATACTGCATGAAATTGTCAGGTGTAACGAAGGCAGATATGTCAGATGCACGAGGGGGTTAGCGGCACCTGCCAGTAACCCTTTAACAAATCTAACTTGGTGACATATTTAGCAGAGCCGACATTTTCTATACAGTCCTCCATACGAGGCAACGGGAAAGAATCTGGCACAGTCAAAGAATTAACTTTACGGTAGTCCGTGCAAAAACGAGACGTCCCATCAGGCTTGGGAACCAGCAAACACGGAGAACTCCACGGACTGGAGCTGGGTTTGGCTAAACCGTTCTCCAACAAATAGGCTACTTCCTCCCGCATAATGGATCGTTTGGTGGGATTCACACGATATGCATGTTGCTTTATTGGTCTGGCGTTATCTACATTGATGTCATGCTGTAGCACTGAGGTTTGGGACGGGACATCACAAAGTAAAACAAGATACCCTTTTATTAATTGCACAATGTCTGTTCATTGTTTTTCATCTGAATAAGTTAAAACAGATGATAGATTCTGCAACATCTCAGAATTCCTTAACCGAGCACATTGATCAAGGGTGTTCCGTAAAACAAGCCCATCTACGTCATCACCAGAATGCAGCGCAGAGGCAGTGGCTACAGAGGAGACAGTGGGCCCTACCGTCACTCTCTGGGACTCTTCCTGAGAGTTTCCTCGGTCGTGATAAGCCTTTAGCATATTAAGGTGGCAGACGCGTGATTGGCGTTTGCGATCGGGAGTTCGGACAACGTAATCCGTCTCGCTCAGTTTACGGTCAATGATGTAAGGACCAGAAAATCGTGCATGCAGAACAGAACCAGGATTGGGCAACAATACAAGAACCTTGTCCCCTGGCTGGAAAGAACGAGGCACGGCTTTCCTGTCATAGCGAACCTTCATTTTCGCTTGAGAGGAAGACAAAGCCTTGTTAGCAACAGCACAAGCAGTGTGTAATCGCTCACGAAACTCACTAACATAATCCAGAATATTTGTATTAGAGCAGGAATCATCACACAATAACTTCTCTTTAAGTAACTTCAATGGTCCTCTAACAGTATGCCCGAAAACAAGTTCAGCAGGGCTAAACCCCAGTGATTCCTGCACAGTTTCACGAACAGCAAATAACACCAAAGGGATACCCACGTCCCAGTCATTTCCAGTATCTAGGCAATACACGCGTAACATAGATTTCAGGGTCTGGTGAAATCGCTCAAGCGCACCTTGCGATTCAGGGTGATAAGCGCTGGAAATTTTGTGGGTAACAGACAGAGTCTTCATTACTTAGGCAAACAGCTTCGACATAAAGTTTGAACCTTAGTCCGTCTGGATAATCTTAGACAACCCAAAGGTAGAAAAGAACTGAACCAATGCCTTTACTATAACAGGAGCCGTAATTTTACGAAGAGGTATCGCCTCAGGATACCTAGTAGCTGTGCACATTACGGTTAGCAAATACTGATGTCCAGACTTGGTTTTGGGTAATGGGCTAACACAATCAACCAACACTCGCTCAAATGGTACACCCATAGTTGGTATTGGATGAAGGGGTGCGGGCGGAATAACCTGACTCGGTTTTCCCGTATACTGACAAGTGGAGCAAGTACGGCAATATCGGACCACAGCAGATTTTAGACCAGGCCAGAAGAAATGTCTCAATATCCGATTGTACGTTTTTGTAACGCCTAGATGTCCTGACAACATGTGATCATGAGCCAAATATAACACGTGCTGCCGAAATTCAGAAGGCACAACAATTTGATATACAGCACTCCACTCTAATCCTGTAGAGACAGTGGGAAACCACTTGCGCATTAACAACCCATTCTCCATGAAATAAGCAGATTGTTTTTCTTTGTTTGCCAAGGACAAATACTTTGCCAGAGAAGAATCAGCCTGCTGGGCAGCTATAAGGTGCTCTCGGGTAAAGGGCAAATGCAATGCGTCAGTCTCTGCGTCATTCATACTTGCAGGGACCTCCATTTTCAGTGAGAGTGAGGAGGACTGTTCCCCCAAAACTGGAGAGGCTAGGAAGGAATCAGACAAGTCAACATCTCCAGCTTTACGAGACTGGGCACGGGTGACAGCACATGCGGGAAACACAGTTGGGAATGTACAAGTTAATTCGTCAGGGTGAGTCTTAGCGTCTGGTGTGTCCAACACTTCCAATATCGGCAGTACCTTCCCACCAGCAAGATCGTTACCCAAAATAAAAGTAACACCTTTTACGGGTAAAGAGGCTCTTACTCCCACTTTCACAATGCCATTACTAGCTCTGACTGCAAATGAATAGTATGCAACGGCACCGTCATAAAGCCCATGTTAATGCCTTGCACTAAAACATGAGAACCATTAAAAGTCTCGCTGGACAAAGGCAGTACATCAGAGAGAATGAAGGACTGAGCCGCTCCAGTATCCCTTAGCATAGTTACAGGTACCGGATCTTTCTGATCTCCGGACAACGAAACAAGGCTGCGTTTCCCAGAGTCTCCTTAGCGCTACGTGTGTCGTAAGTTATCCCTTAAGCTCCTCCTTTAGCTCTTGAGCTGTTTCCCAGCGTCTCCTTAACTAAGGTATACCTTAGTTAAGGTATACCTTTAAAAGGGGGGTCTGGGGCACTCGTAAGCTGTCCCTTAACGCTGCGCTCCGCGGTTTCAGCCTTATTACGCCAACATTTTGCTTTTCAAATCGACAGTTGTACTACAGTGCGCATCTAGTAGCACATCTGCATGTGATAATTACATAGATAGTTTAATATTAACTTTTTACGAAAATTAATTATCCAATCAACGTTTCTGTGCATAGCACGTCGTGAGAATGTTGTCGTTTTACCTGTCTATCCCCATCATGATGGTATTTAAGTATAGGGCCTATCCATGATACTAATCCAATTTGTGAAAAGAAAAAAAAAAGTTTTTTTAATTCATACGTATTGGCGCTAACTTAGGATATGGCTTTTCTGACTGCATACCCTGTAGAAATTAGTTCGTTTGTGTGTGAGTCAATGATCACACTGACTTGGAACAAACCGCCGGTTTATTAATAATATAAAACCTGTGTGTGCAAAAACAACGTTGAGTGAGTCTACTTGCATGACCGAACTAGAACACGTTGATTGGCTAACCATAAACACACATACAGGTACAGTGGCTCATAATGGACAAACATAGCCAAATGATCTACATCCCCTTCCTTTAGCTCACACCACCTATATAAAACAAAATAGCACTGGGTAAATATCAACATTACGGAACATTTTTCTTACCATGTTGTTTTACGATTTTCGGTAAACAACCCAATAATGATATTCTTGGTTAAACTTAAGATTATCCAACAGCAAAGTAAGGTGGATGAACAAATCACTTTAACAGGTAGACCTATTCATAAGGCAGAATTCATCATGGTCAATTTCCACAGACGCGCTTTTGCCTTTCATCTACGATCATTTTTGCATTGCAGAGAAAAGTTCGCGGGAATCAGTGCAGTGCAGTGATATGCTGCTACAGTTGCCTATATATTGCATGACAGAAACAAATTAACATTAGACCTTTGTTTCAATAAGAACAAAATAATTCACCCATATGTAGCCTATGTCCTTTTCCCTGGGCTTCCACGAAGTCCCAGACTATGGCTTATATGTCCCGATTGATGCTTTTTTAAATTTTATCCTTTGTAGCCTATATGTACGTATTTATTGAAACTATCACAAGGTCTCGTCTTAACGGACTCTTAAAGAGATTAGCAGATGATCTCTAGTAGGCATAGCTTCCTCTTCTGCAATATTAGATTGATGTAAAATGATTATGACAACACTTGTTATATTAAAACGTCACTCACAAGCCTTTACAAGTGAGACAATCGATTCGCTTGGCATCGATTGATAAACTTTTCAGCACCACAGTGAAGGCCAGCTCCAACTTACGATGTATCTTTAAGTTGTACCTTAAGAGTTGCCTTAAGGTATAGTCTGGGAAACACTCGTAAAAAAGCGGTTTCCCTTAAGAAGGTATACCTTAAGAACCTTCGTAAAACGTTAAGGTACATCGAAACTCGGAAACGCAGCCCAAACCCCTTAAGAATAAAAGGTTCATAACCAGAGTCAGGAACATTCTCAGCGCTAGGTACAGGTTCAGAAATACTAGGGACTGTTTTAATTAAACCAACACTCTTGGGCTGTTCAGAACTCTGCCGCTGCTGCTTTCGCTTTAAAACCAAACAATCGGCAATTATGTGACCAGGCTTATGGCAGTAAAAACATTTCCACTCCGTTGCCCATGGGGAAACTGGTCAAGGACGATTGTCAGGTCTTACAGAAGACATAATACTAGAGCTTTTCTCGGCTCCTTCAGACGCAGCACGAGGAGAAGACGTTAACACAAACTCGTCTGCTTGGACAGCTGCCTGTGACAGCGAAGTAACCTTTTGCTCATTCAAGTACACAACAACACGCTCCGGCAGGGAGTTCTTAAAGTCCTCGATAAGAACCAACTCACGAAGAGAGTTAATGTTGTAGTCTGTATTTCCGGTCACTTGTCTCCCCAGTACTGTCTCTGTGTCTGTGTTCCCTGAGCTGCTTCACTCCCCTGTACTTGTGTGATTTCACTATTCGGGTGGTTCCGGGTTTTCGTGGTTTCCCCCCTTCTTTCCAGTCTCGCTTTACTTTCTTCCTGCTGATTTCTAGTTTTACTAATTTCTACTAATCCCTACTAACTTATAGATTGTAAAGTACTAACCTCACTAATATACTAACATGTGAATATTACTAATGGACTAACACACACTAGTTTTGGGTTTTTGATAGTTTAGATCACTATACTAATACATTAACCAGTCTCCCCTTTTCCATGCTGCGCTGTAGCTCCGCCCCTTTTCTTTCTAGCCTGCTCTAACGCTGAGTTCTGCAATTGCCTGCACCTGTCTCTTGCTCTAACTGCACCTCTCTCTCTCTGCACGTGTTTTACCTGCTAAACCCAGGCCGTCTGTTATCATTGTTGTCTATGTGATTCCAGTCCGCGTTTTGTCAGTCCCCTGTCATTTAATTAGTTATCCTAATGTTCTTCACCTGGATGTTGTTTGTTACTCCGCCCTCACTCACTTAACCCCTCCTTGATTGTTATCTTCCCCAGTGTATAAATGTCAGTCTTTTCCACTTGTTTCTTGTCAGAACGTTGATCAGATTCATTGTGCCGATTATTTGTAAGCCTTTGTATTTTGAGATTCTTGCGACACCCCTTTGCCCGACTTCGAGTTTGCCTGCCCCTTTTGGTTTTGTTTGATCTGGTTCGACCTTCGCTTTTCTTTGACTTCTCTTTTGCCTGCCCCTTTGTACCTTCGCTATCTCTGATCTCCTGGTTTTTGACTTTTTGCCTGTCTTTTTACTTTTCTTCTGGAAACTCGATTCTGTACCGCACTATCTCTGATCACCTGGCTTCGAACTTCGCACGGAATAAAGACAACGTTTTCTTGGATTTCCCTGGTCTGCGGGTGGGTCCTTACTCTGAACGTAACAGTACGTTCTGACCAGGATGGACCCAGCGGACCCTGCCCAGGTACAATTTGTACTTGGGCAGCAGGGAGCCATGTTGGGACGCCACCAGTCCCACTTGGAGTCGGTCTCTCACCAGCTGCAGACTCTAACCTCCTGCGTGGCAGAGCTGACATCCGCACTCCGGGCCTCCTCGCCTGGCTTCGCTCCCCAGCAACCTGCGGCTCCCGCTACGCCCGACATCCCACCTGCACGTGCTCGTGAACCCCACCTTCCTCCTCCGGAGAAGTACGACGGAGAACCTGGTGGCTGCCGCCCATTCCTTACCCAGTGCCGGCTGATCTTCCAGCTACAGCCAGCTACCTTCCCCACTGAGCAGGCCCGAGTTGCCTACATAATCACGCAGCTCACCGGGCGAGCTAGGAAGTGGGGAACGGCTGCCTGGGAGGAGGGGCTTCCCTGCGTGCAGACCTCCACGCTGCTCGCAGAAGAGATGAAACGGGTCTTTGACCGCTCCAAGCACGGCCACGATGCGGCGCAAGAACTCCTGCACATGCGCCAAGGTGGTATGACGGTGTCGGACTTCGCCATCGATTTTCGTACTCTGGCTACCGCCAGTGGCTGGGAGAAGAAGGCTCAATACGACACCTTCCTCAATGGCCTGTCTGAGCGCGTGAAGGACGAGCTGCTGACCCGGGACCTACCCGAGGACTTCAACGATCTCATTGCCCTGGCTATCCGCGTGGATTCACGCATCCAGGAGCGCCAACGGGCTCGCAGTCAAGGTGTCTACAACCGAGCAGTCACTGAGAGGTCCAGGACCACTGCTGCATCCCCTACCAACCCCAAACCTCCTCCAGTCATGATGCCGGACCCGGAACCCATGCAAGTCAACCGTGCTCGCCTGACCCAGGAGGAGAGGGATAGAAGGATGCACACCAGGTCCTGCCTCTACTGTGGGAAACCAGGTCACTATGTCGCAGCCTGCCCGTTAAAAGACAACGCCCGCTAGTGTATCGAGGAGCACTAGTGGGCATGATTCCGACTGAATCCTCCTCAAAACACCGGACTTGCCTGCCTGTCACCATTGAGTGGGGGGAACGAACCAAAGGGACCACCGCTCTCATCGACTCCGGGGCCGAGGAGAACTTCCTGGACGCTGGGGCCGCCGAGAGATGGGGAATCCCCTTGGAGAAGGTATCATGCCCCCTAGTGGCCAACTCGCTCAATGGTCAGAAGTTGGCAAACATCACCCACACCAGCGTTCCACTCAAGGTTCGGCTCTCCGGTAACCATCAAGAAGAGCTTCGGCTCCACATCATTGAATCTCCCCACTCACCCATCATTCTCGGGCACCCCTGGCTTGAGAAGCACAACCCCACCTTGGAATGGAACTCGCACAAGATTTTGGGCTGGAGCCCATTCTGTTTAGCATCTTGTCTGCGAGAGGCCCATTCTTCTGTTCCCGAGTCACCTCATCCCGAGAAGCCGACGGATCTGTCGGCGGTTCCTCCCGAGTACCTGGACCTTAAAGAGGTCTTCAGCAAATCCCGAGCCACCTCTCTGCCTCCTCACCGCCCCTACGACTGCGCCATTGACCTGAAGCCCGGCACCACTCCCACCAGAGGTCGATTGTTCTCCCTGTCTCGGCCGGAGACGGAAGCAATGAACAAATACCTCCAGGAGTCCGTGACTGCCGGCATCATCCGTCCTTCATCCTCACCAGCGGGGGCCGGATTCTTCTTCGTGGGGAAGAAGGATGGCTCACTCCGGCCGTGCGTCGACTACCGTGCCCTCAATGACATTACGGTCAAGAACCGTTACCCACTTCCCCTCATGGCTTCCGCCTTCGAACTCCTGCAAGGAGCCACGATATTCACCAAGCTGGACCTGCGCAACGCCTATCACCTGGTGCGCATTCGAGAGGGCGACGAATGGAAGACAGCCTTCAACACCCCTACCGGACACTGGGAGTATCTGGTGATGCCCTTCGGGCTCACAAACGCACCAGCTGTTTTCCAGACACTGGTCAATGATGTTCTGAGGGATTGGATAAATAAGTTTGTTTTCGTATACCTGGATGATATCCTGATCTTTTCCAAAACTAAGGAGGAACATATCATCCAGGTCCGCAAGGTGCTCCAGAGACTTTTGGAGAACCGCTTATTCGTCAAGGCGGAGAAATGTGAGTTTAGCTGTAACACCACTTCTTTCCTGGGGTACATCATCTCCGCCGGCAGCATTCAGATGGACCCCCAGAAGATCCGGGCGGTTGTGGAATGGCCTCAGCCAGACTGTCGTCGGGAACTGCAACGTTTCCTGGGCTTCGCCAATTTCTACCGTCGTTTCATCCGTAATTACAGTTCTCTGGCAGCCCCACTCACCGCCCTCACATCCATTAAGACCCGATTCCAGTGGAACGCCCAGGCTGAAACAGCCTTCCGAGCCCTCAAGAACCACTTCACCTCTGCACCCATCCTTGTTCATCCTGACTCTGCTGCCCAGTTCATCGTAGAGGTTGATGCCTCCAACATTGGGGTGGGAGCCGTTCTCTCTCAGCGTTCACCCAGAGACAATAAGATCCATCCCTGTGCCTACTTTTCTCACCGCCTGACACCCACGGAACAGAACTACGACATTGGGAACCGTGAGCTGTTGGCGGTGAGGATGGCTTTGGGAGAGTGGCGCCACTGGCTGGAGGGCTCTCAAACACCTTTTCTGGTGTGGACTGATCACAAGAACCTGGAGTACCTTCACACAGCCAAACGCCTCAACTCTCGCCAGGCCCGATGGGCACTCTTCTTCTCCAGATTTGACTTTACCCTTGCTTACCGCCCTGGGTCGAAGAATACCAAACCTGACGCCCTCTCCCGCCGGTTTGAACCACCCACCAAGGATCCCTCACCTGACACCATCCTCCCGCGGAGCTGTTTCATCAATGCCATCCACTTGGACATCGAGGAGAGGGTTCGTAAGGCCCAGGAGGATGAGGCTGGTCCAAGTAATTGCCCAGCGGATCGTCTCTACGTTCCTGCCCAAGTCCGCTCTCAAGTGCTCCTTTGGGGCCACGCTTCGCAACTTTCATGCCACCCGGGGGCCACCAGAACCAGGACCTTTATTCAGAGACGCTTTTGGTGGCCCTCCATGAAACAAGAGATCTTGGACTTTGTGGCTGCCTGCTTGGTCTGTGCCCAGAACAAACCCTCTCACCACCCACCCTCAGGTCTGTTACAACCCCTCCCCATCCCACACCGCCCCTGGTCTCACATAGCGTTAGATTTCATCACAGGCCTACCCCCATCCAACACTTTCACCACTATCCTCACCATAGTTGATAGGTTCTCTAAAGCTGTTCACTTCGTTCCCCTCACCAAGCTTCCCTCTGCTAAAGAAACCGCCAACTTACTCATTCATCACGTTATTAGACTACACGGCATCCCCACTAACATAGTTTCCGATAGAGGCCCCCAGTTCACTGCACGTTTCTGGAAAGCTTTCTGCTCACTGTTGGGTTCCTCCATTAGTCTATCCTCAGGATTTCACCCCCAGACCAATGGCCAGACCGAGCGGGCCAATCAAGTCATTGAAACCGTCCTTAGATGCCTCTGCTCCAAGAATCCCTCCTCATGGTTTTATCAGCTACCCTGGGCAGAGTATGCCATAAACTCTCACACCTCCTCTTCCAAACTTTCTCCATTCGAGTGCTGCCTAGGGTACCAGCCGCCTCTGTTCCCTAGTCAGGAGGAGGAGGTGGGGGTCCCCTCAGCGGAAGCCTTCATCCGGCGCTGCAGAAGGACATGGAAGACCGCTCGCTTCAACTTGCTTCGCGCCAGCGCCAGGATGAAGGTGACGGCCGATCGCCGCCGCTCTAAAGCCCCCTCCTACAGAGTTGGACAGCGTGTTTGGCTCACCACCAGAGACATTCCCCTACATGTTGAGTCCCAGAAATTAGCTCCTCGTTTTATTGGCCCCTTTCCTATTGTTAAAATCCTCAGCCCCACTGCTGTTATATTAAAGTTACCCTCCACCATGCGCAGAATTCACCCCACTTTTCATGTTTCCCGCTTAAAACCCGTTGTTACCCATCCCCTCTGCCCTGCCCCTGAGCCCCCCCCTCCCCCCCGACTCATTGATGGTGGTGATGCCTACACCGTGAACAAACTGCTGGATGTTCGTCGTCGGGGTCGCGGCCTTCAGTACCTGGTGGACTGGGAAGGCTACGGCCCCGAGGAAAGAAGCTGGATCCCCTCTCGCTTCATTTTGGATAAGCAGATTGTTAAGGACTTTCATGTTAAACACCCTGTGCCACCGGTGAAAACGCCAAGAGGCGTTTCCTAGGGGGGGGGGTACTGTTGTAGTCTGTATTTCCGGTCACTTGTCTCCCCAGTACTGTCTCTGTGTCTGTGTTCCCTGAGCTGCTTCACTCCCCTGTACTTGTGTGATTTCACTATTCGGGTGGTTCCGGGTTTTCGTGGTTTCCCCCCTTCTTTCCAGTCTCGCTTTACTTTCTTCCTGCTGATTTCTAGTTTTACTAATTTCTACTAATCCCTACTAACTTATAGATTGTAAAGTACTAACCTCACTAATATACTAACATGTGAATATTACTAATGGACTAACACACACTAGTTTTGGGTTTTTGATAGTTTAGATCACTATACTAATACATTAACCAGTCTCCCCTTTTCCATGCTGCGCTGTAGCTCCGCCCCTTTTCTTTCTAGCCTGCTCTAACGCTGAGTTCTGCAATTGCCTGCACCTGTCTCTTGCTCTAACTGCACCTCTCTCTCTCTGCACGTGTTTTACCTGCTAAACCCAGGCCGTCTGTTATCATTGTTGTCTATGTGATTCCAGTCCGCGTTTTGTCAGTCCCCTGTCATTTAATTAGTTATCCTAATGTTCTTCACCTGGATGTTGTTTGTTACTCCGCCCTCACTCACTTAACCCCTCCTTGATTGTTATCTTCCCCAGTGTATAAATGTCAGTCTTTTCCACTTGTTTCTTGTCAGAACGTTGATCAGATTCATTGTGCCGATTATTTGTAAGCCTTTGTATTTTGAGATTCTTGCGACACCCCTTTGCCCGACTTCGAGTTTGCCTGCCCCTTTTGGTTTTGTTTGATCTGGTTCGACCTTCGCTTTTCTTTGACTTCTCTTTTGCCTGCCCCTTTGTACCTTCGCTATCTCTGATCTCCTGGTTTTTGACTTTTTGCCTGTCTTTTTACTTTTCTTCTGGAAACTCGATTCTGTACCGCACTATCTCTGATCACCTGGCTTCGAACTTCGCACGGAATAAAGACAACGTTTTCTTGGATTTCCCTGGTCTGCGGGTGGGTCCTTACTCTGAACGTAACAGTTAAGGTCAGTGACTTTAGTAGCTGAGCACCATTTATCAAAGAGAACCCCTTTCTCTCTAGCGAACTCAACAAATGTCTGATTCAGGGATTTCTTGTGATTCCTGAACTTCTGTCTGTAAGCCTCAGGGACAAGCTCATAGGCGTGTAAAACAGCAGTTTTAACCGTGTCATACTGTAAACTGTCTTCCAGCGACAGAGCATACCTCCTGGGCCTTGCCAATAAATTTGCATTGCAATAAGAGAGGCCAGACATCCTTCGGCCATCTTAACGAAGCTGCAATACGTTCAAATGCTCTGAAGTATGAATCTACTTCAGTCTCTCGGAATTGCGGTACCAATCTAATGTGCTTACTAACATCTAATGTGGTTTGCAGGGGATCGGACAAAGGAGGAACATTTGAGAAAACTGAGGGGGTAGACTGTGCGACAGGACCTGGCGCAACTTGCTTTGTCGCCAGTTCAAGCTGCCGCAGCTTAACCGCCGTCTCAGCCTCAATCTCCAATCTGCGGATCTCCAATTTCAAATTGAGTTCTGCCTGCCTCGCCGCCGCCTTTTCCTGAGCCTCTAGTTGGAGACGAACGAGGCGCACCTTCAAACGGGGATCAGCACCACTGAACCGCCCACTCCCAGCTGACACGGGAGAAAATGCAGGCATTGTAGGCTTGCCCTCAGCCTCCGCTTCAGGTTCAGCCTCCACATCGCATTTAGCTGGCGGAGCTACAGATGCATCTGGATCCTCCTCAAAGGCAGCAGCATCAGGCAGACCCGGTAACACAAAGACCCGCAGCTCAACCAACCCCTCTAATACGACGGCCTTAATGTGTTTCTTAAGCGCCTGTCGAGAAACCGCAATACCAAAGTGTTCAGCCAATAACAAAAGGTCGTCTTTGCGACACTTATCAAAATGCTCTAAAGTAGGATTCTGGAGAAACCCAACCAAATCAAAAAGAGCCATTTCCAGTGGTCCCTATCGCCACAAGAGGGCGACAAGACAACAACACACCCCGCAACTGCGGACCTCAAAGCAACGTCCAAAACCAAGACGCAAATAAATATTAACCTACAATAATCAGACAATTAAGTATCGGGAAATAATTAATAATGAGTAATTAATTATCCCGGAGGATGGGTGGGAGTGTTAACTCTCAAAGTTCACAAAATAATGGGGCTTCACAAAAACCTACCAAACGCAAACCACACAAAAGAAACCCCAAAGAAGAATTCTCCCCAGCTTCATACTGTAGGGCTTATATTGGGCCACAGGCAGGTGGAGGCAATCAAGCAATTGGGTATTACCTCCACCTGCACTACCCAGGCAAGCAGAGGCTGGGGACGCAACACCCCCACCCATAAGACAAAAAAAAGAAGAAAAACTATAAAGGTACATTGGTCCTTTTGTTTTTTTTTTCTTTTTTATACAAACAAAAACTGCAAATGACCGAATGTCCAAGGAAGTCTGCGCACGCACGCCGCAGGGAAGTCTGCGCGTGTCGTCACCGCCGCAGGAAGGTCTGCGCACGCACGCCACAGGGAAGTCTGCGCGCGTCGTCGCCGCCGCAGGAAGGCAGAAGTTGGGTTGACAGATACCGGACGAGCCCCCAATTTTGTTACGTCCCCATTGTGGTCTAGGGGTACAGGGGAGTAACAAAATGACTGATCATTAAAGATTAAATTATTTACACAATTAATTATCTATACAATGAACAAACAGGAGGGGAAACACTGGGCGGTACCAAACAAAAGAAGATAACCGAAACAGAAATATATAAGCTATTAACAATTCTAGAAATGAAATAAACTAACTAACTGAAACCCGAAAATCTTTCGAACCTAACTAACTACACTGACTATTCTAAACTGAACAAAAACATACAAGGGTGGTACACGCCCGTATCTATATATATATACACAAGTGAAACTAACAGTGACAGTTAAGAAAACAAACACCTACCTAAATCCCACTCCTTATATATATACACAAGTGAAACTAACAGTGACAGTTAAGAAAACAAACACCTACTTAAATCCCACTCCTAACCCAACACAAAACCAGCAACCAAACCAGAGACGCAAACCCAAACTCGAAGTCTTTTCAGAAATACGATCGATACACAGAAGTCAAAATAGTACGAAGTCACAACAGCAATACTTGAGTGAACTAACATTCAAATCCAAGTCACTGGGGTGTAACTGACAATATTAGCTATTTATAGGTGTGGGTCTGTTCCTCATTGGCCGCCAGGCAGGTCCGCAGAAGAGGATTGGGGGGAAAACAACACACTCTTCCCTCTTCTTCACCAATTGCGGAGTGACCCGTAGCAGACTTCACGGAATAATGAGACCGAAAGAAAAAAACAAACCTGGCACGTAACACTTGGGACGTCTCCTATATTCTATATTTACAAATGATCTCCCATCAGTATTAGATAAAGCAAGAGTGGTTATGTACGCAGATGATTCAACTATGTACAGCGCAGCATTGACATATCAAGAGCTAACTGATGTACTGGGCATTGAGCTGAGAACAGTGGCTGAGTTGGTAAGAACAAATTAGTGCTGAATATTTCTAAAACAAAATGTATGTTTGGACTGAGACATATGCTGGTCAGTAATCCTCAACTAAGTTTATCACTTGATGCAAAGCCAGTAGAACAAGTTAAAAAGACTAAGCTACTTGGCATTGTGTTGGATGCTAGACTTACGTGGACTGAACACATTGATAACATTGTAACTAAAATGGGTAAGAGCATTTCTGTTACCAGGAAATGTTCTGGGTATGTAACATCAAGCACTCTAAACCAAGTGATCCAAGCTTTAGTTTTGTCACACCTTGAGTACTGTCCAGTCATTTGGTCATCCGCAGCTAAGAATGATCTAAAAAAAACTCCACCTCGCTCAGAACAGAGCCGCCAGATTAGCTCTCCATTGTTCAGTGTGCACAAATGTTTTTCAAATGCACCGTAATCTCTCATGGTTATCTGTAGAGAACAGATTACAATCCAGTCTTCTGGTCTTCTTCAGGAATATCTTAAATGACAAGAAACCACAGTATTTTTCTGACCAAGTAGTGTACATCAGTAGCGAACATAACTATCTGACCAGACAGGCCAGTTCAGGAAATCTCTTACCACCTAGACCTAGGACAAATCTCCTCAAATCTACTGTAATTTACAGAGCCATTACAGGATGGAACTTTTTACCTAATTACGTTATTAAAACAAATACCAGAGCCACTTTTAAGAAAACAATAAAAGAGTACTTAATGCAATTAACTGTATGAACTAACAGTAAATGATTAATCTTGCTTGCTGATTGTTTTTGTTTGTAGTGTCTAATGGTTTGATGATGGAGGTGTCTTTGGGCACTCATGGTCGTTTGTCATGTCTTTTGTATGTAATGTAATGTCTGAATGTATATAATGTATATAATTGCTTGTTAAACCTTGTGATTTTTGTGTCGGACCGCAGGAAGACTAGCTGACGTCATGGCGTTAGCTAATGGGGATCCTAATAAACAATAATCAATAAACACCACAAACAGAAAGCCTAAGGTGGTCTGCCGGCAACTTTGTGCCCTAAAAACAGACCTATACAAACCTTAATAAAGAGACCATTGTAGAATATTTTGAACGAAGTCTAAATACTGAGACAAACTCTCTTGAAGGTTTTTTCTATACCTTACCGGCTCTATGAAAATGCAAGTTTACACAGAAGCCCCGACTGAAAGTCAGCCGGAGCTTATATAGGAGCAGGTGATCCAAATTAAGCCAAAAGTGGCATGAATGCAGAACAGGTGTGTTAATTAAAGAGGCAAGGGTGATGGCCAAAGATGGCCACTACACCCCAAACCAGGACAGCTCGGACACGCTTTTTCAGTTCAGTCCACACATTTTCTATGGGATTCAGGTCAGGGCTTTGTAATGGCCACTCCAATACTTTCACTTTGTTGTCTTTAAGCCATTTTGTTACAATTTTGGAGATATGCTTAGGATCATTGTCCTGCTGAAAGACCCAGTTACGACCAAGTTTTAACTTTCTAGCTGATGAGGTGTTGCTTCACTATGTCTAGATAATCCTCCTTCCTCATAATGCCATCTATTTCTGAAGTGTGGCAGTCTCTTTTCCAGCAAAACACCCCAACAACATGATGCTGCCATCTCCATGCTTCACAGTTGGGATGGTGTTCTTCAGATTAAAAGCCTCACCCTTTTTCCTCCATACATAACACTGATCATTATGGCGAAACAGTTCATAAAATCATTTTAAAAAGCCAGAATGAAGTTTGCAGGTGATCACCAGGATGAAGACCTAGCCTTTTGGCAGTGTTCTCTGGTCAGATGAAACAATAATTGAACTGTTTGGCCATAATGATCAGCAAAATTTATATGCAAGCGAGTGTCCTAGTGTCCTTGAACAATCATAACCATAAATGTTGATATATTTACTTGTAAGATAAAAAAGCTATTTACTGAAGTAACATTAAAATGATAGCGGTAGCTATCTAGCTAGCTCATCTGCCTTTTTTTTGCTAGAAAGTTAAAGCTAGGTAGATGACTAAGCGAACAAATTAAATAGATATCAGCTGACTATATTATTACTGCTTTAATTGGTTTATCCTCAGATATACTGCGTCTTGTCTCGAAATTCAAAATCCCGAGCAGGGCTTGAAACTAATTTTTTTCACCATTGTCCCAGAATCACCCCGATAAATCATTTTGACCATCCTAAAGTGAATGTGGACCGTCCAAAATTTAAAAAGTTTAAATGGGGTTATGTATGAACAGTGCTTTAATTTCCAAATGGTGAAATCAAAATGCATAAAAAATACCCTTTAATAAAAGCTGATATCTATTTAATTTGTCGCTTAGTCATCTACCTTGCTTTGTTAACTTTCTAACCAAAAAAAAGGCAGATGAGCTGGCTAGATAGCTACCGCTATCATTTTAATGTCACTTCAGTAAATAGCTGAGAATCTGCACCTTAACCACATGGAAACAAGACCTGGTCAAAACCTAGTATATGGCTGAACCGGCCGACCAATGGTGTGACGTCATAACTCGGCTGACCAATGGTGTAATTTCATCAGTCACTCACTCAGTCACTCAGTCAGTCACAGACATTCATGGCTGAGGCAGTTTTGGTGCTTTTGTTACAGTAGTAGGCTATGCTAATTCGCAGAATACTTGCGAGCTAGCTACTGTCAATTTTTTTGTTAGTTAGATAATGCTGGTGAATTTTCATCTAATTTAGAAACAGCTTACTATCTGAGCATCACTGTTCAATAAGGATGTAACGAACAAGCAAGGTTGGGTACTGCAGAAATATGTTGACAAAAATAATAAAAATTATTAAAAAACAGAAGACCACTGTAGTCAATGACCAAAGAATGCATTCAATTATGAAGAAAAACCCATTTTCAACTGTCGAACAGATCAAGAACACTCTCCAGGATGTAGGCATAGATGTCGAAGACTAGAATAAAGAAGAGACTACACCAGCTTAACGTCAGAGGGTTCACTGCAGCATGCAAGTCACAGATAAACCTCCAGAACAGAATGGCTGATACTCAGTGCCGCCCCTGGCCGAATTGGGGCCCTAAGTGGAATTTTGTTACGGTGCCCCCCCACCCCCAAACTATGGGTACAAAATCAGTGCATAAATGTACAAAATGAAAAAATGAAAATATACGGTTGACATTGTTGACATTCCCTCATAGGAGAGTTGATACAGACATTCTTCATTCAATTAATTACCAGATAAAAACATTTGTCTCTTATTCATTAATTACCATTTTTTGTTGCTTTTCTAAAGGACACTGCTTGACTTGTCATTTTAGTACAATAAAGACAAGCAGCATATATGGGTCTGAGAAATCACCAGTCCTATTGAAAGTTAAAAATGAAAGGTTTTTGTTGTAGGGTTTTTAAGCAACTAAACCCTATTGAAAACATCTAAATGTTGACTGGTAGTAGAACTGCAAATTGATTCTCAGAACCACACTTCTGTCTTTATTCCACTAAAATAGCAGCAGGTAGTGTGTGTTTCACTGTTGATGTGTCTTTTTAGAAAAGCAACAAAAAATGGCAATGAAAGAAGGTGTGATATTTTCTGTCAGATAATATATTGAAATGTCTCTAATTTAGAAACATTATGCAAGAAATGCCAAAATACTTGTCCATGCTGCGTGATAAGCAGAGGAAACTTAATGTGGTGTTCAGCGAGTGCAATCCTTATTTTGCACGTATGTACAGTATGACTTCCTTTACAATCAAAGGTGGGTCAGACACTCAGATAGGGTGCTACACTTATTCTTTTAAGTATGTTTATGATCACCATATTTCCATTATTATTTCACTAGGTTTTTATAAATAATCTGTAGTGACCTGGGTTAAGATTTAGCTGTGGAGGAAGGAGACACATCATGGGATAATATCTGGAAGATTTTTCACTCCAAGAATCACAACAACCTGCATATTCACTATAAGATTTATCATAGAATGTATTAAATCCCTTTTGCAAGATTTCATATGATACAATCAACAAGCCTAATCTGATATGTGCCCATTGAATGTGTTGGGAACTTTTAAACATATGATTGTGATCTATTCTTTTCAGAAATTATGGGTAATATACCACTGGATCCTTGTTTGCTCTCACTCAATAATGACTCTAAAATACAGCTGAGTTAAAAAAAAAAAAAAGATGTGCCTACTTTGAACATTGGGTGTCCCTATCACATAAAACCGCATCTAAAAACAGATCAGCTCCCCCTCCTCTTTCCCCTCTTCAAAACTTAAAGTAACAATCTCGAAGATCTCCATTTCGTTGTCATTGACGGCATCTATGGCGATAAGCGGTAATTGCAGGTGTGTTTTTGGACCTCACTTCCCAACTTCCAAACAGTGTCGCCTGTGTAACGTCAGTCAGTTGGCATCTGGGCCACGGTAACTATAGCACTTACTATTTACTGAATAAAAAATGGTTGTTATAAAAGTAACGTTATGTACATACTCATTCATTGTCTAACATTAGGCTAACTTAAGCTGTCTATACACTGCCGAGCCGGGTTAAAATGCTGTAGCAGGCCTGAGGTAGAATTAGTGATGATCAATTTCCACAGACGTTCTTTATCCACCTTTTGCCCAGTATCAACATCTTTACACTGCAGAGAAGAATCCGCGGGATTCGCTGTGGCTCGTGCAATCATGTATCTCCTGCACAATAAACATTGTCTTTCTTGTGAATGATTGTTGTGTGATATTTTTTAAACAACTGCCTTGTAAAATGTTACCCCTGGTTTTTCTGGTTTTACTAGCTGTTGGAGAATAAAGCTGAGCTGGGTGTTAAATTAGAAATCAGAACAAGAAGAATAAAACTAAAACAGGAGATTTCATCAAAACAGGGCATCAAGGCTGAAAGAACATATGAGGAAGCGAAATAAAATAATAACAACGCTAATCCATACTGCCGTATTTTTTTATTTAGTTTTCTCTGGCTTGACATCTTTACACAGAAATCAGACCCGGCTCTGCTCCACATATACTCCGGGGTTAATGCTCTGTGTAAGGATGGCATTATTCTGATCATTATAATATATTGATGAACTTGTAATGGCAATGTAAATAACGGTAATGTTAAGGCCAGTTCAGATCAATGATTCGCAACAAGATGAAACGGTTTTAGAATGTTGCAGAGAAAAAAAGCGATGTGAACTGGTTTGTTGCAGAGCATCTGAATCTGTTGCCTTGGGTCTCAAATGACACACCTTGTCAAATCGCCAAGTGTAGTTTTAGAACGTTTACAATCAGACGTCTTGGAATTTTGCAAGTTGCATCCAGTCTCGTTTTGAATCATTGATCTGAACTGGCCTTTAATTAGCTACATTGCAACATTGCAACAAGGTAGCGTTGCATTCGAGAGACGGTTTGCAAGGTCGGTACCGGTCGGTAGCGTTAGCTAGCGTTTTTTCTCATTGTTAGCTGACATTAGATTATGTTAATTACATTAGCTAGCTAGCTACTGCAGCGTTACCTGATATGAGAGATGGCAACTGTGCGCAAAGTTGTCTAAACTAATGTTGCCTTTCTTGACATGGTCCGGTAGCTAGCGTTAGCTGTGCAAATAGCTATATAATTTAATAATGTTACATTGTCATCAAATGTAATACGAAATCTACATCAACAAATAATATGACCTGTAAAACTTTTTTGGGTTCCATAACCCCCCCTTCTCTGTTATTGTAACGCTAGCAGACACCAGAAACAAACAGTACGGTGCTTACACACAAGTGAGTTGAAGAGCCTGTTGCGTTAGCTCCGCCCACCCTCTCTGGCAGACCAACCACTGATGGGTGATGGAAAACGCGTCACTAACTGTGCGCTGCTTGTAATTTTTCCCAGGAATGTCGCCACAGACACCCAGTTCATAATCATAAATTAATCTAATAATAATTATATAAATTAATATAATAATAGGCTCAATCACCATTGCGTTAGCTAATTCGGCGATAGATAGTGAGTTAACAGACATTTATTTAAATGAAAATCTTCAAGATTATTACTTTTAATTCTGCACAGTGTACATTAAGGTTAGCAAGCTTATAGCTAGAAATGGCAGCACCAAAGAACCGAAAAACAAAGCGAACGCAGGAGATTTCAGCCACGCTGGCAAAATGAATACTTTTTCATCAAGTTTAGATAGGACAGGCTGTGTGGACTTACCACTGATGGAGCACCAGCCATGACGGGCGAGTGGAATGGGATGGCTTCCATCGTATGCAGATAAGTTAGTGAGTTTTGATGTGAGGCCGTGAAATTGCTCTGTATTATACATCAGGAAACACTCTGCGCCAGAGCCACCCAGCTGGGTGATGTAATGAGTACAGTGGTGAAAACCATCAACCTGATCCGATCGAGAGTGCTCTATCACAGAGAATTTCAGACATTTCTGTCTGAAAGTGATGCGCAATATGGTGACATAATCTACCACTCTGCTGTGTGCTGGCTTAGTCGTGGCTCTGTTCTAAAGCAGTTCTATTCACTGAGATCGGAAATTGACCAATTTTTGGAAGAAAAAAACCTGACCCTAGATGACTGAGCGACCCTGTGGGGTTGGCAGACCTGGCCTTTTTAGTTGACCTCACTGGCCAGCTGAACACGCTTAACAAATGCTTGCTCGTGCCTCAAATGTACATGCACATTAAATAATTTGCTATGAAGCTCCCTCTTTTTGAGAGACTAATCAATGACCACACTTCCCTACACTAAAATAAGTTATCTCAAGTTTTCCAAACACCAACATTCATGGGAAAATGGGGAAATATGTAACAGTACGCACATCACTGATCACAGAATTTAACAAATGCTTTCAAGACTTTGCTGCCATTGAAAAGGACATTAACCTGTCCTCAAGCCCTTTCTCCATTGAAGTGGAAGAAGTACAGGAGGATGTGCAGTTAGAACTGGAATTGAAATACAATATAACAATATTCTCCAATGTCGCCACCAGCTACTTCCAATTTGACAAGTCTATTGGTGCTCACATCCCTAGCCCAACCCTAAAGTATTGGCCCAATTGAGACACATGGTGGTGCTATAGGGTGCAATATTTTTTTAAAGATTTAGACATTTAAAATTTTCTGTAGTAATCTATTTCCTCATCTGGAAGATATATCTGTACTTTTTTGTTACCACCGTCTTGGATTGCTGCCATTTTGGAAATGCTATTAGCCATTTTCTTCTGTCCCCAGTTTTGGCCCAACCATATCAGTGAGACCTGTGAAACTTGGCACAGTGGTACAAGGTAACTGTGTGCCACTGTGTGATTTTGGTACTGATTATCCACTTGTTAAGTTGCGTAATATTGGTTGAGTGTGCTCGGACCTCAGGTATTGCTGCTTGCAGCTACATTTATTATTATTATCCATCCATCCATTATCTATACCCGCTTATCCTGAGCAGGGTCGTGGGGGGTGTTGGAGCCTATCCCAGCATGCATTGGGCGAGACGCACGAATACGCCCTGGACAGGCCACCAATCTATCTCAGGGCGCACACACCATTCACTCACACATTCATACCTATGGGCAATCTAAGGTCTCCAATTGGCCTACCTGCATGTCTTTGGACTGTGGGAGGAAACTGGAATACCTGGAGGAAACCCATGCGGACACGGGAAGAACATGAACACTCCACATTGAAAGGCCCCAAGCCGAGATTCAAACCCACAACCTTCTTGCTGTGAGGCGACAGTGCTACCTACTGCACCACCATGCCGTCCATTTATTATTATTATTATTATTATTATTATTATAAGCATTAGGCTGAAATTACCAACCTGAAAAAGTGGTGTGACATCGAAGCTCATACCATGAGAGAACCAAAAGACCCTATAAGACTAAGGCAACTAGGGCAGTTATAATACCTGAATCCAGTCCAACTAAAAATATCTGGGTTTTCTTGCAGTGGCACAGAAGACGGGGTCATGATTATTGTTGTGGCTCTGGCATTCATCATTAATGGGCAGACTGGGCAGAGTAAAAATGTATCACAGTCATGATTAAAAGGCCCAGTTAGTTCCAGCAGCCACATGTCCACCACTGCTACCAAGGTTTTAGGGTCATGGACGCACAGCACAGCCAGACAAATGCTCTAGGGGAAATGAGAGACAGATTTTTGTGGGAAAATAGTTCTGGTCTCAATGCAGTTTGAGTTCTGGTGAGGAATTCAAGTTTTACAACTCTGATATGACTGCTGTTTCTCTTCTGGAAATAGTTATTGAGTAAAAATTAAGGACTGTTTTCTGTTTTTTATGGTCAGCATAGACAGTAGACCATGGGCCCATCCACACACTAGTTCAGATCCATAACAGGATAAGGCACCAGCCATTTAAAAGTTACTTATTTTGTACACAATTTTTAAATGTACCTTTGTGAACATCCAGCTAAAGCACTAATCTGTTGTAAAGTGACATGCACCATGGTCCAGCGTTGAGAGCTACGTCTGTGGTCAACGGGGTGTCTGCACTCTACTCAGTTCCTCATTTGTACTGTTTGTGAAGAATGAATAAAAACAATAGAACAAATTTTCTTTTTAATGCACTCTGCTAAATCTGTTGGTTATTTGACATTAGCCAAAACTTTGTACAGGAAATAGTTTCGTGAGTATAGTATTTTTATTTATGGGAGACATCCAATGACTAATTAATTGTAATTTTGGGCAAAATGTGCATTATATTTGCAATTTGAAGACATAGAGGACATACTGAACATTTATTTTTGTAACTGTGTCTTCAAACATCTACCAAAAAAGGTGTTTATTCTGACAACCATATTGAGCTTGAACCTAACCACTGTTTACTGGCTCACATGTTATTTATAACCGCAGTTCTGTTGTAGTCACTATACGTGCTTCAGCTTGCATATAAAGGATTTTACTGCATTATTGTTATGATGTATGTTTCTGTGCTCACTGTAGCTTATGAATGATAATTGCACTGAGCTGATATTTATGTTTTCAAAAAAGCATTTCAAGTAATAATGTGTTTCCTCTCCTTTCAGCCATTCAAAACTGTCTTCACAACATCTCATGTCTTTGACAAATTTGGACGTCTCTATTCCAATGCTGGTAAAATAGTGTGAGAACATTCATTTGAAAATGTGTAACCAGTTTGATTAAAGATTTGAAATTTGTATTAGATAGAACATCTGTATTAAATGTGTATATTTCACATTTTTATTTTAATTATACATTTCTAGTCATTTTGTTTCATTGTTCACCGACACCCCATATATCCATATATCCATATATATATATGTATGGATATATGGGGTGTGGGTGAACAATGAAACAAAATATATAAACTTACTGTAATAATCAGCTTGAATATGCATTTCTTTGTCCAGTATTTTTCTACATAAAAAGATCATAATATTCATGCAAGCATTTAGTTTTTTTTTTTTGTATACTTTATTTCAAAATGCTGATGGTCACAGAATATCAGACATGTTAGAGAGCTGTGCAGAATCAGAGGAAATTAAGAAAGAAAGCAACATAAGAATTCCCTTTTCACTATTTCACTATACTGTTTTTTCACTATTGAGATTCATTGCTTAATGTGTAATACATGTGTTAGCTGTTCTTTTTTCTTTTTTTTAGGACAGTGAGGTTTTAAAGCAGACACATCTATATTCTACTGTATGCAGAATTGTTCATGTTGTGTTATTGTACTTAATTTATTTTAATTGTGGTAAGCAATTTGTAATAAATAAGGCTTTAATTTGTCTAATGCAAGGCACCATATCCTGTACTGTCTGTCATTGCATTTATTTTATAATATTACTGTTACATTACAGCTGCTTTTCATTTGATCAGATTTTTAGCTGTGAAGCTTTGAATTACACCATACACATTTTTCTTCTTCTTCATATTATTATTATTATTATTATCATCATCATCATCATCAGCAGCAGCAGCAGCAGCACCATCATCATACATTGATAAAAATGTGGAGAAATTTAGTTTCACTGTGACTATTTTCAGGTTTGTGTTCATTGTTCTTGTAGGTATGAAGTATGACCAGTAAAGCTGTCAAGTGCACTGCCTCCTTCCTAAAGATTCTTGTGCTTGAGCAGTCTATCAACAAATGAATACAAAGTATACAAGTAGTTCATTTTATTTATTCCCCCGTTCTTGAGCTCAAGTTAAATTTCAGACGATTCTATGCTGTGTTGCCACAGAAAATAGATGTCCTTTAATTTAAGAGAGTGGAAAAAAGCTGAACATGGCTGAACCCAATTCTTCTAAAAAGATTTAATTTTCACAAATAATTCTGAGTGGTTTGTTCTGTATGGCAATGCCTGTGTGTTGCTGACTGGCTGCATCCCTACAGCACCGGTAATTTGGAAATGCAAGAGCTATCTCTTTGATTGCTTCTGTTCTGGGGTAGTCTATCACTTCACAATAATTCACCCAGTGCTGACTCTTGCCTCAAAAACCATGCTTTCCCATCAGTCCGATTAGAAAAGCTCTGCACCTTTATCAGATTAATCCTTCCTTTTTTGTGGAAAGTTTGACCCTAGAAAAACAAAGTCAAATTATTTACAGATACTCATGCCTGCAATGATTAAAACCTCTCCAGGTGTATTTCTCACACTTAAAAAAAAGGTTTGGGGATGCCCCTCTTTAATGGGTTTTGATATTAGTCATTTAAATTGAAGGATTAGGTCACACATCCTCCTTAAATCAATGGAAATTTTTTATTCCCATGGTTAAGGATATGTGGATAACTCGTAAATGGAGCATCATAACCTCACTACTATATAATTGCTGTTATTTATGTTCAAATTATATTTTGACATTTTCTACAAAAGTAGCAAATGTTTAAGTGTAGCCAATTTAACATACAGTATAAGGTTACAGTAACATAAGTTATGATTTGAATCAATAAAGAATACAGATTTCTAAATGAGGGTTTTTTAATGCTCCATTCCCAATGCATTTATATTTTAAAGGTTCTACTGCGCATTTGACAGTTAGTTCTTAGGATGGCAAATTTATGAAAGCTTTGCAGCATATTTAGTGCCTTTAGATTAAGGATTTCTGATAGGTACTTATTGCCACCTTAGTAGATATCAAATATCTATTGCCACCTTAGTACCTTATGTGATGGTTAAATAGGTGGTGCTGCAATGCTCATTTTTTCATGTTATCATAATTCATTAGTCATTTGAACAGTTTTTTTCAGGGAAGAAAATGTAACACGTACATGCATGTTTGTTATACTGTGTGTGATTCATCAAATTTGGTAACTATTGTGGCTACCATGACATGAAATTATTTCATGTGAAGGCTAAATTTCAGTTAAGCACCTTGACATTGCAACTGTGAGGAGGAAACATCATTGGCATTTTGGATATGGCTGTGAAAGGGTAAAGTGTTATCAACACACATAACAATGTTCAACATGCCCGTGGAAAGTTCAGAACCTTTGAGATATGAATGAATCAGGAGTGGCAGTCATTAAAAAATGTGAAAATGCATAAATTGATGCCATTTGTTAGTTACATTACAGGAGCCTTATTTTTTATAAATCGGTAACTCTGTAATATAGCTTTTATTTAAATAAACTGATCAAACCAGCGGTCATAGGGATCTCATTATAGCATTCATTATTTTTTTCTTGGCTGGCTGTCTGAGCGCAATTGAGTTGAGAAGAACTGAAAACATGATGGCTTAACAGCAGGAACATTTTAGTGCAATACAGTTTTATTTACAGTGCTTCCTCAAACAAACCTGTGCAGATATACCATAAATCAATATATGCAGATATACAGTACTGTGAAAAAGTATTTGTCTTGTCCTGATTTCCTCTATTATTGCATATTTGTCTCACTGAATGGTTTCAGATCTTTAGACAAAATATAAGACAAAGGGAACATGGGTGAACACAAAACACATATTTAAAATGATGAATTTATTTAATGAAAAGGGTTACAAATAGAGGAAATCAATAAGGGGGCAAATACTTTTTCATGGTACTGTACACAAGTATCTACCAAAAGGCAAAAAATATAAACAGACCAATGCTTTTTTACTGTCTGTGCCTACCACTGTTAGGCCCTGCATCAGACTCCCAGCACATTCTTTGTGGACCTGCTTTAACCAGTTTTCTCTACCCACTCGAAAAAATTAATCACTGAATTTAATTATACATACACAGTAAAGGTTATATTTGTAGGAGTTGTGTTTACACAAACATTTCTAGTTGTAATCAGATCTGAGATCTCCCGTCTTAGGGACAACTGTGCATATGCAACTAAAAGCCAGAACAGCAAAGCCTGACTGCTGAAATACGATTGGGACCTTCTAGCTGATGTTGGCAGAAGTAGGAAGTTGTGATGTGCCAAACAAGCATGGCCTTGAGGACATATGTAGATAGAAACAGAGATGACAATGGAGTGCTCATATAATTAACTCCTTTGCGCACATGCCAAATATGGCCAATCCTTGCCCATTTAGGAGGTACCCTATTTAAAGCTTTATAACTCCAGATGTGAGCATCACAGAGACTTGAAAAATGGCTTAAATGAAGCAAGATAATTGTACATTTACAATACTAACTTAGATTAGTTTATTTCTTCCCAAATTATGAATATAAAGTGCCACCAATGCAATTGTTTAGGCAAAAAAAAATGTTGCTCTTTTTTAGTTTGCAATGAAATACTGAGAGATTGCAAATATAGGGAAATATAGAGATTGCAGGTTAAACTATACGTCCTGGATCAAACACTCCTTGACCACAAATCTAAGGGTGGATATGCAGAGCTACTAAATATCTATGAATCAAAAAGTAAGCACTGTACCCAGTGTCTCCAAATCTATCCAAAATGTCTAAATTATACATTGTTATAAATCACAACATAATCATGTATTTCACTACAAATCGACTGTTGTGACTGAAGAAACTCACTGTTGCATCATTTTCAAGTGGGAATTACAAGCCTTTCATCAGTACAGTGGCTTAAAATATCTAGGAGTCCTGAAACATAACTAAAATATCAAAAATGAATAAAATGCTTTTTGTCCATTATAAAGCATATACATGTGCCCCTTACAAAGGTTTGAGGTGAAACACTGATATCACATAAAAAAGAATAATGCAAAAACATTATCACACTATGTGGTACAGCACCGAAATGTGTAATCATTATCTCTCGTATGTTTTTGTGTACTCTGCAGTATGTGATGTTTTCTTGTATGGGGATGGGACGACATTAAAACAATATTCAACCGTCCACCACATTTTGGTAATGTTCCAGGTAAGGTCACATCCGGTACATACATTAAACTCAAACTACTTAGCAAATCAACAAACGCTTACGTTACAGTGTGAAATACCCTCATTCTAAAGTACCACTAATCTATTTAAAAACACTCAATTTCAAAAATAACGTATTTTACCTAAATATTTTCAGCAGTAACACTTACATTTTGATGATGAAATCTTATCTGTGTTCAGTAGATAGAAACAGAGACAAAATGAATGCTGTCCCTCCCCAGTTCTAACTTACCCCAGAAAACAGTATATCAGCTAGGCCTATCAGCAAACATATGCCTTAGCCATGCTCAGAATTTCTCAAGAATAATAGTATTTTCCAAGAAATTACGAAAGTCATCGATAAAATTTTGTAAGGTGCAGTGTCTTTTACTGCTCCCACAGACTGAATGTGTAATGCAGCCATAATGAGACAAAACTTTCGTTTACATTAAGCTATAAAACGTGTTTCCATAAGTAAAACTAGACATATTATACATCCCACAGCTATTTTGCAAGGTACCCAGGCGTAACAAATAAGCATACATTTCACAAACGGATTGTCCAAGACAATAAATGACCACTCCGCCTGGAAAGGGACATCTTTACGCATAAACCAATGGTAAGGTTGTTTATTTATTCCATGTTTAGTCACAGATATTGACAGTAGAATGAAATGGTATAATTTTTTGAAAAATTCCTCTTGTTTATTTCAGTGCTCAGTTAGCAGCGTTTCTCACTGCTGTACTGGCATACCTTCGGCTATTGTTGGCTTTATCTTGTTGCTACGACAGAATACAAATTTTTAGTGGTAGAATGTTTTCATGTATGCCCAGATCGACACTATTGTCCAGTGTGTCATGCATGGGGGGTGTAGTTACAGATGAGACTAGAGCTGCTGGGACAGGGGTGCTTGGTAAATGCACGACCAGCACAACAATGGTGGCGCTGCAAAATTCTGTATTTGTCATAGTTTTCCTGAATCGTCTACTAATAAAGCTAGATCACCGAGTTTGTGTTTTTAACTCATAATTTGGTTGCAGGAGCACAGAATTTCTGAATTGAGCAATCTAGGCACGCCGGCATGCCGACCACTAGGGGGCTTGTGTACTAAGTGGTTAAAAGTTAAGTCAAATGTTTTTTACCAGTTTAAGCTGTTGGTGGTTTGTGTGTTTGATTGTTGCTAACAGTTTACAAAGGATGCATGCACATACACTACATGGCCAAAAGTATGCGGCCACCTGACATCCAACATCCAAAATTATGCGCATTAATATGGAGTTCGTCCCTTCTTTGCTGCTGTAACAACCTCCACTTTTCTAGGACTGCTTTATACTAGATGTTGGAACATTGCTGCAGGGATTTGCTTCCATTCAGCCAGAAGAGCATTAGTGAGGTCAAGCACTGATTGGGCGATTAGGCCTGGCTCACAGTTGGCATTTCAATTGATCCCAAAGGTGTTGGATATGGTTTAGGTCAGGGCTCTGTGCAGGCCTGTCAAGTTCTTCCACACTGTTCTTGACAAAACTATTTCTATATGGACCTCACTGTGTGCCTGGGGGCACTATCATTCTGAAACAGGAAGGGGCATTCGCTAAACTGTTGGGGAAGCAAATAATCGTCTACAATGTGATTGTACGCTGTAGCATTAAGATTTGCCATCACTGGAACTAAGGAGCCTTGCTCAAACCATGAAAGAAAAGATCTTAAGCATCGTGCATGCAGGAAGTTGTACTACAGTGCTTCACTCTGATGTGAGCCGTGTAAAATGAAATGGGGCAGTTAGTATGCTGTGTTATACCATCTCCGCTACATACATTTCTATTCCAGATTTGTAGACCTGGAGATGGACATCTCACCAAATACTGTTGTGCTGGCACAGCCCAGAGAGTTTTGCAACAAAGGTTTAGGCCCCTAAACCCAAGTTGAACATGGCAAACTCGTTGAAATGATCCACTTGTGTGAGAGTAGAGAAATCAGAATACATGAAATATATGATATGATTGAACAACAACCAAGCAAGTCTGCACACAACTTGACAAAACTGAATCTGAACTTGACTCCAGGGTCAGACAATAACTGTTTTGAATGGATCAATTACAAAATATTTGCACCAGAAAACAGCACAATTGCACTTCTGGGACAGATGCACGAATATCTATTGGAAAGAAGGAAACTGTGCTTGTTCATTCCAACCAACATGAACATTTTAAATTCAAGTCTTATCCTTATATTTTCCTACCAATCCTGAAAACCAGTTCATTATTTATTCATATTCTTTGGGCAAGTGATGGAACTGCACTTTTATGTGTGTAGGCTTTTCAAAAAATTTGAAAACAACATAGCCAGTGTAAAAATCTGCTACTGCAGATCTGTCTTTGGTCCTAATGACCACACAGAATACAGCATATGACAGTGAGGAACATTGCTGTTAATCACTGTTAAGTGGCAATTGACTTATCATCGTGGATGACTGGGGAGGTGTAATGTGATAATTGTTTAACACATGCAATCAATGAAGGCTTTACTGATCTCATACTGCGGGGTAACTGAAATGCAGGTGAGAAAACTGCCTTGGGAATCTAGTAACCTTATTCATCATATTACACAGAACTGCATCCAACATTTCATAAAATGGATCCATCCACATATGCAGTATCTTCAAAGAAATAAGTTTAACAGACTATTTTTTTTCCCTTCCGCATGCTAAAGTTGGATACTGGATACAGATGGATCAGGGCAAGAGTATAAAAGTGAACAGAAAATTCTGCATTGGTAGCAGTGAAGTAGCAAAAGTGCAGCATCTCTCTCAGTAGTGGGTGAATCTCAGAGATACAAATCCATAGGGGCAATGGGTATTGTTCAAAATTCTAAAATGTCAATAATAAATAATCAATAACTTTGAAAGCAAAGTGATATTACACAAATTTGAATTTTCATAATTTATCGGAATTAATAGCCTGTTTAACATAATAATAGCATTTCTCACCTGCATTTCACAGACTGCACAGTTATTACAGACAACAAAATTGAATGTTATATTTAATGTTACCTGCACGTCAGTGGCGGCTGGTGACTCAAAAAATTGGGGAGGACAGGAAGAAAACCAACCCACGGCGTCATGTTATTTTACACTAGTTGGCTACTTACCTCTAATTTATGTTCAAGTTATGTTATGTTATTATGTTCAAATGTAGCAATAATCTAAAATCAATGCGCTACAAAATCCAGCATTCTAAATCAGTTTAAACAGCAACATTATTCTTTCGCTTTTGAATTGTTGTTACATCCCCTCCCCTTTTCAATGTCCTGCTAAATGCTGCTAGCTTTATTTACGGTTGCCAGCCATCGCGCAAATCAGAATCATCCCTTATTTGGACAGTAGAATAGGCATTCCGTATTTAACTCATGGCTACGGGACGCATTTTCATCCATATGTTTGTGAACGATTGCATTTATAGTAACCGCTGTCTAACATTAGGCTAACTATTTATTGTCTAACATTAGGCTAACTTAAGCTGCCTTTACACTGCCGAGCTGGGTTAAAATGCTGTAGCAGACCTGGGGTAGAATTAGTGATAATCAATTTCCACAGATGTTCTTTATCCACCTTTTGCCCAGTATGAACATCTTTACACTGCAGAGAAGAATTTGCGGTATTCGCTGCGGCTCGTACAATTATGTATCTCGTGCACACTAAACAGTCTTTCTCGTGAATGATTGTTGTGTGATATTTTTGAAACAACTGCCTTGCAAAATGTTACCGCTCGTGTTTCTGGTTTTGCTAGCTAAACTGTTTGAGAATAAAGCTGAGCTGGGTGTTAAATTAGCAATCAGAACAAGAATAATAAAACAAAAACAAAGGAGATTTCATCAAAAAAGGGCAAAGCTGAAGGACCATATGAGGAAGCGTAATAAAATAATAACGCTAACCATACTGCTGTATTCTTTTATTTAGTTTTCTCCGGTTTGACATTTTACACTGAAATCAGACCTGGCTCTGCTCCACCTATACCCCTGGTTAATGCTCTGTGTAAAGACGGCTTTATTCTGATCATTATAATATACTGATGAACTTGATGGCAATGTAAATAACGGTAACGTTAAGGCCAATTCAGATCAATGATTCACAACGAGACGAAACGGGTTTAGAATGTTGCAGAGAAAATTGCAGCGGTGTGAACTGGTTAGTTGCAGAGCGTCTGAAGCCGTTGCCTGGGGTCTCAAAAGACCCACCTTGTCAAATCGCCAACTGCAGTTAGAATGTTTACAATCAGACGTCTTGGAATTTTGCAAGTTGCATCCAGTCTCGTTGCGAATCATTGATCTGAACTGACCTTTAGTTAGCTACATTGCAACGTTGCAACAAGGTAGCATTGCATTCAAGAGACGTTTTGCGAGGTCGGTACCAGTCGGTAGCATTAGCTAGCGTTTTTTCTAATTGTTAGCTGACATTAAATTGTGTTAATTACATTAGCTAGCTAGCTAAAGCAACGTTACCTGATATGAGAGATGGATACTGTGCGCAACGTTGTCTAAACTAATGTTGCCTTTCTTGACATGGTCCGGTAGCTAGCGTTAGCTGTGCAAATCGCTAGGCTATGTCATTTAGTAATGTTACATTGTCATCAAATGTAATACGAAATCTACACCAACTTCTGGCTAAAGTCAAAGCTAGACTTGGTTTTCTGTATCGAAACAAGGCTTCTTTCACGCACTCCGCCAAATACAGTCTTGTGAAAATGACCATCTTTCCTCTGTTTGACTACGGTGATGCAATCTATAAAATGGCATCAAAGGGCAGCCTTAGCAAGCTCGACACACTCCACCACTCAGCAATCCGTTTTGCCACATGCGCACCCTTCACCACTCACCACTGTGATCTGTACAAACTGGTGGATTGGCCCTCCCTTCATACCAGGCGGCTACAACATTGGCTGCAATTAGTTTATAAAACACTCCTGGGAAAAACACCCTGCTACCTCTCAAACCTCCTGCACATTTCTGACAGCAATTACCGCTTAAGATCCAGTGATTTCATCATGCTCATCATTCCAAAAGTCTGTACTGTCTTTGGCCGTAATTCCTTTCGTTTTGCCGCTGCAAATGATTGGAACACACTACAAAACACACTCAAACTCACAGCTCTCACATCTCTCAACATGTTCAAACAAAATCTGCAACAGGTCATAGTTGACTGCTGCACCTGCTGACCAGCCCTCTCTTCACTCTCTCTCCCGTTACAACTGTACAAAGAATATCCAGTAAATCACCTTCTCTTGCACATAGTGTTTATCTATTGGTTTATTGATTTTATTTATTGACTTTTGATTTATTTTATTTACCTATGCCGTCTTTTGCCGTTTCTTATGTACTGTCGTGTCATACTGTATGTTGTACTGCACTGTATCTGTACTGTATGCGTCGTTTTGTGCTGACTGTGTTTTTTTTTGTGTGTTTTTTTTTAAAAAAATTTTTTAACGTATTTACTGTTGCTGACGCCTCTTGGCCAGGTCATCATTGTAAATGAGAATTGGTTCTCAACTGATTTTACCTGGTTAAATAAAGGTCAAATAAAAAATAAAAAATAATAATATGACCTCTCATGTTACACAAAAACTTTTTTGGGTTCCATAACCCCCCCCCCCCCCCCCCCCTTTCTCTGTTATTGTAAAGCTAGCAGACACCGGAAAAAACAGTACACCGCTCACACACAAGTGAGATGAAGAGCGAGCCTGTTGCGTTAGCTTCGCCTACCCTCTCTGGCGGACCAACCACTGATGGGCGATGGAAAACGCGTCACTAACTATGCGCCGCTTGTTATTTATTCCCGGGAATGTTGCCACAGACACCCAGTTCTTTAATCATAAATTATTATATTAATAATAATATAAATTAATATAATAATAGGCTCAATCACCATTGTGTTAACAGACATTTATTTTAATGAAAATCTTCGAGATTATTACTTTAAGTATGCAGTTTCACAATAACACAAGTAATTTTACCAATGGTTTTACCAATATTTTCTTTTTACTAATTACTGATAAAGTGCTATGTTATGCTATGGAATTTCAGATTCATGAAATATCATTCTCACAACTGATCTCTTTGGGGGAGAATGGTAACATGATTAGTTGCTCATTTGAGTGCTTCTGTGGTGACAGCAAATGCAGCCATGCAGCTGCACTGGCAATTTTTGCACACCACAATTTCAGCCGGACGGATGTAGAGTGCCAATGGAACAAGTCGAAGACACCTAAGGCCCTACATTCAGTGGAGGAGCTGTATCCCCCAAAGGCACATAATACTGTCACCAGAAAGTGCACTGAAGAGGACAAGCAGTGGCTGAGACAGCAACTGGAGTCCTGTGGTATGGACTGTCCAATGGCCTGGGTCCTCTCACCCAAGCCTGAACATACAGAGGACCTGCCCCTGATGTTGCTGTCATTCACAAACACCTGCAAACGGCAGGCACATCTGGGGCTTTCGTCCATCCTGGCCAGCATGGAGCTCACGGACGAACAGAGGAGAGAAATTGAGTTTGCCACAAGAGGTCAGCGAGACAACCCCATATGGCACACTATGAGGGAAGGCAGGCTGACCGCCAGCAATTTCAGTGTCCTCCTGCCTGCACTGCAAAATGGGAGAAGTGTGGCCCCTTCTGCCCTATCCCACACGCTTTCACAGAAGCCACTGGATTATGTGCATTCAATCCAGTGGGGCACAATGCATGAGATGGATGGAAAGAAGACCTTTGAAGAGGAGACCCAGATGGCAGTGCAGGCAGGAGGACTGTCTGTTGGCCTGTGGTTGTCCAAGTCAGGGGTGTTGGGTGCCTCTCCGGATGGCTTGGTGGGCTCCACAGGACTTCTCGAGGTCAAGTGTTCATACACTGCCCAAGATATGAGAATCAAAGAGGCAGTGCAGAAGGACTTTTACCTGGAGGAAGTAGGGGGAGTCTGCCAATTTTGCCAAAATCACCCATACTGGCACCAGGTTCAGGGACAGTTGCACGTTGTTGGGAGGGAGATTTGTTATTTTGTTGTCTGGACTACAAAGGACATGATTGTAATCTCAATCGACAGGGACAATGACTGCCAGCCAAACCTCCAGCTACTGGAGAAATTCTACGAGGCACACATGCTGCCAAAGCTGGCCCAGAAGAGACTGTATATATTATTTCATAGTTATTGTTCACCAATCAGTTCAGAGTTTCTCTAAATCAGTTTTTCAACATTTTTAAAAATTTCAAGGCTTTTTTTTTTGCCTCACAAAACCCAACCCCTCGTCCTAGTCGTGGGAGGTGGAAACAGGCAAAAGTTCAGGGCTCCGAGATAGGGCAATGTATGGTGGGTGGAAAAGCCACCCGAACGAGGCCTTATGTTAGTCATGAAGGTCTGTCTGGAATGACATGGAAATGTGCCTGGCCAACGGGGCTCTGGTTATGCTGGCTGGCCAAATCAGTCACCCAGTGAACAAATCTAAAGACAAACATCTGCAGGACATTTCTGGGTGACCTATTTTCCCTAAAACAATAAATGGGACCACTGTTTTTTGAGATTGGTTACCTTCACATTTTTAAGAGCATTATCCCAATATTAAATGTAACAAGCACAATGATGAGAATTATTGTAAAATCCAAGTATTTAATGAATGCTTGTTATGAACATTACATACATTACAATATGGTACTGAATAACGAGTGGCAAAAAAAATACAGCATGACAGAGGGAACCATCAGGTGGAGTTAGGGTGACCAGGTGACCTGCTTTACGTTGTACAGCACAGCATTTTGACCCTTTGTCCTGCATGTCGAGATGATGTCCCGAATTTTGCTGTAGTGGAGATTTACCGCAGGAAAACTAAACTAAGTAAATGTAGTTTGCAACATCTTTGATAAGGGGACTCTGACAGTTCACAAGCGCACAGCAGAGAAGCACTTTATCAGCACAGCTTCACAGGTTTGATGGAATTAGGTTCAAAATCTTAAATTGTTTCAGTCTTTGATTTGCCCTCTCCACATGAATCCTGTTTTCAGCAATGTCTTTGGTTGCCAGTTTAGTTTGTAAAATCCAAGTATTTAATGAATGCTTGTTATGAACATTACATACATTACAATATGGTACTGAATAACGAGTGGCAAAAAAAATACAGCATGACAGAGGGAACCATCAGGTGGAGTTAGGGTGACCAGGTGACCTGCTTTACGTTGTACAGCACAGCATTTTGACCCTTTGTCCTGCATGTCGAGATGATGTCCCGAATTTTGCTGTAGTGGAGATTTACCGCAGGAAAACTAAACTAAGTAAATGTAGTTTGCAACATCTTTGATAAGGGGACTCTGACAGTTCACAAGCGCACAGCAGAGAAGCACTTTATCAGCACAGCTTCACAGGTTTGATGGAATTAGGTTCAAAATCTTAAATTGTTTCAGTCTTTGATTTGCCCTCTCCACATGAATCCTGTTTTCAGCAATGTCTTTGGTTGCCTGGACTTTTCTTGGGGTGAACTTGCCATTATGGAGGAAAGGTGGAATATTCAGTGTTACTCCAGGAGGGAGAATATCCTGAATTAAAAAGCCCTTGTCAGCTAGAATCTGGTCTCTGGGCAGGAAGCACTGTAGAATTCCGGACCGCTGGACAATTTCTTTGTCAGATGTTGAGCCAGGGAACACTTTGTTACAGAAGGTTATGGCAGCATTTGGTGACACCCCCAGAAGCAATTTAAAAGAGTGCATGCCTCTGTATCTTGAGTAGGTTTCTTTCTGGATGTTCATTTTTTTGGTGTAGCAACTTCAATATCTGTGCAATCAATAATCATTGTACAATTGGGAAATTTTTTGAATGATGCAGGCATGCCATTTAGATTTTTTACTGCTTGGTACAGTGGACAGTAGATCTTTGAATAGAACCTGATGTAGAACTGAGATGTATGAACTACATTTCTGAAGTTGCCATCACTGCACTTAAAAAGTGCAGCTAGGTGTAGATTGGTGTAATTATGTTGAAGTTTCATGAGTGTCATGAAAACCTGGTCCTCAAGAATGAGCGTGTTAACTCTCCATCCAGCTGCGTAGTTAATGAAATCTTTGAAACGACCAACATATCCCACAATCACATTAAACATGGTTCTGCCAGGCAATCCTGTTTTCATTCTAAGGACTTGCTCAGTTTGCTGAGATGCTGAGTAACGACTACGACAATATTCTTTCTTCTCCTCTAAAGACTTCAACTCTGCTTTGTCTCCCTCCAGCTCCATTTGAAGTATAACTTTTTCCGACCTCTCCAACAGCATGTTTTTGCCTGTCAGAGTGAAAACACCTGAACATACCTCCACACTTTCAGGTGTGTTCTCAATAGGATGTGTTGGACATAACCCTACCTCCTCCTCAAGGTGAGTGGTGGATGTCCCTTGGTCGTCGTCGTCCTCCTCCTTCTCCTGGCGAGTGAAAGATGTCTCTTTGTCTTCATCCTCCTCATTGTGAGTGGTGGATAGATCATTCTCCTCTTCTTTATGGTGTAATTGATGTTCTGGGGTTATACTGTTCGAGCCATTTTTTTTTAAATTACAGGGTCTCTGTCCTTCCCTAAGGGAAAATGACAGCCGCAGATGCGAGGTTGTTGTGGGTTTTCTGTCAGCCCTCCTAAACACAACAAATATGTACAACAGAAAGTCAATTAACGGAAAATACACATAGCCGTTCCAGTTAAAACTCCATTTGTAAAAGCAATTTCTACTGTTAATACACATTCCATTTTTGTTATTTATTAAAAAGGAAAAAATAGAAAGTGTATGTATAATCATTTAATAATATTTCTGGGCCATTTATGAATGCAAAAAAGTATTAGATTTGTAGAAACTAAAGTATTAAGTTAAGCTGTATTTACTCAAAAAATATGAGTTATTAGCAAACAAATCTACACAATGAATTATGTACATTGAACATGGGTCTATTTGGAATCACTCAGGAAATTTGAGTAAACGTTACTCAAAATGGTTGAGCTGAAATGACTGAAAATGGTTGAGCTAGAATTACTGAAAAATAATGAGTAAAATCAACTTAAATCATATATCTGGATTTAGATAAATATGTTTTGTGCAACCACTTGACATAATAAAATTAAGCAAATTTAAAAAGTGCATACATTTTTTTTTCAGTGCATAAACAATTAAATGTGGCACGAAATGTACGTATGTATGTATTTATTTAATTATTTATTTATTTCAATGATGCTATGTGCAACATGAAATAAGGCTTGAAATTAAAACCGCCATACATCATTGCAAAAATGACATTTGTTTTCAGTATCTAAAGATTTTGATAAATATAGATTTGTTGGATATAAATTGTGTAAAATTTTGATATGTACTTCTTTAATCTTATTCGTAATGCAGAATTTATATTGTAAAAGCCATTTCCTCTGCCAATCATTACCTATAAAAATTGTGTCCCAAAAAACTTTTCCTCTGGGAGTAGTTTTCCTTCTTTCATAGAATGTATTACGTATATGTTTATTGTTGCATTTAGCATTCATAATGTCATTTATCATCAAAAGGGGTTCTATCTGTGCTTCTTGAAAGTGAAGATGACTTTTCATTAGATGGGATTAGGAATAGCTTTCATTATATAATGAAATTATCTGCTTGTAACAGGAAAGGATTTAACAAGAAGGAATCATTCATGATTAAACAATAAACCGTTGGCATCAAAGAGATCACTTACATAAATAATGCATTTATCAGCCCATTTTGCTTTAAGATAGATTTTTTTTTTTTGCAAATTGGTAATGTTAGAATTACAAGTAAATAAAAAATAAAGACCAACCAATTTTCTAAAAAATTGTTTGGAATAAAATACCAGATGGAGTTTGGGGCTTTAAGACATTCCTTAATCAATTTTACTTTAAATGTGTTATTTAAATGAGTAAAATGTAATCATTCAAATCCACCTTCTTTTTTGGGCCCTGGGAGTATTTCTTTTTTTAGGTGGTGGTGTCTGTTTTCCCAAGCAAAATTAGCAAGTATGTTGTTGATTTCCTTAGATGTTGAATCTTGGACAAACATTGATAGAGCGGGATAAACAAGTCTTGAAATACCTTCAGCCTTGGTAAAGAGAACTCTACCAAAAATAGATAGGTCACATTGAAGCCACATATTCATAATATGTTTTGTCATTTTAAGTCTAGGAAAAAAGTTAAGTTGTTGTCTAGTTAACATATCTTTAGTTACATCAATACCTAAATATCACCGGAATGTTGCTTGCATCATCTGTATCAATTAGGCCTAAGATTTCACATTTTCCTATGTTAAGATGCAATCCCGAAGCCTTCGAAAATTCATTAATCAGTTGTATAGTTGGTTCAATTTGGCGTTTATCTTTCAGAAATAAAGCTGCATCATCTGCTAGTTGTGTAATTCGAATTTCCCTCGGAAATATAGACAGACCATTTATATTGGGACTGTTCAATATCTTTAATGAAAGTAACTCTGCAACAATTATAAATAAAAAGGGAGAAATTGGACAGCCTTGACACACTGATCTATTAACAGGAAATTTTTTGGAGGTACTGGGATAGATCATTAAATTACTATTGATGTCCTTGTATAACATTTTCACTACTGAAATAAAGTTTTCTCCAAACCCAAACAAATCTAAAACCTTATATATAAACGGGTGTTCCACTGTATCAAATGCTTTATAAAAGTCGAGAAATACAATGACCACCTGTGATTCCACATACTCTGAATAATCAAGTAAAACTAATACCAATCGTATATTGTTACTTATATGTCGATTAGCCATGAAGCCTGTTTGGGTTTCATTTATAATCTCTCCAAGGTTTCTTTTTAAACGTCTAGCAAATACAGGTGCAATCAATTTATAATCTACATTTAGAAGTGTGATTGGTCTCCAGTTTTCTATTGACATAGAATCTTTGTTTGGTTTAGGTATCAAACTAATTAATCGTTGTTGTCATCTCTTTCTTATCAATACATGCTCTATACATTTCCATAAGTGGGGCTTCAATGACATCCCAAAAGCATAAGTAAAATTCAGTAGATAAACCATCAATCCCAGGAGATTTTCTAGTTTTCATATGTTTCAGGGCTTCCATAAATTCACAGTTTAGTTTTAAACTGTTCTGAGATAGTAGGGATATATTCTCTAATGTTATTTAAGAATTATTCACAGTCTTCTGGTTCAAACTTAAATTTGTATAATTCTTTGTAAAACGATCCTATGTTCTGCTATTTCTTTGGAATTAGCACTAATGCTGTTGTTTATTTTCAATGTCAAAATATTATTTCTTTTACAGTTACGTTTTTGAAATGCAAAAACCTTCACCTTTTTCTAACCGTCTTGCCATGGATCATATAAAGGCTCCTTTAGCAGAATCAACATATAATTTATCAATTTCATTCTGGAGTTGCATTAGTTTAAATTTCTCATTTTCTGAAAGATTTCTTTATTCAATAAAACCTTCAAATTTTCCATAATTTCTTTTTCCCTTGCATTGCTAGCCTTTTTAATGTCCTTGCTACGTTTAATAGCTATTTCTCTAATCTTAAATTTGAAGTATTCCCACTTCTGAGTATTACTCATTTCATTTTTTCTAAAAATATTTTGTGCCATTTGTTTAACTGAATCTTGAAAGGTTTTGTCTTTTAGTAAGTTATTATTTAGCTTCCAATACCCACATAGTTTATTATTTTCTTTGGAGCAACTAGGTGTACAGAAATCATTTTATGGTCTGATAAAGGAGCATAAAACTTCAGATATATATTGCAGGTGTGACCTGGCATACAAGTAGTAAAGGTCTTGAACTCTAGGGTGCTCGATTACACCACCTGGGGAATTCCACCCCAAGAAATAATTTTAAATAGACCCCAATCTTGTGCTGAGACAAGAGGGTTCCCACACACAGGTAAGCTTGTAAATGAGGACAGAGACGTAGTATTTCAGTTTGGATGGGCAATTTAATTATGTATATATATATATATATATATACGGGGTTGCAAACAAAGGGATGGAGGTATAAAAATGGTTTATTCATACAAAAGTTAAAAGTATTACAACATTATAAAAGATCACGGGCCGCAACACGAGAGGGGGGTACTGACTGCTACCAGATATAAGAACCAAGTGGGAAGGGGGGGGGGGGGGAAAGCAGGCTGACTGCCGGGGAGTTTACCTTCACTGGAGGGGAGATTCACCACACGTGCCCTTGATCCAGGTGCCTGCTTACACACACGCACGTACTGCAAAGGGTGACCACAGTAAATTGTGAAGTGCACTTTACCATTACAAAATTACCACCACATGCAGTGAGGGAAGGGGACCCAAGTCCGGCAACCAGCCCCTTCTGACCAGCCGCAATACTGTGGAGGCTATGGAAGAGGGAGGAGAGGAAGAAATAATTAGAACACAGTAACAATGAAGGGGGGAAATACTGGGGCAGCCAGCACCACACCAATTGCCCATCCAATAATAAAAGCAAAAGAAAAAGGCCACTGGGCCGAATAAAGTCTGGGGCCTAATACTTCACCATACAGCGACGTGAAGAAGCCCGCCCTCACTCACTACCCAGACTGAGGAGAGCTGTTGGTAGGCACCACAATAACACAAAGCTTATACCAGGCAAAGCAGCAGTGACAAATCTTCCTAAGGAGGTAACAATATTACTTGTATTTACACATACACCTTTAACAGAAATGCAAACTGTAATGAAGCACACAAATACTGCTCTAAATCGCTTTATATACATGTATACGCACACACATACCGGAGCTGTCACGGTGTGGTGGAGGGTTAGGACCCAAATGCGGAGGGGGAAAAACTCAAACTCCAAAAAAAGGTAAGAACAAAAGACTTTACTTTGGAAAAAAGGAACAAAAGGGGAACTAAGGGAACAAAAGGCCTTGCAGGGCAACTCTTCAAAATAAAGGAAAACTTCAGAAACATCAAACAAATAAAATCCAAAAATCCATAAAGCACGTGGAAACAGAACAGGGCAGGGCAGGAACACACAGGGCAGGAACAGGATCAGAAACACAACCGAACAAACTAACTAACAACAAGCAACAAACCAACAAGGATCCAGCACCTGAGTCCAGGAGACGGGAACTTAAATAGACAGACACTGACGAGACACAGGAGGGCACCATGAACAATCAGGCCACGGAAGGGGAAGGGAAAACGAGACAGCCAGAAAACAATGATTGGACAATTGGAAACAATCATACAATTAAACAGGGGGAGCAGGACACAGAACAGAAGTGCCGCCATCTGGCGGCCCAACAAGGAACACACAGACAGGAACACAGAACTATGACAGGAGCAGGCAACCGTAGTGTCGTTTTACCGATATGTGCATTCCAAACAACGCGAGCGATGACGTGCTACTCCGTTTGGCGTCTCACAGCGCAGACTGAGATTTTAACATTGGCATTATAGCACAACATATTCCGTTGCTACACAAGTTAATTAAAATAAGGGTGTGAGAAAGAAAGCATAGCTACCTTCCATGGCAAACACACTCACATACCACCAGGAAGCAGATGTGGACCAGTAAACACCTGTTACCAAAAATACCGTTTAAAGCACCCATACGCAACAAGAGTTAAGTAATTGAGCCAAATACGGAACACATACCTTTCAGCATAGGTCGCACCGCGAGCAGGAAAGCAAACAATGAACTATGGGATTTAAAATGCCATGTCTGACGGAGCCCATATATATACAAAATGGAACATTAAGCTAATTACGCATTAGCCACTCACTAACTTCCTGGGAGGTGTGGCTGAGGAGGAAACTACTACAGTGGCTGCAAGGTAAATCCAGTAATCAGGAAGACAGAAGGTAGTTCTGTGAGTTACACAGGCAAGAAGTAGAAGTTAACCATAAATCTACCCTAGATTGCTGTGTACACCTAGCATTACACCAAGTAAACTCTTTACAGCTTGGGTTAAAAAAATGCCATGCATCTGTTACTGACAACTTCTCATTCAGATAAACTGTGGCTTTGAATTGTGAGTTTTGAGAGAGTCTTTCTGGAATTCTGTCTATCAAATCATTTGGAGCATCATTAAAGTCCCCTCCTCTAATCAGATATGCATCTTTATATTTATCCTGTAAATCCTTTATCTTTGAATAAACCTGAGTGAACATAATTTTTGCCTGGGTTACCCCATTATGACCATATACATTACAGATTATGAAAACAGAGTTATCTAGTTTTAAAACAGTCATAATGCACCTGCTGTCTTCAGAATTGAAATTTTCAAAAGTATCTCCTGTAAATTTGTTAAAAAGAAGAGTGACACCTGCAGAATGATGAGAGGCATGAGAAAAATATGCTTGATCCCCCCATTGACCTTTCCAAAATGTACTGTCTATATCACAAGAATGAGTTTCTTGTAAAAAAAATAATAATGTTGGCATCAGTTTTCTAATAAAGAGGAATATTGCTTTCCTTTTAATACTGTCCTGAAATCCCCTAACATTAAGAGAAACAATTTTCAACGAGTTGAACTTAAAATCAGTCATCTAAAATAATAACAAAATGTACGGTGTCAAATTTGAGCCTTGAAATAGAATAGGCTTGTAGATTCCTCAAGGAATATAAAGTAGTATAATCTCTTATTGTTTTGAATACCAATACCAAGACATAATCTTATTAACTGTCAATGGACTGCGTATTGATCAATAGTTCAATATCTTATTAACTAGTCTAATACATTCCATTTAGACCAACCTGTTATGACTAGTCCATCCTTAAATAGAACGTAAGGTAGGACCACAGAGTCAAGTGATACTTATACAGTGTCTTTAATTGTATCTGTGGCAACTCTTCTTTCGTCGATGATCACATCAGGACCGCGCCATGTAGTTTTCTTCCCCTCCTTGCGTGCATTGTCAACAAGTGGCCAAAGCCTTTTCCGACACTGTCTCTCCCAGTATGTCAAATCCTCTGCAAGTCGAAGCTTCTTCTCCTTCATCACAGCGGCGCTCATTGAAGCCTTCCAAATTTTCTTCCTGAAGGTGCACATGGTAAACTGTATTATCACTGAATGTGAGCTCCTATCTTACCTGGGGCGTCCGATCTGGTGTACAGTATCGATGAGAAAACCAAGCTTGTTTTTCTCATCTGGAGCAATTTGACCAAAGATTTCAAAGACTTGCTTCCTTGCGTCCTCTGCAGTATCGTTGACAGCTTCAGGGAGGTTGAACAGCTTTAGATGCCAACGCTGACAGTAGCATTCCGCTTCCTCAATCTTCATCTCTTGTTCAAAGACCCGTCGACTCACAGCATGCACCTTCTCATTAGTTATCTTCATCTGGTGATCAATCCCTTTGACATTTTCTTTAATAGCCACGATATCCACTGTGTTTTTATTTATTTTTCAACTCCTGGATGGCTTTCAATATGTCCGCATTGGACACTTTCTCCTCTTGACTGCCTGAACAGACTTTTTTGGAAAAAGGACTCGACACGGGGGTTTCATGTAAAGGAGAGCACAAAGGGAGTGTGCTTTCATCATTGAAATCCATCAGAAGGTTCCCCTTCCTGTCCTTATCTCGTTTTGGCTTGTTTTATGTTCGGTAGGCAAGTTTGGTTGCAGTTATCAAAATTTGTATTTCTTCTGAAAATAATAACTCTGCATTAGACTAACCTTTATCGTGCTTTTCTCATAGTCCTTTAGGTCTTTTAGGTTGACATCTCGTAGTTCTTATCTTTAATTAAAGCAACTGGTACTCAAAACTTTTTTGGAGCTCAAAACAGAACATATGCACTGGCCGCCATCTTGCCCAGCCCCCCTTTCTTCTTCTTATTGTTCAACTTGACCGCTTTCCCTTTTGTTACGTCACTTCCGGTTTGGCGTTTTAGATGCGGAAGTAAAATTCCCTCACAAAAAAGGACTCCAGAAGTCACTGTAGTGTATATATAAGTATATTTTCATGAAAACTAGTTACTACATCATTTTCCTACACATTGATTCCCTGGGGTCTCCAACCTGCAATATGCTTGGGCCGCCACAGTTTAATTTGCCCTGCTACAGTTTCACGTCGGCATCCCCCCGCATATAACCGACACTTTCAGCACCACAGTCACACTGTCCGGAGCCCCTCCGAAGCGGAGGGGCGAAGCTCGGGGAAATCCCCACAAGAAGCTGGCTGACAGCTGCTCTCCAGCTGCGAGTACATTGAAGCACCGTTGTCAGCAGTGGGACTGTCGGGGGTCGGCGGAGAAACCCGATTATTGGGGTTAACGCTAAACTAGCTAGTGATTGTTAGTGTTGGTGTTAGCTAGCTAGCTAGCTAAAAAGCAAAAAAAAATATATATATAGCCTATATATATATACACAAACAAGTCAACAGACTGTTGTAATTGTTACATATTGTATGAAAGCAGCAATCTAGTGGAAATGTCGCCTACTTGAACATAAATCAATTTGATGAACTTACTTTTTCAGTAATTCGATCTCTGTCGGAGGCGATGTGGCTGTGCAGAATCTTCCACAATTATCGCGGTCAACGACACTTCTTCTTCTTCTTTTGCGCCAGTTGGCATCCAGCTTATTGGTGCATTACCGCCACCTTCTGATCCGGAGTGCCCAACGACACTTCCTGGCGCTCTTTGAATATATTCCATTTCCGGTGATGACCAAACTCAATTACATTGATTTCGAGTTGAGTTGGTTTTGGAGCCATGAAAAGGATTTTTTCTCTTTTTATTTTGGTGGTGGTCCCTTGGTTGAGTGTTTTAGCCTGTTTCTATAGTACTGAATCTGGGAGAGGGTAATACTCTGGCAAGGTCAGGCTTATCAGTCTCTCTCTTTTTTGGTATTTGCAAATTAATTGTATAGTGTTTTGTTTTGAAGATTTGTGTCCTGATTATAAGAATACTCTCAAGGTCTATTCCAGAAACCCCTGATCCCACTGCCATTGGAATCCAATTTGAAGAAAATTGACATGGATCTGGCTGGACCACTGCTAAAGACTGCCCAAGGACACCGATACCTAGTGCTAAGTATGGATCGTGGCACCAGGTATCTGGAGGCTATTCCATTGGGCATTCCAGCAAAAGGGATATCCAAAAAACTGTTTCTCTTACTTAGAAGATTATAAATCCCTAAAGAGGTTCTGACAGACCAAGACACAACCTTCAATAAAATTTTGAAAAATGTGTTTAAAAGGTCATGGAAGGTCAGCCGTTAGGTGTAGCATGTGAGGTAGCTGACTCTCAAGCCATATATCCCCACCATTGCATCTTCTGTGCTGTGATCCCTTCTTTCTACCTGATACCACAATTTCCTGTTGTATTGACAGCCACCACAAAGCCTTTTGGACTTGAGTGGTGGAGGTACATGCAAAATAATGTGATGTCAATCAAATATGCCAATTAATATTTAGTTTGTTCCAAAAAGCAACACTGGTTTAATTTCCACAAGATGGCTAATCAAAAATGTCCACAGCAAGGGATACTGTCACAACAAACAGAGCAGCCTTCACAGCAGAGAATGTATACATTCTACTTCTTCTGAAAATAAATTTAAAAAGACATTTCTTTTAATTGAAGAATATCCACAAATGTGTGCTTAGTAGCTGTACACTCAAAACATGGCATGTTTCTTTTTCCTTTTAAATGAATTATTTTAAAATCATGTAAGTAAATTATAATTTTCCTTGGAGTGATATAAAATATAAAGGTGCTTTCACATCTACATTGTTTGGTGTGGATCAATCAAACTTTTTTTGTAATTTTGACAGGTGTGAAACCTCCACCTACTCCACCTACAGATGCGCACCAAACAAACAAACCTTGGTTTGCCAAAAAAATTGAATGATATTTAGTCAGATGTTGAGCGAGAGAGGATTAAATAAAACTGGGAACAATGCCATGTTTAAACTTCATTTAAGTGAATAGATTAGCGCATCAGATTTACAAATGGTACCTGCTTCATCTTGGATTTTAGCACATACGATACCGATAAGCAGAGGACTTTTACTGATCACACTGATCGTATTTGGAACAAATATAATCACGATTCTGAATGAAGGCAACATCAGACCATGCCTTCTTCTTAGAAATGTATTTATAGCAGAATGTCAGAGAAATACAAGTGTTCAAATCCTGAAGTCTGGACAGATGCTAATTTTGGTTCTAGTTCTACTAATATGAGCTGCTGGTAATGATGCCAGATTAAAAGTAATAAAATAGTGACACAATGCATTTGGTATTCATTTTTCATGTAACATTAGATGAATGTTTGCCTGAAAACTGTAATTCCCACCAAATTTCTGATCAATCATCAAAGCATTCATGTGTACACACAAATAGCTTTATTTACAAATTAGTGCGCTTGAATTGTTGCAATGTGAAATAAGTTTAATCTTCTTACGCATAAAAATATAGCTATTTGATATATTGTGTAGCCCACAATATCAATTGGTTACCATGTGTCCTTTTGAAGTCTCCAAATGGCATTTTTGGAAAACTGCGTAGACATAACTTAGGAAAACAATGCAGAATGCTCACTTTTGGTGACGTGTCATCGAATTTGAGCCAGGATTTATCCAGCATTGTGGCTAGGCTCCACTGTGTCTCTTGTGTCTCCCACCCGGCATAGGCACAATTATCTGTATCATCTCAAAAAATTGATTTTACATGAGAAAAACTTCAACTTCCTCTGTGCAAATTTGTTTCAGTTATATTTAGCGTAATTCTGACTCTTGGAAAACAACCCCCAAAGGGCTGCCTCTAAGAAGAAACCAGGATTGTCTAGTCAAAAGGGTTCAAGGATAGTAACCATTTGATTTTGGGAACGTCACTTTCAGGCTTGTGTTAAAAGGGAGCACTACAGAAGGGGTTAATCCTAAATAAGATCAGTAAATGTTCTTGTATATTGTAAATTAAAGTAATTTATTTAGTTTTTTAATCTTTCCTCATTACCTTTTTCCTCCATACCAGGAACCAATTTGGTTGCCCTTCTTTGAACCTTTTCTAGTGCCTCTATATATTTCTTGTAGTACTGCAAACTGTGGACTGACAAATGTATTGTATTAGGTAAGTATAACTTCTTTGGATTTATACTTTTGCCTATATATTCCAGCATCCAATCCTGCTGGGTTTTTACTGCTACCACACCATACCTAGAACCTGAAAGGATTTGGGGTGGTGGGGGTGAAATAATTGAAAAAGAAATTGTGGTTTTAAAATGAAAAAAAAAGGATTTATCAAGTGCTCCTTTCTCACCCTCTGTCTACAGTTAGCAAGCCCAGTGCCACTTAGAGAGAACAATCTCTGCTGAGCCATCCAAAGAGAATTCACCTTGGCTTCAGTTCCTTGGTGTCGCTCCGCCAAAGAATGTGTGGAGGCTTAGGGTGGAATAGCAGGATGCCAGCTTTGTAGCCATTGTGCAGCCTGATAGAAGTAAAGAGGAAACAGCGCAGAACTAGGGGGAAGAGGGTGAGGGCCAGAGCCAGTGAAGGGCTAGAGCCAGATATTATGGCCAACTAACTTGTTGGTTCAGTGTACCAGCTGAGGGGAGAAGAACCAAACACTTGACTTTACAGAATCAATTGATGGCTGAGTGAAAGTTGGTATAGTTCCCAGAAGGAAAATAATATGTTCAATTCTATTTCCCTTTGCATTGATTATTCCTAATTCCTATTTTTGGCTATTTTTTTCATTCACTGCTATTTCAGGAAATAATATGTAGCATCCCAGCCTTTTTTCTACCATCAATTAGACAAATGAACTATAAAGAGTGTTATAGTGTTTTAAGAAGTCCCTCATTAATTGAAGATATTATTCATAGTAGCTATATTTATTAGTTACAATTAAGGAATAATTTATATGATGTTGGAAGTGATATGCCAATTAATCTTAGTTTTCACTAATTTGTTCACGCCATTGGGTGCAATTTATTGGTTATGCTGCAGTAATAAAGTGTAAACAATTTTATGAATTTAGAAAAACAAGGTATTTTATGTATCAGTTTTCTGGTGTTGTTTACAGATAAATGATGGCCATGAGATTTAAAAAAGGAATGAGCATAACGGTCATGTCATGTCCCCTGAAATGATTTGGTATCTTCACATGAAACATTTCAGGAGGATTCCATTTGTGCTCATGAAAAATAAAACTTCATGTTCAAATCTACCATGACTAGGTACAGAGGTTTGAATTTGGATTTACTTACAACAGTGCAGGCAGCTTAGTTTGATGTCTTTAAAATATTATTTACGAAGCTTTTTTTGGGAATGACACAAAAGCTTGAATCTAGACATTTATCCTGAGCTGGCTTTTCTTAACCTCTCAGACTAATTATTCTCATTTTTAATTCAGCAAGGAAATAAACTGGCTTTACCTCATTGTTATTGTGCCATTCTTTCCCCCATATAATAAAATATAAGATACAGTACAATGGAAATATGCTATATTTGGTATGGTGCCATATAGAATAACACATAAATATGTTTTAAAATTAATTGCCTACAGTTACTCAATTTAATTTACCTAAATAGTCATTTGTTACCCTAAAGTCAGTGAACTGCTTCATAGGAGTTTCTGCTTGTGTCAGGATGTGAGGTTCAGCCTTGCTTATGTTTGAGACTGACACTCAGGAATAATCATGCAAATCACCTCTGCAAGAATCTTTGACACAGTGGGTTTCCGCATTGCCTGGCACAGGTGCCAGGGTCAACCCATCACTCAAGGCTGGCCCTTCCAGCAAAAAGGGGTCTGGGTGCATAGATCGGTGGGCCTTCTTCCACTTCCCAAACATTTCAGATTACAAGGGGTGATTTGGGGGGGGGGGGGGGGGTCAGGGGTTGACAGTCAAATGACAGGCTGTCTTTTTGCACCACTGTGTCACAGCAGGGCACACTGACGAACCAGGGTCTGGCCCCTGTCTGCGCACAAAATACCTGTCCAGGCCACGTCCATCCCCCTCTTCAATGCACAAGAATTGGCAGCTCCACAGAGAGGTCTACTCATCATGCTCTCATCGTGCTCTCCCACCCCTTGGACAAGGTCAATCTCCTGTATTATTATGAAATGTGGAGTTTTGTGAGGCATCAAGAAAAAAATTACGATATTAATATATGGCTTTTATTCAATCATCATTTATCTTTCATTTAGACTCGTAAAAAATTGAAGGATTAATTTCTTCACACGCATACTTTTATTAGTTAAGATAATTCTAGCCACTAACTATATTCTGGATTCACTGAACAATTTCCTGAATATAAACTCATAAATAGATGCAAGCAGGGCCGGCCCGTGGCATAAACGGTCTACGGGGTTGTTTAGGGCCCCAACTGCTGGGGGGGCCACACGACCATGAAGGGGCGCCACACTATCCATTGTTTATCTAAGGTAAATAACGTAATTTTCGTAATTACGTTATTCATCTTCTATCGCGGAACTAGCGGTATAAATTTGAAATGGAATGGCAGAACATTTCACAACAATGTAATGTAAGACGGATTTTATCCCTGCTCGAAAGAATTTACCAACAGTCCCCCCCCCCCCCCCCCCCCCACCCCCGCTCGGACAGATTTGATTAGGGCCACCAAAATCCTAGGGCCGGCACTGGATGCAAGTGATCTTTTTTTCAGCTCTGACAGAATTTGTTGTTTTGACTCTGCTCCAGCACTTTGGATTTGTAATGAAATTCAATTACATTCTATTCACTTGAATTTTTATTTGTGTAGTGTTTTTACAGAGAACTGTCACAAAGATGCATTACAGAGTAGCAAGCCAGGAGGCAGAGCAAAAAAAAGAAAACAGCAAACACTAGGCCTGATCCGCCAAATAGCAAGCACATGAAATTAAAAAAAAAACTTCCAGTGGGGAGAAAACCCTCAAACAGTGGCGAGAAAAAACTGGGAAGAAATCGAGAGGAACCCGGCTATAGTGGGGGAGCTCATCCTCCCCTTGCCAGTCTGGTGTAAAGTAGTAGACAGCAAATAAAATAGGTCAAATAGGTTACAGCTGAGGTGAAAGCTAACAGATATAATAGAAGACCAAATTCTATAGTTAGAATAGTGCAGTTTAGAGGAGCCGGATAATGGATCCGGAGCTCCAGACAGCATCAAGGCATAGGCAGGGGAGGAACAGGGCTGAAGCAGTTCATCACCATGAAGCGAAGGACAGGACTGGAGCAATCCCATGGATTCAGACCGAGGAAACAGGCTGGAGCAGTCTTTGGACTCAGGGCGTGGTAAGAGGTGGAAGCCCCATGGAAAAAGACACTTGATGGTAAGGCACCTAGTGGGTCAGCTCCATAGGGCCAGCTAGACACTTGAGGCTAAGCTAACTAGTGTGTCTGTTATAGAGCCCATTGTGTAAAAAGTATCACATGAATTGGACAAAGGGTATTGAGTTATGATTTTTGAAATGGGTTAAAATCTGACCTTCAATTATAGCACCACCATGTGGGCTATGGGAGAAATATTACTGTGGAGGGTGGTGTGGTTAAGGCGCCATCTGCAGGCGGAGATAGAGCAGTTTAGCTGGTTTGCAATCACAGCTGTTCACAGTGTTCTTGATTGGTAACAATTTATCTGCTTCTGTCAGCAGCGAGACCGGCCTGTGTGTGTCTAAAACAAGAACTGTGTGGTTTGGGGGGAGAGGAACAACCGGTCCTTACTACAATTACATATGTGGGTACCCTCCACAATTATGAACCTTGCTGCCAAGTTTGAAGTCTCTGGCATGTACCATCTCACAGCTAATTGTGCAAACTTGAGGAGAACAACAATAATAATAATTTGGGCTTGAAATATAGCAGCATGCAGCAATGAAGGGACCAAGCACTATGACAGACAAAACATCCAGTTGGGATGGCAGGTATGCCATCCCGCAAAGTTACACCTTGGCAGGGCGGCATGAGAGTTTGGCACTTTTCAGGGTTCCCTACAGAAATAACCGCAATGACCACACACTCTCAGCCCTTAAAAACATTCAGTTCTGTACCTTCTGACCCCATTTCAACAGACAGAATTCACAAACACCTTCACACAGCAACACAATAAAGCTCCAAACTTAGGGGATTTAGCGTTTTCTTCTTATTTTTCCTGCCTGATTACATCATCAGTGCTCCAAACCCACGCATAATATGTCTCCCCATTGGACATTTAAGGTACATCAGCCAATCAATACATCGGATGCACACGCAAAATTACATATATAGAAGTGCACTCATTTAAAACAGCCACATTTTGGTGTTCCTATATCTCATTTACTGTTTCCAGCTAGTGCGTCTACATGCAACATTTTTTCATGACCGACAGGCGAGGTTCAAAACCGCTCTGACTCATGAAAACCTTTCTTTCACTCATTACACTGCCTTGCTGGGTAACTCAAAATAAAACATTAACACTTTTGCATTTGCATCCGTATAATTTCTGCTGGAAACGCATTCATATTTCTGCAATACCCATACAATACACCCTCACTTTACACAGTTCTGCTTTCGCCATTTTAACCAAGTTTAACGTTAGCTACCTTGCTTACGTATTACTAATGCAGATGGCTGTGAAATTAATGAACACTAAAATCAGCATTGCACTTTGGTCCGGTAGGTAACGTTACTGGTCGTATAGAGACTCCCGCAAGATACTGACTTATTCACGGCAGGTATGTCGCAGGGGTTCTGTGGTGGTAGTGTAATCACAACAATAAGACAAAAATGTTGGACAGTGGCTGCACGCAATGTTATTTAGACACAATGGTAGGACTCATTCATTCAGCTGCACACGTCACATATAGGCTACATCATCACGTGCAACATGTCTGCAATTTTATTAAGCAAACTCAACAATTGTTTATTTACTAAATGGATTTACTAAATCCAACTATTGCTTCCCTCAGTCTACTTAATAATACTGCGTACAACCAGTTGTTACCTTAACTAGCCTATGTTTTCTATTACCATGTGTGTACTTTCTATTTCTAAAATGAAGTACCTACAATTGTAGGCTAGCTGCATTAGCATAATAGTAAGTTTGTTAGACCAGCATCATTTCTTCACTACGAAAATCCCAGTTTAAATTTGAAACCCCATTGTCCATCGGATATTGAAAGCAAAACCTAAAATAGACCACATTGTGTCGCCAAAACGATTTCCTTGTGCCAGTTGCACTGGCAACGTTTGTTTCTATCACATACAATATAAGCCAGATTGTATGGAAATCTGTATTGGCATAAAAGTTAATTCATTACACCAATATCATATCTGGACAAAATCCCAGCTTTTACATTCACACCATTATCTGTTGGATACAGCAAAATTCCCTGCCTAAAATGGACATGATTTATCCTGTTACTACAACTGCTCTGCCCCATATAAAAGTAATCATGTTGCTGTCACGCAATATTGGACATTTAAGTTACCATACCACAAATGAATGGGCATGCTTAATGTAACAAAGTTCTCAACGGCAGCAGATTGACCCATTTCACGTCAATCAAGTCAAGAGTACCTGTCTGTCAGGCAGAAGCTGTAGGGAATGGGATGAAAACAGCAAGAATTCCGCATTCTATAAAACGACACAGTGATCTACTATACCAGTGTCGGAGAAGCAAGGATTAATTCAAAATATGTTTCTTTTCTGAATCCAGCTGTTCCAACAGTCAATGTCCTTGTTAAATTGTTCAGCACTCTGAATACTGAACCAAGCGATACTTAACCTACATGTAAAATATTTGATAGGTCAGTCTACAGTGCCTGGTGGAATCAACCAACAAGTCAAAACAAGCTCTATACCAGGTTTTAAGATTAAATAATTGGATTCAATAAGTAGCAGTCAATTATAATGAATTGACAACATATATTCTTTATTGAATGCAGGCACACTGCTTCTAAATTACACAACAAAAGACATACAGCAAAACATTAAACAATTAACCCAGAAATACCAGAAAATAGGCTAGATAGAGACGGATAAGAGAGACAGACAGAGAAACAGATCAGCCAGGCCTTGCCAAAGTATCACCCACTTCCAGTATAATCACCACAGGATGAAAGGTAACCAGCTACAAGCACACAACCAAGGAACCACCACCAAAATAAAAAGAGGAAAACTCTTCTTCTTCCAGGCTCTGAAACCAAACGCAACCCACAACCTTTTTCCTGTGGCAATCTTAAATACCTTACCCAGCATGGCTTGAGGATGTTTGCACTGATTGGATGATGCCGGGTTAAGGTTTAGAAGAGAAAGGAAGGGCGGTCAGACTAATTTATGGCAAGGACTGGCCTACCTAAATATTGCATTCAAACTTAAAGAGGACATGGGAAAGGGAAATGTTAGGCATGTAGGGTCTCCGACCCCCGATATGGTGTCCTGTGTCATCTGGTTTGTCTCATAGACCCATAGATTGTCTGCCTAGATTAGGGTATATTGCCCCAATCGCATTTGCTTTGATGCTTGTGACGGGGAGGCCAGACCACATTCTTATTCACTGATTTCTTCTCTAAGGCCAAAATCTAAACACTACGTATCCTACACCAGCATGGCCTCTGCGATCGACATATTGGCCACCCCTGACATATAGTGCACCTTCATTTATTTGTCATTCATGGTCAAGGAAAAATTCTTGAATATACAGTATGCCTGTGTGTTTCTTTCATCTAGAAAGAGTGTTCCCATGCATGTATGTGTATGCATGTCTCTCGTAGCCTACATTTATACTGTATATGAATTCCGAAACACTATTGGCCAATTCAGACCAAATTTGGTGTTCTGGCATTGAATGCCTAGCTGTACATGTCTACCAAATGTTCATTGATAGCTGGAAAGAGTGTCAAATGGCTGCTGAAATTTCATTGGCTGATGGAAGCCATATTTTTCACAATGTCAACTCCTCAAATTAAGATTCAATAGGAGCTGTAACTAAACTAACCCAGCATGTGAAAAATGAAATTAATTAGCTATTTTGATTAGGAGTCATTAGCATTGTTCCAAAATTATCTATAATAGCAATAATAATTGTGTCCTTCCATCAAATCAAATAGAGACCCCATGTGTGAAGTTTGATTACAATTGGACATTGGAGTTATAGGTCCTTATGTGAAATTGTGGTACGCCCTTAAAATTAATTGACCCATAGCAGCCATTTTGTTTGTTCAATCAAATTTCCTTATATAACTTTTAAAGAGCTTTGACCAGCGAGTATATTAAAACAGGAATGTTTCTGATTTCTGAAGAAAATTCAAAATACCAGCAAAATCTAGTCATGCACAGTTAGGTCTGGGATTTGACTTAAGCCCCAAATATTTTAAGGACAGCCCCAAATATTTTGTCAAGCCTCAACAAAATGCATTTGTTTACCACTCAAAGTCCGACATAGCACACTATTTTGTTTAAGGAATAATTACCATGATTAATGAATTGATAAAATATTTAGGGGAAACGGCTATTTGAATAGTCTATGGATATTATTAGCTCACCAAATAATGTTTAACATTGATCTTGCTAAGTTAACTAACTTAATGTTAGCCGGCCAAGAAGTTTAAGACTTTGTTGCACCAGAGACATTTAAGAGCTGCTACTTATAGTCTCCAGTCTCTACAAAACAAATGAAACAGCTTCCCCCTTCCCCCTCATGGCATTCGGGTAAAAATAATAAAGCAACACAAAAAACTAAAATAACTCTCTCTCTCTCAAGTGTTAGCGGACTCCAGCCTATGGATTACCCGGAACCGAAATGGCTGGAGAGTCAGATAACACCGGATTGGGTGTTGGTGTCTTTCATTTTATGCAGCCGTTGGAGGGGGGCATGATCTCAATAGGGGGTAAAGGATTGACCCAGCAGGTAGTACCGGAGAGTTAGTACAGCTCACATTATAGCAAGACATTTCTTTTCAATGGTACTGTTCTGGTCACTCCTCCCCATCTACCTCCTGGGACAACACCACCCCCAGTCCTCTACGCAAGGCATCGGTCTGCAGGATGACAGATTTACCAAAGTCAGGGCTAATCAACAGAGGACCGCCACAGAAGCATGCTTTAATTTTCAAAAACGCCGCCTGGCACTGCTCTATCCACTGGACTGAATCAGGAGCTCCTTTTCGAGTGAGAGGGTTTTTTTTTTTGTTTGGCCAGTCTGTGAAAAAAATTTTGTGCAGCGACTGGTTGAAACAGCTAGTTTCTCTTATGCAGTGTACTGCCGGTTGATTTAATTAGCGGTATTAACCCTCTGGAGTCTGAGGGTAAAATGAGGCACACTGGTGATTGTGCAATGCTCTCACATATGTGTAAATTTCATCAACTTTATATGCAGTGTTTCATATCTCTCTTTTCAGCACAAACTCAGCTACAACAATATGGCAGCAGTAAGTAGGTCATAATCATATATGGATTGTAAATTGCTCTAAAAACACACAAACTATAAACAGTAGTTTTGAACATGCACAGGAATGTTGTAATAAAACACACTAAACAATAGTATCAAAGTTTTTGATCACTGAAATGTGTTCATCAGGGTCTTGGGTATCAAAAGATGACAAAATATTTTAGCAAATCCAATGAGTAATATAAAATAAATTGCTAAAAGTTAGTGTTGTGACTACTATTTTTCAAAACCAGGTGAACATGGGAGGGCAAATGGCCTTTCTGTAATGAATATGCATTGGGTAGGAAGACCTGCCAGATAAGTAGGCTATTCACACCTGGCCGCATGCCTCCCCACCACTAAGACAAAGACTCAGTGAGCCATTTAGAAGACAGAAACAAAGACATCTTTTGATTTTAGAACATTTATTGAAGTAAACTATATGCATGGAAGATGAGATGAGACTGGTGTACTCTTGCAACGCCTGGCCTCTTAGCTAGTGGTGAACTAGGCCGTGTTTCCTGATCAGCATCTCTGAAAATATAATAAAAACAAAATTGTTAGTAAATGTGACATCAAATGAAACTTTATTTATATAGCACATTTCCTTCAACAGGTGAAAATTAAATGTGCTTTACAAAAAAAGGGACAAACCACTAACTAATGAAAACAAAACCTATCCCAGGAAATGTGACATGGTTACATCATATACAAACAAAGAACCAAACAAACGCAACCAGATGCAGAGAGGTAGCCTATAATTTTGAGAAAGCAATGGTTAGAATCGTTCGTAGTGTGGGAATTTAAAAGCGCGCATATTAGTGAATATTCCTACAAACACACAGAGAATGTAATACAGCACACATTTACAAATAATGCAAGCTATCAATGAAACAACATTAGCTAAACTAAACATTGATATTCCAACTCAACTACACGCAACTCATCAATAACAATGCCTCAATCTGAAGTAGGCTAGGTCTGTTTAGCTAAGTGGTTATTATATTGCTATTTCCTGAATTTACTTACAGTATGCTAATATCGATTGTGCGAGGACATCAGTTTTAGAATCCTAGCCACGCCACGAATATGATCGAAAAACATACAGTCTACCTAATACTTCTAACACAACCAGACGCAGAGAGCCAAGCCTATAATTTTGAGATGCAATAGTTTGAATCGTTCATAGTGTGGGTATTTACAAACGCGCATATTGCTGGATATTCCTACAAACACAGAGATACGTTGCAATACAGTACACATATTTACCAATATGATCATAAGAAATATACTTACTCATGATGTTGATCCTCAGCTGGATCAGTTTGCTGTTCGAAATGACACCGCTCTTCATCAGTGTCGGCTTCTGGACGGACCATTTTCCAAAATTAAAGGAAATGTTTACCTCAAAAGAAGTGAATTAGGCTACACTTTGACATTCTATCCCGCTTTCGCAGGCTTGGCATTTCTCACATGGATCTCGCATCGCCCCTCCCCTAGTCCCCTTCTATGGAGAGTAGTTATAATGTTGTTAACATGTGAATGCGATTTGGGCGGACTTCCTGCTGAGCGAAATTCACATCGTAATGAGTATTAATGAAGCATACATGGTCTAATTAATCAAATTGAAAACTTTTAAAACAATTCATATTACTTGCCATTGGGCGCATTGGAAAGTCACGATTCTAAGGTTTCTGTGAATGTTTTTGTTGCGTCTGTATGATAACAGCTTGTAAAGTTAATCATCCAAATAGAAACGAAAGTTCATTTAATCTTGCCGAGCTCCACCTGCGGAGCTCCCGACCCCAGAGGGTTAATGTGACGAGAAGCGTTGTCATTTGAATGCATAACACGCAATTCCTCGCACCCACACCCGCCAACAACCCCCCCCTCGGTCGACCGCACTGGGTGACACCAACCCTAGTGACGCCACTGCGCCCAAGTTGCCCACCTATTATTTCTACCAGCAGGCTAAAACCCGCTCTGGAGGTCGGTCAAGGGACCAGCAAGGCTCGAAAATTTCAGAATGAATCGACGGCAATAATTAATCCCAAGACCGACCTGATTTTTTTTTTTAGACTTGGGTTGGGGACAAGCAGCTATAGCAACCGTTTTATCCACCAATGGGCTAACTGGAGCAAGCGTTCATGTGCAATTTGTCCTAGTGAGTGTAGCTTTGCTCGTTGGTCCAGTACATATTGAATTTCATTTTTACTTTGGCTTGGACCCTCCTCCAAAGTTTCTTTTAACAGGTCCAAAATGCCACGGGGCCTTCACCCTGACAGTAGCTCAAATGGAGAAAACCCCATAGAGGCTTGGAGAACCTCTCTCACTGCAAATAACAGGGGGTCAATTAATTTACCCCAATTTACCCCTAGGCCCACCCACTTCTTGCCTAGGTCCATCCTAGGGTGCAACTTGCATCTCGTCTTTTGGCGATAACAGCAAAAAAAAAAAAAAAAGACACGCGGACTTGTCACCGTCGTTACTTTGAGAGTGTAATTTCCCTGCTGATACGATACCCCTCCCCCTACTTAGCCTAGTGAAAGCATTTTCATCTATTCAATCGAGCTCATCCAAATGCAGTGCGCGGATTCCACAAATACAGTACTAGGGAACAGAGATGTGGACTTGAGTCATTGTGACTTGGAATCAAGTCGATTTGTGTAATGTTACCCGGTACGCGAGCGCACACTGGGGATGGCATTGTCATGATTGGATGACTACCCTGTCAGTCAAGCTCCTTGCTACCTGACGTTTTTTTCAACGAGGAGCACTCGTTACACCCTCCCACTCTAGATTATTTCTGGTTACAGTATGATCAGATCAGATCATCATGACGGCCGCGACTGTGCCAAGAGTCATCACTTTCAGATTCAAAAATTTCACATGTGAAGGAAAAAGGCGAACTGCTAAATGCAAGACCTGAAAACTTTGTTCGTCATTTGAAGCGTCATTCGGATTGGTAAGTGTCTGTGAGGGCTGACGTTAGCTAGCGTTAGCCAGATACAATCTGTTCTTTTACAACTCCGTAGCTAGCTAACGTTAGCCAAGTTCCGTAACATTAACGTTAGCTACAGATTGGGGCTACATTCGGGGGGTGATGCGGCCGAGGCAAAGCCGAGGTCAATGCATTGACATTGAGGTCAATGCAAATTAGAAACATTCGTGACGTCACAAATTTGGTCTCAAAACTACCAATACCAAATACTCCGGCAGGCGGCAATGTCGAGCATTGTACAGTTTTTAGGGAAAAAAATCTAATTCATTACATAGCCTACATGTATGAAATACTTTTAAAAATCAATGTGTAAGTAACCTTGTAGTCTTTGGTCATAATATAAGAATTTTTAAATCATGATTTTTACTGCCCAGGGTCTTTAAATATATACGATAATCAGTGTAGACAACCCCACCCCATATAATAGACACCCCATTCAACATCAAACTTCATGTTATATAGGCTACATAGTGTAAACACATGTCCCTGCTTCCCATGACTAATATCACCCTTCTAATTCATGTTTTGGCTTTTTTCCAATTAGTTATTTTGTTAGGTTAATATTTACCGCTATTGGGTTATTTTTTTGTTTAAGTTTCATTGGGGGGGGGGGGGGTTGCTTTCACTGATTATTATGTGTATAAATATTGAAGGAATCAATGTAAAAACTGTCTGGGGTGCATACAAAAGCCCAGGTAGGTGTGACAATGAGCCCAGAAGTATTAGAAAGTGAACTTGCCCTTTAAATTAAATTAACTCTTGCTTTTTGTCTTTGTTATCATTAGATCTGATTCTACGTGAGGTGCCATCTGACGAAACACTCCCGAGTCCCAAGATCTGGAGCAGCAGGTGGATGAGAGCACTGGGTTATTCTCAGAATACAGAAAGCGCCACAAAAAGGATACAACTAGAAGTCCAGAGACACAGTTGAATAATTATCTTGGCCTTTGCAGTGGGCAGGGTTGTCTCTCATTTTGGGATGCAAATAGGAACACCCTCCTTGCACTTTTTCTGGTTGCAATGAGAGCACTTGCAGTGCCAGCATCAAGTTGAGAGGGTCTTTAGCCATGGTGGAATCATTATGAGGCCACATCGTGCTTGGCTTGGAGACAAGACCCTTTCAAATCTCATATTTTGCAAATGCAACTTGTAAAAAGGAAATGTTTCAAAATTTGGCCATGGTTACAACTGTCGTTTCAATGCGATCTCAGTCATCCGATCACACCAGGTTGCAATAAGATACATGTCTAGACGCAACAAGGTCGTTTTGTGCTAGTGATGGGCAAAGCAGTTCTTTTCAGTGTACTAAATCAATAGAATCAGTTCACTAAAAAGATTTGTTCAAAATATACGTTCACCAAATTAGTGCCGTCACTAGGGTTGGATGTTGTCGACGGGGGGGGGGCTGCTGCTCGAAAGAGAAAGTTTGATATACATTGGCTAAGTAGATAGATCGTTTTCTCTTAAAATGTAGTCGATAAAATAGTAGCCTTGGCTAGCCTACTTCAAGTCATTGAAAATAAACAGCACACTTGACAGTGATGTTTGATTATTATCCATTTATTATCCATTATTCTATACTGTACCCACTCTCCTCCCTAGAGACTCCTCGCTCTTTGCATTCGCTACAACAAGAGGAATGAGCTAGTGTTGTGTCGTTCGCGAACGATTTGGGCTAGTGTTGTGTTGTTCGCGAACGATATGGGCAATTCGGGCAGTTCAGTGTACCGTCACATCCCTAGTACGTTCAGTGAACAAATTACTGAACTGATTCATTCACTGAGTCTGCAAACGATAGTCAGTCAGTGAACGACCAGTTCACGTTTGCTCGCAACTGACTGTGAGAGCTCAACTGAACTGAACAAATCGTTTCAGGAAGTGATTCAGTTCAGTTCATTCACCCAAAAGATTTGTTCTTTTGAACGAATTGGTCGCGAACGACACAACACTACTTTGTGCTCATATTGTATTCAGATCAGCCAGACCACTTCGCGAGTTGGACAGGCTTACTTTGTGTTCAGAACTCCGAATAGTCTGGATGCAATGAGGCACCTCAAAATGCATATATCAGCCCATATTCCTCAGTCCCACGGATTACCAGAAGGAAATGAATGGGTGTGAAGCCAATCTCACAAATGTTTCTGTTCATACAGTCGTTTTTTCTGTTTTGAAAGTATTTGCGGTTCATTCAACAGTGAAGGGGTGTGTGTGTGCATTGGAGTTCCATGGATGGTTATTTAAATAGTGGGTGGGAACAAGAAATCCGCACACATATGCGGAGCTCGATCTAACTGTCAAATATAGATGCACCAAGTTGTATTCCAATTAGCATATTCGGATGACTGAGATTGCATGAAACGACAGGTGTAACCATGGCCTTTGACACCCACCATCATACATATCCCTTTTTGGCCAATCGGCATTAATCAGCTCTTCCTTGGCCCACGACCAACCTTTCCACAAAGTTTTGTGAAAATCTGTTCATAACGTTTTGAGATATTCTGCAAACAGGCAGACAGACAGACAGGGGCGGAATGTAACAAAGTTTGATGTTGTAATCTGGCTGTCAGTATTTCACTGTTTAAAAGTGATGGGGAGGGAATATTTTTTTTTTATTGAGGAGAAATTAAGAAATAAATAAGCTTTTATAAAGTTATTTGTTTTTTGTTTGATTACATTTGAACTCTTGCAACGAAGAAATGTATATATCCATTTTTTATCAAAATTGAGATACATGTAGCACATAGTTGTTTGACACCCTTTTCATAATAAAGTTGTCTCGCCGGGGCAAAAATGCTGTTTTGCCCTTTTTTAAACTTTTTAAATTCCACTTGCATGGAAGAACCGTTTATATCCAGCACTGAAAATGGAGAACAGAGCAGCACGTCCGTCCATGCCCGATGTTAACTGGCTTAATGTGGGCAAAAATATAAAATAAATATTAACAACTGGAAGGACCGCCAGCGGAAGACTGCAAGGGACGCAGGGATACCCTACACTAACAGAAAAGGCGAAGATAAGCCTGGGAAAAAAGAGGTATGTTGTGGTTTGTGGAAGAACAGTATATAACGCAACGTTACATTAAGTGCATAGTCAGACAGCTGCAGCTTACATAACGGTAATGTTAAGTCTACGTGAAGAAAAGGAACTGTAATGTGAATCTCTACTGTGCCGTTTAGATGCCCACTTCACTGTTTTGAAGATTGATCAGCATGCCGTTAGCTAGCTAGCTAACGTTAACTAAAGTAGGGTAAGCTAAAGCTCTGGGCTGCGTTTTCCAGAGTCTCCTTAGCGCTACGTGCGTCGTAAGGTATCCCTTAAGCTCTTCCTTTAGCTCTCGAGCTGTTTCCCAGCGTCTCCTTAGCTAAGGTATACCTTAATTAAGGTATACCTTTAAAAGGGTGGTCTGAGGCACTCGTAAGCTGTCCCTTCGCGATGCGCTCCGCGCATCGTGAAGGGATTTGCTTTTCAAATCGACAGTTGTACTACAGTGCGCATCTAGTAGCACATCGGCATGCGAAAATGAGTTTAATATTTACTTTACGAAAAGTAATTATCCAATCAACGTGTCTGTGCATAGCACGTCGTGAGAATGTTGTCGTTTTACCTGTCTATCCCCATCATGATGGTAATTAAGTATAGGGCCTATCCATGATAATAATCCAATTTGTGAAAAGAAAAAAAAGTTTTTTTAAATTTATACGTAGTGGCGCTAACTTAGGATATGGCTTTTCTGACTGCATACCCTGTAGAAATTAGTTCGTTTGTGTGTGAGTCAATGATCACACTGACTTGGAACAAACCGCCGGTTTATTAAGAATATAAAACCTGTTTGTGCAAAACAACGTTGAGTGAGTCTACTTGCATGACCGAACTAGAACACCTTGATTGGCTAACCATAAACACACATACAGTTACAGTGGCTCATAATGGACAAACATAGCCAAATGATCTACATCCCCTTCCTTTAGCTCACACCTCCTATATAAAACAAAATAGCACTGGGTAAATATCAACATTACGGAACATTTTTCTTACCATGTTGTTTTACGATTTTCGGTAAACAACCCAAGAATGATATTCTTGGTTAAATTTAAGATTATCCAACAGCAAATTAAGGTGGATGAACAAATCACTTTAACAGGTAGACCTATTCATAAGGCACCCGGTATATAATTCATCATGATCAATTTCCACAGATGCGCTTTTGCCTTTCATCTACGATCATTTTTGCATTGCAGAGAAAAGTTCGCGGGAATCAGTGCAGTGCAGTGATATGCTGCTACAGTTGCCTATATATTGTGTGACAAAAACAAATTAACATTAGACCTTTGTTTCAATAAGAACAAAATAATTCACCCATATGTAGCCTATATCCTTTCCCCTGGGCTTCCACGAAGTCCCAGACTATGGCTTATATGTCCCGATTGACGCTTTTTATTTTATCCATTGTAGCCTATATGTACGTATTTATTGAAACTATCACAAGATCTCATTTTAACAGACTCTTAAAGAGATTAGCAGATGATCTCTAGTAGGCATAGCTTCCCCTTCTGCAATATTAGATTGATGTAAAATGATTATGACAACACTTGTTATATTAAAACGTCATTCACAAGCCTTTACAAGTGAGACAATCGATTCGCTTGGCATCGATTGATAAACTTTTCAGCACCACAGGGAAGGCCAGCTCCAACTTACGATGTACCTTTAAGTTGTCCCTTAAGAGTTGCCTTAAGGTATAGTCTGGGAAACACTCGTAAAAAAGCGGTTTCCCTTAAGAAGGTATACCTTAAGAACCTTCGTAAAACGTTAAGGTACATCGAAACTCGGAAACGCAGCCCTGTTTCATTCTTTTCTTGACAAGGGGAAAGTATGTGCTGGTTCATGCAAGAAAGATTGCGGCTACATCACGGAGGAGAGGAAACTATAATGGGATATATACTGTTCTTCCTCAAACATTCCGATGTTCCATGGAGATGCACAGTTCTTCCACATTATAGAAATTAAAACATTAAATAAAAATGTTTTTAAAATTAAATCAAAAGAAATAATCAATGTAATAACAAACATTAGGCAATACCTAAATATGTTTCAACTGTGGAACTCTGGGTGTTTAAAAATAAACCCCAAAAAAGAAATGTTTGATTTTCCAAAAATGAACCAGTTGGCACTTATATGGTTCTTCGTTGAAAGGGTACATTTATTTCACTGAATATCAATAATTATACAAATTAAATTCATTGTCATACTTTTTGAACAGGTTAAATAGATTGGCCAATAATATCATTATCAGAAAGGTACTAATACGTTGTCTTTTCTCTTCATAAAAACTGGATACTGCAGTATCTTGGGAAAAAAATAAGTGACTTGACTTGGACTTGACATAACCTGTGACTTGACTTGACTTGCCCAAGAAAAAATGACTTGGGACTTGCTTGCGACTTGGACCAAATGACTTGAGTCACATGTCTGCTAGGGAATGAAGCCGAAAGACTGTGAAAGGAAAGTGAAAAGAATGAAAATGCCAACGAGCTTTGATTGATTCTCGTGGCTTTAAACGTACTTTTATCTGATCCAAGAAAAAAAAAAAAACTTTCAGGTAAGGAATTCTGGTAACAATTTCAGTAGCCTATATAGCCCTATCAAATAGCAACATGCACTTTTATATTTTGACTCAAATTTTCATTCATTTTCAGCAGCTTATTTATGAGACTTTCTCAAGCCGATATGTTTTGAGGACATCAATTAGTTTACGTTACCTGTAATGTTAGTTGTTTAACACGATCTTTAAGTCTAATAGTAATGACAAGTATTACTGCAAATAAACTTGGCGAAAAAAACATCCGCATAAGTAGGCAAATCTAAATAGATAAACAACAGCAGTGTAACACAGCAGGCCAACGCATAGCAGAACATTTTCTCCCTTGTAATGTACTGTAAATGCTATTTATTGAGCTATTTATGAAATGAATTGTGTGGCCCACCCACTTTTATTCAGGCCCACCTGCAATTTCATTTCTGGCTATGCCACTAAAATCATTGTCTTCAAAGTTCTATTAAACCTCTCCACCAACCCATCAGTTTGAGGGTGGTAAACGCTGGTTCTAATACACTTGACATCCAACAATTTGTACAGTTCTTTCAGTGTTCCCAGTAGGCGATCGTGACCGAGGAAAACATGAGCCAAGTGAGAAAGAAACCACCAGCACGAGAAAGGCTGGAAAGTGTTATTACGTCTTTGTTATTTTAGTTTGTTGTGTTTCTTTATTATTTTTACCCTGATCCTGTGAGAGGGAAGGGCGAAGCTGTTTTGTTGTTTTGTAAAAGACTGGATTCTCTCTCTCTCTCTCTCTCTCTAAAAATGCGTCAGTAAAGACCGGAATACTTCTGGATTCACGTATCTCCCTGTCCAACTCTTCTGTTCAGAAAGGGGTGTGTGACAATAATGTTCCAAGACAAAAAGATATTTGAAGACTGCAGTAGCTCAACTGTTTAGATGAATAATGAAGATAAAAACATAAAACAGAAAATGTTAACAGGCTTTGCTACATTGAATGGCTTCAACACATTAAATCGGTTCAACAAGAGGCCAATGCTGGGCTGTGAACATGGAGTGGTTCCACAGCATTGCAATGCAGAAATGTGAGCATGTCCTCAAACTCTGAGCTAAAGCTGGCTCAATTTTTCTTCTTTAAAACTATTAATACATTGGAAGTTTGGTTTGTTATCATTTGCTTAGTCTTTTTAACTCTTCATTATCTACAGATGCTTAGTTTTAGTGTCCATATGTCCATGCTTTGATAATGCGGCTTGAGAGGGCAAATAATCCCACTAAACATGAAGAGAACCTAAGTAAGAAAAATGTACATCTTGTTAAAATTATGGGATTACAACTGTAGTTGGAACAAAAACCTGCATATACTGTGTTACCCATTAAGGACTGAGGTTAAGTAACATTGTTTATTTAACAGTTGATGATGTAAAGGCAAAATACTGATCACTGATCGCTATCACTATATAGCACTACTGCAATAAATGGACATTGGGGATGCACTAAGAAGAATAAAACAGAAATTGAACTAATATGATATATAAATATCTAGTTAGTTTCCATTAATGGCATGGTGCATCAGTAGGGAGGGACAGATACAGTCCATAGATAAGACAGGGAATGCTAGCGAGCTATCGTTAGTTAGCTATCACTGTAATGTGCTGTTAAGACTGTAAACAAACTACATGTGCACAAGTACCGCCCACTGGCCATCATGGTGCCATCATGTAGTTCATAAACAAAACTCAAGCACTGAAGCTAAGCTTGTTGAGCTTGTTGTTGTTTCTTTTGACAAGCATTTTATATTAACTTATTGCGCTTAGTCCTCTTCAGTCTCGATTATAGTTCCAATATTCTTTCTCTGCAGGTACTCATGGATTGCTGTTGTGCTCCCGTGCCACGCAAGTTCAGCTTTTTGAATTATTCAATGTAAAGTGCTCCCTTACTTTGTAAGATATGAGTTGTACTCGAGTTTCCACCAGTAGTGCTGCCACCTCCATCTCTGCCATCTTGCAAATACGTTTCCATTCTTTCGAGAAAGTAACGAGGATGGCAAAGTCCTCCTGAACTGCTGTTCATTTCAGAACAGGCCACTTTTTAAAATTCAGTAAAAAACTTAAATCAAACTATTTTCAACAAACTCCAATATATTCTTGAAGACCACATTCCCAGGTATCCATGCAACGGATTTCATGCATTTCATACTGTAGCAATTTGGAATTATGGGATGGCAAAATCCTCTAAAACAGTATTCAAATGTATGTATTAAAAATGAAATTAAATCAAACTTTTCTGCAAATTATAATACATTTCCTGCTACCCTGGAATCCATGCAAGGGATTCTGAGCATTTTTCCAGCATGAAATTGAAATTATAGGTTAGCAAAATTCTCCAAAATTTCCTTTCAGTTCTGTACATACTGCTATTTAAAGTTTGATACAATAATTAAATCAAATGTTTTCTGCAAACTCCAGTAGATTCTGTCAGTCCACCTTGCCTGGTGTTCATGCAATGGTTTTATTGCTTTTTTACTATAGACGTTTGGAATTATGAATCCTGTAAATTTCATTTTCAGATAATCCAGTTTTTTATTAGACATTAAAAAATGAATAATTTCACCAAGCAGATTATCAAAGGATCTGTGATATGACCATCATCATCATGATCATGACACTGATGATGATGGTAATTTCACAGATCCTTTGATAATCTGCTTGGTGAAATAATTCATTTTTTTAATGTTTGATTTAATTATTTTATTGATTTTTTAAGGAGCACCGTCTATGGAATTGAATAGGCATTTTGTAGGAATTTGCCATCCCATAATTCCAAATTACTACAGTAAAAATTCACAGAATCCATGGCATGAATGCCTTGGAAGGTAGTCTTCAAGAATATACTGGAGTATGCAGAAAATAGTTTGATTTAATTATGCTATAGAATTTTAAATAAGCAACATCTATAGAATTGAATGGACATTTTGGAGGAATTTTCCATCCCATAATTCCAAATTGCTACAGTAAAAATGCACAGAATCCCTGAGGGCTGCCACTTTGGCCTCCATGGGCTGCCATTGGCCAGAGGGCCACACAATGAAGAACACTGCTATAGATTTTCTTTGCCTGTGAATGATCAATTGTCATAAGAGCTCATTGTGGGTGGTGCAGTATAATGGTTGGGGAACTGGGCTTATGAACTAAAAATTGCTGGGTTCATTCCCAGGTATGCTGTCAGAAAAAGGGGTATGGTAGGGATCTGTTTTTGTTCCCTTAGGTACAATTCCTGTTAATGTTCCTTTACTGGCCCACATTTGTACCTTAGAATACTAATCTGAAAGGGTAAAGGCTGCAATGTGCATACCTTTGAGGGTACTACCCCTGTAACAAGCCACTGTAACCCTGTAGGTACAATTTTTGCATATTTTTAGAACACTGATGTTGTACCCTAGAGCAAGGTACTTAATGTGAACTGCTTCAGTGTATATCCAGCTGTATAATCAATACAATGTAAAAAGGAAAATGCTGTGAAAGTAGCTCTGGAGCATTTGCTAAATGCCTGTAATGTAAAGAGAGAGACCGTATGGTAAGAATATTATTGAGATATGGAAGAGAAACCTACTCTCAGTGCACAGTTACTCAGGAGTGCTGACTAGCATTTACTCCACCACCTGAAATGTTTATTTTTATATCAGTGTCTACTAACATCAAGTTTTAAGAAGTGAGATGTCTTTTGTCTGTCTAAGAGGGCAGGGGTTTGAGAAAATACCAGACAGGAGAGTGCAGGAGATAATTTTCAGTGCTTGATAATTTAAATGCCCTCCCCGGCTCATGGACATCCTGTCAGAAACAGCTGCCAAGGCAGGGAGTCACAGCATAGGTTCTGTGGCTCTTTCTGCTGACACCTATTCAAAATAACGCCACTCATACAAAACAGTAACTAAAATTAATTAATTTGTTATCTCCACTATTCCATTGGTCAGGTTGAGATTCTGGTGGGTATATTTTCTGTAAAGGAAAAAAAGCACACAATTTATTTTATCTTTAACATTGGTAAGTTAATTTATTTCAGTTCTTTTATAGTTCTGTTTTTGCTTTTTAACATTTTTTTGGTTATTTCAGTGGCCCCTGAAACCAATGCCAGCAAAAAGGAATAGCTTTTTAAATCACGTTACTGCTATCATGTTAAGAATTTGCTCACATAATAAAATCAATCTAAAAGCCAAAGAATTTTAAGCAATATTGTACCCTTTTTCTTTGATTCACAAGTGCTGTATAGGAGCTTTGTTAATGTTAAAAAACAAAAGTGAAAACTAAATTGAAAGGAATGGCAATCACATGTAAACCCTGAAGTAAAGGATATTTTCCATTTTTCTGAAGCCTTTGAGACCATATAGGAATCTGTATCATATAGATTTGTGACTATTTTCAGACGCAGGTATGATGTATTCTGCCCCAGAAACATGTGTCTTATGAAAAAGAGGCTCATGAGGCTGGAAGTTGCAGTATCCGTGTCATTTACCTGATCCTGAAGCCATACATCCTCCGGTGAAATCATGTAGCATCTTTCTCACTCACACTGCATTATACATGGGTGTGTTTTCTATTTTTAAAACAGTGTTTACACAATGTATATCAATCGTATATTTTGGAAATCCCCACACAGCAATAATTAACAAGTCCTCCTTACCAGAACTATGTGGAATGGGGAAATTAAATTTCAAACCAGAGACAGTTTAAGCATCAGTCTTTTAATCTGATTAGGTTATCATACCATGTTCCCCATCTTTCCGGTCTCTCCACCAGCTTGCCTCGCATCTACAGATATGCCTTGTGGATTAAAAAAACAGTTCCCATTGAAATGAATGGAGGGGATTACGAAGTCACTTCTTGTCGGAGTATGTGTGGTTTCAGCCTGAGGGTAAGGGCACTCCTTGAGCACCTGCTGTCACTGACATCTGTGACCCCCAGCCATAAATCAAAGATAACCTGGAACCTCCCACATAACATTCCCATTCCATCCTGGCAATAGTCAAGTTCCTGGCAACATTACATGCCGCATCTGGATTAATTCAATCGCCAATTGTCACCACAGCTGGAATTTCACAGTACGCATTTTTTCCTGCACTGCCCGTAGCGTTGGACAAGCTCTTACGTGGAAACAGAAGATACATCAATTTTCCCACATCCAATGAAGATACATAGTAGAATGTTCAGTGTTAAATCAACTAAAGAGTTTATATGAGTCTACTATGGTTGAATTAACACTGGACTTGAATTAATACTGTGTATTCAATGCACTAAAGAGTAGTTTTTTTTAACTGTGCCTTTTTACATTCTGCTTCATATGCAAAATGTGAATAGTAGGCAGGATCATTCCCTGATTGCATAATTAGCCGTAGTCTTAGTAAATAAGATGTTCATTTTAGGCAGTCTGCAAATGCGCCAGCATACCCTTGTCAGCCCATTATTTGCACTGCAGTTTTTATGTACGTAAATCTGGCCCTATGTGTTTTAAATAAATTAAAATAATTAACATTTTTTTCAGCCTTCTTTTGTCCCCTGAGTAGTCAGTGCAGTTTAAACAGGCATCAAATGCTTTGTAATATTCTCCTAATGTGCTTGTAGGAGTTACATTGGAATCGGAAACCATGGAGAGCAATGAAATAAGGTATCTACCAGATGCTAAACCAGATGTGTTGTACAAATCACTTGGGTGGTTGTATAATTACAGTTCAGATGTAAATATGGCTAAACATTGCCTTGTGTCCCAGTGAAAGTTGAGCCACCATTCCTAAACTGTTGACGAATGCACAATATTGTGACATTCTGAGCCAAGGAATGGGATTCAATAATCATTTATTTGCTTACCTCAAACACAGACTGTGAGGCACCAGCTGTTTGTCTCTCAAAGTGCAGGTAACTTCCTTTCAGTGCCAGTATAATATTTTGATGTTACTTCCAAATGGTTAAGAGCCATATTGATCCAGTAGCATGTTCTCTCATTGAACGTCCGTAAATCAGGGTTGTTTTCTTAGATGTTCAGTGATGAGCTTGCTAGTCACATGCCCTGATTTGAAGGCTCTTTCTGCCCTGTTCAGTGTAATTTATGCACTATGATTTTGAATCTGGCCACTACACAGACAAATCAGACACCTCTTCCTGTGCCTCTGCTACGAGTCATTTTGAAAGGTCAAGCCACTGCATTACACTGCATGTCTTAATATTCTATAGCAAATACATACATTTATATATTATTTTTTAAATTTTTTTAAACTTATGACATCAGTTGTATCAACTAACGTCTGATGTAAAAACATTTATTCCAGCTTATGAAAAAAATGTGTATTTGACAAAAATATTTAATTTCATTAATATGATACTAACCCACTTTGTCGCAACGTAGTTTTTATTGTCCTATGCCAAAAATAATTGAGCCATTCAATGACTGGAGTTGTATTTTTCAGAAATCAAAGTACTCACTACTAATCACAGAAAAGTATATACATTTATTACACTACTTTTATTGTTAGAAAAGAAAACAAATATTCCTATGTGCAACCTGGAGGTCACAATGCATAAATATACATTTCCCAGTTGTGGCTTCAGGGTGAACTTTTTCAAAGAGTGTTTCAGTTGTTTTTAGTTGAACCTGCAAACTGTTACTCATGATAAATTCATTAATCAACTGTTTGTCACTAACAATATATAATATTTTTAGCTACTATTATTGCCCGTTTATTGTTTCATATCTAACTATTTGTGTTTCCATACCAACAGTACACCGCTGCTTGGTTCAACCATCATGCTAGCCTCATTACTGGCAGATCATTAACAGTTTACTGGCTAGAAATGTAATACTATCAAACTCATACCACTCACCACTAGTCAATAATTTCGGAAATCAGTGCCTACATTGCTTGTATGATTTGTAACTCCTTTTGCACATTTTACTAACCATTGCATGGTGAAAGTCACATTTGAAGCTTTCTTTGTTTCTATTCAAAAAAGATAGGATAAGGCCCTGCTCCCTCTCTATATTTTCACCACAAATCCAGCATAAAGGTTTTCACAATGATGAATACCAATCACAGTCAGTATTGACAATTGTGTTCTGAAGGTACACAGAGAAAAGACAGGTGTCTGAGATGTATTGACAGGTGCATGCCTTTGACAATAGTTGGACATGTGAGTGACAGTGTTTCATAGATGGGATGAGGAAGGTGGGTTGGGTGTGGTGGCTGATAGTCCTTGAGAAATAAACTTTTATTTTGAAGGTGCTTAGGTGACCAGTGAAGCTGTAGGGGAGCTATTAGACAGAAACAGGAGGTCTTGATATGAGTTGTCCCTCCCATTTGGATCTTACAGGGACATTGGAAAGAGTAATATAGTACTGTATCTTCCCAGGGGCAACCTTATCTGAATTACATTTTTTGTCTGATACTCCCATCACTGTCAAGGGCTGTCAACATGACAGTCCAGGCACTTTCACAAGTACATTTTTTGGATTCACATTAATACAGCCAATTTATATTTTTACTAAATACTGAGCATTTTCAAATATGCCCCTGATAGCACTAATACAAGATTTATGAAAAATTGGGTGCTAAAATTATTGTCTTCAGTTATTTTATTTTGCTTGAAATGTTTTATCTGCAGGTGTATACTATCAATATAAAGACTTGTGAAGTAAAATAATGAAAGATGACAAATCATGACTGAAATACCCACTAAATAGCACCCTGAAGCACCTGTTCCACCACATATTCTGCACTACTTTAGAACTATTAGATTCTGAATCTCTAATAGCTGGTCTCATTTAATGCCTGGGAACAAGAGGTTGCAAATACCAATGTTTCTGGATCCTTGGAAAAACGTCCTTTACTTCCGCATATTTTTTGGTTCTCTTATATTCTAATGCTGCTGTTATTGAAGTAATGTGGAAAGACAATAGCTCTCAGCCTGGAGGGGGCCATAAGTATGAAGACAAAAAGACTAAAGAAACTGAACCAAAGCATCATAAACAACCGCTAAACTTGAACACACTAAAAAGAACTATATGTAATTTTAAAAAATGATAAGCATTAGTATATCCTTAGGTCTTGGTACGAGCAGCATTTTCAGAGCAGCATTCTGTGACCTTCCCTGCCCCCTCCCATCACACACCGATACATTCTACCTAAGTCTGTCTTGCATCACCTCAGGAAACTTGTGGCTAATTTCATTATTTAGAGGAGGAGGGGAGAATGCAAATGAGTGCAGACAGCTGGTGCCTTCCTGGTGGCGAGGAGTGATGGAGGGCCCGGAGGCCTCACTCATCAGCGCCTCTGAAGCCCCTTCTCTCTGACGGGCCTTGTCAGGAGGGGGCCCGCACTGACAGCGGGACCAGATGGTGTGAGAGGTAAAGCTCAGCTCATTCAGTTAGAGCAGCGATATCGGTCACCTGGACAACCGCCTATGACGGTGGCCCACGGGCCTTAGTGAGCAGCCCCCCACCCCCCTCCTCCCTCCCATTGCTTCATCTGCTCACTGCACAGGGAAGCAAGGCCTTGTAGTCAATCACACAGTTATACCTGTGATAGCTGTAGCCCTGTGCTGTAGAACCTTATCACATGATGTTAGGCCTGTGGTATTGAGTCCCCACTTGATATGATGATATATGATGGCTTGATATGATGAGTTTGCATGACATGGCAGTAATGTGAGGATATATAATGTAGTCCCAGGTACAAGGCTGAAGACCATTTTATACTTAGGAAAACAAACATTAAAAAGCCCTCAAGAAAACGTGGTTTTATGCTCTTGTTATATTCCTTACACTGTAGTACAGTGTAAGATTTAAGAATGACCCAGATGTAGAAGAGTCTGTGGGAAAAAATGGTTCTGATGTAATCTGATCTCTGTATATCTTATAGCATAGGCTACCTCATACTTAAAAGTAAAATGTTTAGGTGAACAAGATCACATTAAGATGTCAAAGAATGTTTCCTTCTATCAAGGAAAAAGTAATCTCCCGGAATAGCATGATAGTCTTAACTAAAGATGGAAATTGGTGAGTATTCTCAAAACTTCTCAAGGACAGGGACAAAACTGTGAAAAAAGTGGGAGACAGAAAACTAATGTGAGCTGGCAAGACTAGTTTTAGGACAGAAAAAAAACTATTTGCCAAATTACATAATAGAAGCACAAGTTAGGATGTCAATGAAATGGTCTGTGGCAGGCTCAATTTGTGCGGGAGGATCAGGGCAATCTGAGAACCATGCCTACGGGTTAAGTAGGCAAACGCACCTGGAGTGCATTACAAATTTCCAAGATATTTCAAGTGTGCTCTTTTCCCAGTCGGTGTCAGAGACAGGGGGAAAAGCCATGCAGCGAGAGAGAGAGACAGAACAAATGCCAAACAGGACAGGCAGAGACAAGCTGGAAAGTTGCATTGTGGTTTGTTTATTTGTTTTTGCAAGCCCTCTCTCTCCCCAACTACTCAATAAACACAGGTAAAAACCGGAATTACTGTAGCTCATCTGTGTCCAACTTCAGGGGTGTGTTGCTGCATATGATAACTTGGTACCAAAACCTGGGACAGACTCCAACAATGGAAACCTCTCTGCTAGTTCAAATGATGAAGCAACTGGCCCTGATGCAGGGAAACCAACACCAGGCTCTCCGCAGTTTGCAGGAACGACAGCAGCAGGCTATACAGGCTACATTTGCATCCATCAGGCTCCATCCTGAGCTGCTGAGTGAAAGAACACCTAATTCCAACCCAACCCCAACCCTCCTGGCTAATGTCATGCCACCCGAAGGATGACTGGAGGCACTTATTGAACTGTTTGAATGAACAGCCACGCCATGCAACTGCTGTAATTTTGCCTCGGTCGGTCAGCCCTTCGCTTACGCCAAAGCAGCTTCTCAACTCGGTGCTGGCTGTAATTCTGGAGCAGGTGCCATCATGGAGCTCCCAAAAGGGACCTCGGACTGGCTTCGGTATCACCAAATATACTTCCCTGAGTGTGGCCATAGAGCTGGTGGAGAATCTGTCTGGAGAAGACACAGGGAGAAGAACAGTCCTTTGAAACCCTCTTTCCTTTCCGTTCCCCCCGTTCCTTCCTCTTCCCCCGTTACCAATCTGAACCCCCTCACCTCCCTAAGGCCCCATTTCCCTAAACTCACACCTTATCCTACACCTTGTCCATTTCCTAGCCCCAAGCTTGAATTATTTTAATTCCCCGTCAAGTCAGACGAGTGTGCAAGAAAAGCTGGGGCAGAGTTGTTGGTGCTGCAGACTTGAGGGGCATAAGGATTTCCCCCTAATGGAAGTGAACATTGCAAGCCAGATGCCATGTGCCACTCAGCATCCAGCAGAGGTGTATTTCATACCTGTTAGTATGAAAGGGGATACAGCCCAGGCTTTATTGGGTTGCTCTCATACTCTTGTGCACTAATGTCTGGTTCCACCAGAGGCTATTAATGGACTCACGGTGGTGGGCTAGGGATATACATTATTATCTGACCACACGGATTGACTTTTCAATTTGGGGGCAAAAACATAGTATGGTGGCTGTGGTTACTACCTGCACCCCCTCATTCTGGGACAAGATTGACCAGGGCTCAAAATATTTTCCTAAGGTTGGCAGGTCTGTAAAAGTTCCGTTTCAACCGCTTTCTTTAATGGAGGTCCCCTTTGAAGGAATTTACATAGATCTCATTGGATCATTAGTACGAAGTGCCGAAGGTTATCATTTTGTAGTAGTCCTAGTGGACTGTGCAACATGATACCCAGAGGCAGTGCCCGTTTGCAATAGACTAAGACTATTGTGGAGGCACTGCTTCACTTTTTCTCATGGGTGGGAATCCTGAAAGAGATTCTCATGGACCAGGGCAAGTCATTCATGCCACGGACACTAAAAGAACTTTAAAACTTGTTGGATGTCAAGTCTATTCAAATCAGCATTTACCACCCTCAAACCAACAGGCTAGTGGAGCAGTTTAATAGAACATTGATTTGTAAGTTCACCACCACTGATATTCAAAATTAAGACAAACTGAATGCCCTGTTGTTTGCTGTGAGAGAGGTGCCCCAAGCCTCAACTGGGTTTTCCCCATTTGAGCTGCTGTGCGGGCAAAGTCTCCATGGCATTTTGGACTGGTTTAAAAGAAACTTGGGAGGAGGGAGGAGCCAGAGGAAAAATTAATGAATTTGCTCCAGGCCCAGGAATGGCAGATACAGCAATATAACTGGGGAGTTCAACAGCAAACATTTAAACAGGGAGACAAAGTCCTAGTCTTACTCCCATCGTCAGCATCTGAAATGACTTGATCAGTGGTAAGGATCTTTTGAGGTCACACGGCTAATCGGGGATGTAGACTATGAGGTTATTTGTTCTGACAGAGGTGGGGCACATCAGATCTACCTTCTCAATTTACTAAAACTGTGGGTGAGAGGTAGACCCTGCATTGTCCACTACAATGGAGGTCAGGTCAGATGAGCTGGGACTGGAAATTCCTCATTTGAAAAAAAAAAAAAACCTGTCTGGTTCCAGTTGATACCCATCTGTCTCCGGAGCAGAAAGCAGAGGTAGCTCAGTTGCAGCCAGAGTTTGCTGATGGGCTTTCAGCCCTACCAGGAAGAACAGACCTTATAGAACACCACATACATGCCCCCCAGGCACTGTGGTTAGAAGTCACCCGTATTAGCTGCCTGAATGTAAAAAGAAACTATTTCAGGAGAAAATCAGCAAAATACTAGAAATGGGAGTAAATGTGAAATCACACAGTGATTAGTGTAGCCACACTATGCTTGTTCCCAAGACAGATGGGTCAGGTTGTTTCTGCGTAGATTACCAAGAGGTAAATGCAGTTTAGAAATTTGACACCTATTCTGTGCCTCGGGTGGACAAACTACTGAATAAGGTGGGCATTGCTCATATTTTTTCGACTCTGGGTTTGACCAAGGGCTACTGGCAGATTCCCTTGTATCCAGAGACCAAGGAAAAATCTGCTTTTTCCACTTTGTTGAGATTACACCAATGACCTCCAATTCGGTTTGCATGGGGCAGCTACAACCCTCCAGGGAGTAATGGACTGGCTTTTAAAGCTTTACTGCGACTTATTTAGATGCCATTGTGAACTCCTCACAGCTAGACCAATGAGGGTTTGTAGCTGGAGGGGAAGGCACCGCGTGTTTTCCCTTGGCTGGTGTGATTCAAAACCGGAGTTATTTTTCCTCTGTTCGTAAGAACAGGGCACAATTATACTTAAGAATGCACTGGTTCCGTTGCCACGGGTCAGATATGAAGGCGTTGCTTCATATCCCGCTTAAAACTGGCCTGAAACGGACCAGTAACATTCTTGTTACTCTCCGTTCGTAAACGGGGCTATGTTGTCATCAAAGATATATCTGACTTGTCGCCGGACTGTCAATATTCCAATGGGAGCATCAGAATACTCACAAATGCGCGGAACAACACATCAAATATATCCATGACCACAGCAAGTAAGCGTAACAGTTACTAGGTTTTACCCTCGTGATAATCTGACTCCAAATGAAATTAGAATTTAAAATTTGGTTTTAACTATACGTGGAACTTGGAGTGGTTACACTCGACTCTATCTTGTGCCATCATTCCTCAATATATGCTCCCGGGTTTAGCACTATTGTTAAATCTCAGTTTGGTGAAGCACCCAGAGGGTAGGAGGCTGACCACCATAATACATGCCTTCCTTTGTGCATAGATAGTTATGAGCCCAGGACAGTGTGTATCTATCGGGCTCCTTAAGGCGAATTTGACAAGAACCGGCGTATAACGCCCATGGGTCCTCTTAAGCCAAAACACCAGAACCAATACAACACCAATCCCGTTAGCGGGCAGATCGTGGTCGCCTATCTAACTTGAGGACCTCAGTAAAGACTTTCGCTGTACTAGACCCCTGATCAGTAGGTCCTAGTCATAATTGTCCCCCTGAGTATTTAATCGGAATTTCGGCTGAAAAGAAGATAAAATGGATTAGAGTCATGAAGACCACGCAAGTTAAAAATAAGAAGAATTTATTTAACAGGCAGGTAGGTCATTAGCTTCAAATTCACAATCAATTATAAAATACGGAAGGTTTAAAAACATAAATACAGAGTAAAAAGTTCTTACCCAGCCTGTTTAGCTACACACGAAATCACAGAGTCTGCGCGGTGTGGGAAGTCGATTGCGATCTTCCCTGTTCAGCTACGCAAAGAACACAGTGCAGTGTGGGAAGTCGGTTACGATCTTCCTTGTCTAGCTACACACAGAGCACAGAGTATGTGCAATGTGGGAAGTCGATTACGATCTTCCCTGTCTAGCTACACACAGAGCACAGAGTATGTGCAATGTGGGAAGTCGATTACGATCTTCCTCGATTGCTTTGTCTCCCTTCCTTTTAAGCCAAATCCCACATTTGATCCAGGCGGCATTGCCATAAATTAACCTGGACGAATGATAGAATCTGGAATTTCAGCCCCCACCATTTGGAGGCTACTGTTAAAACAATTAGTGGGGAAATTGGGAAAAGGAGATGATTACCAGAGAGGACATTCCATTGTGATAGTTTTTCCCTGAGTTTCTGAAACTGTGTTTTATTAAATTTTATTTGGTATGAAACATATTTCATTCAATTTCTCGAATTTCCCGAATACGTCCATACCAAACATGTCCAGAGGATGTAATATTATGGTGCAGTTGTCATGAAAATACCCTTTTGTTGAACTATTTTACATGCAATCCACGTTATTATTACATAAGGCAGAATACATGAAAACATGTGCATGGTTTGTAAGGTTTTCCGGGGTTTGTAAATATGATAAACAGATGGTTTAGAGTCCAGATCCAGAAAATAAATAAGAAGTGTAATGACAGAGGGGCCCACATAAGGGCACTGTGGTACTGTCAAGCGTAGTTGCCCCTCCATTTTGCCAGAGGCCTGATGATCTTTTTACTCCTAATGGCCCCAACACACACACCCCCACAACCATAGACAAAGAGACCAGTTCCCCTTATCTTAGTTGTGTCCAGATGGCAACATTCCAGAGAGCCAAATGGCCTGCTCATCCATAGGAAGTCCGAGTAACTTATTGTTTTACCACACGGCTCTCGGGTTCTTTGAAGTATAGGATGAGTTCCAGCGTGCCGGCTCGTTCAAATGCCAGCCTTTTCTGAGTCCAAGTTTGGCTCCCTTCTACACCATCATTACTCATTGTGATGATTATCCAAGGTACATGCAGCATTTGTGAACAGTCCTGAAGATTCTACAGAGGGCAGGACTCATGGCAAACCCTGGGAAGTGTGCAATTGGGTGGAGGGTGGTAGGGTATCTGGAGTTCCTCTTGATGCAGGGGGCAGGGACAAATCAGTCTGCTAGTGGATAAAATTGCTGCTAAAACTACTTGTCCCCAACCAAAGTCTAAAAAGCAAGTAGGATCGTTCTTGGGATTAGAAAATTGTTTCCATTGATTTATTCAGGACTTTTCTAGCCTTGCGAGTCTCTTGACCGACCTCACTCAAAAAGGAGCTCCTGACTCGGTCCATTGGACAGAGAAATGCCAGGCGGTATTTTTGTGTTACATCAGCTGTAAGATCAGCCCCAGGAAGAGTCAATACAGTATTGTTGAAAAGGAATGTCTGGCAATAAAGTGAGCTGTACTGACTCTCTGGTACTGCCTCCTGTGTAGACCCTCTGTCCTTCACTCAGATCATGAACTCCTCCAATGGCTGCATAGAATGAAAGACACCAACTCTAGGATTACACGGTGGTACACTGCATGGGTAAAAGTATAAGGGTTAAGATTAAGCTTTACTTTATTGTCTCCCAAGGGAGAAATTTGTCTGGGATCAGAGAGATCCTACTGCATAAAAGAAAAACAAGATATCTCACATTTCACAGTTCATAAATTACAATATAAACATTAAATATAAACATACACATATCACCCATCTCATATTATAGTTCATCAGTCCGTTTACCAATCTGTCTTCTGTCCATCTGTCATTTCATCTATCCACCTCCTACAAGTTTGTGGACACCTGACATCCAACTTTTCATCAAAAACTATGGGCATTAATATGGAGTGGATTCATCTCCACCCTTCAGGGAAGGCTTTACACTAGATATTGGAGGATTGCTGCTGGGATCTGCTTCCATTTAGCCAGAAGATCATTAGGGAGGTCAGGCACTGATTGGGCAATTAGGCCCGGCTCGCAGTTGGCTTTCCAATTGAACCCAAAGGTGTTGGATGGGGTTGAGGTCAAGGCTCTGTGCTGGTCAGTCGAGTCCATACTGTCTTTGACAAAACCATTTTTATATAAACTTGTTGTGTGCCCAGGGTTATTGTTATGCTGAAACAGGTAAGGGCCTTCCTCAAATGTTATTGTAGCATGAGGATTTGCCTTTACTGGAACTAAGGGGCCTAGTCCAAACCATGAAAAACAGCCCCATACTAAGGAGTATCCAGATGCACTAAATGACCAAAAGTATGTGGCCCTCGAAGCCATTTAAGTTCTGAGTAATCCATAGGTCGAAGTCCACTAATGCTTGTGCTGACTTCTTGTCCTGCATGCTGGCGGCGGAGGAGTGAGGCAGGGCTCAGTTTGTGGGGGAGGATCAGGGCAATTGGAGGATCAGAGAATGATGAACTGTGTTCTTTGGGTCCTTCAATGCTGCAGAAATTTTTTTTGTACCCTTCCCCAGATCTGTACCTTGACACAATCCTGTCTTGGAGGGCTACGGACAGTTCCTTCAACTTCATGGCTTGGTTTTTTCTCTGATATGCACTGTCAACTGTGGGACCCTATATAGACAGGTGTGTGCCTTTCCAAATCATGTCCAATCAATTGAATTTACCCCAGGTGGACTCCAATAAAGTTGTAGAAACATCTCAAGTATGATCAATGGAAACAGGATGCACCTGAGCTCAATTTTGAGTGTCATAGCAAAGGGTCTGAATACTTATGTAAATTTGATATTTCAGTTTATTATTTTTAATAAATTTGCAAACATTTCTAAAAACCTGTTTTCACTTTGTGATTGTGGGGTATTGTTTGTAGATTGATGAGAAATAAAATGAATTTAATCAATTTTAGAATAAGGCTGTAACGTAACAAAATGTGTCAAAAGTGAAGGGGTCTGGATACTTTCCGAAGGCACTGTATACCACCAGTATACTTGAGTTCAACGACACTATATGCTATTCTAAGCTCCCAACTCAACTCTTGAAAAATAAAATAAAATATACTTTGTGATCAGTGCAGAATTTGCCTTTAGCTCATTTCCACCTATGATCCTTTGTTCTTCTGACTACAAGACAAACCCTCTGTGTTTCACTTTGTTAATCCCTTTTATGCATTTAAAATCTGTCAATATCATCAATATCAATATCAATGATACTGATGCTAAATCAAATTGATTTGCGCAAAAATATTACATTTGGCACTGTAAACTCAGTAGATGTCTGGGTCATAAGAGGGTATTCCGAGTGGGTAGCTCAAAAATCAGGGTAGGGTTTGGGGGAGTTCAATTGGGGCTGTCGGCCTGGTGGCAGGGGCCACAGCTAGAGTAGTAGATAGTATTATTAATATAAATGCTGAATGTGATCACATTGACACTTCTAAATGTCTGGCCTTAGGTTTATTAGATAAAGCTTGTCAGGAACTGTTACAGTAGATCTGCGCTTGGGCCAAGTTCCTGGGTGGTTGTGGTGAGTTATAGCAGTTGTGGTGAGTTATGTGCAGCATAGTATATACAGACAAAATCTTCAGGGATAAACCTGCACCACCTGGTTACAGATCTATTCTGGTGATTTGGCCACAGTTTGATTTCCATTCAGCGCTGAAGGTTTGGAGGTGTCACAGCAAAACCTTTTGCCCTCTGCAAAAATGGTTGCCTTCCACTTCCGGTCAGTTCCGGAAGAACAACACTGTAGTTATTCAAGTAAGATCTGGTTTGGATAGTCTTACTGTTATTAGCTTGCTGGCTAAAGCACTGTAAGCTAAGTAGTTAGCTAAAGCAAGTGAACTGTAGAAAAGCCTGTATGGTAGGCCTAGAGCAAAGATGAAGCTGGCAGCGCAGCAATACACTGTGGTTTGGAAACCACAATCATAACTAGCGTGCTGCCAATCTTACAAACAGAAGCAACCAAATCTTCACAGGGCATTCAAACCGTATGACATTTCCACGATATAAAATGAGCCAAAATTAACATGGGTTTATCACTTGTTTGCAGCTAGCTACAGCTACAGGGCCTTATTAGCTAGCTTCATGGCTAATACAGCTATGTACAGGTTTAGTGAATAAACATACCAGTGATGTAGGTGTATGCAAAACAATGTATTGAAGTTTAAATAACATGATAGCATTTTATCCAATAAATGGTCAACCGGAAGTAGAAAGCAACCATATTTGCGGAGGGCCACAAGTTTTGCAGTGACAGTGGTTCCAGTCAATGGGGAGGGTCAAAGGAAGTCACGTTGTTCACTTGGGGCACCAGCGGTATTGGAGCAAGACTCAGGTCAATACTTTGGGCTGATTCCAGGAGGGACATTGGGTGGTATGCTCATATCCTGCCATGAAGCCGATGGATGATCATCCACCTGCAGTGTGGGATGTTCTGACTATAGTAGGCTGAAGGAGTATGACAGGTGCGTATAACCCAGTGGTGTGTGGTCACAGCAGCACCGGTGCTGATTGCCAGGGGTTGTGTGGGTGCCCCACAAAACCTGCATTTTTGCCTGGAGGCTGTACGCAACATTTCCACAGGCGGATTTCATATTCCATCTATTTCTGAAACCTCCATTCTCACCCCATGGCGGAACAATGAGATGGTGGTTGAGGTTAATCTAGCTGTTCAAAAAAATGATTCAATTAATTAAACCAATCCGGAAGAAAGCAAAAGGACCACTGGCAATGGTGAGAATTAATGTATACAATGCCGCAGGTGTTGTAAAAATGTTACGGCATTCCACGGATGGAGGGCTAAAAACAGAAATGCTTTTTTTAGTTTCATTAGTAGACGATGCAGGACAACTATGCCTAACAAAGTGATTTGAATACCAAGAGGCTACACTAAGGTCATTGTTCTGCAACTGCCTGAAGAGGGCGCTCGTGTAGCGGTACTGCCATTATGGACTGAATCTTCCAAATTCTCAAGGTGATTGATCCAGTCAACAACATGAAGATTACAAATCAGCTGTGGGGAAAAAAAATGGAAAAACCGAAAACAATGTTCAGCAATAAATTGTCAGAACTATCCAAGTACAAGTTCAGAGCTTGCCTTTCACCGGTTCCTCAAAGATCCTTACAGGTAATTTTTTAAAAATGTATTCACAAAAGTGTAGAAATTGAAGTTTGACTGGAACTGTCAAAGTGCTAGCTAGTTAGACATGGCATTGGCAGAAATACCGTTATTTACACGCTAACATTAATAACAACGATTCCTTGTCTGTCTTTTCACAAACGATAGGATTTAGTAATAAATTAGTAGAAAAAAATCATATTAAGACAGTGATTGCCTTTCACCGGCTCCCTATAAGACTACAGATAATTATTCAGTTAAACTAGACCTGCCAAAACTCCCTTGATTATATGATATACTATATATTAGCTGTTCTTGTGAAATACATGCTAACGTTAGCTAACGAATGTTAATTTATTCCTGCCTTGTGTCTGTCCATTCCCAAACGGTTCGCTATGGGACTAAATTATAATAGTATTGCAGAAAAAATCTAACTAACGTTAACGTTAAAACAACCTGATTAAGACATGATGTAAACATTGCCACGGTCTTAGTCAGATAAACATAATTCGATTAAAATGTGGTCCGGGCCAATATTATTATTCAAAAATAGGTTTAGACATGTAAACAGTTTATATTGAAGTTGTCATATATATATAACTTATATATGACCTATATGGCCTTGTTTTACAGGTGTGCCAAGTGGGTGCAGAACTTGCGAAATGCAAGCCTCATGCCCACTCACTTTTTGGTCACTCATGTGCAATATAAAGTATGTACAATCCAATATAAAGTGTACCAAACTGTGCATTGTTTGTATATTGTTGGTGTATTGGCTGTATATATTATATCTATTATATTTTTTACTCTCCTTGCTATTGCACTATCCCCTTTGCTGCTGAAACACTGCAAATTCCCCCGCTGTGGGACTAATAAAGGATTATCTTATTTTATCTTATTTCATATGCTCTGAGAGGCTGCATGAGAGCTACAGGGTTTGCAGTACCCATTTTCATCCTAGCCAGTTCAAGAGGCCAGTTGATGTGTATGTATAAACAGATTAAAGTAGTAGTAGTAGTAGTGGTAGTAGTAGTAGTAGTAGTAATTTATTTTGGTCCTTATTAACAATTTTCCAAAAAGAATGCACATAGAAATAAATAAATAACAATATGGCATTAAATTAAATTAAAAGGAAAACAAAAACATTTTACCGAAAATGTGTAGGCGGAAGCTTTAGCTTATTATACCTACCTTTTTTACATAACATATTTTAATAGGCAACCCTTTCACTACTAGGTCTAGGCTATACAAAAACAAAACAGAACAGAAACAAAAACAAAAGTTCCAAACGTTTCATACACAATAATGATCATAACTCCATTTTATATTTGTTTACCACATTATTTTCAAACATTCTTTTAAATTTGCAAAGTGAACTACACATTCTTAATTCCTTGTCACAACTATTCCACAAATTAACCCCTTTGACAGATATACATTTCATCTTTATATTTGTCCTTACCCTTGATTTTTTAAACATACCTATTCCCCTAATTTCATACTGGCTCTCTCTAATTTCAAACAACCTCTGAATACAGTTAGGAAGCAAATTATTTTGTGTTCTGTACATTATCTGTGGAGTTTTAAGATCATAAAATAAAGTATTGTCACATACTCAAGTTAAAAACATTTTGAGAATGGTCAGAATAACAACATCCTCGTGTTTTTACATTGCTAAACATTACAGATTAATAAACAGTAATTTGAAAATAAAAAACTTAGAAAATTGTGATTTGTATATTTATTTTATTTAATGTTGTCATTGTATAATTTTAGTGATGTTTACATTATTCTTTTGTTAGGCACATTATCCATATTAGAAATGGCAGTCTTATTGTCCCTTTTTAAATGATTTTAATGAATTTAACTTTGTAAAGTGTACATGGTGCATATTTGTACTATTGTATTTTCTTTTTTGTTCATATATTGTTTTTCATTGTTTGTTAAAGTAACAATCTCGAAGATCTTCGTTTTGTTGTCTTTGGCGATACCTATGGCAATAAGGGGTAATTGCAGGTGTGTTTTTGGACCTCACTTCCCAGAGATCCAAACAGTGTCGCCTGTGTGACGTTAGTCAGTTTGCACCTGGACCACGCCTCCATAACAATTTGAGGTCACCAGTGCATATGAAAGCGAAAAGGGAATTATGTCTTCTTAGATGGTAACTATAACACTTACTATTTACTGAATTAAAAATGCTTGTTATAAAAGTAACGTTATGTACATACTCATTCATTGTCTAACATTAGGCTAACTTATTCCGATCATTATAATATATTGATGAACTTGATGCCAATGTAAATAACGGTAAGGTTAGTTAACTACATCGTAACGTTACAAGGTAGCGTTGAATTCGAGAGACGGTTTGTGAGGTCGGTACCGGTCGGTAGCATTAGCTAGCGTTTTTTTCTAATCATTAGCTGACATTAGATTATGTTCATTACATTAACTAACTAGCTAACGTAACATTACCTGATATGAGAGATGGCCACTGTGCGCAATGTTGTCTACACTAATGTCGCCTTTCTTGACATGGTCCGGTAGCTAGCGTTAGCTGTGCAAATAGCTATGTAATGTAATTTAGTAACGTTACATTGTCATCAAATGTAATACGAAATCTACATAAATAATATGACCTCTCATGTCCCGTTCGTTGTTTTCAAACCTTATGACGAACAAACAGGCAATCTGGAAAACTACCCCAAAACAATGGTCCACAATTTAGGTAGAGTAGATTTCATATTTATATGCGTTAGTGGTACCTACCAGTCCAAGGAAAGAGAACCACATCTGTATCTCCCCTCAGTCCCTTTTCTTCTTTCAATGCTCTCCACCCTGGCAAGGCAACGCCAATGGTAACTCTGGTTTTTCCTCGCTGATGGTCGCTTTGCTTTTTTGACTGTTTGCCTTCATCTGAACGTCAAATTTGTTTCTTTTTCTTTGGATTTGCACTTGTTTTTGAAGTTTCATCGTCTGTAGTCATCGATCTTTTCTTTGTTTGTTCGGCTATAGTAACCGTTTACTCGTAGTCGCAACCCTAGCAGAGACTGGAAAAAAACAGTACGCCGCTCACACACTAGTGAGTTGAAGAGCGAGCCTGTTGCGTTAGCTCCGCCTACCCTCTCTGGCGGACCAACCACTGCTGAGTGATGGAAAACGCATCACTAACTGTGCGCTGCTTGTGATTTTTCCTGGGAATGTCGCCACAGACACCCAGTTCATAATACTTGGTAATACTGCAAATGCATGGGCTTTCATCATTGGGCCATAGGCTCAATCACCATTGTGTTACCTCATTCGGCGATAGATAGTGACTTAACAGACATTTATTTAAATTAAAATCTTCGAGATTATTACTTTAATGGCCGTAATGATGACTACTTCATTTCCCTTCAGGGATCAATAAAGTATAACCTAACCTATATTTACCAAAATTGTTTTTGTGTTTCAAGCAGACAGTCGTGTAGCTAACATGGTTTTACCTGGACCTCTACAGTTGATGACTGAATAATTCTCAGAATAATTTTAAAAAAAAACCCAAACACCTGTCTAACAGATCATAAACACTCTTCAGGAGGAGGCAGATGTGGATGTGCCAGTGACTAATGTGCAGAAGAAATCACGAACAGAACAACAGAGCCTATACTGCAAGATGCAAACCAAAAAAAGAGGATGATCAGGTTAGAGTTTGGAAAGAATTACCTAAAAGACCCAGCAGAATTCTGGAGAAAAAACCTTGTGAACAGTCTTCTGGACCAAGATTCACTTATATTGGAGTGATGGCAAGAGCAATGTGCGGAGACCAAAATGAACTGCCAAACATCCAAAGCATACCACCTCATCTGTGGAACATAGTGTTCTGGTTTGGGAATGTTTATTTGCCACAAGTAATGGCTCACTAGTCTTCATTGATGATATGACTGCTGATAGCAGCAACAGAATAAATTCTGAAGTGTACAGAAATGTTATCTGCCAAAATTTCAAGCAAATGTCTCAAAACCCTTGAGAGGGCGCTTCATCCTACAGCAAAACAATGACCCCCAACATACTGCTAAAGCATCAAAGGAGTTTTTCGAAGCCAAAAACTGTAAAATCCTTGACTGGTTTAGTCAGTCACCCAATCTGAGTCCAATTGAACATGCTTTACACATGCTGGCAACTAGCCCCTGAAACAAGCAGCAGTACAAAGATCTACTTCATGTACTGGTCAAGTCTAACATGGGACAGGGGCAGGTGTTACAACTGGTGGTGGAACAAGTGGCTCACCTAACCGTGCTGATGCTGCATGCAAGCAAGGAACCTCTTCACCCCTACTTTCTCTAGCCATGTCTCCACTGAAATATCCTACCACAATGTTGGTGATGGCTGTCTACATTCCTTTGAATTGTATTGCAAAGAAGGAGCTGCGGGGCCCTGCTAAGTGGGTGACCCTGCTAGCAGTGTAACTGATTGCTGACACAGACAATGCTTACTACAACCTGAGCCCCATGGACACATGACCATTTGTCATCACAGTCGGCAGAGTGACACACCAGCAGGGTAAATGGCATTACTCTATGAATCTACAAAACTAGTCAGACAGCATGCTTCCAACAACCCCAATGAGATGGTTATAAAATTAGTGGAAGCCATCCAGGAAATGTTGCACTCTGCTGACTCAGCTTCACACTCACCCTCTGCTGGTGACTGACCTGGATCCATCCCTGAAAACCCTCCTTCCCTTTTTACAGACACATTGATTTTGGGTGGTGCACCCCAACACTCCAACAATGGAAAAGCAAACACTTAGGTCAGTAACCTCACTGAAACACTGGGGTAACCCAAGGAAGAAACTAATTCCTATCAACCCTGTCTTCATTCCCATGCAAATCTGCCCAACCATGGACTTCAACTAATTTCAACTAAGTACCTTATCCTCCCATTCATGTTCAACAAATGGATGTTCCAGAGACGAGCCAAGGCATGTTGCTGTGTTCAAAAAATGTATGTTCTGTTCTGAATGTCCTGTTCTATTACAGAACCACAAGCTCCATCCCAGTGAGACCTGCTGTGCTGCAGTAGAAAGAGAAGCATTAGCTGTCAAATGGGCACCATCCCCTCAGGTGGTACACCTCCCAGGCTCAATCCATGCCAATCCCAGCCTCTCCCAGCTCTATGCTTCATGGGCCTCTGCTGAGGGCAAGGTATGGAAGGTGGATTTTACTGGTATCACCACCCACAGGATTCCAACATGGACAGTGCTGTAGTGATGGCACCAATAATTCAATAAGTAGCAACCAGCCATCTCTCTTTATCTTAATATCTGGTTGCATGCAATTTAGGAGGCAATAGTCCAAGGACTGAAGACATTTTAGTCCAGCATGCCTGTTCCCCATCATCTACTTCCCCTCCTGTGTCTCCAGCCTGCCCTGGGCAGCTTTCCTTTGTTATCTCCCGTATGTTTTCTAGAACATATAAAATGGTGATCAATAACACTCATCAATATATACACATAATGTTAGTATGAATATAAAGAGAAAATATTTTAGTTTTTCCATTTTATTTTTATTCCTTCAATAATCATGCTTGAGGGTTACATGTTTATATATTGTTATCTATTTTAGTCCAGCCTGGTTGCTAGACTTAAAATACAGTTTGAAATGCAACATTTGTATTAAAATAAAAAATATTGTTGGCTCATGGTCATGAAAAAAGATATATCTAGTTAAAATCATACAGTAGTAAATAAAATAAATGACCTGGGATTCATTTAACAGTCGGGCAGATATGCACTAACAAATACATAGCAGTCTGTAAGTATTTGGACTGTGAACATTTTTTGTTGCTTTAGCCCAGTACTCTTGAACTTTAGATTTTAAATGAAACAATGAAAATTAGGATAAAGTGTAGACTGTCAGCTTTAATTTATGGGCGTTGTTCATCCATACCAATAAACAATGTAGGCATTGCAGCTCTTTTTACTTTTTATACAGTAGATTTTATGTTTATCAATGCATCATTATTAATCAAATAATTGGCGCCAACAATCGATTAAAATAATTGCACAAAATTTGCATCCCTACTCTGGAGTATTTTGATATTACCACGTTTTCCTCCAGATGTGATGCCATAATCTTTTAAAGGGTGCTGTCCCCCATGTACTCACACATGAGAGGATAATTTTCATTGACAATATCAGGGAGAAGTTTGAATGACAGGGAGAACAAGCTGCAAAAAGTATCCAGGAGTGTGCTAACCCAGAGTCCATTGCTGGGCTCTGCACCCGAAAATGTGTGCCTTTTCAGTTTACTGCCTTTTATTATAGGCCACTATATCCCGGAAGGAAATCAACACATGGATCTCCTGTGTTGAGGCGTAGATGACATCATCCTATCTTCCTCTATCAAGAGGTGCACTTTTCCTTATCTCTCCACAGAGATTGTATTCTTTCTGTCACTGTTAATATCCCTTTGTCCTGGAAAATTCATCACAAAATTCCATTACGTGATTCATTATCCAAGACTCATCTAGAATTTTTGACCAGTGAGGCATTTGTGGTGCATGAGGTTAGCAAGCATCATCAATCAGAGGGTGTTTGGAGTTCACATTAATTAATGTGCTCAGTCAGGATGTGTACACTGAGAGCAGCCATTCTGGCGCTGTCAGGTCTCTGTCTCGGGAGATTCAGAGCAGTCTTGAGCAAAGATTCATACTTGATGTGATTGAGAATGACATCCCATGTTTTATGAAAGTGGTTAAGATACACTATATGACCAAAAGTATTTGGACACCCCTTGGTCTGGGGATGTTCCTTCATGGTTTGGGCCAGGACCCTTAGTTCCAATGAAGGCAAATCTTAATGCAGTGTCATTCTATGCAGTGGCAACAGTCTGGGGAAGGCTCTTTCCTGTTCCAGCTTGACAGTGCCCCCTGGGCAGACAGCAAGGTCCATGTAGAAATAGTTTTGTCAAGATCGGTATGGAAGTACTTGACTGGCCTGCATACAGCCCTGACCTCAACCCCATCCAACACCTTTGGGATCAATTGGAAAGCTAAGGTCTAATTGGCGAGCCAGGCCTAATGGCCAAAATCAATGCCCAAGCTCACTAAGGCTCTTCTGGCTGAATGGAAGCAAATCCCTGCAGCAATGCTCCAACAACTAGTATAAAGCCTTCAAAGAAGAATGGAGGTTGTTATAGCAGCAAAGGGTGGACCAACTCCATATTAATGCCCATAATTTTGGATGAGATGTTGAATGTCAGGTGTTCACATACTTTTGGCCATGTAGTGTACTTCACTTCAAAAGGGACTGGCTTCTGTTTTCACTCCTGTTAACTCCTCCTCTGTACAATCATCATCTGCATAACTTTGATGTCCAAGATGAGAGGCAAAGAGATATCACCAAATTGGGAGAAGAGAAGGATTGTCATTCCATTGTATGTCGAATCCAGATGACAAGTTGTTTTATGCATCTGCTGTGCTGTATATAAAAGGGACATATGGTTGGCAGTTATTAAAATGTTAAGTTAGCCCACCAGTCACTATCAATGTGTAAATCAACTGTGTAACCACAAAAAAGCAACAACCTCCCACCTAACACGCGGGTATAACCTCGGCTTTGAGTCAACCTGTCCCTATCCATCAGTCACTCTAAATTTCACATTTAGAAAAACATTGGTGTCAATATAATGTGGTTTGGTATTGTTCATAATGTCAAATATATTATGTGATTTATTTTCTTTATGTAAACAAATTCATGGGGAAAAACGGTTGTGCTTGACTGAGCATATGGTGGAGAGGCTGTTTCCACAAATGAAATTAGTCAAATTTCTAAAAGAACTAAACCAAGTTAAAGACTGACATAGCCTCATGTAGAGTATGTAAAATAATCACAGAACTCTTCCTCTCTCCTTGTTACTTTTTTGCCACATTTCATGCAAGTTTAGTAAATAATATGATTCAGATTGTAAATTTGTGTTTCAAATCTTTGTTTATTTTTTAAACTTTGTTCAGAAATGCACATCCTCTAGCCAGGCATCCTAACCCACGTCCAACCCAACCTGGCCTTCATCCTCCCACCGTTCACTCCAGAAGTGAAGGAGGCATTAGCTATAAAGATTAAAGGTTCTGTACAAAGATAATCACATTTATTATGTACAGCATTGGTCCAGCTATTGTTTGATGGCATCACAAAGTACACCTGGTATGTGTACATTTAAGCAATCCTACTGTAACAATGTTTAACTATACACTGACAACGAGGCTGACTCTCTGCTGAGTCACGTTCATAATTTACTTTTTTGGCCAACCAAGGCAAGAGGACGTGACTGTCCCCGTCCTCTTGTGTCCATGCAATAAACTCTCTGCTTGATCAATTAAGCATCTGCTTAGGGCAAGAAACACCCCCTTTTTGGAGGAATGGGGAGCCTGATGTAACAAGCTTAAACATTAACACAGTAATCAATGGCCAAAATAATACACCAATCACATTACAGGGATCACATGTTTGCATCAGTGACTTTTCAGCATAAAACCTAACAACTTTTCTCTGAGGCATTGCATAACCAACCAGATGCATCTCATTAACTTGTTGGTGCAACCCCTAGTGGCAATGATGCCAGCATCATGAGATTCTTCAACTCAGACTTTCAGTGCTCCTAAAACCAAACTTTGAGTTGAAAACACAACCACTGTGTTCTGGCTTTATTAGTAGATGATTCAGGACAACTATGCCAAAGACAAAGTTTCTAAGCGCCACCGTTGTCGGGTCTGTACTCCATTTACCAAGCAACCCCTCTCTGCAGTCTCATCTGCAACTACACCCCCCACCCATGACACACTGGACAAGAGAGTCTATCTGAACATTCATAAAAACATTCTTTCACCACAAAAAATGTGTATTCCGTCATAGCAACAAGATTACATTACAGGCATTTAGCAGACGCTCTTATCGAGAGCGACTTACACAACTTTGTACACAGCATTTACATTGTATCCATTTATACAGCTGGATAGATACTGAAGCAATGTGGGTTAAGTATCTTGCTCAAGGGTACAACGGCAGTGTCCTTACCCGGGAATCGAACCTGCGACCTTTCGGTTACGAGCCCAGTTCCTTACCCACTGTGCTACACTCCGTCCCATAAAGATAAAGATAAAGCCAATAATAGCCAAAGTAATACCAGTACAGCTGTGAAGAATGCTGCTCACTGAGCACTGAAATGAACAAGAGGAATTGTAGTAGAATTATATTATGGAATTTTACTATCAATATCTGTGACTAAATATGGAATAAATATAAAATCCTATGTTTGGTTTCACACGTAAAAATGTTCTGTTCAAGGTTCAGTGGTCATTTATTGTCTTCAACAATCCGTTTGTGAAATACAGGTTCATTTGTGACGCCTGGATACCTTCCAAAATAGCTGTGCATAAATCCACATGTTGTTTACGATGTCACCCTTTTTAGCACAACCTGGGTTGATTGAGAATTAATTTATCCACTGGATGACCGTATAAGCTTTCTTACAATGTATAATATGTCTAATTTTACTTTTGGAATAGCGTTTTATAGGCCAGTGTAACTGAAAGTTGTGAATCATCATTGCCCCCTTACGCATTCACTCTGGCAGCAGTAAAAGACTGCACCCGGCGAAAAATGTTATTGATTAGTTTAGTAATTTCTCTGAAAATATTATTATTCTTGAGAATTTCTGAGCATGGTTAAGTCATATGTTTTCTGATAGACTCAGCTGATACTGTTTTCTGGACCAAGTCAGAAGAGGAGAACGACAGCATTGATTCTCTGTCTCTGTCTACTGAACACAAGATTTCATTGTCCATATGTAAGAGTTACTGCTCAAAATATTTCAGTTATATACGTTATTTTTTAAATTGAGTGACTTTAAATTGGTTAGTGGAATTTTCAAATGAGGGTATTTTACACTGTAACATAAGCGTTCGTTGGTAGCTTCAGCAGGGTTTGTGTTTCATGCACTGGATGTGATGTGAGCTGGAAAATTGCCAAAATGAGGTGGACAGTTGAATATTGTTTTAATGTCGTCCCATCCCCATACAAGAAAACATTACATACTGTAGAGTAAAGAGTTAATGATTACACATTTAAGTACTGTACCACATTGTGTGATAATGTTTTTGCATTATTTTTTCGTCTGATATCATTGTTTCATCTTAAACCTTCATAAGAGACACATTTATATGCTTTATAATGGACTAAAAGCATTTTATTCATTTTTGGAGAGATTTTGGATGTGTTTCTGGACCCCTAGATATTTTAGACCACTGTGCTGATGGAAAGCTTGTAATTCCCACCCGAAAATGATGCAAAAGTGAATTTCTTGAGTCAAAACAATTGATTTGTCGTGAAATACATGATTATGTTGTGTGCAGTTGCATTTTATTTTTTCCTAAATTATGAATATAAACTAATCTAAGCTAGTAGTATTGTAAATGGTACAAATGTCCTGCTTCATTTTAGCCATTTTGCTTGAAATGAGGTACCCCCTAAATGGGCAAGGATTGGGCAGATTTGGCATGTGTGTGAAGGGGTTAAGGACATTGCCAGACTTCGCTGCACTTCCCAACTCGCACCTCACTGGAGAACTGGAGTTGGCCTGCCACTGTCCGCAAAATAAACCTGGTTTATTTTTCATCTACACCTTTTTTGAGGAACATGGATCAACATACTTCCGCCGTATCTCCCTTATGGCCCGGTGTTCCTGTCCAAAACTTTTTTGGCATACAGAGGGAACTGTGTAATGTGGAAAGCTTGTTCAGAATTGCATTTAAGGGAAGTCCAAAGAAACATTCAAGGAGAATCTGCTTAACAGTTCTCTTGGTCCCACCGTCGAAGGTGAATCTGCTTGTCAGTTCTCCTGGTACCATAGTCTTCTCATATGAGTATTTTATAATTTGTGCATCCATCATTCATCTCTTTGTGTTCCTTTTATTTGTCTTTGTATGTCTTTTCTTATAAAATAGCTGTTTTTATTTGTCTTGTTTTGTTTATTCAATATTTATCTTTAACTGCCTATCCTTGGTTAATGTCAACTGTCATATGCATTATAAACAGTTTTTCCTTTTCAGTGCATCTAACTTGCGTGGTTTGCATATACGCTGACCAGGGTGTGCATCTCTGCGAGGACCAGTCAATGTATTGGCCTTATATATGGTTTAGGGGTAACACCATAATATGGGTTACTCACTGGGCATAGTGATAGTTTCACTGACCGGAAGTGCAGCTCCTCCGGGACAGATGTTAGTTTCAGTGTCCAGATGGATCTTAGTATTATATTACATAAATAGTAATTTGCTCATAGTCCGGGATATTTAGAGAGTAGGGATGTATCCAAATCCGAATACTGTATTCGGGAAAGCACGAATAATGAGATGGAAACAGATATTTCTTCTACCCGAAGTTGCTTGTTATTATTCGTATTCGGGAAAAAAAAGTCAGCTCCATGTCGAGTTCTCATAGCCTCTATCTAACGTTACACGGAGGGGGGGGCGGGGGGCGCACCAGTTACACGCGCTGCAAAACGTTTAATAAATAAGTTTTATGCGTCAGCCATTATGTTTCTTCAAATCGATTCATATCATTGTGGATGGCCACTAGATAAAAATGCCCATTCTGTTTGTAACATTGGACTTTGATTTCACTAACTAACTAATCGTTTCATTTACTACACATTATTGAAAAGTGATTGCTATATATTGTAGTCGCCCCCACCGAGTCAGCGCACAGCAGGCAGCGGGCTGAGAGCTGACTGTTCCCGGCTATCACTCAGGGAAACTCTTGCATCGAGGAGGAGGTGCGGGAGCTAGCGAGACACAAGCCTGGTGTGGCATCTGGATTTCTTTCAAACCCCCGCATCAAAATCAAGCTTAGAACCTCTAGTTTTTAGCAGTATGTGTTAATTTCTTCCATTTAAAAAAAACCAAGTCGAAATATTGAAAAAACCAACGTTTTACCTTGTATTTCAGTCAATATTCATCCGTTTAAGATGTAACATGCTGTATGTATCAGTCATAGGTCTTGGCTATAATGAACACAAAATCCATTCATGGTAACAGTTGCCACCAAGGGAAAATATGAGGACATCAGATGGTTTGCAGTCTATCCAAACTTAGTTTAGTAGGGGGAAAAAAATAAAATAAAAATGAAACAGGAAAAAAAGGTTCATGTAGGCTATTACTGTTATGTAATACTGTTGTAAATAGTAATTCACATTTCCCTAGCGAACTGCAGTAACGTTAACACATCAAGAAACGCGAACACAGCATCATTGAATTATTCCCTTCAACTGAATGATATGTTTCTATATATCTTTACTGTAAATAGTTTCTATTTCCAATGCAAAACAGAATCTTTCGATTTATAAAACATTTTTTTCTGTTTCTGATTGTTCAATGTACCCCAGTCAAAGGGGGGGGGGGGGGTGCTGGGGTTCAGACAGTTCATAAAATTTAGTTTAATTAAAAATAAAAAGAGAGAGAGAGATGAAAAGTACGTAGTAGTATGAGGATGTGGAAATATATTTCATAATTAATTATATGCCATTGCATTGCCAATGAATATTAGGTTAGAAAATACAACATTTGCCTGATTTAACGTGACTTACGCTATAAACCACGCCCACTTCCGGTCTTCTATCCGAATACAGATACAGATAATTTTGTTGGTTGAACAGATACAGATAATGACGTCTCTGCACACCCCTATTAGATAGTTTCACTAACCAGATGGAGCATCCTTAGTTAGGGCTCCCTGGGATAGGTTAGATATGTAATAATATGTTAACTGTGGAAAGACACCATTATGCAAATCTCATTCTCTCAGCTCAGTGCAGACACAGTGGAGGATATTGGGGAGGACAAATTTTTTATTGAGGAGCATATGAAGGCCATGAGGATAGAGATGGAGAAGTGCAGACAAATCAAGTCCATAATGTGGAGAACATTACATTATCGAACAGGGCTGCGTTTCCCAGAGCCTCCTTAGTGCTACGTGTGTCGTAAGGTCTACCTTAAGGTCTTCCTTTAGTTGTCCAGCTGTTTCCCAGAGCCTCCTTAAATAAGGTATACCTTCTGAAAGGTATACCTTTAGAAGGGTGGTCTGAGGCACTCGTAACTGTCCCTTAGCGATGTGCTCCACTCATCCTGTCACAGTTTTACCTTATTAGGCCAACATTTTTGCTTTTCAAATCAACAGTTGTACTACAGTGCGCATCTAGTAGCCTACATCTGCATGCACAAATGACAGTTTAATATTAAATTTATGAAAATGAATTATCCAAACAATGTTTCTGTGCATAGCACATCATGAGAATGTTGTCGTTTCACCTGTCTATTCCCATCATGATGGTAATAAAGTATAGGGCCTATCTATAATACTAATCCAATTTGTGAAAAAAATAAGCTTATATTATTTTTACTTAGTGGAGATAACTGAGGATATGGCTTTTCTGACTGTCTGGTTAGGCTACAGTAGCCTGTACCCCGCTACTATAGGCCTATACAGTATTTGACAGATATTAGGCAAACTTAACAGATCTAAATGAGGCCGGCTGGAAACTAATCAAGAGGGTGGCACCCACTATATCTAGGCGATCATTATCAGGCTGAGTTAGACCACATTATGGTTGCATTACAGTGTATTGTTGCTCTGAACCAAAGGCATCGCCATCTACGTAGCCAATTGGTTTATGTGAATCATTTTATAAGGACCAACTTTAATCCACTTGATGTCCTCTCAGACAGTGCCATCCTGGCTAAATACCGACTGCCACGGGTGGAAATACTCCAACTGCTTGAAATTGAAATGTCCCCGCACATTTCAAGGGCCACCCTTTGCAACTTTTCCCTCAGCCCAGAGGTCCAGCTCCTGGCAGCTTTGCGGTTTTATGCAGTGGCCAGTTTTCTGGAGGTGGTGGGAGGCGGAAATGGGCTCAGCAAGGCTTCGGTATCACGGAGTGTGGAGGCTGTGACCAACATCCTTGTGTGTCATGCCCAAGCGTACATCAAGATGCCTGCAAAGAGAGAGGAGATACAGCAGGCACACCAGGGTTTCCACGCTGTGGCTGGCATTCCCCAGGTGATTGGACTGGTGGATGGGACCCTAATCCCTGTGTCCAACCCATCCATGGATGACCAGATCTTCATCTGTCGGAAGGGGTATTCCGCCATCAACACCCAAGTGGTGGAGGACCACAATGGTGGTGGACCACAATGGGCTCATCGTAAACATCGTAAACACGTAAACCATGTGCGTTACCCACAGAGATATTCTCCAAGCACATGGCTTAAGAACGGTTTCATTTTAACATAAAACATTCTAAACAGACAAATTTTTCCTGTTGCAATGTTTGATACACTTGGGTCCAAACCGTTCCCTAGCAACAGAATTCCAGTGAAACCATCTATAGAAAACAAACACAACATGATGGAATAGAACACAGGTGCTTCATTTGCAGAATTTAACAAAGGTCTCCACTAAAAGGAGCATGTTTTACGGAAGGAACAAAAAAAAAGGTGGTATACCTCTGCTTAACAAAACAAAAACAAAAAAAAACCTTCCCATCAACGGGGAGGTAGTCAGGGATTTGTCTCATCTGCAAGGTGTAACGGTTTGCTTTATCAGTCGCTAGGGTGCCAAGTAGGCTCTGTGCATCCTACTAAAATAGTATTCTAGAGTCAAAGTAAAAGAAGTAAACCTTACAATGCGCTCATTATATAACTAGAAAAAACACATTATTTACTTGGCATAATGAACCCATAAACATTGGATAAAAGAAACAAGCAAGGACCAGGTAAACTCAAATACTTAATTATTGTAATCAGCAATCAATACCACATCGGCCTTTCACAGTGCAGAACAAACTTAATTCATCCAGAAACAAAAATCTTAGCTCTGAGTCAGCGAAGTAGGCCAACCAAAAACAGTTAATAAATCATTCAAAATACATATTCCATTTCAGACACACTTTTTTTTTTTTAAACTAGCAGTTTAAAAAAAATAGGTCAAAAACCAAATTAACAGGGCTTCAGAGCAGAGCGTTCCACAATGGCCGCTCGCTCAACAAACACCACTTAATTAGCGGAATAACTTGAATAACCAGAGAAACAAGAAAATAATTAATTAGCACTTATTGTCCCGTCAGTCAGTCGTAGGAGTCTCAGTCCGACCCCAGGCTGTACCCTGCGCAGTTTGGGAGTTTTGGCTTGTTGTTTGTAGAGTTTTCAGATAATGTATTGTCGGACAGGCGGGATTACAGTTTTTCCAAATAATTTAAACACGTTTCCTGAAACTATAGCTCTATTTCTCAAAACTCTAAACACAAAACTGAAAAGTGTTAACCATTTTGGCAAAACTCCACAAATCTCTTGCAAAATGAAACACTGCACTCAAAACCATGTTCTCTCTTCTCAAAACTGAATCTTTCCACCAAAACGAAAACGATACACACAGCTATCATATGAATATCTCTTACAGAGCATCAATTAAACACTGGTGTGATAAATTTAAAACACTACCATCAAAATACTGTTTATATATGTTTTGGCTTCATGAGGCCATGTTACATATTCAAATGTATAAAATTGTGTAGAAATTGTTTCCTCTTTCTCCTTTTTTAAGGTTTAGGTTTTTTGTCCCAAAATAGGTTGCAATTTTATGGTACATACAGTATAAAGACTGTTGCCATATTGTAATACAATACTGTGAATATATCATATAAATATTGCATTGACACAATCATAGTTTCAGAATAGGATACAATGCACATTTATCTATCCAATGAGCTCCAATTGGGCTAAACCTACAGTCTCTGGGCTAAACTCACAACCCACCTCCACAGATTCATACTGTAAACTTATAGCTGATACTGCAACATTGTTAGAGTTCTGAGAATACACAAATGTTACCTATTTTGGCAAAACTCATACAGTAATTGCACTGATAAGTAAAATGAAAAACACTACAGTAAGAAAATGTTTAGACTGTCTTTCTGGGGATGTAATGATGAAATCAGCGCACAAATACAAAAAGGTAACAAAGCAAATATTTATTAGCCAACACGATGTTGATTATGGTGGACTCTTGCTCATCTGTAAATTTCCGGCCTCTGCCACCTCTTGCTGGTCGTCTTTCTATTCTGTGAAAAGTATATACAGCAGACCTGCCAACGTTAGGAAAGTATTTTGAGTACCACAATAGTCAGTGTAACGCTTAGTTCACATGCTTTCGCACCACTTCGCTTTGCACACGACAGTCTGCAAGAGACAGACACACACACACACAGACACAGACACACACACACACACACACACACACACACACACACACATAAGCCTTTCTTCATAATTCTAGTTTTGACTGTAGAAGTGATCAGGCAAAATTGTATAATTTGACCTGATTCTAAAATATCACTTGCACTGCACTGGGCTATATTATGATATACTTTCAAGTCAAAAGTTTGAGTACACCTGCTTAAAACAATTTTTTCATGATTAATATTTCATTATATGATATGTGTGCTTATACAAACTGATAACCATAAGTGAATTGCATTCACTTATTTAATAAAAATGGAAACAATTTATTTTGTATATTGTAACATATGTTTTCATTTTCAAGTATTTACAGAAACTTATGTTGTAATGTAAAAAAAGCTTATTTTGCGATGTAAAACACTGTCAATTATGAAAAAAAACCAAGTTTCTGTTCATGATTTCCATTTTCATTTAATAATTAAATAATTGAATCAGCTTATATAGGCACACATCATATAGGCCTAATGAAAAAAACAGTACTCAATTGAAAAATTACCTTGGAATGTAGGCTTTTGTAACTAGGTTTAGCCAAATTATTACCTGAAGCTCCTTGGTGGCTAATCTCAAAATCATAATTGCACAATGTGCAAAATGCATGGTGAGGACGTTTTGAGGGGCGGAGGCACAGCCATTGCTCCTGATATTTTGCGAGAAACTTCTGGGGGGCATGGACTGGCTTCTTTTTAGTAGGTCTGCTGCTCTCTCTCTCTCTCTCCTTGTTAGTATCCTCGTCATCTGACGTCATATTTATTTTCTAACTGCAAGGCTAGTCGGGTGACTGGCTGCAATAATAGGAATTATTTGCTACGTTAGCAGTCTATAGTCAAACACCTTTGCAATGGTCACTTTGCTCCAACAGAGCGTGCGCGATTCAAAGTTTGAACAAGGAGTCTACGTAGCGTTTGAGTTACAGCTAAATTACTCCATCAGTTATTCACACGTCTCCTAACGAGGCTAAATCGCATGCGAGCTACTACTACGGCTAACTATATATACAAATTTATCTCATTAGGATATACCCCTTGAAATGCATCATCTCGTGAAGTTACCAAACATGTTTTACCTTTTTATATGTTAACATTACGGTCACATTTTTGTGCTTGATTATTACTCCCCACTTCCCATTTTACCTCAGCAATGCAGAGTTACGCCTCGGTGGATAATAAAGTACCGCTGCGTATCAGTGGATGTTCAGTGGGTTGGGGAGGGGTTACAGAACCACAAGCACAAGGTCGTAGCGTCTGGTTCAATCCAAGGGATGTAGTTTAAATACCGAATAAATGTACGGTATTGTTTTGTATTGATTGGTTGTTTTCTGTATTTAAATAACAATATTTTTTTTTTTTTTGTGTAGTTTCAGCTGGCATTTCGTACCTGCGTATTTTGACCAAGAATTGCGTGGTTGGTACACAAAATGTGTGCAGGTTGGCAGGTCTGTATACCGTATAGGCTACACATATTTCATAAATGTAAGACAAAACAACATTACACTCTACATTTCTCTAAGCACAGTAGATATACATAGAAACCATAAAGTTACATTACTGTAATTACTGTAGAGAGTATAGAAGACTACTGAAGTGGTTACTTACCTATTCTTATCTCTAAATGCCCGGATAACTGAGGCTACCGTGAAGCGGCTCAAATTCGGCTGGACTCGCTGCCCAGCTTCGGTCATTGTTAGGCCATGATTGAATACATGGTCAACCAAAGTTGCGCGGATTTCATTAGAAATATTGGCTCGCCTTCCCCTTCCCCTTCCTTTTACTCTTACTCCTCCTCCTTCTCCTCCTCCTCTTCTTCTTGCTCTCACTCTTCCTCTTCCTCTCTGTTCTCCATGCTGCTCCATTTTTCCCCCAACACAGTAGAGGTCCCCTAAGGCCTCTTTTATGCTCTGACACATGATTGAAGTGTTTAGCCAATTGAGTTTGAACAGGTGAGGAGTGAGACCAATTGGTAATTAGGGTGTGGCATTTTGAAGGCCAGTGTTTTCCAGGTGAACAAAGTGTGCTAAATGATGAGATTTGTGCTTACAGTTTTGCAAACATGTGATTTAGAATTGCTATTTCAGTGAAAACAATGGAATTGTGCTTAGAGTTTGGAAGTCTGGAGTCTTGTTGTTGATACATGAGCTTCAAGTTTTCAGAATTGTGTGCATAGTTCCAGTTTTTGTGTGTATACAATGAAGAAAAACTGTAATCCGTAATAGAGTCCGGATCTTCCGTACTGATCACGGTAGGATTATTTTCTTGTAATTCGAAATGACCCTTTTTTTTTTTCTTATTCGACTAACTATACACAACTTTTCTTGTTTTTTTTTCGTAGCGCCTGGGGTTTAACTTCCTGTTTTCAGCATTCAAACTCTCTCGCCATTGTCTCCGCAGCCTACACAATTATTAACTTGGAAAAGGGGCGTGGCTGTTGCGCGAATCCCCCACCCACGGATACCTGACCTGTCCTATCAACACAGGGCTGTCACAAAGGGAAGAAAAGTTAATTAGTGAAATTGAATGGAATACATTGCAGAATAGGAATAGGACACTTTAAAAAAGTTAGACTTACCTTGAGATGGCAGAATGATGGGCACGGATATGGAGGGCCTCTGAAACTGTGCCTCTGCCAAAGCATGCTGCCTCTGCAGGAGGTTGAGTTTTGCTCTACGTATATCCAACATCTCCTGCTGGAGGTTGTTGGACGTCTCCAGCTACGCCTCGATGCCCCGCAGCACCACCAGCCGGAGAAGGGCTTCGCTGCAGCCACAGCGCACAACTCCCTGCCTCGACATTCCACCTCGCATTCGAGGTGTTCTACTGCGGGCTTCTGTCGGGGGGGAGTCGTGTAGGTTGGGGGGAGAGCCACAGCGAGAAGGCGAGGAGGCATGCAAGCTTTGGGGTGTCGAAGAGGGCTCGGGGGGTGGGGTGGATGCCCCCTCGCCAGACCTGACATCAATGCCCCCCGAGATGCCTTGGGAGGCTGTGTGGCCTATGATTGACAGGGCCTTTTCCTCGTCAGGGGTGAGGCTGGGCACTGTGCTTGGTCCACCACCCGTCTTTGCCGTCTCTTTCCGCACTGCTGCCCCTCGAGTTTTGACAAGACTGGCAAAGTCTTGCCATTTTTTCCTTACAACTTCCCACTCTCTGGGTGGACAGGAGCTGGAAACAGCCATTTTGTTGGCTATATTCATCCATACAGCCGCCTTTGCCTTGTTGGAAACATTATTTCGAAAACTACCAAATAGGACGCTCTTGTGTTGTTGTACTTCATCAAGCAAGATGTCCATTTCCTCCTTGGTGAAGGTTGCTCCTGTTTCGTCTTTTTCAGCCATATGTGCAATGTCGGACAAGCAAGGATTAATTAAGAATATGTTTCTTTTCTGAATCCAGCAGTTCCAACAGTCAATGTCCTTGTTAAAATGTTCAGCACTCTGAATACTGAACCAAGTGATATTGCATGCTAGAACCCCTCACTTAACCTACATGTAAAATATATTTTATTAGATTTAATTTAATAATTATGTTTAAAATTAGAATTATCAAATAAATCACCAAATCATTTGATAGATCAGTCTACAGAAAACTGGTGGAATCAACCAACAAGTCAAAACAAGCTGTATATCAGGATTTCAGATTAAATAATTGAATTAAATAAGAAGCAGTCAATTATATTAATGCATTGAAAACATACATTCTTTATTGAATGCAGGCACACTACTTCTAAATTACACAACAGAAGACATACAGCAAAACATTAAACAACTAACCTAGAAATACCAGAAAATAAAGAGAGAGAGACGGATAAGAGAGAGAGACAGAGAAACGGATCAGCCAGACCTTGCCAAAGTATCACCCACTTCCAGTATAATCGCCACAGGATGAAAGGTAACCAACTACAAGCACACAACCAAGGAACCACCACTAAAATAAAGAGGACAACTCTTCTTCAAGGCTCCGACACCAACGCAACACAAACTTTTTTCCCATGGCAATCTTAAATACCTTACCCAGCATGACTTGAGGATGTTTGCCCTGATTGGGTGATGCCAGGTTAAGGTTTAGGAGAGAAGGGAAGGGGGGTCAGACTAATTTATGGCAATGACTGGCCTACCTAAATATTGCATTCAAACTAAAAGTAATGGGAAATGTTAGGCATGCAGTGTCTCCAACCCCCGATATGGTGTCCTGTGTCATCTGGTTTGTCTCTTCTGAGGAGGTGAGACCCATAGATTGTCAGCCTAGATTAGGGTATCAGTGGAATTTAAAATTGCCCCAGTCACATTTGCTTTGATGCTTGTGATGGGGAGGCCAGGCCATATTCTTATTCACTGTTTCCCTCTCTAAGGCCAAAATCTAAACACATACTAAATACATATCCTACAGCAACTACCCACGGGTTATTATATAGGCTGCATTTGCCAATCCCAGTGCACAATAAATTAAATTAGTAATTGGATGCACCTGCTATTAATTACACTAATCAGTGATCACACAAAACACAGCAATGAAACATCACGTTGTGTCCCTTCTTTTACTTCCTTTAAGTGAGCCCTCTATAGTATTATGATAACGCCTTCTGTTCCTCTGAGCAAGGGCGAGTGGTTGAGGGAAGGAAAACCACAAAAATGTAATACACCTCAGTCATGTCTGTTGCTGGAGCGAAGAATATTTGCCACCGCATTATGTTTGCTGGGCAGACTAGGCTATCAAATGCTTTGGCAACATTTCATTTAATACCCTTTTTACACTACTGACCGAGGTTAAAATGCCGTTGCGTACCCAGCATAGAATTAATCATGATCAATTTCCACAGACACACTTTTGCCTTTCATCTACGGTCATTTTTGCACTGCAGACAAAAGTCAGCGGGAATCAGCGGGAAACAAAGGTCTAATGTTAATATTATTACACAATAACAAATTAACATTAGACCTTTGTTTCAATAAGAACAAAATAATTCACCCATATGTAGCCTATATCCTTTTTCCTGGGCTTCCAAGAAGTACCAGACTATGGCTTATATGTCCTAATTGATGCTCTTTATTTTATCTTTTGTAGCCTCTACGTATTAATTGAAACTATCACAAGGTCTCGTCTTGACTCTTAAAGAGATTAGCAGATGATCTTTAATAGGCATAGCTTCCTCTTCTGCAATATTAGATTGATGTAAAATGATTATTACAACACTTGTTATATTAAAACTTCATTCATACGCCTTTACAAGTGAGACAATAAATTCAATGCATCGATTGATACGCTTTTTAGCACCACAGTGAAGGACAGCTCCAATTTACGACGTACCTTTGAAACTGTCCCTTAGGCAACTGCTAAGGTATAGTCTGGGAAACACTCGCAGATAAGCGAGCTCCTTTTGAAAGGTATACCTCAGAAACCTTCGTAGAACGTTAAGGTACATCGAAACTGGGAAACGCAGCCCAGTACTGTACAAGGACAGGATTGGAGAGGTGCTTCAATAATGCCCTTTCTTAATGTTCTTCATCTGGTAATTAATGCAGAAATACATTAATTATGTTTTTAAGTTTTTGTAAATAAAACACTGTTTTTTGGAATTCATATTTCAAGTAGCGTTTGCACATTTTGTCTTGGACACTATGTCAATGTTTTATTTCCGATTTCATGAGCAGTGCAGGGGTTCTACTACTGCCCACCCTGATGAAGGAAAACAGTACACTGCTCTACTGTGTGAATGAGGTCAGTAGATTGTGAGAAAACCTTTAAAGTCATGGAATACATGTAAATTCTCTCTCTCTCTCTCTCGAACCATTTGTGGTGCCAAAAGATGGAACCCTGTAAGGTGCCATATGGAACCTTTTCTTCTAAGAGTGTAGTCCCCCCATTTTAGGGGACTGAAAGTAATTGGACAATTAACTGCGCATCTGTTTCTTGGCCATGTGTTGTTGCATCATTAGTTAATGCACAAGAAAGCAAACAAAAGGACCAGAGTTGATTCTGGGTGTAGAATTTTCATTTGGTGGCTGTTGCTGTTGTCTCTTAACATGAGGACCAAGTAAGTGTCAATACCAGTATAGCAGGCCATCATGGGGTGGAAAAATCAGAATAAACTGATCAGAGACCACTGTATTGGATGACTAAAGAATACATTCAATTGGGAAGAAAAGCTCCTTTTCAACTATCGAACAGATCAAGAACACTCTCCACTACCATGTAGGTATAGACAACGGCATGCGCAGAATTTACAAATCTGCTTGTCATGGGGATGCCAAAGAGATTAGAAAATGTCTGGGAGGGGGTAATTTATGATCACAGGTAGCAATAAAAAAAAAAACACAATGATTCTTGACTTACCCAGGTCCTGGTGGGCTGCTGAACTCAGAGTCCATTTCCCCTGCATATTCCCTTGCATCTGCTTTGCCTGCAGGCTACTGATTTCAAACAGACAGACTGATTTCAAATTTGCCATGTCTTTCATGGTTTTGTGGTTTTTAGAAAGTTGGTATTTCTAAAAGATTTTTAACAATTAACCAGATATGGTACAGTAGAGAATGTAAAACAGTGAATAATGACTAAGGCTAATATGAATAAGAATGATGCCCTTATTGTTATCGCTTTGGCATTCTGATGACTTCATGTTGCAATCATAGACTGTAGAAAAATATGGACAAAGTCACTGTGATGTGACCCATTGACTCTCCATGGGTTTTGTGAAAAGTGTTTTGAAGCTTGGGAAGTGTAGTTTGTGGGTGCCGCCATGTTGTACAAATTGGAGCCAGAGACTGTGCAGTAGGGACTTGAAATCCAGTCATCCACTAAGTGCATGCGACACAGTGACTCAGAAGTGACGCAACTGTCGGAACTGTCCCTGATTTGTCCACAAAATATAACCGGCTTTTCCAAATTGCACAATAACTTAAATCAGCATATGGGGAGACATTAGACAAAGAAAAACACCTATTGCAACTACTTTTTCTTGTGGAAAAAAAATTACTGACTTCGTATTTTGACCGTATTGTTGCCATTGACATTAAACCGGGTGACTGAAACACCTATATTGAAGCCAAATGCAGGGGCACTAGTGAGCAACGTCTCCCAACAAGACAAGGAAGTGAGCTTCAAAAACGCAGCCCAGTTTTGGCTGCTTGGTTGCAATGCAGTTTGATTTCTCTCTAAATTTCAGAGAATTGTTGCTATAGATTTGTCATTAATACTGTTATTAGCAGATAAGCTACAATTTTGATTTTATGTAGGAAACAGACAAAACAAGAAAGAAAAAAGCACTCGCATTTAATTGTCAATTTTAAGGGGAAATATTGATTGAATCCATGCCTAAGTTCATTTTAAAAAATCCCCTTTTATGTATTTTTGTCCATAAACCAATAAAGGTTCCCATACATAGCAGCGCTGACTAGTGTACCATATATTTAAACAGAAATAAAGCACTGAAACCAGTGACAGCAACTGACAGCAACCAAAGCTCATATTATTTGTGATATACAATTAACAGAACTAATTGTGCTTCCCTTTTACACCAGTTTTCAGAGAATTTCCACACAGCACACAATCCACATTGAAATAAATAAATTAGCCATTAATCACCCAGCATAGATGATGATTTTTACATTATGAAAGTAAACCTTGATATGACAAATTCAGTTTAAATGATTCATGAAACTGCTCAGTAGTACTGCACTAAAGTAATAAATTATTATTATTATTATTATTATTATTATTATTATAGGGTTGGCAGTCAATGAAGGTTCTTTCTTCATTTCAACCTACCATTTAATTTCAACAACTCCATACACCACCTTCATTTCAACTCCCCCATATTACTTACTGTGGTGTACACCTAGGGAATATATCTATAGCTACTGCCTCTAATTCCCAGTCTTTATCTTTGGTATATTAATATTTGGTCACAAATGCAAAACTGTCTCCAGATGCCAAGGTTTTGCAAGAGGGTCCTTTTAGATGACATTTGCAGCAGAGTGAATGGGTAATGCACACTGCACCCTGTGTTTATTATTGGAACATCCAGCACTCCACTGAAGGTCGTCATGCCATCCTGGTATACTCTGCACCATTCGGCATCTGCCATGCCCCACACTGGACCCACTCTCCCCCCAAAGAATACTCAACACCATTTGCAAACCGACTCCTGTCTGCATCTTACAGTCATCAGGATTTAAATGTAGTCATCATTTATTTGCCCAAGCTGTCAGCCAACATAAGGATGTCAACATATGGATGTCAAACACAGTACCCGTGAGACACAATTTGGGGGTGGGGGGGGCTGGCATAGGGAGAGAAAGGATAACGGGGGTCAGATATGTTTGATTAGGTGGGGGCATCGAATTTCTAATAAAGGAAGTAAGGAACATGGAACAAAAAAGGCAGAAAATCTGACTTTGATATTAGCAGAGGGTCTCAGTCAAGGTATAGGGGTCAGAAAGGGCTAGCAGAGTGGATTAGCTCTATGATTCACTGGAGTGCCTGTGCAAGACCCCAGGAGCATCTTGATATATCAAAAACTGATGGAAAGACACAGTTCAATTTGTCCTACTTTCATAAAAGATAATTAACCTGTCAGTCTCAGCACTTTAACAACTTCATTAAATTGGAAGTGGAACAGAGAATGGAGCTTGGGGAATCTGTGATCTATACCATTTGGACCAATGCGTTTTTCCTCCTTTTTCCGTTGCTAAACATATGTCAAAAATATACATCTATTGCATGCATCCATGTGAGATGCGTGTCTTCGACAGCTGAATGGCAGTGCATTTATGAATAAATAATCACACAGCACTGGAAGAAACCTATTACTACCTTAAAATAAATGTCAAGACTTGTCTCAAAACAGATCCATATCATTTTTTTTTTGGCCAGAAGGTCTTTCAAAAAATGACAGGAAATACCTTTGTTAAAATACTGTTACAGCTGCTTGGATTGAGGTTCAGAGGCTGAAACATTGCAAATGGTGGCAGTAACCACTTGGAAGATAACGTATTTTTCCCAAAGATGGTCAAGATTTTATTTCCCAGGAGTGTTTTCATGAAAGGGCAATTAACCCTCTGATAAGGCAGGGGTCTAGGTTCCATTGACACAAAGCTATCCTTTAGTCTTTTCACTGTGAATTCATTAACTGTGCTCACACATGATCTCAATCTGAAGATTGGTACAGTAGTTCACTGATACTCTACATTCTGTTTATATATATATATATATATATATTTTTTTTTTTTTTTTTTTTTAATTTTCATGCAGTGATTTTTTTTTCAAAAACATATCCTGTTTTGGGTTATTAATAAGTCAAATGCAAAAGGAAAAGACTGTAAAATTACTACTGTACTGTATAATAATTGTATACATATTTGAAAACATATGAGAGTAAGGCCTGGATTCGATTTACATTTTTTTCTTAATTTTAACTCAATTAAATGTAAGTGCTTGCTTTCACTTCATATTCAGTTTGAGTATTTATTGTGTTATGGTTAACTACAAATGTGGTTGAACTGAATCCAAGCCTAATAGTGTTCTACACTATTGGAATGCCTACAGCATTCTTTACTTTAATCCTCTGGGGTCTAAGGGTAAAATGAGGCACACTGGTGATTGTGCGATGCTCTGACATTTGTGTAAATTTCATCAACTTTATATACAGTGATTCCAAAGTGTTTCATATCTTTGTTTTCAGCACAAACTCAGCTACAATAATATGGCAGCAGTAAGTAGGTCATAATCATGTGTGGATTGTAAACTGCTCTAAAAACACACAAACTGTAAACAGTAGTTTTGAACATGCACAGGAATGTTGTAATAAAACACACTAAACAATTGTGACAAAGACTTTTGGTCACTGAAATGTGTTCATCAAGGTCTTGGGTATCAAAAGATGACAAACAAAATTTATGAAATGTGACATCATATACAAACAAAGAACCAAACAAACACAACCAGACGCAGAGAGGTAGCCTATACTTTTGAGAAGCAATGGTTAGAATCATTCGTAGTGTGGGAATTTACAAGCGCGCATATTAGTGAATATTCCTACAAACACACAGAGAATGTAATACAGCACACATTTACAAATAATGCAAGCTATCAACGAAACAACATTAGCTTAACTAAATAAACACTGATATTCCAACTAAACTACACGCAACTCATCAATAACAATGACTCAATCTGAACTAGGCTAGGTCTGTTTAGCTAAGTGGTTATTTTATTGCTATTTCCCGAACTTACTTACAGTATGCTAATATCGATTGTGCAAGGACATCAGTTTTAGAATCCTAGCCACGCCACTACACGCCAGGCATGAGCTATTTATTACGAATATGATCTACCTGATACTTTTAACACAACCAGATGCAGAGAGCCTAGCCTATCATTTTGAGATGCAATAGTTCGAATCGTTCGTAGTGTGGGAATTTACGAACGTGCACATTGCTGGATATTCCTACAAACACACAGATACGTTGCAATACAGTACACATATTTACCAATATGATCATAAGAAATATACTTACGCATGAAGTTGATCCTCAGCTGGATCAGTTCGCTGTTCGAAATGACACCGCTCTTCATCAGTGTCGGCTTCCGGACAGACCATTTTCCAAAATTAAACGAAATGTTCACCTCAAAAGAAGTGAATTAGGCGACACTCCGTGACATTCTATTCCGCTTTCGCAGACTTGGCATTTCTCACATGGATCTCGCATCGCCCCTCCTTTAGTCTCCTTCTATGGAGAGTAATTGTAATGTTAACGTTGTGTGAATGCGATTTGGGCGGACTTCCTGCTGAGCGAAATTCACATAGTAATGAGTAAAGTTTAGCGAAGCATACATGATCTAATTAATCAAATTTGGAACATTTAAAACAATTTATATTATTTGCCAATGGGCGCATTGGAAAGTCGCGATTCTAAGGTTTCTGTCAATGTTTTTGTTGCGTCTGTATGATAACAGCACGTGAAGTTAATCATCCAAATAGAAACGAAAGTTAATTTCATCTTGTCAAGCTCCGCCGGCGGAGCTCTCGACCCCAGAGGGTTAAAACATTAACATTTTGAACCTCCAAGTAAGTGAGCTTAATGTTCAGCCATATACACACTGTCATGAAGAGTAACGATGCATTTACACAGCGAGCAACTCATCAACCGAGTTTCTAGAAGTCCATTCATTCTCTATGTAGCTGAGCAACACCCAGCAACACAAGCAACTGGGCAACCGAGCAACCAAAGTTGCCTGAAAAATGTTTCCCACAGTTTAACTTTTTGCGGGCATCGCCCATCAACAGCCAATCAGAATTTCGGGCTTCCTATTTCTCCAACCGATGATACCATTTCACAAATTACTGTTCCACTCAGTGAGGAAAAATGGATGAACAACTTATCATTATGGTACAATTGCACCCGACGTTATACAAAGTTTTTTTTCTTTTTTTTTTAAGTTCAGGGATACGCACCTGAAAATGACGCTTGGACAGCAGTTTCAACTTGCTTGCTGGCTAGCTGGTGAGGGAGATAGAGAGATCGCTGACTAGGCAGCTAACTAGTGAGAGCGATATGGAGAGATTGCTAGCCAGCTAGTAAGAGGGATAGAAAGGTCACTAGCAATGTGGCTAACTAATGAGACAGATATAGAGAGATGTATGGCTAACAAGATAGCAATAACAAAAATAGTTAGTGTCCTGACATAACTATAGAAACAAAGGGAGATGATATGTGGCTATATGGAAAATATGCATCTTTGATGACACCGTTACTTCTCTTAAAATAATATGTAGTTGCACGTGACCGCTAAGAGGACAACAGGAAGCTCCTGTCCCTCCCTCAGCCAACTTGAGCAACACATCAACCGAGTTGCTCGCTGTGTGAACGCCCTGTCAGGAACTACCCAGTGAACTATGAGATTAAACTGTTTGGGTAGTAGTTATCCTACCAAATTGAGCAACCCAGATTGGAAGGACCCAAGATCACTGTGACAATGGGTGTCGTGGCTTTGACCCAAGTGCAGAGAAGTTCAGAGACTCAGAGGCTGAAATTAAAAAAGGTCTTCACTTGAGACAGCAAGCAAAAATACATGAAAATACAGGAGGCAAAAACACAGAGGGTACAGTAGGCAAACACTAAAAACACGGGAGGCAAAATGCTAGCAAAAAGCACAGGAAACATGAGGCACAAAACTGGAAAGTCACACATTACATTACATTACAGGCATTTAGCAGACACTCTTATCCAGAGCGACGTACAACAAGTGCATCAGTTCAAGGTGCAGAGGTGCAAAAGAAACACACTAGAGTGAAGTAAAGATCTTAGTGCCAGAAGTGACCACATAGATCAGGACTCCAACCCTGTAGGGTAGCCTGTTCAGCAAACAAACAAACAATCCTGCCAAATACAAACTAGCACTGAAATCACATTTGCCAAATCAGAATCAGACAAAAACAATCCTGCCAAATAAAAACTAACGTGATCGCATTAGCCTAACTAGGTACATTGAGCTAAACTATAGGCACACAAAGTGTCAGTGGGAAACACAAGCGAAACCGACAACTAAATACTCAGGAGAACACCAGAAGACAATTACCAGAGCATACAGACACAAGAAACTTAAAAAAACCAATCATTCAATAATCACACTGTGAGGGTGGGGAAGTGTTGACGACCACACGCAGCTACAGTGAGAAACCACTAGGTCTCAGTAAGAGACTTGAGGAAGGGATAACGAAAAGAAAAGACTCAACTCCTAAGGGAGAATATCCCAACACAAAGTAATAGTCTCAGCGGGAGAACAAACGAACTAAGGCGTAAGGAGCAAGTAGAAATTTAGTAAGACTGCAGTGCAGTCGGAGAAAAAGCAAAGAGAAGGTGCCTCGTAACAAGGATGGCAAAAACTGCGTATAAAGGAAAATAAAGAATGCAGCTAAGTGATTAGTAGGACCAAAGTCTTACTACTAATCAAAACAAAAAGCTATATTAAAAAATACTAAACCTTTTTCCTTACCACACTTTTCTCTAAGAGAGCTTTTCTCTGTACCGGCTATCGTGTACATAAGTAGACACTACAGCGAAGAACAGATCTCCCGTGAGCGTATATAAGCTCTAAATCAGGTGCAAAGAATCGGTCGTAAGCAAAAGCAATCACGGAGCGCCCTCAGGCGGTCCTGAAGATTACCACACTCAGCTACCTGAAACAGCACTCAGTTTCCTCAACAGGCATACTGAGTAGTCGATTAGCAGGAAACGGCGTCGATTAGCACAACCCGCGAAGCCGTACAGCAAACGGAATAAGGAACCATCACACACACACACACACACAATTAACTCGAATGAGACACAAAACAGAGGGAACACAGGGAAACAGGTGTCCTCTGGTTGCTATCAGGAGGAACTCATGACAGTGCTCATTGGCTGAAATGGGAAAAACTGTCCAGAAATCAATTTCTTCACAACGTCCCATATCTGTGTGGCCACTTCTAAGAAAGGCCTACATTAAGTCACATTAAGTAAGTGATAGACCCTGAGGCCATTTGAATGAAGATTTTGTGCTTTTAGCTGGAGGGCCTGAGATGCTTGTTGTCATCAAGGATAAAATGGATGGAGCCAAACACAGCTAAATCATAGTGGAGAACCTGGTTCAGTCCACATGAGATCTGTATTTAGGGTGAAAAGTCATGTTCCAACAGGACGATGACCTAAAGCACAAAAAATACAACCAGGGGTGGGTAGAGAACTTAAAATCAACACTTCAGTAAGAGTAATGGGTAACACTTCATTTGAAGGGGTATACATAAGGCATACATGACACCTACATAAGCACTACATGACACCTGACATAAACATACATAACCATTCATAAATGTTTGTTCCACCTGGTGTCAGTCATAAAGGGTTATGTCACTTTCAATGTTTTAATTGACATCAACCTCTATGTCAAGTGACAGTTGTCAGTTGACATATGCTGTCATACTGATATGTTATGACACTTTCAGCATCAAAACAACATAGCACTTTGACAATTGACATTGGTGTTCTGCGTGTTCCTCATTAAGTCAAAATTACATAACGTTTTAAATGAAGTGACATAGCTGGCCAACCTAGACAGGTTGGAAAATTAGTATTTAAGAACAAAGGACAGTATTCTGTCCTGACATTGACTGTCATGACACCAGCATGACACTGCTATGTAGGATATTTAGGACCCTCAAGTGAAGTGACATCTTTCTCTATTCATACGCTTGATATGAAAAACTATGACAATGTCATACGCTGAATAGTTTGACATTGACTGTCATGACAAATGCATACCAATGCTATGTACGATTTCCAAGACCTGGAATGACGTGATAGCAATTGTTTATTCATAAGATTTGTAATGGTTTGGGGAGGGAGGATACGACCGTACGCAAACAAATATTCAGAATATAAGAGGGGCTCTTTAAGTTGAACGGGGGGGGGGGGTGTTCAACCACTAGGTCTCGTGAGAGACAGGGAAAGGAAATAAACAAACAAAATGAAGTAAGATAAATGAACATAAAATTCAACCTCACTCTGAGGTAAGGTAAGATAGGAGCAAAACAAAGGAGGCTGACTGATAGTAGCATGAATAAAGTCCCACTATCAGTATAACAGCTTGCTCAAAGCTCTCGTCTCGTCTCGTCTCGTCTCGTCTCGTCCCGAATACTAAGCACCTTACCGGCTCTTTGCGAAATGAGAATTAGACGCAAAAGCAACAAGATGCTCTTAGAGGGGAGTTATATAGAATGACACCAGATGGAACTAATTGACCGTAATTAGGACTCCACCAATAAGCTCAGTAGTAGGAAGAATGCTGCACATGTATCAACTGAATACTCGTGCTCGTTTGCTGACAAGAGAATAGCTCTCGAAATGAGTAGCCGAGTAGCCTGGATAGCACAAAGGAATACGAAACCATGACAAGATTGATATGAAAAACTATGACAATGCCATACACTGAATAGATTGACATTGACTGTCATGACACCAGCATGACACTGCTATGTAGGATTTTTAGGACCCTCAAGTGAAGTGATATCTATTTCTCTATTCATAAGATTGATATGAAAAACTATGACAATGTCATACACTGAAATTATGACATTAGCTGTCATGTGACCAGCATGACAATGCTATGGAGGATTTTCAAGGCCCTGAACTAAAGTGGCATCCATTCATAAAATTGACATGAAAAAGTATGATACTGTTATATGCAGATTAATTGACAATGCCTGTCATGACACCAACATGACAATATTGTTTAGGAATTCTGAACTTTTTCATTCGTTAGATATAAAAAATGATGACACTGGCATATGCATAATTATGTCACAACTATAAGATTAAAATATTTTGCATTTTACAATACCTTTGTAACACCTTACGCTCTTGTAAGAACTTGTAAAAACAAGAAGAAAGTCTCCAAGATTTTACTTTGTTTTTTCAAGAACTAGCAGCAGGATGCATTAATTCAGTTCACATTTTCTTTCTCACAATAGCTTTGAAAAACCTTACTTTCTTGTAAAAATATATAAACAAGAAAGTCTTAAAAGATTATAGTAACATACAGAGAAAGAAAGTCTTGAGAAATGTTATTTCACATTTCTAGGTTAAACCCCTGTAAGGCTCTTCGATAAAATTAAAAAAATAAATAAAAAAAGTACTACTCAGTACCAGTACACAAAAAATAGCTAACACATTTGCTGGTAGTGATAATCGTATGTGAATTTGAAGAAATGAATCCGTGAGGTACAGATGTCTTCTTCCTCCAGTGATTTCTGCTGCAAATCCTTAGGGAACATAAATACATAACATTTATTAATATCTAATTTATTTAATACAGCAGGAATACTTCTAAAGAACACTAAGCTAACTTACATAAGTGAGAGGATACACAAGGGTTTTTGCAAATGCATCATATGTATTAAGTAAACTGTCATTGATTCAACTGTTTGTCACTAACAGTTATGAATCTGAAATGCAAACGCTTCAGTTGTCATAAAGCTTGCATGTTGTCATGCACATGGCATCAGTAACGTCGAATGTCGCCATAACGTTGGCAATTTATTTGACAGATGACAAAGAGAACAAGACAGCTGGCATTGACGTGACGTGACATTACGTGATACCCCAAAATCAAATAACTTTTTTAAATGTAGGATAATCATGGAATCATGTAGGTGAAGCTCACTTACCATGTAAAGCCATCATTGCGGTAGTATCTTTTCAATTGCATGCGATCCTGGCAAATCACGCATCGCATCGAACTCCTCAAAATCCCCCGTTGTTGCATCCATTTAACCGTTCTTCTTTTATGTTTTATGGATGGTCTGGAACCAAAATTTAAAAGTTGTTCTTTCAATCGACCCATTTTAAGTTACCCTGCCTAGCTGTCTAAAACATCCCATAACAGGGGGCTCTCGGAAAAGAATGAAATGCAATTATTTTAAACTGACCAATCAGGGACCAGTAATACATAAAGGCTACTTTCTCTCAGAAACGACCGGATTTTTCTACGCGCGCTTTCCAAATGTACTGTTTGATAAGAGAAAGTTGCGGTTGAATTGTGGTAAATCTAATTTACAACAATAATTTACAGTAACGTTATAACGACAAACTGTATAGCCTATTCCAACGTCTGATACTACGTGCCATATATTGTATCGGTTTGGCTGATATATCGGCCATTATTTGACTTTTTTGACAACATCGGGATCGGCAGTTATGCAGCCGATGTGTCCCGATTTTTAAGTAAGTATAATAAACAAAAAAAAACATTGATTTATCTGTACTTGTCTGTTCGAACGTTGTAATTGCTATTTACTAGAAGTATGCAGTAGAGGGAGCTCTAAATTAGGGAGGACAATTGAAAAATTTATTTCCGGAAATTAGCATAAGTATTGTGATTAAAATACCAGTTTAGCCTTAAATTAACGTATTGTGAACAGCGATCGTACATATATGGAATATTAATGTGATATATTGGCTGTTTTGTGGCCTTTTAGCTCGCACTTTCCCAAAATTCCATCAATGATAAGATCGGGACTCCGACGGCACCGAAAACCGATAGATTTCACTGAACATTCGACTGTTTACATTTATGGGGTTCTGAACGAGTGACATCATAATAACTCTTACTGGTTGATTTTACGCGGTCATTTATGGCAGTTGGTTCTCTCAGAATTCTGACTGAGAGCCAGGTCAGTATTTTCACTGGACACTTGATACATCCCGACTTATAACTTCAAAGTCCCAACTCATTTGTGAATGGTTTAAATGGATTTTGAAAGTAGACACTTCATGCTACAAGCATGCTAAGGGATTTGAGTGTGCTGTGAAGTTTAGGTAGCAAACAACAAGGCTGAATCCTTCTGACGTAATTTACATAGCGACTATATGCTCAGATCGCCTAGTTTCACTCACTACGGCCAAGCGGAATCGATAAGCTTTCAGAAAATATATAACTTTTAAAGATTTAATTCAGTCTTCTACTGGGACTTTTGCTGTTTATCGAGGGTGTGACAGAAAATTTCGGTGCCGCTGACTATAATCGAATGTTTTTCACATTTACCGTTCGATTGACCAAGTACCATTCAAAGTATATTTTTATGGGTTAGTACTGTCAGATTGTGCTAGGTACTTCACATTAACCTTGTACAGCGATCAATAAAGGCTAACAGCAGAGTACCACTTAATTCTAGTAACTTCTATCACCACTGTAATGAACTAAAAAAAGGTAACAAACGACCTTTTCTGTGAGAAATGTATTGTCAAGCTCACGCGCATACACTGCTGGCGACATTCTAAAGCTTCGTTTTGCCCTCCCTACTCTAATACAAGTGTGAACTGCAGCAGCTGACGCGCTGCTTCTGTAATAAGACGTTTGTCACTTGTGCCTCATCCAGTATTCTCCACTGCAAGACTTGTCTGCACAGATTCGATTGCCGCAATGAAGGTATGTACATTTTGTGAAAGTTTTTAATTAAATGCGTTTATACGACCACTACGTTTATCAATCCTCATTATCAAGCGAGCGAGCTAGCTAACATATTTGGTTCACTTTAGCAAGCTAGCTGGCTAGCAAGCCTATATGAAGTGGCAGTGAGAACATAAGCAGCGTAGGATCTACATTTCCAGAGGACATCGCTGTATTGTCAAATAAATAACCAGACAAAATAAAATGGTGATTGAATGCATCACACATTTGTTTTTTTTAATCTGAGATAATGACATTAGCTACTATATTATGCTGTGTCAATAGCCAACGCGTTATTGCAAGCGAGTGTGTCATCTAGTCACACGTCATCGTAGCAAGCTAACCAGACAGTAAAAAAGCCGATAAAACACTTCTAACGTGGATCATTTTAAGCCATGTTATCTAGCTTTGTCGTGATAACATGAGAGAAGGATTGCTGTTGGAGAAGTGAATCAACCAACAGTTAGCGCGGGTAACCTGCACGAAAGCGCATTGTAGTTTTTTTCACCACCAAATTCTTATGGACAAGCCTCACGTTACGTATTTCATCCAGTTAATTTAGTTTCATCTAACGTTACACTTGATTCACTCGTTAGCTCCGCTAGATAAAGTCTTACTCTTTGAGATCATGTAGTAGGAATAAAATAAGAAAATAATTAATTTACTGAGAATAGATACTAATAAATAATAATAACAAATTAATAACAACAACAATAATAATGTGGCGATTTCGCGAGGAAGCAGAGACGGAGACTGGCTTGGCTGTTTTCGAATCGCTCCCGGGGAGCTTCGCTTTATTTGTGACATCCCCTCAAAACGGTAATTCGTAGACTGACCATCATAGCTGGGCGAAGCCTGATTTTGTCAAACCCCGTTTGCCGTGATTGGCTGCCCCGGCGCAACGGGACTAACCAATCACACAGCCTTAACGGCACATCACACAAAGGTCGAATTTACATACAGCGGGAAACAGCAGCACGAGACACGCAAAACAGAGACAAGCAGGGAATACAACAACAGTATTGGCTAATTGACTAATGACAGAAACATGACGGTGCAAATCATAAACCCGAGGGCTGCTAGCGCTACGGAAGCGATTCCTAGCAGGCTACACACATTCAAAATAACGAGTATTTACACGATCGCGGAGCGGGACAAGTTAACCGCTAACAAGCTAACAATTATTTAGTTACACACAGGCAAGATCGCCACAATAATAATATTCATAAAAATCGTGCTCAAAAAGAACATAATGGACAAACTCACAGAGGACAAGATTGATATTGAATCCAGTCCAGAAAAAGTTTCCTCAAACTCCCCTCCCAAAACGGCGCTCCAACTGTCCCCATTTGAAGGTACGTAATCTACTATGGTTATCTAGCTAATGGTATAACGTATAATGTTAGGTCTTTGCCATAAAGCCTATGATATAGGCCTATACCTGTAGCTTGCTAGCTAGCTATCTCAAACACGTTATGACTGCTGCCCAGACGGGTTATGTCCATTGAAATCAACAAAGTGAGAAGTCAAGTGTCATGTCAAGAACATGTTTATGTAATGTTAGAACCCAAAGTGACATTTTACTGAAATTAGTTTTGATGAAGGGTTAATTTGGTTGCAATCAGTTTCCACTCAAGTATTGTCTAGAGAATCGTTATTGAATTATATTCATTAAAATGTGAATGTCATAAAAAGAAAGGCCTTATTGTCCTTAATATATGAATGTTCATGTGTAAATGCATAAATGACGAGAAGCTTTTGGAAGTTGTTTCCAGCCCAGAGAAGCGTCCAACAAAAGGGAAAAGGAGGCTGCAACTGAGGTCCCTTCTTAAAAAAGGCAAGTAACGTAGGCTAGCTAGCTAACATTAAGTGAGCTTTATAACAGCTAGGAAAATATTCAGCTGCTTTTGGTACTAATTTCTGCTCATTGCCATAAGGCCTACAGAAAAATGTAGCTTTCTAGTTAGCTGGCTATCACAAATATGTTACAAAATGCCATGGCTACTGTCATATCAACTAAAAACTGGCATGACATGTCATATGAAGCATATGTTCATGCTGGGCCCAAATTTCAATGAAATTAATTTTGATGAAGGGTTAAGTTATTTTCAGTCAGTTTACACTCAGGTCACTTTCTCAAATAATTCATTTACTTTTGCTGAATCATATAGATTTTTTTTAGTTTGGTTCAGTTAGGTTTGTTTTTAGGCAAACAAACTTTTGGTGCGCGCCCGAGTTCGAACAGCGTTCTCACCTGCCCCAATGTACCGAACTAAAGGGCTAAACGCTCCAGGGTTTGATTAAATCAATCCAAAAACAGTAGGTGTGAAAGCACCCTCAAATATTGTTTTGAGGTCAGGTATCAAATTATATTAAGGAAAATGTGAACATTGCTGAAAAGAAAAACTATAAACTAAAATCCTAATAACATAATGTTAATGTGCTAATGTTCATTGCAGGGTTATCTCCCACTGCTGCTCTGGAGCTGCAAAAACTGAGGCACATGGTTCAACTGGAGAGAAGCAGAGCTGAAAAGCTGGAGGAGGTTAAAATGCTGGAAGAAGCAAACAAGGTCCTGAAAGAGGATAAAGAGTTTTTGCTTCACCAATTGAAACCAACCCAAGCTCCACAAATGAGTATGTGAAAACAAAATGTTATATAAACTATGTATGAACTCTAAATGTGTTAATGCTAATCCAGTAGGCCTACAGGTAATCGCTGATGTACGTTCTTCCTTGTAATGTATTTCCGCTTTAACGTATGACAATTTCTAAACTTTCAGCAAAGTCTATAATGCAGTCATGTAGATTGCTTCATAAGTAGCCACACCAATGCAGCAACTCCTCCGACTATGTTATTCATACTGGACCACACATGCAAAGAAGCCATTAGTCAGGCGGCTTTGTAGCCCTTGAAGAATCAAGGTAATCTAGGTTTTAGGTAATATTCAATCAGTGTTTCCCTTATCATAGCCATTAGTGGGCGGTCCGCCCACCTGAAAGTAGCCCCCCCCAATCGACGATGCTGCCCACTAATTGCTAATAGTGCAAATGTATTAATATGTTGTTGGCACTTTTTTTGTTTGTTTAATACTTGCAGAACGGAAGAAGCAAAGTGAGGAAGTGTCCTCTGATGATGAATTAAGCTCTTCATCATTCCACTCAAGCTCTACCGAAGAAGAGGAGATGCCAAAGAAAAAAAAGAAAAGGACCCATTGCCGAAGGGAAGACGATAGCCCACGGTTTGAGAAGAATCGGACCCGCAGTAAGTGCAATTATGATATTGGTTGTGAAATTTCTTTCTTTTTTTAAACTTGGGCTCAGTTAATATTGAAACCTGAAACATTAAGTAATTGATAATTACAGTACATCAAATACTTCAATCAATCACTGAAAAAAAAGTTATTTAAAAATAATTTAGCACAACTTATTCAGGTTTATTGATTGGGATGGCAGGTATGCCATCCCGCCAAGTTACGCCTTGGCGGGGGCATGCCCCCATACCTATACAGCACCGAGAGTTTGGCACTTTTCAGGGTTCCCCACAGAAATAACCACAACAGCCACAGACACTCAGCCCTTAAAAACATTAAATTCTGTACATTCTGACCCCATTTCAACAGACAGAATTCATAAACAACTTCACATGTCCACACAATAAAGCCCCAAACTAAGGGGATTTTGCATTTTCTCCTTCTTCATCTTCTTCTTCTTCTTCTCTTTCTTCTTCTTCTTCTTCTCATTCTTATTTTTCCTGCCGCCTATCCCACTAACAACATGTCTCCCCATTGGACATTTCACTGACACCAGCCAAATCTGCCCTACACAACCCAATCAAAAACGCGCATACACACGCAAAATACCCATACATTTTTATTCTGAAACATTTCCCGTTCAAACAGCTAGTCCGCCTGTGGCCTAGTGGGTAAGGTTACAATCTTGGGAACATGGGGTCGTAGGTTCAAGCCCAGCTTGGAACACGTTTCTTTAACCTGCTTCAACCCTCACTAATAATTGTCTACTAGCCTACTTGTCAATTATTGCTTTTGCACCATATTTACCCGCCGTTCACCGTTCAGTTATTAACCGGCTACAATATTGCTAAGCCACATGGATTCAACGGGAGCTCTTCTGTGCTTACTGGCCTGTGTTCTTTAAAACCACCGGCAGGTTTGCTAATGATATTTCACGCATTGCATAGCTATGGCATTAGCTAACGAAGTCACGGCAAATGTATTCCTTTCATTAAAAAGTTACACCAGTTCACCACTGTGCCATTTCTATTAACTATATTTCTTCACTTGGCTACCGTACAAAACTTTCATATCAGCAAACGCCACGTTTCTACATTCCTGTTACCTCGCCCTGTTCTCTATCTACCCACATACGCTACAAACAATTACTACTTATGTACATTCCGCAACTCCGCAGGTCGAACAGCTAATCCGTCTGTGGCCTAGTGGGTAAGGTTACAGGCTTGGGAACACTGGGTCGTATGTTCAAGCCCAGCTTGGAACCCGTTTCTTTAACTTGCTTCGACCCTCACTAATAATTGTCTACTACTTCTTAATTATTGCTTTTGCACCATATCTACCCGCCGTTCACCGTTCAGTTATTAACCGGCTACAATATTGCTAAGATATATGCATTATGACTTACCGTCTGTACGTTCAGTTATTGACCGGCTACAATATTGCTAAGCCATATGGATTCAACGGAAGCTCTTCTGTGCTTACTGGCTTGTGTTCTTCTTTAAAACCACCGGCAGGTTCGCTAATGATATTTCACGCATTGCATAGCTATGGCATTAGCTAACGAAGTCACAGACTGGTAAACCTCACTCACTCACGGCCACCCATATGCATTTCATGACGCAAATGTATTCCTTTTATTTAAAAGTTACACCGGTTCACCACTGTGCCATTTCTACTAACTATATTTCTTCACTTGGCTACCGTACAAAACCTTAATATCAGCAAACGCCACGTTTCTACATTCATGTTACCTCGCCCTGTTCTCTATCTAGCCACATAGGCTACACACAATTACTACGTATGTACGTTCTGCAACACCGCATTAAAACATTACATTTAAAATCATGATTCACTCATAAGTATAACTACTAGCACTGAACATGAGAAAAACACATTCGTGCAATAGATTACATTACATTACGGGCAAATAATGTGTGCAATGTTATTTGACCCTCCACTTAAACAACCAACGTTCAATACCGACTGTTATATATACCATTTGATAAGGAATATAAGCTCGCTCATGGTCACTCCATTTACTTCGCACTATACTCCGTGATCATGTCAACCTTCACCTACATGCCCATTCTGCTAAAAACATTGTTTCAACTACGGAATTTCGTAATTTCATTTTAATTTCTCTCACACTGTTGTTATTCTCTCATATGCAAAGCCTGCTGGGACATATGTGTCCGCTCCTATTCTCCACTATCATGTTTTCCGGTTCTAGTTTAGCAAAACGGCGAAGAGGATTCCTACCTGCAGATTAGCCTCAAAATGCCTTATAAACCTTACAAACACTAAAAGTGCATCTCCACGAAATAACAGACAATGGAGCAGGACAGAAGGATAAACCTTACAAACACTAATAGTGCATCTCCACGAAATAACAGACAACGGAGCAGGACAGAAGGCTACACAAGTTGCGACCTAGGGAGTTATAATTCTACGGGCGTGTTGATTACTTTGTCAGTCAAGGCTGGTTGGATGGACGTCAAATCCGTGAGTACATACCATATTCCATCTGCGTTTCTGATGCGTTTACGCTTACGCCACTGCATCCTTTCTCACAGCCACTGTTTTACATATATAGCAAACCGAAACTGCTGAACGGTACACGCTCATCAGACTGTACAGATTCACACAACGATAGCCATAATCCACAACCGTTTCTTGCAGGGTCGCATTTCTCACTCTCATAATAAAACGCTTCGCAAAAAGAACTGATATCTCATAAAAAACACGTTTTCAACGTACAAAAATGCCAAGTTACTAAAAAGTATTGATATCAAAACGACGCCAAGTTACGATACTACAAACAATATAGGCTATCTTGCCTCACCGAAATGACATAAGATGTATCTCAGAGCAATGCTATCCAATATTTCCTCAGTTCTTTCAAGTCACTGTGTTTTCTAATCTTACCATTTCACAATGTCATGCAAACTTTCTGTCAGATCAAAGAGACAAATATTTCGAATTGCCTCATGGAACACATTGAACATTGTACATTGAAATTAATGTATAAATTCATTAATGTACAGAACTGCTGCTGAGCAACGACAGGAAGCACATTTCTCCAGAAAACATGTTTATACTTGCTTCTGAACTGAATTTGAGTACATGTGCAAGTTATTGTATATTTGCTACGTACAATAAATACTGCATGTAAAACACATATTGTACATACATACATAGAGAACTTCTTTATCCGCATGGGGACATTTCCCTGGCAGCATCTTACATTCACATTCACGAACACACTTGTACCAAGAAACATACTATCATTCACGCAACAGAAAGCCTGGGCAGCGAAATACATAGGCCTACATACCAATACAAATTGGACATACACACACCTATTCAATCAATCTTGACTGTGAGAGAGCCATCCACACATATATTTGGCCTGTTCATGTAGTGCATGCTTATACACAGGGCCAAGTGACTTGAAAGAACTGAGGAAATATTGGGTAGCATTGCTTTGAGATACATCTTATGTCATTTCGGTGAGGCAAGATAGCCTATATTGTTTGTAGTATCGTAACTTGGCGTCATTTTGATATCAATACTTTTTAGTAACTTGGCATTTTTGTACATTGAAAACGTGTTTTTTATGAGATTGGGATGGCAGGTATGCCATCCCGCCAAGTTACGCCTTGGCGGGGGCATGCCCCATACCTATACAGCACCGAGAGTTTGGCACTTTTCAGGGTTCCCCACAGAAATAACCACAACAGCCACAGACACTCAGCCCTTAAAAACATTACATTCTGTACATTCTGACCCCATTTCAACAAACAGAACTCATAAACAACTTCACATGTCCACACAATAAAGCCCCAAACTCAGGGGATTTTGCGTTTTCTCCTTCTTCTTCTTCTCTTTCTTCTTCTCATTCTTATTTTTCCTGCCACCTTTCCCACTAACAACATGTATCCCCATTGGACATTTCACTGACACCAGCCAAATCTTCACCTACACGACCCAATCAAAAACGCGCATACACACACAAAATACCGATACCTTTCTACTCTGAAACATTTGCAGGTTAAATAGCTAGTCCGCCTGTGGCCTAGTGGGCAAGGTTACAGTCTTCAGAACACAAGGTCGAAGGTTCAAACCCAGCTAAGAGCACCTTTCTTTAAAGGAGTACCATGGTGATTTTCACACTTTCTCATTTCTATGTTTTACTTGCACACGAGGCATTGAAGAAACACAATGAGTACAGTATTAAATATGTCCGTCCTGCATTTTTGGAGAAATATGCGTTTTACATTTACCGTCCTATTTTCAAACGGTTGACAAAGTTGTCAACTTGGTCCGTCACGAACACAGTACTCCCACACCACTCCCCTTTTCTACGCCCCGTAAACCCATGGATAACTCCAGACCCATAGTTTGCGCGGCTGGCTTACAGGCAAGACAATGCACATATTTGACTAACGTTAGGTTCACTTAAATTAGAGTGACTTTTAAGGACTATTAGATTATTTCTGGTTATATCAATTTAGCTAGCTTGCTAACGTTAGCTAGCTAGGTAGTTTGTTTTCATAACGCAATGTTATCGATAACGTTAGCTAGCTAGTTTGCTTTTATGAGGACGTCATAGTTGTGCTTTCATCTTAACTTGGCTAGCTAGATAGCAAAAATTATAATTGGATATAAGTCAACGTCTTTACCTTAGCTATCTATCGGTACTTAATATACTACTAAGCTAGCTAGCTTGTGAAAAGTCTCCCAAACACAGCACGTATCATGGGGGTAGCTATGGTAACGGGCCACGGTCTGTCAATCATATAGCTGACTGACAGTTAACATAACTGACGGTTCTCATTACCACGCCCAGACGGTTCGGGTGAACTTTTATAGTGGGAAATTTAGGCTTAGAAAAGCACGTTTTAAAGTACATTGAAATGACTGAATAATAAAAAATAAAAAAATTATGCACATTTGTTTTGTTCTTGCCTAAAGACAACTGAGAAGTGTCACGTTCAACCACCATGTTACTCCTTTAACCTGCTTTTACCTTCACTAATAATTGTATACTACTTCTCCATTATTGCTTTTGCACCACAGTATTATGACGTACCGTCTGCACGTTCAATTGTTCACCGGCTACAATATTGCAAAGCCATATGGATTCAACCGGAGCTCTTCTGCGCTTACTCGCCTGTGTTCTTTAAAACCACGGACAGGTTTGCTAATTATATTTCACGCACTGCATATGTCATGGTTCTGCCCCTAACAAAGTGGCAGACTGGTAAACCTCCGGTTGAACGATTGAATCCCGCCTCGTCCTCAGGCAGATACTTTCCTCTTTTACATTAACGTTCTCTTACGCTTATATTACATTTGCTTTACCAAAACTCACTCATGGCCACCCATATGCATTTCATGACGGCAAATGTATTCCTTTTATTACAAAGTTACACCAGTTCACCGCTGTGCCATTTCTACTAACTACATTTCTTCACTTGGCTACCGTACAAAACCTTATCAGCAAACGCCACATTTTTACATTCATGTTACCTTGCCCTGTTCTCTATCTAGCCACATACAAACAATTACGTGTACGTTCTGCAACTCCCCATTAAAACATTTACATTTAAAATCATGATTCACTCATAGTTATACCTACTAGCACTGAACATGAAAAAAACACAGCAATGCAATGATTCCACATGTTACTTAAACCTCCACTTTAATGATTAATACTACACAGCGACTGTTATATATACCATTCGATAAGGAATATAAGCTCGCTCATGGTCACTCCATTTACTTCGCACTATACTCCGTGATCATGTCAACCTTCACCTACATGCCCACTCTGCTAAAAACATATTGTTTCAACTACGGAATTTCGTAATTTCATCCTAATTTCTCTCACACTGTTGTAACTTTCTCATATGCAAAGCCTGCTGGGACATATGCGTCTGCTCCTGTTCTGCACTATCATGTTCTCCGGTTCTAGTTTAGCAAAACAGCGAAGAGGATTCCTACCTGCAGATAAGCCTATCAAAATGCCTTATAAACCTTACACACACTAAAAGTGCATCTCCACGAAATAACAGACAACGGAGCTGCACAGAAGGATAAACCTTACAAACACTAAAAGTGCATCTCCACGAAATAACAGACAACGGAACAGGACAGAAGGCTACACAAGTTGCGACCTAGGGAGTTACAATTCTACTGACTTGCTGATTCTTTTGTCAGTCAAGGCTCATTGGATGGACATCAAATCCGTGAGTACATAAACTGGCCATATTTCATCTGCGTTTCTTCTTCGTTTACGCTTATGCCACTGCATCCTTTCTCACAGACACCGTTTCACAGCAAACCGAAACTGCTGAACGGTACACGCTCATCAGACTGTACAAATTCACACAACGATAGCCATAATCCACACCCGTTTTTTACAGGGTCGCATTTCTCACTCTCATAATAAAACGCTTTGCAAAAAGAACTGATATCTCATAAAAAACACGTTTTCAACGTACAAAAATGCCAAGTTACTAAAAAGTATTGATATCAAAATGACGCCAAGTTACGATACTACAAACAATATAGCCTATCTTGCCTCACCGAAATGACATAAGATGTATCTCAAAGCAATACTACCCAACATTTCCTCAGTTCTTTCAAGTCACTTGGCCCTGTGTTTTCTAATCGTACCATTTCACAATGTCATGCAAACTTTTTGTCAGATCAAAGAGACAAATATTTCGAATTGTCTCATGGAACACATTGAACATTGTACACTGAAATTAATGTATAAATTCATTAATCTACAAAACTGCTGCTGAGCAACGACAGGAAGCACATTTCTTCAGTAAACATGTTTATACTTGCTTCTGAACTGAATTTGAGTACATGTGCAAGTTATTGTATATTTGCTACGTACAATAAATACTGCATGTAAAACACATATTGTACATACATACATAGAGAACTTCTTTATCCGCATGGGGATATTTCCCTGGCAGCATCTTACATTCACATTCACATTCACGGACACACTTGTACCAAGAAACATACTATCATTCATGCAACAGAAAGCCTGGGCAGCAAAATGCATAGGCCTACATACCAATACAAATTGGACATGCACACACCTATTCAATCAATCTTGACTGTGAGACAGCCATCCACACATATGTTTGGCCTGTCCATGTAGTGCATGCTTATACACAGGGCCAAGTGACTTGAAAGAACTGAGGAAATGTTGGGTAGTATTGCTTTGAGATACATCTTATGTCATTTCGGTGAGGCAAGATAGGCTATATTGTTTGTAGTATCGTAACTTGGCGTCATTTTGATATCAATACTTTTTAGTAACTTGGCATTTTTGTACGTTGAAAACGTGTTTTTTATGAGATATTATATACAGGGACAAGAGCATTGATATTAATGTCACATATTTTCTTGCAGTGAATACCATAGAGGGAGTAATTCATTGGTACAGGTCAGCTTTAAAGAGCTACAAGAGATGTGGTTCAATGAAACGGGCATTCGCGCATGAGAGAGTTGACCGCAATACCATCGCGCGAACCGCTCCCATTGCCGAGATTGCCATCGCATTTCCAGATGCATTTGCTGACGTACCTGAATGGGATGGGGCTGTTGAGAAGATGGCCAGCTATGCCGACCGTTGCAGAAAGGCAATAAGTGAGGACATGGCTGGAAAAATTAAAGCAATGAAGAACAAAGGCCAGCTTCTGCCAATCGTTTATAAATACACCTGACTCTACAGTAGCATCCAGTAATGTTGTAATCCTAACTTTTTGAATTTCTGTTAGGAACGGATGTCAAAAGGAACTCAAGATATTGTTAGCTGTTATAATTAAGGTTATACCAATTACTCAATAGTTATCTTACTTTGTACGTAGTTAGTGGGACAGTAGTGTCTGCAAACTGCCCCTTGACTTCTGCTGTTTTGCTGCAGCTAATGCTATCTTCATTATGGAATTTCAGGGTCCTATACACTACATGGCAATCTAGGCTTAATATATGGGGCCCTCAAATTCCATTATGAAGCTAATATTAGCCACAACAGGAGCCAAGGGGCAGTTTGTGGACACTACTGGCTCATAGACTACTTGGAAGGTAAGACAGTTATACAGTACAGTTATAAAATTTGGGTGAATGATCCCTTTAAAACGTTAATGGGTTTGTGGACAAACATCACAATGTTTCAAATTTTCTAGTCAGGATGCAAATGGGTTTGCTATTTTTTGTGTACTGGTACTGAGTAGTACTTTTTTTATTGAAGAGTCTTACAGGGGTTTAACCGAGAAATGTGAACTTAGCCTAAGCGTCCTTGTGATTATTTTTGAAATAACTAACATTTCTCAAGACTTTCTTTCGCTGTATGTTACTAAAATTTAAGTCTTTCTTGTTTATATATTTTTACAAGAAAGTAAGGTTTTTCAAAATTATTGTGAGAAAGAAAATGTGAACTGAATTACTGTATCCTGCTGCTTTTTCTTGAGTAAAATATTGGATACTTTCTTGTTTTTACAAGTTCTTACAAGAGCGTAAGGTGTTACAAAGGTATTGTAAAATGTAAAATATTTTAATCTTATAGTTGTGACATACTTATGCATATGCCAGTGTCATCATTTTTTATATCTAACGAATGAAAAAGTTCAGAATTCCTAAACAATATTGTCATGTTGGTGTCATGACAGGCATTGTCAAATTAATCTGCATATAACAGTATCATACTTTCTCTTTTATGAATGGAAAATGTGATGTCACTTTAGTTCAGGGCCTTGAAAATCCTCCATAGCATTGTTATGCATTTGTCATGACAGTCAAAGTCAAACTATTCAGTGTATGACATTGTCATAGTTTTTCATATCAATCTTATGAATAGAACAATTGCTATCACTTCATTCCAGGCCTTGGAAATCCTACATAGCATTGTTATGCATTTGTCATGACAGCCAATGTCAAACTATTCACTGCCCTTTGTTCTTAAAGTAATAATCTTGAAGATTTTCATTAAAATAAATGTCTGTTAAGTCACTATCTATCGCTGAATTAGGTAACACAATGAGCCTATTATATTAATAAATATAATTGTTATTATTAAAATAATTCATGATTAAAGAACTGGGTGTCTGTGGCGACATTCCCGGGAAACAATCACAAGCGGTGCATAGTTAGCGATGCGTTTTCCATCACCCATTAGTGGTTGGTCTGCCTGAGAGGGTAGGCAGAACAGGCTTGCTCTTCAACTCACTTGCGTACTGTTTTTTTCCGGTGTCTGCTTGCGTTACAATAACAGAGAAGGGGGGGGGGGGTTATGGAACCCTAATAAGTTTTTGTGTAACATGAGAGGTCATATTATTTGTTGATGTAGATTTCGTATTACATTTGATGACAATGTAACGTTACTAATTTGCATAGCTATTTGCACAGCTAACGCTAGCTACCGGACCATGTCAATAACATTACATTACATTACAGGCATTTGACAGACGCTCTTATCCAGAGCGACGTACAACAAAGTGTATAACCATAACCAGGAACAAGTATGACGAAACCCCTAGAGAGAAGTACCGGTCCAAGTGCAGGGAACTACCGCATAGTTCAACTTGGAGGCAAATTAGGGCAAATTACTTTGGACAACGTTGCGCACATTATCCATCTCATATCAGGTAACGTTGCGTTAGCTAGGTAGCTAATGTAATTAACACAATCTAATGTCAGCTAACAATTCGAAAAAACGGTAGCTAATGCTACCGACCGGTACCAACCTCGCAGACCGTCTCTCGAATACAGTGCTACCTTGTTGCAACGTTGCAATGTAGCTAACTAAAGGCCAGTTCAGATCAATGATTCACAACGAGACTGGATGCAACTTGCTAAATTCCAAGTCATCTGATGGTTAACGTTCTAAAACTGCACTTGGCGATTTGACAAGGTGGGTCTTTTGAGACCCTAGGCAACTGCTTCAGACGCTCTGCAACTAACCAGTTCACACCGCTGCAATTTTCTCTGCAACATTCTAAAACCGTTTTGTTTCGTTGCGAATCATTGATCTGAACTGGCCTTCACGTTACCGTTATTTACATTGCCAACAAGTTCATCAATATATTGATCGGAATAAACCCGGGGTATAGATGGAGCAGAGCCGGGTCTGATTTCTGTGTAAAGATGTCAAGCCGGAGAAAACTAAATAAAAGAATACGGCAGTATGGATTAGCGTTGTTATTATTTTATTACACTTCCTCATATGTTCCTTCAGACTTGATGCCCTTTTTTGAAGAAATCTCCTTTGTTTTTGTTTTATTCTTATTATTCTGATTGCTAATTTAACACCCAGCTCAGCTTTATTCTCAAACAGTTTAGCTAGCAAAACCAGAAACAACAAGGCAGTTGTTTCAAAAATATCACACAACAATCATTCACGAAAAGCCTGTTTATTGTGCATGAGATACATAATTGCACGAGCCACAGCGAATCCTGCAAATTATTCTCTGCATGTGTAAAGATGTTCATACCAAGCAAAAGGTGGACAAAAAACGTTTGTGGAAATTAATCATCACTAATTCTACCCCAGGTCTGCTAGACTGCTACACCATTTTTAACCCGGCTCGGCAGTGTAAAGACAGCTTAAGTTAGCCTAATGTTAGACAATGAATGGGTATGTACATAACGTTACTTGTATAACAACCATTTTTTATTCAGTAAATAATAACTGTAGTTGGCGTGGCCCAGGTGCCAACTGACTAACGTCACACAGGCGACACTGGTTGGATACGGTTGGATCTATGGGAAGTGAGGTCCAAAAACACACCTGCAATTACCGCTTCTCACCATTGGTACCGCCAAAGAGAACGAAACGGAAATCTTCGAGATTGTAACTTTACGTACTAATTTTCCAACCTGACTAGGTTGGCCAGCTATGTCGCTTCATTTAAATCGTTATTTAACTATGTTAACTATGTCACTTGACATAGAGGTTGATGTCAATTTGACATTGAAAGTGATATAATAACCCTTTATGACAGTTGACACCAGGTGGAACAAACATTTATGAATGGTTATGCATGTTTATGTCAGGTGTCATGTAGTGATTATGTAGGTGTCATGTATGCCTTATGTATACCCCTTCAAATGAAGTGTTACCGAGTAAGGTTACTTGAAAATTGACACAAGTATAAGTAAAAATCTCCACTTGAAAAATGATTCAAGTAAGACTCAAGTAACAGTGAAAATGTGCCTGGCCATACCTGGTTACATTTACTGTGTGTGTGTGGGGGGTGGGAGGTGGTGATGATTTTTTAATCAACAAGGCAGCAATTGAAATAACAAACAATATCAGTCCAAATGTGAACAAATAAATATCAGTGCTGTATGTAATTAATGAAGGAATTGTAAATAAAAGGCAAAACTTTACAGTATATCTTGCTGTACTGTGCTTTAGTGATCCCACACCGACTTAGGTTTGTTTGGTTATGGTGTGCAGACAATTCTTTTTTCTTTTTACTGAAATTAACACTATTCAAGGAACATTTTAGCCCCAAACTGAAAAATATGTCAGTATGCCCTCCAATTTGCAATTTTATCCAATATAAATATGGATGTTTAAATTTCAGTTTCATGGGTAATACACAATATAGATCATTTCCAAAAATTGTGTTTTTTTTTTCACTCCTTAGATTTTTGACATTTTATTAAACACTATCCATTAGAGACCTACACTCTGTTCAACACAACATTTTATTGAATTGAACTGAATCTTAAAGTCTGTTTTATTGAATTGTATATGCCCACTTGAAAAGTGCATTTAATTAAATCAAGGGGATCAAAATACTCTTTCTTTCACAGACATACAAAGAAATACACAGATGTCATGGATTTATGGAGTAAGGGGCCCCAAGTGTGGTGTCTGTCTCCTGAATAGGTCAGGATAAAGAATCTGCTCTGATTGCCCGCAAACCTGTTTGACCATGGAAACCACCCTGGGGTCTCCGAAGGAACCGACAGAGAAGCAATGAATATTCAAACCTTTCCAAAACATTTTGGTGAAGGTGAATGGGGGCTTGTTGAAGACATCTCTGCAAACAGATGGACCGTTGGAAACCATCTGCTAGTGAAGCAGCTAAATGTTCAATGATGCATTGCAAAATGATTTAGCTTTCAAGGATCCAAGGAAAGTAGTTAGTAATGATGGCATCTGTACAGAGAGCAAACACTCTCTTTTAGATATGATCTATTGCTTCTAAAAACCAGGGCCCTTCTTAAAGAGGCAGCGGTCCATTTGTAAATTGTAATTGTCAGGCTGGCTGAAATAAATTACTATTTAAGCATTCCTGGATTATTTATTTATTTATTTATTTCCTTTTATTTCTGCAATCAGTGTTATCTTCTCTTCCCAACCAAGTGGGGCTTCATTACACAATGAAGAGAGGCAGAATGCACTTAACATTTACTATATGATCACTCTCATTTGGCTTCTATAGATCAGTATCAGTCAATGGCTCAAAGAGCAAAAATAATTGTATCTTTGAATATTTTATTTAGTTTCACATTTTATCTTGTTATTTATTGGACTCATATTCCAACAGCCAAATATGTTTCCTATTGGCTATTCATATTGGCTCTCATCCACACATTTTATTATCATGATAATTTTCTTATTAAGTGTCCTTGTTTTCTTCAAATAAAGTCATAATTGGATATTTAGCTTTAAATCGTTATAAAGGAAGAATTATCTTCAGTCAAATGTGATTGTGATGGGCAAAAAAAGAAATCCAGATATAACTTCAACTGCAGTCAATGATGCTATGCTTCAATAACTGACTTCAGCATGAAAAATGTACTTTTTTGTACTCACAATTTGCCAGTGTGTTTTTTTTTTTTTTTGCCAATAAACCAGCTGCAAAAATTGTAAATTATTATTTATTTTTTAATTGTTTAGGGGTTTACTGAGTATAACCAGGCATTTAAAAACATACATGCTTTCATTGCCTTGTGACAATTGTTTCTGAGATGGTCTTTTGAGAATGTGACACTAGGGGGTTTCAGACCTCTGTACATATATAGTCTCACAATAACTCCATTAAGGAGGCAGGAAGGTCTATTGTGTTCATGCTGGGTCCATGCTGAAGGATTTTGCCTTTGTTATGTATGTTCAGTTTCAAATTGATGGGAAACCCAGTGGTGGTTCTGCCTTGCATTTTCTGCACATAATGTACACAACTTATTACTGTATCTTTATTTTTGTTTGGCTGTGTACATATACACTGCATATAGTGCCTGTTTCCTTCCTCCTTTGTCTTTGGATAACATGTTCCAGGGGCCACAAATGCATGCTTTATGGTGAAGTGATTTGTTTTTGTTTGTGGAAAACATCATCATGTCAGCCCTCTCTGACTCCAGTGACACATACTAGCAGTAACAAATAATTTTAAAAACAATAAAAACTCTTTTAATTCAGCAAAAAAACTTTACACTTACTCTGAAATGTGCTGAATTATCCTGTTGTCAACATTAAAATTCTCCTAGCTTATCAGGTTTTCAGGTTAAGTTCTTTCAGCTGGGGGCATACATGGAAAGGTAAAGGTAAATTCCACAGTTTACCTTCTGATAGTTGACAATGCCAGGTGAGGTAGTAGATGCAGTGACCCATGGGGTATTCAAATTGCAGAGCTGGATATTCTCTATTTGTAACCTGGGGTCAACGGATGGCCTTCAGAGAGGTTTCCTTTTTTTATTTATTTGTTAAAGAAAGTATTTTTTTATTAAGGTTTGAAAAGTATTAAATACCATCTCCTCCATAAACAGTTTGTCAGTTATAAAAAATGATGTGTTTATGTATAGTTTTGGGGAGATCAGATTCTGAAAGAGGTCCATGCCCGAAAAAGGTTAAAACAACTGATCTAAAAGTCAGTAAATTGCAAGCTATTTGAGCATGTTCCTGTCATTATTTATTATTATACAAATATATTTGTTTCATATACATTTATATATATTTTAACATGGCAGTAATAAGCTGAAATGTACTAAGTCATTTTGTCTCATGATCTGAGATGTTATACACACAACATTATTCAGAAGAGGAAAAAATGAAAATATTAAGACATTATTGAATTTCAGTTAAGAGGCTAACTGATTAGTTACAGACCATTGCTTCACAGTCTGGGGCTCCATCACAGCTTTGCATTACTTTTGCTGATAGGCTGGGAGTTCCAGGAGCCTTCCGACTGCAGATTGGCTGCCCCCAAACACCCACAGTCCTTTAGACTGCTTGTTCTTTCATAGTAAACTGCATTTTTGGATTTTAGTTTTTCAAGAAAATTCAATAAAGAAATTTTTATTTTTCAAAATCTTTTGTTAAAGATTAAAATAAAAACACACTGAACTTTACAATGTGCCACAAAGCATTTATATATTTCTCAAGGCTCAGTCTTGTGATCAGGGGGTAACGACGACTGCATTCATTTAAAAATGTGTGAAATAACAGTATAAGGATGAAACATAACAATCAAGACAATCACATTACTTTGTGATCTTTGTGGAAAAATAGAACAGTAACTGTTGTGAGTGTGCATATGGATTATTAACAGCCAATCAAACATAGAAACATTTGAATAATGAACGCTGAGATTTTCTAGTGAATTACACATGTGTAAGGTATGTATCTCCACGTTGTGTCGCTCTGGATGTAAAGTTCAATATCTTTGTTACTTTAGTAGATGGTAAATCACAAAAACAGCAATTGTTTCACATGCTTCTACAGCCTTTACATTTTTTGTATTATGCCAAACAAAGTGTGGATAAATTGGTTATTTAATGCTAATTACTGTGTTATTAAGGATAAAGCATCTCTGCACATCCTCCAAATAATTCTGCACGCCATTTAATAAGCAGTCAGGTGTGCATGACTTGGGCCATGAGTCACAATTTAGCACATCTACATTTGATGGCCAGTGTGAAATAGTAGGCAGGCTGTGGCTTTGCCCTTGTCTGCTTTGTCCTGTTTACTATGGCCCAGAAACAGAAAAGAAAGGTGGTGGTGGTAGGGGGGGGGGGGGGGGGGGGGGGGTGGCTGCTGATTATTTGCAGCCAAAGTAAAGTGTTTGCAAAAGAGAGAGACAGGGGCAGTGCGCTCAAGGGCACATTTGTGTAAAACTAATGATATGATGTAAATGGACAAATTTTCTATTTGAAGAAAAATGCAACCACCCCAGCACACCGTCGCGTTGATGGAGTGCAGAATCTCATTATGGATCTAATACAATAACCGGCGTGTCGATCCAGAGGGGGATGCTGAAAAACCAGATTAGCCTTATTACTTTATTATGCGGCACACGGCACGACTTGGAGTGGACAATTGCATTAGAGCGCAGATGAGATCGAGAAAGGGGAACGTGCCCCTTGAAACGATTTAATTGATTTCCCAGAAAATTAGCGGGGACAGATTCTGGATACCTACTGTTTCCGTTTAGTAATCTTGTGGTGTTGTTTGTTTTTTTTTAATGGAGGAGAAAGGTGTTCAGGGCAGGACTCAGGACATAGTGAAAGGGTTTTGTCATTGTCTCCCGGACTTGAGGGTAATGGCAGGTTAATGAAACTGACCCGTTTCCCAGTGTTGTGGAGTTTGCTCTTTGGCTTTCGCAGTAGCAAGGTTGTCTATTTGCACATTCTGTTGCTAAGTATTAGAGACACAAGCAATAAAAAACATTGCTTTCAAAACTTAAGCGGAAATCCAAGAGTACTATGAACTAGTTAGCTCCCTGTAAAGCTTAATGAACACTTTGCCATTACACGTTGAAGATTTATCATTTTAGGCTCACATACAGATTGAGGAAAAATATATACAAGTATAAATAGTAAAAGAAACAAAAACACCCATCCATCCATTCATTTTTAACCGCTTGATCCATATCAGGGGCGTGGTGGTAACAGAACAACAGTTGGGTTTGTACACATTAAATCCTTGTGCCCTATGGTGATTTAGATTTTTTTTTTTCACTACCTTCAGTTTTTTTCTGGTTACTCAATAGATCACCCATCTGGCAACCCATAATTTTTTTTCACAAGACTTGCCACAATCTGAAAATACCTAGTTTAGACCTGGATATGATATGGATTAGTTGGTAGGAAAAGCAATAGTTTTTGCTGACTAAAAAAATGTGTTCACTTGAGTATATCTCCAAAACCAAAAACGTCTGCTCAGGTATGCATCTTACATTGCAAGAATAGGTTGTTTGGAGTATCCGCATCATATTGACATGGCTCTAGGACATACCATTGCTTTATAATGCACAGAAATATCAGCATATTGAAATATCAGAGTACCTGACAGAAATATTCCCTGAGAACTGAAATGGTTAAATAAAAGTTTATTTTATTTTGATGACACTTGAACAAATTTAAACAATAAATAACTGTTGAACAACTATACATTATAAAATAAAAATATATTTACATTATATATAACCATGCAATAAAAGAAAAATAAATACCTTTATAAATAACTATGCATACAACTACTAATTATATATTTTTTTGCCATGAAGTGAATGACTAGTATACAAGCTACTGAAGCAGGTGACAAGCAGCCTACAGAATCATGAACACAGTTTCAGAATAACTGTAGGCTTTGAAATGCCTGTAAAACAATGGTTATATTCCTAGTTATAATCTACAATATTGTAGTGGAATGTATACATAGTAACATTTGTATTTCATTACATGAACCGTAAACACGTAACCTATTAAAGTAGCATGGATTTGTCGGTTTCAATTTCACTCCGCCCTCAATTGCACATCGTCTTTAATGGAAATAAACATCCCCAGTGCACTTTCACCTGCATCATCTTCATCCTTAGAATGAAGTATGGCATGAAGTGGTAGTTCTACTAATAACATTTGTTTCTGAAACATCTTTCTCAAGTATTAGAACTGCATGCTCTGTGCTTCGAGTTTGCTTTCAGCAGCTAGTACTGTTGGTGACAAAACAGCAGAAATTTAGTGAATTTAGCTCCAAGAGATATCTGATCTGACACATCCAAGCTCCTTTGAACTTTATGAATCTGCATGGATTATTGCTTCTGCAGTTGGCCTGCAGATAAGGGTTTTTGCTCACTCCTTGGCTCCATACAACACAGTAAAATGTTGAGTTTCAATTCAACTCTTAACAGATAACATTTGGACCAAAAAACATTTTTAGGTCTAGTGTCTTTTCTGGTGCAAGGCTCAGGCGGGAGGGTCTTCATGTACATAATGCCACATTGTAAAGCAATGGCAAGTTCAATTGACATCTTATTTGGTGTGGGTACTACATACACCCTGGACTTACATTGCAGGGTGTTTTCATTGAGGTGAGACATGTACTTTTGGAAATACATTACAAAAAACATATTTTTTTCATAAAACATGAATGAAATGTTTTGCTTTGAACTGCTATGTCTGATTATCTAACTGTTATTGTCAGGGGAGGCGAGGGAATGGACCCAAATGCAGAGTCAAGAAATACTCAAAATCCAAAAAGGGGTAAATACAACTGAGAGTTTTTATTTTCAACAAAAATAAAAACCAAGGAGACAAAACAAAGCTACGCAGGGCAAGTTCTTAAAATGCAAAAAACAAAGAAAATCCAGAAATCCACAAACAATGCAAAAACAGAGCACGCACAGGGTAGAAAGCACTGAGGGCAAAACACAAGTCACAAGTTCACGAGGGGGGCATATACCGAAAGACAATCCAAAAAGCACACACAAAAGGATCCAGCACCTGAGTCAGGGAAGAGGGGAACTTAAATAGACACGACACTGACGAGACACAGGAGGGCACAATGAACAATCAGGCCACAGAGAGGGAAAGGAAAACGAGACAACCCAAAAACAATAATAGAATAATTGAAAACAATAATACAATTAAACGGGGTAAAAGGACAGAACTAAAAACTGAAGTGCCGCCATCTGCGGCCAAAAAAGGGAAACACAGACAAACCACAGAACCATGACAGTTATAAGTAGAATGTTTTGGTCTATTTGGGTTGCCAAGAGACCTCTGATAAAACTGGTATTTAATACTTTGGGCCTCTTTTTTATTACCATGTAAAAAACTGTAAAAAATAAAAAATGACAATAGTGAAAAATGACCAAAAAATTTTTAGTGTCCTAGGGTTTAAAACAATGCGCTACCCAAACTATAGGCGAAATGCGCTTTCAAATACAAAGTTGCAAGTGCAGCCACAAAGCAGACTTCAACATCAAATACTGTGGTCTATGTAAGAGTGCAAATCACAGAAAACCAACATATGATAGGTAGTACAGAGCTGGCAACTTCAAATGCATTGAGAGGATTACAAAAGTAAACACCTTTATTGAATCATTTAAAAAATTCTAAAAAAATTCTACAAAATAAAAACACAGGGAAAATAGTTCTTACTTGTTTTATTTAAGTACCAACAATGAAATCGTCCAGAAAGCTCAACACCTTTACTGAATCTTTAAAAAAAAAAAAATTCTACAAAATAAAAACACAACCAAAATACTTCATACTTGTTTTAAGTAACAACAATAAAATAGTCAAGAAAGCTTTCTTTGAATAAGAACAGGAACATTGCCTCCAGTAATGTCACAGAGGAGCAAAACAATATTTTGTCATTTTCAAATGTTTTGCCTAAAACTTGAATGACAGTACCAAAACATTATGTTAATGCTCTATAGACCATTACTATGTTCATTTAATGATTTCAATTGAAAACATTAAGAATACGAAGTTCAGGCTTGTAGCAGTGTCAGCCTGTCTACACTTCCTCAAGGAGCAGCCATCAAAATGACAAGAGACGGAGAGAGATTAAAGGTGTCTTCTAAATTAATAGTGATTTAGTCTACTAAATGTAACATTATTGATTTTAAAATTTAAGATAATTCAATTGGGTTATGAATCCCACCTGGACAGGTTTTTATTCATCAGTTTTTTATCCACATTATCCAGCAAAAGCCTTGATTGTCATTTGTCCACCAGCAAGCCTGCTGTGAAGAATCTTCTTTCTGATTGCACCTAAGTTGCTCAAATTAACAAAATTTTTTTGTTGCCAATTTGGATAGCGTTGGGCATGATACTTGGTGTGTCCTTCACCAGGAGAGTGGGCCAAAAATCCACCTTCCTGGCATCTTCTTCTTCTTCTCCTTTGCAACACCCGCCTCTGCACCATGTCACTTCTCCTTTTCCTTTTCCTTTTATTCATTGTAAATAGATTCCAATTGGCGCTTCACAGCACAGCACATGTTATCACTGAGAAATGTTAACTTATTAAATCTTGAGTCCAAGGCAGCAGCAAGTACAGGATGTGAAGAATTGTCTGGATCATCTGGGTGGAAGTGCTCATCGAATGACACAGCTGAGACAAAAGCATTGACAGCCACACCATTCTCTTCAGACATCTTCAAGTGCACAATTATGTGTCAGTCTGGCGAAACCCGTGGGATGTTACTGACGTTTGATTTTGGCAAACCACCAAAAACACTGAAAAAGAGTTTATCATAATCTGGCAGTGCAAACCCTTTATTTTCTGAAAAACAATAAAAGATTGGTTGAAAGTAACTTTTTACATTTTTAGTGTGAGTAGCTAGCTAACTATCTTCCTTGAACGTGGCTTGTAGCATATTATTGCCATGGTGACCTAGCGTCTTTCTCCCTTCCTGTCTCTGAGGGGGAAAAAACGTCACTTGACAGACAGATAGAGACTGTGCGGCAAGCCCCCTTGTCTTGTCAGCAGCTACCCTGCAGCATCATAACAATGTAGAAAATTTTCCTTTTCATTAATGTTCCTTGAACAACTTGACTACTCTTCACAGGTAACAATTCCAGTGGAGGTGTTTTTAAATAGTAGATTACCAATTACTTTACTGGTGGTGTTCAAAACAAAAGTGATGATTCAAACGAAAGCAAATATAGCAAGAATCACAGTGACACGGATGCTCTGGCAAACACAAAATTCCAAGCATCCTTTCCCTCACGATGCTGCTGAGAAACAAGATAAATGAGAAGAAAGTGAAAAAGTCTTATCATTAAAACTCATTAAAAACATTATTCAGATTTTGTCAAGGTCATTTGGTTTGCTTCTAGCTGAACGCTATAGGCTACCACAGTTATTATCCAATGTTATCAGTAATCTCACAGTCTACAAGTTATTCTCTTCGATGCAGGCTCATTTTATAGCTGAACACACTAAGGAGAGAAATTCAAGATAGTGTTTACTAACCTTCTCTCCAAATCTCCAAAATATGGCTTATACTTATGTTTCCAGACAGTACTACTGTTTAATTAGACCTATAAGGCCAGCTGGTGGGCTGTTATTTTTAATTTCAAAAGCCACGGCTGTCTTAGTCAGTGGTATGCTTTTGTTTGTGGGGCTACTGCTTTCAGACTGTTCTTTTAGATTTCTGTGTACACAAACATCTTTGAAATTATTATTATTATTTTTTACATCACAGACAGTCTTATATCATCTAACCTAGACCTAAGGCTTCTCTGATAGCAAAAAATGACACGAGGTGGTTTGTTTTTAAATTGTTTATAGATGTAGATAATACTGCTACTGTTGTACTCACAATATTTATTTCAAATATTAATATATATTATTATCTGTCCAGTATCATCAAATCATTGAAAACCTTGTTGAAAGAACTGGCCATGGCAAAGAAAAGTGCATCACCAACTGGATGCATTGCACTTCAATAAAGCAGTTCATAATCTAACATAGTGTTCTATTGTAATTGTGTTTATTGATTATTGTTTAATGACTTTAATGCATTGGAGATCACATTGTTCATTTGAAAGATTGATATTGTTATTTCTTTGGTGTTAGTCGTCGTTTATCACTATTGCCAATTCTAACAGGTTGTTGCCTTTGTCTTTAGCCACTGGATGTGTTGTGCTTTAATACAACAGTTTATTATTTCAATTTTGTTTCAATGCAGCTGTTTTAATTTGCTTTGATACTGAATACCATTCTGTTTTGTTTAACGATTGATGTTAGTGGCTTGTTTTTACACAATGGTGGCAATTTTTGTACATTTTATCCATTAGCCTTCATGAGATTTTTTATGCTTTAATACAATACAACATAACAGAATGTACTATACCCTTACAATTGTATTTATATATTAATTTCATGTTGATGTTCAGCATTGCCTCAGGAAATCAAAGATCTATAAATAAAGAAAACAAATACAACAAAGAAATGATACTGCAAAGCAACCAACGTATGCAGTGTTCTTATTGAATGGGATTAGAATGGAATGCAACGGAATCTTTAAATGCTCTTTTCTCAGTTTTAAGTTATGGGCTGTTGTTCATTTTAAAACATCATAACATGGCCTCTGATTGAGATATCAAAAAAATTAAGATACTGTTAAATATTGTTCAGAACAGTTAATAGAATATAAAAATCTGAATAATACGAAAACAAAAAAAATTCATAATTTTAAGGGTTTTCCCAGGCCGCCACACATTCATGAGAAAACTTGAAATCGGGTACACCATGGAGACAGAAACAGATGTCACCTTAAATGCTGCTGCTGTTGCCATTTTGAGGGAACAGGGCCAATTTCTTCCATTGTCCTTCGCGACTCATTTTTCAGCTCAATCACACGTGCCTCATGCAACTTCGTGATGGTTTGGTCTGACAAAACTGCAATTATTGCCCATCTATGCTCCATCAGACGAGATAACATGGCATGAATAGAGTTCCATCGTTTCTTGCAGCTCTGAAAGAAAGCGTGTTTCAGGAGACCCATCCGATCCTGAGCACAGAGCTTGGGTGGCTGCAGTACTTATTGAAATGGGTGACAAACTTCCTGCCAGATCCCATGATATCCTCAAGACTGGTTACAACTTTGAACACATTGTTAACTGCAGGCTGCAAAGTATGGGCAAAGCAGCACACTGACATCTAATCGCAAGATTGATTGGCATTAACAATATTTTTTGTGTTGTTGTGCATGCATGTACATTCCACCGGGGTTATTATCCATTCTTTGTAATGGAGAGCAGCACCTCTTTTAATTTTCGGCCATGCATCTTTCCTCAATATACTAGGTTGACAATTCCATCCATGAGACTGCATCATCTAATTGTCATCAAGGTAATGGTATGTCACAGTCATGTAAGACAGACTGTTCATTGGTGTCCAAATATCTGTAGTCAAGGAAACATGCAAGGCCTTTCCAAGCTTTCTCTTAATGCCATCACTGCAGTCATCATACATCATGTCAATCACTGTGCTTACTATTTTATGGCTGGGCATCACGTATCCTGGCTCAACATAACTAATCCAAAGGCAAAATATAATATCAATGGCAAGTGTTAAGTTATGGGTCTTTATATATGGTCATTAATCATCATCACCTCACATTAATCAATAAACAAAATTAATTACATGTGTTCCCAACAAGATTATTATTACTACTAAAGCAAAAAACCAAAAAACTAAGGGCCATATTTACTAAGGATCTGCAGTGCTTTTATAGACACCAATGAGATAAATAGCGTTTTTCCATATTTACTAAAGTAAAAAAAGAAAAATGCGGCATCCCTAAAATTTGCATGTTGGCTTAATCCATATGTATTTTAGAGTGTTCTGACAGTAGAATAGTATGGGAGGGAAGAATGGAAACTTATGCATATGACCTGCTATAGGTGATTTATCACAACTGGTGGCCCTTGCAGCAAAGGTAATTTAAAGAATTGTATTTTAACAAGTTAAAATGGCTCATTTGAATTAATTGCAAATTCAAGTAGTTGAAATTCAATTCTTGATATCAGGAATCGAAATGTATATAAAATGCTAAAATAAGCACACCATAAAGAATGTACTGACTTTCTGAAGGCTGTATTGTAATACACCACCTGATGCATCTGAACTTCTGAAACAAATTTTAATATTCTAAAGGTTTGCTCAATAATTGACCTGGTTCTGCCAAACGCACAATTAAAAGCAAGTTGCTGGTATGTTCTGGGCTCAATATAAGAGTAAGAAGCCATGATTTAAACATGTGTATTAGCAACAAGTTATGCCTTGGTGGGGTGGCATGCCCCATGCCTATACAGCACTGAGAGTTTGACACTTTTCAGGGTTCCCTCCAGAAAAAACCACAATGACCAGACTCTGAGCCCTTAAAAACATTAACTTCTCTACTTTCTGACCTCATGTCAACAGACAGAATTCACAAACAACTTAACACGGCCGCACAATACAGCCCCAAACTTAGGGGATTTTTCATTTTTTCTTCTCCCTGCCCATTATATCATCACAATTTCTCCCAGCTCACAAACAATGTCTCCCAATTACACATCTAGCTACACCAGCCAATAAAAACATCACATACACACGAAAATGAACATTTTCGCACTTGTCTATGGGACCTTGGAATGTAAATTAATTACTAACTGGCCACAAAGCCAGTTGCTTCACCAAAGCCTGGATTCAGTTCAGCAAAAATACTGATAGAATGCAGCTCACAGAATCATATTCACAGAAAATGTGAAACAGGCCTTGAACTCATGCAAAATATATCCCTTACACAGGGAGGACAGACCCCATGCTCCTCCTACTGGAGGGGGAGCAGCAAAAACACAATGAGTCAAAAAAAAGAGAGCAAGGAGACGTAGCACCTTTAAAAATAACAAAGTTGAAAGTGGGTCTGGACAAGGAGAGGCGAGGAAGAGTAATTTCAGTGGTTCTGCTAATGACCTAAGGAGAAACAGCGCAGCAGCCGTTTCACTGATACGATGGCAGGTCATCGCGACAGATGCTCCCAACATATGTGGAGAATTAATTACCCACTAGTAAACAAAATCTGTGATGCGGAGAGTCGTTTTTTCCAAATTCCTTTCATTTCACTGTTATTAGAGGCTTAATTTTTCTTGATCAGTTCGGCTCGCTCAAAATGAAAGTACTATTTAATGGGCTCTACGGAAGGCAGCACAGGGAGCAGGAGGAGGGGGTGTAATTGGTAGAGCTGATTGTTGCACCGCATTATGCAAGAGTCCACCCGATAATCTAATTGGCTGATTGCAGTACGTGGAGCCAGCCAGGGCATGTCTAACCTACCCACTCTAGTGATGTCTGGGAGACTTGAAAACTTAGAAAGAGGGGTGGATTCAGCGGTATTGATGTCTGGGTAGTGGTTTCTGTTGAACAGCATTGGTCACGGGGTAACAGGATCTGACCAGATGAAGAACTCCTTGAGGCTGCAAAATAGTTGGTGATATCAGACAGCGACACTACATTTGGGGGTATCCTTTATCTTTGGAATTTACAAAAATTAACAACATGATATTTTGCTTTTAATTGACTGTAATGTAACCAAGCTTACATTAGGACTTAGTCATATCCTAATATAAGCTTGTTGACAGCTCTAACCATTTAGGCTATGTGAGTTTTTGCCATTGTTTTCTAAAACATAGAACGGTCATTCAAAATGTAGTTTATAGTCATAGTATTTTCCAGATTTAAGCACCAATGGGACTGGATTAAAAACTTGTCCCAAGCTATAGAAGCATAGTCTGGTATTTCAAATTTCCTTTTCATTCCATGCACAAAAACCATGACACAATTCAAGTTAAAATGCAAAAGCCCCCTTTGTGTTTCCAGTTTCAAGCTAATGTATGCACTTTATCTGACACTTTATCTGAATATTTTAAAATTTCAAAAGTCCATTTTACATTTCATTTTTCTTGCCCTCTATGAGACACCCCTGTCATAATTTAAAGAAAATGAAGAACTTAAAAATATGAATGAATCTTCACATTTGTAACAGCAGTTTCTTCTTGTAATCACATGACCCATGACAAAAGAAAATTTCATTTTCAATGCTTTTGTGGCACTCGGGTGACAAATAAAATCCATTGGCTTTGCTTCCGTTTACATTTTTGTAAGATCATGCATCTTGACAAAATTCAAATGCAAAATGCAATCCGTTCTTTTTTCATCTTTCAAAGTCAAAGGACCTGTCAATCAAACTGTGTAGGTGGGGGCTTGAAAAAAGGGCTTAACAGTCAAGTTCCCAGTAAACCTGAAAAGTAGCAATGTTCATTCCTTTTGGTGTGCTGGATTCTTTGACTTAGTTCATTCCAATGAACTGTTCTGAGGTTTGTTCAAAAGACTCATTTTTTTGGCTTTTTTGTTCATTCACTTGTACTAGTACTTTCAGTTTTGGAAAGACCAAAGTTTCATTCCAGTCCTATTGTGTATGTCAGTTCATCATTCATTTGCTGTGTACTACTACTCTCAATGTGAATTGTCCCCTCACTTCAACATTAACAAGCTCATTGTTTAAATTTACCAAAACTGCTTATGTGCTTAAACATCCAGTGGTGTAATCTATTTTTGCCAAAACTTAGTACAAAAAACATATTGAGTGAATTACGTGTAATTAAAATATTATTTGAAATATAACATTAACAACCTTTAAATGCTTCTAACAGATCTACAGTACATGGTCAAAAGTATGTGGACACCTGACATCTAGCCCTTCTTCCAAAATTATGGGCATTAATATGGAGTTGGTCCACTCTTTGCTGCTATAACAACCTCCACTCTTCAGGGAAGGCTTTATACTAGATGGTGGAGCATTGCTGCAGGGATTTGCTTCCATTCAGCCAGAAGAGTATTAGTGAGGCCGGGCACTGATTGGGTGATTAGGCCTGGCTCGCAGCTGGCTTTCCAGTTGATCCGAAAGGTGTTAAGTGGGGTAGAGGTCAGGGCTCTGTGCAGTCCAGTCAAGTTGTTCCACACCGTTCTTGACTAAACTATTTCTATATAGACCCCACTATGTGTCCAAGCACAGTGTCATGCTGAAACAGGAAAGGGCCTTTCCCAAGCTCTTGGGGAAGCACAGCATCTTCTACAATGTGATTGTATGCTGCAGCATTAAGATTTGTTTTAACTGTGTTGACGAAGTGAGGATTAAGTGAAATATGTTTAATTTTCTGAATTCAGCAGTTTTAACCAGTTAACTCTCTCGTTTGATATCCAGCACTCTGAATACCGACAAAACATACAAAAATGGTAATTACTCATGCATACAAAGCACTGTCTATAAGTCATTCATTCAAATCTAGGCATGCCATTAAAAGCATTGATATCAGAATTGTGCCAGGTTACATGCAACAATATTGCCTATCTTACCTCAGACAAATTAAACAAGCTGTATTCCAGAGCAATGCTACCCAATGTTTCCTAAATTCTTTCAAGTAGCTTGGCACTGTGTACAAGCATACAGTGCATTAATGGGGCAAACACGTGTGGATAGGTTTGTAAGATTATATATTTATTTAATGTGTCAATTTTGTGCAATTTTTCATCTTGTACACAGGGCCAAGCTACTTGGAAGATTGGGTAGCATTTTAACTGTGCATGTCACACATCTGAAATTATTAAAGACAGACGCGCTACCCGGTGCACTCAGTAACATTACACAGACATTACACAGTTTTTTTTTTGTTTTTTTTTTTGCAAGGTGGCTTATGTTAAACTCAGCCGAAATGCCGAACGTGGAGTGGTGTAAAGTGTGGGTATATTTTATTTGTAGTTGTCTAAATACGGAAATATAAATGTCTTTATTTATATTTCCGTATTTTTCATGAGTCCGAGGGCAGCTCGAACTTGGCCTGCCACGCATCCAAAAGTGCTGCAGGCAGACATTCTCCCCAGTGAGCCACTAGTGGAGGAGACATAGGAACAGCAGATTTTTGTGGTTTTAAACAAGTGCACTTCTATATATATCATTCTGTGTATGTATCCGATCGTTAGCGAGGTCGCAGAAATCGGAACTCTGTAAGTGTGGGTGTATTTTATGTTATTTCTTATTAATTTCACAGTCATTATCTTGCGCCAGTTTCTATACGACCGGTAATGTTACCTACTGGACCGAATTGCAACACTGATTATTGAGTTTAATTTGACAGCCGTCTAAACTGTTATACAGTCGGTCTGTCGTGTTGTTCGCAAGGTAGCTAACGTTAAACTCAGTTAAAATTCCGAAAGCGAAACTGTCTAAAGTATGGGTGTATTTTATTTGTATTGCAGAAATATGAATGAGTTCCCCACAAAAAGTATCTTTCCTGGAAAGATTATACAGATGAAAAAGCAATAGCTGATGTACCTTAAATGTCCAATGGTGTACCTTAAATGTCCAATTGGGAGACACATTATTGGTTGGCTAGGAGCATTTGTGATGATGTAATCAGGCAGGAAGAAGTAGAAAACACAAAATCCCCTTCATTTGGGACTTTATTGTGTGGACGTGTGAAGTTGTTTGTGAATTATGTCAGTTGAAATGGGGTCAGAAGGTACAGAAATTAATGTTTTTAAGGGTGAGAGTCTGTGGTCATTGTGGTTATTTCTGTGGGGAATCCTGAAAAGTGCCTAAGTCTTGGTGCTGTATAGGTATGGGGCATGCCCCGCCAAGGCGGAACTTGGCTGGCTGGCATGCCTGCCATCCCAATAAATGAGGCTGAGCCGTGGTCCCAGCCAAAATCCCTTTAGAAATCCACTTCCCACAGTACCCTGCTCAGATAAGATCTCTCCTGCTACTACTCTTTGTGTACTGCCCTGTAGCCAGTTCAAAACCCACTCTGAAATACTGTTTTCCTATAGTCTTCATTTTGTACGAAACCCCCTCAAGATTCACCAAAGAGCGGAAATATCTGGGTGTGCATGTAGTCTTATCCAGTGCTACTGGAACGAGATTAATTTAACTCCAAAATAATGTTGTAACCTTTGTCCTAATAGTTTTGCAAAGAAGGAGGAGGCTTCTAGTGTTGAGAAGTTCACTTCATTAAAATGAATCAGTACATTCGAGTCAGTACATTAAAATGAATCGAGTTTTCGAGTTGTAGAGTCATTTTCACTACACCATTCATAAAGCACTCACTTGCCGAATATAGTGTTCACATTGTAGTCCTCCCTGTCCAGCTCTAACTCACTTATACACTTACGCCTCCTGGAAAAACATAGGTGCTTACAAAAATGCAGCATAACAGATCGGAGAAACTATATTTCTTCTCTCCCGCCTAGATACTACGAGGTCAAGATGCCTCTTTATTAGAACGTACACTTTTTAATCAGCGAAGTTACTGGCTCGAGTTAGCTCCAGTCAACATCTTTCCCACACACAGCCAACTCCTGCATGGTGTGAATAGTTCAATGACTATCTAAACAGAAGCTGCTGCTAAACACAGTTTACACCTATAACCCTTGAACATTTGTAGCAACTGACATTGATTCTGCAATATGAGTTTTTAACTTGCTGCGCCGCCTAGGACTCTGGGAAAGTAGGCAGTGCTAACTGGTAGATACAGTATGAAACTTGAATGAAAGGGTATCGGTGGTGATGACTGATGAGGTCCCGGCTGGCGGACAGCTGGTCTTCATAAATGCTAATTTTCTATGTAGATGTATATTTGCCTATATAAATGCTATCTAGCCTGCATTTGTTGGTGTAACCAACTGAAGTCCCAGAGGGATTTTGTATTTTAATTTGTTTATTTTCCTATTTAAATTTTTATTTAAATTATTCTCTATTCGTATTGTGGCGCCCCCGATCCCTTATCGGTGCTCCCCACGAGACCACCAGGACCGCCGAGCCCATCGACACCGGCGGCCGCTAGGAAAAGTCGTGAGTGGGCGTTACCTACCAAACCACAGTCTGGAGACATTCAGGACCCTGGACAGCACCAGGCAGACCAACTGAGGTGACACCAGGCAGCACCATGGACAGGGCTGCAGCAGAGGGAAGGTAGGTGGAATTTTCCACTCACACCTGAAGCTGCTTGATGGATTGGCTGCCGCCGCCCACCTGAAGCTGCTTGCACTGACGAGCACACAGGCTTTTTAGACCAGCACAAACCCAGGAATGGCAGAGTTGCTGGGGCTTCCTACGGAGCTACGCCGGGCGACTATCCACACCTGGACCTGAGACTGTAAGCGGCCGTGGGCCAACTCTCCTAAAGTAGAGGAATAGTTGTGACAAACTGAAAAGCGTAAAGTGTAAAGAATAACAGTGATTCCAGTGGACCGTGTGACAGGGGGCAATGACAGGAACAGCTCAGAACTTGAGCTTTGGAAAGATTGGAGTGCTACCTCACTTGGGAGGGAGGCCTTCTCCCCTACACCCCCTTGGGGACTGGAGGATCACCAGCCGGCGCCCGGAGCAAGGAGCCGGACCCGGATCTGACTGACCAGGCCCTATTCCCCCCCCTAACCTGTGTGTTTCTCGTTTCTCTCCAGAAGGACGTGTGAATACCTGGAGTGGAGCACCGATACCCCAACCGGGAAGACGCTTTAGTTGGTTTTTTTTTGGCTCCCCCTACCCCTACTCCCACTCATTATGACGATTAAAGTACCTTTTGTTAACCTCTACCTCAGACTCACTGATCTGGTTCTTCTGGACTTCCGTCACTCAACCCCCCGTGGGCTGAGAGAGGTCACAGTATAGAGGGTATGCATTGATGTCACTTTCCCACCGGAATACGCCCCCTCAGTCGGGACTGAGTGGCAAAACATGCTGTCACATGGCTGCCTTTAGTATAGGAAACTGCAAAACCGGGAGTAAAACAAACGATTATCTGCTTAAATTAAAGGCAGTTGGACTCGACAGTGCTCCTTACAACTTAGCAAAGAACCAGTGGTCCATGGACATTCAACAAGAAATCAGAGCTATCTTTTTACAGACTGCCGAAAGCTAAAGAAAAGAGAAGCAAATGCATCGCTGCAATCGCAGAAACAACTGGAATCCAGGCACCGACATGTGGATTTGCGGTTATTTTGTGTCAGGTATGTTGGATTTTTGGGTAAAATCATACCTTAGTATTAGCTAGCCAAGCATATAAATTATTATCTAACCATCCCCCCCTTTGTTTGTAGAACACAAGGCTCATCATCATGGATGTTTTTTAATAAATGATGACAAACTTCACAGTTACACAGAATATAAATGAAAGATGCTAAATATTTAATTGAGTAGTCAATACAGTACATAACTTAAGGTACGATTTTACCCAAAAATCCAACATACCTGACACAAAATGACAACCGCAAATCCACGTTTCGGTGCCTGGATTCCAGTTGTTTCTGCGAATTGCAGCGATCCATTTGCGTCTCTTTTCTTTAGCTTTCGGCAGTAAAAAGAGCTCCGATTTCTTGTTGAATCTATTTGTCAATCGCACAACAGCTCTTTTCCATTTTAGATGTGTTTTTTGTGTTTTCGCGGCATTCAAGCTGAACGCTAACACTGCAACTCATAGTCTTTCTCCCACTCAGTGGGTGTAACCGCAGTGACTTCCACTTACTGTGACGTCATGTGCATCTGTTATCACTTTCCTTAACTGTGGCTTCTCGTCTTGCAACAAGCAACCGTTACTATATTTTCAACTCTGATTTGATCCATATTTTACATTTATATTTCTCTTTATTATTATTTGTTGTTGTTGACATAAAGACTAGCAGTTAAGTCCAACATAATTTAATTGCTTTATAACAAAGTATAATTAAATTGCTACAATCTGTTCATATTATATAATTAAGGGCAATACCTTTTCTAAAGCTAAATAATATATACATACCCCATATGCTCATTTATTTTTTATGCTTCCGTGACGGCACAGCCGTGGCCAGAGGCATTATGTTTCCGGTTGTCCGTCTGTCCGTCCGTCCCATTCTCGTGAACGCGATATCTCAGGAACGCCTTGAGGGAATTTCTTCAAATTTGGCACAAACGTCCACTTGGACTCAAGGATGAACAGATGAGATTTTGGTGGTCAAAGGTCAAGGTCACTGTGACCTCACAAAACACGTTTTTGGCCATAACTCCAAAGTTTTGGCCAAAGAATTCATACGCTAATTATGACAAAGTTTCACACAAATGTCTAATAGGATAAAATGATGAAGTGATGACATTTTATATCCAAATAGTCAAAGGTCAACTTCACTGTGACATCATAATGTTCTGCAAAAACACTTTTCTGGCCATTATTCAATGCCATAACTCAGAAGGGGAGATTGTGACCATTTTTCACATTTATTAGCCAAGCATGTGAACACATACAAGGAATTTGACTCTGTTTTTTGTTCTCTTAATGAACTTACACACTAATAGACGTACAGCAGAACAAGAACAACAAAGCTGAGGCAAGGGGAAAGACTATGAATAACAAGCTAGACAACAACAAAAGGAATAGTTTTCCAACTACGCTTGACTAGGGAGGTTTGCTTACTACTGTAGCTAAGAAAACGATCTTACGATGAATGGGTGAAGAGCCAGGGCTGAAATACTGGACAGGTGATGAGCTGATTGAAGCAGGTGTTGGATGAGCTAAGTCACTTTGTTCATAGAACAGCAACTCAAATCACATCATGCAGTTTGCCATACATGGATTTTTTGGTTGCTATACACATGGTCTAGTAAGGAACCACTGTTATGAGTTGGGAATTTCACATGCTGTTGAAAGCCATGTCTTTCCATTATTTCCTGGTTGAGCGCAGAATGGTGCTCAGTGAGATCAAGGTTAAAGTCTCCAACAATTATTGAAAGCTTGCCAGTTGCAGTTGAACTGTATTAAGTTGTTAAATGTGTTGTGGAACAGAGTCATTGAGGAGCTGGGTGGTCTGTACACAGTTCAGCATGGTTTGGGGTCTTGATGTTAACACACTGGAATTCTACACCTGTGTCATCCAAAGCCAGTTCACATGGCTGACATTGTACTAATGTTTGACATAGGTGCATACTCCTCCACCACTACCCAGTTGGCGATCTTTTCATACAAGCTGAAAGTTCTGGACACCATATGTACTGGATGTGTGTTTTGATGTGAGCCATGTCTCCATAAGGCACACTGCTTAGCAGTCCTCCAGGAATGGTAGGCGCAAAAGATCTGCATGGTGGGCAGGTAAAGACCGGATGTTTTGAATAGCTATGAGTAGAGGCCTAGGTTCTGTGTTCAGTGCTACTTCAAGTTCTTTGTGAAATGTGCACAACTGCATGTCTTGTCTCATCCGTTCTAACTCTGACTTCACCTTAATACTGGATTTGAATTTCTTCCTGTCAAAGTTGAGCAGAAAGAGACCTTGAAGAGACGGCATCCTGCTCATAGCCACGTAGCACTGGCCATCTGACATCCTGTCCTGCATGGACACCACAATCTGCTGCACCGTCTGCCCCTGTACCTTGTGTATGGTGGTGGCCCAACTCAGTCTCAGGGGGAGCTGCTGGCAGGTGATTCCTGATTTCTTCCCTGATACAGATAGCTTCACATTTATTACAGTGGTGGGTACAGCTTGTGGATGTTAACTTATGTTGAAGGAGTTTGCCTGTCTTGCTGAAGCACTAACAGTAACCTGGTCAAACTCCACTAGGACAGCCCTGGGCTGGCTGCGTGCTGGCACATACTCTATAAAACCCACCACAGTGCCCAATGCCCTATTCACTAGGCCGTCTGTCACATCTAGGTTTCTGGTCGCATTACTCGGGCACCTACTGATAGAGTTAAAGTTTCTGGCAGTCCTCCTGTGTACCGTGGGTCACTCTTTGGCTGATACTCCTTCAGCACACCAGATTTTTTATCAATTGCCACTAGCTTTCTGGTGGTCCCAGGTAGCTTTGCTAATTTTCTTTTATTAAACTGGTCTACCTTTTAATTGTGGCCAAAAACATGGAATGCATCAGCTGGGTAGTCAGCTGCCTCAGGAGAGATGACCCGTTCCTCCAGACAATTGATGTCCTCCTCAATCTGCTCCCCTAGCCTCACTCTGTTCAGCAGCTCTGCAAAACTTTGGTCATCCCTCTGGCGCATGATCTCTGTCAATTCCACAATTTGGAAATTGCCTTCCCATACCAACTCTGCTAATCTAGCATATGGATCGGAGCTTGTGTCAAACACAAACCTTTGTCCTACTGGTGCCAGTTGGTAGAGGTCACCAAATACGACTACTGTTGTGCAACCAAACAGTTTGTTAATGCCCTTGATTTCACGCAGACGCTGGTCCACAATCCACAGCAGGTCAGAGCCGACCATGGACAACTCATCAATGATGAGGATCTCCAGCTCTTGAAGTTTGGCACAAAGTGTGTTCCTCTTGTCATCAGTCAACTTCTGGTATGATTTAATCTGGCCTAAGGGCAGCAGGAATGTTGAGTGCAGTGTAATGCCATTGATGTTGAATGCGGCAGTCCCTGTTGGTGCTGTTAGCAGGACCTTGACTGTCTGAGGATTCTCACTCTCACACTGCAATGTCCTGATTGCCATCTGGTAAACAGCTGAGATTACATGGGACTTGCCTGTTCCTGCACCACCTGATACAATAAGATTTCACACAGTTATTTCAATATTTCTTGCTACACAAATAATGTGTAGACATTTTGTTGTTTTACACTTAGAAGTTATCATTTATAAATACAGGTTTGCTTACAAATCTATATTTTCTTATTTTATTTGTGTTACTAATCAAATAATCCGTACATGTGACAAAAATCTGCATTGGCTCTGGCTTTGGGCCTGTCTTGCGACTCTTCACCACTTTCTTGCAGCAGTCCTGGACATGGTCATACACCTTTCGCTGCTGTGTGTTTAGGGAGCGCACTTTTGACACATACCACTCCTCAGGTATGAAGCCAGGTCGACAGTCCACAGCCAAGGGAGGTCCTGTTGTGAGTGGAGCAGTTTGCACATCTCTTGCTGTATGGTCAGGCCCAGGTAACAGCACACTGTGGTCAGGGTGGAGTTCTGTTCCTTCCATCCCAGCTTTAGCATCTTCATGCTGACCCTCTGTGTCCAGGGTAGAGTGCGGTTCGGGCTGCTATTTGCCTCCGAAACCAAACCGAGCCTGAGAGAATAGTACCCGACCCGGCACGAGCCTGACGATCATTCTGTATTTTGATGTCCGAACTGAACCGAACCTGACGCAATTTAAAATATACATAAATCACTGCCTAAAATCATTGATGGTGTGTGTGGGGGAAAAACGTCTGTCACTTTCCAACGTGCTGCTGCTGGCTGTAAACAGCAGACTCACTGATTCAGTTGCTAATTAGCTCTTTAATTCCATGAACCCATCGCCTGCAATTTGAATGAAATGGTCTGATGTCCTTGCAACGGAACCCAACGCATTTGTCGATTATTTCGGATTTTGATTTTGAAGGTATTTGCTTTGAGGCAGTAACGAAGGTTGTGATTGCAGTTTGACTTGTACCTGCTACTGTGCACCCTTGGTCCAGATGGCGCTGCAGGGACGAATTTCCTGTCTTCTTACATATTTCATTACAACGCTGCATGTTTTGCATTTAACAAAACCAATTGGCTGTTTTGCTTCTGCAGTTATGACCAAGTGGAAGTGTTTCCATACTGGCGATTTCCTATGGCTTTCGGTAATAGTCAGCTCTCCTGATGAGAGCTTTCGCTTGACTTCATCCATGGTCGATTGCTTTTTTTTGTCTTTATCGCCAAAAACATGCGCAGCAGAGGTAGTGACACAGATTCAACAAAACACACACCCACGTCGCACGCACAGGCAGGCAGCAGCACAGGCAGCAGCACAGGCAAGATATCAAGTCATTTTATTGAATTTAAATTTATCTTAAAATAATTTAAATAAATATAGCTTAAACATGAATACAATCATAACCAAACCCGACCGGGCGTTAACAGTAAATATTCGCGTCGGCCCGGGTTCGGGTATCCACACTCTAGTCCAGGGTATCCCATGCATGAACAGGAGGTCCCCTCTCAGCATTTTCCTCGATAGCTTGCTCTACGATTTCTGTAAATTGCTCTATTTCTGCCCTTTTGGTATCTATATTGGCAGAAACCTCATCATACTTTGCAGCATACAGACCATCTTTTGTCAGGTCCCTTTTTTCATCCCTCCATGGGTAGAACAGCAAGAGAATGTGATTATAGGAGCGCTCTTCATCCTTTGCCTCACTAAACTTGTGATACCGGATAACACATGGCTTTTTACGCTTCCTGATGCACCCACTCCCATCCATCAGCTTGACAATGTCACCTTTCTCTTTGGTAGCTAGATCTACTACATTGAGCTGAAACTCTGCCCAGTTCTCTTCTGCAACTTCATCTTGATAGCCATGTACTACTGTGCCAGCTCAGCCAGCGTGAGTTCCTCAAGTTCACGAGGTCTGTGTGCATACCGGTCAGCTAGTGTCTGGGCACACACATCCTCACATTCACTGTCTAGGCTCTCCAACATTGATCTTGGCTTCAAGAACACCACTCTGTCTCCGGGCATATCTGTTGGTATAAAGACAGTCTCAAAGTTCGAGCGGTGCATCGGAATTCCTAACACACGGTACACTGCCTCCTGTGCACTTACTTCCCTTGCATTTAGGAAACAGGATGTCACCTGTTTCGTCTTCTGTTTTACATCCATGACCCCCATGCTCTTGCTGACTTCTGTAAGGGCTAGCCCCATTTCCCTCTCATCTTTAGTTACATAGCAGATGATGTATTAAATGTAAGCATAGGGATTGCACACAAACTGCAGATCCATATTTGCCTGCCATGCCCTCAGAATGACATCATTGTATGTGTTGATGTTGATTTCTGCAGGTGCGCGTTGGTATACAATGGATTTGCCCTTGGCATTTACCCAGAGTGCCTGCATGTAGCTCTCCTCACTGATACTTACCTTATCCAGCACCTCTTCCACATCCAAGCTTTCCACACAATCTTCTTATTCCAAGACATCCCTCAGGTTTCCCAGGATCTCTACTGAGGACTTTGTGATGCGCTTCTTTTCCTCAAGGTCTTCTGTATCTGGATCATTAGCCACAACAGTTCTTGGAGCAATAGGCTGTGGGTAGTGGAAGCGACATGACTTGCCAGATTTCCTGCAGAATGTTGAATGAGTGTGTCTCTGCAACTCTGTGACAAGATTCAGTTCCTCGTCATCCTCTGTAGGTGGTAAGGAGCAGCTCACATACTGATCAATGAACGCTTGGAGTTTGTGCTCAGGCTCATCAACAATCTTATCTTCCCAGGACCTTCCAGCTACATCATCATTTCTTAGCCTCTTTCCTTGCTGGCGTGCTATTGCTTGCAGTGTGTCTGGCCAGTGCAGATCTGCTGCAGACAGAGTAAGGAACCACGTAAACAATCCCAGCTGCTTTACTGCTGCCAACAGCTTGTACATGACTGTCTGCCAGTACGGAGGTGACCCGCGGGCAGTTCGCAAAATGTTGCATGCTTTATCTTTAAAGATTATGTTCTTCAGCTTGTCAGGATCTGTTACCATGCCAGCTGTCACATGCTCTCCTTGTCTTGTTTGTAGTCTGGACTTGCGAAGAGCTACAGAAATGTTATCCATGACATGCTTGTACTCAGTAATGTATTTATAATGTAAATGTCTTTATTCAGCAAACGTGCATTGAAGCTGACAGCTTCACTGCTCTTTTTGCCTGGAAGCCAAACTCTCCAGTAAGCAACAGCTGAGGGAAGGCCTGCTCTTCAGTGTTCATCTATCATTATTGCCACAGGTGTCCTTCTTCACCAGGTGCAATTCTGTAGAGATACTGTCAGAGTTAAGGCTTGGGTCAAGGGCCTGTACACGTGTCAAGTTGCACACCTCGCAGTTGCGCTACAGGATCCACATCTGACTCCTGGTCTACTTCTTCACTCTCTTCAGTGTAATTTGTTTTTTCTCCAGCAAGAACTTCATCATGCTCTTGGGAGCTGGTGTCAGTCTCTCCAGTATTGTTTTCCCCTGTTGCATCCCTGCATGTGAATCGGGGTCCTCAGATTCACAGTGCTCCTCCCAGGATTGGTTCTCTGGTGTCCCAGTATAAAATTTGTTTCTGTTTTAGCTTGCTCAATGCTGTCTTTATGCAATGAAGTCTGATGTTCTGATAACAAACATGGTTCTTGTAAGTCAGCTTTCTCTTCAGTTTCAGAGGGATTAATCCTGCCTGACTTGGAGTGCGGGGCAGACTCTCACACACTTTCTCTGCTGTGACTGGCACATTCACTGCTGCACCTCTTATCCCTGGCTGCTTACCCCAGTGCTGCAATTTTCATAAAAGGATATCTCTTAGCAAGAAGTCTGCATTCAAGTGTTGTAAAGCAGCTGATTTCTTCTGGAACATCCACTACGCCCAGTTTGTTGGCAACACTCTGTGGAGGCATCATTCTTTTCTTAAGATAGTTATTACAGGTTTTGCATATCCACTCAATACCTGCCACTGATCTCAGAGAAGTTGTGACCTTGCTCAAGAAATCTTCACTTAAATTATATACTTCCTTTCTAAAGCACAACACAGATTCTTGGTATAGCTGTAGATGGCAACATGTGCATTCATATATGGGTGAAGCACTCTTGTGCAACCAAAACTTTCTTATTAGATCATAACTTGTACTTGGGTGCCACTTATTTTTCTTCAGCTGTGCATCCCTCATCCTTTCTTCTTCTCTGCATATTGTCTGCCTCTGAGATTGCTTCCTAAACCTATCCTGTTCTGCTAAGAACACTTCTCACTACTCATTTGTTGCCTGTTTTTTTCTTCCTTGTGCAATCATTTTCTGCAACTTTTCTCTTCTCCTCCAGACTCTTGGCACTACACGATGCTGCTTTTTTTCTCTTGTCATTTTCTGCAACTTTTCTCTTCTCTTCCAGATTTTTTGCACTACACGATGCTGCTTTTCTTCTCTTGGCATTTTCTGTCTTGCTTTATCGTCTGCATCACAGTTAATTCATTTCTGTCTCTTTCTTTCTCTGTCATTTTCATTATTTTGTTCCATCTTGCCTCTACTCATTGTTGCCCGCAGTGCTGCCTTCCTTTTACTGCTGTCTTTAATTACTTTCCTGAATCCTCCAGATTCATCTATGCTTTCTTCTCTCTTTGTCCTACATATTTCCTTCCGCCTTGCTTGATCACTGAAGTACTTTTGTAGTGCACTGCCTTCAATGGTGCATGCCTGTTTAGGTTTTTCCAGGGGTGTCATATTAACTGCAATAATTCCAAATGGATCCCTGGGAATAAGTAAAGATGATGCCAACTGCTTGTTTCACACCTTCCAGATCTTTGAATTCCATAAGAACAGCATGTCCTTTTGTGCTCATCCCCATTTCATCTCTGCTGTGACTATCAAATAGACTGTACTTCCCAACTTCACACAGCAGACCAGTTGCAGGGCTCTAAGCTAACTTTTTACATTGGTACCTAAACTTTTTCATTTAGGTGCACCAGCACATAATTTAGGTGCACCCAAAATTTTTCACTGCGCCTTTTGGTGCCGCAAAAATACATTTTAAGCGTTACCTTTTTTGTCAGTTCCCATACACATTGGTAATTTCTTAACACATTATTTAAATGATTGTAAACAGGAATAAAGGTGCAGATAAATGTTCTTTCTTTATTTAAATCACAGCACAAACAATGAATCGCAATAACCTCAATTGTTTAAAAAATAAACTTAAAAAGAGCTGATGTTTAAAGTGCTTGACAAACTCAAATAAATAAATCAAACTCAAATAACTCAAACAAAAGTGTGCACTGCTCCCGGAGGAGTACAGGGCACAGTTTCACACATACACACTAGTGATGCGCGGATTGGCTCTGATGTCATCCGAATCGCATCATCCACCCGCCCAAACTAATTATTTTCTCCAATTTAGAGACCCGCACCCCTACGACGGAGTATTAGGGCCACATTGAGGGGGAAAAATCGGAGATTTCGAGAATAAGGTTGTAATATTACGAGAATAAAGCCGTAATTGAGAAAAAAAGTCATATTAGTACGAGAATAAAGTAATAATTTAATGAAAATAATATAAAGTCATAATATTTCAAGAAAAAAAATCTTATTACAAGAATAAAGTCGTAATTTTACGAGAAAAAATCATAATACTACGTGAATTAAATCGTAAAATTTTGAGGGGAAAAACATAATTTTTAAGAAATCAGGCAACCAAAAAAACAGGCTGTCTAATGGAAGCCTGAGTCTGCAATTTCCTCCAAGTCCGTGTGGTTCTTTTTTCAGAATAGAAAAGTTTCTTGCACAATCTTTTCAAAGTCCTGTTACTTATGGTAATGTGGTGCTGATGTGCTAAAAGATGAAGTATCTCGTTATTTGTGAAACCTATACTAAAGTATAACTTCACAAGATGCTCCAAGTTCCTCATTTTAATGCAGGCGGAAGGCTGCTCTTCTGATATTTCCCCACGCAGCCTAAAATTACGACTTTACTCTCATAATATTACGACCTTATTCTCGAAATCTCCGATTTTTTTTCCCCTCAATGTGGCCCTAATACCTGATCACACTTTACTGTTATTTCTCATTATTTCTCAGCTGTTGCATATGACATACCCAGCACTCGACTCATCATGGTTAAGTATTTCACTAAATCGCTCCCACACGGAACTTTGCCCTTCCTTTTTTTTTTTTAAATTCTCCTTTTTTAATTTTCTCTCGAATCTTTTTTGCCTCCATTGCTGCTTAAGACAAATGGACACCGCAATTGGCGCAATGAGAGTCTAGTCTGCTAATTCGTGCCTGACGAAAAATGGAGCTTAAAATATGTTCACATTTTAGAGAATGTAATTAATATTTTCCTCATTAATGATGTATTATTTCACCGACCCACAACCCATCCGCTTTTAATCAGAATGTTAATTTTTATGATTCGGCCCGCCCGATCAGCGGATGAACCGCGGTGCCCGCGGATATAACTGTGATCCGCGCATCACTAATACACACATTCCTTATTTTTTTCCCCACCCGCATTCAGCGAAGAAGAATATCACAGTCAGAGCCAATCAGAGGCAGCGTAGGAGCGGGTCTACACACACAGAGACAGACCTGCTAAATGTCAGGCGTACCGGTGCGACCAATGAAAATGTTTAGTCGCATTTGACAGATTTTTGGTCGCATGTGCGACCAAAATGGTCGGACTCTGGAGCCTTGAGTTGTGTAGCTTGGTGTTTTCATCCCAACTGTGACAAACATGAAAGGCTGCAACACTGAGGCTTGATACATGGCATCTGACAAGGAGTGGCGTCCTGCACTTACATCTGTCATATCCATGCATGCAGCTAAGCCACCAACAAAGGGATGCAGTTTCTCCAAAAGATAAGTGAAGAGTTAATTTGCAAAAACCTTGCAGCTAACCTTGGCAGCTAACAATCCTTTAAAAAAATGAACTGACTGCCATGACTTACTGTTAACAGATAGCCCATTCTGAACCCTAAATCCGTTTTGCCACATAAGCCGTTATTGTCCATTGAAAATGCATTGGAAGTTCACGTTTCACAGCAGAAACCGTCAAACGCCAGAGCTGTTCTTGAACAAAACCCGATAAATCCATTCAGCGAATCAGCGCGCAGTATTCAGGTCAGGTGACGCAATATGGCCGCGACTCGGAGATGTGGTGTAACTTCGCTCAAAATCATTCGATGTCATTCTACAGTCAATATCTGGGACTAAATATTGAATAAATATACAACCTTATCATTGGCTTTACGCGTAGAGATGTCCCTTTTCAGACTGAGTGGTCATTATATTGTCTTGGACAATCCGTTTGTGAAATATATGCGCATTTGTGATGCCTGGGTACCTTACAAAATAGCTGTGCGTAATACCACACATGATTGTGGTCTTTGTCATTCTCCAGGTCTCGACGCCATCAGCAGCACTGATTTTACAATGGAGTTGAAGATTCATATTTTTGTTCGTTGCTATATCACTCTAGAGCACCAGATGTTCTTGAGCTGTAAAAAGGCTGTTCTTGCCTTGCCTATTCTTGCTTTGACATCTGCATTCGTACCTCCCTGTTTGTCAATGACACTCACCAAGTAGGTAAAGGACGCTACTTCTTCGAGCCTGCTGCCTTCAAGTGTGATTGGTTCAACACTGCTTGCATTCATCCTCATGATTTTCATCTTTCCCTTATGGATGTTAAGTCCTACTTGTGAGGAGGTAGCTGCAAGTGTTGTGGTCTTATCCTGCAGATGTGATCTATTTGATTCTCTGTAATATGGTCTGGTGATACCCATGTTGCTTTGTGGATCTTCTTATGGGGGAAGATGCCTCCAATGACAAGCTTGTTCAATGCACAAATGTCTATGAACTTCTCTCCATTCTCACTCATTTCTCCAAGTCTGTGTGTTTCCATCACCTCCTCGTATCCCTTTGTATCTGATGTTATCTTCTCCAATCTTTGCGTTAAAGTCTCCCATAATGATGGTGACATCTTTCTCTGAGTGTTTGCAAAGAATGGGCCTCATTCACCAACTGTTCTTAACCCTCTGGGGTCTAAGGGTAAAATGAGGCACACTGGTGATTGTGCCATGCTCTGACATTTGTGTAAATTTCATCAACTTTTTATGCAGTGATTCCAAAGTGTTTCATATCTCTGTTTTCAGCACAAACTCAGCTACAATAATATGGCAGCAGTAAGTAGGTCAAAAGCATATGTGGATTGCAAATTGCTCTAAAAACACACAAACTGTAAACAGTAGTTTTGAACATGCACAGGAATGTTGTAATAAAACACACTAAACAATTGTGACTAAGATTTTTGGTCACTGAAATGTGTTCATCAAGGTCTTGGGTATCAAAAGATGACAAAATATTTTAGCAAATCCAAAGAGAAATATAAAATAAATTGCTAAAGGTTAGTGTTGTGACTACTATTTTTCAACACCAGGTGAGAATGGGAGGGCAAATGGCCTTTCTGTAATGAATATGCATTGGGTAGGAATATCTGCCAGGTAAGTAGGCTACTCACACCTGGCCGCATGCCTCCCCACCACTAAGACAAAGACTCAGTGAGCCATTTAGAAGACAGAAACAAAGACATCTTTTGATTTTCAGAACATTTATTGAAGCAAACTATACGCATGGAAGATGAGATGAGACTGGTGTACTCTTACAACGCTTGCGTGGCCTCTTAGCTAGTGGTGAACTAGGCCGTGTTTCCTGATCAGCATCTCTGTAAATATGATAAAAACAAAATTGTTAGGAAATGTGACATCAAATCAAACTGTATTTATATAGCACATTTCCTTCAACAGGTGAAAATTAAATGTGCTTTACAAAAAAGGGGCAAACCACTAACTAATGAAAACAAAACTTAGGAAATGTGACATTGTTACATCATATACAAACAAAGAACCAAACAAACACAACCAGACACAGAGAGGTAGCCTATAATTTTGAGAAGCAATGGTTAGAATCGTTCGTAGTGTGGGAATTTACAAGCGCGCATATTAGTGAATATTCCTACAAACACACAGAGAATGTAATACAGCACACATTTACAAATAATGCAAGCTATCAACGAAACAACATTAGCTAAACTAAATAAACATTGATATTCCAGCTCAACTACACGCAACTCATCAATAACAATGCCTCAATCTGAAGTAGGCTAGGTCTGTTTAGCTAAGTGGTTATTGTATTGCTATTTCCCGAATTTACTTACAGTATGCTAATATCGATTGTGCCAGGATATCAGTTTTAGAATCCTAGCCACGCCACGGGCTATTTATTACCAATATGATCAAAAAAATACAGTCTACCTGCTACTTCTAACACACAACCAGACGCAGAGAGCCTAGCCTATAATTCTGAGATGCAATAGTTTGAATCGTTCGTAGTGTGGGAATTTACAAACGCGCATATTGCTGGATATTCGTACAAACACGAGATTGCAATCCAGTACACATATTTACCAATATGATCATAAGAAATATACTTACTCATGAAGTTGATCCTCAGCTGGATCAGTTCGCTGTTCGAACTGACACCGCTCTTTATCAATGTCGGCTTCCGGACGGACCATTTTCCAAAAATAAACGAAATGTTTACCTCAAAAGAAGTGAATTAGGCTACACTTTGACATTCTATCCTGCTTTCGCAGGCTTGGCATTTCTCACATGGATCTCGCATCGCCCCTCCCCTACTCTCCTTCTATGGAGAGTAGTTATAACGTCGTTAACATGTGAATGTGATTTGGGCGGACTTCCTGATGAGCGAAATTCACATAGTAATGAGTAAGGATTAACGAAGCATACATGGTTTAATTAATCAAATTTAGAACTTTTAAAACAATTCATATCATTTGTCAATGGGCGCATTGGAAAGTTGCGATTCTAAGGTTTCTGTCAATGTTTTTCTTGCGTCTGTATGATAACAACTCGTGAAGTTAATCATCCAAATAGAAACAAAAGTTCATTTAATCTTGCCGAGCTCCGCCCCCGGAGCTCTCGACCCCAGAGGGTTAAGAAGAATTTTCTTCTTAAAACCAACTTACGCAGTTTTCACAAAGATTCTGACATTCACCAATGTTTTCTCATTTGGGATTTGTTCTTAGGTGAGAACATAATCTACGCACACCCAAGAGCACACTAAGTTTGTGCAAAATAATTGGTTATTGCTCTCCCAGGACTAAGTTCTATTTTTGTTCTCTTGTCTGCGTTCCTGTAGCAAGTGGAGTTTTTATGGGGCAGGGGTGCTAACCCTATGCCCAACCCTCCTCCTTTCTCATCCGAGCTTGGGACCGGGCATGGCAGAATTCACTCTGTGGTAGCAGTAAAAGACACTGCACCTGATGAAATGTTATCAATGATTTTTTGTAATTTATTGGAAAATATAATTATTATTGAGGACTTCTGAGCATAGCTAAGCCATATGTTTGCTGATAGACCTAGCTGACATAATTTTCTGGAGTAAGACAGAAGCGGAGAGAACTGCATCATTGATTTACTGTGTCTGTCTCTAGCTACTGAACATCGCTCTGTAAGTATTACGGGTCAAAATATTTCGGTTATATACGTTATTTTTGATATTGAGTGTCTTTAAATAGGTTAGTGGTATTTTATAATGAGGATATTTCATACTGTAATGTAAGTGTTCGTTAGTAGCTTTGTAGTTTTTGTGATGCATGCACAGTTATGACATGTGAGTTGGAACATTGCCAAAACGTGGTTGACAGTTGAAAATTGTTTTCATGTTGTCCCATCCCCATACAAGAAAACAATACTTACTGTAGAGTACAGAAATACATACAAGAGTTAATTATTACACATTTAGGTACTGTACCACATTGTGTGACAATGTTTTTTCATTATTTTTAAATCTGATTTCAATGTTTCATCTTAAACCTTCATATACTCAAAAAAATATTTAGGCCTAATGTTTAAGATTTATTTAAATTGCATATAAAATTTCCAACCATTTGGATTACACAGTTTCAACATAAACTAATAAACTTAATGTGATGCATATGTCATGTTCCGGTGTTCCTGTCTGCGTTTTCCCTGTTGGGCCGCCAGATGGCGGCACTTCTGTTTTGTGTCCTGTTCCCCCCTGTTAATTGTATTATTGTTTGTCTCGTTATTCCATCATTGTTCCCACCTGTGTCTTGTTATCCCCTCCTTCTGGTTTGATTGTTTTTTGAGTTCACCTGTGTCTTGTTACCCCTTGTCTATTTAAGTTCTCTGTTCCCTTGACTCGGGTGCTGATTCCTTGTGTTTGTTCCCAACTTTTGTTTGTTTCAGACCGAATGTACCTGCCTGTGTTTTGTTCCTGACTTGTGTTTTGTTCCTGACTTGTTTTGTTCCTGACTAGTGTTTTGTTCCTGACTAGTGTTTGTTGATTTGCCCTTGTGTTCTGCCTGCCTGCGTTCTGTCCTGACCGTGTTCTGCCCTGCCCTGCCCGTTTTGAGTTCCTCTTGTTTTCTGTTTTATTTAGATATTTTTTGAGTTTGTGTTTTTTCCCTTTGTGGCCTTGTCTGTTCCCTGCTTGTTTGCCTGTCTATAGTAAAGTCTTTGTTCCCCTCCCATTTTGGATTTGTGTTTTCTTTTCCCTCTGCATTTGAGTTCCCCCTACCCGCGCCGTGACAGAAGGAACCAGCCACTGTGGGACCCAGCAGAGGTTTTTTTTTTTTTTTTTTTTTTTTTTTGGGTTGTTTGTTGTTTGTGTTTTTTGTTTATCATGCCACCGGGGTGGTGGAGTGACCCGGAGGACTCGCCACCCAGCGACTGGGAGTCCCTCGCCCTTGAGCTTCCCAGTGCCCGGGACGGGCGGTCACGGAGGCGCCGTGGTCGGGCTGCCTCCCGGTCAGCCAGACCTCCAGCTGCCCAGCCAGCGGTTCCCGGCCCTGCGTCATTCGAAGGGTCTCGACTGGCGATCTTTCCAGGGCCCGGCCCGCGGGGGTCCCGCCGGTCCCGTCCGGCTGCCCAGCCTAGTTCCCTACGGCTGGGGTCTGCGTTCCTGTCTCCTGCCCAGCCGGGTTCCCTACAGCTGGGGTCTGTGTTCCTGTCCCCTGCCCAGCCCAGATGGCAGGGACCTCGGCCTGCTCCACCCCAGGTCCAGGAGGGGCCTTCACCGCCTGCTTCGCCCCAAGTCCCGGAGGGGCCTTCACGGCCTGCTCTGCCCCAAGTCCCGGAGAGGCCTTCACGGCCTGCCCAGCCCCAAGTCCCGGAGGGGCCTTCACGGCCTGCACTGCCCCAAGTGCCGGAGGGGCCTTCACGGCCTGCTCTGCCCCAAGTGCCGGAGGGGCCTTCACGGCCTGCTCTGCCCCAAGTCCCGGAGGGGCCTTCACGGCCTGCTCTACCCCAAGTCCCGGAGGGGCCTTCACGGCCTGCTCTGCCCCAAGTCCCGGAGGGGCCTTCACGGCCTGCTTTGCCCCAAGTCCCGGAGGGGCCTTCACGGCCTGCTCTGCCCCAAGTCCAGGAGGGGCCTTCACGGCCTGCGCAGCCCCAAGTCCAGGAGGGGCCTTCACGGCCTGCTCTGACCCAAGTGCCGGAGGGACCTTCACGGCCTGCACTGCCCCAAGTCCCGGAGGGGCCTTCACGGCCTGCATGCCCCAAGCCCCGGAGAGGCCCCCAGAGCCGCCTCGAGCCCCGGACAGGCCCCCAGAGCCGCCTCGAGCCCCGGACAGGCCCCCAGAGCCGCCTCGAGCCCCGGAGAGGCCCCCAGCGCCGCCTCGAGCCCCGGAGAGGCCTCCAGAGTCGCCCCGAGTCCCGGAGGGCCCGCCTGCTCTGACCCTCATTCCGCAGGGGCCACTGCCGCCTGCTAAACCAAGATTTCGGGCTTTGCTTGCGCCTCGAGCCCCGGGGGGGCCCCCGGAGCCACCTCGAGCCCCAGGGGGGCCTCTGGAGCCGTCCAGAGCCCCAGAGAGGACACCTGCCTTGCCCCCTAGTGTTTGTGCTCCACCTGGCGTTCATGCTCCCCTTGGTGTTCGTGCCTCCCCTAGTGTTCTCATGCCCCCCAGTGTCCGTTCTTCCCCTAGTGTTCTCGCTCCCCCTAGTGTTCACACCTTCCCCCCTGGCATTCGTGCTTCCCCTGGCGTTCGTGCTTCCCCTGGCGTTCGTGCTTCCCCTGGCGTTCGTGCTCCCCCTGACGTTCGTGCTTCCGCTAGTGTTCTTACGCCCCCCAGTGTCCGTTCTTCCCCTAGTGTTCTCGCTCCCCCTAGTGTCCACACCTTGCCCCCTGGCGTTCGTGCTTCCCCTGGCGTTCGTGCTCGCCCTGGCGTTCGTGCTCCCCCTGGCGTTCGTGCTTCCCCTAGTGTTCTCACGCCCCCCAGTGTCCGTTTTCCCCCTAGTGTTCTCGCTCCCCCTAGTGTTCGCCCTCCCCCCAGCGTCCGTCCTCCCCCCAGAGTCCGCACTCCACCTAATGTTCCCACGCCACCCAGTGTTCCCAACCGTGTGTCTGTGTGTTCCCCGGCCCCCGTGTCTATTTGTCTGCCCGCCTGTTTGTCTGCCTGTCTGCCCACCTGTTTGTCACCCAGTATGTCTGTCTGCTCCCCAGGCCGTCAGCTCGACGGCCAATGTGTTCTCCCGCCTGTCTGCCTGTCTGTCTGCGTGTCAATCCGCATGTTTCTTGTCTTGTCTGCCTATTTGTCAGTCCTTGTGCCAGTTTTTTGGTTCCTCCCTCTCCTTCCCTGTCTGTCTGTCCCTTTGTGTGTCTGTCGGTGTCGCAGTATGCCTCCCCGCCTGCTTGTCCCTTTGTTTGTCCTTTTAGGTCTCACCGTGTCTGTGCCCCAGTCCTGAGTCCCGTCCAGGTTTGTCGTGTCTGTGCCCAGTTCTGTGTGGTGTGTGTGTATCTGTTTCATGTAGGGTCGTGGTGTTGTCCGTTCCTGTCTAACGTCCAGTCCAGTGTTCTGTCTTGTCTCGTCTTGTTCCAGTCCGGTGTTCTGTCTAGTCCGGTGTGTCTACCTTGCCCCAGTCTAGTTCCTGTCCAGCCCCGAGTTCCTGTCCAGCCCCGAGTTCCATTCCTGTCCACTCCAGCCCCGAGTCTTGTTGTCTTGTTCCTGTCCTGCCCAGTCCAGCCCCGAGTCTTGTTGTTGTCTTGTTCCTGTCCTGCCCAGTCCAGCCCCGAGTCTTGTTGTTGTCTTGTTCCTGTCCTGTCTAGTCCAGCCCTGAGTCCCTGTCCTGTCTAGTCCAGCCCTGAGTCCCTGTCCTGTCCAGTCTTGTTCCTGCCCCAGTCCTGTTCCTGCTCTGTGTCCAGTCCCTGTTCCTGTCTGAGTCCTGTTCCCCCCGTCAGAGTCCGGTCCAGAGTCCTGTTCCCGTGTTCTGTCCCTGTTCTTGTCTTGTCCAGTTCTGAGTCCTGTCTCCAGTCCCCACCCTCTGTTGACTCCCTCCCCGGGTCGGCCTCCTGGGACGTCAGGAGCCGTCCCTTGGGGGGGGGGTACTGTCATGTTCCGGTGTTCCTGTCTGCGTTTTCCCTGTTGGGCCGCCAGATGGTGGCACTTCTGTTTTGTGTCCTGTTCCCCCCTGTTAATTGTATTATTGTTTGTCTCGTTATTCCATCATTGTTCCCACCTGTGTCTTGTTATCCCCTCCTTCTGGTTTGATTGTTTTTTGAGTTCACCTGTGTCTTGTTACCCCTTGTCTATTTAAGTTCTCTGTTCCCTTGACTCGGGTGCTGGTTCCTTGTGTTTGTTCCCAACTTTTGTTTGTTTCAGACCGAATGTACCTGCCTGTGTTTTGTTCCTGACTTGTGTTTTGTTCCTGACTTGTGTTTTGTTCCTGACTTGATTTGTTCCTGACTTGTTTTGTTCCTGACTAGTGTTTTGTTCCTGACTAGTGTTTGTTGATTTGCCCTTGTGTTCTGCCTGCCTGCGTTCTGCCCTGACCGTGTTCTGCCCTGACCATTTTGAGTTCCTCTTGTTTTCTGTTTTATTTAGATATTTTTAGAGTTTGTGTTTTTTCCCTTTGTGGCCTTGTCTGTTCCCTGCTTGTTTGCCTGTCTATAGTAAAGTCTTTGTTCCCCTCCCATTTTGGATTTGTGTTTTCTTTTCCCTCTGCGTTTGAGTTCCCCCTACCCGCGCCGTGACAGCATATTTGTCAGTCAAATATAAATAAAACAAGTAAGAATGAGATTTATGTAATAGTACTAATAAACCCAATGTGTTTTAAATACACAATAATCAGGTTTATATATTTATCATCAATAAATCCAATTTGTTTCAAATTCATAAGAACCAGGTTTATGTATTCAGTATTAATAATGCCTATTTGTTTAAAATGCTTAATAACCAGGTTTATGCAATAAAGCCAGTTTACTCAAAATGCATCAAATGTATGTACTTTTATTAATAAACCCAATGTGTTTTAAATTTATAACCAGATATTCCCAATTTTTAAATCTTTTTTCCATTCACCCCACACCTACAACAATATGTAACAACAATACATACAAAAAGAATAGTCAGAGCACCTTGTTTCACATTTTAACAATTTATTAACTTCTCAACTTCTCATGTGGCAAATTTGTGCATTGCAAAAACAAAAATGTCAGTGTATCGTGGTGTTGCTGCCTAACAGCACCCACCCACGAAAAGAGGAGCTAGCGAGACATACTTGTAAACGGAACAAGTGCTCATACACACGTGTTGTGTGCAAATAACAAACAAATCATAAAAAAGAAAATGCCCTCTGGGAAAATCCCAATAAAAATATTATTTTTTTTAAAAGAAAGAAAATTCCCTCTTAAGGTTAAGAAATTTCTCTATTTTCAAACATTTACTTGTTTTGCCACAACCAATGTCTTTGATCTAATAAATGCAAACATTTTAAAAGCTAATTTTGGGGAGCCCTGGACTTCTGAACTCTGTTCTTCTATGATTTCTGAATGCTAACAATTCCTGGGATCCAATTTTGAAAATAGGATCCAAAACATTATCACAAGGCTCAGATGAGCAGCTGTGCCCCATTGGCCTTAACACTTTGCTGCTTGTTACATGACACACTTAATGTATACTGTAAACAGACCTTTCTGCAGCAATAAGATAAACTCCCTCAAGAAATGTACTTAACAATTGTGTGAAACTTGAGGTAGACAGGTAAATCAGGTAAATCAACCATTATAACTGTAATGCTTACAGTACACTAGCATTTCAAGGAATCCCTGACATCCTTTTTTTTTCTGACCACCACCCTAACAATCCAAAACATTGCTATAAGGCTCAGGTAAATATACGTTTTCCAGAGGGAAATATAAGTGTATCAGTCCAGCTACTCAGTCACTGGAGCATCTTAATTTTCAGTGCTTGGACTTTTGGTGAAAGCTTGGTTGTGTCCAGTTCCATCAGTGTTTTCTGAGACACTTTAAATGGGCACTTGAGGTCCTTAGGGTAGTCTTGAGTGCATAAATCAGTCCAAAAAGCATCACACATCTAAGGGTGACACTTCATAGGTTTTGCAGAACTTTCACACCTTCAAATACAATGCCAACATCTGCAAAAGGCTCCTCTCCAGGACCGGCTCCCTCCACCTGAATGACGTAGATGCCCATCGTTGTCTGTACAATCCCCGACTCGGCCTCTGCACTTTCGCTGTCCTGGAGGATAAACAAAGAGAACAATGAGCTGTGGAGATCTATTACACTCGCATGGAGCAGCAAACGTATCTATATGGGAATCCAACTTTAACTTTAAAATGTTGAAGTGTACTGTAGGTGTTACTGTTTTAATTTGTCAGGAATAACGTATTACTTCTTTATTTACACCAAATCTGAGATCAGCATAATTGTTGGAGTCTTTCATGATTCTAATCCATAATTTCCATACTTTGTACTGCCAACTGTTTCATACTTTACCGGGGTCATTTACAGCTGACACGTTTCTCATTTAGCTTTTAAGATCAATCATGCTGCACACTGATAGCTTCATAGTTTAATCTTTCAGTGCACACATGGGCAAAGCTAGACTGTAATGCCTATGAGACAATTAACATAACTATCCATGTAAATATATCCATTGTCGGACAAGTAAGGATTAATTAAGAATATGTTTATTTTCTGAATCCAGCGGTTCCAACAGTCAATGTCCTTGTTAAAATGTTCAGCACTCTGAATACTGAACCAAGTGATATTGCATGCTAGAACCCCTCACTTAACCTACATGTAAAATATATTTTATTAGATTTAATATAATAATTATGTTTAAAATTAGAATTATCAATTAAATCGCCAAATTCTTTGATAGGTCAGTCTACAGAAAACTGGTGGAATCAACCAACAAGTCAAAACAAGCTGTATACCAGGTTTTAAGATTAAATAATTGAATTCAATAAGAAGCAGTCAATTATATTACAGTTTTTTTACAATCGCTAACATCCTTTTGTCCAATCTGTATTCACATTTTCAAAACTCTAAACACAATTAGCACAACATCCGTCTGTTGTGGACCATACCATTAACACAATTCATGTTGTTTTCACAGAATATGCAGTCAATTAACACGTTTCTAAAATGCTTAAAGTTTCTTTACATACAAGCTTACCCAATACCAAAATTATGGACCTTTCTTGTCTTATTTACAAATGCTTGGACACAGCATGCCAGAAATGAAAACCTAATGTTCAAAACCTTAAATATAGTATAAAGCCTCTACTTCTGCAACAACAGCAGCTCAAAAGCTATATTGAAACAGCTGATAAGCATTTTTGAATGAACAGAACATTGAAACATTGAGAAATAGCTGATTTACTGAAAGCTGTGTAAAATAGACCAACCACAGCTGATTCCCATCTCAATCGGAGACATAGGCAGGTGTTGAAGTTCTTTCAATTACATGGACATACACAGTAAAAAGGGGACTTTTTGGATTGTTTTGTTCAATATTGGATACAGAACAACACAAAGGAGCAGAGAAAGAAAAAATAATGTCTAGACAAGGGAGAGGAATAGTTGGACCTGGCAGAGGAGTAGTTGGACCAGGCAGAGGAGTAGCTGGACCAGGCAGAGGAGTAGTTGGACCAGGACAAGGGAGAAGGAGAGGTACGGGGAGAGGAATACGAATGCGTGGTGGTGTTCAAAGGAGAGTAAGAGCTGTTGTCACTGATGAAATAAGAAGTAACTGTAAGCCACCAGTCCCAATGCAAATACATATGTTGTATTTTTGTTCCTCTAAAGGAAGCAACATCTTCCTCCCTCTGGGGGAAGAGGAAAGCTCCTCAGTGAAGACTAAGAGCATGCCATTGTAGGATTGGTCACTGCTTACATTGCAATAAAATGAGAGAAATTCAGACCAGAATTGTAGAGGACAACCTGGTATTTCACAATGTGGAAAGCATCAGCCTGACTACCATTGCTCAGACTCTGACCAAACACAGAGTTCGAATGAAACAGTTGTACACAGTTCCTTTTGAAAGGAACAGTGAGCGGGTCAAGGAACTCCGGCACCAATACGTTCAGGTATGGTGTCTATCCAATATGCCTTGTTCTATAGTGAGTTTTACACTGTGCTACTCTACATGTAAACATGGGTTACAGTTCATACAGTAGGACATACTGAAAAGCATTTACACATACTGTGTTTGATTTCTTTCAGAGAGTCATGGAGCTGGAGGCTAATCAAACCCCACATGAAATCATTTATGTAGACGAGTCAGGGTTTAACCTGGCAAAAAGACGTCGACGGGGAAGAAACTTCATCAGGAAAAGGGAAAACCGTTGATGTGCCTGGTCAGAGAGGAGCAAATATCACAATGTGTGCTGCAATCTCGACTGCTGGTTTGGTCCTGCAGAAATGCCAGACTGGTCCCTACAACACCGAGTGCCTTCTTTTGTTTTTAGATGACCTCCACCAAAAACTGGTGCCAGAAGCAGAAAGGGAACAGGTGGGAGGAAACATGAGGACATTTGTGATTGCATGGGACAATGTAGCATTCCACCGTTCACATGCAATCACAAACTGGTTTTCAGTCCATCCAAGAATGGTTTCCCTTTTCCTCTCCCCCTACTCGCCTTTCCTCAACCCCATTGAGGAATTTTTTTCTGCCTGGAGGTGGAAAGTGTATGATCAATGGCCACATGACCAAATGTCCCTCCTGGATGCAATGGATGCCGGATGCAGAGACATCTCAGCTGAAGGGGGTGGATAAGGCATGTCAAGCGGTTCTATCCAAGGTGCATAGCGAGAGACGACATAAGATGTGATGTGGGCGAGAACACGTGGCTGAAGATTGTAGAGATTAGAACAGGACTGTGCATTTTTGTGTTTTTTCCCTTCTGTGCCTTTTTTACTGTAATTGTGTATTTTATTTTTACACATTTGGAACCAAAGGCCATGTATGTTGGATTTTTTGTTGATCACTGGCAGCAATTTCATGTTGCTAATAAAGCTTTTACTGAAGCAATTCTGTCACTTCTTTGTACTTTCTTCTGTACTTGCTGGACCCCCTCCCTAGACATGTTGAGTTGTCACCACATTATCTCAAAAACATAATGTGGTGGCATGCTACAAAAGGCCAGTTAACGACATCATCAGTTCTTCACATTGCAACTAACTAACTAACTACGATTAGCACCAACTCACATTACGACATGTGGTGCTAGCGAATGAAGCTATACACTATAACTAACTTAAAGGCTCTACCCCTGGTCTTACCTGGCTGTCTTGAGCCATCTGTGGCTGAAGCTAACCTGTAGTCTGCGGGTGTGTCTCGCAGCTGTTGCTAGATGTGCACCCTGTGCGAGTTAGCTAAGTTAGCTAGTGGACTAGACGAAAATGTTTGCCACAACCAATGTGGACTTACTGTATCAACTGTACTAATAAAACATACGTACATACTAGGGGTGTGAAGAGCCGTCATTATCTGTATCTGTTCAACCAACAAAATTATCTGTATCTGTATTCGGATAGAAGACCGGAAGTTTATACCGGAAGTCACATTAAATCAGGCAAATGTTGTATTTTCTAACCTAATATTCATTGGCAATGCAATGGGATATAATTAATTATGAAATATATTTCCACGTCCTCATGCTGTACTTTTCATCTCTCTCTCTGTCTTTTTTTATTTTTTAACTAAACTAAGTTTTATGAACTGTCTGAACCCCAGCACCCTCCCCCCTTTAACTGGGGTACATTGAAAAATCTGAAACAGAAAAAAATGTTTTATAAATTGAAAGATTCTGTTGTATTGGAAATAGAAACTATTTACAGTAAAGATATATAGAAAAATATCCTTCAGTTGAAGGGAATAATTCAATGGTGCTGCGTTCGCATTTTTTGATGTGTTAACGTTACTGCAGTTTGCTAGGGAAACAGGAATTACTATTTTACAACAGTATTAAATAACAGTAATAGCCTACATGAACTTTTTTTTGCCTGTTTCATTTTTTATTTTTTTTTATTTTTCCCCCTACTGAAGTTTGGATAGACTGCAAACCATCTGATGTCCTCATATTTTCCGTTGGTGGCAACTGTTACCATGAATGGATTTTGTGTTCATTATAGCCAAGACCTATGACTAATACATACAGCCTGTTACATCTTAAACGGATGAATATTGTCTGAAATACAAGGTAAAACGTCGGTTTTTTCAATATTTCGACTTGGTTTTTTTAAATGGAGGAAATTAACACATACTGCTAAAAACTAGAGGTTCTAAGCTTGATTTTGATGCAGGGTTTGAAAGAAATCCAGCTGCCACACCAGGCTTGTGTCTCGCTAGCTCCCGCACCTCCTCCTCGATGCAAGAGTTTCCCTGAGTGATAGCCGGGAACAGCCCGCTGCCTGCTGTGCTCTGACTCGGTGGGGGCGACTACAATATATAGCAATCGCTTTTCAATAATGTGTAGTAAATGAAACGATTAGTTAGTTAGTGAAATCAAAGTCCTATGTTGCAAACAGAATGGGCATTTTTATCTAGTGGCCATCCACAATGATTTGAATCGATTTGAAGAAACATAGAACTTATTTATTAAACGTTTCGCAGCACGTGTAACTGGTGCCTGTGTAACGTTAGATAGAGGCTATGAGAACTCGACATGGAGCTGACTTTTTTTTTTTTTTTTCTGAATCTGAATAATAACGAGCAACTTCGGGTAGAAGAAATATCTGTTTCCATCGCATTATTTGTGCTTTCCCGAATACAGTATTCGGATTCGGATACATCCCTAGTACATACACTGATCAGTGTTTCCTCTATATTTGTACAGGCCTGGCGGGCCGCCGGGCCAACGAGAACCCCCCACCAGGCCAAAAAAAAAAAGATTTTTTTTTATGCCAAAAATAACGCCAAATATCCATTAATTCATAAATCAATAATAATTTGCGTTTGGGAGCCTCTGTTCAGCGCTGTTTAAATCCGCTGCAGGTATTTCCAAAGCTGTATCCCTCGCTCTACCGGCTAGCGAGAGTAGCGCCTGTTTTTTCTTTTCCAATTCGGTAACACAAATCCACATTTCAATTTCATTCTTCCAGCTTTCGTAAGACTTCTTTTTGTCGAACGTAGGTGGCACTCTATAGGTTGTATTAGTCGACATCCTCTGCTACCATTTGTTAACACAATAATGACAACTTTATAGTTTTACTCACTTTACTTGTTAACACAAAACAAGAACTCATTTACACTCGTCATAGCAACTCCAGTTTAACCAAGACGCGCGAATGCACATGCGCAGATGGATTTAACAGGGAGAGCTGTACTGGAAATAGAATAAAGTGACCATAAATCTGAATTTAACACCTAATAAGCTCCATTCTTAACTCTCAGTAATGTCTTTGTGTATCTGGATTTTTTTTACAACAGTATATATATATATATATATATATATATATATATATATATATATATATATATATTTATTGATATTTTATCAATTAGTTATTGGGTAAATTCAGTGTTTTTTGATACGGTCATATAAGTAAGTCGACTACGTGGGTCTATATATGCCATCCTGCGCGCCTCGTCTATTTAGGGCTTTTTTGGTGAGTACCACCAGGCCTGAAAAAACTTCTAGGGGAAACACTGCTGATAATTGGCAGATTGGATGAGTGCAGATGTAATTTACCGGTCACAATACAGGCCGCTGGTTGCCCTGAGGCATTGCTCTGAGGTGAGATGGCAGACAGGTGGAGAGAACTCTGATGTCATTTCCTCTTCTAAACGATCCCATTTCCCGAAATTTATATGTAAACCAATCTCATACTTTTTAACTAATTGAATCTTGCTTCTTCCAAGCTAGTCATATTTAAACAATGTTCATATGTTTTGACTGATTAAATTTAATTGTTTTCACAATTAACAGATTTATGCTGATTCTAATGAATTTGAATAAATACATTTTGAAAATATGATTATTTAAATAAAATCAAATAGATGCAACTACTTAATAATAAACTATGCCATGATTCATTTTTTGAGTGTAATGTATATGCTTTATAATGGACAAAAAACATTTTATTCATTTTTGGAGAGATTTTCGATATGTTTCTGGACCCCTAGATATTTTACACCACTGTACTGATGGAAAGCTTGTAATTCCCACTTAACAATGATGCAACAGTGAGTCTATTAAGTTACAGCAGTTGATTTGATGTGAAATACGTTAATATATTGTGATTTACAGCAATGCATAATTTAGACATTTTCGATAGATTTGGAGACACTGGGTACACTGCGTAGACAGACAGACCGACCGACCGACCGAACGAACGAAAATTGTTATTTTTGCTGAATACCTAAGGCATTTGGATTTAAGACCAAAAAAAGAATATGAGAAAAAAGTATATACTATCAACTTTTATTTCATGGTATTTACATGTGTATATGTTTTACCATTAAACATAAATGGAGTCCTTCAGCTATGCAAAAGTAATTGCATCCTCCTGAGGAATTATTGTTCTTAGTTTTACCGTTGCATGCACACCGAAAGTATTTAGTACATAGGAATCATTTATCAAGTCATTAACCATTCTGATTGTTCCTTAAACAAACTAAGGTTAATGTTTGATGTTAGCGTATGGACAGTGTATGGACTAAAGTTAGCTTGCTAGCTCGCTCTCTGGCTAGCTGATTTGAAACGTTCCATCCGCAACAACTGGTACGATTTAATGTAATACCTTTTCCTTACACACTTTGGTAATGCCCCTCATGGATTACTGACTTCGCAATTCATAATGGATAACATTAGTAGTATACCACAGTATCAATCCTGGGCAGCCATTCCTTGAGATAAATCTTTCACCTTGAGATAAATCTTCCCTTGGCTTAGTCTCACTTCTCTGGTTTTCTTTGTAGTGGCTTTCTGATTTTAAAAAAAAATATCCATATTATATTACTAGCTAAAGAAATCCAACAACTTCTTCAGTAGTATTAATAAAAATAGTATTGACCTGAATTATTAATGTTAGTGATTAGTAAACAAGTGCCTGTCTTGGGCACATGGGAGAGCAGAAGGGAGTACACTGAGGCTGGACATTTGGGGCTAGCCTCAAAACATTTGTGGCTAAAGTCCAGGCCTAACAACGCCACCTGTAGGCACTTCTTACCTTGCATGGGATTGCCCAGCACACTCGGTGAGAAGTTGCTGCCCTGCAATCATCTCATGACCTCACAAGTCCTCTTGTGTCACCTTCCTTCTTTCAGCTGTTGAACAAACAAAAGCAGGTTTCTTTAAAATGTTAGTTTTAAGCTTTTGAGGTCTGTACTTTGTCACAACCTACTGTAACATCAGAGTTCATTTTTGAAAAGTCTGTTAACAAAGAAAATTTATATCTAAACTAAGAAAATCTAAATGTTCCACTAACTGTGGTATAATTCTCTGTTGAGGAGTAGGCTGATCAATCCACTTGAATTTAATTTGCATGGAAGCTGGATTACTCATAATGTATTAGGTCATTTTTGTGAATAGACAATGTCTAGACAAGTGGAACACGGTAAAATACAACTAAAATGAGGGAAATTACGCTGTTATGAAACCAGCTCTAGGGATGCTGCTAATCTGTATTCAATTGTTTGAAGAAAAATAAAGACATTACTTCATTGCGTACCTAGCCTATTGATTTACTGTCATAGTTTCTTCATGGATAACACCTTACTGGGAATCAGCATACCCTTGAAAGAGTATAAAGCTGCCAGAATTATTTTCCAAAGCAGATTATTTACACCAAAGATGAGAAGCATGCCCTGCACCTGCTCGTCTTCATTTATTGTACCAGAAAGTATTACAGTATATACACTGCTCTTCTGTTATCACACGTCAAATTTAATTTAATTTTACTCACCATAAAGGGGGTGTTTCTTTTCTTTTATGTGGATTATATGAGGAGCGGTTTAAAAAATGACTGTACCTACATCATGTCACAATGTCTTTGTCTGCTATTTTCCTAAATATGTGGTACTTAACTAGCAGCTGGGTCTTGTATATGTTTTTTAATTGCCTTTTTGATATTTTGATAAATATATAACAATTATATTTTAATTAAAGTTTAGAAGTCACCAAAATAAGCACTGCGAACTGTCTATAAAAAAGACAGTACTCACTCGGACATATACATCAAAGTTAAGGATATTTGATTTAATTCAGGCCGTTTAAAAAAAAAAAATTTCCTTTAACCCAGGCCTACTGTTATGACTTAATGTAAATTTACAGTTGTCTAACAAATGTCATATACATTATATGTCATATAACATTTAATTCTGTGGGTGCTATGCGAAAGTGAAAGAAATGTTGCAATGTAGTTATAACACTAATATTTCCAAGTCACTCATGTGAAGCCAGGTTAGTATATCATTAGATCATCAATACATTTGCTGGTCATTTGAGATCACGTTCTTGTACAATTCAGTCTATGAGGCTGCCTTTTGACTTCTGCCCTTCTGGTACAAAACCCTAAAAACAATTCTTACTACAATTAAAGGCGCAAGCGGCGTTGGGAGGGGTCCAAGCATTGGCACCATCGCGCCCCCTATGGAGCGATTTTAAAATGGCTTTGTCCTCATGATCATATGCCGTCACCCAACATATCTACTGAACATCATGATGATCGTATGAAATATTGATGACTTATGGCCAATTTTGTGCTAAGAGACGCTGTCGGATGACTTAGTTGCGTCGCTATAGATGTGTCCTGGCCGCTTCCCGTAAAGGCCTTTACTATGTCGTAATGCTTAGATGGGATGTCGTAACACTTAGATGGGATGTTGTAACACATATATGGCCCGGCGTGTATGTACAGCTGCAGCGCTTCCATGCTGTAACTAAAAAAGGCGTCACACTAGTGTTGTCACGATTCCAAAATTTTGACTGTCATACCGATACTAGGTTTAGTATCAGGATACTCAATACTGAAACAAGACTGATTCAATAATCGGTACCTAACAATACTGAAAATACCTTCATAGATCAGAAACCTAATGTCCAAAAGGGTTAACCTCATTTTCGAATTCACAGTTTATTAAAAACCTGGTTTATGAACAACCTTTAAGTTGAAGCCTGTTCAACATATTAATAAGCACAGGTCTATCGTGTTACAACACTGAACAATAGAAAAATATATTGAATAAATTTCAAAAATGTAACTATTGTAAACGAAATAATCTTTAAACAGGTCTTTCACTTTTAAATAGATCTAAAAACAGCATATTCTAATAACAATACAGCATCTTCCTATAATAAAATATTTACAAATTAGAACACCTATTGCTACTGAAGTCAACTGAGTGGAAGCTTGCGCTATATCAGGGAAGTGAATGCACAAGCGCAGGTCACCTCACTTGGCAACCTTAGTTGCTACTGCCATCTAGCGAAGATTCTGACAAACTACACTTTTCATCCTCTAAATCAGTAATGCGCGAGACACATTTCCCTGGCTTTTACATTTGACGCAAAACTACCGAACGTCGGAAAATTCAAATACAAAACCGTTTTTTTATTTTTTATTTTTTATTTTTTTAAGTACCGAAAAAGTGCTTAAGTTTTGGTATACCGTGCAACAGTATGTCAGACACATATTCCAATCCATTGCTCAGCTTAGCAGAGAATGCACATTTCAGAGCGCCTCAGAGACAGATAGAATAATAATATATATTTCATATAGCCTAATAAATACGACATAAAAAAACGAAACGAAAAGTCAACTGGACATTCCTGCTAGCATGCGTGCTGCGCGAAGAATCCCTTATTATTTATTTAGACATTGACAGACTACAGCATTTGCGTCTTTTGTTTCAATAGTAATTGCAGCGAGAAACTGCAGCTGTAGACACAAGAAAGTTTGTTATATTATGGTAACAACGGAATGAGGCGGACTACATATATAGGCTATATTTACCGTCATAGTTTTATTATACCAGCGTGTTTTCGCGCGTTTGCAGAGAAACGCAATTACTATCAATAAAAATGGTTTAGCTATTTCTCAGCATAGCCTAATGACGGATGGAGATGGGACGAAAATAATTTTCAACCGTCCACCACATTTTAGCAACGTTCCAACACTCTCGTCATCACTGTTCCATGGGTCACAAAAACTATTACACTAACACTTACATTGCAGTGTGAAAAATCCACATTATATAATACCACTAACCTATTTAAAGACACCCAATTTCAAAAAAGAACGTATATAACGAAAAGAACGTATATAACCGAAATATTTTGAGCAGTAATACTTACATAGCAACATGACATTTTATCTGTGTTTAGTAGCCTAGTATAGAGACAGAAAATCAATGACAAAGTCCTATCCGCTTCTGTTTTGCGTGACAAAACGATTTCAGATAGGTCTATCAGCAAAGAAATGGCTTCGCTAAGCCCTGAAGTCCTCAATAATAATAGTACTCTACAAGAAATTATGAAAATCGTTGACAACGTTTAGTTAGGTGAATCGTCTTTTATGCTACGCCACAGTGAATGCGCAAGTGAATACAATAAGAAAATATTCCGTTGCGCTGAACTATAAAACGCTATTCCAAATGCAAAATCATACATGTTATACATCGTTAGAAAGCTTATACTCTCACCTACTGAATAAATGAACTGTCAATGAAGCCAAATCTTACGAAAAACGGTAACAACGCCGTAAGCAACAGGAATCACAAACGGATTGTCCAAGACAATATATGACCACTCAGTCGCAAAAGGGACATCTCTACGCGTAAAACCAATGGTAAGATTGTATATTTATTGAATGTTTAGTCCCAGATATTGAATGTAGAATGACATGGTATAATTAAAGAAAAATTGTCTCGTGTATGTCGTTATTCAGTGAGCAGCGTTGTCACTGCTGTATTGGCATATTTTAGGGCTAATGTCGGGTTTATCTTGCTGCTACAGAATATTGCACTACATTACATCACAGGCATTTGGCAGACGCTCTTATCCAGAGCGACTTACAACAAAATGTATAACCATAATCAGGAACAAGTGTGTCGAAAACCCTAGAGGGCAGTAGCCTACCGTTCCAAGTGCAGGGAACAACCGCATAGTCCAACTTGGACCCTGTAGGTTAAACTGATTAACACTAACACAAACAAGTACAGCAAAAACGCAGTCTATGCGAAAGTACAACCAACAGTTAAGACGAGTGCATTAACTAAGTCACCTATGAAACAGCTAACTAGTTACAACCCTAACCTTACAGTCAATTTAGAGATTAAATTGAGAATACGATTTCTCTCAGCATAATGACGGATTTAAAGAGTAAACGAACTCACCCGTTATTGTCTTCAAATGTATCCATGTCAAAGAAAAGTAATGATTCATCCTCTCAAAGCTTTACCGTAGCGTATTATTTATTTTGACACTGGCAGAGTACAGCATAAATTGCGTATTTTGTGAATATTCAATGTTAGAAATTGCAGCGAGAAACTGCAGCTGTAGACACAAGATAGTCTGTTATGTTATGGTAGCAACGTAACGAAGCGGACTATATATGTATTACCGTCATTGTTTTATTATACCATCGTGTTTTCGCGCGTTTGGACAGAAACTCAAAACCTACCAATAAAATGGTTTAGCTTTTTCTCACCATAACGACAGATTTAAAGACCTAACGAACTCACCCGATATTGTCTTCAAATGGACCGTATTATTTATTTAGACACTGGCAGACTACAGCATAAATTTCGTCTTTTGTTTACATTCAATATTAGTAAATGCAGCGAGAAACTGCAGCTGTAGATCATTATGTTATGGTAGCAACGCAAAGAAGCGGACAATATATGTATTAGGCGACCGTCATTGTTTCATTAGACCAGCGTGTTTTCGCGAGTTTGCACAGAAACTCAGAACCTATAAATAAAATGGTTTAGCTGTTTCTCAGCATAATGACAGACTCAAAGACTAAACGAACTCACCCGATACTGTCTTCAAATGGATCCATGCCAAATAAAAGTAATTATTCATCCTCTCAGAAAGCTTTTACTGAAAAACTTTTGGTAGCCTATCCTAGCATGCACTCTGGGTGGCGCTGTCAGACCGTCTTTTCACTGATAAAAACTAGACCCTACGGTGTCGGATTGCTTGCGTCACCATGGTTGTCGCTTGCCGTAAAGAAGTTTACTCGATGTCGTAATCGTTTGGATTTGGAGCTCCAGCTTTTCCGCACCCCACCTAATGAAAAAGTCCAAATGGTGTGCAAACCATATGGCGGACATAGGTGCTCCCAATGTGAAAGTTGTAGAGCACATTCAGATGCATCAGTCGATGAAGTTTTGTGTTGATCGGACTTATGGTGTGGGAGTTATGGCCTTTTACGCAAAACCCTTTGTTATAGTGCCACCATCTGGCCGACGTACGTGATTTTTAGTGCCTGAGTAGTGGGGGCACATAGAAACCCACCTGCCAAATTTGGTTGCTCCAGGACTTATGGTTGCTGAGCCTCAGACACTTTTAGCGGAGAAACATAATAAGAATTAAAGCCGCAAGCGGCGTTGGAAGGGGTCCAAGCAGTGGCAGCATCGCGGCCCCTAAGGAGCGATTTTAAAATGGCTTTGTCCTCATGATCATATGCCTTCACCCAACATATCTACTGAATATCATGATGATCGTATGATATATTGATGACTTATGGCCAATTGTGAGCTAAGAGACGCTGTCGGATGACTTAGCTACGTCGCCATGGATGTGTCCTGGCCACTTCCCGTCAAGGCCTTTAATATGTCGTAACACTTAGATGGCATGTCATAACACTTAGATGGTCCGGTGTGCATGCACAGCTGCAGTGTTTCTGCGCCGCAACTAAAAAAGGCGTCACACTAGTGTTGTCACGATACCGAAATTTTGACTTTGATACTGATACCAGGTTTAGTATTACGATACTCAATACTGAAATGATACTTGAAACTTAAACGGTGCTAATTCGATACTCGGTACCTAACGATACTGTAATTACCTTAATAGATCAGAAAAGTAATGTCCACAAGGGTTGACCTCATTTTCTAATTCATGGTTTATTAACAACCTGGTTGATTAACAACCTGTAAGTTGAAGTCTCTTCAACATATTAATATGCATAGGCCTATAGTGTTACAACACTGAACAATAGAAAAACATGTTAAATATATTTCAAAAATTAAACAGTTGTAAAGTAAATAATCTTTAAAACAGGTCTTTCACCTTTAAATAGATTTAAAAACAGCATATTTTAATAACAATAAAGCATCTATCTATAATAAAATATTTCCAAATTGGAACACCTATTGCTACTGAAGTGAACTGAGTCAAAGCTTGCGCTGTATCAGCGAAGTGAATGCACAAGCGCAGGTCACCTCACTTGGCAACCTTAGTTGCTACTGCCATCTAGCGAAGATTCTGACAAACTACACTTTTCATCCTCTAAATCAGTAATGCGCGAGACACATTTCCCTGGCTTTTACATTTGACGCAAAACTACCGAACGTCGGAAAATTCAAATACAAAACCGTTTTTTTTTTGTTTTTTTTTTAAGTACCGAAAAAGTGCTTAAGTTTTGGTATACCGTGCAACAGTATGTCAGACACATATTCCAATCCATTGCTCAGCTTAGCAGAGAATGCACATTTAAGAGCGCCTCTGAGACAGATAGAATAATAATACATATTTCATATAGCCTAATAAATACGACATTAAAAAAAACGAAACGAAAAGTCAACTGGACATTCCTGCTAGCATGCGTGCTGCGCGAAGAATCCCTTATTATTTATTTAGACATTGACAGACTACAGCATTTGCGTCTTTTGTTTATATTCAATAGTAATTGCAGCGAGAAACTGCAGCTGTAGACACAAGAAAGTTTGTTATATTATGGTAACAACGGAATGAGGCGGACTACATATATAGGCTATATTTACCGTCATAGTTTTATTATACCAGCGTGTTTTCGCGCGTTTGCAGAGAAACGCAATTACTATCAATAAAAATGGTTGAGCTATTTCTCAGGATAGCCTAATGACGGATGGAGATGGGACGAAAATAATTTTCAACCGTCCACCACATTTTAGCAACGTTCCAACACTCTCGTCATCACTGTTCCATGGGTCACAAAAACTATTACACTAACGCTTACATTGCAGTGTGAAAAATCCACATTATATAATACCACTAACCTATTTAAAGACACCCAATTTCAAAAAGAACGTATATAACGAAAATAACGTATATAACCGAAATATTTTGAGCAGTAATACTTACATAGCAACATGACATTTTATCTGTGTTTAGTAGCCTAGTATAGAGACAGAAAATCAATGACAAAGTCCTATCCGCTTTTGTTTTGCGTCAGAAAATGATTTCAGATAAGTCTATCAGCAAAGAAATGGCTTCGCTAAGCCCTGAAGTCCTCAATAATAATAGTACTCTACAAGAAATTATGAAAATCGTTGACAACGTTTAGTTAGGTGAATCGTCTTTTATGCTACGCCACAGTGAATGCGCAAGTGAATACAATAAGAAAATATTCCGTTGCGCTGAACTATAAAACGCTATTCCAAATGCAAAATCATACATGTTATACATCGTTAGAAAGCTTATACTCTCACCTACTGAATAAATGAACTGTCAATGAAGCCAAATCTTACGAAAAACGGCGACAACGCCGTAAGCAACAGGAATCACAAACGGATTGTCCAAGACAATATATGACCACTCAGTCGCAAAAGGGACATCTCTACGCGTAAAACCAATGGTAAGATTGTATATTTATTGAATGTTTAGTCCCAGATATTGAATGTAGAATGACATTGTATAATTAAAGAAAAATTGTCTCGTGTATGTCGTTATTCAGTGAGCAGCGTTGTCACTGCTGTATTAGCATATTTTAGGGCTAATGTCGGGTTTATCTTGTTGCTACAGAATATTGCACTACATTACATCACAGGCATTTGGCAGACGCTCTTATCCAGAGCGACTTACAACAAAATGTATAACCATAATCAGGAACAAGTGTGTCGAAAAACCTAGAGGGCAGTAGCCTACCGTTCCAAGTGCAGGGAACAACCGCATAGTCCAACTTGGGCCCTGTAGGTTAAACTGATTAACACTAACACAAACAAGTACAGCAACAACGCAGTCTATGCGAAAGTACAACCAACAGTTAAGACGAGTGCATTAACTAAGTCACCTATGAAACAGCTAACTAGTTACAACCCTAATCTTACAGTTAATTTAGAGATTAAATTGAGAATACGATTTCTCTCAGCATAATGACGGATTTAAAGAATAAACGAACTCACCCGTTATTGTCTTCAAATGGATCCATGTCAAAGAAAAGTAATGATTCATCCTCTCAAAGCTTTACCGTAGCGTATTATTTATTTTGACATTGGCAGAGTACAGCATAAATTGCGTATTTTGTGAATATTCAATGTTAGAAATTGCAGCGAGAAACTGCAGCTGTAGACACAAGATAGTCTGTTATGTTATGGTAGCAACGGAACGAAGCGGACTATATATGTATTACCGTCATTGTTTTATGATACCAGCGTGTTTTCGCGCGTTTGGACAGAAACTCAAAACCTACCAATAAAATGGTTTAGCTTTTCTCACCATAATGACAGATTTAAAGACTTAACGAACTCACCCGATATTGTCTTCAAATGGACCGTATTATTTATTTAGACACTGGCAGACTACAGCATAAATTTCGTCTTTTGTTTACATTCAATATTAGAAAATGCAGCGAGAAACTGCAGCTGTAGGTCATTATGTTATGGTAGCAACGGAACAAAGCGGACAATATATGTATTAGGCTACCGTCATTGTTTCATTAGACCAGCGTGTTTTCGCGAGGTTGCACAGAAACTCAGAACCTATAAATAAAATGGTTTAGCTGTTTCTCAGCATAATGACAGACTCAAAGATTAAACGAACTCACCCGATACTGTCTTCAAATGGATCCATGCCAAATAAAAGTAATTATTCATCCTCTCAGAAAGCTTTTACTGGAAAACTTTTGGTAGCCTATCCTAGCATGTACTCTGGGTGGCGCTGTCAGACCGTCTTTTCACTGATAAAAACTAGACCCTACGGTGTCGGATTGCTTGCGTCGCCATGGTTGTCGCTTGCCGTAAAGAAGTTTATTCGATGTCGTAATCGTTTGGATTTGGAGCTCCAGCTTTTCCGCACCCCACCTAATGAAAAAGTCCAAATGGTGTGCAAACCATATGGCGGACATAGGTGCTCCCAATATGAAAGTTGTAGAGCACATTCAGATGCATCAGTCGATGAAGTTTTGTGTTGATCTGACTTATGGTGTGGGAGTTATGACCTTTTAAAGTATGATCCTTTGTTATAGCGCCACCATCTGGCCGACATAGGTGATTTTTAGTGCCTGAGTAGTGGGGGGCCACAGGAACGCACCTACCAAATGTGGTTGGTCTACAACTTATGGTTGCTGAGCCTCAGACATTTTAGCGGAGAAAACTGCCACGCCCCAACTAAAAAGTCAAAATGGCGGGCAAACAATATGGTGGACACAGGTGGTCCCAATGGCAAAGGTATAGAGCACGTTCACATGCATATGTTGATGAAGTTTTGTGTTGATCGGACTTATGGTGTGGGAGTTATGGCCTTTTACGCAAAACCCTTTGTTATAGCGCCACCATCTGGCCGACGTACGTGATTTTTAGTGCCTGAGTAGTCGGGGCACATAGAAACCCACCTGCCAAATTTGGTTGCTCCAGGACTTATGGTTGCTGAGCCTCAGACACTTTTAGCGGAGAAAAATAATAAGAATAATAATCCTAACAGATACAATAGGGTTCCACCAGCTTCGCTGCTTGGACCCCTAATAATAGGTTTCTTGCCCTCAGGCCTGGAAGCCTAAAAAGGTCTATAATAGGTCTATAAAGGTCTATAATAAAAGCCCTCATTTTCATCTTCTTCAAGTCATTTTTGTTCGTAAGGATGATTAGCACACCGTTCTCTGAGTGATAACAGCACGTAACCCCACTTACTATCAGGATTAAAATAACAACGATAAACTGCGCAACAATGTGGTGTGGTATGGGAGGGATAAAATTCATCATGATAAATCTAAGTCCCTGCTTTCTTTCCTCTTTTTTTTTGTTCCTGAAGTCTCCAATTTCCCACACAATCAATCAGTGCCCCTACCCCCTTATTTCCCTGTTTCCTGGATTTTGGATCACTGAATGTAAATTCCTGACAAGGATATCTATATATAATATTAATGGCTGCTGTGGAGGGTTCCTGTGAACAGAGCACTCAATGCCAAATAAAGACTGATCAGAGCCGGGTTTCCCATCCTCCCAGCGCTCTGTACATCAACCACAGGATGGATGTAGCATCATTAGGCAAAGGACTGGCCATTCTCCACAGAAACGGCTAAGTCGGAGGTACCCATCAATCTAGTTGGGCCTAGCTCCCTCAGATATTGTCACACATTACACGTAGAACCGATGTCTGCACTGCACTCACAGGCTAACCTGGAGCCTACCTTATCTGCGCCCGTCTGGGGCAACAGCCCTCAGTCTTCTCACGGCACCTGCCTCCCTGGGCTCCCTCCCTCTCTAATTTATTTACCACTAGAAATGGTCACCAAGGAGACATCAGACAGGGAAGGAGAAATAGAATGCCATGCCCCCCCTCCCCCTGCCATCCAGGGGCAGGGGGGGGGGGGGGGGGGGCTGGGTGTCACTGCCAGCCCTCCTTTTCTAGTTTGGCGAAGGTAGGGAAATAGACTGCCCTGGCACTGTTCTAAGTTTAGGGAGGAGTCACCCTGCACTGATACATAGTGTAGCTTACTATGAATACCACATCAATATATTTCAGTGGATGCTATACAAGATTGTTTGGCGCTGTTGTGCTGCATTGCATCTACTTTTCAAATTTATCAATTGAGACATCCAAATTAGTTAGGGTTAGCTGTACAAGAATCTGCTGATTAGCAAAATAGTTGCTATAATTCTGACTTGTATCTAACCAGTTGACTACTATAAGAAAGCTATTAGGTGCCATGGTCCTGTTATTGCTTCAGGGAGATAAAGTCAAAACTATTGCACAGGGTATCCTTGAAGATTTAAGGGTATCCTTAAATCTTTCATGTAACCACTTATGGGTCTTTTCCATCTGCAAATGGTAACCTCTGTTAACCTTAAGTATGGCCATTAAGGAATATTCTCCCTCTCCCACAAGGTAGTCATCCTTCTATATCAGTGGCAACCGACCCTGTTCCTGGAGATATACCATCCTGTAGGTTTTCATTTCAACCCTAATTTTACATAGCTGACAATTGAACATGCTGAACAAGATCTCTAGCTGTTGAATTAGGTGTGCGTTGTTAGGGTTACAGTGCAAACGTACAGGATGATAGATCTCTAGGAACATGGTTGTTTACCAATGCTCCATCTGAACAATAGCCTAGATTCATTGAATATTGATTCACAAACAAACACAACAGTTCAATTTTTCTAGACAACCTTTTTTCCTTTTTCTCCAAAGTTCAACAAATTCTAGATCAACAAGTAAAAGACGGTATTTTCTAAATCTAGGTTCATTTGTCACAATTCTGATCAAGGGTCTTTTCAGCAGCACTAGTGTCTAGTATAACTCAGCAGATATTAATTAAGCTAACCCATTTCTAGTTTTAAAAAGAGATCTTACACATGGGGCCCCTGAAATGTGATTCCTCAATAGAGAAAACAAGTCTCTTCATCAAAAGAGTAGAGGTCCTTGTAAAACATCTTCAGAAGCTTTCCAATTGGAAACAACAACAAAAAAGTTTAACATTCAAAGATAATATCTTACTGTGACAAAGTCTCTGTATAAAATGTGTCCAATTGATTTCCCTGTTTTACAGTATTATGCTAATATTAATGCAGAAACTACACTAGAATATCTAAATAAAAGAAAAGACTGTAAGGCAAGGATCGAACAGAAGAATAGAGGAAAAATCTGAAATCTGTGACAAGCTATTGGTAATCAATTGAAATGTGGGACCAATTGAAAAACTGTCTGCTTCTCAATTGCACCCAGTTTGAAAATAATGGTGGAGAGAAAAACAGACTCTGACATAAGTCAATATAGTAGCCACATGAAGGACACATTACAGATCTGCAAAGCAAAAGGTCTGTGTTGCCTTTTCTGGCTGGATGTTATACTGCCACCTATTTTACAATTCTGATCATGCTAGTAAAAAGGGAAATTCCATTACAAGCATGCTTGGACCAAGAAAGAGAGAGATTCTGTAAATACACTTTTAACAGAATATTTTAATAAGAACAGCAGAACAGAGCATGAGAACAAAGAAACTGAGATGTGATGGCAGTAGTGGGACATAATATTGTCCATGTGTTGGCCATGTGTTTCCCTGAGCTTCACTCCTCTATACACTGTTCCCTTGCTGCCATCTTTTGTCTCTTTCTGTAGTTTATGTTCCTTTCCACCACCCACTCCCACCCCCCCATTACTCTAGTCACTGAGTTGCCAAGGAGAATTTTCTGGGAAGAGCAGGACAGAGCTAGGGTTCGGGGGGAATGGACAGAGGGGGGAGAAAGTGGGGGTGGGAGCCCAGCCCAAGATTGTGGGGGGTGAGTAGTATCTGACTTGTTAGTACACCACTGTCCAATTTGTTGAGAGTGGTGGTGTTTGATTAAAGCAGGGGTCCCTCTTGGTACTCACCCCTCCCATCAATCACATTGATAAGTCCCAGAAAGGCAACATATTGCGTTGGAAGAGAATGGGGCGGGATATCAATTTCACTGTTGTGCTGCTGTCTTACCAACCCAAACATCTTGCGCAGTTTTTGTTGAGATGTGAACCACCATGGAGGAGGTGAAGGGGACAGGAGATGCTGCAGCAGTCAGGTGTGTGTGTGTGTGTGTGTATTTCTGGGGGGTGGGGGTGATGGGAGGTTGGGGTCAATTTTAAGGTGTTTTCTTTTCATTTTTTCCTCTGAAAAAACAGCAAACAACAGCACTTCCGCAGTGCCTGTTTTCTTTTAACCACTAAGTAGATCACTTGGAAAGCCAGTAACTTCTTTTGGTCCTATTCCCCAGCTTCAATCTATGTCAGTGCTGTGCCATTCAGAGTACAGCTTTATAAAGAAATGTGTCAATGTTGTGCTAAAATACATATTAAATGTTCTCTGTCTTCTTATCAATATATAAACAATAAGCCAAAAGATATACAAAGATTTGTGTCTTAAGCCAAGGTTAGGGTCAAGGTTATTGGCACCACTATTAATAATTTAATAATTAAACAAAATGAATAACTAAACAGAGCTTTTACTCATTTTATTCCTGACTGTTAATAAATCACCATGGTCCATTTCTTATGTTTTTCTCTCTCTCTCTCTCTGAATGAGAATACATTTGCAAATGTATTGATTTGAAAAAAGGTTAACAGTTCATATCATTTTAAAAATGAGTTTGCAAATGCGTAGTACAATATGTGTATATCCAAAACCAAATCCATATTTTCTGTACCAAAAATATTTCTCCCTTTCCCCTTCTCATTTTACCAAGAAATAAATACAAGTGTTCATTTTTAATGTTATAAATAACATATAAATAAAAGTTTTGCAGTCTGAGTCTAAAAATTGTGATTAAATTCAGTCCAAATCTCAATTTATATAATCATCATTTTTGTTTTAAATGAAACATTTATCGAAATCACTATAGTTCAATGTTCTCAAGTATTGTGTTTTGATATAATTTGTTTTTAATTTAATTCCCAATCTATTAAATTCAGTCAATTTTCAGCTGTAATTTCTCCATGTACAGTAATTATATTTTTTATGTTCCTATTGTGTATAAATGATTAAGATATATTTCCATCTCTGTAAAATTGTTTTACTAATCTTATATTTTCAAACAATAAATCTGATAAAATATTATCGGATCATTTATGAAAATTATGTTAAAACTGTTTTGTTTTTTTTAAACTTTCATTCAAAAAAATTTAAATTTAAAATGAATCCTAATAATATGAATAATGTGCAACTGAAAAGTGTAATTATTGCTGTATTCAATTGCATTTGGTAGCATGATGAAAAAATATACATCTATATTGTTAATGTTTTAAGATCATCACATTAACTTCATCTTTAATATTAAAATGATTGTATTATCATACTTACACAAACAAAAGTAACAGCTTGTATATTTAAAATAATTTAATAAGTCTTCAGTATACTGTATGTTCAAGTTCTCATTATAACAAAACAACATTTTTAAATGATCTACATTTTCTTTTTCCTATTTACAAGAACGAACGTACCTTTTAAACTATCTCTGTTATTTGACTGTATTATTATTATTGTTATTATTGTTATTAGTAGTAGTAGTATTAATATTAATAATAATAATAATAATAATAATAATAATAATAATAATAATAATAATAATAATAATAGGAAAAGATTGCTAATAAAGAACATATTTCCATGTGTATTGACAACATTCTTCTGCAATTTCTTATCTTTTTTTTTACTATACAGTATTGGTATTATATGACTAAAAATGGCTTAAAAAAAAACACAAACAGGTGACAAATTAAAGGAAAAACCAACATATAGTGTCTTAGTAAGGTTGTGTGACACCACGAGCCGCCAGAACAGCCTCAATGCGTCTTGGCGTAGATTCTACAAGTCTCTGTAACTCTACTGGAGGGAGGGAACACCATTCTCAGAAAATGATATTCCCTCATTTGGGGTTTTGATGGTGGTGGTGGAGAGCGCTGTCTAACACGGTCCAAAATCTTCCATAGGTGTCCAATTGAGTTGAAATGTGGTGGCTGTGAAGGCCATAGCATATGATTGACATCATTTTTATACTCATCAAACCATTCAGTGATTCCTTGTGCCCTGTGGAAGATACCACTCCCATCAGGATAGAAATGTTTCATCATAGGATAAAGGTGATCACTCAGAATAACTTTGTATTGATTTACAGTCACCCTTCCCTCTAACAGGGACAAGTGGACCCAAACCATGGCAGGCAAATGCCCCTTACAGCATAACAGAGCCACTGGACCCCCGCAGTGTAGGAGTGAAGCATTCAGACATGTACCGTTCTCTTGGTGTACGCCACACATGCGCTCAGGAATATAGTGAAGGGTCACCCATCTGGTCATTGCACTTTTTTCCACATCTCTGTAGAGCAGTGCCTTATGTTTTTTACACCACTGAACTCTCAAATGTGCATTCATCTTGTAATAAGGGGTTTATGCACTACAACCCAACTATAATATGCCTATCTATGTAGATGTTTTTGCTGACGCAGTCTGATCACGTCCTGCATTGACATTTAGTTGCTGTTCTGTTTTGCCTTACATATCACATTAATGCACAAGCATCACAATCATCGAATGTGCACTTTCGACAACAATTTACTGACTCTATTGGCTAATGTCTTTCCCATAGATCTAAATGCAGATGTCACTTTAGTCACTTTTCCTATTAAAACACTAGCCAGTTGAGCAGTGTTTGTGATTGAAGGTCCTGCCGTCCGTGCCCCAAACCCTCTTTCAAAGTCACTTAATTTTTTTCCTCTTGCCATCTTGATACAAAATTGAGGTCAACTGGACCTTCTCAGCAGTTTTATACATGCCGCATGATAGGATGTTAATTGCTTAATTGTATCATGCAGTACACCTGTATGGAAGCATCTGCATTTGTTATGTCTCTTCACTCATTTATTCAGGTTTTTCCTTAAATTTGTCGTCTATATATATATAGTGAGCTTCATAATGTTTGGGACAAAGATGTCTTTTTTTTTATTTGGCTCTGTACAAGTAAAAATCCACAAGTTTAGATTTGTAATAAAATCTGTAATTTAAAAAATGAAAGTAAGTAATGTTTAGTACTTTGTCACATATGCTTTGTATGCAATGACTGCTTGTGACCCATAGACATCAGTAGGTGCTGAGTATCTTCCCTGGTGATGCTCTACCAGTCCTGTTCTGAAGCTATCTTCAGCTTCTGTTTATTTTGGGGGTTATTTCCCTGCATGTTTCTCTTCAGTATATGAAACATATGTTCAGTTGGATTTAGATCAGGTGAATGACTTTAGCAGCATGTTTGGGATCATTGTCTTTCTGTAGGATGGAGGGCCATCCAATGAGTTAAGAGGCATTTGTTTGAACTTGAGCACATAGGATACATCTGTGCACTTCAGAATTCATTCTGCTGCTGCTGTCGGCAGTTACATACAGTTCCATGCCCAAACCATGTTTCACGGATGATCTTTTGCAGTAACTTTCTTAGATCTTTAGCAGTAACTTTTTATCTCCACACTTTGCTCTGCCACAATTCTGCAGGCTCTTTTAGGTACTTGTAACTAACCTGGGCATTCTGTTTTTGACCAACTACTGGTTTGCATCTTGCACTGTAACCTCTGTAGTTCTTTGGCTACGCGGTGCCACGGCTGCTGAAGAGTGTCTCTTATGTGTTGGGCAGGTGTTTTCAGGTTTTCTTCATTATGTTGAGAATCTTTTGGTCATCAACTGTAGATATCCTCCGTGGCCTATGAGGTCTGTGCAATTACTGAGCTCAGCAGTGCACTCTTTCTGCTTCATGATGTTCCAAACAGTTGATATTAGTAAGCCTAAGGTTTGGTCTATGTTCATGACAGTTTTTTTCTTATTTCTCAGGCTTATGGCATCCTTGACTTTCATTGGCACAACTCGTGTCTTCATGTTGAAAACAATATTAACAAACTCCAAAGGCAATTAAGAGCCTAGTATAAAAAGTACTGTAATTTATACTTGCTCAAACTGAAATGTATAAAAATACCCTTTAATAATTTGAACTTTAACCACATGTGAATTTCTTGATTACAAATATATAATTGTGGAGTACAGACCCAAATCAAGAAAAAGATGAGAAAAAAATTGTCCCAAACATTATGGAGCTCATTGTATGTATAATATTTAGGTCAGAGTAGGAGTTGAATCCACAGCCTAAACAATTCACTTGCATTGACAGGCATGAATCCTTACCAGCTTTTGTTCTCCTCATAATGGAATCAAATTCTCCCCACACACAAAAAATACATGGACATCAGCATTTTTGCCCCCTTTATGCATGTTGATTTTATTGTCCATCTTTGTACCTTTTGAATGATAATGATAAAAATGAGTTTTGCTAAATTAATAGCAGCCACCCAACAGCAGAAAGAAGAAGGAATGAGGTTGGTAGTAGCAGTCTTTTCTCTTTTTCTTAAGTGCTAACTTGGGATTTCCTGGACCCATTGTCATGTCACATGGACCCACAGCAATTCTATTGTGATGATAATGGATCTGGTGTTGTTGGCTCAGAGGTCGTGGGGTCAACATAAGCTCCTTAATGGACTGTGAAATAACTCTAACTGCATTAACCTCCCCAGATCACATGGTACCACGCACACTCTCCCTCGTCAAATCACATTCCTTTTATGGGGGGACAATGCAACTGGATTGAATTTTAATTTGCAGAAGCATACACCTGAAGGAAAACAAACGGGATATTATACAAGAGGGGTATAGATGAATCACAAACATGACCAAGGGGAGGAGGACAGGTTTCTGTGTGGCCACAAGGTAGGTATTTAGGTTTGGGGTAAGGAAGCACACAGTAATGATAATAAACATATTATACGTACATGAAGTATGAAGGTTAGGTGACTGTGTCCCATGATTTTGGGGCACTACCGTGTAATCAAGTTCATAAACCCAAAACTGAAAGTACCATTTGTAGAAATTATTCAGTGGTTGCAAAAAATGATTGTTGTGTGGAATTGTTTTCAAAATAATGTTTTTCTTCCGCCTCCACCTATAAAATGAGAGCAGGAAAAGGTAACCTATGCTATTTCAGGTAACACAATTTTAATTGAATTTCATGTCATGTTTGTTTTCGCAGGTGTAAATTTTCACGTGAAAATCAATCACATGAGAAAATGTCCAGCTCACATGCGACATCTTATTTTCCCATGTGAATGTTGTGTCCACATGTGCATATGTTAAATTCACATGTGAAATTATGATTGTGCATAAGGGTGGTAACTGTGCAGTCTAGTACATAATATATAGTGTGTGTATATATATATATATATATATATATACACACACACACACATACACACTGTACATGTCAGTGATGTGCCTTTTTTGTCAAAATCTAATATTTTCCTAAAAGAACAGTTAATACATACACATACAGTGCCCTCCAAAACTATCTACACCCTTCATAAAGATGAACAAAAAATATTGTATTAAATAAATAATACAAGTGCTGAAGTATATATTTATAACTGAAACCTGTGGAAAATACTGCACTTTAATGATTCAAAAAAATCTAGCAAAATAGCACAGAAAATTGTACAAATATTCATAATCCTGTGTCAAACTAAATATTTGGTTCAATTCTACTTGACTGACATGGGTATTGCAAAACAGTAATTCTATGTTCAGATACCTATTTCTTTTTAATGTGAGATATGTTTGGAATCACTGTCTTGCAAGTTTAAACTTTTTGGCAGGGGGAACCAGGGGCTAATTTATGGAAAAGTCCTACAATGTTATTTGACCTGACCCAGTGACTTACACGAGAAATCACAACAAAGTAGTAGTTTATAAAAAGCTCTACTCTGATACGGAAACAGTCATAGCCCTATGACATGTTTTCATTGTCTTATGCACATTTACCTGCTGGTTATGCAGAGGTATTTGAGGCTTGAGAGGTTCGTGTGAACCCTCATGGCAGGCTGTGTGCCTACTGAACAAATAAATAGAAGAAATACAATTGAGGAATGCAGCACATTTGTAAGATGATTGATTGCGCCACATTGACATTTAGAAAACATCAAAATGCAGCGTGGCTTGGCTTGAAAGTGCAGTGCATGTATTTTTTTACTTGGAGAGTGGGGGGCCCATTAGCTCAGAGTTCCTGGGGAAAAATATTAGGATTGCACCACATTCAGTTATTCCTTGAAGAATAAAATAATAAAAACTTGCCCAAAAAAACTTGTCTTGCCCCAAGAAATGCTAAATGTCACCATCAGAGCATCATGGTGTGCCAGATCCTCTTCCAGTTGTCTTAATCCTAGCCTTCCATAGCGCTCTGTGTGTGTGTGTGTGTGTGTGTGCTTTTTTCTCCTGGAGCTTCATGTACACTGGACATATGCCCATCAACAAATTTGCTTTTACAAGCTTTTATAGCCAGTCAGCCACTGCCACAACATAATGGAGACACACAATGATTTTCATAAAAAAGGAATATCAATTTATTAAGAAATAAGGAAAAAGGTGAAAAGGTGAGTAAGAAATAAAAACACATTAAGGAACAATAAACAAGTGTAAGCCCAACATTTTGCACAGTCAGCACATCACCTGTGAATGACTCAAAGAGAACACCAAACATAAAAAAACAATTAACCATAACAAAGTAATGCCACTACCGAGTCGACCAAAAAACTGGCCATGCTGTTCCTCAATCTCATCAATCTCTTCAGTAAAGTTTGCCTTTCTTTCTTAATCTATATATTACGTGTGAAAGGTCTTAACTATTTTTTTCATTATATATGACAATGAATTTGAGGTGATCTCATTGTAAATCAGATTCATGTGTGCTGAAACTGAAGGTCATGTGTGATTTATAAATTACAGGTGCATAAGATACAGACTATCCCTCCTGCCCCCTAGTGGTATGGGCGCCAGCTTCTTATTCCTCTTACTCTACATCATCATTCTGTATGCCACTCGTCCAACAGATTTTCATCAAGACCTACCAAGATTGGCTAGAGGTCGAGTTGCTTGTGGTTTTTGAGCAAATAGCACAGATATTTTAGATGTTTACGAATTCACCAAATAATTTCCCAACGATTAACACGTTCGAAATTTGAACAGCACAGTTGTAGATGCAAGCTACAATGGGTCGCTACCGCTGCCATAGGTACAGACCATCTCTCTCTTTTGCAAAGCTTCTATGGACAAATTCTCTAATAGGTGGGTGACATTCACATCAGTAATGTTAGCAACTGCAAAGCATGTTCAACCCAAACTAATATTAGCATTTAGTTACGTCTAGGTTAGACTACTGTAACGCCCTGCATTCTGGCTGCCCTAATAACTCTTTAAGAGTCTCCAGCTTGTGCAGAATGCAGCTGCTCGTATCTTGAGCAGAACTAAGAAGTATGAGCACATTACACCAGTACTAGCGTCGCTTCACTGGCTACCCATTAAGCATAGGATAGACTTCAAGGTTTTGCTCCTGACTTTTAAAGCTCTGCATGGACGTGCACCTGTGTACATATCAAACCTGCTCCTACCTTATAAGCCCACAAGGTCACTCCGATCTCAAGACGCAGGCTACTTGGTAGTCCCAAGAATTTCCAAGAACCTAAAAGGTGGTAGGGCTTTCTCCTACAGGGCCCCACTACTGTGGAAAAATTTATAAAGGAGTCAGACACAGTCTCAATATTTAAATCTAGATTAAAAACGCACCTCTATGCTCAGGCTTACAATCAGTTGTAGTCTGGAGACAGGGTGCGAGAAGCCTGTGGTCATAGAGCTTTGTAGGTGGCAATCCTTTCCTTACTGTCACCTGTCAATCAGCTGTGACCCGACTTTACATGGGCTGGCTCTTGATAGGCGGGTATGGTTGTCTACCCCTCATGACTGCAATGGCTCTCCATCCCTGTCCTAGTAGATATGCAGCCATATTCTACTCCTGGCGGGGTCCCCCCAATACATACCACTGGCACTTTACTCGCTGTCTGCTATATTGCAAATTCTCACCCTCTTCCCCACGCTGCCGGCGGGGCTCTTGCCCCAACCCTCGAGAGTGCTTTGAGAGTCGTCTGGTCTCCCCCACCTCTGCGGTCCAGCCCCTCCTTCGTCATTGCCTCCACGCTGCCCACATCTGCCGCCACCTGCTGTTCCCCATCACCGCCACCCGGCCCCACCCATCATCTGAGCCATATCACATATCATATCTTGTGCATAAACTGGCTGACATGCTGGTCACCAGTCGGCACCCTGAGCCGACCAGAGGAGGATGGGTTTCCCCCTTGAGCCTGGTTCCTTCCAAGGTTTCTCCCCATCTGCCACAGGGAGTTTTTCCTTGCCACTGTTGCCTTAGGCTTGCTCCTGTGGGGGTTTAGGCTAGGGTTGTCTGTAAAGCGTATTGTGACAACTGTTGTAAAATACGCTATATAAATAAAATTTGATTTGATTTGATTTGAGTTATAATTTTCTGCCAGCATGTATTTCAGCATTGAACATAATGTTAATTCCTGTAAGATATTGACACTTAAAACAAATTAGTTGTTGTGGTGTAGATTATGTGTTCAAAACATTATCCAAAATGTGCAGTTTGGAGAGGTTGTAGGACATCTTGAAAAACCTTTGCAAAATTTCACTGCTTAGAATAAAGTTGTGTAATTAGGTTAACTCTTTCTCCCAAAGCATTTATAGAGGAAATGTTTTAAATTATTATATAAAAATCACCCCCAACCTCATGTCCACCACTACAAAAAAATAAAAAATACAAATTGTGTAGATAACTAAATTTCAGATATTTCTTTAAATCAGTCTTAAGTGCAAATTATCTTAAGATCAAGTCAAATATGAAGCCCACACCCATCTTTATAAATGAGGCCCCAGATTTCTGGCCAACATGTTATGGTATGAGTTGGAGTTCATGATTCCATTGACCTTAACAACAGCCTTACAACCAGTAGATGCAAAACAGAATGACATTCTTTGCAACATAAGCATACTTTTTCCAATGAAAAATCCATGTAACCCAATCAAAATCAAATTCCAATCAAAGTGAGAACCATTTAGCAAACTGCAGACACATTTTTGTCGAATACTGGTAACAGATGCACTTCCATGCAGTGGAATAGGTGCTCTTCTATCAATAACAAATCAGTGGTAAAACTCAAAAGAAAGTAGTATATTTAGCTTTTTTGTTTGTTTCCATATGCTGGCTTATGAAGGTCATCAGTGCTTTGTCTCGCTTCTTATACAAGTAATGTAATGTGTGTTAGCTCATTTATATACCCCAGTGAACCAGGAAGCCATTGGAGGTCACAATACAGTTTCTTAAATTTGAGAATAAGTAGCATGTTAATTTAGATTTATTTGCGTTGGATTTCAGTTTTCAGTAATTATAAGGGGTGTGAATAATTATGTCACCTATTTAAGTTTTTTGGGAAATAAACAAAATCTTTATGCACATGTATTAGTATGAAAGAATGCCATTTTACATTGATCAGAGTTCATAATGGAGCTAATTAACTGTATAGTTTTTTTTATATAGCCTTCACATATATTTATTGTGTATTAAATATATATTTTATGTATTAAAATATTTTATTTACATTTATTTAATGGTCTGAGTTCTTTTGAAAGAATAGAGTGACATAACATCTTAACCGCAAAGACTTATATAGGATCAACACATGTTGCACATCAAAACATCTGTGAAGATCACTCTGAATAAGCAGAAAAGTAAGCTTCTCATATATATTTGATACATTTACATTTCCAAACACTGGTAAGTAAGCTTTAGAAAAAATTCATTCAGTTTATCCTTGGGAAATTGGCAAATTATTGTAAGATTTAAATTTAAACCTTTTATGTAATGCAAATTCTTATTCTACGCATTTGAGTTCAAGATGATGACATTTCAGGTTTCAGAACAATTGGCTGTTTTATTTATTTACGTTTTATTTATTTTAAATTATTAAAATAAATAAAATAATTATTTTATTTTATTTATTAAATTAAAAAAGGAAAGTACATTTTTGTAGCCAGAAATTCCACTTACAACAGTTACATTGACTCGTAACAGCCTATATTAGTCTTTGCCTTTTTAATCTTTTCACACAGTACAGATATTATATATGTACAGTGCTGTGAAAAAGTATTTGCCCCTTCCTTATTTTCTCTAATATTGCTTATTTGCCACACTGAATGATTAGATCAAAATGTAGTATTAGACAAAGGGAAACTGAATAAACACAAAAAACATTTTTCTGTGAAAAAGTAATTACCCCCCTTAGTTACTCAACCAATGAACTACATTTTATTGATAATTAGATTCACAATATTTTTCAACACAGCCAGGTTTGATTACAGCCAGGTCTGTTGAAATTAAACCTCACTCATATTGAACCTTACCAAGGTGAAGCATGCCATGATAAAAGGAAATTCCATAAGAGATGAGAAAAAAAGTTGTTGAAATATATTAGTCTGGAAAAAGTTACAAAGCCATTTCTAAGGCTCTGGGACTCTACAGTGACAGCAGATAGAGAAGAATTGGAACAGTGGTGAATCTTCCCAGGAGTGGCCGGCCTGCCAAAATATCTCCAAGGGCCTGGTGACAACTCATCCAGGTAGCCATAAAAGATTCCAGAAGAACATTCAAAGAACTGCAGACCTTTTTAACATCAGCTAAGTGCTAGGCGGATGCTAATAAGAATTACAACAAAAAGGGATCAACAAATAAAAAACAACAAAACATGTTAGACTTCTGTAATTCTTCCATAGTAATTCCGTAGTTTTTATTTCATTTGGAATTCATAGCATACAGTAGTTCATAATGAAGATGAGAAACTATTTTTTGATTTATAAAATAATTATTTCAGTTTATAATTGACTTCAGTGTCTCTCTGGAAGAAGTGGTACTGTAAAACCATGAATTTAATGCTTTAATATCTCAACAATGGCAGTGCCAGTGATTACAATGGTAAAACTACACAAGTTTAACATGTTTTGTTGTTTTTTATTTGTTGATCCCTTTTCCTCCCCTCTTTGCTGAAGCCCCACTTTACCTGTATGTTTTATTTGCATAAGCTTGGATAAATTAAATAAAACTTTAAAAGCTTCCCTGGTTGGAATACATCTTCAGCTATTATGTTCTTACACAAATTTCCCCAAGTTGTATTTTGTGTAGACAGGCTTATGTACATGAGCTGCCTGCGGCGTTACATTACATTACAGGAATTTAGCAGACGCTCTAATCCAGAGCGACTTACACAACTTTTACATAGCATTTTACATGGTATCCATTTATACAGCTGGATATATACTGAAGCAATTCTGGTTAAGTACCTTGCTCAAGTGTACAACGGCAGTGTCCTTACCCGGGAATCGAACCTGCGACCTTTCAGTTACAAGCCCAGTTCCTTACCCACTGTGCTACACTCCGTGAGTCGTATCCAGCATTACGGCATCAATTTATGCAACATTAACAACCTAATAACTTTAATAAAGTTTATAAAATAATATATTTAAAAACTATTTTCTTGAAACAGAGGACACAACTCAGTCAATTTGAGTTGCAAAACCTGCTATGGATCTCTTTTTAGATGAGTCTGAATTAAAAATCTGGAAAAAAGTCAACATTTGTATTTATACATTATAGCGGTTTTATAGGTGAAGGGAAAATGTCTTGAGGCATATTACATGAGAAAAGCACTAAAATATGCATGACAAATTATGAAATGGAAAGTAGTTAAATAAACACAAAGTGCAATAGTTTCTAAAAAGTAATTTCTTTGGCGATACCAAAATCAATACATTTCTCCCTCTGTTCTCCTTGGAGTGTGCTTTTACATAACCTATGCACCGTTACTCTCCTCTTATAAATTCCACAGACAACGTGCAGCTTTGGTTTTGCTGGGATCGCACACACACAAATCGGTTACATTTCACACAGTTGTCATTTAGCTGCTCTATTCAGTTTATTCAAAGTCTCAGTTTCAGAGAAAACCTGAAAATATGTTGGTGGTGTCATCTCCACAATGTTCTAAGCCTATCATTCCTACTATAGTGTCCATAAATATTCATCCCCACCTGAAAGGCTTTATCAACTTCATCAGATGACTGCAGTGAATGAATTTCATGTGAATAGCTTAAATAGTGCTTGATTGAGAAACTCACATCAAAGTGCTGGTTATTCAGTTGTTGAACAGTGTGCTGGAATAGATGGCACATGTATGCATCTGGGAAAAAGCACCTGTTGTCTATTGTCGGGAGTAGAAAATGGCACAAACCCCCTTTAGTTCTTGACTGAGACGATTTTTTATTTATTTAAAAAACCCAGCCCATATATTTAGGAAAGTCGTGGAAGGAGGCGGATATAGCATTTACGGCGTTGGAGTAATTTTAAAGTCCCCAAGGCACTTTGCCTTCACTCTGGCGTATCTAGAGTTAAGGGAAACTCTCGCTCGCTGTCTCTCTGCAGATGTGTGTGTGTGTGTGTGTGTGTGTGCATGTCTAATTGATAAACTTGGTGCTGACTTCTGAGCGAATTGCATCAAAGAGATCAGAGTCTGAATAATATTGGGCAAATTCAGGAGGAGAAAACATTCGTATTATTTGATTGTTACTGAATATGGTATTTGTATTTGGCATATATATATATATATATATATATATATATATATATATATATATATATATATATTTATATATATATATATATATATATATATATACCGGCCACTTACTAGTACCGGGTTGGACCCCCTTTTGCCTTCAGAACTGCTTTAAGGTTCGACGTGTTGTGCATTCAGAGATGCTCTTCTGCATACCTCGGTTGTAACAAGTGGTTATTTGAGTTACTATCAGCTCAAACCAGTCTGGCCATTCCCCTCTGACCTCTGCCATCAACAAGGCATTTTCACCCAGAGAACTGCCGCTCACTGGATATTTTCTCTTTTTCGGATCATTCTCTGTAAACCCTAGAGATGGTTGTGTGTGAAAATCCCAGTAGATCAGCAGGTTCTGAAATACTCAAACCAGCCCATCTGGCACGAACAACCATGCCACGTTCAAAGTCACTTAAATCACCTTTCTTCCCCATTTTGATGCTTGGTTTGAACTTCAGCAGATTGTCTTGACCATGTCTACATGCCTAAATGCATTGAGTTGCTGCCACATGATTTGCTGATTAGATATTTGCATTAATGAGCAGTTGAACAGGTGTACCTAATAAAGTGGCCGGTGAGTATATATTTAAGCAATAGCTCACGACAGGCCGTGGTATATGGTTATTATATCACAGCTAAGAGGCGTTGTTCAGCCCGACGCGAAGCGGTTTCACTGGGACCACACAGGAAAATTATTTCATCAAAAATAATTAAAATTCATCATAATTCATCAAAATAATTATTTTTGCACAAAATTACTTTTTTGGTAGGGAGAGGGTAAACTTGTTAATCTTGTTAAAAAACACCTCATGATTTTGTGCTGAATCAAATTAATGTGAATGCAAAGATGAAATTCAAGGAAAGATAAAATATTTTTTCCACTTTTTTCTTACCTACACTCAATGTTCTACCATATTATCAAGGAATATAACTTTTTTCTGTGGCACATATTGCTTTCCAAGTGCCAGTGCAATTTCCATGATAGATGTAAAGTAATGTTTTCTGCTCTTTAATGTCAGTAAATGTACACAAAAAGCACTTCTATATTGCACTCAGCCCTCTACATATGAAGCAGTTAAATTTAATATAGTGCCAAATCCTTCTTCTCTTCTCTATTTTCTTTCTGGGGACTTCTACCCATTCCTCCACCCTGAGTTTGCGGACTACTTCAGTCTCATCCCTCTTTTGGGTGAAGTCCATGCCATGACAAAACCTAGAGGCCTAGAAGCATCATCACATCCCTCTGAATTATCCCTGGAGGCGTGGACGGCTTCTTTTACCAGGTAATTTCACTACTCTGACAGTAACTTGCCCAGCCAATTTTATTGTTGGCTATGTTAGATCCCTCATTAAATTTCTGTTACCATTCATTTGAACTCAACTATTACACCATGCCGGAGGATTGGCTCCCCCTCTACAGCCAAGTTCTTCCTGAGATTTATTTGTTTTTCTTGCTCGAATGTTTGGGGTTCAGGCCTGGTTTTATCCACAGTAAAGTGTCTTTTTGACAATGTTTCTGTATAGAGTGCGACACAAATAGAACATCGCCTTTCAAATGCAAACTAATTTTTCACCCAAGAATACAAAATATAGAGCAAAAGTTATTCATATTGCTGTTAATATTACTACACTATTCATACTGTTCATCAGTAAGCTTCTATGGATGCATATAATGTGCATGTACAGTACAGGCCAAAGGTATAAGGCAACCTGTAGTTAAAAAAAAAAATTGGATAAAGAAGTTAATATATGCACCTTTATTTAATTAAAAAACCGAAGTACAAACTCCCCCCTTAAATTTGGCTTAAATTTGGCAATGAAATCAATTATTGAAAGTCTGTCCAATCATTTTGCAAAGTGGGAGGTGGAGGGGTAATTAAATTGAGCTACATTGTATCTACGATAAGTTTTTTCTATGTCATAATAGCATCGAAAATAACAAGGCAGCAGGTTCATAATTTTACAAAAAGAGGTTACTCTGATACTTTTTCTTCCAGATTTCATCATTTACAGTCATCCTTATTCGTAGGTGGTCATTTTTTTATTCATACAGTGGCACTCTGGTTTAAGCAACTAGGGTTTTTGTTCTTGGATGATTCTGCATGAAAGGACTATTGGTCATGGATAAGGAGTGTATACAGTACTGCCTTACTCAGCTGAGAGAATGAAGGCACGCTTCAACAAGATTTCTCTTCTTCCCCAAAGTAAACAATAAAGTGGGGGGCAATGGATTTCATAACGATGGGTAGTGTGTTCTCATGCAAGTGGAGGATAAACAGCGATTAATTTCAGTCAATAAATAACAGTCTGAAGCCCTCGCCGAAAGTCGAACAATTACTTTTCCATTTTTCCTACCAAATGGCCTGATGAGGGAAAACAGGGGATTGTGGCGGCATAAATCAGTCTTAATTTCGCCTTCCCCATTAAAAAGCCACCATTAAGGTCCTCCTCGCCTCATTTCATCTTCCTCTTGTTTCACTTTTTCAATTTGGGTGAATGGGGGAGTTCACTCATCATAAAATTTCACTTTGGCTGGCCTATCATTTGCATCTGAGCCAATAAATAGCAATTAGCATTAACAATTAAACCAGAGAGTGGAACCAATGCCCGCTCCCTTGGAGGGCTGATGAATGGGGGGAGAGGTGCTTTTCCAAGGGAACTTGGGAACATTACCTTCAGTGGCCCCGCAGTAAAACAGCTCTCTGTAAGGCAACACACCTCCCCCAGAAATACATGTTGATTTACTCATTGTACTACAGAGATTTCAAAAAGCATTGTTTATAAGTAGTGTTGAATAGATATGGCAGCCATGAGATATTAATGTATATTTGCAAAGGGTGTGTCAAAATACTTTTTTCATGGGATAATGTATTATTCAAAGCCCAGCATAGCATTCTGATGTTTTTTCATAACAATATGTGCTATATCATGAAAGATAAAACAGAAATGTATTGCTACTCTGTACAAGTGATCAATTGGACAATGAATCAAAAATGTAAACTCAAAGAAGATGGCATGGTTTTTATTTTTTCAATCAAAGTCTATTCTTCCTTCTTGAATCTATTCTTCCTTTTGCAGGCAAACTTCTGAATGATGTTTCAATTATAACTCTTGAATACTGCAATATGACTGATGAATGTTTTACAGTATGAAACAATGGCCCGTAACATTTGTCCTCAACTTTGAATTGCAAATAAATGTGAGTGTTACTTTCAACACATACATAATTTCATCTGCACTTTTACTAAAGTAGTCACTAAACTTACTAAAGTGTTTTTAAACCACTTGTACATAACTGTCATGTTTTTTTCAAGTTGATATAGGGGGAGAAATGTTTAAGATGAGTTCTCATGAACTTAAGCTGCTCAGTTTTATTGAATTATGACCAAATGTTAGCTGACCAGACACATGTCTGACTCATTCAAGATTTTAAAGCAATAAGTCAGACAAGTCCATTTCTTTGCCTACACTGCACTTAAATGACAGTTATATTAAACACAAACAAAAGGTGTCTTGCACTACTAAATAACATAAGAGCCAAGTACCTTCATCCCTACCAACTACCTTCCTGCTCCAAAAGAATTATGACAGACACTATATATATATAAGCCTATTTTTTTTTTTCTTTTATTTCTTCCGCAATTAATTTTTTTTTTTATCAGATCTTGCTTTCCATCATTTAGCCTAAGGGGAAATGTAGCTTTGTTCATGTTAGCTTGTTTTTTTTATTTTTTACCAAAGGCAGGCCAAAAAATATTACCAGGGGCCAAGATTTTTCCCACTGGCCATCAGTTCCTGACCCAGGTGCTACAGTATCTATATACCTGTCCAAAGGAGAGCTACACGTTAGGATTTTGTTGGGCATAATTACAATTAGTTAGATAGGGGCTCAAAACATCTACATTAGTTCCTTGAAGTGGGTTGTTTCCAGGCTTTTTTGTTCTTACCTGTAAATTATTTTTCTTAGTTCATTTTGGGGGGAAAATAGGCATGCATTTAATTGTAAGTCAAAAATTAAAGACTGTATCTAGCCTCTCCATCCACAGCAACCGATCTAGAAATTAATGAGACAATTCAGAACACCATGTCCAAAGGAGTCCCTGTCACAGGGACAGATTCAGACTGATTGCCACTTGTCTTGCAGGAGAATACATTTTCAAGGGTTTTTAGAGAACTGATGGCAAATGAAAGTAGTTTACCGTTTTGAACCGCTTGTCTGGATATACAATGAATTTCTCTGATTTACAAATCTCTCCAGAATCTGTCTAAATCATATTTTATGAAACCCATTATTTGTAATAACCATTTTGTTGCATAATTTCTGAGCTACTTACACATTAAAATCCCTTCACCCTGTCTACTGCATCTGCGTAAAGACGATGAAACCTCTCCTTCGTGCCAGTGCATACCCTTTAAGATTGACACGATGCAGCCAAATGCAGGCACAGGCGTTTCCCAGTGTGTACACAGCAGGCACGACACCCAGCACTAATACAGGTACCACATGATATTGCTTGTGCTTTATGAATTAGTCTGGTTCTATTAATCATCGTATAAATGCACTGACATAGCAGAATCCCGCTCCTGACCAACAAACCATGGAGTAAGGACAGTGGCACCTAAAAGTGCCAGGGCTCCGGTGAAATTGGAGGAGCACAGGGGCTTTTATTAACATCGCAGGCCCATTAGAATGCTCTCTGTTCACCTTCACTGGAGCAATAAATGAAGGGGCTCCCGAGTGCGGGACTCCTACTGTCTCCGAGAGGGTAATGCACAGGCGAGCAGTAGTCATGTTGTAACGCTTGTAAGAAACAGATGTTCCTTCCCTGACAAACCTCCATTCTTGATTTATTATTCATTTGCTCAAATCACAATGGAAAGTCTTCGGCCCATTAATTAAATCCCAAGCAAAATAAAATTTTGCGGCAAGAGCTCATTACCAGTAAATGACTTTGACACATCATCAGATTTGAAGGTAAAAGGCACAACTTTTGGAAGTGAAAGGTGGGAGTGGCCTTTTGCCTCTGATCGGTTGCTTCGGATAGCGTTTGGGGGGAGCCAGGCACTACCAGGATGAGGACAGTGATGAGCAGGTGCATAAGACAAGGGCCCATAATTATGGTGGCGCAACTGGAATATGGAAGAAAGATCCAAGGTTTGGATCCAATAAATTTTTGTTTTGTTTGCAAAAGTTTGGTGAGTTTGCAGAAATTAAATGGTGGTATTAGGCCTGAATTTTGAGATATGCTAAAATGACAGACATTGCACATTGTAACAAAACAATACTGAGCTTATATGTTACGAGTTGGGACACACTTCTGGTAAATGGTCTGGAATGCACAATACCTTATCTTACACTGTGGCAATACTATACACACAGCATTGTAAATCAACATTTGATTTCAGAAAGGAACGAAATCATGAAAATTAATTTTTCAGGATGATAACTAGGCAAACTTATTGGAACTGTACAAATCACAATATAAAAATGACACACAGCATTAGCTATATTTAATCGATAATAATGTTTTCTGTTACAGATTCATAATTACACACTTTGGCTTAGATTCAGTCTCACTGCAATGTACTTTTCCCCCTTGACTCTGAGTAACACAGGAATGCTAATAGTAACAAATCATGAGCTCTGAGGCAACAATAAAATGACTGGGATAAAACAAAGATCCTGGGTAACCCATGTCCAATTCTATTATGCATAATTATCTTTGACAATCAAGCAATTAAAATGTCAAATAAGTAAGTCATTGTCAAAGGAATGCCCATACATTGGTAAATATTTCCCAAAAAATTAAAAAAATATATATTTTGGTGGCACTATAGGAAGAACGTGAAATTCTTTTAACCTATTATGGGCCATAACTTTTTCATTCTTTGGCCCATTGTCAGAATTCTCTCTTTATTACATTCCCTGGCTCATACCAAACACATTTTTCTCAAGGACCCATCAAATCCGCCATTTTGGATTTTTTGTTGAAAAATAAAATGATAATGCAGACACGGCGATTCAGGGCCTGGATCTAGGGAACGTCAAGAGTTTTTGCTGATATAACTGAAATATCCAGACGGGTGACAAATTAAAGGGAAAACATTTTAAACTTTAATTCTCTATGCAAGATTTCTGTCACAAGAATACTGGTACTTTTGTTTAAGCAGGTCGTAAGACACATCGGAAACGCAAAAATATAGTAGGCTAACTAAAATAACACTGTAACATAAAATAAATAAAATTACAGTAGGCTACCCTACATTACCCTACATATTTCTCTTTTGTTCCCTCTTTTTCATTTGAGTAAAAGTCACATTTATACGAATAGGCTATAGTTTATTCATTTACTGTAATAACACTTGTTATATGATGAAGAAAGATAAAGAATGGTAGACTACAAATAATTAAAGAAATTAAATAATCCTGATGTAATTTTCGTTAGTAAGACTGATACCTCTGTCTTGTTTTATTAAAACCATAAATTTAACCAATAGCTACATCTTTTAATTTCACTTGTCATAGCCAAACTCTTAGCTTGCTGTTTACAGACCACTTCTTGTGATTTTATTGACTTGTGACTTTCAAGTACGTAGCGACTTTCATTTAACAAAATTATATAAAACTGGTCAACAGATTGAGTCACTTCCCAATAATGCACTTGTAGTAAAGTGAGAATGTAATTGTCAAATTACGCCATCGAGTGGTGCTTGTTATTTTTGCCACCCAATATTTTATACCCGAAGGGCAAGACGTCAGTACAACTTTAAAAGTGGTAAGTACAAAGGTGTAATTAAAAATTTAATTCTTAATAAAGAATTCCAGATTTTACTTGTTCAACTGGAATTCTTGACATCAAAAATTCACATTTTATTACTAATTAAAATTGAATTCTTGGTATCAATAAGTCAGGTTATATCTAGTTAAAATTTAATTCTTGATATCAAGAATCAAATTTTAATTACGCCACAGCTTTAAGCCTGATACTGAGCATGCTTTGTTAAAAGCACAGCAAGTATGTAACACAACCATGCACATTCAAAAACACACACAGGTAGGTGGACTAATAACGGAAAATTTTAGTAGCAGCAGTACAAAATTAAGTGACACCACTTAAATCAGCATGCAGAGCAATGCATTCAGATGTTTTCCATTTTAATTGTGCTACAGGTTACAGTTGTAGCCTAAATTTAACCAAGTCAGCATTAAGTCATTAGCTATAGTTCAGATGTGTAGGCTCTCCCACTGATTTGAAAGATCAGATGGATCAAACAAATAAAACACAAACAATACAATGAGCAGCACATCAAACATATAAACATGAAAGGTAATTCAACATTTCCACATGATTAAAAAACAGAATAAAAAGAAACAAAGCTGTTATGTCTGATCATATGTAGGCCTACTTGAGTGCAAGTTTATCATGGAGCAGCCAGCTATCTATGTTGTAGTGGTGTGTTGTTCATGAACGATTTGCTCTTTTTGAATGAATTTTTTGGTGAATGAAACATACTGACTTACCTCCATGTAATGATCCGTTCATTCGGTTCAGCTCTCAGTATGTTGCGAACTTGCCATTTGCTGAAGCTGCAGCTACTCCTATTTAACCATTTTCACCATTTGGCTCAATGGTGCTTCTGTTTAGTAGCAATTATCCTTGGTACACATAATACCTTATTGGACCTGTGTTTTCCAGTTGTTCCAATGACCTTCAGTATGCATTTATTGCATGTCGCTTTCAATAAAAGTGTCTGTCAAATACATGTAATGTAATGTAAACTGAAAGCGTGGCAACATTGAAAAAGAAATACATGAAGTAACTGGGTCTGTAATGAGTTACACAGTTTCTGGAGCCCTACCACTCTCCCTCACCCAAATGTTTTCATATTGCAATGGCAAACACTTGCCTGCATAGAATTGAAAGCAATTGGCTTACAGCTTAGCCCAGCTCTTTGATTACATGATATAATGTAACCTAAATAAAATGTGAATGAACGAGTATGTTTTCAGTATGCATTTCCCAATGGATTCTGTTGATTGTTGAATCCTTTGTTGATTGTAAACTATTTTGTAACTAGCATCACCTAACTTGCAAACTTTTTATTTTTAAATGCAGGCTTAATATCGCACAAACATCTGTAAAAAGCCTAACAACGGTGTATAGCTTCTGTAGAAACTCACCTACAAAGACAGTAGGTGACTAATTTCTGAGGAGTTTTTCAATGAACCTGTTCGAGAATGAGCTTGCATGCCCAAGTTAGGTTCTTTCTTCAGCCACTGCATGACACTTGTTACTAATACCAACATATAGTAAGACACTAAATTATCAAAATGTAAGCAACAGGCATATGCCTACTTGCAATTGAGATTCTTTAGTATTTCCACTGTAGGCACTGTAAATACAATCTCATAAAAAACACGTTTTCAACGTACAAAAATGCTAAGTTACTCAAAAGTATTGATATCAAAATGACGCCAAGTTACGGTACTACAAACAATATAGGCTATCTTGCCTCACTGAAATTAAATAAGATGTATTCCAAAGCAATGCTACCCAATATTTCCTCAGTTCTTTCAAGTCACTTGGCCCTGTGTTTTGTAATCTTACCATTTTATTTTGACATGCATGACATTGTGTAAGATCAAAGAGTCAAATATTTCGAATTGCCTCATGGAACACATTGAAATTCATGTACAAAACTGCGGCTGAGTAACTACAGGAAGCATATTTCTCCAGAAAACATGTTTATACTTGCTTCTGAACTGAATTTGAGTACATGTGCAAGTTATTGTACATTTGCTACGTACAATACATACTGCATGTAAAATACATATTGTACATACATACATAGAGAACTTCTTTATCCCCATGGGGACATTTCCCTCGCAGCATGTTACATTCACATTTACGAACACACACTTATACCAAGACACATACTATCATTCACGCAACAGAAAGGCTAGGCAGCGAAATACATACATACCAATACAAATTGGACATATACACGCCTATTCAATCAATCTTGACTGTGAGAGAGCCATCCACACATATGTTTGGCCTGTCCATGTAGTGCATGCTTATACACACAGGGCCAAGTGACTTGAAAGAACTGAGGAAATATTGGGTAGCATTGCTTTGGAATACATCTTATTTAATTTCGGTGAGGCAAGATAGCCTATATTGTTTGTAGTACCGTAACTTGGCGTCATTTTGATATCAATACTTTTGAGTAACTTGGTATTTTTGTACGTTGAAAACGTGTTTTTTATGAGATATAATTTCTTTTTGCAAAGCGTTTTATTATGAGAGTGGGAAATGCGAAGTGACCCTGTAAGAAACGGTTGTGGATTATGGCTGTCCTTGTGTGAATTTGTACAGTCTGATGAGTGTGTACTGTTTAGCAGTTTCGGTTTGCTATATATGTAAAACAGTGGCTGTGACAAAAGGGTGCGGTGGCGTAAATGTAAATGGAACAGAAACGCAGGTGAAATATGGCCAGTGTATGTACTCACGGATTTGACGGCCATCCAACAAGCCTTGATTGAGAAAAGAATCAGCAAGCCCGTAGAATTAGAGCTGCCTAGGTCGCAACATGTGTACCCTGCTGTCCTGCTCCGTTGTCTGTTATTTCGTGGAGATGCACTTTTAGTGTTTGTAAGGTTTATAAGGCATTTTGATAGGCTTATCTGCAGGTGGGAATCCTGTTCGCTGTTTTGCTAAGCTAGAACCGGAAAACTTGATAGTGGAGAATAGGAGCAGACGCATATGTCCCAGTAGGCTTTGCATATGAGAAAATAACAACAGTGTGAGAGAAATTAGGATGAAATGATGAAATTGCGTAGTTTAAACAATATGTTTTTAGCAGAATGGGCATGTAGGTGAAGGGTGACATGATCACAGACTATAGTGCGGAGTAAATAAAGTGACCATGAGTGAGCTTAGTTTCCTTATGGAATGGTATATATAACAGTCAGTATAAAGCATTAGTTGTTAAAGTGGAGGGTTAAGTAACGTGTGACATCTATTGCACTAATGTGCTTTTCTCATGTTCAGTACTAGTAGTTATACTTATGAGTGACTCATGGTTTTAAATGTAATGTTTTAATGGGAAGTTGCAGAACGTACATACGTAGTAATTGTTTGTATGTAGCTAGATAGAGAACAGGGCGAGGTAACATGAATGTAGAAACGTGGCGTTTGCTGATAAGAAGGTTTTGTACGGTAGCCAAGTGAAGAAATATAGTTAGTAGAAATGGCACAGTGGTGAACTGGTGTAACTTTTTAATAATAGGAATACATTTGTCGTCATGAAATGCATATGAGTGGTCATGAGTGAGTTTTGGTAAAGAAAATATAAAAGCGTAAGAAAACGTTAGTGTAAAAGAGGAAATTATCTGCCTGAGGGCGAGGCGGGATTCAATCCTTCAACCAGAGGTTTACCAGTCTGTGACTTTGTTAGTGCAGCACCATGACATGCGCGAAATGTCAGTAGCAAACCTGTCCGTGGTTTTAAAGAAGAACACAAGCCAGTAAGCACAGAAGAGTTCCCGTTGAATCCATATGGCTTTCCAATATTGTAGGCGGTTAATAACTAAACGTGCAGACGGTACGTCATAATGCAGTGTATACGTTCGGTGAACGGCTGGTAGATATGGTGCAAAAGCAATAATTGAGAAGTAGTAGACAATTATTAGTGAGGGTAAAAGCAGGTTAAAGAAACATGTCCTTAGCTGGGCTTGAACCTACTACCCCATGTTCCCAAGACTGTAACCTTACCCACTAGGCCACATGCAGATTAGCTGTTGAAACTGGAAATGTTTCAGAATAAAAAGGTATGGGAATTTTGCGTGTGTATGCGAGTTTTTGATTGGGTCGTGAGGGTGAGGATTTGGCTGGTGTCGGTAAAATGTCCAATGGGGAGACATGTTGTTAGTGGGATAGGCGGCAGGAAAAATAAGAATGAGAAGAAGAAGAAGAAGGAGAAAACGCAAAATCCCCTTAGTTTGGGGCTTTATTGTGTGGACATGTGAAGTTGTTTATGAAATCTGTCTGTTGAAATGGGGTCAGAATGTACAGAATTTAATGTTTTTTAAGGGTTGAGTGTCTGTGGCTGTTGTGGTTATTTCTGTGGGGAAGTGCCAAACTCTCGGTGCTGTATAGGTATGGGGCATGCCCCCGCCAAGGGGTAACTTGGCGGGATGGCATACCTGCCATCCCCATTTATATCATTAAATAAATTATACAAAATAGCTTGTGTACTACTGTGCTGGAGTGGAAGCCAGCCAGACCGTTTTTCTTTTGTTTCATTCAATTAGTTCATCTACTGTAAGTTCGAAAGACTCAAATGAACGAGATGAACTGACTGTGCTGAATGTACTGAATGATTCAAATGAACGAAATGAACTGAATGTACTGAATGACTCAAATAGGACGAGATAAATTGATTGTGCTGAATGTACTGAATGACTCAAATGGACGAGATGAACTGATTGTGCTGAATGTACTGAATGACTCAAATGAAATGAAATGAATGTACTGAAAGACTCACATGAAGTGATTGTGCTGAATGCACTGAAAAATTCAATTGAACTTAATTAACTGAAGGATTAAACTGGTATGGAAACTCAAAAGTACTGGAATGACTCGCCAAGTGCATAGCAATTATAATAACATAAAATATCATTTTAATTATTTATAATAAATATTTATGAAAGGTAGATGGCAGAGAGGCAGCACCTGCCTTACCACACTTCTCTGGGTCCAACATTTATATGTCATATGTTCCTCTATTACAAACAGCGTCTGCATTTCACCAGGAGGGATTGGGAAGCTTGTTGTCATTAAGTGCAAGATTGATGTTGCCAAAATCTGAAAAATCTGAACCTGCTTCAGTCTCACAGTAAAAGCCACAGTATAACAGCTTAAAAGCAAGAAGATCAGTATTCTTGAATAGTCTCGCCAAACCCCAGTAGCTGGCATGACTTGAAAATTGCTGACATAACTGCTGACTTTGCTTGGAGGACTCGACAAGACAGACAAAAAAATCTACAAACATATTTAGGACAGGTACTGGCAGGTGCTCTGCAAATTTGTTTAATTTTAGCATGATGAAAGTCACATGTCCTTTATTTATTGCTGACCAATCTGAATAATGTCCACACCCTCTAAATGAAGAAAAAGGTATTTTCAGGCAGGGGGCAGGACTTTGATGTCTAACTCAATGTTCCTTGTAGTTTATTCATTACTTGGGCTGAAAAGTGGGTGTCGTCAATAGGAAGATTAAATACTTATTGACTGGCATGAGAAGAGACTCAGGTTTGATAATCTGTTATCCCCATTCCCCAGGTGGCTGCTTCATTAGATAAAATGCTGAGTGCAGTGTAAGAAATACCCCATAGCTTGTAAATTGTATTCCTCTTCATTTAGAGTTGCGCTTTGTACAAAGGCGAATTGAAGACATCTAAAATTAAGTGGTGTCAATTCTCAATGACACTTTAATGATACTCTCTCTCAATAAAAGGCATGAAGATGGTTCTGAGCATCTGCTAAAGATAGTCCCTCAGATGAAATGACAAAAACAACATCCAAATGACTGAAAATGCCTTTGTCTCAGCTGCAACAGCAACCGCAGGGGACAGAGCCCTTCTAATTAAGTTGGTCCACGGGGAAGGTTGGTGTCATTTCTGCTTGGCATCAGGAATTTGGCACAGACAACATGGTTGGCATCAGCTTCCACAGACAGTATGGGGAAAACATATGAGGGTAGATATAGATATATGAAAGGAATGTGCCTGGTTTTGGCACATGCAGCTGATTTTTTGGCATTCTGCCTGCAGCTATGTTCTTACCACTCCATTGCAGTGCTATTAATTTCTGAGTGTGTTAAGTGTTCTAGGTTTTGCTAGTCTGGACTGTTGAGGCAAATCAAACACATCTTAGTAGATAGCAGGGGCTGGTTGATAATTTAAAAAGGAAAAAAAAGGATAATTTAAAAAACTGAAGCAGCCACAATGAGACTAGGAAATATTGTGCCTATCAGAACTTCTGAATTTAATTAAAGCAATATTTTCAAAGGAATAACAACAACAACAACAACAATAATGATAATAATAATAATAATAATAATAATAATAATACCCAAATATAACCACAATATCCTTTACACTGATAAAGTGTATAAAGAGTTCCTTTTCTGGGACCCTGCATGTGTCTCAAAACGGTACTTATTTTGGGTCAATTTATGCCGTTCCTTCATATTATTGTACTGACATTAAGTATAACATAATTGAAAAAGTGATGACCTGTGTCCTTCAAAGAATTAAATCAGTCAATTTATATGGAAGTGCCATTGTTTTTTGAGAAGTTTCCAGTGTCTCAGGAATTAAGCAACTGGACATGAAGTCTTGTTGACACTTCCTGCATCCCAATAGGCATCAAGTTGCAAGAAATATGCAAAGAAGGGCAGGAGGCAGGAATACACCCCAGACAGGTCGCCAATCCACATGTATCTGCGAAAAACCTCTTGCTATGTGCTGATAACAAGTAGAACAGATTTCAGTGGGCCAATCACCATCAACACTCATTCCAAAAGATTGGGAAAAGGCAGATCCACATCCTTTTAAACCAGCTGTTGCTGTTTGACTGTAGTCAGGGGATTGGGTTTCTCTCCAGCTATACTGAGTTCTTCTTGTAGTTGTGGTGCAATTTTACAATGGTTTCTTTTTCTAGCCACAAGATATGTCTACGGCCTCTTGATCTTCCAAGTTTTCTGTTAACTTTACTGCCCATCAGCTGGCCCCTTCCGAGTGTGTACTGAACACTGCATCTGGAAATACTAAGCTTCTTTGTAATTGCTCCCGGGGAATATAAGATTTCAGTCAATTTAATTACCCCTCCACCTCTCACCCCCATTTGCAAAATGATTATAATTACTGCCAAATTTGAGAGTCATGTTTAAGAATTTTTAAGTTAAAATCATCTTTTTGCATTATTGTAGTTATAAATAAAATGTTTATATTTTGGTTTGTTATTCAATAAATGTGCAGATAGTAACTACATTCTTCTCTGCCTAAGGTTTTTTTTTTTTAACCCTAATACTTTTGGCCTGTAATATATGACACAAGGAAAATTATTTTACTAAAGGTAGGTTTCGAAAACTGCACTTGCCAATAATACAGTAAGGAGGTGTCTCATTCAGCTTGTGTGTGCTCAACTCTAATCGTCCCTTAACGCATCTGTCCTCTCTTCATGTGTGCCCTTTGACGAGTCCCTCTGCTGAACCCCTCAACTTACTGCAGCTCTTTGCCCTCTAAAGACCAGTTCAGACCAAAGATTTGCAAGGCGAAGACCTGCGACAGAGATACTTTGATAATGAGGAGGTATGAGGAGATCAACAGGAGAAGCTACAATGGATGATGGCGTAACGCCATTCAGTAGCGCGAGCTTAGCATAACATTTTATTGCACGTTATGGCTCAGGCCCTAATCTGATAAAATGCTGCATGTTGTGGTCTTCTGTTGTAAAAAAAAAAAAATTCAGTTTTTCAGAGTAACAGTAAAAGAGTGGATTGTGTTCATTTAAAATATTTAGCCTAGCACTAAATACAATTTTACTTCAAACTGCTTTGACATGTCAGCAGTCATTAGCTGGTTCAATTACATTCATAACTTAATCAAGTTTGATCAAAATAAAACAAAGTACATGCAATCTGATGTTACATAGTCGGTATGATTGTAACAGAGATGTAACAGTAAATGCCCTATTAATGTACACATGTAGGATAATGCACAAGCAACTTCATAACTTCTTGTGAAATGAGTTGTGGTAACATCAAAATCGATGAGGAAAGCTGCTTTTGTTTGTTTTGTAACACCCAGGTAAGTTTTTACAAAGCAAATAGCCTACCATACAGACCAATCTAGTATGCGGTTATTACAATGCCTGTGACAGATGGCAGGTTCTTTTCCATGAATCACTTGGAGGACCCAGAAGATGAGGCTGTGTCAACTCTGAAAACCAGACTAACAAGGAAAGATATCTTCAAATTAGGGATGTGACGGTATACCGGTATGACGGTATACCGTATGTGGTGTGGGGATGGCTGGTTTAAGCAGCCACACCTGCCCTGGGTCAAGCTAATTAGACCTGGCCAATTGGATAATTGGCCAGGCTAATTGGACCCAGGAACAGGAGTGGCTGCACCTGTGCGTAGTGAGGTAATCACTGCGCACAGGTTAAATCTGCCATCCCCACCCACACCAAGAAGCTTCGGTCATGACTGTTTTAACATCTGCTCCTTGGCGTTAACATCTTGCCAAACCCTCGTTAATAAAATCTGGACTGTTGGAACATCATCTCCCTGTTTTTGGCCCGGAGGATCCACCCGAAGCCCTGTCGGGAACACCTCAGCCGCCCCTCCTCCAGTGTGCTTCCTGGCTGGCCCTCCTGTGCCTCTTTGCTGTGCCGGAGGAGCCCCACGTTGGGCGCCACTGTGGCAAACACGCCTGCCACAGGCCACCGAAGTGGCTTTCCTTGGGGCCCTCCAGCACAGAGACACAGGGAGATGATGTTCCAACAGTCCAGATTTTATTAACGAGGGTTTGGCAAGATGTTAACGCCAAGGAGCAGATGTTAAAACAGTCATGACCGAAGCTTCCTGGTGTGGGTGGGGATGGCAGATTTAACCTGTGCGCAGTGATTACCTCACTACGCACAGGTGCAGCCACTCCTGTTCCTGGGTCCAATTAGCCTGGCCAATTATCCAATTGGCCAGGTCTAATTAGCTTGACCCAGGGCAGGTGTGGCTGCTTAAACCAGCCATCCCCACACCACACCGTAAAATTCAAATATGAAATAGTACTATCATAAACGTAATGTAATATCATGATAGTAAATCACGTGACAAAAGCTATTTTCATGCGGGGAATTTTTTTTCCAACCATTACTCTAATAAAATATCTAAATAACCCATATTAAATAATATACTGGACCTGAATTGAGATAATGAAATCTGATCCTAGATCTGTATTTAGAGGTCATTTAAAAACACAGGTCGCATCTTATCAGCTAATCATTATGCTTGATGCATGACGTGCGTGCCCCCACGGGAGCGAGCAGCTGCACAGCTGCCGTTCTCCCGTTCATTCTTTCTGATGTAAAATGTAAGTTAGCTTGCTACCTACAAATTACCAGTGATGTTATTTTTTTCATTCATGTAAAAAATGAGTTAAAAAACTAGCTAAATGAGTGCCGAGGAGTCAGGCGAAAGCAGGGGAGAGGCAAAGAGAAAGTCGTCAGAAGAACTGAGGTTGAAGTTGAACTCACAGACTAGATAGGGCCAGTTATGCACTGAGAGACTTTTTGGACATTTTGAAGAGACATTCTTTCACAAGAACAAACAAATATTGATACAGCATATTAAATATATTGACACAGCATAACGTAATTCTACACTGATGACTTATACAACTGTTGTTTCCATGCTGATGAATTGTAACGTTACAGCTCTCAATTATAACGATGTTTGAGCAATTGCAATTTAATTGTAGGCTATTTGACATAATCTGTAGACCAGGCTTTTTAGTGTGAGTCTCATTCATTTAAGTAGGGTCCAGGAAGTTGCCTACTTCCACGCAGCATATGTGGTGCGCAAATGTTTTTCTCCCCTTTGGGCTGTTGGTATCTCAATGGTTGAAGTATGTGAGTAGGCGTGTCAAACAAGGTTGTTGCTTACAATAAATACTCTATTTTTGTGAAATTACATATTTACACGTATGATTTCTCTTTTTTGGCTGTGTACGATAATTTTCTTTAAAATCCGATAATTTTAAGCCTCCGAGTAAGATAGTTTAATATTTCCCACCTGGCAACTGGCTAGCTAGCTGTTATAGCCTACATCTACACGGCATCTCCGTTTGCAGTCCCTTACAACACTTGCGATGTCTGACGCTGATTCTGATACCAACCGTAATGGAGAATTATATCCCCCCAAAAAGCAAACTCGTTCATCCGTGTGGGCTCACTTTGGATTCAGGAAAAAGGATTTTTATTATTTTAAATATACAATTACAAGGAGTGAACTGTTCAGTTGCATTTTTTGTTTTATTTTTCCATTAAAATGGTTTTAAAAATCTGCAGATCCATCAATAAACAGATCGAGTTGTAACCTTTGTGTGATTTTTTTTTTAGCTTAAAACCTGATACCGTGATATACCGAAAATCATGATATTGAGTAGTATGATTATCATACCGTGAAATTTTCATACCGTACATCCCTACTTCAAATGATGCATAATTTAATTTACAGTGCAATGAAAAGTATTTGCTCTCTTCCAGATTTCCTCTATTATTGCATATTGTCACACTGAATGGCTTCAGATCTTTAGAAAAAATGTAATAATAGACACAGGGAACCTCAGTAAACACAAAACACATTTTTAAAATAATTTCATCTATTTAATGAAAAAAGTTATAAAACACCCATATCACCCATTTGAAAAAGTAAATGCCTTAAACTTAAAGCTGGTTGGACCACCTTCAATAACTGCAACCAAATGCTTCCTATAATTTGATTTCATTTTTTCACATCGCTATGGGGGAATTTTAGCTCACACTTCTCTGAATACCTGCTTTAATACCTTAAACAAGCAAGTCTGACACCCAGTAGCGTTGGGCTCATCCAGCATTAGAGCATAAATTTCAGCACCCACAGTGACCTAATTTCATTAAAAAATATGAAACCTTTTGTTGCAAAACTGTTATCTTGAAATAAAGGACACGGTTATATCGTTTTTGTTATATAGGTAACAAAATATTCGCCATGGCATATTACAGCCACATTGAGAAAAGAGCTAAAATCTGTGTAGCAGGTATGCCCCATGATGGTGCATTCCCCCGCCCCTACCTGGTGTGCACTTCCACCCCTACCTGGCTTAGGGCCGACCTTATTTTAATACATACTTCCCCTGCGTCTGAATGAGCCCGCGAACCATTGTTTGGCGTTCCTGCCTCGCTGGAAGAACTGTTTGCCTCTCACTGGAATCAATTTCATGGGTATCAGCAGTTCTACAGTAGCCTCCTGGGGCAGACCAAACACTCGGCATCTTATGCAGCCAAACAGTTGTGGCCACGGTCCTAACAAGCCCGTTGATAAGCGGTCTTTGAGGCACTGTTGCAGCTGGTATGTGAATGGTCATCCCTCTCTAGCTGCAGTGATTTAAGATGAGGACGTGCCTCTATGAACTAAGGCTTTGACCACTGTTTCCCATACTAAAATGTATATGTGGTAAACTTGCAAGGCAGAGCAGACCTCTTGTTTTGTGTTTTGGGGTTCACCACCTCTTTTCTCCCTCCCTTCTGACCCCCGATAGGAGCCCTGGCCCCTTATTTTAGTGCCCCCTGTAGGACCCTAGTGCTCCAGCCCCTGGTCTCTTACCCCGTTACCCCGGTAACTGGGCTGCCCACTAAAGGGGTGTATCCTGACTCGTAGTGCATCAAGATATTCTGTCACTTTACTGGTTGCCCATTGGGATGTATGCTGATTTGTATTGTATAAAGATAATCAGCCATTTTACTGGTTGCCCATAGAGGGGTGTATTCCGATGTGAGTGTATAAAGATACAGTCACTTTACTGGTTGCCCATAAGGGGGTGTGTTCTGATTAGTGTGGCATAAAGATATTCACCATCCCCTAGCCGCACCCTTAGAGGGGTGCACCCCTGTTTCGTGTAGGCTGCCACTCATCCCTGGGTCCCTCCAGATCAATTACTTGGTGGCATAGCACTTGTAGCCCCTACAGGCCACTACCTTTTCGGCCCCTACTCCTAGGTCACCCCCTCCCCCAGCCTTGTCACATGAGGCGGTGCCCATTTTCTTATTTTGCATTTTGTTGATTTCGTGCCTGCCATTATTGAAACTAAAAGCACCCGCTTTCTGTGAGCCTCCAGACAAAAGACATTGAACCAAAGAAGCAGAATAAAAGAAAAGATTTATATTTGTACTTTTGTAACCTTCCCTCTGCCTAGTTCATTCTTATTGGACCTCCTTGTGCGGGGAAGTCATTGGGTAACATGTAGGGTCTCTCACCTATCACATGAGAGTGGCATAGTCAACTATCATAGTCAAATATTTAAACCAGCCAGGGCATTTGGTTACATGTGCAAAACAAGCAAATCACAGAATTCAGCAATACCAAGTGCAATATTTTTATTATATATTTTAAGTTCTTCTGTGATAACAAATTCCACTCGCTTTTCCCTTTCCTTACTCCCACTATTTTGATTGAGCTTATACATATGTACTGTCTCTTTCTTCTTACCCATCGATTCCACAGTACATGCACAGCTTTGGTTGTTTGTGTGAGCAGGGACTGTGCACAAATCGATTGCATTTCAGGCAGTTGTCTTTAGCCTTATTCCGACAGCATTTGCCAACCTGGCACTGTATTGTCTTCCTGGAGTGATGGGTGTGCAGGGTGATGCTGTGACTGTGGTTGCTTTAGCGGCTGCTGCTTCTGTCTTTGACTTCATGTAATTTTCACACAGCTCGCATGCCAAGTCTATAATGAAGTAATTTATCAGTAATTCCAGTTTTTGTTTTTGTCCCGTTCGCTCGCTTGATTTTTCAATCAAAAGTTGATTCAGAGTTTATCCAAAGTCACCATTTCAGTGAAAAACTGAAATTATGTTGGAGGAATTATTTCCAATAAATTATAAACCCATCATTTCTATGAGTACAGTGCCCACAATTGATCCCCCTCATCAATTGATGAGTTGATTTTTTAAATTTATTTTAACACAGTTATTTTAAGCCCAGCTATTTAGGAAAAGTCATGAAAGGAGGAGGCGTACTGTATTTTCGAGTAATTATTTGGAGTAATTTGCATTTTAAAGTCCAAACGAACTTGGTTCTGTAGGTTTCTGAGCATGAACTACTCTTTCAGGTCCTGCCACAGTATCACTATTGGGTTCAAGTTAGGACTTTGACCAGACCACTCAAAAACTTTTGTTTGTTTCCAGCTCGTCAGATGTGGACTTTTTCTCAGGTGTGTTTAAACTGTGCGTCAGAACATTTCCAAGAAAATTTAGGCATTCATAATTTTGATTTCTTATCTGTATTTGTTCATGGCTGTTTCCTTATGCTAATCACATGAACAGGATTGCACACAAAATAAGTCAGCATTCATCATCTCATACACCTGAGATATGCACAAAAACAAAGGTCTGCACATGTGTCATAAATCCCATATTTGTTTTTGTTGGAACATTTATAAGAACAAAAATAAGAATACAATTTAAGAACAGTTTTGTGAACGAGGCCCATCGTCTTGCAGCATAACCCAATTACACATCAGCTTCAGCTCTCGGACAGATGACAGAGCATTCTCCTTAAGACTTTTTTGGTACAGAGCCAAATTCATTGTTCCTTCAATAATGGCAAGTCGCCCAGGTCCATTGACAGCAAAGCATCTCACCCATACCATCACACCATGTTTGACTATTGATATGCTGTTAACTGTTGTATTTGTTTTATGCATAATGGGACTGGTATCATCCAAAAAGTTCCACTTTTGACTAATCTGTCCATAGAACATTATCCCAAAATGCTTTTTCTTGGTTAGTAGTGGTTTTCGCCTTGCTACTCTTTCATGAATCCCATTTTTGTCCAATCTCTTTCTTATTGTGGAGTCATGGACACTGACCTTTGCTGAGGCTAGCAAGGCCTGCAATTCTTTGGATGTTCTTCTGGGATCTTTCATGTCTTCCTGGATATAGTTGTTTCTGTGCCCTTGGTTTTGTGTTTACTCTGTTTCTGTTTGTCTAATATTACATTTTGTCTAAAGCTCTAAAACTATTCAGTGTGACAAATATGCAATAATAGAGGAAATCAGGAAGGGGGCAAATACTTTTTCACGGCAATGTATTTCAAAATAGGTCTATATTATACTAATTGTTCTTTTATTACTCTACTTCAGAATCAATAGCCTATAGAAAATATTTCTGGATAATACATGTCTGGGTTAAATTATTTTTTTTAATTAAAAAAAAGAAAAGAAAAACAGACAGAATTTTGAGTAATAGCTTTTATTTCTCTGAGCAGTGAGCGATATTTGGAGCAGGGCAAGGAAAGAGACATGGAGCAAAGCGCAAACACACACTCATGAGCAAGGAGCAACATTTTATACGACTCCAATCTGCTCACATGCTCTGGATTAGGCTGCAAACATTATCAGTGGGTGTGTTACAGCTGGATTCACTTATAGCCAATCAAATGATTTCTTCTCATTTTCTTCACAGTAAGAACTGTGCGCTTTCTGACAGTTTTAATTATCCATTAAACCTGTACTTACATACGCTATGCTGTAATTAAGAAATAAGGACCACAGTATCTTGAAATTTTATTAAACAAAATAAAACCAGTGAAGAAAATAACTATGATGCCATTCACAGAAATAAAATGCCTTCATACCCGCTGTTGCTCACACAAAAGCAAACAAGTGCATCATTAATTCACATGGTTTACTTCAACTGAACTTAGCTGACCCCTCTAGGGGGAAAAATGTAAGTCTTTGGGGGGTTGGAGGGCAGTTGTTGCTTGCAGACAACTTTCTCCTTTGTTATTATTGTGTCTCCAATGGCATAGAACTTATAATATTTCCAAATGGCACACCTGTGGTGCGATGGAGTAGCAATTTTTCTTGGCACCTTCATTTAGAATATATAGCCCATGTTACGTGTAACTCAAACGGGCTCCAGCGCATCAAAATCCATGATGAAAATGGCATTTTGCCAGTGCAAGGGATTGCCACATGCCAGCGCCAGCTGGAAAATATCCATTTGGATATGTTACTTTCAGGCTTGTGTTCAAAAAAGGGGGTGGTTGAGAAGGGGTTAAACCCTGCCCATCATGTTGTGCATTTATTTGTTTAACTTCTTCTTCTTCTTCTTTCGGCTGTTCCTGTTAGGGGACAGATCTGCATATTTGATTTGGCATATGTTTTTACGCCAGATTCCCTTCCTTTTTTATTTTTTTAAAAATTTCTTTTATTTTCAACAAGGTTTGCAGGTGTACATCAACAAGTATCCTCTGTCAATAACATAACATATAGGTATACCAGGGCATTGATAGACAGGTAAATAAACAAAACAGGAAATGATAAAACAAATAAAATATATACTTAAAAAATTTTTTTATCACTTAACGTTTTAGTCGCAATACAGCCATGCCATTATGACTAAGACTATAGAAGATACAGAAAAGTAACAGAAAGCATACACCTGCACCTTTGATCGCTTCTTAACCCTAACCTACCCCATCCCCATGACACAGGGAGAACATGCAAACTCCAGAAAGGCCCAGACCGGAGTCGAGCCAACAACCTTTTTTGTTGAGGCGACAATGCAAGCTTTATTCATCAGGAAAGTAAAACAGACATAAACTGAATAAAATTTAACAAGATAATAAATAAAATAGAATAGAATAGAATCTAGTTCATTGCTTATTTATTTCATTATATTTAATTTAGTCACATTTGGTCTTCCATAGTGTAAGATGCAATTTGGACTGTCACCTCTGCTCAAGACTGGTGAAGCCAGTAATGTCACAATTATATTTGGCAAACAGCAACTGGAAGACCAGGCCATGGGCCTGCCAGGCAGAGGGGTCAAACATACAGGCAGATTACTCATCTGGAACACTAGGCTATGGACAATGCCATGTGAAAGGATCAACAGGGCTGGACACTAATGGAAATAAACCACTCCCATTGCATCGACTGTGCCACAGCACAACAAATGTGCATGTGTAGCAGGGGTGTCTTGTATTCAACGTTGGGGAAAGGTATTACAGCACTGCCCTAATTGCTCTCTCTTTGTTTTTTCCCCTCCCAAATTGAGTAATTGCTGCGTGCTCAGAGGTGGACGCTGGTTGGAAGGCGCGGTGGCCAAGCCTCCGCATTGGGCAAATCAGCAATACATTTTAAACTGCAGCACACCTGAATCACAAGGATCTTCCTTTTGTTCAAAGCCTGTGCGAGTTGGGAGACGCAAATTGCTTCACCTCCTTTGGGTATCATATGATCGTTCTAAAGTATTGTAATTCTGGCTGTTAGCTATATACACGTTTATCTCCTCTGCTTGGGTCGATCCGTGTAAGTAGTTGGTGGCCTAATCATTCGTCTCCTCTCGCACTTGCTTCCGAGTGGCGCCACACGTAAAGTGTTTTATTGGAATATGGTCTGTAGTGTTCCGAATGTATTTTAAACTGTCTGTGGGTTTTTAGAATTGTTGTATTCCTGGTCGCTAGCAGTGTATTTTCATTCTGTTAGTTCTGTTATTTTCGTTCTTTGTTTATTTTATTTTAAGTAAACGGGGCTAGCCCTGCAGCGTGTTTATGGCACGGGTATTTTTTGGGGGCTTCCCGACTAGTGAGTAGCCATGTGTGATTACGTCTGGCTTTATACGGTGTTCTGTGAATTTGTATATGTATTGTGTGCTTTGGCGGCTATCAGTAATCGCCTTGGAGTGATTTGTGTACTTATAGGTGCCCTGAAAGATACTATGTTATTACACATTTGGTGTAATTTCCAAACTGTGCTTTCCAAGATTATCTGCTTTTACTGGTGTTAATTTTCACTGTGTGCTGTGATTGTCTTCTCACTAGTTAGGAACCCCCTGCATGGGTTGTACACATTGACCCACGCTGTTGTGGAGGCCCTGTGGTTTTTTTAGGCTGACTATTTTTGAATTATTAAAATCTTTGAATTCTTATTTTGAACTCCTGACTCTGTTTCTGGGATGCATTGTTGCCACTGAGGTACCATCCACTCACCTTGTTTTGACTGGTATAAATAAATGTACACCTTGGTTACACATGAATGAATACTTTAATGTTGAAAGAGGGGAAAGAGTTAAAGAAATGTATATGAATGTGGAACTCAAACTGAAAGAGGCAGTGATGTCTAGGAATAAATGTGAGAATGTGCTCGGAAGTAGGGTTATCAAAAATGGGGTTCACCTACAGAGTGTCTGGATCACACAGGGATTATTACCTTAGAACTCCATATAAAAGTATTTTGGAAGATAGTTATGATCATACGATCACATGCAGTCACACAATCTTATTTCTATCAATAGATCACAAAAGAGTATACTCTGCGGTTTCTCTGTTCTTGGAGAAGGGATTTTGGTGCTTATTCCTGTCCAGACCTTATGTGGGCAAACAAAGGGAACTGTGGGTATGGAAGGCTTGCTCAGGACTGTATTTAAGGGAAGCTCAAAGAAGCATTCAGAGACACTGTTTAACAGTTCTCCTGGTAGCATAGTCCTTCCTTCTTAACCCTTTTTCAGCCTCATGAATACTTTTTCAGTGCTTGTAAGAACCCACTAAGGCCTGGTGCATACAATCTTTGGTGCAGTGTCCCAGGCACTGGGAGATGAGTTCTTGATTCTCAAAGGAAAGGATCCCAGCTCCCCACCCAGGGCTGGGTATAAGCCTGGTATAAGCCTCAAGATTAAATTCATGAAAAGCAGGTTTCATGTCCTGGGGCCTCAAGACTGAGTTTCACTAAAATAGATTTCAGATTTCGAGAACGCTCTAAATGCTGAGTAAGGCAAGAAGTCTCAAGATTGGGTTTCTGAGATTTCTAGTCCTAAAGGAACCACTAAGTACTGAGTTGTAACAAGTTTCAAGATATGAGTTTCTAATTATATTCCTAGTCTTCAACGAGCCTCTGAGTACCATGCCAGATAAGTTTCAGGATATGAGTTTCTAAAAAACTGATTCCTAGTCCTGGGGGGGGGGGTAGGTAAAGGGGACCAGAACTCCGAGGTGTATACATCAGATTTTGGGTATTCGATCCATGACCCTGTCTAACCAATAACTAAAACAAAACATTTTCATTTTCTGCTCTTCTTAACCTTAATCTTTTGGTCCCTATCACAAATTTTTGGAGCATTTAAAATCAATACTAACAGACAGCTTTTGAGGCATAGGGATTTGCCCTGATAATGAAAGTAATGAAACCGCACACAGGTATTTCAGGTTGAATCAAGCTCTTCTAACTGGTTTATTTAATTTTTAAACATTATAAACAATCAGAAGTAAACGGTTTAAATAAATTAATGAAATAAAGCAAATGCTCGTCTTCAGTCTTTTCTTTGCGCAACAATAAATAATAAAAACAGAATTGGCCTTTATAAACAATAAAAAATTAATAAATAATTAGCCCATAAAACAGTTACGGTACGGGGGTTAGGACCCAGGTGCAGAGTGGGAAAAAAACACAAAACTCAAATACAAATACAGATACAAATAAGACTTTACTAACAAAACAAAATAGAACAAACAAAGAGCCACGAGGGGAATATAACGAAAACTAAAAATACAAAAACAGAAAACAGAACTTCACAAGTTCGGAAAACAAACGGCAGAAGAACAGGCAGAGGCAAAGGCAGGAACGCACAGAAACACACAGGTGGAAACAAAGTCGGAAACACAAACGGGTCAAAAACATGGGCAGGCAGAAACACACATGAACCGCACAAGCAGGACCACCGCAGGCAGATACATACAGTCAGAAATGAACACAAGGAACCAGCGAGTCAAGGGGACAAAGAACTTAAATAGACAAGACACAGGTGAACTCAATACATTATCAAACGAGAAAAGGAGGGGATAACAAGACACAGGTGGGAACAATTATAGAATAATTAAAACCAATGATACAATTAACACAGGGAGGGAGAACAAACTGAAACACAAAACTGAAGTACCGCCATCTGGCGGCCCAACAAGAAAAAACAGAGACAAAAACAAATTAATGAATGAATGATTATTGTATACGAATGAACAAATGATTACCGTTTATTAACTACTTTCTCATGTTATGTAGGTCTATTGTCCTTGACTTGTTGTGGGAGAGAAACAGACGTTTGTCCATGTTACCTGGTAAAAGTGAACTTCGGGTTCTGCTAACGATGAAGCCAGCCTTTGAGAATATTCGCTTCGATGGTGTGGACATGGACTGAATGCAAAGTACACATTTGGCTGCTTTGGCCAGATATGGATAGTGCTCCTTATTTTTATCCACCAGTTCAATGGCCCTGCATTGACTTTTGTTCGGTGCTGCAAGTATATCTCCATTTCATTCTGAATCTATTACTCTTCTTCTTTATCTGTTGGCATAAGCACAGCTATCGCCTTCTTTTCCTCCCTCTTCTTTTTTGGGGAAGGCTCTGTTTCCTTTGTGCTGCTGCCCTCATGTTTTGCTTGTGCTGGTCCGCAGATTAGCCACTGTTTCATATGCCTTAGTGCATTTAATATTATCTAGGAGTGAGAGTTTTTTTAAACGCAGGTCGAGAATTGCAGTTTGCATATAGATGCTGCTGCTCCCAAAGAGTCTCCCTGTCAACTCTCATCTCTAATCAAACTCTGCAGTGAGCTTTCCCCTTCAATGCTTTGGTGGGTACACTGTCATTCTCGCACACTTGCAGGTGGTGTGTCTTCACACTGATTATTATTAACGGCAGAGTATCAGATAATGAAGCATTTATGTCCTGTGACAGTAACTCTGTAAGAGTTAGCATTGGCTTCAGAATTGAAACGTTGTCCTCTGCGATTCACAACTGGGCCTAAATCTCATTCAGCCTTCCTGCTGGTACTAGAGTCCGACAGCACCCTGGTAACTGGTCCTCTCTGTTTCACAAGACATTCAAGCATATCCTTCTGAGACCCAGACCATGTTTTTGTGTGCATTTTTTATTTCTCCTTGATATTTTTAATTAGTAGCACTTGATACTGTAACTATGGAAACTAAGCAATGACTTTGACTTTGAACTTTGAGTAGTTTTTGAAAAGAATGATGTCCTTTTATGAGGACAGTGAGTCTACATTCACATAAAATTATATAACATATGATTTCTATTATATTGGATTGGAAAAGCAGCCTCTAATTTTGGAAAGTGTAAAGCTAGAGTATGGGTCAATGGCAAACTCACAGCCCACACAAAGGTACAGGTGTACAGAGCTTGTGTCATCAGCACACTCCTGTATGGCAGCGAAGCTTGGACCACAAACACACATCAAGACCGGAGGCTAAACAGCTTCCACCTGCGCTGCCTGAGGTACATACTGGGCATCACCTGGAAGGACAGGATCACACACACTGAAGTCCTGGAGAGAGCACAGCTTCCCAGTATGTACTCTCTCCTGAGGCAGCGATGTCTCCACTGGCTGGGCCATGTTCGGCGGATGGACGACGGACGAATCCCGAAGGACATTCTTCATGCGGAACTGGCAAAAGGCCAACTGGCCACCCACAACTATGCTATAAGGATGTCTGCAAGCAAGACCTCAAGTCCTTCAACATCAACCCTGTCACCTGGGCAGATGCCACTCAGGACCGTCTTCAGTGGCAGCAGACACTCCGCAGTGGGCTGCTGACATATGAAACCACCTTGGCTCAACACCGCGTGAAGCAAAGAGAACAAAGAGGAAGCAACAACAACAGGACACCACCACACCATCAACATCATCGGGGCCGGCCTACACATGTAACATCTGCGGGTTGGACTCTACAGCCACAGCAGACGCTGCGCTAAAACCAAACTCCCAGGCACAAGAAATCTAAGGTCTTCCGAGACTGTGATGCCAATGATGATGATGATAATTTCTATTAATTATAATTAAAGTAATTAGAATTGCCTTCTACTGAAAAACAGAAGAAAGTCATTAGTGTGTATTACATTTCAATGTTAAAACCTTGCATTACATACACAAAGTGATGTGGAATGAGGCCTTTTGAATTTTTGAATAGTTATTTATATTTGGATCTCTATTGTGCCATCCTGGGGTTAGATTGGGCTAAGCCTTTCGGGCTGGAGACTTGATCCTACTCTTGGTGCCCATACCAATTTTCCTAACTTTGAAATGGCTTGGGATTATAAGCATTTTGTGATAAAGTCAAAATTCATTGGATGGTCAGTCAGCCACATTTTGACATAACCACAAAGACAATAATACCTGTAGAAAAGTATGTGAGTTAAAGCAAAATAGTTTTGCAGGAAGACAACCAATTCAAGTGGTATCAGAAAATGCAAAATGGTGGAAAATCCAATATGTTGGTCTTATGGTTCTTTGAGGCAAATTTGTTCTTTGTGAGGAGGAACTGACAAGTTGAACTGACACGTTTACTGACACTCTATTCAAGAGAGAGACCAGCACGGAGCACAGGACAAGGATGGAAAGTGTGCGTAGTTTTGTTATTTTGTCTTCGTTATTTTAGTTTGTTGTGTTAGTTCATTGTTTTTGCCCGGAACCCATGAGGGGGAAGGGTGAAGAGATGGCGTTTATTTCTCTCTCTCTTTGCTATTTCTTGGTCACCGACACCTACTGGGAAGAAAGAAAATTTTTCAAATATTTGGATCTCTGTAGCACCACCATGTTGTTGGACTGGGATAATACTTTAGGGCTGGAGTTTTGATCTAACTGTTAATCCACTTACAAAGTTTTATAACTTTATGGTATTAGGAGCATTTTTGTGATAAGCCCACTGCAAATTCATTTGATTGTCGTTTGGTGATATTTTGGCATAACTCGCTGCTTGGAACCATTATAATAATGCTATTAAAATGTTAAAATCACATTATTATAGCAAGAGCTGATAAGCAAGAAGTAGCCACTGGAAATTTATTAAACCATGGCTAACTTTTCATTGATTGCCTAAAAATAAAAACAATTATATTCACTTAGCAAAACTCTTATCCAGAGCAAATTTAATACACTCTGTTTTGGTGCTTGTATTGTATGTGCAACATCATTTAAATTCCTAAATAGCAGTTAATTTAGGTCATGATACAAATAAATGATCTGATGAAAAACATATTTTCAACGTACAAAAATGCCAACTTACTCACACATACAAAGCACTGTCTGTAAGTCATTCATTCAAACTGGCAAATCTAGGCCTACCATTAAAAGTATCAATATCAAAATTACAATATTTGATATCTTACGTCACACAAATTAAACAAGCTGTATTCTAAAGCAATGCTACCCAATGTTTCCTAAATTGTTCCAAGTAATTTGGCCCTGTGTGTACAAGCATGCAGTACATTAATGGGGCAAACATATGTGTAGATAGGTTTGTAAGAGTCAAGATAGATTTAATAGGCCTCATTATGTCAAATTTATATCTGTATTTATGTATTTATCTGCCCAGCCTTTCTGTAGCATGAATCATTGTATGTTTATTGGTTTAAATGTTCGTATATGTTGTCAGATATGTAGTGCTTAGATTATGGCCTTAGAGTGGGATACAGTGAATTTGACACAGTGAATATTATTTCTAAGAATGTGGCCTGCCCTCCCCACCGCAAGCATGAAAGCAAATGTGATTGGGGAAATTTAAAATCCTCTGATACTCTAATCTAGGCAGAAAATCTAAGCCTAGATTAGGGTGGGTCTCACCTCCTGCAGGGTTTGTCTCAGAAGACACAAACCACAAGACACACAGGACACCATATTTGGGGTCGGAGACCCTGCATGGCTACATGCCTAACATTTTCCTTTACGTTGGAATGAAGTCTTTAGGTAGGCCAGTCCTTGTCATAAATGAGTCTGACCCCCCTTCCCTTCTCTCCTACATCTTAACTCGGCATGCATTGCTCCTGCAACCAAACTATGAGTTGAAAACAGAAACTCTGTGTTCTAGTTTCATTAGTAGACAATACATGACAACTTTGCCGAATACGGAGTTTCGCACCACCACCACTGTTACACTGGTTGTTCATTTAACAAACCATCCCTCCCTGAAGTCTCATCTGCAACTACACCCCCCACCCATGACACACTGCACAATAGCGTCTATCTGGGCATTCATAACAATATTCTTTCACCACAAAAAAATCGTATTCCGTCATAGCAACAAGATAAACCCAACAATAGCCCAAGATATGTCAATATAGCAGTGAAAATGCTCACTGAATAACAAAATAAACAAGACAACTTTTTCTAAAATTATACCATGTCATATGGAATAAATATACAACCTTACCATTGGTTTTATGCATAGAGACTGAGTGGTCATATATTGTCTTGGACAATCCATTTGTGGAATATACGCTCATTTGTGACACCTGAGTACCTTCCTAAATAGCGCCGCGTAATACCATGCTTGCAGTTTACGGTGTTGTCACACTTTGTAGTACAATCTGGCTTGATTGACAATTAATCTATCCAATAGGTGACAGAATAAGCTTTCTAACGATGTATAACATGTCTAATTTTATTTTTGGAATAGCATTTTATAGCTCAGCATAATTGAAAGTTTGCTCTCAGTGTCTTATGCATTCATAAGACACTGCAATAGGCAAAACAATATCGGGCTGCGTTTCTGAGTTTCAATGTACCTTAACGTTTTACGAAGGTTCTTAAGGTATACCTTCTTAAGGGAAACCGCTTTTTTACGAGTGTTTCCCAGACTATACCTTAAGGCAACTCTTAAGGGACAACTTAAAGATACATCGTAAATTGGAGCTGGCCTTCACTGTGGTGCTGAAAAGTTTATCAATCGATGCCAAGCGAATCAATTGTCTCACTTGTAAAGGCTTGTGAGTGACATTTTAATATAACAAGTGTTGTCATAATCATTTTACATTTAGTAGTAGTAGTATTAGTAGTATTTTTTATTCAGTCATCACGCCCAACACAATAAATATAAACAGTCTAGACAGTATAAACAATTCAACAATCTATGTATTAGGTAGTGACTGAAAAGGCACAGGCAGAAGCATAATGCTTATATATGCCTATCCTACATTCTTTTCAATTTAAGCTACCCTCCAAAAATAAACATAATAACAAAAATAAAAATAATTCACAATTGTAACCCTCAAAAATAACTTTATAAATCATTCTTTTGAAAACCAAAAGCGAATTACACATTCTTACGTTTATATTAGCATTATTCCATAATTTAACCCCAACAATAGAAATACATCTCCTTTTAATCCCTTTTTTAGCTTTTTATACAGTAAACTTACAAACATCTCTCAAATCATATTTGGACTCCTGTATTGAAAAAAACCTTTGTACACAGTCTGGGAGTGACTTTGTTTTAGCTCTAAACATGATTTGCATTATTTTATAATATACCAAATCATAAAATTTCATAACATGGGATTTTATAAACATTGAATTAGTGTGATCATAGTAACCAGCATTATTAATACATCAATCTAATATTGCAGAAGAGGAAGCTATGCCTACTAGAGATCATCTGCTAATCTCTTTAAGAGTCCGTTAAGACGAGACCTTGTGATAGTTTCAATAAATACGTACATATAGGCTACAAAGGATAAAATTAAAAAAGCATCAATCGGGACATATAAGCCATAGTCTGGGACTTCGTGGAAGCCCAGGGGAAAGGACATAGGCTACATATGGGTGAATTATTTTGTTCTTATTGAAACAAAGGTCTAATGTTAATTTGTTTCTGTCACCCAATATATAGGCAACTGTAGCAGCATATCACTGCACTGCACTGATTCCCGCGAACTTTTCTCTGCAATGCAAAAATGATCGTAGATGAAAGGCAAAAGCGCGTCTGTGGAAATTGACCATGATGAATTCTGCCTTATGAATAGGTCTACCTGTTAAAGTGATTTGTTCATCCACCTTAATTTGCTGTTGGATAATCTTAAGTTTAACCAAGAATATCATTATTGGGTTGTTTACCGAAAATCGTAAAACAACATGGTAAGAAAAATGTTCCGTAATGTTGATATTTACCCAGTGCTATTTTGTTTTATATAGGAGGTGTGAGCTAAAGGAAGGGGATGTAGATCATTTGGCTATGTTTGTCCATTATGAGCCACTGTACCTGTATGTGTGTTCATGGCTAGGCCAATCAACGTGTTCTAGTTCGGTCATGCAAGTAGACTCACTCAACGTTGTTTTTGCACACACAGGTTTTCTTAATAAACCGGCGGTTTGTTCCAATTCAGTGCGATCATTGACTCACACACAAACGAACTAATTTCTACAGGGTATGTAGTCAGAAAAGCCATATCCTAAGTTAGCGCCACTACATATAAATTAAAAATACTTTTTTTTTCTTTTCACAAATTGGATTAGTATCGTGGATAGGCCCTATACTTAATTACCATCATGATGTGGATAGACAGGTAAAACGACAACATTCTCACGACGTGCTATGCACAGAAACGTTGATTGGAAAATTAATTTTCGTAAAGTTAATATTAAACTATCTATGTAATTTTCGCATGCAGATGTGCTACTAGATGCGCACTGTAGTACAACTGTCGATTTGAAAAGCAAAATGTTGGCATAATAAGGCTGAAACCGCGGAGCGCATCGCTAAGGGACAGCTTACGAGTGCCTCAGACCACCCTTTTAAAGGTATACCTTAATTAAGGTATACCTTAGCTAAGGAGACGCTGGGAAACAGCTCGAGAGCTAAAGGAAGAGCTTAAGGGATACCTTACGACGCACGTAGCGCTAAGGTGACTCTGGGAAACGCAGCCTTGATCAGTTTTGTTTTATTTTGTAAGATGGTATTATTATTTAGGAATTCTGAGCATAGCTAAGCCATATGTTTGCTGACAGACCTAGCTGACATAGTTTTCTGGAGTAAGCAAGGAGAGGAGACAACAGCATTTTCTCTTCTCTGTCTCTATCTACTGAAATACTATCTACTCAAAATATTTTGGTTATGTACATTATTTTTTAAATTGAGTGTCTTCAAATAGGTTATGTCTTCAAAAATGAAATTTTATAATGAGGACACACTGTAACATAAGCGTTCGTTGGTAGCTTCAGTAAGGTTTGTGTTCATGCACAGGATGTGATGTGAGCTAGAACATTGCCAAAACATAGTGGACAGTTCAATATTGTTTTAATGTCGTCCCACCCCCATACAAGGAAACATTAGATACTGGAGAGTACAGAAAAACATACTAGGATTAATGATTACACATTTAGGAACTGTACCACATTGTGTGATAATGTTTTTGCATTATTTTTAAATCTGATATCAATGTTTCATCTTAAACCTCCATAAGGGACATGTATGTGCTTTATAATGGACAAAAAGCATTTTATTCATTTTTGGAGAGATTCTGGATATTTTTCCCCAGATATATATTGGACCCTAGATATTTTAGACCACTGTACTGATGGAAAGCTTGTAATTCCCACTTGAAAATGGTGCAAAAGTGAGTTTCTTGAGTCAAAACAGTTGATTTGTAGTGAAATACGTGATTATGTTGTGATTTACAGCAATGCATAATTTAGACATTTTTGATAGATTTGGAGACGCTGGGTACACTGCTTACTTTTTGCTTCATAGATCTTTAGTAGTTCTACATATCCACCCTTAGAATTTGTGGTCAAGGAGTTTTTGATCCAGGACATCTAGGCTATAGCTTAACCTGTCTTATATATGGGATCTCTCAGTATTTCATTGCAAACTAAAAAATATTTTTCTAATTTTTTGCTTTTTTTGCATTTGTGGGACTTTATTTCTTCCTAAATCATGAATATAAACTATTATAAGTTAGTATTGTAAATGGTTTAAATTGGGTACCCCCTAAATGGACACGGATTGGCCAGATTTGGCATGTGCGTTAAAGGGGTTAAGATGGCCACAGGGAAAAGTTGGTTGTGTTGCTGCGGTTGGTGATGAAGAGTTTTTCTCTTTTTATTTGGGTGGTGGTGGTTCCTTAGTTGTGTGTTTTTAGCAGTTTCCTTTCATCCTGTGGTGCTTAAACTGGAAGTGGGTAACACTTTGGCAAGGTCTGGCTTATCTATCTTTCTCTCTCTTTGCTGATATTTCTAAATTAATTGTTTAATGTTTTGTATAATGTCTTCTGTTTTGTAATTTAAAAGTAGTGAGCCTGCATTCAATAAAGAATGTATGATTTCAATTCATTAATATAATTGACTGCTTCATGCTGAATTCAGTTATTCATCTTAAACCAGACATAGAGCTTGTTGATCAATTCCACCAGTTCACTGTAGACAGACCTATAAATGAATTTGGAAATTCAATTGATAATTCTCATTTTAAAAATAATTATTAAATTAAAACACATAAAATATATTTTGTATGTAGGTTAAGTGAGGGGATCTAGCACTCAATATCACTTGTGTTCAATATTTAGAGTGCTGAACATTTTAACAAGGGCATTGACTGTTGGAACCCCTGGTAACAAGGGCATTGACTGTTGGAACCCCTGGATTCAGAAAATAAACATTCATTGCTTGTCCCACATATTGGAGGTTCCACCGTGATAGGTTGTCCTATATATTAATAATGTATGCTATTGAGTAAACTGCAGTAAAACCTAAGACAAGTTCAGAATATTTTCAATGGAAAAGTTTTAGATTAACTGGATTATTATAATAATTTAGGAGGTACCAGATAAAGAGAGAGATGACTCAGTTCTCAAACTCAGCCTCTGTCCCTCACTCATCCTGACCTGGCAGCATACCCAGGTCAGTCAAAGCTGGATCAAAAATTGCAGGACATGGTCTCAGAACAGCACTACTTATTGACACAGAGGCAGTACTTAATACCATGGACACGCTGGATGGGGAGACAATCCACAACCTACAGACTGTGCATTTTGACTCTCTGGTATCCCCAAACAATGATGGAACTGAGTGTTTGGTGATAGAAAGTCTTAAATTGGACGTTGTCTGGTGAAGTCCCTTTCCCCAAATGTAGGTATTACTGCATACCAATGGATATGTCTGCCCCACGCCTGGGTTTAATTGGATTGGCAATCCTGTGGACTGTAAAAACAGTCAAGAAAGTTCTCTTAAATGGACTGATTGCACTTCGCACATGCAGAGCTGTCATTAATGATTCCCTCTTCATATGTTGTGGTGAGTGAAAAGTCCTAAACCTACAAATACCACAGTCCTCTCTTGCCATCCCCCGAATGACACTCACGGACGTAAGTGCAACCGGATCCACGCCCAAAGACTGGGAGCTTGCCTGAATGACTAGCTGTTCGCAGTCCCACCTGACTGGACCCCGGCTACAGGAGCCAAAGAGGAATCCGACAGGAAATACGGTGCTACACAACTCGACAGCTAAAAGATCCCCGCTGCACTTTGTCAGCTCTGGGTTGTCCAGCTTCCTGTCACAGGGGACAGAATGCCTGCACACTGTACACAACATGGTAGGAACACTGTGGCCAATGGATTGCCTTTCATTTCAAAATTGCAACAATAATGGAAAAAAGCACTGTATGTTGCCCAAGATAGTCCAGGGAACCCCCACCCCCTTGCCAGTCCTGATACCCTGACAATGGAAAAGGCAAAAGATTGCTACTATGGTGTCACAACAGCAGCAACACAGAAGAGTGTCTTCAAGAGACTGCTGATGTCTCCACACCACACCTCTGTGTTCATATATTGGTAGGCCAGCAGGTCACAATGGGACCTCTCAATCCTGACATGAACTAAATGTTTTAAAGATGGCAGATGTACTATTTAGTTTTTGTTAACTGCATCTCTGGAATGTAAATGTGTCGTTTTCTTATAGCTATGCCCTAATGGGTATACTGTGTCATTTTACAGTCAGGTCCATAAGTATTTGGACAGTGGCACAATTTTCATCAGTTTGACAACAATGGATTTGAAATGAAACAAACAAGATGTGATTTAAGTGTAGACTTCCAGCTTTAATTTAAGGGTTTTGTCAAAAATATTGTATGAACAATGTAGGAATTACAACCATTTTTATACATAGCCCCCCCTAATTTTAGGAGCTCAAAAGTAATTGGACAAACTAACATAATCATAAATTAAATTGTCATTTTTAATACTTGGTTGCAAATCCTTTGCAGTCAATGACTGCCTGAAGTGTTGAACCCATAGGCATCACCAGATGCTGGGTTTCTTCCCTGGTGATGCTCTGCCAGGCCTCTACTGCAGCTGTCTTCAGTTCCTGCCTGTTCTTGGGGTGTTTTGCCTTCAGCAAGTGAAATGCATGCTCAAATGGATTCAGGTCAGGTGATTGACTTGGCTATTGCAGAACATTCCACTTCTTTGCCTTTAAAAAGTCTTGGGTAGCTTTCACAGTATGCTTTGGGTCATTGTCCATCTGCACTGTGAAGCACCATCCAATGAGTTTTGAAGCATTTGGCTGAATCTGAGCAGATAATATAGCCCTATACACTTCAGAATTCATCCTGCTGCTTTTGTCAACAGTCACATCATCAAAAAATACAAGGGAAGCAGTTCCAGTGGCAGCCATACATGCCCACGCCATAACACTACCTCCGCCATGCTTCACAGATGAGGTGGTAGCTTTGGATAATGAGCAGTTCCTTCCCTTCGCCATACTCTTCTCTTCCCATCATTCTGGTACAAGTTGACCTTTGTCTCATCTGTCCATAGGATGTTGTTCCAGAACTGTACAGGCTTTTTTAAATGTTTTTTTGGCAAACTCTAATCTGGTCTTCCTGTTTTTGAGGCTTACCAATGGTTTACATCTTGTGGTAAACCCTCTGTATTTACTCTGGTCTTCTCTTGATTTCTTCTTCTCTTGATTTTGACACAGATACACCTACCTCCTGGAGGGTGTTCTTGATGTGGCCAACTGTTGTGAAGGGGTTTTTCTTCACCAGGGAACGTATTCTTCTGTCATCCACCACAGTTGCTTTCCGTGGTCTTCCGGGCCTTTTGGTGTTCCTGAGCTCACCAGTGCGTTCTTTCTTTTTAAGAATGTACCAAATAGTTGATTTGGCCACACCTAATGTTTTTGCTATCTCTTTGATGGGTTTTTCTTTTTTTTTTTTCAGCCTAATGATGGCTTGCTTCACCGACAGTGACAGCTCTTTGGACTTCATATTGAGAGTTATCAGCAACAGATTCCAAATGCAAATGCCTCACTTGAAATTAATTTTAGACCTTTTATCTGCTTACTTGTAAATGAAATAATGAGGGAATAACACACACTTGGCCATGGAACCGCTGAGCCGCCGGTTGTCCAATTACCTTTGGTCCCTTAAAAAAGGGGGGACCACATATAAAAAGTGCTGTAATTCCTAGAACGTTCACCAGATTTGGATGTAAATACCTTCAAATTATAGCTGAAGGTCTGCACTTTGATTATTTATTTAATTTTACCTCCAATTTGCTGTGGTAGACAGCTAAAATAGCAATAACTTTGTCAATGTCCAAATACTTATGGACTTGACTGTATGTGGTAATGGGAAAATAGGATTTTAGCAGGTGCATTCACCTATTTTTCCAAGAGGGAATGTCAGGTATGTAGTGCTTAGATTGTGGACTTAAAGAGGGAAACTGTGAATGTGATAAAATATTATATTGTTCCTAATTCACTGTTTCCCTCTCTAACGCCATAATCTGACAGTGTGAATGTTACATGCTGCTAAGGAAATGTCCCCATTGGGATAATTAAGTGTTCTATATATGTGTGTATGTATGTATGTACAGTATTTATTTAACAATCAGCATTTATTTTAAGTTGAAAATATGCAAGAAATTGTGCATTTTGTGAAATGAACTTGGCAGCCATGTATAAACATTCTGGAGGAATATCCATTCTGTAGGTATTCACCAGCAGATTCATACATTAATTTAAATGTCTTGAATAGGCAATTTTTGTTATTTGGCACTTTGATATGACACAAAGTTTGAATGACCACATTGTCTTCACATGGTAAGATGAAAAAACACAGAGCCAAATCACTTGATATAATTTAGGAAACACTGGGTAGCACTGCTTTGGAATACAGCTTGTTTAATTTGTGTGAGCTAAGAAAGACAAAATTGTTTCTTGTAACTTGACCCAATTTTTACAACAGTACTTTTAATGGCAGGCCTAAATTTAGCAATTTTGAATGAATTACTTATATTGTTAGGGTTAGGGGGTGGTTAGAATATGTGTTTTTGTTCAGATATCATTTCTTTTTGTACTGTGTTATGAGTAAGTGATCATAGTAATTATATAAATGTTGGCTATGAGAGAGGACAGCCATACACATAGAACACACTTACATTCTAGCTGAAAGGAACACAGAGGTATGGATTCAGTCATTTTTTCTTTACAATGAATGACAAATTAATTTGTTTTTTAATGGAAGCATTTTTAATGGGGTATTGTGTACACGACAGACCTACTAATTGCTTGTACGTTGGTATAGGACCTATACGACCAGAGTTGCCAGGTTCGCGGTTTTCCAGCCAAATTGGGCTAGTTTGAAAATGCAGTCGCGGGTAAAAATTATATAGTCACAGTGTGCGGTTTTTTGGGCTACTTTCAAAGTTTACCGCGGTCACCAAAAGTGACAGCTAGTTTCTCTGATGCATTTTATTGCCGGTTGATTTAATTAGCGGTATTAATGTGACGACAAGCGCTTTGTCATTTGAATGCATAACATGCAATTCCTTGCGGCCACACTCGCCATATAAAATATGGATCAAAGCAGAGTTGAAAATATAATAAAGGTAGCCTATTGCAAGGTCAACAAACAAGAAATTACAGTCAAGAAAAGTAATAATAATATGAATAGAGAATAGTTTCAATAAATATATAAATAGGAAAATAAACAAAATTAAAATACAAAACTCCTCTAAGACTTCAGTTGGTTACACCAAGAAATGTAGGCTGCATAGCCGATATCATTTTACATACTGAGTAATTTTCACATTAGCATTTATGAAGACCAGCTGTCTAACTTTTTATGCAACTATGAACAGCCCGGACCTCAGTCAGTAATCACCACGATAGCCTTTCATTCAATTTCATACTGTAGCGACCAGTTAACGCTGCCCCACTTTCCCAGAGTTCTGGGCGGCACAGCAAGATTAAGACTGATTGCAGAATCAATGTCGTTACAGTTTCTAAAAATGTTCAACTGTTATAGTCTTAAACTGTGCTTAGCAGTAGCTTCTGTTTCGATAGTTATTGAACTAAGGGTGAATTTACACCATGCAAGAGTTGGCTATGTGTGGGAAAGACATAGTAGTTGCACTGACTGGAGCTGTTAACCTTGCTGGTTAAAGAGTACACGTTCTTTTAAAGAGGAAGCTTCATATAGTAGAATCTAGGTGGGAGAAAATAAATACAGTCTCTCTGAGCTGTTATGATGCATTGTTGTGAGCACCTACGTTTTGCTGGCGCTGTATTGGTATAATTCGTGATAGAGCTGGAGAGGTGACTAAAAGGTGCATACTATATAATAACAACTTGAAAACTCGAAAGTTCGATTCATTTCGATGTACTGACTCGAATGTACTGATTCATTTTAAAGAAACAAACTTCCCAACCCCAGTTCTGTCAGGAGGAACGGGTATTGTGAGAAGCTTGCAGAAGGCTACCCCAAACATTTGATTCAAGTTAAGCAATTAAAAGGCAATGCCATCAAATACTAACAAAGTGTTTGTATACTGAAAATCTGATATAGTACATAAAAGCTGAAATAAATTTGTCTGTTATCTATTATTTTGAAATTGCTTCTTATGGAAATAAAGTAGATACCCTAATTGACTTAACACAGGAAATGTATGGTGACAAGAAATGTGTGGAGTTGTGAAAAATTGAGTTTGAATGTCTTTAGCCTAGGTGTATGTAACATTGTTGCCTTAACTGTATCATGCAATAAACAAACTCACCTCAGTCAAGGTTAGTACGCTTTCTTTGTACAATAGTCTATGATCCTGTCAAACTTAACCTATATGCTCAGATAGCAGTCTCTTCCATTTACGCAGTACTGTTAGTACAGAGAAATGGTTAAAACATTATTTTGGAGTCATATAATTGAGATAACATTAAATGAATCCCTTTTCAGTGGCACGGGGTAAGATTACACACGGTCCTTCGCCACTCAGTTACTTCCGCTGTTTGGTGTGTTGAATTGGTTTCTTACAGTTGGTGACTTCGACGCTGTTTGATGTATTTGAGGGGTTTCTTAAAAAACAGTAGCCCATTGAACAAGAATTAGCCTTGTGTTGTGTTAAAACACTATGATTATGCATTGATAATATCCTCAAAGATATTTTACTCAACCTAACTGCATTTACTCTACCTTTGGGCGTTACATTGGATCATTGCCTTCAAATCAGTGAAATTTGAAATTATGTGCATGTCAGAACCTGGAGAGAAAAAGTGTGTCAAAGTTGCCACTGTACCCAGAAAGCTGGATAGGACATTTTGTCCGTCATTGTGCTTGGCCCCTTCATTGCTTCTACAGGCTATATTTATAATTATTATTGCTGCTGAACTCCACAAACTATTATGACAAAGGTAAAAGCTAATATTGATTGCAACCATGCCAATATTATCATTTCAGAGCTCCCTTTCTTATAGTATATTTTCAGTTTGCCTCAATCCATTTTGTAATGGCCCTAGCCCTTGTTCACAAGATTTGCAAGGCCACTCACAAGTGTATGTTTCTACTGTATTATAATTTGAAAGCCAATGTTTGTCCTTCTCCACAAAAAATACAATTTCCTTCACAAACAATGATTTACACCTAAGCTGTCACATTCTCAAAAGGATCTAATAACTTGTATTATTTTTTCCCAACCCCATTAATCTCAATACTGACTTGGCAAGTTGGTATGTCAAAACTGTGTTCTGTGAAAAAAGGTATACTCATAAACTCCATCTATGTCGTGTCCTTCCTTATTTCACTTTTGCAGCATGCAACATATGCTTTTCTCTGTTGAGAATAAAATCTAATTTGGCTGTCTTGTCAAGTGGGCATCAAAGTGATCCTATCACAACTAGATTAACATTTTGTCAAGCATTTGAAAGGAATGAAAATGAGGCATTACACTATAGATGATTTTTAACCCTTCCTATGGTGTAGTGGCAGAGAGAAAGAGAGCAAGAAGGTGACAGAGAAATCATAACTTGAACTGCTCTAGGGTGATGATATCTCATCCATCAGATCAGTAGTTTGTATGTTCTGGTTCTGGGATTCAAACTGTCAGCACCACAGAACACTTTTCCACAAGAACACTCTTTTTCAAGGCAGCGATACAGGTCCTATGGGAGAATATTGGACCTCTGAAAATCTGGTGCTTCACATGTGTTATGTCCTTCAAGGTCCTGCCATCATAAGCAGTTTTGCTTTCATGTGGCAAATAGGGAAATATGAAAATAACTAAGTCTAGGTTTTCTAAGACCACAGTTTTACGCAAAGGACATCTGGAGTTCCTTACCCTTGTCCTGGAAATCTGCTTCATGAAAGTCTGCTGGTTGTTATTCAGCATTTAATTGATCAATTAAAGCAGTCAATAAAACATTTAACTAACCTGACAGTTTTTTGGTCGAGATTGTTACAAACAAAAATCAGCAGCCCTTGTGACTTTCCATGTCCAGGGTTAGCCACCTCTGGAATACATTTATATGCGGATTTAAACACATGCTGAAAGTCTTCAGTACATGAAGAAAGACTACAAGCAATTACATTGTTTAAAATTAAGCCATAAATGCTATTTGTTCTCCCTAGACCCCAGTTTGAGTGACAGTGTAAAGAATTGCTCATTAAAATACTGTGATCACCGGGTGGTTACAATTCCCAGCCCTCCATCTTTACCTGAAATCTTCAAGGACACACCATTGGCACAGTTTTTCTCAGTATAAGTGACTTCAGGTCAGAGAGTTGCTGTGTACAATTATAACACAAATTTGTAAAATTAAACAAATATATTTGTCTATATATTTTAATTCCATTTTTGAGAAAAGCAACATTTTAGCTGTTTGGACCTTCAATCCTGTTACTCCACAAAATATTAATTAAATGATTACTTTGCAAAAACAGGTCGTAAGAGACTGAACATTAAAAATAAAGAATCCATTTCTGAATAAAGCAGGCAACAGTCCTTGTTGCACTTCAAGTTGTATGGACTTGAATAAAATGTGGAATAATATCACAGCTATATTATTAGAACTGTAGAAGTTGTTTTAAAGGTGGACTTCACAGAGCTCACATTCCATACTCCTGAAGCCAAGGGGTATGTTCAAACCAGGCAAGAGGCTTTATTTTTATTGTAACCATTTGCCCAAACATTAAATTATGTTTCTGCATGGCTATCACTGTGGCTACCCATCACAAGGGCTGGATAAAGTCAGACCTACTGGAATCAGGGCTGGATGTGACAATCAGAATGAACGATGGCAGCAAGTACAAAAGCCTGTAGTGGTAAGCAGGAAGGGTGAAAAATTGACAGCGTTCACAGGGGTCATGGAGCCGAGAACCAAAGGAGGGGCCAAAAAGTTCATAAAATCATAAAAAAGCCAGAATGAAGTTTGCAGGTGATCACCAGGATGGAGACCTAGCCTTTTGGAGGAGTGTTCTCTGGTCAGATGAAATAAAAATTGAACTGTTTGGCCATAATGATCAGCGCTATGTATGGATTAAAAAGGGTAAGGTTTTTCATCCAAAGAACACCATCCCAATTGTGAAGCATCGGGGTGGCAGCATCATGTTGTGGGAGTGTTTTGCTGGAAAAGGGACTGGTGCACTTCAGAAAATAGATGGCATCATGAGGAAGGCGGATTATCTAGAAACACTGAAGCAACACCTCAAAACATCAGCTAGAAAGTTAAAACTTGGCTGCAACTGGGACTTCCAGCAGGGCAATGATCCTAAGCATACCTCCAAGTTGTAAAAAAATGGCTGAAAGACAACAAAGTGAAAGTATTGGCGTGGCCATCACAAAGCCCTGACTTGAATCCCATAGAAAATTTGTGGACTGAACTGTAAAAGCGTGTCCAAGCAAGGAGGCCCACAAACCTGACTGAGTTACACCAGTTCTGTCAGGACGAATGGACAAAAATTCCGACAAAGTATTGTGAGAATCTTGTGGAAGGCTACCCAAGCGTTTGATTCAAGTTAAGCAATGAAAAGGCAATGCCACCAAGTACTAACAACGTGTATGTAAACTTTTTACCCACTGAAAATCTGACATAGTACATAAAAGCTGAAATAAATCTGTCTCTTAGCTATTATTTTGAAATGACCTCTTATGGAAATAAAGTAGATACCCTAATAGACTTAACACAGGAAATGTATGGTAACATGAAATGTGTGGAGTTGTGAAAAATTTAGTTTGAATGTCTTTAGCCTAGGTGTATGTAAACTTTCGGCCTCAAATGTAAGTATTGCAAGCATGATTTTATTTTATGTTTTAAATGTTGTAATAAGGAGAAGAATCGTATCATTGTGTACAAAAAGGTAATTTTTCGCCTTGGTGGTACATAGTATATCAAATAGTGCCACTGTATTTCAAAAACTACAAATGGTAAAGCTTTATTATAAGTTACCCTTACCTGTAACTTGCACTGTATATCGACAGCAACATGTTGTGACATAGCACTCACAAAGTAACTAATCAAGAACAGAGTTGTGCAATTTAGAGTAATTACACACTTTGTTTTATGCTCGTAAAATGACATAGAGCATTTTTACTGAGAACAATCAGAAATACCCTTTTTTGTTTGCTGGTTTATAATAGTCCTGGGGCCATTTGACCATGTGCAGGGAAAGAGCTAAGCGAGTTCAAACCATGCCCTAATTACTGCGCTGCTGGAGAAAGTGGAGCAGTCAGATCGGAATGTGCCCTGCTTCTGAAAAAATCCCTTGCTTCTATAAAAGGCTTCTCTTTATGAAAGCTCTGGTCCCCACATCAGGAGGCCCAATCACTGAGCTCTTATCACCAATGAAACTTAGCCTCTATTGTACGCATACAAACACATAGAAATTTAGAAATAAAATGATGTAGCATGTTTAGATAAACAAGAGAATAAGCAGAGGCCTCAGATTGCTATAGTATCTTAGATGTTACTGATTGTTTTATTTTTCATATTTACATATTTAATTGTTAAGTAAAGCTAATTTAACCCATAATAAATGGTGCTTGGAAAGCATTTTTTTGATTTATAATGATTAATTGGATTTTGGGACTTGTCCAATGTGACATGCATGCATGCATCTGCAGTGTGTATTTAATATAGTGTACATGTCCTTTTCAAAGTAATGTTCAGAAACTTAAAACCTATGATTTAGTGAAGCATAACAATACACATAGTATGATTAAATGAGTAACAACAGGAAATTGTGGTACTCTTTGAACCAGTACCAACAAGAAGTTTATTTGCCTACTGATGTGTCACTGCTCTCAAAATGCAAGGGCTGTACTTTCATTCCTTTTTATTCATTACAGCAGAAATAAAAATGACATTATTCAATAAATTACCTTTTTTATCTTCAAGTTTTAAAAGATGTTGGCCCATTAAACCATAGCAATTAAATTCCTCCAAACTCCCCCCTCATACCATTAACTGCAATATCTAATTAAAACTCAAAAAGGGAGTCATCTTTGATTGATAGGATCTCTTTTCACTATTTTGCATTTTAATGTTCATTAATAAACTTTTATTGTTTAGCTAATTATAATACCCCCTTTAGATAATAATTTCTTGCAGTTTGTTATAAAAGGCATTTGGCTACATATGGAGAGCTATTTTCAGCGACTACTGAAAATAATTTACTTAAAACATTTTGTTAGGTGTGTGAATCTTTCCATGTCTTACTTATAGAAACATAGAAGTTACAGAGTTTTATATTGACCCACTTTACACCAATAGTATCAATAAGCATAATTATTTCTTAGGTTGAGTTGGGAACACACACTCGATTGCTTTTTTAAAATTCCCCTCGCATCAAATTCAAAACATTGGTCCTAGCATACCAGGCAGTCAAGGGATCAGCCCCAGCATACCTTCACAAGATATTCAAACCCTACATGCCAGCCAGATCCCTCCGTTCTGCTACCTCAGGACGCCTAGCACCTCCCCCTCTTCGCACCTGCACTTCCAGAACACGTCTCCTGTCTGTTCTGGCCCCACGATGGTGGAATGACCTCCCTGTGGAGGTCAGAACAGCTGAGACTGTGACCCATTTCAAACGACGACTGAAGACCCACCTCTTCAGGCTGCACCTCTCCCCATCCCTCCCTTCTCCCCTGTAAATGACTAAACTTAGGGTTGTAACTAGGCAGCTGTTTCATAGGTGACTTAGTTGATGCGCCTGTCTTAACGACTAATTGTATTTTTATTTATTTTTATTTTTCCATAGATTGCGTTGTTGCCGTTCTCGTTGTTAGTGTTAATCAGTTTAACCATCAGGGTCCAAGTTGAACTATGCGGTTGTTCCCTGTACTTGGACCGGTACTTCTCTATAGGGTTTTCGTCATACTTGTTCCTGGTTATGGTTATACACTTTGTTGTACGTCGCTCTGGATAAGAGCGTCTGCCAAATGCCTGTAATGTAATGTAATGTAATGTTATTGTTTTGATATCAAGAAGATATACATGTATTTGTTCTCATAAACAAAGTAATCTCAATTGCAATTAATCAACAAACCTAATCTGACACACATCAGTTGAATGCTTAGCACAGACAATACTACATTTTATTATACAGCATATTCATTTTTTAAGGATGAAATTACAATAAAGATTCATATTATTATTATTATTATTATAATCATCATCATCATCGTCATCATCATCATCATCATCATCGTCATCATTATTAACAGCATTATTGGTATATTGTTGCCACACACTAAAGGAGCTCTGATTCAGTGAGGCTGAATCTTTTCTGAACTGCTTCCAGAAGAGTGCGTTTTCATGGCTTCACACCATGATCTGTGCCAGCGCTTTATCTTCGGAGATGTTTCAGTGCAATAATGGACGGAATGACATTCACTATGACTGCGGAAGAGTCGATTTCTCTAGTAAGCTAGAGAGTAGTAGAGTCAAGTAGAGTCAATGTGTTTTACCTTTAACGTGTATTACCTTTGTAAAATAATGTTGAAAATCAAAATCCTGAACATGTTGCATTCGCTAATTATTCACCAGACGCGAGGATGCGAAGATGTTGCCGTGCCTCTTCACTTTGATGGCCGACTATTTATTTAAACCGGAATACACAGACGAAGAGCTAAATTAAATTTTTGTGTGCACAGAATAGTGTAGTTTACGGTCAATTCTGTAAGTTCAGATGATTTTTTTTTTTTTTTTTGAGACAAATAGATTTCAACATTTGCATAAATTTTCACTTCCCAATGTAATGTAATGTAATGTAATGGAAAAAAAGGTCTAACTTGACTCAGGCCTGAATTCAATAAACTTCAGCTTACACATAAATAATAAAATATTTTTTCTTGTTAATTTTGGTGACTATTTAACTCATCAAAGCATAATTGTGAAGAAACTAAAATTTAATTCAGTCATATATCAAACTGGCAACCATTGATTGAGTCAAAGCCCCAGGCCTTTGGAAATAGAGGTGTCAGATGGCATATCCATCTGAGGTACTTGTTGTTGGTACAGTATTGTGCCTCAAAAATAGAATACTGATTGTGGTAAGTGTACATTATATCACTGATAACTGATCATAGCTAGGGCCACCAGTTTGTCTCCCATTATTTTCTTATATGGTAGTTCAGTCCTCCACCAGCTAGAGATCGCAATAGCCTCTTTACCAAGCCACTTCTCAAATAATTATCCCATTTGCACTGCCTCAGTAACCTATGCTGATAAAGTAATTGCCACTAATTAAGCACAGACTTACATCCTCAAAATTGACATCTACGTTTAGAAATGACACTCACATACTAAAATCTGTTTAATTATTTACTACTGTGGACGTGCTGCAGTATTGTAAAATGTTATACAGGAGCATGTTAGGTTTAGTTAGAAGCAGTGGGAAATGCTCAAATTAAAAATGAGAGAAGTTATATAACATTTATCTTGCACAAAAAAAGTTAAATAAAGTTAATTCATGATTCAACTAATCAAGGTCTTCAATGAACATCTTAGAATCAGGTGTCCTAGTGCAGGGCTAAAACAAAAAATCAGCTTTTTATAGATATATTTTTCTTTTTCATGCAGTGATAATCAATCCTGGTCCTAGAGAGCCACAGTTGGCAGGTTTTTGTTCTCTCCTTAAGATCAGTGGCTGATTCAGACCAAATAAACTGGGTGACCTGAATTAACTGTGTAATCAACTGCTTTAACTGATCAACTTCTGTGCAACTTAAGAGCTGAGTAACAATGTAAGCCAGCAGCCGCTGTGGCTGTTCAGGACCAGGAGTGAGGACCACTGGCTCAAAGAGATGCTTTTCACATCATTTAAACTTCCATCCATGTTCGCTTTCTTTCCTGACCTGTCACTTGACTGTGCTGTTGGAGTGCCTTTGTGGACCCCTGGAGGATAATCATTGAAATACAAGTTTAAATCCCTGCAGAACAGTGATGACAAAATGGTAGCCCTAATCATGGTATCACCTGGGGCAGGGGGTTGGTAGTTGGGATTATTATTGCCACATTACTCAAAAGCAATCCTTCTGATTTTCTGCCTGTGGTCAGCATGTCGTTTGCTGCCAAATGTTCTGTCATTTATGTGGTCCTGAGGACCAACAGAAGCTCAATTGATGATTGACACAGTGAACAGAAGTAGTTAGCAAAATTTTCAAAGGACATACAGGCTTATGCATGCTTTTGCATTTACAGAGGATATTTCAGCCTCAGGACAGGTTCAATTAAGCATACATAGTAGGGGTGAAAAATAATCTGAAAAGGATCTTCAGTACGCTTTTATAAAATAACTAGTTTTCAGCTGTGGTTAACTCAGTAAAAGTGCTATCTTTTGTCATTTTAATATTTTATTGCTTTGAAAGAGGGTTATAGGAGATGGTGTCCCAGCTTGGCAAGATATCACCACAGGGAGGTTCCTTGCTATTTGGATATGTAATGCCCTCAGCTTGCGATAAAAAAAAAAAAAACAATCTGTGACATTCAAGTGATTTTCAATTCAATGTCTTAATTACCAGTGAGTAATGGTTAAGGGTTTTCATGACAGAATGGAGATTTCAATACCAGATGTACGTAATTATTATCATAATTTTAATTTTTTTTTACAAACATTATTTTGTTGAAGGGTTCAAGTTAGCAGCACATTTACATTTTTTATTAGCAGCATTCAAGCTGAAATTTATGTTTGATTTCCTTAAAAAGAGGCTAGACCAACATATCTTTGATAATAATATCATGGCTCTGATTTATAACCTTCGGGTTAATTTTTACTAGAAGCCATTTTATCAGACTTCAAATAATCGAGTGCTTGCCATAGATGAACCCGATCCCCTTCAATACTCCATATCAGGGCTAGCATCCTCAATCCATGTTGGCTGAAGTATTTATGACTGCGGAGAGGAAAGTTTTTAGTTTCAGTTAAGGCTTTCAGAATAGAGGAAATGTTTTTTTTTTGTTGTTGTTTTTTTTACAATGGTTCCTTGAGTGTTTGATTGGTGTTAGATCTAATTTTCTTTGGTCCCTTTACATTGCAATTGGAAGGGTAATTCTCTGATGAGGTCTGATTTATCTAATTTCCAGATAGCTAGAGCTAACTCTGATTAGAGTACAGTTACCTCAACAAGTGTGATTTTGAACACATCCATTTACAATTGATACAACAATCAGCGTTCGGGTTAACCATGTTCTTTCACAGAATGTTTTTAAAGAACAGCTGTGAAATGATCATTTATGGTGAATTCTAAGGGGGAAATATTGGGATGGTAGGTATGCCCCATACATATACAGTACTGAGAGTTGGCACTTTTCAGGGTTCCCCACAGAAATAACCACAACGGCCACAGACACTCAGCCCTTAAAAACATTAAATTCTGACCATTCTCACCCCATTTCAACAGACAGAACATTCAACAGACATCTGCACGTTCACTTAACCGGCTACAATATCGCCAGGCCATATGGATTCAACCGGAGTTCAGCTGTGCTTACTGGCCTGTGTTCTTCTTTAAAACCACGGACAGGTTTGACCATGAAATTTCACACATTGAATAGTTATGTCGTGGTGGCGCACTGCCAAAGTTACACACTGGAAAGCTAGAGGTAGAAGGATCGAATCCCACCTTGCACTCAGGCTGCTTTTTTCATATTTTACACTAGTAAAATATTTTTCAGGTTATCCTACAAGCGATACAAAAACTCTTTGCATTTGAATGGATCTCTATGGGAATTGGGGGGTGGGAATAGATTCAGCTGTAAATTATGCTGATACAGTATGGAACACATGTGTTGGCTAAATGGCTTTAAGTCATCAAGGGTCCACGGTATCAAATGAGCCCTAAACCACCATGCTGCTGCCAGATATGCAGTAGATACTACAAGCATTGTCTCTCCTGATAAATTTTCCTGTTGAAATATTCAGGAAAAACAATACTTGTAGTATCTACTGCATATCTGGCAGCAGCACGGTGGTTTGAGGCTCATCGCTTGTAGGACAACCTGAAAATTAGATATCCATACTCTGATGATGTTGATAGGTCACAGACATCAGGAAGTCATTGGCATGCAAATGATATGCAACCAAATACAAAACATGACTCTTTTATTTGACATTATGTTAATTTGTCTACTGTATAAGTGAATTTCCCTGTTTCTAGCTTTTCCCCAAACAGTTCACTGCAGCAAAAGTAAACAAGCAAATGGTGGCACAGGAGGTCTCAGGAGTGCATTTGTTTAATTCTTGCTAATTTTCTGACCAATGATTTGTTGTTAAGACCATTAAAAGCTTAATATCTTGCCATTTTGGGCTTGGCCCATTTTTTTGCCCAGGAGTGTATAATCTGCATCATTCCGTTGCTACCATAATGTAAAAAACTTTCTTGTGTCTACAGCTGCAGTTTCTCGTTGCAATGACTAATATTGAATATAAACAAAAGACGCAATTTATGCTGTAGTCTGCCAACGTCAAAATAAATAATACAGTACTCTGTGTGCAGCACGCAGGTAGCAGGGATGGCAAGTTGATATTTCGTTTTCTTTCAATGTCGTATTTATTATTTTAAATATGTATTATTATTCTGTCTCTGAGGTGCTTTGAAATGTGCATTCTCTGCTAAGCTGAGCAATGGATTGGAATATGTTTCTGATGCCTTTTTCTTCTCAGAGAACTGCTATCAGCACATCAATGCACTGCCCCGCCTCCAATCCCCTCACTTTGCCATCAACTCCCCCTGCCCCCCTCCTCTCCCCCGTCAAAAACAAAGAAAGTTTTTTATACCATAAATAAAAATACATTTCTATATAGTTTATAGTTCTTCAACATTAGTTATATATATATATATATATATATATATATATATATATATATAGCAATAGTTATACTAGTAACATTAGTTATATATATATATATATATATATATATATAGTATTTCAATTGTGCTTTTGGAATAAAAACATTTCTATCAAATTTTAGGTCTAGTGTCCTTTCTGGTACAAGGCTCAGGTGCCAGGCTCTTCATGTACATAATACCACATTGTAAAGCAATGGCAAGTTCAATTGACATGATATTTGGTGTGAGTACTACATACACCCTGGACATACATTTCAGGGTGTTTTCATTGTGGTGAGACATGTACTTTAGGAAATACATTACATAAAACATATTTTTTTTCATAAAATGTAAATAAAGTTTTCTGCTATTTCTGATTATCTAACTTATAGAAGTAGATTTTTTTGGTAGATTTGGGTTGCCAAGACACTTCTGATAAAAATGGTATGCAATACTTGTGGCTTCTTCTTAATTACCATGTAAAAAACTGTAAAAAAAAAAAAAAAATTAATTAGAAAAATGAAGATAGTGAAAAACAAGCAAAAACTTTTTAGGGTTGACTGTATTAATTTTGGTGGGGCAAGATAGCCTATATAGTTTGTAGTACAGTAACTGGCATCATTTTGATATCAATACTTTTAATGGCAGGCCTGTATTTAGCCAGTTCGAATGAATGAGTTATAGCCCAGCCACTGGGGATGCGCAAGCCAGTGCATTCTTAAGTGCCGGTTCCAAGCCTGGATAAAATGGGAGGGTTGCATAAGGAAGGGCATCCGGTGTAAAACATATGCCAAATCAAATATGCGGACCAGAAATCGTATCCGCCGTGGCGACCCCTGACAGTAACAGCTGAAAGAAGAAGAAGAGGAGAATAGGAGGAGTTACAGACAGTACTTTGTATGTGTGAGTAACTTCGCATTTTTGTATGTTGAAAATGTGTTTTTTATGAGATGATAAACTACAGTGAAGAAAAATGATAATATATATATATATGTATATTATATATACACTACTGGTCAAACGTTTTAGAACACCTCAGTTTTTCCAGTTTTTATTGAAATGTACGCAGTTGTCTCAATGTACTCTGAAATTAAAGTATAGAACAATTGGAGATAAAAAAAATAAATCATAGAATCTTTGTTTAACACAATTTAATTTAAATTTTGAAAGATGAAAGATGAAATACAAACCTTCTAAGGGAAGAACGCTTCTTGAGAAACGAGAGAATAGTAGGTATTTATTTTTTTATTAACAGGCTCTGAATTACCTTACCGGCTCAATGTGTACGTAATTTGACACTGAATCAAGGACTGAAAATCAGACAGCATCTTAAATAGCCTTGCACGACGCAGGTGGCCGAAATCACAGCATAGGGAGGAATAAATGAAACAGGTGCGTCCAATGAGGTAGTAATCAGTCCGGGAGGCCCTCAAGTGGCCAAAGACGGAACTGCACCCCAAACCCATGACAGGTAGTTCTGACATAGCCTGGAGGCATTTTTGCCCAGATAACTGCTGCTCACTGGATATTTTCTCTTTTTCGGACCATTCTCTGTAAACCCTAGAGATGGTTGTGCGTGAAAATCCCAGTAGATCAGCAGTTTCTGAAATACTCAAACCAGCCCGTCTGGCACCAACAAACATGCCACGTTCAAAGTCACTTAAATAACCTTTCTTCCCCATTCTGATGCTTGGTTTGTACAGCAGATCATCTTGACCATGTCAACATGCCTAAATGCATTGAGTTGCTGCCACATAATTGGCTGACTAGATATTTGCATTAACGGGTGCAATTTGCAGTTGAACAGGTGTACCTAATGAAGTGTCCGGTGAGTGATGGGGTTAAGCTAGTTTGATAAAATACTTGCTTTTGCATCAACCGACGAAAATCATAATTTTATGTTGCATAAACAGAATTAGAAGCACTGAGAAATGTCAAGATTGTGTCGATGGCCAGTCAGCCACCATGTTAGATAGCTAGGCTACACATGCTAGCCATTACTCTGCCTGCCTACCTTAAAAATAGATAGCCCAAAAAGAATTGGTAGCTTTTGTCGAGCTTTGACGACCTCAAATCACTGGCAAACATTGGCAGGCACCCCCAGAAACAGAATCAGTTATCACCCCTCCCGGTCTAGGTTGCCATCTTGTGAAATAGTCCTATTTTTCAAGGAGGAAGATGAAAATCTACTTCATACTACTTCAACTAATTGTGTGCACTCGATTGACAGCACTTGGTTCTAATTACCTGAACTGATATGGAAACAGAAAGGAGTACTTACCTTCTCACATACCTTCTGCATGTTGGCTTATTTTCTGGTTTAATAAATAATGACAAAGTTAATTGAAAAAAAAATTGTGTTATGCTCAATGAAGACTTTTAGAAGGTAAGTTGTGAAGCACAAGAGTACTCAGAAGGGAACTGATTCTATCACTATATAACTTGAAAATGTGATTTATTAAAAAGATTTTTTTCTAGACTGAAATATCATTTCAATTTTATCATTTGAATTAAATTTCAATGAAAAAACAATTTGCACAAACAAAAATGTTTTGACTGAATGTGAAGTTAAGGATAAAATGCAGTTGTGGTTAGATTGAAAGCAGAGGTGGCCGGTAAAGTTAATGATATATTGACAAAGCAAATGATTTATTAAAAGAAAAGACTTCAAAATATAACAGTACACTTGGTTCATAGCAACATGAAAGGTAACGGCAATTATAATCTGATTGATAACAGACTGATGCAGACTGTGCTAATTTTATAATTTAATCACATTTTCTAACAATTAACAATATTTTCCAAATAGCATATTTACCAAATTTGCCCTCTCAGTGTTCTTTAGGCTCTGTTCCTCCCTCTTTCTCCCATATATAAACACCATGCAAAACCCATGGCTCCTGAGCAAGTTGATCAGAAGCAGGAATGGGGTAGCGGTTACCTTGTGTAATATATGCTGTTGGGCTCAGCACCTCTCCACTGCTGTGATTCCTCACTGGCCTGGCTGCGCATGATGGATCACAAGGGGTAACTGATAGTGTCATTACTCACTGACACACACACCTGCCTGACACCTATCCCCAGTGGATGCATCAACCTCCAGAGTTGGGCCCATTGGGACCCACAAAGAACAGTTGTGCATGCCAGCACATACCAAGAAATGTATGGAGTAACCTCACTACTTCTGTAGAGCATTCAATTTTTTCAAGTTTTTCACTTCTGTTTGAAAAATCCCTTTAAACTTTTTTTTAGATGCATAGCTAGCCATTTCTGTTGACATTAGCTGCTGTATTGTCTTTTCTAGCTGTTAGCTAAATAAATAATGATGGGGTGAATAATGTCTTTTTAGTAAGATCTTAATGGCTAATTCTCACATCTAGCTAACTAGATAGCTGTCTAAGTAATTTGATATGGCTAGCACTAAGGATGACCGCAAATGTTTTGTGTATTCAAACTGTGTCAAACTCATCAGCCTTTGCTCAGCAGAAGTGCAAAGTGCAAAGTGTTTTGTTCATTTTATGAGTAAGAGTATAACTACAGTGAAGTAAAAACGACACTACATTCCCAAAAGTTTACATACACCTAGGCGAAAGATATTGAAACTCAGTTTTTCACAACTCTGCACATTTCATGTTACCATACATTTCTTTTGGCAAGCCAATTATGGCATCTACTTTGTTCACATGAGAGGTCATTTTAAAACAATCGATTAGAGGCAGATTTATTTCAGCTTTAATTCACTATATCAGAATTCCAGTAGGTCAAATGTTTACATACACCAAGTTGACTGTCTCTTTAAACAGTCTGGAAGATTCCAGAAATTCATGTAATGAATTTTTTGGAGGTTCTCATTGGCCAGTTAATTGGTAAATGGACTGGTAAATGGACTGCATTTATATAGCGCTTTTATCCAAAGCGCTTTACAATTGATGCCTCTCATCCACCAGAGCAGTTAGGGGTTAGGTGTCTTGCTCAGGGACACTTCGATACGCCCAGTGCAGGGATCAAACCGGCAACCCTCCGCCTGCCAGACAACTGCTCTTACCTCCTGACCTATGCCGCCCCCAATTGGCACCTGTGGCTGTATTTAAGGGCCTACCTTTAGAGCCACTGATACCATGGGAAAATACAAGCAACAAAATTATTGTGGACAACCACAAGTCCGGTTCCTCCTTAGGAACAATTTGCAATCAACTGAAGGTACCACAAGCATCTGTACAGACAATTGTATGCAAATATAAAAATCTTGGGACCACACAGACACTGCATCGTTCAGGAAGGAGGCACAAATTAACTCCCAGGGCTGAACAAACGAAAGTTTCAACTGAACCTCAAGACAACAACAAAGTAACTGGTGATGGAGTTGGGGGCATCACGTACCAAAGTATCTACATCCACCATTAAGAGAATCCTACATCGCTATAGCCTGAAAGGCTGTTGTGCAAGGAAGAAGCCCCTACTCCAAGACCGGCATAAAAAAAGCCAGAAGTTTACATGAAGTTTGCAGGTGATCACCAGGACAAAGACCTAACCTTTTAGAGGAGTGTTCTCTGGTCAGATGAAACAAAAATTGAACTGTTTGGCCATCATTATCAGCACTAAGTATGGAGGAAAAAAGGTGAGGCTTTTCATCCAAAGAACACCATCCCAACTGTGAAGCATGGGGGTGTCAGCAATATATTGTGGGGGTATTTTGCTGGAAAAGGGACTGGTGCACTTCAGAAAATAAATGGCATCACGAGGAAGGAGGATTATCTAGAAATACTGAAGCAACACCTCAAGACAACTGGGTCTAAGCATACCTCTAAAGTTGTAACAAAATGGCTTAAAGACAACAAAGTGAAAGTATTGGAGTGGCCATCACAAAGCCCTGACCTGAATCCCATAGAACATTTGTGGACTGAACTGAAAAGGCCTGTCCGAGCAAAGAGGCCCACAAACCTGACTGAGTTACACCAGTTATGTCAGGAGGAATGGGCAAAAATTCCAGCAAAGTATTGTGAGAAGCTTATGGAAGGCTACCCCAAGCGTGTTATTCAAGTTAATCAATTAAAAGGCAATGCCATCAAATACGAACAAAGTGTATGTAACTTTTAACCCACTGAAAATCTGATATAGTACATAAATAAATAAATCTGTCTCCTAGCTATTATTTTCCATATATCCTCTTATGGAAATAAAGTAGATACCCTAATTGACTTAACACAGGAAAAGTATGGTCACAAGAAATGTTATAGATCCAAAGGGTGGACCAACTATATATTACTGCCCATAATTCTGGATGAGATGTTATATATTTTAAATGAAATGTTTGCATTTGCCAAAAGCCTCAAAAGGTAGGAAATTAAATTAATCAGGTCTAACCCTAACACCAGCCTCCTCTCCATAAAGGTGTATCAGCACAAAACATCTGGAGTTATGAGATCATATCCTTAAGAGCAATATACGCTCTACACTATAAAAATGCAGGATTTATCAATTATTCACACTAGTTAAAACATAGCTCGGTACAAATACAGTTTGTGGACAAATTGTGCTGAAAGAATGATACAAGATATCTGGACACATGGGATTGTTGGAAATGAAGCATGCTTTATAAAAGTGCAAACTCTGTTAGTATGTTGTCAATATACTGCACAGAGCACCTACTCTTGGAGTATGAATTAGTCTCTTTGAGAGAAGGTTTGAATCTTAATCAATGTGCTCATTAGTGAGTACATGTTTGACATATACAGGGCTGTAGGTGTCAAGGTTCTATGCTGACAAGCCTTGATGGAGAGCAGGGTAATGTTAGTGTTAAAGCTTATCGATTTAATTTCCAGTTTTTTTAGGCTTTTGGAAAATTCAAACATTTCATTTAAAACCTTTTTGGGTGTGATTAATATACCATTTAGGCCTGTGTGATGAAGGAGGAGGATATGTGTTGTGTGATAGGGTGGGAGTTGGGGTGGGGCCCCAACAAAAATTTTGCACTGGTGCCCATAATAAATTTATTACACCGTTGCACTAACCATTTTATACTCATGATTATTGCCATGTATGACTTATTTTCAGATAATATTTGCCACTTTTACTAGCTTCGGAAGCATTTATCCTTTCATTGATATGTAATGTGTCTGTTTTGTACTGGTCCCGTCACTGGCTTCATTGCTTTCCTGATGAAAGGCCTTCTGCGGTCTCAGAACACTAATGCCATATTGAGATGCGATTATGTGTGTTTGTTGATAAATACATATGTTTACCTTCAGTGAGCATGAACAAACATCTACTCGACCAAAAAACTATACCAGTGTCATTATTAGCTTTCACATTTAAAAAATGAAATACCAATGAACCAACCTGAAAGACTAACAGCAAGGCCATTGTTGGATAAAACAAGAATAATCTGATGAATTTACCAACAGGCTAAACTTTTTGGATGTGTGTACTGCACTGTAAATTTAATTCAGCCATAAGTTTATGTTTAAAGAGAGGGAGTACATTTTCCCTGTGGGTCATGTGGCCCCTATTGAACTCAAGCACGACAGTAAGTCTCAGCATTACAGAGCCAACATCTTGCTATAATGATTTACAGCACCAGCAATTTGTCCAGGACATGTACAGTAATAGGTGGATGATCAGGACTGGATACCCACTCGTAGTGTTGCAAATAGTTTACTAAATGGATATTTCCTTTGCACCGTATGATACAGGAGAAAATGTATTGTTACCTATAATTTATAATTGTTTGATGAAATATCTATTACATTATTTAAAATGATGATATACCAATAAATTCTATCTTACTTGTTGATTTGGCATAGATGCTGGAGACAAAGAATAGAATTATACTGCAGTGTGGCAAGTTTTGACACGTGACCAAACACATACTTCGGATAAATATGTAACACACTTCAAATTTGTAAAGAATGCAAAATCCCCTCGAATGCATTTTTTATACTGAACTTTTGATACCCAATGGCATATTTATTTTCTGTACTCCTATGGGTTAATTGCTTGTGATCACACATTTTGTCCCCCATTTTGAACTTTTATGTGATTGGCTGCACATTTTTAGCTTGTTACATTATTTTTAATTGATTTCTTGGTTGGAGGGCTTTGAAAAATTTTAGATTCTAAGCTAAATTTTTAACTGTGGAGAGTTGGAAGGACAGAGAACAAATACACCGCTGAATTTCTACAATTCTGAGGACAAACTGTGCTCAAACCCCGGAGAGAGCCTACGAGAGGGATCAACTCAAACATTTCTCAAAGGACGAAGGGCTGATGAAAGTGCACAATGAAAGCAATATTTAGGCTGAATTATTGGAAAAAAAAATCACTTAATCATTAAAAGTAAACTGAGCTATTGCATTGTCCCCATGGCTTCAGAAACATGAGCCACAATGTAAGGTCACTACCTGCCTATTTCTTTTCTTTAAGCCAGTTGCTGTGATAAATTAGTCTGTTAACATTATTAGTGCACCTTTGTGTTTTGATCACCAATGATCCACTGTTAATGTAACAGCTGTTGCATGTTTAAGGAGTTCAGCTGCTTTCTCCTTTTCATAAGTTGACTATTATTAAACAGCTGTAATGTGGATATAATGCAAAAGTAAGGTGTATGTTGAGTCTGCACATGCTATCAGCAAAATGTCCACCACTATAACATTCTGTAGCAAATTAAGTCCAATTGATAGGTTTGCAATGATTTGTACATCTAAAATTGTACACTGTCTCTTTAAATGGCACTGTCGCTAGCACTCTTTCCAAAGTGTTTCGTTTGCAGTTGGTATTTCAGTCACGTAGTGCTTCTGTGACATTGGAACTCTTCTTCTTGTAAAGACTGCATTAGCTTGCACAGCTTAGGTCTTTGGTCTTTACTGTCTGATTAGCCAACTCATCTACAGTTGCATGCCAGGTTCAAATAGGTGCTGCTGGGTGATGTTTCCCCAGCAGCAGATCTGTCTGTGTAGATTCAGGATCACGTTTACCTTATAATGGCTAAAGATAGGCTGGTTGGTACAGAATCTAATCACAGATCTGCACTTATGGGGACCGGCTCAGCCAAAATAAGAAAATGCGATTAAGTACATTAAAAAGTTTAATGCATCAATAATTAAAAATTAATTGCAGGAGTTAACATGTTAAGTTTGACAGCCCTACTTGGAGGAAAATGTTTATGCCTGTACTGTGTAAGAAAAAATCTGGATCTTAATTTCCCTTTTCTTTTCCTGTATCCTGAGACAGGCAGCCCAGATGGAGAAGACTGCGTGTGAATAGTCCCCTTATAGTGGCCTTTCTCTGAGTGACAGACCCCCTGGGCATCTGCCCCTGCTCTGTGGGCATCCCCTCGACCACTGTGCTCCCAGTCTATCCATCACAACAGGAGAACATATACTGGATCCCTCAGTGACAGTGCATGATTGAGGAGGCAAGTCTGGATGGCTATGCTTTTCGACTGCCACATTAGTATCACTCAGTGCCTGACAACCACACTGCCAAAGAGGAGTGAAGACCATTTTCCTTCATGTAATGGACAAAATCACACGTCATGAAAAAATGTTTTCTGCCAGGATCAACTAGGAATATTCATGAAACAAAAGTACACAATAAAGAATGAGTATTTACATAATTTCATGATGCAACTATTTTAAACAATGGAAAAATATAATTTGAAAATAAACATGCATTTGTCCTGCACTGGTTGACAACAGTGCACAAGGAAGCAAGAACCATAACCAGCAAATATATGGTATTCATTTTACTCTTAATCATCCAAAGATTTCAAACAATGTTTTTTGGATCTTCAGATCAGCAGCATCATTGCATTCATGATGCTGTTATCCAATGTAATCTTCATTTGATAACAGCAATGAAGCAAGGCATGTACAGTCGAGCTAGGCTCTCTGGTATCGATCAACCAATTGGAATAAGGTGACGCCATGACATACTTTGATTGACGGTCCCCTCATTATTATATAGACAGAGAAATACAGAAATAAATAAATACCTATACAATGCCCTATACAGCACTGAGAGTTTGGCACTTTTCAAGGTTCCCCACAGAAATAACTGCAACAGCCACAGACTCCCAGTCCTTAAAAACATTAATTTATGTACATTCGGACCCCATTTCAACAGACAGAAATTCATTAACAACGTCACATGTCCACACAATAAAGCCCCAAACTAAGGGGATTTTGCATTTTCTCCTTCTTCTTCTTCTTCTTTTTCCTGCCTCCTAGCCCTCAAAGAATGTGTCTCCCCATTGGTCATATTTCGTACACCAGCCAATCTTTCACCAACGGCAGCCAATCAAAATGTTGCATGCAAATGTTGCAGGCTTAGTGGTAACTTCACGGTCTACTGATTGTTGAATCACAGATTCAAGCCCACCTCAACTGGCTTCCTTATACATGCTTATTTACTTACTAATAATTGTCTTTTATTTTTCAACTCTTGCTTTTGCACCACATCTACCAGCCGTTCACCGAACGTATAGACTGCATTATGACATACCATCTACATGTTCAGTTAACCTCCTACAATATCGCCAGGCCATATGGATACAACCGGAGCTCAGCTGTGCTTGCTGACCCTTCTTTAAAACCATGGACAAATTTGACCAAAGAAATTCACACTTTTACCCAGCTACTTGACGGTGGTGCACTGCCAAAGTAAATGACTGTGAAGTGCAAGGTTGGTTGATCGAATCCCGCCTTGCCTTCAGGGGCACATCTATTCATTTCTTAAACTACCATTTCCTTACATTTATACTACTAACTAATAATTGTTTTTTGCTTTTGCACTTATCAAAATATCAGAATCTTAAATGCAGATGTTTACCAAAAGTCATTCACGGCCAGCCATATGCAATTCATGACGATAAATGTATTGATTTTCTTTAAAAGTAACACCAGCTGACCGCTGTCGCATTTCTATGAACTACATTTCTTCACTTGGCCACTGTAGAAAATGTTCTTATCACCAAACGCCACATTTTTACATTCATGTTACCTCACCCTGTTCTCTATCTACCCACATGCAAACAAATACTATATATGAACTGTCTGCAACACCCAATTAAAACATTACATTTTAAAACATGACATAATTATAACTACTAGTGCTGAACGTCAGAAAAGTACATTTATACTGCAGTTTCGCAGCGCAATTTCACACAATGCTCCAACAACTAACATCTAACTAGTAATACCATCTGTTTTATACACTGTTCAAAAAGGAAACCCATCTCACTCATGGTCACTTTATTTTCTTTGCACTATAGACTGTGATCATGTCAGGCTTCACCTACATGCCCATTCTGCTAACAACATATTGTTTCAACTACTCAATTTCATAATTTGTCCTCATGTCTCTCGTACTACTGTTATTTTCAAGCTAGAAACACCACCTCGCGGTTGTATGCCTCCACCAACCAGTAGCCAGTGCTCTGTTTTTTGCGGTGATGTGCTGGGGTGCTGGTAGACCGTTTGGATATAAAATGTCATCACTTCATCATTTTATCCTATTAGACATTTGTGTGAAAGTTTGTCATAATTAGCGTATGAATTCTTGAGTTGTGGCCAAAAATGTGTTTTGTGAGGTCACAGTGACCTTGACCTTTGACCATCAAAATCTAATCAGTTCATCCTTGAGTCCAAGTGGACGTGTGTGCCAAATGTGAAGAAATTCCCTCAAGGCGTTCCTGAGATATCGCGCTCATGAGAGAATGGGACGGACGTGAGGTCACAGTGATCTTGACCTTTGACCACCAAAATCTAATCAGTTCATCCTTGAGTCCAAGTGGACGTGTGTGCCAAATGTGAAGAAATTCCCTCAAGGCAAAAACGTGTTTTGTATTCCCTCAAGGCAAAATTGTGTTTTGTGAGGTCACAGTGACCTTGACCTTTGACCACCAAAATCATTTTTCTTGCTTTATATTTATTTTAGTTTTTATTTTGGTATTTTTGGTCATCTATATTTGGCCCCTACCTGAAGCTATACAAGTTATTACAAAACAAAAGCAGACCAATACAAGTACCAATTCTAATAAAACTGGTGTATTTTGACTTCAATTTTATAGTTTCAGAGATTTTGGCATTACAAACAATATTGTAGTGTAATATGCGCTGTGTGTGCAGAGAATTGCATGGTCATGCTAACAAGAACATACAACTACAATGAGAGGGAAGCAACTGCATGAATTTTGTCTACTGGTTCACAGGTTACACAACATTAATGTTTATTGTTTAGTTCCTCCATTCCTTTCAGCCATTTAAAGTAATGGGTAAGCATTATTAATTTCTTGTTCCTGTTGAAGATTTTAAAATAAAATGTGCTCCTAGAGCAGGGTTAATGTTTCATTGTGAAAAGCATTCCCAGCCAAAATGAAAACTGCTGGTGAGTGTAAAAATGAATGTGATATGATGAGGCAGGCGTGAGGCCACATTATCACACTCCCCACTCCACAAGCTTGTTACTCCTCAGAGTTGCGACACAGAAAGTCCGCAATAATATTTTGGGGTCCAGCCTGATACCAGACCTGGAACCAAAATGGCTGCAGAGACAGCTACCATCGAATAATCCTTGCATTTGTGTCTTTCATTTGGTGGATCTACTGAAGGGCACTTTTCTGCCCTCACACTTGCGTGTCTGTGCAAGGCTAGACAGATAGCGGACAAAAACCCCAATAATAAAGCCGTTTCTCCAGAAGTATGGTCTATACTATAAGTTGAGTTCAGTGTTGACATTGTAAAACTGCAAGATTACAAAATAAATGTCTTGATACAATGCTGTTAAATGACAATGAAATAAGCTACCTTGTAAATAGTACCAATATGAATTGTTTTAGCTTTCTAACTTATGAAAATATGTAAATACATACATAACAATATAGCTACCTGCTAACATACATAAATGTTGAACGCACGCAGACAAGCTAGCTAACCAACGTAGCACACAGAAAACTAGCGACAAGCATTTCTACACGGACATTTCTAATGCGACTAAACAACAAAATGGCCTGCACACCTCTTTACATTCGTTTTCTTGTAAATTTTAACACTTTTTATAACTATTTCAAATTTACTCACAGACATATCAACTCCAAGGCATAAAACGTCGGAGAGCTGTGGAGAGCATGCTGTAGCTTGCTTGCTTATTTTTCCTTCTGAACACGCAGTGGAAGACGGTACAATTTGGAACAGGAAATTACATGCAGTGACATACAACGGTCACAAGATGGCACCATCATGCACAATAACGTTAACCATTTAAGCGACAGAACAGGCACGGTGGTCTTCTCTTTTGTGGAGTATCTCGACTCCCGTGGGAAAAGTTTGCGGCTGATATACTGGATTGTTCCTCATCTTCACCCTGAAGCAAAACTGCCCCAAGCCTGATCCCCGAAGCACCAGTCTGCACAGTGAAAGGCTGATCGAAGTCTGGACTCACAGGTTCATTAGAGACAGTTTTTCAAATAATTAAAAGCAGCCTCACACTCCAGTGTCCATATCACCTTGATGGGACTGGAGTTACCTGTAAGGTCACTCAGCACAGCCGATCGCGATGAAAAATTGGGGATAAATCGACAGTACCAACAGACTAACCCCAAGAATGACCAAACTCTGCACTTAGTAGTTGGAGGCAAGCAGCACTACCTTGTTCACTTGTGGACGGATGACCCCATCCCCAATTATGTAGCCGAGGCAGTGGACCTCAGGCCTTGCGATGTGGCACTTATCATTGATGGCTAATCCTGCCCTCTGGATATAGTCCAGGATGTCTGCCAAGTGCTGCATGTGCTCCTTCCAGCTCTTGCTGTAGATGACAATGTCATCTATGTATGCTGCAGAATAGTCCTCTGCTCCTCACAGCACATGGTCCACAAGCCTCTGGAATGTGGCAGGAATCCCGTGGAGCCTAAAAGCCCTTACCCAGAAATGGTAGTGACCACTTGGAGCCTGGAACTCTGTCAACTTCTTCAAGGCCTCAGTCAGGGGCACCTGCCAATACCCCTTACACAGGTCCAAGGTGGTCAGGTACTTTGTGTTCCCCAGGCGCTCTATCAGTTCATCCACCCTCGGCATAGGATAGGGGTCAAAAACTGACACAGCATTCAGTTTTGAATAAACACACAAGCGAAACCCACCATCTTTCTTTGGCACCAAGACGACTGGACTGTACCACTCGCTACAGGAAGGCTTGATCACACCCATTTGCAGCATGTTTTGCACTTCCTGCTTGAGAGCAGGGATGAGCTTAGCTGGGACTCTGCAGCTGGTCAGGCGAATAGGTTCAGGTTTCAATAGATGGATATGATGTTTTATGACGTCAGTACACCCTGGCTCTGACCTGAACAGCTCCTCAGCCATGCAGTCAAACAGCTCCCTCTGGTGTACAACAGGCAGGTGACTTACGTCTAATAGCACTGGGACCACGGCAGAAGAAGGGAAGTACTGTTTCTGCAGCTCCTCTTCATCTTTAATGGTGCAGGCCCAAAGCTGTTCTGTAGATCCTGGTCGCTCCACCACTCTTTGAGAAGGTTGACATGGAATGTTTGGTGCTTCTTGCATCGATCTGGTAAAAACAGTTAATTGGTTACAGGACCAAGTTTTTTGTTGATTTCAAACGACCCTTGCCATTTTGCTAAGAGACTACTCTCAGAAGATGGCAGCAACAGGAGAACCTTTTGACCTTGAGGAAAAGACCTTCCTCAGGATGCCCTGTTGTACTCCTGCTTCTGCTGCTCTTGAGTCTTAGTCATAGTCACATGGGTATGGACTAACTCCTGCAACTTGTCCAGCTTGTGTCTCATCTTGAGTACATAGGAGAGAACATTCAGTTGTTGCGGTGGACTCTCCTTCCCACACCTCCTGTAGCACATCAAGTGGCCCTCGAACTTGGCAATCGTAAAGCAGCTAGAAGGGGAAAATCCTGTTGACGTCTGTGGGACTTCTCTGTAGGCAAACAGAAGAAAAAGGAGCCTCTGGTCCAAGTCAGACCCAGTATCAGCAACAAACTTAGCACAAATTTGAGAGTTTTGTTGAAACGCTCAACCAAACCGTCAGTCTGCGGGTGGTATGGAGTGGTCTTAAGCCCTCTAATGCCTTTCATGTCGTACACTTCCCTGAACAACCGTGATGTGAAGTTTGTGCCCTGATCAGTGGTTTTCTCTCTGGGAATCCCTACGCTGGAGAATAACTGAATGAGGGAGTTAGCAATCTGCTTTGCCTTAATTTTCCTAAGGGGGAAAGCCTCAGGATACCTGGTTGCAAGTGTCCTGCCCATGGGATGGAATGACCAAACTTAAGCACAGTAGACCTCAAATCTTGGGGAATGACGAGCTGGTCACCGACACAGCTTCGTCGGTACAGCTGTTCTCCCGTTAAAAAAAAACAAGTCCCGGTCCTGCCCAAACACTTCAGTTGTCACTGGTACACATTTTGTAAACCAACCCGAGTTGGATCTTGTCTTTGCAACAGTGCTATATCACCTGGAATAGGCATACAATCTGCATCATTTGGAGTTGTCACTAATTCAACCAGTTCTGTTCTCTGCAGCTTGTCTTTCTTTTCTGCCTCCTGATTTTTTGTCCTTCCCTTGGGTCTGACTGGCACACTCTCCAGCAAAAGGCAGCTGATCCCACCCTATATCAAAGTGAACCTCTGCCTGCTTAACCTGGGATTGAGTTACTACCAGGACATCCCTTGAAGATTCTAAAAGGCTATCTTCTGACTCAGGGTGCAAGTGGTGAAATAAAATGGGGACGTCCCTGCCTAGCACTATGGGGTATGGTAGCTGCTGCATGACTCCCATCGTTAGCTAGTAGACCAGTCCTCGTATACTAATGGGAACATCTGCAGTCAGGTATTCATTTTCATCCCCATGGATCTAACGGACCTTCACTTTCTCACCCCTAAGGACAAGGGTACTAGGAAGACAGTCCTAGCGTACCAGAGTCTGACTACTACCTGTGTCAAACTGAGCCCATTGAGGTCTACTCCCAATAAAGACCAGCACTGTACTGACATGGTTAAACACGTCCTCTTTACCATACCCTGCTGTCCTGGGTACAAAATACAGGTTTGTTTTACTGATGTGTGTAACAGGACAATCTTCCCTCACATGCCCTGGTTGACCACAAGTGTGACACATTATAGAGTATCTGCTTGTACTGGTGAAATATAGAGTCTTAGCCGTGGTGGTATCTGTGCTAGGTGCACAGGTGCTCTGATTATTATCACTCTGATAACCACCCACAGACTTACCAGTGCTTGGCGCCATTGCGCTGGATCTCACAAGCTGGTACACTCTGCTAGAACGTCTGGCTGTGATGAACGCCTCTGCCAGTTCAGCTGTTTTTCTGGATGTGGTGGGGCTGTGTTCCTTTATCCAGGTACAGAGCTCGGAGTTGAGGACCTTCAGGAACTGCTCCAGGACAATGGTGTCACCTATCTTCTCCTTTGTTTTTGCGTTTGGCACCATCCATTGTCATAGAGGTCCTTGAAGTGAGCCTGCAGTTCCTTTGGTGTCTCACCCGCTTCCACATCATTGGACCGGAACCTTGCACGATAGGTCTCAGCACTAATCTCATTTTTAAATAAGATGGCGCTCTTGACCTTCTCATAATCGGTAGTTTCTTCAAAATACAGGGCCACGTAGGCTGCATGTGACTTGCCAGTAAGAAGGGGAACAAGATGGAGAACCCACTCCTCTCTGGGCCATTGACATGCTAAAGTGATATACTCAAATGTAGTGAGGTAGTGATCAATGTCCTCATCTTCCTTAACCTCTTAGCGCAAAGCCGCTATTGGTCAGCACGCCGGCGTGCTGAGATTGCTCAACTCAGACATTCAGTGCTACTGCAGCCAAAGTATGAGTTAAAAACAGAAACGCTTTGTTTTAGTTTCATTAGTAGACGATACACGACAACTATGCCAAATACGAAGTTTCGCAGCGCCACCATGGTCATTCATTATTACATTACATTACAGGCATTTAGCAGACGCATTAGTTCAAGGTGCAGAGGTGCAAAAGAAACACACTAGAGCGAAGTAAAGATCGTAGTGCCAGAAGTGACCACATAGATCAGGACTCCAACCCTGTAGAGTAACCTGTTCAGCAAACAACAATCCTGCCAATTACAAACTAGCACTGAAATCACATTTGCCTAATCAGAATCAGACAAAAACAAAAACAATCCTGCCAAATAAAAACTAACGTAATCGTATTGGCCTAACTAGGTACATTGAGCTAAACTATAGGCTAGGGAGGGGTGGGGAGAGGTGCAGCCTGAAGAGATGAGTCTTTAGTCTGCGTTTGAAGGTAGTCAGATTCTCTGCTGTTCTGACCGCCACGGGGAGGTCATTCCACCAGCGAGGGGCCAGGACAGACAGCAGACGGGAGCGGGAAGTACAGACGCGAAGAGGGGGAGGTGCCAAGCTGGCTGGTGTGTAGGGTCTGATGATCCTCTGGATGTATCCTGGTGCTGACCCCTTAGCTGCCTGGTATGCAAGCACCAAGGTCTTAAATTTGATGCGAGCCATAACAGGCACCCAGTGGAGGTCAGTGAGCAGGGGGGTGACATGGGAATGTCTGGGGAGGTTGTAGACCAGACGCGCTGCAGCATTCTGGATGAGCTGCAGGGGTCTGATGGCGGATGCTGGTAGACCAGCAAGCAGCGAGTTGCAGTAGTCCAGGCGGGACAGGACCATCGCTTGAACCAGGAGCTGGGTTGCGTAGGTGGTAAGGAAGGGGCGGATTCTCCGGATGTTGTACAGGAAGAACCTGCACGTTCGACTCACCGCCGTGATGTTCTGGGAGAGGGACAGTCTGTCGTCCATCACCACTCCAAGGTTTTTTGCGGTGGGTGATGACACCACGGTGTCCCCTAGGGAAATGGAAAAGTCAAGGAGGTTAGAGGATGGAGCAGGGATGAAGATCATCTCTGTCTTACCTGAGTTCAGCTTAAGATGGTGGTTATCCATCCAGCTCTGGATGTCCCTCAGGCAAGCAGAGATGCGAGCGGAGACCTGTGTGTCAGAGGGGGGGAAGGAGAGAAAGAGTTGGGTGTCATCGGCATAACAATGTTAGGACAACCCATGGGCAGAGATTACAGGAACAAGAGATTGGGTGTACAGGGAGAATAGGAGGGGACCAAGGACTGAGCCCTGGGGAACTCCTGTGGCAAGGGGGCGAGGTGCCGATACTGCACCAGCCCAGGCGACTTGGAAGGAGCGACCGGAGAGGTAGGACTCGATCCAGTCTAGTGCTGTGCCACAGATCCCCATAGCTGCCAGGGAGGACAGGAGGATGGGGTGGTTGACTGTGTCGAAGGCAGCAGAAAGGTCTAGGAGGATCAGGACAGATGAATGGGAGGCTGCTTGTGCGGCGTGAAGCGACTCACTGACCGAGAGGAGTGCGATCTCTGTCGAGTGGTCAGGTCTGAAGCCGGACTGGTGGGGGTCCAGGAGGTTGTTTAGTAAGAGAAAAGAGGAGAGTTGGTTAGAAGCAGCTCGTTCAATTGTTTTGGATAGGAAAGGGAGAAGGGAAACAGGACGGTAGTTCTGGATGACGGAGGGATCCAGAGTAGGCTTTTTCAGCAGTGGAGTGATGTGGGCCAGCTTGAAGGAAGATGGGAAACATCCAGAAGACAAGGAGGAGTTCACAAGGGAGGTGACAAACAGGAGGATGTCAGGTGTGATAGTCTGGAGGAGAGAGGAAGGGATGGGGTCAAGAGCACAGGTGGTAGGGCGGTGGGAGAGTAGGAGCTGGGAAACATCAGAGTCAGTGAGGGGAGAGAAAGTGGAGAAACAAGGGGAGGGAACAGAGACGGGGGAGTGGGGAAGGGTGGCGGTGGACGTGAAGGAGCTGTGGATGTCTGCAATTTTCTCATCGAAGAAAACTGCGAAGTCATCTGCAGCGAGGGAGGACTGAGGTGGGGAAGGAGGAGTGCTGAGGAGAGAGGAGAAAATGGAGAACAGTTGATGAGGGTTTGAGGCAGATTTATGAATTTTTGTTTGATAATAATTAATTTTAGCAGAGGTTACAGCAGTAGAAAATGTAGCTAGCATAGACTGGTAGGCAGACAGGTCGGATTGAGCCATGGATTTCCTCCCTTCCTCTTGCACGTAGGCTGGCCCGGTTGGTTCGGAGGGGGTCAGACATCCACGGACTGGGAGGGGACGAGCGTGCCGACCTGGAGACTAGAGGACAGAGAGAGTCAAGTGCTGAGGAGAGCGAGGAAGACAGAGCGGAGGATGCAGAGTCAGTGGGAAGGTTGGAGAAGGATTCAAGAGTGGGGAGTGAAGCAGTGACACTAGAAGCGAGAGAGGATGGAAAGAGGGAGCGGAGGTTACGGCGGACCATGACAGTAGGAGTGGATGGAGGGGAGGGAGGGAGGGGAGCAAGAGGGAGGGAGAAGGAAATGAAGTGGTGGTCGGACTGGTGCAGAGGGGTCACTGTGGGATCGGAGGAGGAGCAATTCCTCAGGATGACCAGGTCTAGGAGGTTGCCAGCTTTGTGTGTTGGTGGGGAGTGCATCAGGGAGAGATTGAATGAGTGGAGTAGGGGCAGGAAGGCTGCGGAGTGGGAGGCATCAAGGTGGATGTTGAAGTCTCCCAGGAGGATCAGTGGGGTGCCATCCTCTGGGAAGGAGCTCAGCAGGGTGTCGAGCTCATCGAGGAAGCTTCCCAGGGGCCCTGGAGGGCGATAGATAACCACAATATACAAGTTAACAGGATAGGTGATTGAGACAGAATGGTATTCAAAGGTAGAGATGGAGAGGTGAGAGGGGGAGAACAGAGAATTTCCAGGAGGGAGAGATCAGCAAACCTGTGCCCTCACCACGGCCAGACGGGCGGGGGGTGTGAGAGAAGGAGAAGGAGGAGGAGAGGGCTGCAGGGGTTGCAGTGTTGCCTGGTGTGATCCAGGTCTCAGTGAGGGCAAGGAAATGTAAAGAGATGAGGGACGCGTAGGCTGAAATGAAGTCAGCCTTCCGCGTAGCAGACTGGCAGTTCCATAGCCCTCCTACGACTGTGAAGTTGTCACAGGGGGTCAATGAGGGATAGCGAAGGTTGGAGAGGTTCCGTCGCCGCGGGGGGCCTCGCCTGCGGAAGAGAGTTCTGTAGGGGAGAGAACAGGTTGGGATGGGGTTGACACATAGCATAGCAGTGAGGACAGGGAGTAGTGAGAGGAAGGGTGATGGTAGAAGGATAGAGATGCAATAACACTAACTGGGAGGGAGCGACGCTAATGGCAAAAAACAGATACTTAGCCCGCTCTAGGAGAACTTCTGCGGGTCCTCCACAGCTGAGTCCAATTGCACTTCCTAACTAACTAACTCCAAACAGTTCTAATATAGCGTCGCTCCAAGCCAGACTACAAGCCCTAATTACCAAATGAATAGCAGCTGATGACTGAGCAATTACCCCACAGGCCAAGCAGCTAACTAGCTCCACACAATACCTGCCTAATGCAGTTAGAGCAAATGAGACTAATAAGATACTACACTACTACACTACACAAACAAACACCAAAACTAATGCTGGGCAAACTACAAAACGGGTAGAAGTCTAATCTAGCTACACTAATGGCAAAAAACAGATACTTAGCCCGCTCTAGGAGAACTTCTGCGGGTCCTGCACAGCTGAGTCCAATTGCACTTTCACTATTCATTTATCTATCACCCCCTCCCTGCAGTCTAATCTGCAACTACAACCCCACCCATGACATAATGGACAATATTGTCTATCTGGGCATTCATAAAATTATTCTTTCACCACTCAAAAATTGTATTCCATCATAGCAACAAGATAAACCCGACAATAGCCCGAAGATCTGCCAATACAGCAGTAAAAACGCTGCTCACTGAATAATGAAGTAAACATGACAAATTAAAAAGAATATACCATGTCATTCTACAGTCAATATGTGGAACTAAATATTGAATAGATATACAACCTTACTGTTGGTTTTACATGTAAAGATGCCCCACTTGAGACTGAGTGGTCATAAATCGTCTTGGACTATACATTTGTGAAATATGCGCGCATTCGTGACGCCTGGGTACCTTCAAAAATAGCTGTGCGTAATACCACACGTGTTGTTTGCGGCATTCTCACCCTTTTTAGTACAGTCTGGCTTGATTGACAGTTCATTTATTCAGTTGGTGAGAGTATAAGCTTTCTAACGATGTATAACATGTCTAATTTTGCTTTTGGAATAATTTTGCTGTTTCGTAGGTGACTTAGTTAATGCACCTGTCTTAACTAATGCTTGTATTTTTGCATAGACTGCATTGTTGCTGTTCTCGTTTGTGTTAGTGTTAATCAGTTTAACCTTCAGGGTCCAAGAACTATGCGGTTGTTCCCTGCACTTGGACCGGTACTTCTCTCTAGGGTTTTCGTCATACTTGTTCCTGGTTATGGTTATACACTTTGTTGTACGTCGCTCTGGATAAGAGCGTCTGCCAAATGCCTGTAATGTAATGTAATGGAATAGCGTTTTATATCTCAGCGTAACCGGACGTTCTCTCATCATCGGATTCACTTACCCATTCACTGTGTGGTAGCAATAAAATACACTGCACCTGACGAAACGTTGTGAACAATTTTTTGTAATTTCTTTGAAAATACTATTATTATTGAGGACTTATGAGCTAAGCCATATGTTTGCTGATAGACCTAGCTGATATCGTTTTCTGGAGTAAAACAGAAGCGGATAGAACTGTATCATTGATTTACTGCCTCTGTCTCTATCTACTGAACACAGATAAGATTTCATCATTGCTATGTAAGTATTACTGCTCAAAATATTTTGGTTATATACGTTATTTTTGAAATTGAGTGCCTTTAAATAGGTTATAGTGGTATTTTATAATGAGGATATTTCACACTAATGTAAGCGTTCATTGGTAGTTTAGTAGTTTTTGTGACGCATGCAACAGTGATGACGTGAGAGTTGGAATATTGCCAAAACGTGGTGAAAATTGTTTTCATGTCATCCCATCCCCATGAAAACATATGAGAGTACAGAGTATAGAAATACATACAAGAGTTAATTATTACACATTTAGGTTCCACATTGTGTGACAATATTTTTGCATTATTCTTCAATCTGATATCAATGTTTCATATTAAACCTTCACACAAGGGGCACACTTATATGCTTTATAATGGACAAAAAACATTTTATTCATTTTTGGAGAGATTTTGGATATGTTTCTGGACCCCTAGATTTTTTAGACCACTGCACTGATGAAAAGCTTGTAATTCCCCTTGGCAAATGATGCAACAGTGAGTTTCCTGAGTCAAAACAGTTGATTTGTGGTGAAAAACATGAATATGTTGTGATTTACAGCAATGCATAATTTAGACATTTTGGATAAATTTGGAGACGCTGGGTACACTGCTTAGGTTTTGCTTCATAGATCCAGGACATGTATAGTTTAACCTGATGTATATATGCAATCTCTCAGTATTTCATTGCAAACTAAAAAAAGATCAAATTAATTTTTGATTTTTTGCCTATATAATTGCATTTGTGGCACTTTATTTCTTCCAAAATTATGAATATAAACTAATCTAAGTTAGCTTCATTTAAGCCATTTTTCAAGTCTCTGTGGTGTTCACATCTGGAGTTATAAGGCTTTAAAATGGTACCCCCTAAATGGGCAAGGATTGGCCATATTTGGCATATGCACTAAGGGGTCAAATGTGTGCATCTTGGGACCCTTCCATCCCAGGAAGACTCTCTCAGCCTTCCTGGTTGACTGGACCCAGGGTTTCCCCCAGAAAAGTTGTTAGGCCCGGTGGCAAGTATCTTTTGACAGGGCCCGGCGGCCCAGCGCGGGCCGGCGGCCAAGTGTCTTTTTTGACGGGGGCCCGGCGCGGGCCAGCAACAGACTGATGGCAGCATTAAGGTAGGGCCCTATAGTTTCTGTGATAACAGAATCACGGACGAAATCGCGAAATAGAGAATTTAAAAAAGCTATAACACAGATTCCATAGGGCCCTACATTAAGTCAGTGCTAAAAGCTGACTGGAGATTTGAAAATATTACTATGTAATGTGAATGTTGTTATAAATAAGTCATTCATTCAACACAAATTTTAAAAAATCAACAACTATTTACAGCATAGCAGAGTTTTACAAAGAATCTGACAACAATGTACAGTCTTGGAATGCTGTGTTTTCAACAACAACAAAATAAATTTAATTAATAATTAATAATAAATAATATCAAAGTTTTTGCACTCTACAAAAAACTTGAAAAAAGTCCTGATTGGCTGCTGATTCTTACATCCTTGGAATGCTGGGCACATTTCAACAACAACAAAATAAATTAAATTAAAATAAATAATATCAAGGTTTTTGCACTCTACAAAAAACTTGTATTCAAGTCCTGATTGGCTACTGAATGTTACAACAAGCCTTGGAATGCTGGCCACATTTAGACATTTAAAAAACTGTCTAAGGTTTTTTGGCTTTTACAAATTTCTTCTTACCGTGAAGAGTGCCTGACCCTCAACCGTAGCGTCTTTTCCCCAAAGACGGTATTTCTAGATTGTAGCCTAATTTTGCCGCTGTGTTAACACATTTCTACAGTTGCCGGTCAAGCACTCTTCACCGTAAGAAGAAATTTTAGGATTTTTCTGATATTAACTTGTGTCGAAAGTACTGCGACGGAATTAACGATGGATTTACTCTGTAGCCACATCTGTCCAAAATGTAAACAAGTCAGGCGGTTTTCACGGTCGGGAAAAATTTTATGACAACGCTGTCGTGCACATCAGTGTCATCAACCTAACGTTATTAATAAACAAGTGAAGTCGTTATTTCGATGGCGATTAATCAGTCATGTAATGTTACAATATATCAAGCGTTACATTCCTGCTACTAGTTTAACGTTACCTACACACTGCTTAGGTTAATATAAAAAGAATGTACTTACCAACGAGATGAAGTGATAACGCAGTTTGTAACGAGGTTAGTTAGCCTACTAAATAAGAAATGGTGGCTTGCTAGGTAACGTTAGCTTGTGATAGTTGGAAGCGTCAAGTGTTGAACGTCACTCTATGCACAATGAGGGTAGTCTAAAAACACTGATCTCAGTCTCAGACCTGCTGTTAGTGCGTTCATGTTTTAACCAACAGATGTCACTGGTGAGCTTTTCAACCGAGCCGCCCCACTGTAACTAGTTAAAAAATAATAATTCCCCGACGCTTAGGCCCTCCGGGGGGTCAGCATAGGCCCAGTGGGCCGCCGGGCTTGCAATGCACTGGCGGGAACCCTGTGGCCCCCTGGTATGAGGCCACATCATCACATGCAGGTATCCACCAAATCACAGACAGAAGATGGACAAGAAAAAAGTAATAGGAAGTCTTCATTAAATCCAATTCATTAAAACTATATGGCCATGTACACACAGCAGACCAATAACCTCCTTGACACTTCCTCTCTCTCCTGGTTGCTACCCCGCATGCAATTCACACCTACATTAGCACTCTGAAAAGAACACTGTCCATCACTTGTGCATTATCACTCTCGCACACTGAATCTATATCAAGAGCACACATTGGCCCTGTTTACACTCTAGTACCCAGAATGCCCACCCACCATTGGGGACGCCCTTCTACTCACACCCCGAGATATTCGAATTGCAGAGCACAGCGCTGCAAGTGTACACAGCCGTACACACAGACATTTACAAAAATGAAATATGGAAGAACAAGGATCTGCTCCCTGCGATTGCACTTGAACTTCCACTACACCTGCACTCCAAATGAAGAGTGGCCGCACTCCACACAATATTCTGTCAGAGGGAAGCACACGGCTATCAGCCTACAATCACCCCATCATCAGACACCCGTCCCTACAGTAAACCAGGCCAGCTTATTATGTGCAGGGAAACAAGTTCCCTGGAAGAGCAGTCAGGATTCTGGTCTAGGATTTCCCTGTCGCCACACTTCATTAAATTTTGTGTAGTCAGCAGTAGAATTCTGTGCATGAGGGTATTGAGAAAATCCAGTCAACACTATGAACAATAATAAATAAAACCAAAAAATCTAGCATTACATTTCATAATAATATATTGCTTTAAGCCATTACCACCCTATTTTAATTCGAATTTATCATTATCTGCATGTGATCTATTTAAGGGCAGCATTCATATAATTGAGCATTTATTAATAGAAAGGCTGTAGTCATGAGTTTCAAACCTTATGTAGCTGATGCACATTCAATCATGTAAACATTCATGACTTCTCTTAAAAAATGTTGTCCTTGGATGGAATTGTCTGTCTGTAGTGTATACCAGGATTCTGTTGACTGCCAAAAAATTGGAAAATTGGAGGCCATGACATAATGGAAGGAGACTCCAGACAGGTAAGTTAGAACATGTTTAATACAGCAAGCAGCCCAAAAAGATGACAAAAAAGTGTAAATGATTTAGACTTTAAACAATACATGGTGCAGTTATCATATATCCACATGCCAGGTAAGTAGATCTTGGTGGTAGTCGGTCAAATAGCACAGTGTACCCCTATTAGAATAAATAGAATAAAAATAGAATCAAATTACTAAAAACACAAACTAGGCAATTCACTTTAATCATTATGTGAAACAAAGCAATGACAACAGCAATCTCTCATAACTGCCAATACGTCGGCTTCTGTCGATGGAAGCTTATATCAAGGGAGAACATAGACAGCTTAGTTCTGTTGCCCCTGCATGGCTGTCACCAGGCAAACCAGCAAGCTGCTGCTTGTATCAGACAGGACTCCACAGGTATTCGTTAAATATATTTATGACTTCCAACTTCAGCATCAGTAGATCTGACTTTTGAACTAGATTGAGGCTGTAGATGGCAGAAATGGTCTTCATTTTGTGTCCACCTGTGAGAGGAAATGAATACTGATGTCAGTTTTGCCTTTAAAAATGTCATCAGTGTAAAGCCTGGGAAAAAGAAATAGGGAATAGTTAATTTAACTGTGCTTCATTTAGTTTACCAAATGCTTGTTGGTATTTCTGGGACACGGCAATAGGCGCTGTTGCTTCATTTGTTGTCCCAGACAACACTGTGATAGCGGTATTGCACAGCCTGATGGGCATCCACTCACACTCGTACAGTTGTATTGGTGAAATGAATGCTGATCTTGTGTTTCCAGTTGGTGAAATACAACCGCTCCATGACTGCTACCTACACCCGGAGGTGGAAAGTAATGAATTACAACTACTCTCAGTACAGTGCTGAAATACATTATCCCCTGTAACAGTACATTTTGAGTAATATTTAAAAAATGTGCTTTTCATTGAGTCTGTTTTATTTTTGCTAGTATTTAAAATACTTTGGCTAGAAGTATTTTTTTCTTATTTTGATAACAATTACAGCATAAAAAAGTACATTTTCAATATGTGCCAATCAAAGCAAAGTCTGTGCCGTAAATACATGCAGTTGGCAATACTTCATGGTATACTGGGTGACCTTTTATTCTAATAAGATTTATTTTATGAAAAATGTACAATGCTCTTATAAAACAAACAACATGGTAATGAAAAGAATGTTAGGCTATTCTGCCATATAAAGGTAAACTACAGCCAAAAGTGAAACTGAAAAAAATGGAGAGCGATTAGTCTCCATCATTCATCATGGGAGTGGGTAGGCTAATCAAATTGTATGTGTAGCTAGTTAAAAATACACTACTTTGCAATAAATAAAAGTGATAATCTGCATTTTATTATTAGTTTGCCATGCAATAAACCACACAGCTCCTGTTTGGCCTCCTGTTTGAACATTGTTTTTAACATATTATTAGATTTTATTCTAGTTTACAGGCCTAATATCTACAATTTTTAATGCTTTCCTTTTCAAATTCCACACAACCCCTCATCCAACTGGAGGAAACATGGAAAGGTAAACAGCTAGTGTTAGCTAGCTGGCTAAATAACCTGAGCTATAGCTACAGTGAGGTTATGCAGTCAAGCCTCCATCTTGCTAGATTCGCTTTGCCAGCATTTGCTTTGACTTGGGGACTGCACTGCATTGAAATTCACCCCAAAAGCTTACTGATATAAGCTTAAACCTTAATATAAAAAGTTGTCTGTTGGAATCATATTAGCACTTGTTGGCCCCCTTTGAGAAATTGGCCCCAATGGACAAATTATTAGTTTGAAAACGTAATGCGTGTGACCCGTACAGGGTGTTTTTGTACATTTAATTGCCAAAATAAACTTTGTTTCTTCATACTGTGTTTGTCTTGGATTCCTACAAGGACATATCCTAGTAAATATATTATTGTCACATTTTTAGAGATAAGGTTTTGTTTATTGTGGATAAGCAAATAACAAAAGTAACTACTCGGTCGTGGTGCCGAAACAAGATTTGAAGTGGGGGGCTAGCAAATGGGCAATTTGCAATGATGTCATGAGTGACAACAAGGTCCTGCACTTCGGTGCAGATAAAATTAGTAGTAAGCCAATTAATTGTACATAAAAGGTTAACCTTTATCATTGTTTTTGTGTGATCAAATCCGTGCTTGCTTGGCACTGAGATAAAATGACACTTGAGTGACTAGCTTTATACATTGTTCACACATTTAAAATTAAGGCTGACAGTAACCCAGTGGCATAACAAGACATCAATATTTTGGTGGGCCATGAAAAAATTAGGTGGGCCAAGAACCAATTGTACATAAACTCTGAAGCACACTGCAAGCCTACAGCATAGACTACACACACATTGCAAAGGTTTTAGATAAGTAATCCCCATGGACATGGACATGAACATTATTAGCAAAATGTCCATGAAATCCAAAATATAAAATATGAAATTCTGGTGAACATTTACACTTATGGTTATGTGAAGCCTAGCCTACGGTCAGCTAACTATTAGTCTGTTAGTTCCGCTTTGTGAAATAAATGGCTGTTTTTCAAACCTCAACAATGAACCAATTTAGCCCAACAGTTACCTAGAAAATACTAGCTCCAGTGGCAAGCCTCAGCAAAGGCTTGTTTTTTGTTTAAGAATTTTTATTTTAAATTTGTCCTCCGGTGCTAACTGTTGGTCTTTCAAACTGAATTTAATCCCATGCATATTTTTTCTGTATTAAGGGCATTATTATGGGGGTTGAAATGCATAGACCCCATGAAGTGCAACTCCCAGATTACTTATCAGTAAAATTAAATTGTGACACAAAATATTGGCTGAAGTCCTGGAGCAGTCACGACAAAGTTCACATCATCAATCACATTTGCAGCAGTGGGATTGAAATAACAAGTGCAACTGTAGCATCAGTAACAGGTGCTTCACGTTTCGAAAGTACATTGAAAATACTAACGCTCTGTGCCAGGGTGCCTTCTGGCATAGCATAGCAGTGGGCAGGGAGAGAGATTTCCAATTGAAAAAGCACCTTTCTTATTTATTACAGATGTTTCTAAACATACTTTATTTTCTGTAAATTATTATTGATTTATTTATGTCTGTGTGTATTAACTATATCGACAATTTAATTGATTATTGAAACCAAATTGATTGTTATAAAACACCAGGGTATACTTTTTTCCGCTGTGCTATTCTCTTCATCATTATCGCAGGATACAGATTTTGCAGATTGCACAATCAACAGCTGTAAAAGTAGAGCTCCATGAGTCATTTGTGACTTAAAATGCTTTTATTTATGCAAATACAGGTTTTTGAACATTTTTTGAACAATGAAGCTTAATGAAAATTTATAGCATTTTTCTCATTGCAAATTAATTAAATGAAAATAGGCAGGCTAACATAAAGACTGGCAATGAACAGCCAGTGAGAATTAGCCATTGCAATTTTAAAAAATTAAAGGCTGGCATATTTTTGTTTTAGCTTGTATTCTCAGGCAACTGCGTTTACTTGATAAGTTAAGCTAAACAGAAAATATTTAAAATAATTTAAAATTGTCAATAGAAAATAAAATAAGCCTCCAGAACATGGATCATTTTCATTGAAGTGCACTTAATCAAGGCAAATTGACATTTAATTTGTAGTATGGCTACAAGCCCCGGTTTCACTCAATACAGTTTCAAAATCTTGTATCACAAAAGAGTGGACAGCTCCTGCACTGCAGTGCTGAGAACAGCTGCAACATGAGAGGACATGACAAACAGCTAGTATTGCCTGATGTTCAGTGAAGGAAAAAATATTAAATGCTGCGACCCAGGCCTGAGACTGGCCCATCCAAAAAATCGAGCTCAGCCTGGCCCGAACCCAGCAGTTCTGATTGGGTCCTGTTGGGCTCGGGTCGGGCTTGAGAACTCTGGCTGAAGTTGGTTTCTTATTTACAACTTATTATTCTTTTCTGCAACTGCTTGTTCACAATTTTATAGGCTGATTCAGAACAGTTTTTAGAGGTTTAGTGGTTTTTTCCCCAACATCTAACTTCTCTGTTTTGTGCTGGTGATACCTAGCTAGCTACTAAAGGAAATGATTCTTTTTATAATTATGTTATCCATTTACAATCACAGAACGTCACAGAGTAACTAAGACAGATATGCATATGATTACACCATTAGCCAGCCATTGGCCATTAATATTTTTTTGAAATATGAATTGTAATTCACAAAACCACTCACATTTCTAACAAAGAATATTTAGTAATTTTTCAATTCAGATAGCTTTACTGGCATGATAAAATTGTGGTCAATAAAAAATAAAAAAATTAAACTTGTTTTACAGTGCCATGGCGTTTCATGGTGACAGAATAGGGGTCCTCTGGCTACGGGTCTCTCTTTGCGGTTCGAATTCTGCAGCTAACCTCTTCTAGGTTAGCTTGCCAGGTAGCATACAAATTTAGTTGAAAACTTGACCCAAACTACCTGTGTATTTAAAGCACATCTTCCAGCCAATCAGAATCGAGTAATGACCCAGACCCAACTATAAGATACTTCAGCCAGTCATTTATTGCATCATTGTGCTTCTCTGCAGTCATGCACTGAAGCAGTCAATTATCATTTTATCATGCAAGCTTTATCAGACCCTATGATCTATTCTACATTACCTATATAACCATATGGCTAGTTGTAACCTTTAAAACTGCGGAATCTCTCTTGCATTTTGGGGAATTACATACAAAAAGCAATTGTGACATAAAGATGGATTTGCCTATGTGGAATGTGTATGTCCTCAGGGAAATAGTAGATTTTCCTTTATTCCTTGTTGTTTATGCATTTAAAAATATTTTTCAAGTTAACCCACTGTTTTTAGTCAGTGGATTTTTCTGGGTCTCCATCATTGCTACTGTGAAACAATCTTATTAGCCCTTGGCAGAAACAGATGTTGCTTGATTAGATTTCATGCAGAAACTGGTAGTTTGGTGCATACAATTCAAGAGTAAATAATATGCTATAAATGGAAGTTTAGTGACTAATTAGCATTAAATGGGCCACTTAATTGGCCTACAATGCATTGAGAAAAACATCCATATTTCACTTTGTCTTCATTAAGTGCTCATTTGATTTATAATAATTAAGTTTAATAGCAGATATTTATTCCCAACTTCAAATATTCACAGGAGTATTTAGTGAGACAAACAGAAGAAACAAACCTGTAAATACAAAAAGTGATTTATATTTATATAATATTTTTATATATATAAGGAAATTTGCAGTGGCATTGATGTTAAGTGCCTCCACAGAACGGCTATGTCTATTGCACGCCTTTGTGTTTTTCTTTGTTTTGTTTCACTTTACCACAGTGAGGCCTTCATTTAAAATCAAGCACTTTAACATCCACCAGTAATTTTGATGCATCTGCAGGGAACACAGCAGTATATCCATAAATGGTAATAGCTGATACTTAAGAGGATAGTTTTGTAGAGAAAGCACGGAGCCTCATAGGTTGGCCTTGAAGACTAGACCTGGGGGATTCGGCCATATGTTTGAGCTTTGTCTCATCCTACAAAGTTAGTCTGCCCTTCATGTGATTTGTCAAAGGGGTCTTACTGTGACACAGAGAATATGGGTGGCTGCAGGGGTGGGGGGAGGGGGGTGTTAAGAAGCTGGGGGAAAAGAAACTGAGTGCTTCTGGCTTTTTCCAAGGGCCAACTGCTGAACTGATTACAGCATAATTAAGGCCGTAAAGCTGGTAGATTATCCACCTGGTTATGCGCTAAAGTCATTGACTAATAAGCCAAATGAGGAGCTCCAGCTTGTACGTTTGGGCCAGGAGCTCACCTGATTAATGCATGTTTATTGGGATCTGTTAAAAGCATTAACTGAAGACAAGCTCAGTAATTCGTCATGTTTAAGGGCTGGGAAATTAAATCACAGTGGGCAAATGAGCATGAATGAAATGAAAACACTCTTTTAGAGGTTATGGATCTGAGGAAAGGTTTGCGGGAAAGCTCCAGGCGGACTGCTTTTCACTTCCCTTAAGCAGTTAAATTGAGAATAATTATTTCAACGGTAAACAAAATTTAATCAAAGGACAAAATATGCCAGAAAGCCCCAAACCAGGGAAAATTGACTTCATTGGTAATTTATTGAATTGGAATGTGTTACTGAAAAAAGTGGAAAATTAAATGAAACCTTCTTTTCCCATTACTGCTCACCTGTCATTTATGCATGTCCAAGGAACTCTACAAAGCTGAACATGATGAAAATGTTCAGATACCATCCATGAACATCATTCCATCATTCCATATCCATATTCCGCATAGATATATCACTGAAATATATTGCTGGATTTCCATGTATCACCATATTATGTGCTCTGATATTTTAATTTTGGTGTTATAATTCAGAAACTCCACCTTGTTCTAACCCTTGTGTGTTATTACAAGATATTGTGCAACACAACATTTTGTTCTGTGAACAGAAATTGTTATCACAAACAGTATGAAAATGATTAAGTGAGGGTGAACATTTGGTTGCAGATAGTTGCTAGGTGGACTGTATTGTTTTTCTTCCTTTATTAGAATTTATTTCTGTATGGATTTGCTAGCAGTAGTTATACAAATATAAATAATGCTCTACTTCAACATAATACCTGTGTTTTTCACCTTAGAAATCTCTCCCTTAGTTGAATGCAAATACTTTAGCCTAAAAGTTCTATCATTAAACAGGCAAAGAAAGAAATTTTGTTTAGTAATTGTTAAAAGATTAATATAAAAAATTATCTGCATAATTATCTACCTATTATCTATATTAAAATTGTAATCATATTTTAAAACAGTTTTTCCTGCTAATAAATTGCAAGTGTATATATTCCTATTGCAATCACAAGAAGAAATTAGTTAAATAAATAGCTGACCATATTACAAAATTAAAATAATTGGGCATTTTGTTAGCTATCTACATTTTAAGAAGTAATATATACCTTCTGAAAAAATCTGGGTTTCAGTAATAAAGGGCACCAAGGCCTGCTATTTGAATACATGAATGTTAAATATGTTATTCTATTGAGTAATGCTTTATTTTTTTTAATTATTTTAAAATAAACAGTAGACAGATAGACACGCAGATCTAGTTAATAGAGAATAGGTTATACTGTTAATTGTACTGTTAATCACTCCTGGCAATTCTTAGACCCCACAATTTATGAATGAATTCCTTTTGTATTATTTGTGATGTTTGTCAGGATGGACCTGTTTTTTAACATTATTATATTATTATAAGATATTATTATAAGAAAATTTAAACTAAACATTTAGTGAACACATTTGTGAACATACACATAATATTGAATGGAAAGATTTAGCTGTTTGTACTGTATCAGATTTTTATCTCCCTCCTCTTGAAGAATTGGTTCATTTCAACAACAATTAAAAAATAATAATCATAACAATGTAATAAAAGATGGTGTCTTACTTTGCTTGTATGACGAAACTGCATATAGATTTTCAACTTGTATTTCAACTTTCAACATATATTCAAATATCAGTCTGTAAACTGTAATCCACTGAAAAACAAACCCTAATGTTAATTGAAATATGTGAACTCTAAAATTAAAAGTAAACTGTTTCAAAAGCTTTGGGAAGTGTTTCCCAAACATACCGCTGCAGCTCGACTCAAACAGATCACTACTTTTATTTAGTTATTTATTTATTTATTTATTTACAAAAACACAGCAGAATCACCTTGTCTTCCATCTCAAGGACGCAGCTTGTGTAGGCATGAAGTCTTTAAAAACGGAAGGCCCTTCTACAAGGTGAATAGTTGATACAATTTATAAGAGCCTCATTAGCATAAATTCTTACAGTACATACAGTAGCATCACCAGCATATACACAATTACCATCAATTTCCCACAAAGTTTAAATGAATTATGTCTTGTTGACAGAGAACAAACAGCCATTTTATGTGTTATATAGTGATGCATGTTGACTAATTGTGTGGTTACGAGGGAGGTCTTATAATCATGTTTGAAATGGACGATGAAAAGGTGTATAGAAATGAGACATACCTGATGTCTGCTGAGAACAGGGTCTATTTGTAGACTTCAGAAGGCTGTTCAAAGCTGTTGAGTCGAATGATTATATGAATGACATCAGACAAATTTAGGCGCATTTTTCTTATTTGAATATAGAATACATGAATAATCATATTGTGTATTTTTGTAAGATTCTGTGTAAGATTGAAATAGTTGCCTTTCTTACTGTCATTTTAATTGACATTTTTAACTTCTACTCTCAGCGAAATACAGTAGTAATACAATTAGAAGAATGAACATTGAGAGGTTTTGTCTTTGTATGTAACCACTTGTCACTTTGTAAAATGAATTGTCACTGCATAGCCATTCCAAGCTTAGCATTCCAAGTTCCATCCAAGGTCAAATGAAGAGAGGTATGCATTACAAGTAGTTTTGCCAAAAAAAGAAAAAAGAGGAAGTAAAACAGTATATTTGTGCATAGAAATCTTTGAAAATGCAGCATTGAAACACTATGTATTCACCCCACATATTGCAGTGGTTAATGTACAATGCCACATTCCTTGATAAATGTTGCCATCTTCTGGCCAAATAGCAGAAAAACAAATGGGTCCTCATAACCTTTGCCAATGGTAAGTGGCCATGTCGCCATCCCTGTCTTGCTGTCTAATTGTCAGGACTGGAGACAGATTGAGATTAAACTTGGTTATTCATCTTTGAGGTAAGTATACAAATAATATACACTGTAGAACTGCTTTTGTTAAGGGTAATAGAGATGCATACTCTAGTTGTCATACCTGCATCACATTTACATTAGCTCAATGGTTATGAAATCATTGTTTTTCAAAAGAATGGCCAGAATAAGATAAGTTACACCAAAGTACAATAAGATACCCAATTCTTTCTCCAGCAATTACATGCAGGTGATCACATGCATTAGAAAACTTGCACTGGGCATTGGAACTGGGGGGAGGAGAGCAGGGTAGGTTCTAAAGTGCTGAAAGTAACTCCAAAGGTGACTTCAGTTACGTTGCCACCAATTCAGGGCTCTCGGAGAACAAATCTGTGGTTTATTGAACAATCTGCTTGGGGTTTAGAAACAACAGTGCAATGTTTTTTTTCTCTGCCAGTGTGATTAGGTATCAGAGAAATGATAGACAGTAAAAAGTAATTCTTATTTCTTCATATCTCCTGGCAGAACCTTGCTTTTTAAAAATTTTTGCTCTTTTGGATAAAACGTGACCCCATCCCTGACTTTTTATTTCATGCTCATCATGTGGTGTGCATTTGTGTATGGGTACTAATACATTACAGAGTAACTAGTACATTGTACCGGGTGTGCAATGTACAATGGTACATTCCTGTTTTGCCTACCTCTTCCAAGACAGATGAGACAAAGGGTTTGGTGTTTGTATGTGGACACACATACTGGTGTGTAAAGAAGTGTGTTACTGTCAGAAGTTTTCACGTTTTCCTTCTAATTTCTTTAATCTTCTTTTATTAAAATAGGAATGCTTCTTGGTTTTATGCAAAATACAACTTTTCAGAATTTTCCTATAGCTGTTTTAGGGAATAAGGGAAAAGGGTCAGTGTGGAGAAGATTCCAACTCCTGACATTATGACATCATCTTACAGTTGAGGCCAAAAGTTTATATACACCTAGGCTAAAGACATTCAAACTCAATTTGCACAACTCCACACATTTCATGTTACCATACATTCCCTGTGTTAAGTCAATTAGTTGTATAATATCTACTTTATTTCCATAAGAGGTAATTTCAAAATAATAGCTAAGAGACAGATTTATATTTTACAGCTTTTATGTACTATGTCAGACATTCAGTGGGTCAAAAGTTTACATACACTTTGTTAGTATTTGGCGGCATTGCCTTTTAATTGCTTAACTTGACTCAAAAACTTGGGGTTAGGGTTAGAGGTAATTTCAAAATATTTTTTTCCTCCAATCATAGCACTGATCATTATGGCCAAAAAGTTCATAAAATCATAAAAAAGCCAGAATGAAGTTTGCAGGTGATCACCAGGATGAAGACCTAGCTTTTTGGAGGAGTGTCCTCTGGTCAAATGAAACAAAAATTGAACTGTTTGCCCATAATTATCAGTGCTATGTATGGATGAAAAAGGGTGAGGCTTTTCACCCGAATAACACCATCCCAACTGTGAAGCATGGGGGTGGCAGCATCATGTTGTGGGGGTGTTTTGCATGAAAAGGGACTGGTGCACTTCAGAAAATAGATGGCATCATGAGGAAGGAGGATTATCTAGAAATACTGAAGCAGCACCTCAAGACATCAGCTAGAAAGTTGTAACAAAAAGGCTTAAAGACAACAAAGTGAAAGTATTGGAGTGGCCATCACAAAGCCTGTTCTGTCAGGAGGAATGGGCAAAAATTCCAGCAAAGTATTGTGAGAAGCTTGTGAAAGGCTAACCGAAGCGTTTGATTCAAGTTAAGCAATTAAAAAGCAATGCCACCAAATACTAATAAAGTGTATGTAAACTTTTGACCAACTCAAAATCGGAGTAAAATAACTGAAATAACTGAAATAAATCTAGCTATTATTTTGAAATGACCTCTTATGGAAATAATGCAGATACCCTAATTGACTTAACACAGGAAATGTATGGTAAAATGAATGTGTGGAGAAAAATTGAGTTTGAATGTCTTTAGCCTAGGTGTATGTAAACTTTTGGCCTCAACTGTAGCTGGAGGCGCATATTGTCATATGGCTTCGTCTGCTACACTATGGCTTGGGGTCTGGGAGGCTTACTTGTTTGGGATGGGAAAATGAATGTGTAGATAGAATGACTGTCCTTCCTAAATTTGCATGGCATTTGGTTCGGTGGAATGGATTAGTCTCAGTCACGCCTACCAGTGGAGAGAGCACATGCACCTGGGTTGCATTAGCTAATCAGCCCAGGTGGTTAAAGGTGTGTTCTTCTCTACACTATGGGGCTGAGACAAGGAGCACACACCGCGAGTGTGTTTATTTTGGAGTTTTTGTTTGTCTCCACACAAGACAGAGAAAGAAAAAAGGCAGGTCAGCTGAAAAGATAGCCAGCTAGGAATGGCGAGCTGAAAAGTTCCGTTTTACTTTCTTTTGTCTTTGTTATTTTACTTTGTTGTTTTAGTTATTGTTTTCAGACAGAACCCATGAGGAGGAAAGGTGAAGGTGTTTATTTAATTTCATGTTGGTGTGGGTGCACTCTCACTCTCTCCATGCGGCAACCAACGGTCCACTCCTGGAGCTGCCACATCTCCCTCCCAAGGATGTCACACCAGCGTAATGTTAACAGCAGAAGACCAAAAAGATCAAGGCCTAGAGGCAGTAGACAGATAACATGTGGTGTCTAGAAAAAGAAACTCGTAAAAATTGCACCATAACTACAGAAAGACCTCAATGCAGCTAGAGTTCCTCTCACTACAATGAAAAAAATGACCATCTAGAACAGTTTTATTGCATTCAAGGCATGACATAATAATCACTTGGCAGATGCTCTTATCCAGAGCTAAATTACAGTAACGGAGAGTTACAGTGTTGCATTTATAATCAATAAGTGAAATGTTCACCAAACAAACAACACGTATTGCAACCAAAGAAAAGTACCACTCTAAAGATTACCTATCTGTACACCGCTTTCTGAAAAATTATAACTTTATCCAAAAGTAAATCCAAAGAAAGAAAGAAAAAAAAAGGTTAGCTAATGGTGGGTCAGGGGAGCCATGGTGCAATCTGAAGAGCTTAGTCTATGTCAGACAGTCTGTGTATGGGCAGGGTATCTACTGTCCTGACTGTGAAGCTCATTCCACCACCAGAGGGCCAGAAGAGACAGGAGACATGAGCCAAAAGTGCAAGCATGCAAGGGGGAGGTGCCAGATGCCCAGACGTAGCAGAACAGAGAGGTCTGGTGGGTCAGCAGAGTCTGATTATCTTTTGAAGATATAATGGAGCCGTCCCTTCAGCTTCAGCTGCCCGATAGGCTAGCATAATTTTTTTATTAGATGCGAGCCAATACAGGCAGCCAGTGAAGGGACATGAAAAGGGGCAAGTGCTAAGTCTTCACTGCCTTCTTTGATGTTCTTCACTACCTGTAATTCACAGTCGATAAGCACATCTGCCAAAGGTGAAATGGTGGTGCACAGTATAGCACTATTGCCTGAAATCTAGTTCCTGGGTTTGTATTCCGACTGGGGCCTTTCTGTGTAGAGTTTGCATGTTTTCCCCGTGCTTGTATGTATTTCTTCAGATACACCGGTTTCCTCCAACAATCCAAAGACATGCAGGTGGCTACTTGCGGGCAGGCGGGGGGGAGGGGGGAGCGTCAACCGAAAAAGCAAAAGGAATGCAAAAGCTCAGGACTACACATTTTTTTCTTAGAATGACTACATGGGGGAGCAACATGCCTGTGGCCAACTGAATTTAGGAGTCCTAAAAAGAGCAAACATATTCAAGAGATATCTGTTTTAACCAGGCTTGATTTCTACCTAGAAATCTATCCTAAATGGCTGGGTGGAGTTTACTATTAATCTGAAATCATTTGGTTGTGTTATTCCCAGGATGTCATGGATTTGGAGAGACTCATTTGCATGGGAGTGAATCAGCTTTTAAGTACAGTACACTTACATTTTACATTTCCCGTAAGACCATTTACTATACCAACATTCATATTCCAGTCATTTGTAACCCTGGACTGTCTTCCTTAACAGTTATTCAAAGATGAAAGCATTACTGCTGTACACCAATCAATTTACAATTATTCCTCAATGCACTTTACCTCTGGTTGATGTTTTTTAAAGCACAGCTCAGTGCTGAAGGCTGTTATGTGTCTGATCTTCAATCTTCAGGTTTACAGTTACAGTTCAGCTAGTGTTCTTGAATGTTTTCCTTTTTCAACTGGAATGAAACCATTACATGAAAATGTTATGCTTGAATATATAACGAATAACTTTTTTTCCTAAATAATGAATATTTTATATCTGGCAGCCCTACTAATTAGTCTTAGGTGAACACATTTTTCCCCCTTAATGCTTCTTTATATTAGGTCTGCTTTATATATACATTCATCGGCCACTTTATTAGGTACACCTTGCTAGTACCGGGTTGGCTTTGCTGCTGTAGCCCATCTGCTTCAAGGTTTGACGTGTTGGGCGTTCAGAGTTGCTCTTCTGCATAGCTCGGTTGTAACAAGTGGTTATTTGAGTTACTGTTGCCTTTCTATCAGTTAAAACCAGTCTGGCCATTCTCTGACCTCTGCCATCAACAAGGCATTTTCGCCCAGAGAACTGCCGCTCACTGGATATTTTCTCTTTTTCGGACCATTCTCTGTAATCCCTAGAGATGGTTGTGCATGAAAATCCCAGTAGATCAGCAGTTTCTGATATACTCAAACCAGCCTGTCTGGCACCAACAAACGTGCCACGTTCCAAGTCCCTTAAATAACCTTTCTTCCCCATCTGATGCTTGGTTTGAACTTCAGCAGATCGTCTTGACCATGTCTACATGCCTAAATGCATTGAGTTGCTGCCACGTGATTAGCTGATTAGATATTTGCGTTAACGTGCAGTTGAACAGGTGTACCTAATAAAGTGACCGGTGAGTGTATATACATATATATATATATATATATATATATATATATATAGCTTTGTACCTTTATTATTATTAAATGCACAATTATTCAGTCATGTTAAACACTATGTATATTATTACAAGAGTACATTGCAGGAATTTAACAGATGCCCTTATCCAAAGGAACTTACACAGCTTTTGCAATTTTTTACATAGTATTTGTTTATACAGTCGGATATATACTGAAGCAATGCAGTATAAAGACCTTGCTCACAATATCAGTGTCCTACCTGGGAAGTGAACCTGCAATGTTCCCATTTACTTAGCCAATTCCTTAACCATTACACTGCTACTCAAAACTGCTTTTTTAACAGACAGAAATATGGATCTGTAATGCCACTGCTGGACTAACACTTTTGTACCATTCACTCAGATAGGTGCATGTAAAAACGTATGTGGATATTTGTGTTTTCACACAGTATTGACATTAAAATGTTTCAACCCATTGAGATTCCAGGAGATTTGTGTGCTGCATTTAAGTTGCATAGAAATCAAATACACTTTGACAATTTCATTAAACATGCATGTAAGTTTAAAATTACAAAAACTACACCCATCATTTATACAAATGCAAATATCTAATCATCCATAGATTAGGCCCAAATGCATGATTGTAATTCCATTAAAATTGTTGGTGGTTTTGTATGTTGTCTGACTGCAGAGCTCAGAAGGTGTATGTTAATAGACAACAGGATAAATGACAAGAAGGGATAAGGAGACAGAAAGAAAGAAAGAAAAAGAGAGCTTGCCTGGGTTTCCAAAACATTTAAAGTGGCCCATTGGGCCTCAGTTCCCAACCACCCACCAGGATTCACAGACAGCACACAAAGCACCTTATTAAACACTGCCTGATAGGGTCAATAGCCTCCTTTCCCAACACCACCCAAGAACAATTTAAATTTTAATAGCTTTTACCATGTATTTCATAAGCAGTCCACCCCCCCCCCCCCCCCCACCCCACCCCACTGAAATAGAGCCATCAAAAAAAATCTGCCGACAAATTCAAGCCTGGGAGCCCCGTTGCAATTATCCCCGTGGACCGCGGTCTGCGGAGCCAGGTTCAACTCTCGTTCATCATCTCCTACAGCTCTGCACTCTGCCTGCTAATTTCATCCATGGGATTAGCGCCTCTCGCATGTCTATCTTGTTATATTTCTGGGGGGTGAAATATCACCTCCTTCCATGTTTTAATAAGGCTGAGCAAGGCCATGATCTGTTTGCCTGTGTGGCCTGGCTCAGGAAACCATGGCGCCATGCACTCTTCTGGGGAGTGACCGAGGAGAAAGGAGTGAAGGTGAAACAGCAGTGCCATTGCTGCTGTACCTGCAGGGTGTTGAGAGCTGTTTTCTTTATGCATAAAAAAGAGGAGGAGGGGGTAAAATGGAGGTGGCTGGTAAGATCGGGCCCAATGCCTCTAGAGAGTGTCTACGTGCCAAAATTAGCAGCCTCTCCTACAGTACACCAGCACTGTACTGTGAATATGTGATGTATTATCAAAGATGCAGAAAGCATCCTTATTTTATCATATGCAGAAACACCGGTTTTTCATTGTCCCCTCAGTCCTGAAGAACCCTATGCAGGCTTGATTTGGTTCCAGCTGAAATGGCTATTTTCTGGAATCATGGGCTGTTCATTGAGCTGTTTTATGCATGGTCATCATCATCATTTTGTGGATTGGCTGGAACAAAAACCAACATACCCAAGTATCCACAGAAATGAGTTTGGGAAGCCCTACATAAGACAAAATCCATCCTTAGTCCCCCACCCTTAATATAGCAATTGAAAGTTAATGTGCTATTGGCTGAATCTCATCTTGCCAAAATTAGAATAACTAATTTTGGTAACACTAAGTTTAACTTCTGTTGGTGTTGTTCAATCATAAAAGATAACATTTTAAATGAATCATAAAGGTAAAGGCTGGTCCTATTAGTGTGCCCTGTTCTGACGTGCTGAGAATTTCTTCTGTGAGGACTTACAGCTCACAATTCTGTGAGGTAGTTTTTTAAGAAATAACAATGAATGCCAGTGCTTCAGGTTACTAGTGGTTTTGTTTCCAGGTACCCAGATGAATGCAATGGAGATACTCAACTGTGGTTCATAAGCTTGATGGCTAATTGCATGACTATAACTACAGACGGGTGACAAATTAAAGAAAAACCCTGAATAAATGAGTGGAGAAACATAACGAATGCAGATGTTCCCATACAGGTGTACTGCACGATACAATTAAAAAATTAACATCCTATCATGCTCTGTGGCATGTATAAAAATTCTGAGCGTTTTAGATCAAGATGGCAAGAGAAAAATATCGAAATGACTTAGAAAGACGGTTCATTATTGGAGCACGGATGGCAGGAGTTTCAGGCACAAAGACTGCTCAAATGGCTAGTGTTTCAATAGGAACAGCGACTAAATAGACATCTGCATTTAGATCTATGGGAAAGACATCAGTAAATAGGGTTGGAAATTGTGATCAAAAGCACACATTCAGTGATCGTGATGCTCATGCATTAGTGCGATATGTAAGGAAAAACAGAAGAGCAACTCTTCCTCAGGTGACTGAGAATGTCAATGCAAGACATGTTCAGACTGTGTCATCAGGAACAGTCTGTCAACAATTACACAGAGAAGGCTATTATAGTACGGCTGCAGTGCATAAACCCCTCATTTCTGTGGTGCAATAACCATAGGCACTGGTCTTCAGAGATGTGGAAAAAAGTGATATGGTCCTTCACTATAGTCTCGACAAGTGGGTGAGTGCATGTGTGGTGTACACCAAGAGAACGGTACAGGCCTGGATGCTTGGTCCCTACAGTGAGGGGGTCCAGTGGCCCTGTTATGCTGTGGGAGGCATTTTCCTCGCATGGTTTGGGTCCACTTGTCCCCTTACGCCGGGCACACCGCACGCGTCGCCTAAGCAGCACGGCGAAGCAGCTCGGCGCGGCGCATAGCGTGTCTCCACTGGTTCCGTTTGTGTCGCGCAAAGGCTTGCTTAAAGCTCTATATTCCTAGTAGCTCTCGCAGTCTGCAGTGGGATTACATTGTGTATTTCACGTTTGTTCAGGACTGTTGATTATGGGTAAGTGCATACTTGGTGAGAGACCTTTTTCAGTCTGTTAATTTGGTAATATGTTTTAACACATGTAAATACGTGAGAAAGTAAACGCTTTAACGAATTACCATAAGCTTAAATCGCAACGTAGCCTGCATAATAATCAATCTCAAACTGTATTAATTTATTTGCTTGGTTAACAAGCATGCCAATTTCACGAAGAATATATAATGATCATAATAATAATAAATAATCCGTAATCAACCATTGGGAATTCCCGTGTCGTCTTGTCATTCACGTCAAAATGTGTATAGGATCAGATTTAGTAAAATCAGCTAATCATCAAAAAGATAGCGTAACAGTTTAATCTTGAAGGGATATGAACACCACAACGCCATGAACACCGTAAGCTTTGAAGTACAAGTGCAATAAAGGCTTGCTTACAACTTCATTTATAAAATAGGTGCATTTTCATCGGCAAGACCACTAAATAATCTGATTTTTTAAAGCTCTGTGGATTCTCTGATTTTTATTAACAAGCCCTTTTTGAAAGCACGGCGAACAAAGACATCGGAGAAGTCAAATAGACTGAGCAACGGTTGGTTAAAAACTACCTTCCAACACTCGAGCTAACAAACCGATGCTCGGTGCATTCACTTCTACATCATTCAATAGGCTACGTCTTTCTGTGGTGTATTTTCAAATTTACCCCACCCCCTCCGCAAAATAGGATAGCGAAACTAAGTTTGCCTTTTCCCCAGGTTCCAGTTTTTTTTTTTTTTTTTCTTCTGCAAGGACAATACAAAAACGAAAAGGCTTGTATTTTTTAGCTACTTATAAAATATCTGGTGTTTATCTGGTTTTATCTTGTTCTCCACTACTGCAAGAGGGAACTAGGGACACACCCCCAGTAATATAAGGATGAAATATAAATCAGAGCATGTATACCTAGCATTTTAGAGCATATTTCTGTGTATAAACAGGCCATCGTGACGCGCGACAAGCTGAAAAAATAGAACAGAAGCGAAAAACTACGCTTCAGTTCGCTTGTGTTGCGCGAGCTTCGCAGCTGGTTCGCGACGCGTTCGCATCTGGTGGAGACGACGTCGCCCGCTGCCGTTGTAATAACAGTACTTCAACTACGCTTCAGTTACACGCGTAATACGCGCGTAGTGCGCTCGCGGTCGATACGCGTGCGGTGGGTGCCCAGCTTTAGAGGGAAGGGTCACTGTTACTTGTGTAATCCCTGCCAAGGTGCACTGAAACTGTTCTGGCGGCTCGTGGTGGTCCAACACCTTACTAAGACACTTATCGGTTCGTCCGTTAATTTGTCACCCGCCTGTAGTTGCTTTTATTTTAATGATGAATACCCAGCTGAAAATGGTTTCTACTTTAACAAAGCAAACAAACTGGAGTGTTGAGTAATGGTATTGTAAGGTATTGCACTGCACTTATGATTCTCAGACTGTATCCATATGTAATTTCTATCAGCACTTCAGGGCAATAGGCTTGTGTCATTGGGAAGTTAAAAAAGGATAATTTTGTTTAATTGAAGTAGAGACTATGTTGGTCATAGTTCTTTTTATGCTTACTAATGTTATACCATTGTGCTCCCCACCTTATTCACCCTGAGTTACTGTATAGGTGCCAACTTACAAACTGGCTGACAGGCGGGCTGTGTTATAGCATCTTGTATACCATATTACTGTCCAGTCAAACGCAATTATTGCAAGACAACACATGGAAGGAAGGCTAGATCTTTCCACAAATTAATTTGATCTGTGTAGTAATTACAGACTTTTTTTATGTGTAGTCAACCAATATTAATAAGAAAATTCAGAAACCATATAAAATATGATCTAATATGATTGTTGTTATTACCACTTTTAACACAGGCATTGAATGTGTGAACACAACTTTGCCAATAATACAGTTGAATGATTTTCTTCTCCGAAATGATTAAAGCCCAAACAGAGAAACCTATCCTCTAGCTGTGCCACATTTGTTTCAGCTTATAGTCTGATATCTGCAGAGGTAAAACAGTTGTTAATAAACATTGGTATACACTAAAATCAGACCCTGTTTTACGTGGGGGATTCAAAAATCTGGTGTTCTAATTTAAGTAATTATTGGACAAAGTCATAAATGCCATAAAAGACTTTTCCTCATTTTCTGTCACAAATTCCCTGTTGTCATTTTCCCTGCCATAATTGCATCCATTGTAATGGTCTGACAAAAAGAAAAAAAAAAGCACAGGGATTGAGGTAAAGGTAAAGGGCAGAATAATTTCCAGTACTCAATATGTGGGTAGAGTTTTGCTTGCTGCTGGTTTCTTGGATGTGATTGGCTTTATTACATACCATGTCATCTAACCTGTTGCATCAGAAGAACGATATTTGATTGATGACTAAGAATGCAGTTTGTTACTTTTGGCACACTAATGATTTTAGCACACTATTTGAATAAATGGCTTCCTGGTTAAGCACTAAATGGTATGAAAATATTGAGAGTCAGACAGGAGCATTGTAGGTTTTGGTCTTATCATAGGATACATGTATGTTGGCAATAATAAAAATACAAATTATGCCTGTCATATCCTTTAACAAGCTATATACTCTAGCTACATTCTGATATACCTTTTGGCGACAGGCACATTGTGAGTGAAGAATTAATACAATGTTTACAAATTCACACTCAGTTTAATTTCAACATAATGAGTTTGAGCCTGTACAGTAAATTGCAAAAACATGCAGAATTAAAATACCTAAAAACATCATTTTAACTTATTCCATTGATCACTGGTGTATTGTCTCTTAACCCCTTAGCGCACATGCCAAATCTTGCCAATCCTTGCCCATTTAGGGGGTACCCTATTTAAAGCTTTATAACTCGAGATGTGAACACCACAGAGACTTGAAAAATGGTTTAAATGAAGCAGGACATTTGTACAATTTACAATACTAATGCAGATTAGTTTGTATTCATAATTTTGAAAGTCTCAAAAGGGACATCTCGACGCGTAAAACCAATGATGAGGTTGTATATTTATTCAATATTTAGTCCCAGATATTGACTGTAAAATGACATGGTATCATTCTTAAAAAAACTTTTTCTCGTTTATTTTGTTATTCAGTGAGCAGCATTTTCACTGCTGTATTGGCATATCATAGGGCTATTGTCGGGTTTATCTGGTTGCTATGACGGAATACGCAGGGAGGGGGGCGTGTTAAATGAACGACCAGAGTGACAATAGTGGCGCTGCGAAACTCCGTATTCGGCATAGTTGTAGTGTATCATCTACTTATAAAACTAAAACAGCGCGTTTCTGTTTTTAACTCTTACTTTGGTTGCAGTAGCACTGAATGTCTGAGTTCAGTAATCTGGGCACGCCGGCGTGCCAACCACTTGGGGGCTTGCGCGAAGGGGTTAAGATTTTAGTACCACATTTTCAAATGTTCCTTGCTCTTGATATATTTATTTATTTTATTTTCAGATGATGTACATCACAGAGTAGAACAGAATGGAAGGACAAAGTACAAGTGGAACACAGCCAAAGCGTTCCAGGATGAACTGTTTAATACACTGTTCGGATGATGACTCAATCCCCATCCTTGATCTTGCTAAAGACCTCCCTGAAGGTAGCATGCCATCAGTATTGTATCACAGGAGATGCCGTAGCATCTTTACTATGAAGAAACTGCTTGACAGCATCCTCGCAAAAGAAAGTTCTGCAGAAAGATCTCTCACAGAAGACTTAAGAAAATCAACTTGACAAGGTCCACAGCCATCAAGGGTGTATGAGGCCAAATGTGACTTTTGTGACAAATGTAGCAAGTATTTGAAAGATCAAAGGACAAAAGAGAGTCTGACAAAATGCAGTTAAGAGCTGATGAGACAATCAGGAGAGCGGCTGTCAGGAAACGTGATACCAGGTTGCTAGCCATAGTCAGTCGTGAACTAGTAGCAGCTGAAGGTCATTACCACAGATCCTGCTACAGGGTGTACACAAAGGATCTAGATACAGACAAAGACATTGGTGAAATTAATTAGTTTTCGCATACATTAGGGAAGGACTGATTGAAGATCCTACAGTGGTACCATTCACATGGCTGAATGTGGAGTAACACAAGTGACACCTTCTACAAAGAAACACCTACATCGCAAGGTTGAAGCTGAATTTGGTGAATCTTTACATATCATACCAAAGGAAAGCTGTTGCTATACCCTGACATTTTGACAATGGATGAACTTGTAAAGGTTTGCCAGGAACTCAAAGATGAACTGAAGGTGCACAAATCGAGAAGTGACAAAGACATCATATCACAAGTGGCACTGAAGATCAGAGATGATATTCGGAACCAAGATATTACTCAAACATGGCCACCACATGCGTAAGATCTTGAGAAGATGAACAGTGCTCCTACATCTCTTGTGGAGTTTCTCCAGACACTCCTAACAGGTATATCCATAGTAGGTAATAACCCATCCCAGAGGGTGCAAAGGCTCACAGCTTCATTCAGCCAATACCTAGTTTATGCTGTTACCTGTGGCAAAGTCAAGCCTACAAAACACATTGTATTGCCCTTTGCTGTCAAGTCACTTACTGGAAACGTGGAACTGATACAGATACTGAACAGACTTGGCCATGGTGACATCATCACCCTGTGCCAAGAATCTCGGAGTGGTGATGGACAACAGGCTGTCCCTCTCCAAGAACATCGCAGCAGTAAGCCGGGCATGCAGATTTTTTCCTGTATAACATCCGCATAATCCGCCCCTTTCTCACCACCTACTCAACCCAGCTCCTGGTCCAAGCAATGGTTCTATCCCGCCTGGACTACTGCAACTCTCTTCTGGCTGGACTACCAGCATCTGCCACCAGACCCCTGCAACTCATTCAGAATGCTGCGGCTCGTCTGGTCTTCAACCTCCCCAGACACTCCCACGTCACTCCCCTGCTCACTACCCTCCACTGGCTGCCTGTTATAGCTCGCATCAAATTTAAAACATTGGTCCTAGCATACCAGGCAGTCAAGGGATCAGCCCCAGCATACCTCCACAAGATATTCAAACCCTACATGCCAGCCAGATCCCTCCGTTCTGCTACCTCAGGACGCCTAGCACCTCCCCCTCTTCGCACCTGCACTTCCAGAACACGTCTCCTGTCTGTTCTGGCCCCACGATGGTGGAATGACCTCCCTGTGGAGGTCAGAACAGCTGAGACACTGACCCATTTCAAACGACGACTGAAGACTCACCTCTTCAGGCTGCACATCTCCCCATCCCTCCCTACCCCCCTGTAAATGACTGTAAGCTTAGGGTTTAACTAGGCAGCTGTTTTGTAGGTGACTTAGGTGCATTAACTGTCTTAACTACTGCTTGTATTTTTTCCATAGATTGCGTTGTTGCCGTTCTCATTGTGTTAGTGTTAATCAGTTTAACCTTCAGGGTCCAAGTCGAACTATGCGGTTGTTCCCTGCACTTGGACCGGTACTTCTCTCTAGGGGTTTCGTCATACTTGTTCCTGGTTATGGTTATACACTTTGTTGTACGTCGCTCTGGATAAGAGCGTCTGCCAAATGCCTGTAATGTAATGTAATGTAATATTCACAGGTAGAAGAAATTGACACAGCCCTTTGCCTTCAGAAGCAAGCAGCAAGTGGAGATGCCATCCCACTACCACAAAACATCAAGCCTGGTCTGTTCACAACACTGGCGTGGGACAATGTAGACAGACTAGAGGAAACAATCAGCGGTGAAGGGATATCACACAGAGTGAATGGAATTGCTGTGTAAGCAAAGCCTATTGCTGGTCATCCTGCTGAGATCAGAGCTTTGCCTTGCATCCCAAAAACCAAGAAGAGAAGAATTGGAGCAGTAGAGATGGTACTTCCCATTTACAATGCAGGACAGCGTGCCAATCCTCCATCCTCCAGTTGTACAGATGGTTGATACTGATCAGGCCGCTTTTCTACAGGATGCAGCGGACAGAAACCACATGTGGCTGATGGCTTGTCTTTCCAGATGTTTGTAGCTGGACTGGGTTCAACATCCTCACCCACAGCGATACAAGTGTACAAGAAGATAATATAGGCTATTTGCCTACAATCAATGCTCCTGCTACACAGCTATCAACAGTAAATGAGGTACTTCACCAGTCGATAAGCATCATGAAGTCTCTGCAGCTCAACAACATTAATGTTGCTTTTGACCAGGCATTGTCTGCCAAAGCTGCTGAAATTACCTGGAAACACCAGGAGCTATTCAAGAACATCATCCTTAGAATGGGGGTCTTCCATACCACCTGTACATTCATGGTAACGATTGGAAAATGGTTTGCAGATGTTGTTCTGAGAGACCTTTCCGTAGAGGCAGGAGTGATAGCTGGTGGCTCAATTTCAGGGGTTATTGATAGTCACAGGTATAATCGAGCAGTAAGGCTCCACAAACTGCTCTATGAGGCTTTCTTGAGACTAGCATGGAAAGGCTTTCATCCATGGTTAGAACAGAATCGTCAGGAAGATCTTATTTACTTGGAAGCAACTCTGCAAGCAGTCGACAACCTGTGTGAAGAAGTATCACAGACAATATTTGAAGGAACCCTTGAGCAAGAGTCATGTCAGCATGTTCTGACACGATTCAATGAGTTCCTCAGCTACCTTAGAGAAGACAGCGGTCCCCTATCTGCCTTCTGGATGTCTTATGTGGACATGGTTGAGATTTTGCTTAGTCTTATTCGAGCATAGAAGAATATATGATGTACCTCCTGTCAAAATGATTGATTGATGCCCCGCCCCCTTAACGTTTTGACCTCTGATATGGTCCGGTTTTCTATGATGTACATATTGTCAAGATTTGATTGATCAGTTTGACCTTTTAACCTCTGATATGGTTTGGTTGGTGAGGGATAAGGGGATGGGGTGGTTGCCAGATGGTGAGGATAAAAAATTGAAAAAAATAAATAAAAATAAAATAAAAAATAATTTAAATGTTCCGAATGATTGGTGCAACTACACTCCTTGTGGGACAAAGTGCTTGTGCAACTTGAAACTTTTTTTATTCTTTACCAGTAAAACAGGCGATATGTGAGAATATGTAAGTAACTAAGTTTTAAAGCAGTGATTTGGATGTTAGTTTAAAGAAAACAAGCCCAGGCAAGTATGCAAAGTCTTCACAAGCCGAATCGGGGAGTGTTAAAGCGACATAAGAGAGGTTTTTAAGAAAGCTAAAGCAGAAAAAAGCACACGCGTTAGTTACTTAGCCGATTTCCAGCGACAAACAGAAGCGGAGGGTCTCTAGGTAGATGTTCACAGCTGAGTTGCGAGGATCAAAATGGTCACAGCGAGCCGGTAAGCATGGACAGAGTTAGGGAGCAGCCACTGTTACTTTAGAGCAATGCCCCCACACAAAGTTTCGAAGAGCCCCATCAATCAATAGTCGGAGACGTTTAGTACGCCGGGAGATGCATGCAGAAGGCACAAACGCGTCCGTGACACATAGTGGCGATGTATCGGAACAGCTGAGGAAAGAAATCAACAGGCCCGAGAATCACACCTCCAGGAGCAACCAGCTGAGGAAGCTCCTGGACACAGAGAAGATGGCAGTGCTGAGGAAAGCACCCAACAGGCCCGAGAATCACACCTCCAGGAGCAACCAGCGGTAGAAACAATTCTCCAGAAGCCAGAGGACACCGAAAGACGGCCCTTTAAGGTACAAGCCCATTTGGAAGCTCTGAAAATCTTTAATCGTGAGTTACATTTGGCTGAACAACGTCTCGCGGTGTTGAAGGAGTCTGAGTTTCATCTGTTTGAACAGTGTCTCGCAGTGCTGAAGGAGTCTGAGTGTCGTTTGTCAGAAAAACGGCTTAAGGTGTTTCAGACAATCTTTGAAAAATATTAGAAATGACACAGAGGCAACAACCAGATCAGTTAGGCCGGGCACACATCACAGAGAACGTGAACAAATTTTACATTCAATTAATGTTATAAATCAAAACAACACCCCACAAGCTGCTGAAAACATTCAAAATGTTATTATAAACCCAGATCTGCTACAACTTGTTAATAATATTAACCATGACACTAACGACATGCATGAAATGGTTGGAGATTACTTTGATCGGTTGAACAAGGCTTTGGCAAACCTTACCGCTGGTGATGGTGCACTAACCCCTGCAGCAGACTCTTTTGATTTTCTGAATGATGCTTTAGATCGACTAAACCAGGAAGGGGGGAATCTTAATGAATTACCACTAACACCTACAGCTGATAATAACCCGAAGGCCCTCCTTTAATTGTGTCAAAATTAGGCAACGGTTTAACTTTGCATCCTTACACGATGTGAACAGCTATGAGGACTTCTATAATGTGCTGCTAAACATACTAGATCATTTATTGCATAGAGCTATGCAGTTGGCTAGACCCAATGATGTAATTCAGCTGGAGTTGCGTGGTGACTCCCTGTCTGAGGGTGTGTCCATAATTGCTAATGGCGGTAGTGTCGATCTGGACACATTTTTGGGAATGGTTGAAGAGCTGGTTCACAGCAATTTTTAAATCCTTTATGATGATACATTGGAACTGGTGGTTCAGATAGTTCAAAACCCAAATGGTGGTGCCCGTAGAAAAATAGCCACGTCTCAGAAATTAGATTTTAAGAAAAAAACTACATCTATTTGTAAGTCATAACCCTGAGAATAACCTCTGCTTTGCCATTTGCTTGTCTCAAATGTTAAATTTAGAATTTACGTTAGAGCGGGTGGAGCAATACGCCATACATTTACAGACGTCTGTATGATTTTGAGTGCCGACAGGATGACGGTGTACATGTCGCTAATTTTGTATGCTGTATCGATTTTAACGGGGTGCGTTGGACAGCAGCAGGTGACGGTTGTGTGGAGGCCTTTTCCCATCGGTTCCGTACCCCGAAATACAAAGGGTACACATTTATTGCACACAATTCTAAGGGTTATGATGGCTACCTAATCATGCAACACTTAATTAAACAAGGCGTCACACCATCCATTATAGCTCAAGGCAGCAAACTGCTTTGTATCACCGATGATGCATTTGAACAGCGTTACATAGATTCCCTCAGTTTCCTCACAATGAAGCTGAGCGCCATGCCATCGGCTTTAGGCTTTGAAAATGCCAAAAAGGGCTACTTTCCACACTTTTGGAACACAGTCGCAAATCAGAATTATACAGGACCGTACCCACCACCTTTATACTTTGGTTACAATACCATGTCAGAAAAGGAGAGGTCTGAGTTTATGCAATGGTACGCAACCGTATCTGGAAGGGTGTTTGACTTTCGCAAGGAGATGTCTGAGTATTGTATTAATGACGTGGTCATTTTGCGGGAGGGGTGTCTGAGATTTAGATACAAGGTACTCAGCTGCACCGGTCTTGACCCTTTTCAGGATGTTACAATAGCTTCTGTATGTATGAAACAATTCTGCACAAGTTTTTTGCCCAAAGACACACTGGCTATCACTACGCCTGACAATTACATTCTCAAGCAAAAGTCTTTTTCAACATCGGCAATTCAGTGGTTAGAATATCTGAGCCATCGTGACAATGTTTTCATACAACATGCTTTGAACCGGGGGCAGGTTAAATTTGGACCGTACTTTTTAGACGGGTATTCAGAGGTGGGGGGTGTACGTACGTGAGTTCCTCGGTTGTCTGTTCCATGGTTGTCGTCAGTGTTTTGATGCAAACACCTTTAATCCGCTCACAAAACAAGATTTTGGCTCCTTGTATCGAAAATCTCAAGAAAAAAATTGATATTCTGCGTAACACCTACAATCTGCATGTGGTTGTTTTGTGGGAGCACGAATGGGTAAGACTAAAAAAGGAGAGTCCCGAGGTACAGACATTCCTGCGTTGTTCTGATTACCCAGAACGTCTGGAACCACGTGATGCTCTGTTTGGCGGTAGAACTAATGCTCTTCGGCTTAAATATAAGGTGCAAGAAGATGAGCAGATACATTAATATGATTTTACCAGTCTCTACCCTTTTGTGAACAACACTGAAGTCTACCCTACAGATCACTCCACCATCATCTTCCGTGAATTTGAACCGATTGAAAACTATTTTGGTCTGATCAAAGCCAAAATATACCCACCTAGGGATCTTTACCTACCCGTGCTACCTTACAGGGTGTCTGGAAAATTAATGTTTCCCCTCTGCAGGTCTTGTGCCATGTCTGAACATCAAGGCAAATGTGTACATTCTGACGAGGAGAATTCTCTCACTGGAGTCTGGTGTAGTATCGAACTAGCCAAGGCTGTTGAGAAGGGGTACCAGGTGGCCAAGATTTTTGGCATTTCCACCAGCGCTCTGATTCTCTCTTTAGCGGTTACATAAACACCCATTTAAAGAGTAAACAGGAAGCCTCTGGGTACCCCTCATGGGTGTCTAATGATTTGGACAAAGATAGATACATGCAGAGTTATTTGGAAAAGGAGGGTATACATTTAGACCCTAGCAAAATTTGTGAAAGGCAAATTTCTAAACTTTTTCTGAACAGCCTTTGGGGTAAATTCGGTCAGAGAACGAACCAAGTTAACAGCCTTGATCCGTGACCCAGAGCAGTTTCTGTTGTACATGTTTTCCAAAGAGTATGACATCTCACATTTTTCATTACAGATGATGTGACCCTTGTGCAGTGGCGTTATGCTAAGGGTTTCTCAAAATACAGTAATGTGCTTACAGCGGCATTCACCACCGCTTATGCACGCCTTGAGATTTACAACCTCATGGACAAATTGCCTGACGGGGTTCTGTATCATGACACAGATTCTGTAATCTTTGTGAGTCGACCAGGTGACTGGGTGCCTCCACTCGGGGACTTTTTGGGTGAGTAGACGAGTGAGCTGGACACCGGCGACCACATTGTGGAATTTGTTTCAGGGGGCCCGAAAACAAATAGTCCCCTCCAAAAGTATTGGAACAGCAAGGTCAATTCCTTTGTTTTTGCTATACACTGAAGACAATTGAGTTTGAGGTCAAAAGATGTACATGAGATGACAGATCCGAATTTCAGCTTTTATTTCCTGGTATTTTTATCTAGATTTATTAAACAACTTAGAACATATCACCTTTTGTATCAGACAACCCAATTTTTAGGTGAGCAAAATTATTGGAACATGTGACTGACAGGTGTTTCTTGTTGCCCAGATGTGTCCTGTTAGATTGATTGGTTAAACAATAAATAGTTCTGAATGTCTACTCTTGGTTTTAGCCTTGGGTTTTGCCTGTGAAGAGACTGCATTTGTGTTATAAAAGATAAACTAACATGAAGACCAGAGAGCTGTCTTTGGGAGAAAAGCAAGCCATTTTGAAACTTAGAAAAGAGGGGAAATCGACCAGAGCCATTGCACAAGCATTGGGGATAGCTTGTACAACAACTTGGAATGTCCTGAAAAAGAAAGAAACCGCTGGCGTACTGAGCAACAGACATTGAACAGGTTGACCAAGGAAAACAACAGCAGTTGATGACAGAAACATTGTGAGAGCTGTGAAGAAAAACATCAAAGCATCAGTCAGTGACATCACAAACAATCTCCACAGGGCAGGGGTGAAGGTATCTCAATCAACTGTTCGAAGAAGACTTAGAGAGCAGCAATATAGAGGCTATACCACACGACGCAAACCACTCATCAATAGTAAGAATCGGAAGGCTAGATTACAATTTGCAAAGAAGTACAGAGATGAGCCACAAAAGTTCTGGAACAAAGTTTTATGGATTTCTGTCAGGACCACTGTCATCAAGTAGAACTTTATTGACAATAAAGGCAATACAGTTATGTTTGGCGGTATGGCTCTGTTCTGGAGCTCTCCCGCCAACCACGCAGCCCGCGTGGATAAGGCCGGGAGGCCAGGAGCCAAACCCCCCCTAGAGGGGTACACACAGAACAGATCCAGCAGCAAAGCAGTTTTTAACACATATGAATGGAGCAAATGCAATTTCTTAACACATAAGGATTGCGCAATACAACTTCTTAACACATAGGAATGGAGAATGCAAATTCTTGACGCATGGGGATGGAGCTGGGGTGGTGGAGGGGATTTACGAAGCAACGTGCAGCGCTTGCATGCAGGAGGAGCACCCGAATGAGTAGAGGGAGGCTGTTTAAGTAGACCGCCCTGTTAGTGAATGTACTGTGATAGGCGAACATCACTCAGCTGAGCCATCAGCTGATTCGGCCGGAGCGCTTGACTCTCGTGACCTGCCAGAACTACGCGATGCTCCATTTCTGTCAGGACCACTGTCATCAAGTAGAACTTTATTGACAATAAAGGCAATACAGTTATGTTTGGCGGTATGGCTCTGTTCTGGAACTCTCCCGCCAACCACGCAGCCCACGTGGATAAGGCCGGGAGGCCAGCAGCCAAACCCCAAAACAACCATATGCCGATATGCTATCAATAAGTGTCTCCGGCTGATGTGATGACTATGTGTACGACCACCTGGAGGAAGCCCTTCGTCCAATCGAGCCTTTCGGCTTGAGGTCGTCTATTTTTTACGTGGATCAGTGGTTATGTGTACCAACAGCATGTTGGACGTTCCCCTGAGGCCAATACTTTAAGATGTATTATTAATTAATAAACCAGAGGAACATACTATGTGTGGTATGATATTAGGCTATGTGTACCGACAGCTTGTCGGTATTTCCCCTCGAGCGCCGAGATTTGAACTAACTGGGGGAAATATACTACCGACTACGTCAGTGTAAATGAATCCTCACTCATTGCATAGGCCTACCGGAGGAGCCAGTAGTAGCAGCAGCAGGAGCGCGTGGCAGTAACGCAGCAGCGTAGGAGCCATAGCGCAGCAGCAGTAAGAGCAGTGATGTGAAGCACGTGTTCAACGATGACGTGATGACTATGTGTACGACCACCTGGAGGAAGCCCTTCGTCCAGTCAAGCCCTTCGGCTTGAGGCCGTCTATTTTTTACATGGATCAGTGGTTATGTGTACCAACAGCATGTTGGACGTTCCCCTGAGGCCAATAGTTAGATGAATTATTAATTAATAAACCAGGGGAACATACTATGTGAGATGTAATATTAGGCTATGTGTACCGACAGCTTGTCGGTATTTCCCCTCGAGCGCCGAGATTTAAACTAAACCGGGGGAAATATGCTACTACCTGCATCAGTGTAAATGAATCCTCACTCATTGCCATCCATACAAGCATGCATGGACAAGACCGGGAGGCGGCAGCAGCAAAAACCCCCAAAACAACCATACGCCGACATGTTGTTAGTAGGTAGTCTCCGGCTGAAGTGATGACTATGTGAAACGCCATTCGGCTACCGGAAGGGCCCTTCATCCGGTCAGCTCGAGGCCGTTCTAACGTTGTGGGTCAGTGGCTATGTGTACCAAGGGGTTTTTTTTTTATTTTTTATTTATTTATTTATTTATTTTTTACTATTTGTAATGTTAAAGGCTATGCCTACGTGTATGGCCTTGGCTTCTATCAATCAAATTTATTTGTATAGTGTATTTTACGGCAGTTGTCACAATGCATTTTTACGGACAACCCTGACCTGAACCCCCACAGGAGCAAGCCTAAGGCGACAGTGGCAAGGAAAAACTCCCTGTGGCAGATGGGAAGAAACCTCGGAAGGAACCAGGCTCAAGGGGGAAACCCTTCCTCCTCTGGTCGGCTCAGGTTGTCGATTGTGACAAGCATGTCAGTCAGTGGCTCAGCTACCTCGTAAGTCCAAGGCCATTCAAACTAATCACCAAATATCATTATGTGTACCAGCAGCTTGTTCGTATTTCCCCCCAGCACAGAGATTTAAACCAATTAGAGGGAAATATACTACTCATATTAGTGTAATGAATCCTCGTTCAGTAGTAGTGCAGCAGCAGCAGCAGCAATAAACAGCAGGAGCAGTAGCATCAGCAACAGCAACACAGCAGCAGTAACATCAGCAGTAGTAGCAGTAGCAGCAGCAGGAAACTGATTATAGAGGAAACATTGGCGGCTGCAACACCGGTACTTGCCAGTAGACAGTAGCAGCCGTGCTCCTATACTGCAAAGCTCATAGCTTTTGAACGGAAATTATGTCAATGCCAACGGATGAAGAAGTACATGTCCAAAGCCCCGTAGCTTCACTGAGGATGCTGGGAACCATCACTGCTGCCGTTGCCACACTGGAGCAGGAGTGGTGGTGTAGAATTCCGGAAAGGGGACCACATTGCCAATGAGACAGAGGCGGACGGCAACCAGATTTCGTCAATGCATTTCCCAATGAAGGCTCCTCAGGGCTCGCATGGGGGCGCCACCACAGGTACCGGGTCATGGAGGAGAGGACGGAAAACAGTGCTAGTATGCAATAATGACACAAGTTTCTTCATTTTCTTAGATTAAAAGCTTGAGGTGTATACAATATATAGCTAATTTAAGCATATTTGCCATGGTGAGATCATATAAAGAACCATGAAGCATAAGGAAATGCAGTTTCCAACAGTGGGTACTCCGGGGTTGAAACACTTGCCTTAAGAGAGACCAGTTGTGAACGCAGTTATGAGGCTGAATAGTCTGTTTTTTTTTTTTTTTTTTTTTGTTTTTTTTTAAATAATTAATTAATTAATTTATAATTCATGTATTTATTTATTTTATTAGCCATCGTATTGCACTCTATTTAGACGAAAATGCAATGTACGATTAAAGAAACTGACAAAGTTGCGAAAGCACATGCTACAATTCTGCCTGGAACCAGCCATACCGGCAACAGGTCCAAGGATGACGCGCCACGCCATTCGCGTGAGCATGCAATTGTAGAGACGGCGAAGCCAATACCTAGGCTATGTGGAGCATGTCCGTAGCAGGAGGTATAATTGTTTTCCTCAACATGTGTGCTCAGTCGTGTGGTCACATGCCTGATCACATGCACGGTGAAGAGGTCAGAGCAGTGACGCGGAGAAGGCTACATGAAATCCCTTCTCCGCTGTGATAAGCCTAAACGCCCGTTTAGGTGTCATGGAATACAACGATACACTTATGAATGCGGAACGTACGCATTCGCGTCTTGCAACAGCACAATATTGAGAGAACCAGTTGGATAAGACAACGTTAGCCTAATTTGTCTCATTACAATAATCATTAGCAATCCCTAAACATTCAGCATCGTGATCTGACAGCTAAATTAGATAGCCAACCAAATTGTATCCTCGCAGATTTAACACCAATATGAATTTAATGTTTTTTTATTTTATTTTTGTCACGATGATTGGGTCCTGATAGGGAACCGGCTTTTTTAAGCGCAAATCGTGAATCAGTGGAGAACAACTTTCAGAAACCGAAAGTTGAAGCCGAAGCTGGTTTGCATTTACAACATTGGCTGTAGCCTACTTGCCGGTAACAGTCCAACGCTCCTTGTAGTGTAGCGATTCAGCGAAGGCTAGAATGCAGCTTTGAACAATTTAGACATCTCAGCTCTTGCAACACGCCCTGCCGCCCATGTTCAATCTGCCTAACCTAGAACAGCCAGAGTTTAATTGCCATCTCGCAGCCCAATTTTTCCGGAATAACTGTTTACACCAGGAAGTACGCATGGGGCTATCTAGTAGCTGCGTGTTAGCGACTGTCCTTAATCCGTCAGCCGTTCGTAATGAACAAAAGATTCTTTATCGATACGCCTACTTTTCCCATCTCAGCCAAGCGTGAGAACTTTGGCGTTCTCAATTCAGACATTTCCGCTTAGATTTACGTGCACGAACCCCAATTTCGCGTAAAACGGTTGATTGGAAGACCCAGCTCTGATCAAGTAGAGGATGTAGCGTACGACCCAATTCTACTGCGTTCAGGAAGGTAGCCGAAAACATTCACGCCAGGAATTCTTTAGCAGTGACGCATCTAGCTTTGACTCTGGTGGTGAGAAACTCGACAATAAGCATGCCATTAACTTGTGCCCGCATATGTTGGAACGTTTCCGTTTTTAGCGAAAGACTTGCGATATTCGTGGAACCAGCCCCTCTGTGAGACGTCCCCGCAATCGAACGTGTATATTCGGTGTTGTCAATTTAGCGACTTTTAGAGGAGGCCATAGCTACTTTCTATAGAATTAGTTGGCAACACTGTATATTATGCGTTTACGCTAGACTCAGAGCTCAGCAGAATTTAAATAAGGTTGATGACATTACCTGGCAAAAATCTGCAGCTAGCAGATATGGACGTGGCAGCAGCTTCCAGGCTTGAACATGGCGTCCTCCATGGAGGGGCGGCGCCGCCGCAAAGCAGCGCTCCTTGAATGAAGCTCCCTGGCCAGTTAGCAGTGAGGACAGTGCACCGGTATCCTCGATATTTGGAATAAGCCGCTTAGACAACGCTTTGCGTGGCTGGCCCCGAAATGGATCGCCTGCCTGCTGCAGCTGGAGCTTAGAGGTAAGGAGCAATGCACATGAATAGCGAGACTTCTTCATAGTGCCTAGGCTGTGAGCTTAGACTAGCAGCTAACATGTAGCAAGTAGACTTGGTTTAGACTGGCAGCGTGCCGTAGGCTAGCTGGATTGCAGGAAGAAGCGCCGATTTACGAAGCAACGTGCAGCGCTTGCATGCAGGAGGAGCAGAATGAGTGAGGAATGAGGAATGAGTAGAGGGAGGCTGTTTAAGTAGACCGCCCTGTTAGTGAATGTACTGTGATAGGCGAACATCACTCAGCTGAGCCATCAGCTGATTCGGCCGGAGCGCTTGACTCTCGTGACCTGCCAGAACTACGCGATGCTCCATTGATGAGACCAAGATTAACCTCTACCAAAGTTATGGAAAGGCAAAAGTGTGGAGAAAGAAGGGATCTGCTCATGATCCAAAACATACAAGCTCATCTGTGAAGCACGGTGGAGGAAGTGTCATGGCTTGGGCTTGCATGGCTGCTTCTGGAGTGGGCTCACTAATCTTTATTGATGATGTAACTCATGATGGTAGCAGCAGGATGAATTTCGAAGTCTACAAAAACATTCTGTCTGCCAACTTACGGGGAAATGCGTCCAAACTAATTGGGAGGAACTTCATCATGCAGCAAGACAATGACCCAAAACACACTGGCAACACAACAAAGGAGTTCATTAGGGAGAAAAAGTGAAAGGTTTTAGACTGGCCAAGTCAATCACAAGACCTTAACCCAATTGAGCGTGTATTGCAAAAACAAAGGAATTGGCCTTGCTGTTCCAATACTTTTGGAGGGGACTGTATGCTTACAGAACACAGGGAGGTAAAACATGCATGAAGGTGAAAGGTATAACACTACATCATACTAACACGCAGGTTGTTAACCTTTCATCCCTCACTGATTTGGTAGATCACTATGTTTCCCATAAAAATGACCCAGCCAAGGAAGTCGCCACAACCACGCAACAGATTGTTAGGGACAAAAAAGGTTTCATTCTCAGGAACCGCACAGTCTCTAAAAGATTCCGTGTGGTTTACAAGAAGCGAGCTTTGCTCCCGGACTTCCAGACGTTGCCAAATGGATACTATATCAGTGTCAGGGGGTGAGGGTTTTGACAGCCACCTACAACACCCTTTTTCCTGCATCATTTCAGGCCCTTCAAACAGTGGTAAAAGTGTTTTTGTTAAAAGACTGCTGGAAAATGCCCATGTGTTGTCCTCTGTGCCTCAAAATATTGTGTGGTGTTACACTTGTTGGCAACCGCTGTATGATGATATACTTTGTAAAATAAAAAATGTACAGTTTGTAGAAGGCCTCCCTGAATCTTTGACTGATGAAACATTGTTCCCTTTACACAAAACCAATTTGATCATCATCGACGACCTGATGGAAACAGCCAGCGAGAGCACAGAGGTGGAAAAAGCTTTTACCAAGTATACACACCATAGAAACTTATATAAGTATTATATATTTAGTACAAAACCTTTTTTTTCAGGGTAAAAAGAGTTACGCAATAAATCTTAACGCAAACTACATTGTTCTGTTCAAAAATCCTCTAGATAAAATGCAAGTTAATGTTTTAGCTCGACAAATGTATCCTAGACATTCAAAGTTTTTCCTTGAATCTTTTGAAGATGCGACCAGAAACCCTTACGGTTACATTACATTACATTACAGGCATTTAGCAGACGCTCTTATCCAGAGCGACGTACAACAAGTGCATTGGTTCACGATGTAGAGGTGCAAAAGAAACACTAGAGTGAAGTAAGGATCGTAGTGCCAGAAGTGACCACATCGATCAGGACTCCAACCCTGTAGAGTAAGCTGTTCAGCTAACAAGAATCCTACCAAGTACAAACTAGCACTGGAATCACATTTGCCTAATCAGACAAAAAAACAATCCTGCCAAATACACTAACGTAATAATATTATCCTAACTAGGTACAGTGAGCTAAACTATAGGCTAGGGAGGGGTGGGGAGAGGTGCAGCCTGAAGAGATGAGTCTTCAGTCTGCGTTTGAAGGTGGTAAGATTCTCTGCTGTTCTGACTGCCACGGGGAGGTCATTCCACCAGCGAGGGGCCAGGACAGACAGCAGACGGGAGCGGGAAGTACAGACGCGAAGAGGGGGAGGTGCCAAGCGTCCAGAGGTGGCAGAACGGAGAGGTCTGGCTGGTGTGTAGGGTCTGATGATCCTCTGGATGTACCTTGGTGCTGACCCCTTAGCTGCCTGGTATGCAAGCACCAAGGTCTTAAATTTGATGCGAGCCATAACAGGCAGCCAGTGGAGGTCAGTGAGCAGGGGGGTGACATGGGAATGTCTGGGGAGGTTGTAGACCAGACGTGCTGCAGCATTCTGGATGAGCTGCAGGGGTCTGATGGCGGATGTTGGCAGACCAGCCAGTAGTGAGTTGCAGTAGTCCAGGCGGGACAGGACCATCGCTTTAACCAGGTTATCTTTTGGTGGACTTAAAAGCGCAGACACCAGAAGAGTTTCACCTCAGAAGTGGTTTGTGGAGTGGCCCATGGCTTATGTACTTAAGAAGAAGTAATGTCGGCACGTATTAAACGGCACTGGCTGCTTTTAAAAGCTCTATTTGAAGGCAATGCGCAGCAAAGATGTGCCATTTTACAGTCGGCTTCTCCGGAACTCATAAACACAATTTGTGAAATAGCTCTCAATGTTTTACGCGGTAATATACCTCTAACGGATACTCAGCTGAAAGAATTAAGGAAACAACGATCGGGGATTAAACTACTTGCTAACAAAAAAAACTCAATCAAAAAGAAGAAGAAAGTCATTAATCAAAAAGGGGGATTCCTTCTACCTCTGCTGAGTGTTGCAATACCCTTTCTAACAAGTTTGATAACGTCACGCAGTGGTCAAGCTATGGAGAATGCTCAAAAGATGTACACCAAAAACAACTGGATAAATTAAAGAATCTCACTTATACACCAGAGCCAATTCGTCAAACTGTTGAAAATGAATTGGATCAAACCATACGCAGCATCTTAGCAAGGACTGATGTAGGACCTCATGAGAAGGCAAAGCTGTACACGGTTGTTTTACAAAGATTCATAGCTCTTGTCAAGCAAGGTGAAAAAGAAACAAATCAATTAACATTATCATTTCCCACTGCTGGGGGTTCAGAATCAGATGCCAAAGATAGTCAAATGCCCTCTAGCTGTGTTACCGATACTGCAGATGCCCAACTGGTTCAGGATGTTATACAAAGCGTACCATCTAGAAGCAAAAAAAATGCCACCTACGTCTTAGACAAAATGGCTAAATACGGAAATGTTGCAATATGGAACGACAAAGGGGAGTTTGTTTTCAAGGGTAAAGCGGTAACCGGCTCGCATATGCTGGATCTAAAGAACATTACAGCGCCTCACAAGGTTGCTGATGATAGACGACCCCTGGGGTGGCAAACATTTATTGAGGCTTTAGCTACAATTAATATGTCTCTTTCTGTTATACCTAATCACGGTGTACGCCGCACGATTAGCTCGCACAAAAAACTACCAATAGCAAGCCGGACACCGTTGAAAACTCGAGAAGACTATGAAATCCCAGAGCCTGCTTTTTCAATCCCCGTTTTAGACCATTCAACATGGTTAGATTTTTAACATGTCTAGTATAAATGATACGCTGTGAAAAAAAATGTAATTTTGATTCATGTTTATTTGTTTTAATAAAATTACATTACATTTTACTTTCAAACTTGTGTCTCTTTACTTACAAGCATGACATTTTTTAAAGGTTTTAAAATAGTTTACAGTCTGTATACATGATAGCATATTTTTCACACATTTTTCCAGATATATGTGTGGCGGTCTGGAGAAACTCGTCGGATGTCGCTGCGAGTCGTTGTTGGAAAAATGCCAAAAAAGTCGTAAAATTAGTTTTTTGGGTAAAATGAGATATCACACGATTTAGATTCTGTGAAGTCTTTACTTTGTCATGGTAAATAAAAATATCGTAAAAACTTAACGGAAATTTTTATTTTTAGGTATTTGTAAACGTTGTTTGCTAGCAAAAAAGCAACGTTGTTAGCCTGGGATGGCGGTCTGTTTCTGTCTAGAGATACGCCTGCCAATTCAGTCTTGTCTTGTATCCAAACAAAGCACTACAACAACGTTCAAAAACACTAAACCAATAGCATAGTGTCTGCAAATTTAGCCGACTATAAAGAAATCTGTCATTTAATATTTCTGAAGACGTGTGGGGTTTCACACGTCTTCAGAAATGATGCGAGATGAATGCGAGTTAGCCGACATGCCTAAATTTGGCCGTTCTCCACTCATGATCAACAGGCTAATATTGCAATTCTTAAGGGGTTGTGGATCACTCAGTTAAAATGAAACATATGTTATGTAAACATTTTACATCAATATACGTTAGGTTAGTGTTTCGTTTTCACATAGCATATTGTTATCTCTTGATCAATCAGATTACATTAGCATGTTGGTGGTTCAAGTTACGGGCGCTTTCGACCCCTTATTCCCTTTCCATAAACTCGCCGTCAACTATTTTGATTTGTGTAAAAGCAAAGACCCATGTAATTGTTGGAATTGGCATTAACTGGTTGGAAAGGTTAGCGTTACGAGTTACAAGACTACAGTTGGCAGTCTTAACATAACACAACAGGCACAAAACACCAACAACAACTGTGTCCACGCGCAGATCAGCTGATAGCTGTCAAAACATCCTCGCGTAGTTGACGGCTGCTGTCAGTGAGAGATGGCATCTTTACAGGATAGCGATGTAGCCCGTTGTTTGAATGAATTGTCTTCTATTAACATGAGTAACGTTTCCAATAGCTTTGAAGCAAGACAGTTAATCAGTGATTATTTCACAAGTGGGCCTAATCTCAGAGACAGTGACAGTGAGGTATGTTTTTTAAAAAACAGAGTCACATCCAACTCTCGAAAATCTGGCCAATAAAATCATTCCTCCTGGCCATGGTGATGCTGGCGCTTCTGTAGTAGATTGTCATTGCTGCTGCAAGCTCAATGAAGGAAAGCCTGCCATACCAGATTCCCCAAAGAGGAGATCCTTGATTTCCGTCTGCAGTACCTCAACCTGTCTCGTGAAAAACTTGACATTGCCATTCTCTCCAAGCTTTCTTGTGGAATGCATCTCTCTGACACAACATCAAGGTCCAGGAAGAGAGAGCAGACACAGCATTTAGCCCATCGTACTGATTATTACTATCATGGGCATAGGATCTGCCGTGATGTTTTCAAGTATCTCCATGGGGTTGGGCAGGATAAATTGAATGCATTAATGAAGCATTGCAAGGCTGCTGGATGTAAGCAAGGGTCCACAAGCTGAATAAGAGGCTTCCTGCAAATGCATTAAAATTGCAGGACACAAGAGCCATTGTGGATTTCATCCTCAACTATGCAGAGGCCAATGCGATCATTCTTCCAGGCTGCACACCAAGGCATTGGAAGGCAGATGTAAAACTGCTGCCAACCAACTGCAGCAAGAGGAAGGTCTGTGAGCAGTACTGCACAGCAGTGGAGAATGCTGGCATGCGAATGGTAACCCTGAGAACCTTTCGGCGAATATGGCAGCAGTTAGTACCCTTTGTGTCGACCATGCGCCCTGCCACTGACCTGTGCTGGTACTGTCAGTCAGGTGTCGCTAAACTTACACATGCTGCCAATCATCCAGAGGCTGAGAAAAGTGCAGCCGTCCGTGATATTGAAGAGCACTTGGTTAAAGTTGTAATGGAGAGATCCCTCTACCAACAAATCTGTAAAACAACAAAGGAGGAGATGCCCTTTGGTGCAGAAACAGGACCCCATCCTGCCTGCAGCTTCCCTGGGAAGATGCATTACAGTTTTGATTTTGCGCAGCAGGTCCATTTTCCATCAGACCCCTTGCAGCCTGGTCCAGTGTACTTCAAGAGCCCCCGGAAATGTGGTCTCTTTGGGGTGGCATGTGAGGCTATCCCAAAGCAGGTTAATTTTTTACTTGAAGAGAGCTGCCAGTCAGGGAAAGGTGCCAACTGTGTAGTGTCACTACTTCTTCGAGCACTATGGCATGGGTGAAGAAGATGTCCATTTACATGCAGATAACTGCAGTGGACAAAACAAGAACTCCACAATGATGTGGTACTTGATGTGGAGGGTGTTAACAGGGCGTCACAAGAACATCATCTTCTCCTTCCTGCTAACTGGACACACAAAATTTAGTTGTGACTGGTGCTTTGCTCTTGTGAAACGCCTGTTCAGAAGGACAAGGGTAGACTGTCTAAATTACATTGTCAAGGTGGTCGAGGAATCCTCCCATGCCAACATTGCTCAAGTCTGTGGCAAGGAAAATGGAGAGGTCATTGTGCCAGGAAAGTTGGAGGAATAAAGAAAAACCACCACATTCACTTTCGTGAGGGGTCAGGATAATTGAAATAAGAGTTCTGTGGCAGTGGTGCAACCCAGCAAGATCTTCTGAGAGGAGGAGTTCCCCTGCCAAGCAAAATGCCAGACCAGATCCTACCAAAAGGACTCGATGCGAAGCGGCAGTGGTACCTCTATGAAGAAATAAGGCCACCACCTGTCCGTGTCCAACAGTCCCCAAGCCTACGAGAATTGCAGTGTTCAATGGGGAGGAGTAAGTTTACAGTGCAGTGTGTGTGTAGGTATACAGTGAGGGGCTGCAGCAAATGACTCAAGGAAAAACGTGTTTGTTGATGTTTTTTTCTTGTGCTTTTAAATGTACATTTTCATCACCTTGTTAAAATATATTTGTATAATACTATTCAGAAGGTGATTGACATGTCAAATTGTAAAATTTTATTAAAAGAATACTTTTATGATAGTCACACATAATTAACCCTAATACAATGACAATAATTTGTAAAACAATTTTGTTTGTTGATGCTTGTTACATGTACTTCTAAATGTAATTTATCATCACTGTTAAAATCTATTTCTATATTTCATTGAAATAATACTAATAATAATAATATCGTGTTCAGTTATTGATATACATCAAGGTGTTTTTGTTTTTTTTTCTTTAGTACTTCTCAACTGATTTTAGTGCTGCCTCCTCAAAATTTAGCATAAGCATGTTACATGGATTAGTATTAGTAGTAGTAGTAGTAGAAGTATTATTATTATTATTATTATTATTATATCACTTCAAAGAATACTTTTGTTGTGTTGTCTCACATAATAAATACAATGACAATCATTTATCAAAAACAAAGCTGAATGTTGGTGTTTTTTCTTTTGTAGCTGTAAATAGAATTCTGTGGAACTGAATGGAATCTTTGAGGCAGTTTTTCTCCATTTCTACTTCACGGCGCAAGAAGGCTTTAAAACATCATAACTTTGGCTCTGATTGAGATAATTCAACAATTCAAAAACATTTAAATGGGGATAGGTCCCGTGTTTCTAGATTTGTGACCAGCTGAAAATGTCAAAATTTCACCATGTGAAGGGTTTTCCCAGACCGCCACTCATATTTTATCAACATATTTTGAAACCATTGCATCATTCATTTTTAAATTATCAGAGTATAATGACATAATTCTGCTAAAAGGGGTTCCTTTGGCCCGGTGATGTAAATAAAAGACGCAATGTTGTCCACACGTCGCGTGTGTCTTGCACTTGTACAGTGTTGTAAACAATCCGATCGCAGTTCTTTTGCAGAAACGTATTGATACTGTCTGGGAAATAATCATAGTCTGGAGGGCTTCCGTAGGAGTCAAAGAATTCACCCGTTTTATCCACACACATATACAGAGCTAGCCAGTGTTCTCCAGGTTTATTTTGGGGGTGCGTATTCACAATGTACAAAGCGGGAAAATTATGCAGTTTATTATCCGGTAGCTCGTCGCAGGCCAACACCCCTTTAAAGTCTTTTCTTGTATGTGGGTTGTTACTCAAAGCGGCTGCTAATTCTCTGGTGTTCATGATTAATAATAGTCATACAGCACGTTCCTCCTCTGGTTCACTTCAATGATATTGTCGAAACATGCATAAACTACCATATTTACAGTTCTGGGTAATGCGCTTCTGGATCTCATTTCCAGTCGCATGTTTCCCGTCTTGATCAGGGATAGATGCTGACTGCAACCTTCATCAGGGGACAGATTGAAAGCATAAAGCGTGTAACCGCTTGTATATTCTTGACGATTTATTAACAAGAGCTGGTCCTTCAAATGTCTACCGGCAGCGAGGATCAGGCTATAAAACTCTCGAATAGCGTTACTGTTGTGATAATCAGGTTGAAATGGCTTGGCCGGAAACTGCTGCCCATCGACATACATTGCCACAAACTCTGCATTATAGTGTTGGAAATTAAACGGGTTCTTGTTGTAAACTCCTGTAAAGGCATCGCTATCAACCAAACCTATAATTACCATTTTTGGTAGGTGCCCCAAAAATAAATTCTCCTGATTACAAACTCGACTACCTGCGGCTAATGAGAAAGTCTTCATGCTGACCCGATCAATAGGGTATTTTATATTAGTGGTCAATAGCGCCTGCGCATGTCCGAGCTTCACAGCGGGGGAGGCGCTGACCTTTTTTACAAATAGTGATGCCGACACAGTTTTAAGCTTGTATTGATGGGCATCTGCAGTCATTAGACCGAATTTTTTTAAATTTAATATCGACACCATTTATCAGCAACCTCTCCTGAAAAAACATGTTTGCGTGTGTGTGACCGAGCATTTCAAAGGTTTTGCGGTATATAGGGCTGTTTTTCAGACCCGTGTTGTTACCCCTGTGTTTGTATCCTCCATATGCCCGCTGGTATCTTTATAAAAGAGGCCGGCTGTGAACTGGTTAGACAGTGTCTCATTCTCATAATTCAGTAGACATTCCATAACAGCTCAGTAGGGGTAAGTATTGCTAGACTGACTCACCAGTCGGTCCCCCAGTTAACCATCCACTTGGGAAAAAATGGTCACTAGGGGGTAATTAATAAGCCCGACATTGTCAGCTTGCGCGAGGTTAGTACCATTTGCGCGGGTGATCTTACAGCAAAGGTATAAAAGTGTATTGTTCAAGTCAATGTAATCTTCACCATTATCAGCAATAAAGAACTCTAGAGGTCCTGTGTCTGAAATGGCTGACAGTGGGGGCACCTCCACATAGATGTTCTTCTCAATGCTTGTTTGTGTATACGGAACTGCAAAAAGATCCAGTTCCGACTTCACGTATTCCTCTGACATGTTGTGTATGTAGGCCATTTTTTAAAAAATGTATCTACTTTTCCTTGTAACCTTCATCTTCTTTGCTTGCTTTTTCACCTTCCTCTTTTACCAACTGTGCGCCGAATGCTTGACACCTTCCGTTTTTTAGACTTTGGCATGTTTGAGACACGCCCCTCTGGAGGTCTTTTCTGTCTACGTCGCGTCATCACCATGAGCCCTGATCCTTCCTGACCGTCCGTGCTCAAACGACTTGTCACAACATTAGTGATCACATCCTTGGCTATGTTCTTAGCTGCTGAGGCCAAATGGGGCTTGGCTATATTGAATCCTTTCTTTAGTAGCGGCAAAGCCATTCGGAATAAGCCTCGAAAAATACCACCAAGACCCCCACCATACATAACACTCCCACCACTAAACCCCGGCAAACCGTTACCCGCTTGCGCCATATAATAATCAACGTATCTGTGTGGATCTATGTGTAGGCCTGACCTAGCCATCTTTTATTCGTGATAATGGTGTTTCACCGGTCTGAAGTGCAGCTTTGCTATTACTTTCCTGCAACGGAAAGCAATGTTCTTGTTCTGATCCATTTTCAGCTCAATGGTGATATCATCAATGTGCTTCTTGCTCACAGGTACGTAGTGTGGCTTCTCATACGAGATTGTGACGATGTCGTTGTTTGCCCCAGATATATGTACATTTCGTAGCAGGGATACAAAGCTGTCACCTACACGTTGGTAGTCGATAACGTCCGTGTACATTGTGTAAAAGCCGGCTCTGATATCGGCAGGGTGTGGCGCCACCGATTTAACAGCTGTCAAGTCGACTCCTGGTTCAATACCGAGCACCTAGCTAGTTTTCCTTCAGCCATCATTGTGATGTGTGGTTCGCATACGATGTAAATTTTGTTTTTTATATGACTGTATCCAACTTCAAGTCCTTCCAGCATGGGTTCAGCATTTTGGTTCATTTCATTCAGTAGAGTAGTGATACTCTTGTAATACCCGGTACTAATTGCATGAACTCTTCTGATTTTTTAAATATGATCGTATGTATAAAAAGTACAGTCATCACGTGTTATTGAACTCCAAGTGTGTGGGTACTGTATTTCGGCTAAGCCAACCTCCCACGTCCCGCGTAGTTCAATTATTTTATTTTTTTTTCTATTTTTTATCCTCACCATCTGGCAACCACAACCCCCCTTTCCCCATCCCCTTATCCCTCACCAACCAAACCATATCAGAGGTCAAACTGATCAATCAAATCTTGACAATATGTACATCATAGAAAACCGGACCATATCAGAGGGGGCGGGGCAAGGGGTTTTCAGCCTGAAAACCGGAGCAGTCACCAGATACTATCTCACTTTAGAAAACAGAAGTCAGTATCTGAAGCAACTCAGGAACATGACAGGCAATGAGTCTACAGAGTGTTTCAGTCATCAAGACATACAGAAGCCCAGGATAGAGAAGAATAGGGCAGATGTAAATGCCTTTGTAGAGCTTATGAAAAAAAGCTGGGTAAACCCTCTAGGTCCAAATCAGTCTGATATCATCAGTCTTTCCACAGGAATTGCTGTGTCACCAGACATAGCCAGTGATCTGCTGCTAGCTCACCAGACTGGAGAGGAAGCATTATCAGAAGTTCAGAAGTGAACATTTGGAGAAAGAGTCACTCACAGCCAAGTTCCATGACAAAATGAGAAAAGTTTTTTTTTCTTCTACTATACTCATATGTGCACATGGGTATTTCTCTACCTGTGTGTACATGTCAATGTCTGTTAAGCACTTTGACTGACTTGGTCAGAAAAAGTGCTGTATAAATCTGAATGACTTGACTTGACTACTGGAAAACATCAATCAAGAATGCTGAGAGATGCAGTCGTGGTTCAGCAAGTAGCACTCAATGGGAGAACATTGCCCTGGGACACTATGTTGTGCAGTGGAGAAAGCTGTTAACTAATACAGACAGAAAACAGCCTTGATAACATTCATTGTGGACCAGTGGAAGCTAGCAGAGAACCGGATAAAGCTTCAGGACAAGCTGCTATTCGCAACCTGTGGAGAGACATTCTGTTGTCTGCGCAAAAAAGGAAAAAAAAAAAAACTGGAATGTTGTTGAAGAGCTGAAACCTTCCCAGGAGGAGGCGGATACCCGTATGACCCTGCATGCAAATCATGCCAGCCAGAATGGCTATCAAACCACAGTTATTGTGAGTGAGGATACAGATGTCATGATCCTTTGTCTCGGATACTGTAAGAAGATAAACTGCCCCCTGCATCAGAAATGTGGCACTCCAGAATCGGACAAGGTACATCAACATCAGCAACCTTGCTCAGCTCCTTGGAGATGACCTATGTGATGCTCTTGTAGGTGTACATGCCTTTACGGGTTGTGATAGCGTAAACTCAGTGCTCTCAAACAGGACATTCCAAGAGTCCTTCAAATCCCTGGGAACATCCTGGGATGTATAAGTTGTCGTGAAACTGGTTGACTATGATGATAATAATAACGATGATGATGAATAAACAGAATATGAATTCTTAAGAATGGATATTAGTATGATAGTATAATATGATGTTTGTGATGATAATGATGATCATTGGTATATGTATTAAATAAGTGAATGAAACAGGTAGAATTCTTCATTTTTTTCTATGTATGACATGTTCTGTTCAAATAAAGTGACAAGATTTTTTCATTCTTTGGATCAACGGTTGGTGTCATTGAAGGTTGATAACTGTGACTAAGCTGCCACTTGGGAAGGGTTATCATGTTGAAATATCATCTAGAGATATAGACTTTTTCAAAATACCAAACTAGAATTTGCCACCTTGGGTGGTACCAGTTAGTGAAAATTCTGGCCTGGGCCCATAAAATAATAATAATAAACTTTATTTGTATAGCACCTTTCATACAAGAAATTCAGCTCAAAGTAAATAAAGATATAACATGCACCGAGTGCTTCACATGAAATTAGACAAGGAATGAACATAAAAACAGGGATAAAATGCCATAATTATAAAAACAGGGATAGAATGCCATAATTAATGTGACATAGAATGAACATTTTAAAAAAAAAGGTCAGTCAAAAACATGGAGAAAGTAATAACATACAAACAACACATATATCCTGCCTCTCTATAAAGGTCTTAATGCCTCCCGATATAACCTACCAGAGGTCTTTCGCCTCCCTGAAAAGGACTTTTGCCTGTTGTAATATAGGTCTTTTACCTCCCTACGCCTACTGCCTCAAGCATCCCGCCGAGGTCTTTTGCCTGTCGTAATACAGGTCTTCTGCCGTCGCTTATCCCGCTAAGGTATTTTTCCGTTGCTACCCGCTAAGGTCTTTTGCCTTCTTATAGAGGTCTTTTGCCTGTCATAATACAGGTCTTCAGGATAAAATAATAACTACAGTGCTACAGGGAAAAAAAAGAAAAAGAAAAAAAATACATAGAATGCGTAAAATCAAGTAAAATACAAAAGTTTTAAAAGAAGTGCAGCAGTGCTTCCTAAAATGAAGTGTTTGTGTAATTTGGAAAGGAGGCTGTAGAGTGGAGGCTGGGAAATAGGTGAAGTATACTGCCATCCATGTGCCAGGAATGTTTATTGGAGGAGGCTGCATGGTAGGCTGAGAAGCTGGCATTTCGGTGCCAGCAACAATAACTGGAGGGAGCTCTCGGGTAGGGAATGAACGAATATCGAATTCAATTAAATGTTCTTGCAAATTGTTCATATTGTCATTTCAATTTGTTGCAAAAAAATAATTTCGAAACAAATAGGCCAATTTGTTGTTTCATTAAATGTCAGTGTACTTTTAATTGAATTGTTTGCACAATTTTCAGCCATTAGAATAGCTAGCCTATTAAGTGAAAATACATTTTTTTTAAACTTAATAACAGAACCAATTACAGTGTCTTCCCTTTGATAAGATGCTCAGTAAATCTTTTGTATGATCTGTATGTTGTTTTGGAAATTAATATAATCACATCAGGTGATGGTAGCAGAATGTTTTGGCTGAAGCTGAACGCTTCATTCAGATTAATAGCCCCCAAACGGAAACAAGGCCATCAGCCATATTCAGAACAGTGCTGATGATTCTACTCCATGCTATTCTCCCTAATGTAAAACTAACCTAAAACATAAGCTAGCTAAATAGTAGTGGTGGAGGGAGATGCCACTATTTATTTTTGTACCTGTATTTGTTCAACCAACAAAATTATTTGTATTTGTTGATCAAATTAAAATCGAAAGTGGGTGGAGTTTAACTGTATAAAATGATAAATAAAACAGAAGCCAAAAATCCCAGATTTTGACCATCATAATCACTGATACTGCTATTGTTGAGATATTAAATCATTAAAGTCACAGTTTTACAATGACATCAAGAATAATCCAAAATAACGACAGGTAATTTGCTTTTTAAAGCTGTAGTTAACAAACAAGTTATGTTATATAGCCATAACAGGTTTTTATAACACTAAGGTAAACAAACAGTCAACTTTTTAATTTTTTATAAATCAAAACATCCTTACTCTGAACTGCATAGTATGAACTGCATGAACCCCACCACCACCCCTACCTAAATATTTTTTAAAAGTCATTTCTTTGGTTCAGTCATTCTGCACCGTCGTTCTCCTCTTATCAATTCCATAGAGAACACACAGCTTTGGTGGTTGCTGGGACCCCACGCACACAAAACAGCCACACATGCACCTGGGTAAAAGCACCTGTTGTTGTCTATTGTCTACCGGGGGGGGTTGAGAAGAATGACATAAACTGTCTGTATTTGTTTTTTCTTGGAATTTTTAAGCCCTAATATTTATGAAGGTTGTGAAAGGAGGAGAATATATAATTTTTAATTTTTGTTTTAAAGTCTCCAAAGCCCGATTGGTGTCGCTCTAGCCTATCTAGTGTTAAGGGAAACTTTCACTTGCTGTGTCTCTGCAGGTGTGTGTCTAATTGAAAAACTTGGTGCTGACTCATGAGCGAATTGCATCAATGAGTTTGCGAGAAAAGATCCACATCTGAATATTTGCTAAATTTGGGAGGAACTTTTTTTTGGAGAGAACACAATATTTGAGTGTTGCCTTGGAGGAGACATGGCGACTTCCTTCCTTCCAATGACCGATCACATGGGGATATGCAACGCCTTTTCTACTTTTCAATTACTGGACGATCCCATATTTTTCAGGATGGTTGGAAATCCTAAATCAAGCTATAACTAACAAATAAAAAATCTCAAATCTAGCTAGTCTTTGCAGTCATTCATGAACAACAAGCTGGCAGCGGCTGGTCACATCCTTTCACGCTGCTAGCAATTTACGGTAAAAATGATGATTGTCCATGTTTGTTTTATTGAGTCTGAACACTGATGCACATTATTTTAGAACCACGATTGAGCTTTTGCCTGCGCTACTTCATAGTAGATTTAGAAAACACAGGGCCAAGTAACTTGGCATTTTTGTACATTGAAAACTTCATGTTTTATTTTTGTACTGTGCTTGTCATGAGTAATTGATAACAGTAACGCATACAGTATAAAAGTATGGAATGAGAGGCTTGCATACACATACAGTACATACATGCAAAGACATATACATTGTAGCCAGTCCTAGATCTAGACTGCTGTGATTGAGGGGGCAGACCAAGATTTTTTGGGGCAAGTTTTTTCCAAGGCAGTGTGCCATGCAGGCCTGCATTGCTTAGTGATTTTTTTAACTCAATATCATTGACTCAGTCTTTTCTGTTTAATTTTATGCACATGCTCAATAATATGCTTGTGGTCAAGCGGTTAATATCAGAGACAGAGGTCTTGTTAACGTAGGATTCTGCATTTTTTTATACCCATAAGACAAGCCAAAACTGAGGGGAATAGCACTGCGTTCTATACCACCAAATATGGTTTTATATCTGTGATATTCATTGATCATAATATTTAAACAGCCATTGTTAAATATAAACATTATTTGGCTGACAAAACTAATGGCAAACAGAGTGAGCTATGGGTAGAAGAGCTGGGAGAGCAGGAGCCCCCAATTTATCACATAATCACATAATTCATGATTAGTAGCTCAGCATACCTGGGTGCAAAAATGCAAACTAAAATTTTAAGAAACAAACCCTTTAAGATAACTGTGGATCTGAACTTTTACATGTATGATCAAGGTTTACGGTTTAGCACTGCCGCTTTGCTATAAATTAAAAAAAAAAATAGATTAAAAAAATAAAAATAGAAAGTAGGGAGAGGCAAATAGTTTCCATGACATAGTTTTCACGGCACTGTATATTGAATTCAATTTCCCAGGGTAATGCCCACTTCTGACTCTGTTTAAATCTTCTTGGATTACTTAGTAGATTAAAAACCTCCCAGTTTTGCATAATCTGCAAATTTAACTTGTGTACTTCCAATGTCCCTGTCAGGGTCATTTATATAAATAAGGAAGAGCAGTGATCCCAACACTGATCCATTTGGGACTCCACTTCCCACTGGACCTTGTCAAATAAAATCCCTCCTACTACTACTCTTTGTTTTCTAACAAAGCGGCAACAGCCGGCCTCAATTTCTGAAGCCTTTTTTCCCAGTGGCTAAAGAGTGAACTACTATGAGACTCCGTTGTGCAGAAAAGTCGGTCAAAAAAACGTGAGAGAAAATGAACCATTTTGGCGGGAGAGAGATGCAGTTAGCCCGCGGGACCACTGAAACCCTGTGAGAGAGACTGAAATCCTGTGAGAAAGGTCCAATGAATAGCGTGCTTGGTCCCGTGAACAGCGAGGGAGATTAAAAGTAGCTTGCGAGAGAGGTCCAATGGACAGTATGCGCAATCCAGAGGATAGCAAGGGCGAATGAAGCGTAGCAAACCACTTTCAATCGCCCTCGCTGTCCACTGGACTGCATGCGTTGTTCTTCAGACCTCTCTCGCGGGGTTTCAATCTCTCTGGCAGAGTTTCAATTGCTCTCGCTGGCTAACTGGATCTCTCTCATGCAAAAAATTGTTTGTTTCCTCTTGTGTAATTTCAACTTTTGTCCACATAGGAACTGGAGAGGGTAGGAGGGGCCAGTCAGTGAAGCCTAGGAAGTATCAGGAAACAGCCTCTACTGCACATGTTGACAACTCTTGAAGGCAAAAGAGTTGGCAAAAGAGCTTGCTGCTCATTGAATTCAATGTAGATACCCAAGCTGATTTGACAAAGAATGGGTGATGTCACCATAGCTTTGTACATTGTTTTATACGGTCTGTGGTAACTTATATCTCATAAAAAACACGTTTTCAACGTACAAAAATGCCAAGTTATGGTACTACAAACAATATAGGCTATCTTGCCTCACCAAAATGACATAAGATGTATTTCAAAGCAACGCTACCCAATATTTCCTCAGTTCTTTCAAGTCACTTGGCCCTGTGTATAAGCATGCACTACATGGACAGGCCAAACATATGTGTGGATGGCTCTCTCACAGTCAAGATTGATTGAATAGGCGTGTATGTGTCTAATTTGTATTGGTATGTATGTATTTCGCTGCCCAGCCTTTCTGTTGCGTGAATCATAGTATGTTTCTTGGTATAAGTGTGTGTTCGTAAATGTGAATGTAACATGCTGCGAGGGGAATGTCCCTATGGGGATAAAGAAGTTCTCTAAGTATGTATGTACAATATGTATTTTACATGCAGTATTTATTGTACGTAGCAAATATACAATAACTTGCACATGTACTCAAATTCAGTTCAGAAGAATGTAGAAACATGTTTTCTGGAGAAATATGCTTCCTGTCGTTACTCAGCAGCAGTTTTGTACATTAATTAATTTATACATTCATTTCAATGTACAATGTTCAATGTGTTCCATGAGGCAATTCGAAATATTTGACTCTTTGATCTGACACAAAGTTTGCATGACATTGTAAAATGGTAAGATTAGAAAACACAGGGCCAAGTGACTTGAAAGAACTGAGGAAATATTGGGTAGCATTGCTTTGAAATACATCTTATGTCATTTCGGTGAGGCAAGATAGCCTATATTGTTTGTAGTACCGTAACTTGGCGTCATTTTGATATCAATACTTTTGAGTAACTTGGCATTTTTGTACGTTGAAAACGTGTTTTTTATGAGATATCATTTCTTTTTGCAAAGCGTTTTATTATGAGAGTGAGAAATGCGACCCTGTAAAAAACGGTTGTGGATTATGGCTATCGTTGTGTGAATTTGTACAGTCTGATGAGCGTGTACCGTTCAGCAGTTTCGGTTTGCTATGTAAAACAGTGGCTGTGAGAAAGGATGCAGTGGCATAAGCGCAAACGAATCAGAAACGCAGATGAAATATGGCCAGTGTATGTACTCACGGATTTGACGTCCATCCAACGAGCCTTGACTGACAAAAGAATCAGCAAGCCCGTAGAATTATAACTCCCTAGGTCGCAACTTGTGTAGCCTTCTGTCCTGCTCCGTTGTCTGTTATTTTGTGGAGATGCACTTTTAGTGTTTGTAAGGTTTATCCTTCTGTCCTGCTCCGTTGTCTGTTATTTCGTGGAGATGCACTTTTAGTGTTTGTAAGGTTTATAAGGCATTTTGATAGGCTTATCTGCAGGTAGGAATCCTCTTCGCTGTTTTGCTAAACTACATTACATTACATTACAGGCATTTGGCAGACGCTCTTATCCAGAGCGATGTACAACAAAGTGTATAACCATAACCAGGAACAAGTATGACGAAACCCCTAGAGAGAAGTACCGGTCCAAGTACAGGGAACAACCGCATAGTTCAACTTGGACCCTGATGGTTAAACTGATTAACACTAACAACGAGAACGGCAACAACGCAGTCTATGGAAAAAATACAAGCAGTAGTTAAGACAGTTAATGCACCTAAGTCACCTACGAAACAGCTGCCTGGTTACAACCCTAAGCTTCCAGTCATTTACAGGGGGGTAGGGAGGGATGGGGAGAGGTGCAGCCTGAAGAGGTGAGTCTTCAGTCGTCGTTTGAAATGGGTCAGTGTCTCAGCTGTTCTGACCTCCACGGGGAGGTCATTCCACCATCGTGGGGCCAGAACAGACAGGAGACGTGTTCTGGAAGTGCAGGTGCGAAGAGGGGGAGGTTCCAGGCGTCCTGAGGTAGCAGAACGGAGGGATCTGGCTGGCATGTAGGGTTTGAATATCTTGTGGAGGTATGCTGGGGCTGATCCCTTGACTGCCTGGTATGCTAGGACCAATGTTTTGAATTTGATGCAAGCTATAACAGGCAGCCAGTGGAGGGTAGTGAGCAGGGGAGTTACGTGGGAGTGTCTGGGGAGGTTGAAGACCAGACGAGCCGCAGCATTCTGAATGAGCTGCAGGGGTCTGGTGGCAGATGCCGGTAGTCCAGCCAGAAGAGAGTTGCAGTAGTCCAGGCGGGATAGAACCATTGCTTGGACCAGGAGCTGGGTTGAGTAGGTGGTGAGAAAGGGGCGGATTCTGCGGATGTTGTATAGGAAAAATCTACATGCCCGGGTTACTGCTGCAATGTTGTTGGAGAGGGACAGCCTGTTGTCCATCATCACTCCGAGATTCTTGGCGCAGGGTGATGATGTCACTACGGTGTCCCCTAAGGAAATGGAAAAGTCGAGGAGGGGAGAGGATAGAGCAGGAATAAAGATTAGCTCCGTCTTTCCCGGGTTGAGCTTCAGGTGGTGATTGTCCATCCAGCTCTGTATGTCCCTCAGGCAAGCGGAGATGCGGGCAGGGACCTGTGTGTCCGATGGGGAGAAGGAGAGAAAGAGTTGCGTGTCGTCGGCATAGGAATGATAGGAGAAAGCCATGGGCAGATATTACAGGGCCAAGGGATCTGGTGTACATGGAGAAGAGAAGGGGACCAAGGACTTGAGCCCTGGGGAACTCCGGTGGTGAGGGGACGGGGTGGTGATACCTTACCCGCCCAGGCAACCTGGAAGGAGCGGTCAGAGAGGTAGGACTCAATCCAGTCAAGGACTGTGCCGCGGATCCCTGTTGCTGCCAGGGAGGACAGGAGGGTAGAGTGGTCCACAGTGTCAAATGCAGCGGAGAGGTCTAGAAGAATCAGGACAGAGGAGAGGGAGGCTGCTCGTGCGGCATGGAGTGACTCACTGACCGAGAGGAGTGCAGTCTCAGTCGAGTGGCCAGGCCTGAAGCCAGACTGGTGGGGATCAAGCAGGTTGTTCTCAGAGAAGAAAGCAGAGAGCTGGTTAGATGCAGCACGTTCAAGTGTTTTGGATAGGAAAGGGAGGAGAGATACCGGGCGGTAGTTCTGAATGACTGAAGGATCTAGTGTGGGTTTCTTCAGCAGCGGGGTGATGTGGGCCTTCTTGAAGGATGAGGGGAAACATCCAGAAGATAGGGATGAGTTCACGAGGGAGGCGACATAAGGGAGGATGTCTGGTGTGATTGCTTGAAGGAGAGATGAGGGGATAGGGTCGAGGGCGCAGGTGGTAGGGCGGTGGGTGAGCAGAAGCTGGGAGACTTCAGTGTCTGAGAGTAGAGAAAATGTGGAGAAACAGGGGGCGGAGGACGCAGAGGGGGCGGAGGACGCAGAGGGGGCGGAGGACGCAGAGGGGGCGGAGGACGCAGAGGGGGCAAAGGAGCTGCGGATGTCTGCAATCTTTTCGTCAAAGAATGCTGCAAAGTCATCTGCAGTGAAGGAAGACTGGGGTGGAGGAGGTGGCACGCTGAGGAGAGAAGAGAAAATAGAGAAAAGTTGACGAGGGTTAGAAATAGAGTTATGAATTTTGGTTTGGTAGAATTTTGCCTTAGCGGCAGTGACAGAAGAAGAGAACTCTTTCAGGAGAGACTGATAGGCTGAGAGGTCAGATGGGTCCCTGGATTTGGCCCACTTCCTCTCAGCAGCGCGGAGGGTGGCCCTGGAGGTGCGTAGGATGTCAGACATCCATGGACTGGGAGGGGATGAACGTGCTGGCCTAGGGACGAAGGGGCATAGGGAGTCGAGTGCTGAGGAGAGAGATGACGTCAGGGTGGAGGATGCAGAGTTAGTGGGGAGCTTGGAAAATGATTGAAGAGGGGGGAGGGAAGCAGTCACTCTGGGTGCAAGAGAAGAGGGTGATAGGGAGCGGAGGTTACGGCGGACAGTGACAGTGGGGATGGGAGGGGGAGAGGGAGGGTGTGGAGAGAGGGGGAGGGAGAAGGAGATGAAATGATGGTCAGACGTATGCAGGGGGGTAACCGTAAGATTGGAGCTGGAGCAGTTCCTCAGGAAGATCAGGTCTAGGAGGTTGCCTGCCTTGTGGGTTGGAGGAGAGTGTTGTAGGGAGAGGTCAAAGGAGTGAAGTAGTGGTAGGAAAGCAGCAGACTGGGAGGCTTCTAGGTGGATATTAAAATCTCCAAGGAGGATCAGCGGGGTGCCGTCCTCAGGGAAGGAGCTGAGCAGGGTGTCTAGCTCATCCAGGAAGCTTCCCAGGGGCCCCGAGGGGCGATAAATAACAATAATATAAAGGTTAGCAGGGTAGGTGATAGAGACAGGATGGAATTCAAAAGTGGATATGGACAGGTCAGGGAGGGGGAGAACAGAGAATTTCCAGGTGGGGGAGATCAGTAGACCAGTACCACCACCACGGCCAGATCGCCGGGGGGTGTGGGAGAAGGAGTAGGAGGATGAGAGGGCAGCAGGAGTGGCAGAGTTGTCTGGTGTGATCCAGGTCTCTGTGAGGGCAAGGAACTGCAGGGATTGGAGGGAGGCATAGGCGGAAATGAAGTCTGCCTTGCGCGTAGCAGACTGGCAGTTCCATAGTCCCCCTGTGACCGTGAAGTTCTCACAGGGGGTCAGCGGGGGGTAGCAAAGGTTAGAGGGGTTCCGTTGTCGAGGGGGGCCACGTCGCTGGAAGCGCCTTCTGAGGGGGAGAGCACAGACTGGAATGGGGAACTGGCTCATAAACTAGCTAGCTAACGTTATCGATAACATTGCGTTATGAAAGCAAACTACCTAGCTAGCTAACGTTAGCTAGCTAGCTAAATGAATATAACCAGAAATAATCTAATAGTCCTTAAAAGTCACTCTAATTTAAGTCAACCTAACGTTAGTCAAATATTTGCATCGTCTTGCCTGTAAGCCAGCCGTGCAAACTATGGGTCTGGAGTTATCCATGGGTTTACGGGGCGTGGAAAGGGGAGTGGTGTGGGAGTACTGTGTTCGTGACGCACCAAGTTGACAACTTTCTCAACCGGTTGAAAATAGGACGATACATTTAAAACGCATATTTCTCCAAAAATGCAGAACGGACATATTTAATACTGTACTCATTGTGTTTCTTCAATGCCTCGTGTGCAAATAGCACATAAAACCGAGAAAGTGTGAAAATCACCCTGGTACTCCTTTAAAGAAAGGCGCTCCTAGCTGGGTTTGAACCTTAGACCCTGTGTTCCCAAGACTGTAACCTTACCCACTAGGCCACAGGCGGACTAGCTGTTTGTACTGAAAATGTTTCAGAGTAAAAAGGTATGGGTATTTGGCGTGTGTATGCGAGTTTTCCATTGGGTCGTGTAGGTGAAGATTTGGCGGGTGTCGGTAAAATGTCCAATGGGGAGACATGTTATTAGTGGGATAGGCGGCAGGAAAAATAAGAATGGGAAGAAGAAGAAGAAGAAGAAGAAGAAGGAGGAGGAGGAGGAGAAGAAGAAGAAGAAGAAGAAAAGAAGAAGAAGAAGAAGAAGAAGAAGACGCAAAATCCCCTTAGTTTGGGGCTTTATTGTGTGGACATGTGAAGTTGTTTTTGAAATCTGTCTGTTGAAATGGGGTCAGAATGTACAGAATTTAATGTTTTTAAGGGCTGAGTGTCTGTGGCTGTTGTGGTTATTTCTGTGGGGAACCCTGAAAAGTGCCAAACTCTCGGTGCTGTATAGGTATGGGGCATGCCCCCGCCAAGGCGTAACTTGGCTGGATGGCATACCTGCCATCCCAATCCTGTAGCCTGTTTCGAAACCCACTCTGAAATACCACCTGTATTTCCTACTGTCTTTTTGAATTTTTTATTTTTTTTTGAAAATGAGTCTCTCATTTAGTACCTTATAAAGTGCTTTTTGCAAATCTGAATATATAATATCATACGCCTTGCTACAGTCAAAACACTCGGTTGCTTCCTGAAAGAATGCCAAACGGATTGTCAGTCATGACCTTCCCTTGTGATAACCATGTTGGCTATCCCTCAGGATGTTCTTTTTAAGAAATAATTTAAACTTGTCTCTAATGATAGATTCCAGTATTTTCCATGTGATGCAAGTTAAACTGACAGGCCTGTAGTTTCCTTTCTTACACATTGGTATTATACTACCTTGCTTGCAATTGTCCAGTATTATATTTATTTTGTCTGTGACCTCTTCTTGTTTTAAACCCTGAAATTATTTAACACTGTTTTAGTTTATGTATCTTATCATGTTGGTTGTTTTATTCTGTGTGCTGCTGTTGTCATTGTTGTTGTTTTGTATGCTGTTTTATACTGCTTTGGCTCTGTCTTGGCTAGGTCTAACTTGTAAAAGGCGTTTTAATCTCAATGTGACTTCTTGGTCAAATAAAGGTTTATTTGACTGTTTCAAAAGCACTGAAAATGTTGATCTTTTTGCAGGAATAATTCAACATGCTTCACAGTTAGGAATTATTACACGTTTATACTTGGACGTATTAAATATGAAATATATTTTTAAAGTTGTTGATCCACGCTGTATTAGTCATTAAAACGTTGAGTGTGTTTTTTTATTTCCACTTTATTCATCCAAGTGAGTCCCATTGAGATGTCTGTCTCTTTTACAAGGGAGGCCTTGCCAAGAGAAGCAACAATCAGATATAACAACATAAAATACAATGCAAAACCATAGATGCAAATATATATATTACACTATTATACAGTATACAAACAGCTGCAAACCTCAATTTGTAAGGTCTGCGATAGACATTTAAAATCACTCAAAGGGATTAAATGTTCCAGTTTTGCTTCTTTCTGGAACTGATTCCAGGACCATGGAGCATAATAATTAGAATCATCTTTCCAAAATTCCATGGAAGGGTCGGGGACTGAGAAAAGTGGGAAGTTCTGGGAACACAGGTTATAATGTGTTCCAAATTAAAAGGCCAGAAAGTGTCCCTATTATGCCTTTGCAAATAAAAATTAGCCTGTATAAATATCTATGGAAATTTAAAGAGGTCAGGCCTGCCCTTTTGTAAAAATGACAGTGATGTGTGAGGGATTTAGCACTTTAGCAATAAAATGTAAGGCTCCATGGTAAACTGTGTCTATAGCCTGAAGAGTGCTAGCAGAAGAATGCATATAAATGATATCACCATAGTCGATCACAAGGATAAATGCAGCTACAAAAAATTTAAATAAGTCTTATTTCTGAAATAAAAACCCAATTTAACCTTCAGTTTTTTAATGAGATTGTCAGTGTGTATTTCAAAAGTAAGCTTTTCATCCAAATTCCAAAGTATTTGTAAGCGGACACTTGCTCAATAAACTTGCCATCAGTGGTAGAGGTGTCAGGAGCCAAAAGCTGAGAGCATGACCTTGAAAAATAAACAGTTCGGTTTTGCCTGAATTTAAAACCAACTTAAGATCATTAAAAGTAGCCTGAATAGAGTTAAAAGATTCTTGGAGGTCCTGGACAGTTGTAGACATGGAGGCAGTGCAGGAGTAGACAATTGTTGTCTGCATATACATGGATTTTAAATTTGTTTACATTGATTTTAGGTTTTTTAAACCAGTATCATTTATGTAAATGAGACTAGACAGTGGTGGCCCATACAGGGGCTTTATCAGGAAGGAGTCAGTAGAGAATTCAGATGGAAGGACATTTGGGAACAAGAGCTATGGAATCCCCATTAGGGCAAGCATTACGACAATCTGTGGACTTGCAGGAGAGACAGGCGACAGCCTTGTTCAAAATAGGTCAAGGGCAGGTGGAAGACTGGGCTCTCCTGCAGAGTTTGCTGCGCCCAGACCCCGCAGGTCAACAGCCAGCGGTTACCTTGGTGGGCAGGTGTGCTGGGCTACAGATGCCCTGACATGGAGGCGTACCTGGTTACGTTCGAGAGCACTGCAGTTGCCTGCGGGTGGCTTCTCATTGGGGAGGCACAGCAAGCGGTGCACAGCATGTCGGCGTCCTCGAGGGCCAACTACGAGGACCTGAAGCGAGCGATCCTCGACTGGGTCGAGTTGACCGTAGAAGATTACTGTTGCTGTTTCAGGTCCCTCAATTACAAGGATGCCGGCCATCCCTTCACCCTGGCGCAGAAACTCCGCAATGTCACGAATCGGTGGCTTCAGTCAGCGGTGCGCTCAGTGGCAGAGGTGGTCGAGCAGGTGACACTCAAGCAATTCCGGCTAAGCCTGCTGACTGCTGCTGCTGACTGGGTGCGCTGCCATTGTCCCATCTTGATGGAAGCTGCCGTAGCCCTAGCAGACGATCACCTAGGTGCTTACCAACCTTGCTCCCCCTATACAGCCCCATCTGCTGCTCCTGCTCCAAGAAAATTCCGGTCTTCAAGGCTAGTTCCCACACAGAAGAGATGACCACCTGCTGGACCCTCGTCGGCAGCGGGAGCAGCGTCTGCCGCTGCTCCTCCTAACATAATCCTAAATATGATCACCTCGGGACGGATAAAACACTGAGTAGGCTCATGACCCAATTTTACAGGCCGGACATTCAGCCTGAGGTGCAGCGGTGGTGTGCAGCTTGTCCTGAATGTCAGCTAGTTAACCTCACTCCAAAAGCACCTGTGCAACCGCTGCCATTTATGATGATCTTGTTCGAACGTGTGGGTATGAATCTCATTGGGCCATTGGACCAAACTGCACATGTTATTGCTTTGTGTTAGTGTTGGTGGACTATGCAACGCGATACCTCGAAGCAGTGCCATTGTGCAGCATATGGGCTAAGAGTGTTGCACAAGCATTGTTTCAGATAATCTCCCCAGTTGTAATCCCAAAAGAGATTCTAACTGATCAAGGCGCTTAATTTATGTCATGCACACTGCGCAAACTGTACAAATTGTTAGGAATTAAATTGATCCAGACATTCCTGTACTATCCACAAATGGACGGACTGGTGGAACGATTTTATAAAACCTTAAAAACAATGATTCGTAAGTTCGTACACGAGGATAGTAAAAATTGGGATAAGTGGCTGAACCCTCTATTATTTGCAGCGTACGGTAAAATGAAATTCAATACATTCTGGACCTGCGAGCAAAACTCCACACATTGGGACAGTTGTCATGTGACCATTTGCTCCGCATACAAGAATGTCAGCAGTGCTCATATCGTCGCTGTTGGGCGGAAACCTTTTATGTCCAAAATCGTTACTTTTCAGGAAATGAAAAAAAACCCAGTTTTTTAAATGACTGAACACCGCGTAATCAAAGTTGGGATTGTGTCTTTATGTATGGTCAGATACTTGCATGTGTCATTATATTATTTAATATTATTATTAAAATGGGAAAGAGCTGTTGTGCGATTGACTGTACAAATAGATTCAACAAGAAATCGGAGCTATCTTTTTACAGACTGCCCGAAAGCTAAAGAAAAGAGAAGCAAATGGATCGCTGCAATTAGCAGAAACAACTGGAATCCAGGCACTGAAACGTGGATGTCATTTTGTGTCAGCTATGTTGGATTTTTGGGTAAAATCATAGCCTACCTTAAGTTTTGTACTGTATTGACTACTCATCAATTAAATATTTAGCATCTTTCATTTATATTCTGTGTAACTGTAAAGTTTTTGTCAGCATTTATTAAAAACATCCACGATGATGAGCCTACAAACAAAGGGGGGATGGTTAGATAATAGTTTATATGCAAGACTATTAAGAATAATACTAGTTAAAATATTTTCTAACACAATACTCACAGGTATTGTAGTGTACACTTGTTGGATAGTTGATTACATGCATTGGACAGACACAATCATTTTTTGAAAATGTGCATTTAATAAATAACAATGGCACACAACAATAAATAAATGCCATATAAATAAAAAATAAATACATTAATAAAACATAAATAGATATAAACTCTCTGTGTTGAGTGGTGTGACTGCAGGTGTGTCTGAGGCGGTGTGTCGGAGCTGGTGCTTTGGATCCTGTAGAAAACTCCTCATGAACTCATGAGCCCCACCTCTGTGGCATGATGCTGCATTCTTCTATTGCCTGTGTCTTGCACCCAGTTAAGGGCAGACCATTCCCCTATTCCAAGTGTTGCCAAAAACAAACTCCTGCACACCCTCCTTCTCTGCCCATCAACTTTAAAAAAGAAAACAAGAGTAGATGACCTTCTTGAATTTACAGACCCCCTTGTCCTCTGTACTGGGGTGACATCTACCAAACCACGCACATACATTCTTTTCTCTCCCCAGTTCATGTTCTCCCAAAAGCATTTAAAAATCTTCTCCCTGTCTGCCTCTTCAATTTTACTGCAGTGCTTGGAGAACTTCACATATGCAGCTGACTGGCATCTTGGTCCCATCACCTGGGGCTCCTTGGTAACCTCTTCTTTCTTGCTCCTCCCAATGTAGGGCTGTCCCATAATTCTTCTCCTTTTCTGCACACACTTCTTCCAATTACTTTCATTCTTGCGCTTTCTTCCTCCAGCTGTGTCATCCTCAGCCCCATCATGGGAATCTTAAAAAATACAACAACAAAAAAACATTTGTGTGTGTGTGTCTGTATTATCCACTGTGACTACTGCTGTGAAATGTGCCCATCTATCCACTCAACACTCATTAACACGCATTGTAATATCAATTCCTATACAACTCATCAATCATTAACACATTATTCACTCTACCTGCGTCCACTTCAAATTCCTCTCTCTACTCTCCAGTGCTGTCTCCTCATCCTCTCTCTCTGAGCTGGAATCACCTCTCCCTACTTTTGGTTCTTCCTCTCTGTCGCTCTCTCCATCTGTGCTGTCACTGTTTGTCTGTGTCTATAACTGGCCTTAGCTTATTTGCCTCCTCATATGACACATTGACCATTGCACGCATTTCCTCCAGGGACACAGACATTGCTACTGTAAAAAAAAAAAAATAAATAAAACTCATATCAGCTTAGTTTGCCTCAACAGGTTACAGTAGCATCATGTTGAGGCAAGAAGTTGGTTATCTAGCTAACTAGATGACACATCTGTAATCTGTACTATACAACACTGATATTACATAACATTACATCTGCTGATGACAATCTTAAGTAGCAACTGATCAAGTGAACGACACGCTATAACATTAGTCTGATAATTTCTTGTCATATTATAGCTTGCTATCTAGTAGACTCATCAGCAAGCTAGCTGCTATACTTAATTTATCATCGCCGTTTCAACAATGGACAGAGTTTTAACCTCTTAGCGCAAAGCCCCTAGTTGTTACGTTTTATTGTTTTGTTATTGTACCGTTATGGTATAATATAATACCCAAGTGGAGGGTGGCTATACTTTATAACTTATAATACTACTAGTAGGCTAATAATACGGAGTCGAAGCTGAAGGTTGAATGTCTTGCTGTTTACTGTAACAAACTCAGCACCAATCCAGGCGCTATCCATCTATGAGCATGATAAACAGTCGAACTTAATAGAACACCGAGTGCTTATCAGAAGTTTTTATTTGCCAAGTATGTTTACACATACAAGGAATTTGACTCTGGTTTAGAGGCTCTCAATGTTCTTACACAAAGAAAAAAAGAGTAACAACACAACAACAATCTTCAGAGACATACACAAGGAATGACTATATACAGGATATAAATAGTGCAGGATACAAATAGTGCTGACAAATAGTGCAAAAAAGTGAAGTGTGCAAGGAGTGAAGAGATAAATATTAAATTGTGTTCCAGGATTATTGCACAGTGCCACAGTGAGTTAACTGTTCATAAGTGTGACAGCGAAGGGGAAGAAACTGTTCCTGTGTCTGGTGGTTTTGGTGTACAGTGTTCTGTAGCGCCTACCAGAGGGGAGAAGTTGGAACAGGTTATGTCCAGGGTGTCAGGGGTCTGCAGTGATTTTCCCTGCCCATGTCCTGACTCTGGAGGTGTACAGATCCTGGATGGTGGGCAGGTCGGCACCGATAATCTTTTCTGCAGACCTGATTGTCCGTTGTAGTCTGTTCCTGTCCTGTTTAGTGGCCGATCCAAGCCAGACAGTGATGGATGTGCAGAGAACAGACTCAATGACTGCAGTGTAAAACTGGATCAGCAGCTCCTGAGGCAGGTTGTATTTCCTGAGCTGGCGCAGGAAGTACATCCTCTGCTGGGCCTTTTTGATGATTGTGTTGATGTTAGACTCCCACTTCAGGTCCTGGGAGATTGTAGATCCCAGAAACCTGAAGGATTCCACAGCTGACACAGTGCTGTTGAGTATGGTGACGGGGGGGCAGCAATGGGGGGCTCCTCCTGAAGTCCACTGTCACCTCCACAGTTTTGAGCGTGTTCAGCTCCAGGTTGTTGCGACTGCACCACAGGGCCAGCTGTTCGACCTCCCGTCTCTATGCTGACTCTTCCCCATCTCGGATGAGGTCGATGGCTGTTGTGTCATCTGCAAATTTCAGGAGTTGAACAGACGGGACTCCTGAGGTGCAGTCGTGCAGTGTAGCGGGAGGAGAGCAGCAGGGAGAGCACACATCCCTGAGGGGCGCCAGTGCTGAGTTCTGGAGGAGAAGTTCTGGGATGATGGTGTTGAATGCTGAGCTGAAGTCCACGAACAGGATCCTTGCGTATGTCCCTGGGGAGTCGAGGTGTTGCAGGATGTGGTGCAGTCCCATGTTGACTGCATCATCTACTGACCTGTTTGCCCGATAGGCAAACTGCAGGGGGTCCAGCAGGGGGCCTGTGATGTCCTTCAGGTGGGTCAACACCAGTCTCTCGAAGGACTTCATGACCACAGACGTCAGGACAACAGGCCTGTAGTCATTCTGTCCAGTGATGGAGGGTTTTTGGGGACTGGGATGATAGTGGAGTGTTTGAAGCAGGAGGGGACTACACAAAGAGCTCTGATGCCTCTTTTCCACCAACGCGAACCTAGTTCTGGTTCTGGGCTGGTGCTAGTGCCGGTTCGCAGTTGGTTCAACTTGCGAACCTTCTAAGAACCAGTTTGCTTTTCCACGTGTTAGAGAGCCACGTCATTACATCACTGTATACGTTTGTATATGTCTCCGCTTTCCCAGCAACATCGTTACCTATTAAAATGTATGTCCTGTAAAAATACACATAATAAACTGTCTGAACGTAAAAAAAACGAATTATGTAGCGTCGGGAAAAATGCGGCATTTTGTTTAAGTTGTGTTGAATTCAGAAAATTCTGAATCGCGAAAAACTGGAGGGACCTCTTATTTACTATATCAACTTTAAGACAAGCAACACGCTCAAAATTATCTCATTGCGACCCATTAAATGCAATGGCACAGCCGTTGCTTCATAATTTCAAACTGCTTTCCTAACGACTATTTTGCATCCTGCGACTTGGGTTACAACAGTGAATATCAGATTCCTAGACGTACTGATAGCGACCACCCTTTCTCATATTAACCTCAGATACGCAAGACAGGACACTTAAACTGTATGCTAGAAAATTTATGTAAAGTTCCATTCATTTATATGGGGAGGTCGATACACTTCCCCTTAGCAACCAAAAGCTATAGTGCTGGACCACCTCTGACTTATTTGCCAGCACAGAAAAAAATCGCGAAAGTACTGAAAAAATAACCACTGGAGGATAACAAGGACATTTTTTCCTACATAACTAGGTACAGGTTGTTACCGATATTTTGCCTATTTCATATATAGTTGCAAATCAGTTTACGTTTTCCTGTCTGTCAAACAAAGGTGGTCTCACTCTACCTGGCGGTCACAGAGTTTTAGTTGGTCTTGGTTGGTCACGATAATCCCGCCCCCAGCCCCTGACGTAAGCGGTTCTTGGTTCTAGACCAGCTAAGAGTTGGTGCTGCTTTGGAACCAGTTTTCCCGGCCGAGAGCCGGTTCTATTGCTGTTGAAAACGGAAGAACTGGTTCGCGATTAGGCCCCGGCTCCGAACCGGCCCTCGAAATGTCTTGGTGGAAAAGGGGTATGAAAGAGCTGATACACATCCTCTTCACAGACCGTCAGTGCCGGTGGGGAGTCAGGGGGGAGGTAGCAGCAGAGGGTGCAGTTGGTTGTATGATGTCTGAGTTGGGGTGGGTGAGGGGTGTGAAAGTGAGCTGATCAAACCTGCAGTAATACACATTCAGGTCTTCAGCCAGTTCATGGTTCTCTGCAGTATGGGGGAGGGTTTCCTGTAGTTGGTGATATCCTGCAGACCTCTTCACACTGACGCAGGACTGTTAGTTAAAAACCTGTTTTTCAGATTTTCAGTGTAGCTGCGCTTTGCTACTGATCTCTTTTGTCAGTGTGTTTCTGGCCTGGTTGTACAGGATCTTGACCCCACTCTTGTAGGCCTCCTCCTTGTCCTGGCGGAGCTGCCTGAATTTTGCAGTGAGCCAGGGCTTGTTGTTATTGTATGTGCAGAAAGTTTTGGTGGGCACACACATGTCCTCACAAAAACTGATGTAAGATGTCACAGTGTCAGTAAGTTCATCCTGGTCTGTAGAAGCAGCCGCAAAAATACTCCAATCAGTGCAGTCAAAGCAGGCCTGTAGCTCCAGTTTTGACTCGTTAGTCCATCTCCTCACAGTTTTAACCACAGGCATTGCAGATTTTAGTTTCTGCCTGTAGGTTGGGATAAGATGAACCAGACAGTGGTAGGAGAGTCCCATAGCTGCACGGGCGGCAGAGCGATATGCGTCCTTCAATATTGTGTAGCCGTGGTCCAAAGTGTTTTTATCCCTGGTGGGACACTTAATATGCTGTCTATATTTTGGCAGTTCGTGGCTGTGGTTTGCTCTGTTAAAATCCCCAAGGATAATGAGAAGGGAGTCTGGATGTTTCCGCTCTATGCTGGTTATCTGGTCAGCCAGGAGTTGTAATGCCTCACTAACACAGGCCTGAGGTGGGATGTGAACACCAACCAGAATAAAGGAAAACTCCCGCGGTGAATAAAACGGTTTGCAGTTGATGAAAATAGTCTCTAGGTGAGGAGTGCATATTTTCCTTAACACTGTGACATCTGTACACCAACCTTTGTTTATGTAGAAGCAGATTCCGCCTCCTTTCCTTTTCCCCGTTAATTCCGTTACATGGTCCGCTCGGTGGAGATGGAAGCCCGGCAGCTGTAAAATGCTGTTCGGGATAGACTCACCAAGCCAGGATTCAGTGAAACACAGGGCAGCAGATCGTGAAAAATCCCTGTTCGTTCTGTTTATGAGCATAGTTCATCCATTTTGTTGGACAAAGAGCAGACAATCGCCAGATGTAATGATGGGAGCGGTGTTCGGAATCCCCGCTGTTGCAGCTTAACCAGCGCTCCAGCGCGCTTCCCGTGCCTGCCTCTCCTCCAAACTCCACAGAGAGCTGCTGCTGCTCCAACCAAAATCTCAGAAAAAGTTCCTGGGTGTGTAAAGACCAGTGTAAAAGTTTGTGGAGTGAACTGTTGAATGTTCAACAGTACTTCCCTGGTGAACGCAGAAAGGAATTACTGAAGACCGCACAAATAAACAAAAAAAGAAAAAGTACTAGAGAGCACAAAGCCGAGGCAGCCATCCGCGGCACCATCTTAGCCATATATTCAAACACACCACACTAGTCGTCGGCACGCCAGTGTGCCGAGATTACTGAACTCCAACATTCAGTGTTACTGTAACCAAAGTATGAGTTAAAAACATAAACACTTTGTTTTAGTTTCATTAGTAGACGATACATGACAACTATGTCGAATACAGAGTTTCGCAGCATTGTCGCTGTGGTCGTTCATTTAACACGCACCCCCACCCTGCAGTCTCATCTGCAACTACACCCCCCACCCATGACATAATGGACAATATTGTCTATCTGGCCATTCATAAAAATATTCTTTCACCACTTAAAAATCGTAGTCTGTCATAGCAACAAGATAAACCTGACAATAGCCCTAAGATATTCCAATACAGCAGTGAAAATGCTGCTCACTGAATAACGAAATAAACGAGAAAATTATACCATGTCATTCTACAGTCAATATCTGGGACTAAATATTGGATAAATACACAACCTTGCCATTGGTTTTATGTGTAATGATGTCCCTTTTGAGACTGAGTGGTCATATGTTGTCTTGGACAATCCGTTTGTGAAATATACGTGCATTTGTGATGCCTGGGTACCTTCCAAAATAGCTGTGCGTAGTACCACACGTCGTTTACGGCGTTGTCGCCCTTATTAGTACAGTCTGGCTTGATTGACAATTAATTTATTCAGTAGGTTAGAGTATAAGCTTGAACGAACGATGTGTAACATGTCTAATTTTGCTTTTGGAATAGCGTTTTATAGGTCAGCGTAACTGAAAATTTTGTATCATCTCATACATCTCATTCACTCTGTGGTAGCAGTAAAAGACGCTGCACCTAACGAAATGTTGTCAACGATCTTTCGTAATTTCTTGGAAAATATTATTATTATTGAGGACTTCTGGGCATAGCTAAGCCATGTTTGCTGATAGACCAATCTGACGTCGTTTTCTGGAGCAAAACAGAAGCAGATTGAACTGTATCGTTGATTTAGCCTACTGTCTCTGTCTCCATCTACTGAACACAGATAAAATTTCATCATTGCTTTGTAAGTATTATTGCTCAAAAATTTCGGTTATATACGTTATCTTTAAATATAATGTCTTTAAATAGGTTAGTGGTATTATATAATGTGGATATTTCACACTGTTATGCAAGCGCTAGTTAGTAGTGTAATAGTTTTTGTGATGCATACAACAGTGATGACGAGAGTGTTGGAACATTGCCAACACGTGGTGGACAGCTGAAAATTGTTTTCATATCGTCCCATCCCCATACAAGAAAACATACGAGAGTAAAGAGTATAGAAATACATTCAAGAGTTAATTATTACACATTTAGGTACTGTACAGCATTGTGTAACAATATTTTTGCATTATTTTTAAATCTGATATCAATGTTTTATCTTAAACCTTCATAAACTATATGTTTTACAATGGACAAAAAGTATTATATTACTTTTTGGAGAGATTCTGGACCCCTAGCTATTTTAGACCACTGTACTGTGTGGAAGTATGGTTTTTCTTCATTCTTTTAATGTTTTTACATTTCTTCTTATTAAAGATTGTACTAATCAAGAATATATTTAAATGTATGTGATTATGGGATGATCTCTGAAGAACAATAGGTATTCTGTGTTATGTCTAAGAATTTGTAATTAAGGAAAGACAGTGGTCTCCTTGTACACTGATGCATACTACCTAGAGAATCTTTGAACCCCAGTTGCAGGAGGGAAAATTGTAAACATTTACTTGGAATTTTGTAAGTAACTTCTGTTGGGAAACAGTCTTGTGCAGAAGACCTTTGAGTTGCAAGAGAAGAGAAAGGATCCTGACTTAGAAAGAACTGATTTGCTATATCTAGTAAATGTATAGATTATATTCTATTAAAATGAATGAATGAAAATCAAAGTAATCACGGCAACGGTAATGATATAAACATAGTTTGTTAGAACATGGTGGTGTGTATATGAGTCAATATTTCAGTTGGATTACATCATGTAGTGAATGCATGTGAAGTGCATGTACTTTGGAACTAGAAGATGGAACAATTGTTAACCATGAGGACAAATACTTGTTATTCAAGTCATGCATATACATTCCTCTGTAAGTGTGTGCAGTGAAATATTTGTTATTGATTAAAATGGAATATTATATAATAGTTATTGGTAAACTAACTGATGAAACATAAGTTTGACCTAGGCTGGGATTGGTTATTTAAAGGGAAGATACATCAGGGTAGGAGGAGATCTGGTTGTATAAAAAGAATGTAAAACATAATGCGAGGGAGCTCTCTATGTGTCTTTATGGTACTAGAGACCTCCCGTAGGCCTACGTACATGAAAAGGATTATTGATTGAAGAGAATAAAAAGGTTATTAGAAGAAATCATAATTTCTAGTCTTTATTCTTGCATCACCGACTCACCCACCGAACCTAAGAAGGGATTTTCAAGTAATTTCCACTTGAAAATGATGCAACAGTGAGTTTCTTGAGTAAAAACAGTTGATTTGTTGTGAAATACGTGAATTTGTTGTGATTTACAGCAATGCATCATTTAGACATTTTGGGTAGATTTGGAGACGCTGGGTACACTGCTTAGTTTTTGCTTCATAGATCTTTATTAGTTCTACATATCCACCCTTAGATTTTATGAACCTGTGGTCAAGAGGTTTTTGATCCAGGACATGTATACTTTAACTTGCTGTATGCATTCTTCCAGTATTTCATTGTGAACTAAAAGAGCAAATTCATTTTAGATTCCTCGCCTAAACAATTGCATTTGTGGCACTTTATTTCTTCCAAAATGATTAATATAAAGTAATCTTAGCTAGTATTGTAAATGGTACAAATGTCTTGCTTCATTTAAGCCATTTTTCAAGTCTATGTGGTGTTCACATCTGGAGTTATAAAGCTTTAAATAGGGTACCCCCTAAATGGGCAAGGATTGGCCAGATTTGGCATGTGCGCTGAGGGGTTAACTGAGTTTTCTATTAAAAAAGTATTACTTTCGATGAAGTAGGGATTGATCTAGCTAGCGAGAGAAAGGCTATGAATAATGTGATCATTTCTTGTCACATCGCTCGCTAGCTACGCTAGTCTCCTCAGCAAACACTTCCATCTATAATCACAATGTTAACATCAGAGCTAAATTTGATAAACAGGTACACTGCATAGTTTTAACTGAGTTTGCAACCTAGGGCTAATTTGAAAACATTTTATTGGTGCAACCCCATTGTATTAGTACGTAAGCAGGACGGGTCTGTGCGATTCTGTGTTGATTAAGGTGAATGAGATCTCACATTTTGACGCCTATCCTATGCCTAGGGTCGATGATCTCCGGGACCCAGTTGGGCACAGCTCCTTTTTTCATGACGCTGGATTTTACCAAGGACTACTAGCAGATCCCCTTGTTTCTGGAGTTCAAGGAAAAAATGGCCTTCTCCACTTTGTATGGCTTATACCAATTTGTCACACTTCCTTTCAAGCTGTTCAGTGTACCCGCCACATTTCAACGCCTGATAAACCGGGGTATTATGCCCTCACTCTGCATATGCTGTGGCCTACCTGGATGATGTGATCATTCCTAGTAATACTTGGGAGCAGCATGTGGAGCAGGTGGGGGCAGTGCTCGAGTCAGGGCCTATGGCTAACCCGAAGAAGCGTGCAATTAGATAGAGGGAGGTACGGTCTCTGTGGTACCACTTGGGTGGCGGGCAGGTGCGTCCGCAGGTGGATAAGATGGCAGTAATTGAACCCTTGCAAAGAAGAACCATACAAGTGCAAACTGTTTCATTTTTGGAAAATCAAACATTATTTTTAAACACCCAGAGTTCCACAGTTGAAACATATTTAGGTATTGCCTAATGTTTGTTATTACATTGATTATTTATTTTGATTTAATTTTTAAAACATTTTTATTAATGTTTTAATTTCTATAATGTGGAAGAACAGTACATCTCCATGGAACACCGCATAAAACTTGGTGAAGAACCGCAGTTTCCTCTCCTCCGTGATGTTGCTGCAATCTTTCTTGCATGAACCGGCACATACTTTCCCCTTGTCAACAAAAGAATGAAATGATCTGTGAGCTAACGTATTGACAACAATAAGTAGCTAATGTCAAGACAGTCGATAACAGCTGACGTTAACGTTATCGATAACGTAAAACAATGTTAGCGTTCACTAATAGCAGGCACGATACACCAGGCTGTTATCAACCGGAGCGTCAGCTTACCCTACTTTACTTTACCCTACTAACATTAGCTAGCTAGCTAACGGTATGCTGATCAGTCTTTAAAACAGTGATGTGGGCATCTAAACGGCACAGTACAGATTCACATTACAGTTCATTTTCTTCACGTAGACTTAACATTACCGTTACGTAAGCTGCAGCTGTCTGACTATGCATTTAATGTAACGTTGCGTTATATACTGTTCTTCCACAAACTGCAGCGTACATCTTTAGGGGCTTTTTCCCAGGCTTATCTTCGCCTTTTCTGTTCGTGCAGGGTATCCCTGCGTCCCTTGCAGTCTTCCGCTGGCGGTCCTTCCAGTTGTTAATAATTATTTTCTTTTTTTGCCGACATTAAGCCAGTTAACGTCGGACATGGACAGACGCGCTGCTCTGTTCTCCATTTTCAGTGTTGGATATAAACGGTTCTTCCAAGCGAGTGGAATTTAAAAAGTTTTAAAAAAGGGCAAAACAGCATTTTTGCACCTGCAAGACAACTTTATTATGAAAAGAGGGTGTCAAACAACTATGTGCCACATGTATCTCAATTTTGATAAAAAATGGATATATACGGTTCTTCGTTTCAAGGGTTCAATTGCAGCCTGCCCATAGCCTAACACAGAAAAGAAGGTGAGACAGTTCTTGAGGCTAGCCGGCTATTATGGGAGATTTATTTGAGCTTTCTCTGAGCTGACTAGTTCCCTGACCGATCTGACCCAAAAGGGTGCCTCAGATCTGGTTCAGTGGACGGAGCAGTGCCAGCAAGCATTTTAGAGGGTCAAACAGGCTAGCTGTGGGGAAGCACTGCTCTATATACCTAACTTTTCTCTCCCTTTTTGTCTGCAGATGCATTGCGCAGTGGGCTAGGGGTCATTTTGTCTCAGTAAGTGGAGGGGGTCAAGCATCCTGTGCTGTACATTAGCCACAAACTGTCTCAGCAGGAGGTGAAGTACAGAACAGTGGAGAAGGATTGTCTGGCTATCAAGTGGGCAGTCGGCGCTCTTCGTGATTAACTCCTGGGGTGCTCTTTCACCCTCTGCTCACGCTCCCCTTCAGTGGCTCCACCGCATGAGAGATGCGAACGATAGATCACTCATTAGCATCTACTATTACAATCCTGTAAATTTAAGGTGATCCATAGACCGTGGGTGCAGATGGTGGTGGCAGACTTCTCCTGGATGGTGGAGGAGTATGTTATCGGATGGATGGCTCCCCGGCCTAAGTCGGGCGGTGGGGGTATGTGAGGGGGTGGCATGGTTGTGGTACCGGCTGCAGGCGGATAGATGGGGTAGTGGTTTAGCTGGCTGGCAGTTGCAGCTGTGGGCAGTTACATAATTAGTTCTAACCTTTATCTGTGCTACCTGCAATGAGACCAGTCCACGGATGCACACGGTTACGTACAAGAACCACAATAGTATCAGCAACAGCAGTAACAACGACGACAACGATTACAAGAACAACAACAATGGTGATGGTGAGTGGCAGTGTTGTGGTTTGCTGAATCAAAAAACGTTTGCATCGTACCCCATCCGTGCCTGTGTGGTTCTGTGGGATTTCTTACAGAGCTAAAATCCCAATCGCTTCAAACTCTTTCTTCTGTGGACTTTTGAACCCTTTATCTTGGATGGAATAGTATCATTATCAGGGAAAGACTCAGGAAAAAACCTATTTGTATCTTGAGAAATACAGGTACTGTGCAATCGCTTATTCTGAAGAGTGTACTACCATTTTTTGAACTCTCAAGTTCTGATGCAAGGCATTGGACGTGGTGTGATTACAACCTGCTTGCACAATGTTTATTTGAAGTCTGATGTCATCTCTGGACATATGAAAGTAGCTGTGTGTCCCCAGTTGTCTGTTAAAGGAATTTCTTCTTTCTCTGCAATGATTTAGCGGGAGGAAAAGTGTTTGCTGACGTGTGCACAAGCTCACAAATTTCAAGACATGGTCGATCGCTCAGATATTTCTTGGGTGATGATCCGTTGTCTAAAAATAATTGCGGCGCTCACGCACTCACATCCGGTTACTCAGCTGGAAAAAGCCGCCGTTTGCCACCTACCCGGGAAGACTAGCTCTTCTACCTTGTGCTTGGTATGATTTGTTTAGTGATTGCTTTGTTTGATTTTGTGCATATTACTTTATTTTTGTTTTATTCCGATTCCTATCTAGCCCTTCTGGTTTGTTTGCTGATTTGATCTTGTGTATGACTACTGACTCGTTCTCTTCGACTCTGATTCTTGACTTTGCCCTTCTAGTTTGTTTTCTGACCATTCACTCTTGAATTCGATTCCGATTCTCATCTTGCCCCTCTGCTTTATTTGCTGATTGGATTTTGTGTTTGACCACGTGTTTGTTCTCATCCTCGACTCTCGTTTTGCCCACTGCTCGCCGTATAGTGCTCCAGTTCGTTAGTGTGTTCACAGCTGGACTAAAAATCCTTTCCATTGGGACACAAGTATGTTATTTTGCTTTGTTATTTTTGTATTATTTTTTTAAGCTAATCTGGGTGGAGATTTAACACTTGATTGGGGGTATGCTATTCAGACTTTTGGTTTCCGACTATTAGCTAATTGTCGGAAGTTCATCGTTCAAAACCGCCCAGTGCCCAGTACCCTTTGAAGACTAGTCAGCATTCAGGTATGTTTTGATAGGCAGATAGGGACTGGAGTTACTGGATGGTTTGCAGTACGTTTCCCTTACCCATTTCCCTTATCATTCACCCTGTTACGGTCTGGCCCTAGACCAGGTCGTAACACCTTGACAGGGACTTAGACAGTACATTCATTAAATTTGCAGATGATACAAAACTGGGAGGCCCAGATAATAGTTTGCAAAAGTAATCTAAGAAGTTTTAAATAAAATTCAGAAGTGGGCGGAAACCTGGCAAATGAAATTCAGTATAGCCAAATGTAAAGTTCTGCATGTGTGAAATAAAATCGTTAGCCAGGATTACTTTATGGGAGGAACAAAATTGGAATGCCCTCAGTTTGAAAAAGACTTGGGAGTAATGTTTGATCAAAGCCTTTCAGGTTCTAGGCACTGTGCTCTAGCAGTAAAAAATGCCAACAGGATGCTGGTATGTATAACTGAAAGTATAAATCCAAGGAAGTTATACTTATCTCATACAATACATTTGTTAGACCACACTTGAAAGTATTTTGTGAAGTCCTTGGGGACTGTACAACAAGAAAGATATAGAGGCTCTGGAAAAGGTTCAAAGAAGAGCAAACAAATTGATTCCTGGTATAAAAGATAAAAGCTATGAGGAAAGACTTAAGATGCTTAATCTCTTAAAACTTAGTAGGAGACTTAGGGTGATTTGTTTGAGGCTTTTAAATTCATAAAGGGGATCAACAAAGTGAAATACTAGAGATTCTCCCGGTTGAGTTCTGTTAGTAGAACAAGGGGACATAAATGGAAATTAGCAAATGGTCAATTCTGTATATACATTAGGAAGATTTTTTTTCTCACAAAGAGTGGTCAATGTATGGAATAGCCTGCCAGGTCAAGTAGTAGGGGCAGAAACTCTGGGGCAGTGGTGTCAAACTCGTGCCATGGAGGGCCGTGTGTATGCAGGTTTTCATTCCAACCAATTAATGCTGCCTTAATTGAGTCCAATTACTCATTCAGCCATATGCGTTTAACTGCATTGAAGCACAGAATATAAGAAAATTTTTATTTAGACAATGCGGGTCACCATAGACGTCGGGTCACCATTGTGCACAAACCTGCATCCCTAATTCAGCAAATAATTTAACTAATTATATAATCAAGATCTGAGGCTGGAATGAAAACCTGCATACACATGGCCCTCCATGGCACGAGTTTGACACCACTTGCTCTGGGGATTTTCAAGACCAGGCTTGATATGGTATTAGATACTATCTAGTCTGTAGGTAATCAGAGCACTATGTACAGTTTAGTCAGGAAATTGGCGAGCATTGCTGGGCTCAATGGCCTGTTCTCATCATTATGTTGTTACATTACTCTATATTACATTGTTAGTTTGTTTAATCCGTCTCATAAAATGAACTTTTAACAATGTAAAACAACAAGGTCATGGAATTTGCTATTCCAGATGAACACACACATAGCAAAACGAACACAACAGCAAACAGTAGTAAAATGACCCAGTCAAGTATTACAAGTTTTACGCTATCCAATGGTGTTTATTTGCCTGCATCGCTATCCAGATATAAGCCAATTAAGCTGCCTAACTGAGATAATTCTAAAACTGACTCTGTTCCCACTTTGCAATTCTAAATCAATTTGTTTTCACTTTAAATTCATCATCTCCACTGCCTGCAGAAGCTTGGATCTCCTTTCTCCTCATGCTCAGCTCCAATAATGTTTTCCTGAATTTCAGCAGCCATGCAACTGTAATTCGGTACCTTTTCCATTCTGAGAATATGCCAACCACTGCATGGCATTCATCGATCCCTTCATGGCTACAGCATTTGCTGCAATGTCCCTCTTCACCTCTGGATTATCTATGGTAATGGTGGGTTCCAGTAAATATGTTAGCCAATCCCTTTCTGGATTTAAAAGAAAACGTGGGCCATTAATCCATCTCCAGTCAGTCAAAAATGATCAATTTGCATGCCCTTTGATGCATCATCTGCTGGGTTTTCCTTGGTACAGATGTACCACCACTGAGTGACATCTATAATCCCCTTGATGGCAGATACTTGGTTAGCTACAAAGGTGTGAAAACACTTGTCCTTATTATAATTATACTTTAGCACCAAGGTACTGTCCAAAACGTTGAGCTTTCCATGGGAAGCTGCAGCTCTCGCCTCACCAGTACATCCACCCTAACAGTGACAAGGGCATCTGTAACATCAATACGTGGAATAGTTACTTGCTTCAAAGTACATATGCCACTGTACCATAACCATCGTGGTTTGCATAAGAGGAATGGTGTAACTGAATATGTTTAGGTGTTTCAAACTGCTTTGGCTTCAAACACCTATATACTTCGAATGCTGCTACCTTGTCTCAGTCTTTAAGCCATGATATCCATCCTTTTCCAGTGAAGATGGCATTGCATCATCCCAGCCCAAATTCTACCTGCACAAATCCTACACCTTGCATTTGGCTGGCTGTGAGATGGGTGAAATAAATCCCAAAGGATTGTATATTGAACTAATGACAGATAGAATGCCTCTTCTGGTGTGTGGCTACTCCTTTCTTGCCATCTTGAATCTGAACTTGTCAGTTTCAACATGCCAGTGTAAACCAACCTCTCCACTGGAAGCTTATCTCTGTCCATATCCAACTCCTTCACCTCTTTACTTCTGTGTTCTTCTAGAATGGTTTGAAGTACTGACCTACTATTACTGATCCATTTTGTTCCTTTGAATTTCCCTTTTGACATAAAGCTGTGAGATTTCCTATCATGTCTGCAACCTCCTCTTCTGAGGGTACACTCTTTAAACAGTCATGTACATAGATATTTTGATGGACAGTGTCACTTACAAAAAACAGGTCTTTGTTATCATCATCAGTTGAGCAACTTGGTGATGAAACAACTCCAAAAACATGGACAGTTATCCTGTACTCCACAACCTCCATATTCTTACCTGATGAACCACTGACCGCACATCGGCCACAAAACCAACTAGTTATTGTTGGAACCTAGTGACCACTCCCAAGATTGAGGTGGTAAAGTTAGAGACAACTGGTTGTTAAGTGATGTACTTTGAAACTCAGCACCACAAACAAATACAACACACAGACTACCCTTTTGAGGATTATAAACTTCAAAATGTGTTCATAATGGTTACTTATTAAACAAAATAAATTTAACTATAAACAATCAAACCACTTGGTTTTACCTTGCTGTGTCCTATCACCTGCACTCAGCTGTCTGTAAATCAGGCTTGTAAGCAGTAGGCTGCTGTAATTTGCATATGGATGAAACGAGGCATAGCGTCTCAGTACTGCTTTTATTTGTTATCCGAGGCCTTGTTCACACTTGTACTTTGTATCTGGATATATCCAGATTGTGTCCAGATTCAGTCGAGACGGATGTCAGTTCACACCTGGCATTAGAATGCGTCTCCACATGTGTCTCAAGTGAGCACTTGTGATCGGATCTCACTTCCCCGCTCAATATGCAAATAAACACGTACATAATTTCCGTTTGCAAAGATCAAATGCGTTGTTGTTTTTAACCGGCGGGAGGTTAAAAACAACCGGTATATATATGTTTTTAACTGGTATATTTTTGTACAGTCTATGGCAGCAATGCACTACCTGTGCCTAGTCTGCGGGAAATTAAAAGAAGAAGAAGTTTGCAAAGACCTTAGCGTGGGCAAAATCAAAACAAAAACAGACTGGGTCTATTCCTTGGCGTGTTCCAGGCAAACCAAATCGCCCAAGATGTTTGACTCACTTGTAATATGTCTCTATGCGCTTTTCAAAATTTTCAAGCATCGTGGACAAAGCAAACTTAGGCGATTTGAGAACAGTTCTATCCGCTTCTCTTTTGCTCCAGAAAACGATGTCAGATAGGTCTATCAGCAGACATATGGCTTAGCTATGCACAGAAGTCCTCAATAATAATAGTATTTTCCAAGAAATTGCAAAAAAATCGTTGACAACGTTTCTTTAGGTGCAGCGTCTTTTACTGCTAGTACCACAGAGAATGCGTAAGTGAATGCGATGATAAGAACATTTTCGGTTACGCTGACCTATAAAACGCTATTCCAAAAGAAAAATTAGACATGTTTATACATCGTTAGAAAGCTAATACTCTCACCTACCGAATAAATGAATTGTCAATCAAGCCAGACTGTACTAAAAAGGGTGACAACGCCGTAAACAATACGTGGTATTACGCACAGCTATTTTGGAAGGTACCCAGGCATCACAAATTCCTGTATATTTCACAAACGGATTGTCCAAGACAATATATAACCGCTCAGCCTCAAAAGGGACATCTCTATGCGTAAAACCAATGGTAAGGTTGTATATTTATTCGATATTTAGTCCCAGATATTGACTGTAGAATGACATGGTATCATTTTTTAAAACTTTCTCAATTATTTCGTTATTCAGTGTGGCTTCTTCTTGTTGTTTCGCACAATATGATGGTGTTGGCGCGCGAATGAGTACATACTTCCGCTTAGGCAGAGGACGACAGTTGACTAGGCGGTCCTACAATGTGGCCCAGGACGCATTCGTGTTCACACTGCTAAAAGAATGTGGCCATATGCGACCCAGACCACCTACGAATGTGGTCTGAGTGATCGGATCTCAATACATCCTCAATGCGTCTTGGGTGCGTTCACACCTGTAGTTAGCACTGTCCACTTGTGATCGGATCACCCAAGACACATTTTAATGCCAGGTGTGAACAGGGCCTAAGCATACAAAGGAATTTCACAGGGAAGTGTGAAGAGAGGGAATGTCTTTCACCAACAGCCTCTCACGCAGACACACATACAGATCTCACCCTGATCACAACAGGCTGAGAGCCCACAAGGAGGAAAATTACAATATAAAATCTAATCATAAACGATTTATAATAATATAGTACTCTTTATCACTACTGCTGTGTTTTTATGCAAACATTTGACAACAAGGCCAGGTCAAAACCCAGTGACTCAGTCACAGACATTTGCGTTCATAGGGCTAGCCCCGCTGTTGCGGTCTATCCAAAAAAACAAACACAGCTTCGATAATCAATTGATAAAGTGTGCACTAACTTTCCACTCCTGCGCAATGCGAAAACACAAAATTCAAGTAGCTGGGTACACAGCAGGATAGCTAAGACATCATTTCAGCTAGAAGAAAACCGTAAACTATGTTCAAAAGCTTGAAAAAGGCAACACTGTAAGGTTACTGGAATGTATATGGGGTTTCCAAGCAGGAGTAAAAGTAACTATGGGTAGCCTAGATCATAGAGAGGGTCAGTTTTTTCATGTAGTGGCATCACTGGAATTTCAAATTGAGATTCCTGTTCGTAAGATAAGAAGTTGTTTTTTTTTTTAGAAAAACAGCACCTTTTGCATTTGAAATTCTATTTACGTATATTGAAATGCTCGTTTTAAAATCCTCCTGGAAATGCTTTCAGCTCAATGAAAAAATGCATAATGAACTTTGCTAGCCTGTATACGAAGACTGCTTAGGGATCAAAGCGATATCAGTGCCATCTCTGTAGTATTATCAGTTGTTTGACTTGTTGTGAATAGTTATTGGATTATAAAATACCATAATCATCAGCCTAGGGTGTCTTTGAGGAAGGGGACTGCCTTGTTATTTCTATTGTTATCTCTAGTGGTTTTACTGATTGAGCCTTACGCTTTATAATGGTGTAGGTGTTACAGCAGTGGACTTTGAATCAGTGGCCAATACAAGCAATCATTTAAGAGAATGCTAATTTTAGACACTGGCGTCTAATTGGGGCTGTAAGAAATTAAAGAAGTTATCACTGCCAAGTCCAGCCACCTCCAAACTTTTCAAGGCATAACTATGTACTGACTTCTCCTGGCCCATTGTACATAGAAGCAAACACCTTCAGTTTACTGCCACTCATATTTAAGCTGTTCATCAGATTTTCTGAGCAAAACATTCCTGTACTCCCGTTATGAGTGCATATGTTTAAAGCACCCTTTGTTGACCTTAACCTGGACAGGAAAAGAGAGTAGAATCCTTTTCATAATCCTTTTTAACCGGACCCTGTTTGACAACACGCTTCAGTAGACCCAAATTCACTACTAGAAGATGGTTTTTGTGTGTCAGAAGATTGGTGCTCAGTCTCTAGACCTCCTGTGTTCTCCTTTTGAATGTAAAGGCTGGCAGGACACCTCAGACCACACAGATGGCATTTTAAGCGCTTGTCCCGGTCTTTGCTCATGTGTCCTAGGTGAAGACATCCAAAACAAACACCCCCTTTTCTCCAGGAAATCTATCTTGTCATGTGCCATGTTCTCCAACTGTTAACACTTCTCTAATATATGACCACATTAACAACATAAATATAAACTAGTCTCCTCAGCTGTGTCAACAGCATTAACAGCAGTTGCAAAGCTGTTTCCTCTGACCTTGTTCCTTGTCTGGTACTTCAGTTTGTTCACAACCTTTCCCCCTGTTATTCATTAGGTGTCCAAAGTGTACTGAAAAAGTGGGTCAGAAGCTATTCTGACTTGAAATTCCACAAAGGAGACAAGGTCTGAGAACCTTGCCCTGCTACTGCACCTTTCCATCAACTCACATGTAGTGGTTCTCAAATTTTCTCTCAAGTTAAAAGGTCATTTCAAAATTATTAACTTCATGTTGTTTGGCATGTCATGTTGGTTCTTGTACATATTGCAATGTATTCATTGCATTACAGCGTTCTCATAGAAAAAAGCCATAATTCTGCAATGATTTCACAGCTTCAGATTTTACAGCAGGCCATTCAAGAGCCTTCTCCGTATAGGCTACTATATTGTCTCAAACCATACTAACAAGTGCACACAAATACACTCCCAAGATGACTCCACGATATACTTGAGAACCGTGTGCTTCGCCAGGCACTCCCCATACACACAGGTATGCACCTATTGTTTCCAGGAAAGTTTATAGATGCCATCTATGATGAGTATGTGAACAAACAGTGCAGGTTAAGTGCATTTTCTCCAACATATGGTTTGATGTCAGTGTTAAATAAAATGTATTTCAATACTTAACGGCAATAAAATGGGAGACCAGTCTTTAATTCCGTTTGGTGACGCATCAGCTCTTCAGCTGGTTCAAGGCCACTATAGGTGCGTGTGAACTCCTAGAAGATTACTTTGTTGAAGTTGCAGTCGTAACAGGTTCCAGTAAAGACGACTTGGATGTGGACTGATCTTCCACTTGAGTCTGGCCACAAGAACAATACGGAGGAAAAGCCTGTAGAAAAGTCTCAAAACAGCTTTTGAAGGGAAATAAACAATCTTGTTTTATTTCACGGACGGTAGCAGGCCAACTCTGTCTTGATGATCAGACGAGCTGCTCATTGGGGCACACAGTGAAGTCCGTCAAGGTCCTTAAGGGGCGCATCTGTTCAGTTAGACAAGTGTCTTTACATTCAGAGCAAAGTTTTTGGTGAGTTTTTCTGCACACAAAGTCACTGACGCGACAGAATCCTATGTGCCATTACCTGGAACCTGGTTGGTAGATTATTTTGGGCACACAAACATTTCATTGGCTCATGGTATTGGAGCTGTCAATCAAACACTGATTGATAAACCATTTTTTACTGCTTTAATGTTTAAGCGTGTTAAATCGGGCTCCTCCTAAAAGGGGTGTTCCTGCCCCAAGCTGGTGCTTTAATTGATCAAGCAGTGAGTTTATTGTAGGGTCACAGAGGGAAGGGACAGGCACATAATTGGTTCACCAGAAAAGTTTAATGGTGAACGTGACTCAGCAGAAGGGTTATTTAAGTTATCAGAGATTGTTGTGTTGTGTTAAGGTAAAATTCTGATTTCCTCATGCAATTAGTGCATTTATTTCAGAGGTATCAAAATCTAGCCCAATAAGATTTTCTGGCTTCAGCTCAGGCAACATTCCTGTTCCAAGGAAGACCAGGGATTGTCTCTCGCCTTAATACTACATTTTTTAAGTGGAGTGTGTTTATTTGTGGTAGCTAAGAAAACAGAGTGAAACTAATCCCAAGCAGCTTCCACATCTGGGATCAAACTAATTCTGCCCAAGTCACTACAATGTAAATTATAAATTGTAATTGCAAATTGAAACAGACACCTTTTGAAATGTATTTTTTATAACAAATCGGGAGGAAGTTTTAGGGAGCCTGGTATCCCTGACATACATGATATTGTAGTGGTCAATGAGATCATTTGCAAAAACCCAGACAGCCAAGAATTTGAGGATTAAGTCCAAGAGTGTGGATTTATTTGGATATTTAAAATTTGGGCAAGTTGGCAAATTGCGATAGGGTCAGCTCACAGGACACCTTTCAAAGGGGTGAACCAATCCCAGTTTAAATCTCCTATAAGCACTTTATTAAGCGTAGGAAATAAGTATTGCACTCTTTAGTGCTGAACTGCTTTTTAGAAGGCAGTATGTTTTTCACTGTTGGCACAGTGCCTCCAACATCACCACACACAGAAGACAGCATGGAATAGACAGATCCTGGTGTAAGGCAGCAGTTCCACACAGGCAGGAGTACAGCCCCTGTCCGATCACCACCGCACACTTACTCCCATGCAGCCAGCGTAGACCTCCCACGCAAACAACAATGCGCATTCACAGCAGCATCTTGGGCCCTCTCAACCTCAGCAGTGGGGGTCAACCAGGTTCCACTCCAGTTCAGCAAAGCTTGAGTCCAGGTGCAACACAAGGACGGGTGCAAACCAGGTACCATTAAGTACATGTTGTTTTAGCTTGCTATTACTGGTATCACAGCAGAAGTGCAAACTCAGTAACCAACCAGAGTAAATCCTGTGTAAAAACCTCCAGAGTAAATCTTCAAAGTAAATGTTCCATACATTAAAAAAGAGTGCTCAAATATCATAGTTCTTAGTTAGAAAAATCTGACAAAGACTGCAATGGACAGAGGACTGCTAGGACAAACAAACACACCTTTCTGCTTGCAGCCATCTTGGATTGCCATTGAACATCTGGAGTTAGCAGGACAGCTATTAACCGCCAGATACAGAATAAAATATTATTTGCCAGTGTGTACTATTAATCCAGCTGTAATGCTTAGGGAAAAAAAATCCTTCAAGACCATGTTCAAGTGTATGAATAGCAGTATAATTTTCAATAAAGGTGCTTTGAACATATTTAATTTATCAGAAAAATGTTTCCATGAAACTCAAAGTGCAAAGACATAGTATTTTTTGTTTGACTGAACATACTGTGGAACTGCAAAGAAAGAGATGATATCATATGCATTTCACTAGTATATATGACCTCGTAATAATACACCAAAAAAGATAAATTTAAATTCTTGGTTAGCCCTTTCTCTCAAAGGAACCGTTACATTTAGCTCAATGACACATCTTGCTCATCAGCGCTCACCTCTGTGCCCAGTAGATGGCAATAAATAAGGGGAGGATTAAATTATATTTTTAACATGATAGAAATACTGTCTCATGCTGCACCTCTTCATTATGGAAGACAATGTAAACCTTGCTTCTCTTTCATTTTCTTGTTAATTGACCCAAAGAGAACTCCACTGAAGCAGGGCCTGTCTAGTTCCTTTCTTCAGAAGACTGTGCATGGTAAATTTTTCTGCCTGAGTTTCCTATCTCATATGAATTCCCCAATGACAAGACATGTGCTATGTCTTCCATCCCACATAAAGATGGCTGTTAATTGAATCACCTAATTTTAAAAACCTCTCCAGGAAAGGCCACTCACTACTTCAGGTGTGGGGGATAATGGAGGATGACATTTCTATCCCACAATGCCAGGGGCAGACTTTGATACATCATTTTCTTTCTGAAGGTTAAACTTAGATAACCTGCCTTTGGCATTTAATTAGCTACTTGTTAAATACTCTTTTGGTAATAAAATGATTAAAAATTTTTATTGCTACTCAAATGAGGCAGTTTTTAAATTGATTTAATTACTTTGTTGAGGTTCTGTACTTTCTGGAGCACATCTACAGTTAGGCAAGTGTATAAAACTAATGGCAATGATATGCTTTGCAGCTTGCAAAATTGCTTTGTTTCCACTAAAATGGCTTCAGCAATAATTATGTGCAAAGCAGAAATCTATGTTCGCTTCTGGAGGTAGTCAAAGGGTTAGGTTTTCAATAGCATTTGTCTGTACATCCTCAAAACCTTTTATACTGACAGTACAAAAAATATATTGATTACAAAAAAGCTGAGTTCACTTAAATGCAAATGTAGACATGTACAAGTATGGATATGGAACAGCACTATGTTTTCATATACTGTAAATCATTATGTATTTTCAAATATAGTATCTATGTAGATTCTCCTAGATACTCACTGTGTTAGAATGGTTCACAAACACACACAGCATTACCTTTGTGAAGCAAGAGAAAGGCTTGAAAATAAACCTTTAAACTTTTGTCCAATACATATTTTAAGACCTTAAGGCATGAATGTGCTGTTTGTTTTACTAATAGATAAATGGTCAAGGAAGTAAATATAATGTATATAATGAAAATATTAGAAATAACAAACCTCTGCAATCAATCCATGCTGTGGTCAGTATTTTTCTGACTTTAACAAAGCACATGGTGCCCTCCCATCAACCAGTGCCTTGGGAGCATGTTCATTTTTACCCATTGAATTTTATCTTCAGAGCCATCATTGTGTTGTCTGCCCTTCACAACCCAGGTGTGCACATGTTTCCCTTTGGCTGACACCCATATAAATGGCTTTATTATCTTCCCTTGAGGTGGGAGAGCCCAGTGCGGCCTTGCCCAATGAATCACCACTGTGCCCTGCCTCGCTGGACACGCTCCAGCTCTTGTTTTATCATTAGTGGCTAGCTCGGTAAAACACCATGGCAATAATTCACTGGGTTTAAAACTCTGGAATTTAAAAAAAACAAACAAAAAACTGTCATCTGATTGGCAGCCTAAGCTGGCTAATATGGCACATTTGGAGTTAAATGCTGACAGAGCCTTTCTTGGGGGGGGGGGGGGGGGCTGGTTCTTTAATTCATCCTGACATCGATGACGGCAACAGAAGGCCAAGTCTAGTAGATGTAGATGAAGATGAATACACTCTAGTTCCCCAGGAACTTTGCATTAGTGCATGACAACCCAAAAGTGGTCCCATCACCACTGACTGTCTGATTTGCCTGTAGGCACTTAGTGGGGGAACAGCACCCGTCAAAATGACAGATTGCAGAAAAGAAGGGGGACTTTAGAGGGAATACGAGAAATGAACATTTCTGTGGCCGTCGTGCCTTGACGAGGTGACACTGTGCAATATGCTTGTATCAGATTGAAAATGTTGTCATGGGAATGAGGGAGGGATAATTTGTGGGTCAGTCTTCAGGTTAATGCTCTGACTGTGTCTATATATTCGTATGCACATCTAATACAAATGGGAGGGGAAGCTATGGTGAGAGACACTAAGGAGAGACCAGGGAAAGAGATACACTTTATGTTTTTAGTTTTATTTAATTTTCAAAATAATAGGTTTTCAGTATTTTTTGATCATTTGATCCATGTTTTATATTCATATATTTATGTTTCTCTTGATTTATTGTTGTTAACATGACTTTTGCTGTGAAGTCCTAAACATAATTTAATTTAAGTTTAGCCAATGTAGGAAATATGTGTCTACTAAATTTAAAATGGCGAGGATAATTAATATGTGTATGTTTTAACAATCTCACGAGTAGCACCAAATATTTAGGTTTATCAGTACAACTGCAATAAGTAATCAGTCTCATGAAATTATTGTTATCTAAAATATCTAACCATAAATTTGGAATTTTAATCAATGATTAAAATCACCAATATTAGTAGTCAAATATAATTAAATCAAAAGAGACATGGGTTTAATAAAATAATTTATTAAACATACAGAAATACAGAACATACTAATCTTCATAGAAAGAGGCAGAAGATTTTCTATAAGTGTGTGTATTCGTGCATGTTTTTGTGTGTGCGTGTAGAAATGTCCTTTGTCTCTGGCAAATTTAAAGTGTTGGCCACGCTATGTGTAGACGGCGAACCGATTCATGCAATTGAACAACATAATTCACTGAAAAGATTTTTAAAAAGACAAATAGAAAGAATCACATTAAATTCAGTCAAGACTAAGCTAAACTGCTATTTGCCTGGAAAGTTCAGTCAGTCTTACTGAAATACCTCAACGTGCGTTGCTGCCTCCAGTGGTCACTGTTGGGTTCAAGAGAGAAACTCACTGTGATGCTGGTGGAGTCAGAAACTTGTGGATGTTTCATAAGTGATCAGCGCAAGCTGGAGTACTTTGCCATATGCAGGGCGATGTTTCGATCTGGTCGGTTGTCTGAAGTTTCTTTTGCTGGTTGGAAAAGTTTGTTTTGATTGAGATGGCAGGTATGTTACGCCTTGGTGGGGCGGCATGCCCCATACCTATACAGCACCGAGAGTTTGGCACTTTTCAGGGTTTCCTACAGAAATAACCACAATGACCACAGACACTGAGCCCTTAAAAACATTCATTTCTGTACCTTCTGACCCCAAAATTCACAAAAAACTTCACACGTCTGCACAATAAAGCCCCAAACTTAGGGGATTCTGCGTTTTCTCCTTCTTCTTCTCCTTTTTCCTGCCTGATTACATCATCACAATGCTCCAAGCCCACAAACAATGTCCACTGGACATTTAGCTACACCAGCCAATCAAAACTTCACACACACATGCAAAATATATATTTTTGACCAAGAAAATTCTGCCCCAGTGCAGCTATTTTATTGGTGGCTCACTGGTAATGCCATTGCCTAAGAACCATTGAGGCACAGGTTTGAATCCTGTCTAAGGTTCAGCCAAATCTTTAATTTCTTATGAATTCTTATTTGCTAACTAATAATTGTCTATTGCTTTTGCAATTGTACAATTCTTCTGGATCCTTCTGGACCAAATCTAGCCGCCTTTTCACCGAACGTATAGACTGTATTATGAGATGCCATTTAGCCGTTCATTAAACGGCTACATTTGGTTGCAATGTGAAAGTTCTTTAGCTGACTACGACACAGCCAGCCCATATGGTGTAAAACCGGTGCTCAATTGTGCTTACTGAGCTGCTTTTCTTGAGCGAACAACGGCATTAATGAACGTCTTCATATTGCAAAGTTGTTCATGGCCATTTAAGTAGATATTTATTGTTATGTTATTTATATGTTTAACTTTATTCTCTTATGCATTTTATAATTGCCTGTTACTTTAAAACTGTTTCCTTTGCAACTGCTATTGTTTTGCATCCTTATGGGAACTCTATCATTTCACATGCAAACTCCACATATTACTACCTTGACTACGGATTATCATTTGTCTCCCAGTGAGTACAAGACCAAAGACAGGAAGGTAGGCTAAACATCTGAGGGGATGTAAATACGTTCACATATGTTTTCACTCGGGCTGTCAATCGATTAAAATATTTAATCGCTTTTAATCGCATGATTGTCCATAGTTAATCGCGATTAATCGCAAATTAATCGCACATTTTTAATCTGTTCAAAATGTACCTTAAAGGGATATTTTTCAAGTGTTTAATACTCTTATCAACATGGGAGTGGACAATTATGCTTGCTTTATGCAAAATGTATGTTTATTTATTATTAGAAATCAGTTAATCACAAAATATGCTCAAATCATAACATGGCAAACTCAAGCCCAACAGGCAACAACAGATGGGCATATTGACCTGCTAAATTTAACATTACTTAGTAATATGAGCACTCACACAATGTAGTGTGTCCAAATTTACGCTTATAAAGGTTCACTAAAACGTCCCGTTTTTTTAAGCATTAACACAAAACGATGGACCTCAATGAATCGCAACAACAGACACATTGTACAACAGGTACATTGGTCAGCTAAATTTTCCATTACTCAAAGATCATTCCCTGGATCCCTCACACTTCTAAAGCAAATCACACAACGTAGTTGTGTCCAACCTCGCATGGGGAAAATAAAGGCTCACAAAAACATCCCCTTCTACTATGTGGGATCAAAATAAAATGATACAAAATAAAACAAACAATAAATAAAGTGAGCAGGAAACAGTGGAAAGGGAGTATAATACAGAACTAGGACTCGAACTAGGCTATACTTCCATTTCTTTGGATACAGCAGTTAGGCTATACTTCTATTTCTTTGCACCGAGCCAGTTGCTTAAACAGACAAGCCTGTTTACATTGTCGGACGACAGTGCAGCTTCTTTCTTCTGAACAATATGCCCAGACAATGAAAAACTGCGTTCACGCTGTTTTACTCAGGAAAACATAGATTCCCATGGAAAACGCTGCTTTATTTTATTGTTACGGAGTATATTCAATTAGTAAATAGAGTGAAACCGTGAAACTAGTTAGGCTGCAGTAGTACTGAAATGTAAATATGGTATCACTGTCAGGTGTTTCGTTATATCATTTGCAGCATTTATTTCTGAGAAAAATAATGTTTTCTAGCTAAGCTGGCTAGCAAAAAAAAGTTGCTGATGGATATTAAATTAAATTTCACATATTGCTATAATGAATGGGAAACATAAATGATACTAATGCATATCACATAATCACACACCCAAATGAAAATGCATGAAAAGCCTAAATACACCATTTTTCTTTCTTACCACGAACTACAAATGCCGCCATTTATCTCGAATTTCCGACCTATAATTCCGAGTTCTACGACCGTTCAGTTGCTTTTTTCACGTCGGACCTTGTTTTTTACTAGTTCCGAGTTGTCTTGAACGCAGCATAAAGGTCGGGCAAACGTTCATCATAACAGAACGTGCGTTAACGTGCGTTAAAAAAATTAGTGGCATTAAAACGAATTTGTGTTAACGCGTTATTATCGTGTTAACTTTGACAGCCCTAGTTTTCACATAAACGCACTAGGTTAGCTCTAGTTACCACTTATTCATTCATGCTTTACCCTGATATATGCCACCATTGTAAATAAGAATTTGTTCTTAATGACTTGCCTGGTGAAATAAAGGTGAAGTAAAGGTGACTTGTTTTTTCAGAGCAGGAGAGTCTAGCTCCAAGAACGAAACATTGACCAAGACCACACAAATGAAGTCATTAACAATTTAATGTCAGGTAGGTTATACACTTAAAATAGTCAATTGTAGTTACAGAATTTAGAAAGTACTCAAACAATAAAAGTACAAAGTGTCAAAGATAAAGATGAGCATACCTGACAGCAGTCTACACACAGAAAGAGTCTTGTGTGGGAAGTCTGATTGCAGCTTCCCAGAGGGCCCTGTTCCTCTCCTATAAGAACCCAGCGCAGGCGGGTCGATGTCGCCACAAAAGGCTCATAAAATCATAAATTTACTTGGAGGGGGAAGATTGGAATTTGGTTCCTTCCTGAGGGTCAGACAGATGGATTTACTAGGAGGAGTGTCACAAAAATACAGTTTACTCCAAAGTTATTACAAATAGATTTTCTATAGGTTTGCTGGTTTTCAAACCTAAACCAGAGCATAACTCATGCAGAGACCATAAAAACCATACCAAATATGAATATTTGTTCTTGTGTTTGTCATGAAAACTCTGAAAAACATGAAATAACTGCACAATCTCTTACATGAACTGCCAAAGCTCAATGTCTTTCCACAGAGTATCAAGATTGCATAGTGTAGTGTAGCAATGTGTTCAACCCAAATCTGGAATTATTTCCTAGCAAATAGTGTGCTTGAGTAAATCTCTCTCCTTATGAAGGTAGAGAGACAAGTTACCCAGTGACACCAGGTGAGGGCACTGTGGCTGTTCCTAAACTGTCCTCAGCAATTTGCCCCATTTCTTTCATGTTATTCTACTAACCGCAATCTGAAACCTCCAGGACGTTGGGGTAATTTCAGAATTGCTTTCCCGTAGAAAAGAGGTGTCAACTGTTAACTGTCGCAAAACCAGATGCCAAGGTTTTACGGGCCACCCTGTCTCGACAGCATCAGACTCTGCACCTGGCGAATTGCTTTACGACAGTCAGGGAGGAAATTCCACTCTATGCATGTTTCCGTAGGCCTTACATGCCTAAATGCATTGAGTTGCTGCCACGTGATTGGCTGATTAGATATTTGCATTAACGGGTGCTGTTTGCAGTTGAACAGGTGTACCTAATGAAGTGGCCGGTGAGTGTATATATCTGATAGTAATTTAGCTGGACTAGGTAGCTATCGTTATATTAATGTCTAGCTAGCTAACACATAATTACATCATGAGGCTAAATTACCTGATTTTTCAGGTAATTTAGCCTCATGATGTAATTATGTGTTAGCTATATTATTATGATGTTCTGAGGAGCAATGACATGGCAATGACATAGTCATAGAAACTAGTTGCATAGTAGAAGGGCACACACACCACTCACTCACCATTCACTCACACACTCATACCAATGGGCAATGTAGAGTCTCCAATTAGCCTACTTACATGTCTTTGGAATGTGGGAGGACACCAGAGTACCCAGAGGAAATTGACACAGACATGGGGATAACATGCAAACTTCACACAAAAAGACTCTGGCTGGGATTTGAACTCAGGACCTTCTTGCTGTGAGGTTGAATCAAAGTATTTTTCTTAATAGATATATGAATTCTAGAAAACAATTTAGTGTGTAACACCTTCACATGTCAAATCAATGTGAAATGCCTTGTCTTAATATAGTTTGCCACCTTTGAGCAACCTACAAAATTTAGAACCTTTTGAATGCAAAGCAATAAATTGATTTGATTGGTTTGTGCACAGCACATCAATGTAATGCCAACACATTGAACATGTATACTTGTTGCTAATTTTAGAATTAGTCACTAAGGGTTATTTGGAGCATCTGTAATTAAGTTATTTTTTGTGAAATATTCGTCAATTTTTGTAGACGTATTAAGTGTATAAAAAAATACAAAATTTCATAAATCCAATTGGCATTATGGGTTATTGAGGCAAATTTGTTCTCCAGTCAGAGACATTTTTGGGGATACAAAGCTTATGACAGTAGATCAAACAGAGTGAGAAATACGCTTTTCGAAAGACTCAGTGGTTTGATAAATGAATGTAGCACCCCTTATTGGACTATTCTCACCAAGCATGCTAGTACATGGTGACAAGTAGTGCATATGCACAAAATTTTAAGATGATTGAAATTGACATTAGTCCATCTAATATGTCCTAAATTTTGATTTGTGATGGTGGCCATGTTTTTTTCAAGATTCATGTTTGTCTAAATTTCAGACAAAAGTTCAAGTTATTTGGTTATTTGGATTATGAGTTATGGCCATTTTACATTTCCCCCTGCGATAGCACCAACTATTGAATGTGTGGTACCAAATTGGACAAGCTTCCTTGGTTTGAAATTCTGAAGACAGATATCCAAGTTCGTAACGATCTGACCATTCAAAAGTTATTAGCAATTCTTTGATGTGCCACACCCACATCAAGATTTATTGGCTGTTTATTCATCCATATTTGAATAAATAAAAATTCAGAAGTTTGATGGAACATGGTCGAAAGAGGGTTTATCATAAGTCTTCCAAGAGAAGAAGCATTTTAAGTGTTAAAAAAATTCTAATTAGCAAAAAACTCCACTATGGAGGACATCAATCATCCTTGAGGCAAGTTTGTGTTTTGAGCAAGGGAATCTGAGGAAATAAGAATGATGATGATAGACCAAAGGGTTCAGCCCAAAAGATGTCAGATGTCACTTTCTTTTTATATCCAAACATCTGTACAATCTGGGAATGGGAAACAACCTGCCAAATTTTGTTGCTCTCAGATGTAGTTTTTGTGGTGAAAACACTTATGGCAGACAAATATATATATATATACAGTCCCCTCCAAAAGTATTGGAACAGCAAGGTCAATTCCTTTGTTTTTGCTATACACTGAAGACAATTGAGTTTGAGGTCAAAAGATGTACATGAGATGACAGATCCGAATTTCAGCTTTTATTTCCTGGTATTTTTATCTAGATTTGTTGAACAACTTATAACATATCACCTTTTGTATCAGACAACCCAATTTTTGTAGGTGAGCAAAAGTATTGGAACATGTGACTGACAGGTGTTTCTTGTTGCCCAGATGTGTCCTGTTAGATTGACTGGTTAAACAATAAATAGTTATGAATGTCTACTCTTGGTTTTAGCCTTGGGTTTTGCCTGTGAAGACTGCATTTGTGTTATAAAAGATAAACTAACATGAAGACCAGAGAGCTGTCTTTAGGAGAAAAGCAAGCTTAGAAAAGAGGGGAAATCGATCAGAGCCATTGCACAAGCATTGGGGATAGCTTGTACGACAACTTGGAATGTCCTGAAAAAGAAAGAAACCGCTGGCGTACTGAGCAACAGATATCGAACCGGTCGACCAAGGAAAACAACAGCAGTTGATGACAGCAGTCAAAACCTCAAAACATCAGTCAGTGACATCACAAACAATCTCCACAGGACAGGGGTGAAGGTATCTCAATCAACCGTTTGAAGAAGACTTAGAGAGCAGCAGTATAGAGGCTATACCACAAGATGCAAACCACTCATCAGTAGTAAGAATCGGAAGACGAGATTACAATTTGCAAAGAAGTACAGAGATGAGCCACAAAAGTTCTGGAACAAAGTTTTATGGACTGATGAGACCAAGATTAACCTCTACCAAAGTGATGGAAAGGCCAAAGTGTGGAGAAAGAGGGGATCTGCTCATGATCCAAAACATATAAGCTCATCTGTGAAGCACAGTGGAGGAAGTGTCATGGCTTGGGCTTGCATGGCTGCTTCTGGAGTGGGCTCACTAATCTTTATTGATGATGTAACTCATGATGGTAGCAGGATGAATTCAGAAGTCTACAAAAGCATTCTGTCTGCAAACGTACGGAGAAATGCGTCCAAACTAATTGGGAGGAACTTCATCATGCAGCAAGACAATGACCCAAAACACACTGCCAACACAACAAAGGATTTCATTAGGGAGAATTGGTCAGTGGGTCGCAGGCTTGATGCAGTTATTGCAAGCAAGAGATATGCTACCAAATATTAAGTGTTATTTTCTTTCATTTACTTAAATACTCTCTGTTCCAATACTTTTGCTCACCTAAAAATTGGGTGGTCTGATACCAAAGGTGCTATGTTCTAAGTAGTTTAACACATCTAGGTGTAAATACCAGGAAATAAAAGCTGAAATTCTGAACTCTTATCTCATGTTCATCTTTTTATCTCAACCCCAAATGTATTCAGTGTATTGCAAAAACAAAGGAATTGGCCTTGCTGTTCCAATACTTTTGGAGGGGACTGTATATATATATATATATATATATATATAAACATAAATAATAGTTTAGATACAAGGAATTCACATACACCAAGCGCAAACATTAAAAAAAAACATAAAAAGGACATAAGACAGGAAATAATGATCTGATTGTCCTAATTTATCACTAAAGGCAAGTACATTCAGCCTCTTTTAGTATCATATCCATCACTAGTTTCTTGAAGGACTCGATCGAGATAAGGCAATCTAACTTCAGTGTATCCTGACATTTATTCCACAAAGTGGTATTACCCAGATTTGTTCTAGTTCTGGGTGCCTCTAACGTAATCCAGTCTTGAGATCTGGTACGATGACTTGCGATTTTGATGGACAGAAGCCTCAGAATGCTGCAGCTCGTCTGGTCCTCAACCTCCCCAGACACTCCCACGTAACTCCCCTGCTCACTACCCTCCACTGGTTGCCTGTTATGGCTCGCATCAAATTTAAAACATTGGTCCTAGCATACCAGGCAGTCGAGGGATCAGCACCAGCATACCTCCACAAGATCTTCAAACCCTACATGCCAGCCAGACCCCTCCGTTCCGCTAGCTTGGGATGCCTGGCACCTCCCCCTCTTCGCACCTGCGCTTCCCGAACACGTCTCCTGTCTGTTCTGGCCCCACGATGGTGGAATGACCTCCCCGTGGAGGTCAGAACAGCTGAGACACTGACCCACTTCAAGCGACAACTGAAGACTCACCTCTTCAGGCTGCACCACTCCCCATCCCTCCCTACCTCCCTGTAATCTATAAATTGACTGTAAGCTTAGGGTTATAACTAGATAGCTGTTTCGTAGGTGACTTAGTTAATGCACTCGTCTTAACTAGTGCTTGTATTTTTGCATAGACTGCGTTCTTGCTGTTCTCGTTTGTGTTAGTGTTAATCAGTTTATCCTACAGGGTCCAAGTTCAACTATGCGGTTGTTCCCTGCACCTGGAACCGTACTCCTCTCTAGGGTTTTCGACACACTTGTTCCTGGTTATGGTTATACACTTTGTTGTACGTCACTCTGGATAAGAGCGTCTGCCAAATGCCTGTAATGTAATGTAATGTAATGGTCGGGTAGAGAGGAAGTTTGCCTAGCAAGGCTTTATAAATAAATAAAATTCTAAGTTGCTTCCTTCTATAATGAAGAGAATACCACCCTACTGAACTATATAAAGCACAATGATGTGTTCGGAAACCATATCCTGTAATGAAGGGCAATGTGCCATGATAAATTGCATCCAAGGGCCTTAAAATACTGTTAGAGGCATGCCTGTACAGGACATACCCATGGTCAAATATGGGTAAGATTGTTGCCTGCACAATCCTCTTCCTGTTTTCCAATGAAAAACAGGATCTATTTCTGTAAAGAAACCCAATTTTAGTTTTAATTTTTGTTGGACAAGTTGACCACATGAGCTTTAAAAGAGAAATTATGATCCAGCCAGATGCCTAAATATTTGTAGTACTGAACGTGCTCAATTTGAGCACCAGTCAATGAGGATATGGAAGCATTTGCCATAGTTGTATTCCCTGTAGAAAAGATTATGTACTTATTTTTTTCAGTGTTCAAAACTAGTTTAAGACCAGCTACAGCTTGCTGTATAACATTAAAAGCAGATTGTAAGTATGTAAGAGCCTGGGTGCCCGTTGGTGCTGAGGAGTAAAGCACTGAGTCATCTGCATAAAAATTAGCCTTACAATGTGATATATTACTAGCAATATCATTTATATAGACTGTAAATAAAATTGATCCAAGTATGGATCCTTGGGGTACTCCTTTCTTTACCTCTTTACTTTAATTTAAAAATTGAGACTTCCCCAACATCCCCAACCATAATAGCTTGAGTTCTATTAGAAAGGTAATCCTGGAACCACGAACAGGCTATGCTATCAAATCAAATGAAGGACAACTTTTTTATTAAGATTGTATGGTCTACCGTATCAAAATCTTTTGCTAGATCGATAAATAGGGCTGCACATTTTTGTTTATTATCCAATGCTGTTACTATATCATTTATAACCAATGAAGTTGATGTAATGGTGCTATGACCAGGCCAGAAGCCAGATTGCTGTGAATTTAAAATATTGTTGAAAGTTAAAAAGCTGCATAGTTGTTGCTTAACAAGTAATACTAAAATCTTAGTCAGGCAAGACAATTTTGAAATGGGCCGATAGCTGTTTACTGAACTGGCATCACCACCCTTGAATAATGGAAGAACATGAGCAGCTTTCCATACACTGGGAATAGTCCCGGTCGATAATGACAAATTAAAAATATTAGTTACCGAATGTGCAATCAATGGGGCTGCGAGACGCAAAAGATTTGGGACTAAGTGATCCTCTCCAGTGGATTTATTCACATCTATTTGTTTTTAATTCTAATATTGCTGCAATACACAGAGTCCAAGCACAATCAGCCAATCACACAGAAATTACGCAGTGGCTCAATGGAGGTACACTGTACCACTGCACAAAGTTTCAAAGGTCTCATCCATGTCATTAGGCCAAAACTGGGGATGGAGGAAAATAGCTAATAGCACTTCCAAAATAGTGGCAGCAATTAAAGTACAGACATGTTCCAGAAGAGGAATTTGATCACTAAGTTTTAATGTCTAAAAGACAAAAATGATTTGTCATAAATTTATATAGCATGCCCTATTAGGCAAATGAGTCTGAATTTGGGGTTCTGGCACTGCATATCTAGCTGTAAATACGGGCATTCAGTATACCAAATTGCATGCTGATCCGATTTCTCATATGGTCTACAAAGGGCCAGTTTAAAGGTTTAGTAGAAAATTTTAAATGGTGGAAAATCTAGTAAGGTGCAAATGTACAGGCTTGGCACCATCAATGTTCATTCTTGGCCAATTGGCTGAAGAGCTACAGGAAAAAATGTAAAAATGATTGTAAAAGTGCCACCTTTGGGTCAATTCGACTCACTAGAATTTTCAGGCGCACTTGCGCAAAAGAAAGTATTTTAAAAGTCTTTATTATGGTGGCATATCTGCTATATTAAGTTAGAAAAACCAATCGGTTCCAACCTCGCAGGGTGTTCATAAGGGTTTTTTAAAACTTAATATGAGCAGATATGCCACTATAATAAAGGCTTTTTAATTATTTTCTTTTGCACATGTGTGCCTGAAGTTTCTATTAAGTTGATTTTTTAAAATATCTTTTCGGCTGTTCCTCCTGCAACTCTATAAGTACCCTACCTTAAAGAGCACCTGGGTTCGCGCTACCTGGAGTTTATCTACTTAAAGTATTCTGTGGTAGCACTCTACTTTTCTTCCAGTTGAGTCAATAATCTGAGTAATGGATGATGAAAGGATTCATGGTACCTCAATTGGTAGCTGTAGGTCTTATGGTGTAGGAGCTATCAGACCTAAAAGGGAAGAAAAATAATAATAATAATCAGAACAAAAATAAGAAGGTTCCAGCACTCCTTGCTTGGACCCCTAATAATGAATATAACCACAATTGGTAATTAATGTGATCCATGCAGCGTGCAGCAATTATGAAATTTTAAGCCGTAAGGATCCATATTGAATGAATGGTACAAACATGTTCTCAAACATAGTTTCTTGAGGATCAGGCATTGCTTAGTATTTCACGTACCCCTGAAAACTGATTGGCTGATGTCAGCCATATTTTTTCAGACATTAATTTATGATTAAAAATCCAATGACTGCATGGCACTATAAGCCAAAATGTAAATGGTTGGATAATATCGCCACCATCAGGCCAAAAGGGGTCATCGTAAAAACCTGGGAAGTGGGTGGGGGGGATAGGAACATAAGTGGCATGTTTTGTAGCTGTACAATTTATAGTTTTTGCTACCCATTGTGTTTTAGGGAAAAAATACCAACAACAGTAATAATAATAAATATAGCTGCATGGCAGCAATGGACCGGGTTCCACTGAATGACAAGGCATGGACAAAATGGATCGTAAAGACTAAATTGTTTGATTAGTCCAGATATACATCTGGACCAAGTATCACCTCACTGTAACGCTGCCTCAGTACTCCTGGACATGAGATACAGCGCCTGAGTTCTTTTAACCCTAAGATTACTCAGTATGTCTTAAGTGATGTTAACAGAATTAAACCTTCAGCTTTGATAGATTCAATGTATTTATTTAAATAAACAAACATGATGTAGCAAAAATATGTAATTTATTTACAAAAATAAAAATGTGTCAGTTTTTTAATTTTCAACCCCTTAAGGTAAATAGTAAAACAAAGGTAAGTGGCCACTTGAGGCGAGTATGAAAGAAACACTCTTTAACCCCTAAGGTAAGTATGCAAAAAATAAAGTGAACCCTATCTTTCACTCAATGTAAGGTTACTGAACGCAATATACCTTAAAGTTCTGGGTACCCTTTAGCTCAAAGCTTAGTGTGTATTCATACAATAATTGAATTCAACAAGTTTAGCTATTAAGCTGTCCAATATTATTTAAAACACTATATATTGTATATACTATATTGTATATAGTATATATACTATATACTATATTGTATACATATAATAATATATGTATACAATATAGTATATTTCAATAATAATGTTCTATTAGCCTCAATACGTTATACTACCAAGTTCCAATATTTATATAATCCATGCAGGAATGGCTACCACAATATAAGACAGCTTAATTTAACAGCAGTGAAATTACAACCGTGTTCACCTTAAATGCAATACAATACAACTGCAAACACTTTGTGGGCCCACACACAAGATAAGTTGCAGGCCTGATCAAAATGTGCTTACTGGGAACGATGCAGATTTTCTCCCTTGTTGCTAGAGGTGCTTCCGTGCTTTTCCGGGCACACGGAGTGCTGTCGGGTTTTCCGGTGCCAGAGGTGCTACTATGCTATTCCTGGTTTTGACAAACATCAACCACAAATGGTTCCAACCAATCACAATTAGAAGCTTTAAAGTCAAAACATCAAACAATCAAATAAACAAACTACTACTAATTACAACTAGCACCTCATGTTTATCATATTTCATATAAACATATACAGAACATCCAAATGACTGTCTGTGTGTGTGAGAGTGTGTGTGTTTGTGGAGGGGTTAGCCTGTGTGTGCGGGTATATGTGCGAGTGTGTGTGTTTCAGCGTGTCTGAATGTGTGTTTGTGTGGGTTATTGTTTGAATCAGTGTTTTTCTTTTTGACAAAGCACACTCTGATTTTCTATTCTGTGTGGAACCTCAGGAAGCAGTTGCTGATGGATGTGAAACAGAGGTGGACATCACATTTCCGGCACTTGGCTTTTGGTGTACCTGTGCACCCTGGTACCTTGCATCTCCCCTTCTTTTCAGCCATAATCATCCAGTCGGCTGTGGCATCCAGACGCACATCAGGGACTGGAATTGGAGCAGCGGGTCCTTTTCTCCTCTTCTCCTCATACTCACTAGCAATTGTGGAACTGGGACGACCTTTCTTGTGCTCCAGACTCTTTCCACTTTTGCATAGGCCTTCAGCGATGTATGACTTGAAGGTATACAGCTTCATTTGTTCCTTCTTTCTCATGCCAGTGCCTTCACAGTCTCTTCGGTAGAGCAGCCAGGTGGTCACGATGATCATATCCAGGAAGTGGAACACCAGCCGGTGGTACCACTTCTTTGATCTGATTTTGTTCCGGTACAGTGCAATCAGTGAGTCAAGCAGATCCACCCTGCCCATATTCTTGTTGTTGTCTTTCTCCACAGCAGGGCAGGGGACTTTGGTGATCATCTTTCGCTTGCGATCTCACCTGTCAACCTCGGTGACTGGGTGGGCTCCAGTGTAATCACTCAGAAGGGCCACTGAGCGGTTATTGTACCACTTCACAATGTGCAAGGTGGTTTCTCCAACCATGGTCATTTTCTGTTCAAAAGATCCACGTCCTGCTCTCTTCAGCTCAGCATCGCACATCAAGTTGACGCCTGGTAGTCTGTTGCCATGAACAGTACCAGTGCAGTGAATTCCCTGCTGAGCGAGTGTGAGCACAAGAGGGACACCCGTAAACCAGTTGTCGAAGAAGAGCTTGTAGTTCTCTTGCTTGGGTATAGGCTGGGCCAGGCGGAGGACAACGTTGCCAGTTGCTCCCACATCTGCTAGCTCGGGTTGTATAACTCTCCCTGTGTAGATTTCAAAGTTTTGCGGGACACCATCAGAACGAGCTAAGACGAGTATCTTGTAGCCTAATTTCTTTGGTTTTGCTGGCAGGTATTGCTTCAATCTATTTCTTCCCTTGAATGGGACCATCTGCTCATCAACAGCCAGCTTCTCACCCATTAGGATTGATGTCAGTTTTGAGGTTAGATGAATGACCAGTGGTTGGATCTTGTGGAGTGGATCATCATTTTCCTCCTGTCTCTCTTCATTGTTACTGAAGTGCAGGGATTTTTTTATGGCCTCCCATCTATTTAGTGTCATGGTGTCAGCTACTTGGGACACTTGGCAGGCGTTGTTCCAAAACATGCAGGTGCCTGGTAAACCGAACAATGACATGTACACCACAGTACCCATGAACTGCTCCAATTCTTTTGTAGTGAGGTTAAGGGGCTTGTTTGCGTCACATTGTATTGCATATAGATTTGACTGCCCTACAATAACTTCCAGAATGTCTTCAGAGAAAAACGGCTTGAAGTACTGGAGGGGGGACATGATATCATCAGATCTTGAAAGGCTACCTTGCCATTCTGGATAAGCATTGTATGCATTGTGGGTTTTTCTCCACCGGGGTAGGCATGGAACATCAACCTCTGCTACATCTTCATCTTCATCCACAGACTCAGTCTCATTGTCAACAGACAGGCATTCTCCTTTAAAAAAGAAAGCAGAAATTTAAATGTCATATACCCTTCTTCATCCACTGACAGTTACTCGAACCAGTCTGGCCATTCTCCTCTGACCTCTGCCATCAACAAGGCATTTTCGCCCAGAGAACTGCTGCTCACTGGATATTTTCTCTTTTTCTGACAATTTTCTGTAAACCCTAGAGATGGTTGTGAGTGAAAATCCCAGTAGATCAGCAGTTTCTGAAATACTCAAACCAGCCCGTCTGGCACCAACAACAATGCCACGTTCAAAGTCACTTAAATCACCTTTCTTCCCCATTCTGATGCTTGGTTTGAACTTCAGCAGATTGTCGTGACCATGTCTACATGCCTAAATGCATTGAGTTGCTGCCACGTGATTGGCTGATTAGATATTTGCGTTAATGTGCAGTTGAACAGGTGTCCCTAATAAAGTGGCTGTTGAGTGTATTTTTTGTATTTAAAAAAATTTAAGGGGCGGTATGAGGTCCAAAAAGGTAGTTAGTTGCCTGAGGGCAACACCATGCCATAGAGGGTTAACAGGTGCTCACAGATACGTATTCCACTCGAATCGCTCTGATAACAACACACGTAGCTAGGCGCTACAAATGGAAAACAAACGCAAACAATTGCACTGCGGGCTTCACACTGCTCTGACGATTAGTGTTGTGTCGTTTGCAAACGATTCGTTCAAAAGAACTAATCTTTTGGGTGAACGAACGTCCTGAAGCGATTCATTCGCGAACGTGAATTGGTCGTTCACTGGAAACGATTCGTTCATGAACGTGAACTGGTCGTTCACTGACTGACTATCGTTCGCAGACTATCAGTTCAGTGATTCGTTCACTGAGCGTACTAGGGATGTGACGGTACACTGAACTGACGTACGCCCGAATCGTTCACAAAGGACATGACACTAGCCCGAATTGTTTGCAAACTACACAACACTAGCCCGAATCGTTCGTGAAGGACACAACACTAGTTCGTTCCTCTTGCTGTAGCGAATGCAAGGAGCGAGGAGTCTCTGGTGAGGAGAGTGGGTACGGTATGGAATAATGGATAAAAAATGGATAATAATCGAAGATCACTGTCAAGTGTGCTGTTTATTTTCAATGAAATAACAATACTTTTTTTAACATGTCTCAAAGTAGGCTAGCCAAGGCTACTATTTTATCGACTACATTTTATGAGAAAACAATCTATCTACTTAGCCAACGTATATCATTACTTTCTCTTTCAAGCAGCCGTTCTTTACCGTCACGGTAAAGAAATCAGCATGTAGGGCTAAAACAACCCATTTTGGGAAATTTAGTAAAATAGAATGGGCATATCAAACACATTCTTTCAAACTAAATTGTTTAGAATAAAATTGAAATGAAAACATTTAATTTAAAATAGGGAAAGAAAGTGTTTGGTTCTTTGGCTATTAAATATTCTGTGGGAAACTTTCTATAAATGCTGTCTTGCTTATGCTTTGACTTAGATTGGCTTATGGGCCAATCTGTGCCATTTATTTATAGCTAGGTTGCGCGTGCCTGGACTATCTGTGTGCCGAAATGGACAAAAAGTTACCAATGTATGGACGAGTTATTGGACAAAATACAGGAGATGAATAATAATAATAGGAATTCCAGCAATTACAATAGGGTTCTCTGCTTCGCAGTGGAACCCTAATAATAAACAGAACAAAAGCAATCTGATTCCAGCAGCTTTTCTGCTTGCTCACCTAATAATCAGAACAGTTCCAATAGGGTTCAAAATAAAAAATGCAGCTGAAATAATATAGCCGCAAGTGGCAATTGGATGGTTCAGAGCCTGTAATTTAAAATGTTATCATACGTTATGTTATCATTATGAGGTTGGACACAGCGTACATAGTGTGTAATTCTGGGTGTTTTCATAGTTGAAGAGAGATTATGTTATACACTATAGTCTGCCTGATGTACAACAGTACTGAATGAGGCTCTGAAATGAAATGTGATATCGAAGCCAAAAAGTCTGAATGAAATTATTGTTACCTTGGAATAGAATGAAAGAAATATTATGTAGAGCATTTCTAAAGTTATTGAAATCTGATGAAATACAATGGCTGCTTATGCACTGAAGGGGAACACAGCTAATGGATGCTGTACAAGGCAGTGGCTTTTAACCACAGTTTTGGGAGACCATTGTGTATTCAGGTTTTTGTTCCAACTTCAATTCCAATCCCAGAATTTTATCAAGCTTTTAATTAGATGCTTTTCATGCTTAAAGGGATTATTTATTTGGTTAGACGTTTTTTTTTCCAAATACGATTTTTCAAGCCCTTCACTTACTTCTGTCACAGTGTAACACCTTTTTCTTCAATCCGCCATAATTATAAATATATTTAATATCACAATGCTAAGTTATTTTGAGAATTAGCTCGCATCAGTCTGTCCGTACTCTCTACTTGTCAGCACAATCTACATTATTGACCCATCGACACCAGTGAGGACTCATTTGATAGGTTAGTCTTGTTTAATTTGTCCTATAACTTGATTTACTTAAAAGTAAACCTATCACTGTTCAGATAAAACATCTGCTGAACAATAGACTCATGTACTCAAAGAGACCATTGGGTGATCAGATATGCCAGCCATGTTTTAAGTAGACACTTACTGGATTGAGTTGAAAATGTGCCTGACCTACCATACAGCTTAACTTGAATACAAGTGGAGGCATTCTGGATTACAAAAATATTTATATGGACAAAAGAACCATAAAGATGCATGTATTGGATATACTGAAAGTGAATACAATGTAAGTACATCACATATACACATTTAAAACGTTTTTCTGAATGATTTATTTAGTTATCTGATGCACTTTCTGAAAGCTGAAAGGGTGTGTGATTTTTTTCATACAAAAATAAATTAGAGCATAACTGTAGAAAAAAGACAACATTTTGAGTAAAGCTGATGGATTCTAAAATATTAATGAATGCAGATGTAAGAGGATCATCTGCAAAGTGCAAGTTAAAATCACCTAACATCACCACTGTCATAGCTTATAGCTAAGTGAGAAAGAAATTCTGCAAAGTCATGAGTAAAGCCAGAGTATGGGTCAGGTCTGTAGACAGTCAACAACAGGACAACAGGCTGAGAAAAAAGGCAGTTCCTACCATCATCAAGCTGAGAAAGGTTCATGACTAACACTTAAAAGGAATCACATTTACAATCAGCTTTTGGAAATGCATGAATAAGGTCATTGTAAACAGTAGAAACAGCACCCCCTCTTCAACAACTAAAACCAGGTGGGCGAACTGATTTAAAGAATAATTCTCATCCACTTTCAGCCATGTTTCAGTGAGACATAATACATCAAGACAGTTATCAGAGATTCGTTTGTTCACAGGAGCTGCCTTAGAGGTAAGGGATCTTATGTTTAGTAGTTCAAATTTCAGAATATTGTTATTGCTGGAAGTAATAGCAGTACGTTTTCTCTTGATATCAATCAAGTTTCTGTGGCAAACTTTATGGATTTTAGAATTCAAATTATTTGGAACATGGGGGACAGATGTGGACTTAATATGGTGAGATTTAATAGCAGTTATGAGGAGCTAGCAGACATCTGCGTAGGACAAAATGCTTGCGACCTGGCCTTGGCACTGAACAGTCAATTTTGAGAATTCAGGCATGTTCCTAGAAAGAGGAGCGGTGCCTGTATGGGATGGGTGGACGCCATTCAAAGAACTAGGCTTGCCCCAAAAACATTGCAAATTATCTATAAAGCCTGCATTGTTTGATGCACAGCACTCAGCAAAACAGCGATTTAATTACAATAATCTGCTGTAGGTTTAATCACTGCACCAAATAGCATAGGGACCAGAGCGAATAACTGATAGAGATATTTTTCCTACATTTTTTCATAGGAACATTTTAAAGAACAGAAGTAAGAATAATTTTTGAAAAGTTTTGAGGCCCATTGTTTTTGCCATCAAGCACACAAAGTCAAAATTAGTTTTTGTGACCTCCGATTGCCTCATATGGATGTCGCTAGTGCCAGCGTGAATAACAATTTTGGAAAATTCCATTTAGCCTTAACCAGCACTTTCAAATTTGCTTCGGTGTCGTTAGTTTTAGCACAAAGAATACAATTTACTTTATTCACTGGTTTAAAAACTCTCACAGCTCGAACTACGGAGTCACCAATTATCTCTCCAACAACAGCCTCTCCATTTTATTTGTAAACAGGGCTCCCTTGTTAATGAGACATCAGTGGGACTCTCTCTGCCAAAATAACTGACAATAATTAAATGCCTACCATCAAAATCATTGAGAACTGGCACAATTAAAACTGAGGTCAGATCCAGTGTCATCACTTCCGAAAGACTCAAAAGTCTCAAAATGGGAGGGTCATTTAGCAATCGACTAAAAGGCCACTGTGGCCAGGAGTCATCCAAGAATATTAGTCATGATGTTTCAAAGGGTGTTTTTTTCATCATGCAGTTGTGAATCATTGAGTGCCTGTGCCTGCCAACTTTCCCAATTTATCCTTCAATACCAACTCTTCAGCTTTGCTGATGAACTGCACCATGAAAAAAAATGGCAACTGGCTGTACACGTTTTGGAGAATGTGTGCACAGACCATAGCTGATGCAACAATGGCAAAGGACAACAGTTATGATTAACTTTCCCAAATGGATGAGAGAAGAACAATTATGATTATTTTTTTATTATAAATGGCCTATGATAATAAATGACCAATGAGGCCAACCAAACACTTTTAGCTTTTTCTACTGCAGGGAACAACTTGACACAAATGTGACATTTGCACTGAAAGGCTTGTATTGTTATTTTTCAGTTCCATATAATTGCATAAAATATCTCTAAAGGAAAAGTGCAATATAGCCACACAGTCATGTAAATTATATACACTCTTTGTTTAGGACCTGAGACAGGAACATTTGTGTATACTCTTTTCATTAACTATGAAAACAATATGCATTGGCACTGACATTTAATAGTCTGGTGTTATTTTCAGATTAAAAAAGAAACATTTTATACAGTATGTCCCGCTAGCACTTGTTATTTCTTAATGCTCATTCAGTTTCTGACACTTACACAAGCCATTGCAGTTCAATACATCAAAACAATCTCATACCAATTGCAATGCTGACACCATGTGGTGTAAATCTGTAACTGCATATTATTAATAATACATTCCTTTGCCTTTGATAAACTAAAATGAAAATGATGACTATAGAAGAAAAACAACTTAAATGCTTCTGATGTGATATTCCCAAATTATAGTTATATTCAAGCTCAATGATTGCATCTACATTTAGTACACCTGTCTCAATTTTTTTGAAAGTAATTCATGAGGTTAACTATATGTGGATCTTCTCAAAACAAGTGAGTCAGTTCAATGTCTTACAGTATATTTCATGAGGCTCTGGTGGTTCCTCCTGAAGATTTGTCTAACTACAGTCCTGATAATATAAGACCTTAGACTTTTTTGAGGACTGTTGCTTTTGCATTCCAGGTGTTGGAATCTTCAATTGTCACATCATTCTTTGACAGTGGTTTCTAGCTTTTGCCTGTTTTGTCATAGTTGGTTATCTGTCTGTGTTTAAAGATCAGTGGCTACTGATTTTGTTGTTTGTGCTTCTGTTTTTGTAATTTTAGCCTACGACCCAATAAGAGTTCAGCAGATGTACCGCACTCAAGTGAAGCAGCTCAATAGTTCAGCGAAACAAGACAGGGATATAAACTGCAGTCTCTTTTCCATTTTTAGTAACTATGAGAAAGTCTACTCACTTATTTTTTTTTTTTGTGGTGCCATTTGACTGGGCATATACTGGAATGGATGTGATATGCTACAAGTCATAGTGGCCTGCAAAATCTTATAATTGATAAGAATCTAAATTCTTATCAATTATAGCACAGGACATTGTCGCTGATTTCAATCCATGTAATGCAGTTCCTTGAAGATTGCCTTGCAGATTTATATTTATTTTGTTTTCACCATGTAGGAATTACAGCACTTTTTATACATAGTACAGGTACAGCTTTCATTATGTATTTTTGATTCTAAGCATTTGATTGCCTTTGCAGTCTGTTATTGGTATTTGTCAACATAAACAGAGTTCTGCCTGTGAAAGTCAAGGAACCCATTATGAGGCTCAGAAATAAAAAATAAAAAAACAGTCAGAGACATAGGTCAAATCCTATGCTTACCAAAACCAACTGTTTGGAACATCATTAAGAAGAAAGAGAGCACTGGTGAGCTCAATAAATGCAAAGGGCCTGATAGACCAAAGAATAGCTTGATGACCAAAGAATGAATAATGAAGCCGTAATGAAGAAAAACCCCCAAACACCTGACCGACTGATCAGAAACACACTTCAGGAGGCAGCAGTGTATGTGTCAGTGACTACTGTCAGCAGAAGAGAAACAGAACTACTGAGCCCACACTGCACAATGCGAACCACAAGTTAGCCACAAAACAGGATGGCCAGGTTACAGAGTTTGCTAAGAAACACTTAAGAGCCTGCAGAGTTCTGGAAAAAGGTTGTGTGGACAGATGGGACCAAGATTCACTTGAATCACAAGAACACAGTGTGGAGGCAAAAAGGAACTGCTCAAGATCCAAAGCATTCCATCTCATCTGTGAAACATAATACATATACATAACTGGTAATGATTTGTACAAATTCCTTTCTGTATATGTATTTGTAATTTTCATTACTTTTCTGCTGACATGCTCATTATTTCTACATTTTTGTTTTATGTTGATATTATGTTGCTGCAAAAAACTGTTTATAAAGGCAGTTTATCCATAATTTTGCCAACACTGTTGCTATCATTTTAGAACTACAATCAGTACTGTGTGCTAGAACCCCTCAATTATATACATATTTTACTAATTTAATTTAATAATTATTGTTGAAAATGACAATTATCAAGTAAATCACCAAATTCTGCAATAGGTCAGTCTACAGTAAACTGGTGAAATCAACCAGCAATTCAAAACAAACTGTATATCAAGTTTTAAGATTAAATAATTAAATTTGATAAGAAGCAGTCAATTAGAATAATGAATTCAAATCATACATTCTTTATAGAATGCAGGCTCACTACTTCTAAATTACAAAACATAAAACAATTCATTTGAAAATACCAGGAAACAGAGACGAATAAGCCAGACCTTGACAAAGTGTTACCCTCTTCCAGTTTAAGTGCCACAGGATTAAAGGAAACAAGCTAAAAACCCACAACCAAGAAACTGAGCACTATGGTATTATTTTCAAGAGATTCCTGAATCTTTCTAACAAGATCAAACATGAATATGTAAGGAGGTAATTCAGTTCAGCTCTTGAATACCTATAAAAAGCACAGAAGTTGATCTCTGCTTCTACAACAGGATGATATTTGTAGACAGAGAATTGCCAAAGCCAGCCAGTTGTAACTTCCACCTTCAGTCAAAATATATTTCATATCATATCATCGTACTATATTGGTTTCTGCTTGAAACTGGAACTGGTTCTAAAAAAAGATGTCGTCAACTATCACGCCTCAACTCCCATTATCTGCACAGACATTAAGATTTTCACTGCATAGATTGCATCCAAACTTAAAGGAACAGGTTCAACATGTAGCCATGCAGGGTCTGTGATCCCCAATATGGTCCTTCTGGTTTGTCTCTTCTAAGCAAATGGCAGACCGCGATGACCCAAAAATTCTGATGCGCTGCCAAAATTGCACAGCACACTGCGTGACTGACACACCTCCAGCAGCAGCTCTCCTCCCACTTTGGTGCACGGTGAGTCATGAAATTACCAAACTGCTCAGGCGCATTAAAATATATGGCGACAATAGCATTTTTCCAGTGCACTGGCCGGAAAATAAAGCCCAAAATGTCATTAATGCAAAGCACCATGAGTGCTAATAGCCCCCCTTGTGAAGAACTTTCAGCCTGCTGAACGTGAATGACGTGTGTGTGAGTGTGTGTGACTGTTCCAGATTAGTCCAAATTATTGTACCAGGCCACTGATATTCACTCTTGCCATTGGAAAGCTGAACTATTTTAAGGTAAAAACAACATGGCCAGGGTTAGGGACTTACATTCCATGTAGCCTTGGATTCCCAACTCTGATCGCGGAAGGCCCCAAGCCAGGTTATTCAAGTAGAAGGAAAATAAATGCTAGTTTCTCACTTCAGGAATTTCCATAAGTATACACTCATTAGGCCTGATTCACAAAACTTTTCTTAAATTATTCTTACTTCAGTTCTTTAAAATGCTCTTACAAAAACCAATATGGGATTCATGACACGTGTAGACATTATTTTTAATATATTTAACGTATCCCAGGTGTATGAGATGATTGTTCATAAATTGTATGTGCAATCCTGTTCATGTGATTAGCATACGGAAACAGCTATGAAATAGGGTAAAGATAAGAAAACAAATGATGAATGCCGAAATGTTCTTGGAAATATTCTTACACACAGTTTGCGATCAAATGTGATTGTACATTTTTCGTGAATGAAGCCCAATGAATTGTCAAATACACATTTTGGGAAATGATCCAGTCGCATAAAGCCACAACATTGCAGATACACACACATGAATCCAATTCCTGCCTGCCTTTCACCCAACAGGTCAAGATGACAAAGGTATTCAAAAGTTGCTTCAATGAATTGTTTTTATCTATCTTTATTTACAAATGAAAATGTCTAAATGGAATATTATCAGAGACAGAAACTTAAAAAAGAATTAACTTTACAGAAGAGGAAATGCCCTTTTATTTTACCGTTATACAAATATCCAAAAAATCCCTCAGCTATATCCTAATTGTATGACTATTAAATAATTCCAGTAACCCATAAAAACAGTACAAATGCAGTTTGGTAAAGTCCAGTTTCTTGCTTAAAAGAGAGCATTGCCAGGATGCTTCACCCTGCAGTGTTGGGTTCACAGCAGCCAAACAGTAAGTGGCCCACTGCAGTATAGGAGTGATGCGCAGATTAGACAAGCAGCAGAGTGGATGCCAATCATCTCAGGATCTGCTCGTTAGTGTGTGATGTGACCAGGCGCATTTGTGTGTGTGTTTTTGTGTGTATTTGTATGGGTGTGTGAGCATGTTTCCTCCGGTCAGTGTTTCCTTCAGGGAGTATAATGTCATACAGCTTATTTCAGTTCAAACAGCTGCAGGTCTAGTTGGACCCACACTTCCCCAGTCTCCACCTCATGCAGCAGGAGCCTCCGGTTTGCTGGTCCCTTGTTCTCCAGCTCCTTCTTGATGGTTTCTAGGAGAACGTCTGTGCACCCCAGGAAACCTGTGGATCAGGTGGGAGTGGTAACTGGTTTATTAACATATTTGTACATAGTTTAAAAAACAGAGGACATAACATGAAGGAGAAAAAAATAATGAAATAAATAAATATGAACATAGTGCAGGAAGGGGTTATAAACTCAAAAAGGCTTATATGAATAATAAAAATAACAAAATAAAACAAGAAAAAGAAAAAATACCCACAAAAAAGACAACATCGATTTTAAAAAAGACATGAGAAAAACAATGATGCATGTTAGAATTTGTGTACATGAATGAGTGCATGTGTGACTGAGTGTAAATGCCTAGTTTGTGATTTGGTTAATCAGAAAGGCTCTTAAGTTTTTTCTGTAAAAAGAGGAGGATTCAGAGTTACAATAACTGTTCCAGATTTACACCTTTGAATCTAAAAGAAAACTGACCATGGGTGGTGCGATAACAGGGAGATTTGCTGAGTGTCTTATATGTGTGAACTTGTGAATTTGGAATATGTAGTTAGCAGATAATCCGCAGTGTTCACATGTCATGGAAAGGGGTTTATTATATTTTTTTTACAATACCCATGACATTTGTTTTGCCATAATTAGAATTTTGCCATAATATGAATTTAGGAAAGCACAGATCATCTCCTTGGAAACTTGTACAGCACACTGCCACTTATTTCCACTCAAAAGTCCACCAGCTGAGCTGCACAGTAGCTGCTTTGGAGTATACTTCATTTGCAGATGGTGCAGGCAGCCCTGTCTGAACAATGCTACTGGCATCTATATGTATTTACGTACTACTCACAATTACCTAAAATTCTTAACAAGGAACCCAATGTATAGGGGAGTATATGTTGTATGTGGTACTGACCATCAGGAGAGAACTGGTCCCTCTCTCGGATGGTAATAGATAGGACATCCTTGTAGAGGTCTTTGAGAAAGAACTGGCAGTTGAAGTTCCACTTTGGGTTGAGGGTGTCATTCAGGGTACGAGAGGTGTAACACTGCTCACCCATAGTCACCTCACAGTATGGGTTCCCCTTTCCTGTAGAAAAAAATGGAAGAGATCTAGCAGTTTAAATAAGACAAAGAATAAAAGCATTTATGTCTTGTGAACAATCTTTTGATTAACCTTTCCAAAGAATATATGTGATCATATGAATTGATCACATATCCTAAAACAGTCTGGTGTCTAATCCTTTAGCTCTATTAAATTTAGCTGTGGATCTCTAGGTGAATGATAAGGTACAGGTGAGATACACCTGTATAAAACAAAGATGATTTTGTCTGAACCACAATTATAAACATTTAAATCAGAATCAGCACAAGCAGAATCAGGTGAAAAATAAACACCAGGAGGTGAAAAATAAACACCAGGAGCGAAAAGTACAAATGAATGGATACTTGTATCCATAGACCAAAGCAATTTATGTAAATTTTCCACTCAGACTGAACCATGGCCTTGGGTAGAGCAAAGCTTTCATCATTAAGTGATTATCATGCTGTAAATGATTTTTGTCAGGCCTTTAATCAAAATCAAAATAGGTTTTTGTAACTGTTCATGTGACATTAATCACTGAATCAATTACATTTGGGCAATGTTTCTCTTGTGGTATTTCTGTTGTGATGTTTCTGTCAGTACACCTACCCAGGTACTGCAGATGAAAATCTACTTTTTCATAAAAATAACATTTTGAAATTTATGTTAAAACTACACACAGATCCTGACAAATAAATATAAAAAGCAAAATAAAATAAATAAAAGAAAAAGTTAAATTGTGTAAGGTCCTGCCTTGAAACTCACCGTTAGCCTTGCAGGACTGGAGATCAGTGGCTTCCAGGATTGTTACAAGCAGCCGGCCGATTTCACTGCCCTTCTGAGAGCGCCCTGTAGCCATAGAAATATACTTATTAGCCAGCATGAAGTAGCAAGTTAATCTGGAATGAATGAATGAATGAATGAATAAATAAATAAATAAATGCTTTTTATTTATTAAATATTTAAATCAATAAAAAAAAACTCTAAACCAGGCTTTGTATGACCCAGGTAAAATATACTGTAACTTACCTTAACATTGAATAAAAAAGTAATGATAGTACAGGTACATGTCATGGGTGCTCTTCAGTTCTTACTGTCTATGGTGATAACACAGTGCAGCCAGTGAGTAATGTTGCAAGCCTTACCCTGGTATGTCTTTTCTCGCTTCTTCTTCTCCATCTCCATAATCTCCTCTGAGGCAGTTGTAATCTTCTGGACCCAGGCTATCCTAGAGAAATCAATCAAAATCACAGACATATTGCACGAAATAAATATAATTTAAAATTGAGATGATTTTTTTCCCACAAGCCCACTTTGGTCACTGCTTTATTGTATTCAGTGGTTCAGGACCAATTATTTGTGGAGAAACACGAAATACTTAAGACACCACTTCCAAATAAGAAAACACATTAATGGTAAAGAACTACTTAAAAACTGTAGCCTAGTTAACAAACAGAATCTGAAATGTTTATTTTAGTAAAGGGAGACTGTGGGATTTATCTTCTGGATTGAATATTGCACGGCTCATGGGCACAGTCAATGGCACAGCGTGTAGGCACACTAGGCGTGGCTACTGAATGTTGGTATTTTCATGACCAGGGGTGAGAAGTGCACTGCTCAAAGAAAGCGGCACACTTGAAAAGGGAGCTGGATTACACAGAATATATTAGTAAGTGTGGTGCAGCTGGATCCATTAATATCCAATCAAATGACCTCTCTTCATTCCCTTTAAAAGCCATGCGCATTGGACATGGCATACAGTGAATTTCCATATTCCACGACTGCAATGGAAGACAAGAATAAGTATGTACTAATATTTTTCAGAAGACGTTCTTTTGTGGGAGATGCAGAGTTGGGCTGTTAAAAACGAAGTTTGAAGGAATCACATAAGAGAAATTTGTTCGAATTTTCTTTTGTCAGAATTAATATAAAACATTGCAAAACTTTTATCATTTTAAACCTGTAGCTAAATAGCTTAAATGTGTTTTTCAATAACTAATAAATAATGACAATTTCTTGAAGTTTTATTAAACAAAATAAAACTCATTAATCCACAATTAAGTAACTTGGCATTTTTTCAAGTTGAAAACATTTTTGCCTTCAGATATAATTCGTTTTGGTACTGAGTTTGTGATAACAGTAATGCATATACTGTAAATGTAGGCCATTAGAGATATGCATACACATACATACATGCAAACACTGAAAGCTGAAAGAAACATATAGGCATGGATTCCGTCATTTATCCATGAATGATGAAGTGTTTGTCATTTTTAAATGGAAGTGTTTTTAATGGGGTGTTGTAGACTTGACAGACCTGCTAATTATTTGTATGTCGGTAGAGGATAGGGCTAACTAACATTAATTTAGAAATGTGCCATTTGCAGGTAACTATGGCAGCCTAGTAAATAAAAGTAATTATTTTATTTTATTTAACCTTTATTTTACCAGGAGAGTCCCATTGAGACAGAATCTCTTTTATAAGGGAGACCTGGCCAAGAGGGCAGCTCAGTTAAAACATATTTCAAGGAAAACAGCACATTAAAATAAAATACAATACAGTACAAAGCAGACACGACTATTTGTCACTAAGAAAATCAATTAATTTTGCCATCATGAAATGCATATGGCACCACATTTGTGACTTTTGCTAAACATATGTATTGAACATTCTAATATCATTTCTACAGAAGAGGATTAGGGTCACATGTGAAATTTGTTTTTGAGTTCTGACTTTAAAGTCAGAATTCTGGGATTAAAGTCAGAATTCTGAGAATAAAGTCAGAACTCAGAATTCTGCCTTTAAAGTCAGAATTCTGACTTTATTCTCAGAATTCTGACTTTAAAGTCAGAACTCAAAAAAAAATTGCACGAGGCCCTAATCCTCTTCCGTACATTTCAATGTCAAAATTCCACAAGGGAATAAAGTTTTAAACACCTACTCAGTTAAATGGTCATGGACGGCTTTTGCAAAATTTGTTGTCATTTTAAAGAGATGGCTCATTCTTTTGAAGAAGGTAGCCCACTGTGCACAAGCCCAAATATTGATGGCATCTAGACATCAAAAGGTGTGGAAATGTAGGTTGACAGATGTTTTGACATAAACAGACTAGGTTAGTTCAATTCATTTGTAATTTAGCTCAGGTTTTTCTTCATGTCTAGATGGTAACTTATAAACAATCTACACTAGCCTCATCTATAGTTGTTTTAAAATGAGTGTTTGTGCAGGGCCTGCAGTAAGCAAGCTAACTTGTTATATATAAGAAGTTATGTTGCAAGTCTTTATGGACAGCCATGTTGACCAAATGTTACAGCTTTTTTTGGCAGCCCCTCTCCAAATCTAATGGGATAGTACAAATATAAGATGACGTGGTTTCACTTTGGTTCAAGGTTTAAAAGCTTAATTCGGTTCATTGCCATTACAGCAATTTAACCTACCGAGCAGTTGTCTTGGTGCTACACTACACAATCTTGCAAGTGTATACATGCTGTGATTGGTCAGATGTGAACCAGCTGCAATTATTTGTATCGGTGTATCTATGTGGATCGGCTACATTTATTTGTGGATCAGTTACTTCTTTTTTTTTTGAGACAATCATATCCACATAGTTTTCTGACCATCACATTTTGACATGAGCATGATTAGCCTGTTTAGAATAACATGGCATTATAAGATGTGCATGATGTTCAGCCACTGTCACTGATGATTTATGTCTATTTATTCAGAGCATCTCTTGTTCATTCAGAATATATCTCACATTATTAAGGTTGAGCTTTTAGATTGTAGCCTATTCTTTACACAAGCACAAGTGTAAAGTGGTATACAGTCCTTTAGTGACTGAGGCTTTAAAATGATATTGATTAATGAAACAAGGCAGCTAATTATATATTTATGTATTGTTGTGATGGATGGGGATGGAGATGACTACAGCTGTCTGCTTCAGTCCCTGAAGGGTGGGAGGGTGCTGACACCAGATGAGCTCTGGGTTGCTGCAGAGCACAACATGGAGGACCATCAGGGCATGCACTATATGGAGGTGGGTGCAGTAAATGAAGAGCTGCTGTGAGCACAAATGCACACTGAGCAAGTGCAGACGGTATGTATGCGTGTAGACCTTTTTTAATGAAAATGTATTAATAATGGCTTTGCTTTCTTATATGAGTAATATTCACATTACATGATTATTTTGGGTATGGTCAGCCATTCTTACACAGGTCCTAAGTCAGCTAGAACGTGTAAATGCTTCTCTGACTCTGCCACCTACCCTTCCAATGCTGACATGGATGTACAGGCACAAAACCGTCTCCTGTTTATGCCCAGCTGTCCATTTGGAATAGAAGAGCGTGTGCAGGACCGTGTGGTTTCCGGTCATGACTTTTTCATGCTGTTCTACACCCAGGCTGCAGCTGAGAATATTTTCAGCTTTACAAATATCCAGGGATGGGAGCTCATTTCGAATCAAACATCATATGCAAACAGTAAAGGCGCATGTAATGAGGACACCACAGATGAGTTTTACAGATTTGTGGGGTAACTCATTTACATGGGAATCCAAGTTCTCCCTGACATCCATCAGTACTGTTCCCCAGTACCAAGTCCCTTGAGGGTTCATGGGGGAGATCTTTCATGTCACATGACCATTTTAAGGTTCTGTTAGCAGCTCTGTATTTTGAAGGTCCTGCCACAGTGGATAACCAGGATAGTCTTTGGAAGCTTCGTTATCGGATGGACCACCTCAAACAAAAGTGCCATGAGTTTTTTCAACCAAACCGGAATTTGGCAACAAAGGAGTGCATGGTAAAGTCAAAATTTTGGTCAGGATTAAAACAGTACATGAACAGCAATCCTACTTGTTGGGGTTTCAAGTTATGGGTAACACCTGATATGGAAAATACCTTAGACTTCAATGTTTACAAAGGTAGTCATGATGGCCGAGTTACTGATGTGGCCACAAAAGTTGTAGAGGCTGTAATACAGCCCTACAAAGATCAGGGTTACAATCTTTGGATTGACAACGTTTACACATCCCCAGCACACATGGTTTCACTACAGAAAATGGAGATTAATGCATGTGGGGATCAACTGGAGGAAATTCCTGGAAGAATTCAAATTCAATGTAAAAAATGGGAATGCAAGGCAGGCAGTCAGGACATGAGGTGGTGTAGGGTAGAGGATAACTTCTCATCCAGTGCATGTAGTTACATGCCTCTCCAATTTCCATAACGCTAATAACTGTCTAGGCTAGTGATTACAATAAACAGATCAGTGGCATAGATAGGTCTGACCAAATGATCAATTCTTGACTGCCCCAGTCTCTCATCTAATCTGACTCCAACTGAACATACATTTCATATGTTGAAGAGAAATCTTATGGAAACTAGCCCCCAAAACAAGCAAGACCAGAAAATGGCTGCAGTACAAGCCTGGCAGAGCATCACCAGAGAAGATATTCAGCACCATGTGATGTCTAAGGCTAACAGATTTCAAGCAGTAACTACATACAAACAATAAAAAGTACTAAACATGACTACTTTCATTTACTTAACATTAATATAATATAATATATATATATATATATATATAATATAATATAACCACAAATATTGTGAAGTACAGAGCTTTGTGTCTTTATCCCAAACACTATAGAGGGCATTGTATTTGTTCTTTATTTTTTTAAGTTCGACATGGACATTTTTTTTTACTGTTGTACCATTTAATATACATTTTAATGTAACTATGCATTTTAACTGCCACAGTAAAATACATGAAAAAAAATTAAATGCAAGACATCTGTTGTTACAATGACATGAGGTGTGACGTCTAACTCAGTTAAAAGACAATGCTTGTTCACAAGTAATCTGTCTTATAAACATATAAACCATATAAACCACCCTAAAATCTTAATTTTATATTAAAATAGCATGACTGCCAGGAGGTATGTACACATGACAATTATAATTCAATAAACCTAGATTGAAATATTAAACAGCACTTTTTTCTTAACCCCTTTGCGCAGATGCAAAATCTGCCCAATTCTTGCCCATTTAGGGGGTACCTTATTTAAAGCTTTATAATTCCATACTTAGAGATCCCATATATAAAACAGGTTAAACTATACATGTCCTGGATCAAAAACTCCTTGGCCGCAAGTGCATAAAATCTAAGGGTGGATATGCAGAATAGCTAAGGATCTATGAAGCAAAAAGTAAGCAGTGTACCCAGTGTCTCCAATTATATCCAAAATGTCTAAATTATGCATTGCTGTATATCACAACATAATCATCTATTTAAATACAAATCAACTGTTTTGACTCAAGAAACTCACTTTTGCATCATTTTCAATTTCAATTACAAGCTTTCTATCAGTACAGGGGTCTAAAATATCTAGGGGTCCAGAAAGATATCAAAAATATCTCCAAAAATTAACAAAATGCTTTATTTTCCATTATAAAGCATATAAATGACTGTTCAGTCATAAACGTATGACTGTTCAAGATAAAACATTGATTTAAAAATAATGCAAAAACATTGTAACACAATGTGGTACAGTATCTAAATGTGTAATCATTAACTCTCATATCATTTTCTGTATTCTACAGTATGCAATGTTTTCTAACCTATTTAAAGACACTCAATTTCAAAACTAACGTATATAACCACATAACAGTATATCAGCTCGGTCTATCAGCAAAAATATGCCTTAGCCATGCTTAGAAGGCCAAGAATAATATTATTTTCCAAACTGACCGATAACGTTTTGCTAGGTGCAGTGTCTTTTACCGCTACCACTGAGTGAATGCGTAAAGTGGAGATAATGATTCAAAACTTTCGGTTACGCTGAGCTATAAAACGCGATTCCAAAAGTAAAATTAGACATATTATACATTGTTAGAAAGCTTATTCTGTCACCTATTGGATAAATTAATTGCCAGTCAAGCTAGATTGTAGTACAAAGGACGACAACACCATAAACGGCATGTGTGGTATTACGCACAGCTATTTTGGAAAGTACCCAGGCGTCCCAAATGAGCGTATATTTCACAAACGGATTGTCCAAGACAATATATGACCCCTCAGACTAGAAAGGGACATCTCTACATGTAAAACCATTGGTAAGGTTGTATATTTATTCTATATTTAGTCCCAGATAATAATAGAAGAATGACATGGTAATTTTAGAAAGACCTGTCTTGTTTATTTTGTTATTCAGTACGCAGCGTTTTCATAGCTGTATTGGCATATCTTAGGGTTATTGCTGGGTTTATCTTGTTGCTATGACGGAATATTTAGTGGTGAAAGAATACTTTTATGAATTCCCAGATAGACACTATTGTCCAGTGTGTCGTGAGTGGGGGATGTGGTTGCAGATGAGACTGCAGGGAGGGGGTGCTCGGTAAATGGATAACCAAATGGCGACAACGGTGGCCCTGAGAAACTCATAGTTTCCCTGAATCGTCTACAAATAAAGCCGAAACACAGAGTTTGTGTTTTCAACTCATAGTTTGGTTGTAGCAGCACTGAAAGAATGAGAAAAATCTCAGGACACTGGTGTCATGGCCACTCAGGGATTGCACCAACAAGTTAATTAAAATCTAAAAGTGGAAGTGGTCTTTATGGTGTTGGATGTCTTGTGTTTAATTCATGGAAAAAGAAACAATGTTAGTGGATAGGACAAACCTGTTCAAGGTACATATAATACTATATTGTTCCTAAATAAGAATGCTGCCTGTTCTCTCTTCCACAAACATGAAAGGAAAATTCTTTGAGGCAATTAAAAGTCACGCTGATGCCCTAGGCATCACGGCATAATCTATGGGTCCCCTGTCCTACAGAGTTTAATAGCTTCTGAAGAGATACCAGAACACAAAGCTATTTATGGGGTGTCAGGGTCCAGTGTGGCCACAAATCGCCATAAGCTTCATGGTTTCCTATTTCCAATTTAAAGTTTGAATGCCAATCCGTAATATTTGATTGAAATCTTCAACAGAAAGTACTAATGTATATGAAGAACGGGTTGTTGAGGCTTGCCAGGAATTTACAACCATCACATCTGTTGTTAAAAGCAGGAGTACATTTCCATGTTGTAGAGGTATTCAATAGCTGAGCTGAATTACCTCTTAACATGTGACCGGTAATGTTAGAAAGAGGCTAAAACCACAAATATCACTGTGCTTAGCCCTGCTTTCAACAACATAAGGTCACTAAGTAATTTTGTCAGGTTTTAGAAATGAGGGGTTCTAGCATGCAATCCCAATTGTGAGTGGTGAACATATTAAAAAGGGCATTGATTGTTGGAACTACTGGATTCAGAAAATAAGCATATTTTTACTTAACCTTCACTTCCCTGACAGTGGATAAGAGGGATAATTCACTTTCGGTAGTTTGTTTTAAATTATTTCAGTTAGATTGTTTTTGTTTGCCAAGACTGTTTTAGTTTACCAGCTGATGTAAAAGAGAGCTGACAGCTGGGAATCCTTATTTTGGCCAGCTAATTTCCTACAAAACTGCATTTCTGCTGCCCTGGACACTCTGGGCCCTGTGTCTGGCTCACCTCTCATTGATGCTCTCAGTCTTGAGTGTGTAAACACGGTTGATGTGGGAGATATGGAAAACTGGCTCTTCGCTTGAGGGGTCAGAAGGTAATTTGATGACGACCTCATTCAAAAACAGCGGCTGGACGGAGGACAGAAGAGAACAGTATCAGATGCTACAGCCAAAGAGCATGAGTGAACATGTATTTGGGGTACGTTTATCATCCTGCAAACTTGATTCTGATCGCCTGCACCTGCCCACATCAGAGTAAACGTCCCATGACCTCAAAAATTTTGTTGGGTCCCATGGGATCCCAGTCCTGTTGCAGGGCTCTACCTCAAGACACACACCTGTAAACAGCATTAATCCAGGTGTCAAAATTAACCTTTTTTTTTTGTTTGGTAGCACTGCTGATCCCAATTTTTACATTTCTTCTGTACTGCACCAGGAAAACAACCATAGACACATTTTTAAATGGGCATTTAAATTTATGTTGTTCCTCTTGAAACATGTACATAACCCATAGATGAGAATATAGGCTTACCTACACTCAGGTCATTCAAAAATACTTAATTGCAATTTACCATAACTTGTAATGCTTATGAAAGATCATTCTACTGAGAAGCATGCAGTACCACACTGATTTAGCATACTTTGGACTCAATTATGTTTGGACATACATCTTACGTTTACGCTAGGTACAGGGTGAAACATCACTTCCCTCACTTCAGTGGACAGATAATGCTAATGTACATATTGACAGAAAAGAAATGCCATCACAAATGCTGATGGAAAGGCACAGGACATCTCTAAGGCATGCCCTTAGCCAGTACCTTCCACACCACACATTTCTCCAGACAATACAGGAATTAATATTTATCAAATGATCATTTACAAGACAAAATGTGTTGTGAAAATAAAAACTAAAAGTTGAACCATATTTTAGCTGGATTTCAAAAGGTGATGTGACTACTCGGACTGCACATCCCTGGGAACTATGCCAGACCCAAATTAAAATGGTGCTTTGGTGAAAGCAGTACATCAGCAACATCGGCAACTAAAATTATGTTCTCAAATCTAAAATATAGGTTTTATTTCATGACAAAGTATGAGTGTTTATACAGTGGCTTTGGAAAGTATTCTGGCCCTTCACTTTTACCACATTGTTGTGTTATAGACATTATTGATTTATTTATCTTTTTCCATCAATCTATATACAACACCCTATAATTACAAAGTGAAAATGTCTACCAGGTTTGCACACTTTGGGCAGTTTCTCCCATTTTTCTTTGCAGATTCTCAAGTTCTGTCAGAAGGGGAGGGTCTCTGAAATGCATTCTTCAGGTCTCTCCACAGATTTTCAATGGGGTTCAAGTCCAGGCTTTGGCTAGGCCACTCAAGGGCATGCAGGGATTTGTCCCGAAGCCACTACATTGTTGTCTCGACCGTGAGCTTCAGGTTGTTGTTTAAGGACCTCTATGCATTTGGCTCCCTTCATTGTTCCCTCAACCCTGACCAGTCTCCTAGCCCCAGCCACTAAGGACCATCCCCATAGCATGATGCTGCCAACACCATGCTTTAGCATAGGGATGCTATTAGCCAGATGATGAGTGGTACCTGGTTCTCGTCAGACGTAGCGCTTGGCATTTAGACCAAAGAGTTAAATTTTTGTCTCATTAGACCACAGAATCTTTAGCCTCATACTCTCAGAGTCCTTTAAGTGCCATTTCACAAACTGGGCTGTCATATGCCTTTTACTCGGGAGTGTCTGCTGCTTAGCCACTCTACTATAAAGGCCAAATTGATGCATGCAGTGCTGCAGAGATGGCTATCCTTCTATCTCTGTATGCCCAATCAGTTGAATTAGCCACAGGTGGACTCTATTCGAGTTCTAAACACATCTCAAGGGAGATCAAAGGAAACAGGATGCACCTGAGCTTAATTGGGAGCATCATAGCAAAGGGTTTGAATCATTATGTAATTCACATATTTCTGAATTCCAATTTTTATAAATTTGCAAAAATTTCTAAAAATACTTTTTTGCTTTGTCAAAGTATTGTCACTGATTGCAAAAAAGTAAATTTTATCAATTAAATTAAGTCAGGATGTGTAAAATTTGATCTGAAGGTCTGAATACCTTCTGAAGCCACTGTATAAAAGTTGTACATTAAGTTCATGGGCAATTAGTGCTCTCTTCTCATGATTAGCTTTTTGGAAAACAAAATTGTATATATACCAAATTGGTATTTATCACATTATGGAATGAAAACTCAATGCATTCAGCCACACCCATGTCCCCCTGTTTAAATGCAGCTAGGTAAATGGATAAAGATCTATTGATTAAAAACAGAACAAAAGCAGGATTCAAATATGGGAGCCTCACCATTTTGTACATCTTAAACTGCATGTTGGACTTGGGGATGAAGAGCTTGTCTCCTCCCGATGAGGAAAACTGCTTGATAGCATAGGTAAGGAGCAGGAAGTCATTGAATAGGAAGAGATACAGCTCCTTGTTTCCTTTGCTCTTGTTGTGAACCTTCCCGCTGTGCAAAAGCTTGCGTGGCCCCAGGCAGTTGGTAAGGGAGTTGAAGACAAGATTCTAGATGGAAAGGTTGCAGACAGAATATACATACATGATGCACAACAGTTATGAATGCATGCGTGTTTAGTCCCACTCCCTTTCTGTGTCAATATAAGTCACACTTGAAGCAGAGTTAACATATTTTCTTCCCATTCTAAGGCTACGTTTACACTAATCAGTTTGTGACTTCTGGGATTGGAATTCCAACCTGTGATCACATCAGGCCGGATTTGATTTGAGTAGCATCCTCATTTGATAGTTCAATTCAAGCTCTATGATTAGGGCACAGATCAGATTTCATGATCTCACACAATATTTAAACATTAACCCCTTCTCAAGAACCCCCCTTTTTAACATAAGCCCAAAATTGACATACCCAACAAAAAATGGTTCTTGAATGCCTTTGACTACAGACATAATCCTGGTCTCTTCTGAAAGTTAACCCTTGGACATTTGTTTTCCAAGAGTCAGAATTACTGAAACTATAAATATTACTGACACAAAATAACAGATGCTGAATCACAGTAGAAGATGCTTGAACTTTTGGTTCAAATTGAATGACAATACCAACATAAATATGTATTTTTCAATGTTTTTTCTAAGCTATGTCTAGGCTGAGTTCCAAAAAGGAAACTCCATCGAACAAGCGTTTACCATCCTCAAACTGACGGGCTGCTGGAGCGGCTCAATAAGATGCTGAAGACAACGATTTATTAGTTGAAAAGATGAAATAAATACCAGAATATTCCAAAATTCCTGCATCTGGAATTCCAGAATATTCCAGCTCTTCTGTCCCTAACAGGGTGTCTTTTGACACACACTTTCAATCACATTCGTGAACAGCTGCAGCCTTATCGTTACTGTACCATCAGCACCCTCATCTCTGTGTACCTCTATCTGTATAAAAATGGTTATTGTGCTCTGGTGGTTTGCCACAGGGTCATACTGCTGTGCCATTGCTCATTTGTTTGAAGGGAAGAAAGAAGTATAGGGACCTATGGTCCATGAATGTCTGATACCCTCTACTCCATTCACAAAGTGTACATAAGCCTTGGAGTATCAGGGCTTCAGTAAAACATTGGCATAAATAATTTCCAGTGAGTCTATTTTGAGATGTCTGAGTACATCTAAACTAGAAGCAATTCCGACCACAAAGTGAGTTAGATCACCTTGTCAAGTGGTTTAGCAGATCCAAACCCAACGTGAAATAAAATTTGTGTGTATCCAGAACTGTAACTTAACTCCTAGGGCCATCAGATGTTAGAAGTCACATATAAAGCCGCGTTTCCACCGCAGGAACTATACCCCGGAACTAGGAACCTTTTGAGGAACTCAGTGCGTTTCCACCGCAGGAACTAGGGTCTAAATTTAGTTCCTGGGGCTTTATTTTACCCCCCAAAAGGTTCCTGCTCGGGGGGTAGTACTTTCCGAAAGTACAGGAACCTTCTGGGTGGAGCGTGCAGCGCTGAACATTTCTGATTGGTCGAGTACTCGCAGCATTTGTGTTGTATTTATTTTCCGCCATTACCCACCATGTTTGAAAATATGCAGCGGCAAACCAATTTATTTTCATAATAACTTTAAATCAAACTTGTATGTTATGCGGCGCAGTAGCCTACTTTTGGTTATAGCATGCCAACGTCTTGGATTTATAACGTGTGCTCTTCTGTTCTTTTCTTGCTTTAGTATTCGTTTTATAAAATGCTAAGCATTCGTGCTGGGACAGCATATTACGTACTAAAACATTCAAATGGATTAATTCGGTTGCTGAATATTTTCTTCCGGATTTTCTTTGTTAGCCCGTTGTAATTGACTCAAAACGTTTGATACAGATGTGAGGTATGCGGTAGTTCTGCGTAATTAACATTGGTGATACAGTACAAGCAAACTGGAAATCACCTTCCGCACATTTTGTCAGGGTAAAATAACAGGTTAATTCTAGTAATCTTCCCTTTAGCTTTTTTCAGACTGCCGTAATTTTACTCAATTTTACTGCCATTTTTCAATTCCACGAAAAGACCAGGAAGACTATGGACTAATTTGTGGTGCATGGTTCGCATCTGGAGGGCACACTTCGCTGCTCGGCTAGCAGTAACTTCGAAGGAAAGCAAACGGTGGCTGTACCACTACTAATTTACATTTTCACGCAAGTTTCCGTTCTATTCTTGTCATTTTGCGATTAGCCTATATGGAATTGACGACCAGAAAGTAATCAAACAGCAAATTGTTTACAACGTGTGCATGTTTTCTGCTGTTGTTGCCAGTTATACATATAAATGTGAATGCATTCTGTCGCTTCGGATGTCAAGACATGAAAGCGAATGTTCGCATAAAAACATAATGAATGTGTTTGAGAGGATATATGAAAATCAATAAATACAAAAGTAACCATATATAGTCATTGTTGGTAACCCGTTGTATATAAGTGGAATAAACCCCTCCGGGCTGTCCCGGTTATTAGAAAATAATGTAGGCTACTTCGGTGGTAGTATGGGGTTACAGAAGAAATCATATGACAGATGGACCGACGACAACGTCGCTTTTTCATACGTCAGTGGGCTAATTTGCCTAATCTTCGCGGTACTTTAGACCCCGGTGGAAACGCAGACAACCATTGGCTGAAGGAACCTTTTAGTTCCTGGTAAAGTAGTTCCTGGGACTGAAAGTTCCGGGTAATTTTGGTGGAAACGCGGCTTTAGTCACATTGAAACGACTAGTGAAGCAGCTTTGTTACACTGATTTGTTAATTTATTGATTTTGATTCATTTTTCTTTGATATTCAGTTGAACTGATTTGGTTGAAAATGTATTGCCTAGTCAGCATCAAACCATTTAAGCACAAAAGTTAGTCTTCAGTCTTATAAAAATTATCATTGAAAGAAATCTGTAATTTTGTGTAAAATGTGTAATTCTGTAAATGAGTGACATTGAATATTCTCATCCAAATCTATGTACTGTAAATGAGTCTAAACTTGACAAGCTTCATAGGTCATGAACCTTAATATTTTGGCAAAAGTTTTTGACTATTCCTGTGAATTTAAATTTTTTATAAAGAAAAGTGATGTTTTTACTTAAGAATGACAATATGCAAGCACACAATTATGCTAGTCTCCTCGTAATTTGCATGTGAACAAATTAAGAATAAAAGCAAGGGTTTCCTGCCCCTGTGGGCCTGTTCTGGCAGACATGCTTACCTCAATGATGCCGTCACACTGCACGTGACTTTGGAGCCACTCCAACCGGTCCTCATTCTCCTTCTGCCTGACCCCCTCGTTGACCTGTAAGCACAGTTTCTCGGCCGTCTCTAGGGCGCTCCGCAACTGAATGTGGTCTACGTGCATCTCAGGAGTGCTTTCTAATATCTGAGGGAGAGAAATACTTTTAAAGTCAATTTGAAGTCATTGACCAGAACAAGATCAGCACAATGAATAGTATAATTTTGCAAAAAATCAATGTTGCCCTCCATTAAAACTGCTTTTTTTAAATGCATTCTTTTATGGCATAATTTAAACGTTTTAATGTAGAATCCAAGCACATTCAATGGATTTATTGCCAGCTGCTGGTCTAAATCATCCTTAGACTCTTAAGAGCAGAAATGCAAGATCAAATGAGCCATACAGGTAATATAAGGACCTGTGCATCTTTGCCTTCTGGTGATAATAACACACTAAAGCTGCATTTATGCTGCACATGTAGTGGCTACAGCATGGATGACATGGATCTCACTTCTGCATCTACACTGGTTCCATTTTCTTGCTATTTTTCTTCTTGTATTTTGCTTCAGTCATGACTCATGGGTAAGACAAGTTGTGTAAATAAAGTAGTGATCATTATATTAAAATGTTTCACAAGGTACAAGATTCATTAACAGTTTTGTGGATTGTCCAACTTCTTATACCTCTTTCAGCTCTCTCACATTTCATTCTCCTGCACTGAGGCCTATTTACAGAGCTGCCAGTCTCTCCTCTCCCAGGCAGACCTACATCAGACCTCATGCTCTTTGAGAATTATAAATTCCATCCACAACATCTGGCAAGTGTTTCCTCTGTGTCTTAAAATACCTCGCTCCCTGAACTTTAAAAAATAGATTGATTCCTTTAAACATTATTCTATGAAAAATTTATGTAAAACTGGTCAATATTTAAAATATTACATTCACTTACAATAGAATGCACCTGTGCGACAAAGATTTACAAAACAATTTGTAACACAGATCACCTTGAGCTCTTGTAAGTTTATGAACTTAAAATTGTCCTATCATTTTCCAATGAGGCAAACACCGCATTGGAAAATGATACTATCCAATGGAAATTCCCTTTTGTCTCTCATGGTCGGATGATCAGTCTGATTTTTTTAAAGCCATCATCATAAAGCAATAGTGAAGATAAACAATTTATTTTGAGGGGTAGACTGATGCACTAAGGAGGCTGTTCACGGCTAGAGGACTGAATTTGTAAAACAAAGGTTGCTTGATAAGATCTGAAAAATTATTTTAAAAAACCATAATTGCAGGTTAAATCCTAAGCTTTGAATATCAAGTACAATAAGGGCATGTTGGAAACACACAAACATTTCATTTTTCGCAGCAAAAGGTTAGATCCACCTTTCTACATTTCTCACAAACTTGGTCTTCTCTTCACTTCAAGAAAAACCAACTGTTACTTGTTTTGCATCCGTCAGTTCATCGCTTGTCCACTGTGTACTACTACTCTACTCTAACATCAAGGTGTCCGTCCACTCATGATCTGTGCTTATCTACCTGTGCTTCACTTTAACACATGATTGGCTTCACCTGCCTGTGGCCCTACATAAACTTGCTGCAGATGAAGATGGAAGAGAGACAGTAAAAAAAATTAAATTTGTAGCATTTACATGGAGCGTACTGAATATGTATGGGAAAACAACAAAAAATCAAGACATATAGATATGGTGGTTCGAGCAGCCAAAGAACTTTTGGGAATTACGGAGGTTACAGGGGAAATGATTCATGGGATAATGAAGCAGACAAAAGATGATGTATCGAATCCTCCTTCTAATTAGTAGGTGCTTGTGATCCTTCGCTGGAACCAAGAAGCCTGACATCCAATGGACAGGAATTTAAAAGATATGTATATAACATGAATGTAATATCAGATGAAGTGTGTGTGCAAGAAACATGGCTTAAACTGCAATTTTATTTTGTGATTCGAGGGTATTGCACAATAAGAAGTGACAGATTGATGGAAGCTGCTGGGGGATGTGCTACATTTGTTAAAGAAGGCCTGGAATATAGGGTATTGTTACAGAAAGGGGAATGTGTTGGAACTGAGATATGCAGGAATGGGGGCAATATAGGTATAGTAAATTATTACAACCCTTATAGACCAATATTGCTAGAAGAGCTAGAAGGGATTAACAGGAAGTTAAGAGTAGTAGAAAGGTAATTTTGTGAGGTGATTTTAATACTCATAATGAACTGTGGGGAAGCAGTCATAAAGATAACAATGGAAATGTTGTAGAATAATTTATGGATAACATAGGATTGGCTTGTGTTAATGATGCAACAGGGACAGGAGTCAATGTCATCCGGGGTACTGAATCTTGTTTGGGCCTAACAATAGTACCTGTATGATTGGTAGGGAGATGTGAATGGGGAGTAATAAGGGAAACCACAATAGGAAGTGATGACTATCCAATAATGTGTAAGGTTAATGCGGATGTAAGAGTATAAAGTAGTGAAACTAACAAGAGATGGTGCTTTGAAAAAGCAAACTGGGAACTGTTTAAATAATGGAGGGGTCTATAGATAAATGTAATAAGGCAGTAACATGTGTAACTATTTCAGCTGCAGATGAGGCCATCCTAGTTAGTAGAGGGGGGGGGGGAGACAGAAGCAGGTGGTGCCATGGTGGACTGAGGATTATTTAAAGTAATAAAAGAGAGAGGTGAAGCTTTCCAGACTCTCAAAAATGGATTGACAGAAAGGAACTGTTTATAATATCAACAGAGTAGAGCATTAGCAAGACGAACAATTAAGAGAACAAAACTGGAGGCATGGCAGTCTTTTGGCAGAAGCACTGAAATAGGGACAGTATGGAAAATGTTTTTTAAAATTATGGGAAAGGGCAAATCTTTGGGAATCGCAGGGTTGGTGGAGGTTGATATCACTGCTGTTGCAAACAAAGAAAAGGCAAATATGCTTGGTAGAGCATTTGCTGACATTCGTAGATGTGACCATCTGAGTAGTGAGAGCAAAGTAAGGCTCAGAGAAATGCTAAAGCAGCATGGGGATTTATTGAGGAAGAAATGAGAGACAGGAGAGGCCACAGATGTGAAGTTCAGCATGCATGAACTGTCGAGGGCTCTAGAGGGATGTGGAAGGACAGATCCTGGAGAAAGTTTGTTATGTGATGCTAAAACATGCATCAGACAATGAGATGGGAGCTGTATTAGAGTTATATAATAAGTAGTGCTGGCCTGTTACCTATAAGTTGGAAACGTGTGGTGGTATTATCATTTGCAAAGCTGGGTAAAGATCCCTCTAGGAGAGCCAGCTATAGACCAATTGCAACATCATCTAATTTGTACAAATTAATGAAAAAAATTATGAACAGGTTGAGTGGATTTAGGAAGGGAAGATCAACTATAGATGCATTGGTGACTGTATGTACAGAGATAAATAAGGCTCTGACAATGAAATAAGTGCTGGGTGTTGTATAATTTGACAATGAGAAGGCTTATGCCAATATGTGGAGGGAAGGGCTGTTAATTAAACTGAATGCAGTAGGAATCGGAGGCCGTCTGTATAACTAAGTTATGGACTTTCTTTTTTATAGAGGCATTCAAGTAAGCGTAGGGACATAATTGTTCCCTGTATTTGAAGAGGACAATGGTACTCCCCAGCGAAGTGTAGTCAGTCCAGTATTATTCAAAATAATGGTAGACGACATATTTAGGAAAATGGGGCAGAGAATGGCAGTGGCCCTGTATGCAGATGATGGAGCAATATGGATTAGTCCCGTGCGAATCGGCATCTCGTGATTTGGGGTCGTATTTTACAATTACGCAGAGCAGAGCCTTGACATTTTCAATCATATCCGGGGGGATAATGTCAGTAAATTCGAGTAAAATACAGACTTCGCTTATCCCGTGCGAATGTGCCGCGCGAAACACAGACGTGGGGGGTCATTTCTAAATCACGAGGTCCCCAGTTAATACTAGTCCCGTGCGAATAGGGCTTAAGAGAAAGATTTATTTCAGCTTTTATGTCCTATATCAGATTTTCAGTGGGTCAAAAGTTTCCATACACTTTGTTAGTATTTTGTGGCATTGCCTTTTAATTGCTTAACTTGATTCCAAATGCTTGGGGTAGCCTTCCACAAGCCTCTCACAATACTCACTGGAATACTGGAATTTTGCCCATTCCTTCTGACAGAACTAGTGTAACTCAGTCAGGCTTGTGGGCCCCCTTGCTCGGACACGCTTTTTCAGTTCAGTTCACATTTTCTATGGGATTCAGGTCAGGGCTTCATGATGGTCACTCCAATACTTTCACTTTGTTGTCTTTAAGCCTTTTTGTTACAACTTTGGAGGTATGCTTAGGATCATTGTCCTGCTGGAAGACCCAGTTGCGATCAAGTTTTAACTCTCTAGCTGATGTCTTGAGGTGTTGCTTCAGTATTTCGAGATAATCCTCCTTCCTCATGATGCCATCTATTTTCTGAAGTGCACCAGTCCCTTTTCCAGCAAAACATCCCCACAACATGATGCTGCCACCCCCATGCTTCGCAGTTGGGATGGTGTTCTTCGGATTAAAAGCCTCACCCTTTTTCATCCATTCAGAGTGCTGATCATTATGGCCAAACAGTTCAATTTTTGTTTCATCTGACCAGAGAACACTCCTCCACCCTCCAAGAGGCTAGGTCTTTGTCCTGGTGATCACCTGCAAACTTCATGCTGGCTTTTTAAAAATTATTTTATGAACTGTTTGGCCATAATGATCAATGCTATGTATGAAAACAGTTCATAATTATAGCCAAATTATTTTGAAATGACCTGTTATGGAAATAAAGTACATACCCTAATTGGCTTAACACAGGAAATGTATGTTAACATGAAATGTGCAGAGTTGTGAATAATTAAGTTTGAATGTCTTTAGTCTAGGTGTATGTAAACTTTTGGCCTCAACTGTGCATACATGCAAACCCATATACATCATAGCCAGTCCCAGAACTAGACTGCCGTGATTGGGGGGCAGACAGAGATTATGGGGGGCACCTTTATCACATAATTTGTGATGAGCAGCTCAGCCCATCTGAGCATAAAAATGCGAACTAACCCTTTAAGAAGTGCTTGTGGATTACGGTTATCCTTATCTGAACTTTTACAGTCTGGATCAAGGTTTCGCAAAGCACTTTACGTAGTCACTCATTTGACAGACATCCAACGAGCTTTCATTAACAAAATGATCAGCAATCTCCTTCAATTTCAGCTCCCGAGCGCTCAACATGTTTATCATTATCTCTTGTTCCGTTTTCTGTTTTCACTTGTGAGATCCACTTTTTGTGTTTATAAGGTTTATAAGACATTTTGATAAGCTAGCTTGCTAACCTTACAAACGGACACTTGATATTGGACAATTGCATACACAGACATATTTCCCAGCAATCTTTGCATATCAGAAATGCCTGAATGGGCATATAGATTTAAGTATAACATGATCACAGACTATTGTACAAAGAACGTATACTAACCATGACAGAGATGAGTTTGCTTATTGAATCATATATAAAACTGACATCATTTATTGTATACTGTATTCTGTGATGTTCAAAAAATGTCTCAAATGCAATTCAGAGTTTGTGCATGAACATTCTTTTTCCATGTAAATTACTGATAGTTATGAAAGTGTTTGGTATGTTTTTAAATGCAAGTGTTTTTAACCCCTTAGCGCACATGCCATCTGACCAATCATTGCCCATTTAGGGGGTACCCTATTTAAAGCTTTATAACTCCAGATGTGAGCATCACAGAGACTTGAAAAATGGCACAAATGCAATTGTCTAGGCAAAAAATCAAAAATCTATTTACTCTACTTTACTTTAGTTTGCAATGAAATACTGAGAGATTGCATATATACAGCAGGTTAAACTATACATGTCCTGGATCAAAAACTCCTTGACCAAAAGTGCATCAAATCGAAGGGTGGATACACAGAACTTCTGTGTCTCCAAATATATCCAAAATGTCTAAATTACGCATTGCTGTATATCACAACATAATCACCGATTTAACTACAAACTCACTTTTGCATCAAATGAGAATTACAAGCTTTCCATCAGTACAGTGGTCTAAAGTAGCTAGGGGTCCAGAAACATATCCAAAATCTCTCCAAAAATGAATAAAATGTTTTTTTTTTCATTATAAAGCATATAAATCAGCCCCTTACGAAGGTTTAAGATGAAACATTGATATCAGATTAAACAAGCACAAAACCATCCAGACCCACAGCGCACCTGTACAAAGTGTCATGAGTAAAACTTGGCTAACTATATAGCTAGCTAGCTATGGTGTGTCCTCACCACTGTAACGTTGTTTGTTGTCCTCCATGTGTCCATACATCTGTATCGGTGTTACGCGCTAACTAAGTTAACTAAAGTAGGCGAAACACTAACATGTTAGGGTTAGCTAAAGTAACGTTAGGCGATAAAGCTGTGCTTAAAAATCTCATGCCGTTCCAAGTGGTGATTTTGGGAGATGCACCTGCGCATGCGTCCTACTAAACGAAGAACCACCTGCACATGCGTCCCACCAAACGTCTCTCTCAGGTCGTCCAAGAGTGAGTGAGTGACCACAATTTGCCATGCATAGCCCAAGCCGGCAGGCAGCCCTGCGCGCCGTGGGAAAAATAATGCAAAAATATTGTCACACAATGCAGTACAGTGTAACCTAAATGTGTAATAATTAACTATTGTATGTATTTCTATACTCTGTACTCTCCTGTGTCTTCTTGTATGGGGATGGGACAACATGAAAACAATTTTCAACCATCCACCATGTTTTGGCAATGTTCCAGCTCTCACAACCTCACTGTTGCATGCATCACAAAAATGACTAAACTAGCAATGAAACATAACAGTGTGAAATATCGTCATTATAAAATACCACAAACCTATTTAAAGACACTCAATTTAAAAAATAACGTATATATCCAAAATATTTTGAGAAGTAATATTTACATAGCAATGATGAAATCTTATCTGTGTTCAGTAGATAGAGACAAAGACAGTAAATCAATGATGCAGTTCTATCCGCTTCTGTCTTAATCCAGAAAACGATGTCAGCTAGGTCTATCAGCAAACATATAGCTTAGCTATGCCCAGAAGTCCTCAATAATAATAGTATTTTCCAAGAAATTACGAAAAATCTTTGACAACGTTTCCTCGGGTGTAGCGTCTTTTACTGCTACCACAGAGTGAATGCGTAAGTGAACACGATGATGAGAAAACCTTTGGTTATGCTGACTTATAAGCGCTATTCCAAAAGCAAAATTAGACATGTTATACATCGTTAGAAAGCTTATACTCACACCTACGGAATAAATGAATTGTCAATCAAGCCAGACTGCACTAGAAAGTGTGACAACACTATAAACAACACGTGGGGCATTACACACAGCTATTTTGGATGGTAATCAGGTGTCACGAGGTATTTCACAAACGGATTGTCCAAGACAATATACGACCACTCAGTCTCAAAAGGGACATCTCTACGCGTAAAACCAATGGTAAGGTTGTATATTTATTCAATATTTGAGTCCTTGCGACGAACAACCGTATAAGTCAAAAAAAAAAAAAATATCGAGACAGCCCTGTCGCATGATCGTGTGATGCCTATTGGGGCTGTTATATGGATGTTTTCACGTGATTGATACTGTATATTTTAAACTTTAAAATAGTCTCACATGGAAAAACCGTTCATGTCCAGAAGCCAAAATGCAAGTACAAGCCGTATGCATGTCTGCCGTGGACCTTAATAGGCGAAATTTAGGAAAGAAAAACAAAAGTGAATGAATGGATGGACCGAAAACACAAGACCTTGAGGGATGCAGGGAAACCATATGTAAAAAGAAAAGGAGAGCTGAAAGAGGGAAAAAGTCCACCCAAAGAGGTACGTGGAAGAACCGTAGCCTATGTGAAACATTGTAACTAGCAAGCTAACTCGCTAACAACGGTTGTTGCCTGATGAAATTCAGTGATCATGTTAGCGGTTATCAAACGTAGTATGTACATTGTATCAAATTATGATATAGTTAGCTAGCTAGCAACCTTAATAAACCTGTAATTATATCTACAATATGTCAATGTTGCTAGCTACCAGTATCTTGTGTAGCTAACTTTACATTTTTTTCTGTTTGCTGTCAAGGGGAAGGTGTGTGCCAATACGTGTGCGAGGGAATGCTACAAACTAACGGAGGAAAGGAAACTGCAGCTCTTCACTGAGTTTTATGCTCTCATATGAGAGGCAATTTTAGAAGTCAGTATTGTATTGCATTTACCCTAGATTTCCTGACAAACATGAAGGCGACAGGAATGGGTTAAACATAATAGGGTCTTAATTCAAATGGTTCAAGCTGCTATTATGCATGGGACTTATACTGTTCTTCCACATTCCAAAAGTTCTAAGTTCTAATAACTTCCTTTTTTTTTTCATTTAGCAAAATAAAAACAAATCTAACAGTAAGAAAGAAGTGTGTGTTCTATATCTTCAATAAAAAACATTAATAATGTGATGTACACAGGCCTAAAATAAGAATGGTTTGATTATCCAGAAATTGAAACAATGGACTTATATGGTTCTTTGTCTGTAGGATTCATTTAGTGCCAGATATTGAATGTAGAATGACATGGTATCATGTTTGAAAACTTTTTTTTTTGTTTCTTTCGTTATTCGGTGAGCAGCGTGTTCACTGCTGTATAGGCATATCTTAGGGCTATTGTGGGGTTTATCTTGCTGCTATGACAGAATACGATTTTTGAGTGGTGAAAGTTCATTTTCATGAATGCCCAGATAGACAATATTGTCCATTATGTCATGGGTGGGGGGTGTAGTTGCAGATGAGACTGCACGGAAGGGTTGCTTGTTAAATGAACGACCAGTGCGACAATGGTGGCGCTGCGAAACTCCGTATTCGGCATAGTTGTCATGTATCGTCTACTAATGGAACTAAAACAAAGCATTTCTGTTTTTAACTCATACTTTGGTTGCAGTAGCACTGAATGTCTGAGTTCAGCAATCTCGGCATGCCGGTGTGCCGACCACTAGGGGCTTTGCGCTAAAAGGTTAATGGGGTTTTGTAGAAATGTCAGAATTAATTTATAAACAGTTAATTAAATGGCCACGAATGGCTTTGCAATAAGATGATGTTCTTAAATGTCGTCATTTGTTTGTGTTTTTAAAGAAGGCAGCCCTGTAAGCACAATTCAGCTCCGGTTTTGGTTCATCGGGCCTGGCTATATCCTAGCCGGCTAGAAAACTGTCACATTGCAACCAAATCTAGCTGTTTAACCGAATGTCTAGATGGTATGACATAATACAGTGGACATACATTCGGTGAAAGACCGGCTAGATTTGGTTCACAGGGATCCAGAATAATTATATAGTTGCAAAAGCAATAGTTTAGAAGTAACAGACAATTATTATTTAGTAAATACAGTAAGCATGCATAACAAATTAAAGATTTGCCTGAGCCTTAGGAGGGATTCGATCCTGTGCCTCAACAGTCCCAAGGCAAGGACGTTACCAGTGAGCCACAACAGACATGAATTCTTTTGGTGAAAAATATACATCTATTTTCTGTGTGTATGTGATGTTTTGTTTGGCTGGTGTACCTAATGTCCAATGGGGAGACATACTGTTTGTGGGCTTTGGAGCATTTGTGATGATGTAATCAGGCAGGAAAGCCCCCAAAGTTAGGGGCTTTATTGTGCGGACGTGTGAAGTTGTTTGTGAATTCTGTCTGTTGACATGAGATCAGAAGGTACAGAAATTAATGTTTTTAAGGGCTGAGAGTCTGTGGTCATTGTGGCCATTTCTGTAGGAAACCCTGAAAAGTGTCAAACTCTCATGCTGTATAGGTATGGGGCATGCTGCCCCACCAAGGCCTAACTTGGCGGGATGGTATATCTGCCATCCCAATGTTATTGATCGTGTTACCTGTATCGAGCATTACATTTTTGGTGAATCTCCCCTATGTTTGCGAAATGAGAGAATCTTTTAAAATCTTTTTAAAACACGATTCTTCTTTCATCTTAGCGAACAGTTGCCTGTTAGAGAAGTTGAGAGATGGTGACTCTGGGGATGGTTGGCTATTAGGTACAGAATTATTTTAAGGTGACAGTGCCTATCCATTGCAACCATGGATCCTGACACCTGCCCTAAACCTGACTTCACCAGTGGAGGAGCGGTATATCAATGTTGCTTTCCTGCCATACGCAAGACTTAAATATGGGCAGTGCATTTAAATGAACTTGCTGTGGCTGTGCTCATTTAAATAACCAGTCTTTGTAAACACAAAACACAAAACACACTTTGTAAACACAAAATAAAATGGTTACTATTCTTGAACCCTCATGAATACAGGCATAATTCTGGTCTCTTCTGGTTTCCCAAGAGTCTGAATTACTCTATATATCACTGAAAGAATGTAACAGAAGCTCAAACACAGTTTTTTTCTTCCCTAAAACGGAAACAGATGCTTGTGGTGGGCTTGGTAGGCTTAGAAACAATGTTAACCCACAGCCACAATGCTGAACAAATCCTGGTTCAAATTTGATGACAATACCACCAAAAATGACAAACAATTCTACATTGTTTTTTCTAAGCTATGTCTAGGCAGGTTTCCAAAAAGGCCATTAGGAGACTGATATTGTGTGTCCTTAGTGGTGTGAAATACTGCATATTGTATACTATATTACATTACAGGCATTTGGCAGACGCTCTTATCCAGAGTGACGTACAACAAAGTGTATAACCATAACCAGGAACAAGTATGTCGAAAACCCTAGAGAGAAGTACCGTTCCAAGTGCAGGGAACAACCGCATAGTTCAACTTGGACCCTGAAGGTTAAACTGATTAACACTAACACAAACGAGAACAGCAAGAACGCAGTCTATGCAAAAATACAAGCAGTAGTTAAGACAAGTGCATTAACTAAGTCACCTACGAAACAGCTACCTAGTAACAACCCTAAGCTTATTCTCAGTTAAGAGATTACAGGGAGGTAGGGAGGGATGGGGAGAGGTGCAGCCTGGACAGGTGAGTCTTCAGTCGTCGCAGCAGTGTCTCAGCTGTTCTGACCTCCACGGGGAGGTCATTCCACCATCGTAGGGCCAGAACAGACAGGAGACGTGTTCGGGATGTACTATATGCTAGTGTAAAATGTATAGTATACACTATATGCCTCCTCTCTCTTCTTGCTATCCCCTTGCCACCTCTGGCAGCAGCAGGAATGGAAGATTGTAGAAAATAACTACATTAGCTATCTAGTTTACTAGGCTAACCCATTGATTCAGCTCAAGTTTTTATTTCAAATACCCCACCTCCATCAACATGTTAAACACAATTTCACATTTATTATTTAAAATCATGCCTACTCCATATTTATAAGCAAAATGAATAAAATAATACATACATTTTAATGATGTTAAACATTCAACAGGATGTCAAAGATATATAAATACAACAAATGATACAAAGAAATAATATTACAAAGCATACAAAGTGTGCGTGTGTTTTTCTGAATGGAATTAAAACAACACGAAATGGAATCTTTAAATGCTGTTTTCTTAGTTTTAAGTTTTGGGTTGATATTCGCTTTAAAACAGCATGAACTCTGATTGAGATATCTAAAATATTAGAAAAGAATATTGTTCAGGATTATTCATAGAATTTAAAAATCCAAATAACTCAAAAATGAAAGATTTCACTATGCAACGGGTTTCCCCAGGCCACCACACATAGGTTATACACCTAATAATTTAATTTAATACAAACCAAACTCGGAAAAAGTTGGGACGTATTGCAGACAGTATGAACACAAGATAATTCATGTTTTGTCTGGTCAACTTCATTTCATTTGTAAATATACATCCATTCCTGCCATTCAGGCCTGCAACACATTCCAAAAAAAGTTGGGACGGGGTAATTTAGGGCTAGTAATGAGGTAAAATAATTAAATAATGATGTGATTTGAAACAGGTGATGTCAACAGGTGATTATAATCATGATTTGGTACAAAAGCAGCGTCCAGGAAAGGCCTAGTCCTTTAGGAGCAAAGATGGGCCGAGGCCAACAAATGCATGAGAAAATTATTGAAATGTTTAAAAACAATGTTCCTCAAAGAAAGATAGGAAGGGATTTGGATATTTCACCCTCTACGGTGCATAACATAATTAAAAGATTCAGTTTTCAGATTAATCAGTTTAACCATCAGGGTCCAAGTTGAACTATGCGGTTGTTCCCTGTACTTGGACCGGTACTTCTCTCTAGGGGTTTCGTCATACTTGTTCCTGGTTATGGTTATACACTTTGTTGTACGTCGCTCTGGATAAGAGCGTCTGCCAAATGCCTGTAATGTAAATGTAATTCAAGGAATCACACGGTGGAAACAGGGTCTGTCATGGTGTGGGGTTGTGTCAGTGCCCTTGGCAAAGGTAACTTACACTTCTGTGATGGCACCATTAATGCCAAAAAGCATATGTTGCTCCAAAAAGATTTTGGAGCAACATATGCTGCCTTCAAGACGACATCTTTTCCAGGGACGCCCATGCATATTTCAACAAGACAATGCAAAACCACATTCTGCACACATTACAAAGGCATGGCTGCGGAAGAAGAGGGTGCGGGTGCTGGACTGGCCTGCCTGCAGTCCCGACCTGTCCCCAATAGAGAATGTGTGGTGCATTTTGAAACGCAAAATGTGACAACGAAGACCCCGTACTGTTGCACACCTTAAAACTTGTTTGCAGGAAGAATGGGACAAAATTACACCTGAAACGCTTCATCACTTAGTGTCTTCAGTCCCTAAACGTCTTTTAAGTGTTGTGAAAAGGAATGGCAACATTACAAAGTGGTAAATGCTTTACTGTCCCAACTTTTTTTGAAATATGTTGCAAGAATAAAAATTGAAATAAGTGTTTATTTTGAAAAAACAATAAAATTCATGAGGTAAAACATCAAATAATGTGCTGTTGTATTGTTTTCAATGTAATACAGGTCAAAGATAATTTACCAATCATTATCTGTTTTCAGTTTTAATTTTAATTTAACATACCGTCCCAACTCTTTCTGATTTGGGTTTGTAATTGAATCATTTTAATTTGAAAATAAATAATTAAAATAATTTTTAAAAATGGTGACTCACATTCTTGATAATGAGAGGGTAGCGGGTGATCCTCTGCATAGGCTTGAGCATGAAGCTTGTCAGTGGCATGCCTTTACAGCGATAGTCTGTGGCTATTTTCTGTGAGAGAAAGAGGCACTGATTGGCATACCCCCATCACCGAGAGGTGCACTAGAAGAGCACAGCAATATGATTATACATGGATGTCTTTTTTATTCCACTAATTTATTCATCCATCAAACACACATTTCAGCTTTGTATTGTTTGCCAACATTTCCTAGCTTTAAAAATATCCTTTTACCCCTCATTTTTACCCCATTTTGTTATGTCTGATTTATTGAACAATCCCATTGCTGCAATGTATTCCATATTTCAGGAGGAGGCATACCAGCATGACCATCCACCAAAACACAAGCCTATATTGTGAATCATCAATTCCTTTAAGTCCCTCAATATGTGACACTATAGAAAACTATTCCCTACTTGGGTAACCCAACAGGGAAACCCACTCTCCTGAGGAGAAATAGCAAAACCCATCATCACATGACAAAAAGTGATGTGTCGTGTTGTCAACCCCTTCCCCTTTCCCATTTTTGTTTTGTTTTGCTCCTTCACCTTGAGGAACTCCTTAAATTCAGGCTCTTGGTCCGTCTTGCGCTGCAACAGGGCAGCGCCTTTCAGCTGGGAGGTGCAGAAGACAATGTAGGCCTGCATGTCGGAGAGCTCGGAGGCCAGCACATCCCCGATCATCTGTACAGGCAAATGTTCCCCACTCTTTTTCTTCCTTTCCTGCAAGGCCCTAACCCCACCAAACATACAAACACATCTAATTAGTTCCCAGAGCCCATAAAACAACAAAAATAAATATAATACCATCAGCTGTAAAACCTACATTTTTGTTTCTTTCCATATCTGCATTGAAAGCATCTGTGTTTCTCTGTATATTTTGTGCTCGCATTTCAGTCTCTCGATTTGTCCTCCTACACCTTGTTGGAGTTTTGATTATAGTTGTCTTATGAGCCCAGTTGCAGCCCAATTCAAACAACTAATTTAATCTCAGGGAAACCAATGTGTGGCAAATGATGACTTGGTGACGAGAACTCCTTGTATTACAGTCCTCTTAATGTATATGAAGTTACATTTCTGTACAATTAACACAAAGTATCCTAAGCATAGCCTTATGGTTCACTGAATATTCTTCCCCTTACAACAGGACCACAAAATATCAGCAGTTGGGACAATAAACCAGATTCTGTGAATGACTATTTCTTTCTACATTACATACACTACATGGCCAAAAGTATGTGGACACCTGACATCCAGCATCTCATCCATAATTATAGGCATTCATATGGAGTTAGTCCACCCTTTGCTGCTATAACAACCTCTGCTCTTCTGAAAAGGCTTTTTACTAGATGTTGCAGCATTGCTGCAGGGATTTGCGTCAAATCAGCAAAAAGAGCAGAAAGAGGTCGGACACTGATTCTGTGATTACGCCAGACTCGCAGTAGGCTTTCCAATTGATCCCAAAGGTGTTGAATGGGGTTGAGGTCAGGGCTCTGTGCAGGCCAGTCAAGTTCGTCCACACTGTTCTCGACAAAACCATTTCAATATGTTCCTTGCTGTGTGCTCGAGGGCATTGTTATGCAGAAACAGGAAAGGGCCTTCCCCCAAACTTTTGGGGAAGCACAGAATGGTCTAAAATGTGACTGTATGCTGTAGCATTATGATTTGCCTTTGCTGGAACTAAGGGGCCTAGCCCAAGCCATGAGAAAGCCCCAGTGTCTAGATACTTTTGTTCATATAATGTATTACCTATCCTCAGGCCTGGATTAAACCAACCTTTAAAACAACACAGGCACTGGACATTTCTGAGCTTCCAGCCTTCCAACTGACCCATGCACACAAACCCACACATACACACACAGCTCTTTTTCTGCTTACAAGGCCTATCCTATGTGGTAAAGAAGGCGTTAACCTTAAATGAGTGGTCCAAGTAAACATATTGTGGCAACGTTATTCCCTGCAAGAAATTAAAAATTGCAAAGAAGATTTCCAGGTGCACCTGACTCATACTTAGCCAGAATCCTACTTCTTTGCCATATATCTTGCAACATTAGTTTCTATTTTATTTGCACTACAGGCTAAAGGCCAACTGGGGTTTTAAAAAACTCAAGGAAGATACGATTTCACTCAATTTAATTTCCGTAAACATGAACCACCACCAAAACATTTTTCACAGCTAGGGAGTAGACCAGGATTTGAAAACAAAGTTCTGATATAACTTTCATGAAACTTTCATAAAATTAATAATATTGTTATTAATAACAAATTTTCCCAAACGTCATCCCTTATGATGAGGTTTTTATATACAGTATGGTTGTATTTGGCCAGCTAGCTAGCATCGTAAACCTGGCCCAGTCAAATATTTCCTCATCAAAAATCCACTTTATTGTCTGTGACTGGATTTTGTTGTTACAATACCACTCATGTATCAATTCACACTCCAGTTCACCATGCCAAAGATACCCAGAGATATTAAGTCATAGAAACTCCCCTTCTTTTACAGTATTCAAATTTCTACCAATCAAATTACTATAATTTTCATGACAATCTATAGATCCCAGAATATGGAACACTGTGATTTACAGTTCTAGTCTCTACCTAAAAGGTTTTACCAAAATAGTGTGATGTAGTTTTCAGACTAGCAATACAGGCACAGGCTTTCAATATGAAGTACTGTAGAGTGATAATCTATTTAAACATTGCCTTTTCTGGTATGTAAAAAAAGAAAGTACAACATGTTGCTGTATATTTGTTTTCCTACAGTGGTATGGGTTCTACCAGAGAAAAGTGGGACCACACACTTGATCAGCTTGTTGCTGGATACTATGAGTTCATTCCAGTTGAGGAAGATCGTGCTGAGCTCCTGCTCTGTCAGCCGGCCCGATTCAGACATCAGCTTGTAGAAGACCTTGAGACAAAATGGCCAGTCACCAAAACAACAGCATAGATATTTACTATGAGCAAACACATGAAGACACAATGATATACACAACACAGACACAGAAACATATACATGTGACAATAACCCAATGATTTCAACACCCTTACAAGACCAAGGTACATAATGTTTCATTAATTTCAAAGTCAAGTTCATTATGCAAGTTCTGCAAAACCACTTTTAGCCACAGTGTGTTTACTGATTGTTACTGTTATGCTAAAGTTCAAATTTCAAGTTTTTAAGTGCTCTACAATACTGGAGTCATAGAGTGGATGATTTGGGGAAAAAATTGAAATGATTTATACAAATGATTCTTCTGTCTGCAAGAGTGGAAGATACAGAAAAACAGAGGTCTTAAGCCATACCCCCTTGAAGGAATTCATTTTTAGAGAAATAACCTATTTATTTATATTTATTTCACATCTTGATCAGTGACAAGGAACTCCCTGCTCAAAATAATTATTAAATAATAAGTAAAGCAACAGTCTAGTCAGTCCATGAGTTATCACAGACTTCTAGCCTGTTGGTAACAATTAAAGCAATTTCCTGAAATGGTGAACACAACAGGCATTTGAACAAATAAACAAAGTGGGGACAGAAGTCCCACCTCTTCTTGGATTCAAGAATTCATCTTGGAACTGATCTCGCATCTCCCATCTCCCTATCCCCACTTCTCAGAACTCTATTTATGTAGGTAATTACTTCTGGATTGCTACAGTATGTTTTATAGTTCTAGCTAGCTAAATGAATGCTAGCTATGCATGATGTATGCACTATTACCATGTACTTGTTTTGCATTACATTTTGTATTATTGGGATGGCAGATATGCCATCCCACCAAGTTATGCTTTGGGGGAGTGGCATTCCCCATACCTATACAGCACCGAGAGTTTGGCACATTTCAGGGTTCCCTACAGAAATAACCACAATGACCACATACTCTCAGCCATTAAAAGCATTAATTTCTGTACCTTCTGACCCAATTTCAACAGACAGAATTCACACGTCCAGACAATAAAGCCCCAAACTTAGTCGATTTTGCATTTTTTCCTACTTCTTTTCCCTGCGGATTCCTGTCATAATAACAAATGATCCATGCCCACAAATAAATGTCTCCCCATTGGACATTCAGGTGCATCAGCCAATAAAATCTTCAAATACACACACAAAGTGGACATATATACAAGTGCATGCTTTTAAAAGACCAAAACTTTGCAGCCCCAATGTCTACTTCCCTCATAGCTCACTGGGTAGTGCGTTTGCTTGCGGAACTTTTCAGAGGACTGACAGAACTTGGTTCAAATACCCCCTTGGACTCAAGCAAACCTCTAACTCATTACACTGGCTTGCTAGCTAACTAAAAATAAAACATTTTGCCATTTTCACCAAATATAACATTAGCTACCTTGCTGACGAGAAGACAGACCAAGAGTATAAGGTTAGTACAGACACCTCAGAAATTAAACACAATTTGTGTTGCAATTTGTTCCAATAGTTCCGAACGTTACCAGTCGTACAGAAACTGGCACGAGATAATGACTTCTTCAAGCCAGGTATATCGATTTTCTTTAAGTCAAAACAATTCACGTTCACAACTACTTTTTAACTAGGCTACTGTAGCTAGCCTGCAACACCACATTTCTAAATTAATGTTAGCTAGTCCTATAGATCCTCTACCAACATACAAACCATTAGTAGGTCTGTTGTGTACAACAGCCCATCAAAAACACTTCCATTTAAAAATATGACAAACCGATCCATTTACTTGTCATTCATGGTTAAGTAAAAATGATTGAATCCATGTGTTTCTTTCAGAATGTAGGTGTTTGCATGCATTTATGTTTATGCATGTCTGGCATAGCCTACATTTATATATCAATTACTATTATCACTTAATTATAAGAAACACAGTACCAAAAGAAATGATATCTGATTACCCGTTTTCAATGTACAGTAATGCAAAGTTACTCACAAAACAATGTCTATAAGACATTACTTCAACTGGAAAAATCTAGGCCTGCCATTAAAAGTATTGACATCAAAATTACGCCAGGTTACTAGAAACAATATTCTTACCTCACACAAATTAAACAAGCTATATTCCAAAGCAATGCTACCCAGTGTTTCCTAAATTGTTTCATCAGACAGCCAATATTGTAATTTTGATATCAATACTTAATTAGCTTAGCCAATTAATGCAAATTTAGCCATAGTTTAATAAATTGCCACTGGCTACTTCTAGCTTACTAGCTCTTGCTATAATATATAATGTGAGTGGCCCAGACATTACTGATTGGACATAATCCATATGCTAGCTTTGAATGCTAGATGGGGTGGAACAAACAGGTATAATGTGAAATATAAAAAAAACTTGGTCCGTAAAATAGCTTTACCTGCGGTGCTGATGTAAGCCAGCTAACATCAGCCAGCGTGACAACTGTACTGCTACAAGCTAGTTACTCACTAATTCTAACTCACCATAAATTCAATGTTGTGAATATGCCAGATAATTCCCCTCCTCCTTGCCTCTTCCCAGGGCTATGGAAGCCTAGCAGGCTCAGAATTGGGCCTGTGTATCTGTAATTCAGTGCGTATTTCACCACATCCATTTCCACTGTGGGATTAGTCTTTTGAGCTGTATGCTGTGCTGCAGTTATCTGACTCTAAGGACTCCCTTATGCTATGCCAGGCATGTGAACATGGTGGTAATACGTAAAGTGCATGAGGGGTCCTGTACCTCCAGAGCCAGTTGTAGGTCCTCCAGATGACGCTCCTCTGATTCAATGAGCTCTTGGATGTAGTCCTGTCTCTTTTTCTCCTGTGCACCCATGGCCCCCATATCAGCAAAGCCTGTGATATGAAATGCACAACAATACCCCTAGTCAAGCTCCATGCTGCCGTAACTATTACTGAAGTGAGAGTGAAATTTATTGGGAACAAAGTGTGCTGAAACCATGGCATTGGAAAGGGATTTTCAATTTCCCCGAATTACACCATGGCATTTTGTACTGCTTTTGCTTAAGCTATTCAAAGTGATATTAAAACAGCACCAACAAAGGTATGAAGAGGTGTCTTACGTGGTGATGGGCCACCAAATTTACTGTTTCAGTGTGATTCCAGAACCTGTTTCATTTTCCAGTGGTCTCTGGAATTAACATCAGAGCCATAGAAGAGGTGCAATTTCAATTGGCGCTTTTAATTCATCTCTTTTAGTGCAATTAGACGCTAGCATCTAAAAATATCATTATCTTCAATTATTGCTTTTATTAGTCACTGATTCAAGGTGCCCTGTTGTAACACCTACACTGTTGTAAAGCTTAGATTATTCGCACTTTGAAGCAAACAACCGCATGTTGCTTGGAAATCCCACATACGTTACAGTAACCTTACAGTCTTGAGTTCTTCAAGCTCATTTACAGAGCTTTTAAACGTTGTTTACAGCTTTCTTTCAACTGAAATTATAGCTTTGCTATTCTGCTGCGTACCCAGTTACTTTTACTTTGTGTTGTCGCATAGCGCAGGAGTGGAAGCTTACCACATGCTTTATCAATTGTTTATCAGAGCTTTGTTTGTTTATAGGCAAATGGTTTGATTGTTTCTACAGTAAGTTAATTGTGTGTGATAAGTAACCATTATAAATACATTTTGTGCATAGGGAGAATGGGTAAATAAAGAATATTTGTTTTGTGGAGTTCCAGAGGGTACCACCCTGAATGGAATTATCTTCCAGAAGTGGAATATGACTGAAAAAAAGATATATGCAACATTCCCATTTGGAGAGGTTTGGTGCCATTTGGAGAGGTTTTTGACAGTTGGGTCCACCTTTGGGACAACACGTCAAATTTTATCGGTTTTGTTATACAGGTAAGGCAAAATGTGCCACGGCATATTACAGGCACATTGAGAAAAGTGCTAAAATGTGCAAAACTAGCTAAACACAAAATGGAGAATGTAGTTAAAAAAAATACAAAGCGCTGTATTTTTATATTGCACTTTGTAAAAAGTAATTTCTTCAGTCATCTGCTCACTTCTCCCTTCCCTTTGCTACTGCTATTTCGATTGAGCTTTTACATGTGTACTGTATCTCTCCTCTTCAGTTTCAGTGAAAAACCGAAAGCATGTCAGAGGCGTTATCTCCACAGTTATAAACCCATAAATTCTATGACTACAATGTCCACAATTATTGATCACCATGTTGAAGTCAATAATCAAAGTAAATCATATTCATCATATGACTAGTGAATTCATTTTGTGTGACTATATGTGCAAAATTGGTTTCAATAGCCCTTGACCCAGCTATTCTTATCAAAGCGTCAGTCATTCAGTTGCTGAATAGCGTGTCAGAGGGAGAGCAATCCATTTAAGTAGTCAGTATACTTCGTAAGAAGTAGAACTTTTTGAGCAAAACGAAGCAATGAGAACAACTGAAGAACAAAAAGACGCGGTGTTGTGTGTTCGTACGATGCAGTGTGCGACGGCCTCCAGGGAGAACTTTTGGAAACCTTCTTTCTTCTCCGACCTCCCCCTCTCAGCTATTGGTCCAAATATCACATGGTTGGTTACGTCACAGTTAAGAGTTCAGAGGGCAGACTTCACATGCTAATGTACGGAGAGTCAACTCCAATCTCTCTTCTGTAGGGATGGGAATTCTGTGAGTTCCCGCATGTTTGATGAATGGTACTACTCGTTTCAGCAAGTCATCAAAATACCTAGCACACATTCGGAAATAAGAGAAAGTGGACCCCCTCGTATAAACTCCGCATTTGCCGAACGTACAGATAAAACTCATCATTCTCCGTCCTACGTACCATCTCTTTCGCCTTTTTGTTCTTCTTTTGCATAGATAGATAAACTAAAGCCACCTTAAACACTTTAAACTTTTTGTTTCATGTTGTGATCTCACATAGCCCTTCTCTTTATACATCCATGGCGTAGCCGCGAGACAGAGGTCTGGGTGAGATTCCAGCCCCGGTTAATAGCTGCCTCGTAATTATTCATGCCCCAGCGGCGTGGAGTGACTTTAAACGGTGCGGTGTTCTCACTGAGTATACCGACAACAGTGTTCGTGGACACTAAGCCCCACTTACCTATTGTCTGGCAGGGGGTTTTGTGAAAAAAAGGTACAAAATGCCTGTATTTCTTTCATGAGTTGATTATTTTAGAATTCTAATGCAGTTATTTTAAGCCCAGCTATTTAAGAAAAGTTGTGGAAGGAGGAGGGTATTGCATATGCCACGTTGGAGTCATTTGCATTTTAAAGTCCAAATGCCCAATGGCGTCAGCTCTGGCCTTTCTAGTGTTAATCACTTCTGCGATAAGATGGCCTACATTGTGGTGTTAAAAGTTGAAACACCAATCACACGCATCTGTCACATGAAAAGGAAGGGTCTCTAATTATAACATCCAGTAAAGATCACTTTTATCATTAGAATTCTTCATGAAAAAGGCTTCCGAGAAGAAATGTATGGCATTGTAGTTACATGCTGACTTACATTGTTGACTGGTGTCTGTGTCAGTAGTAATTTCTACGTAGTTGGTAGGAAAGAGGCCCTTAACTCCATTGATCTCTCCTTTCCACCAATCAGGGCCAATTTTCTCCAGGACATTTATCAGCTGACCACTAGAGAAGCTAATCTCATCCTGGTTTTCCGCCTTATAGTCATACATGGCCACAACCTGGCAACCTGGGGCTGCAGAAGAGAGACGTGAAGAGAAAGAAAACAGAGAGCATGTAAGCTTGAGAGGGGGCTAGAATGATGCAATGAGATTCCCACAGCAGTCATGGCTGTCTTCTCTCTCACTGTCTTCTGAATAAAGTCAGAGAACCTCTTTGCACTGCACCTAGGCTCCTCAACTCAATTTTCTTTTCTAGCACAATCTTAGGACCTCATTTAATACTAGATATGTTGTTAGGTTAGTTGAATATGTTCTTCAGGATGGTTTACTTTTTGTTGATATACAAAATTTATAACTGGTTATACTACTTCTTGCAGTAGACCAGTTCAAGCACCTGTTAAAAGTAAGTAAGTAAGTAACATCACAGGTCCAAGAAGACTACCAGTTTCATGTGTGTTTATGTCTTCCATTGAGATCTGATCCCAAACAACAGAAATATAGCTACACCCACCCCTCCCCACACAGAATACAGTGCAATACCAGAAACATCCCGAACACATTTTAGCATATAAAATACAAGTAAAGGCACACAAATTTGTTGAAAGTGGCTAAAGGCAGAGATTGCCAATGCAACATAGATATACCTTCGCATGGTTAATTTATAATATTTTCAAGTTCAAGTTCAATCTTGCATAGTATGCCTTTAACACCAGGTTGAGACCACTTGATGCAGTCCCTAATTTCCAATTCTATTCCACAAGTAATATGCATTAAGAGTTGTATTATGTATGTATATTATAATTGTCAGCAAGGTGAGGATTAATTGAAATATATTTAATTTTCTGAACACAGCAGTTTTAACTGTTGACATCCTCATTTGATGTGCAACACCCTGAATACCCTACACAAGTGCATCAACCATTAAACCACCTCACTTACCCAACATATTTATTTGATTTAATTTGCTAATTATTATCAAAGATATCATCAATCAAATCGCCAAATTCATCTAATCGAAAGACAAGGTTCAACTACCTTAAAACTATTAACATGTTACAGGTTATAGACATGGGCAGTCACACAAGAAATTAATGAAAGAAGATACCAAACCACAGCTTTTGTCCAAAAGTAATCCAAAATGCAGAAACCAAAAGACATCAGAATATTACAAAAGAACTAGAAATGAAATGTGGAAGACCTAGATGCAGGACTCAAGATGCCCACTTCCAACTGTTACAAAACGTCCTCCTTCCAAATTACCTGGGGTAACTGTTTAAAATTGGTTGATAATATATTTTGCCTCAGGGTTTTATTAAGCGGATCCGATAACTTACCATTAATGGTAATTTTAGTAGGGTTACTGGATGGTTCTGCTTTGGGTAAGCTAAACAAGCTTGTCATGTTGTTTTGTTGAATCTGAACTAGCCGCTTGACAACCCACCACCAGAAGTCTCGTGCACGCATATTCTATTTATTACTGTTTTAACAATTGAAATCGTCTATATTTTGTGAAATAATATTGTTATGCAGCACTGCTACTCTTAACCATTTTGAGTACAGTTCTGTTGCTATTTAGCTCAGTAACTTGTTCAAGATAAAGTAATGAAGGAGACACTCTGAAGTCTTGCAGAGGTGTCCTGCAGAGTTGGTACATACTTACTGTGGACAGGTGCCAGTGTGGACCTTTCTACATCAGGGCCCAGCAGCTCAACATGGGAAGAATGGAACTGACCTTTTTCCAGCTTTTTACCCCCTCCCTGGGTGAAAGAGAGATCTGTCTCATAATTCACATACTTAAATACTTAAATACAAATACTTGTGACGAACAAATACCATTTCTGAAAACACTGTACAATATATCCATATCATATGTTTTCACTCATATTTTTATTATATACTACATACAGTTGAGGCCAGAAGTTTACATACACCTAGGCTAAAGACATTCTAACTCAATTTTTCACAACTCCACACATTTCATGTTCCCATACATTTCCCGTGTTAAGTCAATTAGGGTGTCTACTTTATTTCCATTAGAGGTAATTTCAAAATAATAGCTAAGAGACAGATTTATTTCAGCTTTTATGAACTACATCAGATTTTCAGTGGGTCAAACGTTTACATACACTTTGTTAGTATTTGGTGGCATTGCCTTATTTCTTAACTCGAATCAAATGCTTAGGGTAGCCTTCCACAAGCTTCTCACAATATTTGCCGAAATCTTTTGCTCATTCCTCCTGACAGAACAGGTGTAACTCAATCAGGTTTGTGGGCCTCTTTGCTCGGACACGCTTTTTCAGTTCAGTCCACAAATTTTCTATGGGATTCAGGTCAGAGCTTTGTGATGGTCACTCCAATACTTTCACTTTGTTGTCATTTTGTTACAACTTTGGAGGTATGCTTAGGATCATTGTCCTGCTAGAAGACCCAGTTGTGACCAAGTTTTAACTCTCCAGCTGATGTCTTGAGGTGTTGCTTCAGTATTTCTAGATAATCCTCCTTCCTCATGATGCCATCTATTTTCTGAAATGCACCAGTCCATTTTACAGCAAAACACCCACACAACATGATGCAGCGACCCCCATGCTTCACAGTTGGGATGGTGTTCTTCGGATTAAAAGCCTCACCCTTTTTCCTCCATATATAGCACTGATCATTATGGCCAAGCAGTTCAATTTTTTTTCATCTGATCAGAGAACACTACTCTAAAAAACTAGGTATTCGTCGTGGTAATCACCTTCAAATTTCATTCTGGTTTTTTTAGGCCGGTCTTGGAGTAGGGGCTTCTTCCTTGCATGACAGCCTTTCAGGCCATGACAATGTAGGATTCCCTTAATGGTGGCTATAGATACTTTGGTCCCTGATACCTCCAACTCCTTCACCAGTTTTTTTGTTGTTGTCTTGGGGTTCGGTTGAACATTTCAGACCAAAGTTCATTCAGCCTTTTGTGCCTTCCTGAACGATGCAGTGTCTGTGTGGTCCCAAGATTTTTATATTTGCAAACATTGTTTGTACAGATGCTTGTACAGTTGTTTGGAAATTGCTCCTAAGGAGGAACCGAACGTGTGGAGGTCCACAATTTTTTTTCTGAGTTGTTTGCTGAGTTGCTTGGATTTTTCCATGGTATCAAGGGCAAAAAGGCAGTGGCTCTAAAGGTAGATCCTTAAATACAGCCACAGGTGCCAATTAACTCCTAATTATGACAAGTGTTCAAGCAGAAGTTTCTGAAAAATCATTACAAATCTGTATTTCACTTAAATATTCAAATACATTTAGTTTTGTACTGCAATAATTGTCTGGCAAAGGAAAAGACTGGAAAGGCATGCCTTCATTCAAGCATCATTGTTATCAAATGGCATGATCATTGTTTGACTACTATTTGTCTATAATTATAACATTTATCAGCCCAGTGCTAGCCTATTCATGGTCTCAGCTTTTGTGCTTACCTTAAATGAGACCTTAAAATACTTTGATTAAAAAGTAACAATCTCTCTTATTAGAATTTTTGTGAGACTTGGGAGTTTCAGGTAAAACTACATTTTAAACATGCAAGTAATTGTTGATATTGGGGGGGGGGGGGGCATGCAGAAGCCACTGTTTCACCAGCTGTGAACAAGTGACCACAATGGCACAAAGGTTAAAGTTTTTGTAGTGTACCACTCGGGTAGCAACTTAAAACAGCCATATTTAAGCTTTCACGCTTATTTTTTAAAACAAGTTTGTACTATTAAACGTGACATGAGGTTTGTCGCTTGCACCTTGGCAACAAACAGCACAGGAGCAATGTTCTCTTTCTTTCTGTATGCGATTGCATAAAGTATATTTGTAAAATAGAGGAATCATTTATATTTTAATGTTTGTGATCATCAGAGCAGGCTAGACGGTTCTACTTCAGTGCTGTTTAATGCCGTGATTTCCTCTGCTACTGCATATTTGTCACACTGAATGGTTTCAGATCTTTAGACACAAATATTGTAATATCAGACAAAGGGAAATTGATTAAACACTAAACACATTTTAAAATTATTAAATTTCTTTTATGAAAAAGTTCTCAAACACCCATATCACCCATCTGAAAAAGTAATTGCCCCTTTAGTTACTTCATCAAACAATTTATCAAATTTAATTGATTGAACACAGCCAGGCTTGGTTGCAGCTAGTTCTGTTGAATCTAAACCTCACTTATATTGAACCTTACCATCAGAGTGAAGTAGTCACCACAAAGGTTCTATAAGCACTATGCCATGATCAAAGGAAATTCCACAAGGGATGAGGAAATAAAGTTGAAATATATCTGGAAAGGGCATTTCTAAGGTTCTGGGACACCATCAAATCGCAGTGAGAGCCACTATCTCCGAATGGAAAATACTTAGAACAGTGAATCTTCCCAGGAGTGGCCGGCCTGCCAAAAATTCTCCCAAGGGCGCAGCGACAACTCATTCAAGAAGTCACAAAAGATCCCAGAAGAACATCCAAAGAACTACAGACCTCTCTAGCTACAGCTAATATCAGTGTTCATGACTCCACAATAAGAAAGAGGCTGGGCAAAAATGAGATTCATGGCAGAGTAGCAAGCCAGAAACCACTGCTAACCAAGAGAAACATCAGTGCTGATCTGATATTAGCAAAAAATCACTTTGATGATCCCCAAGACTTTGGGAAAATATTCTTTGGATAGATGAGTCAAAAGTGGAACTTTTTGGATGGCATAGGTCCCATTATGTCTGGTGTAAAGCAAACACAGTATTTCGCAGTAAGAACATACCAACAGTCAAACATGGTGGTAGTAGTGTGATGGTGTGGGTATGCTTTGCTGCCTCAGGACCAGGATGACTCTGGTACAGGACCAGTACCAGAAACTTCTTAAGGAGTATGTCCAGTCATTTGTGTGAGCTGAATTCTGAAGCATAATTGGATTATGCAGGAAAAACACAAAAGCAAGTCCATATCTGAATGGCTGGAAAAAAAAAAAAAATTTAGTTCTGGAGTGGCTTAGTCACAGCCCTTTCATGAACCCAATAGAGATACTGTGGCAGGACCTGAAACAAGGAGTTCATGCACAAAAACCTAACAATTTGTCTCAATAAAAGCAGTTCTGCAAAGAACAGTGGGTTCCACAGCGATGTGAAAGACTGATATGAAATTATAAGAAGCGTTTGGTTATAGTTATTGGTGCAATTAATTAAGTTTAAGGGGGAAATTACTTTTTCACATGGATGATTTGAGTGTTCAGTAACTTTTCATTAAATAAATTAAATAATTTCAAAAATGTGCTTTGTTTTTACCCAGGTTCCCTTTGTCTAATATTACAATTTGTCTAAATACCTGAAACAATTAAATGTGACAAATATGCAATAATAGAGGAAATCAGGAAGGGGGCAAATACTTTTTCACGGCACTGTAAATATGTTTGTTGCTGTTGGCATTGATCAGACCAGGCTAGCCAGCCAGCTTCAGTGTAGTTTTTCTTTATGTTAAATGCTATGCTAATAAGTATATCGCTCCTGTGCTGTCAAATACAGCTGTTTTGATTTACTATTTGAGCATGACAGTACACTACAAAAACTGTAAGCTTTTGTATCATTGTTGCACCAATGTTGTCAAGCACTGTTAACAGCTGGCAAAAATGTTGCTATGTTACTATCTGTAAACTTCCAGGATGGCAGCGGGTCCATTGAGTCTAACCCAACACCACAGAGCTATAAATAGGTCCCAAAGAGCTCCGACAGTTGAGGCACACAATCCCAGCATGCACATGCCTGGATCAAAACAACAGCATATTGACAGGAATAAGCATGCACCACTGATTGAGCATCATTCTGTTAAGTTTAATTGTTAGTTTAATTTTAAAATGGTAGGTAGTTGTCATGCCCTGGGTTCTCAAAACAAAAGGGGCAAGGAAAAGAAGAAAAGGGAAAAGAGCTTTTTATTGTATACCAAACAATCCTCTAAGACAAAATAAATTCATTTTTTGCCATAAACACTTTTACACCAGAGACCTGTGTTTAATCCATGTTTAACTGAAGACAGAACTTGTGATAGCACTAGCATTAAAAGATAAGGCTGGTGAAATCTGTCCAGCAAAAATTTGACAGCCTACAACGCCGTCCAACTCTCAACACTGACACTTTCTTACCACATTTAGCGCTCAATCAGGAAGCCATTCATTCAAACTGTGTGCTCAAATAATTAAATACAGTGAAGAAAGACATTTTCATTTTCCGAAAACACAACCTATTATCACAAAAACAAGGTAAGTGTAGTTTTTACCCAATTTACTTCAAAAGAGAGCAAATTGTTAATTTCAATGAGGATAACTTTCAGTAAGTCAGCACTGAAACGTAACTACTTTCCATAAATTGAAAGGCAGTCATGGGATTAGACACACCGTTAGGTAATTCTGTGACTTGCCCTGCAATGAAGTGAAAAGGAACTCGCTGCTGGGGCTACGTGAGCATAGCGCAATCCGATTTTGTTGCAGGTAATCGGAAATTCTCGGGTCAGTCAAGTCTTCCATTTGTGCCCTTCACCACTTGCCTGCTCAGACCACATGCACGGCGTAAGGTTCAGGCCATCGTACGGAAGATTGCAAATTTCAGGGCTTTTCCATGCAATGTACCACGTGATCACAGCCAATTCAAAAGCCAGTTGATAGTTTTGTGGATCATACGCTGCCAAAATTGACTTTGATATAAATCCCAGAAGCAGCAAAAACTTCACATTTGATGTTCATTGTCTTCTTTATTTATATTTATAATTCCTGTATTTATGTCTATTTTAAATTGTTTATTGCTGTTCTTATACTGCATTGTGGTCCATGGGGTACTATATTTTGTTATTTTGCTTACATCCATCTGTAATGAGAAGAATTACAATAAACACAACTTGAACAGTCTTTTCATTTCAACTGACTGCAGTTAAAATGATAGCTACAGTACTGGCATAAATTATGAATTGACTGCCTTTATAAACAGTTTGATGATTAATTCAACATTTTGCAACAATCTCTCTTTTTGGCATAATAAATGTAATAACCATAATATCAACATAAAACAAATATGCAGAAATAATTATCATTTTCATTAAACAAGTAATAATCATTAAAAATTCATACATAGTATGTATTAGTTCATGACAACAAAATTGATGTTCTATTTTAATTCTATATTTAAATGTACAACCATACCGAATGGGGATGGACTTGCTGTTTTGTTACTTATCAATGTCTATGAGTAAACAATACTCATTGTCAAAGTCAAACCTATGCTGATTTGGAACCAGGGGATAAATGATCAAAATAAGTTTATTTAAAACATGACAAAACCGCAACCCATCCAATCCTACTTAGTTCAGTTAAGCCATGCTATTGTTGAGAATTAATGATGGACTCAAACATTATAATTTTTCTTTTGTTTGAGCAATACAGAGTCATTTTATTGCTGTGCACGGGATCACTGACATTTGTGATTTTCTCTGGTTTTATTTTAATTAATAAAACTTCAAAATACTGTTGTCATTATTTCTGAGTTAAAGGGTAAGGCAGTTAAGCTATATCGCTACAGGTTTGATGGGAAATGAAAACTGGCACATAATAAATACATTTTATTTCATATTTTACTAATTTGAAAAAAAGATTAATTATGATATTTGTTCAAACACAATTTTGACAGCCAAACTGTGCACCTCCCACAAAAGAATGTCTTGTTAGAAACATCTGATTAGTATATCCTTATCCTCGTCTTCCATAGTATTGACTCGGGAAAACTGCAGCATGCCAGAACACAAAGCACAGGGCTCTTAAAGGCAAGAAAGAGGTAATTTGATTGGCTATCATTGAATCCACCTGAAACACACCCACAGGGCTTGACATTAACTTTTTTGGCTCACCAGCCTGTGTGGCTAGTTGTTTTCCAAGTCACTAGCCACACAGCATTTTCACTGGCCAAAATCCTCCCCCTGGCCCTCACCGAAAAAACAAATAACAAATATATTGGAGAATGTAACTGCATGAACTTATTTGGACATAACATTTTATTTGAACAGAAATTATTAAAGCTATCCAGCCTGAGTACATTGTGTGTGTGTGTGTGTGTGTGCGTGTGTAAGAGAGAGAGAGGGAAAAATATAGTTGACAGATAGAGAGAGTTGACAGAAAGAGAGAAAGAGTAGACAAATTGCAAGCATACACCTACAATAAAGGCTATAATTAAATCATGCACTACAATTGTTTAATTAACTAAATCTGTGCATTGTAGATATGCTATGAATTTTCCCCATGTGTCAGCGTGGAGAACAAAAAGTACCATGTATCCATGGTTTTAAATACTGGCAAAGAAATGTATGCCAAAAAAAAAAAAAAGATTTTATTGCACACCTTTAGCCAAATTGAGGAGAACTGGTTATATCAGATGGTTCTGAACATTGTGTGAATATAATGTTCTTACATTAATTGAATAATTTCAACATTGAAGCTCTGCAGATGCACCTTTATTATTATTTTTTAAAAAACAAAAACTTTAGTTTTAAATTGCAATTGCAAAATACCATTACCAATGAGAAAATAACTACACCTTTTTAGGCTCATACACTGTATGCCACAGGGTTAAAACCATAGACCGTATAAAAATATGGACAACGTAGTTAATCACCCACTGATTTGCTATGGTTAGTGCTCACTGGCGCACGAAGCCCAAACTAGGGCGCAGCCACATTGCCCGTTGCAACCAACGCAAGCGTAGTGGAGCAAAAGAGTCCCTGACTACCTTACATGGTAATTAGACACGCCCACATCTGGACAACAAGAGTGGCTTTTCAACCACAGAACCGTACTGTCATAACATTTCAAAAAGGTTAATTGTGCAAGATTAGTTTTAGTGTTAAGACATTTACATAGAAAAATAGATATAATAGATCACTAGCTAACTAGCTGACCAGCTAGTTAGTTATATAGACATATAGATAACAGAACTCTAGCTAGCAAGTTAGCTAGATAAACAGATCGATAGCAAGACAGTAAGCTTACTCCCCTAGCTAAGTAAATCGCCCTAGCTTGTCTTCTTAAAGAAGCTTCAAAACTGCATACAAATCTGATCTCACCAACAACATATACAAATTATAAAAGACGAGACTATATGAGAATCAACTAAAACCCCGAAATGGTCAGAAATCGCGTGTTGACATAGAACCTTGTTCATCTGAAAATGGCTCAAACCGAAAGAACTGGAGAGAAGAATCCTTAGAATAGCTGTTAGTACAGCTGAACGCAGCACACAATATTTTTGGACCTTGGACTTTTAAATGGTGAGATCGTATGTAGCTAGCTAATCGGAATAAAACAACACAGCATCACAACTGCCGCTGAAGCACTCTGCCTGTCTGCGAGGATGGGGAAATCCTTATATCAGTGGTGTCAAACTCGTTGCCATGGAGGGCCGTGTGTATGCAGGTTTTCATTCCAGCCTCAGATCTTGATTATATAATTAGTTAAATTATTTGCTGAATTAGGGATGCAGGTTTGTGCACAATGGTGACCCGACGTCTATGGTGACCCGCATTGTCTAAATAAAAATTTTCTTATATTCTGTGCTTCAATGCAGTTAAACGCATATGGCTGAATGAGTAATTGGACTCAATTAAGGCAGCATTAATTGGTTGGAATGAAAACCTGCATACACACGGCCCTCCATGGCAATGAGTTTGACACCACTGCCTTATATGGTCATACGGTAGTAAGACAAGCTACATTGCACGCACTGAAATTAACCCAGATTTGGGAATTTTGGCGGAATTATTTTAAAACATCAGACCCAGGGGAGACATTACAGGGGATGGGATTAACTAGTTGAACCATCATTTCTTGTGTAAAAATTTTACTGACTTTATATTTCCTCTGAAAAAATTATTTTCAGGCTTTCCCCATTGATTTAACATTGGGTGGGCGGGGTTTCAAGTTCTTTTTGCAACCAGGCATTGCAGTTCACACAGTAGCCACTGGGGTAAAAAAGGCTTCACTAATAGAGGCGAGTTGTTGCCCCTTGGTTAAAACAAACACTGCGACAAACCTATTTTCTTCTTTTCTTTTTTTTTGCAGCAATAAATAAACTAAAGCAGCTCTGAAATCATAGACGTCCATCTGTCAAAGTGTATTCTCCTTTACCAAACAATTGCTGTTTTTTGTGTTGGTGTAGCAATCACTGTCGATTCAGTGGCTATGCGTGGCAAATTTTGGTCACTCACTCACGGACAACCTTTGAGGGAGGTTTGGTGGGACGCATGCGTAGGTGGTGCTTCGTTTAGTAGGACGCATACGCAGGTGCTATGGCACGACATTTTTAAGCACAGTTTTATCGCCTAACATTACTTTACCTAACCCTAACATGTTCGCGTTTCACCTACTTTAGTTAACCTGGTTAGCGTGTACGGATGGTATCCTGCACGCATGAGTAGGAGCTAAGGACACACAGTTACAACCACCGATACAGATGTATGGACACACGGAGGACAACAAATAATGTTACAGAGGTGAGGACGTGCCATAGCTAGCTAGCTATATAGTACGGAGGGCAAAACGGAGCTTTAGAATGTCGTCAGCAGTGCATGCGCATGAGCTTGACAACACATTTCTCATAGGTTGTTTGTAGCCTTTTTTAGTTCATTATCAATACATCTCTCAACCCCAGATTTCTACCCCAATAAACATCTAGATTCCAGTTTTTGCTCACTAGAAATCACCAAAAAAAAACCTCAATAACAATAACAATCTGATGGCAAGCCACTTGGGGCAAGATAAAACACTGAATTGCGTAATGGTTCAGTTTCATTGGCAAGGATATGGGGCGACGTCCACTAGTGTGCGGAGTGTCTAGAGTACCAGAAATTAAATCCAGCAGCCATTCAAAAAGCTCAATTGCAACCGCCTCCTTTGATAGAGGTCCCCTTTGAAAGAATTAGCATGGACCTCATTGGCTATTAGCGCTAAGTGCAAAGTTTTGTGTTAGTCCCAGTGGACTATGCAACAAGATACCCAGAGGCAGTACTCCTTCACAATATATCAGCTAAGACTATTGTGGAGGCGCTGTTTCACTTTTTCCCAGGTGGGAATCCTGAATGAGATTCTCACAGACCAGGGCACGTCATTCAAGTCAGGAATGCTAAAAGAACTTTACAAATTTTTGGATGTCAAGTCTATTCGAACCAGCATTTACCACCCTCAAACTACGAGATGGTGGATCAGTTTCATTGAACACTGAAGACAATGTTTTCTAAGTTTGCCACACTGATATTCCAAACTAATTGATCCCCTGTTGCTTGCTGTGAGAGAGGATCCCCAAGCCTCTACTGGGTTTTCTCCATTTGAGCTCTTGTACAGGCAAAGACCCTGTGACATTTTGGACCTGTTAAAAGGTCCATGCCTTGGGTGGACAACCTGCTGGACCAGTTGGGCACTGCTCGTTTTCTTTTCAACACTCGATTTGACCAAGGGCTTCTCGCAGATTCCCTTGTCTCCAGAGTCAGAAAAATTGGCTTTCTCCACTCCATTTAGATTACACCAATTTCTTACCCTCCTGTTTGATTTGCATGGCGCACCCACTACCTTCCAGCGACTAATGGACCGGCTTTTAAGAACGCATGCTGCATATGCCGCAGCTTATTTTGATGACATCATTATTCAAAGTAACAATAAGTCAAGGTATATGCACAATTAGCTGCGGCATATGCAGCATTTGCGAACAGTCTAGACTTTTTGTACGTCGCTTTGGATAAAAGCGTCTGCCAAATAAATGTAATGTAAAGTAGACACTGTGGAGAGCAGGACTGACGGCAAACTCCGGGAAGTATGCAATTAGGTGGAGGGAGGTACGGTATCTGGGATTCCTCTTAGGGCGTGGATGAGTCAGTCTGTTAGTGGATAAAATTGCTGTTGCAGCTGCTTGTCCCCAACCCACGTCTAAAAAGCAAGTAAGGTCGTTCTTGTGATTAACAAATTATTACTGTTGATTTATTCCAGACTTTTCTAGCCTCGCGAGTCCCTTGATCAACCTCATTCAAAAAAGAGCTCCTGATCTGGTCCAGTGGAAGGAGCAGAGCCAGGTGACATTTTTGAAAATAAAAGCATTCTTGTATGGTGGCTGTCTGTTGATTAGCCGCAGGGAGAGCCAGTACCGTACAGAAAAGGAATATCTCCCTATAAAGTGGGCTGTACTGACTCTCTGGTATTACCTTATTTTGTATTTGTTTGCAAATATTTTACATTTTATGACTGCCTGAATAGTGCCATTCATAAGCATTACCAGATGCTGGGTTTCTTCCCTGAAGATGCTCTGCTAGGTCTGCAGTCATCGTCAGTTCCTGTTTGTTTTGGGGGCTTTTTGGCTTTAGTCTTTACATCATAAAGTGAAACGTTCAGTATGATTCAGGCTGGGAAAATTCGAATTTTAGGCCCTGAAAAACTCAATGGTTGCTTTAGCAATATGTTTGCGGTCTTTGTCATTTGTGATTGTTCAATAAAATTTGGAGGCATTTGGTTGGTTCATGATGTGAGTTGCTGTCAGCAGTCACATCGTAAATAAAGAACCAGTTCCAGTGGCAGCCATACATGCCTAGACCATAACAGTAGCTCCACCATGTTTCACAGATGAGGTATGCTTGGATCATGATCTGTTCCTTTCATTCTCCACACTTTCCTCCTTCTGTCACTTTGGTACAGACCAATACTTGTTTCATCTGTCCATAAGAACTATACAGCTTACCAGTGTTTTGCATCTTGCGGTGAACACTCTGAGGTTATTGCTAGTGTAGTCATCAATTTATGGTAGTCTGTTAACACAGCTATGCCTACATCCTGGAGAGTATTCTGGATCTGTTTGACAGTTGAAAAGAGGTTTTTCTTCACAGTTGAAAGTATTCTTCAGGCACTGCAGTGGTCTTCCATGATATACCATTTGCTTTTGGGAAGCTCACCAGTGAGTTCTTGCTTCTTAATGTACCAAACTTCACAATGGCCTGCTTCACTGACATTGTCACTTTTTTTGTCACCAAAAAAATCCAAATAAAAATGCCACACCTAAAATTTACTCTAGACCCTTTGTTAGCTTTCATGCCCATGAACTAATGATACAGACACACAGCTGGTTCAGAAACAGCTGAGCAGCCAACTGTCCCAGTACCTTTTCTCTCTTAAAATGTGGGGCATATGTATAAAAAGAGCAGTACGTCCTACACTGATCACCCTCAAATTAAAGCTAACAATCTGCACTTTAACTTGATATTTATTGTTTTATTTTGGATCCAATGTGCTGGAGTACAGTGCCAAAACAACAAAAATTGCACCCTGGTTCCAAAACATTTGCATTTGACTATTTTGTTCTATTGCTGGATGGTGTATGAGCAGAACGGTTACCAATTGCATTTAATTCACTTTCCAGAGAGAAAAAAAGCATTAAATACTTGACTATTCATCCATTTTTATACTGGTATATAGAATGAAAGAATATTATATTTACATTAATTTCCTTTGGCTTGACATAGTTAGATGGGAAGACTCCAGTCCTGTCTCCGATGCTGCCCTTCCACCAGTCTCCCCCTCTTTCCATCACAAGGATGGTGTCCCCTTCACCAAACGTCAGGTCACCTGGCTCTGGACTCTCGTAGGTATACAGGGCCTCATAGTCTGATTGGAGACAACATATGGCTCAAGGACCAGGCCTGTTACAGACAGCATCTGGGTCAGCTTCAAGGACAACAATGAGATCCTAATAGCAACAACAGTCACAGTGAGAGAAAGATTGTTGTGGCCTTTCGGAGGTGCATCTAAGACTGTTTTGAGGAAAAGACGGCATGTGATATTTTGGGTAAGGACTTCATTCCTGGCCAAAGTGCCGCAGATGTCAGTGTCTCCTGTTTTTAAGTTTAATCCATATTGCACATGGGTTGTCTTCTCTGACATCCCAATTTTATGGAAACAAAGTTCCCAACACATTTTACTTGCCTCAGGCTTCGCAACCACATTTACAGTAATGTCACACTACCAATAACAACCAACCTTGACATTTTCTTTTTTATTCCAATTTGTGCAATAGTTGTTTCGAAAAAGACTTGGTTCAGATAAAGACGTAAGTTCCTTTTTTAATATAAAACTAGCAATATCATTTTAAAGCAAAAACAAGAAACAAAAAAGTGACAAAAGAATAGCTTGTGGAAGGCTGCAGTCAATTGGTCCAGCTTTCCCAAAGAACAGTGAAATAGAGCTATTATTTGCAGCAAAAATTTGTTCAAGGCTTATTTCAGTCATATAATATTTCAGTTAGGAGGACTCATCAGACTATATCACTTTCCCCCATCTCTGTAGACCACTACCAATAGTTTTTGCACCACTGAACTCTGAAATGTGTATTCGTCTTTGTAATGAGGGGTTCATGCAGAACAACCCTACTATAATACCCCTAATGGCTAAGGAGTTGGTCTTGTAACCTAAAGGTCGCAGGTTCGATTCCCTGGTAGGACACTGTTGTTGTACCCTTGAGCAAGGTACTTAACCTGCATTGCTCCAGTATATATCCAGCCGTATAATTGGATACAATGTAAGTCGCTCTGGATAAGAGCGTCTGCTAAATGCCTGTAACGTAATGGTTAGTTTACATCTTCTATTTTATTATTATTTTTATTTTCAACATAATGGCTTTAGATTGAACGTGTCAGGTCACTGAAAACCTGTGAAGTTCAGCTGTGTACAAGACATTATAAATGCGATGAGTACATTTATGGCGTTATACAAAAACAATCCATACCCTTTTTTCCAAGCCCTAATAGCTGCAAATTGAAACGAAACCACACAAAATTGAAGGTACTAAGGCCCTGCAGACCTTGAGCTTAACATCCCTTTCTTAGGTAATAGCTGTAGCAAAAGTTATACCCCCTAACAGGAAGATTTACCCATAGGAATATAAAAGGATGAAAACAATGACCATTCCAGGCATACACCAAGAGCAAGTGGTCTGAAATCACAAGGCATGAAAGAATGTGTGACTGTCTTTATCTTTTTACATTGGCAACTGCTCTGCATTCCAGGATTCCAATTAAGAGGAAATATGCATTTTGTTGACACCAAAATAATGTGTACCCATCTCACAGATGAGGGGATTTGGAGAGACACTCATACATTATATTACATACCTTCTTGCTGAGTAGAGTCTAATGTATCATATCCATCTACTGAGGGGTATGACTCTCTGTTAACAAGAAAAAAGTTTCTTTGAGTCTTTGAGGATTTGCAGTAAGTTAAACTCAGTCATTGGTCTAATTAAGGCTGTAACTGACAAACTGGATGGGGAATATGAACAATAATTTCAGTAATTTTCTACAGCAAAGTATTTTTTAAAATAAAACTGAACAAAGGCTTTAATCAATTAATGATGCCACTGCGCAAGATGTAAAATACAGTTGAGACCAAAAGTTTACATACACCTGGGCTAAAGACATTCAAACTCAATTTTTCACAACTCCACACATTTCATGTTCCCATACATTTCCTGTGTTAAGTCAATTAGGGCATCTACTTTATTTCCATAAGAGGTCATTTCAAAATAATAGTTAAGAGACAGAGATATTGCAGCTGTTATGTACTATATCAGATTTTCAGTGGGTCAAAACTTGACATACACTGTGTTAGTATTTGGTGGCATTGCATTTTAATTGCTTAACTTGAATCAAACGCTTGGGTAGCCTTCCACAAGCTTCTCACAATACTTTGGCGGAACTTTTGCCCATTCCTCCTGACAGAACTGGTGTAACTCAGTCAGGTTTGTGGGCCTCCTTGCTCAGACACGCTTTTTCAGTTCAATCCACAAATTTTCTATGGGATCCAAGTCAGCGCTTTGTGATGGTCTCCAATACTTGCACTTTATTGTCATTTTGTTACAACTTTGGAGGTATGCTTAGGATCACTGTCCTGCTGGAAGACCCAGTTGCAACCAAGTTTTAACTCTCTAGCTGATGTCTTGAGGTGTTGCTTCAGTATTTCTAGATAATCCTCCTTCCTCATGATACCATCTATTTTCTGAAGTGCACCAGTCCCTTTTCCAAAACACCCCTACAACATGATGCTGTGACCCCCATGCTTCACAGTTGGGATGGTGTTCTTTGGATTAAAAGCCTCACCCTTTTTCTTCCATACATACATCATTATGGCCAAAGAGTTCAATTTTTGTTTCATCTGACCAGAGAACACTCCTCCAAAAGGGCAAGGTGGTGATCACCTGGAAACTTAATTCTGGCTTTTTTGAGTTTCTTGGATTTTCCCATGGTATCAAGGGCAAAAAGGCAGTGGCTCTAAAGGTAGGCCCTTAAATACAGCCACAGGTGCCAATTAACTCCCAATTGACTCCTAATTATGACAATTGGCCAATCAGAAGCTTCTAAAAAGTCATTACATTAATTTCTGGAATCTTCTGGACTGTTTAAAGAGACAGTAAACTTGGTGTATGTAAACTTTTGACTTACTGGAATTATGATATACTGAATTAAAGCTGAAATAAATCTGTCTCTAAATGATAGTTTTAAAATTATCTCTTATGTGAACAAAATAGATGCCCTAATTGACTTGCCAAAATAAATGTATGGTAACATGAAATGTGCAAAGTTGTGAATATCTTTAGCCTAGGTCTATGTAAACTTTTGACCTCAACTGTAATATAATAACACTCTGATGCTTAACTGAAGGTTGAAACAGTCATTGACTATGTTGGCAGAAATCACACTAAACTAAAAGAATGAATATAGTAGAACAGAATGAAAACAGAATATACACTTTCAATCATGATAAACATAAGGGTTTTGCCAAGAAAGTACAGCGGATTCCAAAAGTCTATGTCCACCACCAAGTTCTGTTTGTTTTCATAATTTATAAAAAACCACAAAAAGTTTTACTCATTTGGTATATCTTATTCACAAGATATTCATAATATTCATTATTCATAAAACACAGATGCAGATTAAAAAATTAAGCTGTTTCAAAAAAAATAGCATGAAACTGATTTCTAAATATTTAGTTTGCCACCTCATGCTTCCTTAAAATTTTAATACATGAGCACTCCTAATACACGGTGCAAGTTGTTTTGGTCTTGTAACAATTAATGCCAGATATGGATGTAATTAATATGGTCCTCTTTGTATAATTGTTTCTATTGCAGGTGCTTTCATTTTGAAAAAGAATACTTCTTTGCAAAAGAAAAAGAAAAAGAAAAATGGGGCCATAATGGACAAGCAAAGAGAAGTACCACCCTACTTTATATAGGCATGCTATCCCTAAAATCAGTTAATTCTTTGCTGATGTTTTGTTTCAATACTTGTTTGCATTCACAAATGGCCAAATTGTTTAATGATTATTGCCCAAATAAATAAATAAATAAATAAATAAATAAATAAATTCTGTGCTGAAAATGGCTTGCTTTCCCTCTTGGCTAAACACCAGGTTTTCAGTGGGCAGGATTAACTGGGTGTTAGTTAAGCCTGGTGCACACTAGAAGATTTTCAAATCTTAACCGATTTTAAAAACATGGGAGACCACAGACATAACAACAGATTTAACCAATTTTTAATATTTTAAGAACGCACACACTAGGCGATTCAGTCAAGACGCAGGACCACACACTTGGCGTTTATACTAAACGATTTCAGAGTGGCGATTCCAGGGACTTTTTTTCTTTCCGCAAACTGATTCCCCATCTCCATGGAGACCACACTGCCGGCAACGTTACAATAATTACATATATACATAATACAATAATATTGATACTTTTGTTGCTATGTGCGGTTGCCTAACCGCATCGAGTATAAAACAATTTTGTCCGCAGAGAACTTCTTTGGTTTCGGTAAGCCAAAAAAATTTTGGTTGGTGATGCTTCCCGGTCAGCTCACTTTCATTGGCTGTTGCGGGTTTCTGCTCAATATTCCATCGCTGTTCTTTTCACACTACAGGATTTCAAGTCGTAAATATCAAACATGTTTGATATTTACGATTCGAGATCGGGGAGACTCCGATCCAGTCGGTAACATTAAGATTATGTCTGTAAACCCCTCACACTACAGGATCACTTGGGCAGATAATCGGTTCAGACTATCGGTTCCCGACAATGCCCCCGCGATTGTCGGGAAGAGCGAATCGGGCACAAAATAGGCCCAATTATCCTCTAGTGTGGGGCCAGCATTACCTAACAAAAACCATGAGTTTAGTGAAATCCTTTCTGTATGTAATTTTTAAATGACATTTTTGCCACTTTTGTGAGAATAAGGCAAGCTAAATTGAAAATGCCTAATTTGCCCCTTGAAATTGCCCCTTCTCTGGATGCAAAGAAAGTAATACACTTCTCTTTTCATAAAAATGAAGAGACATACAAGAAATCGGTTTTATTTCTGGAGTCCACAGGCACTGCAATATTATAATAACCTGTACAATTATTATCTGCAGCACCCATTTTCACTTGGAGCAGAACGTGGTGGTTCGTTAAGTAGGCCAACAATTAGCTAGCGACAATTAAATAGCTTTGAAGCTTAGACATGTGGAATAAAATACTTTCTTTATTCAGGTGTATGTCCGGAGTTCGAGACTGCTATAGAATCTAATATTAGTGCACAGTAGCTCAGTGTTACATTATTACACATTTAATGATCTTCAGGTATAACTATATGATGGCAAAGCCTAGTTCATGTGTCTTTCTTTGATTTTGTAAGCTTACTGTTCTAACTGGCTCTAACCAAGCTAGCAACGAGGAATGGTTCACATATGATATCTCTTACAGATAGGAATGTTAATGAGAGAAGGATACACGCCCACCCAGTCCTTGTCTGCAGAACAGGTCACAACAATTTTTGTTTATTATAACTTAATGGTTATAATTGGGTTAAAAACTTGAAAGAAATAGTAAATAGACAATCAGTTGTAATTTCTGGGAATTTAACCATAATTAGAATCCAGTTTCCTGGATCTTTAAAGTTCTGTGGAAGAGGGTTTATTTTCCAGCAGGACAATGATCCAAAATGCACATCAAAAAGGAAGGAAGTTTACCTGCATGGATTTCCCTCCACAGTCATCAGACCTTAAACCATCTAAACAACTTATGGGAATATTTGAAATGGTAAAAGGTGAAACACCCTGTACCATTACAGGAAAACTTCTGGAATGTTTTCTAAGAGCTGGAATAATGTGGATCTGCAAATTCAAACCTGTGGAACAAATGCCAGTCAGAATACAGGCTATAATAAAGCTAAATGTTGGACATATAAAATACAGACATTTCTGTTAATATTAGCAACATGTTTTGACTTGTGTCAGTAAAAGTGATCTTATCTTGCAGATATAACCATAGAGTAAAGAATTTGTGTTTGTTTTTGATGAATGATGAAAAAGAGATCTTGGTCGTGGACTCAGATATTTGGACTCGCACATGCGACCAAAAATCTGTCACGTGCGACTAAACATTTTCATTGGTCGCACCGGTGCGCCTGACATTTAGCAGGTCAGTCTCTGTGTGTTACGACGGAGTATTAGGGCCACATTGAGGGGAAAAAAATTCTGAGATTTCGAGAATAAGGTCGTAATATTACGAGAATAAAGTCGTAATTTTACGAGAAAAAAGTCATAATATTATGAGAATAAAGTCGTAATTTTAGGCTACTTGTTATTTTAGACGGGAAATATCAGAAGAGCAGCCAGCCGTCTGCGTTAAAATGAGGAAGGTGGAGCATCTTGTGAAGTTATACTTTAGTATAGGTTTCACAAATAAAATACTTAATCTTTTGGCACATCAGCACCACATTATCATAAGTATCAGGACAAGATTCTGCAAGAAACTGTGTCTATTCCAAAGAAAGAACCACACGAACTTGGAGGAAATTGCAAGCTTGGGCTGCCATTAGACTGTCCTCGCATCCGTTTTGTTGGTTGCTGGTAATATATTTTCCTAAAAATTATGTTTTTTTTCTCGAAATTTACAATTTTATTCCTGTAATATTATGATTTTTTTTTCTCGTAAAAATACGATTTTATTCTCGTAATATTACAACTTTTTTCTTGAAATATTATGACTTTATTATGACTCATTAAATTGCGATTTTATTCTTGTAATATTATGACTTTATTTTCGTAATATTACCTTATTCTCGAAATCTCAGAATTTTTTTTCCCCTCAATGTGGCCCTAATACTCCGTCGTAGTACAGTGTGTGTATATGTGTAGCGTTATTTCTTTTTACCACCCGCATTCTGCGAAGACCCGCCCCTACTCTGCCTCTGATTGGCTCTGACCCTGATATTCTGTGGGTGGGGAAAAAAAATAAGGCATGTATGTGTGAAACCGTGCCCAGTACTCCTCCGGGAGCAGCGCACAATTTTGTTTGAGTTATTTGAGTTTGATTTATTTGTATGAGTTTGTCAAGCACTTTAAACATCAGCACTTTTTAAGTTTATTTTTTTAACAATTGAGGTTATTGCGATTTCTTGTTTGTGCTGTGATTTAAATAAAGAAAAAACATTTATCTGCACCTTTATTCGTGATTACAATCATTTACATAATGTGTTAAGAAATTACCAATGCGTATGGGAACTTACAAAAAAGGTAATGCTTAAAATGTATTATTGTGGCACCAAAAGGCGAGGTGAAAAATTTTGGGTGCACCTAAATTATGTGCTGGTACACCTAAATGAAAAAGTTAGGTGCACCAGTGCAACCAATGTAAAAAGTTAGTCTGGAGCCATGAGTTGTCAAAGCTTTGTACTGATACACCTTGATGGAGGGCAGAGCAGGCTGATGTTAGCATTAGGGCTGATCAATTTCATTTCCTGTCTTTCTTGGCAAAAGCTAAACTTCACTTAAAAGTTTTTGTGATCCATTTATTTATGGAGTCGGTTTTTTTTTTTAATTGTTAAAACAGTTATTTTAAGCCCAAATATTCAGGGAAAAGTCATGGAAGGAGGAGGCATTTACAGTGTAGAAGTAATTTAAATTTTAAAATCTAAATACCCAGTGGCATGGCCTTTCGGGTGTTAAAACTAGGCTGCAGAAAAATGGTATAACTAGGCCTAATAAAAAAAGTTTTTTGGAAGCTGATACACTGACCATCAGGTCAACGCAGCAGTTGCGTATACTAATGATTTAACAAATGTATGCTGTATACTATTTCAAAACACTCTTGTTTTAAACACTTTTAACCCATGTATGCTTTGCTTGAAGCAAACAAACCACAAGTGGAATTAGCGGGGGTGCCGAAGGAGCAGCGCACCCATATAAGCAGCCATGACGGGGCCCCCTTGAGTACCCAAACATAGACACTAATGCTTTTCCTTTGCCTTGTTCAAATGCATGATGCTTTATTTAACCTTCTGGGGCTACCCAATTGTTTTCTATTGTTTTTGTCCAGTGGCCACCCAAAGCATGCATGAGACGAGATGTTGCTGTGTCTGCTAGTCAGTTAGCGTAACCCGTCTGCAACTAGTCAGACAGGAATTATGGCAGGTATAAATCTGGTGCACAAAAGCGAAGAGAAAAGGAAAAAAAACACAATTTAGTCTCATGTTCCCTGAAAAATTTTCTTCAGTTGATTTTCTCAGGGCCAGGAGCAGGCTGTTGAGAGCAGCACAAATGACAACCCAGTCCAAGATGCTAATGACAATGACACTGACCACTTTACAGTTACTATTAGCAAGGTCAAACCTCAAACAGCAGAAGCCAATAGATCTAGTGATAAGCAGGATCAGGAGAAAAAGGAAGATAATGAGGATTTTGAGAGTGTCAAGACAAGCCAGGCCTGGCAAAGTTATGTCAACAGAAAATATGTAGAGCAAAATAAAATGTCCCTAAATTTCATGATGACAGAGTTCAACAATAGAGTGCTATGGAGTGAGAACAGGGAAATGCAAGATGAATTTCAAGACTAATTCTTGACTCCAAGAAGAGGTGACTGTTCTGTCAGCAGAATCAGAAGATGGAGATTATGTTAGTCTTTTTTTCATTTTATATAGTTATGTTTACGATTTCACTAAACTACTGTGGTACAACTGACGCTAACCTGCTAGACCTCTACAATGACTTATGGACTGACTAGCTTCTGCTGCTTACTTGGCTAGGTTGAATGGGGAGCCCTTAATCCTACATCACTGGCTGAGATGTGTAAAAAAAGGGATTATGAAGGGGGTGTTGCTTAATAAGATCTAATTATACCTGTATTTCTGCCCTACTTAATTTTCCAAATCATCCTCTCCACGTGTCCACCATTGTAATGTCCATAAGTGTATAGCCCTTTCAGAGTATCAGTCAGCATTCAAAAACCTATAGTGTCCTCCATCCACCTGACCACAGCACTTTTTCTCGGACTTTGTCGTGGTGGACACAAGAGGTCAGGAAAGCAAATTCCCTTCTGTGTCTGATGATGCTGTGCGCAAAAGGAAGAGGGGAAGTGGGTCTTACTCTCTCTGTTCCCCATCTGGACTCAATGGTTTGACGAAGGACTTTGGGAACCAGCCGTGTTTTCCATTCAGCTCCCCAAGCCACCATTCCTCCTGCTGCTCCAGCACTGTGATCACCGCATCCTTTGCAAAGTTCAAATGGCTTTCCGTATTTCCTGCCCAAGAGCACAGTGCCTGTGCCTGAAGATTAGGCCCAGGCTCAGACTATGAACACACACACACACACACACACACACACACACACACAAACACACACGCACACAATTGGTTTGATACATCCTTAAGACACAGGCACATCAAATTTTTCTGCTCTGCAAGAAGAAATCTTGCTGCAGTTTAAGTTGTGAAGAAGTTAAGGAGCACCAAGGCTAGTCATAGAATATTAATTTCATGAACAATAGGGATGGCATTAGCAGATCCTGATATCTTACGATTAAAGAAAATGTTTGTACAAGTTACAGTTAGGTCTGAGGAACCCAGCGACCAGGAATACCTTCCCATCTAATAAATAAACTGATGGGCTGTAAAAGTGTATCAACGCAATTGAATTTCAAGAGGGCAAGAAGTGAATTTAAAAGGTAAAAATACCGCAAACACATGATAATATATTCTCAAGATACATTAAAAAGCTGCGCCAGAGACCTCATGTCTTGACATTATATGTTGATATTATTCCTTTTACGCTGAGTAATATAAAATTTGTTATTTTCTGCTGAAAGAAAGTGAAACTGTTTTCCTAATTAGTTCAATGAAAAGTGCTAGAGCTGACAACAACTTTATTTTCTCATTAAATTAACCTTAAAGCCACAGGAAAGGGATTTCATATTGTGCGTGTAAATCAACTGATATGGCACTGAATTGGGTTGCCGCGCCTATGGGAAATATGGTAAGAATATAAGAATAAAATAATATTTGATTATGAGAACAGACCATTTTGGCTTAACATTTACCTATGGTCTATGGTCACTGCAAGAAGTCTGATCATTGTGTGAATAAATATTTCAGTTTGGACCCATACTTAACCCACCTGTCCTTGATTTGTGGGGGCTGGCCCTGGGGTAGTTGCAGAGGGACTACCCTTATCAGCAGGGACACTCTGAACCGTTTCCAGGATACTGGACTCATCCTCAGGCTTGTTGTACCTGAAAGGGACACAGGTACAACATAACAAGCAGCAGGTCGCAATAAAATGTGGAGGATTACTGTTTAATTTCTAAAACCACTAGGTCTGTTGGGCTGTGATGTTTAATTTGTATATATATTTTTAAATCCTATAAGCACGCAGAAAATCTAACGTATTCCTGGTTTGAAAACGATTGGCTCTGAATGACCCATTTCATCTGCTGGCGCATAGCCAATTAATGTCCTGCAGGCAGAGAAGGTGGTTTTTGGAATGCAAGTGCCACTACCAGTTTACCAGAATCATCTCATGTGGTGGAACACGATTGCATATCTAGAGCAGAAATATCAGAGCATTCCAGGCACTTCTCTTCCAACAGGGTATGTTCTTCCCACTGTGTCCATGACTTTCTCATAACTTTTTTCCTAATATCCACGACTATTTTAGCAGTATAATGAGTTTGTAGCCAAGAAAAAAAAAAAAAAAAAGGATGAGCCAACATTTCATATTTGCACAAGTGGTTGCATAGAACCAGTCATGCTGCCGCCACCAAAGAAAGTAACTTCCGTCTTGTTCATAATATTAGGAAAAAAATTATTATTAATCTTTGACGCATAAGTTTTAAACAACAATAGCAATGCCGACAATTTTGTGCTACAACCGTAAAAAGTACAGCAGTTGCTGAGAAGACCTGTTGGCATGGCAAACGTAGAGGGAGAAAACCTGCTAATAAGTAGCATATCTCAGTTTCTGAAAAGAGCAAGGAAAATGTCCAAAATTATGGTGTGGCAGATGTGGAATGTTTAGTATACCTGGAAGTAGAAGGCATGATCTGAGGGGGCAGGGGTTCCTTTGTTGCAGGGGAGGCCTGAGGTTTTATTTGTTTCTCCACGTAACTCACTGGGAACCAGCCCTCGAATCCCCGCAGATAGCCGTACAGCCACCCTTTCTCCCCTTCTCTGGTCTCATCCACCTGTACAGTCATCACAAGAAGAAGGAACCAGTTGAGACTGAAAATTATACACTAACTATACTGACATAAATGAGACTATAAAATAGTCTGTGTAAAAAAAGCTGTATAAAGGCATATTGAAAGGAATAGTCGGGTCAAGAATTATTGGCTTGGAGAAAAAGGCTGTAAAAAATAAAGCACAGATATGAGTTACATTTTTTGTTCAAACCTATGGGAAATCTACATTATTTTATTTTTTCTAAAAAGTTTCAGTTATCAGTTTCAGTTTCCTGGGTGGAGTCTAAATATACATCTAGATTGGTCAATGTCTAAATATAATTGGTTAATAGTGTGGTCCGGTGTTGTCGTCATTACCCTTTCTTGAGGTTTCTAGATTCGAATTTCAAGATTTTATTGTGTAATTTTTTGGGGTGGTGATTTTTTACAGTGGCTGATTTTACAAGATTTGTTATTGATTCAATCTGAAAGTAGAAAACAAAATCCTTTTCAAAATGTCTCGGATTAAAACGTACTGAATTACAAAACAGGGTAAAGGAATATCTGATTGGTAACACTGCAGACAAATAAATGAAATTCAGATGTTGCAAGCCATCTAGACCACAGGAAAGATTACAATAGAGTGGAGCATACATATACAGAAACAGCTGTCAAAAGCATGGGGGGGGGGGGCGCTAGTGAGCAGGCAATGGAGTAGGCTGTGTTTTAGACATGCTCTGCTGAAATTCGGTTTAAAAGTTTTGTTTAGACACTCTACACCCACAAAAGGCTACGAAATATCAATCTCAGTTTGTTATTTTTACTTATCATTAGTCTAGTTTTGGTTTTGTCACGCCAATGGCCAACAATTTGCAAAAGTACAAATTCACCAGAGTAACTTCCACTGCTGGGCCCAAAGCTGCAAGCTCGTGTTCTTCACCTACCGGGAGCAGCAGTGACTCCCCCCAGACCCAAATGAGGCGGCGGTTCTGAAAGTCGAAATCCTCACCTCGTTGAAAAAAGATATCGCTATACTGCTTAGGTCGGAGCTAAAAACTGTACTGGCTGAGGAATTTGAGGCTGTCAAATCTGAACTACACGCAGTAAAAACAGAAGTGGCGAATAATACTGCAACAATTTGCTCTGATGTGGAGACGATGAAAATGACCATATCAGAAATGGAACAGGGGCTATCATCATGCTCAGACGACGTGGCTTCACTGCAAACCAAGGTAGGCAAGCTCGAGACGAAGGTAACCAGTTTACGGGAAAAATGCCTTGATATGGAGGGAAGGAAGAGGCGTTCCAACATCCAAATACTGAATGTTCCAGAGACCCCTGGCTCAAGCACTCCAATGGCAGTCTCTAAACTACTGAAAGAAATTTTGAACATGGACAAAGACGTTCTGATCGACAGATCACACAGGGGTCTCCAGGCAAGGAAACCAGATGGTAAGTCCCATGTCATTGTGGCGAAAGTGCATTATTAACAAGATTGTGTGGAAGTCCGTCGCCATGCCATGCCGGTCCCCTCAAGTTCAAAGGAACCGCCGTCTCTATATTCCTGGATTATCCCCCGAGTGTTGCACAAGCTAGATCTGCATTCAGTGAGGTTAAGTGACTGCTCCGGGGACGAGATGGCATTCGGTATGGCCTTTCCTATCCAGCACGACTCTGCGTCACACATAATGGAACGGAGAGACAATTTCAAAGCCCCGAGGACGCCATGGTTAATGTGAAAACCAAAATTCTGAAAGAGGCAGCAAGATTTAAGTAAGAGTTCTTTGTAAGATTTCATTTCACATCCGAGTTATGTTGAGGCTGTCCTCTCTGGTGAGTAAACAATGTACAAACCCAACTCGGAAAAAGTTGGGACGGTATGGAAAATGCTAATAAAAAAAGAAAGCAGTGATTTCTAAATTTACTTTGACTTGTATTTTATTGCAGACAGTATGAACACAAGATATTTCAGGTTTTGTGTGGTCAACTTTATTAGGGGTCCAAGCAGCGAAGCTGGTGGAACCCTATTGTATCTGCTAGGATTATTATTATTATTATTCTTATTATTATTTTTCTCCGCTAAAAGTGTCTGTGGCTCAGCAACCATAAGTCCTAGAGCAACCAAATTTGGTAGGTGGGTTCCTATGACCCCCCACTACTCAGGCACTACAAATCACCTATGTCGGCCAGATGGTGGCGCTCCAACAAAGGGTCATGTTTAAATGGCCATAACTCCCACACCATAAGTCAGATCAACACAAAACTTAATTGACCGACGCATCTGAATGTGCTCTACAACTTCTGGGACCACCAATGTCCGCCATATTGTTTGCCCGCCATTTGGACTTTTTTATTAGTTGCGGTGCGGAAGAGCTGTAGCTCCTCATCTAAAGTGTTACGACATTTCGTAAACTGCTTTACGGCAAGCAGCTAGAAGACATCCATGGTGGCGCAACTAAGTAATCCGACACCGTTGGGTCTAGTTTTTATCAGTGAGGGGAGGATCTGAACTTCATAATGGACAATATTATCTATCTGGGCATTCATAAAAATATTCTTTCACCGCTCAAAAATCGTATTCCATCATAACAAGATAAACCCGACAATAGCCCTAAAATATGCCAATACGGCAGTAACGAAACGTACAAAAGTAACGAAATAAACGAGACAATGTTTTAAAAAATGATACCATGTCATTCTACAGTCAATATCTGGGACTAAATATTGAATAAATATACAACCTTACTGTTGGTTTTACGCATAGAGATGTTCCTTTTGAGACTGAGTGGTCATATATTGTCTTGGACAATCCGTTTGTGAAATATACGTGCATCTGTGATGCCTGGGTACCTTCAAAAATAGCTGTGCGTAATACCATACAGCCTTATCATCGCATTCACTCTGGGGTAGCAGTAAAAGACGCTGCACCTAACAAAACATTGTCAACGATTTTTCATAATTTCTTAGAAAACACTATTATTATTGAGGACTTCTGGGCATAGCTAAGCCATATGTTTGCTGATAGACCTATCTGACATTGTTTTCTGGAGCAAAACAGAAGCGGGAAGGACTATATCATTGCTGTCTCTGTCTTTATCTCCTGAACACATAAAATTTCATCATTGCTATGTAAGTATTACTGCTCAAAATATCTTGGTTTGTTCCGTTGCTACCATAATATAACAAAAAAATTTTGTGTCTACAGCTGCAGTTTCTCACTGCAATTACTAATATTGAATATAAACAAAAGACTGTAGTCTTTTAAGACTTATGCTGTAGTCTGCCAATGTCAAAATAAATAATACGGTACTCTGCGGGCAGCACACAGGTAGCAGGGATGGCGAGTTGATATTTCGTTTTTTGTTTAGTTTTTTTCAATGTCGTATTTATTATTTGAAATATGTATTATTATCTGTCTCTGAGGCACTCTGAAATGTGCATTCTCTGCTAAGCTGAGCAATGGATTGGAATATGTGTCTGACGTAGTGTTGCATGGTATACCGAAACTTCAGCACCTTTTCGGTACTTAAAGAAAAACGGTTCGGTATTAGAATTTTCCGACATTCGGTACTTTTAGGTCAAATGTAAAAGCCAGGGAAATGTGTCTCCCACATTACTGATTGAGAGGATGAAAGGTGTAATTTGACAGAATTTACGCTAGATGGCAGTAGCAACTAAGGTAGCCAAGTCAGGTGACGTGCGCTTGTCCATTCCTCCTCGTTGATACAGCGCAAGCTTTGACTAATTTGGAAATATTTTATAATAGGAAGATGCTGTATTGTTATTAAAATATGCTGTTTTTAGATCTATTTAAAAGTGAAAGACCTGTTTAAAGATTATTTAGTTCACAATTATATTTAATATATTTTTCTATTAGTGTTGTAACACTATAGGTCTATGCTTATTAATATGCTGAACAGGCTTCAACTTAAAGGTTGTTAATAAACCGTGAATTCGAAAATGAGGTCAACCCTTGTGGACATTACGTTTCTGATCTGATTAACCCTCTGGGGTCGAGAGCTCCGCCGGCGGAGCTCGACAAGATGAAATTTACTTTCGTTTCTATTTGGATGATTAACTTCACGTGCTGTTATCATACAGACGCAACAAAAACATTGACAGAAACCTTAGAATCGCGACTTTCCAATGTGCCCATTGGCAAATAATATAAATTGTTTTAAATGTTCCAAATTTGATTAATTACATCATGTATGCTTCGTTAAACTTTACTCATTACTATGTGAATTTCGCTCAGCAGGAAGTCCGCCCAAATCGCATTCACATGTTAACAACATTATAATTACTCTCCATAGAAGGAGACTAAAGGAGGGGCGATGCGAGATCCATGTGAGAAATGCCAAGTCTGCGAAAGCGGGATAGAATGTCAAAGTGTCGCCTAATTCACTTCTTTTGAGGTGAACATTTCGTTTAATTTTGGAAAATGGTCCGTCCGGAAGCCGACACTGATGAAGAGCGGCGTCATTTCGAACAGCGAACTGATCCAGCTGAGGATCAACTTCATGCGTAAGTATATTTCTTATGATCATATTGGTAAATATGTGTACTGTATTGCAACGTATCTGTGTGTTTGTAGGAATATCCAGCAATATGCGCGTTTGTAAATTCCCACACTACGAACGATTCGACCTATTGCATCTCAAAATTATAGGCTAGGCTCTCTGCGTCTGGTTGTGTTAGAAGTATCAGGAAGACTGTATGTTTTTCGATCATTGGTAATAAATAGCCCGTGGCGTGGCTAAGATTCTAAAACTGATGTCCTCGCACAATCGATATTAGCATACTGTAAGTAAATTCGGGAAACAGCAATATAATAACCACTTAGCTAAACAGACCTAGCCTAGTTCAGATTGAGGCATTGTTATTGATGAGTTGCGTGTAGTTGAGCTGGAATATCAATGTTTATTTAGTTTAGCTAATGTTGTTTCGTTGATAGCTTGCATTATTTGTAAATGTGCGCTGTATTACATTCTCTGTGTGTTTGTAGGAATATTCACTAATATGCGCGCTTGTAAATTCCCACACTACGAACGATTCTAACCATTGCTTCTCAAAATTATAGGCTACCTCTCTGCGTCTGGTTGTGTTTGTTTGGTTCTTTGTTTGTATATGATGTAACTATGTCACATTTCCTAAGTTTTGTTTTCATTAGTTAGTGGTTTGCCCCTTTTTTGTAAAGCACATTTCATTTTCACCTGTTGAAGGAAATGTGCTATATAAATAAAGTTTGATTTGATGTCACATTTCCTAACAATTTTGTTTTTATCATATTTACAGAGATGCTGATCAGGAAACACGGCCTAGTTCACCACTAGCTAAGAGGCCACGCAAGCGTTGCAAGAGTACACCCGTCTCATCTCATCTTCCATGCGTATAGTTTGCTTCAATAAATGTTCTGAAAATCAAAAGATGTCTTTGTTTCTGTCTTCTAAATGGCTCACTGAGTCTTTGTCTTAGTGGTGGGGAGGCCTGCGGCCAGGTGTGAATAGCCTACTTAGCTGGCAGGTCGTCCTACCCAATGCATATTCATTACAGAAAGGCCATTTGCCCTGCCATTCTCACCTGGTGTTGAAAAATAGTAGTCACAACACTAACTTTTAGCAATGTATTTTATATTTCTCATTGGATTTGCTAAAATATTTTGTCATCTTTTGATACCCAAGACCTTGAAGAACACATTTCAGTGACCAAAAGTCTTATTCACAATTGTTCAGTGTGCTTTATTACAACATTCCTGTGCATGTTCAAAACTACTGTTTATAGTTTGTGTGTTTTTAGAGCAGTTTACAATCCACACATGATTATGACCTACTTACTGCTGCCATATTGTTGTAGCTGAGTTTGTGCTGAAAACAAAGATATGAAACACTTTGGAATCACTGTATATAAAGTTGATGAAATTTACACAAATGTCAGAGCATCGCACAATCACCAGTGTGCCTCATTTTACCCTCAGACCCCAGAGGGTTAAGGTAATTTCAGTATCGTTAGGTACTGAGTATCAAATCAGTATCGTTTAAATTTCAAGTATCGTTTCAGTATTGAGTATCGTGATACTAAACCTAGTATCGGTATCAAAATTTTGGTATCGTGACAACACTAGCCTTTTTTAGTTGCGGCGTGGAAGCACTGCAGCTCTACATACACGCCGGGCCATCTATGTGTTGCGACATGCCATCTAAGTGTTACGACATAGTAAAGGCCTTTACGGCAAGCGGCTAGGACACATCCATGGCAATGCAACTAAGTAATCCGACAGCGTCTCTTAGCACATAATTGGCCGTAAGTCATCAATATTTTATACAATCATCATGATATTCAGTAGATATGTTGGGTGAAGGCATATGATCACGAAGACAAAACCGTTTTAAAATTGCTCCATAGGAGCCGCAATAATGCCAATGCTTGGACCTCTCCCAACGCCGCTTGCGGCTTTAATTGTATGTGTTTTTTTCTCTTTCTTACTACTTATATATTATCATTTATTTCCATCGTTATTGTATTTTTTATTTTATTTATTAATTTTATTATTCGTGTCTCACCTACAATTTTTGTCACATTGAATCTATGTGTATGTAATCATTTATAAAATCGATTCTGTTTAATTACTAAACGGTACAATAATGCTATAATAGGGATGGGGCTCTGTTGGAGCAGAAACTTGGGGGGGGGGGGGGGTTTATTGAGTTTATCCAAATGTATTGGTGATTTATTGTACTTTGTATGAGTCTGAATACCAATAAAAAGACTTTGAGCAAAAAAAAAGCATTAGGCGGAAATGAGCAAGAAGGGACTTCATTATTTAATGTAGGCACTTGCCAGAGCAAATATTTACTGAAAACGTGGATCACAAAAAATGACTTGCATGTGGTAAAAAGGATGCAGTAAAAGGAGGGGAAATTTTATGCATATTGGAAGGACAAGCAATTACTCCTTGACTCTAGCAGACAATGTTATCTACACACTGAAATGTTTGCATTGAAGGTTGATTATAAGTAGCTTGTGTTTTTTTCAGACAATGAGCTAAGGCTGATATGCATCCATAGGCTGAAAGGAATTCAGTGAAGTGAAACTGAAAATGGCTATAAACAAATAAATGAAAAACTAAAGATACCACTTTCCACTATAAGATAAATAATAAGTTTATAATCACAGGAGGCAGATGGTTTGGTGGCGATCAATGGGCTGCAGGCAGATGGTTTTCCATGGACCACAGCTGAAGATCTACAAAACTTGGCTGTATCTTGAGGGCACAAAGTTTCCAGGTACCATCAGATACCACCCTCATGTCAGCAGGCTTTTCTGAGGGCTTTACAGATAAATGCTCTATTGATGGCAGTTAAGAAAATTAAGTGTCTGTTTTTTGCTCATATTTTCTAAATGGCATAGGAATCCTGACTAAAAACAGTATATGGTCAGATGGGACCAGAAGAAGAAAATCCTACCTATGGTGAAACACCATTTCGGACCATTGATCTCATGTTGGCTACTTCAAATCTATTGGCCCTGGGGTTCTTGTTTAGGTCAATAGAATCAAGGACTCCCATAAGTACTAAGACATTTTGGCCAAAGCCCCGGTTCCCTCAACCAGGAAGTTCAAACTTGGTTACAAAGGATCTGACAGCAAGACAATTATCCCAGCACCTCTCCAAATTAACCGCTAAATTACTACCAAATTAACAAATTTTAATCTGATATCAATGTTTCATCTTCATACCTCCATAATGGGCACATTTATATGCTTTATAATGGACAAAAAGCATTTTATTCATTTTTAGAGAGTGTGGAGGGGTGTGTGGTTAGGGTGCCATCTGCAGGCAGAGAGGGAGCGGTTTAGCTGGCCAGTAACCACACCTGTTGCCAGTAATTGTTAACCGTTTATATGCCCTGCCTGCAGTGAGACCGGGGCACTGGAATGAGAGACGTATGCAGGAGCAACATGCCATGTAATGCCCTTCCTAACAGTGTGTGTTTCGTTTTGTTTGTATATCCGTGTTTTTGTAACAAGCCCACAATAAAGCCTGTGTGCGTCCAAGAACGACAGATTGTGTGGTTTGTGGGGAGAAGGACTGCAAAACCTGTTACAGATAGATTTTGGATAGGTTTCTGGACCCCTAGATATTTTACACCACAGTACTGACAGAAAGCTTGTAATTTCCACTTGAAAACAATTCAAGAGCGAGTTTCCTGAGTCAAAACAATTGATTTGTAGTGAAATACATGATTATGTTGTGATTTACAGCAATGCATAATTTACACATTTTGGATAGATTTGGAGGCACTGGGTACACTGCTTACTTTTTGCTTCATAGATCTTTAGTAGTTCTACATATCCACCCTTAGATTTTACGCACTAGTGGTGAAGGAGTTTTTTATCAAGGACATGCATAGTTTAACCTGTTTTATATATGGGATCTCTCAGTATATAAATCGCAAACTAAAAAAGAGCAAATTCATTTTTGCTTTTTTGCCTAGACAATTGCATTTCTGGCACTTCATTTATACCTAAATTATGAATATAAACTAAACTATTAAGTTAATATTGTAAATGGTACCAATGTCTTACTTCATTAAAGCCATTTTTCAAGTCTCAGTGATGCTCACATTTGGAGTTATAATGCTATGAAGTTACAATCTCGAAGATTTCTGTTTCGTTCTCTTTGGCGGTGCCAATGCCGAAAAGCAGTAATTGCAAGTGTGTTTTTGAACCTCACTTCCCAGAGATCCAACCGGATCCAACCAGTGTCGCCTGTGAGACGTCAGTCAGTTGGCACCTGGGCCATGCCAACGATAACACTTACTATTTACTGAATAAAAAATGGTTGTTATAAAAGTAACGTTATGTACACACTCATTCACTGTCTAACATTAGGCTAACTTAAGCTGCCTTTACACTGCCGAGCTGGGTTAAAATGCTGTAGCAGACCTGGGGTAGAATTAGTGATGATCAATTTCCACAGACGTTCTTTATCCACCTTTTGCCCGGTATGAACATCTTTACACTGCAGAGAAGAATTTGCGGGATTCGCTGCGGCTCATACAATTATGTATCTCGTGCACAATAAACAGTCTTTCTCGTGAATGATTGTTGTGTGATATTTTTGAAACAACTGCCTTGCAAAATGTTATCGCTGGTGTTTCTGGTTTTGCTAGCTAAACTGTTCGAGAATAAAGCGGAGCTGGGTGTTAAATTAGCAATCAGAACAAGAAGAATAAAACAAAAACAAAGGAGATTTCATCAAAAAAGGGCAATAATGCTCTGTGTAAAGACGGCTTTATTCCGATCATTATAATATATTGATGAACTTGATGGCAATGCAAATAACGGTAACGTTAAGGCCAATTCAGGTCAATGATTCGCAACAAGACGAAACGGTGTTGCAGAGAAAATTTCAGCGGTGTGAACTGGTTAGTTGCAGAGCGTCTGAAACGGTTGCCTAGGGTCTCAAAAGACCCACCTTGTCAAATCGCCAAGTGCAGTTAGAATGTTTACAATCAGACGTCTTGGAATTTTGCAAGTTGCATCCAGTCTCGTTGCGAATCATTCATCTGAACGGACCTTTAGTTAGCTACACTGCAACGTTGCAATGGTACAAGGTAGCATTGCATTCGAGAGACGTTTTGCCAGGTCGGTACCAGTCGGTAGCATTAGCTAGCGTTTTTTCTAATTGTTAGCTGACATTAAATTGTGTTAATTACATTAGCTAGCTAGCTAACGCAACGTTACCTGATATGAGAGATGGATACTGTGCGCAACGTTGTCTAAACTAATGTTGCCTTTCTTGACATGGTCCGGTAGCTAGCGTTAGCTGTGCAAATAGCTAGGCTGTGTAATTTAGTAACATTACATTGTCATCAAATGTAATACGAAATCTACATCAACAAATAATATGACCTCTCATGTTACACAAAAACTTTTTAGGGTTCCATAACCCCCCCTTCTCTGTTATTGTAACGCTAGCAAACACCAGAAAAAACAGTACACCGCTCACACACAAGTGAGCTGAAGAGCCTTGCATTAGCTCCGTCTACCCTCTCTGGCGGACCAACCACTGATGGGTGATGGAAAACGTGTCACTAACTATGCGCTGCTTGTGATTTTTTCCTGGGAATGTCGCCACAGACACCCAGTTCTTTAATCATAAATTATTATATTAATAATAATATAAATTAATATAATAATAGGCTCAATCACCATTGTGTTACCTAATTCGGCGATAGATAGTGACTTAACAGACATTTATTTTAATAAAAATCTTTGAGATTATTACTTTAAATAAGGTACCCCATAAAACGGGCAAGGATAGGCCAGATTTGGCATGTGCGCAAAGGGGTTAACATCTCATCTGAAAGAAGGCTTCTCCTACAGCACAGTGTCCCCATCACTGCATTGGGGTTTATTTGACCAAAGAGAAGATTGCCCCCTACTGGTCTACCAAAACCACTTGCAGCAGCAACTTAGTTTTCCCAGCAGGTCTCCCTTTTAAGTACTAACCAAGCCCACACTTGATTATCTTTAGCCATTCGGCAGGACCATGTTCGATGGTGGTATGGCTGCCGGCTCATTAAACATTAAACTAATTTAGCTTAAAGATGCTCATATAATATAAGTTATATTTAACATTCCAGCTATTTTCTTGCACAAAGTTGTTCCAAATAGACAACATTCTGTAATGGGCAAATTTAATTTTCATAATAGCATTTTTGTAATATTACCAGGGATAACTCTCCAACTGATCTATTTTTTCTGATAGTCAGACACAGACTATCAGTGTACCAGTTCAGAATTTACCCTATTGTGATTTGTCATAAGAAATTCAACTGAGGGAATCAACTGGGCTCCTTCCTGTGATTAGGATGGGCTTATCCTGAAAGCTGTCTACCTGATGGTTTACTACATGCTTTATCAAAAAATGTATGTAATTTGAGGTTATCCACGTATGTGACATCCAACTGCTGCCTAAGTCTGTCTTTTCCCCTGCTGCTGAGGTGAATCCCCCTTAGAGTTGATATTCCTTAACTGATGTTTATTGTTAACTGTCAGTCTATTATCATCTTTGCATGGTTTTTTTGTTAAATTACAATTTTCCTGGCCATCTCTGGGTAGTGTACCAGGTGCATACTGTTGCGCTGGTGCACTTAAACACATGCTTTCCATAGTGTAAGCATTTGATATTCCATCCATATTAACTTTCAATTAGCCACTCAATTGTGTAATTAGTCATTTTATCCTTCTTGTTCAAGTCCCTACAGGGACCCATGTATGACAACAATTGAAATATTAAAGCTGCAAGCGGCGTTGGGAGGGGTCCAAGCATTGGCACCATCGCGCCCCCTATGGAGCGATTTTAAAATGGCTTTTTCCTCATGATCATATGCCTTCACCCAACATATCTACTGAATATCATGATGATTTTATAAAATATTGATGACTTATGGCCAATTTTGTGCTAAGAGATGCTGACGGATGACTTAGTTGCGTCGCCATGGATGTGTCCTGGCCGCTTCCCATAAAGGCCTTTACTATGTCGTAACACTTAGATGGGATGTTGTAACACACATATGGCCCGGCGTGTATGTATAGCTGCAGCGCTTCCATGCTGTAACTAAAAAAGGTGTCACACCAGTGTTGTCACGATACCAAAATTTTGACTTTCATACCGATACCAGGTTTAGTATCACGATACTCGATACTGAAACAATATTTATTCAATACTCGGTATCTAACAATACTGAAAATACCTTCATAGATCAGAAACCTAATGTCCAGAAGGGTTCAAATTCCCAGTTTATTAAAAACCTGGTTCATTAACAACCTTTAAGTTGAAGCCTGTTCAACATATTAATAAGCATAGGCCTATAGTGTCACGACACTACGACAGGGGCGACATAGCTCAGGAGGTAAGACCGATTGTCTGGCAGTCGGAGGGTTGCCAGTTCAAACCCCGCCCTCGGCATGTCGAAGTGTCCTTGAGCAAGACACCTAACCCCTAACTGCTCTGGCGAATGAGAGGCATCAATTGTAAAGCGCTTTGGATAAAAGCGCTATATAAATGCAGTCCATTTCCCATTTACCATTTACCACTAAACAATAGAAAAATATATTAAATATATTTCAAAAATTAAACAATTGAAAACTAAATAATTTTAAACAGGTCTTTCACTTTTAAATAGATCAAAAAACAGCATATTTTAATAACAATACAGCATCTTCCTATAATAAAATTTCCAAATTAGAACACCTATTGCTACTGAAGTGAACTGAGTCGAAGCTTGCACTGTATCAACGAGTGAGTGCACAAGCGCAAGTCACCTCACTTGACAACCTTAGTTGCTACTGCCATATAGCGAAGATTCTGACAAATGACACCTTTCATTCTCTCAATCAGTAATGCAGGAGACACATTTCCCTGGCTTTTACATTTGACACAAAACTACCGAATGTCGGAAAAATCTAATACCGAACAGTTTCTTTTTTTTTTTTTAAGTACCGAAAAAGTGCTGAAGTTTCGGTAAACTGTGCAACACTATGTCAGACACATATTCCAATCCATTGCTCAGGTTAGCAGAGAATGCACATTTCAGAGCGCCTCAGAGACAGATAGAATAATAATACACATTTCAAATAATAGATAGGACATTGAGAAAAAACAAAACAAAAGACGAAATATCAACCCGCGACCTGCGTGCTGCTCGCAGAGTAGCCTACTGTATTATTTATTTAGACACTGGCATATCAGAAAGTTTTCGGTTACGCTGACCGATAAAACGCTATTCCAAAAGCAAAATCAGACATGTTATACATCGTTAGAAAGCTTATACTCTCACCTACTGAATAAATGAATTGTCAATCAAGCCAAATTGTACTAAAAAGGGCGACAACGCCGTAAGCAACAGGTGTGGTATTACGCACAGCTATTTTTGAAGGTAGCCGACCCAGGCGTCACAAATGCACGTATATTTCACGAACGGATTGTCCAAGACAATATATGACCACTCAGTCGCAAAAGGGACATCTCTACGCGTAAAACCAATGATAAGATTGTATATTTATTCCATGTTTAGTCCCAGATATTGACTGCATAATGACATGGTATAATTTTAAAAAACTTTGTCTCGTTTATTTCGTTATTCAGTGAGCAGCGTTTTCACTGCTGTATTGGCATATTTTAGGGCTAATGTCTAGTTTATCTTGTTGCTACAGGCATTTGGCAGACGCTCTTATCCAGAGTGACGTACAACAAAGTGTATAATCATAACCAGGAACAAGTGTGTCGAAAACCCTAGAGAGAAGTACCGTTCCAAGTGCAGGGAACAACCGCGTAGTTCAACTTGGACCCTGTAGGTTAAACTGATTAACACTAACACAAACAAGAACAGCAACAACACAGTCTATGCAAAAATACAAGCAATAGTTAAGACGAGTGCATTACCTAAGTCACCTACGAAACAGCTACCTAGGTACAACCCTAAGCTTACAGTCAATTTAGAGAATAAATTGAGAATATGATTTCTCTCAGCATAACGATGGATTTAAAGACTAAACGAACTCACCCGATATTGTCTTCAAATGGATCCATGCCAAATAAAAGTAATCATTCATCCTCTCAAAGCTTTTATTAACAAACTTTTAGTAGCAAAAAACGAAATATCAACTCGCCATCCATGCTACCTGCTTCCTACGCTCAGAGTACCGTATTATTTATTTAGACATTGGCAGAGTACAGCATAAATTGCGTCTTTTGTTTATATTCAATATTAGTAATTGCAGCGAGAAACTGCAGCTGTAGACACAAGATAGTGTGTTATGTTATGGTAGCAACGGAACGAAGCGGACTATATATGTATTGCCATCATTGTTTTATTATACCAGCGTGTTTTCGCGCGTTTGCACAGAAACTCAAAACCTACCAATAAAATGGTTTAGCTATTTCTCAGTATAATGACAGATTTAAAGACTAAACGAACTCACCCGATACTGTCTTCAAATGGATCTATGCCAAAGAAAAGTAATTACTCATCCTCTCAAAGCTTTACCGTAGCGTATTATTTATTTAGACATTGACAGAGTACAGCATAAATTGCGTCTTTTGTGAATATTCAATGTTAGAAATTGCAGCGAGAAACTGCAGCTGTAGACACAAGATAGTCTGTTATGTTATGGTAGCAACGGAACGAAGCGGACTATATATGTATTACCGTCATTGTTTCATTATACCAGCGTGTTTTCGCGCGTTTGCACAGAAACTCAGAACCTATCAATGAAATGGTTTAGCTATTTATTCATCCTCTCAAAAAGCTTTTACTAACAAACTTTTAGTAGCCTAGCATGCACTCTGGCTGGCACTGTCTTCCATTGCTTCCCCGACGTTCAGACCCTCCCCTCACTGATAAATACTAGACGGTGTCGGATCACTTGCGTCGCCATGGATGTCGCTTGCCGTAAAGAAGTTTACTAGATGTCGCAACACTTTGATTTGGAGCTCCAGCTCTTCCGCACCCCAACTAATAAAAACAGTCCAAATGGCGGGCAAACAATATGGCGGACATAGGTGTTCCCAATGGCAAAGTTGTAAAGCACATTCTGATGCATCGGTCGATTAGGTTTTGTGTTGATCTAACTTATGGTGTGGGAGTTATGGCCATTTATGCATGACCCTTTGTTATAGCGCCACCATCTGGCCGACATAGGTGATTTTAAGTGCCTGAGTAGTGGGGGGCCATAGGAACCCACCTGCCAAATTTGGTTGCTCTAGGACTTATGATTGCTGAGTCTCAGACACTTTTAGCAGAGAAAAATAATAAGAATAATAATAATAATAATCCTAACAAATACAATAGGGTTCCACCAGCTTCGCTGCTTGGACCCCTAACAAGTTTAAATCACTGTGGTTCATGAGACACACTGATGGCCTTAGTTAAAACATACCACCAGAGCAGATTATTTGACTATCTAGATTGTTTGAGTAGCTACTTAGCTAGCTAATACATTTATGTCATCAGTTAGTAAGCAACAAAGTTATGCCTTTGATCTAGCTTGTGAGGAGACCTTGCTAGCCTCACAGAGTTTTCCTAATCATTCATTTTCTTGCAAGACAGCCACTTCTCCTGATACTAACTAAAGAAGCCTTTGGCCATGAAATTTGTGGAAAATGATTTAATTTTTGGGAGTGTAATTTTTCAGCCACTGGAGCAGGCAGAGGATATATTTAATTTCTCAATACAGAGACAAAAACATTTATTACCAGTACACTATGGCCCTTTGTAAGATTAACCGAGAACACAGGGTGATTAATAATTGACTGACCCAGTGAGAGGGGCATATGCCCACATACCTCAATCAGATCATCAGCCTCAAATCTCAGCTCCTCGGGCCTCCGAGCAGTGAAGGGATAGAGAGCTCTGTATGTTGCCAGGGCTGCTAACTTCCTGTGCCCTTTACTGTTTTCGCGTTTGCCACCTAAAAATCACAACAGACTTATATCATCACAAATAGGACAATATTGGCAGTAGATACACCAGTCACAAATTGTCAAATTCACAGTAATACACATCAGATCTCAAAATCACTAAATATGTGGGGCCATTCAGTGACATTATTCAGTCTAGCACACACACATACCATGCTGCAAAGTCACACATTAACTACTGGAACAACTGTTCTTACATATGTGGACACACAAATGCACACACTCTTTCAGCCTTGCAACATACAGTGCCATGTCAAAATATTCCCCCTAAAAGTTATCAAATTTCCATACAAATATTTTTCCAGTCAGAATTTTATTGTAAACACATATGCTCCAACAGTATGTTTTCAAAGCAAAAATTTGTCATTTGTTGTGTGTTAGGTCTGACGCACTTTGGTTAATAAAGGCTCTGTGCCACAAAACCTTTTTGCACATTTTAGCTGGGTCATTTTCATGCTTTCAGGCACACTTCAGAGATGCAATGACATGGTTCTTTCTGAGTAATGGTTTTTTGCTTGCCATCCTCCCATGCAGGCTAGTTGTACAGGCTAGTGGTAGATCTCTTGATATTGGTGACCGATAATCCAGGTTCAGCCACTGTTCAACTCTGTAGCTTTTAAACACAGACCTTTTCTAGGCAGTACCTTGGTGGTTTTATTTAGCATCCACTTCCTGATTATTGATCCAATAGTGCTTGAATATTATTTTTTACCCTTTTCCTAATCCATGCATTTTATTAATTTATTCATTATCTCTAATGCTATTCAGTCTTAATTTTCACACCTTTCCTTCAAATCCACAGCCTGGCCAATGATCCTTAAAAAGAGTGGGTCTTAAAGAAGTGACAGCTACTTTAATGGTTCACAGGTAATTGCCAATGTATCCTTATTAGAGCAATTTTTTCATCTTTGCAAACTACGAGCTTTCAGAGCACAGGTCTCATTTAATGTTTTAAGTGCCGAACACCAATTGAATTGCGTCTCCTGCGGATACTGAATATGGCATTTCATAAATCAAAAGAAAATGTTACCATACCAGTTCAATAAACTGACTTGTAAATAACTGTCAATTAACATTGAAAAAAATCTGGTGTGACAACATGATAATCTTTTTCATTTTAATAGTTTTGTCGAAATTATGAGCATGAACCGTTGGTCGATAAAAAATGACCTCTGGATTCTCTCACAGCTTGAGACTTCTAGTGTTAATCTTTGATTTTGCAAGTGCTGAGTAGTGTGAACTGAGAGATGCCTCTCACCTTTTCGTTCCTCTATGCCTTTGAGGAGAGCAGCCATCTTCCCTTTAATAGTTGTCTTTGTTGAAGCCGTTGGCTGTTGATGCTGGCTGCCTGCCTCCTCCTTCAGTTTAGCCACAGCCACTTCTTCCTTCTGCAATGGTCTCCTAGCCTCCTCTCTGGTCACCTCCTCCTTTTTTTTTCTCTCCCCCTCCAGCTCTCTTCTGTCGCCATCTCTCTGCTCATCCATCTCCTGCCTCCTCTTTGCTTCAACCATCACCTTGCACTCCTCTTGCTTCTTTTGCTCCTTCTCGATTGCTCTGCGTTTCACCTCATCTGCCAGCCTGTGCTGCTCTTGCTTCCTCTCCTCCTCTGCTGCTCTACATGTCTGCTCCTTTTCTTCATGGAGCAGTTCCTCTTCTTTCTGTTTGGCCTTTCGCTCCTGCTGTTCCCACCTTAACTTCTCCCACCCCTGACACTTCTCTTTCTCTAACTCCTCCTCCTCTCTCTTCAGGTTCTCCTGCCTCTGATTCTCCTCCTCTCTCTGTAGCTTCTCCTGCCTCTGACACTCACCCTCTTCTTTCTTATGCTTTTTGTCTTCTCTATCATACTCCTCTTTCTGCAGCTGCTCCTGATGTTCTTCTTCCTTTCTTTCACGCTCCTTGTCTCTCTGATGTGCCTCACTCAGTGCTGCCTCCCTCTGCTCTTGCAGGTGCCTGCAATGTTCCTCCTCCAGTTTAGCTTGCCTGAATACAAAACATAACAGAAAAGCATCACTAAAGCAACACTGTCATTTTGCCATTAGCAGCAGTAAGCAGTACTGTAGAGGATACACAAATACATTAAAGGAGAAAGGTGGTGTCACCTATCAGCCTCCTCCTCCTCCCTCTTCCTCTTCACTAGGTCTTGCTCCCTTTGTCTCTCAAGCTCTAGCAGTTTCTCGTCTCTGATGGCGGAGAGTTTGTCCAGGGCTGACTGCTGCTTCTTTTGGCTCTCTTTCAGCTTCTGCATGGTAAAACACACAGGCTTCACAATGGTACACAGAGCAGGAAACTTCTCAACCCTGTATGAATTCCATTACTCAGAATACTTTGTTAAAACAAGAGGTCTTCCGTATAAAAACAACAAATGAGGGATCTCTCGGTTTAAAAAGTCCACGTTTCATGTGTTAACTCCACATTTGATGCCACACACACAATCCTTACAGAGAAAGGTAAAATCACATTACATGCAATTAGTTCAAAGGCTACCAGGAATTTCCACGAGGAACAATAATAAAAACCAATCAAATTCAAATGAATTTTAGGGCAGAAAAAAAAAATCGGAACAAACACAATAGGGTTTCACCACTTCGTGCTTGGACCCCTAATAATAACAACAGTAAGGAAAACAATAGAGTGCCTTAGAACCTCCGGTGCTTGGCCCCCTAAGTATAGCAGCAAGCAGCAAACAAATGCGGGGCAAACAAAATGAGAACTGTATGAATTGATTGGGCTATTGTGGCCAAATAATAAGAAGTAACATAGAAAGTACATTAGTCAAATTTGCAGATTATGAAACACTGGGAGGCCCAGCTAATAGTTTGGAATTTACTAAAGTAATCCGAGAAGATTTAAACAAAATCCAAGTCAGTGTAAACCTGGCAAATTAAATTCAATAAAAACATTAGGCAGGATTATTTTATGGCAGGAACAATATTGCAATGTGCTCAATTTGAAAAAGACTTGGGAATAATGGTTGATCAAAGTCTTTCAGGTTCTAGGCACTATGCTCTAGCCCAGGGGTTCTCAACCTTTTGTAGACCAACGCCCCCCTATCGAATGTTCAAGTCCCATAACCCCCCACCAAAAATGTAATTATCAGCCCCAAATGAAATGTAGGTTATTATTTGTTGATGTTTGTGATATTATGTTATTTTTTCTTTTAATCAAACAAGCCTACCTATGCTGTTTAATTTTCAGACAAGAACTACATTTTAGCTATGTGTCATAACCCTTGGCTGCCACCAGAGAGCAAATAACTTATGTCTTGTCTAATCTTTTGTATTCAGTGCCTTACATTTGCTGGCTGTGGTCTCTTGTGCTTCTTGTTACTCGTTGTAATCGTGCTTACTTTATTATAGTTTATTAAATAACTCTTCCTTGTTTATCCTGGTTCCTACCTTTTGTTTCTCTGTTCACCTCAGTAGCCTACATCTTGTAACAATTTGGCATGCTCTTTTTATTTTGGGGCATATGCTGTTTTTCATGGATCAAACAAGCCTAGGCGATTGTACAGGAAAAAATGTCTTGGCCACAATAGCGGCAGCCTATAGCCCAGCAATTATTTCCTCATAAATATGCCTATGAATTAGCCTATCGCTACAGACAATGACACAGAAAAATGATACAGACCAGTCAAACGTGTTTCACAACGGAAATAGCAACAGTATAAAAATATTTATAAAGAACCAAAGCCAACAATGATTGAGAGGACAAAAATAATGGGAATGAAAGCATGTTGCAAAAACAAAAGCTACATTGTGACAATGCAACGTCAGTCTGTAGCTATGTTGACTACAGAGGTCAAACAAAAAGATAGATAAGATATACTTTATTGAACCATTGTAATTTGTCCTCTGCATTTGACCCATCCTTGTTACTTAGGAGCAGTGGGCAGCCACAGTGCAGCGCCCGGGGGCCAACTCCAGTTCTGAGGCCAGTGCCTGGGTCAAGCCACAGTGCAGCGCCCGGGGGCCAACTCCAGTTCTGAGGCCAGTGCCTTGGTCAAGGGCAACTACAGGAGCACGCCTAACATGCATGCCTTTAAGTGTGGGAGGAAACCGGAGTACCCGGAGTAAACCCATGCGAACATGGGGAGAACATGCAAACTCCGCACAGAAAGGCCCCAAGCCGAGATTCGAACCAACGACCTTCTTGCTGTGAGGCGACAGTGCTAACCACTATGCCACCGTGTCCACCCATAGGATTATAAAAAAAAGGGATTATACACACAAGGAAATGGTACTCGCAATAATAAATAAATCAAGTACAGCGAAAATATTTGAAAACAACAACTGCTGAATTTAACCGGGGCCTGTGACATTAGCCTGCCCTACCGTATGTAACTAGATACCGTTAACTAGCTAGTTACAAACACTTCTAAGAACCTATCGCCTGTGAGCTAGCTAGCCAGCTAGACTAATCCCGCAAGCCGCCACACTCGCAGTTGGGTAACAGGGTTGCTACTACTGTTCATGGTTGTATCCGACCAAGACACTTTCCTTCCCTCAGTGATGACTGGAAGGCAGCTGCTGCTGAGTAGTTCTGAATGCGGGTTCAGCTCAGCCAACCACAGATGGTTGGCGTTACAAGGCAGTTTTTCTTTTATGTAACATTATTTCTATCAAATGTATCTGTAGCTACGTTACTAAGCTAGCTGGTTTGCTCATCTGTCACTATTACTTCACTAGTTCTCAAAAGCAGCTGCCTTCCAGTCGTCACTGAGGGAAGGAAAGTACCTTGGGCGGCTGTATCCTGTTGATTTTACAACTTGCGATTCACAATAGAAAGTGATTATTTTGATCCAGCACGCAAACGTCTTTTTTTTATTATTCTTAGCTATATTGTTTCTACCCACATGTAGGCCCAAGACAAACGGAACATCCCACAAGCTAAAAACCCTAAAAATTGTCTTGTGTAGGCATCAAAAAACATCTGCATTATAGGCTATCATCAGTAGCTGCATTGGCTCTCTCCTCCTGCTCTGAATAGTAATAGCACTTGGCTACAGAGATGGTAGGCCTATCAATTGACAGAAAAGTTCTGTGCATCGGGCAAATAAGCAATGTTGCTTATTTGACTCATGAATTAATTCCCCCTAAAACACTCCTCAAAATCTCCCATATCCAATTGACTCCCATACCTTATGGATTTTTCAATCCCCAAACATTAAGGTGTAAATACCCAGTCTGGCAACCCTGCACAGAACTTTCAGCCATGTTGTGTATGCGTAATATCCTCTCTGTGTTCTTACTGGTGGAGCCACAGAACTGTGGCCGGAGCGCATGCATCTGTGAAGCCGGAATTCTATTTTAGTCAGTGTGGTCATTGTGATTTTTTTCCCTTGGAACTTAGAGGCTACCTGTCAGTTTGCCCTGTGCTTGAACATTAATATTGGGCAAACGCCCCCTGTAATGGCCACAACGCCTCCCTCTCATCCAGCGCCCCCTTGCAATCTCAGAACGCCCCCTGGCGGGCGGTACCACCCTCGTTGAGAAACCCTACTCTAGCTGTGAAAAAGGCCAACAGGATGCTGGGATATATTGCCAAACGAGTATAAATCCAAGGACGTTATCTTATACAATACATTTGTTAGACCACTCTTGGAGTATTGTGAGCATTGCAGTTCTGGGGACTGTACTACAAGAAAGATATAGAGGCTCTGGAAAAGGTTCAAAGATGGGCAACCAAATTGATTCCTGGTCTGAAAGACAAAATCTATGAGGAAAAACTTAAGATGTAAAATGTCTTCAAGCTTAGTAAAAGGAGACTTAGGGGTGATTTGATTGAGGCTTTTAAATTCATGAAGGTGATTAACAAAGTGAACTATAAGAGGTTCTTCGGGTTGAGTTCTTTTAGTAGCGGACATAAATGGAAATTAGCAATAGGTAAATTCCGTACAGACATTACAAAGTTTTTGTTACACAGAGTAGTCAATTTGTGGAATAGCCTGCCAGGTCACACAATAGAAGAGGAACTGTGGGGATTTTCATTCCCAATCTATTGCCACAAATTTGGAAGCGCACAATTCTGTAGAATGATACTGTATGCTGCAGCATTAAGATTTCCCTTCACTGAAACTAAGGGGCCTAGCCCAAACCACAAAAAACAGCCCTAGACCATTATTCGTCCTACACCAAACTATGCAGCTGGCACTATTTGGGCCAGTACAGTTGGCACTATACATTCCATGTCTGTCAGACTGCAAGATAGTGAGGTGTGATTGGTGTGGCTGAAATAGCCGAATTCACTCATTAGAAGGTGTCCACATATTTTTGGAAATGTATGTGCCACGCCCTAAAATTGAATTGCTTATTGCGGCAAAACAATAAGGAGTACCAAAAATCAACAAATTTTTGTCATAGGAGTCCATAGCCAAAACTGGATATGACTGTTTGAATGGTCCAGGAGGAGTTAGGAAAAATAGGTATTACTGCGAATATCCTAGTTGTAGCACATTACATAACAAAGCTTTTTTGTGGATAGCGTTGCAGTATTGATTAAGTTTGGAAATATTAACGTAGCATAGTTATACAGGCTAGATTACAATGACACAGCTGACAGGCTTCATGATACTGATTGCTAAATGCAGTTTTCATGCAATGGTATGCCAATTTGCAATTGAAAATAAATCTGTTTTTATACATGTATGACAACTGTCTGTTGTGATATTATTGTTACATTGCCACGATTATAAATATTTGGTTGTTATGAATAAGTTTGTTGGCTTGCTTCAGAGGCACAAAATGGCATCTTTTCAATTTTCTATATGTGGCGTCTTGGCTGAAATAGCATCACATATAATATTTCTACGTGTCCTATTGGCTGATACAGCATCACATGTACTATGATTCAACATTTGCCATTGTTGCAATTTGATTTTCACTCCTCATTCATTCTCGATGGGAATTTTTGCCTACAATGGCAGATTGACACAAAGACATAGCATGCAAAGATTCAAGTTGATTAGTCAAGCATTTGAGGAGTTGGAGGAATTTTTATTTATTTCCCTCTAACAGCACCACCTATTGGTGAAAGGCCACCAAAGAGGCATGCTGCCTCGAAGTAAATGAGTGCATATGTATGCCAAGCATTGTAATGATCAGAGGGATCGGATGATCCTGATGATGGTCATGAGTCACAGCTGTTTTAGTGAAATGATCACATCCACAATGGTTGATTTGCATATGGTAGTCATATTGTTTTGAAAGTTCAACATTGTTTGATAATTATTCAGTTCCAGACTCCACAGATTCTTTAAAGCCTCATTTCATGACACTCAGCTTTATGCCAGAGGACTAGTTTGCAACAGTTGGTTTTCTCAAAAATTAAAAATGGTGATTTATGGAAAATAAAATGGATGCCAATCTTGTTTTTTGAGGCAAACATGCTCCCTTGTTTCGTCTTTCACCGAGATGTAGAATACAAAATTCAAACTGTTGAAGAGTTAAAGGCATTCAATCCTATTTAGCTCTTATAGCTAAGGTACCAAAACTTGCATGTTATATTCACCAAGTTTCATGACGATTGGTCATTGCTAAGCCAGTCAAATGGCTGATATTAGCTAATTAGCTGATGAGGGCCATATTTTTTAATATGTCTGTTTATAATTGGAAACACTGCAGAGGGCTTTCACAGAGATGCAGCCTGCAAACAGTTGAAAGGTTTAAAGGTTAAATGCATTTAAATGTTTTTTTATGATAGCATCACCTATGACAGAGAGGTGCCAAAATTTGAGTGTCTCCCCAAAATCACATGCTGTACTTATATATCAAATTTTGTGAGGATCGAAAATAGCATTCACGAGTTACAGCCAGGGCTTGACATTAACTTTTTGACTCACCAGGCACTGTGGCTAAAAAGAGTTATACATACAGTGAAGAGTGTAACTGAATGCACTTTTATGGACATAACATTTTATTTGAACGGAAACTATTATAGCTATCCAACCTAAGTAAACTACGTTTGTGTGTGTGTGTGTGTGTGTGTGTGTGTGTTAAAGACAGGGAGAGTATATAAATCAGTTTTAATCACTAGCCTACACTTAATGAAAGTACATTTAACAAAACATGCACTTAAACTTTGCCATTAATATTCTACAAGTGTCAGTGTGGAGAACGAAGAGTGCAAGTATCCACAATTCTAAATAATGGCAATAAAAGGTGCAGTTTTGTGATGAAAATAAAAATGATTTTATTACTCGCCTATAGCCTAATTGAGGAGAATATGCTACATGGGATGATACTGAGCACTGTATGAATATAATGTGCTTGTATTCATTTATAACAACAATGTTGAAGCTCTGCAGATGCACTTTATTTATTTTTTACCTTTAAACATTGGTGTTGAGAAAATTACTGCACCTCATGCATCGTATCCCACAAGGTTCAACCGAACGCTGAGAAGCCTATTTCTATTCTTTTTTGCAGCGTTAAACAAACTAAAGCAACTCTGAAATCATGGATGTTCACATCTGTCAAAGTTTATCCTTTACCAATCTATTTTTGTTTTCTCTGTTTGAGGTGGCAATCGTTGTGAATTCCGTGCTTTCCGATCACAACTACAGAATCTGAATCTGCGCTCTCTACAAGCGTGGAGTGTCACTAAAAAGAAAAGTTTAAAGCCACAATTAGTATACACGGTTTGTACACAGTAGGGCTGTCAAAAAATATTTGAAGTTCGAAAACTATTCGAAAATCTTTTTCTTTTTTTTTTAACCCCTTAGCGCACAAGTCAAATCTTGCCAATCCTTGCCCATTTAGGGGGTACCCTATTTAAAACTTTATAACTCCAGATGTGAACACCACAGAGACTTGAAAAATGGCTTAAATGAAGCAAGACATTTGTACAATTTACAATACTAACGCAGATTAGTTTATATTCATAATTTTGGAAGAAATAAAGTGCCACAAATGCAATTGTCTAGACAAAAAATTAAAAATGAATTTGCAATTTTTTGTTTGCAATGAAATACTGAGAGATTGCATTAATAGAGCAGGTTAAACTATACATGTGCTGGATCAAAAATTTCTTGACCACAAAAAATCTAAGGGTGGATATGTAGAACTACTATAGATGTATGAAGCAAAAACTAAGCAGTGTACCCAGCGTCTACAAATCTGTCCAAAATGTCTAAATTATGCATTGCTGTAAATCACAGCATATTCATGTATTTCACTACAAATCAACTGTTTTGACTCAAGAAACTCACTGTTGCATCATTTTCAAGTGGGAATTACAAGGGACATCTCTACTAAATATTGAACAAATATACAACCTTACCATTGGTTTTACGCATAGAGATGACTGAGTGGTCATATATTGTCTTGAACAATCAGTTTGTGAAATATACGTGCATTTGTGACGCCTGGGTACCTTCCAAAATAGCTGTGCATAATACCACACGTGTTGTTTAAGGCATTGTGGCCCTTTTTAGTTCAGTCTGGTTTGATTGACAATTAATTTATTCAGTAGGTGAGAGTATAAGCTTTCTAACGATTTATAACATGAGTATTTTTGCTTTTGGAATAGGGTTTTATAGGTCAGTGTAACCGAAAGTTTTCTCATCATTGCATTCACTTACGCATTCACTCCATGGTAGCAGTAAAAGACGCTGCACCTGATGAAACGCTGTCAACGATTTTTTGTAATTTCTTGGAAAATACTGTTATTGTTGAGGACTTTCTGGGTATGGCTAATTCATATGTTTGTTGATAGACCAAGCTTAGATAATTTTCTGGAGTAAGACAGAACCAGAACCTGCTGCTGATGGCGGACCTGATGAAGCCACTGTGTGCCCTGAGGGAACGGCACCAGCTGTCAGTCTCACCGGGTCTTGGCTTCGATATCCCATCCTGAACTCCATCATATCGCCGGGAAGATAATCATCAGGTCTAAAATGAGCGCCACACACGACCGCGTTTTTTGTAACAAATGCAGCAGTGAAGCCCCGTCTCTTCACCTGCACAAAACCACCCAGGCATGAAAGCTAGCACCGTTCCTTTTCCTGTTAGGGAAAATGTGTGCTCGATGTCCTGACAGGCTGGAGTTTGTGCAACCTGCACAAACGCAATAATTGACCATGATGATACACGGTGAAATGCAATATAAAACTACTTTAAAAAGACCAACTCACTATATCATGACCGCTCAGACTCACTACCACCTACTACTGCACATTGGGCTAAGGCAGGCAGACTCCCTTTTGTTACGTAATATGATGCGATGTTGGAAAAAAAGGGGTTTTTAGGAGCTTTGCTCAAAATGGCCACTATTTCCTCTGAATTTGTGCCCTTATGTCTTGTAAAAATGATTAAATCCTGCATTAACTTTTCAAATGGTCATTTTCAAGGTTAAGTATACATTTCGTAAAAACTGTTACCTGCAAGATTCACTTTAAGTGAAGACCTGACGTAGAGCCACAACCGTTTCCACGGTCAAATCGAGTCATGTTGAAATTTTATAAATCACTACTTTTATGTGATTTTCTACGTATGCGCCACACAGTTGATCTAAAATACGTTTTATAAATGAGGCCCCAGATGTAGTACCTAGTATGAAAGTTCACTGATGTCCTCTCTTCTACTGCCCGTTTGTAGAAAATAATGCGCAGGCCAGTTCAGAGGGAGCATCACGTGCATATTGCGCCCGACAATAAGCAGCTTATTTTTGTGAATTATAGGCAAATGATATTCTAATATATTTGAACGCTAACGAGTTACAAAAGCTAATATTCGAACTCAATTTCATGGCACTTTTGACAGCCTTAGTACACAGCACCTTGTTTGGCAGTGGTTCTATACTCCCAGCTGAAGAGGCAAGACACAAGAGAGCAAACTGAATAGACCAATGAAATGCGCAGTGTTACCCAGTGCTCATGTGACTTGTTGTATCATGTCATATCACGTCAAATTGACCTAATTAGCTCAGATGCCTTTTGTAAACTACACTGACTTTTTTCCTAGAATATGCTATTGCTAGCAAAAGGTCACTTGCCAAAGTGGCTAGTAAGAGTGAATGAGTTGCACGCCATTGCCGAATTCGCATTTGGCGGGTGGCAGGTGTTAATGTCAAGCCTTGTATACTACTCTATTTTGTAACTCAAATGTAATTTTGAAGAAAAAAACAAATTGCATTTACAAAACCATTGCTAAATGTAAGAGCTATCTGAATACTGAGACTAAAAGAAGCAAAGCTCTCACCTTGATGACTTGAGTGTTCTGGTCCATCTCTAAAAGCTTACAATTGGTCTCCTTCTCCAGAACTTCCAGCTGCTCCTTCAGCTTTCTACATGCTATTTCCTTTTCATTCACACTCCTCTTCAGCATCGTCATTGTTGAGGCTGAGCAACGGACAAGTGGTGTCGTAATTAAAAAGCAGTAACAGGACAGTTGTATTGGAAATAACTGAATAAACTACTATGTTTTCTGCTGCACAACAGCACCAAGTAATTCTTTCAATGTCATTACAGGTGATCATTCTCCAGGAGATCTTTGTGTCCTCAAGTTCATTCATGGACTACATCACAAAATTATAAAAACATGAGGTAGGCAGTGATTATAATGTTTTTTCTCCTTCCAAATCCATAATTACAAAATCAAATGAAGTATGCTTACTGAGTGTAGACAATCATATGCTGCAGGTACCTGTGCCGAAGCACATCACCACATAGACTTTGATTGACATAAAAGAGTCTGAAACTGAATACTGATTGTGCAAACTCGGATATGAGAAAAAAATCTCTGGCACTTCAGGATGATTTATAACTCTGACTGAAGTTTTTCATGAGAGCCTTGCAATGAACTGTCAATTGCACTGTAACAGATATATGACACATTAAAATAAATGTGAAACAGACAAATGACAGACTTTGGTTAGAGAGACTGATGATGAGTAAGTTATGGATGCATAAAATCAAGACATTCATCTCAACAGAGATACAGCCACACAGTTACACAGTTGAGCATTGCTTCCAACAGTGAATTTACTACAAATAAATAAATGTCTGAAAGATTGTACTTACTAGGTAGGTTGCTCAAACCTATGTTGCGTAGTCTCTCACCCAGCTTCTGCTGTTCTGGGACTAACTGATTGAGTTTCTTCTGGAAGTCCTGAATGAAGAGTATCGAAAAGGACACGTTCACAATCTTACAAATACTCAATTGAAAATACTGACCACAAAAGTAAGAGCAGCAATCAGCATACACAGTAATCACAAATAATACAATGAAAATTAAGGCCATTTTTGGCACTGAAAATTGAACGTCCAGTTGTAAATAATCTGGCCTAGTGCATAGTTATAATTTCCAACAAAATAAGTGGGTGAACCTTTTTCTTTTCAGCAATTAATCCTGACCATGGTTTGAAGAAGGAATTCTGTTAATTCTTGATAAATCCTCCTATACTCCCAAGCTGACAATTCTCACGGAATTGGAAAGATTAGCAGGTTTACACTGCACCATGTGCCAGCCTTTCCGTACTCCTCTGTGTTGGCCCTCTCAGGTTCTAAAGGGGCCAGGACTGGTCAGTGAAGGGTGTACACCAACCTCAAACTGCTGTTCAAGAGTGTTGATCTCGTTGACCCAGCGGTTGCGTTTGCGGTTGATCAGGTCCAGCTCAGTCTTCTGGATCTTTTTCTTGTTTTGGACATCCAGCAGACAGTCTGAGATCTGTTTATGCGTGTTGCCCTGACAGGCAGGATTTGAGAGAGACAAAGTACAGCTTGCATTTACATCTCAAATCACAAGGATTTTAGTCAATCAATTTTAGAATACTATTTTTTCATTGTCTTGCTTTGAGAAATACTTTTTAGAGATTAAGGGACAGGTAAAAAAAACACTGTAAATTAACCAATGGCTACAGATTAATCCAGCATTATTTCTTAATAAGGGCCATTTTTGTCACTCAATACAGGAATTAAGAGATTCAAGCCAGTGAAAATGTGTTTTCATGTAATGATTCACCAGCATACGTCCAATTGATTGGTCAGATAAGTTTTTAAATACCTGCCTTTTCATGCTGAAAGCCGTATGGGTTGCACATTTTCAAGCGTGCTTAATTCAGTTGAATGTTCTCCATTTCTCAGTAGGTTATCAAATCGTGGGAAAATGAAGTTTCAATCATCCTGGTAATGTAATAAAAAAGCTATTTTGTTTCCTTGGTTTTATCTGACTGTAAAAAATCACCAGGATAAGGTCCTATCTTCCAGCAAGAAAGTGCAAGTGAGGTTGTTAATTTGAACATATTGTAAAGGTGTGAACAGACACCAAAAGATCATATATATATAATAGATAAATTGATCACATACTGTAATGGTAGATGGCACAGTAAATAGGAGAAAACATATACATATATTGTACTATTAGTTTTGGACCACTTGCCTTATCAACAAAAATGATATGTGTCTAGCTACTCTTGCTGAATGGACTTATGGTAGTGTCAATTTTCAGGGTTGCCGGGCAACACCCACACCACCAGTTTTTGTTTACCTTTTCCCTCAGCTCATTCTCAGTGGATCAGCAAGTCGTACTCACTCTCTTTCTGCCTTTGTCCTCTCAATCTCCATAAGCTTCACATCCGTATAAAGGAGACATGCGCCGTTCATGGATTCCGAATCCCCAACAGTTCAAACAGCCACAGCTAGCTATGACCTGTTGCCAGTGTACATGATTTCTGGTGGTTAAGTCACCAGGAAAACTTGTTTGAACAACACGATCCTTACATATATGTCTTCGTCAAGGTCTTATCTACATTGTGGTATAAAGCATTTGAGTTTTATGAATGGGTGTTTTTTGTAATTACGGTGAAAAGGAGACATGCACAGCCCTTGAGATTCAGAATCCCCTGCAGTTTGAACAGCCACAGCTAGCTATGACCTGTTGCCAGTGTATATGTTTTTGGGGGCTAAGTCACCAGGAAAACTCCTTTGAACAATGATGTTTTTGTATGTATTTCTTCGTCAAGACATTATCTACGTTGTGGTATAAAGTATTTGTGTTTTACGAATGGGTGTTTTTTATTAGGGCGAAAATGGGGACATGAGCCTGGTCGATTCCAGTCCCCAACTGCAATGGAATTTTGAAGCTACGGGGCCTCTATTTGAGACTGAGACATTTTGGCACATATTGCATTTTGAGAGTACACTTTTCAATAAATGATGCATCCCATAACAATACATACCAGTAAATGCATACAGTATATTAGTTTTACTATACAAATACCTCAAAATATTGGTTTTTGTTGTTGAAACCGTAGGGCATATCACCTTTCTTTTGTCTTCTTCTTTTTAATTGTACCCGAAGCGTTACTAAACAACTAAAGAGGCTGTGTAAAATGCTTCCAGAGAAAAACGTAACCGCTGTTACCTACTGGGAGTTGACAGCCAAGACAGCCAATCAGCAGTAAGCCGAGCTGAAAATTGGTGGGGCGCAAATCTTCCCTTTAAACTAATCATTGATCTCAATTGTTTTCATTCATTTTCCTTTATTATCAAGCTAATGATCAGACTAATCAAATGGCAAGTAGCCTAACACACAGCATCTTCATACCGTGTAGATTGTAGATTGTAAACAATCTTGAAGTGCAGGTTTTATTTTTACTGGTTATTCTGAAAGCTAACAACTTGGTGATTAAAACAGATTTTTAAATTGAATTTATGATTTAACTCAATTTGTCCGTTAAAAATCTGTTTTAATCACCAAGTAGTCTACACTTAACAAACAAGATACACCAGTCTGTTATCTACCATGTTAGCTTTCAGAATAACCAGTAAAAATAAAACCTGCACTTCAAGACTGTTTACAATCTACACATTGCAGATATTTGCCATGAATACGAGTGGGGAGAAAGAAGTGCATGTATCCGCAAATAATGTTGATTAAAAATGTGCACACTTTCGTACTGCAAATGAAAATAAATGTAGGCTATAAGGCCTAGGCTGTTCGCTAAAACTGCCTATTCGGGGAGAGCAGGCTATATATGATAGTATTGAGTAGCCTATTTTGTGGATTAATTGTATTGATACTCAAGGAAAATCAGGGGAAGTTTCCGCCACTGCTTAGTGATTAAAACTGATTTTTCTAAATCGCATTTATCATTTAATCTCCCTAACACAATGCGAAGAAGCTGTGTGTCACTTTCCAATTGATTAGTCAGATTGTTTGCATGCTTGTTAATCACTGAAAATTAATTAAAACAGTTTGAGATCAATGATTAGTGTAAAGGAAAGTTTTGCACTCCACCAATTTTCAGCTCACCAGTCGCCACACAATAGGTGACGTTTTTTTTCCGGAAAGCGTTTCACACGGTCTCCAAAAGCGTGGTTGTTTGCTATCGCGTCAGGTATAATTCATATAAGAGAAAAAGACAAAAAGAAAGGTGGTATACCACATGGTGGCAACAACCATTATTGCACACAAAAATTATTTTTGCGATATATATCGCCCAGCCTTAATTCACGCGGGTGTAACTCCTTTCAGTTCGTTCTGATTTGATTTATCTTGTTTTTTCCATTATTAGCTTTCCAGTGGTACATGACATGTTTCATTTTAATTGTACTACAGAGAATGAGAGCCCTGCATTACTGCGTGAGTCGTTCAGCACAGGGTCGTGCATTCAACTGCAACATTACACAGTAATATACAAGCACTCGTTGAGGGGTAATTGTTTTTTTTTTCTTTGGTTTTTGGAAGATTTTACTAATTTTGCCAACTCATCAGCATGGCTAAATAAAATTCTCTGGGGAGTGGGTCAGAACAGGAGGAACCATGAAGTCTAGCTAAGATATGTACAAACATGTACCAATTACTGCTTATAACATTTCCAGACCTGCCTACCTTAGGAAAATATTTTGAGTACCACAATAGTCAGTGTAACGCTTAGTTCACATGCTTTCGCACGTACCACTTCGCTTTGCACGCACGCACGCACACACAAGCCTTTCTTCATAATTCTCGTTTTGACTGTTGAAGTGATCAGGCAAAATTGTATAATTTGACCTGATTCTAAAATATCACTTGCACTGCACTGGGCTATGTTATGATATACTTGCAAGTCAAAAGTTTGAGTACGCCTGCTTAAATTTTTTTTTCATGATTAATATTTCATTATATGATATGTGTGCTTATACAAACAGATAACCATAAGTGAATTGCATTCAATTATTTAATAAAAATGGAAATAATTTATTTTGCATACTGTAACATATGTTTTCAGGATTTACAGAAACTTACATTGAAATGTAAAAAAAATAATAATAATAATGTTGCGATGTAAAACACTGTCAATTATGAATAAAACCAAGTTTCTGTTCATGATTTCCATTTTTATTTAATAAATAATTGAATCAGCTTATATAGGCACACATCATATAGGCCTAATGAAAAAAAAAGTATTCAATTGAAAAATTATCTAGGAATGTAGGCATTTGTAACTAGAGGTTTAGCTAAATTATTACCTGAAGCTCCTTGGTGGCTAATGTCAAAATCATAATTGCACAATGTGCTAAAAGAAAGTGTGGAAGTTTTGAGGGGTGGAGGCACAGCCATTGCTCCCGATATTTTGCGAGGAACTTCTGGGGGGCATGGACTTGCTTCTTTTTAGTAGGTCTGCTGCTCTCTCTCTTATGCCATATTGTGGAAGGCTCTCCTTGTTAGTATCCTCGTCATCTGACGTCATAATTATTTTCTAACTGCAAGGCTGGTCGGGTGACTGGCTGCAATAGTAGGAATTATTTGCTACGTTAGCAGTCTGTAGTCAAACACCTTTGCAATGGTCACTTTGCTTCAACAGAGCATGTGCGATTCAAAGTTTGAACAGGGAGTCTCCGTAGCGTTTGAGTTACTGCAGCTAAACTACTCCATCAGTTATTCACACGTCTCGTAACGAGGCTAAATCGTATGCGAGCTACTACTACGGCTAACTATATACACAAATTTATCTCATTAGGATATACCCCTTGAAATGCATCATCTTGTAAAGTTACCGAACATGTTTGAAAGTTCTATATGTTAACATTACGGTGACATTTTTGTGCTTGATTATTACTCCCCACTTCCCATTTTACCTCAGCAATGCAGCGCTACGCCTCGGTGGATAAAAAAGTACCGCTGCGTATCAGTGGATGTTGAGTGGGTTGGGGAGGGGTTACAGAACCACAAGCACAAGGTCGTAGCATCTGGTTCAATCCGAGGGATGTAGTTTAAATACCGAATAAATGTACGGTATTGTTTTGTATTAACTGATTGTTTTCCGTAATTCAATTATAATAATTTTTTTTTTTTTTTTTTTTTTTTTTTTGCGTAGTTTCAGCTGGCATTTCGTACCTGCGTATTTTGACCAAGAATTGCGTGGTTGGTACACAAAATGCGTGCAGGTAGGCAGGTCTGCATTTCAATTATTTACACTGTCAAATTTTCTTGTATTGTTATATCCGTATTGGTCGGGAGGGACAACCATTAGCTTTTGCTAATAATGCTCAGCACATTTGTATTGGGGGCCTAGCTGTTAGTATGGAATGGAAATGGCATGGAAAATACTCATTCACATTTACAGTGTGCTGATATGTGCTAGATGAATGTAAAATATACTTTGGAATGATCATTAATCGTAACATTTGTAAAATGTCATCCCATCCCCATGCAACAAAAGATTACATACTGTAGAGTATAGAAAAACATACAAGAGTGAATGATTACATATTTAGGTATGTTTACCACAGTGTATCACAGTGTTCTTAATGCTTCATCTTAAATCAACATAAAACGATGCAAAAGGGAGTTTTGTAGTGAAATATATGATCACATTATGATTTAAATTATGGCAATGCACAATTTAGATATTTTGGATAGATTTGGAGACACTAAGGGACACTAAGGTAAACTGCTTCATCGATCTTTAACAGTTCTGCATATCACACTCAAATTTTGCATACTGTTATCAAGAAGTTTGTGACCCACAACATATAGTTTTACATGCTATGTACACTAGATGTATCGACTAAAAGTATCTGGATACTCCTGAGTCTGAGGCTGTTTTTAATGGTTTGGGCTAGGCCCCTTAGTTCCAATGAAGGTAAATCTTCATGCTACAGAATACAATAATATTCTAGATTATTATTTTTGCACAGAGCCCTGATTTCCACCCTATCCATGACCTTTGGGATGAATTGTAAAGCCTACTGCAAGTAAAGACCAATTGCCCAATCAGTGTCAGACCTCACTAACGCTCTACTGGCTGAATGAAAGCAAGGCCCTGCAGCAGTGCTCCAACTTCTAGTATAAAGCCTTCCCAAAAAAGTGGAGGTTGTTATAGCAGAAAAGGGTAGACCAACCCCATATTAATGCCGATAATTAAGGATGAGATGCCGGATGTCAGGTGTCCACATGCTTTTGGCCATGTAGTGTATATGTGATCTCTCAGTGTGTCATTTCAAACTGAATGCGAACAACTTTATTTTTGCATTTTTGTCAGGATAACTGAATGTGTGGCACTTTAAATAAATGGTAAGTAAATGGTACAAATGTCTAGCTACATTTAAGCCATTTTCCTAGTCTCTAATGATAACATCTGGAGGTATAAAACCTTAGATAGAACACCCCCAAATTGGGTGAGGATTGGCCAGACTTGGGATCTGCGTGAAGAGGTTAATAGGGAGGAGTATACAGGAAGTATCACTATTATTACATTGCCGAATAGAAAAAATCAGTTTAGTCGAGCAAAACAAAATTCTAAAGACAGCATATTTAAGTCTTCAAGCTATATTTGGTACTGTGGATATTACTACCATAATAAACATTATATAACAACACTTAATGCACTTAATGAAATGAGGTGAAACTTTACTTAAAATAAAACCATTGATCACAAAAGAAATTTAACAGTAAGTTATGCTAGCACTTTGGAATTGTATTTCGCATTCCTGATGCTCAGCATTACTAATGCACATGAAATGCCTATTTGAGGTCTGCGCAGGCTTGAAATTTAAACCTGAACCTGGTCTGTACCCATGACCTTGAGACCTGACCAAGCCTGACTGCTACTGCCAAATTTTAAAACCCAACTCAACCCGAAACCAAAAATCACTCAAAGACTTGGTTTTACAATGCTCAGCTGCTATGCACTTGAGTTATAGAAATAATTATCATACTGCAATTGGCTATATTTTATTTCCATGGATAGTAAACAGTAGCTACACTGCTTACCCAGCCACAGCAACCCATCAGCAGACCACTGTGATATGCTAATAAACCTCTTGTCTTATGGGTTAGTAGCGATCAAGCACTGTACACATCAGACCCATTTGCTTTAGCCTCCATATCTCACTAGTGGCAGCAAAGTTTTTGCAATTTCTTGGACGGTATCTCTATGTACAGTGGGATCAGTCTCCTTGCTATCATAGGTCAAAACAAACATTGCAATCCATACACTGTACGTGACCAGTGAGCTTTTTATCTGTTGTCAAAATGAGGTCATAAAATTTTCACAATGAAGTCGTTCCCGACTCATTTGGAATTCTCACTTTGGAAATTTTCATTTAATTTCATCCATTTTAAAGTTAGACAAGGATTAGAAGGAGAGTGTGTATACGCAAAACAAGAAGTTCATTTTTTCAAATAAAAATGCATTTAAAACATAAAATAGTTGTATGCAAAAAGAACAACCTGAACTCAGCCCAAAACTAGATACTTTGTCAGGTTTCAGACCTGTAATGACTATGAAATAATTAATAATGCAATAATAATAATGCTTTCAGAGGGGGAGACTCTTTGTGCTAGTTGGAGAGGGGTCCTCACCACAGTTTCCAGCTCCAGTTCCAGGCTGTTCTTCTTAGCCTTGAGCTGAGTAATGTCCTGCAGTTTCTTATTCCGGTGGCTTTCCAGCTCTTGCCGTCTCATCAGTTCCAACTTCAGCTTCCTCTGTCTCTCAAGCTCTTGCTTCACTGCCTGCGCACACACACACACACACAACAAAATTTATATTCTTGGAATAAAGAACACAACTCAATCAATATGAAAAAAACCTGCTATACACCTCTTTTAGATGAGTCTGGAATTAAAACGTGGAAAAAATGTAATCGTTTGTATTTATAAATTATAGCGGGTTTGCTATATAGGCTAAGAGAAATGTATCAAGGAAATATACAGAAACACAGAGAAAGGTGCAAAAAGAACTTGACAAAACTTGACAAAAAATGGAATGCAAAGTAGGCTAGTCAAAGAAATACAAATTGCAATATTTTTTTTCAAAAGTAATTTATTTGGTCATCATAAATTCAGCACATTTCTCCATCGCTCTGCCTGGAGTGTGCTTTTGCACAGGCTTTGCACCATCGCAGTCTATGACCAATACCACAGACAATGGGCAGCTTTGGAGGTTTCCTTGGACCGCACACACACAAATCCCAGAAAACACAGTTGTCAGAAAGTTTATCGTTTAATGTGGTCTCTGAAAGGTTTTCACAATGTAGTCACAACGAATTTAAGAGTAAAGTTGTCACAAAGTGGTTTGACAACCAGCTAAGAACTTAACAAAAATTCCAAAGTTGCTAAAGTGGCTTGCTAGCTCCTGTGATCAAGGCTTAAATACCAACGGACACAAAGTTAACGGCTGTTATTTAGCATGAGTTGCATCACAATGACTGCACTGCACACTTTAAGTGAGTACAATTTTCTGCAGACATTAAACATTAACCAGTGATAGGAGCCTAAACATCAGACTTCAATTTTTAAATAATTAGTAGTAGCATAGCGAACATTTGCGTTTGCTAATTCTGTCAAACCCTTAATGAATCATGCCAGTAACCAAGCCAGTAACATTATATATGCCAAGATATGTAATGTCTGTCAGCATATAAATTGGCCAACAACTGAAAGCACAAACATTAGGTTAATAATTTGTTTCATAAGTTTACGTCCACGGCAGGGCTGGGTGGTATATGGCTTCTGTTTTTTCCTCGCCTACCAGTATGAATTTACTGAACAGTGTGTGGTTTTACAGTACAGTTATCAATGGTATGTTATTGTTTCTAATCCAACTAATATTAAAATGTTCACATTGATTAAGAATTTGCAATGTAAACTTAAGGTGAATTGTCTGTTTTGAATGACACTCACTGTTTAACTAAACAAGACCAGATCAAAACCTAGTATATGGCTGGACTGGCCGACCAATGGTGTAACGTCATAACTCGGCCGTCCAATGGTGTAACTTCACCACTCAATGACTCAGTCACAGACATTCGCGTTTATATGGCTGGCCCCGCTGTTGCGGTCCAGCCACAAAGGTGATGTTGCAAACAATATGTGCGGAGAAGATTGTGGAAACACATGACTAAGTCAGCATGACAGTGGCAGTGAAACCTCGAAGTCTCTGCTGCATCTGCTCATTGAAGCTCCAAGGCCTCACTGCTGAGTGGATGTCATATCAACAAGAAATAGACAGGAGTAGTCTTTTTATGGCAAAAGCATTTTGCCTAGCCTCTGAAGTTTGAATGTTTACAACTGAATCAAGTAGCCTATGATTAAAGAAACGAGCATGAAACCGTCCAGACCCACGGTGCAACTGTACTAACTATATAGCTAGGTAGGTACGGCATGTCCTCACCTCTGTATCAGTGGTTGTAGCTGTATGTCCTTAGCTCCTACTCATGTGTGCAGGATAGCATCCATATGTGCTAGGTTAATTAAAGTAGGCGATCAGTTTGCGCTATGTAGGTTAACGTAGTTAGCGTGACGCCTTTATCTGTCTGCATCTCCCAAAATCACCACTTCGAACGGCATGACATTTTTAAGCGCAGCTTTATCGTCTAACGTTACTGTAGCTAACCCTAACATGTTTGTGTCTCGCCTACTTCTAAACGAAGCACCACCTGCACATGCGTCCTACTAAACATCCCTCACAGATCGTCCGTGAGTGAGTGACCGACCACAATTTGCCACGCATAGCCCACGGCGGCAGTTCCTGCGTGATGTGGGAAAAAAGGCAAAATAAAGCCGATATGCTACGGTAGGCCAAAGAGGATATAGGAACAAATTCATTTTTAACTTTGATCACAAAATAATGCTGCAAGGCGATGATTGCTATTGCGCTTAAAAACATTCCGAAACCATCCAAGTGGTTTATCGCTCACCCCTACCTGGAAGTATATTATCTCATTTAATTCCAAACCTAGAAGCTTGAATTTTTTATTTTGCTTGGATATTTTGAATAGTAACATTTGCAGGTTGCACATTTGGGTTTTTTTATGTTTAACTGTCCAATTTTTGAATTTTGTTGACTATTTCACACCAGTTCAGTGATCATGTTCCTATTAGAATTAGTGAAACTTATTACTGCTTTTTGATTTATCCTTATTTTTCGAAAATACAGCATATTTTTACTTCTTATGTAATTTGCATTTTAAAACCAAATTCCATCAAATGCAGCCATTGATATGAAACATATCTGATGACATGATATTTTGGCCATATCACCCAGCCCTAATGCATGTTCAACTGCAATGCTGGGGATTAACATTGTGTGGCAGGGGTCCATGAAGTGCTGGCCAATATGGTTCAAAATTGACATGGCAATATTTTTGTTTACTGAATGACAATATTAAAAAAATACATTGCGAACTTGGGGGGGTGGGGGCGTGGATAGCTAAATTAATATGTTAGCTGGTGTCACTGGACAATAGTAACCATAATAATGGTGAATATAATGAGGTCACTTGTTGTCAATTTCCAGACAAGCAATCCGATCTCTTTTTTAAATAAGCTCCAATGGCCACAACCAGTGACTTCAGATTTTTTCAAGCAACTGCTGGGTTATGACTGAAAAAGTTAACTAACAGAAAGAGTTATATAAGCAATTATATATAATGTCATAGTGACCTTACAGTACCTTGATAAATGTATTTCAACAAGTGATGAATGTTTACTTTTAATAGCCTATATATCTAATTGCACGCCATCTCACCCCATACCATGTGTCTGTTAGAAAGTAAGCAAGAGCTGCAGTATAAATCAAGTGCATAAGGGGTTTGAAGGACCTCTAGGTCAGTAAAGTCAGTCTTGGTATGGATTCCCTGAAAATAACTAATGATTGGCTAGTAAACGGAATCTTTGCATATGGTGATAAATTAATCTCATAGGCTGGAACAACAGTTCTTTGTCTCTGAAAACTATATAAACCCATGTATTGACCTCTTCCCGATTTTATTTTTTTTTTATTTTTATTTTTATTTTTATTTTTTTCGTTTTATTAGCCTAAATCATAAATAGGAGTTCCGGACTCTGTCCTATCTTTATCTTCAACACCATCATTATTCCTATACAATGTTGGAAAAAAACTTCATTGGTGAGACACTTGTTCCAATACAACAAACAAATTTAGAACATTTTTATTAGATATTTTTCTTTAAAATCAATAGACGTCTCTCGTCTGACAGCATTTTTAATTCCCCTTGAGGCAGTATATTTTGAACATTTATTTTGTATCACTAGAATAGTAGTAGTAGTAGCAGTAGTAGCAGCAGCAGCAGCAGCAGCAGCAGCAGCAGTAGTAGTAGTAGTAGCAACAGCAGCAGCAGCAGTAGTAGTAGTAGTAGTAGTAGTAGTAGCAGTAGTAGCAGCAGCAGCAGTAGTAGTAGTAGTAGGAAATCCAAGTGTTTTTTCTGCAACTGGCAGAGTCATCTGGCACCACTTTGACAGAGACAAGTCTTACAAAAAAACAAAACCTACAATAAATCTGCCTGACATTCTCTTACACCATTTACACCGCAACCAGGAAGCCATTCATTCAAACTGTGAGCTAAAATAATTAATGGCTACTACAAAGCCCAATGAAAATCGTTAAATAGAAGAAGCTGCAGCTGCAGCGAATGGCATGTTCGCAACTTACTGAGAGCTCAACAAAAGGAACGAAATGTTACTTGAAAGTGAGTGAGTTCCTTTTGTTCACCAAATAGATTTGTTCAAAAAGAATGAATCATTCACAAACAAGACACCACTAATAGAAAATGGCAAAATACCAGGTGTTTGGAAGGCAGCATATGTTGCAGCATATAGCATTATTGAAAGATGGAAATCCATCGTTTTGGAAGGGCTTATAATCAATTAGAAGAGTTTTCATCATACATGGTATTCTCAATTATTTTCAGTCTGGTTTTAGAAAACAGGTCTTAAATGATATCATTAAAGCACTTGATACAAAAATGTACTGTGCAGCATCATTTTTAGACCCATCTAAGGCCTCTGACACAGTTCGGTTCAGATACCAAAGCTGGTTAACATAGGACTGTGTCCTAAAATGGTTAGATGGTTCAAAAAATACCTGAGTGGTAAAGTGTACTAGGTGACAGTTTATTTTCAAGCCCACTAAATATGCAAAATGGTTTCCCACAAGGGTCCATATTAGGTCCTATTTTAGTTACAATTTATATCAATGATCTATGTTACAATGTAACAACTACACTGTTTCACTTTTATGCAGATGACACCATTATTTACAGCTCTTCCTCATCTCTTAATTATTGGTCTGATGTACCTGCCTGTCTGTTTTAAGTGTGATTTAGCATTTTTATGGAAGACGTTTTGTGCTCCTTGGCCTTGGCCAGGGCTTCTTGTAAAAGAGATATGAATCTAAATGGGAATTATTCCCAGTAAAATAAAGGCTAATACAAAATTTTTTTTAAAAGGAACTTATACTGATTAACATCATACAAGGCGCAATGCCGAAAAGCCAACATTGGACTGCATAACCGAACACAGCTTTCATGCAACATTGTCAAATTGAAGTAATCTAAATATCTCTCACATCTTGTAAAATGGGTTCATGCAGCCATATGCGTGGCACATTCATTACACCACCAAAATAGTACAATGTTGCAGCGTTTGTGTGTAAGCCTGGCCTGGGTTGGTTTAAAATGCAAATGCATTATTGAACATAGAACTTACACAACACTGAATGTTTCTACTAACACACCTCACACTGCAGCACCAAAACTATGTTGATGTATATGGGTTTACTGCTTACTACCTAGCGCAGGTGACAAATATTCCATTTGCAGAAGACAACGCCAGCAATTCCATTTGTGCCCAAGCGTGTTTCTGCTTAAGTTGTCAATAGGGCCCAAGACAGTTTTGGTACTTCACTGTATAGCCTACATTGAATACTTAAACATTCTATTGTATTTTTTTTTAAAACAAATAAACACTTACCGCTCAGATAAATGGCTTTGACTTGATTTTTTCCAAAATGGCCTGAGACTTTTGCACAATAATATAAATACTGTAGATAAATGGTTAGATCACACATCAGTCCTTTTTGGTTCATAAACTGTTCGGAATCCAAGTCACAGTTATGGACCAAAACTATTTCTTCAACATTTTTATTAAAACTACTTGGTGATTAAAAGGAAAAGTACCACATCTTGCCTCCTCTTTCTCCCGCTGTCTCCGTTGCTCCCCCTCTTTCAGCCTCTTGAACTCGCGCTGACGCTCCAGCTTCCGCTCCTGCTCCAGCTGCCTCTTCCTCACCTCCTCCCATGCCTCCCTCTCACGTCGCTCTTTCTCTTTCAGCTTCTGCACCAGGTGTCCCTCCTCCCTCTGCTGCTGCACATGTAGGGCTTGTCGCTGCTTTTCTAGCTCCACGTGGCCCTGGTCAAAGTTCTTGTGTTTGTCTTCAAATGTCACTGTGATATGAATGAAGACATAAAGCACAAAGTAGGCTGAACCCAATTGTGTGTCGAGAAACAGACATGGCTAGGTATAATTGAGAAAACAAGAATCAAGAAATGCATTAGTCACGTTCTACTTTTTCCAGGTGTCCAAAACCAACCAGGGAATTACAGGGTTTACTTGAATTTCCAGGTATTACTCCTATTCCCAACAAAAACCTGTCATGCTATTTACATGTGTGATGTAGGATTAGTAATGGCGTAAAAATAATGAATTGCAAGAATACCATTGCCCACAGCTTTCTGCAGCAGCTCAGCTTCACTCTTCTCTGAAAATGTTGAATAGTTAGTGGGAGTGGTTCCATTTGTCCCATCACTAGATCCCACCCCTCTGTAAAGCAAAAACAAAAACAACCTTTTGGTTCATAGAAACGTGAAATATAAATATAGTTGCAAGCAGCGATGTGGGGGGCCAAGCACCAAGGGAGAGCATTGAGCGCATTTTGTATTTTCTTGAAATTTATGCAAAAATATAAACAAAGTTTTGTAACAATTAAGTTGCCTGCATACCACAATTGTGTTGCTAGGCTGCACTGCATGCTTCAATGGGACAGGGAGACAAGCAGTGTGAAAGGTTCAGTCCTTTCTTCTTCTCAGGCTGGCACATGCACACATGTGGTCCTCATGTTGGTAGAGCACCAGGTCATTTGGCCCTCTGGAGCATGTACCCCTTTGAGTTGATGATTATACGATGGATGATACTACATAGATTTAGTATTCAAAATATGTTGAAAATTCAATACTGCTGAAATTTTAAAGGAACCTTATATTGGGGAAAAAATTCTTAAATCACCAGCCCATCCATTCACTAGAACAGTGATGGGCCTCCAAGCAGCCAAGTTTGTTTCTTTAATATTTCCTTCCTATTGCATAGACCATAGTATTTACTTTAATTCACATAGATTGAAATTGCAGAGAGGTATGAAGTGAGTAAAGCAAGATTAAACACAAAATAATTATTAATTAAAAATTATAATAATATTATAATTAATAATTAAAAAACAATTAATATTAAATAATTAATAATAATTAATTAATTAATTAATTTATTATTATTATTATTATTATTATTATTATTATTAATTATAATATAATAATAATAATGTTATAATTATAATAATTATTAATTAATTAATAATTAATATTAAAAATAAGTATTACTCTAATTCAAAAAAGAAAGGATAATTTAAACTGCACCTTTAGGCAAGTCATAAATAATGATTGTGGAAATCCTTGAAAAAAAAAAGCAAATTCAATATTGAAAATACTGAACTACCTTCAGCAGTCAGACTATTATTTCCACTCTGAAAGGGATTAAATGGTGCCAAAACTATGAATCACCAGCAAGATGGTGAACAGTTGGCAACACATTTGAAACTTCCAGTTCTGTTATGACAAATGAGGATGTTCTAAAGAGTTAGAACACTTTAAGGAAGTAATGAGTGTTGAAACAAGCAAGTATACTTTAACTGGAGTATGACTCTGACATAAATCACTGAAATTCCAGCAAGTGTCTGCATGAAAACATAAGAGGCAAGCTTGAGGATGTAACAGCAGCTGAAATGTTGTATTACTGGCCAACACATCATGCTTGGTTTATGAGTTTGGAGGCAAAGAGGCTACTATCGCCAGGATCACGTTTATTTGCAAAAACAGCTTGTTGACATATATTCTATTCTTAGTTCACAAACAGTTGAATAATGTGTGTTGGCTGTCAGAAAAAAATAACCTGCATCAATATCCTTGCTTTTCCAATCATCAAAATGAACTTATTGGAATTAATTGAAAACAGTTGTCCTATATAAACAAAATTCATTTTTGGCTGAGAGAAACATCAACTGCATTTGTGTTCCTATGGCTCTCACCACAGAAACTAAATATATCCTAAACAAACAATACAGTAAATGAAGAGTAAACAGAAATGACTGTATTGCTCTAATTTTGGTAATAGTGAAGTTGTCAAAATCTTTATGACATAGGATAGAAAACAGTGATGTGACAGCACCTGAGGAGTGGCTATGGGGGAGTTTCTGGGTAGTATGGGCAGCCATCTGATAGTACCAGAGGAGGGTATTGGTTCTGTGGACAGAGTGAGGGGCAGTGATGTTGTACCAGAGAGAAGGGAGGGGGACTGGATCTATGGGCAGATGTTGGTACCAATGGGAGAATACCGTACCTGAGAGAAGGGGGGATAAGTTTCACTGGTAGAGTGAGAGGAAGAGAAAGGCCCATCTTTGCCATGTCCACTAGATGCATGGCAAGAATAAACTCTTCTGCGGTTAGCCTCCCATCCTTGTCCACATCTGCCAGGTTCCTGTGGAAAACAGGAAAACAAATCCTGTGACTATCTGTAATTATGTATGGTAGCCACACAATCACGATTCTTCAATAGCTATTACTCAAAATCATAGTCATTAATGCGGGACAGATGGCTTTTTAGTAAATAGTCAAAATAATAAGTGTGTGCCATTTTAAGCCCAGTAAATCTTCATTTCATATCATATGCCTTTACCAAATGGTTGCTAGCTGTGCTTGGGAGAGGTGTGATGCTGTCAGAGTACTCCTGACTTGGGGACCTGCAACCCAGAAGTTACAGAGTTAAACACACTACCATTTCTAGGCCTAATAATAGACTTAGTGCAAATATGTTCACACATGCATATTTACCTTACAGAATGAAACTACCACAAGTATCACTACAATTAAAAGCATTTTAATTTAGTCATTTAATTTAGTAATTTAGTGCCTACATACATAAAGTACATACAGTAAAATCAATGTTTTGTCAAAGCAAAGAAACCCAAATTTGGAGGTTTCTTAATTGTTGGGACATGCCATAAATCCCTCGGATATAAAGATGCACTACATTACATTTACATTACATTAATTTAGCAAACACGTTTATCCAAAAGGACATACAAAAGTGTGTATCAAGGTCATTGGAATAACTACAAAACACAGGGTCGATAAGGCACAATACTCATTTTGTATAGGTATTCATAGCCAAGAACACAAAGACCAGTTCACACTGTAGGGTTGGGCCAATGTAAACATTTTCAAACCGGTTTGATATTAAGCCTAATAACGGACCAGACCAGTAATACCAAATTTTACCACTAGGGGTCACACGTGACTCAGCCGCTCCTGAGTGGAACTGTCACGCCAATTATGACACGGGCTCCAAAAATTATCCGGGTGAGGTAATGACATTCTAAAACCATTGTGACGTACTTAAAAGTTTCGTTGCAGCGTCCTTTGCTATGCCGACGCAGCCAGCCTTGCTACATTCTTTGGCGATAAAGATCAGCACTCTTTTCTTCCTACAAAAGGTATTGCTAATTATGCCACTTATTAGGCTAATGCTTAACTTTGTAATAAACAAACAGACCGGTTTAGTTGTTTGTTTTTTTTGTCTGTTGTAGCCGTTAACGCAGTCTTATACTAACAATAAGAAAACGCCATTCTCTTCAATAGTGCAATTCGTAGCACAAATTACATGCTAAAATGTCCATGTGGTTTGGTTTATTTTGGCCAAACTAAACGATCACTAAAAGTTTGCATTTCTGCACACAAAACTGCTATTAGAACCTTGATTATACCATCACATGCCATTATGTGCTGTTTCCTTGTATTTTTGGTACATTGAAAAAATCTGCCCGTCCTCTAGAGGAGACATTGTGAAATGTCTTCTTTGTAGAGAATTATTTTGGATTTATACCGTCAATACGGTTGAATCCTGGGGTCTCATTGAGGAGCTTACTCCATCCTGTTTTCTAAAATTGTTTTTATTCAGCATAAGAGAAACATGATTTATTATTTCAGATTTTTTTGTGATTGGTAATTTTTTTTCGGTTGTCTTGTTGGTATTGGTATTGTGGTGCCTGTTCTGCTAGTCTATATCCAAATAAGAGCCCTAGGCAAATAAGAGTCCTTTGGCAAAAAAAATCACTAGTTTGAAGTGAAAGTCAGAAGTGTTTCTGAATAAATATAAAGGAAATTATCAAAGAATCAGTCTTAATAGAAGCAGCCTGTGCGGCAAGACCATGGTGTAGTCCGTAAGGCAGCGGAATATCAAAACCATGTACAAATCCCCCCTGCTGGCCTGCTATTAGACTGCCTGTCCTGACACTTTCGGCTCTATTTTCCAGTTGGTGAATGGTGTGTGGCGAGCCATTACACTGACCAACAGGTATTTCCATCATGGATTAGAATGTGCCTGAGCCTGTTTGGTAACTTGGTTATTTACACTGGCTGCAAAGTGCACGGCTCTTAAAGGGAATGAAAAGGGGTTATTTAATTGGCTATGATGGAATACACATGCAAAACACCCACCCATAATATATTCATCCTAACCCAGCATTTTCGAACTGCACCGCAAGCTTTGAGCTGTACACTCCTTGCTTCTGGTCATGAAAATACCAAAATAGCTACACCCACAGTGCCCATGCATTGAGCCACTGAATCTGGAAAATAGCCCTTTCGGTACTGTAATTCCATCAATCAGTAACCCACTTTGCTTTCTGCATGAAAAAATATATAACAGGAGGGTGAAACAACACACTCATGAAAAAATAAACATTTTTGTCCACAGGAGAAGTCTTTAACTTAAAATGTATACTTAAACCTTAAACATATGTAAAACAAATAATTAAAAAAACGTGGTAACCAGCCCTCTGTTACTACTGTTAATGACGAAACATTGCACTAACAAATAAAAAAATAAATAAATAAACAAATAAAGTTCGAACTAAAAGACTGAAGACTTTGAGTATGAATTGAAAACACTAACAGATAAAAAATAAGTTCAGGTCTCACTGCTGACATCTCACAAAATTAAAGGTAAAACAAGAATATACAATACACTTCCAGGTGATGATAATCTTCAATTAAGCAGGGGCCATGCAATCATCCTTAACAGAGAATAATGAGGGACAGCACATCGCTCCCACCTGAGAGGAATCCAGTCTTCTGTTTGTCTAGGCCATTGAAGAGCTGTTGGTACTTCAACTGGTATGCCTGTGGCACTGCCCAGTCCATAGAGCCAGCTTTGGGAGCGTTACTTGACAGAGAAGCCAAACTGATGGAGCTACATCAAAGAAAAGTTGAGAGGAAGTTCATCAGTTGAGAATTTGATCTTCACCCAAACATTTAACTTCATTATACGTTTATACAGCAGGTTCACAGGTTATCATTTTGTTTCTATTATAAGTAGTATAATAAATAAGTCAGTTTTTTTTTTCCTGAGGGATTTGTGCCATTAATGTTTGGTTGAATAATACTGGCTCTGACAATGTGGCTTGCAGTTGACATACAATAACCTCACTGCTTTATCAATTAAGGCACCAGCTTGTGGCAGGAACACCCCATTTAGCTTGAACATTAAAGCAATAATCAGTGGTTTATCAATCAGCTCCAATACCATGAGCCAATCAATTGTTTGTGTGCCCAAAATAATCTACCAATGAGGTTCTAGTGAACACACTCAGCAAAAACTTAACAACTATGCTCTGAAAAAGAGACACTGAAGATACTGTCTAAACTGGTCAGGACATCAACGGACATAGCTGCGCACCTCACTTGATCACCGAAACAAGCAATAGTACTATCCCGCCTGGACTACTGCAACTCTCTTCTGGCTGGACTATCGGCATCTGCCATCAGACCCCTGCAACTCATTCGGAATGCTGCAGCTCGTCTGGTCTTCAACCTCCCCAGACACTCCCACGTCACTCCGCTGCTCACTACCCTCCACTGGTTGCCTGTTATGGCTCGTATCAAATTTAAAACATTGGTCCATCTTCAAACCCTACATGCCAGCCAGACCCCTCCGTTCCGCTACCTCAGGATGCCTGGCACCTCCCCCTCTTCGCATTTGCGCTTCCCGATCACGTCTCCTGTCCGTTCTGGCTCCACGATGGTGGAATGACCTCCCCGTGGAGGTCAGAACAACTGAGACCCTGACCCACTTCAAGCAACAACTGAAGACTCCCCTCTTCAGGCTGCACCTCTCCCCATCCCTCCCTACCTCCCTGTAATCTCTAAATTGACTGTAAGCTTAGGGTTGTAACTAGGTAGCTGTTTCGTAGTTGACTTAGTTAATGCACTCGTGTCTTAACTACTGCTTGTATTTTTGCATAGACTGTGTTGTTGCTGTTCTTGTTTGTGTTAGTGTTAATCAGTTTAACCTACAGGGTTCAAGTTAAACTATGCGGTTGTTCCCTGCACTTGGAACGGTACTTCTCCCTAGGGTTTTCAACACACTTGTTCCTGGTTATGGTTATACACTTTGTTGTACGTCGCTCTGGATAAGAGCGTCTGCCAAATGCCTGTAATGTAATGTAATGTAATTAAAGCAAGATCACTTTTTATTTTTTACAGTTTCAAAATAATACAAAAAAGGAAAAAGGCCCTGTGCAAAAGTTTGGGAACCCTGTTAGTACACTGTAACTCCTCCTCGGGCAACAATAACAGCTTGCAAACGCTTCCTGTAGCCAGCTAAGAGTCCTTTGATTCTTGCTTTTGGAATTTTTCTCCATTCCTCCTGGCAGAACACTTCTAGCTCAGAAATTACATTACAAAATATTCTTCGGCCTTCTCTCCACAGATTTCCAATAATATTTATGTCTGGGGACTGTGGTGCCTATTGCCAAGAGACGTGCTGCTGACATCACTTGGCACTACTCACGGTATACTGCTCGTCAGTAAAACCGCGGGGTCAACTGACCACTTGCGCAGTGAAATGGGATGTATTTTGTTAATGTTCATTTCCATGTCTGTCATTCCTTGACCTTTTCTAAAAACACGCACTTCAACTATCTATGTAAATAGAATTCTAAAACAACACTCGGAAGACTGCTTTTAGGGGTTTTTTAGGTGTTAAGAGAAAAGTCTTTTTTTTTTGAAGGGAGGTCATAGGAATTGTTTGCAATCATGTCTGCTTATAATATGGTAAAAGGTTTGTTTCTATCTGCATATGACATGGTAAATGCAGCCTGAGCAAATAGGGCTATATTTCCATTTTATTGCCGTTATTTCCAGTTAATTCCCATAAATTCCCGTTAATTCCCATGGAAAGTTTCCACCTTGAATATTCCCGAAATTTTGCAACCCTAGTCTGGACTGACTTCGAACATTAGCCTCTAGAATTTCTTGATATTTGGTGGAATTCATTCTTCCTTCCACCCGCACAATATTGCCTGTGCCCGCAGCTGCCACACAACCCCAAAGCATAATGGATCCACCTCCATGCTTAACAGTTGGCAAAGTGTTCTTCTTTATAAATGCTTCACCCTGTTTCTCCAAACATACCTTCTTTGGTTGTGGCTAAAAAGTTTAGTTTCGTCAGTCCAAAGCACGTTCTTCCAAAAGGCTTCGGGCTTCTCAAGGTTTTCTTTTGTATACTTCAGATGCTTAATTTTGTGTTGAGGTCGTAGGAAAGGCTTCTTTCTGGCAACTCTGCCATGTAGGCCTTTGTTTAAAATACGTTGTATTGTTGTCCTGTGAACAACTAGACCTCAGTGTGCTACTTCCATTGACCATTTCTCACCAGGTTTCAAGCCATTCTATCAGAAATTTTCCAGACCTTGCTTTGACTTCAACTGTTCCATTTATCTTCCATTTTCTGATAATGTTTCTAACAGTAGAAATAGGTAGGTAAACCAATGTTGCTTCATATTATGTGTCATTGTATCCCAATGTTCAGTGTTCACACTAAAAAACAACCATTTCCTACTCTAACATCTGAAATCAGATTTGTTGGTAATAAAAACGGGTGGTTAAATAAATTAATGCATATTCACGCACTGAAATAATGGTAGCTTACCGTATTTTATTACTTAATTATGTTAAGAGTCATGCTTTTTTTTCTAAAATACATGTACAAGAAAATAAATAAACCTGCTTCCCCGTTTTAAATGACCAAATTTGTTGGTAGGATATGAGCCAGAAAAATGAACTGACATCTTGTTATCCGTTGTTGGCAATATAGATTTTGGGTAGGACGCTATGTGTGATAACCTACAGAACCACACACAAATTTGGCTAAATATCTTTATATCTTATATCTATAAATATCTATATATATAATTAGGAAAATGCAGTTAATCTGCAATTTTTGTTTCCTAAAGTTTGTGTCAGATTCTGTAGGATGGTCTTTCAATCCCTGTGGGTGTGAGTACAACGATGTCACCAAGAAATGTGAAAACACTTCCCAGGTAGTGTGCATCGATGTATCCTACACCGGAGGAGGCGTGGACCTAGTTTGAAGCCGCTTCGCTTGTCTCCTCCAAAATTGGGACACTGGAGGGAGGGAGTAACCATTACTTCCAAGTCTTGAGACTTTATCCTGAAACAGGATGTTGTTTTACAACAAAAAAAAAACGTATTTTTCAATGCCTTAGTTTAAACAGAAGGCTTGACATTTGGAGACCTTGAAAGAAATCACTCATCTGAGAGAATATTTCAGAGGACAGTGACAAACAGCTTTGACTCCACAGCAGAAGGCATTTACAATGAAGGACCTTTATATCAGTGAAGTATTGAGTACTATACCTCCTTGCAACTATAGTTTACACCTCTAAATACCCACAATATGTTTAGGTTACCAGTGGTCCTTTTGGAGTTTTCAAATGGCCTTTCTGGAAACCTGTTTAGACATAGCTCAGACAAAACAATGCAGAATGCACATTTGTTTGTAGTCTTGTCATCAAATTTGAACCAGGATTTGTTCAGTGTTGTGGTAGTGGCTGCATTGTGTTTCTAAGCCAACGAGGCACACCCACAAGCATCTGTATCCAAATATAACCTTTTATGTGTGATAAAAAAATCCACTTCCACTGTGTTTGAGCTTCTGTTACTTTGTTTCAGTAATATTTAGAATAATTTGGACTCTTGGAAAACAAACTTCCAAGGGTTAACTTTCTGAGGAGACCAGGATTATGCCTTTAGTCAAAAAAAGGGTTCAAGAATAATGTCATTTTCAGGCTTGTGTTAAAAAGGTGATACAAAAGGTGCTACAGAAGAGGAAAAAAGCTTGAAATTTAAATAGTGAAGCTGATGCCAATGTATGAATTTTTCAAACAAAAATTTTAAAAATATACAAAATGTCTTCATCCCAAACATTAAGGAGTTCACTGTATGTGTGTAAACCCTCTTAGATGACTCTCTTACCTGCTTGACCCCAAGTCCAGCAGAGACTGTGGACTGGTCATCTCAGTGCCATTAATCCCATGGGGCAAGGAGGAGAAAGAGTTGGATATGGGTGGTGCTGAAGTCAAAAATACAAACAGGTTAGATCCACATCCTGTGTATAGGGCACAAATACAGAACCTTGAGGCACACTGGGCTATAACCCAGCTCTTTTCCTACTGCCTTTGAATCAACATCTTCAGAAATGGGGAAAAAGTTTGAGTTGTTTTCACCTCTTCTGTCTGGCAGATGACACAAGAGCCATTTAAGCCAGACAAGCAGGTTCAGAAACCCCACAAAATGCTGTGCATATTTTACTCTTCTTTTATTCATTCATTCATTCTTGTGTACACTCCTATGATGTTTATATGTCTATATATTTTTTATTTATCATTATATTAATTTTATTTTTATTGAGCTTAAGACAAAAATTCTGTGCAAACGTTTATTTTTTTTACATTATTTTTCCTCAAATGCATACTATATTGCATATACAATTTACAGCCTTTGTCACTAATAAGTGTGTTTTACATTATAATATAATTATAACTAGAAGTAGTCTACATGAAAAAATTAATTCTTACAACAGTTTTTACACAATATTTCACACGTTCCTTGAACAACTGTATATACAAACACTTGCTAATACCATCTGTTTTATATATCGTTCAATAAGAAAACTCACCTTGGTAATGGTCTGTATATTTTCTTTCTACAATAGTCTGTCATCATGTCAAACTTAACATAAAAACATATTGTTCCAAGTATTCAATTAAATAATTTGAGATAATTTCTTTGGTACTACCATTATTTTCTGATATGCAAAGATTGCTGGGGGAATATGCCTATGTGTTCTGTTGTCCAATGTCAACTGTTCTATTTGTCAGAACTGTTACCTAGTTTTGCTTCTCAAATTGTCACGCAAGGTCAGTGATCTAGCTGAGGAAGAGAGCAAAGAGGAGTCCTACCTAAAGCTAAGCATTTCAAAATGCCTTTTAAACCTTATAAACACAAAAAGTGGATCTCAGAAGAAAAAACTGAAAACGGAGCAGGAGAGAAGGGTACACAAGTTGCGAGCTCGAGAGATTTTTGTACGTTGAAAATATGTTTTTCTTCAGATTTCATTTACTGTATTTTGAGTCCTTCATACTTTTACAACATAAAAACTACTTAAAACCAACTTTTTTGTCATTAATTATATATTATGGTTGGGTAGATTCTTGCACCCATATGCTGGAAGAGCAAACTCTGCCCCTGGATGGAGAGCTTGACACCACCCTTAATGAGCCATTCTCTGAATTATCTGGACTCTCTGCTGAAGGGAACTGCCCGTAAGCAGCACTGTGACACTCTGGACAAATATGAATCACAACCAGGTGTAACAATATAAATTACTAGCCTTTGTCAGTTAATTGACAAGTAAATAGTGTTAACTGCATTTAAAAATTATGCACATGGCATATCTTCAAAGACAGCTTCAAATCATCAGCTCTTAGTGGTGTATTATTGACAGCTCAAGTGGTATATTAAGTAAATATAAAGTTTACATATTATTATTATTATTATTATTATTATTATTATTAATGGAACAATGCACAGCAGCATTAATTTAATTTAATTAATTACTGAAAAAATGAATAAAAGAAACAAAATGCATTTCTAACCCCTCAGGAGAAGAAAACTTTGTATACAGCTTAACACGCAAACCTGCAGGGGCCTTACTGATCGGCGAGGGCCCCTGATGCACAATGAGACTGCCATCCCAGCTGACAGAAATACCATCTCTGGGTAATGGATCACCCTGCATGGCTGCTGGACCGCAGTCGGCATCTCAAACCAGATAGTGAGGCCCATTCATGTACTAGAACAGTGCCCCAACAGGATGAGCCACCCAGCAGCCCCAGAGTTGCCTCTTTTTGATCTGCACCACTGTTTTCCACAGCATTTTCAACTGCATTTGTGTCCTCAAAAGAGACAAGCCATTTAATTGTACTGTGTCTCCCATGTTCAAAGGTGGCATCATCAGAACCATGGTCACTTACTTAAGTGTGATGAGGGCACTGCGGAAGGCACTGTGGTTGACTGCTTCATGATAAGGGGCAGAGTGGAAGGCAAATTCTGGCCCTGCAGCTTCAGCTTGATTAGCTTCATGGCTATAGCGAACTCCAGGCGGTCCATCTTCCCATCGTTGTTCAAGTCTGCCAGTGCCCTGAAAAGCACACAGCTTCAATTATTTCCTGCATATTCCAGAAATCAGAATATTAGACTGCATTTTGGTGGCTTCTGCCTGAGCTGCCGCACTTCAGGAAATCGGAGGTCTTAATGCACATTCAATAAAACACGTTACTGCAATTTCTTGTTTTGCCAAAACAAATGGTTGTATTTATTTAACTTAAAGAAAATATAATGAAAACGTGAAAGTGGTCAAAAACTGTACTGCCTCCCACTTCCTGAATGATTTCTGAAGAGCTGGTGCTAATTTATCACAAGTCACATCTCTTTCAGGTAATTATGTTTTATCTATCACAGCTATTATTTTAACATAATGTACTAAATAAACTATCAACTTAAATCACTATTTTCTTAAATGTAATGACAACACAGTTTTAAGGTTATATAACAATATGGCTCCAATAGACTATGAAACAAATATGATCATTGGGATTCTGTGCAGTATTACGGCCAAGTATCAAGAGAATTATTTTGTATGCTATTCACCTCACTTGAGATCTAGGAAAAACACACTGGTGTGATCACTTGCACACCAATTGTTGGTTTAACCAATTAATGTCCTTCTTATTGCAAAGTCCAACTTATTTTTCCTGGTGACTACTGTATCTGAATTTGCCTCCAGTCTATTATTTGTATTCACAATTCAAATTCTGTGAAATATAGAAGTATCCAAACTTGGATTTCATTTTGTACAATGGCATTTAATTAAAGCCAATATGTTCACTGAATATCATGACACGGCAATGTGTTATTTAACTTTATTTAGGTTTAGGTTTAGAATTTATGAAGAAATGACACAGGTATGTTTTAAAATCCAGCTGTGAAATTCACTGTCCTTCCTTTGCATGCTTATATGGGCTGGTTCATTTAAAAAGCTGTCCCCTATTATCAAGTCATGTTCATCACACAGTGACTGCACTGGAATTACGGAATCAGTGGATTTATAAAGAAATGCAATATGCCAGTCAAATACAGGAATTTTTATTAATCTGCGAAGATAATATATTGCAATATATCTCATGTGTGAAGTGCAAATTTCTTGTTCTTTGTTTCTATATTGGCATCAAATGTTTGGTTTTAGTTTACAGGCATTTAGCAGCCGCTCTTATCCGAGCGACTTACACTGTATCCAATTATACAGCTGGATATAACCTGGAGCAATGCAGGTTAAGTACGTTGCTCAAGTGTACAATGGCAGTGTCCTACCGGGAATCGAACAAGACCAACTCCTTAGCCATAATACTACACTGCCGTAGTAATACTAAATGCTATACCTTGTCAAGATCTGAAGCAATTTTATTAATTATGAACACCTTTTTTCTCACTCAACTATCAACACATACATGCCTTTCAATGAAATGTTGGGGCTTTCAGTTTTTTCCAGGTTGCCAAAAAATATAAATTTAAGATAATAATTTCTAAATAACCTAATCAAACATAATGTAATGATATTTTTCAGAACCCTGGTAGGCTCTGCTGGTATAGAACTATGGTTGTTGACCTGTGACAGCTAAGGGACCATAAAAACCCTCACCAGATCTTGGTCAGAACATGAGCTGGGAGGCCGGACAGCAGGAAGAATTTGTGTGCCTGGTCTCCTGTGTAAATAGGGACATGAGTAAAAAACATGGGAACTCCAGAGTAGAGCCAGATAACTTTTTCTCTGAAGCACACCCGTCACATACACAAAGAGACAATCAGACTACTAAAAATCTGGATAATTGTTTTTAAGTTTCTTGAAAAATTGTAAATATATATGGTACGTACCGGAGACGTAACCTTGAGATGGTGAAAGGGTGTCAAACTGCTTATCATATTTGTCCCTCTCCTCTGGAGTAATGGTCCACATACTCTGACCACCTACAGAAAAACATGAGTCAGAAAAGGAAAGAAAAAAAACTGACCAACAGAGAGAAACAGAGTGAGAGAGACAAAGATTTTTACAAGCCAGACAAGATGCACACACATTATCCAGTGTTTGATTCAAGATTAAGTAAGAGGGGGCCAAATATCCCCCCTACTATTTTTTCAGGGGTCACTGTAAAATATACAAAACACCTTGGAAGTGAATTTGAACTTTCATTGTAAAACACAATAATTAATATTAAATTAGCAACACATTAATTTATATTTTATTGTAAAAATACATAACCAACACATCCATCCATCCATCCATTATCTATACCCAGTTATTCCTGTTCAGGGTCGAGGGGGGTGCTAGAACAGCATGCATTGGCCAAGAGTCAGGAAATAAACAATACATTCAAAGTATACATTTCAATAAATGAAATTTCTTAACCCTTTCAATTTGCACTGTATTATTATTATTATTATGACACAAATAAACAGGTGACCTAAGTTAACTATGCAATCAACTGCTTTAATTGAACAATTCCGGTTCTACTCAAGTTGTGAGTAACAACAAGGACCACTGGGTCAAAGACATACTTTTCATAGCATTTTTTCATAGCATCACACCATCTTGGATCAACTAATTGTTTTTATAATGGTCTCAGTTAGAAACTCAATTGTACTAGTGGACCTAGTTATACTATACTGGGGTATATACATAGCCTCGGACATGGGTGGCCTTAGCTGCCGGGCCCGCTACTTCTCAACTGTCCCAGGCTGAGCAGCACAATGCTGCGTTCTGGTAAAAACCAGAGGCGGGATGATCTTGTTACCAAGGAAGCTTAAGGGAATTTTTGGAGCAGCAGAAGTCTTTTTAGGAGGACTTAAAAAGACAAGAATTCAATTTTAAATCATTTACTCAAATCATCATGGACTCCGCGAACACTCGGATTGATGGACTAGTAAGATAGATACAGGATGTCAAGGCAAACCTGCAATATTCCCAGAAGGATATTGATGAAATAAAACAATTGCAAGGCAAGATCAAATCTGTGGAAGACAAAGTGCAGAATCTGGCAGCACAAATCGCGGACCTGTCAGCTGGTACGGCTAACATTACCTCTGAAAAATGTATTATCTAGACATGCTCAACAACAACCTCAAATTGGAGTCAAGAGCCATTGAAATAGAGCACGCACATCGAACGGGGAAATTCAGAGGAAACTCTGACAAACCACATTCAGTATTCGTAATACTTTTAAGATTTAAAGACAAACAATTAATCCTCTCCAAGGCAAAATCCCATCTAAAAAACACACACATATACATTAACGAGGACGTCTCAGATGTCGTGCGAAAAAAGAGAGCTGACCTGGTACCCACCTTGAAAGAAGCCAGAGCTCGGAGTGACTATGCGTTCCTCAGCTATGATCGCCTATGATCGAATGATCAGACAACAGCGACAGCCTGAAGTGGAGTAAGTCTCATAAGAACTAATGAACCACTTAATCAACAGCATCAATAATCACTGTACTTATGCACTCATACTTAACAAATTCACTTTTTACTCATGCCTAATGAAACCCTATGCCGGAAATGTCATACTTGTGTAATATCATCTGTAGTTAGATGTGGTCTATGCAATGGTGTATTTCACAGAAGGTGTACCCCTATCGAAAGTAAACAACATTCTATTTGGGTTTCTTGGATATGCGAATCATGTGCTGTTTTGTTTCCATTTTATAATGTTAATGACAATTAATTAATGATGGGATCTGCAGAGTCGGATATTACTAGAGGTAATGAAAATCATTTTGAAAACTTGCTGTTCAATCCATTTGAAATCAATGACGACAGTGACACTAAATTTATTGATTGTCTGGATCCTGATTCTAATTGTTTTAAACTGTCAAGTAGAACTCCTGATTGTGAGTATTATAATGAAAATCAATTTAAGAATTTGTACAGTAGTCTATCAAATTCCGAACTCAACATTCTTTTCTCAACATTCCTTATGAATGTTCGTAGTCTCTCCAAACACTATGATCAATTAACTCATTATCTGTCTTCTCTGAAACATGAATTCTCCATTATTGCCTTGTCAGAAACTTGGTTATCAGATGACTCTGTAAATTATTATGATATACCTCATTATAACATGGCACCACAAGGTTCTGTCATCTCACCAGTCCTGTTCACCCTGTACACAGATGACTGCAGGAGCTCAGATCCTGAGATGCTGTACATCAAGTACTCTGACGACACAGTTATTATTGACACCACTAACTCCAACAACCGTATCAGCAAGGAAATCCACAATTTTGCAGGGCGGTGTGAGAACTACTACCTGGATCTAAATCCCAGCAAAACCAAAGAAATGCTGGTGGATTTCAGGTGTGACCAGCCCACTGCCCACTCCTTTACGATCAATGGTGATTTGATACCCTCCAAGTGCCAACAACGCCTGTTCTTCCTCAGGAAGATGAGCAAGTTCTAGGTCCAGCCATGCAGTCCTGCAGGCGTTCTACAGATCCTTTGTGGAATCCATACTGACCTTCAATATCACGGCATGGTTCGGAGGGATGAGCGCTATCAACCTGAACCCCCTTAACAGGATTGTAAAGATCAGCAGCAAGATCATCGGGCGGGAACAGGAGCCACTCAGCAGCATCCGTAAGAAACGGACAGTAAAGAAGGCCTCACAAATAGCTGAATACACCACACACATCAGTGGCGGCTGGTGACTCAAAAAATTGGGGAGGACAGGAAGAAAACCAACCCACGGCGTCATGTTATTTTACACTAGTTGGCTACTTAGCTCTACTTTCTTATTTTCAAGTTATGTTATTATGTTCAAATGTAGCAATAATCCAACTAGCAACCTAATGCAAACTTACTATACAACTAAGGTAAGTAATGCACCCGAAGTTTATCCCCATCTTCCATAAGGAACAAATATCATATTATCATTTATACACCGGCTTGGCTGAATACTCGATTCTGATTGGTCCAAGGGTGGGCATTATTTCTCAATAAAGGGACACCTCAGCCTTTTAACGGTTCTAAAATCAATGTGCTACAAAATCCAGCATTCTAAAGCAGTTTAAACAGCAACATTATTCTTTCGCTTTTGAATTGTGGATACATCCCCTCCCCTTTTCAATGTCCAATTTCACAATTGATGGCAACGTTGAATCACATTTCTAGTTACTGTTGCTAGCTTTATTTACGGTTGCCAGCCATCGCGCAAATCGTCCGGAATCGTCCCTTATTTGGACAGTAGAATAGGCGTTCCACATTTAACTCATGGCTATGGGATGCATTTTCATCCGTATGTTTAGGAACGATTGCGTTTATAGTAACCACTGTTTTTGAATAGAATTCAATAGTTAGCTAGCTAGCTAGCTAGCCGGGATAACAAGCATGCCGTGAGACCATTCTGACCTAAAACCAAGAATTGTAATATTGGCTAGGTGACAAGTGACGGCGAACCTGTCATAAAGCTAGCTGGCATTCAAAACCCGTTTCAGAGGGTCTTAGAAAAACATTATGTCTACATTGCGCGACCACAACATTGAAAAAGTAAGACAGTGCTAGGGAGATGAATTTGATTGACTTATGGTTTCATGCAGTTTTAATAAATAATGTAATGACAAAAATGACCAAAATTGGTGCTAACTGTATGGTAGGCTATAAAACGAGAAGGAACTATTTTTTCTTGATAGAATCATTGTTTTCATAGAATTAACAACCAGAGGTTTTTGACTAACAATGGTGCAAATGAAACTACCCACCAGAGTTTTGCTTGACAACGATGAAATAATATGCCCAAACGTCCCCAGAAGAATATTTCAATATTAAAAAATCTAAAATAAAAATCAATAAATATAAAAGTAACCATATATAGTCACTGTTGGTAGCCCGTTGTATACGTGGAATAAACCCCTCCGGGCTGTCCCGTTACTGGAAAATATTGTAGCCTACTTCGGGGCTGGTTAAGCGACCCTACATTATTTTCCAATAACGGGACAGCCCATCGTGGTTTATTCCTTACATACATATTACAACACAAAGGATGAATATAAAAAAGGGACCATGTGAATGAGAGGGAAAGACACATCTAATCACTGCGGGCTCTGGATGGGAATGAACCTTGTGTGTGCATAATGTGTCACTAGAATTAGCATTTTTGATCATGGTTATCTGTGGAACTGGTCGTCCAGTAGTCTTGATCCTTACCTGCTGCGTAATCCACACTGTGGAATAGCTGTGACAACAAATAATCCACAAGATGTTCTTCCCCATCCCACTCCCTGCGTCTGCGTCCATGCCTCTCTGTGACCCCCTCACTCACGCTGCCGTTAATTGCCTCGTTAGCAATAGCAGCACCACTCCTCAAAATCCATCCTCGCCGTTAGCTCAGTCCTTCAGGGCTGCCACAACAAGCTGACTGTTGAGTTGGCTAACGCAAGTAGCTTGCTACTGCTCGATAAAAAAGCGAAACGTAAATCTGAAAAAAGGAAATTTGGACCAGCCTCCTGTGGTAGAAAAGGCTTAAATAAAATGTAATTTGGAAATTATCATTAGACCAACTTGATATTGTCAATATTGTATTCTGGTTGTTGATTGGTTAGGGAGGACGTCCTCCCTTGGAGCATCATTTTATGTGTTTTGGCCAATAACAGATTAGCATGAAAAAAAAGAAGTACATTAAATTGATATAAGAGATCCCGCCCTAAGAAGGACAGCAGGAGCCCGTCTTCCTCTGCCCCCCACCACCACTTCACACAAACTGCCCTTTCCCCTCTTGCCTGCCCAGCAGGTGTCGCTGTTGAAGCATTTTAATCAGAATTTCAATAATGGATTTTTTCCAAAGAAGAGATAAAAAATATTTTATAAATGATACCGAGATTTGGTAATGGTTTATTTCAACCAATTACTCTTTTTATATATTTTGATCTCCCTCTTGCCTCTCAAAAATAGAGGAGGAGCAACCTTCTCTGCCTCTATGGACCAGCCTCCTCTGACACACACCCTCCACACCTACTACAACCCCATGCCCTCCGGACGCCGATATAGATGCCTGCCCCTCAGAACCAGAAGGGCCACATCTAGTTTTGTACCTACCACCATCCGTCTACTGAACTCTTAACCTTCCCCATCCCTACCTGTCCCCTTCAGGGATACCGGACTGATTAACACCCACCCCCCCACCCCCCCACCCCACCCCCCCTCCAGGGAAACTGACCGGCTAACATGCCCCCCCATCCACCACTGGCCCAACGCTCACACACGCACGCACGCACGCACCCACCAGCGCTACTGCACTGGAGCAATATTGCACTATTACTGCCCCTGGCTTTTACTTTATGTTTTTATCCTTAGCTTTGTATTTTAATTTGTATGTGAATGTGTATGTCAATTAAGTATGTATTTTATGACAATTGTCTGTGATTGTTGTATTTGTCTTATTTGTCCACTGCACAAATGAAGTTCCTCACAGAAAATAAAGTCATTTGAATTTGAATTGAATAATGCTGTATATTTTTGTAGAATAAAGAGAATAGGGGGTGGAGTATCTATTTTAATTCGTCAAGAGTTTCATTTAATTTTAAGAAATGATAGATAGATAGTTTTATTTTGTCCTCAAGGAGGAAATTCTTTTTCACAGTAGGTGCTTACATAACACAACAGGTAAGAAATACAGAAAAAATAATAATTAAAGCCGCAAGCGGCGTTGGGAGGGGTCCAAGCATTGGCACCATCGCGCCCCCTATGGAGCGATTTTAATATGGCTGTGTCCTCATGATCATATACCTTCACCCAACAAATCTACTGAATATCATGATGAACAATGGATTGGAATATGTGTCTGACGTAATAAAATATTGATGACTTATGGCCAAATTTGTGCTAAGACATGCTGTCTGATGACTTGGTTGTGTCACCATGGATGTGTCCTGGCCGCTTCCCGTAAAGGCCTTTACTATGACACTAGTGTTGTCACGATACCAAAATTTTGACTTTGATACTAATACCAGGTTTAGTATCACGATACTCAATACTGAAATAATACTTGAAACTTAAACCATGCTGATTCGATACTCGGTACCTAACGATACTGAAATGACCTTAATAGATCAGAAACGTAATGTCCACAAGGGTTGACTTCATTTTCGAATTCATGGTTTATTAACAACCTTTAAGTTGAAGCCTCTTCAACATACTAATATGCATAGGCCTATAGTGTTACAACACTGAACAATAGAAAAATATGTTAAATATATTTCAAAAATTAAACAGTTGTGAACTAAATAATCTTCAAAACAGGTCTTTCACCTTTAAATAGATTTAAAAACAGCATATTGTAATAATAATACAGCATGTATCTATAATAAAATATTTCCAAATTGGAACACCTATTGCTACTGAAGTGAACTGAGTCAAAGCTTGCGCTGTATCAGGGAAGTGAATGCACAAGCGCAGGTCACCTCACTTGGCAACCTTAGTTGCTACTGCCATCTAACGAAGATTCTGACAAACTACACTTTTCATCCTCTAAATCAGTAATGCGGGAGACACATTTCCCTGGCTTTTACATTTGACTCAGAACTACCGAACGTCGGAAAATTCAAATACGAAACCGTTTTTTTTTTTTTTTTAAGTACAGAGAAAGTGCTGAAGTTTTGGTATACCGTGCAACACTACGTCAGACACATATTCCAATCCATTGCTCAGTTTAGCAGAGAATGCACATTTCAGAGCGCCACAGAGACAGATAAAATAATAACACGAGTGCACATTTCAAAAAATAAATACGACATTGAGAAAAAACGGAAATAAAAGACCTAATATCAACTCGCCATCTGCTTGCTTCGCGCAAAGTAGCCTATCGTTTTATTTATTTAGACATTGGTGGATAAGAAAAATTTGGTTACGCTGACCTATAAAACGCTATCCCAAAAGCAAAATCATACATGTTATACATCGTTAGAAAGCTTATACTCTCACCTACTGAATAAATGAACTGTCAATGGAGCCAAATTGTACGAAAAACGGCGACAACGCCGTAAGCAACAGGAATCACAAACGGATTGTCCAAGACAATATATGACCACTCAGTCGCAAAAGGGACATCTCTACGCGTAAAACCAATGGTAAGATTGTATATTTATTCAATGTTTAGTCCCAGATATTGACTGCAGAATGACATGGTATAATGTAAAAAACAAAATTGTCTCGTTTATTTCGTTATTCAGTGAGCAGCATATTTTAGGGCTAATGTCGGGTTTATCTTGTTGCTACGGAATATTGCATTACATTACAGGCATTTGGCAGACGCTCTTATCCAGAGCGACGTACAACAAAATGTATTACCATAACGAGGAACAAGTGTGTCGAAAACCCTGGAGAGAAATACCGTTCGAAGTGCAGGGAACAACCGCATAATTCAACTTGGACCCTGTAGTTTAAACTGATTAACGCTAACACAAACAAGAACAGCAACAACGCAGTCTATGAGAACATTCAAGCAATAGTTAAGACGAGTTAAGACTAAGTCACCTACGGAACAACTACCTAGTTACAACCCTAAGTTTACAGTCAATTTAGAAATTAAATTGAGAATACGATTTCTCTCAGCATAATGACGGATTTAAAGACTAAACGAACTCACCCGATAGTGTCTTCAAATGGACCGTATTATTTATTTAGACATTGGAAGACTACAGCATAAATTGCGTCTTTAATATTAAATATTAGTAATTGCAGCGAGAAACTGCAGCTGTAGGTCGTTATGTTATGGTAGCAACGGAACGAAGCGGACTATATATGTATTAGGCTACCGTCATTGTTTCATTATACCAGCGTGTTTTCGCGCGTTTGCACGGAAACTCAGAACCTATCAATGAAATGGTTTAGCTATTTCTCAGCATAATGACAGATTTAAAGACTTAACGAACTCACCCGATACTGTCTTCAAATGGATCCATGCCAAAGAAAAGTAATTACTCATCCTCTCAAAGCTTTATCGTAGCGTATTATTTATTTAGACATTGACAGAGTACAGCATAAATTGCGTCTTTTGTGAATATTCAATGTTAGAAATTGCAGCGAGAAACTGCAGCTGTAGACACAAAATAGTCTGTTATGTTATGGTAGCAACGGAACGAAGCGGACTATATATGTATTACCGTCATTGTTTCATTATACCAGCGTGTTTTCGCGCGTTTGCACAGAAACTCAGAACCTATCAATGAAATGGTTTAGCTATTTCTCAGCATAATGACAGATTTAAAGACTTAACGAACTCACCCGATACTGTCTTCAAATGGATCCATGCCAAAGAAAAGTAATTATTCATCCTCTCAGAAAGCTTTTACTAAGAAACTTTGGGTAGCCTATCCTAGCATGCACGCTAGGTGGCACTGTCAGACCGTCTCCTCACAGCTAAAAACTAGACCTACGGTGTCGGATTACTTGCGTCGCCATGGTTGTCGCTTGCCGTAAAGACGTTTACTCGATGTCGTAATCGTTTAGATTTGGAGCTCCAGCTTTTCCGCACCCCACCTAATGAAAAAGTCCAAATGGCGGGCAAATAATATGGCGGACATAGGTGGTCCCAATAGCAAAGTTGTAGAGCACATTCAGGTGCATAGGTCGATTAAGTTTTGTGTTGATCGGACTTATGGTGTGGCAGTTATGGCCTTTTAAAGTATGACCCTTTGTTATAGCGCCACCATCTGGTCGACATAGGTGATTTGTAGTGGCTGAGTAGTGTGGGGCCATAGCAACCCACCTACCAAATTTGGTTGGTCTACAACTTATGGTTGCTGAGCCTCAGACATTTGAGCGGAGAAAGCTTCCACGCCCCAACTAAAAATTCAAAATGGCGGGCAAACAATATGGCGGACATAGGTGGTCCCAATGGCAAAGTTATAGAGCACGTTCAGATGCATATGTCGATGAAGTTTTGTGTTGATCGGACTTATGGTGTGGCAGTTATGGCCTTTAAAAGTATGACCCTTTGTTATAGCGCCACCATCTGGCCGACATAGGTGATTTTTAGTGCCTGAGTAGTGGGGGGGCCATAGGAACCCACCTACCAAATTTGGTTGCTGTAGGACTTATGGTTGCTGAGCCTCAGACACTTTTAGCGGAGAAAAATAATAATAATAATAATAATAATAATAATAATAATAATAATAATAATCCTAACAGATACAATAGGGTTCCACCAGCTTCGCTGCTTGGACCCCTAATAAGGTGACTTAGGTGCATTAACTGTCTTAACTACTGCTTGTATTTTTTCCATAGATTGCGTTGTTGCCGTTCTCTTGTGTTAGTGTTAATCAGTTTAACCTTCAGGGTCCAAGTTGAACAATGCGGTTGTTCCCTGCACTTGGACCGGTACTTCTCCCTAGGGGTTTCGTCATACTTGTTCCTGGTTATGGTTATACACTTTGTTGTACGTCGCTCTGGATAAGAGCGTCTGCCAAATGCCTGTAATGTAATGTAATGTAATAATAATAATAATAATATTAATCCGAACAGATACAATAGGGTTCCACCAGCTTCGCTGCTTGGACCCCTAATAATCCTAACGGATACAACAGGGTTCCACCAGCTTCGCTGCTTGGACCCCTAATAATAATCCTAACGAATACAATAGGGTTCCACCAGCTTCGCTGCTTGGACCCCTAATAATACAGAATTATACAAAATACGGGATTCAAAGCACACTTACTTACAGGGCGTTACACAACAGAGACAAAGGCATGACTTAACATTCTACATACCCCAGACTGGGTTTCTTGTCACTTGTGCGGAGGTTGCTTATTCAGAGCTTGTATGGCTGTGGGAACAAAGCTCTTGCTAAAACGGGATCTTGCTCTCAAGTCAGACAGTAATGAAATGGAATTACTCTTTTTGGAAATCCCATCATGTTCCCTTTTTAGTGGGAAGAACGTGATTATTGGCTGTGTATATCGCCCTCTGGACACAAGTATCAGTATTTTCAATGATGCTCTTGCATCAACTCTAGATGTCATAAATAATGAGGGAAAAATTTGCTTTCTTTTAGGCGATTTTAACTTAGATCTATTTAAAAATGAGAGTTATTTAAAGACAGCTGATTTTCTAAATACCCTATACTCCAGCTATTTATATCCTCTCATCTACAAACCCTTAAGAGTGACAGATAGATCTGCTACACTAATTGATAATATTTTTACAAATTCTTTGGGAAATGTGGCAAAAACTGGATTGCTTTTAACAGATATCTCTGACCACTTTCCAATATTTCAGCTAACATGGTCTATTGTGAAGCACCAGGAAGGAGCTAACAAAAATGTAAAATGTAGAATGTTTAACAAAAGAAATGCTGAGCACTTTAGGATGTTGGTTGATAATATTTCATGGGATAATGTTTACAGCCAACCTGATACAGATTTGGCATATCAAACGTTCCACTCTTTATTCAATTCTACAAGTCTTTAATACTTGTTTACCACTAGTAAAAAAAAAGAAAATATCTGATAGCAACTATGGTTTACCCCTGGTCTCCAAAAATACTCAATAATCAAAAACAAACTATACAAAAAATTTACATTAAATCCAACACCTTTGAATTCTGTAAATCATAAAAAATACTAAAATAAATTCACCCATTTACTTCGTATAGCTAAAAAGAAATACTATACCGACAAATTTAAAGAATCATCTTCCAATATTAAAGCAACAAGGGAAATCATCAATCAACTACTTAATAAGGGAAAGTCGTCTACAACTCTCTCTTTCCCAATTTACTAAATTTAAAAATGGTGTTTTACTGACCCTTTGGAAATTTCTTGTGAATTTAACAATTTCTTTGCACATGTTAGTGCTTTTCTAGCTGAAAAGATAGAAATTACCGATGGGAGTCCTTTGGAATATATCAAAAGTGATTACCCTGTTTTAACTCAGTTTGATCCACCCAATGTTATAGAAATTAAGGATATAATTAGTAACTTGAAAAACTCAGCAGCAGGTCATGATGAGATTAGTGCATCTGGTCTGTAATAAAATAATGAAGTCAGTTGGTATCATCAGAAAAATATCCAGGCTGGTTAATCAATCAGGTCTCTTAACACTTTATTACAGTTTAATTCACCCATATCTTCTTTATGGAAATATTGTAGGTGCAAGTACATATGTCTCCAGTCTCCACAACATTCACCTTATACAGAAAAACTTGTTAGGTTGGCTACATTTTCTAACAGACTTGAACCATCTCTTCCTCTGTTTAATAGGCTTAAAATACTCACAATAATGGGATATTAACACACTCAAATATGTACCTTTATCTATAAATACATATATCTCCCTGACACCCTCCCCACACCCTGCAAGGTATGCTTCCAGTTCAATTCTAATATACACACATATAATACAAGACATTCAGATTACCTTCAATGCCTTTTACTAACAAAGTGAATGTAAACTTTTGACCCACTGAAAATCTGATATAGTACATAAAAGCTGAATTAACTATGTCTCTTAGAAATTATTCTGAAATGACCTCTTATGGAAATAAAGTAGATCCTCCAATTGACTTAACACAGGAAATGTATGGTAACATGAAATGTGTGGAGTTGTGAAAATTGAGTTATAATGTCTCTAGCCTAGGTGTATGTACACTTTTGGTCTCAAATGTATGCCAGTACAGCTGTGAAAAATGCTGCTCACTGAAATAAACAAATAGCCGCTTGCCGTAAAGGCCTTTACTATGTCGTAACACTTAGATGGCCCGGCGTGTATGTACAGCTGCAGCGCTTCCATGCCACAACTAAAAAAGGCGTCACCCTAGTGTTGTCACAATACCAAAATTTTGAATTTGATACCGATACCACGTTTAGTATCACGATACTCGATACTGAAACGATACTGATTCAATACTCGGTACCTAACGATACTGAAATTACCTTAATAGATCAGAAACGTAATGTCCACAAGGGTTGACCTCATTTTCGAACTCACAGTTTATTAAAAACCTGGTTCATTAACAACCTTTAAAGGAGTAACATGGTGGTTGAATGTGACACTTGCCAGTTGTCTTTAGGCAACAACAAAACAAATGTGCATAATTTTTTTATTATTCAGTCATTTAAATGTATTTTAAAATGTATTTTTCTAAGCCTAAATTCCCCACTATAAAAGTTCACCCGAACTGGCTGGGCGTGGTAATGAGAACTGTCAGATAGCTATGATTGACAGACCGTGCCCCGTTACCATAGCTACCTCCATGATACGCACTTATCTTGGGAAACTGAATTTTCACAAGCTAGCTAACTTAGTATATAAAGTATCCACAGCTAAGAACGTTGACTTATATCCAATAATAATTTTTGCTAGCTAGCTAGCTAGCTAGCCAGCCAAGTTAAGATAAAACCACAACTATAACGTCCTTATGAAAGCAAACTAGCTAGCTAACGTTATCGATAACATTACATTATGAAAGCAAACTACATAGCTAGCTAACTATAAATGAATATGACCAACCAGAGATTGTCTAATAGTCCTTAAAAGGCACTCTAATAAGTGAACCTAACGTTAGTCAAATATTTGCATCATCTTGCCTGTAAGCCAGCGGCACAAACTATGGGTCACGAGTTATCCATTTAGAATGAGCTATCACAGCAATCTGACTGACTGTAGGGATGGCAAAACGTAGTTTTAGAATGTCGCCAGCAGTGTATGCGCGTGAGCTCGACAATACATTTCTCACAGAAAAGGTAGTTTGTCGCCTTTTTTTTTAGTTTATTACAGTGGTGATAGAAGTGACAATAATTAAGTGGTGCTGTGCTGTTAGCCTTTACTGATCGCCGTACAAGGTTAATGTGAAGTAGCTAGCACAATCGGACAGCACTAACCCATAAAAATGTACTTTGAATGATACTTGCTCAATCGAACCATAAATCTGAAAAACATTCGATTATAGTCAGCTGCACCGAAATTTTCTTTCACACCCTCAATAAACGACACAAGTCCCAGTAGAAGATTGAATTAAACCTTTTAAAGTTATACATTTTCTGAAACATTACCGATTCCGCTTGGCCACAGTAAGTGAAACTATGCGATCTGAGTGTATAGTTTCTATGTAAATAACGTCAGAAGGATTCAGCCTTGTTGTTTGCTACGTAAACTTCAGAGCACACTTGTAGCAGGACGGTGTGTCCAGTCAGATTTCTTTACGAGGCGTGGAAAGGGGAGTGGTTACTGTACTCGTGACGCAATAAGTTGATAACATTCTCAACCGCCTGAAAATAGGACGGTAAATGTAAAACGCATATTTCTCCAAAAATAAAGAATGGACATATTTAATACTTTACTCATCATGTTTCTTCAATGCCTCTTGTGCAAATAGCACATAAAACGAGATAGTGTGAAAACCACCATGTTACGCCTTTAAGTTGAAGCCTGTTCAACATATGAATAAGCATAGGCCTATAGTGTTATAACACTAAACAACAGAAAAATATATTAAATATATTTCAAAAATTAAACAGTTTTAAACTAAATAATCTTTATACAGGTCTTTCACTTTTAAATAGATCTAAAAACAGCATATTTTAATAACAATACAGCATCTTCCTATAATAAAATATTTCCAAATTAGAACACCTATTGCCACTGAAGTGAACTGAGTCGAAGCTTGCGCTGTATCAACGAGTGAGTGCACAAGCGTAAGTCAACTCACTTGGCAAACTTAGTTGCTACTGCCATCTAGCGAAGACAAATTACACTTTTTATCCTCTCAATCAGTAATGCGGGAGACACACTCCCCTGGCTTTTACCTTTGACACGAAACTACCGAACGTCGGAAAATTCTAATACCGAACCGTTTCTCTTTTTTTAAGTACCAAAAAAGTGCTGAAGTTTCGGAATACCGTGCAACACTACGTCAGACACATATTCCAATCCATTGCTCATCTTAGCAGAGAATGCACATTTCAGAGTGCCTCAGAGACAGATAGAATAATAACACATAAATACACATTTCAAATAATAAATACGACATTGAGAAAAAACAAAACAAAAGACGAAATAGCCTACCGTATTATTTATTTAGACACTGGCATATGAGAAAATGTTCGGTTACGCTGACCTATTCCAAAAGCAAAATCAGACATGTTATACATCGTTAGAAAGCTTATACTCTCACCTACAGAATAAATGAACTGTCAATCAAGCCAAATTGTACTAAAAAGGGCGACAACGCTGTAAGCAACAGGTGTGGTATTACGCACAGCTATTTTTGAAGGTAGCCGACCCAGGCGTCACAAATGCGTGTATATTTCACAAACGGATTGTCCAAGACAATATATCACCACTCAGTCGCAAAAGGGACATCTCTACGCGTAAAACCAATGGTACGATTGTATATTTATTCAATGTTTAGTCCCAGATATTGACTGTAGAATGACATGGTATAATTTTAAAAAACGTTGTCTCGTTTATTTCGTTATTCAGTGAGCAGCGTTTTCACTGCTGTATTGGCATATTTTAGGGCTAATGTCCGGTTTATCCTGCTGCTACGGAATATTACATTACATTACAGGCATTTGGCAGACGCTCTTATCCAGAGCGATGTACAACAACGTGTATAATCATAATCAGGAACAAGTGTATCGAAAACCCTAGAGAGAAGTACCGTTCCAAATGCAGGGAACAACCGCATAGTTCAACTTGGACCCTGTAGGTTAAAGTGATTGACACTAACACAAACAAGAACAGCAACAACGCAGTCTATGCAAAAATACAAGCAATAGTTAAGACGAGTTAAGTCACCTACGAAACAACTACCTAGTTACAACAAGGGGGCGACATAGCTCAGGAGGTAAGACCGATTGTCTGGCAGTCGGAGGGTTGCCGGTTCAAAACCCGCCCTGGGCGTGTCGAAGTGTCCTTGAGCAAGACACCTAACCCCTAACCCCTAACTGCTCTGGCAAATGAGAGGCATCAATTGTAAAGCGCTTTGGATAAAAGCGCTATATAAATGCAGTCCATTTACCATTTACAACCCTAAGCTTACAGTCAATGTAGAGATTAAATTGAGAATACGATGTCTCTCAGCATAATGACGGATTTAAAGACTAAACGAACTCACCCGATATTGTCTTCAAATGGACCGTATTATTTATTTAGACATTGGCAGACTACAGCATAAATTGCGTCTTTTGTTTATATTCAATATTAGTAATTGCAGCGAGAAACTGCAGCTGTAGACACAAGATAGTGTGTTATGTTATGGTAGCAACGGAACGAAGCGGACTATATATGTATTATCGTCATTGTTTTATTATACGAGCGTGTTTTCGCGCATTTGCACAGAAACTCAAAACCTATCAATGAAATGGTTTAGCTATTTCTTAGCATAATGACAGATTCAATGACTAAACGAACTCACCCGATACTGTCTTCAAATGGATCCAGGCTCAAGAAAAGTAATTATTCATCCTCTCAAAAAGCTTTTACTAAAACACTTTTGGTAGCTTAGCATGCATTCTGGCTGGCACTGTCTTCTATTGCCTCCCCGACGTTCAGACCCTCCCCTCACTGATAAAAACTAGACCCTAGGGTGTTGGATTACTTGCATCGCCATGGATGTGGCTTGCCGTAAAAAAGTTCACTAGATGTCGTAACACTTAGATTTGGAGATCCAGCTCTTCCGCACCCCACCTAATAATAAAGTCCAAATGGCGGGAAAACAATATGGCGGACATACGTGGTCCCAATGGCAAAGTTGTAGAGCACATTTATATGCATCGGTCGATGAAGTTTTGTGTTAATCTAACTTACGGTGTGGGAGTTATGACCTTTTAAAGTATGACCCTTTGTTATAGCGCCACCATCTGGCCGACATAGGTGATTTTTCGTGCCTGAGTAGTGGGGGGCCATAGGAACCCACCTACTAAATTTGGTTGGTCTACAACTTATGGTTGCTGAGCCTCAGACATTTTAGCGGAGAAAACTGCCACGCCCCAACTAAAAAGTCAAAATGGCAGGCAAACAATATGGCGGACATAGGTGGTGCCAATGGCAAAGTTGTAGAGCACGTTCAGATGCATAGGTCGATGAAGTTTTGTGTTCATCTGACTTACGCTGTGGGAGTTATGACCTTTTAAACAGGACCCTTTTGTTATAGCGCCACCATCTGGCCGACATAGGTGATTTGTAGTGCCTGAGTAGTGGGGGGCCATAGGAACCCACCCACCAAATTTGGTTGGTGTGCAGCTTATGGTTGCTGAGCCTCAGACATTTTAGCGGAGAAAGCTGCCACGCCCCAACGAAAAGGTCAAAATGGCGGGCAAACAATATGGCGGACAGAGGTGGGGCCAATGGCAAAGTTGTAGAGCACGTTCAGATGCACGGGTCGATGCAGTTTTGTGTTGATCTAACGTATGGTGTGGGAGTTATGGCCTTAAACACATAACCCTTCGTTATAGCGCCACCATCTGGCCAACATTGGTGATTTTTAGTGCCTGAGTAGTGGGGGGGCCATAGGAACCCACCTGCCAAATTTGGTTGGTCTACAACTTATGGTTGCTGAGCCTCAGACATTTTAGCGGAGAAAACTGCCACGCCCCAACCAAAAAGTCTAAATGGCGGGCAAACAATATGGCGGACATAGGTGGGGCCAATGGCAAAGTTGTAGAGCACGTTCAGATACATATGTCGATGAAGTTTTGTGTTGATCTAACTTATGATGTGGGAGTTATGGCCTTTTATGCGTTACCCTTTGTTATAGCGCCACCATCTGGCTGACATACGTGATTTTTAGTGCCTGAGTAGTGGGGGGCCATAGGAACCCACCTGCCAAATTTGGTTGCTCCAGGACTTATGGTTGCTGAGCCTCCACCAGCTTCGCTGCTTGGACCCCTAATAATCCTAACAGATACAATAGGGTTCCACCAGCTTCGCTGCTTAGACCCCCAATAATCCTAACAGATACAATAGGGTTCCACCAGCTTCGCTACTTGGACCCCTAATAATAATAATCCTAACAAATACAATCGGGTTCCACCAGCTTCACTGCTTGGACCCCTAATTACAATAGTATGCTATTATGACTCAAATATCAGGATGATATTGTATCATAAGGTTGCTGAAGTTTCGCACCCCTAAACAACTCATGTACTAATCTTTCAGGTTTTATATCATCCAAGGTATTATTCTTCATTTTCAAAAATCTAGGGATATCATATGAATTTTAGGCCATATTGCCCACCACTATACCCCACATGTAATTATAAAGCACATTTCTAAGAATCATTTTTGGCTTTGTCAAAACGCAAATTATTTATTATAGTGTGTATTTTTGTTTGACATTGTTTTAACCTCTTGCGTAGGTTAGCCAACATGTCAGCCATACATACAAAAAAGGTACTGTAAAAATATTAAATGGAAAAAAAGTGCCTACGGTTCCACAAGGCAGCTGAAAGATTTTTTAGTTCCTTCCCGTTTTCCCGTAGATGAACTTCACCTGCAGTCTGATCATGAAAATGAACAGAGGCTGACAGAAAAGGAATGTGATCTGGCAAGGCCAACCCAAGCGTATAACGCTTCTTCAGGCTGAAAGTTTAAATCCAGTTATACAGGTCAGTGATCTGTGGTTTTCAATGTGTTTCACTACAAGTGATTAATTTAAGTCATTGACTGGCTAAAGAGTACACACACCTTATTCTCTAGGTCTTTACTGGCAGCCCTCCAGGACTGGAGTTTGTCATCCCTGTAATACAGGTTGTTAACCTGAGGTATTTTTGGGTTCTTAAATTTAGTCACTAGCACAAGAGATGACATTGTCCTCCTCAAACCTATATTCAATTTAAACTTACCACTATTACCACATGTTCCCCAATTAAGTGGTTGTTAGTCCATTTTTAAGTTTGTTATGCCACATGGATGTTCTTTTAGTAAAGGAGTGGTTTGAGCCTATGATCAAGAGGGCCATGCATATTTCCCTGCCAAATTAAATTGGGTTTTTTAAGGGAATTCCCCCCTAGCGCAAGTATAATTTCAACCTGAACTGAAAGGACTGTAACATCCCTTTCAAAGAGGGTTCACCCAAGGAGCAGGTCCACTGTCATTTATATTTTGGTAAATGTTTAAGGGAGAATACATTTAGAAATAATGCTTTTAAAGCGGGCAACTACCTGCTCAAGTCAAGTTATTTTTGGAATAACATATTGATGTTACTTAAAATTCTTATTAATATCTTTGCTGAACCATGTTACATGTGTGATTCATTAATGTATAACTATTAATAATGTCAGTTCTTTAAAATGTAGCTGAAATTTTTCAAAATACATTTTTATGGCCTGCATTTTGAAAGTTCTGATTTCTGACAGCAGTGCAACCTCTGAGGAGTTGGTCTTAATTTCCTCATCTTCTGCATTTTGAGTCCGTTTTCCAATGGAGTTTTATGGTAAATGGTTAATGAAATTAGAATTAACAAAGCAGCAGGGTTCACCTGTTTCGAAGCTAGTCTTGTATAAGATGACAACAATCTCAGGCCATTTCCACTCAAAACATATTTTCAGTTCCCTTCACTGGCTCAAATGAGACACTCCACAGATCAGTTCAGGAATGCAACCTGTTCAGGTTTGGCCACAATTGGGAAATGGCAGCCGGGCAGAGAGACAAGTAAGGCCAAAAGGTTGGGTGAATCATCCGAGAAAACAATCAAGTCACACTGCAAGAAAGGTCACTTTTCAAATACTATGTATTGTAGTTCACTTTATCATCCTCACCTTTTCTGCTTTGCAGATTAAGGAATTGGGGGAGGGGCAGAACAGCAAGCTTGTCTTGTCCATTTATCACTTACAGGAAATGCAGATTTCAGTTATGAAACCAAAAATATAAGACACAAAGGTAGGTATGTACACATGCTAATGGAATATTTAAATGACTGTTACGTGTTTATGAAGAAAGCAATTGTTCATAAAAGTATGTAATAAAATGTAAAGAAAATGACCATTGATGCCAAGTACAGAACTGATAACATTTCATAGAAAACTTACACTTACATCATCATAGAAAGAAAAGCATGAAAATAGTACCCTCACTGAAAAATAGGATGAGTGTTCAGTTTAAAGTGATGTGCGATCTGCAGTTGTACAAAACTCGGAACTTGAGACATGGTGCAATGGCAATGTTCAGGGTTGGACAATCACAGATACAGAAAGTAAGGAATTATACAAAACTTAATAACCATTAATTAAATTTTACAATAATTTTACATTACTTCAGAATAATTACACTTATATAGACCATTCCAAAACACAAGCCCAGGTATGGTCTGATTTGATTTCCGATAAAACTTTTTTTTTTTTAAAGTTCATTCTATACGTGAAATCACAATAGGATAAGGTTAACTGAGGGTAACTTCTAACCCCACCAGTCAGTTGACTCCAACTGAATACAGTTTGATGTCACTAACTAAGCACAGAAAATATGCTAAACATTTATTTCCCCAAATTATTAATTATTTATTTGAATGGTGTAAAGAATGCCGTAGGACATTATTCATGTGATGACCAATTATGTTAACGAACAATTACAAGAAAACAAACTTCCTTTATTCCTCAGAGAATATCAGTGTTTGTAAATCAATTTAAGCAATATATTCAACACAAAATTGTTGTACGCATAGTATGAATCCGAAAAGACTCGCGCTACTTAGCATTCGGAGTATCCTACACACCACAAGCACCAGTACTTTCAGACATAAAATAGGCTATGCTATATTTTCTTTGCCAAATATTCATTAATTAACTATTAACTAATAAATTAAACTATTAATACTGCCACTATTCCCTGGTGGACAGACTAATTGCATAAAGTTTCAGAAAATACAATGTCACGCACAGTATAGTATCCACTTTTTTGACGCTCTCAGGAAAATCCATACACAAACCGAACTTCTTGGTTTAAAGACGAACCGTACAAAGCGCAAGAGAGGCGAACAGTTTGCTTGAGAGTCTCCGTAGCAAAGGTCAAACTGAAAAAACCGAAATGTAAATTGATAAGACATTTTCTATTTATCTATTTATAATCCAAACTGCTCCATCTGAATTCTTGCATTCGTTGCTCAAGTAGCTAACTGCAACCGAGGTAGCCTACACAATTTTGCAACCTGTTGAACGAGTTTGGTTTAAAAATGTGAAGAGAACGTTTAACTCTATAACCACCATTCACAATTTCTCTCAATCGTATTCATTAACCTTATTAATAATTTCTAAACAATGTGTTATACTTACTTCAGTGCTGGGGATAACGTGAGTGTTTTGTCTTTTGTCCTTTATATGGTTGAAAAAAAATGTTCTCCTTCGAGAAAACCTTTCGGTAAATAAGGGAGATTACATACCGTAGGAATTCGTTTTTTTTTTTTTTTTTTAACTAGCTAGCTGGATAGCGACTTGATTTGTTACAACTGATAGCAATATGTCCACTAAAAACAAGGGTTTCTGTCTGCTTAGGCTACGCGAGTTTCCTTGCGGTAAGGTGTGAGTGCAGGAACGCCCGGAACGCCCATGCGGGAACGCCCACACGCAGGGAGCAAGCTCACGTTGAGCCAACCTTGGTAGCCTATTGGTTGCCATTGTCGGCAATTGAATTCTATGGAGGACCAAAAATCCCATATTAAAGATAAATAAATAATGCAAGAAAAATGTAAAAATAAATAAATTTATAGAGAAATAAATAGATAAAAATCTGACATGAATGGGTATTTTTGCATTTATTTCCATATTTATTCATTGACTCGTTCAGTTCTATAGGCTATATATATATACATATATATATATATATATATATATAATGTATGTATTCATTGCTTTCTTCATTTATTTCTGTACACGTTCATTTTCATGTTTATGAATTGCTTGAATCGTCTCTGTATATATTTATCCATCCATCCATTATTTATATCTGCTTATTCCTGGTCAGGGTCACAGGAGGTGCTGGAGCTATCACATGCATTGGGTGAGAGGCAGGAATACATCCTGGACAGTATTCCAGTCCATCGCAGGGCACACACACCATTCACTCACACACTCATACCTAGGGGCAATTTAGACTCTCAAATTAACCTAACCCGTATGTCTTTTGACTGTGGGAGGAAACCACTCGGAGGAAACCCACACGGACATGGCGAGAACATGCAAACTCCACACAGAAAGGCACCAACCGTGATTCAAACAAAGGGCCTTCTTGCTGTGCAGCAAGTGTTACTCACAGCACCTGCATATATTTATTTCCATATTTATTTCTGCATTTCCTTTCTCCATATGATAATGAGGGGGAGCGCTGCTTTTTAATTCAAGCTTGGCAATCAAGCCAGGAGCGGGAGAGTAGGGAAAGAGCTCTGCCATTCGACAGTGAACTGTTCTCTCACTAACCCCAAACAGAGTTGCAATGTTGCAGAAACAAAGCAGCTAATAAATAACTCTTCACAGCTTCCACAGGCATGCGAGAAGGGTCTCCAACTGATTTGGTGTAATCTGAATTTTGGAGTGAAACATTTAGCAATGAGCTACTTCCCCCAAATTGCTGACCACTACAGGGTTTAGGATTAGGATTTTATTAGGATCCCCATTAGCTGATGCAGAACATCAGCTACTTTTCCTGGGGTCCACATAAAAACATCACAACAGAGAAGACACTTACGGACAAAACAACCAAACCAACCCACACAGGGTCAACCTCTGTGATGCAGCTAACTGGAACAAACTGTCAAAGCATCCACACAAAAGAGTAAATAATCATGACTACCATTTTCTGCCATGATAGCCAGTTTCAAATCTTTTGCCAGTAGCTTATAGGCATTAGTGTAAGAGAGATTGGGAAATGAAAACAACAACAATAGCTTTATTTGTATAGCACCTTTCATACAGAATGCAGCTCAAAGTGCTTAACAGGAATAATAAAAACAAAGGAAAATAGGGAATACCACAATGATCATACAAGTTAAAAACATACCACTGTAGGTACCATGGCCTACAAAAGACACAGAACTACAAAGCCCATATGTCCACCTCAAAGTGACTCATTTAACCATGCCCCCTACCGCAGCTTTCTTGTTACAGTATTGGCTTACTTTACATTTGAAACGTGTAACCTTCAATAAAACGAAGGTTGCCGTTGTTTCGCTCTGTTCCATTTTCCTTTCCCTTGACTCGCCACCCTTCTCCCATCTCCCTTTCGTGTGAGTCCACATGCCAGGAAGAGTTTGCAAGGCCTGCAACGGAGTAAGGCGCATCCTGCTTCATGCACCATTGTTTTTTTCACTAGCTTTATCTAGATTCAAAAACCCCTCCATTCATACTCCATCTTGTTCCTTTGTTCTCCGTGTCCCCGGTACACAACCCCCACGTATGGGAACATCCAACACTCCTCCTCACACGCACACACACACGCACACACAACACCTACACACACGTGCACTCACATAGTTTGTTATACTGTACATCATTGTAGAGAATTGTGCTTTGCCCTTTTCGGTACTTTGTGTTTACTAAGCTTTATTATATGTACATGGCTGTCTGTATTTATATTACTCTTGTGTTGAATTGAGTCAGCCGCTGCTTATCCAAATAACTTCATAGAATACCTTCACCTCTTATCTAAATCATTTATATTAATTTAGTATTAGCTGAATGTATGATATTATGATTTGCTTAAGATAGACTATAATGTGTAATTTTAATAATTATTAATTTAGTTATTTATTTAAATTGCCAATTTATAGTTTGTATATTTAAAATTATGAGACTGATTATTACATGCTGGTGCCACCTATGAGGATACTGATGTATATCTCCTACAGTTTGGTTCCCCACTATGAGAAGTAGCGGCATGTCCCCTACACCACAAGATCAAGAAAGGGAGTAAAATAAAATATTACTAAAAAATTTAAAAATAATAAAATATTAAAATGAAAATCACCTCATTAAGGTGGAAAAAATACCACATGACCAAGCCATATACTAGGTGTTTGTGTTCGAGTGGTCATTGGCAACTGGTAAGTTTATCATGTGAACAATACATACTTTATGTCCACTGAGAATGTCAAGAAGCTGGACCAATGAGATTTTCCAATAAAAGACATGAATAATGGGACCCAGGCATGAACTGTGCAGTGTTTTGACTAAGCGGCATACAAGAAGTACATAAACCACCAAAAAACAAAATTAGTCTTATGTCCTCACCAAACTTGGCATCTCTGCTTCAATACATTAGTTGAATAAATGAAATGATATGATAAATGATATTCACCATTAACCCGGTACATTGTTGCTATTGTCCATCAACTGTTAACAGCAGGGTGAGGTGATACAAGTGATACGTCACAACTGGTTTACTCAGGTTTCATGTAACTTGCCGGAGTTTACCATTGGTATTTACAACTTTGTCAGCTGTTCGAATGCAATTTCCTAGTGATCAAAACATGAATTTTTCAAAAAATGAAATTTTACAGATACATTTTTGTATTTTGTTAAATAAAGTAATATTTTAAGTAATAGACTACTTTTCAGATAAAAACTTGATCAAGGGTCTCTGGGATTACCTGGAGAGCCAGAAGCAAGCGAAACAGCCAACATCTGCAGAAGAACTGTGGCTTTGTGTGAAAAGTTCTCCAAAATGCTTGGAACAACCTACCAGCCAATTTTCTTATAAAACTGCAGGACAGCATACCTAAGAGAATTGATATAGTTTTAAATTTTTTTTACAGGTGCCTAAGACTTTTGCACAGTACTGCATATATATATATATATATATATATATATATATATATAGATAGATAGAGAGAGAGACGGAGGGCTGAGGGTTCCCCTTAGTGGACAGCACCCCAATTCCCTTCCTGGCACCACAATATATGGTGGCAGGAATATAAGGAATATATATATATATATATATATATATGATGAAAAACACATTTTCATTGTACAAAAATTCTACTCACACAAACAAAGCACTGTCTGTAAGTTATTAATTCTAATTGGCAAAATCTAGGCCTGCCATTAAAAGTATTGATATCAAAATTACAGAAAGTTACAAGAAACAATATTGGCTATCTACCTCACACAAATTAAACAAGCTGTATTCAAAAGCAATGCCAATCAATGTTTTCTAAATTGCAATAGCCAATATTGTTTCTTGTAACTTGGCCTAATTTTGATGACAGTATTTTTAATGGCAAGCTTAGATTTTGTAAGTTTGAATGACTTACAGACTTTGTATTTGTGCGTAACTTGACATTTTTGTACATTGAAAATGTGTTTTTCATCAGATAAATTAAACAACACAAATAATAAGCAATATTTTGTGCTCAGACGTATCAGAAAATATATTATTTTATTCTAATGCAAGTTCTCAAAAAGTGTTTTTTTTTTTTTTTTAACCCTCTTAGGTAAAAATCAATGCTTGGTGCTACTCATGCACATGGCTGCCGTTGGGGGGGAAAACAAGTATGTTGTCCTGGAAGATTGGGGGCCCAATGGTCTGTGAACATGTAATATCATAAATATCAAGCATTATTTATCACTGAAAAGTAGAAGGAACATCATGGTGTCTGGAGTTTTTTTTTTTTGCTGTTTTTGTACATCTGGCTTCCAAAGTAGCGTTCTGCGCCCTCAGTCACAGATGCATCTGTCAACTTTCTGTCTCAGGTGGAAAAGCAAACTGTGAGCTGCTCCAGGAAATCCAAGTGAGACACAAGGGGGTCTCTACCTAGTTTTGACACAGCTTTTTGTGGAGAATATACTGTAACTGTTTATTGTGATTAACTCAATAAAGTTGTAAAACATGGTTTAAAAAACATGGGGAAAATCAGAAAGTGTGATTCCCATTCCACAATTTAATTATCATTTCACTAACTCACAGCCTTCACATTGCTGAATGCACTTACAACTCTTGACAACACCTGTTTATCCCCTACTGTCTCTGCCAAGTTGCCAGCAGTACCCCCACCCCCTGCTCCTCTGTTATCCAGAGATAATTCCCAACACAACCCAATCCCCCTGTTTGTGCCACTAAAACTTCAATAGGGAAGGAATGAGGAAGGGATAGGATATCAAACAATTACACATTCAATGTCAATATTTTGGTGAGACCGTTGTGCACAATACAACCATGGTGCCTACGGAAAACCAATCAAAATACCAAACAGAAAAGAAGTATTTTTGTCCTGCAGTGCAAAGCAATTATCACGATGCAAATAACTTGTGGGCTATTGTAACTTATTTGACAGAGGGAATAATGAAAAACGTGCTCCAGGAAATGCACAATCAAGCGCATATGAAATGCCATATATACACATGATAACCAAATTATGAGAATTATCTGAATGATTGATAAACAATAATTACATGTCATCCTCAAATGAATCGCTCAGAAGCGGAATTAGCCGGGGTACGGTGCACCCATATGAGCAGCCAAACACAGGCACTAATTCAGGCCTAATTCATGAAACATATTGTTTAATGAAGCCAAGTAACATTTCGTTTTTGTTTGCGTTAAAAGAATAACTATCTATTTTTTAATCAGTGTTGACATTAAAATGGACTGTCTTTTCCTTTGCATTCTCAGCGTGTTTCTCTATTAACCATCTGAGGATATTTACCAAAACACTTACTTTAGATTACATGTTATTTTTGAGTTTTAGTGCTTACAGTGAAATATTACATCAATTTTGCTTATAAGCAACACGCCAGACCAGCCTGATACAAACCAGCCTAATATTGGTGCAACTTGATCAGTGTTTATGCTGCAAATGGTTAAAACTGTTGTTGTTCAACTATTGTTTTGGCACGTATTTTCTTTAGGATGATGATGATTAATAAAAGCACTAGCCTGCTTATTTATGCTTTGTCAGCATGCTATAGCCAGACACCAGACACTAAGTCTTGCTTAATTTAAGCCATTTTCCAAGTCTCTGTGATGTTCACACCTGGTGTTGTAAAGCCATACAGTACATAGTATATTATATAACAGAGCAGTACCTGAATATGCAAGGATTGGCCAGATTTGGCATCTGCGTAAACAGGTTATGAGAGACCAGTTGCCTATTAGCGTGTGATCATAGGCATTCTTACAAAATGAACTTGTTGTGAGCAGCATTGCCCATTAATAAACAATGTTCTTCATATTTTCAGGTAAGGCTTTAGTGGAGGTTGGCGCTCTCATCGTGTCTTGCACACAAATGTATGACAGGCTAGTTCCGGCCTCTGGTATTGGATTTCTTTGTCCGAGTACCAGGTACCCGCTGCAGATGATCCGGTGTCTCCTTTGTCCAATGGTCATTGCGGTCTCTTATTTTTAAGCCGCTGTTTTCCCCATCTCTATCAATTCTGAAAGTTATTGAGAATTGGGCTCAAACATATATGCATCCTAACATTGCAATTCATACAAAATAGATTTTCTTAAAAAAAAAAAATCATTTTTTTCATTTGCCTAGGTGAGTGAGTGTGACAAATGTCAAAGCTGTGGCCCACCACCTAAGCTTGGCCCAAAACTGGAGATTATTCAGGCAAATAGTACTTGTCATTAGGTATAATTCCAAATGATGCTGCAATTCTGTTCAACATTGGCTATCCTCATCCTGTCATATAGACATACCATATCAGAATGGGCTTCTACATACCATAGGTTATTTAAATTTTACTTACGTGTATATCACAATTGAATAAACTACTTTATAGTTTAGATACTCCCACAACAAAAGCTATTGAACAAAAGGGATGTCTGCAGATTGGTACCTTTTACCACTCTAAGTGCAAACATGAATTTTACAATTAAGGAATCAAAGCAAAGTACAGCAATGGCAAGTCTACAAAAAGAAAAACATTAGTATTCTCCAAAACTGGCATTCTGCGTGACTTCATACCAAAAATGCCCATGCGACCCATGATCCTCCAAATGCCAAATATATTGGAAGTAATTTAAAATGAACTCATCAATGTATTGCAAAATCACCAAAAAAGGGCAGGCATACCTAATAAATTGGTCACTCTGTGTTTATTAATTGTTCATTTAGAGCTATGGTTGTCTATATTTCAAATTGTAACCAGGCACTATTCTTATTGAAACATTGTGTTATGCTTTTGAATAACAAGCATAACATTATTCACAATTCTAGCTTAACTGGACATAATATAAATCATGTTTGAATATGATTGTCTTCTATATAGTCACAAAAATTGCTCTTTATTGGTGACCGGCTGGCCCACCAGTACAACCATGGAGAACATGCTTTTCTGCCAGCATAAGACACCATAGAAACAAGGGGTATGCTCCTGCCCCATAAGTCACAAATAGTATGTGTCAGAAAGTTGAGCATTTTGCATATACAGTATTATTGTATAGATGTTGTGTTTGTACTTCACAATTGCAACAATTTCTTCTTTTTAAAGATGGCCTTTCCAAGGGACTTATGGTTGCTGAGCCTCAGACATTTTAGTGGAGAAAACTTCCACGCCCCAACTAAAAAGTCAAAATGGCGGGCAAACAATATGGCGGACATAGGTGGTCCCAATGGCAAAGTTGTAGAGCACGTTCAGCTGCATAGGTCGATTAAGTTTTGTGTTGATCTAACTTATGGTGTGGGAGTTATGGCCTTTTACGCATGACCCTTTGTTATAGCGCCACCATTTGGCTGACATAGGTGATTTTTAGTGCCTGAGTAGTGGGGGGCCATATGAACCCACCTGCCAAATTTGGTTGCTCTAGGACTTATGGTTGCTGAGCCTCAGACACTTTTAGCGGAGAAAAATAAGAATAATAATAATCCTAACAAATACAATAGGGTTCCACCAGCTTCGCTGCTTGGACCCCTAATAATAATCCTAACAGATACAATAGGGTTCCACCAGCTTCGCTGCTTGGACCCCTAATAATAATAATCCTAACATATACAATAGGGTTCCACCAGCTTCGCTGCTTGGACCCCTAATAATCCTAACAAATACAATAGGGTTCCACCAGCTTCACTGCTTGGACCCCTAATAATAATCCTAACAAATACAATAGGATTCCACCAGCTTCGCTGCTTGGACCCCTAATAATCCTAACAAATACAATAGGGTTCCACCAGCTTCGCTGCTTGGACCCCTAATAATCCTAACAAATACAATAGGGTTCCACCAGCTTTGCTGCTTGGACCCCTAATAATCCTAACAGATACAATAGGGTTCCACCAGCTTCGCTGCTTGGACCCCTAATCATCCTAACAAATACAATAGGGTTCCACCATCTTCGCTGCTTGGACCCCTAATAATAATCCTAACAGATACAATAGGGTTCCACCAGCTTCGCTGCTTGGACCCCTAAATATGTATACTGAACAAAAATATAAATGCAACACTTATCAATTTCAAAGATTCATTAGGTTTACATTTGATTCAAAATTCAAATGTAAACCTAAATCAGTCAACTGAAATAGATTCATTAAGCACTTATCTATTGATTTCATGTGATTGGGGATACAGATATGCATTTGTTAGTCACAGATTCCACAAAAAAGTAGATACCATGAAATTAACAGAATACTGATCAGTATCTTGTGTCACCACCATTTGCCTCATGCAATGCAACACATCATTGAATTGATCAAATTGTTGATTGTAGCCTGTGGAATATTGTCCCACTCCTCTTCAATAGCTGTAGGAAGTTGTTGGATATTGGTGGGAACTGGAAAACGCTGCCGTATGTGCCGGTCCATTGCACTCCAAACATGATCAATGGGTGACATGTTTGGTGAGTATGCATGCCATGGTATAACTGGGAGAACATGGAAGAAGTGGCCATCGAAGGTGAGCTCTTGCCCACTCACGTCAATTGTGACACCGAACTGCAGACAAATCAAGAGCCCGGTGAGGACGTTGAGCATGCAGATGAGCTTCCCTGAGGCGATTTCTGACCGTTTGTGCAGAAATTCTACGGTTGTGTAAACCAACTGTTTCATCAGCTGTCCGTGTGGCAGGCCTCAGATGATCCCGCAGGTGAGGAAGTCAGATGTGACCTGGGTCCTGGGCTGGCGTGGTTACACGTGGTCTGCGGTTGTGAGGCCTGTTCTAAAATCTGTTAAAACGACGCTGGAGGCGGCTTATGGTGGAGAAATGAACACCCATTACTCTGGCAACAGCTCTACAGGACATTCCAGCAGTCAGCATGCCAACTGCATGATCTCTTACCTCTTGAGGCATCTGTGACATGGTGTTAAACAAACAACAAAAAACTCAACATTTTAGGGTGGCCTTTTATTGACCCCATCATAAGGAACACCTGTGTAGTGATCATGGCTTTTAATCAGCATCTTGATATGCCACACCTGTGCAGGAGATGAATTATTTTGACAAAGGAGAAATGCTAGCTAACAGTTATAAACAAATTTGTGGGCAAAATGTGAGACAAATAAGATCTTTGTGCACATAGAACAAATCTTTGAGGTATTATTTAAATGCATTAAAAATGGCTGCAAAAATAAAATAAATATATTCTACAAAATTGCAGTAGCCTGTTTGCTATTAGAAATTTTATTTAGTATTTCAAAGCTTGGTATTTTCTTTTACTGACATACTATGTTTCTCAGGAAACTTCAAATGAATGGGCTTTTCATGAACATGGCTTGTTAAATTTGTTTATGTAGCATTTAACCAGGAAATGAAATCAGATTTTTAAAAATGTATATGTATGTGCTCAGTAGTATTGCCTCGATAACTGTATTGCTTTGCTATACAGTTTAAGTCGGAAGTTTACATACACTTAGGTTGAAGTCATTAAAACTCATTTTTAACCACTCCATAGATTTCATGTCAGCAAACTATAGTGTTGGCAAGTCAGTTAGAACATCTACTTTGTGCATGACACAACTCATTTTTACAACAATTGTTTACAGACAGATTATTTCACTTTTAATTCACTATATCACAATTCCAGTGGGTCAGAAGTTTACATACACTAAGTTGACTGTGCCTTCAAACAGCTTGGAAAATTCCAGAAAATGATGTCATAGCTTCAAAAACTTCTGATAGGCTAATTGACATTTGAGTCAATTGGAGGTGTACCTGTGGATGTATTTTAAGGCCTACCTTCAAACTCAGTGCCTGTTTGCTTGACATCATGGGAAAATCAAAAAGAAATCAGCCAAGACCTCAGAAAGAAAATTGTGGACCTCCACAAGTCTGGTTCATTCTTGGGATCAATTTCCAAACGCCTGAAGGTACCACGTTCGTCTGTACAAACAATAGTATGCAAGTATAAACACCATGGGACCACACAGCCATCATACCGCTCAGGAAGGAGACGCATTCTGTCTCCTAGAGATGAACATGCTTTGGTGCGAAAAGTGCAAATCAATCCCAGAACAACAGCAAAGTACCTTGTGAAGATGCTGGAGGGAACAGGTACAAAAGTATCTATATCCACAGTAAAACGAGTCCTATATCGACATAACCTGAAAGACTGCTCAACAAGGAAGAAGCCACTACTCAAAAACAAAAAAGCCAGACTACAGTTTGCAACTGCACATGGGGACAAAGATCTTACTTTTTGGAGAAATGTTCTTCGGTCTGATGAAACAAAAATTGAACTGTTTGGCCAGAATGACCATCGTTATGTTTGGAGGAAAAAGGGTGAGGCTTGCAAGCCGAAGAACACCATCCCAACCATGAAGCACGGGGGTGGCAGCATCATGCTGAGGGGGTGCTTTGCTGCAGGAGGGCCTGGTGCACTTCATAAAATAGATGGCATCATGAGGAAGAAAAATTATGTGGATATATTCAAGCAACATCTCAAGACATCAGCCAGGAAGTTAAAGCTTGGTCGCAAATGGCTCTTCCAAATGGATAATGACCCAAAGCATACTTCCAAAGTTGTGGCAAAATGGCTTAAGGACAAAAAAAGTCAAGGTATTGGAGTGGCCATCACAAAGTCCTGACCTCAATCCAATCAAAAATTTGTGGGCAGAACTGAAAAAGCATGTGCGAGCAAGGAGGCCCACAAACCTGGCTTAGTTACACCAGTTCTGTCAGGGGGAATGGGCCAAAATTCCAGAAACTTATTGTGAGAAGCTTGTGGAAGGCTACCTGAAACGTTTGACCCAAGTTAAACAATTTAAAGGCAATGCTACCAAATACTAACTGAGTGTATGTAAACTTCTGACTCCCTGGGAATGTGATGAAAGAAATAAAAGCTGAAGTAAATGATTCTCTCTACTGTTATTCTGATATTTCCCATTCTTAAAATAAAGTTGTGATCCTAACTGACCTAAGACAGGGAATGTTTACTAGGATTAAATGTCAGGAATTGTGAAAAACTGAGTTTAAATGGATTTGGCTAAGGTGTATGTAAACTTTAGACTTAAACTGTTGACAAATGATTAATACAGTATATAAATTCATCAAAGAATGTAAATGAAAACATCTTTTGATATTACAGAAGTGAAATAAACATCCATTATTAATTACATAAAAAACTATCCTTTCCAGTTAAAAAAATATTGTTCTATGCACCTTAATTGACTGATTACCATTACCATTTCAGAATGAGAAGGTTCTATCTGCAATTGTGGCTGTTCAGAACACCTTAAATGTAACAGAAGTTTTACACTGCATTTTAAGTATGCCTAAAATGAGAGACAAAATATATAATAACAGATGAATACACTATAAATCATTTCTGGGACGTGGGGTGTGAAAACTAATGCATTATCTCAGAACCATGTCTAATGCAGATAGAACCTTCTAATTCTCAATTCATGATAGTAGCCCATTATGATTATTTATATGTGACAGGATGAGCTACACAATGTTTGAGTTACTTCTCTTATGTAGAAACAATACTTGAGCAGCTGGGATACATCGCTAGGACATAAGACTCATTTAAATAGGCTGAACATTGCCTTATTCCACAAAATGTTCATTCCCTCAAGCATGTCGCAGTTCCGTGAACATAATTCTACAATGTTCATCTGACTGACCACAAAAAATGAATAAATCACATTTGCCATCTTTTGTAAGTATCAAAGACAGAATAAAGCAGTATCCACATACTGTATATAACAGGAGACGTGGCAAATTGTTAACCTACTGCTTGAGATAAAACAATGCACCATTAACAACCTTCTCCAAGGTTGAAATTTCTTAGTTTAGGCTATGCTTTGTTTTTCCCACGGCGTGCAGGAACTGCCATGGGCCGTGGGTTATGCATAGCAAATTGTGGTCACTCACTCACGGACGACCTTTGAGGGACATTTTGTTATGACGCATGTGCAGGTGGTGCTTCGTTTAGTAGGACGCATGTGCAGGTGGTGCCAGCTAAATTGTGTCTGCGGAAGTGAGTCGCGCCGTGGGTCTGGACGGTTCCATGCTTGTTAAATATTGTGACGTTTGTCCTCTGTCTGCATCAGTGGAGAAATAATAATATCAAAATCAAGATACTATAGTTTTATTGTAAACAAAAATTTATGTTGGTCATATGGGGAGTTTCATTGATATTCATCGATCATTGATTGCCATTGGGAATTACCTGTAAAAGGCAGACTTACCATGAGCCACGAGATTGTGAAACGTTGTTATATGCTCCCTTAGAAGCCATAAATCGATTTCAAATTAATTTTTAACAATCCTAAAGTGAGTTCCACCAATCAATGATGTTGTTATTACTACAGAGTTGTGAAATGCTCCAAAGTTACACGGGTGACAGCTAGAATTGAGTTCAGTGCTAGAAACACACGTAGTCACCATCAACAACCTGCCTACTCAACCATGGGTTCTCTTCCAGATAAGATGCGTTTCTTTAGGGATGAGGAGAAGAATGCGCATAGGGGTGAAAACCACTATAGATCAGCTAGATATTGAAGCGTGATTCATCACATCTTTAGGAACAGTTGCCTGTTGGAGAAGTTGAGAGACGGTGACCTTGGTGATGGTTGGCTATTGGTTAAAGAATTAAACAACCTGAAATATGTTTCAGAAGTTTTTACTAATGAGAAGTGTTAAAATTTTAAGGTGACAGCACCTGTCCATTGCATCCATGAGCATCCAGAACCCGACTTCACCAGAAATGGAGCAGTACATCAATGTTGCTTTCCTGCCATACACAAGACTTAAATACCAGCAGTGCATTTAAATGAACTTGCTGCGGCTGTGCTCATTTACATTACCAATCTTAGTAATACCCTGCTAAATTGAAAACATGCGGCAACTCATGAACAACAAAATGTTTGATTCATCAATTATAGGCCTTATTGATTTTAACTACATTAACCTCTTCTGTAGTGCCCCCTTTTTAACACAAGCTCTATTCTTGAACCCTTTTGAATACTGGCATTATATATATATATATATATATATAATGTTCCTGCCATTTGGAGTGTGCTTTTGCATATGAACTCTAGCTCTTATCTTACTTCAATTCCACAGAGAATGCACAGCTTTTGTGTGAACAGGGACCACACACAAATGGGTTACAGGGCCGGCCTGTGGCATAAACGCTCTATGCAGTTGTTTAGGGCCACAACCGCTAGGGGGGCCCACAATATCCAATGTTTATCTAAGGTAAATAATGTCATTTTCGTAATTACGTTATTCATCCCCTATCGCGGAACTAGCGGTATAAATTTGAAATGGAATGGCAACAGAACATTTCATACCAATGTAATGTAAGAAGGATTTTAGCAAGTGACAAATATTTAGCAAGTAGCAAATATTTAAAGTCATAAAAGGAGGAGGGTATTACATTGTGTTGGAGTAATTTAAATTGGCAAGTCTAAATGCCCAATGGTATTGACACCGGCTAGTGTTCTAGTGTTAAAAGTAGTGTCATAATGCCATGCAATTATTATTGTAGTTACATGCCTGTTTGGATTTGCTCAATGTAAAGATTTCACCAGCATTTCAGTCCTGTTTCAATCCATTATTACCCAGGTTTGCGCACGCATTCAGAGTGCCGGGAAGAGCCTATTCACTATAACACCTTAATGCTTGTTATTTGATGTATTACTGTTTCTCAAACACAAAAAACATGTAAATACATGTTACCGTTTGTAAATCAGCATTTATTGATTGCTAATGTCTTGTAACAATAATCTGTATTCAACTTACATTCATTCAGCATTCTTCCGTGTTCTTTGTAGACGGGTTCCCGGAGGTGCTGTTGGGCTGTGCCATTGTAGTAGGGGGATTTAGCAATCAGTCTAATACAGTGTATTTCAATTCTGAACAGAACCCTGTTTTATATTGGAAAAAGCAACATACTGTTTAATTTGTAATTGATTTCTTCTCAATATGTTCAAATGTGAATTTTGTAATGTGTATTGGTTAACTGGGGCAATGGTAGGAGCTCCTGCTATAAAAGGGCAGCATTAGGCTCCTCACTTCAGTTTCGTTTTAGTTTTTATGTTGGACGTGCCAAGAGCAGTAGGGTGATATTGTGTGCAGAGTGAGGACATAGCCTGTCAACATATGCCCATTCATTTTATTTTTTCTGTACAGTTTTTTTGTGTTCTTCTACATTTCACTATATATTTTCATTCACTAGCTTCCCACCTGCTAAAAAAAAAATAATGCACTGGTTTTGGAAAACACTGTCTCCTCTGCTACTTACCATCATCCAGCCACTGGTCAATCCCTAAAAATAATCAACTTTGTTGATAGGATAATTTTACACCCCATTAATGGGCACAAATTGATTCCAAATATGTCCAACTCAAGCAAGGCTCATTTTGCTTACCCCTTAGTACCTTCTTTGCTATGCCAGAGATGACAGATTGAAGAATCAAGCTGCAGGGCTAGCTGTATATTTTCTGTTGAACCATGGGGACTGGCCTGTTTGGCCATGTCAGACCCATTTAATGAAAATGATACAATGAACGACAGAACAGAAGCAAAACACTTCTCATTTCTATCCCAATCTGGCCTTAAGGAGTTGACACACTAGGTAGCTCAGCATCAGGTGTCAAGCTGGCCTTAACCTCGTCTTCTTTGTTTCTCTTTCCATGGGGCTCCTGCCCCTTACCTCGCCCTGAGTTCAAACACCGCTCCAGCCTGTTTCCTCAGCCTGAATACACAGGATCTCTCCAACCCTGTCCCTCGATCCATGGTCATGGACTGCTGGAGCCCTGTTCCTCCCCTGCCCATCCCTTGAAGCAGCCTGGAGCTTCAGATCAGTCACTCCTCTAAACTGCACTATACTGAACTATACCATTTGGTTTTCTATCATAGCGATCAGCTTTCACCTCAGCTGTAACCCACTAAACCCATTCTATTTGCTGACAGATTTTTGCCACATTCCACTCTACTGCTATTTTACACCAGGCTGGCCAGTGGAGGATGGGCTGCCCCTCTATGTCCGGGTTCCTCTTGAGACTTCTTCCCATTGAGATGTTTTTTCTCACCACCGTTCAAGAGTTTTCTCCCCACTGGGAGTTTTTACCTCCAAATAGCACTTGCTATTTGGAGGTTCAGGTCTGGTGTTTGCTCTGTTTATTCTTTTTGCTCAGTTTTTTGCCTTGCTACTCATTGTGACAGTTCTCTGTAAAACGTGCTATACAAATAAAATTCAATTGAATTGAAATTGTATCAAATTTGCTTTTGTATTTTCCATTAAGACTTTTATGATAAAAAGTCACTACAGTGACACAAGGTTATTAATGCATGCATAAGAAATAGGCACTTATGGTCCTGTAACAAAAATTACATGGATACAGCTAGGGTACATGCAAATCCAAGCTAGAGTGTTCCATTATTCCACCCAAAAAAGCTGGGAGGCTTCACATCCAATTTTGATGAGGTACAATAAGGTATAACCTATCCAGGGAACTCCCTTATCTTGTTCATTTTTCCATATCCAAACCCAAATAAAAAAAAAACTGGGTAGGCCTCATGTTCCAACGTGCTCCTTCTTGCTATACTCAAAGTGTAAAAAAAAAAAAAAAACCTACGAAGGCATTGCATTGTCAAATTTAGAGAAACACCACAAGGGAGCAGTACTCGCATCCTTTTACTACATGTTGCATAAAGTCTTCAATTTCACAATATACAGTGTGGACATTTTTATTATAAAAATAGATTGTGTGTAGAGTTCCACACAAAAACCCTATGCAGAAAGAGTGTATGACAGTCAGCAGCCTCCCCAGGTCAGCCGTGCCACATGATCCGTCTTCTGCTTGGTAGATTTTATGAACCCCAGGAACTCCAGCTCAGATACGGCACGAATAAAACAAGCACTGAGAAGTAGGTTAAAGTATAACATCTGGCACAGGGTGGCTTTTTCAGTTGCACAAGCATCTTTACAGTACATGATACATGCAACAAATACATTAGGGAACAATGGTGCCTGATGGAGCAAAGGGGATTTTACATATATACAGTTGAAGTCGAAAGGTTACATACACCTTAGCCAAATCCATTTAAACTCAGTTTTTCACAATTCCTGACATTTAATCCTAGTAAACATTTCCTGTCTTAGGTCAGTTAGGATCACAACTTTATTTTAAGAACGTGAAATATCAGAATAACAGTAGAGAGAATCATTTATTAGGGGTCCAAGCAGCAAAGCTGGTGGAACCTTATTGTATCTGTTAGGATTATTATTCTTATTATTATTTTTCTCCGCTAAAAGTGTCTGAGGCTCAGAAACCAAAAGTCCTGGAGCAACCAAATTTGGCAGGTGGGTTCCTATGTCCCCCCACTACTCAGGCACTAAAAATCACGTATGTCAGCCAGATGGTGGCGCTATAACAAAGGGTAACGCGTAAAAGGCCATAACTCCCACACCATAAGTTAGATCAACACAAAACTTCATCGACCTATGCATCTGAACGTGCTCTACAACTTTGCCATTGGCCCCATCTATGTCCGCCATATTGTTTGCCCGCCATTTAGACTTTCTAGTTGGGGCGTGGAAGCTTTCTCCGCTAAAATGTCTGAGGCTCAGCAACCATAAGTTGTAGACCAACCAAATTTGGTAGGTGGGTCCTATGGCCCCCCACTACTCAGGCACTAAAAATCACCAATGTTGGCCAGATGGTGGCGCTATAACAAGAGGGTCATACTTTAAAAGGCCATAACTCCCACACAATAAGTCAGATCAACACAAAACTACATCGACTTATGCATCTGAATGTGCTCTACAACTTTCCTATTGGGAGCACCTATGTCCGCCATATGGTTTGCCCGCCATTTGGACCTTTTCATTAGGTGGGGTGCGGAAAAGCTGGAGCTCCAAATCTAAGTGCTACGACATCTAGTAAACTTCTTTACGGCAAGCGACATCCATGGCGACGCGAGTAATCCGACACCGTAGGGTCTAGTTTTTAAATCAGTGAGGGGAGGGTCTGAACCTCGGGGAAGCAGTGGAAGACAGTGCCACCCAGAGTGCATGCTAAGCTACCAAGTTTGTTAGTAAAAGCTTTTTGAGAGGATGAATGATTACTTTTCTTGAGCATGCATCCATTTGAAGACAGTATCGGGTGAGTTCGTTTAGTCTTTGAATCTGTCATTATGCTGAGAAATAGCTAAACCATTTTATTGATAGGTTCTGAGTTTCTGTGCAAACGCGCGAAAACACGCTGGTATAATGAAACAATGACGGTAGCCTAATACATATATAGTCCGCTTCATTCCGTTGCTACCATAACATAACGACCTACAGCTGCAGTTTCTCGCTGCAATTACTAACATTGCATATAAACAAAAGACGCAATTTATGCTGTAGTCTGCCAATGTCTAAATAAATAATACAGTCCATTTGAAGACAATATCGGAGTGAGTTCGTTTAGTCTTTAAATCCGTCATTATGCTGAGAGACATCGTATTCTTAATTTAATCTCTACATTGACTGTAAGCTTAGGGTTGTAACTAGGTAGTTGTTTCGTAGGTGACTTAACTCGTCTTAACTATTGCTTGTATTTTTGCATAGACTGCGTTGTTGCTGTTCTTGTTTGTGTTAGTGTTTATCAGTTTAACCTACAGGGTCCAAGTTGAATTATGCGGTTGTTCCCTGCACTTAGAACGGTAGGCTACTGCCCTCTAGGGTTTTCGACACACTTGTTCCTGCAGGGTTCATACACTTTTTCACCAATGATTTTCAATGACTTTTCCATGACTTATCCACAACCTTTAACTGAATTTCCATGACCAAAACAAATGACTTTATCTCAGCGGGACGATGTAAAATTATTTATTGTAACACTAAGTAAAATTAGGTCTGCATCTGAAACATATGGTGCCTCTCTAAAACAAATAAACACCAGACAGACACACTTGGATACATTCTTTCATATTTTAATTCGAATAGTTTAACATTTTGTCAATGTCTCAAACAGGGCTCGAAATTGCGACCATTTTGGTCGCATATGCTCCCAAAATTTAATCTGTGCGACTTCGAAATATAATTGGGAGCATTTGTGCGAGTGCAAATAATTGTTCTGGTGCAACCTTTTTTTTTTTTTTCTTTTTTCAGTCGAACGTCTCTTCCTCTGTACATTCGCTAGTTAGTACACTCAGTATGTGCCTTGTGAGCTGACGGTGACCCTTCTAACCAATCGTGAGCTTGACATTCTTACCTTTAATGCTGATTTTAAATTGGTTAATATTAGCCTTCAATCACTCCCTTCTGTAGCACTCCACTGTCACGCGACACAGAGAGCTAATGCGTTTACTTATGTTACCTGAAGACAAAAGTTTATGTTCAATTTATTAGCGTTATCGAAAGCTGAAAATTTGAAGCGAACGATTACTGCATTTTTTTTTGAAACATTAACGTAGTGTTTTGTGTAGCGACCCGGTTGAAACAGCTAATTTCTCCGATGCAGTTTACTGGCGGTTGATTTAATTAGTGGTATTAATGTGACGAGAAGCGCTTTGTCGTTTGAATGCATAACACGCAATTCCTTGAAGAGTCGACACATTTTAGGCGTGACAGTTTAACTGTTACTTGTAAACCGTACTGTTATATTGTCGTTTTTTATCAATAAAAAATCTATTGCATATATTGTTGGTGCTCCTTACATTTTGGTGGGTGCTCCTAACTTTTTAAAATTGAGAGCACCAGTGCTACCAAGTAAAAAAGTTAATTTCGAGCCCTGATATATTATTGAAGCTGCACTTCCCTGGCATATTGTTGGCACAATGGGGCCTACGTTTACTAACTGCTACATTAGCAGAAGCGTGCCTGTTGGGCGTGCCTGCAAACAGACTGACCCAGACCGAATTAACTTCTCTCACCACCAAAATACCGCGAAGGTTACGTGCCAATTTACGTTTTATTACTATACATACCATTTTTATGATTGGATTAATTAGCAATTGTATTTGATGCAACTTTAGCTATATTTCCATTACTTTTCCAAAACTTTTCAAAAAACATTATTTTCCATAACTTATCCAGGGCCTGGAAATTGCATTTTAAATTTCAATGACTTTTCCAGGTTTTTCATGACCGTACGAACCCTGTTCCTGGTTATGGTTATACATTTTGTAGTACGTCGCTCTGGATAAGAGCGTCTGCCAAATGCCTGTAATGTATTGTTGCTACGGAATATTGCATTACAAGATAAACCCGACATTAGCCCTAAAATATGCCAATACAGCAGTGAAAACGCTGCTCACTGAATAACGAAATAAACGAGACAATTCTTTTTTTTAATTATACCACGTCATTCTACAGTCAATATCTGGGACTAAACATTGAATAAATATACAATCTTACCATTGGTTTTACGCGTAGAGATGTTCCTTTTGCGAATGAATGGTCATATATTGTCTTGGACAATCCGTTTGTGAAAAATACGCGCATCTGTCACGCCTGGGTCGGCTATCTTCATAAATAGCTGTGCGTAATACCACACTTGTTGCTTACGGCGTTGTCGCCCTTTTTAGTGCAATTTGGCTTGATTGACAACTCATTTATTCCGTAGGTGAGAGTATAAGCTTTCTAACGATGTATAACATGTCTGATTTTGCTTTAACGTTTTATAGGTCAGCGTAACCGAAAATTCTCTCATCTGCCAATGTCTAAATAAATAAAACGGTAGGCTGCTCTGCGGCCAGCACGCAGGTCGCGAGTTGGTATTTCGTCGTTCGTTTCGTTTTTTCTGTCGTCTTTATTATTTGAAATGCGTATTTATGTGTTATTATTCTATCTGTCTCTGAGGCGCTCTGGAATGTGCATTCTCTGCTAAGCTGAGCAATGGATTGGAATGTGTCTGACGTAGTGCTGCACCGTATACCGAAACTTCAGCACTTTCTCGGTACTTAAAAAAAAAAAAAAAGAAACGGTTTGGTAATAGAATATTCCGACGTTCGGCAGTTTTTAGTCAAATGTAAAAGCCAGGGAAAATTGTCTCCCGCATTACTGATTGAGAGGATGAAAAGTGTCATTTGTCAGAATCTACGCTAGAAGGCAGTAGCAACTAAGGTTGCCAAGTGAGGTGACTTGCGCTTGTGCACTCAGCTCCTTGATACAGCGCATGCTTTGACTCAGCTCACTTCAGTAGCAATAGGTGTTTGGAAATATTTTATTATAGATAGATGCTGTATTGTTATTAAAATACGCTGTTTTTAAATCTATTTAAAGGTGAAAGACCTGTTTTAAAGATTATTTAGTTTACAACTGTTTAATTTTTGAAATATATTTAACATATTTTTCTATTGTTCAGTGTTGTAACACTATAGGCCTATGCATATTAGTATGTTGAAGAGGCTTCAACTTAAAGGTTGTTAATAAACCATGAATTCGACAATGAAGTCAACCCTTGTGGACATTATCTATTAAGGTCATTTCAGTATTGTTAGGTACCGAGTATCGAATCAGCATGGTTTAAGTTTCAAGTATTATTTTAGTATTGAGTATCGTGATATTACACCTGGTATTAGTATCAAAGTCAAAATTTTGGTATCATGACAACACTAGTGTCATAGTAAAGGCCTTTACGGGAAGCGGCCAGGACACATCCATGGTGACACAACTAAGTCATCAGACAGCATGTCTTAGCACAAATTTGGCCATAAGTCATCAATATTTTATTACGTCAGACACATATTCCAATCCATTGTTCATCATGATATTCAGTAGATTTGTTGGGTGAAGGTATATGATCATGAAGACAAAGCCATATTAAAATCGCTCCATATGGGGCTCGATAGTGCCAATGCTTGGACCCCTCCCAACGCCGCTTGCAGCTTTAATTTCAGCTTTTATTTCTTTCATCACATTCCCAGTGAGTCAGAAGTTTACATACACTCAGTTAGTATTTGGTAGCATTGCCTTTAAATTGTTTAACTTGGGTCAAACGTTTCAGGTAGCCTTCCACAAGCTTCTCACAATAAGTTTCTGGAATTTTGGCCCATTCCCCCTGACAGAACTGGTGTAACTAAGCCAGGTTTGTGGGCCTCCTTGCTCGCACATGCTTTTTCAGTTCTGCCCACAAATTTTTGATTGGATTGAGGTCAGGACTTTGTGATGGCCACTCCAATACCTTGACTTTTTTTGTCCTTAAGCCATTTTGCCACAACTTTGGAAGTATGCTTTGGGTCATTATCCATTTGGAAGGCCCATTTGCAACCAAGCTTTAACTTCCTGGCTGATGTCTTGAGATGTTGCTTGAATATATCCACTAAATTTTCCTTCCTCATGATGCCATCTATTTTATGAAGTGCACCAGTCCCTCCTGCAGCAAAGCACCCCCACAGCATGATGCTGCCACCCCCGTGCTTCACGGTTGGGAGGGTGTTCTTCGGCTTGCAAGCCTCACCCTTTTTCCTCCAAACATAATGATGGTCATTATGGCCAAACAGTTCAATTTTTGTTTCATCAGACCAGAGGACATTTCTCCAAAAAGTAAGATCTTTGTCCCCATGTGCAGTTGCAAACTGTAGTCTGGCTTTTTTGTTTTTGAGTAGTGGCTTCTTCCTTGCTGAGCAGCCTTTCAGGTTATGTTGATATAGGATACTGTGGATATAGATACTTTCGTACCTGTTCCCTCCAGCATCTTCACAAGGTACTTTGCTGTTGTTCTGGGATGGCTTTGCACTTTTCGCACCAAAGCACGTTCATCTCTAGGAGACTGAACGCGTCTCCTTCCTGAGCAGTATGATGGCTGCGTGGTCCCATGGTGTTTATACTTGCGTACTATTTTTGTACAGACGAACGTGGCACCTTCAGGCATTTGGAAATTGCTCCCAAGGATGAACCATACTTGTGGAGGTCCACAATTTTCTTTCTGAGGTCTTGGCTGATTTCTTTTTGATTTTCCCATGATGTCAAGCAAACAGGCACTGAGTTTGAAGGTAGGCCTTAAAATACATCCACAGGTACACCTCCAATTGACTCAAATGTCAATTAGCCTATCAGAAGTTTTTGAAGCTATGACATCATTTTCTGGAATTTTCCAAGCTGTTTGAAGGCACAGTCAACTTAGTGTATGTAAACTTCTGACCCACTGGAATTGTGATATAGTGAATTAAAAGTGAAATAATCTGTCTGTAAACAATTGTTGTAAAAATGAGTTGTGTCATGCACAAAGTAGATGTTCTAACTGACTTGCCAACACTATAGTTCGCTGACATGAAATCTATGGAGTGGTTAAAAATGAGTTTTAATGACTTCAACCTAAGTGTATGTAAACTTCCGACTTCAACTGTATAACTCCCAGTTAGGGACAATTCACAGCACCTGATAACATCTAGCTAGTGTTGAAAGTTTAGCAAGAATGAAGCAAAATATTTGGCTCCCAGAAATTCAGATTGCTACTCACCAATCAGTGTAATTCAGTGTAATTCAAAGACCATGTTATTCCTAAAATCAATTAAATGCTAAAACAGAAAGCATCAAGTCAATGTTAACTCCGCCTATTTTACCAGTGCCGTTTGGCTCAAAGAAAAGGATACCGTCTAATTTCATCAAATTTTCCCTTTTCACTGGGGTCAGAGTCCTCCCCATCAGCAGCTGTGACCACCATGCAGTAAGCCTTGAAACACAGATGTAGAATACATAAGATGTAGTCAAATACCAATTCCGATTCAGTTTTTGGATTCTGAAGGTAGGTGATGGAATTATTCACACCCCCCCCCCACCCCCACCCCCCCTTGTCAAAGCACTTCAAAGTTCTTTTAAGGTCCAATTCCCTCAAATTCAAAAGCCCATGAAAGCAGTACAGTAGGATAAATCAACAAAGGAAAATAAAATGGCTTCAATATCCATTAAAATTACTACTGCCCAAGGAGAAGTTATTTTACCCAAAAGCTAGACACCAACCTATAATTTGGATTTCTGACCCAAACACAGAACACATCAGGCCAAGTTCGCAAATAATTTGGCCAGGTTTCATAATGGTGCTTCCTCATTTACACTTCATAGGTCACAATATAGCATAGGTGTAGATGTGTACAGTTCTTACATTTTTATTTAATTAGGCAACATTGCATAGCCTATTAATTTTGATTATTTCTGAAGACACTTTTACTCAATGAATGAAATTAAATGAATAATGTTATAAGTGATGCTCAATATCACTCTTGAATTCAGGCCTGATTAAAACTGTACAGGATACTGATCCAGGAATAATTCAAGGGTATCACTTTTATTCCTCATTTTTTAATGAAAAATTTAAATGTTATCCCATCGCAACATCTTCCATCAATCTGGGAGGACAATCACACACACTTAGTTTGCTTGTAGCGGTGGTCAAGTCCCTACCTCCAGCCAGTCATACAGGTTGATGAGCCGCCCACACTCCAGGTGTAGCTTGTACACAATGCAGATATCTGGGGCAGCACTGGAGATGGCACCCGTCTCGCTCCTCAGGGCCTCATTCTGTCCACAAAAATCCTTGCTATTAGTGCAACATTTATGACAGCTACAGTTTCACAGGAGGCTGAGGGCAGTTACAGAATAACGCAAGTTTTTATACCACTAGTCAAACTGCACATTCTGTTGAGTCTCTAAGTACAAATAAGTTAAAACAAACTATGCAGCGTACAAACTTAAACATTACACATACCTGCTAATTTTAACACAGAATTGCTTGGAGGGAAAAAAAAAAAAAAAACTGTAAATGTGATGTGCACAAGTTTCAGCACCCTTTTGTTGGTCTCAAAAGTAGACTGACAGCGAGTTCCTTCTAAGCAGCTGACTGAGGACTTGCAAATTAAGATAATTGAAGGCGGCCATCAGAAGGTATCTAAATGCTTCCTGCTTGAATTTTGCACAATCGAAAAAATCATTAAGACACAGAAGTTAAGGGTCAAGACAAGATTAGAAAGAATGAGAAAAATCTAACTGCTCACATGTGAACGCTACAACACTGTCCGTTTCATTAATTTGTTTTCACAAATAGCCCATTTTCTAAATTTCATTTTGATATATATTTTTATTGGTGGAACCATGCTATATTTAGCTTGCAGCTTATTACACCTGAACCTCCTAATGTTCTCCTTGTCCCTTATAGCGTATTCATGCAATAAAGTCAATGATGTATATTTATCAACAGCCTACACACATTACAATAAATGGTCTGCAATTTTTACCTTATTTGTGACGCCTATAAGGCCCATTTGTGTATTCTCGTACAGTGTTGCAGGCTTTGTTGGCAGCACTGCCAAATGTAATGCACAGGGCCGCAGATAGGGTGTGTAATCATTTTTAATTAGTTACAAAATATATTGGGGGGGGGGAACTCATAGTGACAGCCCTGGATAAGCATGCAATGGTCATTAACCTAATTAGTCACATTCATGAAAAGAATAGACAAAAAGATAAATAACTTCAGGAAAACGTGACGTTGCAAAAGTCCCAAAAAACCTAAACAATAAACAATGAGGGATTAGTGAGCGGGAGAGAGACAAATGGGAGTCCTTATCTCTTACTGACAATAGGCTGATATTATTTAGCCACAACCACCAAAGATACATTTGGAGAAAAAGTTTTTGAAAAACCAAACACCTTGCCAGTCATTGGATCTATTTTTCTTTGGGCTACACAGCAGACAATGGCGCATGAAATATAATGGGCGTAGAAGCATTGAGATATATAACAACTGAAGACAGCTTCCGCTTACCGGTTCAATGGAGGCAGCCTTGCTTAACTATAGAGCTTCAAGCAACTGGGAACCTCAACAAGAAGGATCACGAACACAGAGCAATGATGTGGACCACTGAGCACCGCGGTGACGCACTCTCAGATTTGAGAACCAGAGCTTCCGAGATATCTGACAATTGCATCTAGTGACCTATCTACAAGATTATATGGTAGACAAGTGACCCCTTGTGGCATTTCTAATGAGCTTTTAAATGGACTGCAAGGTAAAATAAGGCAGTTGATGTTTAATTGACTGCTTCGTATTTAATTTTATTAATCGTAAGACCAAATATTGACTTTGACTTGAGTTTGTTTGTTGATTCCACCAATTTACTGTAGACTGACCCCTTAACAAACTTGGTGATTTAATTGATAATTGTAGGTTACGTGAGGGGTTCTAGCTCGCAGTACCACAGAATACTGAACATTTCAACTAAATCCAGTCATTTTAGTCCCAAACACGTACTAACTACGAGAAACCTCGCTACAGTGTCCAGTGTTTACTTAGAACTTCTCCAGAAGAATTATAATTGTTGTCCATTTTGCCATCGCATACATTGCAAAAGTATTGTGTACAAAATAATAGAAAACAAGCCCACCCATAAGCTTCTTGGACCAGTACTGGCCAAGCAGTCCTTCGATATTGTCAATGGTACCCATGATGACTCAACATGAAAAGTATAACTACTGCCCATTACACTGCCAGCGGCAAGCTATTACAGTGATGAATGAGAAGCATTTTAGATAATGAAATTACAATTCTAACGGTTTATTGGTTGTACAGCTTACATAAAAGGATCCACGTTGTTGCTCCAGCGCAAACAAACCATAACTCTTTCCGTGCGCATAAAGAAAATGTTGCGTATGAGTCTCAACTTTGTGTGACTTGGACAGATGAGCGTCTGTCATTTCAAAGTCGCTTTAGTTTATTTGGCGCTGAAAAAAGAAAAGAAATAGGCTGGTTGCAGCATTTGGTTTAACTGGAGGCATACAATGTGTAAGCCTACACAGGTGTAGTTACTGCTTCACTGTCAATACTGCTATTTGTTAATTGCAATATAAAAATAAAGTAAAAGTAGAACAATAAATAAAAGTGCATCACCAGAGCTCCAACACTGACGTTCTTAAATTAAGACAGACCTGCCAACCTTGGGAAAATACTGAGTACCACAATAGTCAGTGTAACGCTTAGTTCACATGCTTTCGCACCACTTCGCTTTGCACATGACAGTCTGCAAAAGACAGACACACACACACACACATAAGCCTTACTTCATAATTCTAGTTTTGACAGTAGAAGTGATCAGGCAAAATTGTATAATTTGACCTGATTCTAAAATATCACTTGCACTGGGCTATATTATGATATACTTGCAAGTCAAAAGTACACCTGCTTAAAACCATTTTTTTCATGATTAATATTTCATTATATGATATGTGTGCTTATACAAACTGATAAGCATAAGTGAACTGCATTCAATTATTTAATAACAATGTAAATAATTTATTTTGTATATTGTAACATATGTTTTCATTTTCAAGTATTTACAGAAACGTATGTTGTAATGTAAAATAACAGTGTGTGCGCGATTCAAAGTTATAACAGGGAGACTCCGTGGCGTTTGAGTTACTGCAACTAAATTACTCCATCAGTTATTCACACCGTAGCAGTCTCGTAACGAGGCTAAATCGTATGCGAGCTACTACTACGGCCAACTATATACAGAAATGTATCTCATTATGATATACCCCTTGAAATGCATCATCACGTAAAGTTACCGGACATGTTTTAACATTTTATATGTTAACATTACGGTCACATTTTTGTGCTTGATGCAGCAATGCAGCATTACGCCTCGGTGGATAATAAAGTACCGCTGCGTATCACTGGATGTTGAGTGGGTCAGGGAGGGGTTACAGAACCACAAGCACAAGGTCGCATCTGGTCCAATCCGAGGGATGTAGTTTAAATACCGAATAAATGTACGGTATTGTTTTTTTTTTTTTTTTTGTTTTTTTTGCATAGTTTCAGCTGGCATTCCGTACCTGCATATTTTGACCAAGAATTGCGTGGTTGGTACACAAAATGCATGCAGGTTGGCAGGTCCGTTAAGATAAGCACATTATATTCACATATAGTCAGTTCTCCTCACCTGCCTGTGGGCGAGTAATAAAATATGTTTCACATGCATCACAAAATTGTGCACATTTTATCAACAGTATTTAAAACAGTGGATACATGTACTCTTCGTTCTCCATACATACACTTGGAGAATATTCATGGCAAAGATCACGCATATGCAGTTTACACAGGTTAAATAGCTGTAATAGTTTCTGTTCAAATAAAATGTTATGCTCAAACAAATGCATGCAGTTACATTGTCCAATTAACTATATTTATTTAATGATTAATCAACAAAGGAGCCATCAGTTTTTGAATAAAACATTACTGCATGCACAAGAGGTGTCCAGACACTTTGGGTCATATAGTGTACTTAGAACTGGTTCCCTCTCCCTCCCATTTGAGCAGTTGAGCACAAGAAGTAGGTCAGAAGGCACAGCATGTAAAAACCAAGTGGTTTGTTTCTGAACCAATATTGGTGTGTGTGGCAAGTCACCATTACGAATAGGTTTTGTGCACAGAAGCTCACAATAAGGGTACCGTTTGACCAACATACAACTTAGAATGGATAAATAAAGAATATGTGGTGTATGGGGTTCCAGAGGGTACCACCCTTGATTTAAAAAAATTAGCTTCTGGACGCGGAATACGGCTGGGAAAAAGATGTGCACAATGTTTCAATTTGGAGACGCATGGTGCCATTTAGAGAGGTTTTGGAGACAATTGGGCACATCCTTGTGAAAACACAAATTTTACTGCTTTATTCAATGTATTGCAAACTGTCTTCCAGGTGTTGTAGACAGCTTGTTGTAGGTTTTCAGAATATGTGCACTATGTGCTTACTGAATGAGACTCCCATATGACCAGACGATTAAGTCATTTTGATACATGGGTGCTCTTCATTTCAAACATTGAATCATCTCTGTCCAGTATATAGTTTTTGAGATAATGGGGTTTATTTAAGAGAATGGAAAACAGGTGGAAACTCCCATGGATTTCTAACCGTTAAAATTTACAGAAATGTCATGTTTAAGTTTGTTCCCTGCAAATGTTGTGCCAAGGTGTGACCAGGGGTGCAAAAACCTTGCCATACCGCTGTACCTGAAGGTAGTAGTAAGGGTGAGCAAGGGCTGTCTGGATGGAGGTTCGGGGTGTGGCGTTGAGGTGGTGCCGCAGGGTTCCAGAGGAGGTGCAGTAGCAAACCTCATACAGGGGCTGGGATTCGGGTCTGGTCAAATGCATCCTGAGGAAAAGAAAATACCAACAGTCTCAGACATCCAATTCACCATTTGGCCGTTCTCAGCCATAGGAAGCTTCAAAGCGCTCGGTCAGCATAGGCAGGAGATGAGACAAAGCTGGAACTGAGAGGGCAGCCACTTGGTGTGAATGTGTCTGTGTGTGTGCGTGTGTCTCCTCTCTTTCACTAGATAAAATATGCAGCTTTCTTTTGGGAGTCAGTTTTGGGCAACCTAGGAAGAAATTTGTAACTGTTAGTCAGAAGCGGCTATCGGAGTACTGCATCTAGGTTTGACATTCTACATTCTCATCTCTGGTCTTTTAGAATATCCTGCCGTCTTTTGGTTTTTGAATTTTGTGCCTGGATTGCTTTGGGAAAAACAAGCTGTGGTTTGGAATCTTCTTTCATTCACTTCTTGAATCTTGTAAGCTCATTGGGAGGGGGGGGTGCATTGTTTTGTTTTTTAAATATCTTGGTACGTACTGGTGTTCATGATGACGTCTATCTTAACAGGTGCTCCAGGACCTGTAGAATTTTTCATATTTAAAAAAAAAAAAAAAGACCGCCCGCCATATTTCTTTTTTTTGAAGCAAAAAATTTATACCATTTACAATACTAACCTAGATTATTTTATTCATAATTTAGGTTGAAATACAGTGCCACAAAAACAATCATAGCAAAAATGAGTTTGTCTAAATTGTGCATTGCTGCAAATCAAAACATAATAGTATATTTTACTACAAATCAAATGTTTTGACTCATGAAACTCACATTTGCATCATCCTTAAGAGGGAAATATTATCTTTTCATCAGTATAGGGGACTGCGTTTGTGATTGGCCATTTTCATTTTTTATTGGCCATATAGTAGATTTTAAGCTTATAATTAATCACTATCAATCGATTAATGGGTGTAAATTTGCATCCCTAGTCTACACAGGTAGAGCTAACTACCAAGCTAGCTATGTATCTAGCAAATGGGATTTTGATAGCTAATTCACAACTGCTAGCTAGCTAATTAGGTAGCTACTAGCTACCATCATAGTTCACAGGCTAGAAAGTTAGCTACCTAGTGTAATTCACAACTGCAGCCTTCTTAGCTACCAGCTACCTTTATAGTTTGCAGGTTAGCAAGGTAGTTTGCAAAGCTATTAAATGAACTCGCATAACTCCAACCAATGTTATGCAGGCACCAGTCATTCGTTCATTTTGACCAGCACTTGGAAAAAATGAGTTTCACTCCACTAGTCAAAATGAAGTAAAATTACTCAAATGCATTCACTTCTGATACGGTAAATATTAGCAATTTATGATATTGAAATAGGTAATTAGATATAAAATAATTTAATAACTGCCGCTAGCTTTTCAGCTGATGTGTTTGTGGTGTTAATAATAATATACTGTAGGTAGGGTTCGACCTATCGTTGAATGTGAGGGAGCGCTGTCCCCCTCGTTAACCAAAATTGCAAAAGCCTTCCCATAAGTAAATGGGAGGGCTTTTGCAATTGAAGAAAAGCACTGATTCCACAAAATGGGAACGTTCTTTCCTGAACAAAGCAGCTGCACTAATGGTCACTGGTACATCGGCAGCATAGAGTAGAAGGTGGGGGTTATGTAGAAAATGTTACATGGATTTGCTAATCGTATATCGGTCCAGAATGCATTCTGAGGGAACAACATTGAGTTAATTATCTATTTGCTAGTTACATCAATGTGAATGTGGTTACAATGAACGAGCGGTGCTTAAACAAGCAGTGCTTAACTTGTTGGTGCAATCCCCTAGTGGCTATTACACCGGCATCATGAAATTGTTTAACTCAGACTTTCAGTGCTCCTGCAACCAAATTATGAGTTCAAAACACAAACTCTGTGTTCTAGATTTATTAGTAGATGATTCCACCCGTGTCGTGCCTGTCCTCCATTTAACAAGCACCCCTTCCCTGCAGTCTCATCTGCAACTACCCCCCCAACCAAAATACACTGGACAGTAGTGTCTATCTGGGCATTCATAAAAAACATTCTTTCAAAAATTTGTATTCAGTCATAACAACAATATAAAGCCAACAATAGTCATGTTTCCATAAATGTATTTTGATGCGCATTTTGCTATTTATGGAAACAGCAAAATGCGCAAGTACCTCAAATTCGCAAAAAAGTTTTTATGCTCGCTTGAAGTGGTGTTTGCCTTTTTCGAAAAAGAGTTAATGCGCAAAATGAGAAATGGAAACAGTTTTTTCGAATAAGTTCTGACGTAGCAAACATTTAAGTCACATGACTGATCAGCTGTTTCCGTTGTCGGCGTCTTCCCGGATATTCGAAGATATTCTCTTCGTCTCCGGACAGCATGAAACATGGCAAATACTAGCTGAAATTAAAAAGAACAATTACAACTTGCCCAGCTGAAAGTAATTCCTGAAGACCTCTTTCCATTTTTCGCTATAGTTTTTCGCTCGTAGACTTGTTTTGTTTCCGGTTTGCAACCTCTTCTTCTACTCTATTTATTACAGCCATACAACGTAGCCTATACCACCAACTTCGGACGTAACTATGCTTTGCGTAGCCTGGTTCATTCGCTCCAAACCAGTTAATGGAAACACTCTTAATTCACATTTTCTTTTTTTTTTCTTTTTTGCGATATTTCTAAAGTTCGCTTAAAATTTGCTTGACAATTTAATAGAAACGTGGCTAATAGCCGAAGGTATGCCAGTACAGCTGTTAAAAACGCTGCTCATTGAACACTAAAATTCAAAAATTATACTGCATTACACATTCAGTCTGTGGTAGCAGTAAAAGACAATACACCCGGCGAATATATCGATGAGTTTCATTATTTCTTGGAAAATATTATTATTCTAGACCTAGCTGATATACTGTTGTCTGTACTAAGTCAGGAGAACGACAGAATTGATTCTGTGTCTAGTGAATACAGATTTAATCGTCCATATGCAAGTGTTACTGCTGAAAATATTTCGGTTATATACATTGTTTTTGAAATTGAGTGTCTTTAACCCCTTAGCGCACATGCCAATCCTTGCCCATTTAGGGGGTACCCTATTTAAAGCTTTATAACTCCAGATGTGAACACCACAGAGACTTGAAAAATGGCTTAAGTGAAGCAAGACATTTGTACAATTTACAATACTAACGCAGATTAGTTTATATTCATAATTTTGGAAGAAATAAAGTGCCACAAATGCAACTGCCTAGACAAAAAAAAAAAAAATTAGTTTGCAATGAAATACTGAGAGATTGCATATATAGAGCAGGTTAAACTATACATGTGCTGGATCAAAAACTTTTTGACCACAAGTTCATAAAATGAACTTGCTGTAAATGCATTGCTGTAAATCACAACACATTCATGTATTTCACTACAAATCAACTGTTTTGACTCAAGAAACTCAATGTTGCATCATTTTCAAGTGGGAATTACAAGCTTTCCATCAGTACAGTGGTCTAAAATATCTAGGGGTCCAGAAACATATCCAAAATCTCTCCAAAAATGAATAAAATGCTTTTTGTCCATTATAAAGCATATAAATGAGCCCCTTATGAAGGTTTAAGATGAAACATTGCTATCAGATTAAAAAATAATGCAAAAATATTGTCACACAATGCGGTACAGTACCTAAATGTGTAATAATTAACTTGTGTGTATTTCTATACTCTGTACTCTCGTATGTTTTCTTGTATGGGGATGGGACAACATGAAAACAATTTTCAACTGTCCACCACGTTTTGGCAATGTCCAACTCTCACGTCATCACTGTTGCATGTTTCACAAAAACTATTATATTACTAACTAACGCTTACATTACAGTGTGAAATATCCACATATATTAGCACTAACCTATTTAAAGACACTCAATTTCAAAAATAACGTATATAACCAAAGTATTTTGAGCAGTAATACTTACATAGCAATGATGAAATCATATCTGTGTTCAGTCGATGGAGACAGACACAGTAAATCAATGATACTGTTCTATTCGCTTCTGTTTTGCTCCAGAAAACGAAGTCAGCTAGGTCTATCAGCAAACATATGCCTTAGCGATGCCCAGAAGTCCTCAATAATAATAGTATTTTCCAAGAAATTACGAAAAATCATTGACCACGTTTCGCGAGGTGCAGCATCTTTTACTGCTACCACAGAGTGAATGCGTAAGTGAATGCGATAAGAAAATTATACTCTCACCTACTGAATAAATGAACTGTCAATCAAGCCAGACTGTACTAAAAAGGGCGACAACGCCGTAAACAACGTGTGGTATTACACACAGCTATTTTGGAAGGTACCCAGGCATCACAAATGCGCGTATATTACACAAACGGATTTCCCAAGACAATATATGACCACACAGTCTCAAAAGGTAAAACAAATGGTAAGGTTGTATATTTATTCAATATTTAGTCCCAGATATTGACTGTAGAATGACATGGTATTATTTTTAAAAACTTTTTCTTGTTTATTTCGTTATTCAGTGAGCAGCGTTTTCACTGCTGTATTGGCATATTTTAGGGATATTGTCAGGTTTATCTTGTTGCTATGACGAAATACGATTTTTTAGTGGTGAAAGAATATTTTTATGAATACCAAGATAGACAATATCGTCCATTATGTCATGGATGGGGGGTGTAGTTGCAGATGAGACTGCAGGGAGGGGGTGTGTGTTAAATGAACGACCAGAGCGACAATGGTGGCGCTATGAAACTCCGTATTTGGCAGAGTTGTCGTGTATCGTCTACTAATGAAACTAAAACAGCGCGTTTTATTCATTTTTGGAAAGATTTTGGATGTTTTCTAAATATTTTTAGACCCTGATGCAAAAGTGAGTTTCTCGAGTCAAGGAAACTTCATTTGTAGCAAAACCCATCAAAAATCGTATTCCGTCTAAGATATGCCAATACAGCAGTGAAAACGCTGCTCACTGAATAATGAAATAAACGAGACAAAGTTTTCAAAAATGATACCATGTCATTCTACAGTCAATATCTGGGACTAAATATTGAATAAATACATAACCTTACCATTGGTTTTACGCGTAGAGATGTCCTTTTTGAGACTGAGTGGTCATATATTGTCTTGGACAATCCGTTTTTTAAATATACGCGCATTTGTGATGCCTGGGTATCTTCCAAAATAGCTGTGTATAATACCACACGTGTCGTTTACGGCGTTGTTGCCCTTTTTAGTAGTCTGGCTTGATTGACAATTCATTTATTCAGTAGATGAGAGTATAACCTTTCTAACGATGTATAACATGTCTAATTTTGCTTTTGGAATAACGTTTTATAGGTCACCGAAAATTTTCTTATCGCATTCACTTATTCACTCACTCTGTGGTAGCAGTAAAATATGCTGCACCTAACGAAAAGGTTAACGATTTTTCGTAATTTCTTGGAAAATACTATTATTATTGAGGACTTCTGGGCACCTATCTGACATCGTTTTCTGGAGCAAAACAGAAGCGGAGTGAATTGTATCGTTGATTTACTGTCTCTTCCTCCATCTACTGAACAGAGATAACATTTCATCATTGATACGTAAGTATTACTGCTCAAAATGTTTCGGTTATACACGTAATTTTTGAAATAGAGTGTCTTTAAATAGGTTGTGGTATTATATAATGTGGATACTTCACACTGTAATGTAAGCATTAGTTAGTAGTGTAATAGTTTTTGTGATGCATGCAACAGTGATGGTCAGTGGAGGATATGCTAAAACCAAAAACCAAAAACAGACCAAAATACACAGAATCCTCGTCCATATCGTCAGCCAACGAAACATAACATAAAAAAACAAAACAGAATGGGGAGCGACGACAACAACTGGCACATATTTATTACACACACAACGGGACGCCTTCAACTGATCCACCGCGTCACTTGCTATCGTCACTAGTTTTTCTTAGATACTTCCTAGTCCTGGTTTTAGCAGCCCGACGGAAACAGAAACCGTAACCGTTCCCACGAGTCCTGAGCAGCGCGGAATGGCACGGAGCGGCCCTGGTAACGGTTCGGCCCTACAGTGGGAAAGCGCCTCGTTACAGGAGTCCCATAGGGATCTGTACTGGGGCCTCTGCTGTTCTCTATATACACTAAATCTCTCGGGCCAGTTATTAATTCGCACAGCTTCTCATCACCGTTATGAAGATGATACGCAACTCTTCTCTTTCCCAACCTCTGCCGTACAGGTCATTTTCCTCTCAATACATTTACATTTTCCTCTCCCTGGACTCGCCACCCTTCTCGAAGTCTGTGGGAGTTCAGGTTAAAAGGGGAAGCTGGTCGCCCTTTCTGTTCCAAAACACGCAACCGAATCCTCCGCTAGTCGCTTGCTTCTTGGGACTTGCTCTGCAGGATGCGTAGGTCGTGCGTGGCTCTCCTAGTTCTTCAACCAGCGGTGATTAGCGGTAATCATAGGAGCGCCTCATTCCTCCCGCAGCCAGTAGCCGAGGATATCCGTGCCTAACTCCGTTGCAGGCCTTGCGAACTCTTCCTGGCATGTGGACTCACATGAGAGGGAGACGGAAGAAGGGTAGCGAGTCCAGGGAGAGGAAAATGGAACAGAGAGTGCGAAACAACAGCAACCTCCGTTTTATTGCAGGCTGCACATTTCGAATGTACAGCAAGCCAATACTCTTCCAAGGATGAGTAGCTACTGTTGCAATACAGTAGCTAATGGAAATCTAAATAAACAAACAAACTAACAGGAAAGCTGCAGTAGGGGGTGTGGTTAAGTGAGTCACTCTGAGGTGGACATATGGGATTTTGAGTTCAGTGTCTTTTGTAGGCTATGGTACCTACATGCATTTATAAGTCACCACTAGTGTTGCAAAGGGTCGGAATATTTCCGGTAAATTTCTGGTAAACTTCCGGAAATTTTGGAAGGGAAGTTAAGCTCGGGAATTTTGCACAATTTCAATATTAAAATCTTACCTTTTAATAGTGAACTTATTTGGGCGGGAATACACATAAAAAAGCAATACTAGGTCTTATGGCATGTTTTGGTTGAAAGGATTCCCATTTAATTGGATTGTAACCATGCACTGCATTCAGCAGCGCACTCTTCCATCACATGTACTGATAATTTGCCAGCATCCCTTTAAAGGTGCAGTGTGCAGAATTTAGTGGCATCTAGCGGAATGGACTTGGCAGAAATGGAATATAATATTCATAAGTATGTTTTAGTTAGTGTATAATCCCATGAAAATAAGAATTGTTGTGTTTTCGTTACCTTAGAATGAGCCCTTTATATCTACATAGGGAGCGGGTCCTCTTCCACGGAGGCCGCCATGTTGCACCGCCATGTTTCTACAGTAGCCCAGAACGGACAAACGGCTCTAGAGGGGGCACATTTGCCGGGGTTCCTTCCAAAATAGCTGTGCGTAATACCACACGTTGTTTACAACGTCGCCATTTTTAATACAGTCTGGCTTGATTGACAATCCATTTATTCAGTAGGTGAGAGTATAAGCTTTCTAATGATGTATAACATGTTTAATTTTGCTTTTGGAATAGCGTTTCATTGGTCAGCGTAATAAAAGGTTTGTTAACATCGCATTCACTTCCGCATTCACTCTGTGGTAGCAGTAAAATACGCTGCACCTAACGAAATGTTAATTTTTCGTAATTTCTTGGAAATACGATTATTATTGAGGACTTCTGGGCATAGCTATGCCATATGTTTGCTGATAGACCTAGCTGACGTCGTTTTCTGGTGTGAGACAGAAGCGGATAGAAATATATCATTGATTTACTCGGTCTCTGTCGATTGAAAACAGATAAGATTTCATCATTGCTATGTAAGTATTAGGCCTACTGTTCAAAATATTTCGGTTATAAACGTAATTTTTGAAATTGAGTGTCTTTAAATAGGTTAGTGGTATTTTATAATGAGCATATTTCACACTGTAATGTAAGCGTTAGTTAGTAGTGTAATAGTTTGTGATGCATCATCTCTTTCTATGATTTACCACGCAAAGCAGCTAACGTTAGCAATAAAACGCTACCACAATGCAGAACAAATAACAATCATAATCGCTCTCTTACTTGTAAGCTATGACCTATAGTTTTACAGACTAAATAACTAAATACAATTTATACATCTATCAAGGAACCTCATCACTTGACACTTGGCTACTCGATGCTGTCGTAGATGATGACATCATTTTTGGAACTTACAGGCCACCGTAGCTTCATCTACATCATTGGAAAGGGAGGGGTGAGGGGAGGTGAGGGGGGGTATTCAGTTGGTTGCAATCTGCAACCTCACCGCTAGATGCCACTAAATTCTACACACTGCACCTTTGAATAGGAATTCAGTAAAATTACAACCCTCTGCATGCACAGTGCATTCTCCCATTACATGTGCAGCCCACATTACTGCCAACACTACCGCACTGTCTGAGCCAAAGGACTACATGCTTTCAGGTTTGATTATATTCAAGTTTTGATTATATTACTGGAATTAATATATTTTATATTTTTTATGATATTTCAGTTAAACGGCAGATAGTAGCCTAATGCAAAGTACACAGTGTACACCTTGTTAACACCTGCTAGCTATCTGTTACCATGTGATGCAGCTTGATTGAGCATGCTAAGTGAGGAGTTTTAATTCATCTATTCCCATTCGTCCTTTATTGTAAAACATTTATTTTATAAATGAGTTGTTCACTTAAACCCTAAGGCATATTCTGAATTGTTATTTTGTTATTTTTTGTTTTTGTCATGGAAAAAGGGGTCGTAACAAATATTTTTTGTTGACAAAATTAACGACGTCTGATAGGTAGGATATTTTTATCGCTGTGAAGCAGCCTGGAGCCGTTGGATAAATATTGGTAATTTTGGACAAGCAATTAGTTTCTCTTCAAAACTTTCCGTCTTTGGTCACGTAGTGTGCTGCCGACGTCACTTGGCACTACTCATGGTATACTGTTCGTCACTAGAACCGCGGGGTCAACTGACCCCGTGCGCAGTAAAATGGGATGTATTTTGTTAATGTTTATTCCACATGTCTGTCATTCCTTGACTTTTCCTAAAAACTTGCGCTTCAACTATCTATGTAAATAGAATTCTAAAACAACACTTGGAAGACTGTTTTTAGGGGTTTTTTTTAGGTGTTAAGAGAAAAGCCTTTTTTTTGGAGGGGGGTCATAGAGAATGTTTGCAATTATGTCTGCTTATGATATAGTAAAAGGTTTGTTTCTATCTGCATATGACATGGTAAATGCAGCCTGAGCAAATAGGGCTATATTTCCATTTTATTCCCGTTATTTCCCGTTAATTCCCATAAATTCCTGTTAATTCCCATAAATTCCCGTTAATTCCCATGGAAAGTTTCCATCCTTGAATATTCCCGGAATTTTGCAACCCTAGTCACCACTCACAGAAGTTCAAAAACTTAAGGCCGTTTCCATTAAACAGTTTTCCTCACAATGATTGCAAGAGGTGACATCCATGTCAAATGCAGACATACTGCACAGATATGTACAGGCACTGACATGCTCGCATTTGTAACAAAAATGGCAAATCACATAAATATACACTGATATGTTATAGGAAAAGCTTGGCTGCATTTCACCTACTTGACAAGGCTGTCAATATATTCAATGGTTTCATTTCTGAGCAGCTCAAATGGGCTTCTTTTCTTTGTCTTACGACACTCCTTCATCTGCAGCAGAGTCTGGAAGGAAAGGGAACTTCAGTGTGGTGAAGAATGCACAAGTATTTATTTTCCAGTCACAGGTCACATACTTTATGAATCTCCACTGAATCTAGACCTACTGCACCTGTAGTCAATAATAATGTTGGAAAATCTACCTTCTGAAGCTGGAACAAGTCAGTCTTCTTCTGTAAGCCATTTTCAGAAAAGCACTCATTTTCCCTGCCCTCCACATGACCACCTAGAGCAGAAGGATCCGTGAACGCTGTAATCACGGAAGACAAACTTCATTAATAGGAGGCAAAACCCATGGAAAATATGTAGTCGAACATTCCATACACCTATACAACCTTAGTAGGGCTAATTAACTGGCACGTAGTAGGAAAAATCACACTACCTTGAAAAAAGCTCCAAAAAGTCATGCACGTTGTGACGTTTTGTTTTATTTAACAAAAATGATACTTTCATAAATTGGTCTCCCCAAGTAGAAAAACTTGGCAGTCCGTCGTACTGGGTTTAAGGGTTGTCAGAGGTATGTTAAATGTTGGAGTGGGGAACACTGCAGCAGAGCAGGCCATTTTAAAAAAACCTTTTTTTTCCTTTTAGCTTACCATCCAGTTGCTGAAGTCTGTCTTTGAGATCCTGCAGATGTTTCAGGGCATCCCTTAGTTCCTTGGTCTTTCCAGATTTAAGGGTTTCAACACAATTTTGCAAAACTGTGAGAAGTTCATCCTTAGCCAGTATCCTAGGAGTAAGTAATGTTTTGCATTTTAAAACAAACGTATGTCTACAACATTGTTCAAAATGTAAACATATTTGCTTAAACTTCCCTTCCATTAGGTTAAATAATAACAGGTAAATCCAACAATAGTTTTTACTTTTTTTTTGTTGTTGTTGCCATTTTCTCCCCAATTTTTTAGTCGTTATACCAATTCCCCGTGTGTATCACGGTCCTGGCCGATGCACTATCCTCTGTCGGTCTGGGGAGGGTGTAGACTACCACATGCCTCCTCCGATACATGTGGAGTCGCCAGATGCTTCTTTTCACCTGACAGCGAGGAGTTTCACTGGGTGAGTGTAACGCGTGCGGATAAATAATATCAAAGTTTTTGCATTCTACAAAAAAACTTGAAAAAAGTCCTGATTGACTACTGATTCTTACAGCCTTGGTATGCTGGGCACATTTCAACGACAACAAAACAAATTAAAATAAATAATATCGAAGTTCTTGCATTCCACAAAAAAACTTGTATTCAAGTCCTGATTGGCTACTGAATCTTACAACAAGTCTTGGAATGCTGGGAACATTTAAATAGGAATGGGAATCGAGAACCAGTTCCAAGTTGTCCTATTCATTGGAATCGTATGCCTCCGAGTTTATCGATATCGCTTATCGAAGCCAGCATGTTTTTACGACAGCTGCCCATTGCAAAGCAAGACGTAACGCCTTGGGGGAGGCACGCACGCAGGCAGCCTCTCTCAGGTGTGTTTTGCGCATGTTCCGTAATTTACATAGCAACTATACGCTCACAGTGGCCTTTTGAGACTGAGCGGCCATATATTGCCTTGAACAGTCTGTTTGTGTAACATACGCGCATTTGTGATGCCTGGGTAACTTCCAAAATAGCTGTATGTAATACCGCAAGTTGTTTGCGGCATTGTCGCCCTTTTTAGTACAGTCTGGCTCAATTGACAATTCATCTATTCAGTAGGTGAAACTATAAGCTTTCTAATGATGTATATGTCTAATACTGCTTTTGGAATAGCGTTTTATAGGTCAGCCTAACCTAAAAATTTCTTATCGCATTCACTTACGAATTCACTCTGTGGTAGCAGTAAAAGACGCTGTACCTAACGAAACGTTGTCAACGGTCTTTCGTAATTTCTTGGAAAATACTATTATTATTAAAGGAGTACCATGGTGATTTTCACACTTTCTCGGTTTTATGTGCTATTTGCACAAGAGGCATTGAAGAAACACAATGAGTGAAGTATTAAATATGTCCGTTCTGTATTTCTGGAGAAATATGCGTTTTAAATTTATCGTCCTATTTTCAACCGGTTGGGAAAGTTGTCAACTTGATGCGTCACGAACACAGTAACCACTCCCCTTTCCACGCCCCGTAAACCCATGGATAACTCGAGACCCATAGTTTGTGCCGCTGGCTTACGGGCAAGACAATGCAAATATTTGACTAACGTTAGGTTCACTTAAATTAGAGTGCCTTTTAAGGACTATTAGATTACTTCTGGTTATATTAATTTAGCTAGCTAGCTAGCTAACGGTAGCTAGCTAGCTAGCTAACGGTAGCTAGCTAGGTAGTTTGCTTTCATAAGGCAATGTTATCAATAGCATTAGCTAGCTAGTTTGCTTTTATGAGGACGTTATAGTTGTGCTTTTATCTTAACTTGGCTAGCTAGATATATCCAATTATAATTTTTTTATAATTTTGCTAAGTCAACGTCCTTACCTTAGCTATCCATCGATACTTGATATACTACTAAGCTAGCTAGCTTGTCAAAAGTCTCCCAAAAAGAGCGCTTATCATGGGGGTAGCTATGGTAATGGGGCACGGTCTGTCAATCATAGCTAACTGACAGTTCTCATTACCACGCCCAGACGGTTCGGGTGAACTTTTATAGGTGGAAATTTAGGCTTTGAAAAATACGTTTTAAAGTACATTGAAATGACTGAATAATAAAAAAATTATGCACATTTGTTTTGTTGTTGCCTAAAGACAACTGGGAAGTGTCACATTCAACCACCATATTACTCCTTTAAGGACTTCTGGGCATAGCTAAGCCATATGTTCGCTGATAGACCTATCTGACATTGTTTCTGGAGCAAAACAGAAGCAGATAGATCTGTCATTGATTTACTGTCTACTGAACACAGATACAATTACCATTGCTATGTAAGTATTACTGCTCAGAATATTTCAGTTATATACATTATTTTTGAAATTGAGTGTCTTTAAATAAGTTTGTGGTATTATATAATGTGGATATTTCACACTGCAATGTAAGCGTTAGTTAGTAGTGGAAAGTTTCCAAGAAAAGAGCTAGCCTAAGTCCAGAACATGTGGACATGTTGACATTATTACATTACAACATACATGTCTAATAGACGTTTGATTCCAATATTTGAGTTGGACTTTGAGCTGGACACCATGGTCTCTTACACTCTAAACATGTTGCACTTCGTATAATATGCAGACCTAACTTTTTTTTACTTTGATAAGGGGTTTAATAGAAACTTGGATTTATTTTGGAGTTGCACTACTGACTTAAATAAGCCCTCTTTTTTTATCATGTTGGAGTTGCCAGTTTAAACCTACATTTTTGCACTTTAATATGTAAACCTTTGTTTACATTTAGTTTTGTGCTGCATTATACAATGTCATATACAGTTTGTTGTTGTCAAAATAAAATGAACTTGAAATGTTTAGATTTTTTGAGGAAAATTAATCGTTTAGATCAATCGACTAATCGGCAAAATAGTCGATAGGTTTATCGATAGAAAAATAGTAGTTAGTGGCAGCCCTACAGTGACCGTATAAACATACTGCAAGTGTGCCTAAAAACAAACGCCCAAAAATTGCTGCACAAGAAGAGGATTGGGTCCAGGGAGAGTGGACACAGCATGAGAATGCAAGAATGGCATATTTGGTTTAAAAAACTAAAAAAGAAAATTAATGAACCACCTTTCACATGTTTTTAGAGAACAGTGAATTTATTAAACTTAAAGTTTATTAAAGTTGCTTGTTAGCCATATAACAATCCCAAATTGTAGCAATGTCAAATCAAATTTATGCTAAACCATCCAATATTTTTCCAATCTACTTACTTGAGAAGTTGCATGGCTGATTCATAGTCCTCAGTCTCCCACACGTCCTTCTCCAGACAGGTCACGTGCAGCTCTCTTATCTGACATGACATGTAATGTTACAAGAGAGTTGTGCCAGGGAATTCCACACACTATGAATGTGTTAAAAGAGCACCAAGGATGTTCTATTAAAGACAGGTGAAGGTGTAAAGGCCAACTATACCAAAAATCTGTTTTGTATTCTGCCCATCTTCTGATAAAAGGACAAAAACCTAGACAATACAGCATTTTCTATGGACTGTCCTTTGTTTTATACAATATGAAATATCAATTCAAAGGGAAGTTAAACTAGGCAGCAAACAGAGAAAACAGAGGTATCAGAAAAGTTGGTTTGAGTTGTGACAAGACTACACAGAAATGCTCTGCCAAAGACTGCCAGGCTAGATGGAATTTATCACTCAGCACTGGGTCAGGTAGGCTGTGACATGCGGATTGTAGAAGCTGATGCTTATTCAACAACAATCAAGGATGAAAGCTAAACGTACATGCCTGCAGTTATGTTGTGCTATACTGGTACTCAACCTACCGACTGTCCCAATTTGCTGATCACATCACTGTCACTACCACCACCAAACAAGAGATAGAAAAAAAACTTCAGAACTGAATAAATACATCAGGTGGTCCTTGTAAATGGATTAAATACCCCCACAGAGGGTATTTAAACCAGTCAGGCTGAACACTCGCCAAACGAATGGCCTTAGCAGAACTGATTTCTGAAGAGCCAGGACATCTTTCCTCATGTAAACACGCTAGGTGCCCTTTAAGACAAGTACAGGAAAACAGCTCCACCTATTTAACAATTTATTAGTCCAAAGTCTCCACTATATTTCCACCATAAGTAAACAAAAATATTTTGATTCAAGTGATGACTTCAAAGCCATATAAGTAATGTTTTTGTCCATAAACCCCTATTGTTCTCTGGTACTCACCTGCTTTCCCAGGGGATACTTGGGTAGAGAGGATGTTAGCACATGGAGACATCTGAGAATGGGAAAGAAGTTCTTGTGGTATCGATGGAGGCCTTTCAGCAGTTTCTGACACACTTCCTGAAGGAGTTCCCAAAAAACTGATTAAAAAAAACTAAAGACTATCTCAATGCCAAGTAAATGTCATTACTTGCATGCTTGGTCTGTTACAAAATTTAACCTAAGCGAGAAAAAATTCTATTTAATTTGATACTGAAATAGTCCAATTAATTGCAAATTAAACCAAATGGACCAATGTTTGTAAGGACATGCCACAGAAATATATGTTCCAAACAATCACAGACACTTAGCCATTTTAAGAGCATATACAATTCAATCAAACCAGACTTAAGCAGTTTATGATTGATACAAAACCTAAAGCACTTCTAGACTGAAAAATCAAAAAAAATGGATATGCTGTAGCCTGAAAATTGCGGTACCTGGGCTGGAGGTGGGAGCCTTACTGAAGAGCAAGTGAAAAAAATCTATATTCTCCTAACAGACTAATTAATTACTAACCCCTTCAAGCAAGCCCCCTAGTGGCCAGCACACCATCATGCCCAGATTGCTCAACTCGGACTTACTGCTCCTACAACCCAAGTATGTGTGGAAACAACAAACTCTATTTTAGCTTTATTAGCACGATACACTACAACGATGCTAAATACGTTTTTAAGTACCACCATTGTCGCACAAGTCATCCATTTAACATGCACTCCCACCCTGCAGTCTACATTTGCAACCATATCCCCCAAACATGACACACTGAACAACAGCGTGCACCTGGGAGATCATAACATTCATTCACCACCAAAAAGTTGTATTCCGTCATAGCAACACGATAAAGCCAACAACAGCCGCAAGTATCCCAGGGTTTCCGCCAGTGTATTGCAAGGCCGGCGGCCCTCCGGGCCTAAGTTGACCCCCCGCCGGGCCTGAGCATCGGGGAATTTTTTTTTAAAATGTTTTTTTGAAGATGTTTTTTAAACTACAGTTACAGTGTGGCAGCTCGGTTGAAAAGCTCACCAGCGACATCTGTTGGTTAAAACGTGAACGCACAGGAAAACAGCAGGTCTGAGATCAGTGTTCTTTATCCTCATTGTGCGTAGAGTGACGTTCAACACCTGATGCTTCCAACTATCACAAGCTTACGTTACCTAGCAAGCCACCATTTCTCATTTAGTAGGCTAACCTCGTTACAAACTGCGTTATCACTTCATCTCGTCGGTAAGTACATTCTTTTTATATTAACTTAAGCAGTGTGTAGGTAACGTTAAACTAGTAGCATGAATGTAACGTTCAATATATTGTAACATGACTTATTAATCGACCATCGAAATAAAGACTTCACTTGTTTATTAATAACGTTAGCTTGATGACATTGATGTGCACGACAACATTGTCATAAAATTTTTCCCGACCGTGAAAACTGCCTGACTTGTTTACATTTTGGACAGATGTGGCTACAGAGTAAATCAATCGTTTCCGTCGCAGCACTTTCGACACAAGTAATATCGAAAAAATCTTTAAATTTCTTCTTACGGTGAAGAGTGCCTGACCGGCAACCGCAGAAATGTGTTAACACAGCGGCAAAATTAGGCTATATCTAGAAATACCATCTTTGGGGAAATAAACGCTACGGTTGAGGGTCAGGCACTGTTCACGGTAAGAAGACATTTCAGGTTTCTTTTTATATTGCTTGTGTGCTGCGACGGAAACAACGATAGATTTACCCAGGAGCCACATCTGTTCAAAATGTAAACAAGTCAGGCTGTTTTCACGGTCGGGAAAAATTTCATGACAACGTGGTCATGTAGCTAACTTAGCTAGCTAGCCAAACAGTCAGTAACATAGACATATATACACAGACGCCGCATTGGCCTTCGGATCATACGTCAACGATTGAGTAGGACTGTAAGCATCAAATAACCTTGATTGCAAAGGCTAGCTTTGCTTGTTAGCTACCTACCATATTTAATGTTGCAAGAAAACATTGGTAGCTAGTTAACAAGCAAAGCTAGCCTTTATAAATGATGTTTGCAATCCTATGTTAGTTAGCAAGAAAATAGCTTGCAAGCAAATAGCAAGAAATCAAGCTTGTTCAAATGAAAAACGTTTCAGCTAAAAGTAATAAGACATTCATTACTTTCTAGCCCGCTTGCCAGGTTAAAATTATTGTGGTTATGTTCAGTTTAATTCGTTCAAAATCAAAACACGACTTGCAAGAAAACATTGGTAGGTAGCTAACAAGCAAAGCTAGTCTTTACAATCAAGGTTATTTGATGCTTACAATCCTACTCAAGTTAGCAGCAATGCATTTATTACTTTCTAGCCAGCTTGCCAGGTTAAAATCAACTGCGGCAATTCCTTATGATAATGAATTACTTTCCACCACGTAAGTAATTCAGTTAATGTAAACCTTACGTTGATACACACTCCTCTCTTAAGCGTCTAGCAGCGATTATAGCCTAACTATCGAGATTCTAAGTAACTGGAGATAAAAACTTTTTTTGTACTCCACGTAGATCATAAACCCTTGAATATAAAAACGACTTATTGAAATCGGTTGAGAAATGTTATAGTGCTTTTTATCCAGAAAAACCACAGCTCCCCCATTTACTTCCATTTGTTTTCAGGCCTGGATCAACATGGCGGCCACATTGACGTATCGCAGCAAGGGGCCAAAGCTGCCCCTTGTCTGTGGTCAGTAACACACACTTCCTTTGTGCCATTTAGGGATAATGTCAAGGAGAAAAGGTAGCCTACTGTAAAAGCCAAAAAACCTTAGACAGTTTTTTTAAATGTTTAAATGTACCCAGTATTCCAAGGCTTGTTGTATGATTCGGCAGCCAATCAGGACTTGAATACAAGTTTTTTGTAGAGTGCAAAAAATTTGATATTATTTATTTTAATTTAATTTCTTTAGTTGTTGTTGAAACCACAGCATTCAAAGACTGTACATTGTTGTCAGATTCTTTGTAAGACTCTGCTATGCTGTAAATAGTTGTTGATTTTTTTTAAATGTGTGTTGAATAAATTACTTATTTATAACAACATTCACATTACGTACTCATATGTTCAAATCTCCAGTCAGCTTTTAGCACTGACTTAATGTAGGGCCCTATGGAATCTGTGTTATAGCTTTTTTAAATTCTCAATTCCGCGATTCCGTCCGTGATTCTGTTATCACAGAAACTACAGGGCCCTACCTTAATGCTGCCATCAGTCTGTCGCTGGCCCGCGCCGGGCCACCGGGCCCTGTCAAAAGATACTTGCCACCGGGCCTAACAACTTTTCTGGGGGAAACCCTGTATCCTAAGTGGGGAAAAACACTGATTACTGAATACCAAAATAAAAAACAAAAAGGGATTTCTGTGGAACTATAACACATTATTCTACTATAATTCTATAATTCAAAAATTATACCATGTCATTCTACTGTCAATATCTGCAACCAAATATGGAATAAATATACAATGTCACCATTGGTTTTACACAAAGATGTCCCTTTCAAGAACCAGTGGTCATTCATTGTTTTGAACAATCAATTTGAGAAATGAACACAAAATTAGAAAGTGGGGGTGGGTATTTACAATGACCACACAGAAAACCCTATTTTCTATTTATGTCAGTGGAACTCCTTTCAGTTTATTCGAAGTTGATTGGTAACTCTTATCATGAAGAGGACACTACAAGTTTTCCAACAGCATGTTTCATTTTAAAATTATTATTATTATTAAGAGTGAGAGCCCCGCGCAATAGACAGTGTCCCTGATTGGTTCAAAGTTTTATAATATTGTCGAAATGATGCAATTACTTAAAAATGACGTGGGGAGACTTTAGACTAACAAAAATTACATATTGCAACTGCATGTTCTTGTGGGAATAATTACTGACTGTCGTTTTGGCCATACTGGTTTGAATAGAATTACACTGAAACGGGTGGCTGAATGACCTATACTGGAGAAAACCACACTGGTGCTAGAGAGCAATGTCTGAAGACCATGAAGTAAGCTTCAGAAATGAAACGCTTTTTTTACCACTTACTCATGACATCGACCTCTCCTTAATGGTCAGTTAAAGAAAAACTCCAAATTTTTTATTTTGTAGAATGAGGCATCCTATTTCCAAACACATAGGCTAATTCCCATCTTTTGAAAAGCCACGGCTCAGAAAAATGTTGTGGTGTGTGATTTATTCTAAAATGTGCTGTGGAAAAGCTGTTTACAAGTAATGCTCGTGAACAGGCAAGCCTAAACTTTTTTCAAAAAGTGACGTGGTCATACATTGCCCATGCAACGTTCCAAAATAAAGTGGATATGGCAGCATTTTTTGAGGAATAATCAACTTTTTATCAGACATCATAGTACTTGTACTGTAGCTTGCATCTATTTAAAATGTTTAGACATTACAGTACCTCAGAAGAACACAAAAGTCAGAACGCACAATGGACCACACAAGAGTGCAAGGTGGCATTGTCTTGTAACACCACAAAATAATTAACTTGTTCATCAAATACAAATTGCTGACCTCACATTTACATAGCATTAATGTAAAGAAAGCCATAAGCCAATCACCTTGGACTGGGAACTACTAGAATGCTGAAAACTGAATGGCAGTTATACCACAACAAGACACCTTCATTTTCTGTCAAGTTATTTCTGTAGAAATGATACACAGGCCAAAGTGTGCAGATTCATCTACATGGACATCAGAAATAGTTTAAAAAATGATGGCAGTAACTAGGAAAGCACACATGTAATTAAATTAAAGTGCATTGCTGCCTGTTCATATCTGTGTGATAAATATCATGCACTTCCAATTTAGCAACCTCGCTTGCATGGGTCCATATACAGATCATAAACAAGAACTAGCCATAATGAAATGAAACTAGGTTATAAAAATCCAGTTGGTGTGGAGATGAAATCTGAATAGAAAAATTGGGTCTTTAAGCCATTTGACCTTCTTGTGCAGACAAAAAATAAAAAATCTCATGAAACTAATGCAACAAACTTAATTCCTTAATTTTTGTAACATTACCACGCTAAAAAGTCAGAGGTAGCAGATCTTCCTGTGCTACATGGAACACTGAACTGAATTTATCATCTAATAAATTTCCAACCAAACAACACTAAGCACAGCTAGCACTGCTTTATGCATCAATAGCTTTATGGTGTGCAATCTACACCTCTGGCTGCTAATGTTAGCGAACTTAAATAGTTAACAAAGTTAGCCATTTTAGAGTAACTTAGGAGTTAAGAGTCACAGCGACATCCATTACACTGTGCAAAAGGGGCAAAAGTGTCATGTCACATTGGTCAATCAGAGTAAAAAGCTGTGGAAAATGCTCTGATCTGAGAAGTGTTTCCTTTCTCCTTCTTATACAATTCTGTGGTTCTGGCACACATTTGTTACCATTTATCACTCAAGTGGGTGCTACACCACAGGACCCTTTACAGTTCAGGTGAGCTTACCCATTTCACTGTGAAAAATGCCTTGAGATCCTAAAAGGCTGTACACAAATGCAATGCATTGTTAAAGTTGTATTATTTCATACAGTACCAGTCAAACATTTGGACATACCTACTCACAGAAGGGGTTCTATTTATTTTTACTCATTCCAACATTTTAGAATAATAGTCATCAAAACTATGAAATAAAACAAATGGAATTATGCAGTGACCAAAAAAATCAATCTTATATTTTACATTCTTCAAAGTAGCCACCCTTTGCCTTGATAACAGTTTGGGACACTTTTGGCATTCTCTCAACCAACTTTATGAGGTAGCCACCTGGGATGCTTTTCCAGCAGTCTTGAAGGAGTTCCCATATATGCTGAGCACTTGTTGGCAGCTTTTCCTTCACTCTCTGGTCAAACTCATCCCAAACCATCTCTATTGGACTTAGGTTAGGTGACTGTGCAGGCCAGGTCATCTGATGCAGCACTCCATCACTCTCCTTCTTTGTCAAATGCTGTGCCTTCAATTCTAAATAAATTGCCAACAGTGTCACCAGCAAAGCACCCCCACACCATCACACTTCCTCCCCCATGCTTCACAGTGGGAACCACACATCCAGACATCATCCGTTCACCTTCTCTGCGTCTCATGAAGACACGGCGGTTGGAAGCAAAAATCTCAAATTTGGACTCATCAGACCAAAGGACAGATTTCCACTGCTCTGATGTCCACTGCCTGTGTTCCTTGGCCCAACGTCTCTTCTTATTCGTCTCCCTCAGTAGTGGTTCCTTTGCAGCAATTCTACCATGAAGGCGGAGTCTCCTCTGCACAGCTGATGTTGAGATGTGTCTGTTGCTTGAACTCAGTGAAGCTTCCATTTGGCCCCTAATCTGAGGTGCTGTTAATTGCCGATTTCTGGGGCTGGTGACTCTAATAAACTTATCCTGTGCAGCAGAGGTAACTCTTGGTCTACCTATCCTGTGGCGATCCTCATGAGAGCCTGTTTCATCATAGCACTTCAAGGTTTTTTCCATTGCACTTGAAGAAACTTTCAAGGTTCTTGAAATTTTCTAAATTGACTGACCTTCATTTCTTAAAGTAATGATGGACTGTCGTTTCTCTTTGCTAAGCTGAGCTGTTCTTGCCATATTACAAACTACTACAACCAGAAATGATGGCCTTCTACCAAATAGGGCTATTTACCACCCACCCTACCTTGTCATAACACAACTGGTAGGCATTAGGCATTAATGAGAAAAGACATTCCACAAATTATCTTTTAAAGGTACACATTTACTGTGCCTTCAAATTAATGATTTAATCATTTTGCTTCAACATTCTCCACCTCTAAATTTCACTGAAGTTCTAAATGAAAACTACTTGTTGGGCATTGCAAAATACATTTTTTATTTTTTTATCTTTAAAAATTAAAATTTTAGTTTGGAAAAGACATTCATACATAGGCATCAACTTCACTATTTTGTGTGTGTATATATATATATATATATATGTATATAGCCTATACACACACACGTATATACATATACATATATATACTGTCCAAGAAACTAATATCAAGCATTTCAGCATAAGCCTTTAGATCAAAATGTCTTTAAGATCATGAGAAACATACATTCATTCAGGTGTCTCCAAACTTTTGACTGGTACTGCATATCTCCGTACAATATGCCAAGTTCAGTGAGGTTACCTTCACATGCTCATCACTGGTCAGCAGCTCCACTTGCTCCTGGGGCTCCTGCTGTTCTACAAACCTGTAATTGGAGCACACACCACAGAGGGTGATCAGAAGCCAACAGATTGAATTATATGTGTGAAGTAATCAGTCGTGGCTGCTAGGGTTGGGCCATTGCAAAAATTTTCAAACCGGTTTGATATTAAGCCAAATACCGGACCAGACCGGAAATACAGAATTGTACCACTAGGTGTCGCACGTGACTGAGCTGCTCCGGAGTAGAACATTATGAACACGTGAACTTTCCAGTGAACAACACACCATGCGCCGTGCACATCGTCTTCCCCTCCACCCACCTTTGATTGGTCTAATGAAATTTGATCTCCTTGTTGCCGGCCTCGGCACTAAATTGCCCACGGCCTGTCAATCTTTTTTTTTTTGCACTCAGACACTAGTGGCTCCGTTTATAAACAAACATAATATTATGTTAATCACGTTGTCATATTGCTTATTACTAATGCAATACAAGTTGGATTTAGCGGCATTGGCACAGGTTGCTGATGTAGGCTACTTTCTAATTTTCCAGAATGTCTCAATGACAAATGCCGGTTCAGTTGGTTCGCATAAAATCAAACCGGTTTAAGCTCGTGCACCGGACCGGACCAGCAAACCCAGAAACTGACCCAACCCTAGTGGCTGCTGACCAGAATTTTTGGTGAAGCAAACCCACCGTCACACGTGGGATTTTTCCCCAACCCAATTGTTTTTTACTGTGAACACTGAACATTGGTAAATAACACATAATAGGCCTATGTTTCACTAATCTATGAAAATGTTTATGAATTAGTCTTTGAAATGCAATAAAGTGACAAGAGAATTTAGCTAGGCTGACAGTGTAACTACAGTAGCCTATATGAGGTGAATTGGCACTCTGCATGTGCAGACAACAGGATTCTGGAATTATGTTTGTGTACTATGAGATTTAGCCTACTTTGACCTAATGTTACCAATTACATATTAATTCGTGTCTCAATGGGAACCGCAATGTCAGTTTCATGTAGTTTCCTCCAAATTTTCTAATCCCATTATGCCCCCTAAATGCCAGCTCCTGACGACCCCAGAATTAAATCGCGTTAATCAACCTCTTGAGAAGGTCAGTTTCTCCACACTATTTTTGTTATGCTTTCCCAATTGGATACCTGCACCTTCAATCAAATGATCAGTTCTCACATTTCCCAAAAGACTCAATTAAACGGTTGCACTGACAGGACCTGTTCAAACTTACATAAATCATCAAATCAAAACCATCACTCCTAAACTTTGAACATCGATCTCCAGCAGCACACTTAAACACACATGACCTGCAATACATGTAATTCATCAGTAAGCTCTCGGTTAGCTAGTCACTGCACCTTGTCGGAACCATGAGTTTTTGAAACTCAGTCTCCCCTTTGCTTTCTTTCTTCATAATTTAAGGACTGAAAAGAATGCAGAATCCTATCCATGAAATGCCAAAAGCTAACGTAACCAAAATTGACCTAGTATAGGCTAACGTTAGCTAGCTTGTTAAATCACTAATGTTAGAAATTTGCTAGCTAACGGAGGTCTTGGTTTGCTGGAAAAACACAGGCTAACACTACAACACCAATGAGAAATGTTATAATCGACAAATACAAATAATCACCAACAATGTAACATCCATAAAAATTCTACAAATTATTATCCCAATAATCCATCTCTCACTCATTACATTACAGGCATTTAGCAGACGCTCTTATCCAGAGCAACGTACAACAAGTGCATTAGTTCAAGGTGCAGAGGTGCAAAAGAAACACACTAGAGTGAAGTAAAGATCGTAGTGCCAGAAGTGACCACATAGATCAGGACTCCAACCCTGTAGGGTAACCTGTTCAGCAAACAAACAAACAATCCTGCCAAGTAAAAACTAGCACTGAAATCACATTTGCCTAATCAGAATCAGACAAAAACAATCCTGCCAAATAAAAACTAATGTGATCGCAATAGCCTAACTAGGTACACTGAGCTAAACTATAGGCTAGGGAGGGGTGGGGAGAGGTGCAGCCTGAAGAGATGAGTCTTTAGTCTGCGTTTGAAGGTAGTCAGGTTCTCTGCTGTTCTGACACTCAAAAGTAACTAACTCGCCCCTACTACCCAACAAGCAAACTTGACGTTGAAAATGAATACAGCTATCTTGCTGGACTGCTGAACTCCTGTTTTGAATAGTTAGAAATTATGTCGATCACCAGGGTGAGAATGCACAAAAGAGCATGCATGATTGGAAGACTAGTGAAGCACCATTGATGTTGTCAGATATCTAGTGTTTAGATTATGGCCTTACAGAGAGAAACAGTGAATTGTATACAATATTATATTGTTTCTAAGAATGTGGCCAGCCCTCCCCTCCACAAGCATCAAAGCAAATGTGATTGGGGCAATTTAAAATTCGCCGATACCCTAATCTAGAGCAGGCGATCTATGGGTCTCATATCCTGCAGAGTTAGTCTCTGACAAGACACAGGAGACCACATCGGGGGTCAGAGACCCTGCATGGCTACATGTCTAACCTTTCCTTTTTAAGTTTGAATACAATCTGACATTTAAGTAACTGAGTGAAAATCTCAATGTCTATACAGATAATGGTGTTGAGGTCTGATTGTTGAAATTTCCATTTTTAGAACCAGTTTCAGTTTCAAGTGGAAACCAACGTGGTGTGATTAGGTTTTCATTATATGGAAAACATTCTGACTGAAAGTGGAGGTTACAGACTGAAACTGGCTGGCTTTGACAATTATCGGTCTACAAATATTATCCTGCTGTAGAAGTAGAGATACATTTCCATGCTGCTTATAGGTATTCAAGAGCTGAACATATGTCATGCTTAATCTTGTTAGAAAGAGTTAATTCAGGAATCTTTTGATAATAGTGTAAACACCTCACAGCTAGACCAATGAGGGTTTGTAGCTGGAGGGGAAGGCACCGTGTGTTTTCCCTTGGCTGGGGTGATTCCAAACCGGAGATGTTATTTATTTTTCTCTGTTCGTAAGAACAGGGCACAATTATACTTAAGAATGCACTGGTTCCGTTGCCGCGGGTCAGATATGAAGGCGTTGCTTCATATCCCGCTTAAAACTGGCCTGAAACGGACCAGTAACATTCTTGTTACTCTCCGTTCGTAAACGGGGCTATGTTGTCATCAGAGATATATCTGACTTGTCGCCGGACTGTCAATATTCCAATCGGAGCATCAGAATACTCACAAATGCACGGAACACATCAAATATATCCATGACCACAGCAAGTAAGTGTAACAGTTACTATGGTTTTACTCTCGTAATAATCTGACTCCAAATGAAATAATTTAAAATTTGGTTTTAACTATACGTGGAACTTGGAGTGGTTACACTCGACTCTATCTTGTGCCATCATTCCTCAATATATGCTCCCGGGTTTAGCACTATTGTTAAATCTCAGTTCGGTGAAGGCCCCAGAGGGTAGGAGGCTGACCACCATAATACATGCCTTCCTTTGTGCATAGATAGTTATGAGCCCAGGACAGTGTGTATCTATCGGGCTCCTTAAGGCAAATTTGACAAGAACCGGCGTATAACGCCCATGGGTCCTCTTAAGCCAAAACACCAGAACCAATACAACACCAATCCCGTTAGCGGGCAGATCGTGGTCGCCTATCTAACTTGAAGACCTCACTAAAGACTTCCGCTGTACTAGACCCCTGATCAGTAGGTCCTAGTCATAATTGTCCCCCTGAGTATTTAATCGGAATTTCGGCTGAAAAGAAGATAAAATGGATGAGAGTCGTGAAGACCACGCAAATTAAAAATAAGAATTTATTTAACAGGCAGGTAGGTCATTAGCTTCAAATTCACAATCAATTTAAAATATGGAAGGTTTTAAAACATAAATATAGAGTAAAAAGTTCTTACCCAGCCTGTTTAGCTACACACGAAATCACAGAGTATGTGCAATGTGGGAAGTCGATTACGATCTTCCTTGTTCAGCTACGCATAGAACACAGTGCAGTGTGGGAAGTCGGTTACGATCTTCCTTGTCTAGCTACACACAGAGCACAGAATATGTGCAATGTGGGAAGTCGATTACGATCTTCCTAGATTGCTTTGTCTCCCTTCCTTTTAAGCCAAATCCCGCATTTGGTCTAGGCGGCATTGCCATAAATTAACCTGGACTAATGATAAAATCTGGAATTTCGGCCCCCACCATTTGGAGGCTGCTGTTAAAACAATTAGTGGGGAAATTGGGAAAAGGAGATGATTACCAGAGAGGACATTCCATTGTGATAGTTTCAGAAACTCAGGGAAAAACTATGTTTTATTAAATTTTATTTGGTATGAAACATATTTCATTCAATTTCTTGAATTTCCCTGAATATGCCCATACCAAACATGTCCAGGGGATGTAATATTATGGTGCAGTTGTCATGAAAATACCCTTTTGTTGAACCATTTTACATGCAATCCATGTTATTACTACATAAGGCATAATACAGTAATATAATGAAAACATGTGCATGGTTTGTAAGGTTTTACGGGGTTTTTGAATATGATAAACAGATGGTTTATAGTCCAGATCCAGAAAAGAAATAAAAAGTGTAATGGCAGAGGGGCCCACATAAGGGCACTGTGGTACTGTCCCGCGCAGTTGCCCCACCATTTGGCCAGAGGCCTGATGATCTTTTCACCCTTAATGGTCCCAACACACACACACCCACAACCCTAGACAAATAGACTAGTTCCCCTTATCTTAGTTGTGTCCAGATGGCAACATTCCAGAGAGCCAATGGTTTGCTCACACAACCATAAACAACCAGTCCAGTTCCCCTTATCTCAGTCTTGTCCAGAGGGTAACAGTCCAGAGAGCCAAATGGCCTGCTCATCCAGAGGAAGTCCGAGTAACCTATTGTTTTACCATACGGCTCTCGGGTTCTTTGAAGTATAGGATGAGTCCCAGCCTGCAGGCTCGTTCAAATGCCAGCCTTTTCTGGGTCCCAGTTTGACTCCACTCTTACAATAGCATAGCGTTAGCCCTGCTTCCAACAACATAAGTTTGCCTTGATCGATAAGGACACAGTCAGCTTTTAGGTAGGCCAGCCCATGTCATAGATGAGTCTGACCCCCTTCCTTTCCCTTCTACAGCTTAACTTGGCTATCACCCAATCAGGGCAAACATCCTCAAGCCATGCTGGGTAAGTTATGGTCACAGGAAAAAGGTGTGTTGTGTTTGTTTCAGAGCCTTGGAGAAAGAGTTTCTCTTTATTTTGATGGTGGTTCCTTGGTTGTGTGTTTTTAGCTGGTTTCCTTTCATCCTGTGGCGCTTAAACTGTAAGTGGATAACACTTTGACAAGGTCTGGCTTATTCACCTCTCTCTCTTTTCTGGTATTTCCAAATCAATTGTTTAATGTTTTGTACAATGTCTTCTCTTTTTGTAACTTAGAAGTAGTGAGCCTGAATACGCTCACTATTCAGGCTTTTCAAACGACGACTGAAGACTCACCTCTTCAGGCTGCACCTCTCCCCATCCCTCCCTTCCCCCCTGTAAATGACTAAACTTAGGGTTGTAACTAGGCAGCTGTTTCGTAGGTGACTAGGTGCATTAACTGTCTTAATGACTACTTGTATTTTTTCCATAGATTGCGTTGTTGCCGTTCTCGTTATTAGTGTTAATCAGTTTAACCTTCAGGGTCCAAGTTGAACTATGCGGTTGTTCCCTGCACTTGGACCGGTACTTCTCTCTAGGGGTTTCGTCGTACTTGTTCCTGGTTATGGTTATACACTTTGTTGTACGTCGCTCTGGATAAAAGCGTTCGGCCAAATGCCTGTAATGTAATGTTATGTAATGAATACAATAAAGAATGTATTGTTTCAATTCATTAACCTAATTGACTGCTTCATACTGAATTCAATTATTTAATCTTAAAACCTGATATAGAGCTTGTTTTGACTTGTTGGTTAGTCTACCAGTTTACTGTAGACTGACCTATCAATGAATTCAACGATTTAATTGATAATTCTCATTTTATAAAAAAAATTATTAAATTAAATCACATAAAATATATTTTATTTGTAGGTTAATTGAGGGGTTCCTGGCAGGCAATACCACTGATGTTCAGTAATCAGAGTGCTGAATAGTTTAACAAGGGCATTGACGGTTGGAACTGCTGGAATCTGAAAACAACCCTATTTTTAATGAATCCTCACTTATCCCACAATGTACATTGTCTAGTGAAGGAGACAGAAGTCTTGAGGGTGTCACTGTTCTTTTTTTTTTTTTTTGCACGATACCAGGCATGTTTTTGAACAAATGCACTTTTTTTTAGCTTTACAAGGAAAATAGCCATTGTGGTGATAATTCAACATTTAAGAAAGATATGTGGGGTGTATTACGCATGCTCTTTTAATTCTTTCTTTTTTTGGTGAAGCACTGCAACACCTGTTGTCATCGAGAAACCTCCTCTGGTAGTAATAAAGGTTGCCAAGGTTTGTATTTAGCAGTGTCCAGGAGGCCAAGCATTCAGCAGTGCACAGGAGGCTGAACATACCTCATGAAGGAGGGAAGCTGGCGAATGTTCTCCACCTCCTGGTGGTTTAGCTGCTGAGCTCTGACCACAGCCTCCTGCTTCTTACAGCACAAAACACTCAGAGGCTGGTCGTGGAAGTGCTCCAACAAAGAGAGCTGTGCAAGAGAACACAGGAAGACAGGTTAGCACACTGTGCCACACACACACACAATGAAAATACATACACACAAAACACAACACAATTTGCACATCTACAAAATCTACAAAATAGGGATGGGTATGAGGAACGGGTTGATCAATTACTCTTCGGATACACGCCTACTCAAATCTTTTTTATTTTCTCATAAAGGCTATGTATGTTGGAACTTTTACATTTAATTACATTAATTTAATGTAGTCAACATAAAAAAATGCATTAAAATTGAGGATCTCCCTTCACCTAATGAACATAATAAAGCAAATATATATTTTGAAATCCATGTTTTGATTGAAATTATGGATTTTGTTGGTGAGCCACTGTATAAGCGGGACAAGGTCCGGTGTGGCTGAGCATTATGCAGTTTGAATGTCCTGTACTGAGCGAAATTGCCAGAGGAATTTACTACCTCCGTCAATCGCAAAACATCAGTTGTGTAGCAATTTTATGGGCGCATAATATTTGTGAAAATAAAATTTGGTGTCATATCTGACAATGACAGAAAAACACAAAAAAATAAGCATTAAGACTTTATTATGATGAAAAACCGTTGGTATTGACTTTTGGTGTGCATGCATTTTCTATACAACCAGTGGTGCTGCCTGGCCAAGATGAGTTCTAAAAATAGATTCTTCCCCATACTAGGAATCGATTTGGAATCGAGCACATTATGCGATCCCTAGATTTGTGAAATAATTGAAAATCACCATCCCTACAACATAACACACAATACTAACAAAATGACACCTGCGTAGACATGCAATACCAATACAATGCATGCATGCATTCAATATCACCTGCAGGCCTTTGATGAAATTGTGCACGGAGAAGTCGTGGTACAGGAAGAGACCAACTAGCACTTGTAACACCTTACCGCTGGGCTTAAAGGGGAACTTCGGCGTTAAAACCAGCTGTGGAAAATATACCTTACATTAGTATCCCTAGTGACACAGCTGCTCACCTCAGTGTCCAGAGAAACTGCAAAACCAACCTCAAGATCATGACCAACAACCGAGCAGGCTGCTGCAATGTCGGACAGCTCGTGTTTAGAAAACAGCCTACATGAAAGACAATATACTTAGACAGGACAGACTTGTTCATGGTTCATACGATATTAAATTCTTACTAAGTAGCCTCTCTCTCTCCCACCTCTCTACAAACAAGACATATCTTTGGGCAATTAAGACATGCTGAGTCCATGATCTATCAACTCGGTTTGTATTGGTGGCGACACTTTTGTCCCATCACACTGAGCACCGGCGCTCCCCGAGTCCGTGTGCTCAGCTCGCTGCTGTTCACACTGCTAACACACGACTTTTCTGCCAAATCCAGCTCAAATCACATCATGTTTGCTGATGACACTATAGCGCTGGGCCTCATCAACAACAATGATGATGATGATGAGGAAACTGCATACAGCATGAAACCCAGCATTGCCAGGCTGTGGAACAGCTTCTTCCCCCAGGCAGTAAGACTCATGAACACCTGACTGACACCTAACACTCACACACACATAGGCTGAATTTTATTTTGATGACGCTGGAACAAATTCAAACAATAATTAACTATTTTCAACAATAATAAAAAAATAATACAAAATATAATTATACATAATGTAAAAATATATACATTACATAAAACTTTGAAATAAAATAAATACCATTATAAATAGCTATGCATACCACTGCTAAATATATATATTTTTTGTCATGAACTGAATGATTAGGCTACCAGCTATTGAAGCAGGTGACAAAGTCTACAGAATCCCAATGTATCAAACAATTTGAACAACAGTAGACTTAGTAAAACAATGGCTATATTTATATAGTCATAATCTTCATTATAGTAGTAGAATTTATACATAGTAAGGTTTGTATTTCATTACACAATCTGTAAAAAAAACACGTAACCTATTTGAATAGTGTGTATTTGTTGGTTTCGGTTTCACTTTGCCCTTAATTGCATATCGTCCTTCATGAAAATGAACATCCCCATCCCCAGAAAGTACACTTTCACCTCCTGAACAATCATCTTCGTCATTCTGAAGTATTACAACTGCAGGGCTGCATACTCTGTGCTTCGTCTGTTTTATTAGTGATGCAACAGCCGACATTTAACGAAATAAAGTAGTGGTTTTCAAACGCAAATCTGGTTTATAGTCGGTTGATTTGACATCTGAATTGCAAGTCTCCACTGCACAACAAAAAAGGGAAACAATCCTACATTCAAAAATAAGGGAGTTATTCAACATAGATGAAAGGGAGTGTTTTATGATGGCAACAGGCATCAACCGGGTTCAAACAGTTGATATTATACTGGTGCTTGTTTTCAAATTATACTGATTGTCTTTTAATCATGAGACCATCAATTTCATCAAAATTCTTCAAGTCTTAATGTGCAGGTAGAAATAGTTGTTTAAGGCCAGTCAGGTTGTCATATTCATTTTTGGAGGCAGCCATGGCTTCAAAGTGGAGGTCAGCATGCTATGACTGGTATTGATAGTAGAATGACATGGTGTAATTCCACAGGAATGTCTGCTGTTTATTTCACTGCTCACTTAGCAGCATTTTATGCCGCTGTATTGGAATACCATCGGCTACTGTTGGCTTCATTTTGATGCTATGATGAAATACAAATTTCGGTGCTGAAAGATGAACTACATGATGGCCACTATTGCCGAACGTGTTGTGCTTGGGGGGTGTAGTTGCAGATGACTGCAGGGAGGGGGTGCTTGTTCAATCGATAACCTGCACGACAATGGTGGCACTTAGAAACTCACTTCGTATTTAGCATTGTTGTAGTGTACTGTGTACAAATAAAGCTAAAATACAAAGTTTGTGGTTTCCACTCATAGTTTGGTTGCAGGAGAAAGTAATGTCTAAGTTAAGCAATCCAGGCACATTGGTGCACAGACCACAAGGAGGATTGCACAAAGGGGTTAACGACATAGCTGCATTCGCTGATATATCAGATGTGGGAACACAAGCCTGGTCTGGCTTTGTTCGGCAGAAATTAACAAAAATGGAATGGCTGCATCCTTGTTTTTTGATACTAGGAATCACTTTTACACCTGCACAATATTGGAAATTCAAGATTTACATTCAAAGCAAACTTACTGACGTGTGTGTGGGAACGGACACAGAACATGAGCAACTCCAATTAAACTTTGGTTGTCAAGCCCGAAAATGCAAGTATTTACAGGTCCATTATTTACTAATTTTGACTGAATTCAGCCTAAAGTGCTATTCTTTCATAGGTTAATAGGAGTTGGTTCAGGAGAGCACATGATACAAGTTTCAGGGTTTATGAAGCCTCAACTCTAGCATAGGTATGCATGAGTTCTGAGACAGCTACCTTGTCAATGACAGTGGCCAGGTGCTTGGTGCAGGAGGAGAACTGGAAGAGCTTGATGCACAGCAGGGATGTCACAGAATGGGCCAGCATGCGCTGAACAGTACTGAGGGATGTGGCGATGCCAAAGATGAACAGTAGGGGGAGCTGTTGAGTGTACTGGCTGTTTTTCAAGGGTAAAGTGAATAACAAAAACCACATTAGTCAAAGATTGCATGTATATATACATGTGTGCGTGTGCAGCTGGGCACCCTGATGCAAATTTAATCTAACAAGCAATTTGTCGACCAAGTCATCAACGCAGGAGGATTCAACATGTCACAAGAGCTAGAGGTAACCCACCAGACACTGTAAAGCACAATAAGTTCCATGAACTGTGCCATATAAAAGTAATCTCATTAATACAAATAGAGAATAATAATAATTTCCCAGCAGTGATCTTGCTACCTGCAGATGAGAATGAAGGCATGCAGAACACGGGGGCTGAAGGCCTCAAGGTCTCTGAAGATAACAATAATGGGTGGATTTGCAGAGAATTCCATCTCAGAAGAGCTGCGCTTTTCCCCTGGAGAGCTCCCAGAGGAATTCTATAGGAAAGACACATTTCAAAGTTTAAGTCTTTTTTCATGTGGTGTTTGTTATTTTGTCCAACATCCTAATTGCAGTGCTGTGAAAAAATTTGAACTCTTCCTGATTTCCTTCTATTACTGCATATTTGTCACACTGAATGGTTTCAGGTCTTTAGGCAAAATGTAATATTTAACAAAGGAAACCTAAGTAAACAAAACACTGTTCTAACAGAGGACTTAACAGTTAATTAACCGTTAATCATTAATAAGAATGTTGATCAATTCATTTTTTTTGATACATGTTTTTCAACTCACTAAAATTTTGCTCAACAACAGCTTGCCACTTGCACTATAGAATACAAATTGCACTATTGAAGAGCTTGATGTATTCTTTTTATTATAAGACCGCATTAGCAGCTACAAGTGTTGCCAGAAAGACAAAAAACAACAGAAGTTAATTTGTTTATCACAAAGTTAAGCATTAGCCTAATAAGCATCCTGGTGGCAGTGGTCAATAAAAATGTCAGTGGTCCTAATTAAGTTTTTTGCCGTTCTGGCTTTAATGTAAAATCCTGTTCTAATGATTGTTGGGAAATGTCTTAAATCTCTAATTAATTGGTAGGCCTCTCATTTCTTTATAGGCCATAAAGTAAAGCTTTTCAGTTAATCATTATTAATTCGTTTTAATGGGTTAAAACTAAATTTCCCCCTTAAAATGAATAACTAGTTGCATAACCTTTAGCAGCAATAACTGCAACGAAATGCTTTCTATAATTTGATCTCATAAAAAACACGTTTTCAACATACAAAATGTCAAGTTACTCACACATACAAAGCACTGTCTATAACTCATTCATTCAAACTAGCAAAATCTACGCCTGCCATTAAAAGTATTGATATCAAAATGCGCCAAGTTACTGTACTACAAACAATATAGGCTATCTTGCCTCACCGAAATTAAATAAGCTGTATTCCAGTCTTTGTATTTGTTGAAGCTTGAAGCCACCGATTACCTCTGCATCATAAATAAATTGGCAATATATTCAAAATGCACAACTGAAATATTGGTTTTTGTCCAAAGAGCAAGCATTCAAAGGTGTGTGTAACCATCTTGCAGGAACCAAATTAAAACAGAATCAACACTACAGTTAAATGCATATCATGCAAGCTGTGAAATGCAAAACTGCCGTTTGCTAGCTAATTAGCTGCCGTGAATATCTGCATCTAATTGGCTTCAACAGCACCGAATATGTCTGCTCTCCACGCAGTGTGAAAACACAAAACAGCAGTTCACAGAGTACTTCACTGATCCTACCTTACAGACAGTCTTGTACCAATCACAGAGTGACCTCAGGGAGCAGTGTGCACTGTTCGGGGGAAGATCTGTACTGGTTTCCTCTTCATCCTTATCCACAGACACTCCAGTTAGCCTTTGCAGCACTTTCTGCAGTAGATACTTCACAGCTGGGCAGACAGGATGACAAGGATGACTTTAGCAGTGTGGCCCATCTATGAAAGAATGGCTTGTAACACGATGCTGTAGGCTTAATTCCAAAGGTGGCCCTTGTTTTATCCTTAAGCAAGTTTCCCAATATTAATAGCTTCAGCAAAAATAAGAATTCACAAATCCATGCAAATCATCCTGAATGTCTTTAAAGCAAACAACACAATGAAATAAAAGACAAACTGCTGCAAAGAGGTAGAGAGGATCCATCAGGATTTAAATGGATAGTTCACTTTCGGGAGTTGTTGGTATTTTGTTTTATGTAGGCTACGTGAGCTTATGTGTGTGATGAAAGATATTTCAGTCAACCTGTCGTCCTTCATATTAGCTGATATCAGGGAATTTGTGAAGTTGTACAAACAAACACATTTCAAATAATTTTATAGTTTGTACACAATTATAAAAGCAAATGTCTTTTTAATCATGCCATAATTCATGCCTTGAGCACAGCAGTCTCACATTGAATGATCTATAAATATATGGTTCCAAAAAAAAAATGTTAAGGGTAATTAACTGAAAAATAATCAAGTAATATAGAACATCTGGAGGCAAACCATTACTGTACAAGCTGCCCTGGAGCTACCTTAAATTTATTTACTCACTTTAATCCACCAATTTGCGAAAGCTTTAAAAGCAGCATTTACCAAGCCGACAGGTCACCAGAAATTTCTCCAAGTATCCAAAATATTCTTCTTCACACAGACAAACTGTCTGGGCCAATCAAAAACAAACTAAACATAAATTGTAAGACATAAAACTCCAGAAAGTGAAATCAATAAAAAGCCAATTTTATGAAAATTGTTATATCAAGAGCTGTCATAGCCTTCGGAAGTCACTGTTTGGTCACATCATTTTCATTACAAAAATTAACTACGAGCAACAAATCAACAGGCCCATCAAATAAGTTTGGATAAAGGGCCTTGTAACATTGCCCCTGGCAGGGTGAAGGTTCTGCCTTCTAGAAAAAAAAAAACAACAACAAAAAAAGAACACCTGCACACTCCTTGGCTTGAACAGAGACAACAAATGGAGTCACAGAGTTCTGCAGCCTGTCTGACAGACTTTGAAACGTCATGTTGTGGTCCGTCAAGTTTACTCCTGAAAAAGAGGACAAACAACTGGAGGTTACTGGAGCAGTGGAGTGAATTGGTATTTAAAAATTCTGGATTTAAAAAAATGACAATTTCACTTTACACTTTCCATTTTGCACTGTTATTACCATAAACTCAAAAACTTGAAAGTTTTTTTTTTTTTTTTTTTTTTTTTTTAAAGAATAACTTGAAAAGACAAAGCACACAGGGTCCCCAAAGTTAGATAGCTACAGACCTTAACCCAACTGAGCATGCATTTCACCTCTTGAAGAGGAGATTGAAGGGAAAACCCCCCCTAAACAAACAACAACTGAAAGAGGCTGCAGTAAAAGCCTGGAAAAGCATCACAAAAGAAGAATGCAACAGTTTGGTGATGTCAATGGGTTGCAGGCTTGATGCAGTTATTGCAAGCAAGAGATATGCTACCAAATATTAAGTGTTATTTGCTTTCATTTACTTAAATACTCTCTGTTCCAATACTTTTGCTCACCTAAAAATTGGGTGGTCTGATACCAAAGGTGCTATGTTCGAAGTAGTTTAACACATCTAGGTGTAAATACCAGGAAATAAAAGCTGAAATTCTGAACTCATCTCATGTTCATCTTTTTATCTCAACCCCAAATGTATTCAGTGTATTGCAAAAACAAAGGAATTGGCCTTGCTGTTCCAATACTTTTGGAGGGGACTGTAATTCAGCACAGAATATGTCAGCATCTCATTCTCCAAGATAGATTACATACCTTGGATTTGTATGATGATGCTGACATGCACTCCGGCTTGTTTTCACAAAGCTGAGATAAAGAAAATAACCAACCTTCTCTTTATAACAGAAAATTCCTTTATTTCTTAGGATTTCAATGGTGGGAGAACAAAAAATATCAAAGAAACAAAACCACCAGTGTTTCCAATCCATTGACTTTACCTGGGAGGCCCACCCAAATAGATTTGCCCCAAACATATTTTTTAATATTTAATGTAGACTCGTTGCATTCCGATTTCCAAAGACAAATTAGTGGCCTTCATAACACCATGAGATACAGTATTCCAAACATAGGGAAGGAGTGGACTTGCTTTGTCTCAATAATTATTGGTCTAATCCACATAAGAATTGGTCCAACACACCGTACGATGTATTCATTATCTTGCCTTTCAAATGCCAAAATGACATACAGCAGGCTGTCATTTCACTGTGCACACTGCCCACCCCACTGCCTCCAATATTGCCAAGTTAGCTTATTATAAGCGACTTTGGGCTTTTTTCTCTTTTCTTTTTTTTTTTTAAGTTGCTGATATTTAAAGGGTCAGTTGAGTTTTTTTGGGGCTGGTTTTAATTTGAGTGTATTTTGGGGCTTTTTATATTGTTTGGGGATTTGGGATAATTACTATACTATACCACCACTATCTTGACAATTATAACTACAGGAATATAACCATTGTTTTTCAGGCATTACAAAGCCAAACAGTTATTCTGAAACTGTATTTGAAACATTGGGATTCTGTAGGCTGTTTGTCACCTGCTTCAGTAGCTTGTAGACTAATTCAGTACAATTCAGTTTTTTGGCAAAAAAAGACATAATTAGTAGTTCTATGCATAGTTATTTATAAAGGTATTCATTTTAGTTTTATCGTATAGTTATAATGTAAATTTATTTTCATTTTACAATTCATTATTGTTAAAAATTGTTATTTATCATTTTAATGTCATCAAAATAAAACGGTTTTATTTAACCATTTCAGTTCTGAGCATATTTCCACCAGGTACTCTGCTGATATTTCTGTGAACTCTCTGCTTGCTGTATAGTGCTCCAGTTAGTTAGTGTTCTCAACTAGACAATACCTTTCATTGGAACACAACTTTCTTATTTTGCCTTATTTTTGAAGGTACTCTGGGTTGAGTATTAACTCGCCGTTGGGCGTACACTATTCAAACTTTCAGAACACCAACTAACTGTCCAAAGCTCAGCGTTCAAAGCCACCCAGTGACCCGTACCCTCGAAGATTAGCCAGCTTTCAGTTGGATGTGGATAGGCAGATAGGGACTGGAGTTACTGGTCGGTTAGCAGTGCGTTTCCTTTACCCATTCCCCACTCATTTGTCTTTTTATGCACCCCTGTGGTGTGGGGATGGCTGGTTTAAGCAGCCACACCTGCCCTGGGTCAAGCTAATTAGACCTGGCTAATTAGATAATTGGTGCCGAAACCCGGGACAGAGGAGTCCCCGACCATGGAAGGCTCTCCGCTAGTGCAGATGGTGCAGCAGCTAGCACAGATGCAGGAGTCGCAACACCAAGCTCTTCGCAGCCTGCAGGAACATCAGCAACAAGCGATGCAAGTGATGGCTGCATCACAGGCTGTGGATCGAGCTGTCATGACAGAGTTGCTGAAGGAGCGAACAGCCAGTCCCACCCCGACCCCCCTCCAGGCAAACCTGAAACTGGAGAAGATGGGACCGGAGGACGACCCGGAGGCGTTTATTGAACTCTTTGAGAGGACGGCCACGGCGTGTAACTGGCCGGTGGAGGAGTGGGCACTGCGCCTCCTCCCTTTGCCCTTGGGGGAGGTGCAAATGGCTGCCCGCAATATACCAGCCGGTGCACTGGCCAATTACGCAACCCTCCGGGCCACCATCTGGGAACAGGTGGGACTGAAGCCGGAGGGCCACCGGAAGAAGCTGCGCAAACTTTCATTTGCTGCCGTCGGTCGGCCCTTCGCTTATGCTCAGCAGCTCCTCGACTCCTGCCGACGCTGGATGCAACCGGAGTGCCGCACTCCTGAAGAAATCGTGGAGCAGGTGGCGCTGGAGCAGTTCATAACGGGGCTCCCGAAAGGGACATCTGACTGGCTCCGGTGCTACCAACGAACCTCCCTGAGTGCGGCCATCCAGCTGGCAGAGAACCATCTGTCGGTCGGAGAGGACACAGGGAGGAAACCGCTAAGAGGCGGGCCTTTTAAAAACCCTCCCGACCTTCATCAACCCTCCCCTTTTCACCCAGCTCCCTGTTCAAACCCTGCCCCATTCCCAACCTCCCTTCCCCCTAAAGCACCACCACCTCGACCCACGACCCTCAGCCCCCTTCTTTAACCCCCTTTCCCCGGTTTCAGGTCAGACGAATGCGTCACAAACGTTGGGGCAGGGATGTTGGCGTTGCGGACGTGAGGGGCACATCCGGAACACGCATCCTTCCCCCGCTCCAGCAGACGTATCTCATACCAGCGAGTATGAAAGGGGATACAATCCAGGCATTGTTGGACTCTGGTTGCTATCATACCCTTGTGCACCTTGTGCACCAAGAGGCAATTGATAGACTCACGGAGGTGGGTATTCGGTGTGTGCACGGGGATGTATATTATTATCCAACTGCACGGATTAAATTTTCAATTGGGGGACAAATGTATAGCATGGTGGCTGGGGTTACCGCCTGCACCCCCCTTCTGCTAATTCTGGGGCATGATTGGCCGGGGTTTCAGGAAACGGCAAGACTAAGACTAGCGGAAGGGGCCCAACAAGGGGGGTGTGTTCATTGTCCTTATACCGCAGCGGGGGGCAGCTGGTCACGGATGACTGTGATGCAGGGGAAGGGCCCAATGGCAGATGCTCAATCAGTAGGTGAGAGTATAAGCTTTCTAACGATGTATAACATGTCTAATTTTGCTTTTGGAATAGCGTTTTACAGGTTAGCGTAACCGAACATTTTCTTACCATGGCATTCGCTCTATATATGGTAGCATTAAAAGACGTTGCACCTAACGAAACGTTGTCAACGATTTCTCGTAATTCCTTGGAAAATACCATTATTATTGAGGACTTCTGGGCATAGCTAAGCCATATGTTTGCTGATAGACCTATCTGACATCGTTTTCTGGAGCAAAACAGAAGCGGATAGAACTGTCATTGATTTACTGTCTCTGTCTCCATCTACTGAACATAGATAAGATTTCATCATTGCTATGTAAGTATTACTGCTCTAAATATTTCGGTTATATACGTTATTTTAGAAATTGAGTGTCTTTAAATAGGTTAGTGGTATTATGTAGTGTGGATATTTCACACTGTAATGTAAGCGTTAGTTAGTAGTGTAATAGTTTTTGTGACGCATACAACAGTGATGAGGAGTGTTGAAACATTGTTAAAACGTGGTGGACGGCTGAAAATTGTTTTCACATCGTCCCATTCCCATACAAGAAAACATATGAGAATACAGAGTATAGAAATGCATACAAGAGTTAATTATTACACATTTAGGCACTGTGCAGCATTGTGTGAACATATTTTTTTCATCTTAAACCTTCATAAGGGGCTCATATGCTTTACAATGGACAAAAAGCATTATATTCCTTTTTGGAGAGATTTTGGATTTGTTTCTGGACCCTTAGCTATTTTAGACCAGTGTTAATGATTTAGACATTTTGGGTAGATTTGGAGATGCTGGGTACACTGCTTAGTTTTTGCTTCATAGATCTTTAGTAGTTCTACATATCCACGCTTAGATTTTATGAACTTGTGGTCAAGAAGTTTTTGATCCAGGACATGTACACTTTAACCCGCAATCTCCCAGTATTTCATTGCGACCTAAAAAAGGAGCAAATTCATTTTAGATTTTTTGCCTTGACCATTGCATTTGTGGCACTTTATTTCTTACAAAATAATTAATATAAAGTAATCTAAGCTAGTATTATAAATGGTACAAATGTATTGCTTCATTTAAGACATTTTTCTAGTCTCTGTGGTGTTCACATCTGGAGTTATAAAGCTTTAAATAGGGTAACCCCTAAATGGGAAAGGATTGACAGGTACTCTAGTGGGGGAGTGGTTGGGGTGGAGTTAACTAGCTATTGTTCCCACCCATTATCTCCCTGTGAGAAGTGTGAAAAGTTCAAGATCTTTCAAGGGGATTTTCTCTGCTACTTGATTTTAGGAGTACCAACATTCAAATAAGCATATCTTCTTCAACTATTTTCAGATTTCAATGTATGACACATCATTTGAAATCTTATAATCTGCACTTTCGTAATCTGTAAAAACTGAAAAATGACCTTGCCCTACTTAAGGACCAAAACACCAGCACCTGTCACATATACAAACGAGGATAGCACAAAACTTTTAGTGCCAAAACGGAAAATGGTTTTTCAGGCGGCTCACAACAATCCGATGGCAGGTCATTTGGGGCATGACAAGACACTTAACCGTATAATGGCTCGATTTTATTGGCCAGGCATACGAAGGGACATACGCCGGTGGTGTGTGGAGTGCCCGGAATGTCAAAAAGTAAATCCAGCGGCCATACCAAAAGCTCCTTTGCATCCGCTTCCATTGGTCAAGGTCCCCTTCGAAAGAATTGGCATGGACCGCGTCGGGCCATTAGAACGATGTGCCAGAGGCTATCACTTTGTGTTAGTCCTAGTGGATTATGCAACACAATACCCAGAGGCAGTGCCCCGCAATATATCAGCTAAGACTATTGCGGAGGCACCATTTAATTTTTTCTCCCAGGTGGGAATCCCGAAAGAGATTCTCACAGATCAAGGCACCGCATTTATGTCACAGACACTAAAGGAACTGTACAAATTGTTGGACGTCAGGTCTATTCGAACTAGCGTCTACCACCCTCAAACAGATGGGCTGGTAGAGCGGTTCAATAAGATGCTGAAAACAATGATTTGTAAGTTCATTTCCACTGACTTATGAAATTGGGACAAACTAATTGACCCCCTGTTGTTTGCAGTGAGGGAGGTTCCCCAAGCCTCCACGGGGTTTTCCCCCTTTGAATTATGGTACGGGCGAAGACCCCGTGGCATTTTGGACCTGTTAAAAGAAACTTGGGAGGAGGGTCCAAGCCAAAGTAAAAGCGAAATTCAATGTGTGTTGGACCTGCAAACAAAGCTACACTCACTTGGTCAAATTGCACACGAGCATTTGCTCCAGGCTCAAGAACGTCAGAGACAGCAATATAACAGGGGGGCTCAATTGCGAATATTTAAACCGGGAGACAAAGTCCTAGTGTTACTCCCGTCATCAGCATCCAAATTACTCGCCAAGTGGCAAGGACCTTTCGAGGTCACACGCCGGGTCGGGGATGTAGACTATGAGGTTATTCGTTCTGATAGGGGAGGGGCACGTCAGATCTACCATCTCAATTTACTAAAACTGAGGAGAGAGGTAGACCCTGCTTTGCTAGCTACATCGGAGGTCATGCCAGATGAGCTGGGACCGGAGATTCCCAATTTGAATAAAAATAATCCGGTCCCAATTGACAGCTATCTGACTGCAGCAGGCAGAGGTAGCTTGATTACAGCAGGAATTTGCTGACGTGTTCTCCCCCCTACCAGGAAGAACAAACCTTATAGAACACCACATACATACCCCCCCGGGCACTCTAATTCAAATTCGCCCGTATCGACTGCCTGAACACAAAAAGAAAGTGGTGCAGGAAGAACTGGGCAAAATGCTGGACATGGGAGTAATTGAGGAATCTCACAGTGATTGGTGTAGCCCTATCGTGCTTGTTCCTAAGCCTGATGGGGCTGTTCGTTTCTGCGTGGATTACCGAAAGGTAAACGCAGTCTCGAAATTTGATGCCTCGGGTGGACGAGCTGCTGGATCGGTTAGGCACAGCTCAATTTTTTTCGACACTGGATTTAACTAAGGGCTACTGGCAGATCCCTTTATCCCCGGTGTCCAAAGAAAAATCGGCTTTCTCCACTCCGTTCGGTTTACACCAATTTGTGACCCTCCCATTCGGTTTGCATGGGGCTCCCGCTACCTTTCAGCTCCTGATGGACAGGCTATTGAGACGGCATGCTGCCTATGCCGCTGCTTATCTGGATGACATCGTCATCCACAGTAATGATTGGCAGAGGCATATGCAGCATTTGCGAGCCGTCCTGAAGACGCTGAGAGGTGCGGGTCTCACTGCAAACCCCGGGAAGTGTGCAATTTGGCAGAGGGAGGTACGGTATCTGGGGTTCCTCTTGGGGAGGGGGCAAGTTTGTCCTTTAGTGGATAAAACAGCAGCTATCTCTGCTTCTCCCCAACCCAAGTCTAAAAAGCAAGTGAGGTCGTTCCTGGGGCTAGAGAACTATTATCGGTTTATTCCAAACTTTTCTAGTCTCGCTGGTCCCTTGACTGACCTCACTCGAAAGGGAGCCCCTGATCCGGTTCAGTGGACGAAGCTGTGCGAGGCGGCGTTTGTGAAAATAAAAGTTTGTGTGGCGGTCCTCTGTTGATTAGCCCTGACTTTGATAAATCTTTTCTCTTGCAGACCGATGCTTCTGATAGAGGACTGCGGGCAGTGTTGTCCCAGGAGGTGGATGGGGAGGAGCGACCGGTGCTCTACATCAGCCGCAAGCTCAGCCCCAGGGAGAGCCGGTACAGTACCATTGAAAAGGAATGTCTCGCCATAAAGTGGGCTGTACTGACTCTCCGGTACTACCTCCTGGGAAGACCGTTTGTCCTCTATTCGGATTATGCCCCCCTCCAATGGCTACACAGAATGAAGGACACCAACTCCAGGATTACCCGGTGGCCCTCCAGCCGTTTCGTTTCCGGGTAATCCATCGGCCGGGATCTGCAAACGCTTGCGCTGATTTCCTCTCCCGGGAGGGGGGGGTATCAGTCAAGCCAATGCAACCCGGCTGCATTCTGATGGCGGAGGAGTGTGGCAGGGCTCGGTCTGCGGGAGGAATTCAGGGCAATTAGAGGACCACGCCAACTGGTTAAGTAGGCACACACCTGGATGATATTACGTATCAGTCCAGGATTTAAAAGTGTGCTTCTTCCCACAGTAGGTGTCTGAGACCGGGGATCCCGAGACACAGAGAGAGAGAGAGACCGAGCCGGAGCACGCCGCCGCTGAAAAGCGAAACTGTATAAGTTCCTTTTATTTTGTCTTTGTTGTTTTAGTTTGTTGTTTTTGCCGAGATCCCGTGAGGGTGACGGGCGAAGGTTTTTTCGTTTCTTTTTTCCGATTGCCCTCTCTCTCATAACCGAAATAAAAACGCTGGAGAAATCCGGAATTTCCATATCTCCCTGTGTCCAGCTCTTCTGTCCCTTCCAGGGTAGTCACGGCGTGTGACAACCCCGTTACAGACTGACCTTAGACCAGGTTGTAACAAGAGTTATAGGCATTAGAGACATTACAATTTCTGCTGCCTATTCAGTTATAGCGGATAAATATAATAATATAGCTTCAGGCGACAATATACAGGATCCAAACGCACACACAAGCCAATATAACTAGGGGTGCGCCTTGATCATGCATTTTTATGGGCGATTCCGGTTGATGGTTTTTTAAAGCCAAATCAGCCGATTCCAATGACTGTTTCCAATGTTTTTTTTCATTAAAGCAACAAGAAATTAAAATTATTTATGTTTTCTTTCTTTATTTGCTCTATAAGTTACCAATACATTCAGATACTTTCATTATCATAATTATTAAATTTTTATTATTAACAGCACTGTTATATTGTTGTTGTATCGACACAGTGACACTGCTTCTAGAAGAGTGCGTTTTGACAGCTTCACAACATGATCAGCAGCACCTTATCATAGGAGACGTTTCAGTATAACGATGGACAGAATGTCGTCTGCCGCGGACGCTGTGTAAAAGACGATTTCTCTAGTAAGCTCGTCAAATTGTGCAAGTGGAGTCACTGTGTTTTACCTTTTCAACGTGGATTACCTTTATAAGATAATGTAGAAAATCCAAATCCTGAACATGTTGCACTAACTAATTATCAAGCTATTAAATTTGTAGCTTATGGTCAATTCAGCAAGTTCAGATATAATTCTATTTAAATTTAACAAATACATTTTAACATCTTTGTTTCATCAAATCAGAGAATCTTGTTTCTCATGGTCTATTTGCCTTTACTGAGGAGTGGCTTCCATCTGGCCACTCTACCATAAAGGCCGGATTGGTGGAGTGCTGCAGAGATGGCTGTCCTTCTAGAAGGTTCTACCATCTCCACAGAGGAACTCTAGAGCTCTGTCAGAGTGGCCATTTGGTTCTTGGTCACCTCCCTGACTACGGCTCTTCTCCCTCGATTGCCGGACGGCCTGCTCTAGGAAGAGTCCTGGTGGTTCCAAAATTCTTCCATTTAAGAATGGTGTTCTTCGGGACCTTCAATGCTGCAGAAAATTTTTTGTACCCTTTTTGTACCCTTCCCCCAATCCTGTTTCGGAGGTCTACAGACAATTACTTCGACTTCATGGCTTGGTTTTTGCTCCGACATACACTGTCAACTGTGGGACCTTATAAAGACAGGTGTGTGCCTTTCCAAATCATGTCCAATCAATTTAATTTACCACAGGTAGACTCCAATCATGTTGTAGAAACAACTCAAGATCAATGGAAACAGGATACACCTGAGCTCAATTTTGAGCGTCACATCAAAGGGTCTGAATACTTATGTAAATGTGATATCAGTTTTTTATTTTTTATAAATTTGCAAAACTTTCTAAAAATCAGTTTTTGATTTGTCATTATGAGGTATTGTGTATAGATTGATGAGAATAAAAATGAATTTAATCAATTTTAATGAGGCAGTAACGTAACAAAATGCGGAAAAAGTGAAGGGGTCTGAATACTTTCCAAAGGCCCTGCACCACAGTACCATAAACTGAGTTCACCCACTTCAACAATGTGGCCAGTCGGGCTGCTCTACCTGTTGAGTAGCCTTGCGCTATCATCTCCAGTGGTGAATAGGACAAAGGATGACGGTGGATCGGATGTTTCACTGTGGACTACCTCCTCATGCACTGTAACCATGCCCCATTCGGTTGTTGCTCCATTTACAACAAACCATTGGATCACAGCAGGGTGTCTCGCTGGATTGTTTGAGTGTGATGACTTGTACCTGCGGCACGCACAGCGGCGGATAGGGACGGTGATCTCGGCCCAGTTTGCCTCATCAGTTGTGCACAGAAAGTCAGAGAACTGTTCCAGCAAAGAAGGTCTGGATGATTTTCCTACTTCTTCTATCAGGGAACATCCACCCCAATCCAGGTCCTGAACTGACACAGCTTGAAAATCCGGATGATCTTAAAAACTGCAATGGATTACGTTTCATTCACCTAAATGTTCGCAGTTTAATAAACAAAATAGACGCAATTCGTCTCTGGGCAAAGCTGACTGACTGCGACATTATAGTTTTGTCAGAAACGTGGCTGAAACCCTCGATTTAGAAAAATATGACACACATTGATGGATATAATATCTACAGGACAGATCGCGCTAACAAAGGAGGGGGAGTAGCGATCTATGTAAAAGTAACGTTGAACTGCTCCTGTGTCAAATCGATCAGTAAACCAAAGTGCTTCGAACTGTCTGTAATTAAGTTACATCTTCCTAATGGTGCTGATCTTACGGTAGTAGGATGCTATCGCCCACCATCGGCGTCAGATGAAGCTGTAGGACTGCTTTCAGACTTCCTACATACGTTTTCTGACAAGGAGTATGTTTTATTGGGAGATTTAAATTGGGACTGGCTCTCGAAGACCTCCAATTCACTTAAGGACATCTGCGACACTCTAAATCTGTCGCAACTAACTCTCCAACTCGGTTAAACTCCAAAAACATGGATAAGTCTACATTGCTTGATGTTATTCTCACAAATTCTCCACATAAATACTCTGCAGTTGGAATATTCAGTAATGATGTCAGTGATCACTGTACAGTTGCCTGTGTTAGAAACTGCAAACTACCCAAGACTAAGCCCCGTTTTATTTTTAAAAGAAATTATGAACATCTCAATGAACAAGCCTTTGCATGATTTGTATAATAGCGACTTGGACCTTGTTTGTGTAATGGCGGACGTTGACTTGGCGTGGAATTATTTTAAAACAACCTTTTTGGCCCTAATTAATAAGCATGCACCTCTGAGAAGATTTAGAGTTAGTGGTAAAGACAACCCATGGTTTAATAAAACCATCTCATCTTCTATTAGAGAGAGAGATAAGGCATGGGCCAAGGCTAAAAGAAGTAATGATGCCAGTGACTGGGTTCAGTATAGGGCATTAAGAAACGAATGCACAAAATTGATAAAAAATACAAAAAGTGATTACTACCTTCATTTAATAAATGAAAACCTTAATGATCCAAGTAAATTTTGGAAGTTGATTAAATCTTCATCAGGGTCTATGACACCCTTTGTTCTTCCTGATCTTTTAAAGGTAAATCAAAATGAAATAAAGGGTACGCATAACATAGCGGATGCATTTAATAAGCATTTTATTAATGCAGGCTTAGCCACTCTCTCAAATCTCCCTGTAGATGGTAAAGACAGTGTAGCCACCACCCTAAGTTGCCCGGGAAATAGTTTTAATTTTTCCCCTATTTCTCCCAAGTTTATAAAGCTCTATCGAGTCTTGATTGTAAAAAGTCTGCTGGTCCTGACCAAATTGAGCCTTATTTTTTTTCTTTAAATAGCAGCAGATCTGATTGCGGGACCCATTGCCTCCATTTTTAATCTTAGTCTAACCAGCGGTTTGATCCCCAGCTCCTGGAAGTCAGCATTTGTCCTTCCTTTATTAAAAGGAGGAGATCCCTCTGTTCTGGATAATTATCGCCCTATTTCCAGACTATCCGTTATAGCTAAAGTATTTGAATCCCTAGTAAACGAACAGCTAAAACATTTGTCTGATAATAACATTTTAAGTCAAACTCAGTCAGGTTTTAGACAAGGGCATAGCACTATAACTGCAGCCATATCAGTTACAAATGATATTATTACTGCTCTGGATGATAAAAAATCATGTGCTGCGCTTTTTATTGATCTATCCAAAGCGTTTGACTCAGTGGATATGGTCTTCTCCTGCAAAGACTCAATTGTATAGGATTTAGTAACCCTGTGCTGGGACCGATTTTATTTTCTGTTTATATAAATGATCTTGGGGTAGGATTAAATCCAGCAAAGGTACACCTTTATGCAGATGACACAATTATTTATACTATAGCACCATCTTTAAAAGTGGCAATGGATTCCCTACAGACTGCTTTTAATTTATTGCAGATGTCACTTGTTAATTTAAAATTGGTTTTAAATTCTAAAAAGACTAAATTTATGATTTTTTCACGTTCCCATTCATCACCCACTGACTGTACAGTTTTAACACTAGATGGTGCTCAGCTAGAGAGGGTTAGCTCTTACAAATATCTCGGCATCTGGATTGATGACAAGATGACCTTTAGCGTCCATATTGATAGCCTTCTAAAAAAGACTTCAACCAAAGTTAGTTTTTTATTTTCGTTTAAAAAAATGTTTTCCTTTTACTGCTAGAAAAAGATTAGTTCAAAGTACTTTTTTGTCAGTATTAGACTATGTTGATGAAATTTATATGCATGCATCTTCATCTCTGTTGAAAAAACTGGATGTAGTCTATCATGCTGCCCTGCGGTTTGTAACTTGTGCAAGTGTACATACACACCATTGTAACTTACATGAAATGGTTAAATGGACTTCATTGTATTCAAAGAGAAAAACCCATATGTTAATTTTTATTTTAAAAGCTTTACTGGGTAAACTACCGCAGTACATATCCGGCTTACTGAAATATTACTCCAGTAGCCATAACACTAGATCCTCAGAGAAAATTCTCCTCATGGTCCCAAGTATTCGAACAGAACTGGGTAAATCAGCCTTTTCCTTTCATGCCCCGCATGTCTGGAATGAGTTAATGCATTCTTAATCTGAAATCCTTACCCTCTCTTGACATGTTTAAAAATATGTTAAAATCAGTTTTTACTGAACAATATTATTGCTTTTAGCAACAAGTGCCTTTTAGCTCCTGATCCTTGTATGTCTGGTTTTTTTTTTTTGGTTTTTATTTGAAACTTTTATTTTCCTACTGCCATCTTGACCAGGACTCCCTGGCAGAAGAGATATTGTATCTCAATGGGACCTTCCTGGTTAAATAAAGGATAATAAATAAAATAAATAAATAAATGCCACTTTAATAAAGCTATGCTTGCCTTATAAACTGAATGATGTTATAAACTTAGTGTTTACAAGCTACTCCTTCCTATGCGCCAATGTTGCAAATATGGGTCAATGGAGCTTCCATTATGAATTAGCCTGCTAATGCTAACTTGGAAGCTGCTTAGTTATCATTAACTGTTAGCCTACTTCATTGAGTACTGGAGGAACATTACCCGATATGAAATGGGGGATGCAGAGAACAGAACCAATAAATGTTCTTTTAATGGCTTGCAGCCACAAATGTCAGCGCTTGAAAATATATATGTCCGGGTAACCAAACATAACAGCTGACCCAGGGTGTCCTAACTAAGCTTACTCCATCTGAGTAAGTGAAATCTAAATATCCCGGACTATGACCCCTCTATTATTTATATGAAATAATACTAGGATCCAGCTGGACACTGATTTGAACAGCTAGAGCAGCTTCCACTGAGTGAACCTATTATTATATTCCTATTGAGTAACCCACTCATACCCCCAAACCGCATACAAGACCAAAAGACTGATGGGTCCTCAGAGAAAAGGCACTGTAGGTACACTCGGTCAGTCTGTGGCTTCCAAATGGAAATGACTTTAAGAACATTTAGCGTATCTGACGACATCAGTGCGCGCAGCATTCTAGATCCTTGTCACACACAACCGGTGTAAAGATTTCCCCCCACCCCACCAGGTATAAAAGTAAGGGACGGCAATCGCTCACTCTTCTCCTGCACGGTCTTTGGTCTTTTCCTGCATGGTCACCCAAAGTGCATTATCCCTTGAGTGCTGTGGAACTCCTATGGGCCCACTTGAGTTCTCATAACTCTGTAATTAAAAAGCTTGCAGAAAGCCTAGGATTAACCGGGGGGGGGGGGGGGGGGGGCGTATATGCAAACCACGTTCTTTAGATGCACTGAAAAAGAGAAAACAGTTTATTTGCGTAACTTCTCCTGGTACCACTGTTCTCTCCAGGACCCAACAGCGACCACCAGAGGCCGCTACCTGCTTGAATGGGCGGACAGTAAGACTGAGCAAACTTCCCAGGCAATAGCAGTTTAGCTTATGGTGCATGTCCACTGCAACGTCAAACATCGCGTGTCGACGCGTCGCTTCACGTAGCCTGGCTGCTTGGGGGCGTGTCAAAAAAAAAAAATGTGGTGGGCGCTGGTGGGTGTTACGAAGACCTGCTGAAAATGTGTTCCCGTTCATGCAACGTGTATAAATATAGGAGCATCACAATATACTTTGTCTAATAAGCTTGCAAAGGAGTGGAATAACCAGAATAAAATTAACATTACTCTCCAAGTATAACTGACTTAATTTTTTTTTGTTTTATTAAGTTTTTGGGCTAGGGCTAGCGGAGCGCCATGTTAACAAGCTAGCTATCTATCATATATCAAACCGGATAATTCGCCGCCGATTTTAAATCCAGATAACATCCCAATATATCACAAACCCGCCATGGACCGCAACAAGAAGCTAGTAATAGCTGCTCTCTACCTCGTATAACACCGGGAATGCAGCTACAGAAATTATCCGTTTTTCCTCCATCCTCAAAATGCGCTGAACTTTTTTTAACGAACAAGATTTTGGCTAGCCGGCTGAAGAAACAGCAGCACAGCCTTCACCTGATTGGCTCAATGTAACGCGCTAGACGGACTAATTTGCATAAAGTTGAGCTCTGCTGATTAATAAATCATTTTATTAAACCCGTGTCTGTTTTGATGTTGCTAGAACGTGAGAATCTGAGTCAAAATAGCCTATCCAGAACTATATCCTTCCAGTTATTGTAAATCTTTGATTTCATTATTTGATCACAAATGTTTGTAATCTTGATTACTAATTGAAGTCTCAAATTTATGGCCGAATAATCTAGATAACTGTAATTTTATGAGACTGATTTTTGGCTGGACTGCAACAGCGGGGCCAGCCCTATAAACGCAAATGTCTGTGACTGAGTGATGAAGTTACACCACTGGTCGGCCAGTCCAGCCATATACTAGGTTCTGACCTGGTCTTTTTTAATTGTGCGGTTATACCACTACGCCTACATAAGTGGAACCCAACATGAGAATATACTGCAGCCTTACTCGGGCATAAGTGGTGGCCCGAGTAAGGCTACAGTTTATTGTAATTTCCCCGACACCACTAACAAACCGAGGAAAAAAAAGGAACACAGAGAATATTGATGTATGAGCAAAATGTCACACAAGAAGTCAATAGTACCAGGAGAAGTTACACAGATAGTTACACTCTTTTTCAGTGCATCTAAAGAACGTGGTTTGCATATATGCTGACCTTTGAGCCACGACACTGAAAAAGATTTTGCCTTTTGTTCAAGAGTCCACACACTGTCAGTCTTTTTTTCAAAATAAAGCAAGCTTTTAATTTCACAATCTGGAGTATACAAGTAAAAAGATACCATTTGCCGCAGGATTGGATAAGGCAAGCGATTACCATAGGCACAAAGCGAAATTGATTGAAATTCAATTGTATCTTCACCAACATCAACAGAAAACAGGTCAGCCTCACCCAGCACCAAGGCAGCAACGGGGATCTCACTGGCTCTCATATGAGATGCCCAATCTTCCTCTCGGGACATGAAGCTGGAGGTTGATTTCCTGGCAAACTCCAGAAGGCTGTCCAGGACCTTTTTATTCAGATCATCCTGCACTGACTGTTTGAGACATATAAATTAAACACTCGGCAAACAAATATATATTCCAAAGTAAACACATCTAATACAGCTTCAGGTATCATTCTTGCTCTCTAGGTGGAAAAACAAGGAGACACAGGTGAAGCAGGTGGGCACCACTCTTATGCTGTTAGCTCCCCCTTGTAGAAAATCTGCAGCCAGCTGTAAGTGAGTTTGTGTGAGTGAGTGAGTTACAAGCCAGGTTCATGAGGTGCTTTGCATCTAAAAAATTCTGACTGCAGGTAAAAATATCTTGGAATATACACAGCATGCAATTCAACTTATAAATGTTCTTAGGGTCCTGAAGCAAAAACTGCAAAAATAAAAAAGAAAGCCAGAATTGAAAATGTTCAATTTAAAAATATTTTATTATGACATGGACAAGCTTCGGCTTCTATAAAAATATGTATCGATAAAAAAATATTTATAACAGAATTTAAGCGCTGGATATTCTTTACTTTCAAGAGGTTAACAGCAGCCTTCACAGGCAAAGGCTCAAAGAAAAACAGCCTTCCACTGCCAGTCCCTCCAACTCAATTATCACAGTGTTTAACGCACTGAAAAAAGTTCCATTGCATAAAATTACTATTTCTTGCACCTATATTTTAAAAAGTTTTCTCCATTGAACTGGTTTCATTCATTTGAACCTCAAAATCTTCAATTCTTTCAAAAATATAAAAGGTGTAAAAAACAATTATTCATAATTTTAGGTTTATCCAAAAAACTTTTTTTTCCCCCCCAGTGTGTAATCCTTTAGTACTCAGTACACCTTAATTAGGGGATTTGCAATGGCAAAATGCCGGGGTTTGCAACCAAAACAAAGTGTTGCACGACTGGCGCAGAGCGTACAGGCAGGCCAGCAGAGCTCAGGGTTCCGACACCTTTAACATCCAACCTTTTTTGGCTGGACCGCAACAGTGGGGCCAGCCCTATAAATGCGAATGTCTGTGACTGAGTGATGAAGTTACACCATTGGTTGGCCGGTTCGGTCCAGCCATATACTAGGTTTTGACCTGGTCTTGTGTAAAGGTATTCAATAGCTGAACTGGATTACTTCTTTTGATAATATAGTATTTAACCCTGCTTCCAACAAAAGGTATCTTTATTAAATTAATTTGTTAGGTTTCAGATAATTCCTCTATCTGGCGTGGCGTGTCATTAAACCAACAGCAACCTGACATTTGCTCCCAGTGTCATATTCAACAGCAGTTTAACAGCCTTTGCGAATCTGCCAAATTAAAATACGTTTGAAGACTACAGAGCCTGTTAAAGTGCTTTCACGAGTGCTTACCTCTGTTTCGGACTTCATGTCTTCCCATAGCTCCTGACAGAGAAGGAAACGCTGTTTGCCATTCTCGCAATCATCACTGCCATTGATGAAATAGTCCTCTGAAAAGTCAAAGAAAATTGCAATTATGCTAAAAATGAATGGATAGTATTTTTAAAACTGAAATGAACACAACAGATAGAATCAAGTGAGAGCAATAGGCTAGTCTGTGCACACACAGACAGACACAAACACACACAGTATACATACGTTTACGTACATATTGGGATGGCAGCTATGCCCCATACCTATACAGCAATGAGAGTTTGGCACTTTTCAGGGTTCCCCACTGAAATAACCACAAGAGCCACAGACTCTCAGCCGTTAAAAACATGAATTTCTGTACATTCTGACCCCATTTCAACAGACAGAACTCATAAACTTCACATGTCCACACAATAAAGCCCCAAACTAAGGGGATTCTGCATTTTCACCACACCAGGATTTCTTCTTCTCCTTTCTATCAGAAATGCTCCTAGCCCACAAAGAACGTCTCCCCATTGGTCATTTTACATACACCAGCCAATCAAAATGTCACACATACATGTAAAATGGGCATATCTGATTACCCAAGAAAATTTACAGTCTCTACAGCTTGTCAGTTTGTGGCTCAATGGTAACGTTACGGTCTATGGATTGTTGAGTCACATGTTCAAATCCCACCTGGAGCAAATTTCTTATACATGCTTATTTGCTCACTACTAATTGTCTATTATTACTCAACTATTGCTTTTGCACCACATCTACCCGCATCTGTGATGCCTGGGTACCTTCAAAAATAGCTGTGTGTAATACCACACCTGTTGTTTACGGCATTGTTGCCCTTTTAGTACAGTTTGGCTTGATTGACAATTCATTTATTCAGTAGGTGAGAGTATAAGCTTTCTAACAATATACAACATGTCTAATTTTGCTTTTGGAATAGCGCTTCAGCCTATATCTCAGCGTACCCAAAAGTTCTCATCATCCCATTCACTTACGCATTCACTCTGTGGTAGCAGTAAAATATGCTGCATATAATGAAACGTTGTTTACGATTTTTCGTAATTTCTTGGAAAATACTATTATTATTGAGGACTCCTGGGCATAGCTAAGCCATATGTTTGCTGAAAGACCTAGCTGACATCGTTTTCTGATGTAAGACAGAAGCAGATAGAAATAGAGTAAATCAATGATATAGCCTGTCTATTGAAAACAGATAAGTTTTCATCATTGCTATGTAAGTATTACTGCTCAAAATATTTATACCAGTTTATACCTTGTTAACACCTTCTGCTATCTAGCTGTTACCATGTGATGTAGCTTGATTGAGCATGCTAAGTGAGGAGTTTTAATTAATCTATTTCCATTCATTAGGTTTTGTTTTCATCATGGGAAAAAGGGGTCCTAACAAATATTTTTTGTTGACGAAATTAACGCCGTCTGATAAGTAGGATATTTTTATTGCTGTGAAGCGGCATGGAGACGTCGTATAAATATTGGTAATTTTGGATAAGCAGTTAGCCTCTTGTCAAAACTTCCCGTCTTTGGTCACCTAGTGTGCTGCCGACGTCACTTGGCACTACTCACGCTATACTGCTCATCACTAGAACCGCCGGGTCAACTGACCCCTTGTGCAGTAAAATGGGATGTATTTTGTTAATGTTTATTCCACGTCTGTCATTCCTTGACTTTTTCTAAAAACTTGCGATTCAACTATCTATGCAAATAGAATTCTAAAACACTCAGAAGACTGTTTTTAGGAGGTTTTTTTAGGTGTTGAGAAGTCTTTTTTTTGGAGGGGGGTCATAGGGAATGTTTTCAATTATGTCTGCTTATGATATGGTAAAAGGTTTGTTTCTATCTGCATATGACATGGTAAATGCAGCTTGAGCAAATAGGGCTATATTTCCATTTTATTCCCGTTATTTCCCATGAATTCCCATAAATTCCCATAAATTCCTATGGAAAGTTTCCATCCTTTCAATATTCCCGGAATTTTGCAACCCTATGCCCCACCAAGTCGTAACTTGAGGGAATGGCATACCTGTCAACCCAATGCACTCACTACATGGTCAAAAGTATGCGAACAACCTGACATTCAACATCTCACCCAGAATATTATGGACATTAATATAGAGTTGGTCAACCCTTTCGGCTTTATACTAGATGTTAGAGCACAGCTGCAGGGATGTGCTTCCATTCAGTCAGAAGAGCATTAATATTATTGAAGCTACTCTGGCGGTGCAACACCTTACCAAGACACTTTATGTTGGTTTTTCTTTTAATTTGTCAACAGTCTGTACAGTGATTAAGGGTTTCATTTGGTGCTGCCGCCATGAGAGATCTTCCTGGCAGAGGCAAATTTGCATATATTGTTTTTTTTTTCCCACAGGAACTAGGGTAAACGTCCCTATTAAGCCCACCAAATCCGCTTTTCAGACATTTTTAATGCATACTGCCCCAATTTACGAGAACATTTTAGTTAAAATGAAAGTCTAATCTCTCATTTGAAGTGTCAATAATTCATTTATACCAATTTCTAATGTTTTTATTGTTTAATTTGTCAAAAGTCTGGCATGGGCTTAATGGGTACCGAATGTACCCTTTAAGCCCATGGGTGTTCCAAATAAGCCCACTTCATGATTTGTTGATAAATAAATATATATTTAAAAAATCTTAACAATACAAACTTGTTCTATTCAAATCTGTAATCTCTTAGCTCTCAATAGCTATTTTCATTTTGTCTCCACTATCCACTATTTTGTCTCCTATCCTATGACCTGTAAATGGCATTTGAAATAGGCATGACCAGCCTTTTTGCTGTGTTGTCAACACAGAAAAAGCAAAACTTACAACTTACATGTCTTCTTTGGAATGTAGCCAAAAAACTATTTACGAACAAAATCAAAACTATAGTGGAAATTGCTCTTCAATACTTCATCTTTCAATATGTGTTGTCATTTTGTCTGTATCTCTATCCTATGGTGTGCTGTTGGCATTTGAAATATGCAAATTTGCAAACCAGAGTTTTGAACGAAGCACATACTGGTAAAAACATTGGCGTGTTACTGCGTGACACCTGCTCAGAATGGAGCATCTCCGACAAAAATCCTATAACGGATAACGGCAGGAACATGATCATAGCCGGTGTAGAAGCTCAGTTCACACCTCACATTACGTGCTTCGCGCATACTCTCAACATAGTCTCACATAAGGGTTTGGGGGAGAGTAGTGCTTCACGGTTGTTGGGGAGAGTGCGAAGAATTGTCTCATTTTTCCACTGCAGCCCCACGGCGTGTAACATCCTACAGGATAAACAAAAGCTGTTGGACTTGCCACAACACAAATTGACCCAAGACGTGATCACCAGGTGGAACAGTTCATATGAGATGCTTGACCGTTTTTTGGAACAACAGGCAGCTATAATGGCAACTCTGATGTCAAAGGATCTGCGAAAGGGGGCAACGGATGTAAACACACTGAGCGAGAGTGATATAACCAATGTGGAGGACATTGTTAAATTGATAGGTCCTGTCAAAATAGCAACAACGGTGATGTGCGAGGAAGACCAGCCAACCAGCTCAGACATTGCTCCTCTTCAAGCAAAACTGCTGAAACACTTACAGGCATGCGAAGACGACTCGCCCCTGGTTACAGAGATGAAGAGTGTGCTGAGCGATGATCTCTCCGCACGCTACATTGGCACCTGTGACGCTCTGAACATAGGTAATTTGATCATTTTGTGCGTGTTTTAAAATCAGTGTTGGTTAATGTTTTAGGTTATTACACTATTAATAACGAATACGATACTCTTGTTCTTTAAACAGCATCCGCGTTAGATCCACGTTTTAAAGAACTGCCCTTCCTGGAAAAAGAGGACCGAGAATGTGTATACGCAAAACTTGCTCTCGAGGCTGCAGAGTGCCCGCCGGTAATAAATAATGAGCCAAGTTTCGCCCCCCATATCACCTATTAGATTATCATGTTCATTTTATATCTGGCAACTTTATCTATGCAGAGCTAATTTGTAAAATGATAAGTGGCATATGTAATTTTAATGCAATTTTACCGCCACTTGCTGGCGCCACATTCACTACTAAAGTTGAACCCTATTTCCGTCACGTTGAGCTGAAAGGGATAGTATTTATTTTTAACAGTTTATCGGTATTACAATTTGTGTGTGCAGTGTTACACTTCAGACATTTAACAGAGTTCACACATTCTTATATACATAGATGCCAGGGGAAAGGCAGGAGGCAGAAGAGGGAAGTTCACAGTTGTCAGGAACCAAGGAAGAGACCACAGGTGTGCTTTTAAAATAAATATTAAGTGGTGTGAATAAAAGGTTGTTGTTTTGTGTTAATCAGAACTGAGAAACATGACAATATTGAAATTCATTTCTTGTCAAATAATGCAGCTCCAGATGAGTCACCTCCTTCAAAAAAGACAGCCTTGGATGCACTGTTTGGGGATTCCTTCATCCAAAGACAAAGAAAGTCCTCCAGGGAGTCGCCCAGAGAACAAGTGACGAGGTACCGAGCGAAAGATGCATTGCCTTTGACCGAAAACGCCATGAATTAGTGGAGATCAAACGAGAGAGCTACCACTACTTTCAACTCTAGCCAAACGATACCTGTGCATCCCAGGCACCAGTGTGCCATCAGAGCGAGTTTTTAGTACTGCTGGTGACATACTGAATGCACAGAGAAGTGTTCTGTGGTCAGATCATGAGGACCAGTTGATATTTTTGCAAAAAAATCAGAAGTAGTCAGCAATGAATTCTGTTATGGTGATTTTGAGATTGCTGAATTTGCGGATGTGCTTATCTCCAGTCATTACGTCAGACACATAGGCTACCTATTCCAATCCATTGCTCAACTTAGCAGAGAATGCACATTTCAGAGCGCCTCAGAGACAGATAGAATAATACACATTTCAAATAATAGATAGGACATTGAGAAAAAATGAAACAAAAGACGAAATATCAACTCGCGATCTGAGCGCTGCTCGCAAAGTAGCCAATCGTATTATTTATTTAGACACTGGCATATAAGAACATTTTCGGATACGCTGACCGATAAAACGGTATTGAAAAAGCAAAATCAGACATGTTATACATCGTTAGAAAGCTTATACTCTCACCTACTGAATAAATGAATTGTCAATCAAGCCAAATTGTACTAGAAATGGCGACAATGCCGTAAGCAACAGGTGTGGTATTATGCACAGCTATTTTTAGAGGTAGCCGACCCAGGCGTCACAAATGCACGTATATTTCACAAACGGATTGTCCAAGACAATATATGACCACACAGTCGCAAAAGGGACATCTCTACGCGTAAAACCAATGGTAAGATTGTATATTTATTCAATGTTTAGCCCCAGATATTGACTGTAGAATGACATGGTATAATTTTTTTTTAAACTTTGTCTCGTTTATTTCGTTATTCAGCGAGCAGCGTTTTCACTGCTGTATTGGCATATTTTAGGGCTAATGTCTGGTATCTTGTTGCTACGGAATATCACATTACATTACAGGCATTTGGCAGACGCTCTTATCCAGAGCGACGTACAACAAAGTGTATAACCATAACCAGGAACAAGTGTGTCGAAAACCCTAGAGGGCAGTAGCCTACCGTTCCAAGTGCAGGGAACAACCGCATAGTTCAACTTGGACCCTGTAGGTTAAACTGATTAACACTAACACAAACAAGAACAGAAACAACGCAGTCTATGCAAAAATACAAGCAATAGTTAAGACGAGTGCATTAACTAAGTCACCTACGAAACAGCTAACTAGTTACAACCCTAAGCTTACAGTCAATTTAGAGATTAAATTGAGAATACGATTTCTCTCAGCATAATGACGGATTTAAAGATTACATTACATTACAGCGACTTACACAACTTTTTTACATAGCATTTTACATTGTATCCATTTATACAGCTGGATATATACTGAAGCAATTTCGGTTAAGTACTTTGCTCAAGGGTACAACGGCAGTGTCCTACCCGGAAATCCTGCGACCTTTCGGTTACAAGCCCAGTTCCTTATCCACTGTGCTACACTCCGAACTCACCCGATATTGTCTTCAAATGGATCCATGCCAAAGAAAAGTAATGATTCATCCTCTCAAAGCTTTTACTAACAAACCTTTAGTAGTAAAAAACGAAAGATCAACTTGCCATGCATGCTACCTGCTTCCTACGCTCATTATTTATTTAGACATTGGCAGAGTACAGCATAAATTGCGTCTTTTGTTTATATTCAATATTAGTAATTGCAGCGAGAAACTGCAGCTGTAGACACAAGATAGTTTATGTTATGGCAGCAACGAAACGGACTACATATGTATTACCGTCATTGTTTTATTATACCATCGTGTTTTCGTGCGTTTGCACAGGAACGCAAAACCTACCAATAAAATGGTTTAGCTATTTGTCAGCATAATGACAGACTAAACCGACGTTCAGACCCTCCCCTCACTAATAAAAACTAGAACCTACAGTGTCGGATTACTTGCGTCGCCATGGATGTCGCTTGCCGTAAAGAAGTTTACTAGATGTCGTAACGCTTATATTTGGAGCTCCAGCTCTTCCGCACCCCACCTAATAAAAAGGTCCAAATGGCGGGCAAACCATATGGTGGACATAGGTGGTCCCAAAGTTGTAGAGCACATTCAGATGCATCGGTCGATTAAGTTTTGTGTTGATCTGACTTACGGTGTGGGAGTTATGGCCTTTTAAACAGGATCCTTTTGTTATAGCGCCACCATCTGGCCGACATAGGTGATGTGTAGTGCCTGAGTAGTGGGGGGCCATAGGAACCCACCCACCAAATTTGGTTGGTGTACAACTTATGGTTGCTGAGCCTCAGACATTTTAGTGGAGAAAACTTCCACACCCCAACGAAAAGGTCAAAATGGCGGGCAAACAATATGGCGGACATAGGTGGGGCCAATAGCAAAGTTGTAGAGCACGTTCAGATGCATAGGTCGATGAAGTTTTGTGTTGATCTAACGTATGGTGTCGGAGTTATGACCTTAAACGCATAACCCTTTGTTATAACGCCACCATCTGGCCGACATAGGTGATTTTTAGTGCCTGAGTAGTGGGAGGCCATAGGAACCCACCTGCCAAATTTGGTTGCTCTAGGACTTATGGTTGCTGAGCCTCAGACACTTTTAGCAGAGAAAAATAAGAATAATAATCCTAACAAATACAATAGGGTTCCACCAGCTTCGCTGCTTGGACCCCTAATAATCCGAATAGATACAATAGGTTCCACCAGCTTCGCTGCTTGGACCCCTAATAATCCTAACAGATACAATAGGGTTCCACCAGCTTCGCTGCTTGGACCCCTAATAATCCTAACAAATACAATAGGGTTTCACCAGCTTCGCTGCTTGGACCCCTAATAATAATAATAATAATCCGAACAGATACAATAGGGTTCCACCAGCTTCGCTGCTTGGACCCCTAATAATAATAATAATCCTAACAGATACAATAGGGTTCCACCAGCTTCGCTGCTTGGACCCCTAATAATAATAATAATCCTAACAGATACAATAGGGTTCCACCAGCTTTGCTGCTTGGACCCCTAATAATCCTAACAGATACAATAGGGTTCCACCAGCTTCGCTGCTTGGACCCATAATAATCCTAACAATTACAATAGGGTTCCACCAGCTTCGCTGCTTGGACCCCTAATAATCCTAACAGATACAATAGGGTTCCACCAGCTTCGCTGCTTGGACCCCTAATAAGAAGAATTTCAAAACACAGGTCCAAGTTACATGACATAGCCTAATTTCGGGAAACACTGAGTAACACTGCTCTGAAATACAGCTCGATTAATTTTTGTGAGCGAAGATAGCCAATGTTGTTTATTGTATCTAGGCCTCATTTTGTTATCAATACTTCCACGGCCTAGATTTAGTTACATTTTAACGACTTCGAGATAGTGGTTTGTATGCGTGAGTATCCTGGCATTTACATTAAAAACGTGTTGTTTTTTTTTTGTTGTTGTTGTTTTTTTTACATTCCTTCAAACAGGATCAGGGAGATCAAGACAAAAATCATATAATAGCACTGCTTTTCGGGTTCGCACAATAGGTGTTTGGTTTGCAGCTAGATCAGGCAGACACCATAATAAGGTTATCTCAAACTCACCAGCATCTAAAGTCCTCTTCTTTTTCTTGATACTTGGCTTGAACACAAAGCAACCCTGTAAACAATATACTTAGATGACCAAACAGCAAAAACAAAAATACGTAGCGTGCACCGCTCGTTGTATTATTGATTTCCACACTGACAAGCTAATACCAGCAGCAACCTAGGAAGTGAAAAGACTAAACGAATTCGTTTGCTAATGTTACACGACTACTAGCAGCCCTCCAACAAACAGGCAGTTGACAAGCGAGATGACTATAAAGTCCAATAACCGTATACATATTGTATTCTTTATCCGTTAAGCGATTTGCGTTTCTGGGTTGAGTTCAGAATAGTATGCTTATATGTTAGCTAGGCTAAATTACGTAGCTAAGTCACTACCTCGGATAATTTTATCTAACTAGCTAGCAACCAAAGAGTACAACATTACCTTTGATATGGAAGCAGTAATAGCAGCCATCTGTCGCTCCTTTACACTTTATAGTTATATAAATTGTATAAACTTGAAATGGCTATTGCTGGCCAGCCAATAATCCTAGTCATGCCGGGCAAATCCACCAATACCCCACGGCGTCTTGTCGTACCTTTCCCGCGGTTTCTACGTAAGCAAACGACAATTCCATTGGACTGCCTGGTGCCGACACAGAGTTCAGTGCGGTGTGAAGCTAATGACTGAAAATTTCAAAATAAAACTCCCAACGATAAAACTATTGTTACAGTGACAGTCCGTATGGGGTCCCTCGGCAATATTTTTTCCCCATACGGATTTCGTTTTCTGAAGAAAATAAGGTCTGTATGGTCGAGATAAATTTCACCAATTATTTTTAAAAAACACATAATGGCATCTAAATTCACGGTTGACACATTAATGGATGTAATGTATCTCGTAGAAACAAGCGTGAAACGATTAGGCTTTCGTTAAGCACCTTATTTTCGACAGAAAACGAGAAAAAAAGCATTGGAAATGGAAACACACGGCGGAAGAAACTTCCCAGTTGGCCTACAAAAATACGTCATCTATGACACTAAAGAGCAGAAACGTCTGGTTCCAGAAGTAGAAATACCATTCATATTTGCCATCTAATTTGATTCGTCAGACATTATATATTAACCGCAAAAGGTAGACTTACCATAAGCTACGAGATTGTGAAACGATGTCATATGCTCCTTTATAAGCCATAAATTGGACCGATTTCAACATCGTTTATAAGAAATCGTGTTTTAATCACGACTTTCCGTTAAAGTACTACGCTACCCACAATCCTAAAGAGAGATGAGAACCACTCCGAAGTTGCTATGGAAACTAGAATTATTTCTACAGCCTGTGAGCTCCGTGGAGCTGGCAATTGTTGCTGGCAACAATTGGAGACTTTTGGTTAGAGGATTTCAAACTAAAAGCTCGGTAAATGCAATAATTTCTTAAGTGCGATTTTGTCGTTCTTCTTCTTGTAACTAATACAATTGGATATAATTACATATTATATACTCATATTTAAACCCACACCTTTGACATTACGTAGTCCTTTCTGTAAAATCACATTCCTAACAATTGTTGCTGGTGTTTAAGCGTAGCCCGGCCATGCATTACTATACACTGTCAGTTCAGTACTGGCTCATTTGCATACCAGATTACTGCTAAAACTAAAAATTGTTACCAAATGAAAGGGGGTATAGATTTACTCTATAGACCGATACCTATAACATTACGTAGTTATTTCTGTGAAATCATGTTCCTAGCTATTGTTGCTGGTGTTTTAGTGTAGCCCGGCCATGCATATCTATACACTGTCAGTTAAGTACTGGCTCATTGGTTACCAGATTACTGCCAAAACCAAAAATTGTTACCAAATGAAAGGGGTATACATTTACTCTACAGACCCAGATCTTAAAGATTATGCAATAATTTCTTTGAAATCACGTTCCCAGCTATTGTTGCTGGTGTTTTAGTGTAGCCCAGCCATGCATTTCTATACACTCTCAGTTCAGTATTGGCTCATTATTTACCAGACTACTGCCAAAACTAAAAATTGTTACCAAATGAAAGGGGGTATACATTTACTCTACAGACCCATACCTATAACATTATGTAGTCATTTCTGTGAAATCATGTTCCTAGCAATTGTTGCTGGTGTTTTAGTGTAGCCCGGCCATGCATTGCTACACACTGTCAGTTCAGTACTGGCTCATTTCCATGCCAGATTACTGCTAAAACTAAAAATTGTTACCAAATGGAAAGGGGGTATACATTTACTCTACAGACCCATACCTATAACGTTGTGTAATAATTTCTGTGAAATCATGTTCCCAGCAATTGTTGCTGGTGTTTTGGTAAATGGACTGCATTTATATAGTGCTTTTATCCAAAGCCAGAGCATTTTAGGGGTTAGGTGTCTAGCTCAGGGGCACTTTGACACGTCCAGGGCGGGGATCGAACCGGCAACCCTCCGACTGCCAGACAACTGCTCTTACCTCCTGAGCTATGTCGCCCCTAGTGTATCCCGGCCATGCATTGCCATACACTCTTAGTTTAGTACTGGGGGCCTTCTATAAAATAAATCCAATGTTACAGCAGGATGATGGGGGCTCTGTACTGTAGCAGAAGCTGTTCTTCAGATCAGACATTAAACTAACCTTACATTTACACTACAGGTCTTGATGTCTTGTAGAAATTGGATCTTTTGTCAATATTTTTTGCATTACATGTCCTGTATGTGGCCTGTGTGTTTATGTGTCCATGTAGCTTGTATGACCTGAGTAACATAGGTAAGATTGGCAACAGACAGACGCTAACATGGAGCCCAGTGAAGTTACAATGATGTTTCTTTTGTTCAATGTCCATTGCTTCAAAGGCAGGACTCGTACACAGCAAAAATTGATGGTAAAATGGTAGAGAAGGGCTATCATATATTTACCGCAGTGATGTCCGCTACCTCCACGGAGAGAAGTCTTTGGATACACAATACGAGTCAGGAGCAGTGGGACCATTTTGCACACTATTTTTGATGATGAACAGTGGTTGGAAATTTTTAGAATGAGGAGAGAAACCTTTGAATATTAGTGCCAATCTTTCCCATTGCCTTTCCCAACAAAGCACTCCTTTTCGCCAGCTAGTTCCAGTCAGGAAGTGGGAGTAGGGTTGTAGTGGCTCGCTTCTAGTGCTAGATATTGCACTATTATACCTTAACTCGCTACACCACTTCTTCCTACGGCTATACATGGCCACTTGCCTCCTCTCCCTCTTGCCCCCAAACTGTTTCCCACATTTCCTCCACAGTTTGCACAAACTCCTCATCGTGCCATGAACCTCCAGCTCCATGCCATAGACAAGGAATTTTCTGAAACCTTGAAACTTGCTTGCTTTTTTCCATCTTTCTAACTATAGACTGTTTCACAGAACGGGTTTTGAGTGTTCCTCTCTACTGCAATCTTGCTCACCTGGAGACTAACCATCAGCCATGTGGTAGCCCGAGGTGCTGCTCATTTTTATGCTTTTGTTCACTGCCACAATGTTTTGACCTCAAAAACACAAGCTGAATGTGTATCATAACGGTTAGGGAACTAGGCTCGTAACTGAATCATTGAGGTTGTAGACTGTAGACTCCCAAGTAAGGACAGTTATAACAGTTGTTGATTATGACTAATGCAAATATAACAATATCAAAAATAAGGCAAAAGGCACAGGTGGAGTGGAAAAAAGAACCTAATAGAGATATTTCAATCAGTAATACTTACATATCAAGGATGACATCACCATATTCTTATGTATCCTCCTTGAGAGAATAGAAGATTTCTAATTCAGAGTAGCCTTCCTTGTTCTCCTCATCTAACACACTCTCCAAATCCATATCAGCTAGGTGAGTTATATGCCTTGGAGAAGCTCTCAAGAATAATAATATTTAGCAAAAGTTGAAGAAAAACAATGACTTACGCCTCACCAGCTGTATGTCTTTCCTTGCTAACACCGTTGCTGAATGTGAAAAGCTGTGACATTGCAACAAAACTTGCTGTTGCGCTCGGACTCACTGCTCCAAATGCCCAATTAGACACATCATACATTGTTGGAATACTGTATGTACTGGATAAAAGAATTGTTGATGAAACCAGAATGAACTGGAAAGGGCTACAACGGCATAAACAGCATGCGTGGTTTCACAACAGCTCAGTTATCATACAGGTGTTTCAAATAAGTGTATATTTCACAAACCTTTCGTCCAAGGCAATAAATAACCACTGCATCTTAGACATCTCTACACATAAAACTAATGGAAGGATTATGTATTAATTCCATATTTAGTAGATGATATTGAAAGTAGAACAATGTGGTATAATTGCACAGGAATTTCACATATTTTGCTATTTAGTGAGCAACATTTTTCACCACTGTTTTGGTATATATGCAGTGTATTCTTTACTTTATCTTGTTGTTATGATGGAATATGAATCTTTTGGTGGTGAAAGAATGTTTTTATGAACTCCCAGATAGATGCTAACTCCCGGTATAGTTGCAGATGACACTTTCATCCAAACTGACATACAATAAGTGCATACCAAAGGTCATTGAAACGACAACACAACCGATAAGGTCTGATAACGTACAGTATTCATTAAGTAACAGTTCCAGTATGCATAACCATGAACACATTAATGCTGTTCTCAATTATGTCAGCTCTAGACTGTTTGAAATGGCTGTGGTTTCTCCATTTTCTTACACCCAGAATCAGGAGTAACATTTATAGTATAGATCCTCGACCAACCTGGCTCTGTAGAAAGTGGGAAAAAACCTTTAACAGAGCATGCTATTCCGAACACTTAACATAATGTTATTACAACATTTAAAAAAAAACATTTAATTGTGCAAGTGTGTATTTTCCAGAGGATGACACTGAACCTGTGACAGTATGTTCAAGAGTACCCCCAAGTGCATCTCAACGCAAGAATCACAGTTAATACAACTCTTGTACATCTATATAAAAAACATTTCTGTCACAATATTTAATATTCTTATATCTCTTATGCAATACAATGAAACGTTTTTGTAGGCTGGTAGTCATTAATGAAAATCATATGGATATGTTGTTGCAATAATATGTTTTAAAGAAATTTCAGTCATGTTTCAGACAGCATCAACTGCCCTTCTTAGGGTCACAGAAGATCTTTGGATGACTGCCAATTCTCTGTGTTGGTGTTAGATTTAATTGCAGCATACTATTGTCAGACTGAGGAATTGGAATGGTTACCATGTTACCATTGGGTCTAATTCCCCCGCATAAAATATATTTTAATTGTTATGATGCCTATCCTTAGTGGCACTGCTCAGTTAAACCTGCTGATTTTGGTAAATTGTCAGTGTTGCATAAGTGTTAAGCTGATGGATGGTTCACAGTTTTTTTCAACTTAACTGAAGTCTTGGAACAAATCCAGTTGTTTCTGGGACCACTTTCTTCCAACAAAAAGCCCTTTACCAAAGATCTTGGTGTGTTTTTTGAACATCGTATTGAGATGGTTGCATGGCATACTATCACCAACTCAGAAACATTAATTAATGGAATTATTTAATTCGACTGAAAGGTCACATTGAGGCCATGTTAGCCATTTCTTGTAGTTCTGGTGTGGATAACACTATGGTATTTTTGTAATACTCGCTACCTACCTTTTCGTTGTCTTCCGGTCTTTTGGTCGGAAGAAAAAAAAGTGACGCTTTGACAGACAGTGCGACCTTCGCGTGCTGCAAGTCTTCCAACCACCTCAGAAAGGAGCAAGCACGGAGCGTGCGGCCTAGGCTCTTTTTGAAAATAAATATGTGGACGCGACAGTATGGGTTTGAAAGCGCATTTAGGCAGAAATATTTAATATATAGGCTATATACAGTATATATATAATTTTTTTATTTTATAATTTTTATTTGCCACGGCAAAACCTTACCAGCAGAAACGCTGCTGTTATTTGGATGATATACTACATGACCGAAAGTATGTGGACACCTGACATCCAATATCTCATCCAAAATTATGGGGTATATGAAGTTGGTCCACCCTATTCTGCTGTAACAACCTCCACTCTTCTGGAAAGCCTTTATACTAGATGTTGGAGCATTGCTACAGGGATTTGCTTCCAGTCAGGCAGAAGAGCATAAGTGAGGTCAAGCACTGATTTGGCAATTAGGCCTGGCTTTCCAACTGATCCCAAAAGTCTTGGGTGGAGTTGAGGTCAGGGCTCTTTGCAGGTCAGTCAGGTTCTTCCATGCTGATCTCGACCAAATAATTTCTATATGTGCCCGGCGGCATTGTCATGCTGAAACAGGAAAGGGCCTTCCCCAAACTGCTGCCACAATGATGGAAACACAGATACCTCTTTTCCACCAAAGCATTTCGAGGGCCGGTTCGGAGCTGGTGCCTAATTGCGAACCAGTTCTTCGCTTTTCGACAGCAAAAGAACTAGCTCTCGGCCAGGAAAACTGGTTCCAAAGCAGCACCAAGATACCTCTTTTCCACCAACGCGAACCTAGTTCTGGTTCTGGGATGGTGCTAGTGCCGGTTCGCAGTTGGTTCAACTTGCGAACCTTCTAAGAACCGGTTTGCTTCTCCACGGGGTAGAGAGCCACGTCATTACGTCACTGTATACGTCCGTATACGTCTCCGCTTTCCCAGCAACATCGTTACCTATTAAAATGTATGTCCTGTAAAAATACAGATAATAAACTGTCTAAATGTAAGAAACCAACTTCATACATATACATTTAGTTATATTATTACAGCCTTATTTACTATATCAACTTTAAGACAAGCAACATGCTCAGAATTATCTCATCGCGACCCATTAAATCCAATGGCGCAGACGTTGCGTCATAATTTCAAATTGAGAGGACAATCGAAAAATTTATTTCCGGAAATTAACATAAGTATTGTGATTAAAATATACATAGCAACTATACGCTCAAATCGCCTAGTTTCACTCACTGTGACCAAGCTGAATCGAAAATTATTCAGAAAATATGCAACTTTTAAAGATTTAATTCAATCTTCTACTGGGACTTTTGCCGTTTATTGAGGGTGTGACAGAGAATTTTGGTGCCGCTGACTATAATCGAATGTTTTTCACATTTACCGTTCGATTGAGCAAGTACCATTCAAAATAATTATGGGTTAGCACTGTCAGATTGTGCTAGTTACTTCGCATTAACCTTGTACGGCGATCAGTAAAGGCTAACAGCACAGTACCACTTAATTCTTGTCACTTCTATCACCACTGTAATGAACTACCTTCAAACTACCTTTTCTGTGAGAAATGTATTGTCGAGCTCACGCGCATACACTGCTGGCGACATTCTAAAGCTCCGTTTTGCCCTAACGGCTGTTTTATTTTGCGTCCGGCGACTTGGGTAACAGCAGTGAATATGTACAGATTCCTAGACGTTCCTATCGGCCACCCTTTCTCATATTAAATTAAATACACAAGACAGGACACTTAAATAGTATGCTAGCAAATTTATGTCAAGTTCCATTCATTTATATGGGGTGGTCGATACACGTCCCCTTAGCAACCAAAGGCTAGCGCTGGACCACCTCTGTCTTATTTGCCGGCACAGAAAAAAATCGCGAAAGTACTGAAAAAATAACCACTGGAGGACAACAAGGACATTTTTTACTACATAACTAGGTACAGGTTGTTACCAATATTTCGCCTATTTCATATATAGTTGCAAATCAGTTTACGTTTTTTCTGTCTGTCGAAGGAAGCTGGTCTCACTCTACCTGGCGGTCACAAAGTGTTAGTTGGTCTTGGTTGGTCATGATAATCCCGCCCCCAGCCCCTCACGTAAGTGGTTCTTGGTTCTATTATAATTATTATCGTTATTATTCATATTAATAATGGTGATTATTATTTTCATCATCATAATCAGTTTTAGGCTGACTTTCCATAGGTTTTAATATTATTATTACCACCAGTATCATTATTTTATTATATAAAAATAGTCTACATAATTTTAATCAAGTATATAATGTACCACTATAATTAGGGCTAACAGTTTGTCTCCCCTTGGTTTCTCACATAAGCCGCGTTTCCACCGCAGGAACTATACCCCGGAACTAGGAACCTTTTGAGGAACTCAGTGCGTTTCCACCGCAGGAACTAGGGTCTAAATTTAGTTCTGGGGGCTTTGTTTTACCCCCCAAAACGTTCCTGCTCGGGGGGTAGTACTTTCCGAAAGTACAGGAACCTTTTGGGTGGAGCTTGCAGCGCTGAACATTTCTGATTGGTCGAGTACTCGTAGCATTTGTGTTGTATTTATTTTCCGCCATTACCCGCCATGTTTGAAAATATGCAGCGGCAAACCAATTTATTTTCATAATAACTTCAAATCAAACTTGTATGTTATGCGGCGTAGTAGCCTACTTTTGGTTATAACCTGTCAACGTCTTGGAATTATAACGTGTGCTCTTCTGTTCTTTTCTTGCTTTAGTATTCGTTTTATAAAATGCTAAGCATTCGTGCTGGGACAGCATATTACGTAGGCTACCAAAACATTCAAACGGATTAATTCGGTTGCTGAATATTTTCTTCCGGATTTTCTTTGTTAGCCCGTTGTAATTGACTCAAAACGTTTGATACAGTTATGTGAGGTATGCGGTAGTTCTGCGTAATTAACATTGGTGATACAGTACAAGCAAACTGGAAATCACCTTCCGCACTTTTTATCCGGGTAAAATAACAGGTTAATTCTAGTAATCTTCGCTTTAGCTTTTTCAGACTGCCGTAATTTTACTCAAGTTTACTGCCATTTTTCAATTCCACGAAAAGACCAGGAAGACTATGGACTCATTTATGGTGCATGGTTCGCATCTGGAGGGCACACTTCGCTGCTCGGCTAGCAGTAACTTCGAAGGAAAGCAAACGGTGGCTGTACCACTACTAATTTACATTTTCACGCAAGTCCGAGTTTTCGTTCTATTCTTGTCATTTTGCGATTAGCCTATATGGAATTGACGACGAGAAAGTAATAAAACAGCAAATTGTTTACAACGTGTGCATGTTTTCTGCTGTTAATGAATGTGTTTTAGAGGATATATGAAAATCAATAAATACAAAAGTAACCATATATAGTCATTGTTGGTAACCCGTTGTATATAAGTGGAATAAACCCCTCCGGGCTGTCCCGGTTATTAGAAAAGGCTACTTCGGTGGTAGTATGGGGTTACAGAAGAAATCATATGACAGATGGACCGACGACAACGTCAGTGGGCTAATTTGCCTAATCTTCGCGGTACTTTAGACCCCGGTGGAAACGCAGACAACCATTGGCTGAAGGAACCTTTTAGTTCCTGGTAAAGTAGTTCCTGGGACTGAAAGTTCCGGGTAATTTTGGTGGAAACGCGGCTATAGTAGTTCAGTCCTCTGCCAGAAAGAAGTCTCAATAGCCTCTTCAAACAACTATCCCATTTGCAATACCTCAGTAAAGTAATTGCCACTAATTAAGCACAGACAATAATTGACATTAACAAGCTACACACATGCCTTACATTCAGTTTTTGATTGCTTACAACTAAGGACATGCTGTAGTATTTTTAAGTGTTGTACAGGGGCATGATAGGTTTATAATGTGGGAAATGTCCACATTATAAATGAGAGCAGTTATATGACATTTAATTTGCACAAAACATTTTATTAAAAATTACAAACAAATTATTTCAGCCAATTAACTAATCATGGTCTTCAAGACTTTCAATAGGATCAGGTGTCTTAGTGGTGGGCTAAAAATAAAAAATAAAACTTCATTCACACCAGCCCTTTTTGGATAAGATTAGACACCCCTGCATGGTTGCATTTTTCTTTTTACTGTAGCGACAGTCCTAGTCCTGGACTGCCAAAGTCTTCTGGATTTTGTTTCTTCCTTACGATCAGTGACTGATTCAGACCCAAGAAACCAGGTGACCTGAGTTAACTGTATAATCAACTGCTTTAACTGGTCAACTGCTGTACTACTCAAGTGCTGAGCAACAACAAAAGCCAGCAGATCCTGTGGCTCTCCATGACCAGGAGGACCACTGGCTCAAAGACATGCTTTTTGTAGCATTTAAACTTACATCTGTTTTCACTTTTCTTTCTGACTCTCCCCATATTAGATCAATGAATTGTTTTTATAAATGTTTCAATTAGAAACTCAATTGTATGACTAGTCACTTGACAATACCATTGAGGGTGCCTATGGGGACCCCTGGAGGATAACCATTGAAATAAAAGTTTAAATCCCTTCAGGTCACATGGTGGAGATGACCCACTGGCCCTAACTATAATCAAAAGAACAGTGGTCATTGAATGGTTCAGGACAACTGAGTGATTAGACCTGGCATCTCAGGCAGTCAGCTCTCTGTCTTCCATGTCCTCTTCAAAGTTAGCATTTATGTTCTGTGCCCATACAGTAGAATTCTTTTGTTCTTCATATTCCACCCAGCCATAGAGCCCAAATGAGACCAAAAGAGCACCAATCAAAATGTACAGCTTAACATTCACACACAGGAAGTTGCTGTAAGCAAAAGCGATGAGAAATCCTGTGGACTCCCACATACGATAGTTGGAGAATGCTGCAGGCCTCTGGTCAGGAAAGATAACCCCATACAGTGCTGAAATAAAGAATATAACAGCCTTACTTTTACTTCTCTGATGAAGTTTATGCTTTTTATTGCTACTTAATTTGAAACTGAAATGTTAATAGACAATCACGTCATGCCAGAGCGGTGATTTTACTTTTGCTTAAGAATTTCTCCAGTGGTCATCTGACAGTATATTAATATTACATTATTGTTTTTTCATTGTATTTTATTCACAAAAAAGAGACAAAGTGCACTACATATTATTTCAGATGCATACATGTATTTAAAACACATGGGAACATCATGACATAAATCAATTTTAATACCTGCATAAAGTGGCTATTAGACTATCTCAATTCAATTATAAATAAAAGGTCCGGGCTTTTTTGTGGTTGTAGGCATGTTGTTGCTGTTATACCCTTGGAATGATATATTAAAGTATATCAACAAGTCAAGGGCTTAGAACCAGAGGGCCGTAAGTGACATTTTTGGCGAAAATTAGTTATATATATCATATGATATATATATATATTATATATATCAAATGAAAGCTCTCTTTCTAGTTCCAGAAGGACACGTGAATTCTAAACCAATCCAGAGTCATTCATCAAAAACTGAAACACCTAACATTGAACACACTGAAATATTTGGAGTGAAAAAGGCGTATGTGCACTTACGCCTTTTTGGCCTTGAGAAATGCATCATGGGTAAAGCTTGTGGACAGCACATGAGTCAAAATGGCTGATAAGACATGCAAGTCAGCCAGGTAAACCGTGAGGAGAAGACAGTGTTTTACTGTTTAAGACGTTTTATTGAGCTTATTTCAAGATGGTGGAGACAAAGTATCAATCCAGGATTCAAAGTCAGCCCTGAGTAACAAAGGTAAGCTAAACTAAATTGGTCTTAGCAAGGTTAAAGCTAGCATTCTAGCTAGCAACTAGCTAGACAGCTGCATGTGTGAAAGGTAGCCAGATGGAATGCGACAGTGTCCATGCTGCAATTGATACAGCAGGAGAAACGTGCCTGTATACGGCCCAGAGGGTTATTATACTCTTGTGAGAGTGGCAAGGAGGAACAAGCCATATAATACAAGGTGGTTGAACTTGGGAACAGCGACTTCCTTGACTTCAAATCATTTTCTCAACGCATTGTCATTATATTACATTACATTACATTACATTTATTTGACAGAAGCTTTTATCCAAAGCGACGTACAAAAGTGCATTTCATGGTCATGGACAACTACAAACTACAGGTTCAATAAGATACAATACTTATTTTGTACAGCTATTTCTAGCCAAGAACACAGTTTAGTTGACACAGTGAACACTATTCTGACCTAACCTCTGCAAGCCAACTAGGCAGAAGAACAAGCTACAATATTAGGACAATATTAGGACAAATACAAATTACCAAAAAGTGGATTTAGAATGAAATATACAGAGTGGCGGTAGTTAGTCCAGGTATAGTTTGAAGAGATGAGTCTTCACACCACGGCGGAAGATGGGTAGTGAGGGAGAGGTTTGAAGATGGACAGGGAGTTTGTTCCACCACTGGGGATCTAGGCTGGAGAAGCTCTGTGATCCCTTTACTCGGGTGGGAGGGGGTACAAGGCGCCCTGCTGCTGCAGAGTGGAGTAGTCGAGCAGGCGTATAGGATCGAATCGTGTCCTGCAAGTAGATAGGGGCTGTCCTGTTGACTGCGGTGTAGGCGAGGGTCAGGGCTTTGAACCGGATCCTGGCAGCGACCGGTAGCCAGTGGAGTGATCGCAGCAGAGGAGTGACGTGGGAGAATTTGGGAAGGTTGTAAATGAGTCGGGCAGCGGCATTTTGAATCAGTCAGAAACAGGACCAGAGATACAGAGGGACAAGCTGTGCGTTGGCAGAAAATAAAATGGCTTCGCTATGTCAAAGAGGATCCCAAAGTGATTTGGTTAATATATGAATTTTTCTGACCCAGCATTTAGAATGCTTGAAGTTGCAAAGCAGGAGACCAGAGGGTCCCATGCAATTGAGCCAAAGAAGATGCACACAAGTCCTCCTGGGATCAGTGTCGAGAAAAAGAAAGACTTACTCGCGCTTTGCACAAATGGGAGTATACCTCACTCCTATGTGGACTTCTACAAGTCTTTGCAAGTCAGTCAGTCAGTCAGAGTAGGCTAGTATCTCATGAAAAAAAATCCATGCGAGACTTACATGATCTGTATGAAATATATTGTTATTGTTTTATTGTTATATATTTCACATTCCCAATGTTCTGTATTTTCAGTTGTTAATCGGTTGTTTGTCCAGGATTAATATTTCAGCTAAATTAATTACTGTTAATTCATTAATATAATATAGCGAGTATGTGTGCACTGTACATGTGCAGATGTGTATGTGTGTGTATGTGCGTGTTTGTGTAGTTGCTGTGTTTCCCTCTCTTGCTGCAGCTCTACTGAGAAGTACGTAGGAGGAAGCCAGATCCAGAGGATTGCTTGGCAACCGATTAGAAAGTGTCCAATGAATTGATTAAGGAAACTGTGTTGCTGTTTTCTAAAATGCATTAAAACATTTATGGATACAGAGATAAACATACCTTTATTACATACACATTATAGTGTAAACATAATTTTGTATTATCACAATAAATTACTGTTTTTTTTTAAACTCATTAATGTATGGCCTTGTTTATTGTTTTATTACATACGCCCTTTTTTATGTTTTATATGAGACAAAATGTTGGTTCCAAAAAGGCGTGTGTGACTTTTTTCCACATTTTTAAGAAATATATTTTAAAGATCTTCATAAATTTCATACTATTGTTCAAGTATATTTTCATCCAAATATGTATGCAGTTTTAATGTGGAAGATGAATCTTAATAAACACAGTCAGGACAAAGTATGGCCATTTTTTGTTTTGGCTCTCCTGTAAAGTTTGTCAAATGTCAATTGCGTCATATATAAATGGCATGTGGTTTCTGTCAAAAAGTTTGATGGATTGAAACCCCGCCCCTTTCCCCGTCCCCTGTAGTAACTGTCAAAAAGTTTGATGGATTGAAACCCCCGCCCCTTGTCCCACCCCCTGTGGTGTATTATTTTTTATAATCATTATTTAATTTTTTTTTAAATATATATAGTCATTATTTAATATAGTTTTATTTAGGTTTGATGGTTTTTAGCGTAGCATATGCGTGATTTGGCATATATTTTATTTTTATGGAAATGTTTGTTTTTAAAAGTAAGTAATCCATGAGGGAAAGTGTTGATTATCTTTGTGCTTTTTAAACGTGTTTGAAAAGGGTAGTTTTGTGTAAAAATGCTTTAGCAACTTAAAACATTTTATTGTTTTGAAACACCAATCGTCACCAAATACCCGAAAAGGCAAATTAATGCGTTAATAGGGTAACATGCGTTAAAATGTTTAAAACAAGTATAAATTATGTTAGAAAAGTTTGGTAGTTGTTTCGTAAAGTAGATTCGTTTATTAGTTAGACGAGGGGACAGCGTGTGTGTATGAGCGTTAGTTTTGTGTCAAATAGAATTTAAGAAAAGCGAAAGCATGTTAAAATTGTAAAACAATGAAAATAGCAAATACATCTTAAAATTGTTTAAAAAGCAAAGGCAAAACGTGACAGTTGTAAGTTATCAGGCTATGTGTGAAAAAAAGTTTCTTTTTAGAAAACAATGACAGAAGAGACATTTAGAGACAGAAACAAGCAAACCTAGGTTATTTTCTCTGTGGAAATCCTTCTTCGGATTGATGTCCGTAATCGTGGAGAGAGAGAGAGCAAAAAGAGCAGCTATGTCCGATGTCTAGGTCCGACTGAAATCACTGTCACACGGACAGGCTCGGCGAAAGTTTTGTGGGTGTGGCGTAGGCTGTGACGGGTTTTTGTCATGTGACAGCATGGTCTGTGGCTCGTCTTGTGAGGCGGAGGTTTGCTTTGAGGGGGGCGGACTTTTCCTAAATGTGCACCTATTTCAAAAGTTGTGAGACAACGGTCTCTTTGAAGTGTGCAAAGATCCTATGTAACATATATTTATATGAACTAGTAGCGCAACTTGGAACCCCTTTTATCATTATGTCTCCAGACGTTAACAAAAAATAGTCTATTCAATGGTAAATGGGCGGCATTTATATAGCGATTTACAATTGATGCCTCTCATTCACCAGAGCAGTTAGGGGTTAGGTGTCTTGCTCAGGGGACACTTCGACATGCCCGAACCCGCAACCCTCCGACCGACAGACCGCCGCTCTTACCTCATGAGCTAAGTCACCCCTAGTAGAGCTTTTGGTTATTAAATAACACAAAGAGCTAACATAGCCTATATTTATATGAACGAGTAGCACAAAGCGGAAACCCTTTTATCATTATGTCTCCAGACGTTAACAAAACAATAGTCTACTATGGCCTGCAGAATAGAGTTGCAATATAATAGTAGCCTAGGTCTAATTCTTATTTTTACGTAGGCTATAGCCCACGAGTGTTTTTAAAGTAGCAAAGTTTCAAAACGAATGTTTTGGGGCGCTTTTTACGTTTGTAAGCTTTTGTCTAATATTTAGCTAGCCTACAGCCGTAATAAACACTTTGTTTTAAAAACACGCCTAAGCTATGATAGAGCAGAACTAACGAGCTTATTGATCAGTAGATCTAATAAACATCTCAAAATAGCTTTTTCTATAAAGGTTATGATTGCCTGCAGTGCTTGTGCAACGTGAAACATTTTTTTTTTTTTTTTGCATTCTTTAGGCCTATCAGTAAATCAAGCAATATGCGAGAATGTGTAAGTAACTAATTTAAAGCTGTGGTTTGTATGTTAGTTTAAAGAAAAGAAGTCCATGCAAGTATGCAAAGCCTTAACAAGCCGTTTTATTTATTTTTTATTTTTTTACTCCTGCTATGGACCTCTTTTTAAGCAGAGTCTTGAATAAAATAAAGTTGAGTTGATAGGGCGCCGATTTTAAATTTATAAAAAGCAAGCAAGTAAGCTTGCCATGATACAACGGGAACGTTTATAAAAACAATTAGGTTTAAAACCAAGTATTTGCAGAGTTAAAAAAAGGAAAAGCTATATTAAGTTTTGTGAAGGTTTGTTAAGTTTTAAAGTGTTAAGAGTTTTTTTTTTTAAGAAAGCTAAAGTAGAATAAGTACACGCGTTAGTCACTTTTCCTGCGACAAGGTTATGATTGCCTATACAGACATCAGACTATTTGTTAAACAAAACTCTATGTTTATGTATCAATCCCTATCCAAATAAATAATACTTATTATCATAAGTTATCAAAATAATAGGTCAAGCCATTAACAAAGCGAACGTTGTGGGACAACGGTCTCTTTGAATTGCTCAAAAATAACTGCAAAAAGCGGGAAACGTTGGTGGGAGTGTAGGGTGCAGAGTTACAAATTAACCCCATCCACAGGGGATAAATTAGGCCAGCCAATCCCACCAAGACAGCATTATAACTTAATTCCATTGAGAAGCCATGATCTATGGACAGGAAACACTCGAAGAACTGGGCAGCCTATCAGGTATGTAATTTGCTAGGCCTATAGTTTAATTTTGCATTTATAACTACATGTATAAGAAAATTATTAAGGCTCGACGTCTTGATTTATTTCTCAGATTTAGAAGAGTTGCTGTTCGCGACAGACGCACCCGATGCGACGCTTCACGTGTTTGACCCATCAAAATTTAATCTTGCATGCAGCCAGGAAGGGTCTATTCGTCAGAGTACGTTTGTCAGTTCTGTGTGTGTGTGTGTACTTTTAAAATGTTTATTTATTTATTTATCCGCTTTTAGCCTACAATCAGACAGAATCGACACCCGTAGTCGCGGATTTGGAACAGCCAACGCAATTGGTAGAAGCACAGGTTCACGCAGCAGTGGACACCGAAATATACAACTTTCTACAGAGTATGAAACTTTAAAATTTATGTTCACTTTTTTACTTTTATTTTTCGGTCATCTGAGTTGTGTTATTTATATTTTAAAAGACCCTGAAAGTCAACCAGAAGTGGTCACTGAGGCCCCGACGTCTTCAACGGATACCGTTTCGGTACACTTTCCAAGTCTGAAGAAAAAACGCGGTGAGATTTTATTAATTTATGATTTTGTAATCTGTGAACCTGCAGAAACAAATGTGTTCAAATCATAATGAATTATGAATTTCTTTCTTTCTTTCTTACTTTATGCGGCAGAGAATAGCATTTCAGACTTCAACACGGATCTTCTAGACGTGGAACTGGATCGAGAAGCGCTGCTTCAACCTTCCGAGGAGGCACCGAGCCCCGGAGTCGCAACACCATCAGAGGGCGCAACGCCAGGAGCAATACCCCCGACAAACGTGGAGGCCCAAGAAACCGAAAAATCAGAACTGTGTATGTTAATTTTGTCGCTGTTGAACCGTGAGTTGGACGCTTCCAGACAACGTTTGAATATTTTAGAAAAAATATTAAATGGCACTGAAACGCCCGCAAGATACACGCTCTGAATCTCAAGCCGGGCACCCACCGCACGCGTATCGGCCGCGAGCGCACTACGCGCGTATTACGCGCGTAACTGAAGCGTAGTTGAAGTACTGTTATTACAACGGCAGCGGGCGACGTCGTCTCCACCAGATGCGAACGCGTCGCGTACCGGCTGCGAAGCTCGCGCGACACAAGCGAACTGAAGCGTAGTTTTTCGCTTCTGTTCTATTTTTTCGGCTTGTCGCGCGTCACGTTGGCCTGTTTATACACAGAAATATGCTCTAAAATGCTAGGTATACATGCTCTGATTTATATTTCATTCTTATATTACTGGGGGTGTGTCCCTAGTTACCTCCCAGATATATTTTTTTAAAATACAAGCCTTTTCGTTTTGTAAAAATAAATAAATAACTGGAACCTGGGGAAAAGGCAAACTTAGTTTCGCTGTCTTATTTTGCGGAGGGGGTGGGGTAAATTTGAAAATACACCACAGAAAGACGTAGGCTATTGAGTGACGTAGAAGGGAATGCACCGAGCAGCGGTTTGTTAGCTCGAGTATTGGAAGATAGTTTTTAACCAACCATTGCTCAGCCTATTTGACTTCTCCGATGTCTTCGTTCGCCGTGCTTTCAAAAAGGGCTTGTTAATAAAAATCAGATAATCCACAGAGCTTTAAAAAAATCAGATTATTTAGTGGTCTTGCCGATGAAAATGCACCTATTTTATAAATGAAGTTGTAAGCAAGCCTTTATTGCACTTGTACTTCAAAGCTTCCGGTGTTCATGGCGTTGTGGTGTTCATATCCCTTCAAGATTAAAACTGTGACTGACTTTTTCATGATTAGCTGATTTTACTAAATCTGATCCTATAAATGTTTTGACGTGAATGGCAAGACAACACGGGAATTCCCAATGGTTGATTACGGATTATTTATTATTATTATGATCATTACATATTCTTCATGAAATTGGCACGCTTGTTAACCAAGCAAATAAATTAATACAGTTTGAGATTGATTGTTATGCAGGCTACGTTGCGATTTAAGTTTATGGTACTTCTTGAAAGCGTTTACTTTCTCACGTAGGCTATTTACGAGTTAACGAAATATTACCAAATTAACAAACTGAAAAAGGTCTCTCACCAAAGTATTCACTTAACCAATAATCAACAGTCGTGAACAAACGTGAAATACACGTTGTAAAAGCCCACTGCAGACTGCGAGAGCTACTAGGAATATATAGCTTTTACGCAAGCCTTTGCGCGACACAAACGGAACCAGTGGAGACACCCTACGCGTCGCGCCGTGCTGCTTCGCCCTGCTGTTTACGCGACGCATACGCGACGCGTGCGGTGGGTGCCCGGCGTCAGAGTAATAAAAGACACAATGATGAAAACCGGATGTTGGATGCTAATCATGATACTAACCATGACACTAACAGTTTAAACTTACAACAGCAGCAAGCAGAGGTTAACCCTCACCTGTTACACATTATTAATGATGTTAATCAAGGCTCAATAAACATGAATGCAGAGGATGAACCTGTAGAGCATGGGGATGTTGATGTGTTTGGGGGGCTGCTACGCGCTTTGGACGCTGTAAACCGTGCGATAGGTAATTACGTAGAACCAGAGATTAGACCTAACATTGTCGACAATAACGTGCATTCGGCTACAGATAGTACTAATGATGACCAAAATGGTGGGGGCCTTAACGATACAGAGATGCAGGTGATACGCAGACCACATTTCAACAATACAGAAATTAGGTTACGGTTGAACTTTGCATCTTTGTACGATGTGGACAACTACGCAGAGTTTTATGTTCATGTTTTAAACACCCTAGAACATTTAATGAACAAAGTTCACGAGCTGGCGTCCCCCCGACGATGTTGTACAGTTAGAGTTGCGGGGGGATTCTTTGTCTGAGCAGTAGTGATGGGGCCCCTAAACCACACAGTTGTAGTCCACAGCGTTGCAACACCTGCAAGGCTGTGTTGACTCCTGAGAGTAGCCATGTGTGTTTCATACAACGGGTGAAACCTGAAAGCCCCAGCCACCGTTACGTGTTTTATGATTTTGAGTGTCGGCAAGACCAAGGCCAACATATAGGCTAGCAAATTTCATATGCTGTATTGATTTTAATGGCGAGCGTTGGGTGGGATCTGGCAATAAATGCGTAGAGGCTTTTTACCAAAGGTATCGGATTCCAAAGTACAAGGGCTACACATTCATCGCACACAATTCAAAGGCGTACGGCGGCTACCTGCTGATGCAGTATTTAATTGACCAAGGCGTAACACCACATCTAATTATACAGGGCTGCGGTTCCGAGTTTCGATGTACCTTAACGTTTTACGAAGGCTCCTAAGGTATACCTTTCAAAGGGAAACCGCTTTTTTACGAGTGTTTCCCAAACTATACCTTAACAGTTGCCTTAATGGACACCTCAAAGGTACATCGTAAGTTGGATCTGGCCTTCACTGTGGTGCTGAAAAGTTTATCAATCGATGCCAAGCGAATCGATTGTCTCACTTGTAAAGGCTTGTGAATGACGTTTTAATATAACAAGTGTTGTCATAATCATTTTACATCAATCTAATATTGCAGAAGAGGAAGCTATGCCTACTAGAGATCATCTGCTAATCTCTTTAAGAGTCAGTTAAGACGAGACCTTGTGATAGTTTCAATAAATACGTACATATAGGCTACAAAGGATAAAATAAAAAGCATCAATCGGGACATATAAGCCATAGTCTGGGATTTCGTGGAAGCCCAGGGAAAAGGATATAGGCTACATAAGGGTGAATTATTTTGTTCTTATTGAAACAAAGGTCTAATGTTAATTTGTTTTTGTCACACAATATATAGGCAACTGTAGCAGCATATCCACTGATTCCCGCGAACTTTTCTCTGCAATGCAAAAATGATCGTAGATGAAAGGCAAAAGCTCGTCTGTGGAAATTGATCATGATGAATTCTATACTATATCGAACAGAGGTATGTTGACTCCCTTTGTTTTCTAACAATGAAACTGAGTGCAATGCCTGCTGCTCTAGGTTTTGAAAATTCAAAAAAAGGCTACTTTCCCCATTTCTGGAATAAAATCGGTAACCAGAATTACATTGGCCCGCACCCACCACTCTTGTACTATGGGGTCGATACAATGATGGAAAAGGAAAGGGAGGAATTTATGCGGTGGTATAATAACGTGTCTGGAGGGGTGTTTGATTTTAGAAAAGAAATGGCTGAGTAATGCCAGAAAGACGTTGTCATTTTGCTTTAAATGTGCTTAAGGTTCCGTACCGAGGTTCTAGGGAGCACAGGCCTAAACCCTGTCCAGTGCGTAACTATAGCCTCGGTTTGTATGAAACAGTACTGCACGAGTTTCTTACCAAAAGACACCATTGCTGTAACATCGCCCGATAACTACATTCAACAGCAAAAGTCATTTTCCACACCGGGCATTCAATGGTTAGAATATCTGAGTCACCGTGACAATGGATTCATTCAGCATGCTCTGAACCGGGGTGAGGTTAAGATGGGTGCTTATTATCTAGATGGGTATTCAGAGTCAAAAGGGGTGCGCACAGCATATGAAATGGCCGGCTGTTTTTTTCACGGGTGTCCGGAATGCTTTGACCCAAACACCGTTAACCCTCTGACAAAAATGGATTTTGGTGCAATGTATAACAAATTTCAAGAAAAAGTTGACACTCTGCGTAACACCTACAATCTGCATGTGGTTGTAATGTGGGAGCACGAATGGGTAAGATATACACAGGAGAGCGCGGAGGTGCAGACGTTCCTACGATCTTGATTACCCGGAACGTCTGGAACCGCGCGATGCTCTGTTTGGTGGTCGAACTAATGCATTAAACTTTCATTACAAAGCTCAAGAAGATGAGCAAATACATTATTTTGATTTCACCAGTCTATACCCTTTTGTTAACAAGACTAAAGTTTACCCTACAGGTCACCCCACCATCATCTTCCGTGACTTTGACCAAATCGAAGATTATTTTTGGTCTGGTCAAAGCCAGGGTGCACCCCCCTAGACAGCTTTACCTACCAGTGTTACCGTACAGGGTTTCAGGGAAATTAATGTTTCCACTTTGCAGGACTTGTGCGGAATCTGAGCATCAAGGTCGGTGTGAACATTCTGATGAGTTGCGTTCTCTCACAGGTGTATGGTGTACCGTCGAATTGGCTAAGGCTGTTGTGAAAGGCTGCAAAATTGGCAAAATTTTTGAAGTTTGGCATTTTCCAGAAAGGTCTGATTCTCTCTTTAGTGACTACATTACGATGCATTTAAAGAGGAAACAAGAAGCTTCTGGCTATCCCTCTTGGGTGTCTAATGACACTGACAAGGCAGAATATGTCCAAAGTTACTGGGAGAAGGAGGGCATCCACTTAGATCCAAACAATATTTCTGTCAGCAAAGCCAAAAGACAGATATCAAAACTGTTTTTAAATAGTCTTTGGGGTAAATTCGGACAGAGAACCAATCAACCAAACACGACCTTGATCCGGGACCCCGAACAGTTCCTGCAATACATGTTTTCAAATGAGTATGATGTCTCACATTTTTCATTTCTTACAGAAGACGTGGCTCTGGTCCAGTGGAAACATGCAAAGGGTTTCCCAAAACCTCCCAAATTCAGCAATGTGTTCATAGCGGCATTCACCACCGCTTATGCCCGGCTCGAGCTTTATTCCGTCATGGATAAATTGCCTGACAGGGTTCCGTACCACGATACAGATTCTGTCATCTTTGTGAGTCGGCCAGGTGACTGGGTACCTCCTCTCGGGGACTTTTTGGGGGAGCTGACAAGCGAACTGGACCCAGGTGACCACATTGTCGAATTTGTGTCGGGGGGTCCCAAGACATACGGCTATAGAACACTGCTAGGTAAATCTTGCATGAAAGCTAAAGGTATAACACTGCATTTTACTAACACACAGGTTGTCAATCTTTCATCCCTCACAGATTTGGTGCGTCATCATGTATGTAACCCAAAAGCTCCAGCCCGCGAAATTTTCACAAGCACACAGCAAATTGTTAGGTGTAGGAAAGGCTTTTCACTCAGCAACCGCACAGTTTCTAAAACATTCAGAGTAGTGTACAACAAAAGGGTCCTGCTCCCCGATTTCACAACATTACCATATGGCTTCTAAATCAGTGTTTGGGGATGAGGGTTTTGACAGCCATCTTCAACATCCGTTTTCATGCATCATCTCAGAACCATCAAACTGTGGTAAAAGTGTCTTTGTGAAAATGATATTAGAAAACGCATCTCATGTTTTGTCCACCGTACCACAGAATATTGTCTGGTTTTATTCATGCTGGCAGCCAATGTATGATGAACTGCTTTGTAAAATAAAGAATGTACAATTTGTAGAAGGACTTCCTGAATCTTTATGTTCATCTCTGCTGGATGAACATAATATAGTCTTACCCATTCATTTCCTATGGCGGTCATTTTAGACCCGGAACACCACAGGTGTTACAAAGTTTACTAAACCACTCAAAATTCAATGGAAGTGGTGATCAGCAATTTTATATGTTCAAATGCCTAGTGTGGAGGAAAACATAAGGTCTGTAGGCAATCATAACCTTTATAGAAAACGCTGATTTGTAATTAGATCTAATGGTCAATAAGCTCATTAGTTCTGCTCTATCATAGCTTAGTCGTGTTTTTAAAACAAAGTGTTTATCACGGCTGTAGGCTAGCTAAATATTAGACAAAAGCTTACCAACGTAAAAGGCGACCCAAAACATTTGTTTTGAAACTTTGCTACTTTTTAAAATGCTTGTGGGCTATAGCCTACGTAAAAATAAGAATTAGACCTAGGCTACTATTATATTGCGACTCTATTCTGCAGGCCATAGTAGACTATTGTTTTGTTAACGTCTGGAGACATAATGATAAAAGGGTTTCCCCTTTGCGCTACTAGTTCATATAAATATAGGCTATGTTAGCTCCTTGTGTTATTTAATAACCAAAAGCTCTACTAGGGGTGACTTAGCTCATGAGGTAAGAGCGGCGGTCTGTCGGTCGGAGGGCTGCCGGTTCAGGCGTTTCGAAGTGTCCCCTGAGCAAGACACCTAACCTCTAACTGCTCTGGTGAATGAGAGGCATCAATTGTAAATCGCTATATAAATGCCGCCCATTTACCATTGAATAGACTATTTTTTGTTAACGTCTGGAAACATAATGATAAAAGGGGTTCCAAGTTGCGCTACTAGTTCATATAAATATATGTTATATAGGATCTTTGCACACTTCAAAGAGACCGTTGTCTCACAACGTTGCTTTTGAAATAGGTGCACATTTATGAAAAGTCCATCCCCCTCAAAGCAAACCTCCGCCTCACAATACATACCACAGCCTATGCTGTCACATGACAAAAACCCGTCACAGCCTACGCCAGACCCACAAACTTTCGCCGAGCCTGTCCGTGTGACAGTGATTCCAGTCGGACCTAGACATCGGACATAGCTGCTCTTTTTGCTCTCTCTCTCTCCACAATTACGGACATCAATCCGAAGAAGGATTTCCGCAGAGAAAATAACCTAGGTTTGCTTGTTTCTGTCTCTAAATGTCTTCTTTCTCTAAATGTCTCTTCTGTCATAGTTTTTTAAAAAGAAACTCTTTTCACACATAGCCTGATAACTTACAACTGTCACGTTTTGCCTTTGCTTTTTAAACAATTCTAAGATGTAACTACTTGCTATTTTCATTGTTTTACAATTTTAACATGCTTTCGCTTTTCTTAAATTCTATTTGACACAAAACTAACGCTCATACACACAACGCTGTCTCCTCGTCTAACTAATAAACTAATCTACTTTACGAAACAACTACCAAACTTTTCTAACATAATTTATACTTGTTTTAAACATTTTAACGCATGTAACCCTATTAACGCATTCATTTGCCTTTTCGGTTATTTGGTGGCAATTGGTGTTTCAAGACAATAAAATGTTTTAAGTTGCTAAAGCATTTTTACACAAAACTACCCTTTTCAAACACGCTTAAAAAGCACAAAGATAATGAACACTTTCCCTCATGGATTACTTTACTTTTAAAAACAAACATTTCCATTAAAATAAAATATATGCCAAATCACGCATATGCTACGCTAAAAACCAACAAACCTAAATAAAACTATTAAACAATGACTATATAAAACTTTTTTTTTAAATTAAATAATGATTATAAAAAATAATACACCACAGGGGGTGGGACAAGGGGCGGGGGTTTCAATCCATCAAACTTTTTGACAGTTACTATAGGGGGCGGGGAAAGGGGCGGGGTTTCAATCCATCAAACTTTTTGACAGAAACTGCATGCCATTCATACATTACGTCCCTCTGGTTCTAAGCCCTCGAATTGTCATAATAATTCTCCTGATTTGACTCCTGATGTTGCCGTGATAATAATAACTGCATTCCTTTGATTGTGGACCATTCATCTAAAAAATAAAAAATAAAAAATTCATATTTGGCATTGTTTTAAAGGGCCCTGAAGCTACATCTAGGTAAATGGCAGATTTCATGACTCCACCATTGGAAAAAGACAAGTACCCTTTCATGGAAGACTACCAAGAAGAAAATGCCTTCTCTCATAAAAGAACATTGCAGCATGGCACAATGTTGCAGAATTGTACCTGAATGAGCCAAGAGATTTATAGAACACTTCTGTTCCAAAGTGGAAATGTTTAGCCATAATGCGCAACGTCATGTTTAGGAACAAAAAATGTATTCCCTTCCCAGATGGACGAGCCACAACAATTGCTGCTTTGATATCACCATAGATATCTTTTGTCCTCAGAATGAAGCCCGGCAAAAAAACAATGCATTCCGTTCCTGATTGTTGTAGGCTGTGCCAATCTTTCTGCTTTTATAAACAGATCATAGTACTGTTGTAGTCCCAATTCTCAACTAGTCTTGTAACTTCTACACTACTGGTCAAAAGTTTTAGAACACCTTCATTTTTCCAGTTTTTATTGAAATTTACACAGTTGTCTCAATGTACTCTGAAATTAAAGCTTAGAACAAATGAACAATTGGAGATTAATATAAATTTTCATCTCAACAATGAAGTCACCTTTTATAGATATAACAGCTGAACACACTCGTGGCATTCTTTTTACAATGGAAATCAAATATTGTTCGGAAAGTTCTTCCCAACACTGTTGCAGAAGTTCCCACAAATGCGTTGCACTTGGTAGATTTGCTTTCACCCTTCTGTCCAGTTCATCCCAAACCAGCTCAATGGGGTTTAAGTCTGGAGACTGTGATGGCTATTCCATGATTTCAAGCGTATCATCTTGTTCTTTTCCTTTAAGGTAGTTCTGAGATAGCGTGGAGTTATGTTTTGGATCATTATCTTGCTGTAGGATGAACCCCTGACCAACTAGGCGTAGACCAGAGGGTATTGCATGGCGCTGCAAAATGTTGTGGTAGCCCTTTTAGTTCAGGGTGCTAGTCACTCTGTGCAAGTCGCCGACTCTGGATCCAGCAAAAGAGCCCCAGACCATCACGCTTCCTCCTTCATGTATGACAGTTGGTGTCACACACTGAGGAACCATCCTTTCATCTACTCGACGGCGTACAAAAACCCTGCGTGATGAACTGAAAATTTCAAATTTTGATTCATCGGTCCATCAGACCTTCTTACAGTCTTCAGTAAACCACTGCTGGTGCTTCATGGCCCAGGCAAGCCTCTTTTTCTTATTTTGCTATTTTAGCAATGGCTTTTGTACTTCCACTCAAACTTTCAAACCTGCAGCTCGAAGTATTCTCTTCTTATAATGGTCTGTCTTTCATCCTTTGTTAATTGCACTTTTCTCCCCATTATGATAGCAATATACTACTTCCTGCAGTGCAATATTGTCCGAATAATGCTTCAGAGGTGTAGTAACACAGACTGTTCCAACACCGATTTTATACAGACATAGGGTTTGTAAGTAATCATCAAAAGTTGGGACACCTGTAGGAATTGTTTGCATCAACTTTCAAGGCTTAATTCACTCCCATTGCTGCAGAAAAGCTGTAAGTTGTTAACCCATTACTTGTTCCCTGAAAAAGGCCTTTTTTATTACTATGAAATTTGCATTATTCTTCAGTTCTTGAATTTGAATGCATTAAAATATTAAGGTGTAACAGGGCAAATGAGAAAAAGCTCAATGGGGTGAATACTTTCCGAAGACACTGTTTTCTCAAAAATTTGGTAGTAATCAAAGACTTCAAGTAATTGAAGTTAATACGCCCCACAACCCCACATGTGGAAGCTTAGACACATCATACCGTCAGAATTTTGGAAAATAACTTGCCATTTATCTGCGTTTGCCACACAGCATCAGCCATGGCCCAGATAGCAGGGAACACAAAGAAGACAGGCAATTGGTCTGGATGGGGCTTCCAGCACAACAGCGCGATGATGCAGGCACAATTCATCCCTGCGGCTGAGAGAAGTATAAAACAATTATAACAATTACTTTTTAGCACCTATGAATTATTTATTTTTCTCCCACGAATGGCTGCAGAATGCATTGACTCTACCAGGATTCAATTTATTGTAGAACACATTACTGCATAAGGAAATTTTGCTGGATACACTACCTTTATAGCCCATTAAATAATTCACAAATATTAACAGGTATGATGTGGTAATGCAATCCTACAAAATCTGGAAGGCTCAACCCTGGTCCTGGAGCAGAAGAGTCTGCAGATTTTATTTTATTTTTAGTTGTACCCAATCTCTATGCTGTATATATATATGGGGTCTGGAAAGGGAAGTTACACATTTGAACTACAGAGATACAGAATTTTAGACTTATCGGTCAACTGATCGGTCAAGTTGTATGAACTATACAACTTGACCGATCAAGCAAGAATGGGCTCTATGTGTATCAAAAATTCATCAAATCCAGACCTCACCAGCTGCACATGAAGGGGCCAATTCAGATGAGATATGCGCATAAAATGTGAAATTAATTCCAAAATTGCAGACCATGGCAGATTAAGCAAATTCAGTTTGCAGTTGCATGCTCAGAGAGTGTGTGAGTAAATTGGACATACAGTGAGCTCCATATTGTTTGGAACAATATATACTGTATATATACACTCACCGGACACTTTATTAGGTACACCTTGCTAGTACCGGGTTGGACCCCCTTTTGCCTTCAGAACTGCCTTAATTCTTCGTGGCATAGATTCAACAAGGTGCTGGAAACATTCCTCAGATATTTTGGTCCATATTAACATGATAGCATCACGCAGTTGCTGCAGATTTGTCTGCACATCCATGATGCGAATCTCCCATTCCACCACATCCCAAAGGTGCTCTATTGGATTGAGATCTGGTGACTGTGGAGGCCATTTAAGTTCAGTGAACTCATTGTCATGTTCAAGAAACCAGTTTGAGATGATTTGAGCTGTGTGACATGGCGCATTATCCTGCTGGAAGTAGCCATTAGAAGATGGGTACACTGTGGTCATAAAGGGATGGACATAGTCAGCAACAATACAAGGTAGGCTGTGGCGTTTAAACGATGCTCAATTGGCACTAAGGGGCCCAAAGTCTGCAAGAAAATATCCCCCACACCATTACACCACCACCACCACCAGCCTGAATCGTTGATACAAGGCAGGATGGATCCATCCTTTCATGTTGTTTATGCCAAATTCTGACCCTACCATCTGAATGTCGCAGCAGAAATCGAAACTCATCAGACCAGGCAACGTTTTTCCAATTTTCTAATCTTCTAGCCTGTGCCAATTGTAGCCTCAGTTTCCTGCTATTAGCTGACAGGAGTGACACCTGGTGTGGTCTTCTGCTGCTGTAGCCCATCTGCTTCAAGGTTTGACGTGTTGTGACGTTCAGAGATGCTCTTCTGCATACCTCGGTTGTAACGAGTGGTTATTTGAGGTACTGTTGCCTTTCTATCAGCTCGAACCAGTCTGGCCATTCTTCTCTGACCTCTGCCATCAACAAGGCATTTTCGCCCAGAGAACTGCCACTCACTGGATATTTTCTCTTTTTCGGACCATTCTCTGTAAACCCTAGAGATGGTTGTGCGTGAAAATCCCAGTAGATCAGCAGTTTCTGGAATACTCAAACTAGTCCGTCTGGCACCAACAACCATGCCACGTTCAAAGTCACTTAAATCACCTTTCTTCCCCATTCTGATGCTTGGTTTGAACTTCAGCAGATCGTCTTGACCATGTCTACATGCCTAAATGCATTGAGTTTCTGCCACGTGATTGGCTGATTAGATATTTGTGCTAACGAGCAGTTGAACAGGTGTACCTAATAAAGTTTTGGTGGCACGAGGGAGACCTACACAATATTAGGTAGGTGGTTTTAATGTTGTGGCTGATCAGTGTATATATATATATATACATATATATATATATCACTGCAGTGGTGATCAAACTTAAACAAAGCTCGTGCTAGTGTGCTGTTAGCCTTTGATTGCAATTCTATGAGATTTTGTTATGTATCTAGCACAAGCCAATGGCACTAACCCATAACATTTATTTTTCATGTCAATAGCTCAATCAAATGTTCAAAGTGAAACTGTTTAATATTTGTTTTTATTTTTTTATTTTTTTATTAACAAACTGTGTTCATTTATCCTGAACAGTTTTTCTGAACAGTTTTAAGTTATTTTGATAGGTTTAAAGCATTAAGTTATTTTGATAGTTAATGGTCATGAAGAAAGGGAAAGGGTTAGGCTATTAAGTTATCATATTGTATATTGCTTCTACCAACACCCATCCCTTACTCAAATTCCCTTCCAAACCTTTGAAATCCCCCTCAAACCAAAAATGAATTTTGAACCCAGATTATTATATAAACTAGACCCCCCCCCCCTCACCCCACCGCAGGACCAGAGTGGAGTCTCCCTATACTAATTCATAATTTGTGACAGTCTATTCGGACAAAATAATCAGCAATTTTTACCTTGATTCAATTAATTGGTCCCACTTACCAAAGGTGAATAGGGCAAATCTTCCTGTATACTGTGCCATCTTCCCAAAGGCCAAGGAGCACAAGGCATTTGTTGCACCAAAACAAATCATTGAGTAGCCCACAAAGTATATACCCATCGTGCAAGTTACGTAGTACTGCAGGAAGACATGTTAGCGAGACATGATTGTGAGAGACTGAACTTACCAGAAAATAAAAATACAAAATATGAATTCTACAAGTAACATCCCAGCATTTATAGAGCTGTGTATAGAAATGCTGGTCTGGTTTTTTTTATGTTTTTCTAATCAACCCCCCCCCATATTTAATTAAACAGTAATAGTACATTTTTGAATAAATACAGGATCACAATCACAGATAAAGTATACCATATAGTCTTTGATGCACCCAATGGTCCTATCATTTTTAAAGGGAATGAGTCTTTAACAAGCACTGATTAACTGCATCCCAACCCTAATAAATGGGATATGCATTGAAGACATTAAATGCTCTGATTACTTAATTACTATCTTAGAACACTATGTAGTGACTCACCTGTTCCCCCCGTTAAAGCACACTGGAATTCAACAACACAAATTTGAGTTCTGTTTGGAGATTAAGTAGCAAATACTGTGTCAATAGTAAAGCTGGCAAAGTACATAGTGAGTTCCACGAGGGTGCAAAAGCATGCATTGCACCCTCGATTCATGCATCGACTCCATTGAGAGACCAGGTGGATGTGGGATAACACCAATGAAGTACATAAGAACTACAAGGGAAACTGCCTTCTCAAAACAGCGCTTTTTCCACGGCCCATAGTAAATTCTCTGATTGGCCAACGTGACATGGCACATGAATGTGGTCAGCTTGTCTGTTTTGCACAGTGTAATGGCTGCTGAGTAATTCAGTTAGTTCACAAACAGCACCATAGCATAGGGCAGAATATCAAATGCAAAAATGCATTAGAAACTTTTATTAAGCACAAGGTAAAAACACCCAGGCAACAGTTGCTAGCCAGCTAAGCTAGCAAAATTTATAACTGTTAGCTAACAAGTAGTTATCGTGCTATTTAGCTGTACTAGGCCTACCCAGAGCCATAGATAGAGCTCCACGGCTCTGGGCCTACCCACAGCTGAAGTAAGTGAAGAAGCCACTGTGGTTTTTTCAAGACCGTGTTTCAAATCTCATCGATTTTGTTCTCAACCAATCAGAGATCAGTCCGCCTAGTCAACGCAAACGGAATAGTGATATTTTGTCATAATTTTCTCTTTTCTGTTCAGCCAAAAAAAAAAGTTTATGCTCCAGGAAAAATGTATAATGTTATTGCCTGCCTCTATTGACTACCTCAATGTGAGCTTTTGGCATCTAATTCGCGCAGTAGCAAGTTTGTTGGATTTATACAACTCTCATAGGAAATACATGGCAGCCTCATCATATAATTATATTTCCGGGCCATGGCAGCCATCTTGCGGTGGTGCCACATGTGGAATCGAATTGAATAGAATTGAATGGTGTCACGTGACCACATTTTCCTTCTAGTTCTTAAACAGTTCAGTGGATAACACTCATGCCTCTTCATAACTGTTTTAGGTGCACTCGGTCAGTCTGTGTCGTCCAAATTTCTTTCTTTCTTTAAGAACATGCAGCGCATCTGACGTGCATCTGATGACATCATCAGTATGCGCAGCTTTCTAGATCCTTGTCACACACCAATGGTGTGAAGGTCATGCCCCCCCCCCCCCCCCCCCCCCCCCCCCCCCCCCCCCCCACCGATTGTCCTTTGAAATCCCATATAATGTAGAACTCCTATGGGCCTAACTCAAGTTCTCACAACTCTATAGAACTCTAATTCAAATGCTTGCAGAACGCCTAGGATCACTGCTGTCACCAACGTATCTATACGCACAAAGTCGCTGTAAGCAGTAACCAGGCTCTGCCGATTTAGCTCGCTGGCGGCGACTAAGCCTAGCCCATCCAGCACACGCACGATGTTGCCTCGACTAACCATGACAAGCTACTGGAAGAAGAACCTTGTTGACCACGGGAAGAACCACATCGCTGTTGCTACGGAACAAGGACTCGGCTTGCGCGTCTCACATCTGGAAACCTCCACAATTTCACAACACCAAGACTGGTTTCTCCAGGACCCCACAGCGACCACTGGAGGCCGCTACCTAAATGGATGGACAGCAAGACTGAGTAAATTTCCAGGCAATAGAAGTTTAGCTTAGTCTGTATTGAGTTTAATGTGACTGTGTGTTTCCATTTTGTGTTTGACAATCATTTGCGCTGGTGATGTAATCTAAGAATACAATCATATGTATAGTCTTTCTCTCTCCCTTTCTCCCTGACTAACTTTCTAACCCTAACGACACCACACTCGTTGTATAGTCGGTAGTGGGCGAATACCTAGCTTGGTTGCATGTATTTCTTAAGAGCTGAAGTTTTGCATCACTCTCCGGCACTACCAGGAGCAATAATCCTTCGTAGCTGAGCTAAGTTACAGAGAAGCCACACTGTACGCGGCACTGCCTGGCGGCGACACCGCCTCCATTCATGTTGGGATTGCAGGCGGCGCAGGCCGAGGTGGTGGGGGAGATGGCTGAAGTTTAACTTTGATCCCCAGGCGGTCACATTGCGGTAACCAATCAGATTTGATCTAATGATCCGTCAAGTAAATTGTCCCAATGTTTTTATAAATATATATTTTAGTTCCACATTCTATAGTTCCACAATGGAGGACTCACTCGTAATTGCCTTTATTGGGTGTGGTGTGGGGATGGCTGGTTTAAGCAGCCACACCTGCCCTGGGTCAAGCTAATTACACCTGGCTAGTTAGATAATTGGTTATGAATTAGATAATTGGCCAGGCTAATTGGGCCCAGGAACAGGGGTGGCTGCACCTGTGCGTAGTGAGGTAATCAGTGCGCACAGGTTAAATCTGCCATCCCCACCCACACAAGGGAAGCCTCTCTGTCATGACAGTGTTTTACATCTGCTCCTTGGCGGTAACATCTTGCCAAACCCTTGTAAATAAATGTGGACTATTTGAACATCTTTTCCCTGTGTCTCTGTGCTGGAGGGCCCCTAGGAAAGCCACTTCAGTGGCCTGTGGCTGGCTTGTTTGCCACATTGGGTTTCCCAACTTTATACGATCTCCTACAGAGACACTGATAAGTGGAACGCAGCGTGGAGAAAAGTCTCTGAAATTGTCGGTGGCTCTGCTATGTAGATATAGCCATTACTATTACCAATGACAAATTAGGTGCATATATATATATTCCAGCTGAGGAAATTGATCACTCAAGTAGGTTTTAAATGTCTAAAAGACAATGGTTTTCATGAATTTAATCATTTTTAAAATAATATTGTACCCTATAACGCCACCATGTCTCAATTGGGGCAGTCCCTTAGGTATAGGCTCAATTTGTCAGTACCAATGTAACAGCCAAATGTCATCAATTGAGTTCTGAGCATTTTTGTGATAAGCCAATTTTTAATTATGGCTTAATGCAGTTTTTGGAGTATCAACTTTCATCACAGTAACTTTTTAGAGGGCCCTCTCCTGAACAAATTAATGCCAGTTACATTTTGATTTGTCTAACAGTCTTGGAGGAGATATCTTAAAGATTTTACAAAAACTTCAAAATGGTGGAAAATTCTAATTGGTAATTGACAAAATGACTCCTGGATCTATTTGAGTTGTCCATGAGGAGAGACATTCTGAATGGCAAGAGAGTTATGATTGTTTGAATACTGGAAATTCGAATGATGATAGCTCCACTAAGGTGCTAATCAGTGCCAAAATCACTCAGTTGCCATTGGGATGTACCCTCTACCAAGCTGCAAAGTTTCATAAGTCTCAGCCAAGTGGATAAACCAAAACAAAGTACAGATGAAAATGGCTAAAATTGCGGTAATCCAAGAAGGCAGCAACAAATCCATAAATTATACCTGTTAATATCTCAACTGATAAATTTGAAGCTGTAATGTGCTTTAATTGTTGGCTCAAAAGGTTTGTGATGGTCAACAACGCAATTTATAATGGTACACTACCAGCAGCCAATAGATGCGCTGTCTTTAGCCCCGTCCGGACAGGCTTAGTAGGCTATTGCAGAATAGCATCGATAATGTAGTCTACCTATTTTCATCATTGCACATCAGTAGAAAAATGTACCCAAAATAGTTGTAATTCGCATAAAATATGAACATGTTGGTCCAGATGGTAAGAGACACTGTAGCAGTCACTCCACCGGAGAGGCAGATTGGTCTCAGCTGCGTCGGCTGGTGGAGAGAGCACACGCACCTTGGCTGCGTTAGCTAATCAGCCCAGGTGCTTAAAGAGGTGCTTCTTTCCACAGTTCGGGAGCCGAGGCCGGGAGCTAACACCGAGAGTGTAATTATGATTTTCGTTTCATTTTATTTTGAGCACTAAAAAAGAAAGCAATTCTCAGCTGGGATGCTGGAGGAGTTGAACCTGGCCAGGAAAGCAGGTCAGCTACAGAGCATGAAAAGTTGCTGCTCTGTTTTACTTTCTTTTGTCTTTGTTATTTTAGCTTGTTGTTTTAGTTTATTGTTTTTGCCTGGAACCTGTGAGGGGGAAGGGTGAAGGTGTCTCTCTCTCTCTTCATGCGACAGACAACTCGGTACTGCTGCATCTCCCTCCCCGGGGTGTCCCACTTGGTGTGTGACAGACACATATTACTCTCAGTGCTTCATTCACATATTAACCTCTATTTGGGTGTATGTGGAAAAACACGGGATACCTGCGTATTTGTGCAAAACGTCTGATTCCAGATCAGCTCTATTTCTCAACTTCAATGCTCTGCAATTTGTGGGTTTTTTTTAATCTTTCTTTTCTTCGAACGACTGTTAAAAAAATAAAATGGCCATATGGCCTAGTGAGTTCATAATGTTTGTGACAAAGATGTACTTTTTTCTAGACTTGGCTCTGTACACCACAATTTTAGATTTGTAATCAAACAATATGAGCAGGGGTGATTTGGGTCTTAGGAAGTTCCTTTCAGCCACCACACTTTGCTCTTGTCATCACTCTGATACAAAGAAATATTGATTTCATATGTCCACAGGACCTTTTTCCAAAACTCTGCAGGCTTTTTTTTTTTTTTTTTTTAAAACATACTTCTTAGCAAACTGTAACCTGGCCATCCTGGTTTTGCTTCTAACTAGTGGTTTACATCTTGCAGTGTAGCCCCAGTAGTTTTGTTTATGACGTCTTCTGTGCACAATAGTTTAGGGAAGTCTGCCTCTTATCAGACCCCTAAGGTAAAAAAAAAAAAAAAAGATGTTTTCTGTGTTGACAGGGAGTCAGCAGGCGTGATAAAGAGACTGTGCTCAGTAGCAAAACATTTGTTTTACCAGAAGCGTTTTTCAGCTAGGTGCTAAATGTATTAAAAAAACCATGTTAGATGGAAATATTTAAAATGTAAAAGGGGAACCCCCTTACACTAATAGCAGTTCACTATTTATTTTGTCATTGTTACTGTGTTACAATGCCACTACACCAGTGCTTATTACCAACTTACCGCTTCTTTCTAAAATCAGGAAAAATGTTGTCTCCCAGCTTCAGTCACAGTCATCCTCTAATTGTGAAACATTTCAGTCTGATTTTCACCCCGTACATAGCACTGAAACCACACTGAATTGAAAGTTTTCAATGACCTGCTGATGGCCACCGACACTGGATACTAAATCCATCAGCCAACATTAGATCAATCAAAATAGCACCATCTGTGTCCTCACCAAAATCAAGAAAACAGTCAGTCCAGATCAGTACATAATCAACTTCAAAACACTACTTCTGACATACAAAGTCTACATGAGTCTGCACACTATGGCAAGCCGTTTTAGCTTTAATTCATTTCTTGAGGATATCACAAATTCAATTCTAATTAGTTAGAATGCAAATTGTTGATATCAGATATTCAATTGTAACTAGTTATGTGTATTTCTGATATCAGAAAGTTAGTTAAAATGACTCTTCTTGATATTGGAAATTCAATTTTAGCTAGTTCAAATGCCAATACTTTATGTCATAAATACAATTTTCGATATCAAGAATTTAAATTTAATTATTGAGATCAAAATTTGATTTAATGATATCAACAAGTGGATTTTCAACAAGTTAAAATTTTATTTCTGATATCAACAATTGGCATTTCGACTAGTTAAAATTGAATTCATGATATCAGAAATTGGTATTTTAACTAGTTGAAATTATATTGGTGATATCAATAATTGATTTTATGATATCAGAAATTGGCCTTTTAACTAGATAAAATTCTAACTCCCATTGAAATAAATGAGAAAAACGTCTTAAATCTCAATAGTTAAAATAGAATTTCCGATATCATGAATTGGCATTTTAACTATGTTTATTTATGATATCAGAAATATACATTATAACTAGTTACAATTGAATTTCTGATATCAAGAATTTGCATTCTAACTAGTTAGAATTGAATTTGTGATATCCTCTGATATCCATGATATTCCCCTTCTGCAACTACACACCGCTGCATTCTGGTCTTCCACTGATCAAAGAAGTGCAGTAGGTCTTCTTCCGTTAGTTGTCTCAGAAGCTCAGTCGTTTTCTTCTTCACTTCTGGAACAGACACGAAACGGGTTCCCTTGAGTGCAAACTTCATTTTAAGGAAAAGAAAAAAGTTGAATGGTGCCAGATCTGGTGAATAGGGAGGGTGGTCAAGTACGAGTCTGTTCCAGAAGTGAAGAAGAAAACGATGGAGCTTCTGAGACAACTAACGGAAGAAGACCTACTGCACTGCTTTGATCAGGGGAAGACCAAAATGCAGCGATGTGTAGTTGCAGAAGGAGAATATATTGAAGGGGAAAGGAATTAAATGTTTTCTTCATTAAAATTGAATTACAGCATTAGACTCATTATTTAATAGCCACATAATTTTAGACAAGCAGAACATAGTTGCCGTTTTACTATAGCCAGGGAAACTGACTTCTTTCTAGTTGTATGGTGGTTGCTTTTTCTCCACACCACAAGATATTTGTTTCTACCTCTGATATCACTGCACCTTGAAATCTTTTTTTTTTTTTTCCCCATTTTCTCCCCAATTTAGTCGTTATACCAATTAGACCAGCCACAGTCCTGGTCAGTGCGCTATCCTCTGTTGGTCTGGGGAGGGTGTAGACTTGCCACATGCCTCCTCCGATACATGTGGAGTTACCAGTCACTTCTTTTCACCTGACAGTGAGGAGTTTCACCGGGAGAGCGTAACGCGCGCGGAGGTTCACGCTATCTCCCCCGGATCCCCTCCCCGCTGGACAGGCGCCCCGACCAACCAGTAGGAGTCGCTAATGCAGCGATCAGGACTCATACCCTCACCGGCTTCCCACCCGCAAACACTGCTAATTGTGTTCGTCGGAACGTCTGACCAAGCTGGAAGTACCGCTGCCAGTGATTGAACCCGGGTCTCTGCGGTGGTAGGCGAGTGCTTCTACCTCTACACTACCCAGACGGCCCGCACCCTGAAATCTTAAGCTTCTTAATTCTCCTTAATTCTTGCTGTGAGTAACCTTCTTGCACAACATGTTTACCTGGCTCTGCACATCTAAGCCTTACCCCTTCTTCTTTGACATATTTCTTTTTTCGAGGCTATTTTACTTTCTCTACAGGCTAAGCGTATTTTTAAAAAAGTAGGCAGATAAGATTTCCTTCAATGTAACTACCCCTCAACTCCCTCCATCCCCTCCATCTCCTACTTTGCAAAATAATTGAATAGACTGCCAAAAATTAGTTTAAATCTAAGTTTGTACTTTGGTTTTTTTATTCAATAAATGTACATAAATTAACTGAATTCTTCTCAACCTAAATTATTTTTTTTAACCACAAGTGGCCTAATATTTTTGGCTTTTGTACTGTATTTATATTCAGCAAAAACATTTTTTTTAATGAAACATGGTTAAGTTTTCAGACCCCTCACTACCTTGTTATAGTCTCCAGAGAGGAAAGCCTGCTCCAATCCACTGTATATAGTCAGTGGTATAAGAAGAAGCTGTCTCTTGTCCTTGAGATGTCTGAATGTACCCTGAACAGCACTGCCCAGTGGTTCCCTATTCTCCCTGTAAGTCCTGGCCACATCCCCGTCTATGTTGTCCAGAAGCACTGCCACCAGAACCATGGCAAGGACCCCAAAACCTGTAAAGAGCAACGGGGAGGCATCAAAGTGGCTCGCTCCATTGTCATGAAATTGACATGGTGTGGTAAGATGGCTGCAGGTGTGATTTTGGATGACACTTATGCTCTGGATGACTGGCAGTTCCTCACTGATTAACCTGTGACCTGTGGTAACATTTTTGATTTAGTGTATAAAATACCACAATGACATACTGTATAACACCATGTGACACATTTACAATGAAATGTTTGTCTATTTAGCATCACCATAGCCATATACATAAGTTATTGTCATGGAGTCCCAAACAGAAAATATAAAGATCCCAGTGATCTTTATTTTTGTGTAGATCATTTGTCTGTTAATATTGATGTTTGGACCCCCATATTATCGGCAAATAATAAGTGGGTAGCACTATTGAACACAGCAAGAAGGTCCTGGGATCGAATTCAGCATTCGCGTGGGTTTCCTGTGGATACTCCGGTGTCCTCCCACAGTCCAACGATATGCAGGTTACTGGAGATTCTAAATTGCCCATAGATATGACTGTGTGAGTGAATGGTGTGTGTGCACTGTGATAGATGGGCAGACTGTCTAGGGTGTATTCCTGCCTCTCACCCAATGCACGCTGGGATAGGCTCCAGTACCCCCCGCGACCCTGCCCAGGATAAGCAGATATAAATATTGGATGACTATTGTTGTGTTTTATGTGCAGTGTCTTTGTCATTTTTTGTCATTTGTAGTACAAACATTTTTTAACTGATACAGGTCATCCTGTTTTTGCAGCTAACTAGGAGTTTACATCTTGCAGTGTATCCTCAGTAGTTCTGTTTATGACATCTTCTGCAGGCAATAGTAACTGGCACATCCATGCCCACCTCCTGACGAGTGATTTTGATCTGTCAGACAATTGTTTGGGGATTCTTCTCCATTATGGTGAGAATTCTTATATCATCAACTAAAGAAGTCTTCCTTGACCTACCAGACCCTTTGAGATTACTGAGCTAACCAGTGTGCTCTTTCTTAGTGATATTCTAAAATGTTGATTTTGATAAGCCTATGCTCCGACTTTTTTTCTTTTTTCTCAGCTTCATTAGCTTTCACTGGCCCAACTCTGGTCGACAAATACCAATAACAGACTCCAAAGATAATTAAAAGCGTAGAATTAAGACTACAAACCATCTACAAATGGACAGACTGGTGGAATTTAATAAAACTTTAAAAACAATGATTTGTAAGTTTGTACACGATGATAGTAAAAATTGGGATAAGTGGCTGAACGCTCTATTGTTTGCAGTGCGTGAGGTATCCCAGCTCAAAGATTTTCTCCCTTTGAGCTGCTTTTTGGTTGCCAACCTTGACGCAGTATATTGGACCTGGTTAAAGAAAGCTGGGAGGACGGTCCAAGCGCGAGTAAAAACAAAATTCAATATGTTCTGGACCTGCGAGCGAAACCCTACACATTGGGACAGTTGTCACGTGAGCATATGCTCCAGGCACAAGTACGTCAGCGACGCTCATAAAATAGGGGGGCTCAATTGTGGCAAGGGCCGTTTGTGGTTACACGGCGGGGCAACACAAATTTATCATTTAAATTTGTTAAAGGCATGGAGAGTGGCGGTGCCTGTTACGTCAGAGATTGAGAGGGATGAGTTGGGACCTGAGGTAACAAAAGCATCCAATTCCAACCCGGTCCTTTTTCATAACCATCTCTCGCCGACCCAGAAAACAGATGTAGCCCTGTTGCATAATCACTTTTCTGATGTGTTCTCTCGCCTGCCAGGGCACACAAATCTCATTCCGTACCATATTGAAACCTTTCCTGGGGTGACGGCACGTTTCAGACCCTATAGGTTGCCTGAGCACAAAAAGAAAATTGTGCAGGCTGAATTAGAAGCTGTTAGAAATGGGAGTATTAGAAGAATCAACCAGTGCATGGTGCATCCCCATTGTGTTAGTACATAAGCAGGATTGGTCTGTATGGTTGTGTGTTAATTATCGCAAGGTGAATGAGGTCTCGTTTTGACACTTATGCCATGCCCACTCCGTATGGCTCATACCAATTTGTCACTCTTCATTTCAGGCTGTTTGGGGCACTCGCCACGTTTCAACGCCTGCTGGACCGAGTATTACGCCCTCACTCTGCATACGCTGCTGCCTGCCTGGATGACATGATCATTCACAGTGAAGCAGGTGGGCGTGGTGCTCCAGTCTCTCAGCAAGGCTTACGGCCAACCCTAAGAAGTGTGCAGTTGGACGGAGGGAGGTACGGTATTTGGTAGGTAATCCACAAAATTTTACATAAAACCTTCCGACACAAAGAACCCTGTTGTAAACATCAGACATGGTTTCCTCATATTATAGATGCCACACCATACCGACATAGCAGCCGAGTAATGTGTTGACCAGATTCTGTGCCGGCCTGGTTGTGTTTCCCACAGCAGATCCAGGGTATTCACAGCTATCAGTTGCGCCACAGAACCACAGGTCCTCTTCTGTGATTTCAGCTTTGGAAGAGACAAAGTTAAATAGTTAAATGGAATTCCATTTCCGTTTGGACACTGCCACTGCTCTGTTGGTCTGACAGTCATAGCTGACACTTGCATAGTCCACATTTAATATCAGATTTCATAGAGCTATGGCCCAGAGAAAACATTGAGTTATTTCACTTCTATTTCAGTCTTCCACCACTAAAGGGTCCATAAAAGCAATATCTCTAACCATGAATCAAAGAATCATTAAATTAATTGGTTCATAATTCAGGGTAGCATTTGAATCCCACCCTCAAAGTGGCATTTCTACCAAGTACAGGTTTTTCCACACAGTCAATTTTGGCCCTGTAATAGTCAAAAATATGTCTCCATTGCTGTGTTATGGTGTGTTAAGAGAACCGCCCGCATTTCTCCAATGGGCACCATTTTCATGGTATGTATTTACAGACAGGGACAGAAGTGTGCCTTCTATGGTGCCCATCGGGTAAATTATTTTTACAGTGTCCAAGTATAGCGAAAAATTGAAAATGACCCAACTGGAAATGATGACATAATGTCCATGAAAAATATCAACTCTCAGGGAATCAGAGAAAAAAAATGTGCAAATTGTACCTAAACGTGATTGCTTCAGTTATAGCGCCCCCAATGGTGGACATGGGATATTTTGTAGGTGGGAGGGAGATTTCAGACTCAGTTTGTCAGCCCTCCCACTACACTCAATTCTGGGTTTTGACAAAAACTGCAGATCCAAGCTGGGCAATTATAAAATCATTTGCACAAGAAAACAGCTCTGCAATGTCACTGGGTGAATTCTGGGATACAGCTTATCTTTTCTTATTATATTGCTGCAAACTATTTTCTTATTACAAACACAATTTATTTTTATTAAACTTTTTTGTGCAAGTGAAATGTTATAACTGCTCTCATTTTTAATGTTGGCATTTCCCACTGCTTCTAACAACATCTAACATGCTGTACAACATATTGCATACTGCAGCATAGAAGTAAGGAATCGAACTGAATTTAACATGAGTGTCACTTGTAAAAATTGCTGTCAATCTTCTTCTGCGCTTAATTAGTGTCCATTGCTTTATCAACGTAGATGACTGAGGTCATGCAAATGGCAAAATTGTTTGAGAAGTGGCTTAATAAGGATGCTGCTGCTGCTGCTGCTAGATGTCAGGGGACTCAAGAACCATGCAATAAAATAAGGGGAGATCAACTTGTGGCCTGAATCATAATCTATAAAATATATAATCTATATAACCACGCTACATTAATACTTTCAAACTTAATAAATACTGCACCCATAAACACAAAAAATGCGTACCTATATGTGAAGTGTTACCACTAAGATATTTGCTGGATAAAACGCATATTTAAACGTAGCTATTTCATTGTATATTGGACCTGTCACTTTCGTGCTGACATATTTCTCTTCCGTTTGTGAGCTAATTGGGCAGGCATTCTACAATAGTGAACGTCATAGTACATTTCAAACAACTCTGGTGTATATTGCCATTTAGGTAGCGCCAAAAATAAATTATATCTTAGCATTTAATCTGATATTAGTGGATGAAAGAGAATGGAGGCCTCAACAGTTCAACTCGGGACTAGCCTAACTGGATAAACTTGTGTTGATGAAAATGGAAAATCATTCAGTTAAAACGATTAACGATTGTAAAACTATTGTGAAAAACTCAAGGAACCAGGTGGATGAGCTTGGGGCCCATCATAACTAGCTTCTGCCACTGCTACTAGCCTTGTTTTTTAAATTTTATTTTACCACAAACAGAAACTTTTTTAATGTTCCAGAGTTTTAACTGGCCACAGTACAATGATGACACATGGAAAACATAAAATGCATTATCTTTAAAAAAAGCTAGCTAAAGAACATGACATGTCCTTGTCCACTTTTCATTAAAATTAAGCGCTTTCTCTTTGAATCTCGCAATGCTACCAAATATTATAATAAATATTATGATGAATAAACAACACACATTTCAGACCAATATCTGCATTTATAGAATGCAATGTATAGGTTCCCTGTGTTTTTGAGCTTCTTATGTATGTAAAAAAACGTGAACACAACCTTTGTCTGATATTAATCTCTTGATGACAAGCACGTAATTGAGCATGTGCATAAGATCAAAAACTGAAAAGACTGAGTCAATGATCTTGAGTTTAAATGATTCAAATCAGTGAAATATACTGAAAACATTTGAACCTTTCATCTTATGAAGATTGGACAATTACTGAGGAAGTTATGCTGTTTTGAAGTTAGACATTTATGCTGAATGGGCTGCCAGAAACCCAGAGATTTTCACTGCCAAAGATTGTCAAGTGATTCCCACACTTTTGTGACATATTTCCTTAGCAACCATGTATTTAAATAGATACCAGTTACACCAAATTGCACATAATGCTTTGTGGTGGTATATTCTACCTATTTGATGCTGAATGCATGGAATACAAATATTTAAACTGCTTAGAAATCAACTTTAATATAGGTTGAAAGAAGAAGTTGGGATCCTCACTGCCTCTTGTTCACACCCACTCAGACTTTAATTATTAATTTATGCAGCCTTAGTCACACCCCTCTCTTAAAGGAGTACCATGGTGATTTTCACACTTTCTCAGTTTTATGTGCTATTTGCACAAGAGGCATTGAAGAAACACAATGAGTAAAGTATTAAATATGTCCGTTCTGTATTTTTGGAGAAATATGCGTTTTAAATTTATCGTCCTATTTTCAACCGGTTGAGAAAATTGTCAACTTGGTGCGTCACGAACACAGTAACCACTCCCCTTTCCACGCCCCGTAAACCCATGGATAACTCGAGACCCATAGTTTGCGTCGCTGGCTTACAGGCAAGACAATGCAAATATTTGACTAACGTTAGGTTCACTTAAATTAGAGTGCCTTTTAAGGACTATTAGATTATTTCTGGTTATATTAATTTAGCTAGCTAGCTAACGTTAGCTAGCTAGGTAGTTTGCCTTCATAAGGCAATGTTATCGATAACGTTAGCTAGCTAGTTTGCTTTTATGAGGACGTTATAGTTGTGCTTTTATCTTAACTTGGCTAGCTAGATAGCAAAAATTATAATTGGATATAAGTCAACGTCCTTACCTTAGCTATCTATCGACACTTGATATACTACTAAGCTAGCTAGCTTGTCAAAAGTCTCCCAAAAAGAGCGCTTATCATGGGGGTAGCTATGGTAACGGGGCACGGTCTGTCAATCATAGCTAACTGACAGTTCTCATTACCACGCCCAGACGGTTCGGGTGAACTTTTATAGTGGGAAATTTAGGCTTAGAAAAATACGTTTTAAAGTACATTGAAATGACTGAATAATAAAAAAATTATGCACATTTGTTTTGTTGTTGCCTAAAGACAACTGGGAAGTGTCACGTTCAACCACCATGTTATTCCTTTAAATAACAATGATGCCTTTGACAAGCTGTCAATAGCTGCTGTCCTACTCACCAGTGAAAAGAATAGTACTTTACATCATTCTGAAAGTAATTAAGCTACCACAAACTACTGGGAAATGTAGCTACTAGAGCTTAAATAGATACCAAATTTCACATAACGCATTGTGGTGGTATATTCTACCGTTGTCATGCAAAGACTCTGGTTGGTAGTTCCATTTGCTCTGTTGTTAATCAAAAACCTCTGGTCGGTGATTCTGTGAAAACAACGATTCTATCTAGAAAAATAGATCCTTCTTGTATTATACCATACAATTAACACCAATTTTGGTCATTTTTGTAATTACATTATTTAAGAAAACTGCATGAAACCACAACTCAATCAAATTCATCTCCCTAGCTCTGTCTTGCTTTTTGAAATGGTGCGGTCACGCACTGTACAGCGTTTTTCCAAGACCCTCTGAAACCGGGTTTGAATGCCAGCTAGTTTTATGATAGGTTCGCCGTCACTTGTTACGTAGCCAATATTAAAATTCAGCTGGGTTTTAGCTCAAAATGGTCTCACGGCATGCTTTTTATCCCGGTTAGCTAGCTAACTAACTACTGAATTATATTAAAAACAGCGGCTACTATAAACGCAGTCGTTAACAAAGATACCAAAGTAAATGCGTCCCGTAGCCATGAGTTAAATACGGAATGCCTATTCTACCGTCCAAATAAGAGACAATTCAGTATTTTGCGTGATGGTTGGCAACTAAATTAAGCCACTAACTAGAACTGTGATTCAACCATCAATTGCGAAATTGGACACTGAAAAAGGGAGGGGACGTAACAACAATTCAAAATAGAAAGAACAATGTTGCTGTTTTGCGTTAGAATGCTGGATTTTGTAGCGCATTGATTTTAGAACTGTTAAAAGGCCGAGGTATCCCTTTACTTCATTCACTTCTACCATGTCAATCTATTCGTTTTTGTCACTGGCACTATCTAAATTCAGCTCGGTAGCCTAATTTGGCGGTGAGCATTAGCTACATCACCAGCGTTGTCATACATGATAGAATCTCCCGCGACATTCGTTATCACTCGTAAAAAAGTAGACTAGATTGTAAACAACACAAGGTATTTCCTGACTACTTATGCAGGAATGTCATGCGGAATGGTCATTAATATGGATGTCCAGCCCATTGTCCTGCGCCCTCGCAACAAGCAGACAGAGAGAGAGATGCATGGAGAGAAAGAGAGTTTAATTATTTCACTTTTTGTCATGTTTACTGATCAAATACGAGTTTGGTATTAAGGTATTAGAAAGTATACATGTTTAAAAAGTCATTTCTGCAAAAAAACGTGTGAAAAAAGTGTTTTCAATTAAAACGCGATTTTCTGGAGAATCACCTCATGCGACTTAAGCCTGAGTTCAGTGGCTCCTGTCACATATTTCCTCTGAGCCCTGTGTGAAGCCGAACAACACACTACCACAGTACTTTAATCTTAAAAGGATGAGCCACCCAGCACAGAAAGGGTCACATTTTGCACTTATAAATTTGAAAGGGTCAAATTTATAAGTGCAAAATGGATTATGGAACTCATAAATGACAAACACGAATACAAATTAAGACAAATGTTGACTGCATCCTCATCTGAGAACAAACAGAAAGCACACAGAGAAGTTTAATTGCATGCTAAAGGTTCACTTGTTTGTCTTCCTTACCTATTCCTGGATCTTGCCCAAATATGAGAGCGGACATCAGGTTCCCCCACACTGCTGAGGATTGGAAGAGTAGGAAGAAGATGCCGAAGTACAGGTTTACCAGATCCCTGGCCCTTTTGCCATTTTCTTCTGCCTCCTGGTTGGCACTAATGGTGAGGTAGGTGCACTTTGCTGACCATAAGGGGGCACCCCCCAATCCCAGAATCACAGAAGTGGGAATCAGTGTAGCCCTAAAACACAGAGGTTGTTCATATTACAATTATATACAATTTAAGCTATTTTGATTTTTTTGCACTATTGCATGGGTCTAGACCAGTGGTCTCCAACCCTGGTCCTGGAGAGCTACAGGGTCTGCTGGTTTTCATAGTGAATCCACTTCATGAATTGATTAGAGCAGGTGATTACACAGTTAAAGTAATAATCTCTAAGATTTTCATTAAACTAAATGTCTGTTAAGTCACTATCTATCGCCAAATTAGGTAAAACAATGGTGATTAAGTGTATTATTATATTAATTAATAATAATAATAATAATATTATTATTATTATTTTTATTTATGATTAAAGAACTGGGTGTCTGTGGCGACATTCCCAGGAAAAAAATCACAAGTGGCGCATAGTTAGTGACGCGTTTTCCACCACCCATCAGTGGTTGGTCCGCCAGAGAGGGTAGGCGGAGATACCGCAACAGACTCGCTCTTCAACTCACTTGTGTGTGAGCGGTGTACTGTTTTTTCCGGTGTCTGCCAGCGTTACAGTAACAGAGGGGGCGGGGGGGGGGGGTGGTTATGGAACCCTAAAAAGTTTTTGTGTAACATGAGAGGTCATATTATTTGTTGATGTAGATTTCGTATTACATTTGATGATAATGTAACGTAACTAAATTACATAGCTATTTGCACAGCTAACGCTAGCTACCGGACCATGTCAAGAAAGGCAACATTAGTTTAGACAACGTTGCGCACAGTATCCATCTCTCATATCAGGTAATGTTGCGTTAGCTAGCTAGCTAGCTAATGTAAATAACACGATCTAATGTCAGCTAACAATTATAAAAAAATGTTAGCTAACGCTACCGACTGGTACCAACCTCGCAAACCGTCTCTCGAATGCAATGCTACCTTGTGCAACGTTGCAGTGTAGCTAACTAAAGGCCAGTTCAGATCAATGATTCACAACGAGACTGGATGCAACCTGCAAAATTCCAAGACGTCTGATTGTAAACGTTCTAAAACTGCATTTGGCGATTTGACAAGGTGGGTCTTTTGAGACCCCAGGCAACGGCTTCAGACGCTCTGCAACTAACCAGTTCACACCGCTGCAATTTTCTCTGCAACATTCTGAAACCGTTTCGTCTCGTTGCGAATCATTGATCTGAACTGGCCTTAATGTTACCGTTATTTACATTGCCATCAAGCTCATAATGATCGGAATAAAGCCGGGGTATAGGCGGAGCAGAGCCGGGTCTGATTTCTGTGTAAAGATGTCAAGCTGGAGAAAACTAAATAAAAGAATACGGCAGTATGGATTAGCGTTGTTATTATTTTATTACGCTTCCTCATATGTTTCTTCAGCCTTGATTCCCTTTTTGATGAAATCTTCTTTGTTTTTGTTTTATTCTTTTTGTTCTGATTGCTAATTTAACATCCAGCTCAGCTTTATCCTCGAACAGTTTAGCTAGCAAAACCAGAGACACCAAGGGTAACATTTTGCAAGGCGGTTGTTTCAAAAATATCACGCAACAATCATTCACAAAAAAGACTGTTTATTGTGCACGAGATAAATAATTGCACGAACCACAGCGAATCTCGCAAATTCTTCTCTGCAGTGTAAAGACGTTCATACCGGGCAAAAGGTGGATAAAGAACGTTTGTGGAAATTGATCATCACTAATTCTACCCCAGGTCTGCTACAGCATTTTAACCCGGCTCAGCAGTGTAAAAACAGCTTAAGTTAGCCTAATGTTAGACAATGAATGAGTACGTACATAACGTTACTTTTATAACAACCATTCAGTAAATAGTAGACTAAGTGCTATAGTTGGCATGGCCCATGTGCCAACTGACTGACGTCACACAGGCGACACTGGTTGGATCCGGTTGGATCTATGGGAAGTGAGGTCCAAAAACACACCTGCAATTACCACTTCTCGCCATTGGTACCGCCAAAGAGAACGAAACGGAAATCTTCGAGATTGTAACTTTAACTCAATTCACCTGGTGTCTTGGGTCTCACTTGGGTGCTGATTTTAAGGTGAAAACAAAAACCAGCAGACCCTGTAGCGCTCCAGGACCAGGGTTGGAGACCACTGGTCTAGACATTCTCAGTGGTGTTTCATCTTTAAATTCCAAAGGTGCACTACAGTGAAAATTGTTGAGTTATATATATATATATATATATATATATATATATATATAGTTATATATTTTCTGGTTTAACTATTGCAACTTCAGAGGGCACTTGAAAGAAATAGTCATATGAGATGGTGTGACTGTCCTTCTCACCAAGCAGGCTGGGAAATACCCCACAAGACAGTAGACAAACAACTTACATACATCAAATGGGGAATGTGACAGCAGTGTAACAGCAATTAAAATGTAGAGCAGAGGTTAAAAACTGGAGCATATTTCAGTCAGAGATTCATTAATTATATGTCAGCAATTGAAAGTAATTTGTCACATTTAAGATTTTTTTGAAGATTGTTCCAATTGTAAGGTGTAAAATATCTGAAACCCAACTTTCAAAATTCAGTAGAGGGACAAGGGACTTTAAAGAGTATCACATCACGAAAACAGAGGTGATAGCTTTATAATTAGAAGCCAATTAATTGTGTACATTGGAAAATGCAAATTTGCTCAGATTTGGCACGAGCCCACAGGTGAACAAAAGTAACATTGCTGTCATTGGAATTCTACTTACAATGCATCTCAAGTACAGTGGTATGGAACAATTTGAGCACCCCTGGTCAAATTGCTTATTTTGCATGTTGAATCTCTAAGGCTACATTTACACAGCAGGTGTTAATACCTGAATTAGATTTTTTTCTAGAAATCCAATCTCTTGCCTATAGTGTTTACATTACACCTATATGTGGCCTGCACATTTACAGTACATGTCCATGCTGCTTGTATGATGTACATGTCCACAGAGTAATGCAGGTAAGCATGAGATGGAAACAGACAGATGCCAACATAGAGCCCAGTGAACTTGTGTTGATGTTGCTTTTCTTCAATGTCCTGCATTTCAAAGGCAAGACTATCATGTGACAGCAATTGATGGTAACATGGCAGAGAAGGACTATCACTTATGGGGCTCTGTCTTACACTCGTTGCTAGGCGGTTGTAGAATATTGAGCTATATTCATGATTTATTGCCATTTCCATTTGAACTTGTGAGCTTCCGTAGTTAAATATATTATGCGCATGTGTGCACGAGCCAGTCTTCTAATGTAAGTGATGGCGCATCTGCAGTGTTAAGGCCATGTTCTCCTAAAATAAAGAAAACCTACCAAGGCAACCATTCCACTCATCATCCAACATGGTGCCAGAAAATGTCAGAGGGTGGGATAATCTTTGTGACAACTTCAAATGTAATTGACAAAGACAAAGTTTTATTATCCATTTGGCTAGTGGTTTCACGCTGCACTAGCTGCTTTTCTAGCTAGCCTGAAACAAAAGAATTGTTTTTATCTCTTTCAGAAAGGAACATAGAATAGGGCAAACGTGGCAGAAGGATTTCACTGACCCAAGACTTTAGTGTCCGACAGCAGTATCGCAGAAAAATGGTGTATGTTGCACAAGAATATACATATACATAGCGGCTGCTCACCTAGACAAAGATGCTCACACACGGGTTTATTCTCCTCAAAGTGACTGTAGTCAACACACAAAACCAAAAGCCGGGTGAAACGAATGAAGCTTAAGTTAGTAATTTGTGGAACAAAGCAAAAACCTGCAAATTTGGTGAGGTGACAGAACAGCTTATCAAAAAGACTTGTGTGTGGCATGACTAATTTTGGAATGAGAAAACTCCCTCTGTGTGATAGTCAGTTAACTTTGGCTAAAGCAATTAACATAGGCCAAATCCACGCCAAATTTATAGAGCAGCACACCAAAACTCTCGCTGGACCTAAACAAACCACCACAAACGTAGACAGCATGCATCATAAAGCAAAGAAAAAACAACCACATTTGTACAAACAGAAGAAAAAGAACTGCGTTCTTACATCCCATTGTCAATTGCAGCCATTGTGGAGGCAATCATGAAGCTAAAAAAGAAAAATGTTTAGCCTATGGCCAGCAGTGTCATAAATGAAATAAGTGGAATAATCTTAAGAAATACTGCAAATCAACAAAAGGTACTCAGCCACGTAACTGGAAAATGAGAGTGAACCAATTAGAACAGGAAAAACGTCAGTCAGTGGCGATGAATCATTTTATGTGGACCGAATCACAGTTGAAAATGAAACCATATATACAATAAAGTCCAATCCTTGACAAAAGACTGTTATGTGCTGGAAGAACAGTTGAGCTCAAAGTTAACACTGGAGCTAAGTGCAATGTAATTCCAGATACTTTATTTACAAAAGTGAGAAATACAGAGGAGGTGGGCACAACAATAACACAAAGTGTGTAGCTTATAGAGGGGAGAAAATTCCCACAGCAGGACAGACCTAACTTTCTTGTTATTCATCAGACCAAGTCCACAGCTTACAGTTCTACTTGGTGAAAATAAATGTACATGCCTTTACTTGGCATACCAGACTGCCTTCAACATGGGGTTAATCACACTCAAAGTTCATCATGGAAATCCATCATGTTGCTGTAAGTTCTCACAACAAATCCATAGTAAATATTCAAAGACAAAATCAATTAGCTTCCTGTCATATACCCAATGAAACTTTACCCAGATATAAAACCTTTCAACAAACCTGCATGTGAAACACCTGTGGCTATGCAAGAAAAGGTTAAAGGTACAGAGAATGGTCAATCTTCATCACGGTCTCAGAACCCGCAGAATGGGTGGCCACCTGTGGTAGCAACTCATAAGGAGAACTTAAATTGCAAATGGCTATGTATCAACTCAAGAGACTTAAATAAGGCCCTGAAGCACCATAGAAGAGGTAGCAGCCCAAATGATAAACTCTACAGTCATCTCTGTTCTTGATACGAAGAGCTCTTTTTGGCAGATATCGCTAGACCACAATTCCTCAATGCTGATCACATTTAGCATGCCATGTGGAAGATCTGCAACTTACACAATGTTTTTACAGAGCATTTACAGCTAGATATATACTGAAGCATTGTTAAGTACCTTGCTGAAGGGTACGACAGCAGTGTCCTACCTGGGAATCGATCCTGTGACCGTCTGGTTACAAGACTCCTTAACCATTATACTACCCTGCCACCCCCATTAGACAGGCAGCACTAGACATAACAGTCTCCCGTTGTTCTCATGTTGGAACGATGGAATTATTCAAACTTGGAGAAGCTAGCCTTATTTCTTGTGTTAGTATTGTGCCTACCCATGTGTCACACGCCAGCGTGACACCCCTGGGAGGGAGATGTGGCAATGCCGGGGGAACACCATTGGTTGCCGCATGGAGGGAGAGCGCACCCTCACAAACATGAAATCAAATAAACAACTATCTTCACCGTTCCCCCACATGGATTCCAAGCAAAGACAATAAACTAAAACAAAAAGTTAAACTAACAAAGAAAAAAGAAGGTAAAACGGCAGAAACACTTCCCACACATATCCCAGCCAGCGCCAGCTCCTCCCATGACCCTGATCATGAATAACTGAGTTAGATGATGGATAGATGGAATTCTGTTTCAGCCATCAGTGTTGTTTTACATAATAATATTTATTGGTTAATTGTGCATCTAGTTGCTCATCTGATGTCTGATATGTGACCTACTTGGCTGGCTCAGTGGTATGCTCTGGAGAAGGGTACAGTTTTCTAAGTATGGTGATCTGTAGTCATGGAAATACTTGATACTTGATCTGCTCTTTCTTTCTTTGACCATATTGGGCAGGGGTCCTCAATATTATCCAGAAAGAGCCGATGAGGGTGGAGGCTTTTGTTCCAACCAAGCACCTGATTCTGTGAATCACCCACTAGAGTCTTGGCTAAAGACTTCAATTAGTAGAATCCAGTGTGTTACTGCTTGGCTGAAACAAAAGCTTGCACCCATTTTGGATAAGATTGAGGATCCCTGGTGATTGTCACTGATGTAATGGTTGACCTTGCAATAGGTGTATATTTAGGGTCCAACACACCTAAGAAATGTCTTAAAGCATCTCTGTCAATGATTGAAAGGGGAATGCTGCACTTGACTATGACTTTGACAAGCCACTAATTAATTGCCTGCTGGTGAGGATGTTTTGTATCATACGTGTTACTGTTATTTTGTGAGAAAAATGTTGTCAGTTTGTTTTGATCACTTTGAGGTAGACTTCCCGCTCTGAGGGCTTGTTACAGTTGACGCCTGAGGGGGAGAGGAAAAAACAGTGAGTGGGCTGAATAATTATTTATTATATTCATTTTCAATGGTGGTCTATGATAGAAAAACGATAGCTAGCTAACACTAGCTAGTTAGCGATGGTTAGCATACTAGCAACCAATATATAGCCTATGCTAAACATAGCAAACAAATATCATTCAAACCCACCAAAAACACCAACAATCTGATTGGTGGAACACCAGAGTGCTATGCAAGAGTGGTTCTTTGCATCTATGACACTATGTGTCCTTATTATCTTATCATATCGATGCCACTCTACCCCTGTTCATTTTCATTTTGTGCGAATGCACCAGACAGTCAGCTATAGGCTATATGAAATTTTGTTAAAGCCTACTGTACTGTGTGTTCTGTTCCCTTCCAGCTATTATTTGGGTATTTCACTACACTGTATGTGGCTGCTACAGGAAAATGTAAGGCTGACCTAGAATCATACAATTTGAAAGGGGCTGCTAGAGTATGATGCTGTTTGGTAATGTAGGGGTTCTTTAGGAAGCGTTGTTGATATTGCCAACAAAAGCTACTACTACATTAACAAGGTAGCCTAAATAAAAGCAATGTCCTAATGTATAGTTTGTATCCAGCCATTTGATGGCATTTCTCAATATCTTATGTTTTGATTACATGCCCTGATGACTGAATGAATGGTGAGGTTAGTTTAATGTACCCATCAGAGTGCATAAAAACTGTAAAAACATGAAAACCAAAACTAAAAAGCAAGAACAAGGTGATCAAAACAAAAGAAAGGAGGTCAAATTGTAAGGAGCCGTCAATATTTCTTACATGCCTAAAATCATTTCAATAAAGAAAACATGCAGGAAATAAAGAGGATCGCAGGCCTGTTACACATGAGCCACATACACCTGAAATCAACTTTGCTCATATCTAATGAAGCAACCAATCTATCTGTTGGGCTGCAGTGACATTAGCCATGACTCCCAACCATTCAAACAATAGTCGTGAACTTTTAAAGGTGAGCCAATGGTCATTGGACTAGCATCTTGTGAACAAATTTGGGGGAAACACTCAGGGAGAAAAAATTGGAGCTGTGTCTGAGAACATTGACGAGGACTACAAAATCAAAAACAAATTCATTATCACAGACAATGCAGCAAATATGAAAAAAGCTTTCACCACTTGCTTTCCCCTGAATAGTGGATCAGATAGTGAGGGATACTGGGGATACTGATCCTAGTAATATATTGGATGATGACCAGATGTTGGAGAATGTGAAGAGAAGGAGCAGATTGTCAATGCCACTCTTGATGCAAACTGTAGCTATCAGAGATGGTTATGCTTTTCACACACATTGCAGCTTGTTGTTGCAGACGGACTGAAAGATACCAGTGGTTTGGGAATTACCCTTTCAGAACTCTCCCGTAATGCCACAGTTCTCCATAGCAACTGCCCAACACAGCCATCCCTGTAGCAAATTCAACCAGGCAAAACTCTACACTTTGTCATGTGAAATTATCTGTCCACCTAGATAATCAACAGCTGTCAGATGTTTTGAATGAGAATGACAAGAATTTAATAATTTCTGCATGAAAGTATGGTAAACTGCGTGAATTGATTGACACCATTGATCCATTCATGGAGGCAACTAACTTGACCCAAGGAAAGCAAGCTGTCATCAGTATTGCTGTTCTTCCATCATGTCTCTTTGCAATCATCTGAAGGTTATCAGGAACAGGGCCAGGTATTGTGTACCACTTGTATGAACTTTGGAAATATCCCTAAAGACAAGATTCTGCCATGTGTTCTCTGCAGTGAAAATGACGAAAAAGGAGGTTGTTGGAGGAAGGGGTCTAGTCATTTTCCCTTTTTCAAACACATATTTAATCAAAAGAGCTGGTCCCCAATCAGGACTGGTGTGTGTACTCGATAAGTCATAACTGATTTGGGAAATCAACTGGACTTCTTACAGATCTCATCAAAGAATTTTGAAAAGACAAGCCAGTAAAAGCAACTGAAGACTGCCAGTGCCATCTGTAATGACAAGTTCTCCTCCTGCTGATAGGCAAATGAAAATGTCCTGCCATTACAAGATGAAGACAGCCTCTTCTCAAGAGAGAATGATCATCAATTGTCAACAAAACTGTTTTTATTAAGCAAAACTTCTGTTCCTAACCTAATTATGTGTTGTTTTGTGACTCACACTGTAAGCCTTACTATTCATAAACACAGTACTGTTTTTCTTGCATGAATGTACAGTACATTGATGATATAAAAAATGCACGTGTGTCCTTTTCAGGTACAGAAACAAAACGTGTGTCCTTGTCTATACATGAAATCTTGTCTATACCAAAATCTTAAATATTCAATCTGACAAATTCACTGCTGACACTAAATAAAACAGCAATTTTTCTGTTACACAATTTAGTTACAGCATTTTATTCAATAAACAAAAAGGGGCCAATTAAGGTGACACTACTGGCAATCAATATGCATAATACTCCAGCCTATATGGAATCAGTAATCAGAATACTTCACTCGACACAATCTTTCATTGACCCTGGGTGGATGCATTCCCGCCACCCCAATATACTAGTATTGAGTCCAAGATTAAGACCTTACCATCCAGGGTAGAGGTTGCCAAGGAAATATGTTACATAGCATCCCATTGAGGCAACGATGGTCCACTTGCTGCCCAGGTTTTTGATGATGATTGGTGGGAGGAGAACAGAAGACAGTATGAGGGCCCCATAGATCACACTCAGAGAAGCTACGCCCAGCCCCTCTTCAGAATTCAGGCTGCTCTGCGAAAAGATACAGCAACAGAGGAGAAACTCATGGCACTGAATTTGGGTAAAACCAGGGGTTAAATTGGGGGTGCACGCGGGTGGACGGCGTCCACCCACCAAATAAATACACACAGCAACCAACTCAGTAGACTAGTTGCCAAAAGTCCACCCATTTTCTACGAAGCTGAATGACCTCAGCAACTGGGTGGCTATTATCCAAAATTATCTGTGAAAAACACCCAGCCTTAATTATTGTGTGGCTGCTTAATCTGTACCATTTAACAATCTCTTGCTCTGGGAGTTGAAATAGTGTGATTCTTGTAAAGATTCTCTCAGTGAATCTTTGATGCCTATATCTGTGTCTCTGTCTTGCTTGCCCCTTGATTTATGCCTGCACTCCAGAGACAAAGAAATGTAATGCAAAAATTGCCTGTCCCACTTTTAATTAACAGTCTTACAATCAAAAAATTGTACCCAGTCTTTACTACCAAAGGATGACAAGCAAGAAGAATTTAAAAGCTTGCTTGATAGGTTGGAAAGTTGCCAGTTGTTGTGTCACATCCAAGAAGTGACCAATTTATCTCGCTAGTTAGCTAGCTATAACATAACTATAGAACATTTGTTTTTCTTCATCAAAAAGTTGTAGCTGTACGAGATCACAATTTAAGTGGCTCCTCAGCCAGAGAGTGGTCATTTTAGAGGGCTTTCAGATTTAAAATGTATGAGACCAACATATATCTACTCAAGATGGTAAGGAACAGCTGCCAAATTTACCTGAAAGAGTCATGATATTCTAAATAAATAAAATATATTCACTGTGATTTTGTTGAGTCAATTGTAGCATGCTTAGCTGGAGTTTAAACCTCAGGTTTAACCCCTGGACCATAGAACAACATTAGAACTGCAACAGCTAATTCTTATTTCACTGAAATCAACTTTGCTCATATTTTCCACTAATGAAGCAACCATTTGGTCAGCTGTTCCATACTAAAAATGTTTTAGGACATGATTAATGTGCCTGGAAGAAACATGTCAATCAATCAATCAATCAAACTTTATTTGTATAGCACATTTCATACAGTAAGTGCAACTCAATGCGCTTCACAGAAAATAATTGCAAGGAATAATTAAAATAATTGAAAATAATTATTTTAATTATAATTAAAAAGAGAGAAAATGAACAAACAAATAATAATGATAATAATAATAATAATAATAATAATAAAAAATAAATAAAAATAAAGTAAATAAAATAAATAAAAGCAATGCAAAAACCTAGGTAAAAACAATGCCAAAAAGGTGTGTCTTAAGAATTATTTTTAAAATGTCCACAGATTCAGAAACCCTCCAGCAGGCTGTTCCAAAGGCTAGGACCATAATAGCTAAAAGCTGCTTCTCCATGCCATTTTGTTCTAGCCTTTGGAACAGTTAAGAGACTAGTGTCAGAGGATCTAAGGGTTCTGCCGGGCACATACCTAAAAAGCATTTCGGATAAATAGGCAGGTGCGTTGCCATTTAGTGATTTAAAAACCAATTAAAGGATCTTAAAATTGATTCTAAAACTAACAGGCAACCAATGCAGCAATTAAAAATGGGTGTAATGTGTGCTCTCCGTCTGGTCTTTGTCAATACCATGGTCTTGTGTACCATGGTATTGTTTTTAAGTACCATGCTATAATGTACCATAGTTGTACCATGGTATGTACTGTACTTCGTTACTACCATAGCCTGTGCCACATTGCATGGTATATCCATTGTAGCATGGTACATATCATTTTACTACCATACGTGTACTATAGTGCACTATGGTGCATCCATTGTACCAAGGTACATACCATGGAACTACCATAATGTGTACTGTAGTATACTATGGTGCATTATTTTTGCACCATTCTCATAGAAGATAAATATATTTTAAATATATTTGTTAATACATTTTTTTAAATATGTAAATATTTGAAATTGGCACTAAAATATATGTTCAAAAAACATATGCACATACTGGATATTGACATATATTGAAAAATATATATTTTAATATATGTATGTACATATTTGAAATTAGAACTAAATGTGATAAAAACATATGTTCATAGCATTTTTAAATACATTCTGTAAATATGTAATGTTACATACGTTCTATAAATTCTGTGAATGTTACAGCAAATATATTTGTTGATACATTTTTTTAAACATCTAAATATTTGAAATTGGCACTAAAATATATGTTCAAAAATATATGCACATACTGGATATTGACATATATTGAAAAATATAAATAAATGTATGTACATATTTGAAATGAGTGATAAAAACATGTTCATAGCATTTTGAAATACATTCTGTAAATATATGTAAACATTTGATATGGCACTAAAATTGTAGATATATATATATGCGTGTGTGTGTGTGTGTGGGGGGGGGCATGTATTACTATCCTTGTGAGAACCAAATGTCCCCACAAGGATAGAAAGATGAGGAAAATTCAGCAAGGTGGGGACCTTTTGCTGGTCCACAAGTTCAAGAGGCTGTTTTAGGGTTAGGACTTAGCATTAGGGTTACAATTAGGTTAAGGTTAGGGTTAAGGTTAGGCATGTAGTGGTTGGGGTTAGGGTTAGGGTTACGGAATGAATGGAAGTAAATGGGAAGTCCTCACAAGTATAGCAATACAAACGTGTGTGTGTGTGTGTGTGTGTGTGTCTTCGGAAAGAATTCAGACCCCTTCACTTTTTCCCACAAACACAATACTCCATAAAGCAAAAGCAGGTGTATAAATTTTAGTAAATTTATTTAAAATAAAACTGAAATATCACATTTACATAAGTATTCAGACCCTTTACTCAGTACTTTGTTGAGGCACCTTTGGCAGCAATTACAGCCTTGAGTCTTCTTGGGTATGATACTACAAGCTTGGCACACCTGTATGTGGTATTTCTCCCATTCTTCTCTGCAAATCCTCTCAAGCTCTGTCAGGTTGGATGTGGAGCGTTGCTGCACAGCTATTTTCAGGTCTCTCCAGAGATGTTGAATCAGGTTCAAGTCCAGGCTTTGGCTGGGCCACTCAAAGACATTCACAGACTTGTCCCAAAGCTACTCCTGCATTTTGTGCTTAGGGTTCTTGTCCTGTTGGAAAGTGAACCTTTGCCCCAGTCAGGTCCTGAGTGCTCTGGCATAGGTTTTCATCAGGATCTCTCTGTACTTTGCTCCATTCATCACCTGACTGAGTTACACCAGTTCTGTTAGGAGGAATGGGCAAAAATTCTGGCAAAGTATTGTGAGAAGCTTGTGGAAGGCTACCCCAAGAGTTTGATTCAAGTTAAGCAATTAAAAGCCAATGCCACCAAATCCTAACAAAGTGTATGTAAAGTTTTGACCCACTGAAAATCTAATTATATATATATATATATATATAAGATTTTAGATTTATATGGCAGGAAGTCCATAGAAGGCTCGGGGGTGGAGCCAGCAGGCTGCAACATATCTGCCCTCAATTACCACTCCCCTCACCTGTGATGTTCTGTGTAAGGACCCACACGCAGACCAGGGAAATCCAAAAAACGTTGTCTTTATTCAGTCCGAGGTTCGAAGCCAGGTAATCAGAGAGAGGACGGTGCCGAATCGAGTTTCCAAAAGAATAGTGAAAAGACAGGCAAAAAATCAAAAACCAGGAGATCATAATGGCGAAGGTACAAAGGGACAGGCAAAAGAGAAGTCAAGGCAAAGCGAAGGTCGAACCAGAAGCAAACAAAACCAAAAGGGGCAGGCAAACTCGAAGTCGGGCAAAGGGGTGTCGCAGGAATCTCGATAGACAAAGGCTTACAAATAATCGGCACAACCAGTTCTGACTCTGAGCTGGTGGAAAAGACTGACATTTATACACTGGGGAAGGTAACAATCAAGGAGGGGTTAAGTGAGTGAGGGAGGAGTAACAAACAACATCCAGGTGAAGAACATTAGGAAAACTAATTCAATGACAGGGGACTGACAAAACGCGGACTGGAATCACATAGACAACAATGATAATAGACGGCCTGGGTGAAGCAGGTAAAACACGTGCAGAGAGAGAGAGGTGCAGTCAGAGCAAGAGACAGGTGCAGGCAATTGCAGAACTCAGCGTTAGAGCAGGCTAGAAAGAAAAGGGGCGGAGCTACAGTGCAGCATGGAAAAGGGGAGACTGGTTAATGTATTAGTATAGTGATCTAAACTATCAAAAACCCAAAACTAGTGTGTGTTAGTCCATTAGTAATATTCACATGTTAGTATATTAGTGAGGTTAGTACTTTACAATCTATAAGTTAGTAGGGATTAGTAGAAATTAGTAAAACTAGAAATAGGCAGGAAGTAAGTAAAGCGAGACTGGAAAGAAGGGGGGAAACCACGAAAACCCAGAACCACCCGAATAGTGAAATCACACAAGTACAGGGGAGTGAAGCAGCTCAGGGAACACAGACACAGAGACAGTACTGGGGAGACAAGTGACCGGGAATACAGACTACAACATCACCTCTCCCTGCTGTCTGCCACAATATATATATATATATATATATATATTATTTTTTTTTTTTTTTTTTTCCCACAGGAACTAATTGTTGTTCACACAACCACCACCCAATGGCAAATGTGAGCACTCAAATCAATAGCTGGCTATTAACACCTTGACCACAGGACTCATGAACAAACTAGAACAACAGCTTTACTGCTGCTCTTATTTTGAAGGGAAAGAAGAGTAAAATATATTTTAGTGACAAGTTCTAAATAGGGACATGCTATTCTTCTTACCCATAACATTTTTATATGTATTTGAGCTAAATTTATGATTATAAATGACTATTCATTGAACCTTGTGGCCAGACTGAAAGTAAGAATAGTTAGATAGTTCAGAGCAGTTTATAGGCTTATCATCCATGTTAATTTCACTTAGGTAGTCCCTCCAGGATTTCGCGGGATTTTTTGTGATTGTTGCGATCAAAAATGCTTGATTTTGCAGTGGGTTTTCTCAAAAATTGCGATGCAATTTGCAAAATTTTGTGATTTTTTTGCTGTAAAATTGCGGGAATTGGCAAAAATTGCAAGTCGAGGAAAAAGATTTTTTTTTTACTACTACCTAATGAAGAAGGAGTCATATGTAATCACTTCCTATGATAATAAGCATACTGCACATCACAGAAATAGCTGGAAATATTTTAGTTCTCATGTTTTTTTTTAATTTTCTGAACATAAAGAACCATGCATGGGCTCAAAGTTACAAAAAAAATTCCTGAGTCATAAAAGTGACATAGCTTTACAAAACAGATGAGAGGAGAGGTTGAAGAGCCTTGCTAACTGTAAATGAGGAGTTATTTTAATACAAAGTTTCTGAACTGACTTTTGGAGTAAAGCAAGTTGTATGCATTGATGAACAGCCTTTCCCAGCGGAGCAACAAGTAACGTTACACAGGTCGAGCTATGCTATGCTTGCTAATTATGCTAGACAGCAGTGTTGATAACAGAGATTGTCCGAATGAGCCATCTGCCAACAAATATATTTATCAGAGAACAAATTTATTCACAAAATGGATTAATGACTCCTGTGACAGATAGGTACTTATGATTACTTTCCCTAACCATTTTGTCATGCATTTCTTTATGACTACAGCCCCTACAGACACATTTTGCTACGTATTTTTTATATGCTTTAACGCATATATACGGCTCTTTATACGGCTCTGGATTTGGACATTTAATGCAGAGAAATTGCAGGAATTTTGCAAAATTGCAAGCCCCCGCAAATATTGTGGAGTTTGGTTGAATTTGCATTAATTATTGCGATCGTAAGATTAATTAGGATATAGGAGAGAGTCGGTATAAATGTAAGGCATCATACATGTAACACGGTCAATACCTTCTTGTGTACTGTTGCCACAGTAGCCATTGTGCAGTTCAGTTAAACAATCCATAGAAAAGAAACAGCCATGTGTTCACATGCATTTACAAGCACACACCAGATTTGTCTGTATAGTAGGCTGTTTGCTTTTGTGGAACAATAAACATAATTTCATTCTGGTCATACAGGTTACTAAAATGTCCTCATGTCATTTTGAAGAACTTACAACAATAAGATATTAGGAAGTTTTGATATAGAGTAATTTAGAGTAATGGTAGTAAAAATCCAGCATAATTTATCTGACTTGATTAAGTTATGAACGTCATTGAAACACGTAATGACTACTGACATGCCAGAGCTGTTTGAAGTAAAATTTCAAAGTCCTAGGCTTTATATTTCCTCAGTAAATTAGTAAAATACAAAAACTGTTACATTATACCAACTCTCCCATATGTCTGCAATAAGTATACAGTAAAATAGTTTTTAATTTATTTTGAATTTCGTTAAGATAAATTGTCCTAAATTGTCGTGTCTCTCTTGTCAGCGATATTTATGGAATAGGGGAAATAAAAAAATATTGAAATTATTGAATTATTTAAATAAACTATTATTTTTTTATATATTGATGTGTAGAAAACAGTTTTTTTTCGAAGTATCTTTGAAAGAGACCAGCAAATATATGTGCAGACAAGAGCAACAATGAGCAAGGGGAAAGTGAAATCTGGTACCACAATATTTTGAATAAAAATTAGTTGATACATTTTGTATTCAATGGTTTTTACTGGCAGAGGTGAAAGGAAACGTGTCTTAACGTGTGTAATGACTTTAAAATGGTAATAAATCACTTATTGTGTCTTTGTTTACTTTAAGGTGAGGGGTACAATTGACCAAACCAATGGGCACAAGCAACCCCAAGGAGAGGCAGAATATATTCTGTTTGAAGTCAAAATGTATCCTTCACTTTAGCAATTGAAATAAATCATCACCAAACGTTAATAAACAGTATCAAGTTGTTAATTTACATCTGCTCAACTCAGCCTGCTCAGCATTTTTATACATGTTATAGAACATGATAGGATGTTAATTGCTTAAGTGTATCATGCATTACATCTGTATGGAAGCATCTAATTTATTCAGGCTTTTCCTTTAATGTGTCACACATCTGTAGTTTATTCCATTGATAATGTATGATGCTCAGAGAATAAGAATAAGAATCAGAGAATAAAAATCCCTCCTCCCCTCCTCCATCATTCAGTTGTTAAGTAGCAGGCCAGAGTATAGACAGACTCGTTCATACTTAGGTATCGACACCTGACCTGACTATTGTCTGGCAGACAGGGTGCGAAGAAAATAGCCTGTATTTCTTTACTGAGCTCTGAACTCCGTAAACTATCCTAAATATTAAGTCATTCTGCCATATTTGGTCTATATTATTGAGTTTGGTGAACGTTTGGATATTTTTATTTAAAGTTACAATCTCGAAGATCTCAGTTTCGTTCTCTTTGGCGGTACCAATGGCGAGAAGCAGCAAAAAAAAAAATATATATATATATATATTTTCGTACATCAACATATTATTTGTTGATGTACGAAATCTACATCAACAAATAATATGACCTCTCATGTTACACAAAAACCTTTTAAGGTTCCATAACTTTCTCTGTTATTGTAACGCTAGCAGACACAGTTAGCTCCGCCTACCCTCTCTGGCGGACCAACCACTGATGGGTGATGGAAAGCGCGTCACTAACTGTGCTCCGCTTGTGATTTTTTTCCCGGGAATGTCGCCACAGACACCCAGTTATTTAATAATACATTATTATTATTATAATATTATAAATTAATATAATAATAGGCTCAATCACCATTGTGTTACCTAATTCAGCAATAGATAGTGACTTAACAGACATTTATTTTAATGAAAATCTTTGAGATTATTACTTTAAACAAACTCCTAAATAAATGACATAAATGTTTGTATTAGTTAGTTAGCTGGCAGGTAGCTAATTATGGCCACCTTCATTTCCCTTATGTTTCTTAAACAACAGCAGTAGTTCCTTATCAGTCTCTGCTTCAGGATTAACATTACTGACCAGTCACCTCTATTGGGTAAAAAAGTTCAGCGCTGCTTTCATTTAAAGCAAAAAATAGCTCCACCTGCAGCACAACTAGCGCTACCACTGCTGCAACCGCTGATTAAATCTTGCAACTGACTTCTCTTAGGCTGGGTACTGGACGGTATGTTTGAATGTCTTGGTGCTTCTCTGAACCTTTCAGTTTTAAAAAGGTCATCAAACTGGATTGCCATTTTTAACTGAACGGTCTGCCTGCAATGTAATCACTATGGGGGTTCCACACATGATCAGAAAACAAAATTTGCATCTGGGATAACTTTAACAGGTCATTTAACAAGGAAATAAATAAGTTAGACTCCTTGGCTCCTCCCAACAGCAGAGTTGCAGCAGCAACAGCAAAGCAACAGAGCTGCTCCCAGCAGCAGAAGTGCAACAACAGAGCAGCAGAGCTCCTCCCAGCAGCAGAGGTGCAACAGCAGAGGTTCAACAACTGAGCAGCAGAGCTCCTCCCAGCAGTAGAGGTGCAACAGCAGCAGGGTAGAAGCAACAGGAAAGCAGCAGGCTGAGGCCTACTCTCCATCGCTACAGGGAACTGTGGCAAGCAGAAGGCCAAGGCCATTTTCCCTAACTGCTGAATCAATCCAGACTGATCCAGTGGAGAAGCCTAGCTGCAGCTGCCTTCCTATTCACAAAGCATTGAAATTCTTTTCTACTGTCAGGACTTCTATCGAGAAGCATGAGCCCCAAATCTGCCTACATCACGGAGCTACTCTACTGGTGAGAACTCATTTAAAGTTTCTAGATTTGGATACACCTCAACTAAAATGCTCACTAGGCCATAACATCCTCCATTAAGGCCTAGAACTAATGTCCATTGAACTTTTGCTTGGACATTTATCTTTCTTCTTTTTGTTGCTTTTAATCTTTTCTACTGTTTGTTGCTTTTAGTCCTTTTAAACATTGCTCTTCTTCATTTTTTTGTTTTTGTTTTTGTTTTATTCTTCAATCAATCAATCAATCAATCAATCAATCAATTTTATTTGTATAGCACTTTTAACAAAGGAGCTTTGTCACAAAGCAGCTTTACAGAGAACCAGCCCCCAAAGAGTAAGCCTAGGGCAACAGTGGCAAGGAAAAACTCCCTGACTGATAACAGGAAGAAACCTTGAGCAGAACTGGACTCAGAGGGGGAACCCATCTGCCGCGGGCAGGCACTGGTTTGTTATGAAAAGTCAATAGTGGCAGGAGGCGGGGGTGCCCAGCTGGTCTAGCTGGTGTAGCTGGTCTAGGGCTGGAGCTCCGGGCCGGGGGGGGTGCTCAGCAAGCTTGGGCTAGAGTTCCGGGCAGGTGCCCAGAGCCGAGGAAAACGAGAAAAAAAAATCATTGTTAGGGGGTTCAAAAGGTATATTAGCAAGCAGAGCCGAAGAGACAGAGGTGCCTGCATGCAATAAGGAAAACCCCGGCAGAATAAGGCTATAGCAGCATAGCTAAGGGAAACAGAGGCAGGGGCCAGCGCAGCCATGAGGGCAGGCTTGAGACAGTCATCACCAGACCATGACCGGTTCAGCTTAACACAGCACTACCAATGATGATCCAATGACAGCACTAACCACTCAGTCCACCAGAGACTCTATAGCTATGCCCGCCACCCACTCCTGCCCCTCAAATATAGGAGAGACTAAAAAGATATGTTTTGAGCCTAGCTGAACATGGGCAGGCAACTTGTTCCACAGGAGGGGAGCACGATAGGAGAAGGCTCTACCACCTATGGTACTTTTAGCTATTCTAGGAATAACAAGGAGGCCTGCACCCTGCGAACGGAGCGTTCATGAGGGAATATAAGGAATAAGTAAATCATTTAAGTACAAAGGGGCAAGCCCATGCAAGGCTTTAAAAGTAAGAAGTAGCATCTTATAGTCTATTCGGAATTTAACTGGCAGCCAGTGAAGCAATGCTAACACTGGGCTGATGTGTTTGAATCTCCTTGTTCTAGTGAGAATATGAGCTGCTGAATTTTGAATTAGCTGGAGCCCTTTCAGAGAGGAATTTGCACATCCAGACAAAAGAGCATTGCAGTAATCTAATCTTGAAGTAACAAAAGCATGAACCAACTTTTCTGCATCATGTAAGGAGAATATTTTCCGATTTTTTGAGATATTTCTCAAGTGATAAAAAGCAACCCTAGACATGTTTTTAATATGTATATCAAATGCAAGATCTGGATCAAAGGTAACACCAAGTTCTTTGATTACAGCACTTGAAGTAATGGAGATTCCATCAATGTTAAGCATATAGATATTCTTCTTTCTGTTAATTCTTCATTCCTTTTATTTTTATATTTTAAACTTTTATTTACATTTATTATTTTTTTTATTTCCTTTTACTATTTTATTAAACAGCATTTTAATTTTTTTATTTTACCTTTTTGCTTTAATTCCTATTTGTTTTAATTCATTTAATTTTCATTTTTGATTAATTTACTTTTCTTTTAAAATCAATTTCTAATACTTATTTCTACATAGCTCAGTTTTTTTAATATTATTGGTCTTCCTGTTTTAGTTATGTCTCCTGTGGTATCTCCCTGTAAAGTCTGCAACATGGTTGGGTTTAAAACCACCATCCAATTAAATAGTGATGGTCTCTGCTGTAGGTTCCAAAAATTAACAGATCAAGCATCAAAAATGCTTGCGCTTGAAGAACACATTAAAAGCCTTCACTGTATTCAAGAGGCTAAAAGGCTTATAGATCATACCTGGACATCTTTAAATATTAGTGCCATACCACCCCCAGAACTCACCGTTCCAGAATTCCCTACTGCCACAACAAAGCAGCACAGCATCATACAAGGATCCTATCATCCCTCCACACCTTTACACAGAGCAGCACAACCCCAGCATTTTCATCCAGCAACCTCTACTAATAAAAAATCCTCCTCCCACAGACAGCAGAACAAACCGCATTCTGGTAGGCCCCAAACTCCCAGCACTCTCACCTGAAGCCACATTTCTGCAACATAATCTTCCCCCCTCACCTCTTAGGCCTAACGCCCACAGTCCAAACCTCAAACCACCACAACAATGTCAGTCCATAACTGTTCATACAACAAACAGATTCTCTCCACTCAGTGTTCCCGCTTCCCCTCCTCCACTATCATCTCACCAGGAATCCTTCTCTCCTGCTTCTTCCTCCTTTGGCCAAACTCCCTCTCCTATAGCCCTCATTATTGGAGATTCCATCATTCGTGATGTGAGTGTTGAGACTGCTGGACCAACCTTTGTCCTACCCATCCCTGGTGTCAGGGCTAACAACATCAAATCAAACTTGAAGCTGTTATCACAGAAATCATCAACCTACTCAAAAATAGTCATACATGTTGGAACAAAAGATGTACGCCTTAGACAATCAGAGATTACAAAAATGAACATTGCCTTTGCCTTCAAGCAAGCACATGAAATGTGCCATGAGGAAATCTTTTCTGGGCCCCTCTCTGTGCTTAAAGGTGATGAGATGCATAGCAGACTTCTTTCTTTAAATGCATGGCTCTCAAAATGGTGTGCTCCTCAGGGGCTTTGCTTTATAAATAACTGGCCGTCTTTCTGGAGACAACCTGAGTTATTGAAGCGAGATGGTCTTAGTCCCTTAGACTCCTACATCCTGTCCAGAAATATTAGTCAAGTATTGAAGTATGACTGTTATTGACGCCAGAGTTCTGTCCCCTTAGCATGTACCCCTGGCTCAACAACTTCCCCGGACAAGTCATTTACGCAAAGACCCCAGGTTATTTCATATACTGTTTCTAGGCCTTTGTCACACCTTCAGAAGCGTATACAGATCAAGTGGTGTTAGACATAACAGTCTCATTTAAATTATTCTACTCCCAAATCCTAGACCAGTTAGTTCAGTTAACCTGCCCCCCTCCTTGCATGCACCCTTAGACCTCAAAAAAGGAAGGAACTTGGGCTGATGCAGCTTAATATTCACAGCATTCTTCCCAAAATGGATTTAGTGGACATTTGGGTCAACTATACTAATCCTGATGTCTCTGAAACATGGCTAAACAGTTCTATTGAAGATGATTCTAGTGTGCTAAAGGAATATAATGTTTTTAGATGCGTCAGACCTAAAAAAGGTGGTGGGGTAGCAACTTATATTAAAAATGACCTACATGCAACTAAATCACTAAGTGTTTCTGTTCCAAAGCAGTTTGAACTGCTAGTCACTAAAACAGAACTAAGTCCTAACGTTAGCCTTTATGTGGTAGCATTCTATTACCCACCTTCTGCAGCAGCTAATGTCATGAATGCTATAGCAGAACTAGTATCCCTGATTCTGAGATTACGCTTGATCATTTCTCATCTGTGCTTATCTCCCTGACAAACAAGCATGCACCTGTAAGGAGGTGAACTAATTAGAGTAGCCACCAGAGGACTCTCATATTTTTTGTTGTTTCTGTTTTGGTACAGCTGTTGTGGTTGCCCTTTTTGGTTAGTTGTGGCCATTTTAGGTCACAACTCTGTTCTCATTCTGCAAGGTAGGAAATAAAATCCACCCTCTCTCATGAATCCCTCCAAAATAACTAATTATATTAGCCATCCATGCAGTTTGTTGGACAAATATGAATGCCAAGAAGTTGATTATCATGTCACTGCAGTTATTTGTAAGAAAATGTTTTTATTTTTGGAGTTTATTGCCAATGTGGTGACTAGCTTCTCAAAATGAAACCATGATTGATATGAGTGAAGCAAGTTAGCTATTCCTCTATATATCCGCTTTATGTTGCATATACTTTTTGAATGTATTTTTATTTTATTTGCAAATTATTATTTACTTACCTGGAGCAGTCCTGTTAAAATAACCACTGACTAGGTTAAAGACTGTTGGCTCTGTGAATTTCTATAACAGTACAGTATAATTATTTTGAGTTGTAAAGCACAACTTTTTCGTAATTTGTATTTGTCCTAATACTGTAGCTTATTCCTCTGCCTAGTTTCTTTTGTAGAGGTTAGGTCAGAATAGAGTGAACTGTGTTCTTGGCTAGAAATAGCTGTACAAAATAAGTATTGTACCTTACTGAACCTGTGTTTAGCAGTTGTCTACGACCATGAAATGCACTTTTTGTACGTTGCTTTGGATAAAAGCGTCTGCCAAATGAATGTAATGTAATGTAACTCTGTTCTCATTCTGCAAGGTGACAAGAGCTGCAGTAAAGAGAGACACTGCACTGCTCTACCGCAATCAAATTACTCCTATACCTGTTTTTCACTCCAACTCCAATCCACAAAAAAATAACACAAAGCAGAGACTGGTTAAGGAGTCTGAGGGTGGGACTTTTAGTTGAATCAGGGCTAAGGACACACAACCCAGGGTTACACACACACTTGTAGTTAAAAATAGGAAAAACCCCTGGTTTACGTTTACAAGCTGTTAGTTGTGAATTCTCTTGGGCTAGTTTTAAACTGTACTGTGGGTGGGATCAGACACAGTATATCTACCCATAAAGTTGTAATTTCAGATCCCAGGTTGCCACACCCAATCCCCCCAATATTTGTTGAAAGTGACTAATGAACTTCTCATGAATGCAGACCCTGTATGATAATATGAATAGTCTGGTCATTGTGCAAATGCAGTGCCTACGGAGACTCCAAGAGGATATTGATTGTAATGAAAGTTTAAATCCCTATAGGTCGCATGCTTCAGTAATACTGGTGACACTAAGTATACATGAAAACTCAGGACATAAAAGAAGTAATTCATATAAAGCTGCAGATGTTCGTGGTTCTTTGTTGAGCATTAATTTGATTAATTTGGTAATGTGCTTTCTCACAAGAATTTTTAAACACATTTTGATAACAGCTGAAATACACCTTGTTTTTCTCAAATCATTTCAGTGAAAGCAGTCCCTGCTTTATACTGTCAATCACTTGCAATAAATTGCATGAATAAAAATTGCAATCACACAAGGTGTAAGATTCCCTGAGCTATATGAGATATGCAGTGAATCTGATATAGTCATCTAGAACTGTGAAACTGGTCACTTGACAAGGTTAATTTCAGAGTATTAAATTTGAATGAATTTTAGTCATTGTGTTTTCAAGATATCATTTGTAAGTTCCACTTCAAACTTCCTTCACTAAGAGAACTGATATCAATTCATTTGTTTAAATTATTATCACTTTTTTCCAATCTATAAAGCTGTAAAGACAATAATAATTCAGACAAAATCTGTTACAGTACCTGCAGACCCTGGAGGCTTGCATAAGCTGTAAACAAGCAGAGAAATCCCACAGACACAATAAAAACATTTTTGAGGTTTCTGCCCATTTGCTCCAATGGAAAAAAATATATTCTCTAGAAATGAAAGTATATTCCAAAAAACATTTAATCGTTTCAGACAAGCTCTCAATTCAAATGAGGATTAACCCAGTGTGACAGGAAAGACTCTTACATATCTTGACACATTTACTGTTGCGACAGAAAAGTTCATAACATGTCACCTATTAATATCCCTCCTTGACCCCCTCCCCTGCCAAAAAATTTTTTTAAATAAAAATTCCTCTTTATGGATCATTTTTATTAACATCAAAGATTTTAGTCACAGAAATGTGTGTTTTTGATTGATTAAATGAAATATTTTGCTTGCTTTTACATTTTAAAGACTTTTGTTACACATGTAATATATAAGAAATCTAGTTACCTATAAATATTAAATATCAACTTTCCTTCTGCAGGCTACATGCCCACAGCTATAATGGTAAATGGTAAATGGACTGCATTTATATAGCGCTTTTATCCAAAGCGCTTTACAATTGATGCCTCTCATTCGCCAGAGCAGTTAGGGGTTCTTGCTCAAGGACACTTCGACACGCCCAGGGCGGGGTTTGAACCGGCAACCCTCCGACTGCCAGACAATTGGTCTTACCTCCTGAGCTATGTCGCCCCTATAATAAATACTGAAAGAACTCTCTCAAACAGCTCGAGGTGCTCCCAATAAGTGTCAACAAAATAACCAAATAAATTTTGAATAGCTTTGCATAAATTATAATTATGCATGTTGTGCTCTCTGAAAAGCAACTGTCTAGTGTGGACTTTAAAAAAAAACGTATCTTAATATCTTACTTATTAACTCTCTGGGGTCTAAGGGTAAAATGAGGCACACTGGTGATTGTGCGATGCTCTGACATTTGTGTAAATTTCATCAACTTTATATACAGTGATTCCAAAGTGTTTCATATCTTTGTTTTCAGCACAAACTCAGCTACAACAATATGGCAGCAGTAAGTAGGTCATAATAATGTGTGGATTGTAAACTGCTCTAAAAACACACAAACTGTAAACAGTAGTTTTGAACATGCACAGGAATGTTGTAATAAAACACACTAAACAATTGTGAATAAGACTTTTGGTCACTGAAATGTGTTCTTCAAGGTCTTGGGTATCAAAAGATGACAAAATATTTTAGCAAATCCAATGAGAAATATAAAATAAATTGCTAAAAGTTAGTGTTGTGACTACTATTTTTCAACACCAGGTGAGAATGGGAGGGCAAATAGCCTTTCTGTAATGAATATGCATTGGGTAGGAATACCTGCCAGCTAAGTAGGCTATTCACACCTGGCCGCATGCCTCCCCACCACTAAGACAAAGACTCAGTGAGCCATTTAGAAGACGGAAACAAAGACAACTTTTGATTTTAGAACATTTATTGAAGTAAACTGCATGGAAGATGAGATGAGACTGGTGTACTCTTGCAACGTCGGCCTGGCCTCTTAGCTAGTGGTGAACTAGGCCGTGTTTCCTGATCAACATCTCTGAAAATATAATAAAAACAAAATTGTTAGGAAATGTGAAATCAAATCAAACTTTATTTATATAGCACATTTCCTTCAACAGGTGAAAATTAAATGTGCTTTACAAAAAAGGGACAAACCACTAACTAATGAAAACAAAATTTATGAAATGTGACATCATATACAAACAAAGAACCAAACAAACACAACCAGACGCAGAGAGGTAGCCTATAATTTTGAGAAGCAATGGTTAGAATCATTCGTAGTGTGGGAATTTACAAGCGCGCATATTAGTGAATATTCCTACAAACACACAGAGAATGTAATACAGCACACATTTACAAATAACGCAAGCTATCAACGAAAAAACATTAGCTTAACTAAATAAACACTGACATTCCAACTAAACTACACGCAACTCATCAATAACAATGCCTCAATCTGAACTAGGCTAGGTCTGTTTAGCTAAGTGGTTATTTTATTGCTATTTCCCGAACTTACTTAGAGTATGCTAATATCGATTGTGCAAGGACATCAGTTTTAGAATCCTAGCCACGCCACTACACGCCAGGCATGAGCTATTTATTACGAATATGATCGAAAAACAAACAGTCTACCTGATACTTCTAACACAACCAGACGCAGAGAGCCTAGCCTATAATTTTGAGATGCAATAGTTTGAATCGTTCGTAGTGTGGGAATTTACAAACGCGCACATTGCTGGATATTCCTACAAACACACAGATACGTTGCAATACAGTACACATATTTACTAATATGATCATAAGAAATATACTTACGCATGAAGTTGATCCTCAGCTGGATCAGTTCGCTGTTCGAAATGACACCGCTCTTCATCAGTGTCGGCTTCCGGACGGACCATTTTCCAAAATTAAACGAAATGTTCACCTCAAAAGAAGTGAATTAGGCGACACTCTGTGACATTCTATCCCGCTTTCGCAGACTTGGCATTTCTCACATGGATCTCGCATCGCCCCTCCTTTAGTCTCCTTCTATGGAGAGTAATTATAATGTTGTTAACATGTGAATGCGATTTGGGCGGACTTCCTGCTGAGCGAAATTCACATAGTAATGAGTAAAGTTTAGCGAAGCATACATAATCTAATTAATCAAATTTGGAACATTTAAAACAATTTATATTATTTGCCAATGGGCGCATTTGAAAGTCGCGATTCTAAGGTTTCTGTCAACGTTTTTGTTGCGTCTGTATGATAACAGCACGTGAAGTTAATCATCCAAATAGAAACGAAAGTTAATTTTATCTTGTCGAGCTCCGCCGGCAGAGCTCTCGACCCCAGAGGGTTAATGAACAATACCACTATCAGAGCAGTGGTAACCAACCCAGTTCCTAGAGATCTATCGTCCTGTAGGTTTTCACTCCAAGCCCAACAAAGCTCACCTCCTTCAATGGCTAAAGATCTGCATTAAGCTGCTAATTAGTAGGTGTGCCAAATTTGGGTTGAAATGCGCCCTCCGCCCCATTAGCCCCCTCTGCGCCCTCCGCCCCCTCTGCGCCCTCTGCCCCCACTGCCCCCTCTGCGCCCTCCGCCCCCTGTTTCTCCACATTTTCTCTCCTCTCAGACTCTGAAGTTTCCCAGCTTCTGCTCACCCACCGCCCTACCACCTGCGCCCTCGACCCTATCCCCTCATCTCTCCTCCAGGCAATCACACCAGACATCCTCCCTTTTGTCACCTCCCTCGTGAACTCCTCCCTATCTTCTGGATATTTCCCCTCATCCTTCAAGAGGGCCCACTTCACCCCGCTGCTGAAGAAACCCACACTAGATCCTTCAGTCATTCAGAACTACCGCCCGGTATCTCTCCTCCCTTTCCTATCCAAAACACTTGAATGTGCTGCATCTAACGAACTCTCTGTTTTCTTCTCTCAGAACAACCTGCTTGACCCCCACCAGTCTGGCTTCAGGCCTGGCCACTCGATCGAGACTGCACTCCTCTCGGTCAGTGAGTCACTCCATGCCGCACGAGCAGCCTCCCTCTCCTCTGTCCTGATTCTTCTAGACCTCTCCGCTGCATTTAACACTGTGGAGCACTCTATCCTCCTGTCCTCCCTGGCAGCAACAGGGATCTGCAGCACAGTCCTTGACTGGATTGAGTCTTACCTCTCTGACCATTCCTTCCAGGTTTCCTGGGCGGGTAAGGTATCACCACCCCATCCCCTCGCCACCGGAGTTCCCCAGGGCTCAGTCCTCGGTCCCCTTCTCTTCTCCTTATACACCAGATCCCTTGACCCTGTAATATCTGCCCATGGCTTGTCCTATCACTCCTATGCCGATGACACGCAACTCTTTCTCTCCTTCTCCCCATCGGACACACAGGTTCCTGCCCGCATCTCCGCTTGCCTGAGGGACATCCAAAGCTGGATGGACAATCACCACCTGAAGCTCAACCCGGGAAAGACGGAGCTAATCTTTATTCCTGCTCTATCCTCTCCCCTCCTCGACTTTTCCATTTCCCTAGGGGACACCTTAGTGACATCATCACCCTGTGCCAAGAATCTCGGAGTGGTGATGGACAACAAGCTGTCCCTCTCCAAGAACATCACAGCAGTAAGCCGGGCATGCAGATTTTTCCTGTATAACATCCGGAGAATCCGCCCCTTTCTCACCACCTACTCAACCCAGCTCCTGGTCCAAGCAATGGTTCTATCCCATCTGGACTACTGCAACTCTCTTCTGGCTGGACTACCGGCATCTGCCACCAGACCCCTGCAACTCATTCAGAATTCTGCGGCTTGTCTGGTCTTCAACCTCCCCAGACACTCCCACGTCACTCCCCTGCTCTCTACCCTCCACTGGCTGCCTGTTATAGCTCGCATCAAATTTAAAACATTGGTCCTAGCATACCAGGCAGTCAAGGGATCAGCCCCAGCACACCTCCACAAGATATTCAAACCCTACATGCCAGCCAGATCCCTCCGTTCTGCTACCTCAGGACGCCTGGAACCTCCCCCTCTTCGCACCTGCACTTCCAGAACACGTCTCCTGTCTGTTCTGGCCCCACGATGGTGGAATGACCTCCCCGTGGAGGTCAGAACAGCTGAGACACTGACCCATTTCAAACGACGACTGAAGACTCACCTCTTCAGGCTGCACCTCTCCCCATCCCTCCCTACCCCCCTGTAAATGACTGGAAGCTTAGGGTTGTAACCAGGCAGCTGTTTCGTAGGTGACTTAGGTGCATTAACTGTCTTAACTACTGCTTGTATTTTTTCCATAGACTGCGTTGTTGCCGTTCTCGTTGTGTTAGTGTTAATCAGTTTAAGCTTCAGGGTCCAAGTTGAACTATGCGGTTGTTCCCTGCACTTGGACCGGTACTTCTCTCTAGGGTTTTCGCCATACTTGTTCCTGGTTATGGTTATACACTTTGTTGTACGTCGCTCTGGATAAGAGCGTCTGCCAAATGCCTGTAATGTAAAGTAATGAAATGAAAACCTGCAGGATGGTAGATCTCCAGGAGCAGGGTTGCTTGCCACTGTATTAGAGGGATGGTCAGGTAACATTCACTGCCCCCTAGAGGTGAGATTGAAAGACAACTGCTACTCCATGCTCGGTCAATAACAACTGATGTGATCAGTGTGTTTAATTGTACTATACAATGGGGCAGAAGTGTTGGAATGAGCATAGAACAATTATGGTGAGCATTAAAAATGTTTTACAAGTTCAGTACTTATGTGAATTGATATAAATTGAAGAAAAAAAAAATCAAGCTTAAATATTGTAATGGAAAATGGCAAAAGTATGTAAAATCAACAAATTGTATATGATACTTGGTTGAACCTTTGGTTTTGGCACAGGTTGTTTAGTTGCTGCTGCAGTTCAGCTCTACATTGAGTCTTCCTGCACAAAACCTGTGTGCTTATGTGCCTGTGTGTGGGTGTACCAGGTAAATGTGCATTTCTGCTTCTGCATGCAATGGTGGATTTGTGTGATCGTACATGTGTAGTTTCTGCACGGGATGTTTTGTTGCTGTGATGTTGCATTTAAAACAGTCTATTTTAAATAATTACTAAACCTTCAATTATGCATCATCTCTCCTTTTGCAATAACTGTAAATCTGACCTTTGATCTCTTTTGGATGATCATCATTATAAATAAGTAACAAGGGTTGCATTTTGTCTTATAAACAGTACTTTATCAAACCTTAAAATGAAATGCAAAACGTATTCAACTTTCATTTTAACTATGAGAATGAAATGTTATATTAAAAAAATGCTTTCAGAAATATTTCCAAAAATTCCGTATATTTCAGATCCAAATAAAGCCACCCAATCTCAAGTACTTAATTTCAAAAGCCTTTTCCTTTCTGTACATTCGGTGTAGAAAGTATAGTACCATAAGTGTAAAACTGGTGCAGAAGGTACTTCTGGCAATTTACTCTAAGCAATGAGTAACCAATGAAATATGCTATATAAATAAAAATTTTATTTGATTTGACACTTGTAATGATTTGATTTTCACCAAATCACAAGGTTTATCTCCAACAATGCTTTATTAAAACACAGGTTTTGAGCACTTTCATAAACAAAATATGTTTCCAACATTTTCTGAGGATTTAAATGCTTAAAAATCAGGTAATCAAGCAGCTTTTTTACAATACTCCTGGTTAGTGAAATATAACCAAGTTTTTAAAAAAAAGAAATTGATAATATTGATTCACCATCAAATGATTCTCTGCAATTAGAGCTAAAATCTAACTTGCAAAAATAAAAAAAGCCATTTATAAATAAAATAGAGGGTTACTTAAAAGCCATCTAATATGTCCTGCCAGTTATTGTTGCACACAGTGTCAGTAAGTGCAACAATAACTGAAAAAGTGTAATTTACCAGTGTTTTGAATCTTCGTTTTTCCCTTCAGTTGTCTTTTGGTTTTTCTGGTGGTTTGGTGGTAGTGATATTGTCAGCTAACAGTGAAGGTGGTTGTTTTGTAGGATTTCCCACATCAGTAGTTGGCTTGTATTCAGGAGTTGAGGAGGCCATGTTAATGTCTTTATCTGGTGGATTTATTTTAATTTTTTGAGTTTGGCCAGCATTTAGGTGTTCTTGTTCAGCATCTGTACTAGGCTTCTTTCGTATTTCACCTTGTACTGGCTCTTCAGTGGAAAGGTAGTTTCAATTGTTTAGGATTGCCAATGTATGAGCAGAGTGTAAAAGGTAAGCATAAATATGTCAGATGAGTAGATGCAAGGAATAAGGGAAATATATTGAATGTAGTAATTACATTGCTCTGAAAAGCTTTTGGGACAGTTCAGCTCTATATTCAAGCAATTTCTATTTGCAGTCAAAATAAAACCTTCAAGTATAGAATGTGACCTTTCATTTCAGGGTACTTTGGGTTCAACCTTGCCATTATAATAGGTGATCTAATGATCCTGAGGAAAACTAACATTTCAATGTATCTTTGGTGAACTATTATTATACACGTCTGCAACTCATTGACAACACCAGACTCGACTGATTTGAAATGTTTTGAAACACCTTTGCTTCACACAGTTATGCTCTCCTAAACGTTGAACAAAGTGCAGTACAGTAGTTTTAAACTTAAGAAAAATATTAAAAATAAAAATTTGGTCACATTTTTTTTTCATACCTCTCTGAAGTTGCTGAAGAAGAGTATAGATCAAAATAAATCTTGGCTGCACTGTGAAAATATTTAAATATTTGCCCTTTTTATTACAAGTCAACATGGACAGCAACAAAATATTTGTGAAGTTAACTTCATTATTTACCCTTTGATGTTTAACAAAAAATTCTGCAGTCAGGCATTGTTGGTCTTATTTGTAACTGCTGCCATCAAGCTTTGGCAAGCTTTGAGCGTGAAGAAAACTTCCATTCCACTTGGTTTTCAGCATTTCTGGATGGCATAAGATCAATGTTTTCCATCTTGATTTGAGTTCTGTAAAGTAGACGTGGGAGGAAACTGATGGTATAAAATATTCTGTTATCAGCATGTCTTTGAGATTAAACATCCAACAGATCATGTTGACCAACGGTGGTGTTTTTTTATTTTAAAGTACACTACATGACCAAAAGTATGTGGACACCTGACATTCAACATCTTGTCCACAAATATGGGCATTAATATGGAGTTGTTCCACCCTTTGCTGCTATAACAACCTCCACTCTTCTGGGAAGGCTTTATACTAGATGTTGGAGCATTGCTGCAGGGATTTGCTTTCATTCAGCCAGAAGATCATCAGTGAGGTCAGGCATTGATTGGGCAATAAGGCCTGGCTCGCAGTTGGCTTTCCAATTGATCCCAAAGTTGTTGGATGGGGTTGAGGTCAGGGCTGTTTGCAGGCAAGTCACGTTCCTCCACACTGTTCTTGACAAAACCATTTTTGTATGGACCTTGCTGTATGTTCTAGGTCATTGCCATGCTGAAACAGGAAAGGGTCTTCGCCAAACTGTTGGGAAAGCATACAATCATCTGGAATATGATTGCATGCTGTAACATTGAGATTTGCCTTCACTGGAACAAAGGCACCTAGCCAAAACCATGAAAAACAGTGCTAGACGAATGGGCATCCAGATACTGTTGGTCATGTAGGGAATTACCAACAGTGCCAAATATTTCAAAGAGGCTTTACAGCAGATATTAAGACAAAAATGAAATATTCTTTGTTTAGTACATATTGCAACAAGGAATAACAGACTTGCCAAATAGTGATTTATGGCATGAGTAATATCGATATAGCCATGTGATGTGTGCAGTTTATATTCTTTGTTTTGTAATTAGTGTAATTAGTCAGCAAAGATGGATGCTCTCTGGATACTCCAACTCTATGCGTATTGGTTGCCAACAAACTTTTGTTACGGATAGCAGCAGATGGATTAGGCATCATCAGACTATCAAATTTTTAATATAGTTCTTCTTTAACCACACGCTCAGAGTATGTTTAGGATACTAAGTAACTATAGTTTGGACCTATAAGTAACGTTGGAGTATGGAAGTGATTAACTCATAATTTTCAGTGAAGTTTTCCTATGTCCTAGCCGGTTAGAAACTTTAGCAGTTCAACCAAATCTAGCCGGTTTTTCACGGCTATGGTAGGGCAGTCGAACGTTCTGCCAGCAACGTAATCAAAATAGGCGTTCCACTCACAAACATAGCCTAAAACAAAATTGGCATCTGTTCTCACTTTACCAGATCATTTAACAAGGAAATAAAATTATAGTAGACAAAGCTATTTAATTGTTTTTAAAATTGCATTGACAGTACAATGATGTTGCTTCTGAAGTCAGAAAATATTATGCTGATTTGACTGTTCATGAGCATTTGTGTCTGAACTTAATGCTGTACCAAAATCAATTCGTTTTACAAATGGGTGTGTAGCAGCCAATAATGTAATAACTGCCAATAACGTAATAACTGCCAATAACGTAATAATTTTCCCGTTCTTAATGTAATAAAAGCCGATAATGTAATAACTGACCAATAATGTAATACAATTTCTGAACCAATAACGTAATAACTTTTTGCACATAATGTAATAAGTTATTAGATTATTGATTGGTTATTACATTATTAGCTGGGTTAATAAAAATCATTAAAAATGTAATAATAGGAGCCGATAATGTAATAATATACTTGTATCACTATGTATAAGTTTTATTTATTATCAAGTGTCAGACTTCCATAACACTTAGGCCCTTACTGTTGCTTCTTTCAAATAGCTGCTCAAAAACCAGGCCAATCCTGACCCCTGAATCTTAGTCCTAACTCTGAGAAAACACACACACACACACACCTACTCTCTCTCTCTCTCTAGGAATTAATTGTTTGTGTAACTTGATGGTTGGACTTATCTCCAGCCCTGCCTTATACTCCTTTGCCATTTGAGTACCAAATTAAGTGGGAGCACGCATGTTTGCAAACACAGACAATTACTCTTATGTTGTATAATATGAAATCTATACCTCTTTGAAGATGCTGTGTTCTCAAATAAAAAAGACCACCACTTCTTTCCATGAAAAATATAATCTTTAATCAAGTGTATTTAAATAACTTCTTCTTCACTATTATCCCTTGTGCTCAACTTTCAACCTCTTAATGCAAAATTCTAAACTGTAAAATATAGTATATAACATGACCTACAAAGATAACTTTGGTAACACATCTTTCAGTTTTATCATAATAATAAAGGATGGTTTACCGTCCCTTTTTTTAAAGAACTAAACATTCTCTTGATACATATTAAATTTACAGTATCTATACCATTGGTCCCAGCATCATGTTTTGTCTCAGAAAACAATATGTTTCATTTTATCAACAGAACTACTTTGTTAAATATTTTTTGCCCAAACTAATATAAAAGTAGTACTGATAATTATTTTAAAAACATGTCTTTTGCACACCAAATTAGGAAGTATCGATAAGAGTACCGATAAGTATTGGTATTGATAAGCAGTATCAATAGTGGTATTGGTATTGATAAAATCCGAACCATGCCCATCCCTAGTTGTAGAAACTAACTAACTCACGAACAGGTGCAGTTTTCTTATGACATGGCTTGCCATTGTGTCCCTTTCTCTTTTGTTTTAAGCACTTCTTTCATGGTGACTAGACTTGACTTGCTTGAGTCTAAACACAGTGACATGGGACTTGCTTGAGACTTGAAGGTTAAGACTTGAGACTTGCTTGTGACTTGCACAAGTGTGACTTACTCCCACCTCTGCCTCTCTGTCAGGTGAAAAGAAGCAGTTGGCGACTCTACATGTATCAGAGGCATGTGGTAGTCTACACCCTCCCCAGACCAACAGAGGATAGCGCATCGACTAGGACCGTGATACACACAGAGAATTGGTATAACGACTAAAATTGGAGAAAATGGCAAAAATAAAAAAGAATGAACTATAGATATCATTTGCTTCGGTTTTAGACTCTTTGTTGAGCTTGTCAAGACTGTATTCAAATAGCCAGGGATTTCAATAGGGCAAGGATTCTGATTTGGTAATACATTTTCATGTAACCTTTCAGGAGTCAGGTTTGGTATATATACATAGAGAGAGAGAGAGTGCTGAATAGCTATAATAGTGTGGTTGAAACAGTTTGGTTGAAAAAGTTATTTAAATACATTTAATTAAAGATGACATTTTTCATGAAAAGAAATGGTGGTCTTTGTATTCGTGGACAAAGCATCTTCAAAGAGGTATAGATTTCATATTATATTGTTTGCAAACATATGTGCTCGCACTTCATTTGGTACTCAAATGGTTAAGGAGTAGAAGGCAGGGCTGGAGATAAGTCTAACCAAGCACCACAAACAAATAAATAGTCATAATTCCTAGAGAGAGAGTAGGTGTGTGTGTGTGCGTGCGTGCGCGCGCGTGGTCAGGTTTTTGAGCAGCTATTTGAAAGAGGAAGCAAGGGTAAGTGTCATAGAAGTGTGACACTTTATAGCCAATAAATAAAACTTAAAGCGATATAAGTATATTATTACATTATCGGCTCCTGTTATTACATTTTTTATGATTTATTAAAAAACCCAGCTAATAATGTAATACCCAGCCAATAATGTAATAACTTATTACATTATATGCAAAAAGTTATTACGTTATTGGTTCAGAAAATGTATTACATTATTGGTCAGTTATTACATTATCGGCTTTTATTACATTAAGAACGGAAAAATTATTACGTTATTGGCAGTTATTACGTTATTGGCAGTTATTACATTATTGGCTGCTACAGGGTGTTTTTAAAAATTACGGCGAAAAGGAGAAATGCACCTTTTTAATTCCAATATCCCTACCTACCACCAGTGTGCGATGATGCATAGCTATCCCTCCAAAAAGAGTGACTAGCTACACGGAAGACAAAAGCTAATTTTTACAATCGTATTAAAGCAAATACCTGTCATTTTCTGGCAAGTTAGCAATTTATGTGCTGTTATTTGATTATACTTTATTGTTTATGACATCATACATGAAAAATAAACTGTCAAAATATGTTTTTGGAAAAATTGCCAAAACGGGATTGACCCAGGGTCTTACACAGGTTTCACATTGCACATAAGAGAGGCTACCGGATCCATAAAAATATTTGAACGGCAGCTACACTGACTACTATCCCAAAGTAATGTCAGCTGATACCAGATCACTATTGGCTGGGGCTTTATTTTTTTCCCAAATACAAATATCTCAAAACCACAGAGTTAAGCATTTTTCTAAAGATGGCGAGTCACCTCGAAATGCAATGCGGCATGATGTCAACTACAGTTTCTCAATGCAGATTAATGGAAACTGTATTGATGTATTTAACTGTATTTATGGAAGAACCTCTGCCGTAGAAACAAATGCATCAAATTAAACCATAAACCACTGTGTTAAAAATGCAGGTGCTAGACCCAGCAACATTAAACATAGATTAGTAACACTACAAAAGTGGCCTGGGTAAAATCTGGAACAGCCCAGCTACAAGATGCTGTTGAAAGCACCTCTCTTTCTGTAAGGGAATATAATTTTTATCAGAAAATACTCTGTACTGTTGCCAATTGTAAAAAATTTTTACAAAAATAAAAAGGTTTTTGTTACAAAAAAAGATTGACTTGAATCTAATTCAATGAGTACATTCAAATTTTGAGGGTTCCAGTTATATCAAAGAGGTGCTGCCACAACGCGTAAAGTCATATTTTAGTTTAATAAGACTCTCAGTTAGTACAGAAACACATATAGCACAAATTATTTACAGGTTTTCATATGATTTATGGCCATTTAATTGAACTGCACAATGCGCGGTGAAAAAGTCAATTTATCCATGTGTGGTTACCCAAATAATTAGAAATGTGTCAAAACAGGTTTTCCCCAAACATTGGTGATTACTTTGAGGTTCAGAGAAGTAGCAATATATTTCATTTTTCCACCACCTGTCATCTGTCACCGCTTAAAAAAACAAATCTTTTTTTTTATTTGAATTTTTTTTTATTGGTGTTGTCACTCCAAAACAAAAACAAAGTGTATATATATATATTTTTTAAAAATGAAAACAGAAATTACATTCCCCAGTTCCTCCCAATCCCCCCCCCCACCCGCCCCACCCACCCCACCGATCCCTACATAGTGTTAGTCAGGATAAGATGACAGAGACAGACAGACTCCGTAGGTTTATAATGAATCTAACCCGGTACTGATGTACAACATAAATATGCAAATTAATAATACAAATAATAATAATAATAATAATAATAATAATAATAATAATAATAATAATAATAATAATAATAAAAAAGGAAAAGAAAATTGATTCAGAGTTTTCAGGAAGGGGGCCCAGGTGTCATGAAATTTTGATATTTGATTTTTGTTAGATGCAGTGATTTGTTCCATTGAGAGATGTTCTGTTAACAAATTGAGCCATTGTGATGTTATTTTGTGTCTGTAAGTTTCCAGTTGAGCAATATTGTCTTTTTTGCAATGGTCAAGGTGATAAGTGTGGCATTGTGGTATTTGTGTAGGTGACTGATGGGTGTGAGGTCTCCTAAGAGGCAGAAGGAAGGGGAAAGTGGAATGCTGTGACCCAAGACTTGGGATACGGTGGTTATGTTATTTCAGAAATTTTGGGTTGGTGTGCAAAGCCATACTGAGTGAAAGTAGTTGTCTGTGGTGTTGAGAGTGCATTGGGGACATATGTCGGTGTCTGTGAAGCCCATTAAGTGCATCTTGTGCTGAGTTATGTGTGTTCTGTGTATGGTCTTATATTGAATGAGCTGTAATCTGGGGTTGCTGGTCATCGAGAAGATGTTATTGCAAATTTGTTTCCAGAGGGTTGCATCAATATTAATCGATAGATCTTTTTCCCAGTCTGTGGTGGGGACGGATGTGGTGGAGTCTTTGGATGATGAGATAAGTCTGTATAATTTTGACAGTGGTTTCTTGGCTGTTGATATTGTAAATAGGTCTGTTACTAATGGTGGTGGTTGCAAGTTATTATGTGTGATCTCAGTTTTTTTCCTGAGTGCGTTCTTGAGTTGTGTATATTGTAAAAAGTGTTCTTGAGTGAAGTCAAACTTCTGGATTAATTCATGGAGTGTTAATAAGGTATTGTTTTCAAACAGGTGTTCTAAGTGAGTGATTTCTTTGATTTTCCATGAATTAAAAGAGAGGATGCGCTTGTTGATTACAAAGTCTGGGTTGTTCCAAATTGGGGTGAATTTACATGGTAAGGGTGTGTGATTGGTGATCTTATTGATTTTCCACCAAGCTTCCTTAGTTTTGGCAATGACTGTGTTCTTGTAGCAGTTATGTTTTTTTATTGTTGTAGAGAGAAATGGTAGATCTTTGATGGACAATTCGTTGCATTCTTATTGTTCAATTTCTAACCATGGGTCTTGGTGAACATTTGAATGGATCCATTTCATGATGTATTGCAATTGATTGGCTAGGTAATAGTGAATAAAATTTGGGGCATTTAAACCTCCAAGCTGCTTGCTTTTCTGTAGTGTTGTGAGTTTGATTCTAGGTTGTTTGTTTTTCCAGTAGAATTTTGTGATTAATGAGTCCAGTGTGGGGCGACATGGCTCAGGAGGTAAGAGCGATTGTCTGGCAGTCGGAGGGTTTCCGGTTCAAACCCCGGCCTGGGCGTGTCGAAGTGTCCTTGAGCAAGACACCTAACCCCTAACTGCTCTGGCGAATGAGAGGCATCAATTGTAAAAGTTCTTTGGATAAAAGCGCTATATAAATGCAGTCCATTTACCAGTGTATTGAACCAATTGGGTGTTGGTTGGACAGGGGTCATTGAGAAGAGGTAATTGATTCTGGGTAAAATGGACATTTTGATTGTTGCAATGCGGCCTGCAAGGGAGAGTTGTAAATTATTCCAGCGGTTTAACTGATCTTCGGTGGATTTAAGGATGGGGGTAAAGTATAGGTGGAACAACTCTTTAAGTTTGGAGGAAATATCAATGCCCAGATATCTAAAGTTACCAGTTGAGATGTTGAAGGGTAGTTTTGGGGTTTCAGCCTTCCACTGGTGTTGATTTGATGTTGAGAGGACAGTGGTTTTGGACCAATTAATGGAATAGTCAGAGATAGAGGAGAACATTTATATGAGTTTAAACACTGCAGGTAATGATATAGATGGTTTTTGTATATATAATAATAAATCGTCGGCATATAGACTGACCTTATGGGTTACGTTGGTGGTAGTGATTCCAGTGATTTGAGTGTCTTGGCAAATGGCGGCTGCTAGGGGTTCTATAAATAGTGCGAATAATAATGGAGAGAGTGGACATCCTTGCCTAGTGCCGCGGTTTAATATGAAACGTTGTGAGGTTATTCCATTGGTGATTACTGATGCTGTGGGTGAGTTGTAAAACATTTTGATCCATTTAATCAATAACTCTCCAAAACCAAACCTGTCTAGTGTTTAGTATTTAGTGCAAATAAAAACATCCAGTTTACGCGGTCAAATGCTTTCTCTGCATCTAATGATATGATGGATGTGTTAGTATTTAAATTTTTGGATATATTTATTAGGTTGAATAGGCGGCGCATATTATTTGAAGAGTGTCTACCTTTGATGAAACCTGTTTGGTCCAATCTCATAGATAGTGCCAATCTCATAGATAGTGCTTTACTAATAATTTTGATGTCTGTGTTGATGAGTGATAAGGGGCGATAGCTTGAGAAGAGAGTAGGATCCTTGTTAGGTTTGAGGAGAACTGATATGAGTGCCGAATTCGTATGTGGTGGGATGTTGGAGGATTTGTAAATTTCTGTTGTCGTCTTAATGAATAGTGGTGATATTGTGGTCCAAAAGTCCTTGTAAAATTCAGTGGGGAAACCATCTGTTCCAGGTGCTTTATTATTTGACATGGCTTGAAGTGCTTTCTCACAGTCATCTAATGTAATGGGTCTGTCTAAAATATTTGCATGAAGTTCTGGTAGCTTGGGAAGATCTATGTTGTCAAGGAATTTGTTTATTGTAGATAGGTTAGGCGTGCAATCCGGTTTATAAAGGTTGCTAGAGAAAGTTTGAAATGTTGCTGATATATCATTTGGAGTGTACATAGTATTCCCCTCTGAGTTTTTAATAGTTTGTATAATAATTTTTTCTTGTTGTCACTTGAGTTGATTTGCCAGATATTTTCCTGATTGGTCGCTGTGTTCAAAGTAGTTACGTTTTAGCCTCTGTATGAGAAATTAGGTCTTCTTGTTCATGATGTTATTAAGTTTGTAATTTGTTTCAGTTAGTTCAAAAAAACAAATTTTTTAAATTGTATAATCAAATCTTAGTTTTGTATTCTAGAATGGCTTGCCTCTAAATTTAACTGGTGTCCTTATGCTGAATACAGTCTATGAGATTTTAAAAACCCATCATATTCTTGGGGCAAGAAGGTTAACCAATGTTAGACATAATGCACATACCGCAATCACCAAAAATGTTTTCAGCCAGATACACCTCTCCAAAGTAGAGGGTTCCAGTACGAATATAATTATATGCTTCGTTGCCTCAATACGTAATGTCCTATTTTAGTTTGATAACAGTCTCAGGTAGTACAGAAACACATATAGCTCCAATTATTTATGGGTTTTGATATGCTTTATGGCCATTTAATTTAACCGTGCAAAATGTGAACCGCGCAAAGTGAAAAAAAGTCAATTTATATGTGCAGTTACCCAAATGTGTCAAAATACGTTTGCCTCAAATATTGGTGAATTTTTTAAGGCTCAGAAGACTATGTGTGATCCCAGAAATAGCCATATATGTAATTTTCCACCGCTGAAATAAAAACAGATTAACGCATTTTCAGTGTCCAATCAAGACTTGGTTTAGCATTCTTGAACAACTTGCCTCAACATTTAACTGGTGTCTTTATGTTAAATGCCGTCTATGGGATTCTAGCAACGCACGAGATTCCTGGGGCAAAGGAGTTGACTACGGCTGGACAGAATGCATACACCGCATTTAAAGTGTCTAATACAGCTTTAGTTTTGCACCATTGAAATAAACAAGTACAATAACAAGTAGGACAGATTCTGCATGAAGTTGTCCTCATGTTTCATTCATCAATCCATTATCTATACCTGCTTACTAGGTGCTGGAGCCTATCCCAGCATGCATTGGGCAAGAGGCAGGAATACACCCTGGACAGGATGCCAATCTATTGCAAGGCACACACTGACACTGACACTCACAGTCATACCGATGAGCAATTTAGAGTCTCCAATTAGCTTACCTACATGTTTTTGGACTGTGAGACGAAACCCACGTGGACACAGGGAGAACATGCAGACTCCACACTGAAATCCCCAAGCCAAGAATCGAACACACGACCTTCTTGCTGTGAGGCGACAGTGCTACCCACTGCACCACCGTGCCGCCCCTCACGTTTCATGTCAAGTAGAATCTTTCCCTGACTAGTTTTTATTGGTTGTTGCGTCTGCTCAGTGAGGCCTGAACAAACGTTTATGTTCTGAATACAGCTGCTGTAACCAGTCAGCACTTTTGTTTTAGCGTCCAGCACACTGAATACGGAACATATCATATCAATATCAATATCAATTCAGTATCTGTACTTGTTTCATATTTTTTCATTAAGAAGTCAGATTTACCCTAAAGGTTAACTTTCTCAGGGTAGAGCTAAATAATAAAGTTGACCCCCCCATGCCCCCCCCCAACCCCACAGCCCAGCTTTATTATTTAGCTCAATTACTTCATTTAATTTCGTTTTTTTTTTTTTTTTTGCTCCCAAGCCAAACATGAGCCCTATTTGTAATGTCTGTATTTCTTTGCATGAAACAGCCATTTTGTATTAAATTTTGTCCATTTTAAAAAGGTAAAGTTTCCCTATTAAAGGTTAATTTTCACCTATCCCCCCCTTTTTGCCCACCACCGTCTTACTTTGTAAATCAACTTCATTATAATTCAGTTATTCATCTATTCCTTGAGAAGCCAGCATGTTTTTTGCTTATTATTGCTAATTAATCCCCCTAGTCTGAGGCTCATCAAAACTGGTTTGTTAGGATGGCTGAACTCTTGGATCCTGTAAAATATAGTGGAGATTGAAAACCTGGAAGTGCTATACTGCTCAAGAAAATTGACAATTATGAGCTCAGCCTCATCCCCATTTTCCTGAGAGTTCTTACATGACCATGTACAAAAGGTGCTGTCATTTCTATATGGTTCATCCGATATGGATGAAAATACCCTCAAATTTAAGCTGACAATCTGCACTTCAACCACATTGTCATTGTATCCTTTCAAACTCAAAGTGCTAGAGTACAGAACCAAAATAACAAAAAATGTGTCACTGTCCAATGAATTATGGTGCTCACTATATATATACAGTTGCAATCAAAATTATTCAACCCCTCTAACCCGTAAGATGTCTTTGTGATGTGAATAACATTTAATGACAATGTATCAACTAAGGCCTTTGTAAACAGAAATACATGTTTATTAGAACACGTTCAAGTGATTTTGAAAACATACAACTATTTGTTATAAGGAAAAAAATGAAATTCTCTCCTAAAAAAATCAATGACCAAATTACTGAACCCCCAAAATCAGTACTTTGTGGAACATCCTTTAGCTTTTATAACTTCCAATAAATGCTTCCTATAAGTGCTCGTAAGCCTCTGACACCTCTCTTTTGGAATCTTGGCCCATTCTTCCTGTGCAAATGCTTCAAGTTCACTGATATTCTTTGGTTTTCGTGATGCCACTGCTTTCTTCAAATCCCACCAAAGATTTTCAATGGGATTTAAATCTGGGGACTGAGAAGGCCAGTCAATCACATTCCAAGATAGTTCCCTGAACCAAGCTTTGGTTGACTTGGATGTGTATGCTTGGGATCATTGTCTTGCTGGAAAGTTCAATGATCACCAAGCTTCAGCTTCTGCACTGAGGGCATCACATTCTTCTCCAGAATGGCCTGGTATTTCAAGGAATCAATGGTGCCAGTCACATGCTGAAGATTGCCAGTACCAGAAGCAGCAAAACACCCCCACAGAAGGACTGACCCACCTTCATACTTGACTGTAGGGATGGTGTACTTCTTGTCATAAGCTTCACCTTTCTTGCACCAGACATACCACTTATCCATGGGTCTAAACAATTCCAGGTTTGTCTCGTCACTCCATAAAATATTTTCCCAAAACTCCAGACTTATCCAAATGACGTCTTGCATATTTAAGTCGATTTTTCATATGCTTACTGGTTAAGAGTGGAGTGCGGCGAGGTGTCCGGCCATGAAGGCCTTGCTTGTTCAAAATCCTTCTGTACTGATACTTTTGTTCCAGCTTTCAAAAGGTCATCCTGTAAGCCTTTGGAAGTAATATAAGGGGTTTTCTCAGCTGTTCTTACGATGTGCCTGATACCAGTTGATGTAACTTTACTCTTCCTTCCACGTCCAGGTAGGTTTACTGCTATTCCATGACTTTTAAACTTCCTTATGATGCTGCTAATTGTGTCTCTTTGAACTTTCAATATCTCGGAGATCTTTTGGTATCCATTGCCTTTTTTATGCAATTAAATAATTTCTTCTCTTAACTTTTGAGAGAGCTCCTTTGTCTTTGGCATGTTTGCTAGTCAGCTTCAAATTGATGTGAAGAAGTGCATCGGTGGGTTTTATATGTTTATCACAGATGAAGCAAACAGTATCGTTATGGATTTCCTAAGGGCTTAAGTGTATTTTCCGCAAAATGTAGTCACTCTACAGACCAGCAAATATTTTAAAAATGGTGATATTGAATGGGGGTTGAATATTTATGATATGGCTGAAATACAAAATTTACATGCTACTCGGAAATCTTAAAAAATACATTTTTATTTTGAATTTTAACAGAACACACAAGTGACATACACATTGTTTTTTTAGTTTCAAGTCTCCCAACAAGCATACATTAAAAATATCTACAGTTTCCACCTTGATTTTGGGTCAAGATGGCAAGAGGAAAGGACATAAGTGACATTAAAACAGGGTTCATTATTGGGGCATGGATGGCAGGTGCTTCTGTCGCTAAGACTACTCAACTGGTGACTGGTGACATCTATGGGAAATACATCAGTAAATAGGTTCGGAGATTGTGGTAAAAAGCACATATGCGAAGATTGTGATGTTTGTGCAGAAGAGCAATGCTTCCTCAGGTGATAGAGAATGTCATTGCAGTATGTGATCAGACTGCGTCAGCAAGAACAGTCCATCGACAACTACATAGAGAGGGATATTATAGTACAGTTGCAGTGCATAGACCCCTCACTATAAAGACAAAGACACATTTGAGAGTTCTGTGGTGAAAAACCATAGGCACTGGTCTACAGAGATGTGGAAAACAGTAATTATATATATCATAGCATGTTATATATATCAAAGTTTGTAAGATATTCCCTGTTCGGCTTTCCATAATATATATATATATATCCATCTATTAATCTATTATCTATACCCGCTTATCCTGAGCAGGGTTGTGGGGGGTGCTGGAGCCTATCCCAGCGTGAATTGGGAAAGAGGCAGGAATACACCCTGGACAGGCTGCCAATCTATTGCAGGGCACACACTCACATTCATACCTATGTGCAATTTAGAGTCTCCAATTAGCCTACCTGCATGTCTTTGGACTGTGGGAGGAAACCCATGCGGACACATAGAAAACATACAAACTCCACACAGAAAGGCCTCAAGCCAAGATTCGAACCCACAACCTTCTTGCTGTGAGGCAACAGTTCTACCTACTGCACCACCGTGCCGCCCTATATATATATACGCTCACTGGCCACTTCCTTAGGTACACCTGTTCAACTGCTCGTTAATGCAAATATCTAATCAGCCAATCACGTGGCAGCAACACAATGCATTTAGGCATGTAGACATGGTCAAGATGATCTGCTGAAGTTCAAACCAAGCATCAGAATAGGGAAAGAAAGGTGATTTAAGTGACTTTGAACATGGGATGGTTATTGGTGCCAGACGGGCTGGTTTGAGTATTTCAGAAACTGCTGGGATTTTCACGCACAACCATCTCTAGGGTTTACAGAGAATGGTCCGAAAAAGAGAGAATATCCAGTGAGCGGCAGTTCTCTGGGTGAAAATGCCTTGTTGATGGCAGAGGTCAGAGGAGAATGGCCAGACTGGTTCGAGCTGATAGAAAGGCAACAGTATACTCAAATAACCACTCGTTACAACTGAGGTATGCAGAAGAGCATCTCTGAACGCACAACACGTCAAACCTTGAAGCAGATGGGCTACAGAGGCAGAAGACCACACCTGGTACTAGCAAGTACCTAATGAAGTGGCCGGTGAGTGTATATAGATATACACTGAACAAAAATATAAACGCAACACTTTTATTTTTGCAGCCATTTTTAATGTGTATAAATAATACCTCAAAAATTTGTTCTATGTGCACAAAGATCTTATTTCTCTCAAATTTAGCCCACAAATTTGTTTATATCACTGTTAGCTAGCATTTCTCCTTTGTCAAGACAATCCATCTCCTGCACAGGTGTGGCATATCCAGATGCTGATTAAAAGCCATGATCACAGGTGTTCCTTATGATGGGGTCAATAAAAGGCCACCCGAAAACGTTGAGTTTTTTGTTGTTCAACACTGTGACAAACACGCCTGCCACAGGCCACCGAAGTGGCTTTCCAAGGGGCCCTCCAGCACAGAGACACAGGGAGAAGATGTTCAAATAGTCCACATTTATTTGCAATGGTTTGGCAAGATGTTACTGCCAAGGAGCAGATGTTAAAACACTGTCATGACAGAGGCTCCCCCATGTGAGTGGGGATGGCAGATTTAACCTGTGCGCACTGATTACCTCACTACGCACAGGTGCAGCCACTCCTGCTCCCCGGGTCCAATTAGCCTGGCCAATTATCTAATTAATAACCAATTATCTAACTAGCCAGGTCTAATTAGCTTGACCCAGGGCAGGTGTGGCTGCTTAAACCAGCCATCCCCACACCACAAACACCATGTAACAGATGCCTCAAGAGTTAAGAGATCATGCAATTGGCATGCTGACTGCAGGAATGTCCTGTAAAGCTGTTGCCAGAGTAATGGATGTTCATTTCTCCACCATAAGCTGCCTCCAGCGTCATTTCAGAGATTTTGGAAGTTCGTCCAACAGGCCTCACAACCGCAGACCATGTGTAACCACGCCAGCCCAGGACCGCCACATCCGACTTCTTCACCTGCGGGATCGTCTGAGGCCAGCCACACAGACAGCTGATGAAACAGTTAGTTTACACAACCGTAGAATTTCTGCACAAACTGTCAGAAATCGCCTCAGGGAAGCTCATCTGCGTGCTCGACGTCCTCACCGGGGTTTTAATTTGTCTGCAGTTGGGCATCACAATCAACGTGAGTGGGCAAGAGCTCACCTTCGATGGCCACTGGTACGCTGGAGAACGGTCCTCTTCACTGATGAATCACGGTTTCAGCTGTACAGGGCAGATGGCAGGCAGCGTGTATGGCGTCGGGTGGGTGAGCAGTTTGCTGATGTCAACATTGTGAACAGAGTGGCCCATGGTGGTGGGGTGTTGGCATGGGCAGGCATATCCTATGAGCAGAGAACTCAAGTCCATTTTATCCATGGCAATTTGAATGCACAGAGATATCGTGATGAGACCCTGAAGCCCATTGCTGTGCCATTTATCCTCCGGTATCAACTCATGTTTCAGCATGACAATGCACGGCCCCATGTTGTAAGGATCTGTACACAATTCCTTGAAGCTGAAAATGTCCCAGTTCTTCCATGGCCTGCATACTCACCAGACATGTCACCCATTGAGCATGTTTGGGGTGCTCTGGACCGGCACATACGACAGCGTGTTCCAGTTCCCACCAATATCCAACAACTTCCTACAGCTATTGAAGAGGAGTGGGACAATATTCTACAGGCTACAATAAACATTTTGATCAATTCAGTGCAAAGGAGATGTATTTTGTTGCATGAGGCAAATGGTGGTCACGCATGATACTGATCGGTATTCTGTTCATTTCATGGTATCTTCTTTTTTGGGGAATCTGTGACTAACAAATGCATATCTGTATCCCCAATCACATGAAATCAATAGATAAGTGCTTAATTAATCTATTTCAGTTGACTGATTTACGTTTATTACCTTTGAACTCAATAAAATCTTCAAAATTGATACGTGTTCCATTTATATTTTTGTTCAGTATATATTGTGCACTTCAGAGGGTGAAATGCCCCAAATCCTACCGATTTGTCTATGGGGAACGTTGTTCTCAAAGTGCTGGATTATTCGCTGACGCATCTGTTGGCAAATTGGCGACTCTCGACCCATTCTTGCTCATGAAGGACTAGGCCTTTCATGGAGGCTCCTTATATACTATAACACGATTGCCTCACCTGTTTAACATCACCGTGATATTTCAACTTGTCACATCATTATTAGTCCTAAATTTCCCGTCCACTTTTTTGGAACGTGTTGTAGGCATAAATTTCATAATAAACGTATATCTTCAAACAACAATGAAGTTAATTAGGTAAAACATGAAATACCTTGTCTTTACACTGTTTTTGTTTGAATATAAGTCAAAGTATATTTACAAATGATTGCTTTCTGTTTTTATTTGCATTTCATTTACCGTCCCAACTTGTTTGGAATTGGGGTTGTAAGTCCTCTTGCACAATGTTTGCCACACAACTTATCTAAAGGTAATGCATTCAGTGGTAATCGTTGTCCTCACTGTAATGATGGATTTTTAATGATGTATTTGAAAGTATTTTTAAAAATGCCATTTTTAGGAATGTCATATTGGAGAGACTGGAAATGCTTGTAGGGTCCTATCCTTATAAAGGTAACCAGATGTGATTATGCCATTCGTAAACCATACCTGGGTGAGTCCATCCCTTAGGGCATCAGGCAGAAAAGGGTTTATATGGAAGGGACTTTTTTCATTGATGGATTGGGTGCAACCTCTTTTCTTGCAGACTTACAAAAGGCATTAAAGTTACATTAAAACAATATACTTAAAAACATATATATTTATGAACACATCAAATTAGAGCACCATATGACCTATTGTTAAGAGTCACCTGTTGGTTGCAAGATAAGTACTAATGGACCTAACACCTCCATAATACATTTAGTAGACATATCAAACCTAAAAAAAGAAGAGACACTTCTGTGGAAAAAAAAAAAATCAATTTTAAACAATAGTTTCTTTGCCCACGAGTGGATTTGAACCGATGCTACCATGCAGCCTGTTTCAGCAATACACGGCTGGCCCCCGTGGCCCAGCCAGGAATAAGTTTCTTTAACCTGCTTTTTTGCTCACTAATAATTCTCTATTACTTCTCCACAATTTTCCTTTGCACCACGTCTACCCAATGTTCACTGAACGTACACACTGCATTATGACATACCATCTGCACGTTCACTTAACCGGCTACAATATCACCAGGCCATATGGATTCAACCGGAGCTTGGCTGTGCTTACTGGCCTGTGTTCTTCTATAAAACCATGGACAGGTTTGACGATGAAATTTCACGGATTGTATAGCTATGTCATGGTGGCGCACTAACAAAGTTATGGATTTGTAAGCCTAAGGTTGAAGGATTGCCCACTTCGCCCTCAGGCAGATATTTTCATATTTAACACTAACATTTTCTTACGCTTATATTTGCTTTACCAAAAGTCACTCACGGCCACCCATATGCATTTCATGACGGCAAATGTATTGATTTTCATGAAAAGTTACACCAGTTGACCACTGTGCCATTTCTACTAACTATATTTATTCACTTGGCTACTGTAGAAAACGTTCTTATCAGCAAACAACATGTTTCTACATTCATGTTACCTTGCCCTGTTCTCTATCTAGCCACATACTACGTATGTACGGTCTGCAACACTCCATTAAAACATTACATTTAAAATCATGACTCAATCATAATTATAACTACTACTACTGAAAATGAGAAAAGCACATCAATGCAATAGATTTCCTATGCATTATCACACCTTACTTTACCCACCACTTTAATGATTGATGCTTCAAACCGTCATTTATATATGCCGTTCGAAGGAAACTCAGCTCGCTCATGGTCACTTCATTTACTTTGCACTATAGTCTGTGATCATGTCAACCTTCACCTACATGCCCATTCTGCTAAAAACATATTGTTCCAACTACTCAATGTCATAATTTCTCATCATTTCTCTCATACTATTGTTATTTTATAATATGCAAAGCTTGCTGGGACATATGCGTCTGCTCCTTTTTTTTATTAACTGAAGTAGAGATTGTACAACAATATATGGCAAGTTATAGCCTACATCATCAGTAGTAGGCTCTTTAGAAAACGGAGCACACAATGTAAACATAATTATAACCTAATAAAAGACAAAAAATAAAATAAAATAGAATAAAATAGCTATGGGGTCTCTTCTAATAATTCTAAGGCATCAATAATGTTCGGTAGTTTTTTTTTGCTGTTTTCTTTTTCATATACTTCAGTGATTTGCAGTACAGTGCTAGTTCTCTCATGAAAACCACCAATAAGGGTTGTGTCTTAATGCAGTTACATTTATGAATAAAAAAATTACCTAAAATAAATAAAGTATTCAACAGAAGTTCAGTTTTCTTATCCTCCATTACGATTCCAAATGTAATATCATTTCTGGTAAAATGGGAGGGAGAAAATATTTTTGATTCTAGCTAATCACACCAGAAAGTATTGCTATAAAGACAGAAGAAAAATAAGTGATCCGTAGTTTCTATTTCTTCATCACAGAATATACAGCTATTGTGATCACAGTTGCACTTTTGTCTAAGGAGTTCTCCTGAACGATATATATCATTAAATACTTTGAAATGAAGCTCTTTTGCTTTTGGAGGTAAAGGTAAGCTTAAGAAGTTAATGCTTAATTTCTTTAAAGTAGGCTGACAAAAGGTATGAGAAGCTGAGTTCCTGCTGAATTGCATAGGATATAAAACATTTGTACAGAGACCACAGATCACTTTGTTTGGCAAAAGCTTACTTGAGAAATCATGTCCATTAATCATCAGTGAAGGGAGATGAGGGGGGGCAACCATATGAGGTAGTGCGTTTTTAGTCATCAAAATAAAATAAGTTGGTATGCTTTTTATAACCTTATCATATTGTTTACAGTTGCACTGGAAATTAAATTTCACATAGAATTCCTCAAAAGGTAAGATGTTACCAGATTCATCTAATAAATGGGTGACAGACCAAATCTTTTTCTCCATCCAGTCACTGAAAAATAAAGACCTATTTCTAAAAAGAATGAATCTGCAATTTCAGATGGGAACTTTGTGCGGTGTGAAATTGTGTTTGTACAATAGTTTCCAATATAACAGTACGTGTGAATGGAATGAGGATAATTTTACGGGTAATTTTTGAACAAAAAAGTCACAACATAAAAGAAAATCAATACCACCAATCTTTTTTAAAAATTTCCCTGGGAACACAATGCCAAAAGCTGTTATTTACTAGAAAGGATCTTAACCATTTGATCTTTAAAGTTCCATTTATACAATCAAAGTCAATGGCCTGTAGACCACCATCTTCATAGTCTTTTATACAGCTTATTCTCTTTCCATATCTAACAAAGCGGTAAAGACCATCAACAAGTTAAACTTTGACTACATTTGGAAAATAAAATCTCATTATTTAAAGAAAGCAACCATGGTAAATGTGCCTTGATAGACTTTTCATCTTTGTTATATAAATGCGACCAAAAAGAGAAAGATCTCTGTTTAACCATCTGTCTAATCTTAATTTGCATTCATCCATTTTGTTCCATACAATCAAAGTTTCACTTAATTTAGTCTCCTTTGTAATATGCACACCTATGTATTTGACCGTAGTTTTAATGGGGATACCATATGATGCCACAAGATGGCAGTCGTGTATAGCTAATAATTTTTTCAGGTTCAGTTGTAAACCAGATGCTTTGGAAAATAAATCTATAATCTGAATAGCCCTTGGAACCTGCTCAACATTTTTCAAAAACAAAGTTGTGTCGTCTGCCGGTTGACTTACGACTGTTTGGTTCTCAAAGACACTCAATTGCTCAATATCTAAATTTCTGATAAGAAATGAAAGCATTTCAGCTGCAACTATGAAATTGGGCAGCCTTGGAGTGATGGTGAAATTGGGCAGCCTTGCTTTATGCCTCTGCTAATTGTAAAACGAGGGGAAGTACCACCTGATAAAGATATTGAGCTGTTAGTGTCATGATAAAAGAATTTGATTACATTCCTGAAATTCTCTCCAAAACCAGTTCAAATGCCTTGAAAATATAAGGATGTTCTACCATGTTGAAAGCTTTATAAAAATCAAGAAAAAGAATAAAGCCATCATCATTTATATAATATATAATCACTATACTCAAGCAAGTCTAGGACTAGGCGCACATTATTTTGTATTGATCTCCCCCTCATAAATCCTGACTGAGTGTCACTTATTATTTGAGAAAGCCCTTCTTTGAGACGATTTGAAAATATGTGCGTTAGCAGTTTGTAATCATTGTTGAGGAGCATTATTGGTCGCAAATTATCCAATATTTTGGAATCTTTATCTGGTTTTGGAATAAGAACTATTAAACCTTGCCTCATAGTCTGGAAGTGATACATTTTCTATCATTTCTTTTAGTGTTTCAAATAAAAGTACTTTGATATGTTCCCAAAAATATTTATAAAAATTTGCTGTATGGCCATCTGGGCCAGGAGAGCGATCAGGAGTCAAGCAATGCACTGCTTTCTATAGATCCTCATACGAGATCTCTGCCTCACAGTCATTTCTGAAATCCTCAGTTATTTGAGGAATGAAGTCTTTGATTTTGTCAAAGTAGATTTCTGCTGTATCGGGTGAGAAATTAGAAGAATATAAATCACTATAAAACTAATAGGTTTCATTGGCTATTCTCTTTGGGTCAGAGCATTCATAGTCATTGATGTTATTTTTTTCGTGGCGGGTTTTCTCTAATCTACAAAAATAAGAAGAATTTATCTCTCCTTCCTCGATCCATTTTGCTTTAGATCTAATGAAAGCCCCCTTTGCTTTCTTTGTGTAAATATCATCCAGTTTGGTTTGTAGTGTGACTGATTAAATTCCTTTTGTCAGCATCAGTAATTATGGGTTTATTGCAGCACAGACTTATTTCTCCAGTCAATTTCTAGCTGGGTGGATTGTTTCAGTTGTTTACTGAAGGATATGGAAAGGTTTATTATTCTAAATTTCAAAAATTCCAATTTGGAGATATAAGAAGAGGCTGGCATCTTCAGAAACTTCAGTAATAATATCTTTAACCCCCTGACAGTAGACCTCAGAATGTAACAGGCTGGCATTAAACTTCCAATAACCCTTATTTCGCTTGGAAGCATTAGTAAGTTTCAAAGTTAAACTAATAAAACAGTGGTCGGATAAGGGAGCGGTAGATATAGAACAATCAGCAACAAATTATTTTATACAGTCAGAAATTAACCAAAAATCAATCCTAGACCTACTTGCACCATCTGACTTAAACCAAGAAAAAAAATTTAAATTAGGATGTACAATGCGCCATGGGTCAATCAGATTGTGACTACTACAAAAATTGACTAGACGAGGATTATATTGATGGTTATGAAACTTGGTGGGTGAGCGGTCCAACCACTCATTATACACAGTATTGAAGTCACCTCCTAACACAATATTATCAGTTGGGTATCTAAATTCCAAATCCTTAATAATATTATTGTTTTCGGAAAGTAAGTTCTTATTCTGATTTATATTATTGTATCCATAAATATTCCCCAAAATAACAAAGAAGTGCTCAATTGACAAAACATATAGGATCCAGTGTCCGTCCTTACTTTTTTTGGAAGTAATTACTTTCCAGGGAAGTTGTTCAATAGAATTGCAGTACCTGCAGAGCGGTTTATCTCAGTTTTATTGACAACATGGCTGCATATCTTTGCTGGATGGGGTTAGAAGAAAGAGTTCCTCGCAGGAAAATTAGAGATTAAACCAAAATTGAATTTTATGACAATAGCGAGTTTTCACAGCGGTATAGATTCACAAAGGAGTCTGTCATATACCTCAATGGGAAGGTTGGACCAGCTATCAAGCATGGAAGTGAGAGGAATTTTGCTGTGGCACCACTTCTCCAGCTCCTAGTAGCTTTGCAATTTTATGCTACAGGGTGTTTTCAGATGGTTGATGGGGATCTTTTTGGAGTTCATAAATCCACAGTCTGCAGAGTTGTCAGCAGAGTGTTGAAGGCAATTGCAAGTTTAAAGGGTCAGTATATTACATTACATTACATTACATTACAGGCATCTGGCAGACGCTCTTATCCAGAGCGACGTACTACAAAGTGTATAACCAAAACCAGGAACAAGCGTGTTGAAAATCCTAGAGGGAAGTACAGTTCCAAGTGCAGGGAACGATTGCGTAGTTTAACTTGGACGCTTTGAACCAAGGAGAGACAACAGCTGGATTTTATGGGAGAGCAGGTTTTCCAGGAGTAATTGGGGCTACATTCCCATTACCAACCCAGGTGGTGAGAATGGGGAACTGTTTTGGAATCGAAAGGGCTACTGCTCGATTAATGTCCAAGTTGGGTGTGATGACCAGGCCCAGATCACACACGTTGTTGCAAGATGGCCAGGATCCACACATGACAGCCGAATCTTTAACAGTCAACTTTGTGCACTGCTGGAAAGAGGGGAGATCAGCAGACACCTTGTGGGTGACAATGGCTATGCATGTCGCCCATACCTGATGAATCCTCTTTTGACCCCTCAGACCCAGGCAGAGAAAAACTACAACTACTCTCACATTCAAACAAGAGGGGTAATAGAGAGAGTGTTTGGGGTGTGGAAGCGGAGATTTCCATGTATACAGGAGGGACTCCGCACAAAATTGGACACTACCCTGACCATCATTGTTGCAGTAGGTGTTTTGTATAACTTTGGGAAGAGCATAGGAGACGAGCTACCAGAGAAGGATGAGCACCCACTTGAGGAAGATCTGGAAGATGCTCAAGTGCAGAATGCTGCAAACACAAATGGCAATGCTGTCAGGAGAACACTAATTGAAAACCACTTTGCAACGTAATTGAGGTCAGTATTGGCAGAATATGTAATATTTTGATCGACATGTGCAGTTATACATTAGATTACCTTAACCCATACTTAATAACTAATATGCTTCTTACTTTCTCATCCATACAGGGAGGAACTAACCAGAACAGCAAAATGAGGGGACTGCCAATTTGATTGAAAGAAACATTTTACTTATTACTCCAATAAATACAATTAATATGATTACACAATTTTCAGTTACAGTATTCATTTAAGAAAGCTTCTAATGGTTGTGACTGGCTTAAATCCAGTAGCCTTTGCTTTTGAAGAGTTAGGACCTCTTTTTGTAGCAACAGGACTTCTTTTTTCAACTTTGCATTTTCAATGTCAAGAATGTATTTTTCCTTCTCCAATGTAAGTTCCTGGTGAGAGCCTTGGTGAGAGCTAAGCTTAGGGCACTTTTCAGCAGGGGGTTTCACGGGTGGTGCTGCTGCTTCCATGTTTGCATCATCTGGCTCCACTGGCTCCAGCACAATGACAGTCTCAGCTAATATAGTCTCAGTGACTTGAAAGAATTGAGGAAATATTGGGTAGCATTGCTTTGGAATACATCTTATTTAATTTCGGCGAGGCAAGATAGCCTATATTGTTTGTAGTATACCGTAACTTGGCGTCATTTTGATATCAATACTTTTAATCGCAGGCCTGGATTTTGGCAGTCTGAATGAATGAGTTCTAGACGGTGTATGTCTTGTATGTGTGAGTAACTTGGCATTTTTGTACGTTGAAAACGTGTTTTTTATGAGATTGCAGATATAACAGCTGAATACACTTGTGGCATTTGTTCTACAAATATTGTTCGGAAAGATCTACCCAACCCTGTTGCAGAAGTTCCCACAAATGTGTTGCGCTTGTAGGTTGCTTTACTTTCACCCTTCTGTCCAGTTTAACCCAAACCAGCTCGATGGGTTTTACGGTCGGAGACTATGCTGGCCATTCCATGATTTGAAGCCTACCGTCTACCATCTAGCCTGGAGGTATGTTCTGGGTCATTATCTTGTTGTAGGATGAACCCCTGACCAACTAGGCATTGACCAGAGGGTAATGCATGGTGCTGCAAAATGCTGTGGTAGCCCTTTTAGTTCAGGGTGCCAGTCACTCTGTGCAAGTTGCCAACTCTGGATTCAGCAAAAGAGCCCCAGACCATCACGCTTCCACCTCCATGTTTGACTGCTGGTGTAAAATACTGAGGAACCATCCTTTCACCTACTCGACGGTGTACAAAAACCCTGCGTGATGAACCGAAGATTTCAATTTTGATTAATCGGTCGATAAGACCTCTTACATTCTTCAGTAGTCCACTGCCAGTGCTTCAAGGCCCAGGCAAGCCTCTTTTTCTTATTTAGCCATTTTAGCAGTGACTTTTGTACTGCCACTCGACCTGTCATACCTGCAGCTTGAAGTATTCTCTTCTTGTTGAACTTGAGACTTGCTCAGTTCGACCACTGTTAAGCTGTGATGGAAGCTGTTGTCCTGTGAGCCGCCTATCACGCAAGCTGTTGACTCTCAGAAACTTGTCTTCTGATTCTGTTGTGGCTTTGGGTCTGCCGGACCTCTTCCTGTCAGAGTTTCCTCCAGTTTCCAAGTGCCTTTCAATGGTGTACGAAACTGTGCTCACTGACACTTTGGCAATTTCTGTAAAGGAAAGACCTACACTTTTAAGGGTTATAATGGTATGTCTGTCTTCCTTTGTTAATTGCCTTTTTCTCACCATTCTAATAGCAATATTATACTACTTCCTGCAGTGCAATATTGTCCAAATAATGCTTCAGAGGGTGTAGTACAGTCTGTTCCAACACTGATTTTATACAGACAGAGGGTTTGTAAGTAATCAACAAAAGTTGGGATACCTGTAGGAATTATTTGCATCAACTTTCAAGCCTTAATTTACTTCCACTGCTGCGGAAAAGCTGTAAGTTGTTAACCCATTACTTGTTCCCTGAAAAAGGCCTTTTTTTATAACTCTGAAATTTACATTATTTTTTGAATTTTTGGTAACCTAAACCTTTTTTTTTTTAAACCTCTGGCAGTTTATCACTTACCTTTGTACCATTTCAGGTCATTCACTGGAATTGAACTGCTTAAATTTCAATAAAACTGGAAAAAAAAAACCTTTAGAACCACTGCCTTTTTGCCCTTGATACCATGGGAAAATTCAAACAACTCAGCAAAGACCTCTTAAAAAAAATTGTGGACCTCCACAAGTCCAATTCCTCCTTACGGGCAAGTTCCGAACAACTGAAGGTACCACGAGCATCTGTACAAACAATTGTATGCAAATATAAAAATCTTGGGACCACACAGACACTGCATCGTTCAGGAAGGAGGCACAAATTAACTCCCGGGGCTGAACAAACTTTGGTCCGAAAGGTTCAACTGAACCTAAAGACAACAACAAAGGAACTGGCGAAGGAGTTGAAGGCATCAGGTACCAACATATCTTCATCCACCATTAAGAGAATCCTACATTGCCATGGCCTGAAATCCCATAGAGAATTTGTGGACTGAACTGAAAAAGCATGTCCAAGCAAGGAGGCCCACAAACGTCACTGAGTTACACCAGTTTTGTCAGGAGGAATGGGCCAGCAAAATATTGTGAGAAGCTTCTGGAAGGCTACCCCAAGAGTTTGATTCAAGTTAAGCAATTAAAAGGCAATGCCACCAAATACTAACAAAGTGTATGTAAACTTTTGACCCACTGAAAATGTATATAGTACATAAAAGCTGAAATAAATCTGTCTCTTAGCTATTATTTTGAAATTATGGAAAAAAGTAGAGACCCCAATTGACTTAACAAAGGAAATGTATGGTAACATGAAATGTGTGGAGTTGTGAAAAATGTTTGAATGTCTTTAGCCTAGGTGTATGTAAACTTTTAGCCTCAACTGTAGCTGTTGCTGTTGCCGTAGTGGTAGTGGTAGCTGTTTTGGTTTACAGTGTGCATCCGTCGAACCCCGTTCTTACTGAAGGCAGTGCAGATAAAGGTTAGAATTAATCACGTAACTGCCCACAGCTATGACTGCCAGCCGACTAAACAACTCCCCCATCTTTCCGCCTGCAGGCGGTACCACAACTACGCCACCCCCTCACATAAGGTATGGAATCTTTGTGCATTCAACTTTACAGAATTCCTCACATTTCTCATTTCAAGTGACTTGCATTCAAACATTCATTACATCATTTACACTAGTTGACATTTATGACATTTCCTTTCTTTTTTCCCATTTTCCTTGCATTTGAACATCCATACAAGCAAATTGGGCCCTTTCCTTCCAGGAGTCACGGCCAAGCTTGAACCTGCGACCTTTCATTCCCAAGTCCTGCTTGCGATCCTTGCGCGAAAACGCCATCTTCTCTGTTTCATTTGTTCCATTTGTTCCAACTTCGCGGCCAATCGGAGGCCGCCCTTGTTTCAACTTCTCAAGTTTACATGCTTTTTGCGCCCAATCAGAAGGCCCGCTTGTTTCAACTTCATCACGTGGTATCGGCGAATCGCAGCTCTCCCTTCCGCTGTTTCAAATAACACTTCTGGACGTGCAGTGGATCACCGGAGTTCTGCGACAGGAGCGCGGTTTTAGTAAGTTTTTGAATTAATTTTACATAAAAAATATAGTTTAGAACTGGCTAGCCAGCTGGCTGTCACGCCGTTTTTCTCTCTTTTAAAAGCAGCGTTAGCGTTTACATCATCTAAAACGGCAGCTAGCGATATTAGCTAAGGAGCACGGTTTTAGTAGGGTTTTGAATGAACCTTATATTAAAAATATGGAAACGTTCATATTTGCGTGTTCGAAATGTTTAGAACTTGCTAGCCAGCTGGCTGTCACGCCGTTTTTCTCACTTTTAAAAGCAATGTAAGCGTTTAAATCACCTAAAATGGCAGCTGGCAATATTAGCTAACGAATGAATGAATGAATAATCAATCATTCAATAACTTTGCAGTTATGTCAGCGCGTTACGTGTGCGTTTTTACCTATGAGATATGTCATAAGACAAATTTGGCATGTCCTGTGCTTCATTTTTCAGTATAAAACGCAGCATTCTCTTGCTTGCAATGTGGATATCTGCCTGGCTTGTTAACCAGAATTAGTCATGTTAAACGGTTTTCTGGCCAGTTAATTATTAGCTAATACGATTAATTTAATCATTTATGTCAAAAGGTTTAAAGGATGTGGCGTGACAGTCCAGCAGACAAACGTTTTACATGAGTTACAACGGTGTAGCTGTGTTTTTGCATAGGTCTGTCAAAGAGTAATGGCATCTCAGTAGCTCCTTTAAAAATACAGGTGTTTAAATTGCATGAAAGGAACTTAAAATGTAAGCACTACAATGGAGTGTGAGTACATGTGTGTCTGGACATGCCGAGGGACCCCTACAAATCAAAGGACAGGAGCAGGAATCGAGCGGGTTCCATAAAATATTGCTTTCTGTGGCAGGTGCTCTTGTTGCAATTTTGCAGAAAATGCAACTGATTGATAACCTCTTTCGGCTATGTCAAGTGGCTTCGTAGACAGCCAGCCCAGCCTGGGACTCGGATGGACGCCGCAGTTCAGTACATCAGGCGCAGAGACCAGGAGCACATTGCTGCAATCAGAATTAAACAGCATCTCATTTGAATGCACGATTGACACAAATACACACGTTTGTCTTAAAAGAACTTTATTTTTCCTACGTCTTCGCAAAGCCGATCCTGCCGAAGTCCCGAGTAGAGGTCCCGCAGCCCCTGCTTCCAGCTCCGATGAAGAGGAAGGCGGGCCCCAGCCACAGCGGTCCTTTCGGGCCACCGAGGCCTGCCTCGCAAAGTTCTGAGGTGAGATGGTGTATCTTTATAGTTTGTTTTTAACGCTGGGTTAAAAGAAGTTGACGCAAAACTCATTGTAACACATTTTCTTTATTCTGCAGCTGCCGATTCCTGAGAGTTGGCGTGCGGCCTTCTCGAGGGAACAGCGGGAGCGGATTGGTTGGGTGCTGTTTACCAGGGACTGCTCGGGGAAGACGGTACTCGCCACAGACCAGCCTCGGTCAATCTACAACCTGCAGCCCCCCTCTGAGTGAAAAGGCAAACGTTAATGTTTCTTCTTTTTTTTTATTGAATTGTCTTATTGAATACAACTTGACGCATTACATGTCATACCTCTGCAAGCGTGGACGTTCGTGATTTAGACGCCAGTGGCTGCATCTCTGCAAAAGTCACGTCTACCGCAAAATCAAGAAATGTGTGTATTGTACGAGAAATGTACTGGATCAATAAACATGCACAGATGAAGTGCTAAAAGCCAATACTGTCTCTGTGAATGCATTCTACTAGCAATAGGTCTGTTTAGAATTGACTGTTTAGTTGACATTTCAAGTGGCAGAATTACAGACTGTATTGGTTGTACTGTATTCAACATTCACCTTTGTGCATTCAACTTTACAATTCCTGACATTCCTTATTTCAAGTGACCTGGATGCAAACATTCATTACATCATTTACACTGGTTGACATTTGTGACATTTCCTTCATTTATTACATTACAGGCATTACATTACAGGCATTTGGCAGACGCTCTTATCCAGAGCGACGATTTATTGACCTGGATTCAAACATTCATTACATCATTTACACTGGTTGACTCCATTTATTGAACATGTCCTTCCTTTTTTCCATTGTTCCCTTTTGCATTCGAACATGCAAGCAAAGTGGGCCCTTTCCTTCCAGGGGTCACGTTCACCTTTGTGCATTCAATTTCACAACTCCTGACATTACTTATTTGAAGCGACTTCCATTCAAGCATCATTTACACTGGTTGGCATTTCCTTCTTTTATTGAACATGTCCTTTCTTTTTTCCCCTTTTCCTTTCATTTGAACATCCACGCAAGCAAACTGGGCCCTTTCCTTCCAGAGGTCAAGGCCAGGCTCGAACCTGCGACCTTGCGGTTCCCAATTCCTGCTGGCAATCCACCCTGCGCCCCCGCGGGCCCCTCCTTTCTCAACAGAGAAGAATGAGCAGTGGCTTTTTTGCAGGGGCCATGCTAATCTTCTCTATCATTCCAATTTTAGTATATGTGCTGCCCGAAGCGAGCACAAAGCACCCACCTGAGGGCCCGCCACTTATTGGGGCGCGACCTGCACGGGGTCATCAGTCAACGGGGCAGTCAAGCGAGTGCATCGAGTGCACGGATGAATAAAACCGCTTAAGCGGGCCGTACGTGCGCAGTGAAACTTCTTAAACGGGCAGCGGAAAATAAAACAAAGCAAACGCCCGCCCTCAGACCGATCAAACGCAACCTTTCACGTTCCCGTTCGCGTCCGTGCTCCTCCGGGACAGGTGAACGGCTACCTGGAAGGCATGCGGGGGACAGCCCCCATCCCGCACAGAGAACTGTGGTCTCTTCGTCTCCGCCTCTTTTCTGAAGCGGTTGCCGTCAGCTGACGTGACCGGGGTCGCTGGATAGAATCCTCACAAACTGAACAATTAAAAAATAACAATGATTAAAAAGTATGTGTATGAAATGGCTAGGGTTGGGAAACCTGACAGAAAGAGGTAAGATTTGAAAAAGGGAGGGAAAGCAAACACAGGAGGACACCATTTTTAAATGCCAGTACTTTCCTGCAATACCTGTAATTGCCGCAGGAGGTCAGGCGTCTCTTTCCTTTCGCTGCGCCCAAGGCTCTCCGGTTAAAAAACGGGCAACAAGGATACTGTCGACAGGGCACTCCGGTGCACTCGCAGAACACAATTCACAACGAATGAAGATTCTACATTCTGCGAATTACTTTGTAGCCAGCTAGTTAGCTATTTTAGCCTGTATTATAATGGGACGTCAAAGAGCTTGCAACTTTTCGACATTTGAAAAGATGTTGCTGACTGAGTTGATGGAGGAGTTTGGGGCAATAATTGAGGATAAGAGGACTGACAGCAGTATGCTGGAGAAGAAGGAGGGGAACTAGGTCTGGTTAGCCGAGCGCTTCAATGGCTCGACTGGTATTAAGGAGACGAAGGACAAGTCGCAACTGAAAGCCTGCTGGAAAAACCTTAAGGCAAAAGCCAAAAAAGATGCGGCAGAAGAGAGGCGGGGTAAATTTCAAATCGGTGGAGGACCACCACCAATGACTACGGACCCTCTGTCACAGAAGATTATTCATATGATCCCGCAGCAGATTTCCCCCCTCCCCAACCCCTATGACGATGACGGCGCACTAGATAGAAGTACAGCCACAGAAGCTGCAAGTAAGTAGCCTAACTACCACCTAGATAACGTTAGCTACATTTTATAATCGTTGTTTTGATTATGTACTGCATTGACTCACTGTGAACATGTAAATATTGGGTGTAATTATTATGAATAGCAGGTTACAATAATTGCTGTCACCCCCAGTATCACTCTGTCCAAGCCGTTAGTCGCAGCAATACAATAATGATGAGAGTAGGCTATAATTTTGCCTACAAAGCATTTGTTTGAGCCGATACATTACATAACATACAGTAGCAAACCTGTCCGTGGTTTTAAAGAAGAACACAGGCCAGTAAGCACAGAGCTCCCGTTGAATCCATATGGCTTTGCAATATTGTAGCTGGTTAATAACTGAACGTGCAGACGGTACGTCATAATGCAGTGTATATGTTCGGTGAATGGCGGGTAGATATGGTGCAAAAGCAATAATTGAGAAGTAGTAGACAATTATTAGTGAGGGTAAAAGCAGGTTAAAGAAACGTGTTCCTAGCTGGGCTTGAACCTAGAACCCCATGTTCCCAAGACTGTAACCTTGCCCACTAGACCACAGGCAGACTAGCTGTTTAAAGTGGAAATGTTTCAGGGTAAAAAGGTATGGGTATTTTGCGTGTGTATGCGAGTTTTTGATTGGGTTGTGTAGGTGAAGATTTGGCTGGTGTCGGTAAAATGTCCAATGGGGAGACATGTTGTTAGTGGGATAGGTGGCAGGAAAAATAAGAATGAGAAGAAGAAGAAGAAGAAGAAGAAGAAAGAGAAGAAGAAGAAGAAAGAGAAGAAGGAGAAGAAGAAGAAGAAGGAGAAAACGCAAAATCCCTAGTTTGAGGCTTTATTGTGTGGACATGTGAAGTTGTTTATGAAATCTGTCTGTTGAAATGGGGTCAGAATGTACAGAATGTAATGTTTTTAAGGGCTGAGTGTCTGTGGCTGTTGTGGTTATTTCTGTGGGGAACCCTGAAAAGTGCCAAACTCTCGGTGCTGTATAGGTATGGGGCATGCCCCCGCCAAGGTGTAACTTGGCGGGATGGCATACCTGCCATGCCAAAATGTGACTACTTTGATGAGTAAAAAATATTGAATAAATTGTGTTAAACAGAAGGAATGCATGATTTCTCTTTTTTTAATCTCCAATTGTTTATTTGTTTTATGCTTTAATTGCAGAGTACATTGAGGCAACTGCGTAAATTTCAATAAAACCTGGAAAAAGGTTGGTGTTCCAAAACTGTATAGATATGTGTGTGTGTGTGTGTGGACAACCCTTTAATTGGTGATTTTGGCTATTTCAGCCACACCCGTTGCTAGCAGGTGCATAACACCATGTATACAGCCAAGCAATCTCCTTTGACAAACATTGGCAGTAGAATGGGTTGTACTAAAGGGCTCAATGACTTTCAACCTGGCACTGTCATAGAATGCCACCTTTCCAACGAGTCAGTTAATCAAATTTCTGACCTGCTAGAACTGCCCAGTCAACTGTAAGTGCTGTTATTGTGAAGTGGAAACGTATAGGAGGAACAACAGCTCAGCCACGAAGCGGTAGGCCACACAAGCTCACAGAATGGGACAGCTGAGTGCTGAAGCACATAGTGCGCAAACATCATCTCTCCTTGGTTGCAACACACTCTAGAGTTCCAAACTATCTCTGGAAACAACCTCAGCACAGGAACTGTTCGTCAAGAGCTTCATGAAATGGGATTCCGTGGCTGAGGAGTTATACACATGCCTTAGATCAGCATGCACAATGCCAAGCTTTCTCTGGAGTGATGAATCACGCTTCACTATCTGGCAGTCGGATGGACAAATTTAGCGGAATGCATAATGCCAACTGTATTGGCCTGAACGGTGCCAACTGTTGGAGGAGGAATAATAGTCTGGGGCTGTTTTTCATGGTTTGGGCTAGGCCCCTCAGCTCCAGTGAAGGGAAATCTTAATGCTACAGCATACAATGACACTCTAGAAACAAGGCTCCAGAGTGCGACCATTTTGGTCGCACATGCGACCAAAAATCTGTCAAGTGCGACTAAACATTTTCATTGGTCGCACCGTTGCGCCTGACATTTAGCAGGTCTGTCTCTGTGTGTGTATGTGTGTAGCGTTATTTTTTTCCCACCCGCTTTCTGCGAAGACCCGCCCCTACTCTGCCTCTGATTGGCTCTTACCGTGATATTCTTCTTAGCTGAATGCGGGTGGGGGGAAAAAAAAAAGGAATGTGTGTATTAGTGATGCGCGGATCGCAGTTATATCGGTGGGCACCGCGGTTAATCGACTGATCGGGGGGGCCGAGTCATAAAAATGAACATTGTGATTAAAAGCGGATGGGTTGTGGGTGGGTGAAATAATACATCATTAATGAGGAAAATATTAATTACATTCTCTAAAATGTAACATATTTTAAGCTCAATTTTTCGTCAGGCACGAATTAGCAGACTAGACTCTCATTGCACCAACTGCGGCGTCCATTTGTCTTAAGCAGCAATGGAGGAAAAAAAAATCCGAGAGAAAATTAAAAAAGGAGAATTTAAAAAAAAAGGAAGGGCAGAAAAGGTCCATGTAGGAGTGATTTAGTGAAATACTTACCCAGCACTTGACTCGTCATGGTTATGTCACATGCAACAGCTGCGAAATAATGAGAAATAACGGTAAAGTGTGATCGGGTATTAGGGCCACATTGACGGAAATAAATCTGACATTTCGAGAATAAGGTCGTAATATTACGAGAATAAAGTCATAATATTACGAGAATAAAGTCGTAATTTTAGGCTACTTGTTATTTTAGACGGGAAATATCAGAAAAGCAGCCTGCCGCCTGCGTTAAAATGAGGAACGTGGAGCATCTTGTGAAGTTATACTTTAGTAGGCTATAGCTTTCACAAATAACGAGATAGCCTACTTAATCTTTTAGCACATCAGCACCACATTATCACAAGTAACAGGACTTTGAAAAGATTGTGCAAGAAACTTTTCTATTCTGAAAAAAAGAACCACACGGCCTTGGAGGAAATTGCAAGCTCAGGCTGCCATTAGACTGTCCTCTCGCCCGTTTTGTTGGTTGCTGGTAATATATTTTCCTAAAATGGTTTTTTTCCTCTAAATTTTACGATTTTATTCACGTAATATTATGATTTTTTCTCGTAAAATTACGACTTTATTCTCGTAATATTACAACTATTTTTCTTGAAATATTATGACTTTATATTATTCTCATTAAATTATGACTTTATTCTCGTACTATTATGACCTTTTTTTCTCAATTACGACTTTATTCTCGTAATATTACGACCTTATTCTTGAAATCTGTTTTCCCCTCAATGTGGCCCTAATACTAAGTCTAAATTGGAGAAAATAATTAGTTCGGGTGGGTGGCGGGTGGATGACGCGATTCGGATGACGTCAGAGCCGATCCACGCATCACTAGTGTGTATGTGTGAATCCGCGCCCTGTACTCCTCCGGGAGCAGCGCACACTTTTGTTTGAGTTATTTGAGTTTGATTTATTTATTTGAGTTTGTCAAGCACTTTAAACATCAGCACTTTTTAAGTTTATTTTTTAAACAATTGAGGTTATTGTGATTTCTTGATGGTGCTGTGATTTAAATAAAGAAAAAAACATTTATCTGCACCTTTATTCCTGTTTACAATCATTTACATAATGTGTTAAGAAATTACCAATATGTATGGGAACTGACAAAAAAGGTAACGCTTAAAATGTATTATTGCGGCGTCAAAAGGCGCAGTAAAAATTTTTGGGTGCACCTAAATGAAAAGGTTAGGGGCACCAGTGCAACCAATGTAAAAAGTTAGTCTGGAGCCCTGAGAGAATTATGCACTTCCAACTTTGTGGCAACAGTTCGGGGAAGGCCCTTTCCTGTTTCAGCAAGGTCTGTAAATCAATGGTTTGCTGAGTTTGGTGGGGAAGAACTTGATTGGCCTGCACAGAGCCACGACCTCTATGCCATCAAACACCTTTGGGATGAATTGGAATGCCAATTGTGAGCCAGGCCTTATGCCCATCATCAGTGCCCAACCGCACTAATGCTCCAGTGGCTGAATGGAAGCGAATCCTCACAGCCATGTTCCAAAATCCACTGGAAAGCCTTCCCAGAAGAGGGGGGTGGGGGTATGGGGGGTCCAACTCCATATTAATGCCCATGGTTTTGGAATAAGATGTTCAACAAGTACATATGTGACGGGTGCTGGAGAAAAGGTCCGCAAGTCGCAAATCTTGAAATCGCGCAAGGAGGCAAAAAAGGTGTTTTTATTTTTATTTTACTGTTTTCCTTTTTTTCATATTACGAAAGTTAAAGTGTTGAAGAAGTCACTCAATAGAATAAACAACATTTTTAGGGTCACTAAATACTTATTTGTCAGCAAAGTCCGCTTGTTTTAGTGATTCTTACAGCCGTGTTTTGGAGGCGTGAAGGGGTTGCAGTTTAATTAGCATGTTTGATTTCGTTGGCTATTGTCACTTTGTTTCAGTCAAGCCACCGCCCATAAATAAAGCCGTGTGGTAGTAGCCTATGTTTGTTTATTCTGTGAGGTTGCTACAATGGCGGATGCTCAATCAGTAGGTGAGAGTATAAGCTTTCTAACGATGTATAACATGTCTAATTTTGCTTTTGGAATAGCGTTTTATAGGTTAGCGTAACCGAACATTTTCTTACCATGGCATTCGCTCTATATATGGTAGCATTAAAAGACGTTGCACCTAACGAAACATTGTCAACGATTTTTCGTAATTCCTTGGAAAATACCATTATTATTGAGGACTTCTGGGCATAGCTAAGCCATATGTTTGCTGATAGACCTATCTGACATCGTTTTCTGGAGCAAAACAGAAGTGGATAGAACTGTCATTGATTTACTGTCTGTGTCTCCATCTACTGAACATAGATAAGATTTCATCATTGCTATGTAAGTATTACTGCTCAAAATATTTCGGTTATATACGTTATTTTAGAAATTGAGTGTCTTTAAATAGGTCAGTGGTATTATGTAATGTTGAAATTATATCTGTTTCATCTTAAACCTTCATATGTCACGGTACGGGTAGAGGGGACCCAAACGCAGAGGGGGGAAAAAAAAAAAAAAACACGAACTCAAAAGGGAAAATTAACAGATTTTACTCACAAAAAGGGCAAACAACCAGGGAACAGACAAGGGCACGAAGGCCAAAACAAACTCAAAAAAATATCGAAATAAAACAGAAAACAAGTCGAACTCACAAACACGTGCAGGGCAGAACACGGACAGGGCAGAACACGGGAAGGCAGAGCACAAGGAAAGGTCAAACAAAACACAGGCAGGTAGATATGGTGAAACAAACAGATGTCGGGAACAAACACAAACAATATCTAATGAAACAACAGGAACTCAAAAACACAGGCAGGACAGAGTACAAGTAAGTGGAACAAACACAAACAGGTCAGAAACACAGGCAGGTACAAAGGGTCTAAAACATACGCAAGTTGGGAACAAACACAAGCAGGCAGGTACATGTACGTCAGGTAACAAACACAGGCAGGTACATACGGTTTTCAAACAGATTTCAGGAACAAACACAAGAAGGCAGGTACATGAAAGTCAGGAGACAAACACAAGGAACCAGCACCTGAGTCAAGGGAACAGAGAACTTAAATAGACAGGGGTAACAAGACACAGGTGAACTCAAAAAACAATCAAACCAGAAGGAGGGGATAAGACAGGTGGGAACAATGATGGGATAACGAGACAATGAAACAATCATACAATTAACAGGAGGGGAACAGGACACAAAACAGAAGTGCCGCCATCTGGCGGCCCAACAGGGGAAACACAGACAGGAAAACAGGACCATGACATCATAAGGGGCTCATATGCTTTACAATGGACAAAAAGCATTATATTCCTTTTTGGAGAGATTTTGGATTTGTTTCTGGACCCTTAGCTATTTTAGACCAGTGTTAATAATTTAGACATTTTGGGTAGATTTGGAGATGCTGGGTACACTGCTTAGTTTTTGCTTCATAGATCTTTAGTAGTTCTACATATCCACCCTTAGATTTTATGAACTTGTGGTCAAGAAGTTTTTGATCCAGGACATGTATACTTTAACCCACAATCTCACTATTTCATTGCGAACTAAAAAAGGAGCAAATTCATTTTAGATTTTTTGCCTTGACCATTGCATTTGTGGCACTTTATTTCTTACAAAATTATGAATATAAAGTGATCTAAGCTAGTATTATAAATGGTACAAATGTATTGCTTAATTTAAGACATTTTTCTAGTCTCTGTGGTGTTCACATCTGGAGTTATAAAGCTTTAAATATGGTAATCCCTAAATGGACAAGGATTTACAGGTACTAGCGGGGGAGTGGTTGGGGTGGAGTTAACTAGCTATTGTTCCCACCCATTATCTCCCTGTGAGAAGTGTGAAAAGTTCAAGATCTTTCAAGGGGATTTTCTCTGCTACTTGATTTTAGGAGTACCAACATTCAAATAAGCATATCTTCTTCAACTATTTTCAGATTTCAATGTATGACACATCATTTGAAAGTTTATAATCTGCACTTTCATAATCTGTAAAAAACTGAAAAATGACCTTGCCCTACTTGCGGACCTAAACACCAGCACCTGTCACATATGGGTGTGATGTTCAGGTGTCCACATACTTTTGTAAAGGTAGTACACACACACACACACACACACACACACATTACTGGCATAAATTATGTAAACACTGCATTTATAAGTATAGTTTGATGATTAAAGGGGAATTTCACTTTATCACTCTTCTGGGATAATTTACACACCTACCCAGGCTTTTGTGTGCACCCCAGACAATTTTTAGGTTGTTTGCTTCAATATTCAGATATTTGATACCAGTGTAAGCAACCCCCCCCCCCCCCCATCCAATAGAAGCCCATTCAACATCAAACTCCACGTTAGACTCATTGTAAACACACGTCCCTGCTTCTCATGACTTATATTGTCCTTCTAATGAATGTGTCGCCCTTCATTTTTCGATTAGTTATTTCATTATGTTAATATTTTATGCTGTTTTGTTGCTTTCCTTTACAAATGCAGGAAGTAGACCCAGGCAGTTTAGTGTCGAACTTGAGGATGCATATCATTGCGCGACTTCTGATGTGGGCGTACCTGCAGACAATAGCATTAGGTTGGTTGTAGAAATAGTATTGTATTACTACTAGCTAGTGAAACCAAAAATGTCTGAGGATGAAGGAGATTCTGTTTTTGATCATGGGATTACACTTGGACAACTCAATAATAAGGTTACTGATAAGGGGTCAAATAAATGGATGGTGGCAACCCTATAACAACAGCCAGCAAGCTGTCTATAGCTGCTTTTCCACCACATGGTACCGGCTCAACTCGACTCGACTCTACTCGACTACTTGCTTTTGGTACCAGGTACTTAGTTTTCCACTGCAGATAGTACCCCCGTCAATGTAGCTGGTCGTCATAGCAACGCCGCATGAAACCGCCGTGAAGTCATCTTCAACGCGACACACACAGGAACAATGGAGGATAGCGAAGGGATGGTGTTCTTGATTCTCGGTTTGTGGCTGTTTCTCACAGCAAGGAGACAACTTTTGTTTCAGAAGAGCCTGAAGGCAGCAAGACAAAAAGAAATCCTACATCAGAGCTCAGACAATGAGACGACTCTGGTTGCTCATTAGCATAAAAGGCAATGCAAGAGGGTAAGCTAACATAGTGACGATTCTCTCTGCCCAATCAGTGGTCTGCAGTATTTTCACGTCACCTTTTGGTATCACCTCAGCTCGCTTGGAACCTCGACGGAGGTGATACCAAAAAGAGTACCAGGTACCATCCACAACTTTTGCCCGATGGAAAACCAAAAAAGTTGAGTAGAGTTGAGTCGAGTTGAGCTGGTACCATGCGATGGAAAAGCGGCATAACTGTTACTGTAGACATCCTATGTATCACAGGCAGACGCGATAATGTTAGCCAGCCCGCCTTAGTACCTACCTCGAGCGGTTCGACCAATGATGGGAAAACGGTGGGTACAGCTCCAGGCTTCAGACGGTTGCCTGGTAGTCAGTGGCTTCAAAGTGGTCGCTGTATACCCGTAGTCCTCGTTTGCGAAATTCTTCAGCTGTTATGCTGGGGTGTCTGATTACATCCAGCCATGTCTGGCACAAAGTTGCATCACGTGGAAAACTATGAAAATGTGCTTTCAAGGCAAGTTTAACAGGGGCATTATAACAACCGGGTACAATGCACCTCATTATTTACACCGATATTGCATCAAACAAAAGCTAGGAGATGTTAGTTTGTTCGATTTTAACGGATTTAAAGTTAACGGAATGTTTTGCTTCCCTCCTTCTCGATTTTGCTGCGAAACGAAATTGAAGAAGAAAAAAACAGAAACCATACTACTATGTGGACTTGTGCTAAAGAAGGTCTTTGTTTTTAACGTTAGACATTTAAAATAAAATAACTAATCGAAAAATGAAGGGCGACACATTCATTAGAAGGACAATATCAGTCATGAGAAGCAGAGACGTGTGTTTACAATGAGTCTAACGTGGAGTTTGATGTTGAATGGGCTTCTATTAGGGGTGGGGGGGGGGGGGGGTTTCCTCACACAAATATCTAAATATTGAAGCAAGCAACCTAAAAAACTGTCTACGGTGCGCACAAAAGCCCGGATAGGTGTGAAAATGACCCCAGAAGTGTGATAAAGTGAAATTCCCCTTTAATGCAATATTTTGCAACAATTGCTCCTTTTGGCATAATAAATGTAATATCAACATAAACAAAAAAAATTGAAATAATTTGTGTGAAACAAGTAGCCTATAATCATTACACCTTCCCATATGTATGAGTTCACCATTTATTTAATGTAATTTACTTCAATCTCTTATTGCTACATTTCATAATTACTACATTTCATTAAATTCTCATACCGTTAGTCTCCATCAGTATCAGTGATTAACTGCAACCAATAATTAACAAACAAGTGACTCATAACCAAATCACATTTACCCAGAAATATGTTAACAATTAAGAATCAATCCTCTATTCACTGTAGGGAGAGAGAATAATATATTATGAGACACTACCAAGAACAACAGAACATATAGACTTTTTATAATGTACTAAATGAAAGAGTTTATTAATAATACTTGGTTTGAAAGCAAATGTAATTTTTTCAAAACTATTAATTGGTACCCTGCAATTTGCTTCAGAAAAAATAAGGCCACTGTACCAAAGGGCATATTTGACAGGCAAGAATTTTAGCATAGTTCTGAAAAAATATTTTTTAAAAAGACCTAGCCTCTAGCAATTGCAATTTTTCCCTCGTAATCCTGGGATACAAAATCGTCTTTAAATCAAAATAAAAACGAAGACAAATTGACTGTTTCAATGGTGAGCTTTTTTAATTACGTCGGCTAATCAGATGCTGAGGCTGTTGCAAGCGACGTGCAGCACCATGCCAGTGCACGACGTGTAGTAACGATGGTCGGGGGCGCGCATCGAGAAAGGGATAACGCTTCACAGGGATAGAAAACAGAGTGTGAAAAGAGAAAAAGAGGAACCGATGGGGAGACGGGAAAACAGCAGCGAGGAACAAGGACGCGAGAAATGTACGGTAGCTAGCTGTTTATGAGGCCAAAAATTAGGTGGTGCTGAACGTTTCACTTTGCTAATTCGATTACAGAACACCGGCCACAGGTAACCTATAGGACTAACTTAATTGTTGACGAAAGGATATATTCCTGCAGCACTGTCATTCACTGTTGACAATGTCGGGGAACCGGGAGGCGGAGCGGCGCAAACTAGCCGACATCATTAACCACTGGAATGCCAACCGACTTGACCTGTTCGAAATCAGTCAGCCCACGGAGGTGAGTCCCTGGACCTTCCGGGAGCTGCAGGCCGCACCGGGACAACCGGACAGGAGATGCATCTCGTGTGCGGGGTGTTAGCTATCCAATTTACGGAATGGGAGTGACTAAAGCTTTGCACGATTTGTAGTTCTGCACACGTAGGCTAAATAAATATCAAAGTGAATGTATCAGACTGCAGAGAATAGCTGTGTAACCCATCATTTTCATTAACGGTAATTAAACTAGTCTGTCGCAGTATAATCTGTATTGCAGCCAGCTTGGTAAAGCGGTAGCTCTTGTGTAAGTCCTCGGGCTAGCCTAGCTATTTTGTGCCACAGACAAGGACAATACCGTGCAAGGTTAGCAGTTGCACCTGGTTTCATAGTCCTATTAACTGGGATGGGCGACACTTACATTACATTCTGGTTATGATAATGATGTTCATCCGTAAAATAGTGGGGTTGAGCCGATTTGCTGACACAAAAAATTGGTTTTGCAAATGGAAAACCACCTTCATTTTGTAGTACTTTTAAAAAAAGAAAAAAGGGCTCCGCGTGTATAAACTAGTGAATACCTTTCGGTGCGTTTTTTATTTTATTTTAATGTCATATATTCAGTAGACTATATTGCCCCCAGCAGGCCTCGGATCCGATCCTACATAGTGTAGGCTATTACTGGCTTGAATTATCATATTCTATATAGGCTAATAGAATATGATATCTAATATATATGTTATGTGTACAAATCATACAATAAACATGAAGCTAAAGCTTGCCTTGTTAGTTCCAGATTATCTTCTACACGATAGTAGGATTTAGTGTAAACGGGTAACCCAAGTAGAAATTTATAAAGGATGCAGATATTAGATAATGACGTAATTTTGTAATGTTTGCCACGCCCCCTACTCTTTTAAATTCCTGAACAAGCTGCTGCATCGTTGAAACACTGCAGTGAAATGTACGTTTGTAGTAGGCCTATCCATTTCTGGAGAGGAACTGCCTATCATTTTAGTTCCGATTATTTAATTTTTTTTTTTTACAGTTTTCTTTTAATGTAAATGTTTTAGCGGAGGTAGGCTAATGAAATTGGCTACTTGCTAACACCATGCCTTCTGTTAACATAGATCTATTTTCTGCAATACCTATACAATGGGAAGTTTTAGTTTCAATATACTAGTGTGTGTTCGGGAGTTGGATTTAAAAAAAATCAAGACGTATCAGGGGTTCCCCAGGAAAATAGCTAGCGGAGAGCCTCAGAGGGTTAGCCGGCTCCTTATGCCTTTTTTTTGCCGCCAACGACTCTGAGGCTGCAGCATAGAACTGCATAAGGCGGGAAACATAACTTGAATTTTCTTGCGCTGCGTATATGTGAAGTGGTTGCAACGTGGGAAACATCGTTCACATGCTTATCTTCTTACTTTTTGCTGACTGGAAGTTTAAAAGGCATATGCACTAGAGGGCAGATATTGGCTTCTCTTCAAATGATTCCACCATCCTTCCTGGCTTCCTAACGTCAGTCACGCAGAAAAAAAGCACAAATCTAAGAAGACTGCTTCAACCTGATGTCATCTACTATAATGCCCCTTGCTGCCACGCTTGAAACTGCAACTCGCGCTTGCGTTAAGTTAAGAATTTCAGGTGACATGCCTGAAATTGACATTGCATAGCTTGAAGCCTCTGTGTTTGCGTACTTATGCAGAGTATGTTTCAGGCCTAACTTACTACATACTACATTCTAAGTAGGGGAGAGCGGGGCATGCTGTCACATTTTTCACTCTTTCTTACATTGACTGGGCACAATACATCACAATGGTATACATGTCATACCAAATGAAAGAAAGAAGTCTTGGGTACATATTTTGTATTCATTACATCTTCATATCTTATTTCAGTACAAAGTTGTAGACAGTTAAATACAGTGTGCGCACTTGTGACAACTTGCCCCATCAGCGGGTAAGTTGTCACACTATGTCGGGTAAGTTGTCACATTGGATTATCAACAAATAAAAACACAACTACTTAATTGTGAATATTGATTTTTAAATTTCAAATTCAATACCAAATTCAACATCATTAAAGAACATACAAAAAAAACAATCATCCGTAAATAACAACAAACAACATCCATATCTGACTAATCAGACTCATCTTTGGAGTTACAGTTCTGGCACACATAAATTGCCTGGCCTGAGGTGCTAGGTATATTGGTATATTGCTATGTCACAATGTATTGAACAAGCTGCATCTCCAAATCAGGTGAAAAAACCTGCTGTGGCTTTCAATAGCCAACCACTGTTGTTGGCATGGTTGCCTGACTTTCTACTTCTTCTGTGGGAACCTTTTTGACAATACAGAGTCAGAGTACGGTAATTTATCCCAAAATCCCTCGCTGTACTCCTGATTGATTTCTTTTGCAACTTCACCTGCCTCACTGCCTTTAACATTATATCAGGTGGTGTGCTGCCATTCTCTGTCTTTCCTTCATAATTTCAAACCACCTTCCTTCCTTCCTTCCTTCCATAGTGTCTCTCTCTGGGGATTAATAAAGTTTATTTATTCTATTCCTTCCTTCCTTCAAAATATCACAATATCACACTGTTTTTTGAGCATGTTCTATGTGCCTATTTATACTGGGGCAAGTTGTCACTGAGATAACTTGCCCCAAACTGACATGTGTGCTAATGTTGGCTAAATATGAAGGTTAGCTCAACATAGGACTGCAGCTAAAGTATCAACAGACACTTTAATGTCTCCTCTACTCAGTACAAAAATATAATTTTTAACATTCATACCTAACAAAGTTTTATTACATAAAATGTAAAGTGTCATTTTCTTAATTTGAAGGTGAAAAATAAGAAAATTGTGCTCACCTCAGAATAGAGTGACTTTGACTACATGTGAACAGGAAGTTGACCATAGAACTTGTTGTCACACAAAGTAGCTATTTGATTTTTGAGATAGCGACTCTTCTGTTGGAGGTATGAACAGTGTGATAACTTACCCGTGTGGCAACTTACCCCGTTCTTCCCTACTATGCACAACGTACTAAGACAGTTAGCATAACAGCTAGTATGTACATGTTTTGGTTACTTAACCGTGCCACGGACCTGTGGTCATCAGTAGCCAATTTAAAACATGTTTAAACACAACTAGAAACCACCTCATTAGATTTACAAGAATTCCCTAAATAGTGGCTAGCTAGCACCGCTTGCAACCATTACAATATGAACCGCTGGATAACCATCTAATGTCATTGCTCTCAGTATCTGTCTAAATATTCCACTTATAGTCATTACTGTCTTCATTTATGTTTTTTTAATTAATGTACCAAGAGTTTATACACAAAATACCACATACCCATTCTTTAGAGTTGCCACATACCTGTAGGTATAGTTTGACTGGTTTGCGAGTGCAAGAGTAGCGTAACAATACGGGGAAAATGTGGTTATATAGTGTCAACAAACCTAACCACACAGTGTCACAACGTCGCGCAGGGTAATACGAATGTCACAGTTACAACGCTTGCACAAGACATAACACCACCGAAGAACCACAAGCATCTCTCATACACCCCAAAGAGAGTGTTCCCTCAAACACAAAGTGAAAAAGACAAATATTTCCAATCCATGAAATGCTACTTTGAACTTTGCCGTTTATATTTATCTCTGAAGAAGTACCACTGGTAGCTTACGTTAAATGGGTATGGGGTGTATAGCAATAGTAGGCATACACGTGTAATTTACAGCCTACTATTAGTGGATCAAAAGCAGGAATTTACAGAATCCCAGCCATTGATTTAGTGACCAACCCAAGAAAAAGGCCAGGGGGCAGCAAGGCAGCCTCAGGAGGATCACTACAATATAAAACAGGGTTTTTATATCTGTAATCCCAGTTTTGCGAAAGCAGGAGGGCAGGGAGACAGACGAACTGCGAGCATAGACTACTACAGCATATAATCAGAATTAAGAGGGAGAATTTTCAGCTTAGAATGTAGCACTCACAGGATATAGCTTGTAAACCCTGCTAGACATGAAAAAGGTTTTTAACCAAGTTAACTAGGCTATGTATTTTCAGTTCTCCCCCCTAACTTGGAATTCACAATTGTTTCCCAGCCAGGAGCAACCCCACTGCAGGGTAACCTATCAGTTTCACCTCAGAGCATCCATATGGAGAAAATACACAGGTTTCGTGGTACCTAACTAAAGTTAGATTCCGCTATCAAGTGTGTTTGTGTGTGTCCACAAATGCAGTAGAAGAGCAGATGCTTCTACTCTGGAGTCTTTGCAAATTGCAACCCATCATATCAGTTTGTGTGCCTGTGTTTGCGTGTGCGTTTTATTATTTGGTCAAGTATCACTCACGCTGCACACTGCATCTTACATGAATAGATTTAGTGATCATTCGATTTCTGCATTTTAAAAGTTATGAAGAATTCCATTCGCTGAAGGTGATGGATGGTGCAGCCTTAGTGTACATCTTGGAACTTTTTGCGTACGCTGAAAGAAAATATTATGCAATGTGAATGTGAAATGAACTCTCAATTTACGTCACAATTAGTATGATGAGTACAGATAGTATGCGGTTTCGAACACAGCCTATGTTTCCAGTTTAAGAACTGGAAAGGAAACGTGGTCATGTGGTTTCATTCAAACTAATCATGCCGCTATCCCCACTTAAATTTTTGAAGCCTTTTTTCCAGTGGCTAAAGTGAACTGCAACGCCTGGTTGCATAAAAAACTTGAAACCCCGCCCATCCCATTGTCAATGGTGAAAGCCCAGAAAGAGGCTCATGTTCACTGTGAAAATATGTAGTCAATACATTTTTTACACAAAAAATGATGGTTTAACTAGTTAATCCAATCCCTAATGTCTCCTCTGGGTGTGAAATTGCATTTCAAATATAATAGAACAGTACGTTACAGATAAGTTATGAAGGAACTATTGTTCATTTAAACCATTTGGTAAACCCGCTGAAAAGGAGGGGTACTGCTGCATTGGGACAGCGTATGCTTAGGGTTGAATTATATTATTTAAAGTAGGGACTTGGGGGGCAGGGAGATCTAAGAGCGAAAAGGGTAAGGAGGTGCAGACTGGCCGAATGGAAGCTGTCAAGACTTCCTGTAATAGTGTGAACACCAATGAAATCTTTCAATATAATATAGGGGGTACAAACGCATTAGGAGGGATAGATCCAGTTAGAGGTGGGGGAAGCTCTAGCTCTCTATATAAAAGAAAATTTGAATGTGCAGGAAATTCCAGAAATTGACTAGTGAGGATATTTGGATTAAGCTGATAGGGGAACATGAAAAGGGCCTTACGGTAGTCGTGTGTTACCAGCCGCCAGTAGTGTGAATTCAAAGCTCTTTGGAAACAAAACAAGCTTGTCAGGAAGTGAGACTATTATTATGGGTGACTTCAATTACCCTGATATTAATTGGGAATTGATGACATGATGTGGAAAGAGTGAGGAAGAATTTTAGATGTTGTAAATGACCTTTTTGGCACAGTATGTCAGTCTGCCTACAAGAGGGAAATCAATCTCGGGAGAGTTTGAGGAAAAAAATGAACTGTATAAGATATATAAAAACGACAGCACTGAGAGTAATAAGGCTGAATAGTGTTGAATATTGCCCAAGATAATCCTGAATGTTTCTTTCAATACTGTAGTAGGAAAAGGAAAGTGAAGGAGGAAATCAGGTGCATGAAGAAAGAAGAAGCATTACTTTATAAGAATAAAGATATTGCTGATGCCTTAAATTATTTTAGTTATTTTGTTGAGAGTTTTACTAGAGAAGAGGTTACTAATAAAACAGAATGCATATTCAGTACTCAGAATGTATTACTAGATATTCAGATGAAGGACGAAGAAGTACTGGATAAATGACATAAGCTAAATACAAATAAGGCAGCAGACCCTAATGCCATATATTCAAAGGTACTCTGGCCACTGGCAGGTATTTTTAGGCAGTCTTTACAAACTGGAGAAATACCTGAGAACGGGAAGCAAGGTAATATTATACAAATATATAAGAAAGGGGACCATACTGATCCAGGAAACTACAGGCCTGCCAGTAACCTGCGTCACATGTAAAATACTGGAATCTATCTTTAGAGACATGTTAGAAGTATTTCTTGAAAATAGCAACATCCTAAGAGATAGCCAGCGTGGTTTTCCTAAGGGAAGGTCATGTCTGACAAACCTTCTGGTATTCTTTGAAGAAGCTGCCAAGTGTTTTGATTATAACAAGGGTTATGATACTATATACAAGATAAGGGATTGGTAAGGTACTACGAGAGAGTTATTATCAAAATGTAGACAGTAAGGATGCCACGGTGAGGATATTTTCCCTCCGGTTAATAAACTCATGACAACACCGGTTTTACCGGTAACACCGGACATTTTACAAAATATTCGTCGATGACGCTCAATATATGTAGAGCGCTTATTTTGATCTTTAACGTTAGATCTTTAGATCTTCCCCTTACTTTGAACAACACGAATGCTTAGAAGGTTGGTTCTTTATTATTTTTGAATGAAAAACACAACAATAAAACAAAGTGCAATGACAAACTCTTATATTAAACATAGAAATAGAACTTTTATTAACAAAACGAATAAGACGGATGACGGCTTTGCCTAGGCATACCCGTGCTGTAATATAAAATAACAAATAAATTACACAAAGTTTTAAATAATATACATAGTAAAAACAAGTGCAATTACCAAACACTATGGAACCAAATAAATAAATAACAAATTCAAAAAGGAACCAAATAAATAAGAAACGAATAAAAAAAACAAAGCCTTCTACATTGTAGCGTAATGCAAGATAAATGGCAAAAGTCAACAGGCTTTTCAAAATGAAAAAAAGAAAGAAAATTTAAATAAATTGGCAACTGGTGACAGTGCTTTACATGTTCTTTGCCAGGAAAACCAACATGAATCTGACTCTGCTACTCTGTGCTGCGACTCCACTGCATGCGCGGACGGAGCAGACACTTTCAGTTTATAATTGTAGCGTCTGTCATCCAACGAGAGTGAGAGCACCTATTATTGATCACCCGAGGGGGGGGACGTGTATCGACCATCTGAACCGCTAGTGTATTTACTTTGTATTTATGAGTGAGAACTGGACATCATTACCTATTAAAATGTAAGTCCTGTAAAAATACACATAATTAAACTGTCTAAATGTAAAAAAACAACTTCATACATTTACACAATTAGTTATATTAATACAGCCTTATTTACAATATCAACTTTAAGACAAGCAACACGCTCAGAATTATCTCATTGCGACCCATTAAAAGCAATAGCGCAGACGTTGCTTCATAATTTCAAACTGCTTTCCTAACGGCTATTTTGCGTCCTGCGACTTGGGTTACTGTAAATATGTACGGATTCCTAGACGTGCTGATAGCGACCACCCTTTCTCATATTAATCTCAAATACGCAAGATAGGACACTTATACAGTATGCTAGCAAATTTATGTCTAGTTCCATTCATTTATATGGGGTGGTCGATACGCGTCCCCTTAGCAACCAAAAGCTAGCGCTGGACCACCTCTGACTTAATTGCTGGCACAGAAAAAAATCACGGAAGTACTGAAAAAATAACCACTGGAAGATTAGAAGGACATTTTTCCTACATAACTACGTACATGTTGTTACCGATATTTCGCCTATTTCATTTATAGTTGCAAATCTGTTTATGTTTTCCTGTCTGTCGAACGAAGGTGGTCGATAATAGGTGCTCTCACTCTGAGTATTGATAACACGCTTGGTATTTTGCAAATTAGAGTTTTTTTATTTGATGAACGTGGGTGCTGATATGCAAAAATGAACTAAATGGGTTTTATTTCTATAAAAAAAAAAGCAAAACGACGGTGGGGGTGGTGGGCAAGTAATTTAATCGGTGTATGCTCGAACACCGTGTAACACCGGTAACTGTGGCAAACCTAGTAGACAGTAGGAATTTGAGTACATATTTCAGAATGTATTCAGAACTGGCTACAGGGTAGAACACAAAGAGTAGCAGTAGCAGGGATATTATCTGTGCAGGCAACTGTGGGAAGTGGAGTCCCACAAGGATCGGTGCTGGAACCACTTCTCTTTGTCATTTATATCAATGACCTTGACATGGACATTTATTAAAGTTATAAATTTATGCATTTGGCAGGATTTATTTTTGGGAGGAACAAAATTGGAATGTGCTCAATTTGAAAAAGACTTGGGAGTAAGAATCTAGGCACAGTGCTGTAGCAGTAAAAAAAAAGGCCAACAGGATGCTGGGAAATATTGCCAAAAGTATTGAGTATAAATCCAGGAAAGTTCTACTTATCTTATACAATACATTTTTTAGATCACACTTGGAGTATTGTGTGCAGTTCTGGGGACGGTACTACAAGAAAGATACAGAGGCTTTGGAAAAGGTTCAAATAAGAGCTACCAAATATATTCCTGGCCGAGAAGATAAAAGCTAAGATACATAATTATAAATCCCAAGACCTTAAGTGTGCAATATCTGAGGGTGATATGCAGAGCTAATAAAGATCTATGAAGCAAAAAGTAAGTGGTTTAACCTAATGTCCCTTAGTGTCTCCAAATCTATCCAAAATATCTACATTGTTTATTGCTGTAAATCATAATAATATTTCTGTTTTGACTCATTACATAATTTTCATGTGTATCATTTTAATCTTTTAATCAGTATAGGGGTATAAGGTATCTAGGAGTTTAAAAACCTATCCAGAACCTCTACCAAAATTAATAAAAGGCTTTTTGTCTATTATCAAGCATACAAATTAGCTTTTTAGGATGGTTTAAGTGGAAACATCAAAGTATAACACAAGGTCATTCTGAGCAAAGAAATTCTTATGACATGACATGGCAGGCAGCAACTACGTAGAAGCAAGACAGACAAAAATATCAAAAAATATCAAAAATATACATAATATTAAACATTGGCAGCAGTATCAGCCTGTACAGATGGGAGATATGGACAATGAGAACAGGAGTATTAAATATTTAAATATTAAACATATAAAGTGCAGGAGTGTTGATGAATGTGTGCATAACATTGTGATAATGTACATTGAACATACATAGGAAGTGAAGGAGCATCCATAGGAGGTCATGTGATCAATGTGATCCCTGAGATTAATGTTGCTGGTTGAGAAGCCTGATGGCCTGGGGGGAAAATCTATTTGTGAGTCTGGTCGTCCGTGCCCGGATGCTCCGGTAGCGTCTGCCAGACGGCAGCTGCGAGAACAGACCATAACCTGGGTGGCTGTAGTCTTTTATGATTTTCTGTGCTTTCCTAGGGCATCGTGTGTAGTAGATGCCTTGCACAGAGGGGAGGTGGCAGCCAATGATGCGCTCCGCTGTCTTCACCACCCTCTGGAGGGCTTTGCGGGCAGCAGCGGAGCAGCTGCCGTACCAGGCAGTAATGCAGCCAGTGAGGATGCTCTCAATGGTGCACCTGTAGAAATTGATGAGGGTTTTGGCAGAGACCCAGGATGGTGGTGTCGTCTGAAAACTTAAAGATGGTGTTGGAGCTGCGTGTGGCCACACAGTCGTGCATGAACAGGGCGTACAGGAGGGGACTGAGTACGCAGCCCTAAGGGGCTCCGGTGCTCAGGGTCAGTGCAGAAGAGGTGAGGTTACCCATTCTCACCATTGATATCACATTGAAAAATATTGAAAAAACTTTGCGACACATTGTGGTACACATACCGAAATATGTGCTCATTCATGTACGGTGGTTTTGGGTTTCATTTGGTACTGCCACCGCTAGACATCTTCCTGACAGAGGCAAGTCTGCACATATTTTTTTTGTTTTTACACAGGAAGAACTTGTTGTTTGAACAACCACCATCAGGTGGCAAATGTGAGCACTCCAAACCATATCTGACAGTTAACACCTCAACCGTGGGACTCACTAACAAACTAAAACAGTGCCGTGCTGTCAAATTGCTGCTGCTCTTATTTTTCGGGAAAGGAGAGGAAAATACATTATAGCAACAGCCTGTAAATGGGGACACGCTTGTTACCCATAAGATTTTTGTGTGTATTTGAGTGAAATTTACGTCTATAAACAGTTATTCAGCAAACATTGTGGTTAGACTGTGAAACTTAACAACAGTCAGATAGTTTTGAGCACAGTCTATAGGATAACGTCATCCATGTTAGTTTCACTTAGGATATAGGGGAGAGTCGGTATAAATGTAACACATCATATAAATGTTACACGGTCAATAACGTTTTGTACAGTGCTGCTGAAGTCGCCATTTGATGATTGGATGGCTTACGCGCTATTGAGTCTTATACCCACTGAATAATGGAAAAGAAACAGCCACCTGGTCACATGCATTTATTATAAGCACATACCAGATTGGTCTGTATAGTAGGCTATTTGCGTTGCTATTTGTTTTTGTGTTCATTTTTAATGCAGAAATAGGCTATGGCCAAATTAATTGAACTTTTCATTTATTACATGTAAGATCTTGTTAGAAATGAAATGATCTGTTATCAATAAGATAAATGCATCCTTTTGCAATGCTGTAAAACAATGAACATATAGGGTAAACGTCCCTATTAAGCCCACCAAATCCGCTTTTCAGACATTTTTCATGTATACTGCCCCAATTTAAGTGAGAACATTTTAGTTATAATGAAAGTCTAATCTCTCATTTGAAGTGTCAATAATTCATTTATACCAATTTCTAATGTTTTTATTGTTTAATTAGTCAAAATATGTCAAAAGTCTGGCATGGGCTTAATGGGTACCTAACGTACCCTTTAAGCCCATGGGTGTTCCAAATAAGCCCACTTGATGATTTGTTGATAAATAAATATATATTTAAAAAATCTTAAAGGAGTACCATGGTGGTTGGACGTGACACTTCCCAGTTGTCTTCAGGCAACAACAAAACAAATGTGCATAATTTTTTTATTCTTCAGTCATTTCAATGTACTTTAAAACGTATTTTTCTAAGCCTAAATTTCCCACTATAAAAATTCACCCGAACCGTCTGGGCGTGGTAATGAGAACTGTCAGTTAGCTATGATTGACAGACCGTGCCCGGTTACCATAGCTACCCCCATGATACGCGCTCTCTTTGGGAGACTGAATTTTCACAAGCTAGCTAGCTTAGTAGTATATCAAGTATCGATAGATAGCTAAGGTAAGAACGTTGACTTATATCCAGTTATAATTTTTGCTATCTAGCTAGCAAAGTTAAGATGAAAGCACAACTATAACGTCCTCATAAAAGCAAACTAGCAAGCTAACGTTATCGATAGCATTGCCTTATGAAAGCAAACCTCCTAGCTAGCTAACGTTAGCTAGCTAGCTAAATGAATATAACCAGAAATAATCTAAAGGCACTCTAATTTAAGTGAACCTAACGTTAGTCAAATATTTGCATTGTCTGAACAGCAGGACGGTGTGTCCTGTCAGATTTCTTTACGGGGCGTGGAAATAGGAGTGGTTACTGTATTCGTGACGTAGAAAAATGACAACTTTCTCAACCGGTTGAAAATAGGATGATGAATTTAAAACGCATATTTCTCCAAAAATACAGAACGGACATATTTAATACTTTGCTCATTGTGTTTCTTCAATGCCTCTTGTGCAAATAGCACATAAAACCGAGAAAGTGTGAAAATCACCATGGTACTCCTTTAACAATACAAACTTGTTCTATTCAAATCTGTAATCTCTTAGCTCTCAATAGCTATTTTCATTTTGTCTCCAATCCTATCCTATGGCCTATAAATGGCATTTGAAATAGGCATGACCAGCCTTTTTGCTGTGTTGTCAACACAGAAAAAGCTAAACTTACAACATGTCTTCTTTGGAATGTAGCCAAAAAACTATTTACGAACAAAATCAAAACTATAGTGGAAATTACTCTTCAGTACTTCATCTTTCAATATGTGTTGTCATTTTGTCTGTATCTCTATCCTATGGTGCGCTGTTGGCATTTGAAATTGGCCAAAATTTCTGGTCCAGTCAGCTGGTTGAAAGTGCAGGTGTTTTTATGAAGATTTCTGAAGACCGACTGACTGAATGAAAAACAATTTTAAGTTCAATACTAATGTACTAAGGATAGTAAATGAGTCAATTTCAGGATTTACAATTAAACAATAACTTTTCAAATGTTAATCACATTTAGGATAGTAGTTTGAAAACATTGTAAAAACACATTTTAAAACCATTAAGTTCATTGTGGAGTAACATTAAAACATACAGTTCATTATGAGGAGACATCAGTCATAACATATTGAAGCTCATGTATCATTAGCCTATAACTTAAACAAAATAAACAAGAAAGATGTCAACATTTCTTCAATTTCTACTTTCTCCTAGACTAAACGTAGGCCTATGCTCTTTGAGGTGATTTTATCGTTTTAGTAAGGCTATCATTTGCTCCATGCTCCATCTTAGTAGTGTAACATAACAGGTTATAGGGTGGTCTAAGCTTTATTTTATTTGTTTGCTTCAATCTTTAGCCCATGTTGTGGTTGTCTTTGTCTTACGCTAGCAAGTCGTTCATGGCTTTCATCTTATTTTTGTAGATTTTCAATGACCTCATGATTGCGCAAATAGAATGGTCCAGGTCCCTACAGCCCTGCTTTGCAGAGGATGAACTTGCGCTTCTATCATGCGTGGGCATGAACTGTAGTTCTTTCGTGTTTTAGTCATCTTAAACTAAAACTCATCTGAAAAGTAAAGATTAAAAAATTATTGCTAACGTTAAGATAGAATACAGGCCTATCCAGAATGAATTGATCTATGCAATATCACTGATATTTAAATATGGGTATTAATTATCTGAATTATGGAGCTGATTCATCAGGTGAGGTCAAAATTAGGGAGGAAAATGTTTCAAAGGTCAAAAGGGAGAAAATCCCCATTGAAACACAGTGAAGTGGGCTTAATGGGAACAGGTGGGCTTAAAGGGAGCATCAGTGAATTTATGGTTAAAAGACAGAATATTTGATTCTACTCACATGACATTAAAAAACAACTATATGAAATAAATCTATATATGGTGCACTAACATAATATGAAAAGTATAAATTGATCATGTAGAGAAGTAATTAGCTATACTCATTTACATCCACCTCAGACAGTGTGATTTTTTTGCTAGAGTCCCCTTTAAGCCCACCAGGTAAAAATGTTAATTAAAAAATAAATAAAGATAAACATACACATTTATTGTCTATTTAACAGTATAATAATATAAACTGCATACAAAAATATAAACTATACATGCTTATCATGCTTTATGTCATTGCAATGAACCATACTATGTAGCTACTGTATTGATGCAGCATGTGGTCTGTTTGCTAGCGTGCTAAAACTCATATTTTGATTTCAAAAGACACAATATTTCTAATTCAGGTAATATTCTAACATATGTCTCATTCAAAACACTAATCACTTAAATTTTGATAACAAGTGAGTACTTTCCATTTACGTAACAAGCAGCTTCATTCGAAAAAACATCACACAGCAAAAAATGATGATGTAGTTTTTTTAAATTTGACTCAGAAGTTGCAAGTGGGCTTATATGGTACGTGGGCTTAATAGGGACGTTTACCCTAACTTAATTCACAGGTCAATACATTGTCTTACTACAGTAGGCTACATGGAAGTTTCGATGTAGTAGCCTAATTTATGATAGACTAATGGTAGTAAAAATCAACTTATCCAACTCAATTAAGTTATGAATGTAATTGAAACGGGTAATTATTACTGACATTTGTGCTTTCTTTTTCGAATAAGTAAAGAAATACTGGCAGTTTGTGCCATCTTTCTTCACTAAAACCCCAGAGGCATCAGGTGTTGTCTCATGCTCTCCACTGGCATGCGTTTGAGCTTCTGTATGACTGACTTTGAATGGCTTGAATTGTTTCCCTCATAATCACATAAAATTAATTCATTACATTCGTGTGATGAAACTGATAAAGACTTCAGGGTGGGGATGGACAATAGTGGCTATTGTAGTTATAGAAATGATTTAGAAATGGTTTAGAACGGAGATAATGCCTCCAACATATTTTCAGTTTTTCAGTGAAACTGAGACTTCAAATAAACTGAATAGACTACATGAGATCTGCTGGTATATAACCGATTTGTGTGCTTTGCTTTCCCTGCTCTTTATGACTGAAGTAATTACTTTTTATTTCTTTGAACCTTTTCTTTCCATTTTGTTTCTTGTCTTGTTTTGCACATTTCTGTGATTTTCTCGGTGTGCCGGTAATAGGGATACATTTTCCCCATGGCCTATATTACAAAAATGCTGTAATTTAGAAATGCAACTGTTGGAATTGATTCAGTTGTGTACTTTATTTCAAGAAACATATGATTTTGTAATATTTTTTAAATTAGGTTGGTGTGGGAGCAACATGAATAATTCCATATTGATGGTAACAGTAATTAGGCAGTGTTATAATGATTTTTACACTGAGTGCACCCCTTAGCGAGTAGGGAAAATCGTAAGGTAGCTATTCCGTAGGGTTGTTGCAACAATTTTGTGTTTTTCCTCCTTTGGTATTTAGGTATTATGGAAATTTAGTTTTAGAATTGGGATGTAAACATGGAATCCTGTGTGGAATATGTAATGTCAGCAGGCCATGTGTCTGTAGCTAGCTAATAGAAAAGTGAATGACATTTTCATGAAGTTATCCATAGCCTATCCATATTATTACCATCTTTTTCTCAAATGCAATATAACATGTATGTTCATGCCAATGGATGACTGGTACTTATTGTGAATTGTAGCTATCAGACCTGTGTTCTGTAGGTGTTCCAACAACCTTCAGTATGCAGTTATTGTGTGCCACTTTGGATAAAAGTGTCTGCTAAATAAAATGTAATGCAATCTAATATTACATTGTTATATTTCGGAGGTATATAGTTTGAAATAATATGTTGAAAGTTTAGTAAATATTCATTTATCATCATCTTCAATAATTCAATGGGTGGGTGTATTGCAACTTATGAACGTTGCTTTGCATAAAAAAATAAATTTTTACTAAGCCATTGATTAGAGACTTAGTTAGCTTTGTTAGTGAAGTTGGCTAACGTAGCTAGATAGCATACATGCTGTATTGAATTCAGTTCCCCTGATTGAAATAAATGCAGATGAATTACTGAGCTAGCTAAGTTGTATAAACAGTAACAGCAGTTCCCATGGGGGGGGGAGGACATCTTTATGGGAGAACAGAATTTGATTCAAAAGCTACTCAAGCTCAGGCATCTAGCCACCTAACGTAACTAGTTAAAAGTGATGTTACTTACAGGTCCAACAGCAAACAGGCCAGCTCTGTGTCGCTGTGTCACTTGATGACACCACTGAGCAAAGCAATTCCAAGGTTGGCTCTAGTTTTTGAACAAGCCCTGTCAGCTTTTCTTTTTTGCTTCACTGTATATGGTCTTCTGAGCATCTGCCATCGCAGCAGGTAACCAGCAACAAACACTTCGCTGGAAACCCAAATCACGGCCACCCTTCCCTACACAGAAAAGAACGCCTGCCCAGAAACATCCCAAACTCATATTAGAGTAATAAATAGGCTATAGTTAGAAGGTGCACAAATTTGGCAAAAAATAATGTAAAGACTGAGATTGCCAGTGCATCATAGATATGCCTTAGCATCATTATTTTACAATATTTTAAAGTAAAAAAATCCTGCATAGTATGTATTTACATTAAAAAATTTGAATAATTGATGTTGACCAGAAGTAATAAAAATACATGCAACCTAGTGTCCATGAACTACCATAATCACAGATTGTCAATGAACTAAAACAGGAATAAAAATTATAGCAATAAGGACTGACACAATGAATAGCATGTTACAAATTATTTACATTCAGAGGATCATCAGACCCTACACACCAGCCAGACCTCTCCGTTCTGCCACCTCTGGACGCTTGGCACCTCCCCCTCTTCGCGTCTGTACTTCCCGCTCCCGTCTGCTGTCTGTCCTGGCCGTGACGGTCAGAACAGCAGAGAATCTCACCACTTTCAAACGCAGACTGAAGACTCATCTCTTCAGGCTGCACCTCTCCCCAGCCCTCCCTAGCCTATAGTTCAGCTCACTGTACCTAGTTAGGATAATGATTATGTTAGTGTATCTGGCAGGATTGTTTTCTGTTTGATTAGGTGTGATTCCAGTGCTAGTTTGTACTTGGTAGGAGTCTTGCTTGCTGAACAAGCTTACTCTACAGCAGGCATGTCAAACTCAGTTTGGCTCTGGGGCCGGATCCAGACTTTCTGTTCTCGGGTGGGCCGGATCAGTAAAAGAATGTCAACTCCAAATATTTAGCTTTGTTTTTCAGTACTATGCTTTATCATTCAGCCTACATTTGTAGCCTACCCTACATATTATAATCACGGATGACAAGGGATCTTTTCTAAGCACAACACATTTATTCACAAACAATGGAAAAAAAAAATGATTTCATGTTAGGCGGTGAATGTGTTAACAACTGGTTTATTTTAACAGTTAAGTGAATGCAGTTTTACACCTGAACCAACTCACCACACTAAACAAACTCAAGTGGGAGCTATGAAAAAAATATTTTCGCCTTAATTGTCATACTGCTTTGAAATAAATAAAAAAAGAAATACAAAATAAAAGTTATAGCAGTGCATGGGCAATAAGATTAGACTACATCAGATCAAACTACTAGGCTGGGCCTACTGAAGCTGAGAATATACTGCACAATATTAATTGTCTTTAATATGAAACCAGATTAATCTTATTTTTAATGATCTGTATTCATGAGTGCAAACAAATTTCGTGTCATCACACTTTTTTTCTCTCTCACTGCACTCCTGCAGTCTACTTGCTGCTGCTGGCTCCTGAAACTTGGGATCTTTTTGCCTTCACAAGTGTATCGATATTAGCAGCACATTTAACAATGTCATTCAAGTGTTTATTTGTTAACCTTGAGCGCTGCTTTGTTTTATTATTGTTCATTACGGAGAACACCTGTTCACAAAGATAAGTAGTCCCAAACATGGATAGAACCTTTGCAGCCATGGCTGTTAATTTGGGGTAACCTGGCACGAGATATTGATAAAACGTATCCAATCCCACGGACCCAAATTTATCCTTCATAGCGGAATCGCACTGCAAGTCAATAAGCTCGAGTTGAATGTCAGCTGGCATATCAGAAGGCTTCACTGTAAATGGCGAGCGAAAAAAGCCAAATTTGTTCTTAAGTTCACTGAATACCTGAAACCTCTGCTCAAACTCTCGCAGCAAATCTGTTATGTTGTCTTTATATTTTTCCAAATCATTATTGGGACGGTCCGGTGCCTCCGGACGCACAGCTGTGAGACAAGAGAAATGCGCGGTGTCACCGTTGGATAGCTGCGTCTCCCACAGTGACAGTTTCATCTTGAACGCACTTATGCTGTCGTAATATTGAGTGACAACTCTGTTACGGCCCTGCAATGTAGTGTTAAGTGTATTCAAGTGTTGTGTAATATCAACCATAAACGCAAGATCCTGCACCCATTCCTTGCATTTAAGTTCCTTTACTGGGCGTCCCTTCTTCTCCATGAACTGTCTAATTTCCCCTCGTAGCTCAAAGAAGCGCTTGAGTACTGCACCTCTGCTTAACCACCGCACGTCAGTGTGGTATGGTAGGCCAGCATGAATGACATTATCACTGAGAAATGTGTCAAACTGACGGTGATTTAGACCGCGCGCTCTGATGAAATTGACAGTTTTCACAACCACACTCATAACATGGTCCATTTGCAGTGTTTTGCAACATAACGCCTCCTGATGCAAAATACAGTGAAATGCCCAAAACTCTTGTCCTCCATTTGCGGTCTGTACTTTGTCACGGAATTTTGTGGCAACGCCTGCCTTTCTCCCGACCATTGATGGCGCACCGTCGGTAGCCAGGCTCACGGCACGGGACCAGTCCGCTCCCACCTTGTCCAGCGCTCCAACGAGAGCGCTGAAAATGTCATCTGCTGTTGTGGTGTCATTCATGGGCACCAATTCAAGCAGCTCCTCGGTGATGGTCAAAGTTTCATCAACACCTCTAACGAATATGGCCAGTTGAGCAATATCTGTGACATCGGTGCTCTCATCTATTGCAATTGAAAATGCGATAAATGACTTGATTTTCTCTTTCATTTGGCCTGTCAAGTCACTTGAGAGTTCTGTCACCCGATCTGCGACAGTGTTCCTCGTTAGACTAATATTGGCAAAGGCAGGTCGCTTTTCAGGGCACACGACTTCTGCAGCCTTCAGCATGCATGTTTTTACAAACTCCCCATCAGAAAATGGCTTGGATGCCTGCACCAGCTCGTTGGCAATAATGCAGCTGGCTCTTACAGCCCCATCAGCGATATCGCGGCTGCGCGTAAAAGTAGACTGCTGTTTCTTCAGACCAGCCACCAATTTGTTTATCTCGTCTTTCCTTATTTGTCCTTTCAAGTGGTCATACTTGTCTTTATGATGAGTCTCATAGTGGCGCCGAATATTAAACTCTTTGAACACTGCAACTTGCTGATTACATACCAAGCACACTGGTTTTGCATTCACTTCTGTGAATAAATAATTCTCAGTCCATTTTTCCTTGAAAACTCTGCACTCCGTGTCCACTTTTCTTTTTTTTGACAGTGCCATTTTGGGAAGGGTGTGTTGACCGATAACTTGTTTAGTAGTGGTGAATTGTGAAGCAAGATTGCCGGTTTATTTTTAGTACTAACTCGTGTCAATGCCGCATGCTGGACGTGAGCTCTTTTACACATTTACTGCCCTCCCGCGGCCGGAGGGAGCATTTGGTTTGTATTTATTTTAAAAAATCATAACTTTTGATAGAAATGAGCTAGAGACTCGCTTCTTTTTTTGACATACTCAGAAATTTATGCCGGGCCGGATTAAATCATCCAACGGGCCGGGTCCGGCTCGCGGGCCGTATGTTTGACATGCCTGCTCTACAGGGTTGGAGTCCTGATCGATGTGGTCACTTCTGGCACTACGATCCTTACTTCACTCTAGTGTTTCTTTTGCACCTCTACATCATGAACCTATGCACTTGTTGTACGTCGCTCTGGATAAGAGCGTCTGCTAAATGCCTATAATGTTATGTAATGTAATTTAACAGGGTGTGATAGTGTCTTGTATGACTTGTGCAACCTAGGCAGGAAAGGAGGAACAAGAAGGAAGAGGAGGGTCTCCTGTGAATCTCAGGGTGCTGAATTAAAAAAATGGATAAATGCATCAACCCAGGTGTTGAACTGGAGTCCCATTATTATGCCAAAAGCCGAGGCTATATTGTAATAATTTTAAATGATCTGGTGATGCCGCAAATATGAAATAACTGATGAACTACATAAAAACTAGGAGGGAAACTGCCTTCAAAAAAAAGGGCGCTTTTTCCATGGCCCACAGTAAATTCTCTGATTGGCCAAGGTGACATGGCACGTGAACGTGGTCAGCTTGTCACTTTTGTACAGTGTAATGGCTGCCGAGTAATTTGCAGCTAGCGACAGCGGCTAATTTATAATAAATTAGCTAGCTTTGCTAGCTAGCTAAGTCAGTTAGTTCAAGCATAGCATCATAGCATAGTGCAGAATATCGGTTAACACTCAGTGACCACCAACTACACTGATGGTCAGTCAATCTCAGATGCGCACATTCTTTTTTGTCCCACGGAGCTGCTCCTAGTAAGCTGTCACCATAGGTTTTTTCCAGTCGCTTTAAAGAGCCACCCAACCACTACCGTCTGTGTATAAGGCTACCCGCAAACTTTAACACTGGTCTATAGCTAATCTTTCGCAGGTCACTTAAAACGAGTATAAATTAATACTGTCAATTTTCAGACTAGACATCCTTGTAGATTTTTCAAAATCCATCGGCTGTCTTTGGTAGTTCTGACGGGCTCCCCGCAAGTCTCGCCGCTGTCAGACTATCCGTGGATCTGCCTTTCAAGGCTATCTAATAGGCCTAAATATTGAGAAATCATGATGGAAATGCACACAATGGGAAAAAAAGCCTATTTTGAAGCCCCAGAATGTTACAATTCGGCTATATTGACAGAATAAACTATCATTGTGTAGTTTATTGCTGGCGAGATTAGCCTATGTTGAAATCAGTACCCAACCTTAAATGCAGTTTTACTGACATGCACGTTTTGCTGGTAGCTTAACCTGGACATTGTGATATTTCTCAATTGAAGTGATAAGCTACTTATGATATGTAGGCTACATTTGGTATATGGTCAAAACTTATTTCACATGGGAAACTTGGTTTTGGTTATGTAAATGTGAATAAGGGTGATTTTAACGGTGCAGAGAGACAGGGGCCAATAGCTAGCCAGCGACTGCCAGGTCTGTCCCAATGTTACTGGCTATCTGCAGCAATATACAATCTGATGATAAAAATGCGTTTTCAGTACAGCCTGTATTGAGAAATTCTATCACAATATGGGAGAAATGTGCCGGGAGTGGCAAGTTACTAAATGATTTTTTAGTTAAACAGCTTAGCTTGTTAGACTGACAATGGCGTGACCAATTTAGCAAACAAACCTGCTATAGGCTACTCCCAAAATTAAATAGCCTAACTGTATGGACAGTACTTTTCATTGTCATATGTTATAGTCCAACAACGCTTGAGATATGAAACCATAATATAAACTATGTACAAGATGTCATCAAAATAGCCTTATAGCCGTTGGCTAACATTAGCTAGTAATTTCTACAGCTCTTATAGGAAATACATGGCAGCCTCAGCATATAATTCTATTTCCAGGCCGTGGCAGTCATCTTGCGGTAGTGCCACATGCGGAAGTATCGAATTGAATAGAATTGAATGGGACCACATGACCACGTTTCCCTTCTAGTTCTTATACTTATTCAGTGGTAATAGCAGCTAGAAAGAGGCCTCTTCTGGAGGCAAACCAAAACCACACCCAAACCGAAAGAAGAGTTAAGCCGCATTTCCACCCAAAGTACCCAGAACTTTTAGTCCCAGGAACTACTTTTCAAGGAACTAAAAGGTTCCTTCAGCCCATTGTTGTCTGTGTTTCCACCGCGGTCTAAAGACCCGCAAAGATTAGGCAAATTAGTCCGCTGACGTATGAAAAAGCAACGTCGTCGTCGGTCCATTTGTCGTATGAATTTTTCTGTAACTCCATACTACCACCGAAGTACATTATTTTTCAATAATGGGACAGCCCGGAGGGGTTTATTCCACTTATACAATGGGTTACCAACAATGACTGTATATGATTACTTATTGATTTTTATCGACTTAATCACCGCGGCCATTTGGGCATATTATTTTACCGTTCTTACGCAAAACTCTCATTGGTAGTTCGACTTGGACCGTTGTTATGCAACAAACAGGATATAACAGGCCAATATACAGATTGTAACTGTTTTATATATCCTCTCAAACACATTATGTTTTTATGCAAACATTCACTTTCATGTCTTGACATCCCGGGCGACAGAATGCAGTCACATTCCACAAATAACTGGTAACAACATTTCTAGCAGAAAACATGCACACGTCGTAAACAAATTGCAAACGTCACGCACGACCACCCGGGTATATGCATTTCATGACGACACATTTCATGATGGCAACAGTTACAACAGCTGACCATTGTAGCATTTCTATACTAACAACTTCTTTACTTGGCAAAACGTTCTTATCAGCCGCGTTTCTACATGTTACCCTCGCCCTGTTCTCTATCTACTGACCTACAATTTGTACGTCTGTACTGTCTGCAACACCCCATTAAATATATTAAATTTCAAAACATGACTCATTCATAATTATAACTACTAGTAGTCTACGTGGAAAAAGTACATCTGTTCTTCTACACAATTTCATGCTTTCCTTCAACAGCTATATACACGATAGCTAGCTAATACCACTCATCTCACTCATGGTCAGTATATTTTCTTTGAAATAGTCTGTGATCATGTCACACTTCACCTAAATGCCCATTCTGCAAATATTGTTTCAGCTACTCAGTTTAATAATTTCTGGTCATTTCTTTGGTACTACTGTTATTTACTGATTTGCAAAGATTGCTGGGAAATATGTCTGTGCATGATATTGGCCAATGCTAACTGTTCTGTTTCTCACAACTGTTACCTACTTTTCCTTCTCGAATTGTCACATAAGGTCAGTGATCTACCTAAGGAAGACAGCAGAGTCTTACCTACAGCTAAGCGTATCCAAATGCCTTATAAACCTCATAAACACAAATATTTCAGAAGAAATAACAGAAAATGGAGCAGATCAGAAGGGTACACAAGTTGCGACCTCAGGAGCTCACATTGAAGGACCTTGCTGATAATTTTATCAATGAGCGCTCGTTGGATGGCCATCAAATCAGTGAGTACATACACTGGGGGGATTTCTGTTGCGTTTCTCATGGTGCCAGTCTCTTATATTTCAACCACCCTGCCGTTTGTCACAGCCATTGCTTTATATATCTACTGCTAAACAGTAAACGTTCATCAGACTGTAAAAATTCACACGAGAATTACTTCTTTTACACCCAGATCCACTGTGCTACTCATCACGAATTATGTGATCAACTTCGTCCCCCCAAAATCTCATTCTGCCTCCCAATCACAGCAGTGTACATCCGGGACTGGCTACGATATATACGTTTGCATGTATGTGTACACATAGTTCTACATTTACATGCATTACTGTTATCACTTTCTCAGAACACTTTGCAAAAAGACTTATGCTTGCTTGCTTGTCAACTTGATTTTACAAAATGTACAACCTCTTCAACATTTCCAACATTTGCACGTGTAAAATACTCTAAATGCTGCACACACACATACGTCAATGCATACATCCATACATACAGTGCATGGAATACTTAATTGTGACGACGTTTCCCTAGTAGCATATAGAAAAAAGGGGGGGTTCAATAAATACATATAAACTTACATATAAACCTCTGAAATACATATTTCATCTTACAAACCTATCCAGACATATGTTTGCCCCAATCATGTACTATAGGCTTGATATTCCGATGAGGTTTCACCTACAAAATACAAGAGTATAATTTCTTCTGTAATGTTAAACAATAACATATCTTCTTTCTCAACACTATTTTCTAAACAAAACGATTTCATTCATGCGTCTCATTCAAGATGTGCTTCCCATACACCCAAAATACTGCATGTATGCAGTTCTTTAAACATATTGTGTAGTAATTAAAAAAAAAACATACATTGCCTTGACACACATGCTTTCAATGACCACATTCTGTTCACATGGTAAGATGAAAAAACATAGGGCCAAGTTACTTGATAGAATTTTGGAAGCACTGGGTAGCAGCATTGCTTTGGAATATAGCATGCTGCATTTGTGTTAGCTAAGGTAGGCAATATTCTTTATTTTAACTTGGTGTAAGTTTGATATCAGTAATTTTAATGGCAGGCCTAGATTTTGAAAGTGTTAATGTATTGCTTTGTATTCTGACACTCTGCACAGGCCATTTATTTGTGTAGGTTAAGAGTTACAGTGGCTATTTATTGCATTGCTGCATTTTTGTGGTTTTTGTGTGTTTTTGATGCTCCTTTTTATGGTCTGAGTTTTTATTGCATTGTAGAAGGCATGCAAGTTGTTGGTGTCTGCATATGGCAGACATGGCTGCATAACTGCATAACTTTGGCTTTTCTAAGCCACCACTTCATTCTCCATGGTCCACAGCACAGATGCTTTTCCAATGTGAGAACAGAGTGGAGGATTTGGAATTGGAGAGGTAGGCAGAGCAGGCTTTATGCTTCTCTTCAATAAGGTTGCATATTTCAGGAGACTTCTGATAAAACAACTCCTGGTGAATCCAATAGTTTTAGAAGCTGCCTTATATATGGTTGATCTAATGGTTGCCCAGGAGCTTTCCTCTTCTGCTATTGGATGGTCAGATTGGGTGTCCAGTTAGGGAAGATTTTCAGCAAGGTGGTGACAATCGGAGGCAGTAATGTCAAGGGATCTGAGGGCCTGACAGTTGAGCGATCTGGAACGTTTTTGCTTAGTGTTGTGGTTTTGAGTTTTGGATCTGATGAGCTGATGCTTTGCCCTGCGCATATCTTGAGTGATGAAGACTTCACTTCGATCCTGTTGTCAGGGGATAATATTGTCCAGCAAGTGCCAGTGCTTGGACCAGGGTGCATTTAAGCACCCAGGAGCTACTTTGTTCCTCCTGAGAGAGAGGGGGTCAACCTGGCTGCGCTGATTTGGTGAGGTGTGAAGTGTGGGATTGTCCTTGCAGAAGGGGACTGTCTTGTCTGAAAACAAGCAAATTTACGTATTTAAGTGGCCTTATATTTTTTGGAAGCAGGGCTAAAGCACTAGGCTATATTATTATGAAAAGTTTCCTGGTTTTAAGCCCTTCATAAAAAGATCAAACATGACTATGTTTGGAGGTAATCCAGCTCAGCTATCAAAGAAAGAAAGAAACATGAAAGTTTTTCAGCTACTCCTGACGAGATGAATTTTCGCAAGTTTGCAGTCTCCACCTTCAGGTGCAATATTTTAGATGTAACAAAACCAAATTGTACCACGTTGGTTTCCGCTTTAAACTGAACCTAATTCTGAAAATTGAGATTTTAACTATCAGAACTCAACAACCGTCATCTATATACACATTACGAATTTCACTCAATGATTTCAACTAAATTACAAATATGGTATTCGAATTTTAAAGGATTTTTGTGCAGCATATTGCCATGCGGGGGTCTCTGCGCCCATTGTTTGGGTGTCCTGTATCTCTTCTGGAGGGTGGTAAAGTCATTAAACTTTCAAAGAAGAGGAAACTCTTCAGGACACTGCTGGTTTATTTATATTTCAACAACCTCCATCATGGCCCTAATTGCCCCAAAGGCATTCTTTTGGTATTTGTCACAGGGAGGGGGGACAGGATTTAATACATGGTATAACAATTAGGACATTGTTATTGTAAATGTAATATTTACCATGTATTTACATATAATAAAAAAGACAAATGTACAATTCACCAACAAATTTTAAAACATCTAATCCATGTCAGCTTGAACGGTCCCATTGTGACCTGCTGGCCAGCAAATCTATGGAGACACTGATTTCAGTCCCAAACGATAAGGTGCAGTGCTTTGTCCTTGTTAATGTTGCACTCGTGAACTGAAAGGCTGCTCATTTCCACTAGTGTCCCCCCAAATCCTGCACAGTGTGCAGGGGCTTTGTCTATGGGTTCAGGTACCAGACAACCCAGAGGTAGCAAGGTGCCTCTAAGATGTCTTAGCTGCCACGTGTGGAGGCGCTAAATTCCCGGAATCCGCTTTGGCTTTTGTAGCCAGGGTTCACTCAATGGGGTCTGCGGACAGCAACCGTTCAGGCTAGCACCCAGTGGTAGTGTATGGATCCAATAGCACTTTTGTTCAGTGGGGGCAATTCATTTGAGGGCTTAGGTCTTTTCCCTCACAGCAACTTGAGAAAGGGGTTGGTTAATGGAAGCACTGCATGTGGTAAGTGCCATCTGTCCATTTAGGGGAACTCTCTTGACTGAGTTTACAGTTCATGGATTGCCAGTCCACTTAAACCCAGGCACAGGGTAGATGTGTCCATAGGTTTATACAACCACCTTGAAGGGAAAGGGACATGGTTTCATATTCAAAAGTGGTGGTCAGGATATAAAGGGAGGCTGCCAGTTTAACCTCCAAGAACACCAGTTTAGTTACTGGCAGTCCTTTGGCTTTTCCACTAACACATGAAAAGGGGACACCTTCTGTCAGTCACTCCTTCTTGGCCATGAGGAAAATGGCTAGTGTGAAGTATTCCACTTCCCACATCCTCTTCCAGGGCTTTTCTTTCTCTGGTTTTGTTCTGTGGGAGGCCCTTTAGCCTGTGCTCTTTTTGCCCAGGACCTTGGGAAGCACAGAAGTCAGCATTTTGCCCATAATTCAGGCTGCCCAGGAAAATGTTACAGAGTCATTTCCTGGAGGCTGGAATTAGGGCTAGGAGACTGTGGGAACTGGATCTTGGGTGCACAGTGCAGGATGATGGGCCACCCTCTCTTGTAGTGTGAATAGAGGAGTGAAGCTGTCTTAGATGGGCTAGTCCTTTCCTCATGCATGGGGGCCTTAGCACAAACCGCTTCAGTTTCTCAAGTGGGTTCCTCCCTTTTAGTGGGTGCTGTAGTGGTAAGGGAAGCCCATTGTTTTTCCCTGTGTTCTCTCAATGCTGTGGGGAAAGAGCAGGAGGGCTCTTGCACCTTCTTGCAGGGTCTGTTGTGTGAGAACCCAAAGAATCACATCTTGACTCCATATTCCAGTGGCAGGAGATAAACTAGACAACTACAGGGAGGATGGAGCTACAGGGGACTGCCAGGTTTCGATCTGTTGAGGCTGCCTTTCACATGATCCCAATGATGCAGCTGGTTTATTCGATGTCGGCCTATACTCACCATGACAAGGAAAATCGTACAGCATATATTGCGTTTCTGCAGTGGAGTTAGTGATGCCACTTGACCTCTGTTGTTGGTTTGTGACTACTTATTCCTCATCAGTCCACATGTGGCCTCAGCTTATTTAGTAACTGTCCTTCAATATGTAAAGGACTGTCTGTTATCCACCACCTGTGGATGCAGTTGGTAGCAGCCAGCTCTGGCCCAATGCATTATCTAAAATAATTTAAGAAATATGCTCTTGAGTTTTTAGAACCATGTGAGATAGTGTATGTTAGTGATTTATAATTTTGAAAAGATAACCTAAAGGGTACGGCTGTGGTATTTGCCTATGATGTTCTGGCCATGTTCTGGATGATTGTACAGTTGAGGAGTGGGCATGTCAGAATCACAGATCCATTTTCGTAAGAACAGGCAGCCACCTCATATAGGCTACATACTATAGCACCATGCAGAGTAATGTTTTTGTCATGCCAGTAACAGCTTGAAGGGAAGAGAATGAAAGTTATAGCAGTAATTTAAGGCTATGTTTCGTTCCTCAGGACCTGGAGTTCCATGGCGTGATGCGATTCTACTTCCAGGATCGTGTGGCGGGGAACTTTGCCACCAAATGTGTCCGTGTGTCCAGCACTGCCACCACACAGGATGTCATTGAGACGCTGGCCGAGAAGTTCCGGCCTGACATGAGGATGCTGTCCCTACCCAAGTACTCGCTGTATGAGGTCAACGTCAGTGGTGGTGAGTCTGAGGCCTGGTGACTCCCCACTACCAGCCGCTTTTTCATGGTAGAGCTTGTAGCAGGCTGGAACTTGATGCCAATTTTACACTATAGACCCGAGTCCATGTTTGTTCCATACACCCCTTTATAACTACATCTGGAGGATACGCTTTACACTATAGTTGGCTGGTTCATGATCCTCTTTTTCGAATATATATTGTTCCACCATAGTTCCATCATTGTTCATGTCATAATTTTACATTTTTGCAGGGTTTTCTAAATGGCATAACACATGAAAAAGCTGTACAGATCTGACCAGTGCAGGTGTACTTGAGAATTAAGCTGTATGAATTCAGTGTTCTGTTCACACAGGTGTTTTTAACGCTTAGGGGAAAATGTTTTGAATAAATTACCATGGAGTGACAGGCTTCTCACAGCTACTTTATTCTTTAGTGGTTATGGTTATGAAAACAGGAGCTCACTTGAATTGCTTTTCCTAATCCTATATTTTCTGTACCTCATTGTTGGCTGGTTTGTCGTTGAAGCTATACGTCCTCCCAGCTCCCTAACCAGTGACTGGATAAAGTGCCTTTACCGTGTTCATAATTTCTCACATGGATATGTGTGTGTGTCTGTGTGTGTGTCTGAGTGATAAGAAGTGTGATTTGGAGCCATTGATTGACTGTGCTCTTAGTATTTATTGTATACAGTACAGTGCTTTTCAGATGTTTTTTTGTAATTGAAAGGCAGGTGAAATATCTGGCTGTCATTTCATTTTTTGTGCAGAGGAACGGAAGCTAGACCTTGGTGAGAAGCCCCTTGTGGTGCAGCTCAATTGGAACCGAGATGACCGGGAGGGCCGCTTCGTCCTGAAGAATGAAAATGACTTTGTCCCAAAGGTGGTGCTGGATGCAGGCCTTTCTGAAATTCTTATACTAGTCCCCTTTTCTCCATTACCCATTTATACAACAGTTTTATTCCCTCACACATAGAAATTTGCTTAATTTTCCTCATAGACTGGAGGAACAGGAATGTCTGGTGCTTGGGGGTTTTTTGTCAGTGTGCTATACATTTTCAGATGTGGCTTGCCAAGGCTGTTGCATCTCACACAGGTGTTTCTTACTAGCCCCCATCTTTTCTGCCTATTTCTATTTGTCCTAATCTCTAAAGCACTCTGAGATTAATAATGAAAAAGGTCATTTGTTTGCCAGCTGAAACTATATGGTCTTTTGGTGCTGTTGGAGAAAAAGCAGGAAGTTTATGTGTGAATGTGTGTGGAGGTTTGCTGGTTCCTGTAGGTGCATGCAGTTGTGTAACAGCTGCTATAGTCCAAGGTGTGTGTGTGCGCTTGTATGTACACACATGTGAAAGCAGGTGTGTTTGTATGAGAATGTTGAAGTGTGTGTCTGTGGAATTTAGCACTGTTGTTTATTACTTGGGTGTTTTTGTGTATTTCTACCTGTGTTAGTGAAAATGCATGTGTGTATTTGTACCTGTGTGCCCATGGGAGTCCATGCTGTATTATGCAGTAGGCTTATGGTCCCATCTTGGGAACAATGCAGTGTAATATTCTGTGCTTCCACCCATCCCCAGCTCCTGTCCACTCTCCCCATTTCACTCTCATCATCATATTATCACAGGCCAGTTAGACCTCAGGAGGATACTTTGCTCTCAAGCATTATTCTGTACCCAACTAAGAGACTAGTCACTGCAAGAATTAAGCGCACTTCAGAAACAATGTGTCCTGCACCTTGCCCCCAGGTCCCCCAAAATACCATTAAGTTGCAGGGAAACTGAAATGTTGGGAGTGACTGCTTTCTGGGGGCAAACTGACTCTCAAATGCTGTGAGATTGCTGACTGCTTCGGCTTTTCCGGAAGCTTGGAGGTACTTAGATATAAACAATAAACAGTTACTGTTGTTTCTATTATTTTCTAATCTTTCATGAAGCTGTTTGGTAGAATTGCTAAACAGATTATACAGTCAGGACTGCGGTGTGTTAAATGTGTCAAAATGGGTCTAAATCGTGTCTGTTTTTATCTGAACATTTGAAAAATGTTACATTTTTTGGAATGCTATATTTTTATGTTATATTTGGTATCCAGCAACTTGCAGTAGACATTTTATCCATGTGCACAGGTGGACATTAACTGAAGCAATTATAGGTCAGTGGCTTGCTCAAAAGTATAATCGTGGGAAGGAGGAAGGCAGTCTTTGTTTTGAGGACGGTGAAGCCAAATGTACACTCTGTTCTTGTTCACTTTTAGTATTATTTTCATATACCTGTCCAAGCAAATGAATGGGTGGAGCTGTAAAGTAATTTCAATTCATCCTACTTTTGAATCTGCTTTGTTTATCTTCCGATCAGGCATTATGATGCACAAGGGAATGTAAATGGGTCTGACCTAACAGGCACCTGGAATTTTTCTTACATACAATAAAATACAGAGAAGGAATGTGGTTGGCCAAACCAAGAATTTTAAACTTCTGCCTTTAAAACTATAAAGTACATACCAAATGTGTTATTTTAATTAAATTAGAATATGTTTTCTCCAAGGGGACATTTTTCTAGCAGTAAAGTAAATATTGAATGTTACCTGCTGCTAGAAAAATGTCCCCTTGGAGAAAACATATTCTCACTGGCAGTTTACCTTACAGTTACATGTGCCTTTTAAACAAAAGGTACATGTAACTGTAAGGTAAACTGCCAGATTTTTTCCATGTTATTTATAAAGAACAGAACTTCACATTAGTGTTACTTCTGTTTAACCCTTTGTGTCCTTGTCCCACATACACAGAAGATGAGCAATGGTCCAGAGAAACATGAAAAGGAGGGTGTGATTCAGAATTTCAAGAGGACTCTGTCCAAAAAAGAGAAGAAGAAAGAGAGAAGGAGAGAGAACGAGGGCCCAGTTCGTGTTCCTGACAGAGACAACCTGCTTTTTAACAGAGATGATGGGTAGGTCTGCTAAAAATTAAAATTCTAATATTAGTATTAGAGCTGCACAATTCTGGATAAAATGACAATCACATTTCTTTTTTACTTATAATTGGGATCACAATTCTCTCACAATTCTTGGGGACAATTTTTTAATACAAATATTTGTTTTTGTTCTAATGCAGATAGAAGTACAACAAAAAATATTGTCACCTGTGGCAATTGGGGGGGGGGGGAGGGTGAAACCAAAGGGCTAAAGGATCTCAGCATATAAGAAATTTAAGAATATTAAAGCAATATATAGTGGTTATGCAATGATGTTATTATACAGAAAAGAACAATGTTTCCTGTTTAAAGGATTAACATGGTGGTTGAATGTGACACTTGCCAGTTGTCTTTAGGAAACAACAAAACAAATGTGCATAATTTTTTTATTATTCAGTCATTTAAATATATTTTCACAAGCTAGCTAACTTAGTATATCAAGTATCGATAGATAGCTAACGTAAGGACGTTGACTTATATCCAATAATAATTTTTGCTCGCTAGCTAGCCAAGTTAAGATAAAAGCACAACTATAATGTTCTTATGAAAGCAAACTACCTAGCTAGCTAACATTAGCTAGCTAGCTAAATGAATATAACCAGAAATAGTCTAATAGTCCTTAAAAGGCACTCTAATTTAAGTGAACCTAACGTTATTCAAATATTTGCATTGTCTTGCCTGTAAGCCAGCGTTGCAAACTATGGGTCACGAGTTATCCATGGGTTCCCAAATATGATTTAGAATTAGCTATCACAGCAATCTGACAGAATTAAACACTCACTTCAAATTTGCGAACACGCCATTGTTTTCATAAGAGGGTCTTCAATGTGTAAATCGACAGTAAACATCATTAGATTAGCGTTGTTATTATTAGGCAATCAGGTATTGAAGAATTACCACTTACTACTTTGAATGACACAGCTCCAATGTGCTCACACATGATAAACGAACACAACAGGGTTGTATCAACTCGGAGGTAGCTACAAATCGCTGGTTGATTTTAAAAGTTAATTAGCTTGAATGTAACCTTATGTAGAGCAGAACCTGGAAGGTAACAGACATGGAGATAACAGACCTGCTTCGACTAATCAAGAGATAGCTAAATGGTGTAGTCATTGAATCAAGTGTTAGTTCTGGATTGGAACAAAAGCAATCTATTCTAGTATTTGAGTATTCTAGGACTGGAGCTGAATACCACTCCAGTAATTGATTTAAATGTTTTTATTACATCATAGTGAATTAATTAAACAACTTTCCCATGTCTGAATATTTTGCAGAACTTGTCATTATTTGGTGTTGGAAAAAAACCCAATAATTATTACAATACACTCTGGTTTGTTTGATAACTTTAATAAATAACATTCTTTATTTCAAACGTGTAATAATGAAGTTCAAATTTATTTTGCATTACATGTCAAGTCAAAGCACAGTAGAAAGAGAATAGCCCTTAAATGGACATTTACATTTTAGTCATTTAGCAGACGCTTTTAATCCAAAGCGACTTCCAAGTAGGTGCATCGAAACAAGCCAAGTGATAATATCAAGTCTAGTCAACAATCTTAGACATTATTTACACAGAGTGCTACAGTCAAATGGGTAACTTGAGAGCACAGCTAAGTGCAGAAACCTGTTGGGAGAAAGGGGGTTACTGTTTTATTTTTTATAAATTTATAGAAGATGCTGTTTGGATAGGTGAGTTTTTAGTCTGCGACGGAAGATTGAACGGGATTCAGCAGTCCTGACAGCGGTGGGAAGTTCATTCCACCACCGCGGGGTCAGTACAGAGAATAGCCTGCAGCGGGCTGAGCTAACTATGAGTGTTGTAAATGTGTATTGACCTGCAAAAAAGAAGATATAAATATATTAGTAAAAGCATAGCTCTTTTTGCGTCAATCTAGAAAATACATCACTCTAACACATAAATAACAACATTACCGATAACGTTATCTATCTAGTACTAACCTAGCTAATGTCACCGAACAGGTCAAATGGGTTTTGAGCGTGAGAGAAAATGCGGGAGAACAGGACACTGACTTTTGTCAAGCTAGTCTAGCTTGCTGGATGAAGTTAATTATCCAAACAGCTAATGTTAGCTTTTTAAAATTGTTGGTCATTTTAGCTAGCTAACTAGTTAATGTTAGTGCAAAATAAACTAAAAATTAAAGCCGCAAGCGACGTTGGGAGGGGTCCAAGCATTGGCACCATCGCGCCCCCTATGGAGCGATTTTAAAATGGCTCTGTCCTCATGATCATACACCTTCACCCAACATATCTACTGAATATCATGATGATTGTATAAAAAATTGATGACTTATGACTAATTTTGTGCTAAGAGACGCTGTCGGATGACTTAGTTACGTCGCCATGGATATGTCCTGGCCGCTTCCCGTAAAGGCCTTTACTATGTCGTAACACTTAGATGGTCCGGCGTGTATGCACAGCTGCAGTGTTTCTGCGCCGCAACTAAAAAAGACGTCACACTAGTGTTGTCACGATACCAAAATTTTGACTTTGATACTGATACCAGGTTTAGTATTACGATACTCAATACTGAAATGATACTTGAAACTTAAACGATGCTAATTCGATACTCGGTACCTAACGATACTGAAATTACCTTGATAGATCAGAAACGTAATGTCCACAAGGGTTGACCTCATTTTCGAATTCATGGTTTATTAACAACCTGGTTCATTAACAACCTTTAAGTTGAAGCCTCTTCAACATATTAATATGCATAGGCCTATAGTGTTACAACACTGAACAATAGAAAAATATGTTAAATATATTAAAAAAATTAAACAGTTTATAGTAAATAATCTTTAAAACAGGTCTTTCACCTTTAAATAAATTTAAAAACAGCATATTTTAATAACAATACAGCATCTATCTATAATAAAATATTTCCAAATTGGAACACCTATTGCTACTGAAGTGAACTGAGTCAAAGCTTGCGCTGTATCAAGGAGCTGAGTGCACAAGCGCAAGTCACCTCACTTGGCAACCTTAGTTGCTACTGCCTTCTAGCGAAGATTCTGACAAATTACACTTTTCATCCTCTCAATCAGTAATGCGGGAGACAATTTTCCCTGGCTTTTACATTTGACTCAGAACTACCGAACGTCGGAATATTCTAATACCGAACCGTTTCTTTTTTTTTCTTTTCTTTTTTTTTTAAGTGCCGAGAAAGTGCTGAAGTTTTGGTATACCGTGCAACACTACGTCAGACACATATTGCAATCCATTGCTCAGTTTAGCAGAGAATGCACATTTCAGAGTGCCACAGAGACAGATAGAATAATAACACATGAATGCACATTTCAAATAATAAATACGACATTGAGAAAAAACGGAAAAAAGACGTAATATCAACTCGCGAACTGCGTGCTGAGCGCAAAGTAGCCTACCGTTTTATTTATTTAGACATTGGCAGATAAGAAAAATTTTGGTTACGTTGACCTATAAAACGCTATTCCAAAAGCAAAATCAGACATGTTATACATCGTTAGAAAGCTTATACTCTCACCTACTGAATAAATGAATTGTCAATCAAGCCAAATTGCCCTAAAAAGGGCGACAACGACGTAAGCAACAGGTGTGGTATTACGCACAGCTATTTTTGAACGTAGCCTACCCAGTGATCAAAAATGCGCGTATATTTCGCCAACGGATTGTCCAAGACAATATATGACCACTCGTTCGCAAAAGGGACATCTCTACGCGTAAAACCGATGGTAAGATTGTATATTTATTAAATGTTTAGTCCCAGATATTGACTGTAGAATGACATGGTATAATGTAAAAAACAAAATTGTCTCGTTTATTTCGTTATTCAGTGAGCAGCGTTTTCACTGCTGTATTGGCATATTTTAGGGCTAATGTTGGGTTTATCTTGTTGCTACGGAATATTGCATTACATTACATTACAGGCATTTGGCAGACGCTCTTATCCAGAGCGACCTACAACAAAATGTATTACCATAACAAGGAACAAGTGTGTCGAAAACCCTAGAGGGCAGTAGCCTACCGTTCTAAGTGCAGGGAACAACCGCATAGTTCAACTTGGACCCTGTAGGTTAAACTGATTAACACTAACACAAACAAGAACAGCAACAACGCAGTCTATGCAAAAATAGAAGCAATAGTTAAGACGAGTTAAGACTAAGTCACGTACGAAACAACTACCTAGTTACAACCCTAAGCTTACAGTCAATGTAGAGATTAAATTGAGAATACGATTTCTCTCAGCATAATGACGGATTTAAAGACTAAACGAACTCACCCGATATTGTCTTCAAATGGACCGTATTATTTATTTAGACATTGGCAGACTACAGCATAAATTGCGTCTTTTGTTTATATTCAATATTAGTAATTGCAGTGAGAAACTGCAGCTGTAGGTCGTTATGTTATGGTAGCAACGGAACGAAGCGGACTATGAGGCTACCGTCATTGTTTCATTATACCAGCGTGTTTTCGCGCGTTTGCACAGAAACTCAGAACCTATCAATAAAATGGTTTAGCTATTTCTCAGCATAGTGACAGATTTAAAAATTAAACAAACTCACCCGACACTGTCTTCCAATGCTTCCCGACGGTCAGACCGTCCCCTCACTGATAAAAACTAGATCCTACGGCAATGGTTAAGACGAGTTAAGTCACCTACGAAACAACTACCTAGTTACAACCCTAAGCTTACAGTCGATTTAGAGATTAAATTGAGAATACGATTTACAGCATAAATTGTGTCTTTTGTTTATATTCAATATTAGTAAATGCAGCGAGAAACTGCAGCTGTAGGTCGTTATGTTATGGTAGCAACGGAACGAAGCGGACTATATATGTATTAGGCTACCGTCATTGTTTCATTATACCAGCGTGTTTTCGCGCGTTTGCACAGAAACTCAGAACCTATCAATAAAATGGTTTAGCTATTTCTCAGCATAATGACAGATTCAAAGACTAAACGAACTCACCCGATACTGTCTTCAAATGGATGCAGGCTCAAGAAAAGTAATCATTCATCCTCTCAAAAAGCTTTTACTAACAAACTTGGTAGCTTAGCATGCACTCTGGGTGGCACTGTCTTCCACTGCTTCCCCGAGGTTCAGACCCTCCCCTCACTGCTAAAAACTAGACCTACGGTGTCGGATTACTTGCGTCGCCATGGATGTCGCTTGCCGTAAAGAAGTTTACTAGATGTCGTAACCGTTTAGATTTGGAGCCACAGCTCTTCCGCACCCCACCTAATAAAGAAGTCCAAATTGCGGGCAAACCATATGGCGGACATAGGTGGTCCCAAAAGCAAAGTTGTAGAGCACATTCAGATGCATCGGTCGATGAAGTTTTGTGTTGATCTGACATATGGTGTGGGAGTTAGGACCTTTTAAACATGACCCTTTTGTTATAGCGCCACCATCTGGCCGACATCTGGCCGATTTTTAGTGCCTGAGTAGTGGGGGCCCATAGGAACCCACCCACCAAATTTGGTTGGTGTACAACTTATGGTTGCTGAGCCTCAGACATTTTTGCGGAGAAAGCTTCCACGCCCCAACTAAAAAGTCTAAACGGCGGGCAAACAATATGGCGGACATAGGTGGGGCCAATGGCAAAGTTGTAGAGCACGTTCAGATTCATAAGGCGATGAAGTTTTGTGTTGATCTAATGTCTGGTGTGGAAGTTATGGTCTTTTACGCAAAACCCTTTGTTATAGGGCCACCATCTGGCCGACATAGGTGATTTTTAGTGCCTGAGTAGTGGGGGACCATAGAAACCCACCTGCCAAATTTGGTTGCTCTAGGACTTATGGTTGCTGAGCCTCAGACACTTTTAGCGGAAAAAAATAATAAGAATAATAATAATCCTAACAAATACAATAGGGTTCCACCAGCTTCGCTGCTTGGACCTCTAATAATCCTAACAGGTACAATAGGGTTCCACCAGTTTCGCTGCTTGGACCCCTAATAATCCTAACAGATACAATAGGGTTCCACCAGCTTCGCTGCTTGGACCCCTAATAATCCTAACAGATACAATAGGGTTCCACCAGCTTCGCTGCTTGGACCCCTAATAATAATAATCCTAACAAATACAATACGGTTTTACCAGCTTCGCTGCTTTGACCCCTAATAATAATAATCCTAACAAAAACAATAGGGTTCCACCAGCTTCGCTGCTTGGACCCCTAATAATAATAATAATCCTAACAGATACAATAGGGTTCCACCAGCTTCGCTGCTTGGACCCCTAATAATAATCCTAACAAATACAATAGGGTTCCACCAGCTTCGCTGCTTGGACCCCTAATAAATTGAGCTGTTATAAATAAAGTGAGCTATTGAGAGCTAGCTACCTAACCTAACTCTACATTATATATTTAGCTAGTTAGTTTACGAACATTATGTCTGAGTTGAACAAATCCAATCAATCGGTTAATCATATTGTGATAACATGCAGGCTGTTCATTTATTTTTATTTTTTTCCAACATACCAAAGACCTCCCTGGAGACCTGCAGTGGTTCTCTTTCTATTTCTCATTTTACAGACCAATGTTTACCCTTATCTGTCAATAATACCCTGAACTCCGTCATCACAATGGTGTTTGGTGTGATAACCATCACCATTTACACAAATCTGGGATATACTCCGAAGCAGAATACCAACTTTGGTATTGTCCACTTTTTCCACTGGAATATTTGCACCTTATACTACCCCTTGGTGTTGATCCCAGACCTTAATGAAGGTTTCTCTGTTATTTTCACATAAATTTGTTGTTAAATTGATAAATAAATTCAGTCCATCAATATTCAGTGTATCAGGCAAATACTGCTTCATTCATTCGCTCAAGGTACATAGCATTACATCAAGTAATTGTTTTTATAAATGTGTCAATTAGAAACGCAATTGTATTAGTCATTTAACTGTGTCATTTGCTATCGGGACCCCTGGAGGATAACACTGATAATTTAAATACAAGTTTAAATCTCTGCAGGTGACATGGTAGAAAGAAACTGATGGTCGTAGTCATAACTCATTGGCCATGCATCAAAATCGCACAAAATTTGTGTTGATTTACCACGTGGTAATTGTTTGCAATATGCCCCACCATGACTGGTTAATGACCAATAAGCAATTTCCCATAGATATCCATTGTCTTTCTATGTTAAAGGATTAACATGGCGGTTGGTCACACTTTCTAGGTTTTATGTGCTATTTGCACAAGAGGCATTTAAGAAACACGATGAGTATTAAATGTGTCCTTTAGTTTTGGAGAAGTAGGCACGCTATTAAGACTGTCAGGTATACCTCCCACTGTGGTAATTTTATGATGTATGAGTGCATCTTAACTGGATTTAGGCTACAGGATCAGATATCTTATCTGGGAACTCCCCCTCTGGGCTTGATTGCTATGTCTGAATGTAAAACTTGTGTCCTCTCATTGTCATATGGATGAATAAATTTAGAAATAAATATATACAGAAATAAATGAATCAATTACATAAATACGAAAATATATATAGAAATTAATGAATAAAATATATGAATACCGAAATAAAGGCAGCAATAACCATTTATGTCAGATTTTATCTATTATAATATTTCTGTGTATGTTCATTTTTTTTTTTTTTTTTTTACATTTTTCTTGCATTTATATTTATTTATTCATTCATTCATTCATTCATTCATTTATTGGGTCATTTTTAAAATTAATTTATTTTTAATTATGACATTTGTGGTCCTCCATATACAAAAATCCCTCCCTTCACATTGAAATGTTCTCATTTCACAAGAAATGGTTAAGAAACAAAAACAATTGTGTTCTAAGGACAAAATTTAAAGTCAGAGCATTCCAACCAGTCTGTCTCTTAACACAATACATTTTTTCCAGTTGTCTCTCTTTTGCTTCTGTTTTTACTTGGGAGTAAATCTAGTGCTGGCATGAATGGTGTGTCATAAGCAAAGGCCACATGTTTGAGATAATATTCTCATTCACCCCTGTAAGTCAATAGTGTTTTGGCAAGCTAGTCTATCACAGTTCTATTTAAACATTCCACAATCCCTTCTGACTTTCGATTGTACAGGGAAGTGCATGTTTTTCTTATTCCCAGCTGTTGACAGAGATTCTGCACAACCTCTGCCTTAAACTAACAACTTAATTACTGCAATGATTCTGTGACACCATAGTCACACATAGACATACATAGTCCTCAGAGACACTGTTTCACAGTTTGTACCATTTGATTGGGCAAGGCATACAGGTTCGCAAACTTATAATAATCCTTTACCACCAACGCATACCTGTTCCTTTTTGATGTCAGTGGGAGCTCCAGAATAACAGTGGCCACCCTATGAAATGAACAGGTTGCTTGTGACGCCCTCGACTGGTGCAAAATGACTCGGGACAGATGATCTACATCTCTGATAGGCAATGCAGTGCTCACACCAGTGTTTAATGTCCCTGAACATGGAGGATATATAGTAGACCTGCCTTGCCTGCTCCCACACATGTTCTGCAGAGCTGATTCTGGACCTTCATGAAAATACTGCAGCACCTCAGGGACCTGTGCGGAGGGAATAACAGTCTGATGAAGCCTCTCCCCTTTGAGTGAGGAGCACACTGACCGACATAGCAGGTTATTTTGCATAGAGAGGCAGGGATATTTGGTCTACAGCTTCCAAAGCCATCGCAGGGACCCTATTATTTCATTGCGAGGCTGCCTCTGTGCCCCACTCTTAACCCTGTCCAGAACTCTGCTGATAGGTGGGTGGGCCAGCTGAAGTTTCTGTAAGTCTGACACATTCAGCACCAATAAATAGCAAAGGACCTGGTCCTCTGATAAACTGTTATTGTACTCACTGTGCCCCCCATTTGTGAAGTTGAGGTTTTCAAAGGGGGCTACAGGAGGCCTTGATTGCCTTATTAAGGTTAATGTCTGAGTGTGAGGTCTGGGGCTCATCATGTTTGCTGTGCAGGTGCATCCCCTTTGTCCATGCATGTTGGGGAGACCGAAGCTCTCTCTCTTCTGCGGGGCAGTGCATCTGCATTACTGTGGCGGGAGCCATCTTTGTGCTCAATAACCCAGATAAATGCGGTCAGTTCCAGAATCCATTAAGCTCTTCTTCCATTATGGATTACTGTCAATGGTCATGTGTTGGTGGCCTATGATCGGTGATGATTGTGAAGGAACCTACACTAATGAAGTGACTTAAATGGCACACAGCCCACGATATGGCCCAGAGCTGTATCAAAGGTGGACCAATGTCACTCTGTGGGTGTGAGAGTCTGGCTAGCATACACACTTTCCAGCCCCTTCTTTGTCCTATACCAAAATGACTCCTACAGCTGCTTTAGAGGTATCTGCGTAGGCCTTAAACGTGAGGCTGAACTCTGTTAAGGTCAGCACAGGGGCAGAAAAGAGCACCTCTTTTAGGCAAATGCTGCATCACATTCAGCTGTCCATTTGAATGCCACATCTTTCTCCATCAGCCGATTAAGAGGAGCTGCATGCCAGGCAAAGTCCCTCTTAGAACGTTTGCAGTACGGTCACAAGCTCTCAAAGTCTCTCACCTCGGTTAGGGTCTGTGGAATAGGCTAGGTTTTAACCTGGTCAGTGTTGCGTGGATGAGGCTGGAGGCTCTGATGAGAAACAATGTCCCCCAAGAAAAAAAAAACATGGTCTCTACCCAGGTGACACTTAGTTGGATTCAGCCTATGACCTGCCGACTGCATTTGGGTGAACACCTCCTCCAAGCTGGACAGATCCTCCTCACAAGAGCAGCTGTAAATCAGTATGTCATCCAGGTACACCATGCAGATGTGCCTGGGGAGCCCCCAGAGGACCAGCTCCATCATGGGTTGGAACATAACAGGTGAGTTGGTGAGGCCAATTGGCATTGACCTGCACTGATAGAGGACCCTCCCTGTGGTGACTGCTGTCTTTTCTCTCTTCTTCTGCCACTTCAACCTGCCAGAATTCTTTAGAAAAGTTCAGGGTACTAAATCACCTGGAACCAGCCAATGCATCTATGGTATCATCCACCCTTGGAAGAGGAGTTTTTCACAGCGATTCTGTTCAGTTGTCTATAATAAATACAAAATCTCCACTCACTATTATTTTTCTGACTAACAAGAGTTGAGACCTGGGGACTATAGGTCTTCTCAGTAACCCTGCCTGCAACTCAGGCTGTTATCTGCCTGTCAATTTCTTCCCTCTTTTTTGATGATGTACGGCTTGTATTCTCCCTGAAGGTACTACATATAGCTTGTGTGCACATATCATTAAGGGGGACATTAAGGAGACATTCTCATTGGTAGCCTGTGGGAGTGGCTTTAACTCTTTGATTCATCCACAAAATACAGTTTCACTTGGTGCAGTCCTCTCTGTGTCATGTCCTGTAAAGCATGGTTCAGCACAGGCTGTGATAACTCCATTCTTCACATGAATGTGCCACCAGATACTTACTCTTTCCCTGGAGGTTTGGTTCAAAGTAGCCAACAAAGACTAACCCGCCTGTATTCTTAGTTCCGAGAAAATTATAGACAGATGAGAGCATACGCTGAGGGAAAGGAATTTATTTTTATTTTTCCACCAGAGCAACATGGAAGTTCTGACTAAATATCATCAACCCTCTTTCATCCTAACTACGCCGAGCCCACTATTGCGTACAGCCCTTATAAAGAGCAGTTCTCCCCGGCAAAGCAATGTTAATTTCATTAGCAAGATAAAAAATATGCATCGTCAACTTTAATTTCTATGACCAAAATGAAACATTGAGAAAGAAAATATGTCTTTGAAAATAAAAACGGTGACTAAATTTGTTTCTATTTTCATTGACGAGATGTGGGTAAAATGTTAGCTGTGGACTAATGGACATTGAAATTGCATGAGTTCTTTTATACAAGCATACATGCATCTTGCAAAATCAAAGCAATGCAGTGCATCCTTGTCATTGGTTGAATGCTGCCTGGGTCCTACCCCTCCCCCACTCCCTGAGTGCAGATGCCCAAACATGAAAGTCATGCTCCAAACTAGCTGGCGCATCGACAATGTTATATGATAGCTCAATTGCTTGAAATAATTTAGGAAATATTGGGTAGCATTGTTTTGGAATGCAGCTTGTTTAATTTGTGTGAGCTAAGATAGCCAATATTGTTTCTTGTAACTGATACTAATTTTGATATCAGTACTTTTAATGGCTGGCCTAGATTTTGCAAGTTTGAATTAATGACTTACAGATAGTGCTTTGCATGTGTGAGTAACTTTGTACATTTTAACATGGTTTTCTTCAGATATCATTTCTTTTTGTACTGTTAATTATGAGTAACTGATAATAGTGATACATATACAGTTGAAGTCCAAAGTTTACATACACAGTAGCCAAATACATTTAAACTCAGTTTTTCACAATTCCTGACATTTAATCCTAGTAAACATTCCCTGTCTTAGGTCAGTTAGGATCACGACTTTATTTTAAGAATGTGAAATGTCAGAATAATAGTAGAGAGAATGATTTATTTCAGCTTTTATTTCTTTCATCAAATGGTAAATGGTAAATGGACTGCATTTATATAGCGCTTTTATCCAAAGCGCTTTACAATTGATGCCTCTCATTCGCCAGAGCAGTTAGGGGTTAGGTGTCTTGCTCAAGGACACTTCGACATGCCCAGGGCGGGGTTTGAACCGGCAACCCTCCGACTGCCAGACAATCGGTCTTACCTCCTGAGCTATGTCGCCCCATCACATTCCCAGTGGGTCAGAAGTTTACATACACTATGTTAGTATTTGGTAGCATTGCCTTTAAATTGTTTAACTTGGGTCAAACGTTTTGGGTAGCCTTCCACAAGCTTCTCACAATACGTTTCTGGAATTTTGGCCCATTCCTCCTGACAGAACTGGTGTAACTGAGTCAGGTTGTAGGCCTCCTTGCTCACACACGCTTTTTCAGTTCTGCCCACAAATGTTCGATTGGATTGAGGTCAGGACTTTGTGATGGCCACTCCAATACCTTGACTTTGTTGTCCTTAAGCCACATGATGCTGCCAACTCCGTGCTTCACGGTCGGCTTGTAAGCCTCACCCTTTTCCTCCAAACATAACGATGGTCATTATGGCCAAACAGTTCAATTTTTGTTTCATCGGACCAGAGGACATTTCTCCAAAAAGTAAGATCTTTGTCCCCATGTGCAGTTGCTAACTGTAGTCTGGCTTTTTTATGGCAGTTTTGGAGTAGTGGCTTCTTCCTTGCTGAGCAGCCTTTCAGGTTATGTCGATATAGGACTCGTTTTACTGTGGATATAGATACTTTTGTACCTGTTCCCTCCAGCATCTTCACAAGGTCCTTTGCTGTTGTTCTGGGATTGATTTGCTTTTCGCACCAAAGCACGTATATCTCTAGGAGACAGAACGCGTCTCCTTCCTGAGCGGTATGCGGCTGCGTACTATTGTTTGTACAGACGAACGTGGTACCTTCAGGCGTTTGGAAATTGCTCCCAAGGATGAACCAGACTTGTGGAGGTCCACAATTTTCTTTCTGAGTTTGAAGGTAGGCCTTAAAATACATCCACAGGTACACCTCCAATTGACTCAAATAATGTCAGTTAGCCTATCAGAAGTTTCTAAAGCCATGACATCATTTTCTGGAATTTTCCAAGCTGTTTAAAGGCACAGTCAACTTAGTGTATGTAAACTTCTGACCCACTGGAATTGTGATATAGTGAATTAAAAGTGAAATAGTCGGTCTGTAAACAATTGTTGGAAAAATTACTTTTGTCATGCACAAAGTAGATGTCCTAACTGACTTGCCAACACTACAGTTTGCTAACATGAAATCTGTGGAGTGGTTAAAAATAAGTTTTAATGACTTCAACCTAAGTGTATGTAAACTTCCGACTTCAACTGTAAATGTAGGCTATGAGAGAGACATGCATACACATGTACAGGCAGGTGACAAATTAAAGGAAAAACTTGAATAAATGAGTGGAGTAAGGATGTTGCTGATTACAAATATATTTGGCCACACTCACATAGTGCTTTCTCTTGTCTGACTGGGGTTAAATGTGTTGTTTTAGCTTGAAACAACAAAGAATGGACAGCATGGGGAACATGAACGGTCAAACGGGAGTAGACTACCATGTTGTGTACTGATAATACAGCTTCTGTTGCAGCAGCTACTGCTTACAAACAGACTGGCAGTCCTCTAGCTACAGATTCAAGTTTTCTTTGAATAGTTTCCAATTGGTTTATGCTTTTCACCATGCTTCTGGGTCAGACCAGCTGTTATGCATTCATTCTTTTTATCTAAAAAGAGCGCAAAACATTTCTTATAATCAGGGACCCCAAACACAGAGTATTTATCAGAGCCGATTCAATTTCCCTAATTGTCTTCTCAGTTTCAGGTGTCCAATTCAACTTTTCGTTCATTTTTAATTTAGTCCCAAGAGTAATTTCACCTAATGGTTGTACAATCACAGACAAGTTCACTATTCAGGTTTGACAAAAACTCACAAATCCCAAAAATCATTTGTTTATTTGTTACAGGTATTCCAAAATTCCTTCTACCTCATTCCGGAGCTAACCCCTGCCCTTCCTGGTTGACACAATGCCCTAGGGACTTTCTTTTTCTTTAGCGATACTTTGTGGCCCTGCTCAGCGAGAAAGGAAAGTAGCAAAAGCGTGTCTTCTTTGCAAGCGTTTTCAAAGGGTGAGCATACCAGCAAATCATCAATATATTGTACCATAATGCTTCCGCATTAAAATCTAAAACCCTTCAGATTTTCACTTAGGCATGCAGAGAACAAAGCAGGTGACTCAGTGTAGCCCTGTGACATATGAGTCCACGTCCACCTTTTCCCTTAAGTAAAGTAAATGCAAACCAATGCTGACTAGATTCTGCCACTGGTATACTAAAAATGCATTTGGTAAATCTATTACAGAGAAATGAGTAGATTCAGAAGGACACACAGACAGAACAGTAGTAGGGCTAGGGACCACGGGCTCGAGCTTGGACAGCTGCATTTACAGCTCTGAAATCTCAAATCACTAGGTTCCATGCCTTTTTTACAGGAAGAAGAGGGATGTTATAAGGTGAATCAGGACACGGCACAATAATTCCTTCTTTTTTCAATTTTTGTTTTCCAACTAGTGATTTGTGTATTCTTGCCACTCCATATAACGATTCCATACTTAGTGGGCATTGTAGTTCATTAGGTTTTTACTCACTTTTAGATTGCATGTCTACCAGAGTTACTCTTTTTATTGATCCCACATCATACTTGTCCTTTGTCCATTATTTTAATTCTTCGGGTACAATTAAAGATGTACATAATGTAGTAGTAGTTCCTGCATCACGTATGTTTCTCTACTGCGGTTTCTTCGAAATTAGAGTGTGTATTTGTGTTTTGAGGGCGACCACCAGACTCCACTACTCAACTCTTGCTAATCCTTTGTTAACCTCTTGGCGCACACCCCTTGGTCAGCACACTGGCGTGCCTTAATTGTTCAGCTCAGACATTCATTGCTCCTGCAACCAAAGTATGAGTTAAAAACAGAAACGCTTTGTTTTAGTTTCATTAGTAGACGATACACGACAACTATGGCGAATACAGAGTTTCGCAGCGCTACCATTGTCGCCCTGGTCGTTAATTTATCAAGCACCCTCTCCCTTCTGTCTCATCTGCAACTACACCCCCCAACCATGATATAATGGACAATATTGTCTATCTGGGCATTCATTAAAATATTATTTCATCCACTCAAAAATCATATTCCGTCATATCAACAAGATAAATGCAATAATAGCCCTAAGATATGCCAATACAGCAGTGAAAACGCTGCTCAGTGAATAACGAAATAAACAAGACAAAGTTTTCAAAAATTATGCCATGTCATTCTACAATCAATATCTGGAACTAAATATTGAATAAATATACAACCTTACCATTGGCTTTACGCGTAGAGACCTTTTGAGACTGAGTGGTCATATATGTGACGGGTGCTGGAGAAAAGGTCCGCAAGTCGCAAATCTTGAAATCGCGCTAGGATGCAAAAAAGGTTTTTTAAATTTTTTTTTTACTGTTTTTCATATTACGAAAGTTAAAGTGTTGAAGAAGTCACTCAATAGAATAAACAACATTTTTAGGGTCACTAAATACTTATAATTTGTCAGCAAAGTCGGCTTGTTTTAGTGATTCTTACAGCTGGGTTTTGGAGGCGTGATGGGGGTGCAGTTTAATTAGCATGTTTGATTTTGTTGGCTATTGTCACTTCGTTTCGGTCAAGCCACCGCCCATAAATAAAGCCGTGTGGTAGTAGCCTATGTTTGTTTACTGTGTCAGGTTGCTAAAATGGCGGACGCTCAATCAGTAGGTGAGAGTATAAGCTTTCTAACAATGTATAACATGTCTAATTTTGCTTTTGGAATAGCGTTTTATAGGTTAGCGTAACCAAACATTTTCTTACCATGGCATTCGCTCTATATGGTAGCATTAAAAGACGTTGCACCTAACGAAATGTTGTCAACGATTTTTCGTAATTCCTTGGAAAATACCATTATTATTGAGGACTTCTGGGCATAGCTAAGCCATATGTTTGCTGATAGACCTATCTGACATCGTTTTCTGGAGCAAAACAGAAGCGGATATAACTGTCATTGATTTACTGTCTGTGTCTCCATCTACTGAACATAGATAAGATTTCATCATTGCTATGTAAGTATTACTGCTCAAAATATTTCGGTTATTACGTTATTTTTGAAATTGAGTGTCTTTAAATAGGTTAGTGGTATTATGTAATGTGGATATTTCACACTGTAATGTAAGCGTTAGTTAGTAGTGTAATGGTTTTTGTGACGCATACAACAGTGATGAGGAGAGTGTTGAAACATTGCCAAAACGTCTGAAAAAACGGCTGAAAAATGTTTTTATATCGTCCCATTCCCATACAAGAAAACATAGGAGTGTAGTTCAGACTATACCTAGAATAACCACCACCATGCTGTGTATATATATAAAAAAATAAAAATAAAAAAATAAAAAAAAACCCTTTTTTCCTTGTCACTTGTTACATGTTGCCCCATCCCTGCACTTCTTGGTAAATTGTATTTGTCCTAATACTCTAGCTTAATCTTCTGCCTAGTTTGGCTTTGCAGATGTTAGACCAGGATAGTGTTCATTGTTCTCAGCTAGAAATAGCTGTACAAAATAAGTAATTGTACCTTACTGAACCCGTGTTCAGCAGTTGTCTACGATCATGAAAATGCACTTCTTGTACGTCGCTTTGGATAAAAGCGTCTGCCAAATGAATGTAATGTAAATGTAAATGTACAGAGTATAGAAATAGGCTACATACAAGAGTTAATTATTACACATTTAGGTACTGTGCAGCATTGTGTGACTATATGTTTGCATCATGTTTAAATTATATCTATGTTTCATCTTAAACCTTCATTAGGGGCTCATATGCTTTACAATGGACAAAAAGCATTATATTCCTTTTTGGAGAGATTTTGGATTTGTTTCTGGACCCTTAGCTATTTTAGACCAGTGTTAATAATTTAGACATTGTGGGTAGATTTGGAGATGCTGGGTACACTGCTTAGTTTTTGCTTCATAGATCTTTAGTAGTTCTACATATCCACCCTTAGATTTTATGAACTTGTGGTCAAGAGGTTTTTGATCCAGGACATGTGTACTTTAACCCGCAATCTCCCAGTATTTTATTGCGAACTAAAAAAGGAGCAAATTCATTTGAGATTTTTTGAGTTGACCATTGCATTTGTGGCACTTTATTTCTTACAAAATTATGAATATAAAGTAATCTAAGCTAGTATTATAAATGGTACAAATGTATTTCTTCATTTAGGACATTTTTCTAGTCTCTGTGGTGTTCACATCTGGAGTTATAAAGCTTTAAATAGAGTAACCCCTAAATGGGCAAGGATTTACAGGTACTCTAGTGGGGGAGTGGTTGGGGTGGAGTTAACTAACTATTGTTCCCACCCATTATCTCCCTGTGAGAAGTGTGAAAAGTTCAAGATCTTTCTAGGGGATTTTCTCTGCTACTTGATTTTAGGAGTACCAACATTCAAATAAGCATATCTTCTTCAACTATTTTGACCTTGCCCTACTTGCGGACCAAAAAACCAGCACCTGTCACATATTGGCTTGGACAATCCGTTTGTGAAATATACGCACATTTGTGACGCCTGGGTACCTTCCAAAATAGCTTTGTGTAATACCACACGTGTTGTTTATGGCGTTATCGCCCTTTTTTTGTATAATCTGGCTTGATCGACAATTAATTTATTCAGTAGGTGACAGTATAAGCTTTCTAACGGTGTATAATGTCTAGTTTTGCTTTTGGAATAGTGTTTTATAGCTCAGCGTAACAGAAAGCTTTCTCATCATCGCATTCACTTAAAAGTTTACATACACCTAGGCTAAAGACATTCAAACTCAATTTTCACAATTCCACACATTTCATGTTACTATAAATTTCCTGTATTAAGTCAATTTGGGTATTTACTTTATTTCCATAAGAGGCAATTTCAAAATAATAGCTAAGAGACAGATTTATTTCAGCTTTTATGTACTATATCAGTTTTTCACTGGGTCAAAAGTTTACATACACTTTGTTAGTATTTGGTGGCATTGCCTTTTAATTGCTTAACTTGAATCAAACTCTTGGGGTAGCCTTCTAGAAGCTTCTCACAATATTTTGCTGGCCCATTCCTCCTGACAAAACTGGTGTAACTTAGTGAGGTTTGTGGGCCTCCTTGCTTGGACATGATTTTTCAGTTCAGTCCACAAATTTTCTATGGGATTTCAGGCCATGGCAATGTAGGATTCTCTTAATGGTGGATGAAGATATGTTGGTACCTGATGCCTCCAACTCCTTCGCCAGTTCCTTTGTTGTTGTCTTTAGGTTCAGTTGAACCTTTTGGACCAAAGTTCGTTCAGCCCCGGGAGTTAATTTGTGCCTCCTTCCTGAATGATGCAGTGTCTGTCTGGTCCCAAGATTTTTATATTTGCATACCAGGGTTTCCCCCAGAAAAGTTGTTAGGCCCGGTGGCAAGTATCTTTTGACAGGGCTCGGCGTGGGCCGGTGGCCAAGTGTCTTTTTTGACGGGGGCCCGGCGCGGGCCAGCGACAGACTGATGGTAGCATGAAGGTAGGGCCCTATAGTTTCTGTGATAACAGAATCACGGACGGAATCGCGGAATTGAGAATTTAAAAAAGCTATAACACAGATTCCATAGGGCCCTACATTAAGTCAGTGCTAAAAGCTGACTGGAGATTTGAAAATATGACTACGTAATGTGAATGTTGTTATAAATAAGTCATTTATTCAACACACATTTACAGCATAGCAGAGTCTTACAAAGAATCTTTCAACAGTGCACAGTCTTGGAATGCTGTGTTTTCAACAACAACAAAAGAAATTAAATTAAAGTGACAATCTCAAAGATTTCAGTTTCGTTCTCTATGGTGGTGCCAATGGCAAGAAGCGGTAATTGCAGGTGTGTTTTTGGACCTCACTTCCCATAGATCCAACCGGATCCAACCAGTGTCGCCTGTGTGACGTCAGTCAGTTGGCACGCCAAATATATCACTTACTATTTACTGAATAAAAAACGGTTGTTATAAAAGTAACGTTATGTACATACTCATTCGTTGTCTAACATTAGGCTAACTCAAGATGTCTTTACACTGCCGAGCCGGGTTAAAATACCGTAGCAAACCTGGGGTAGAATTAGTGATGATCAATTTCTGCAAACGTTCTTTATCCACCTTTTGCCCGGTATGAACATCTTTACACTGCAGAGAAGAATTTGCGGGATTCGCTGTGGCTCGTGCAATTATGTATCTCGTGCACAATAAGCAGTCTTCTTCGTGAATGATTGTTCTGTGGTATTTTTGAAACAACTGCCTTGTAAAATGTTACCCCTGGTGTTTCTGGTTTTGCTAGCTAAACTGTTCAAGAATAAAGCTGAGCTGGGTGTTAAATTATCAATCGGAACAAGAAGAATAAAACAAAAACAAAGGAGATTTCATCAAAAAGGGCATAAAGGCTGAAGGAACATATGAGGAAGGGTAATAAAATAATAACAATGCTAATCCATACTGCCGTATTCTTTTATTTAGTTTTCTCCTGCATGACGTGTTCAGAAATCAGACCCGGCTCTGCTCCACATACCCCGGCTTTATTCCGATCATTATAATATATTGATGAACTCGATGGCAATGTAAATAACGGTAACGTTAAGGCCAGTTCAGATCAACGATTCGCAACGAGGCAAAACGGTTTTAGAATGTTGCAGAGGAAACATACGAGAGTTAATTATTACACATTTATGATTGAATGAATGAATATAGTTTATTTCGGTCACATTATGAGGAACAAAATTTGACAAAAGTTGTGTGGATATGCAACAGACAATACATCATCATACATGTTTACACTAATCCATTTCACACAATAAAATTCACACAATCATTTAGGTACTGTACTGCATTGTGTGACAAAGTTTTTGCATTATTTTTTATTCTGATATCAATGTTTCATCTTAAACCTCTGTAAGGGGCTCATTTATATGCTTTATAATGGACAAAGGGCATTTTATTCTTTTTTAGAGAGATTTTGGATGTTTCTGGACCCCTAGATATTTTAGGCCACTGTACCGATGGAAAGCTTGTAATTCCCACTTGAATATGATGCAACAGTGAGTTTCTTGAGTCAAGCCAGTTGATTTGTAGTGAAATACGTTTAGGCTATATGTTGTTATTTACAACAATATAGAATTTAGACATGTTGGACGCTGAGTACACTGCTTAATTTTTGCTTCATAGATCTGTATTAGTTCTACATATCCACCCATAGAACTTGTGGTCAAGGAGTTTTTGATCCAGGACATGGTTTAACCTGCTGTTTATATGCAATCTCTCAGTATTTCATTGCAAACTAAAAAAGAGCAAATTAATTTTTGATTTTTGCACTTTATTTTTTCCAGAATTATGAATATAAACATTAGTATTGTAAATGGTACAAAGGTCTTGCATCATTTGAGCCATTTTTCAAGTCTCTGTGCTGTTCACATTTGTAGTTATAAAGCTTTAAATAGGGTACCCCCTAAATGGGCAAGGATTGACCAGATTTGTCATTTGCGCTATGGGGTTAATATCATTTGCCTTACCCATTTTCCTAATTCCGCCCATTCCAAATTAATTGTCCCTAATGAAATATGGGGGACAACTTCATGTGGATCCCCATTGCACAAAAACAATTGTTTTTTGCTTGATGTTGTCACTCCTGTGTGTACTAAAAATTAAACAATTTCTTACCTGACACCCAGATGCCAAGGAAAGGTGGAAGCGAATGGCTTCTTGTTATTTGTTGATATTGTGCATGTGTTGTCATGTGTATTGCCCTCTCCCCTCAGACCTCATTCTATTATGTCCCAAACTGTGTTTCTTTCCCAGGATAATGGTGGTGATGGTGGTACTTGCCATTGTCCGCCCTGATTGTTTCTCCTCTGAGGACAGTTCCTGGTATTATGTCCTCTCTGTGGTCAAGTGTAACTGGCACAGCCTTCACTTGGTTCTTGCATCTGTATATTCTAATATTTAATTTTTTTTTTTAATTTAAAATTTTAATTTTACTTTTATTTTTTTATTAAGGATAAGACTACACTTAACTCCTTTTCAGGGAAGACTACACTTTAACCCCTTTATCAGAGAAGACTACACTTAACTCTGACATTTTGTTTGAGTACTCAGTTACTTTACGCTCAATTACTTGTGACTAGGGCTGCCACTAACGACTATTTTTCTATCGATTAATCTATCGACTATTTTACCGATTAGTTGATTAATCTAAGTGATTAATTTTCCTCCAATTTAAGTTAATTTTATTTTGACAACAACAAACTATCATTTTTCATGTCATTGTATAATGCAGCACAAAACAAAATGTAAACAAAGGTTTACATATTAAAGTGCAAAACTGTAGGTTTAAACTGGCAACTCCAACAAGATAAAAATAAAAAAGGGCTTATTATTTAAGTAGTACAACTCCAAAATAAATCCAAGTTTCTGTTAAATCCCTTATCAAAGTAAAAATTTTAGGTCTGCATACTAAACAAAGTGCAGCATGTTTAGAGTGTAAGAGACAATGGTGTCCAGCTCATCAGATATTGGAATCAAATGTCTGTTAGACATGTGTGCTCTAATGTAAGAATGTCAACACATGTTCTGGACTTACAGTAGGCTAGCTCTTTTCTTGGAAACTTTTCACTACTAACTAACACTTACATTACAATGTGAAATATCCACATTATATAATACCACTGACCTATTTAAAGACACTCAATTTGAAGAATAACGTATACAACTGAAATATTTTGAGCAGTAATACTTACATAGCAATGATGAAATTGTATCTGTGTTCAGTAGACAGAGACAGTAAATCAATGACAGTTCTATCCACTTATGTTTTGCTCCAGAAAATGATGTCAGATAGGTCTATCAGCAAACATATGGCTTAGCTATGCCCAGAAGTCCTCAATAATAATAGTATTTTCTAAGAAATTACGAGAAATTGTTTTTCGTTAGGTGCAGCGGCTTTTACTGCTACCACAGAGTGACTGCGTTAATGAATGCGATGATAAGAAAATGTTCAGTTACGCTGACCTAAAAAACGCTATTCCAAAAGCAAAATTTGACATGTTATACATCGTTAGAAAGCTTATACTCTCACCTACTGAATAAATGAATTGTCAATCAAGCCAGACTAAGTACTAAAAAGGGCGACAATGCTGTAAACAACATGTGTGGTATTACGCACAGCTATTTTTGGAACCGAGTCGGACTCTGCTGCAGCCGCGATGATTTTTAAAAAACTGTAGTGTTGACTGGAGCCGAACAATGGCTGAAGCCAAAACCGACTGACGTTACGTAGCAATTATGTAGTGATATTGAAGAAAAACATTTGTTATAATGAATTGAAGGTAAATTCATTTAATTTTTTTTTTTAAACGATGTGTCTCAAACTTCCGTTCACAAGTTCTGCCTCTTATATCTTTTTGTAAGCTATCTTTTTATGAGGTAATTTGCAAGGCATGGCACTTTCTTACTCCCCCTCCCATACCAACTCTCTGTTTTCCTGAGAACCTTTTTGCTTCATCCCAGAAAAGTGTCTAGGTTCGTGGCACTTCAAGGCGGGGGAGGGTGTTCTTATTCTCCCTTCGCATACCATCTTGTTTCGTACAGCTTATCTTCATTTGTCATCATACACAATACATGCAGTATTCAATATAAATATATAGGCTAATGATTAGGACATGACATTTTGCAAGCAATGGTCATACATATACCACCTGATTATATGATTATAGCAAAGGTACTTTTAACTATGAATTTGCCTCCATTTACAAAGTATCCCTCAAGTCATGTTTACATATTCGTGACCTTCTCAGACCCCTGTGTCAAGCCTCTTGTCTCCCCTTTGTACCAAAAATTATTGCAGTTTAAACTTGGTGGTACACCCAGATTGTCATCTTAGCTCATCCACATTCCTTCCTCCTCGAAGGTCATTCCTTCCCAGTACCTTTCCATTTTGCACACTTAGTTACATACATAGATTTGTTATAAACACATAAATATAGTAAAACACAGTAAGCAAGCTTGTTTTCTGTCACACTCCCCAAATGTTTTCTCCTCCCAAATTTGCCCAATATTATTCCGATTCAGTCTATCCTATCTCTTTGATATGATTTGCTCAGAAGTCAGCACCAAGTTGCTCAATTAGACACACACACCTGCAGAGAGACAGCAAGTGAGAGTTTCCCTTAATACTAGATAGGCCAGAGCAACGCCAAAGGGCTTTGGGGACTTAAAATAACTCCAATGCCTTAAAAATGCTATATCCACCTCCTTTCACAACCTTCCTAAATATTTGGTCTTAAACTAACTGGGTTTTTAGAATTCTAAAAAATCAGCTCAGTCAAGAAATACCGGCAGTTTGTACCATTTTCTTCACAACCCCCCGACAATAGACAACAGGTGTTTTTACCCAGGTGTAAACGTGTTGCTGTCTACTCCAGCATGCTGTTCAGCAACTGAATAACGAGCGCTTTGATACAAGTTTCCCAGTCAAGCGCTGTCATAACTTCGCACATATAATCACACAAAATTAATTCACTGCAGTCATCTGATAAAACCTTTAGGGTTGGGATGAATATTTGTGGACACTGTAATTTTCTAAATGATTGGCTTAGAACTACCATTAGGAGATAACTCCACCAACATATTTTCAGGTTTTCTCTGAAACTGAGACTTTGAATGAACTGAATAGAGCAGCTACATGACAACTGCGTAACCGATTTGTGTGCGTGCAGTCCTAGAAAACTACCAAAGCTTCATGCTGTCTGTGGAATTGATGAGAGGAGAACGACAGTGTGCTCCAAAGAGAAGGGAGGGAGAAATGTTCTGAATTCGTTTTGACCGAAGAAATTACTTTTTTTTTTTTTTTTTGAACTGCAATTTCTTTAACTACTTTCCATTCCATTTCCATTTAGTGTTTTGTCATGCACATTTTAGCGCTTTTCTCTGTGTTTCTATATACATTTCCTTTAGCCTATATTACAAAACCACTATAATTTATAAATACTAACTTTGAAATTTTTCTTCGGCTTTTTATTTCAGACTCTAAAAAGGTAAATAGCAAGTTTAGCAACTTAAATTGATTGAGTTATGTCCTTTATTTCAAGAAAATAGAAATCATATATTGCAGTAATACGTCTGATGCTGATGCCAGCCCATGTGCAGGAGCTTGTCTTCACAAAATACAGCTTGGAGAAATTTGAGTAAGAGCATAATAGCTGAAGATGTATTCCACCGATGTTTTATTTAATTTACCCAGGTATATGCAAATGAAACATACAGGTGAAGTGGGGCTTCAACAAAGAGGGGAGAAAAAGTATTTACAAACAAAAAACTACAAAACGTGTTAATCTTAAATTCTGTAGTTTTTATTTCATTAGGAGTTCCTAGCATAGTAGTAGTTCATAATGAAGATGAGGAACTATTTTTTGAATTATAAAATAATTTTATCAGTTTATAATTGACTTTAGTGTCTCTCAGGTAGGGGTGGTGGTGGAGTTCATGCAGTTCATATTCTGCAGTTCAGAGTAAGGATGAGTAACCATATTTTGATTTATAAAAACATTTACCTATGTTTGAAACTTAATTTCACTGTTTACCTCAGTGTTATAAAAGTCTGTTATGGCTATATAGTATATGGTTATTGTTTGTTAAACACAGCTTTAAAAAGTAAACTACTGTACCTGTTGTTAAACTGCATTATTATTGATGTCATTGTAAACCATGACTTTAATGCCTGAATATCTCAACAATAACAGAGGCAGTGATTATAATGGTAAAAGTCAGAGATTTTTGGCATTTTATACAGTGCACTTCCAGTTTAACCACTCCCACTTCTGGGTTTTTTTCCCACGCAAGAACTGGCGCCGTGGGCTATGCGTGGTAAATTGTGGTCACTCACTCACTCACGGACAGCCTTTGAGGGAGGTTTGGTGGGATGCATGCGCAGGTGGTTCTTCGTTTAGTAGGACGCATGCGCAGGTGGTACGGACAACATTTTTAAGCGCAGCTTTATCGCCTAACGTTACTTTAGCTAACCCTAACATGTTCGCGGTTCGCCTACTTTAGCTAACCTAGTTAGCGCGTACGGATCGCCTCCTTTAGTTAACCTAATTAGCGCCTACAGATGCTATCCTGCACGCATGAGTAGGAGCTAAGGACACACAGCTACAACCACCTATACAGATGTATGGCACATGAAGGACAACAAATAACGTTACAGAGGTGAGGACGTGCCATAGCTAGCTAGCTATATAGTACGGAGGGCAAAACGGTGCTTTAGAATGTCGCCAGCAGTGTATGCGCGTGAGCTCGCCAGCACATTTCTCATAGCAATGGTAGTTTGTAGCCTTTTTTTAGTTCATTACAGTGGTGGTACAAGTGACAAGAAGTAAGTGCTACTGTGCCTTTATTGATCGCCATACAGGGTTAATGTAAAGTAGGTAGCACAATCTGACAGCACTAACCCATAAAAATGTACTGTGAATTTTACTTGTTCAATTGAACGGTAAATGTGGAGCGGTAAATGTGAAAAACATTTGATTACAGTCAGCGGCACTGAAATTTTCTGTCACACCCTCAATAAACGGCAAAACTCCCAGTAGAAGATTGAATTAAATCTTTTAATGTTATATATTTTCTGAAACGTTATCGATTCCGCTTGGCCACAGTGAGTGAAACTAAGCGATCTGAGCGTATAGTTTCCATGTAAATTACGTCAAACGGATTCAGCCTTGTTGTTTGGTACCTAAACTTCACAGCACAGTCTTTGCCGTTATCATGATTCTAGCATGTAGTGTCTATTTTCAACAAACTGCCATATATGAACGTGTAAAATCAATCAAAAAATATAGTTCGGCAATTTGCGCCGTGGGTCTGGGCGGTTTCGAGCTTGTTTAATTAATTTTTTGGTTGAACAAATATAGATACAAATACAAATCTACCTCCACCCCTAGAGTGGAAAAACATAATGAATGCAGATGCTTATTTAAAGGTGTACTGCATGATACAATTAAGCAGTTAACATTTTATCATGCTCTGTGGCATGTATAAAAATCAAGATGCCAAGAGGAAAAGATCTATGTGACTTTAAAAGATTGTTCATTATTGGGGCACGAATGGCAGGAGCTTCAGTCACAAAGACTGCTCAGCTGGCTAGTGTTTCAATAGGAACAGAGACATCTGCATTTAGATCAATGGGAAAGACGTCAGACAGTGATGCTTAGTGCATGTGCATGCATTAGTTCTATAACAGAAGAGCAGTTCTTCCTCAGGTGACTGAGAATTTCAATACAGGAAGTGATCAGACTCAGCAAGAACAGTCCGTCGACAACTACATAGAGAGGGATATTATTACATTACATTACATTACAGGCATTTGGCAGACGCTCTTATCCAGAGCGACGTACAACAAAGTGTATAACCATAACCAGGAACAAGTATGACGAAACCCCTAGAGAGAAGTACCGGTCCAAGTACAGGGAACAACCGCATAGTTCAACTTGGACCCTGATGGTTAAACTGATTAACACTAACAACGAGAACGGCAACAACGCAATCTATGGAAAAATAAAAATAAATAAAAATACAAGTAGTCGTTAAGACAGGCGCATCAACTAAGTATCCTATGAAACAGCTGCCTAGTTACAACCCTAAGTTTAGTCATTTACAGGGGGGAAGGGAGGGATGGAGAGAGGTGCAGCCTGAAGAGGTGGGTCTTCAGTCGTCGTTTGAAATTGTTCACAGTCTCAGCTGTTCTGACCTCCACAGGGAGGTCATTCCACCATCGACCATATTATAGTGGGGTTGAAGTGCATAAACCCCTCATTACAAAGGTGAATGCACATTTGAGAGTTCACTGGTGCAAAAACCATAGGTACTGGTCTACAGAGATGTGGAAAGTGTGATATGGTAAGATGAGTCATTCTTCACCATATTTTCCAAGTGGGTGAGTGCATGTGTGGTATACACTAAGAAGATGGTACAGGTCTGAATGATTGACCTCTACAGTGAGGGGGTCCGGTGGCTCTGTTATGCTGGGGCATTTTCCTGCCATGGTTTGGGTCCACTTGTCCCTTTAGAGGAAACGGCCACTGCAAATCAATAGAAAGTTATTCAGAGTGATCACCTTTATCCTATGATGAAACATTTCTATCCTGATGGGAGTGGTCTCTTCCAGGATGACAGGGCATGAGGGGCCCCTGAATGAGTATGAAGATTGTGTGAAGCATGTGTTTTAGCCTTCACAGTCACCAGATCTCAACCCAATTGAACACCTATGGGAGAGACTTGCAGAATCTATGCCAATGTGCATTGATGCTGTTCTGGTCACTCGTGGTGGCCCAACACCTTACTAAGGCACATTATGTTGGTTTTTCCTTAAACTTGTCACCCGTCTGTACATGCAAACATATATACATTCAAGCGCAAAGAAACACATAGGCATGGATTGTGTCATTTTTTCCTTTACCGTGAATGACAAATGAATAAAAGTGATACCCCGGCTAAAACAACTTTTTTCATACCTAAACTGGTAACATTAAAGAAATTTTTTATTGAAAGCCACGTCCTATTGCTTGAATCCATCTTGGTAAAATGCAGTCACACTTTAACTGCTGAGTTTAACGTTAGCTAGCTTGCTAATGATTCAAGTGAGTGTATAATGTTAGTGCAGTTGGTGCCAAAATTAAGCAAAAATTAAGAAATCTGAGTTGCGAATTGCTGGAGATTCTATAGGGCTAACTCTAATTTCACATGCCATTTGTAGGGTAGGTACAGTAGCCTAGTTAAAAAGTAGTTATCAGTAGAAGCACCCCAGCGGTCAGTTGCCCCTGGCTCGGCAAAGCCTGCAATAGTATTCCAAAGTTTTAGGGCCTAACTTGTAGTTATGTTGCCGTCTTAGTCGTTTGGTACCAAAACCCCATAGAAGGCACTGGTTTTAATATGAGCGGTAACTTTACCTACCAGACCAAATCACAATGCAGATTTCAGAGCTTAATTTTACTGCTGTCTACACTGACGTTGTACGCTCACTCGGTCGACTCATTCTCAAGCTAGCTAGCATTAGCTTTTTCAGTAATGGGCTTGATTATGATGGTGGTATTATGCTATGTTTGGTTATTTTCTCTCATGTCATTATGATGATGTGTAATACATTGTATATGGTATTACATTATGTTGCTCATGGCAGTTGAATTTTGTCTGTAGGATTAATAAAATGTCTGTAATTTATCTGTGTCCATCTGTCTTATCTAATGGGTATTGTATGTATTGCCGTTTGACATACCGAACTGATGGGGAAAAAAAACGTAATTTCTCCAAAACGAAAAGTGGAAAAATGTATAACCGAAGCCCATAAAACATACAATATTGTTTAATTATCTGGAAGCCTCCCATGATTCTTTGTCATAAAATTTAAAGTTTAATTTCCAATGCAAATGTAAGTCAGGAAAAAATACTTCCTGAACCTGCAGCTTCTTACCTTGAAAATGTACCAATGAAAATGTAGGGGAGCAGTACGCATAAAATTTTCATTGGGCAAGCACACAACTTACTCTTATTGGTTTATGACTTTTGCCGGTGTGTTTTCTTTGAAATCCGAGAGCAAGGAGAGTGAATTTTGAGCGAGGACACAGAGATGTTCGTGAGAGCGAGGGATGAATTAGAACATGTGAAAATACTCTCCAAGTGAGAGAACCACAAATTTATGTGAGATCAGAGTATATTTGAGCGCTTGCATACTGTTTTGAGTGAGAGCAGGGTAGATTTGAGGGTGCACATATACTTTTGTGCGCCCCCTGCATGAAAGCTGAAGGAACAATGCTCTTGCAATTAATTACCCTGCTCTTGAAAATTGGCAGTAAAATAACACCAAATCTGGTGGTCTTCTTAGAGTCGCAATGCAGCTCACTGCTCTTAAATTTATACTGTGCACAGTCAAATGCTTCAGTAAATTTGCAGTGTTGCTGGTCTTTGTAGTGATTCCTATTGGAACATGCATTATTGGCATTCCGGTAAAATGGTGCTATACTTTTATCTCTTTTGAGACACAACACTTTTGGAAACCCTAACATTAACCCCATCTAGAGGAGTAACATTGTTTTTTTCTGTATGCCTATGACAAATTAGCTCGGTAGATCTTGGATGGTCTAGATGTTAGAACAAGCATTCTTATTGAGTCACTGAGACTGGTGAGATTACTACTTAGGTATGGAAACGTTTTGTTTTAGGTATTGAAACCTAAAGCAACATTCCATTTTGTTAACTCTTGTATCTGTGCAATATCCTTACCTTTAGGTGCAAGAACAGTGCAGCAGCACTGCATCGATGGAAGTCGGGAGAGACAGGCTGGGAAACAGATATCCAGCTCAGGTAAGGATATTACACAAATAAGTGTAATGTCCTTACAGATTTAAATGTTGCTTTAAGAGTTTCAACAGCCATCACTATATTATATCTGTTGAAATTCCAGCAAACCTGGTACAACTTGTCAACTTCCAATAACTTTATGGGCCTATTTGAATTAGTTTGAAGAGAGGAAACATCAACTAGGCTATATCGCGTAGTCCCAGGGCTTGTGAAGAAGGCTAGGAAATTACTTTTACGTTGTTATTAGATATAATGTGACTGAAACTAGACTGTAAATTTAATTAGATTTCTACCAATAAAACAAAGAAGGATAAAAATTACTAATTACTTGTTATTAAAACTAATATGCATTTTCATCTCAGTGCTAAGACTTAATCTAAAATTGCTGCCAAAATTAGTACTGCCAGAAAGGACAAACATTATATATTGTGGGTGAACACAATGAAACACATTTAGTAGCTCATAGCATCTATAAGAATGACAACAATAACAGTGATATTATAGGGCTTGTTATATACCATGCTCAAAACACTTTCCCGATAAAACAATGATGTCCACATAAATTCCTTGGAAAAAATACTCTGAAGAGAAAAGAATTTTAGCTTATTTTTCTGAGATTCTTTATTTATTTATCTTTATTCTTTATTTATCTTCATCTGAAAATGTGATTCAAAATCAAAAATTTTCCCCTTAAAGAAATAATGGGTATTATGTAGGTTTAATATAGGCTTCACAATTAAGCATTATTTGAACAGGGAAAACACTTGTTTATTATATATTCAGAATCATTAGAGTGTTTACAGAATGCTGTACTGAACAATTTGCTTAAAATGCATATTTATATGTGCAAATGTTGGTGACCAGATAAAGTAATGAAAACATTATAACACTTTCCATATCTCTTCCTGTGCTTCTGGCTTTCTCTCCGTTTTGCTCTTTCCCTCTCTCTCAACTTTTACGTCTCTCTTACTCCCCCCCTTCTCTCACTCAAAATATTTTGTCTCCAATGCCTTTATTAGCATGTTATTCTACAAATATCAAGCCAAATCCTGAATACACAGTAAATAACAGAGTAGCCATGATAAAAAATCCAAAACCATTTGAGCACATTCACATCCTGTATTTAACATGTATCCTCTCTCTTACTCTCTACCTCTCTATCACTTTTTTCTTCTGTGGCAGAGAGAGCTCTAGGCTGGCTGCTGAGGTGTATAAGGACATGCCGGAGACCAGCTTTACCCGCACCATCTCCAACCCCGAGGTGGTGATGAAGCGACGGCGGCAGCAAAAGCTGGAGAGGAGAATGGAACAGTTCCGCAGCAGTGATGGCCGCCCTGATTCGGGTGAGACTCTCCCTTTCAGGCCTAGCATCACCCCTTTCAAGGGCCCTTTGATATCCAATGAAACACTTTCTCTGACTGACATGAAAGCATCATGATGCTTTATGACAACAACAGGCCGACCTAATCTTGTCAGATTGCCTACTGTTTAGAGATCTAAGATCATATGAAGCCTGGTCTTGGAAAACCCCCAGCGTCTTTGCTACATAGCAAGTTATTCTTCGAATGCACCATTCAATCCAATTTTTTAATGTATTGGATTGACAAAATGTGTGGTATATTGGGCCGTATGGGTAGTGTAGAGGTAAAAGCACTCACCTACCACCGCAGAGACCCGGGTTAAATCCCCGGCAGCGGTACTTCCAGCTTGGTCAGACATTCCTACGAACAGACATGGCAGTGTTCATGGGAAGCCGGTGAGGGTGTGAGTCCTGTTCGCATTCATTAACGACTCCTACTGGTTGGTCGGGGCGCCTGTCCAGCAGGGAGGGGATCTGGGGGAGATAGCGTGAACCTCCACACACGTTACACTCTCCCAGTGAAACTCCTCGCTGTCAGGTGAAAAGAAGCGGCAGGCGACTCCACATGTATCGGAGGAGGCATGTGGTAGTCTACACCCTCCCCAGACCAACAGAAGGATAGTGCATCGATCAGGACCGTGATACACACGGGGAATTGGTACAATGACCAAATTGGGGAGAAAATGGGAGCAAAATAGCAACAAAAAAAAAAGTGAGTGGTATATTGCTGTGAATCTTAATTGCCAAGTATTTGTGACGGCTTTTTGTGCATTGATATATGCTTTTCCTGAAATCTGCTTTAAGTGCCTTATGAGGGTGCAACTGTAGAAGCCCGACCTTAATGTCGATGGTTCAAACTACCACAACTGAAGCCTGTTTTAACAGGGGTCATGATCTCTGTCATCTTTTGTAACACATTTATGCAAATTCATCATTACTGTTCCAGGAGGGACGCTGCGGATATATGCAGACAGCCTGAAACCAAATATCCCCTATAAGACGATCCTGCTCTCCACCACAGACACGACAGACTTTGCTGTGACTGAGGCTCTGGAGAAATATGGGCTGGAGAGGGAGAACCCCAGGGAATACTGCATTGCTCGGGTAAAAGACTTACAGGATCTCTCCTCATACTCATTGGGCATTGAGAAGGAGGAACTCATTGTCCTACTCACAGAACAGAGGGAAGGAGCTTAGCCTTACCCAAATGAAATATTTTGGCATACATTGAAAAATACTGTATAAATGGTATTCCAAATATATTTTCCAACACATGCCTGTATATTGTCCTTTTTGCTTAATATGTAATGTTGGTTATATCCTCATATATATCCCATTGAGATCAATGCAACAATAGTTTGTATATTTTGCAATATATCTATACAGTACTGTGAAAAAAATATTTGTCCCCTTCTTGATTTCCTCTATTATGGCATATTTGTCACACTGGCTTCCCTGCTTGGTTGCAGTTATTGCTGCTAAACATGATGGAACCAGTTATTAAGTTCAAGGGGGAATTACTTTTTCACATGAGTGCTGTGGGTGTTTGAAAATGTTTCTCATTGAATAAATGAAAATTTGTTTTGTGTTTACTCGGGCTCCCTTTGTCTAACATTACATTTAGACTAAAGTTCTGAAACCATTCAATGTGACAAATATGCAATAATAGAGGAAGGCAGGAAATCAAATACTTTTTCCACGGCACTGTATATAATATGCAAAAATTGGTCAATAAAAATGACAATATAGCGTAAATAGGAAGTTAGAGTTTCTTAGCTCATAATTAAGTGTATATTTTTACGTAGTAGTTCAATTTATAAAATATGACAGCCTTCTGCTGTCACAAAAATTGACTAATCAAGAATTCCAATATTGCATCTCCATTTGTGGAAAAATATATATGTTTGTCTCCCACACACACACACAAAAAAAAACAGATGGAACTGACTTACTCTCCGCCTTCAGGGAGGACCGTATGTCCTCCAAGCTAAATATTGAAAAATGGTGAACAGCTATGTCATTCACTAAATATTGAAAGAGTGCAGCTTTGGCACAAACTAATTTAGTTACTATGCATATATGCATATAATTCTAAGATGGCAAGAGTTGGAGTGGCTTTGTCTTCAAATTCAAATTTTAAATGCTAACTGAAAGATTAATTGGTGACACCAGCTCAGGAGTGAATGTGAACTTACAGTATTAGTAATATGGCTCCTGCCATACAAGTCAACTCCCAAACCCCTGTTCTGCCGCCTCCCTGATGTAATAATGGCAGCTGTTAAGATACAAAAGCCCCAGAATATGAAATTGTGTGTGCGTGTGTGTGTGTGTTTGTGCTTGTTCTCTCGCCCCACAGGCTGTGTTGCCTCCAGGCTCACAGCACTCTGACCAAAGGGAGTGGAAAGAGACCATTCTGGAGGACACTGAATGTCCGCTACAAATCTTCAGGGACTGGCCTGGTGACAAAGGTACTGCATGTTCCTGCTTCTGATGATTTATCTCCTATTGACTTCAGCAACTTCAGAAGGGGTTCTCATCTTGCATTTAGGCCACGTGACTACTGTCTTTGGTTAAATATGAAATTTTCCTAATTATTGAGAAGGCAACTAAATATTTCTAGAAATAATGTGATTATGATATCAGGATAACTGTAAATAAACTGCCTTTAAATTGAATTATTTTCTGACTAAAAAATGGACACTGGACAGCACTGAAGGTTGACAGCCATTGAGATTATTGTCATATATTGTCATGCACAATTCTTGTTTTCTGGAACATTGGTCTGTGAGCCTCTGCTTGTATTACTTTAACTCTCATTTCTGGCATAATATACATAGCAACTGGATGCCATTGGCCATAATCAGTTTAATTTTGAATACGAGTGATGTAGTAATATTGAAGAACTCTTTATTGCCAAGTGTTGTTAGATTGTGCTAGCTTCATGGGAACTGCTGTTAATAAAGGCTAACCACAAGCTAACTCTCAGTCATTGTTTCCTTGATTTATGCTCAGAGAAATTTAAAAAATGAAGCTGTGAAGCTGAGAAGTGTAGTCTTTCTTGCATGCAGCACTGTTACGTCCACTCTAAAGCTCCATTTTGTTGTTACTAATTGTATCAATATTAAAAAAGGAACAGAGTGGAGAATGGATGATGTTTCAAGAACCATAGCTTATTTTATGAGGTTGAGAATCCATACTTTGCATTACCACATGCCTTGCCTGCCACCCAGTGGGCACACCACCAATGGTCAGTTTGTTGTGGCAGGTGCATTGGTGTTCCAGCTGAAGAAGCGTCCTCTAGACTGCATGCCAAAGAGAGACCAAGGGCCTGAGGATCTCTTCAGTCAGGGATGGGTCATGGACGGACCCCCACACCCTGACAAGATGGCTTACCTGGTGGAGCTAAACCCAGGTAACATGCATGCATGCACACACACACACACACACATTTACAGTGTAGTCCTTTATTATTTGGACAGCAACACAATGAATTGCCCTTTCTACACTGCTTACCCAATATCACTCTAAATACTGCACTTTAACCTCATATTCATTGTCTCATTTCAAATCGAATGCACTGTAGTAGAGCCAAAATAACAAGTTGTATCACTGTCCATATACTTACAGACTGCCCTGTATATGCATGCATGTTCACATAAGGCCAGACACACCTGCAATCATTAATGGCTCACTAATGCTTATAAATATGGAAGCATATCTGCCAAAATTTAAATGAAAATGCAAATCGGCAATTACATTTTGTTTGCATTGGATGTGCGCAAAACCATGCCATACTGTAATTCAAATGAAAATGCAAAAGCTCACTTTCGGTTCTCTTTCTTCGACACAACCCTTTCAAAATCTAAGTGAAAATGAAACAAGCACGAAACCGTTCAGACCCACGGCGCACCTGTACAAAGTGTCATGAGTAAAACTTGGCTAACTATATAGCTAGCTAGCTATGGCATGTCCTCAGCTCTGTAACTTTATTTGTTGTCCTCCGTGTGTCCATACATCTGTATCGGTGGTACGGACTAACTAGGTTAACTGAAGTAGGCAAAACGCTAACGTTAGGGTTAGCTAGAGTAACGTTAGGCGATAAAGCTGTGCTTAAAAATCTTGTGTCATTCGAAGTGGTGATTTTGGGAGATGCACCTGCGCATGCGTCCTACTAAACAAAGCACCACCTGCGCATGCGTTCCACCAAATGTCCCTCTCAGGTCGTCCGTGAGTAAGTGAGTGATTGAGTGACCACAATTTGCCATGCATAGCCCGCGGTGGCAGTTCCTGCGCGCTGTGGGAAAAACACGATTTAAATGGCAGTTTCTTATTGTAACTGCACTGTCCATGACAAAAATGAAATGATACTTCAGTTAGCTGTTTATCATTTCATTTTCATGTTTTTGTGGCACGATTGACATTTATCAAAACCAATGGCATGCTTCCGTTTACATTAACATTTTCACGCGGTCATGCAAAAAAATTTTTTAATTGCAATCCCTCCATTGCATTTCCATTTTCAAAGTCAAAAGACCTGTCAAACTGTGTAGGCAGGGACTTGAAGAAAGGGGTATTACAGTTCAATCTGGTGTAATGGCTGCCTCTGTAAATACTGGCTAGCGACAACTGCTAAATTAAAAGAAATTAGCTTACATTGTTAGTTAGCTAGCATTAGCTGCCAGGGTTAGTGCTGTGTAAAGTTTGTGGCTATCTTTGGTGTACCACTGAATATGGGTATGGTACTATTTTATCCCTAGCTAGCCACCACTACAGTATAATTAAAGGGGTAATAAATGCCAAATCACGTTTTTTGAGTTCTGAAGCCGAGTCTCCATTTGATACATCAAATTAGTCCCTTAGTAATGAGAAACAAATATGTGATAAAATTTGCTATTGCATTTTGTGCAAAAAATAAAATAGCTGCCACTCAAAGTTTTGTTTTACCTGGAGCCTAGCCCACATCCATGATGTAGAAGTAGGTAAAAACTTACCGTAGATCAAGCCAGCTGTAATTGCTATTCTATTATGAAGTAGGTAAAAACCTACCCTAGATGAAGTTATCTGTAATTGCTATTCTATTATAAAGTAGGTAAAAACCTACTTCTATGTAAGCAAGTCCATTCCAGTTTCATTTTCCATCTAATATTTTAGCTCTATATTTGGCATTTTAGCAGCTCATTTAATAGTTAGTGGCTAGTAGTAACATTAGTATTTTATAGTTTGTTAATTGTAAAGATTTAGGTAGCTTTACTAGTTTGTCTTTTCTATTTGCTGTAGTTTTCAATAGTAGTTACTGCTCTGCGCTTCACCTGCTCATCAACCTTGGTTATCTTGCCTGTAGTAATAATGTAGGCATTAAGCAACATCCAGATTAAAACAATGAAGTCAAAGTTATATTTTTATTTATTTATATAAATCCACTGTCTTTGGTAGGCTCGTCCCAACCGCTCTAAGGCTTTCCGTGGACCCACTTTTCTCTGCATAGAAGGCTATCTGATAAAGAATTAGAAATTTTCATTTGAATTATGTCATTTTCATTAGAATTTTTTGCGTATATCAAATGAAAACAAAATTGAATTCCCAATTTGCATTTTTATTTGAATTTTGCTGTGTATATGCTTTCACATACAGACTCGTGAGGTGTCTCGTGGCGTAGGCTGTATAGCACTATCCACATGCTCATTTTGAGCCACAACGTCAGCAGTTCGAGTCCGACTATGCGACCTTTGTCGCACGTCTTTCCCTCTCTCTTCTGCATTATTCCTGTCTCTCTACACTGTCCTGTCCAATAAAGCTAAAAAGCCCATAAAAATAAAAAAATAACACAAACCGTAAAACAGTCTCCTACAGGTACTTCCCTTGAGAATCAAACAGATAGGCAGACATGCGCGTGAACCCGCACTTCACACCAAAGGCTCTACTCTGGCTTATACCCTATCCTGTCTTCTCTCTCCTGCCCTCTTTGGGCATGCTGTCTGGCCCCATTTCTCTGTCCTTCTGGTTTGTCACATACCGGCTGCTCTGCATTCATCCCTCTTTTTTAGGGAGGAGGAACCACTATGCCTACTACCACAACTTTCGTCTCCATGAAGGTAACAGCCCTCTTGTCTCATGTTTCAACGTTTCCTTTTCCCAAGTGGCACTTGGCTTTTGATTTGTGGAATGAGTTTTTTTTAAGTTGATGTTTATTTTATAGTTACTGTAAATGTAAATCTGTTCGTATGTTAATCATTGTCTGTCATCACCACCTGCTTGGAATTTATTTCACTACCCTTTTTTATCTACTTTTCTCCTAACATGCTTATAAAGCTCCTTCAGCTGCATGTGAAAAATCACTGTGTCATTATTGTGCTGTTTTGAATGTTTTCCTGACTGTTTTTTTATACTCTCCTCATAGAAGTCTTCATCACTTTGACTATATGACATATTGAGGTGGGTTTTAGCTCTTTTTTGATCCCTAGCTCAGCATGTTCATCAAAATAGCTGTTCCTTTTTTTCCTCTTTACTAGATGGTTCTGACTCCAGGGACAAACCCAAACTCTTCAGGCTCCAGCACAGCATCACCCCAGTGGGCTCGGAGAAGGTGGGCGACCACTCCATCCAGGTGAGAAGGGCACCACAATTTACTTGTCTCATGCCAATTGCTTTCCTCAGTCTTTGAGTTATTAGACAGCCAAGTGGAAAATTTGAATTTTAGAATGTCCATAGCTTTTGGTGAAAACACACAGCTAAACTCCCTAGCTCTGTCTTGCTAGCTCCCTAGCTCTGTCTTGCTTTTTAAAATGTTGCGGTCTCGCATTGCATTTTTCCAAGACACTCTGAAACCGGGTTTGAATGCCAGTTAGCTTTATGATAGGGTCGCTGTCACTTGTCACCTAGCCAATATTAAAATTCTGGGTTTTAGGTCATAATGGTCTCACAGTATGCTGGTTATCCCGGCTAGCTAGCTAACTATTGAATTTTATTCAAAACAGCGGTTACTACAAACGGAATCGTTCACAAAGATACAGATGAAAATGCATCCCGTAGCCATGAGTTAAGGGGAGGCACCTCCGTCAAAAACTATGGTTTTGGTTCCATATGTCAATTTTGATATTTTGCTTCTATAACTTCTATAGTTTCACAGAATGAACAAACTAAAGGTAAATAATCATTATAAATAGTTAATTTAGATGATAATATAACACCATTGTCAAGTACACAAAGCATAAAATGAGCTTATGATAGCATCATTTATGATTAAATCCCTCCGTTTTTTTAAAACTAACCTGGTTGAATCATATATCGTTAAAAAGTTTGTTTTTTGGAGTGTACTGCTAGAATGACCATATATGGCTATTTCCTTTGCTGTCACTGTGAGGATGGACGAAAGACAAGCAGAACTCTTCGATTTCATTGGCTACTAGCGTTTAAAGTTCCCTTCTGGCGTTGTGATTGGTTTGAATGGATCACGTGATCTGAATTCTACTTCCGCGTTAGCATGAGAACATTTTCTCAGAACTGTATATTGCTCATAGGGTATTCAATTTATCTCAACTTTAACAATAGATACAGCTACATAATTTTACATACTGCTTCTTAAATGTTATAGCTAGGGCGTGTCAGAGGCTTTTTAAAAATATGTTTTGTCATTTTAATTTTATGTGTATCAGTAAAAATAGGTCAAAAATGTTTTTTTTCAGCATGTACATATTGTTTTTTGGAATAATTAATTTAAAAAAACTATATTTTGACAAAAGCCTCTGACAAGCCCTAACTATTGAGTTATTGATCACATAAAAAAAAAATCAGTTCAGATTTTATCTGTTGAGCTAAAATATTGAATACGCTTATATGCAAATTAGTGCTCATTTAATAAGCCAATAGCTCATTTGCATATTTTAAAATAAAAAAATGAAAAGTCATAATACAAAAAACCTTATTTGTTTGTTATTCAACTGGTAAAATTTCATTTTGATATGAGTAAAGGAATTTTTTTTTCCTATTAAGGGGTGGTGCCTTCCCTTAAATACGTAACGCCTATTCTACTGTCCAAATAAGGGACGATTCCGTATTTTGCAGGATGGTTGGCATCCCTAAATGAAGCCAGTAACTAGAACCATCATTCGACGTTGCTATCTATTGCGAAATTGGACATTTAAAAACGGCGGGGACGTAACAACAATTCAAAATCGAAAGAATAATGTTGCTTTAACTTCTTTAGAATGCTGGATTTTGCAGCGTATTGATTTTAGAACTGTTAAAAGGCCGAGGTGTCCCTTTACTGAGAAATAATGCCCACCTTTGGACCACTCAGAATCAAGTATTTAAGATGGAGCATTGCTATCAGGTTAAAAAATAATGAAAAAATATTGTCACACTGCGGTACAGTACTTAAATGTGTAATTAACTCTTGTATGTATTTCTATACTTTGTACTCTTGTATGTTTTCTTGTATGGGGATGGGACGACGACATAAAAACAATTTTCAACTGTCCACCACGTTTTGGCAATGCTCCAACTCTCACGTCATCACTGTTGCATGCTTCACAAAAACTATTACCTACTAACTAACGCTTACATTACAGTGTGAAATATCCACATTATATAATACCACTAACCTATTTAAAGACACTCAATTTCAAAAATAACGTATATAACCGGAGTATTTTGAGCAGTAATACTTACATAGCAATGATGAAATCTTATCTGTTTTCAGTAGATGGAGACAGAGACAGGAAATCAATTATATAGTTCTATCCGCTCCTGTCTTAGACCAGAAAACTATGTCAGCTAGATCTATCAGCAAACATATGGCTTAGCTATGCTCAGAAGTCCTCAATAATAATAGTATTTTCCAAGAAATTTAGAAAAATCGTTGACAAGGTCTCGTTAGCAGCGTCTTTGTTTTACTGCTACCACGTGAATGCGTAATTGAATGCGATGATAAGGAAATTTCCGGTTACGCTGACCTATAAAACGCTATTCCAAAATTAAAATTAGACATATTTATACATAGTTAGAAAGCTTATACTTTCACCTACTGAATAAATTAATTGTCAATCAAGCCAGACTGTGCTAAAAAGGGCGACAACGCCGTAAACAACAGGTGTGGTATTACGCACAGCTATTTTGGAAGGTACCCAGGCATCACACATGCGCGTATATTTCCCAAACGGATTGTCCAAGACAATAGGGTGGGGGGTGTTTTCTAGATGAGACTGCAGGGAGGGGGTGCGTGTTAAATGAACAACCAGAGCGACAATGGTGGCACTGCGAAACTCCGTATTCGGCATAGTTGTCGTGTATCGTCTACTAATGAAACTAAAACAATGCGTTTCTGTTTTTAACTCATACTTTGGTTGCAGTAGCACCGAATGTCTGAGTTTAGTAATCTCGGCACGCCGCAAAGCCGGCCACTAGGGGCTTTGCGCTAAGAGGTTAAGAAATATCAAAAATTATTACAGATTTATTATTTTATTTTATTTATTTTCATAAATCAAAGTTCCAGGCCTTTTCCAGACTTCTTCCAGACTCTTTTTGTCATTTTCTAAGACACGTGTTTCTGTTGTTTTGACCTTTTGTGTTTAATTATCCATTTCAATGAATAAAAGCATGAGTGAATGAATTAATTCAATGAAATATTATTACAAATTGTTTGCATTGTCATTTATTTTTGTTACAAATAATTTAATTTGGAAAGAAATAGGCCAATATGTTCTTTCACAAAATATAAGTTTACATTTAATTAAATCTTTTTACACAATTTTAAACCATTAGCCTGTTGAGTGAATATAATAAATAATTATAAATAATATTAACAGAGCCAATTAATTGCCAATTAAATGTCTACCTTTGATAAGACAGTTTTCTATATGAGCCCCCTGTTGTTTTGGACATCAATATCAGGCCGAACACCAGATTAATAGCACCCAAATGTGAACAAGGCCATTAGCTGTATTAGGAACAGCATTGATAATTATGCTCCATGCTATCCTCCCTAACGTAAAGCTAGCATTAGCTAGCTAGCTAGTTTATACTGTTAGTTGGCCTTATCTACAGTAGTTACCTATGGATAACTGTTACATAATGAGTGTTGTACCTTACTGGACCTGTGTTTTGCAGTTGTTCCAAAAGCATCTGCAGAACAAATGTAATGTAATGTAACAAAACGTTGCACAATAAATAGAAGTATTTAAGGGAAACAAAAAAATTTGTCCTTGCATACATTGGTTTCCACCTATTTCTCATTTCATTCAACAAAATACAGAAGAATACAACTTGTTTTGCAAACTGTTCGTCAAATTCAGTGGTTGAAATGTGACACTGGGCAGTCTGAAGTCCTGTCCAACACAATATGTACAGAGAAACCTAAAAAGTCAATAATTTAATAATTTGGTTTCCCCTTATTTTTCATTTCATTAAAAAATAATATAGAATTAATATAAGTTGTTTTGCATCAGGTGTAACAGATTCAATGGGGAAATGTGACACTGGCCAGTCCGAAGTCCAAGTACATGCAATACACTCTATAAAATGCCTGGTTAAATTTGTAACCCAAGTGCTGGGTTACATGTGTTGTGTAATTTTTTTTAGGAGGGGTAGGGGTGGGGAGTTCTTTTTGGAAATTTTGGTCAATCTGATGAAACCTAGTGCTTGAGTTTTAACCCATTGTTTGGGCAGGGGTATTCTCCAATCACATCTGAACTAACATCAGGGTAGGCATATAATCAGATATATCGCCGGGCATCTGGGTCAATAACAGCCAATCAGAACGCTCTTAAAAATCCATCCAAGATGGTCCCCGAATGCGTAATGAGTAAATTTACATTGAACTGAAGCTTCAAGTTCAAAAATGGTCTTTGAGCAAAGTGAACCACAGTTTCTAAAAATGATACGCCTTTAAGCTGCAATTGTTCAAGCTGCTACAAATATATCGATATAATCAAGATAACATTAGCTGGCACAAAAGCTGGCTAGCTAATGAGTAACGTTATGAGTGCTACTGCTTACTATGATCAAAAACTGTACCTTGACAATGAATGGTTGCTAAACAAGGCAAACATTTCTTTAACAAGCGAATACCTTTGTGATCAGCACACTGGGGAACTTCCACAAGGAGGACCTGCAAGCATGAGACCTCCACCACAGCAACAGAACTTACATAACCCAAACTACCTAGGAAACAAGTTCTCTTGGGCAAACAACCCAACATTGAGTTTAATGGCCAATGAAGGTAGGTTTCTTGAACATACAAAGCTAAAGCAGAGATATATCAATTATTTACCATCATTTTAATATAAGCGATGTTAGTATGCAAGGTTTTGTATAATGCTTTGGTGAGAGGATATTGTGTGGTAGCTAAACTTATGCTAATGCTGGCTACGTTAGCCTTGGTCATTGCAACTTGTGTTAGTGCTGAAGCAAATAATTATTGCATTCAGGAGAAAATATGACATGTTCGAGACAACCATAACGTTAGATGTCTGTACTCGCAAGTTAGATGACACGTGTAGCCATTTACTAATACCATCGCACCGTTTCAGGCTGGAAAATAACCCGTTAAACCAGAGAAATTGCCGAGTTGTCTTAGAATCTTTATTGCTGCAGAATGCAGCAGCAAGGCTAAAAGCATCGGCATAGCAACAAATGCAGCAACAAAACTTCAAGCACGTTACAACGGGTACAACAGCTGTTTTAGAATGTCATTGCATCGTTTTTGCAGCCCGGATCAAAATCGGCGTGACAGTACCAAATGAGACATTTGTTTAGTGTTACACTTTAGTGTTACCCCAAGTGACCCTGTAAGAAACGGTTGTGGATTATGGCTATCCTTGTGTGAATTTGTACAGTCTGATGAGGGTGTACTGTTTGGCAGTTTTGGTTTGCTATATATGTAAAACAGTGGCTGTGACAAAGGGTGCGGTGGCGTAAGTGTAAACGGATCAGAAACGCAGGTGAAATACGGCCAGTGTATGTACTCACGGATTTGACGGCCATCCAACGAGCCTTGATTGACAAAAGAATCAGCAAGCCCGTAGAATTAGAGCTCCCTTGGTCGCAACTTGTGTACCCTTCTGTCCTGCTCCGTTGTCTGTTATTTCGTGGAGATGCACTTTTAGTGTTTGTAAGGTTTATAAGGCATTTTGTTAGGCTTATCTGCAGGTGGGAATCCTCTTTGCTGTTTTGCTAAGCTAGAACCGGAAAACATCATGTTGTTAGTGGGATTGGCGGCAGGAAGAAGAAGAATGCAAAATCCCCTTAGTTTGGGGCTTTATTGTGTGGACATGTGAAGTTGTTTATGAATTCTGTCTGTTGAAATGGGGTGAGAATGTACAGAATTTAATGTTTTTAAGGGCTGAGTGTCTGTGGCCGTTGTGGTTATTTCTACAGCCTGACCGATGCCAGATTTTTGGGTCCGATGCCGATCCCAATTTTGGAGAGTCCTAGCCCACCGATTACCGATGTTTTGACCGATATTTTGTCAAAAAGTGCAACATTTTCAAATCAATTTGGAAAACTTATATTTTATTAAAGTTTCTATATTTAAGAACATTTAACTTATAAGCAAACAAATAAAAATAAAAATAAACACACAAAGAACTTTTTAGATAAAAAAATGTAAAAGATTATATTAAATTAGGCTAAATATATATATTAACACCATCTTTAAGTATGTGAAATCAAAATAACTCCACACCTTGCTTTTACTCCTTTCTTTTCCAGCCGTCTATAAAAAATTATTTAAAAAAAATCACTTTTCCAGTTTTGCGTATTTTTATGAATATTATAATTATTGTTGTTGTCGTTATTAATTTGTTATTATTATTTCATAGTATCTATTCTCAGTAAATTAATTATATTTTCTTATTTCATTCCTACTACATGATCTCAAAGAGTAAGACTTTATCTAGCGAGCTTCCCTGTCCATAAGAATTCGGTGGTGAAAATAACTACAATGCACTCTGACCCGTGACTAGATGACACACTCGCTCGCAATAACGCATTAGCTATTGACACAGCCTTTTCTTATTATATATTCTCAGTAAGTTAAATGAATTATATTTTCTTATTTTATTTCTACTACATGATCTCAAAGAGTAAGACATTATCTAGCGGAGCTAATGAGTGAATCAAGTGTAACGTTAGATGAAATTAAATTGACTGGATGAAATACGTGAAAAAAATACAATGCGCTTTGTGCAGGTTACCCACGTTAACTATTGGTTGATTCACTTCTCCAACAGCAATTCTTCTCTCATGTTATCACGACAAAGCTAGATAACATGGCTTAAAATGATCCATGTTAGTGTTTTATCGGCGTTTTTACTGTCTGGTTAGCTTGCTACGATGACGCATGACTAGATGACACACTCGCTTGCAATAACGCGTTGGCTATTGACACAGCATCATATAGTAGCTAATATCATTATCTCAGATAAAAAAATAAATGTGTGATGCATTCAATCACTATTTTATTTTGGCTGGTTATTTATTTGAGAATACAGCGATGTCCTCTGTAAATGTTGATCCTACGCTGCTTATGTGCTCACTGCCACTTCATAAAGGCTTGCTAGCCAAGTAGCTTGCTAAAGTGAACCAAATATGTTAGCTAGCTCACTCGCTTGATAATGAGGATTGATAAACATAGTGGTATAAACGCATTTAATTAAAAACTTTCACTAAATATACATACCTTTATTGCGGCAATCGAATCTGTGCAGACAAGTCTAGCAGTGGAGAATACTGGATGAGGCACGAGTGACAAACATCTTATTACAGAAGTAGCACGTCAGCTGCTGCAGTTCACACTTGTATTAGAGCTCCCTCTACTGGATAATTCTAGTAAATAGCAATTACAACGTTCAAACAGACAAGTACAGATAAATAATAATGTTTTTTTTGTTTATTATACTTATTTATCCCGATGTCGTCAAAAAAGTCAAATAATGGCCGATATATCGGCCAAACCGATATATCGGTCGGGCTCTAGTTATTTCTGTGGGGAACCCTGAAAAGTGCCAAACTCTCGTTGCTGTATAGGTACCAAGGTGCCAAGGCGTAACTTGGCAGGATGGCATACCTGCCATCCCAATATATATATATATATATATATATATATACAGTTGAGGCCAAAAGTTTATATACACCAAGTTGAATGTCTCTTTACACAGTCTGGAAGACTCCAGAAATTGATGTAATGACTTGTTAGAAGCTTCTGATTGGCCAATTGTCATAATTAGGAGTTCATTGGGAAATAATTGCCACCTGTTGCTGTATTTAAGGGCCTACCTTTAGAGTCACTGCCCTTTTGCCCTTGATACCATGGGAAAATCCAAGCAACTCAGCCAAGACCTCAGAAAAAAAATTGTGGACCTCCACAAGTTCGATTCCTCCTTATGAGCCTCCTTCCAAACAACTGAAGGTACCACAAGCATCTGTACAAATACTTGTATGCAAATATAAAAATCTTGGGACCACACAGACACTGCATTGCTCAGGAATGAGGCACAAATTAACTCCCAGGGCACATTTATATGCTTTATAATGGACAAAAAGCATTTTATTCAGATCAGATTTTGGATGTTTCTGGATATTTTAGACCACTGTACTGACGAACCCTGTAATTCCCTCTTGAAAATGATACAAAAGTGAGTTTCTTGAGTAAAAACAAGTTTATTTGTAGTGAAATACATGATTATGTTATGATTTACAGCAATTTAAAATTCACACATTTTGGATAGATTTGGAGACACTGGGTACACTGCTTACTTTTTGCTTCAGAGATCTTTAGTAGTTCTGCGTATCCACCCTTAGATTTTACGCACTTGTGATAAAGGAGTTTTTAATCCTATAGTTTAACCTGTTTTATATATGAGATCTCTTGGTATTTCATTGCAAACTGAAAAGGAGCAAATTCATTTTTGCCTCGACAATGCAATTGTAGCACTATTTCTCCAAAATTATGATTATAAACTAATCTTAGTTTATAGTATTAGTTAGTTAGTGTTGTAAATCGTGCAAATGTCCTGCTTCATTTAAGCCATTTTTCAAGTCTCTGTGATGCTCACATCTGGAGTTATAAAGCTTTAAATAAGATACACCCTAAATGGGCAAAGATTGGTCAGACTTGCATGTGCGCAAAGGGGTTAAAAACAGCAAACAGTTTACACGTGTGAATGTAAATATACCCAAGTATAAGATGTAGTATAAGATGTAGTAATCGTGCGACGGGTCGCTAACCACTTAGCCTTTAGCAATTTGTTTTTTAAAATAATACAGTATACAATACAGTACAGTATACTGCATTATAAGTTAGCTAAACCATTTTGGAAACAGGGTTTTTCAGAACTAGCACATTCTTCATTTTAAAAGTTCTCAAAAACATACTCATTTTCTTCTCAATCATTTATTGGAATGTTTACTTGTTTCACTCCAGCCTTATTTTGTATGATATGTTATCATTTTGTGGATATAAATCATTTCATAACTTAAAAACCAATAGACCAATAGTAAAACAAATAAAAGTGAGGATCTCATTAGAACCTAATTTTTTTTCTACATCAGCTGTTTGAGAGCTGCTAGATAGTACAGTGAAGCACAGTGTTTCCCACAGGTTGAGAATTTATTTTTGGCACTCTGTATGTGGTTGGGGGGGTGAGGGGGTTGATTGTACTGTTTATTAAATTGTAATTATTAAGAGGTTATTCCATTTTGCTGCGCAGACAGATCTAGTGTTCGGCCACTTTATTTACATTTTGTGTTACGGAAATTGCTAACGTTCAGCTTGGAAACAGATCAATTGATGTCATTGCATCAAGTTATGCAAAATACATTAAATACACATAAAATAGGCTATGGTAGCTCTAGTCATTGAAAGTGATGGCCACAATGTTGAAAGACATGCTGATGTTAATTGCTTGCTCTTCAGTTTTGACTGTGAGCATGTAAGCAACCCATGCACATGGAGCGCAGAAGATTTCTTGTAATTTTGACTGGCCCAGACACATATAGGATGCCTTTACGTACAGTATGTCTTTAATGCATAAAATACAAATCACACCAATTATTCTGAAGGTAAAACAGGACACACCAAATTGTGAATTTCCTTCTTTTTTGAGAGTTCAATTAAAAAATGTATCACTCCAATGCAATTGACAAATTCAATAGTGAAAAAGAATCATAAGTAGGTCAACATGGTCATATTTTCTATTATGCAACGGCTTGGTTAAAACTTCATAAGGGGCTCATTTATATGCTTTATAATGGGCAAAAAGCATTTTATTTAATTTTGGAGAGATTTTGGATATGTTTCTGGACCCCTATATATTTTAGACCACTGTACTGACTAAAAGCTTGTAATTCCGACTTGAAAATGATGCAACAGTGATTTTCTTGAGTCAAAACAGTTGATTTCTAGTGAAATACATGAATATGTTGTGATTCACAGCAATGCATAATTTAGACATTTTGGATAGATTTGGAGACACTGGGTACACTGCTTAGTTTTTGCTTCATACATCTATAGTAGTTCTACATATCCACCCTTAGATTTTATGAACTTGTGGTCAAGAAGTTTTTGATCCAGCACATGTATAGTTTAACCTGCTGTATATATGCAATCTCTCAGTATTTCATTGCAAACGAAAAAAGTGCAAATTAATTTTTGATTTTTTTTGCATTTGTGGCACTTTATTTTTTCCAAAATTATGAATATAAACTAATCTGCGTTAGTATTGTAAATTGTATAAATGTCTTGCCTCATTTAAGCCATTTGCAAGTCTCTGTGGTGTTCACATCTGGAGTTATAAAGCTTTAAATAGGGTACCCCCTAAATGGGCAAGGATTGGCAAGATTTGGCATGTGCGCTAAGCGGTTAATTATAATTCTCCATTGCCCATAACACTAATCTAACATAACACCCTGACATAACCTTATATTTAATGAGTTTCTGTAAGTTGATTGCTAGTTTTTTTTTTTTTTTTTTTGCATGGTTACAAACTTCATAGGAAGGTCAGGACGAATACATTTGCTTCATCATCTTCTTCTTCCAACTCTTCCCTTTAATGCCGATTACCATCCAGCTTCAGGTTGCAGCACTGCCACCGAATGCTCCGAAGTGTGGATCAAAGCTTCTATAACCTTGTCCCTAGTCGTGTGCTATTAATGAAATTTATAATATTCAAAATTCAAAACGTGACAGCTCTTTTGACTACTATTCTCCATAATTTTCACAATTCTAATATCGCTTATACAGTGCATTTTGTCAAAACGAGGATTGGATTTTATTGTATTAAAGATAAAATCCGAGGGGGCCGTCTGGGTAGTGTAGAGGTATAAGCACTCGCCTACCACCACAGAGACCCGGGTTCAATCACCGGCAGTGGTACTATCCCCGGCAGCAGGTTCAATCCCCGGCAGTGGTACTTCCGGCTTGGTCAGACGTTCCTACGAACACAATTGGCAGTGTTCTCGGGTGGGAAGCCGGTGAGGGTATGAGTCCTGATCGTTGCATTAGCGACTCCTACTGGTTGGTCGGGGCGCCTGTTCAGCAGGGAGGGGATCTGGGGGAGATAGCGTGAACGCTATGCTCTCCCAGTGAAACTCCTCACTTTCAAGTGAAAAGAAGCGGCCGGCGACTCCACATGTATCGGAGGAGGCATGTGGTAGTCTACACCCTCCCCAGACCAACAGAGGATAGTGCATCAACCAGGACTGTGTGATACACACAGGGAATTGGTACAACGACTAAATTGGGGAGAAAATGGGGAGAAAAATGGCAAACAAAAAGATAAAATCTGAAACAAAGGTGACTGAAGGATCCTGATTTTAAAAAATTGCAATTACCTGTCAAAGAAATAAAATACAGACAATAGAACACCTAGGAGGATAAGTGATTCTATTCTCTAATTGATATTTAGATTACAATGTATCAAGTTTGGAAACAAAGGAAGGAAATTAGGGGTGTACAGTACATCAAGTTCAGAAAAGAAGGAAGGAAACATTTTTCGTGTATGTATTCTGAAAATATTACTATAGCTTTATTAATATTTTTTAATACAGACAAACTATATTATTCTCCAGATTCTGTCATATGGCTTCTCTTTTTTCAATCCAAACAGCTGTCAGTGGTTTTCTTTCTATTGCTCATTTTCTGCAAACAAATACAGATGACTCATATAAAATGGAGTTGAAACTGGGGTTGGTGGGCACAATTATTTTAATAATGTGTATGCTATCGCATTATTAACTACACACTTATACCAGGGTTGGTTGGCACAACTTCAAAATCAGTATGCCAACCCACCCCACTCACATTGGGACCCACATCTGGGATAATATGATTTTACCCAGCTAACATCACTGATCTCAGACTTTCAAATCTTATATTAAATGAAGCTGATTCCCATATCTTCTCACTAGAAGTAATACATTTCCAACACTTCTAACACAGTTCTATGATTTGTTTTGAGTGAGGACTTTTTTATTTTTATTTTTTTACATTTGATACTGCAAAATTGAAATGTTTGCCTCACAAAAAGTTTGTAATTTTTAATATGTTTTAACATGATACCTGACTGCAGTTCAAGAAAACAAATATTTTACATTTTTTGAGTCTGTGACCTTCAAAGGACCAGAAAATAGCTGCAGGCCAACCAACCCATGTGCCAAGCAGCCCCAGTCTCTCCTAGTTGCATATTCCAGTACTTTCAGTCATTTGTGACATAAATGAAGCACTTTTGCCTGGCTGTCAATCCCAGCACGCTAGCATGCTGTATAAAAACAATACAATGTGTTAGTCATTAAAAGACCAATTGTACGTGAGCTCTGAAGCACACAGCAAAGATACAGCATAGACTACACACAAGCTGCAAAGGCTTTTGATAAGTACTCCCCACGGACATGGACATGAACATCAATCAACAAAATGTTCATGAAAACCAAATTGCTAATTTAACACCCAGCTCCGCTTTATTCTCGAACAGTTTGCTAGCAAAACCAGAAACACCAGCGGTAACATTTCGCAAGGCAGTTGTTTCAAAAATATCACACAACAATCATTCACGAGAAAGACTGTTTATTGTGCACGAGATACATAATTGTACGAGCCGCAGCGAATCCCGCAAATTCTTCTCTGCAGTGTAAAGATGTTCATACCGGGCAAAAGGTGGATAAAGAACGTCTGTGGAAATTGATCATCACTAATTCTACCCCAGGTCTGCTACAGCATTTTAACCTGGCTCGGCAGTGTACCAGCTCGGATACCCCCCCCTGGAACCCCCAGCCCCCCCCCCCCCCCCCCCCCCCCCCCCCACTCAACTTACTCCAATGACTGAACCTTGCACTGCCGCACCTTGCTAATAATATATTTATACCGATCCACTGTCTATATTGTTTATAACTGTCTATACTGTTTATATCACATTGTATTGTATTCATATTTATCAATATTGTATTCATATTTATTCACTTATGTACATACACCTTACTGCACTTTACTGCTTCTTTTGCACTTCTGGTTAGATGCTAACTGCATTTTGTTGTCTCAGTACGTGTACTCTGTGCAATGACAATAAAGTTGAATCTAATCTAATCAGTGTAAAGGCAGCTTAAGTTAGCCTAATGTTAGACAATGATTGAGTGTGTACATAACGTTACTTTTATAACAACCATTTTTTATTCAGTAAATAGTCAGTGTTATAGTTGGCGTGGCCCAGGTGCCAACTGACTGACGTCACACAGGTGACACTGGTTGGATCCGGTTGGATCTCTGGGAAGTGAGGTCCAAAATTCACCTACAATTACTGCTTTTCGCCATTGGTACCGCCAAAGAGAACGAAACAGAAATCTTCGAGATTGTAACTTTAAATTACCAAATTCATTGAGAGGCAGAGCAATCTGTTGGATTGACCTTTATCAAACGTCCTAGCTAGATACAGTGAGCTGAACTATAGGCTAGAGAGGGGTGGGGAGAGGTGCAGCCTGAAGAGATGAGTCTTCAGTCTGCGTTTGAAAGTGGTGAGATTCTCTGCTGTTCTGACCGTCACGGGGAGGTCATTCCACCAGCGAGGGGCCAGGACAGACAGCAGACGGGAGCGGGAAGTGCAGACGCGAAGAGGGGGAGGTGCCAAGCGTCCAGAGGTGGCCGAACGGAGAGGTCTGGCTGGTGTGTAGGGTCTGATGATCCTCTGAATGTACCCTGGTGCTGACCCCTTAGCTGCCTGGTATGCAAGCACCAAGGACTTAAATTTGATGCGAGCCATAACAGGCAGCCAGTGGAGGTCAGTGAGCAGGGGGGTGACATGGGAATGTCTGGGGAGGTTGTAGACCAGACGCGCTGCAGCATTCTGGATGAGCTGCAGGGGTCTGATGGCGGATGCTGGCAGACCAGCCAGTAGCGAGTTGCAGTAGTCCAAGCGGGACAGGACCATCGCTTGAACCAGGAGCTGGGTTGCGTAGGTGGTGAGGAAGGGGCGGATTCTCCGGATGTTGTACAGGAAGAACCTGCACGTTCGACTCACCGCCGTGATGTTCTGGGAGAGGGACAGTCTGTTGTCCATCACCACTCCAAGGTTTTTTGCGGGTCTTTTTTTTTTTTGTCTGTAAAACTATAGGTCATAGCTTACAAGTAAGATAGCGATTATGAAAGTTAATTGTTCCACATTGTGGTACTGTTTTAGTGCTAACGTTAGCTAACGTTAGCTGCTTTGCATGGTAAATCATAGAAAGATATGATGCGTCACAAAAACTATTACACTACTAATGCTTACATTACAGTGTGACATATTCTCATTATAAAATACCACTAACCTATTTAAAGACACTCAATTTCAAAAATGACGTATATAACCGAAATATTTGAGCAGTAATACTTGCATAGCAATGATGAAATCTTATCTGTTTTCAATAGATGGAGACAGAGACAGTAAATCAATGATATTTCTATCCGCTTCTGTCTTACACCAGAAAACAATGTCAGCTAGGTCTATCAGCAAACATATGGCTTAGCTATGCCCAGAAGTAATAATAATAATAGTATTTTCCAAGAAATTATGAAAAATCGTTGACAATGTTTTGTTAGGTGCAGCGTCTTTTACTGCTACCACAGAGTGAATGCGTAAGTGAATGCGATGATAACAAAACTTTTGATTATGCTGACCAATAAAACGCTATTCCAAAAGCATAATTAGACATGTTATACTTAGAAAGCTTATGCTCTCACCTACTGAATGAATGGATTGTCAGTCAAGCCAGACTGTATTAAAAAGGGCAACAATGCCGTAAACAACACGTGTGGTATTACGCACAGCTATTTTTGGAAGGTACCCAGACATCACAAATGCGCGTATATTTCACAAGCGAATTGTCCAAGACAATATATGACCACTCAGTCTCTTCTTTCTTCTTCTTCATCTTCCAACCGGTGCATTCGCGCCACCCACCAAAATTAAAAACGCAAAAAAAAAAGCACGAGCTGTTTGTACGTTCTGGGCTACTGTAGAAACATGGCGGCCTCCGTGGAAGAGGACCCACTCACTCCCTATGTAGATATAAAGGGCTTATTCTAAGGTAATGAAAACACAACGATTCTTATTTTCAGGGGATTATACACTAATTAAAACATACTTATGAATATTATATTCAATTTCATTCCGCTAGATGCCACTAAATTCTACACACTGCACCTTTAAGAAATGTATATTTCTTAAAGGTTATATTCTATTATATTATATTATATTGTATTCTACAACAATATTTACATCTATTCTAAAGATGATGTTCAACTGCCATAAAAAAGAAAATGTTACAAACATGGGCAAGTTACAGTCCAAAAAAAAAATTCATGAAAGAAAATACCGGACCACAGCCTGTTCTCCCAAATAGTCCCCAGGAAACCAAGATTGCCATCCAAAAACCAAAAGACTGCCTAATATTCCAAATGCCAGGTGAGCCGTCAGACAAAAATGTCAGGTCCTGCACACACCAAACGCCACACAACACCATACCCAGATGCAAAGTTCTGATTCCTCAGATGGAAACTGTAGATATCCACCCTGGAATGTACACCACAACAGATGTTACAGGCTGATGTTAAGCAACAAGAACTAATTTCTTAACGAGCTAAAGACAAGTCTGCATTCTTAAGTAGTTTCACCAGGGAGTGGGGGGATAGTTGAGAGAGAGTGGGACAAGGTGGCTCTGATTTGGTGAGGCATTAAATGTCAGGGTGTGGTTGCAGACAGGGACTGTCTTGTCTGAAAACCATTTTACTTTTTGTTAATGATGCCCCCAATCGGTTTCTTCGCTACTATTGATTTTTGATGATTTGGGCGTGCTCTCAGATAAAAAAGGCTCTGCTCTTTAAAACATTTTTAACTTTATCAAAGCTGACCTAACTCCTTCTCAATTTTGTCCAAGCTCTTATTGCTATTGTAAAGATGGACAGTCTTCCACACATTAATTTTTTCTCAGACATGATCCCACTTCCCCCTCCTAAATGTCACTGGAACAAACTTCATTCTGGTCTCAAAATTTATATAGCAAAGGAAACGTCCTTGTATTAACTTATGTACTCTAAAGCGTTAAACAGCAGCTGATCTCATCTTATTTTAACTTTTTTTGCACTCTGTGCTGTGAGCCTATGGGGTACCTTGGGTAACAGCACTACCGCTACATCCTCTTTATACAGTACTATGCGGGGGGATAACTTCACAGGGTTTTGTTTCTTCATTATATTCCCATTTTTTGCAACCTTCTTACAAGACTATTGTTCAATCTGTATGGAGTAGAGATCTTTCAGTTGAAGTTGACTTTGCTTGAGGTAATATTTGGCAGAATTTACTTGTCACATGGAAAAATCCAACCATCAGACAAAACACTTTTTTGCATAGAATTTATCTTACCCAGAGAAAGCGCTACGCCATGAAGCTCTCCTTCCCTCAAATTCATTTTCCCCCAAAGCAACTTGTACACATTCTGGGAATGTGCTGAGGCAATTTTGGTTTCGGATTTCTTTAACCTTATAAAATATTTTATGCAAAAACATTTGTACCCTTGCTATAATGCTCTTGAACGAATATTTGGGTCTTGACCTTGCACTGCATCAAATAGGCTTGGCTGGCCAGAGTTACAGCAGCCAGGAAGGTTCTTGCTGTATGGTGGAAGCCACCACTACACTCTCAAATATTCATTGGATTTGCACGTTTCTTGATATTGTTTACATGGGGTTGTCCACGGTGCGGATCCACGGTGCTAGACAAGGGGTCAGTACTCTCATGGGAACAAAACTAAACTCTCTTAAAGTGTAAAGAAAGTCTATTTTTATTTATTTATTTATATACTGACATTTGTTATTTCTCTGTAATCCTTTGTGGAGGGACAGGAGGGAATTGTCACCATATATGGAATGGGAACAAGGGAGACAATTATTTTTATTCATAAAAATACCAGTGGTTTTCATCTTGTGGTGATCCCTCTGAGGATTTGCTGGTTTACCCTTTTCTTTACGGTAGTCTTTCAAATATTCTTGCCTCCATCCTGGAGTGTGTTCTTCATCTGTTTGACAGATGAATAGGGTTTTTTTCTTCACAATAAAGTAGTCTTCAGTCATTCACAACTGCAATCTTCCATTGTCCGCAATTTTGTTTGCTATTGCTGAATTCACCCGTGCGTTCTTGCTTCTTAACAATGTACTAAACAGTATTCATAAATAATAATATATTGTCATTTGTGCATATCATTGAGAAGAGATATTCTTGTTTTTTTCATGGAAATTTTGAAAAAAATTTTGTCTTGTGTCAGCTGATTTTGTGACAGAAATTTTAGGCTGTTTTAAATCCAAATTTAGTACGTCACAGTAGTCACTGTCATGTTGTGCTCACTGCCTGTCTCTGTGTTTGTCTGTCCTTCTCCATCAGCTTGTTGAACCTGGTATTCTGCCACACCACTGTGACTTGACACTTGAGGACGGGCTGGTGACAGTGACACCACGCTGCCTTGAAGCCGAGACCTTGGTGGATGGCCATCGCATCTCAGAGACCACGGTGCTACGCAGTGGTGCTTCACTTCAGTTTGCAAATTCTCATGTGTTTAAGTTTGTGGATCCTTCCTATGACCGAAGCCTGGACAGGATGGCCGGGGACTTTGTACCTGGGATGAGGAGCGGCCATAAGTCTGGGTAAGTGTGGAGGAGGGAATGCAACTATTTTAGCTGTCGAAATGACAAAGACAAATGGATGTATTTGAGATTTCTGCCCACAAGATGAGGTTAAGAGAACAGAACTGAAGAGGCATAAAACATACCCAAAGGTGAGACATGCCTCATTTTCCATAGGGTATGCGGTGCAAAGGCAAGCCATTTGAAGCCATTGTTTCCCCTACAATTTCACCATTTATCTCAAGTCCTGCTGGGTTGCAGGTTCTCTGTACTCCAGTAATGTGAAATTTGGAGGCTGCATTAGTTATGTCAAGACAAGTTCAATCTGGTGGTTAATGGAAACTCAAAAATCAAAGAGAATGGAAATTAAGATATATCTCATTTTGTTCCTGTTTCAATATGACTTTTTTGTTATGTGAATTTAAAGGGGTAATAAACACTAAATCACATTTTTTGAGTTCTACAAGTCAGTATCCTGTCTCCACTTAATACATTAGTCCTATTGTTAAAAAAATAAAAATCTAATTAAGCCCTGCCACTGCAAAAAAAGAGCCATGCACTGCCCCCAAAAGGTGAAAAGTTTAGTTTCATTTCGCCTGGAGCCCAGCCCACATCGGTGACGTAGAAGGTTCTTCTCCACCCTTCTTTATTGATAGGTGAGTATTATGTATTCAAACTAATCTAACATGACCACACAAATTACCCTGCTCATTTCAAACCACCTTTTTTTGACCGCCTGGACAGTGTTTTTTTCCTTTAGATTAGCTTAGCTAGAAATTATTTTGTCTATAATAGTCTTATTAGCAAAGTGAAGATAGTAGGAATTACAGGAGGTATTTCGGAGTGGATTTGGAACTGGCTGCTGGGTAGATTGGTGCTGGGACCACTGCTGTTCCTCATTTATGTCATTGACCTTGATAGGGACATAGAAAGTACATTAGTCAAATTTGCAGAATATACAAAACTTGGAGGCCCACCGAATAGTTTGAAATATACTAAAGTAATCCAAGAAGATTTAAACTAAATCCAGAAGTAGGTGGAAACCTGGCAAATGAAATTCAGTATAGACAAATGTGAAGTTCTGCATGTGAGGAATAAAAACATTAGGCAGGATTACTTTAAGGGAGGAACAAAATTGTAATGTGCTCAGTTTGAAAAAGACTTTGAAATGTTTGAAATGGTTGATCAAAGCCTTTCATTTATAGGCACTGTGCTATAGCAATAAAAAAGGGCAACTTCATGCTGGGGTATATAGCCAGAGGTATTGAGTGAAAGTCCAAGGAAGTTATACTTATCTTGTCACAATACATTTGTTGTACCACATTTGTAGTATTGTGTGCAGTTCTGGGGACCATACTACTGTACAGAAAGATATAGAGGCTCTGGAAAAGGTTCAAAGAAGAAACTAAATTGATTCCTGATATAAGAGATAAAAGATATGAGGAAAGACCTAAGATGCTTAATCTCTTCACATTTAGTAAAAGGAGACTTAAGGGTGATTTGATTGTGGCTTTAAGGGGATTAACAAAGTGAACTACAAGAGATTTGTCAGGTTCAGTTTTGTTAGTAGAATGAGGGGACTTAAATGGAAATGATCAAAAGGTAAATTCCATACAGACATTAGGAAGAATGTTTTTACGCAGAGAGTAGTCAATGTGTGGAATAGCCTACCAGATCATGTAGTAGAGGCAGAAACTCTGGGGATTTTCAAGACTAGGCTTGATACAGTGTCAGATACTATCTAGTCTGTAGGTAATCAGAGCACAAGGTCAGTTGGCGAGCATTGTTGGGCTGAATGGTCTGTTATTTTCATTCTGTTATGTTATGATCAGGTTTTTTCTTTTCTTTATCACATCCCAGACCAAGCGATTGAGGGGATCATACCCGGTCAGCGGGATGATAGGCACACAGTGCTGTTCTCAGTCCACTGCCAGAATTCAACTTTACCTACAAAAGTTGTTTTGATATTACATTTTCTTGGAATGTCACAGGAACAGGTAAATTATTTGGAAGGGGAAACACATGTTGATGGCTGTAGTGAAAGCTTCCAGAACCCACACTTCATTTATTTACAAAATGTTCCTCTGTAAAAGGTCACATTTGGAAGAATTTCAGGGACAGGATCGCAAGAATCTCTCAATAATTTACTCAAGCAGTGACGTAAATCACTGAACAACACTTGAGATGCATTCAGCAGTTTTGCACCCACAAGTTACTTTATTATCCCTGTGCTATTCCCCCCAACAAAGTAGATACAACAAGGTACTACTTTGGAAATAGTTGTGTTACATTTCTGGTTGCTCAGACATATATGCTGAAGCAGGGAACAAGTTAATTCTTACAACTCCAATTGCTTGCTTGTGAGGTTGAGGTGCCTGCAACCAAAATGAGACTTGGTTTGCTAATGACATGCAAGCTGTTTAAGCAAAATAATGTGATTAAGAGAGACTGTCACTTGATGAAATGGTTGAATGTGTTGTGTACTGCCGCAGTGACCTACTTGGAACTTGGTGGTTTGACGGACGTCAGAAATGCTCCAGAGCCGTGTGACTTTAACTGCTGAACTGATTTTGTGAGCCTGTCAATGAGTTATCTAAACAACATTTTTTCTGAAATTCCTGAAAATAGAATGCTCCAATTTGTGGTAAAGCCACAGTCTGACTTTCTTTTTTAACCCCTTAGCGCACATGCTAAATCTTGCCAATCCTTGCTCATTTAGGGGGTACCCTATTTAAAGCTTTATAACTCCAGATGTGAACATCACAGAGACTTGAAAAATGGTTTAAATGAAGCAAGACATTTGCACAATGTACAATACTAATGCAGATTAGTTTATATTCATAATTTTGGAAGAAATAAAGTGCCACAAATGCAATTGTCTAGACAAAAAATCAAAAATGAATTTGCACTTTTTTAGTTTGCAATGAAATACTGAGAGATTGCATATATACAGCAGGTTAAACTATACTTGTGCTGGATCAAAAACTTCTTGACCACAAGTTCATAAAATCTAAGGGTGGATATGTAGAACTACTATAGATGTATGAAGCAAAAACTAAGCAGTGTACCCAGGGTCTCCAAATCTATCCAAAATGTCTAAATTATGCATTGCTGTGAATCACAACATATTCATGTATTTCACTAGAAATCAACTGTTTTGACTCAAGAAAATCACTGTTGCATCATTTTCAAGTCGGAATTACAAGCTTTCAGTCCATACAGTGGTCTAAAACATCTAGGGGTCCAGAAACATATCCAAAATCTCTCCAAAATTAAATAAAATGCTTTTTTTCCACTATAAAGCATATAAATTAACCCCTTATGAAGGTTTAAGATTAAACATTGCTACCAGATTTAAAAATAATGCAAAAATATTGTCACACAATGCGGTACAGTACCTAAATGTGTAATAATTAACTCTTGTATGTATTTCTATACTCTGTACTCTCGTATGTTTTCTTGTATGGGGATGAGACATTACATTACATTACAGGCATTTAGCAGACGCTCTTATCCAGAGCGACGTACAACAAGTGCATTAGTTCAAGGTGCAGAGGTGCAAAAGAAACACACTAGAGTGAAGTAAAGATCGTAGTGCCAGAAGTGACCACATAGATCAGGACTCCAACCCTGTAGAGTAACCTGTTCAGCAAACAACAATCCTACCAAGTACAAACTAGCACTGGAATCACATTTGCCTAATCAGACAAAAACAATCCTGCCAAATAAAAACTAACATAATCATATTAGCCTAACTAGGTACATTGAGCTAAACTATAGGCTAGGGAGGGGTGGGGAGAGGTGCAGCCTGAAGAGATGAGTGTTTAGTCTGCGTTTGAAGGTAGTCAGATTCTCTGCTGTTCTGACCGCCACGGGGAGGTCATTCCACCAGCGAGGGGCCAGGACAGACAGCAGACGGGAGCGGGAAGTACAGACGCGAAGAGGGGGAGGTGCCAAGCGTCCAGAGGTGGCCGAACGGAGAGGTCTGGCTGGTGTGTAGGGTCTGATGATCCTCTGGATGTATCCTGGTGCTGACCCCTTAGCTGCCTGGTATGCAAACACCAAGGTCTTAAATTTGATGCGAGCCATAACAGGCAGCCAGTGGAGGTCAGTGAGCAGGGGGGTGACATGGGAATGTCTGGGTAGGTTGTAGACCACATGAAAACAATTTTCAACCGTCCACCACGTTTTGACAGTGTTCCAACTCTCACGTCATCACTGTTGCATGCTTCACAAAAACTATTACACTACCATCCAACGCTTACATTACAGTGTGAAATATCCACATTATATAACACCACTAACCCATTTAAAGACACTCAATTTCAAAAATAACGTATATAACTGAAATATTTTGAGCAGTAATACTTACATAGCAATGATGAAATCTCATCTTCATGTTCAGTAGATGGGGACAGAGACAGTATCAATGATACTGTTCTATTCGCTTCTGTATTGCTCCAGAAAACGATGTCAGCTAGGTCTATCAGCAAACATATGGCTTAGCTATGTCCATAAGTCCTCAATAATAATAGTATTTTCCATGAAATTACAAAAAATCGTTGACCACGTTTCGTTAGGTGCAGCTACCACAGAGCGAATGCGTAAGTGAATGCAATGCTAACTATATTTTCGGTTACGCTGACCTATAAAACGCTATTCCAAAAGCAGAATTAGACAGGTTATACATCGTTAGAAAGCTTATACTCTCACCTACTGAATAAATTAATTGTCAATCAAGCCAGACTGTACTAAAAAGGGCGACGACGCCATAAACAACATGTGTGGTATTACGCACAGCTAATTTGGAAGGTACCCAGGCATCACACATGCGCGTATATTTCCCAAACGGATTGTCCAAGACAATATATGACCACTCAGTCTCAAAAGGGACATCTCTATGCGTAAAACCAATGGTAAGGTTGTATATTTATTCAATATTTAGTCCCAGATATTCACTGTAAAATTACATGATATCATTTTTAAAAACCTTTTCTCGTTTATTTCGTTATTCAGTGAGCAGCGTTTTCACTGCTGTATAGGCATATCTTAGGGCTATTGTCGGGTTTATCTTGTTGCTATGACGGAATACGATTTTTTAGTGGTGAAATAATATTTTTATGAATGCCAAGATAGACAATATTGTCCATTATGTCATGGGTGGGGGGTGTTTTCTAGATGAGACTGCAGGGAGGGGATGCGTGTTAAATGAACGACCAGAGCGACAATGGTGGCACTGCGAAACTCCGTATTCGGCATAGCTGTCGTGTATCGTCTACTAATGAAAGTAAAACAACGCGTTTATGTTTTTAACTCGTACTTCGGTTACAGTAGCACTGAATGTCTGAGTTCAGTAATCTCGGCACACTGGCGTGCCGACCACTAGGGGCTTTGCGCTAAGAGGTTAAAGGCGAGAGTTTTTTGTTTTCAGACTGGTAGAAAGCAGAGAAAGAAGCACAGAGAAGTTTTACAGCTGAGAAATTGACATGGTGTGGGGTAACAAACCCCACCTGCGCGAGTGTTTGATATGGCTTGAGATTCGGTAGCCCTATGGACTGCACCACATGCCTCACCAGCTAGATTTGGATCGACCCACCTTTTAAGCCATTTAAAAGGTGGGCATATCTTGATACTGTGGAAGAAATCATTTTTAAACAGAGCAGTTAGCAAAATTAAACAAGCAGTGGAACAAAACTGGAATGAGTTGCATTTAAAAAAACGGCAAACCGATCTTTGCAATCAAGGCCATGACTGCTGCAGTTGTCACACTTTGGGGTAAATCATGTAAATATGAAAATCTCAAATTAATTTCAGTTCTTTTTGTACATGTAATTAACTTAATTCAGTTACCCTTTACAAAGCATTGTGGCAGCCATAAAAATATATTTCCACCTTATTTTTCCTACAGTTTTGCCATTTTCAGTTGTGCCATCTATACAGTACACAGTAAATGATGCACAGTACTACAGGAGATATATCGTCAGGTTGCCCATATTCGAACACTTAGCTAAACCCGGACACGCTCCCTTGTGTCGTATGTCCTGTCCTTATCATTGAAAATTTCAAAAGGACGTGGGCAAAAACAGTACTTGTCCCATATTTAGGGTAATTAAACTATCTTTGTGCAAAATTTCATGTCCATACAAACATATATGGGCATATTACGAAGTGTTTAATAAACATCAATCTGTCCAAGTGCATAAAACGGGCCAATTCCGCACTGGCGACGATATCGGTAGGGTTGACAGTCTACTTTTGCAGGCTTTGAATGGGGGTGTCCATCTATGGGTAGGCTAGCCATGCGGCTGGGAAAAAAATAAGGTTAGCTGGCCTTACAATTCATATATGTATGTGTTTGTGACCAGTGGTGCTTTGTTTCAAGCTGTTTATTTTTCAGGTAAACAGACATGGAACAATGCAGGCACACATTATTATACGAAAATAGCGAAAAATCGTCTGTCTATGGGCAACCTGACAATATACAGTCAGGTCCAGGTTTATTGGTACCGTTGATTAAAATGAGCTGTATAAAATAAACACACACAATGATCTACATTTTCTTCTCATACATATGGGGAAAAAAAATTTTTTTTACCGGTTATATTGAGTAATGCTATTTTTTTCCTTAAAAACATAGGTGTCATAAGTCCCTTTCACACATGGAACCCGTAACATTGCCGGTTCAATTATCCAGGTTAGGTAGTGGTTGTTCCCCATTCACACATAGGTCTCCAACAGTCGAGGCCAAAAGCTTACATACACCTGGGCTAAAGACATTCAAACACATTTCATGTTACCATACATTTCCTGTGTTAAGTCAATTAGGGTAACTACTTTATTCCATAAGAGGTCATTTCAAAATAATAGCTAAGAGACAGATTTATTTCAGCTTTTATGTACTATATCAGATTTTCAGTGGGTCAAAAGTTTACAGACACTTTGTTAGTATTTGGTGGCATTGCCTTTTAATTGCTTAACTTGAATCAAATGCTTGGGATAGCCTTCCACAAGCTTCTCACAATACTATGCTGGAATTTTTGCCCATTCCTCCTGACAGACTGATGTAACTCAGTCAGGTTTGTGGGCCTCCTTGCCCGGACTCACTTTTTCAGTTCAGTCCACAAATTCTCGATGGGATTGAGGTCAGGGCTTTGTGATGGCCACTCCAGTACTTTCACTTTGTTGTATTTAAGCCATTTTGTTAAAACTTTGGAGGTATGCTTAGGATCATTGTCCTGCTGGAAGAACCAGTTGCGACCAAGTTTTAACTTTCTAGCTGATGTCTTGAGGTGTTGCTTCAGTATTTCTAGATAATCCTCCTTCCTCATTATGCCATTTATTTTTTGAAGTGCACCAGTCTTTTTTACAGCAAAACACCCCCACAACATGATGCTGCCACCCCCATGCTTCACAGCTGGGATGGTGTTCTTCGGATGAAAAGCCTCACCTGTTTTCCTCCATGCATAGCGCTGATCATTATGGCCAAACAGTTCAATTTTTGTTTCATCTGACCTGAGAACACTCCTCCAAAAGGCTGGGTCTTCATCCTGGTGATCACCTACAAAATACATTCTGGCTTTTTTATGCCGGTCTTGGTAGGGGCTTCTTCCTTGCGTGACAGCCTTTCAGGCCATGACGATGTATGATTCTCTTAATGGTGGATGTAGATACTTTGGTACCTGATGTCTCCCAACTCTTTCACCAGTTCCTTTGTTGTTGTCTTGGGGTTCAGTTAAACCTTTTGGCCAAAGTTTGTTCAGCACTGGGAGTTAATTTGTGCCTCCTTCCTGAATGATGCAGTGTCTGTGTGGTCCCAAGATTTTTATATTTGCATACAATTGTTTGTACAGATTTTTTCTGAGTTGCTTGGATTTTCTCATGGTATCAAGGGAAAAAAGGCAGTGGCTTTAAAGGCAGGCCCTTAAATACAGCCATAGGTGCCAATTAACTCCTAATTATGACAGATTTCTTTGCTTAATTTCGGTGCTGTCAGCTTCCCATCACACTCTGTTTGAGACACAAAGGTTGTGAGAGTATCTGGCAACCACTCGTGGGGCAGAGTTTTGATCGAGAGAAACCAGCAAGGCGATGTCATGCTTCAGTTTGGGATTGAAGCTCGCCCTTTGTGGATACTATACTGGGATGGAAATAGCATATAGCACCTTTGAAGAAATTGTGCCAGAAACAAAAGGATTTTGTAACATTTTACGTGCTTTATCCGGGAATGTTGCTTTTGTTCACTCTAGAGCTGTGGCAGAAGATTTACGGAGAACTTACGAGGTCCTGATCCAGAAAATTGACTCTGGCTCTGTTCAGACAAGATGCAGACACATAAAATTTCCAGAACATTTATGGATTAAGATGCATGTGTGAAAGTGGATATAATTATTGGCAGTTTAAAGATTAATTTAAATAAAATCTAATTTAAATCTGCAATAAAATTATACTTATTTATATATATGGTGACATTAAAAATCTCGTTATCATACATCATCATGGAGAAAACTAATGATTCTTCATGCACACAAATATGGTCTTTTTAAAATGTTGGTGGATTTCTCTGAGACGTAATATATTCAGCTTGTGGGTAAAATAAAATATATCTCAGTAATGTTGTTGTTTGTTTTCAACAGTCTTTTTATGCATCTATATCAAGGGTGGCAATAATTCTGAATGTTCGTGTGTGTGTGTGTGTGTGATTTTTAAAGGAGTAGAACAGCTGGGATTTCAACCTGAAAGCATCAATTCTTGTTTGCCTCTGATGTCATTGCTTTCTCTTATTCTGCTCTTACTCTCCAGTTGTTTTTGTTGTGTTTCCTGTATATTCTGTACCATGTTTCTCTATTTTGTTTGATGGTTTTTTTCTGACACCATTAAGAGAGACAGTCTGGTTTATAGTATGCCCCTCTCCTTGTTATGCACGACAATAGGGACTGACTGCTTCACTCTCTTCCTGTCAACAGGAGCATCGCTGAGGCGACCTTTGACCCCCACAGAGATGTCTGTGGGAAGATTGCCCTTCCAACAAGCAAAGTAGGACCTCTCCTGTGTTCGTGTGCAGCATTGATATCAGTTGTATCCCTTCCTCTGGAGTTTGCCTTCATGTCTCTGGGCTTTTACTGTGTAATTATCATTTTGCTGTTTCAGCAAAACACCTCAACAACAGCATAGGTTTTTATAAACAATCAAAAGATCTTTTACAAAGGAAAACTTCCTCTTTTTTTAGTGCTTATGCAAAAGTATCAAAATGCATCATAAGAATTTCTGTCCATGCCAGATCTGGTGTATGAGTGCGCTTGTATTTGTGTTAATTCAATTGGTAACTCATTAAAGAGGCCATGACACTTCACTTGTTGTTGATGTTCACTATTTGATTGTAAGAAAACAGGGCTATTCTAAGTAAACTCCAAAGGAAGGCTGAGGTACTGTTGCTAATTCTGTCAAACGTTTCCCTCTGAGAGCAACTATCCACTATATGTGTAATGTGGATTAATATGGATTAACCCCTTAAATCATATGGGCTGGGATAGGTTTATTTGCATTCATTCACTTTTTTATGATTAAATTTTCAATCAGTCTGGTCACATGATATACAGTTTGAAAGCGTTAAAACTCATGATTCTTTCTCTATAAAAGATTTTACAGTACCAATGTTTCTGCGACAATGGTTCTTTATTTTGTAATATGTGGGGTGGCAAAACATGTTAGGGAGACCTCACCTTCTATGCATTTTGGAAATCCACAGACGACATGAATCACTGTAAAGCCTGTGTTTTTATCACAAGGATCACGACAAGGATCCAATTCTCAGTCATTTTTAGTCCAAAAAAGTGCTAACTTGTAGATGCATCAATCGAATGCCCATTGTTTACATAGAAAATCTCCTGAGGAATTATCATGGTTGTCCATTTCGCCATTATAAACTCCTCAAAAGTATTGTGTACATGAAAATGTTATTATCTCCGGTTCAGATAGACTCGCTAAAACAAGTTGAGTCCACCTACAAGCTTCTCGGACAAGTACTGGCCAACCTGTCCTTCAGTATAGCCCCTGGGACTCACTATGTGCCAGCAAGTTCTGCCCAGTACACAGCCAACCAGTGGCAAGATATTATTTGGACTTGTAGAAAACAAACTCCAAAGGGTTACCTTTCAGAAAAGACAAGGATTATGCCTGTAATCATAAGGGTTTGAAGGTTAATTTTATTTTGGGTATGTTAGGCTTGTGTTTGAAAAAGCGTGCGATACAGAAGGGGTTAATGTTGGCAATCTGTGCATGAAATGGGAAGTCTTCTATTCTGTAACATAAATGAATCATCATGCCATTTTGAAGTTTTTTCTTTTGAGCTGCAACTTTAGTACCAGACTACTACAAGGAACCTATTCCTACAACTGTGTCCTGTGCCCATTTCTACAGGCTAAATATTGCTATAGCTAGCTTTCTAATTATAATGATAGCATCTGAGAGGCAATGTGTCAATGGTCTCGAAGGGCAATTGATAGCAAGTTTAAACCAACCTCTGCCACATATGTTTCCACCTTTCAGGAACAGTAAAGTAAGTTCATTGCTACCAGGAGTGCCACAAGAGTGCCTATATAGCTTGTTGTAGATAAGCATACTTAAAGTAATATACCATGTACAGTGAGATTTTGTGTTGTGTATATTACTAGTGAAGCTAAATAACAAAGAGCGATGTAGGCTTAACTTGTACCGGACATGTAGGCATAGAAAAAGACTGAATGCCAGCTTCCTCTCTTTATCAAAGCTCAGGATAGCATAAGGGCTCAGGCTCAGGTATATAGCTAATTTTATAGCCATTTTAGTTATGCAGCGTGGGATCGATGGCCAAACTCTGTATGCCAGAGGTAAACAGGTAGCTGTACTTCAAGCAGACCATCACAAGGAACCTCCATAGGCGTTCATCATACCGAATGTGTAGCTAGCTTCTGTGTGTCCAAGGGATGTCACATAACAAGTCAGTAACCTTCTTATCTTGGGATTGAAAAGTTATCATAAATAGCTAGTTTGCTTACAGCTTAAAAAGGTTCTACCAGAAACCAACAAGCTATCTTGCCTCCTTTTAAAACAAATAGATGGCAGCAATCTTAGCTAGTCAGCTCAGAAGTATGTTTCCAGGTGGCTAATTCAACATATTTTTGGTTCAAGAGCGCATGTGAACCTCAATGTTGGAGGATTTACATGTGCAATAAGTACATTTATAGCGTTGATGTCTGCAGAAATGTACATCTGTGAGTAGAATTATTAATCTTTACATGTAGACAGCAAGCAAAGTGTTGATGTTTGGTGGTATTCAAAATGGACACTTTATTCACTCACATTTTTATGACCTGTGCTTTCATGAAGTTGATGTTTCAGTCAATTAATAAAACAGTGCAACCTGTGATTACTACAGATTTTGCTATAGTTTGGTCTATCAGAGATATAAGCATCATGCTTTACTATGTGCAGATGATTGGTGTGATTTTTTGGTTTGAAGTACAGTAGATATACTTACTGTTGAGCTATGAGAAATCTGAATTTTGTGTGGTTTTTAGATGAGGTCAGAAGGTTGCAAAGGTGTTGTTTTTAAGTAGTGAGTGTGGTCATTCTTGTTGTTTCTGTGGCTAACCCTAAAAATTACTTGGTGATATATACGTATGGGGCATGCATGACCAAATTGTAACCTGGCCTGTGATACTGTGATTTCACATGTGTTGTAAATAATGTGTTTATGTGTAACCTCTGTGAGAGAAGCTAATATGTGCAGTAAATAATATGTGTATGCCAAACCTGTGTGAGACATTATTTACATGTCTGCTGTAAATAAGGTGTGTGTGCGTGTGTGTGTGTGCGCGTTTGCATGTATCTTGGGTTTACTGTATTTCTCTGGGGTCCAGAGCTCAGGGAAGCTGGAGATGGGCTCAGGGAAGGCCAGTGAGAGAGGCGTGGTAAAGCCCCTGGTCAGGCTGGATATGCACAACGGAAGGTAAGAACTCCACCACCCTTAATCTGTATGCCTGAGCCATAGGTCAGTGATGCAAAATTCACCCTTTTCCATTAATCTCTTTTATTTTTTTCTTCTCATCTTTCTCAGATCCCAAGACAGTTTGGGCTCAGAACTGACGCTGCCAGCCAGGATTGAGTTTAGGGACAGCAGTAAGTTCTTTTTTCCCCCTCTAATTCTATCCTTTAAAAGATTTCAGTACAGTTTCAGTTGCCCATACTGTGTCATGCGTGGTGTGGTGCTTACTGAATAGCAAAATAAACAAGGGATTTTTGTGGAATTATACCACAATATTCTACTATCAGTACCTGTGACTAAATATGAAATGAATATGCAATCTTACCATTGGTTTTACCCTTTTAAGATTCAGTGGTCATTTATCGTCCTGAACAATCTGATTGAGAAATTAGCACATAAATAGAAAGTAGGGTAGGTATTTACAACAGCAATGCTCAAAACCTCACTTGCATTTTACGTTCTGAGTAATACGTTATGATTTGATTGATAACTCTTTTATCGTGTAAAGGACAGTACAAGCTTTCCAGTGGTATATAGCATGTTTCATTTGGATTTTATTACAATGTGTGAGAGCCCTGCATATCTGTGTGAGTGGTTGCTTCAGCAGAGAGTTGTGCATTCAACCTTAACATTAGGCAGTAATATGCAAGCACTTGTTGATGCATAATTGTTTTCTTCCTTTGGATTTTAGAACATTTTATTAATTTTGCTAACTCATTAGCATGGTTAAAGCATTTTTTTTCTGGGACTGGAAAACAAAGCATGAAGTCTAGCTAGGATATATATATATATATATATATATGAACAGGTACATATCACAGCTTGTAATATTTCAATTATTTATGTTGTGTCATATTTTTGATATTGTTATATTCACATTGATCATAAGATGCAGCTTTTAGCCTTTGCTACTGCTCAGCACCTTTGTATGGGTTAGCATGGAAGGGAAATGGCATGAAAAATATTCATAAATTTACTGTGTGCTGATATGAGCTAGATAAATGTAAAATGTCCCTTGGAATAATCATAATAGTAACAGGTCGCATCCCCATGCAATAAAAGATTACATACTGTAGAGTACAGAAAAACATACGGGTGTCATGTTTAGGTATGTGTACCACAGTGTGTCAAAATGTTTTTGCTTTATTTTTCTGTGTGATGTCAATGTTGTTAATAAAATGTTTTAACAGTAAGGCTATATATGCAGTGTCAGGGAATTTTTTTTGTGTTTTTACTCAATAGCTCTCTCGTTTGTGAAGACAGCCTTGGTGTGAAATGTGTTTTCATTCCTGTGCATGTAGTCACCTTTCGCAACTTTTCTTTTTGGGAAAAAAAATTCCTACATTATGGTATAATATGAAATCTGGGCCCAATTTTTACTGTTTTTGCTCAATAACTTTCCCAGTTTTCATGATTGAGCCCTGGGATCAACTATTTTCATCCTTAAACCTCAGAAAATCAAGTTAATAGGCTATGCATGTGATGTCATTTAATTTTTATTGTTCATTTGTTTTTTATAGTGCAGCAAGATCCAGACACTTTTTTAAATTTTCTTGAAATAAAAGTTGTTCAGGTGTGTTAAAGCTCGCTGTTATTCACATAGTTATTTAAGCTGAACACACCAAGTTTGAATGAATTAACATCAGTTGTGGTTTTGTGGTCATTCGGTGTAACTGCACTAATATTTATTAGTGCAGTTATATTTATGGCACTAACCAAGACATTTCTCAAGCAAGCAAAGACAATTTGAAGTGAAACTTTCATTGAACTTAATCATTTAAGTTCAATTTCGAAAAACATTTGGGCATAGAAGAACTGCATTGTATTTAAGGTCAAAATCAAGTCGTTCCTTCTGTCCGTGTGGGTTTCCCCTGAGTTCTCTGGTGTCCTCCCACGGCATAAAGACATACAGATTATTATTATTATTATCATCATCATCATTATCATCTTCATCTTATTATTATGCCAGACTTTTTCAAATGTAAACTATAATTTTCACATGTGAAAAGAAAAACATGTGACTTGAAATAGCACAGATGACCTTTTCCTGCCCTCAGGTTACATTATGCTACATTTATTTGGCAGATGATTTTATCCAAAGTGTCGTACAATAAGTGTGTACCGAAGGTTATTGGAGCAACTACAAAACACAGGTCTGATTAGGTACAATACTCAAACAGTTAGTCATAACCATGAACACATTAAGTAAACATTCACACAGTACTGTTCACACAGTAAACATTACTCGCTGATGTAACCCATCAAACTAGGAGGCATGACAAGCTACATCATCAAGATAATGATATAAAGTACAATAATTGCTGAATGGAAGTACATGTAACATCAAAGTGGCACAGTAGGTACATGTGTAGAATGAAAGAGGGGGATTAAAGCGATAAAAATGATCCCAGATTGGGAGTGCCCTGCAGAGTGGTGATAGTTAGTCCAGGTATAGTCTGAAGAGATGAGTCTTCAGACTACAGCGGAAGATGGGCAATGACTGAGAGGTTCGTAGAGGAACAGGGAGTTCGGTTCACCACTGGAGAGTTAGGATGGAGAATCTCTGTGGTTGGGACAAACAAGAACCATTCACCTGGATGGCAGGGGGTTCAAGTCGCCCTGCTGCAGCAGAGCAGATTGGTTGAGCTGTCAGGACTGAAGTGGGGTTGTTTGTGTAGTTCACATATGTACTCTTCACACGTTGGGTATTCACACGTCGTTTTTGGATGCATGTGGCTTTTGAACTCAAGTGATTTTATTGTAAGGGAATTGAGTTCAATTCACAGCGATGCTGTCTATACATTGCTATGCAGTTACAATGCGTGTGGTTGAGATCTCTGAGAGTTTTGTGAATTTGTCATTTAGAATTTGGATTCAACCACCAGGAAAGGTGGAAACATCAAAGAACAACAAGAGTGAGTACAATATTACAAAGATACTGTAGATTAAGCTAATAGTGGTAGAGAAAAATTATTCCATGAGATCAGTGTCCTCTTGTCTTGTCTCAGTGTCTTTGATGTTTTTGATACCTTGAACATCAGTAACAACTAAAGACTTACAGCTTTGGAAAAAGTATAAAGAAATAATAATATGTAAACATCTCCCTAGAACTTGCATTGGGCTATATTGTATGACTTTTTTGCCGCAAAAGAAAGGTTGTGTCATGAAGAAGTCTTAAAGCTATTGAGCAAAAAATAAGAAAAAAAATTATTATGCCCATTGGCAATGGCAATATTAAAGAGTTTTTTTCTTAAAAACAAAAAAAGGCCAAAGGATGGTCTGAAATGAATACAATCGTCCGAAATGAATATGAATTCAATCCCAAACATGACAAGACATCTTCCCCAAGTGTCACTCCCCTCAACTGGCAGACAGACTATAAGGAACCAGAGATCAGCACCATGGACAGCAGCTCTGCCAGAACAACCCAACACCTTGGACAACACTCCACAGCCAGTCGAAGCCCCGGCTTGAGAAGCAAAAGCTGCAACCAGTTGGCCAGAATTTCAGTGACTGATTCACCTGCACCCAATCATTTACGCTCCCTAAAACCAAATGTGCAGGAGAGACTGTGCTACCCAAGTGAGTCAAAGTCACTGGGAAAAGCCCAAGACCATCAGTACTTCCTTGCTTGCCCTTACAGAATTACTGCCTCACCGCTTCCAAAGACACAGCCCTCCAGCCCTTCAGCAGCCACAGCAAGCAATCCACCTCCTCACTCTCTCCCCCATAATTACACTGTGCTATACTGTATATGTTCTATCATGAAAATTGGGAAAGCTATTAATCAAAAACAGTAAAGGACAGGGTTGAAATTTAAATTAATTCCAGGTCTGTGTTTTTACAATAATGGAGCTATTGAGGAAAAATTATAAAAATTGGGCCCTGATTGCATATTTGGCCATTAAACAGGGATTTTCTCCTAAAAAGAAAGGCCGTGATTGAAAGATGACTGCAAGAACAGGGATGAAAATAAAGTTGATCCCAGGGCTGTACTTTGAAAATTTTGGTGCTAATGTGCAAATACAGTAAAAATTGAGCCATGACTGCATGTTTGGCCATAACGTAGGGATTTGTCCCAAAAAGAAAGGTTGTGAAATGTGACTGCATAGACAGGGATGAAAATTAGTTTGTTTTGTCGTGTCTATGTCTGAATGTTAGAGGACCACAATGGAAATCAGCCTGGTGGCTTTCTTGTATTTCTGTTCTCTACTATTTTTAAAGGATTATGGTATGCTATGCAGTCTTATGAAATCTCGTCACCAAGTCACTGTGATGTCACCCATTGACTCTTCATGGGCTTGGTGACAAGCATTTTGAAGCCCGTGAAGTGCACTTTGTGGGCGCCGCCATGTTGTACAAATTGGAGCCAGAGAGTGTGCAGTAGTGAAAATTGGGACCTTTATATGAGCATGAAGTTCGGTCATCCACTAAGTGCGTGAGATATGGTGACTCGGCAGTGATGCAAACTGTCCCTGATTATTACGATCTTGTTTAAATAACACAATAACCTAACGGGAATTAGGCGGAAATTATTTACTTCGTACTTTGACCGTGTTGTTACCATTCACTTACATTGAAACAGGTGGCTAAAACACCTACAGTATACTAGAGCCAACTGCACTGGGGCTAGTGACCAGGAAGTGAGCTTCAAAATTGCTGCACCGGGTTTTGGACTGGCTACATCATCACTAGGAAGTAAACACACATGTACAGCAGTTAGCCAGCTGCCACTACAATACAGACATGGCAAAGATGTACTCTTTGATATGTAAGTATTATTGTTTGAAATATTTCAATTATGTATGTTATTTTTTCCACTCCACATTTGCCTTTGCCATATTTTTATATTTTTATATTCATATTGGTCATAATCAACAACTGTTAGCCATTGCTAATAATGCTGAGAGCTGATGGTTAATCATTGTTATTGTAGTGGCTCCTGGTGGTCAGCTTTGGCAGAATTCCTACCACTCAGAATGAAATTGATTGTCTTTCAAGACGTTAGCGCAATTTTATGAGAGGCCGTTTAGGCCATACATCATACTTCCTTTCACAAACCCCATCATACTCTCTCACACACACCACTATACCCTCTCACATACACCATCATACTGTCTCACAAATACCATTATACTCTCTCATACACATCATTATACTCTCTCACATACACCATTATACTCTCACACATACCATTATATTCTCTCACATACACCATTATACTCTCTCACACACACCATTATACTCTCTCACATACAGCATCATACGCTCACATACACCATTATACTGTCTTACACACATCATTATACTCTCTCAGAGCACACCACCATAGAGAATAGTAGTGTCTGAGAGAGAATGATTGTATGTGTGAGAGACTATAGTAGTATGTGTGACAGAGTATGATTGTTAGTATTCGAGAGAATAGTAGTATGTGTGAGAGTTTGATTGCATGTGTGAGAGAATTGTAATGTGTGAGAGAGTTTGATAGTCTGTGTGTGAGAGAATACTAGTATGTGTGAGAGAGTTTGATTGTCAGTATGCAAGAGAATGGCAGTATGTGTGAGAGTATGATTGTCTGTGTACGAGAGATTGTATGTGTAAAAGAGGACAGTAGTGTGTGTGTAAGAGAGAATACTAGTATGTGTGAGAGTTTGATTGAGAAACAGAAGGTAGTTTGACAGTTTCTATCATCAGTTCCTGATTGGCTTACAGCCTTTTCACAGACAAGGCCTGCCCCCTCTCAGCGGCACCTCCACCGACAGGGAGCATTTAAATTAAGCTAGTTTTAATAAGACAGCTAGTTTAAATAACACTTTAAAATCGCTGGTGTATGACGCTGGAGAAGTACCAAAAATCAGACTGCCGAGAGGCCGGCGGTGGCTATATCCTAACCAAAGCCAGTTACTGGTCTAACTGCTGATATTCCGGTGCTGGTAAGCAAGACCAGTGGTGGTCATAAGCGGCTTGTCAAATTTAAATATTTACATGTCCGTTTATGCCATTAAAACTAAAATGCTTGCTTCAATTACAGTTCAGACACTGAGGGATGCCAGGGTACACTACTTACATTTTGCTTCATAGATCTTTAGTACTTCAGCATATTACCCTCAGATTTTGGCAAGAATGTTGTCAGATGTGGTCAAGAAGTTTCTGACCCAGGAAATGTGTAGCTCTACCAGTTTTACATTTGTGACTCTCAGTCCAGAATTTTCTCCAAGATTTCTTTGTATTTGTGACACTTCCTTTGTACCTAAATTATGAAAATATACTACACTAACTTAATACTGGTTTAAAAAAATGGTATGGCTGTCCTGCTTCATTTAAGCCATTTTCTAAGTCTGTGTGATACCTACATCTAGAAATACTGTATAAGTCCTTAAATAGACCGCCCCCAAAATGGATGAGGATTGCCCTGATTTGGCATATGCATGAATGGGTTAATCTGAATATAATATTTGCTTTTCTTAGCTCTCCAAACTATTACGTTTTGGGATAACATTATTTGGCTTGATTGTTAGCTACAGTTGAGGCCAAAAGTTTACATATACCTAGGCTTAAAGGAGTACCATGGTGATTTTCACACTTTCTCGGTTTTATGTGCTATTTGCACAAGAGGCATTGAAGAAACACAACGAGCAAAGTATTAAATATGTCCGTTCTGTATTTTTTGAGAAATATGCGTTTTAAATTCATCGTCCTATTTTCAACCGGTTGAGAAAGTTGTCATTTTGCTACGTCACGAATACAGTAACCACTCCCATTTCCACGCCCCGTAAAGAAATCTGACAGGACACACCGTCCTGTTGTTCAGACAATGCAAATATTTGACTAACGTTAGGTTCACTTATATTAGAGTGCCTTTAGATTATTTCTGGTTATATTCATTTAGCTAGCTAGCTAACGTTAGCTAGCTAGGAGGTTTGCTTTCATAAGGCAATGTTATCGATAACGTTAGCTTTCTAGTTTGCTTTTATGAGGACGTTATAGTTGTGCTTTTATCTTAACTTATCTTAACTAGCTAGATAGCAAAAATTATAATTGGATATAAGTCAACGTCCTTACCTTAGCTATCTATCGATATTTGATATACTACTAAGCTAGCTAGCTTGTGAAAATTCAGTCTCCCAAAGAGAGAGCGTATCATGGGGGTAGCTATGGTAACGGGGCACGGTCTGTCAATCATAGCTAACTGACGGTTCTCATTACCACGCCCAGACGGTTCGGGTGAATTTTTATAGTGGGAAATTTAGGCTTAGAAAAATACGTTTTAAAGTACATTGAAATGACTGAAGAATAAAAAAATTATGCACATTTGTTTTGTTGTTGCCTGAAGACAACTGGGAAGTGTCACGTTCAACCACCATGGTACTCCTTTAAGACATTCAAACTCAATTTTTCACAACTCCCCACATTTCATGTAGCCATACATTTCCTGTGTTAAGTCAATTAGGGTATCTATTTTATTTCCATAAGAGGTAATTTCAAAATAATAGCTAAGAACCACTATGCTAACACTGCACTGGGTATGCTAACAATGGCCCTAGGCCTATTAGTTAGCCCCCAAATGCACAATACATATATACATATAACACTTAAATAATTGATATGTTACAAGCAGTAATGCCTACATCTTCTCCATATTCATATGTATCCTGGCTAGACTTCATGCTTCCGCCTTCTGATCCATTCCCCAGAGAATTTGCTCTAGCCATGAGTTGGCAAAATTAATAAAACACCTACCCCTGCTTTCTATTTGTGAATAACCTCTAAATCTTGAAAGGGACTTCTTTCTGTGTAACACCAAGGGTACGATTGTATATTTATTCAGTATTTAGTTGCAGATATTGAAAGTAGAATGATATGGTATAATTCCACAAAAGTACTTTTTTTTTTTTAGCTATTCAGTGAGAAGCATTTTTCACTACTGTATTGGCATACCTTTGGGCTATTGCTAGCTTTATCTTGTTGCTGTGACACAATACAAATTTTTGGCGGTGTAAGGAATATTCCTTATGAACTTCCAGATACATGCTATTTCCAGTGTTTCATGTTCGGGGGGTATAACTGCAGATGAGACTGCAGGGAGGGTGTTCTTGTTAAATATGACCATGGCATCTAGTTTAATGAAGAAAAAATGAATGATAGCCTATTAAGATAAAAAGTTTACAAAATGATAAATGCAGTGTGGTTATGTTACTGTAAACATGTTTATGGTGTTTCCAAACATGCATGGACAAAACGTTTGGCTTGTACATAATTTTGACTCAGAACTGCTAAACACCACAAGAACTCCTTGTGGGTGTACGCCGTGTTCAGTAAGTTGGTTACAAAATGTTTATTTATCAATGTGAAACAGCTGATAAATAAACAGACAGCTGTCATTTTCAATACAGAGCACTGCCTAATATGTTTGCAGAAACAATATGAACATACCCATGCACAGCAAAAACACATTATTAAAGGAGCTGTCTAAAAAAGAAACGATACTATGAAGTTACTTGCTTATGCATATTTTTTATTTATTTATTAAGTAGCCTTTGCCAAAATTACAAATAAAATTATATTTAATTCACTGTTTTTTATATTAGGGCCTACTAGCACTTCATTTTATCCAAAACATTTTAAGAATTTGAAAGTTGTCTTTGATCTATGTGATGATTTGAGTTGAGAATTTCAAATAGCCTAAGCTATACTGACTGATTTGGTTGCTTAATTGGTTCAGGTACCATTACATTACATTACATTATATTACATTACAGGCATTTGTCAGACGCTCTTACCCAGAGCGACGTACAACAAAGTGTATAACCAAGACCAGGAACAAGTGTGTTGAAAACCCGAGAGGGAAGTACAGTTCCAAGTGCAGGGAACGACCGCATAGTTTAACTTGGACCCTGTAGGTTAATCTGATTAACACAACAAAAACAGCAACAAAGCAGTCTATGCAAATAAAACAAGCAATAGTTGAGTAGGCACAAGTGCAATAACTATGTCAACTAAGATAAACAGCTTACCTAGCTACAACCGTAAGATTACAAAGTCAATTAAAGCCGCAAGCGGCGTTGGGAGGGGTCCAAGCATTGGCACCATCGCGCCCCCTATGGAGCGATTTTAAAATGGCTTTGTCCTCATGATCATATGCCTTCACCCAACATATCTACTGAATATCACGATGATCGTATAAAATATTGATGACTTATGGCCAATTTTGTGCTAAGAGACTCTGTCGGATGACTTAGTTACGTCGCCATGGATATGTCCTGGCCGCTTCCCGTCAAGGCCTGTACTATGTCATAACACTTAGATGGCATGTCGTAACACTTAGATGGTCCGGTGTGTATGCACAGCTGCAGTGTTTCTGCGCCGCAACTAAAAAAGGCGTCATACTAGTGTTGTCACGATACCAAAATTGTTACTTTGATACTGATACCAGGTTTAGTATTACGATACTCAATACTGAAATGATACTTGAAACTTAAACGATGCTAATTCGATACTCGGTACCTAACGATACTGAAATTACCTTAATAGATCAGAAACGTAATGTCCACAAGGGTTGACCTCATTTTCGAATTCATGGTTTATTAACAACCTGGTTCATTAACAACCTTTAAGTTGAAGCCTCTTCAACATATTAATATGCATAGGCCTATAGTGTTACAACACTGAACAATAGAAAAATATGTTAAAAATATTTCAAAAATTAAACAGTTGTAAACTAAAAAATCTTTAAAACAGGTCTTTCACCTTTAAATAGATTTAAAAACAGCATATTTTAATAACAATACAGCATCTATCTATAATAAAATATTTCCAAATTGGAACACCTATTGCTACTGAAGTGAACTAAGTCAAAGCTTGCGCTGTATGAGGGAAGTGAATGCACAAGCGCAGGTCACCTCACTTGGCAACCTTAGTTGCTACTGCCATCTAGCGAAGATTCTGACAAACTACACTTTTCATCCTCTAAATCAATAATGCGGGAGACACATTTCCCTGGCTTTTACATTTGACGCAGAACTACCGAACGTCAGAAAATTCAAATACGAAACCGTTTTTTTTTTTTTAAGTACCGAGAAAGTGCTGAAGTTTTGGTATACCGTGCAACACTACGTCAGACACATATTCCAATCCATTGCTCAGTTTAGCAGAGAATGCACATTTCAGAGCGCCACAGAGACAGATAGAATAATAACACATGAATGCACATTTCAAATAATAAATACGAAATTGAGAAAAAACGGAAAAAAAACGTAATATCAACTCGCGAACTGCGTGCTGAGCGCAAAGCAGCCTACCGTTTTATTTATTTAGACATTGGCAGATAAGAAAAATTTTGGTTACGTTGACCTATAAAACGCTATTCCAAAAGCAAAATCAGACATGTTATACATCGTTAGAAAGCTTATACTCTCACCTACTGAATAAATGAATTGTCAATCAAGCCAAATTGCCCTAAAAAGGGCGACAACGCCGTAAGCAACAGGTGTGGTATTACGCACAGCTGTTTTTGAAGGTAGCAGACATTTCACAAACGGATTATCCAAGACAATATGACCGCTCTGTCGCAAAAGGGACATCTCTATGCGTAAAACCAATGGTAAGATTGTATATTTACTAAATGCGTAGTCCCAGATATTGACTGTATAATGACATGGTATAATTAAAAAAAAAAAACGTCGTCTCGTTTATTTCGTTATTCAGTGAGCAGCGTTTTCACTGCTGTATTGGCATATTTTAGAGCTAATGTCGGGTTTATCTTGTTGCTACGGAATATTACATTACATTACAGGCATTTGGCAGACGCTCATATCCAGAGCGACGTACAACAAAGTTTATAATCATAATCGGGAACAAGTGTGTCGAAAACCCTAGAGGGCAGTAGCCTACCGTTCCAAGTGCAGGGAGCAACCGCATAGTTCAACTTGGACCCTGTAGGTTAAACTGGTTAACACTAACACGAACAAGAACAGCAACAACGCAGTCTATGCAAAAATACAAGCAATAGTTAAGACGAGTGCATTAACTAAGTCACCTACGAAACAGCTAACTAGTTACAACCCTAACCTTACAGTCAATTTAGAGATTAAATTGAGAATACGATTTCTCTCAGCATAATGACGGATTTAAAGAGTAAACGAACTCACCCGTTATTGTCTTCAAATGGATCCACGTCAAAGAAAAGTAATGATTCATCCTCTTAAAGCTTTACCGTAGCGTATTATTTATTTAGACATTGGCAGAGTACAGCATAAATTGCGTCTTTTGTGAATATTCAATGTTAGAAATTGCAGCGAGAAACTGCAGCTGTAGACACAAGATAGTCTGATATCTTATGGTAGCAACGAAACGAAGCGGACTATATATGTATTAGGCTATCGTCATTGTTTCATTATACCAGCGTGTTTTCGCGCGTTTGCACAGAAACTCAGAACCTATCAATAAAATGGTTTAGCTGTTTCTCAGCATAATGACAGATTCAAAGACTAAACTCACCCGATACTGTCTTCAAATAATGTCTGGCACTGTCTTCCACTGCTTCCCCGACGTTCAGACCGTCCCCTCACTGATAAAAACTAGACCCTACGGCGTCGGATTATTTGCGTCGCCATGGATGTCGCTTGCCGTAAAGAAGTTTACTAGATGTCGTAACCGTTTAGATTTGGAGCCACAGCTCTTCCGCACCCCACGTAATAAAAACGGCCAAATGGCGGGCAAACCATATGGCGGACATAGGTGGTCCCAATAGTAAAGTTATAGAGCACATTCAGATGCATCGGTCGATGAAGTTTTGTGTTGATCGGACTTACGGTGTGGCAGTTATGGCCTTTAAAAGTATGACCCTTTGTTATAGCGCCACCATCTGGTCGACATAGGTGATTTTTCGTGCCTGAGTAGTGGGGGGCGATAGGAACCCACCTACCAAATTTGGTTGGTCTACAACTTATGATTGCTGAGCCTCAGATATTTTAGCGGAGAAAACTTCCACGCCCAACTAAAAAGTCTAAATGGCGGGCAAACAATATGGCGGACATAGGTGGTGCCAATGGCAAAGTTGTAGAGCACGTTCAGATGCATAGGTTGATGAAGTTTTGTGTTGATCTAACTTATGGTGTGGCAGTTATGGCCTTTTATGCAAAACCCTTTGTTATAGCGCCACCATCTGGCCGACATAGATGATTTTTAGTGCCTGAGTAGTGGGGGGCCATAGGAACCCACCTGCCGAATTTGGTTGCCCTAGGACTTATGGTTGCTGAGCCTCAGACACTTTTAGCGGAGAAAAATAAGAATAATAATAATCCTAACAGATACAATAGGGTTCCACCAGCTTCGCTGCTTGGACCCCTAATAATCCTAACAGATACAATAGGGTTCCACCAGCTTCGCTGCTTGGACCCCTAATAATAATAATCCTAACAGATACAATAGGGTTCCACCAGCTTCGCTGCTTGGACCCCTAATAATCCTAACAGATACAATAGGGTTCCACCAGCTTCGCTGCTTGGACCCCTAATAATAATAATCCTAACAGATACAATAGGGTTCCACCAGCTTCGCTGCTTGGACCCCTAATTAGAGACTACAGGGAGGTAGGGAGGGATGGGGAGAGGTGTAGCCTGAAGAGGTGAGTCTTCAGTAGTCGTTTGAAGGTGGTCAGGGTCTCAGCTGTTCTGACTTCCACGGGAAGGTCATTCCACCATTGTGAAGCCAAAACAGACAGGAGACGTGACGGGGAAGCGCAAATGCGAAAAGGGGGAGGTGCCAGGCGTCCTGAGGTAGCGGTACGGAGGGGTCTGCCTGGCATGTAGGGTTTGAAGATCTTGTGGAGGTATGCTGGGGCTGATCCCTTGACTGCCTGGTATGCTAGGACCAATGTTTTGAATTTGATGCGAGCCATAACGTGCAGCCAGTGGAGGGTAGTGAGCAGGGGGGGGGGTGACCTGGGAGTGTCTGGGAAGGTTGAAGACCAGACGAGCTGCAGCATTCTGAATGAGTTGCAGGGTCTGATGGCAGATGCCGTTAGGCCAGCCAGAAGACAGTTGTTGTAGTTCAGGCGGGATAGTACCATTGCTTGGACCAGGAGCTGGGTTGAGTAGGTGGTGAGAAAGTGGCGGATTCTCCGGATGTTGTACAGGAAGAATCTGCTGCGATGTTCTTGGAGAGGGACAGCCTGTTGTCCATCACCACTCCGAGATTCTTGGCACAGGGTGATGACATCACTAAGGTGTCCCCTAGGGAAATGGAAAAATCAAGGAGGGGAGAGGTTAGAGCAGGAATGAAGATTAGCTCCGTCTTACCCGGGTTAAGCTTCAGGTGGTCATTGTCCATCCAGCTCTGGATGTCCCTCAGGCAGGTGGAGATGCGGGCGGGGACTTGTGTGTCCGATGGGGAGAAGGAGAGAAAGAGTTGTGTGTCGTCAGCATAGCAGTGATAGGACAAGCCATGGGCAGAGATTACAGGGCCAAGGGATCTGGTGTATAAGGAGAAGAGAAGGGGACTGAGCCCTGGGGAACTCCCGTGGCAAGGGGGCGGGGCGGCGATAATCTACCAGCCCAGGCAACCTGGAAGGAGCGATCGGAGAGATAGGACTCAATCCAGTCAAGGACTGTGCCGCAGATCCCTGTTGCTGCCAGGGAGGACAGGAGGATGGAGTGCTCCACAGTGTCGAAAGCAGCTGAGTGATCTAGCAGAATCAGGACAGAGGAGAGGGAGGCTGCTCGTGCGGCATAAAGTGACTCACTGACAGAGAGGAGTGCAGTCTCTGTTGAGTGGCCAGGCCTGAAGCTGGACTGGTGGGGGTCGAGCAGGTTATTCTGAGAGAAGAAAGCGGAGAGTTGGTTAGATGCAGCTTGTTCAAGCGTTTTGGATAGAAAAGGAAGGAGAGATACCAGCCGGTAGTTCTGGCTGACAGAGGGGTCTAGTGTGGGCTTCTTCAGCAGCGGGGTGATGTGGGCCCTCTTTAAGGATGAGGGGAAACATCTGGAAGACAGGCAGGAGTTCACAAGGGAGGTGACAAATTGGAGGATATTAGGTGTGATTGCCTGGAGGAGAGATGAGGGGATAGGGTCGAGAGCACAGGTGGTAGGGCGGTGGAAGAGCAGGAGCTGGGAAACGTCAGAGTCTGTGAGGGGAGAGAATGTGGAGAAACAGGGGAGGGCACAGAGGGGGCGGAGGGCACAGGGGGGGCGGAGGGCGCAGAGGGACCAGAGGGGGCGGAGGGGGCAAAGGAGCTGCAGATGTCTGCAATCTTCTCATCAAAGAATGCTGCAAAGTCATCTGCAGTGAAGGAGGACTGAGGTGGGGGAGGAGGCATGCTGAGGAGAGAGGAGAAAATAGAGAACAGTTGACGAGGGTTAGAAATGGAGTTATGATTTTTGGTTTGATAGAAATTTGCCTTAGCGGTAGTGACAGCAGAAGAAAATGCTGTCAGGAGAGACTGATAGGCTGAAAGGTCGGATGGGTCCCTGGATTTCCCCCACTTCCTCTCAGCAGCACGGAGGCTGGCCCTGGAGGTGCATAGGGTGTCAGACATCCATGGACTGGGAGGGGATGAGCGTGCTGGCCTAGGGACAAGAGGACAGAGAGAGTCGAGTGCTGAGGAGAGAGATGAAATTAGGGTGGAGGATGCGGAGTCAGTGGGGAGTTTGGAGAATGATTGAAGGGGGAGGAGGGAAGCAGTGACTTTGGGAGTGAGAGAAGAGGGTGAGAGGGAGCGGAGGTTATGATGAACAGTGACAGTGGGGGTGGGAGGAGGAGAGGGAGGATGGGGAGCAAGAGGGAGGGAGAAGGAGATGAAGTGGTGATCAGATGTATGCAGAGGGTTAACCGTGAGATTGGAGCTGGAGCAGTTCCTCAGGAATATCTGATCTAGGAGGTTGCCTGCCTTGTGGGTTGGGGGAGAGTGTTGCAGGGAGAGGTTGAAGGAGTGGAGTAGTGGTAGGAAGGCAGCAGACTGTGAGGCCTCTAGGTGGATGTTGAAATCTCCCAGGAGGATCAGCGGGGTGCCGTCCTCAGGGAAGGAGCTGAGCAGGGTGTCTAGCTCCTCCAGGAAACTTCCTAGGGGCCCCAGAGGACGATAAATAACAACAATATAGAGGTTAGTAGAGTAGGTGATAGAGACAGGTGATATTAAAAAGTAGATATAGACAGGTCGGAGAGGGGGAGAACAGAGAATTTCCAAGTGGGGGAGATCAACAAACCAGTGGGAGAAGGAGTAGGAGGACAAGAAGGCAGCAGGAGTACAGAGTTTCCTGGTGTGGTCCAGGTCTCTGTGAGGGCAAGGAACTGAAGGGATAGGAGGGAGGCATAGGCGGAAATGAAGTCAGCCTTGCGCGTAGCAGACTGGCAGTTCCATAGCCCCCCGTGACCGTGAAGTTCTCACAGGGGGTCAGTGGGGGGTAGCAGAGGTTGGAGAGGTTCCGTTGTCGAAGGGGGCCACGTCGCTGGAAGCGCCTTCTGGGGGGGAGAGAGCAGACTGGAATGGGAAGCTGGCACATAGAACTGAGAGCTAGCGTTGCTCCGAGTGCACCTAATTAACAATTGGAAACCTGATTCAAATAACGCGCTGATTACTTTAATTCTGTCAGAGTGCCTACTAATTATCACATACAATAAGGCCAAGTAGCCAATATATCAATTCTAAGCATCAAAAATCGCCAGATAGTTACCTAACACAATGAAGAGTTAACACAAGGAAACCACAAGGAAAAGTTTAAATCTAACGCGGTACGTAATTACCAAAAGAAACCAGATACTTCACCAACTCTAGTGGGACGGATTTCACCAAGCTGCACAGTCATAGCACACAGGAAAAAAAAGAGTGTGTCTCAGAAAACTGGTAAATGTCCACAGAGCATTTCCTTGTGGGCTGCTCTACTAAAAAAGACAAGGAAAATGATGCCTCATTAAGAAAAAGAAAACCTAGTTCCACAAGGCTGTTATTAAAATTGACTCCAAAAAAAGTGAATGCCTGTGGAACAAAAAAAAAGGTTGGGAACTGCTGGGCTCATATATCACGTGGATATATATATATATATATATATATATATATATATATATATATATATATATATATATATATATAAATATAATTTTATTTTTTTTCTCCATGAGGCATTCAAAGTACACCTTGGAAAACAACATAAATTAATTCAGCACAAACAGTTCATCCAGAAAAGTTTGTCACCACTTTTTACTGAAAAGTGTCCCTTAATTCTGTCTTTTAGCACTAGACTTGAAGTTATAATTTGACAGTGTATATGGCCATAGATTCATCCCTTTCTTTTCTGCCTCACAGCGGAAGATGCCTTTCTGTCTGCTGTCATCAGCTACACAAACAGCTCCACCGTGCACTTCAAGCTGTCGCCCACCTATGTGCTCTACTTGACCTGCCGCTTCGTGCTGTCAGCCCGCTACCGACCTGACATGCGCCCAGCAGAGCGGACACACCGGGTCATTGCCGTTGTCAACAAGATGGTGCGGATGATGGAAGGTGTTATACAGGTGAGCCTCCCACACCTTCAGTGGCAAGCTTTGTTTTATTTGTAGTTCAGCCTTCCTCAGTGGGAACAGGGTGTGGTGTTAAATGTGCATATCTAGTTAAAGTGAAGGGTCAATTTCTTTTCCTTCATTGCAGCAGAGTAATGACATTTTTACAAGTGCATGCTGTCAAAACTGACCTTGGCTCTATTGTCTTATAAGAAATTACTTTCTTGGGGGTATGCAACAGGACTGATTGTTGATTGTTCATGTAAAGACAATACTATAAAATGGATTTAAAATAGTCTCATCTCATCAACTACTGTACATTCAATCTGAAATACAGGTTATTCCAGAAAATTTGGCAGGAAATTAATGTGTTAATTAAAATTGGCACTCACGATGGGGCTGAACAATCCCCACCCTAATTTGGAATGTTCAATTATCTGTTACTGCAGCTGCTTTCATGCAGGAACCCCACTGCCAATTCAGAATAGTGTAGACATCTGCTGTTTTCCTCTGAAACACTTGGTGGTGCCAGTTGGCTTCTTTTCACACTGCAGGCTACAGCTAATCTAAGGTGGCTAACTGGCTATAGCACATTGTACCTTGAAATATTCAGTAAAACTAGCATTTTATCTAGTGGTCTACCTATGTTTGTTAGGTACTTGGATAATCATTCATGCAACCTGAAAGGCAACGTTAGCTTAGAGTTGTGGTTCCCTGATATTCATTCATTGCTCAAGTTGCCTTGTTACTTGGGTATAATGCAAAGCTTTCAATCATCAATCCTGGTCCTGGAGAGCTTACAGAGACTGCTGGTTTTTGTTTTCACCCTGAGATCAGCAGCTGATTTACACCCAATAAACCAGGTTGACCTGAGTTAATTTTGTAATCGGCTGGTTTGGCTGATAAGTTGCTGTGGTACTCACATGCTGTGTAACAACAAAAGATCGGGGAACCTGTGGCTCTCTAGGGTCAGAATTGAGGACCACTGCTTTAAATGATCAACATCAATTTCCTGGCATGCCTAGTAGTAGGGCTTTACTCGCAGTTTAGACAGTTTGTTTAGACTTAAGCAGGCCATAGTGTGTGTGCGTGTGTGTGGGTGTGTGTGTTGTTGTATCATTTTCAAGTGGGTAATACAGTATGAGCTTTCCGTCAGTACAGTGGTCTAAAATATCTATGGGTCCAGAAAAATATACAAAATCTCTCCAAAAATGAATAAAACGCTTTTTGTTCATTATAAAGCATATAAATGAACCCCTTATGAAGGTTTAAGATGAAACATTGATATCAGATCAAAAAATAATGCAAAAACATTGTCACACAATGCAGTACAGTACCTAAATGTGTAATAATTAACTCTCATATGTATTTCTGTACTCTGTGCTCTTGTATGTTTTCTTGTATGGGGATGAGATGACATGAAAACAATTTTCGACCGTCCACCACGTTTTGGCAATGTTCCAACTGTTGCATGCATCACTGTTGCATGCATCACAAAAACTACTAAACTACCAACGAATGCTTACATTACAGTGTGAAATATCCTCATTATAAAATACCACTAACCTATTTAAAGACACTCAATTTCAAAAATAACGTATATAACCGAAATATTTTGAGCAGTAACACTTACATAGCCATGATGACATCTTATCTGTGTTCAGTAGATAGAGACAGAGACAGAATGAATGCTGTCGCTCCCCAGTTCTAACTTAGCCCAGAAAACAGTATATCAGAGCTAGGTCTATCAGCAAACATATGCCTTAGCCATGCTCAGAATTTCTCAAGAATAATAGTATTTTCCAAGAAATAACAAAAGTCATCGATATAATTTTGCCAGGTACAGAGTTGTAGCAGGTCGAGTGCTACCGCTCGTTTGAGAGAGGAGACAGACACGTTAATTCTTTCAGGGCGCGACTGCGTCTTGTTTTTATTTTCGGCCGCCACGCGGCTTTCTGGTTACAATACACAATAACCGAGTGTTTGCTTCTCAATTCACTGCTGACAGCCCGTCAGCTCTCCTTCCTTCTCCCGTTCTCCCGCTTCTCTCTCGGTCGAGCAGGTTTTAAACGTCCAGGCTCACTGTCGAGGTAATCAGCACATTGTCAATCAATCACACAATTAACCCTCAGTGCTGATTAATAAACCCCAACAGCCGTGGCGCAGAGTTCCGAGAGCCGCCCCGCCCACTCTCTCTCTGCAGCCAACGCAAAACCACGCCCACCCTACCACAAGAGTCTTTTACCGCTACCACATACTGAATGCGTAATGCAGAGACAAACATTTCGGTTACACTGAGCTATAAAACGCTATTCCAAAAGTTAAATTTCTGTCACCTACTGGATCGATTAACTGTTGATCAAGCCAGATGGTACTACAAAGGACGACAACACCGAAAACAACGTGTAGTATTATACAAAGCTATTTTGGTAGGTACCCAGGCGTCACAAATGAGCATATATTTCGCAAATGGATTGTCGAAGACAATACTTGACCACTCCATCTGGAAAGGGACATCTCTACGCATAAAACCAATGGTAAGGTTGTATATTTATTCCATGTTTGGTCGCAGATATTGACAGTAGAATGACATGGTATAATTTTTGAAAAATTAATCTTGTTTATTTCAGTGTTCAGTGAGCAGCGTTTTTTCACGGCTGTATTGGCATACCTTTGGCTGTTGTTGGCTTTATCTTCTTGCTACGACGGAATACAAATTTTTAGTGGTAAAAGAATGTTTTAATGTATGCCCAGATCGACACTGTTGTCCGGTGTGTCATGCGTGGGGGGTGTAGTTACAGATGAGTCTAGAGCAGTGTTGCCAACTATTCTCTATGGAAAGTAGCTAAGGCCTCCTCTAAAAGTCGCTAGACCTCGCTAGATGACGTCATATGTGAACTCTCTGGGGTCTAAGGGTAAAATGAGGCACACTGGTGATTGTGCGATGCTCTGACATTTGTGTAAATTTCATCAACTTTATATACAGTGATTCCAAAGTGTTTCATATCTTTGTTTTCAGCACAAACTCAGCTACAACAATATGGCAGCAGTAAGTAGGTCATAATAATGTGTGGATTGTAAACTGCTCTAAAAACACACAAACTGTAAACAGTAGTTTTGAACATGCACAGGAATGTTGTAATAAAACACACTAAACAATTGTGAATAAGACTTTTGGTCACTGAAATGTGTTCTTCAAGGTCTTGGGTATCAAAAGATGACAAAATATTTTAGCAAATCCAATGAGAAATATAAAATAAATTGCTAAAAGTTAGTGTTGTGACTACTATTTTTCAACACCAGGTGAGAATGGGAGGGCAAATGGCCTTTCTGTAATGAATATGCATTGGGTAGGAATACCTGCCAGCTAAGTAGGCTATTCACACCTGGCCGCATGCCTCCCCACCACTAAGACAAAGACTCAGTGAGCCATTTAGAAGACAGAAACAAAGACAACTTTTGATTTTAGAACATTTATTGAAGTAAACTGCATGGAAGATGAGATGAGACTGGTGTACTCTTGCAACGTCTGCCTGGCCTCTTAGCTAGTGGTGAACTAGGCCGTGTTTCCTGATCAACATCTCTGCAAATATAATAAAAACAAAATTGTTTTTGTTGCGTCTGTATGATAACAGCACGTGAAGTTAATCATCCAAATAGAAACAAAAGTTAATTTCATCTTGTCGAGCTCCGCCAGCGGAGCTCTCGACCCCAGAGGGTTAATTTGCATATCTATAACGTCACCACATAATAATAATAATAATAATAATAATAATACATTTATTTTATATAGCGCTCTTCATCATCTCAAAGACACTTTACAACACAGGGAAATCAAGGAAACAATCAACAAAAGAAACCAGGGTACAAGCATAATTATCAATAAACACTTAGACAAAGATACAATAAAAAACATACAATACAAAAAATGCAGTGGGACCAGTGGTGCAGTGGTGGTAGGAGGGGGTGTGATGGACAGAGGGGGAAGACAGACATCAAGGGAAGGCTAGGGAAAAGAGGTGGGTTTTAAGGCGTGATTTGAAGGAGGTAAGTGAGTCTGAGGTACCGATGTCAGGGGGGAGGGAATTCCAGAGTTTGGGGACGGCAACTGAGAAGGCGCAGTAGCTGAAAGAACGGCGCTGAAAGGGGATGGTGGTGAGGAGGCCGGCATGGATGAACGTACAGTGGGCTCCAGAATTATTGGCACCCTTGATAAATATGCACAAAAAATGCTTTAAAAAAATGCTAAACTAAAAAAATAATAGTTATTGGCATAAGCTTTATATTCCAACATGTGTAAACTAGTGTGCTTGATTAATGATTCATTGGAATCAACCAAAGTCTTACATTTAAAAAAAAATATTTCCCCAAAAAAAAACAGGTTCCACAATTATTGGCACCCCTGGTTTAATACTTTGTGAAAACACCCCTGGCAAAGATGACAGCCATGAGTCTTTTCCTATAATTTGTGATAAGTTTAGAGAACAGATTTGGAGGGATTTTTGAACATTGCTCCATGTAGAACTTTTCAGAATTGTTGATATCTGTGGGTTTGTGCTTATGGACGGGGGCTCTTCAGTTCAGACCCCAGATTTTTGATGGAATTTAAGTCTGGAGACTGAGATGATCATTGTAAAACATGGATGTTGATTTCACTTAAGCATTTCTGTTTAGATTTTGATGTATGCTTGGAGTCATTGTCCTGCTGGACAATCTACCTATGACCAAGTCCTAGCTTCTTAGCAGAGGCAACAAAATTTTCTGCCAGAATTTCCTGGTACTTTGTTGAATTCATTGTGCCCCATTGATCTAAAATAGTGCCTCGGGACCACTGCCAGCAAAACATCTCCGAAATATCAATGACCCACCTCCATATTTGACCGTAGGTATGAGGTGCTTCTCCTGTATGCATTCCTCTTTTGCCGCCAAACATGTCGATGGTGTGTATGGCCAAAACGTTCAATTTTGGTCTCACCTGACAATAGCAGTCTCTTTCTGTCATAATTCCAATTAGGTTTGGCAAGCTCCAGATTCTTGGTTTTGTTTATTGTGCTCAGTAAGGGCTGTCTTTGTGCCACCCTTCCAAGGAGTTAGTTGGTATGGAGGTGCCATTTTATGTTTTTTTTTAAACTTGTTGACCGCAAGAAACAAACCAATCTCTATAATTCGTAAACAGTGATCCTTGGGTTATTAATGGCCTCCCTCTTCCGTCTTCCTCACTGTCCGTGGGGACACCATGCACCTGCTTCCTCTTCCTGGCAAATTTACAACCATTCCATATGTTTTACACCTTTTTATTATTGCCCTTACAGTGCTAAATGGTATGTTTAACCGTTTGTCTTTTTTTGTACCCATTACCAGACTTGTGATGGTAAATTACCATCGGTCTCTTCTGAATTGACAGTTATTTGGTTTTTCCCATCCTGATGAATGACAAAGGGATTTTGTATGCTTGTTACCTCTTTTTTATTCTCTCGTGAAACTGGAAGTGATGGAATGACACAATATAGTTCCTTTAGACTGAGATGAACTAAATTAAGTGAAATTGTATTGCCAATTTCATTTTGTTTGATTTTACTTACAATAATTGTTAGGGGTGCACTATGGTTATGGCACTATGGTTTTCAGAAAAAATTAGATTACTTAATAAAAAAACATTGAAGCATGAGAGTAAATGTATTGAAATAAAAGTGTATAGTTTTCCCATATATTTGAACATAGCATATAGATTATTATCTGTGTCATTTATTATATGCAGTCTTTTTTCTTCATTTTTATTAAGGGTGCCAATAATTCTGGAGCCCACTGTAACTGTCTGGGTGGCTGGTAGGGGAGCAGGAGGTCAGAGAGGTATGTGGGTGTGAGTCCATTTAGGGATTTATAGACTAGGAGGAGGTGTTGAATGTGATGCGTGATGTGATTGGGAGCCAGTGTAAATATTTCAAGACAGGGGTGACGTGAGACCAGGAGGATGTGCGGGAAAGTATCCTTGCAGCAGAGTTCTGAACCAGTTGCAGTTTTTGTAGGAAACAAAAATACAAACAAAATAATCATTTGCATAAAAAAAAAGTATGTTAAGCCACGCACGGCGATAGGCATTGCGTATGTTTTGTAATTGCCTGCCCTCCAATGACATTGGCCGAGCTGCATAGAATCTGTTAGATCTACTTCCGTGTAATTACAGCAGCTGATTTTACATAGGTTAATCATTACTTTGATAAATGTGGGCAACGCTAGAGCACTAGGAATGGCAGACATGACGTCATTCACAAATCGGTGAAAGGTGATTTTCCGAAGTTCCGAGAAGTTGCGAGAAGTCGCCAAATTTGTCGCTAGTCGCTAGATAAGATTTTTAGTCGATAGGGAAGGTCAAAAAGTCGCGAAGTCTAAATTGGCAACACTGGACTGGAGGGAGGGGGTTCTTGGTAAATGCATGACCAGCGCGACAGAAACTCCGTATTCGGCATAGTTGTCCTGAATCATCTACTAATAAAGCTAGAATACCGAGTTTGTGTTTTCAACTCATAATTTGGTTGCAGGAGTACAGAATGTCTGGACTGAGCAATCTAGGCACGCCGAATTGCCAACCACTAGGGGGTGTTAATAAAGCAAAAAAATGGAAATTTGATTTATTAAGTCCTAGCACTAATGCAAAAGGGCTAGCATTAAACCCAAACACTCTGCAATTTACAGAGACAAAAACACAAATTACAATCATATTTATTGTACAAAGGGACATTTCTTGGCATTATTGCAACCTTGGATCACTAGAGAATATTCTGGCTGTACTGGAGATTTCAAGGTATGATGTGCTTTGGCTATAGCTAGCTAGCCACCTTACTTGGCTATTCAAAGCCTTCAGGGTTTAGTACCAGTATAATCATGGATATACTATTGGGTACTGCTAGCTGCACTGATAACAGTCCAAGTTAGCTATAGTGTATAGTTATAATTATATATTTTGACAGCATACTACAAGTTGTCATAATAAGAGTGTGTTTGAAAAGCACCCTGTCAGTAGCCATATTTTTTGGTGTGGTTCAGATGACAAAAACCACTGCCATTCAAGGGATACTACACTCCCATCATGCCCCTCTCTTCTAAATCCCCACCTCACACCAAAACAAGGCCAAACGTTGGTTGGGGAAAAAAAGATTTGAAACTGGAAAAAAGATTTGAAACTGGAAAAATAAATGTAAGTAAAAGGAACTGATTTGAAACTGACGTTACGTTTGAATTCCACAAATTTTAATGTTATTTATTTATTTATTTGTTTCAAGATGTTTCACTTTCCACCTTTTAGGTACATTTCTTTGTTTTGAATTTACAAGTTGTTACTGTTGATATTGACTTTTGTTATTCTTTGTGAAAATAAATGTCTGGTTGGATGTACCAAGCATCCATAAATCACCTGGAGCATACTGGTTGGTATATCCAGCTAAACCCTTCTGTGGGGGCACATTTACAAACCTTTTTTTAAAGGAAATTCAAATTAACATGAAGCCTCACTTAGGTATGCACGTTAAAAGATTATTTGAGCTGAGCCCCTGAACTTTTAATCAAAACATTCAATGTAGCATTTAACCTGGCAGGATGTCAGGATGGCATTCATGGTTTCTGGCCCACACTGTCTCCCGGTGAGAAGAAGGTCTAGTGTGTGTTTAATGTGAGTGATGTGCCTTTGAGTCTCTGTCCTTGCCATGGCAGTTGTGTTGACAGACTCTTTCTTTGTCCCGTCGGATATGGTTTCCTTGACCCGTCTCTGCAGGAGACTGCGGGGGGTGGACAGGTAGGACCCTCGCCTACAGAGACCATCTTCCATGGCTCCCTGTTCAGTTTACCCATGTTTCACCACCATAAACAGAAACCTAAACCTAGTTGAAGCTAAAAGATAGACTAAGCCAGATTCATGATAGCCAACAGGAATAGTCCCTCCTCAGATCAGCCTCTTTAAAAGCAGCCCATACAGTAGACATCATTTACCAACTTGGAACATAAGGCACAAAAAAAAAATACTCAATACATTTAATTATGGTTTCCGGTGGTATTTCTGCTCAAAGCCCTTAAGTGTGGATGAGGCCTAGTACTGAGCTCCTTTTGCTGCGTTTTGTTTTGTCGTCACACATGGCCTGTTTTCACATGATGCACTCTGTGGCCTGAGAGATATGGTGCTTTCTCAGGGATAGACGGGTGCTGGAGAATGCAGCCAGCCTGCTGGAGAAGCTGGAACTTATGAATCTAGTTTTACTATAGCATTGGTACATTGGCCCACTCTGACTACATTAGTGGAACTCAAATCCAGTCCCACAGAGCTCTCTATAAGTCATGAGTGCTCTCAACATGAGAAGGAGGCTGGGCACTAGCAATGCAATTGTGTGGTTAAAGGATAGGTCACAAGGATAGTTTATATTAATATTATTTCAGTTTTAATGTATATTTTCAATTGCCCCATATTTTGTGTGTAATGAAAGATGTGTACACGTGTTTCTGATGATCAGCTGGCTTTACATTGACTAGTATTCGATCATTCATGGGTTCATGGCAGGGCTGGGCGATATCTCTGAAATTGATATCACGATTTTGGCGATTGAAAATATTGTGGTATGCGATAAAATTCTATAAAAAATTTTTTTAGGAAAAGTAGATGTAAAACTTCAAATTAAAGACTGAGTTGAATCAATAACTTGGTGAAAGACTGGACACCTGGCCACTCAAATTAACCATCTGGAAGATAAGAATTCAAAGACAAAGCAAATGATAATGAGTCAAACCTGCATTTCAGGATTATGAAAGAAATTAAACACATGTTCAACAATGTAATCAGAAGTCTGTCTTTCATTTGATCAAAAAAGTACCTCTTTTTATGTAATTGTTTGTAATGTTACACAATTAGCACAATGTTGGACCTTCCTCCCAGCTTTATTTAACCAGGTCCAATATACCACAGGGTTGGTGACCAAAAAGCAGCTCAAAGGCTGGGGCACCACACACACTGCAAATAATAGAGGGTTCAGCCACTAATCCCAATTTGTATCCTCGTGTACGAATTTACGAATCATTGTTTTTAACGTTTTATTAAATCGCTCCACCAGTCAGTCATCTCTTTCGAGATCCCAACTCGGGAGATTATTTGAAGCAATCCTTGTGTAACACTCTTAGCCGATATGGTACATAACAGCACTGCTTTGGGGTATTGCGTCACATAGTCCACCATCGGATACATTATCTAGTTGCGTTTGCTATCAGAACAATGCATTGCAATGGTTTAGAATTTGTGGGTTAAATTAATCTGTCATGCTAAAAGACGGCTATATCCACTACACTATGAACGAGCCGTGCCAGAACGAATCGTACGCGAACGGTACAGCACTTTACAGCACGGTACAGAATTTAAATAGAGCTTTTTTTGCGAAATTAAAGCTCCTGCTAAAGCCTGAGTAGTTCATAAATGGATGTCATGAGTTTTTAGCCAATAACACTGAAAAATGAAGTTCTCAAAATGTGAGAATAGGCTATATCCTGTTACCATTAAACTATAACCATTTTGATTCTGAGCGTCTTTTTAAACTAAATACATAAATATTAAAAGATTCCATGAATAATAGGATAAATAATTATAGAAAATTTCTTGAAGATTACCAACTCCTGGCTTCATCTGTGAAGTGTATTCAAGTTGACTCTAAAGCCGCGTTTCCACCGCAGGAACTTTACCCCAGAACTAGGAACCTTTTGAGGAACTCAGTGCGTTTCCACCGCAGGAACTAGGGTCTAAATTTAGTTCCTGGGGCTTTATTTTACCCCCCAAAAAGTTCCTGCTCGGGCGGTAGTACTTTCCGAAAGTACAGGAACCTTTTGGGTGGAGCTTGCAGCGCTGAACATTTCTGATTGGTCGAGTACTCGCAGCATTTTTTTGTATTTATTTTCAAGCGCCATGTTTGAAAATATGCAGCCGCAAACCAATTTATTTTCATAATAACTTCAAATCAAACTTGTATGTTATGCGGCGCAGTAGCCTAGTTTTGGTTATAGCCTGCCAACGTCTTGGAATTATAACGTGTACTCTTCTGTTCTTTTCTTGCTTTAGTATTCGTTTTATAAAATGCTAAGCATTCGTGCTGGGAGAGCATATTACGTAGGCTACCAAAACATTCAAACGGAATAATTTGGTTGCTGAATATTTTCTTCCGGATTTTCTTTGTTAGCCCGTTGTAATTGACTCAAAACGTTTGATACAGTTATGTGAGGTATGCGGTAGTTCTGCGTAATTCACATTGGTGATACAGTAAAAGCAAACTGGAAATCACCTTCCGCACTTTTTGTCAGGGTAAAATAACAGGTTAATTCTAGTAATCGTCCCTTTAGCTTTTTCAGACTGCCGTAATTTTACTCCATTTTACTGCCATTCTTCAATTCCACAAAAAGACCAGGAAGACTATGGACTAATTTATGGTGCATGGTTCGCATCTGGAGGGCACACTTCGCTGCTCGGCTAGCAGTAACTTCGAAGGAAAGCAAACGGTGGCTGTACCACTACTAATTTAAATTTTCACGCAAGTCCGAGTTTTCGTTCTATTCTTGTCATTTTGCGATTAGCCTATATGGAATTGACGATGAGAAAGTAATCAAACAGCAAATTGTTTACAACGTGTGCATGTTTTCTGCTGTTGTTGCCAGTTATATTGGAAATGTGAACGCATTCTGTCGCTTCGGATGTCAAGACATGAAAGCGAATGTTCGCATAAAAACATAATGAATGTGTTTGAGAGGATATATAAAACAGTTACAATCTGACTATTGGCCTGTTATATACTATTTGTTGCATAACAACGGTCCAAGTTCAACTACCAACAACATTTTTGCTTGACAACGGTAAAATATGCCCAAACGGCTGCAGAAGAATATTTCAATTCCATGTGATTAAATCGATAAAAATCAATAAATACAAAAGTAACCATATACAGTCATTGTTGGTAGCCCGTTGTATATGAGTGGAATAAACCCCTCCGGGCTGTCCCGGTTATTAGAAAATAATGTAGGCTACTTCGGTGGTAGTATGGGGTTACAGAAGAAATCATAAGACAGATGGACCGACGACAACGTCGCTTTTTCATTCGTCAGTGGGCTAATTTGCCTAATCTTCACGGGACTTTAGACCGCGGTGGAAACGCAGACAACCATGGGCTGAAGGAACCTTTTAGTTCCTGGTAAAGTAGTTCCTGGGACTAAAAGTTCCAGGTAATTTTGGTGGAAACGCGGCTTAATTGTACCATTTGTTCTTACGATGTTACTGTCGTCAACTTATTCTTCTGTACCTTTGGTTCAGGTGCAGGAATGAGGGGGTGCCAATGTTTTGGCTTTATTTATACAATTATATAGGTGCAGAAATGTATTTTATTAATGAAATGTAATTAATTTGACATTATCATGTTCAGTTTAATTTAACACACTGTCATTACAAATCATATTAAAATACTGTTTATTTCATGGGTATATATTTTATATTTTTACAATATTTACTCTGAATATACATGAAAAGGATTAGACTATGGGGTACTACTGTTCTTAGGCTATCGTAGGCTATGATTGTAAGCATGCATCGAAAGTGCATGCTTATTGCATGTGCTGCCAGAGTGGACGGCTGTGAGAGGGATCTTTAGCTGTGAACAAGTGATCTAGATGGGTCGATACTTAAAAGACACTTCCTTTCGTTAAAAATGTGTTTGGGAAACCCACATTATTTTAAAAGTGATCATAACAGGCCAAAGGTTCTTTGCATTAAGGGGCTTTTGGAAAACCCACCGTTGGTCAGAAAGCATGTAAAGGGTGATGTTACATTGTGCAAACTCCTACAAAGTGGCATGACTTTTCCAGGCCTAAATGAGTAAATACTGTGTTGGCCTTTTCTGTAAAATGTTTCAGAAAAGTTTATTCATATTTTTCTTGGTTTCATTCTAGTGCTGAAATGCATTGCCCTTTTTGTTTTGGTATCTAATATGTCTGTGGTTATGTCTAACAAATAAAGGCTTTTTAAACTTGTTATTCACCTTCCTCAATCAAAAGCAGTAAGTACGTTTTCACCACATACATTTTGGCTACTTTTTTCTGCTAATGAAAAATACCCTTTTCTTTTTTATGTTAAACAGAGAAATGTTTATATATATAGCTTGAGCATTCCAGCATTTTAAAGGGATGGTTCATTTTCTGGAGTGTTTCTAACATTATTTCAGTTTTAGTGTATGTTTTTGTGTATGTTGAAGGATGTTCCGCATATTTATGTAAGTTTCTGACAATAAGCTTTATACTCACTGGTATTGGGGTATTCAGAAGTTTGTGGTCTAAAGCATAAAATGCTTTAATAACTCCAAAGCAGCTTGCACAACAATGTTATGCCTCCATAGGTTATACATGTGATTATTATTTTAATATAATGTAATTACGTTCAATCTTATTTAGAGCCCGACCGATGCCGATGTTTTGACCGATATTTTGTCAAAAAGTGCAACATTTTCAAATCAATTTGGAAAACTTATATTTTATTAATGTTTCTATATTTAAGAACATTTAACTTATAAGCAAACAAATACAAATAAAAATAGACACACAAAGAACTTTTTAGATAAAATGTAAAAGATGATATCAAATTAAATATATATATATTAACACCATCTTTAAGTTTGAAATCAGAATAACTCCACACCTTGCTTTTACTCCTTTCTTTTCCAGCCATCTATAAAACAATAATTTAAAAAAATCCGTTTTCCAGTTTCAAACGTGTATTTTTTATAAATATTATTATTATTGTTGTTGTTATTAATTTGTTATTATTTCTTAGTATCTATTCTCAGTAAATTAATTATATTTTCTTATTTTATTCCTACTACATGATCTCAAAGAGTAAGACTTTATCTAGCGAGCTTCCCTGTCCATAAGAATTCGGTGGTGAAAATAACTACAATGCGCTCTGACGCGTGACTAGATGACACACTCGCTCGCAATAACGCATTAGCTATCGACACAGCCTCATTATTTCTTATTATATATTCTCAGTAAGTTAAATGAATTATATTTTCTTATTTTATTTCTACTACATGATCTCAAAGAATAAGACATTATCTAGCGGAGCTAATGAGTGAATCAAGTGTAACGTTAGATGAAATTAAATTGACTGGATGAAATAGGCTACGTGAAAAAAACTACAATGCGCTTTCGTGCAGGTTACCCGTGCTAACTGTTGGTTGATTCACTTCTCCAACAGCAATCATTCTCTTATGTTATCACGACAAAGCTAGATAACATGGCTTAAAATGATCCACGTCAGAAGTGTTTTATCAGCGTTTTTACTGTCTGGTTAGCTTGCTACGATGACGCGTGACTAGATGACACACTCGCTTGCAATAACGCGTTAGCTATCGACACAGCATCATATAGTAGCTAATATCATCTCAGATAAAAAAACAAATGTGTGATGCATTCAGTCACTATTTTATTTTGGCTGGTTATTTATTTGAGAATACAGCGATGTCCTCTGGAAATGTAGATCCTACGCTGCTTATGTGCTCACTGCCATTTCATAAAGGCTTGCTAGCCAGCTAGCTTGCTAAAGTGAACCAAATATGTTAGCTAGCTCGCTCGCTTGATAATGAGAATTGATAAACATAGTGGTCGTATAAACGCATTTAATTAAAAACTTTCACTAAATATACATACCTTTATTGTGGCAATCGAATCTGTGCAGGCAAGTCTTGCAGTGGAGAATATTGGATGAGGCACGAGTGACAAATGTCTTATTACAGAAGTGGCACGTCAGCTGCTGCAGTTCACACTTGTATTAGAGCTTCCTCTACTGGATAATTCTAGTAAATAGCAATTACAATGTTCGAACAGACAAGTACAGATAAATAATCAATGTTTTTTTTGTTTATTATACTTATTTAAAAATCGGGACACATCGGCTGCATAACTGCCGATCCCGATGTCGTCAAAAAAGTCAAACAATGCCCGAAATATCGGCCATACCGATATATCGGTCGGGCTCTAATCTTATTTGGTTGTTTGGTTCCTATGGCAAATGTAACCTGAAACCACTGTGCTCAAGGAGTGAACAGCTGGCACGATGTAAAAACTTTAATATTTTTATTTTATTATTATTTATTTTAGTTATTTTAATTTATCTGAATAAACTATAAAAATTCAACTGCTGATATGTACAGCATCTGGAAACAACATTGCTGGACAAACTGCTTTGGAGTTACATTAGTTTTTTATTTATTTATTTTTGCTTTGAACAAACTCTAAATTGCCTCGATACCAGCCATTTTAAACAGGTCATCATAAACTTCTATAAGTATCTAAAGTATACTTAATTGTACACACAAACTGTGGGCCAATCAAAAATGCACACTAAAACCAAATGATACCAAAAATATTATAACTCAAGAAAGTGAACTAACCGTTTAAAGTCAGTTACAGTTTTATTGAATCTGGGCTCTTCAGGATTTCCTGATCCCCAATACAATATTTTTTTGCTTCCACTGAGTCTGTACTGTTGGCTGTGCACAGATCTTGTGTTGTACTCCCAGGTGAATTTAGAGATAGAAAATAAACATTGTGCTTGCTGGTCTCGTCTCCTTCTAACCCGTTTGGTGTTCTACGCAGGAACCTGTTCTGTGACAAACCCAGTCCAGGTTATTGCCGAACCAATAGTAATGTATTTTCCTAATTGGTCACCATTAAGGATGGATTTATTTGGCTAAGTAGTACTAACTTTGCTTTTGGTGAGGGTGGCATTTTCAAATGGGATGTCTCTCTTTATTTTAAAAGAGCTCTAATGTTATAACATCACACTCCCACAGGTGGTACAATCTTTCCTTACAGGGTTTTTTTAATTACTGGTCAATGGCTGTGATGATTGACTGGATGGCTAAAATGGTGAGGGCACATTGCAGTGTCTTGGTAGAGTTGGGGGCCTTGTTGGGTTAGGGCACAAGTCTATCCCTGAAGTGTGCCTGCTGGCACTAATGCTGCTTCTTGTGCTGCTAGCTGTGTCTCTTTTCCACGCCTGAATTTGGTGGCCTCCACCCCAATGTTATTCCTGTCTCTGTTGTTTCAGAAACAGAAAAACATGGCTGGGGCTCTGGCCTTCTGGATGGCAAACGCATCCGAGCTGCTGAACTTCATCAAGCAGGACAGGGACCTGAGCCGCATCACTCTCGATGCCCAGGATGTCCTGGCACACTTGGTACAGGTTGCATTCAAGTAAGGGACCACCCCCTCCCCCCAATCCAACACACACACATGCATACATACATACTTAGACACATACAAACGTGAACACATATGTGCATATGTGTGCACATATCATACATCTACGAATATGCAACTACAAGTACATGCACACAGTTTCCCCCCTTTGCATTGACGCTGCATGGTTGCATTTGCTGATATTGTGACTTGGGTTCACAGTTTCTTTTCCCGAATACCCTCATCATTGTTCAGGTGCTAACTGTGTCTGTTGTGTGTTTTGCCAGATACTTGGTATACTGTTTGCAGGCTGACTTAGGTAACCACATGCCAGCTTTCCTGGAAGACCCTGATGAACATGATTCCCAGCTTGCCAAAATAGGTAAACCCAAGATTTCGCTGCACTCTAATAAATGCTTTGCAGTCTCCCTGATAATTACTATTACTGTTTTGGTCAAAACAAATTAAGTGCACCACTTGTGGGTTGAAGTATGTTTAAAGGGATACTCTGGGGAAGGAAGGGAGCCCTTTGCTAATAGCTTGCCTTTATCTGAACTATTTAAGAAAATTGAAAAAAAAATGTCAAACTTTCTTGTTATATGATTATTAATATTAAAAACGTCATAAGATTCATTTTCTGATTTGAATATTACAAATATAAATACAATACATGACTGTTTCAGTAAACTACAAATGAAAACATTTTTTAAGAAAAAGAGGAGCCTCATTCTTTTCATTTTCAAATTTGTTGCTGCAATGGAAATACATAATTTTATGAATTAAATATTAAAGTGATTCATGAATGTTAAACTCCCCCCTTTCTGGACACACACACAGAGGACGTTCTCCACACCTTGACGGGCGCTATGGCCTTGCTCCGTCGTTGCCGCGTCAATGCCGCTCTGACCATCCAGCTGTTTTCTCAGCTATTCCACTTCATCAACATGTGGCTTTTCAACAAGCTGGTAACAGAGGGAGACCTGGGGCTGTGCTCGCACTACTGGGGCGCCATCTTACGGCTTCAGCTTAGCCGTGTGGAGGCCTGGGCAGAGAAGCAGGGGCTGGAACTAGCCGCTGACTGCCACCTGAGCCGCATTGTTCAGGTGGGGCTCAAACCGCATGCCAAATCCCACTCTCTGCCATTTTTGAGTATCTAAACTTTTAGCTAGTTACCTTACGCTGCTAGATTCCCGAAGTTGGGTAGCTTTTGCATCAAATTGTGTTCTTCTGACAAGATGTCTTCCCTCCCAATGGGAACTGCTGTTACTGTTTATGGTTGCAATTTATCTCTGTACTTCACCTGCATTTATTTAAATCCAGGGAAATTAATTTGATACAGCATGCATGCTATCTAGCTAATGTTACCAACTTCACTAACAAAGCTAACGGAGTTGCTGAAAACTTTGAAAAGGCTACAGATAACTTCATGAAAAAGTCATTCACTTTACAAGTATATTAGCTAGCTATGATGGACCTATGGCCCGCTAATATTACTTATCCACACCGGATTACGTGTTTACATCCCAATTCTAACTAAATGTCTAGGGGTGTATTTCAGGAAGCAGGATTACTGAGTTAGCTGTATAACTACATGGAGTAAAACCTAGAACAGCTCTTTTTCAGTCCATGTTACAGATTTGGGAGGGTTCTGAGTTTTACTCAGTGCAGTTATCCAGTTAACTCAGTGATCCTGCTTCGTGAATCAAGGCCTAGAATAGCTAAATACCAAATGAGGGAAAACACTAAATAGCTGCACCGGCACTACTGCGTAGCTACCATGCGATGTTCCCATGCACTAGGGGGTGCACTCAGTGTAAAGATCATTATAACACATATTTGCATAATTACTGTTACCATCTATATACAATCATTCCAATGTCACCTCTTTGCTTGACATTTTTCCTACATAGTACACACTAATATTAGGACTGATTTAGATATTTCAGCATCTTGCCTTCTTCAGTTATATGCTGAAATACAGTACCCTCCAAAAGTATGGAAACAGAAGAGTGAAATTTATTTATTTATTGTTTATTTTTTTTGGTATGTACTGTTGGCGAAGTGAGGATTAAGTGAAGTATGTTTTACCTGCTAAAACCCTTGTTTAATGTCCAGCACTCTGAGTACCAAACACAGAGGCATCAGCAGTTAAACACCTCACTTATCACTTATGTAAAATATATTTATTTGATTTAATTTGGTAATTATTATCAAAGATATCACTTAAATTTCTGAATTTGTTGATAGACTTTGCAACCTGTTGGATCAACCTTTATCAAAATGTATGACTCACAACCCCATTAAAATTAAGAAATGTATTCAGTTACAACAAATATCTAAAGATGAGGTTCAGCTACCTTAAACCAATTAATAAATCTTACAGACATGGACAGGTTATAGTCACACTAGGAATGAAAGATAAAAACAAAACAGTGTTTCTCCCTTTTTTGTAATCCCAAGAATGTGCCAAGATCAAATTCAAAAACCAAAAGACAGCAGAATATTCCAAAAGAATGAAATGTTGAATGCCAGACCAAGGTATGGGACTCAGATGCCCACATCTAACTAACAGCTAAAAACTCACTTGCGAAAATTGCTTTAGCTACAAGGAGGGTGCACATTTTTATCTACTGAAAGAGGAGGGGGACACACCTAATGAACTGTATAAGAACTAGAAGGGAAAGTGGCTTCTCAAAACGGCACTTTTTCCACGGCCCATAGTTAATTCTCTGATTGGCCAACATGACATGTCACGTGAACGTGGTCACGTTGTCTCTCCTGCACAGTGTAATGGCTGCCGAGTAATTTGCAGCTAGCAGCAGCGGCTAATTTATGATAAATTATATTGTAATCTTATTCATCATTTTTGTTTCGTATTGATATTTTTAAAAAGTCTTAAATCCAACTGCTTTAAGTATATAGAAAAATACATTTATTTCTACCATTCCCATATTATTGATGGACATTATATATAGTAAATCTTGTGTTTTATGGTGTACTGTGTGTGAAAAATGGGAGAAGTCAATTTTTGTCATTAGCAGCCATAGAGTTTGTCATTAGCAACCATAAACACTTCTGTTGCATAATAAGAGGAAGAATACAGTTATGCAAAATAATATGTCTATGTATTCATTTTTCTTTTTGGAAAATTATGCATTCAGAGACAAAAATGACATGTCATGCACCCATACACGTCATTGAACCCATCTATGTGTGGGTGTGTGTGTGTGTGTGGAATTTTAGATATTTACAGATGTTCTGGTAACATGCCAGCTTTACAATGGCAGTTATTTAGAAGCAGAGTTTTGAGGGATATTTGGCATAAAGAAAAACAAATTTCACAGAACTCCTAAGCAGTTTGTACAGCAATGTTGTTTCTAAAAGCTTGTACACATGAATAGATTCATTTTGCAGTGTTCAGTTATACTTCTTAACAGTATATCATGCCCGCACTTATTTCCACATCAAATACATGTTGCATGCTACACATAATATTCAGAGGAATAATCTGTACACCTGGATTGTCAATCTGAAGCCTGAAATTTCTATTAATATGTCTAACAAAACACTTTCCCTCAGATTTTTTCAGATTTTCTCTCTCTTTTACACTATAAAACAAACGACTATTGTGCAATACGATTTTATGTCAGGTTTCAGCGATTGTTACTATGGCATGTTTGGACACGTAGCATGAAAGATGAGTAATTGCTGTCGGTCCATTCCCTAGGCAACCACCCTTTTGACTATGGACAAGTACTCGATGCAGGATGTTCATAACATCCACAACACTTGCTTCAAGCTCAACTCCCTGCAGCTACAAGCTCTGCTCAGCAACTACCATTGTGCTCCTGACGAACCCTGTGTGCCCCCTGTAAGTACATGCCATGCGGCTTTCTTTAATTTGGTCATTTTTGCCTAGTTCACTGGTTCTTAACCAATGATTTTGCATAAGTTTGTGGCCTGATGAAGTTATATAGACAAATAAAGCCCACCTTTTCTTTTTTCTTTTAAATATTAACAGTCAGCTAAACATATCCAATTCCCATCGTAATGTGGAATATCCAGCTATTTGCAACAGCAATTGTGTTCATGCGGGATCCCCACTGTCGATTCGGGAGTGTAGACATCTGCAGTTCTCCTCCAAAACAGGTGGTGTTGCCACCCTGCTCCTATTCACACTGCAGCCCACAGCCAAGCTCGCATAGAACATTGGTAAATGGTAAATGGACTGCATTTATATAGCGCTTTTATCCAAAGCGCTTTACAATTGATGCCTCTCATTCGCCAGAGCAGTTAGGGGTTAGGTGTCTTGCTCAAGGACACTTTGACACTCCCAGGGCGGGGTTTGAACTGGCAACCCTCCGACTGCCAGACAATCGGTCTTACCTCCTGAGCTATGTCGCCCCATATTGGTTATCTATTTAACAAGCACCCCTTCCCTGCAGTCTCATCTGTAGCTGTGCCCCCAAGTATGATAAACTAAAAATAGCATCTGTCTTGGAGTTCATAAAAATATTCTTTCACCACAAAAAATTTGTATTCTGTTAACAAAATAAAGCCAAAAATAGCCCAAAGATATTCCAATACAGAGGTGAAAAATGCTGCTAAATGCTGATACAAGGGGACTGTAAAAAAATGTAAGAGCTGTAAGTGTCTATCGAACATAATCTTTGTAATTGCAGATTATAAAATTCCCTATGGGAAAATGAATGGTGGAATTTCAAGGGTGGAAATCGAGGGAAAAATACTGACTTCACGCTTCGGCTCCCAAATCCCAATTTAATATGCACACGCTAAAATTTTTCAACATTTTGTATTTTTTGCAAAGCATACTTTTGCAAACAAGTGTGGGGCCATTTAGCCTGTCATCACAAAATTAGGCTAGAAAGACTCTGGAGTCTGATACTCAATAATAATCAAAATAATTTTGACTTTTCAAAACAATATGGCTGCCACACATCAAGAAATTCTTGCGGGTGTAGCCATTTTTACTAAAACAGCTGTAACTCATGAATGTTGTGCCTGATCCTCATTAAATTTTGTACGCTGGTACAGTGCTTGATTCTGAGGATGCATGCACATTTGTGCCAATTGGTGGTGCTAAAAAAACCAAATCACTTTAAATGCTAACTCTTCAGGCTGAAATATTGTATGTTATATCTCTGTGAAAGCCCCCACTTGTTTGAATGACCAAAATATAACTTAAACAGACATGGCCACCAGTGAGATATAAGCAGCCATTTAACCGTCTTAGCCATGGCCAATCATCATGAAACTTGGTAGGTACATTGACCTATTGACTTGGTACTACCTTGTCAAGGTATCAGATTTGGGATCAGTCAGCCATTAGGGGGCACTATAGCAAATATAAAAGTTTCAAAAGAGCATATCTTTGGCTATGGCTAATGGCAAATCATATAAATTGCATTTTTAGAAACATTATAAGAAGCAACATTGGTCACCATTTTGTTTTTCTGCCGTTTTGAGTTTTTTTGCAAAACTTACTTTCGCGAACTAGTCTGGGGCTGTTTGAACTCTGTTTAGGCTAGAAAGAAACTGCACTCTGTTCCCGAATAAATATCAAAAATATTATGTTCTTTTCAAAACCATATGGCTGCCACACATCAATCAGTTGTTGTGGGCGTGGTCATTTTTTTTGCTAAAATCATGAATGCTACGTTTGATTCTCAAAAAATTTGGCAGTCCACGATTCTGAGGACGTAGGCAGGTTTTGGAACCTGTCTGGCAATAGGTGGCCCTAAACCAAATAAGTTTAAATACAAATAATTGGTTTTTAACTTGCTCTGACCTGCACTCAGCTGTCGGGCTCGCTGTAAATTAGGCTTGTCAGCAATAAGTAGGCTGCTGTAATTTGCATATGGATGAAATGAGGCACAGTGTCTCAGCGTCCCTTTTATTGTATCAAAGCTTACAAAGGAATTTATCAGGGATGTGTGAAGTGAGGGAACTCATGTCTTTTACCAACAGCTCTGATAAATGATTGATAAAGCGTGTGCTAAGCTTTCACTCCTGCACAATGCGAAAAAGCAAAGTGAAAGTAACCTGGTATTTAGCAGTATAGCAAAGACATCATTTCAGCTAGAAGAACGCAGTAAACTACGTTTGAAAAAGATATGTAAATGAGCTTGAAAAAGACAACACTGGAACATATACGGGTTTTCCAAGCAGGGGCAAAAGTCACAATGGGTAAGTCATAAAGAGGGTTGATTTTTTCAGGTAGTAGCTCGTTTTCAGGTCTTACTCAGCACGGGAATGTCTAACTAAGACCTTCTTTCTTTTTTTTGCTGTTTGTAAATAAAGTTCTGTCGAAATTAATTTCGCAAGTACAATCACACAAAATTAATTTACTGCCATTGTGATTAAATTAAGTGATTAAGCCTTTAGGGTATGGATGAATTATAGGGTATAATAATAGGGTATGGACACTATAGAAAAGTTTTTCTCTGAAAACTGAGATTTTGAATAGACTGAATAGAAAAGCTACACAACAACTGCCTGAAATATAACAGATATTTGCGTATGCATTTCCAGCAAACCACCAAAGCTGCGTGTTCTCTGTGGAGAAAGTTTTTTTTTTCGAAAAACCACATTTTTGGAATTTTGTTTACGTACAAAATAATGTTTGTTTTAAAATTCTCTGTAAAACGCTTTCAGCTCAATGTAAATAACTTATAATGACTTTTGCTAGCCTGTACAAGGCTCCAGAGTGCGACACATGCGACCAAAAATCTGTCAAATGCGACTAAACATTTTCATTGGTTGCACCGGTGCGCCTGACATTTAGCAGGTCTGTCTCTGTGTGTGTATGTGTGTAGCGTTATTTTTTTCCCACCCTACTCTGCCTCTGATTGGCTCTGACCATGATATTCTTCTTCGCTGAATGCGGGTGGGGAAGAAAAATAAGGAATGTGTGTATTAGTGATGCGCGAATCATAGTTATATCCGCGGGCACCGCGGTTAATCCGCTGATCGGGCGGGCCGAGTCATAAAAATTAACATTGTGATTAAAAGTGGATGGGTTGTAGGTGGGTGAAATAATACATCATTAATGAGGAAAATATTAATTACATTCTCTAAAATGTGAACATAGTTTAAGCTCAATTTTTCGTCAGGCACGAATTAGCAGACTAGACTCTCATTGCACCAACTGCGGCGTCCATCTGTCTTAAGCAGCAATGGAGGCAAAAAAGATCCGAGAGAAAATTAAAAAAGGAGAATTAAAAAAAAAAAAAAAGGAAGGGCAGACAAGTTCCGTGTGGGAGCAATTTAGTGAAATACTTAACCATGACGAGTCAAGTGCTGGGTATGTCATATGCAACAGCTGCGAAATAATGTGAAATAACGGTAATGTGTGATCGGGTATTAGGGCCATATTGACGGAAAAAAATCGGAGATTTTGAGAATAAGGTCGTAATATTATGACAATAACGTTGTAATATTACGAGAATAAAGGCATAATATTATGAGAATAAAGTCGTAATTTTACGAGAAAAAAGTCATAATATTACGAGAATAAAGTCGTAATTTTAGGCTACATGGGGAAATATCAGAAGAGCAGCCTGCCGCCTGCGTTGAAATGAGGAATGTGGAGCATCTTGTGAAGTTATACTTTAGTAGGATATAGGTTTCACAAATAACGAGATAGCCTACTTAATCTTTTAGCACATCAGCACCACATTATCATAAGTAACAGGACTTTGAAAAGATTTTGCAAGAAACTTTTATATTCCGAAAAAAGAACCACACAGACTTGGAGGAAATTGCAGGCTCAGGCTGCCATTATACTGTCCTCTCGCCCGTTTTGTTGGTTGCTGGTAATATATTTTCCTAAAAATTATGTTTTTCTCTTCGAAATTTTACGATTTTATTCACGTAATATTATTATTTTTTCTCGTAAAATTACAACTTTATTCTCGTAATATTACAACCTTTTTCTTGAAATATTATGACTTTATATTATTCTCATTAAATTATGACTTTATTCTCGTACTATTATGACTTTTTTCTCGAAATCTCTGCTTTTCCCCCCCTCAATGTGGCCCTAATACTAAGTCGTAGGGGTGCGGGTCTCTAAAGCCGCGTTTCCACCAAAATTACCCGGAACTTTCAGTCCCAGGAACTACTTTACCAGGAACTAAAAGGTTCCTTCAGCCAATGGTTGTCTGCGTTTCCACCGGGGTCTAAAGTACCGCGAAGATTAGGCAAATTAGCCCACTGACGTTGTCGTCGGTCCATCTGTCATATGATTTCTTCTGTAACCCCATACTACCACCGACGTAGCCTACATTATTTTCTAATAACCGGGACAGCCCGGAGGGGTTTATTCCACTTATATACAACGGGTTACCAACAATGACTATATATGGTTACTTTTGTATTTAGCCTATTGATTTTCATATATCCTCTCAAACACATTCATTAACAGCAGAAAACATGCACACGTTGTAAACAATTTGCTGTTTTATTACTTCTTATTACTTATTACTCTCGTCGTCAATTCCATATAGGCTAATCGCAAAATGATAAGAATAGAACGAAAATTCGGACTTGCGTGAAAATGTAAATTAGTAGTGGTACAGCCACCGTTTGCTTTCCTTCGAAGTTACTGCTAGCCGAGCAGCGAAGTGTGCCCTCCAGATGCGAACCATGCACCATAAATGAGTCCATAGTCTTCCTGGTCTTTTCGTGGAATTGAAAAATGGCAGTAAAATTGAGTAAAATTACGGCAGTCTGAAAAAGCTAAAGGGAAGATTACTAGAATTAACCTGTTATTTTACCCGGATAAAGTGCTGAAGGTGATTTCCAGTTTGCTTGTACTGTATCACCAATGTTAATTATGCAGAACTACCGCATACCTCACATAACTGTATCAAACGTTTTGAGTCAATTACAACGGGCTAACAAAGAAAATCCGGAAGAAAATATTCAGCAACCGAATTAATCCGTTTGAATGTTTTGGTAGCCTACGTAATATGCTGTCCCAGCACGAATGCTTAGCATTTTATAAAACGAATACTAAAGCAAGAAAAGAACAGAAGAGCACACGTTATAATTCCAAGACGTTGACAGGCTATAACCAAAAGTAGGCTACTGCGCCGCATAACATACAAGTTTGATTTGAAGTTATTATGAAAATAAATTGGTTTGCCGCTGCATATTTTCAAACATGGCGGGTAATGGCGGAAAATAAATACAACACAAATGCTACGAGTACTCGACCAATCAGAAATGTTCAGCGCTGCAAGCTCCACCCAAAAGGTTCCTGTACTTTCGGAAAGTACTACCCCCCGAGCAGGAACGTTTTGGGGGGTAAAACAAAGCCCCCAGAACTAAATTTAGACCCTAGTTCCTGCGGTGGAAACGCACCGAGTTCCTCAAAAGGTTCCTAGTTCCGGGGTATAGTTCCTGCGGTGGAAACGCGGCTTTTATTAGTTTGGGTGGGTGGCGGGTGGATGATGCGATTCGGATGACGTCAGAGCCGATCCGCGCATCACTAGTGTGTATGTGTGAATCTGCGCCCTGTACTCCTCCGGGGGCAGCGCACACTTTTGTTTGAGTTATTTGAGTTTGATTTATTTATTTGAGTTTGTCAAGCACTTTAAACATCAGCACTTTTTAAGTTTATTTTTTAAACAATTGAGGTTATTGCGATTTCTTGATGGTGCTGTGATTTAAATAAAGAAAAAACATTTATCTGCACCTTTATTCCTGTTTACAATCATTTACAAAATGTGTTAAGAAATTACCAATGTGTATGAGAACTGACAAAAAAGGTAACGCTTAAAATGTATTATTGCGCCGCCAAAAGGCGCAGGGAAAAAATTTGGGTGCACCTAAATTATGTGCTGGTGCACCTAAATGAGAAAGTTAGGCGCACCAGTGCAGCCAATGTAAAAAGTTAGTCTGGAGCCCTGCTCTATACAAAGAGCAGGGCTGCGTTTCCAAGTTTCAATGTACCTTAACATTTTACAAAGGTTTCTAAGGTATACCTTTAAAAGGGAAACCGCTTTTTTAGGAGTGTTTCCCAGACTATACCTTAACAGTTCCCTTAAGGGACACCTCAAAGGTACGTCGTAAGTTGGAGCTGGCCTTCACTGTGGTGCTGAAAAGTTTATCAATCGATGCCAAGCGAATCGATTGTCTCACTTGTAAAGGCTTATGAATGACGTTTTAATATAACAAGTGTTGTCATAATCATTTTACATCAATCTAATATTGCAGAAGAGGAAGCTATGCCTACTAAAGATTATCTGCTAATCTCTTTAAGAGTCAAATAACTGTCTGCAGACCTTGTGATAGTTTTAATCAATAAATGTAGGCTACAAAAGATAAAATAAAGAGCATCAATCGGCACATATACGCCATAGTCTGGGACTTCTTGGAAGCCCAGGAAAAAGGATATAGGCTACATATAAAAAATTATTTTGTTCTTATTGAAACAAAGATCTAATTTTAATTTGTTTTTGTCAAGCAATATATAGACAACTGTAGCAGCATATCCCCTGATTCCCGCTGACTTTTATCTGCAGTGCAAAAATGATCGTAGATGAAAGGCAAAAGCGCGTCTGTGGAAATTGATAATGATTAATTCTATACCGCGTATGCAACGGCATTTTAACCTGGGTCAGTAGTGTAAAGAGGGTATTAAATGAAATATTGCCAAATCATTTTATAACCTATCATAATGCTATAGATGGCTCACTTAAAGGAAGTAAAAGAAGGGACACAACGTGGCGTTTCATTGCCGTGTTTTGTGTGATCACTGATTAGTGTAATTAATAGCAGGTGCATCCGATTACTAATTTAATTTATTGCGCACTGGGATTGGCTAATGCAGCCTACATAATTACCCGTGGGTAGTTTCACATATGAAGACAAGACGGCATAGAGGAGCGATCTTCACAAAGGAGGAAATGCACGTCTTACTTGATGAAGTGCAACAAAACAAGGGCGTCCTATTTTGTAATTTTAGGAGTAATGTGTCAGGTAAGGCGAGGGAATGGACCCAAATGTAGAGTCAAAAATACTCGAAATCCAAAAGGGTAAATACAAACCGAGAATTTACTTTTAATAAGTACAAAAACCAGGGAGAACAAAAACAAAGCCACGCAGGGCAAGTCTCAAAAGGACAAAGCAAAGTTCTTTAAACGCAAAAACAAAGAAAATCCAGAAATTCAAAACAATGCAAAAACAGAACACAGGCAGGATAGAAAACACTCAGGACAAAACACAGAGTCAAAAGTACACGTGGGAGCACATACCGAAACACAATCAGAAAAGCACACACAAGGATCCAGCACCTGAGTCAGGGAAGAAGGAACTTAAATAGACAAGACACTGACGAGACCCAGGAGGGCACAATGCACAATCAGGCCACAGAGAGGGAAGGGAAAACGAGACAACCAAAAAACAATAATTGAATAATTGAAAACAATAATACAATTAAACAGGGTAAATGAACAGAACTAAAAACTGAAGTGATCAGTTCACCATCTGGCGGCCCAAAAGGGGAAATGCAGACAAACCACAGAACCCTGACATAATATTTCCAATAAGGCAAAAGTGGCTATTTGGATGAATATAGCTCAAAAAATGGCTGCTTCCAGCTCCTGTCCACCCAGAGAGTGGACAGTTGTCAGGAAAAAATGGCAAGACTTCGCCAGTCTTGCCAAATCTCGAGGGGCGGCAGTGCGGAGGGAGATAGCAAAAACGGGTGCTGGACTGAGCGTAGTACCCAGCCTCACCCCTGACGAAGAAAAGGCCCTTTCAATCATTGGCCACACGGCCTCCCAAGGCATCTCGGGGGGCATTGATGTCAGATCTGGCAAGGGGACATCCACCCTCCAGCCCTCTGGTGAGGGGACATCCACCCCACCCCCCGAGCCCTCCTCGCCACCCCAAAGCTCGCATGCCTCGTCGCCTTCTCGCTGTGGTTCTCCCCCCCGACAGAAGCCCGCACCAGAACACCTCAGATGCGAGGTGGAATGTCAAGGAAGAGAGTCGTGCGCTGCAGCTGCAGCGAAGACCTTCTCCGTTTGGAGAAGGAGAAGCTGGTGGTGCTGCGAGGGCATCGAGGCGCAACTGGAGATGTCCAACAGCCTCCAGCGGGAGATGCTGGAAGTAAAAAAAGCAAAACTGGACCTCCTGCAGAGGCAGTATGATTTGGCAGAGGCACAGTTTCATAGGCCCTCCATATCCGTGCCCATCATTCTGCCATCTCAAAGTAAGTCTAACGTTTTTAGTGTCCTATTCCTATTCTGCAATGTATTCCATTCAATTTCACTAATTAACTTTTCTTCCCTTGCAGATGAGACAAATCCATGACCACGTCCCCGTTGATGAAGTTTTTTATTTTATTATTTTATATAAGGAACGGTATACTATCTTTTTGTTTGCATCTATTTTGTTTCTTTGATAAAACATGCTCCTTTTTGGAAACCTTAACCTTTTGTTACATTCTGCAAATAAAGCACCTGTGTGTTCTATTCCATGTTGTTTGTTTTTTATAGAGCGTTTCACTGGAATTCTGTTGCTAGGGAATAGTTAAGACCCAAGTATATTTTGTGTCAGTTATTGCATTATCAAACATTGAAATAGGAAATAAATTTGTCTGTTTAGAATGTTTTATGTTAAGATGAAACCGTTCTTAAGCCATGTGCTTGGAGAATATTGCTGTGGGTAACGCATGCGGGTTACGTGTGCAAACTTTGATTAGCTGGTTTAAGTTTTGGTAGGCTAATTATAGCATTTTAATTTGATGGGTCCACACTGATAACAGTGGGCTCATTGTGGGGAGAAATGGGGTTGATTGAAGGGAGTTTGGATGGTGGGTTTATTGCTGGAATGGGAGTTTGGATGGTGGGTTTATTGCTGGAATGGGAGTTTGGAGGGTTTATTGCTGGAATGGGAGTTTGGATGGTGTGTGGGTGACGTGGGTGCTGGACATGGACCGTTTAGTGACTGCAAAGGAAAAGTGGAGAAAAAACAAAGGAGTCCAACTTCAGCCAAAAATGTTGATGATTTTTTGCCTGGCCTGAAAACCAGCGTTATATTGTGCTGCACAATGTTCAGGGGGAGGAGGGTTGTCACCTTCGGCGTCATCCTCCTCTTCATCCTCATTATCCTCCGGAGGCATGTGCGATCGTGCGCGCACAGCAGTGTTGTGCAGCATTGCTGTTACAATGATGACAGCACAGCACTTTGCAGGGTTGAGCTTCAGCCCTCCCATCGACCGATGAATGCAGCGGAATCGGTGTTTCCAACGGCCAATTGTGCGTTCTACGAGGCCCCTGGTGCGGATGTGGGCATCGTTGAAATCCTGCTCAGCTTGTGTTACAGGATTCGCCACTGGTGTCATCAGGTAGGTTCGGAGGGGGTAGCCACTGTCTCCGAGGAAAAAACCCCTGCCGAACACTCCCCTGGCAACATCCTGCCCCACAGCTGAGTTGGCCCAGATGTAGCTGTCATGCGTGCTGCCTGGCCACTTCGCCACAACATCCACGATGAGTCCATTGTGGTCCACCACCACTTGGGTGTTGATGGCGGAATACCCCTTACGACAGATGAACAGCTGGTCGTCCACGGATGGGTTGGACACAGGGATTAGGGTCCCATCCACCAGTCCAATCACCTGGGGAATGCCAGCCACAGCGTGGAAACCCTGGTGTGCCTGCTGTATCTCCTCTCTCCTTGCAGGCATCTTGATATATGCTTGGGCATGACGCATGAGGATGTTGGTCACGGCCTCTACACTCTGTGATACGGAAGCCTTGCTGAGCCCGTTTCCGTCTCCCACCACCTCCAGAAAACTGCCCACTGCATAAAAGCGTAAGGCTGCCAGGAGCTGGACCTCTGGGCTGAGGGCAAAGTTGCACTGGGTGGCCCTTGAAATGTGCGGGGACACAATTTCAAGTAGTTGGAGTATTTTTTACCCGTGGCAGCTGGTATTTAGCAACGATGGCAGTGTTTGAGAGGGCATCAAGCGGTTTAAAGTTTGTCCTTATAAAATGATTAACATAAACCAATCGGCTACGCGAATGGCGACGCCTTTGGTTTAGAGCAACAATACGCTGTAATGCAGCCATAATGCGGCCTAACTGAGCCCAATAATGATCGACTAGATATAGCGGGTGCCGCCCTCTTGATTAGTTTCCAGCTGTCCTCATTTAGATTTGTCATTTTGCCTAATATCTGTCAAATATAGGCTTGTAGTAGCAGGGTACAGGCTACGGTAGCCTAACCAGTCAGAAAATCCATATCCTCAATTAGCTCCACCACGTATAAATTAAAAAAAAACTTTTTTGCACAGAAACGTTGATTGGATAATTAATTTTCGTAAAGTTAATATTAAACTATGTAATTTTCGCATGCAGATGTGCTACTAGTTGTGCACTGTAGAACAACTCTCGATTTGAAAAGCAAAATGTTGGCATAAGGCTAAAACTGCGGAGCGCATCGCTAAGGGACAGCTTACGAGTGCCTCAGACCACCCTTTTAAAGGTATACCTTTCATAAGGTATACCTTAGCTAAAGAGACGCTGGGAAACAGCTCGAGACCTAAAGGAAGAGCTGTACGCACGTAGCGCTAAGGAGACTCTGGGAAACGCAGCCCAGATTGATTGCTTGGGGATCAGAGGGGGATTTTAGCGATATCAATGTCATTACTGTTGTATTAGCAGTTGTCTGATTTGTTGCAGACAGTTATTGGATTATAAAATACCATAATCAATAACCTGGGGTGTCAGTTTCAGTCCTCCTTCGGGGAAGGGGACTGTCTTGTTATTTATTTTGTTATCTCTTGCGGTTTTATCGATTGAGATGGAATTTTTTGCAAAGTGCAAAGAGTCTATGCTTTACAAGCGTGTAGGTCAGTGGTGGCCAACCTGCGGCTCATTCTCCCTGGTCATGCGGCCCGCCAATGAATGATGAACAAATTAACATGTAGGCCTATTAACATTTAAAAATTGTGAATGTTTTAAAACTATTTTAATTAATAATTTATTATTAGCTAAGTAGCATTTGTTATGATTTATTAATCATGTTCAAAATATTAAATATTACACTTTTGTACCGTTTTGTGAAGGGCCTACGATGTATTGTGCTAATTGAAATGCATTACGAAAATCACGTTCACGCGAGACACTCCTGAGACTTTGCGAATATTCCACCATCACTGGATAACCACTTTACCACTGTTTCCAATTTTATTAGACTATTTGCATTTATGAAAAAAAGGATAAATAAATGGATAAATTTGTTGTAAAACTGGATAAGACTAAGAGAGCTGCAGACAACGCTGGTCCCGCACAGGCAGTGAAAAAAAAGAAAGTAACCGATGAAGGCAAGACCATTCAGGACAGGTGGGAGGAAGATTATTTTATGATTGATCTAAAAGGGAAGCCATTTTGCTTAATATGCAAAGAGATACTGTCTGTCAGCAAAAAATACAATGTTCAGCGACATTAGGAAACCCGGCATCCTTCCCACAAGGACGCTTTTCCAGCAGGGTCAGTTGACCGAGCTCGCCGTCTTTCAGAACTCAAAGACAGTCTGGCCAAGCAGAGGCAAGATTTGAGACGATCGTTATCTGAGAGCAATACAGTGACTTTGGCTAGCTATCGGATCGCTTTGCTAAAAGTGGGAAATCCTTTGCTGATGGCGAATTGTTGAAACCAGGCTTCATAGAATCAGCTATTGACTTGTTTGACAGTTTTAAAAACAAAGATGAGCTTCTCAAGCGCATCAAAGCACTACAGCTGAGCAGGCAAACTGTTAGTCAGCGAGTAAATGACATAGCTAATGATTTGTAAAATGACATTTTAAGTAAAGTGTGCCACAGTGAGGCTATAAGCATTGCATTGGACGAAACAAAAGACATCAGTGATGTTGCTCAGTTGTGTTTATGGGTACACTGTGTGGATACTGAGCTGAACGTGATGGAAGAGTTTTTGGAGTTGATGAGCATACACGGCAGAGCACAAGGATCTGTTTTTTTCGACGCATTTGCGTCTTTTTTTGACACCAACAACTTGTCTTGGGAGAAAATTGTCTCTGTTACAACTGATGGCTGCCCCTCAATGACCGGAGTACACCGGGGATTTACTGCACTGTTGAAGGCACGTGTACCAAAGCTTTTCGGTGTGCACTGCATTATTTACCAAGAAGTTCTGTGTGCTAAACTTGACAAGGGAGATCGGCTGAGAACTGTTATGGACAAAGTGGTCCAGATTGTGAATTATATTCGCGCTCGGCCTCTTCATCACCGTCAGTTTTTGGAACTTTTGGGAGATGTTTGGGACGACATAGTTCAGGAGGTAAGACCGATTGTCTGGCAGTCGGACGGTTGCTGGTTCAAACCCCGCCCTGGGCGTGTCGAGGTGTCCTTGAGCAAGACACCTAACCCCTAACTGCTCTGGCGAATGAGAGGCATCGGTTGTAAAGCGCTTTGGATAAAAGCGCTAATGCAGTCCATTTACCATTTACCATTTACCATTTACCATTAGATGTTGAATCAGAATACGGTGATCTGGTCCTGCTCACTGATGTGTGCTGGTTGAGCCGAGGAAAGGTGCTTGCCCGCCTCCTTTCTCTGTTACCCACAATCAAGCAGTTTTTAGCTCAGACTTCTGCAGTGCACCCTGAGTTAGAGGACAAAGACTGGCTGTGCAATGTATCTTTCCTGGCAGACATCACAACCTATCTTAATGATTTGAATGAGTCTATGCAGGGGAAAAACCACGATCTGCCTACACTAGTTGCCAGAATCAGGGCATTCAGGTTGAAACTCAAGTTAATGGCTACCCAGATTAAGTCGCTTGACTTCACGCACTTCCCAAAACTGAACGAGACGTTACAGAAGTTTACCGATCACGGTAAACAGTTAATATGGTGCCAGTCGGCCACAAGGTGGCGCTATAAAACTCTTGAATGTACACATTTTGGAAGCATAGGAGTCCTGAACCATATGTACAGTCATATATTTTGGTACATTGGTGCAACAATGAATAATATTTATGCCTCAAGGACCCATGGAGTCCACCATATTGGAAGTCATGTTTCATTTCTTGTAAAACACTTAAACTACATCTCCTCCAAGGCCATTTGACATATTGGCATGCAGCTTGAACTCATTTGTTCAGGAGACCCCCCTTTTTAAAAGTTGTTCTAATAAAGTTGCCATGTCAGAAAAACATGGCCACAGTCAGCAAATGAACTTTGAATGCGTATGGCTTTTTACAAAAATGAAAATAAATAAAAAATGGTTTGGCTTGGTATGATGTAGGCCTAACTTGGTATAGACTAGGGGTGTGCAGAGATGTCATTATCTGTATCTGTATCTGTATCTGTAGCTGTTCAACCAACAAATTTATCTGTATCTGTATCTGTATTCGGATAGAAGACAGGAAGTGGGCGTGGTTTTGTACCTTCAAAGCATCAAATTGATTCAATGTTGGCATATAAATAAATATGAAATATATTTCCACATCCTCATACTGTACTTTTCATCTCTCTCCTTTTTAATTTTTTTTATTTTTAAGTAAACAAAGTTTTATGAACTGTCTGAACCCCCCCCCTCCCCTTAACTGGGATTGGAAATTGAAACTATTTACAGTAACGATATCTCGAAAAATGTCATTCATTTGAAGGGAATAATCTTAAATTCCAATGATGCTGTGTTCGTGTTTCTTGATGTATTAACGTTACTGCAGTTCGCTAGGGAAACATGAATTACTACTTTACAATAGTAATTACATAACAGTAATACATGAACTTTGTTTTGCCTGTTTTATTTTTTTATTTTTTCCCCCTACTGAACTAAGTTTGGATAGACTGCAAACCATCTGATGTCCTCATATTTTCCCTTGGTGGCAACTGTTAGCCTACCATGAAAATCTGGACTGGATTTTGTGTTCATTTGATAGCCAAGACCTATGGCTGATACATATACAGCATGTTTCATCTTAAACGGATGAATATTGACTGAAATACAAGGTAAAACGTATCGTAAAATATTTCGGCTGGATTTTTTTAAATGGAAGAAAGTAACACATACAGCTAAAACTACAGGTTCTAAGCTTCATTTTGATGTATAGGTTGCAGGGGTTTGAAAGAAATCCAGCTGCCACACCAGGCTTTTGTCTCGCTAGCTCCCGCACCTGACGTCTCCTCCTCCTCGATGCGAGAGTTTCCCTGAGTGATAGCCGGGAATGGTCAGCTCTCAGCCCGCTGCCTGCTGTGTGCTGCCTCGGGGCGACTACAGAATATAGCAAACACTTTTCAATAATGTGTAGTAAATGAAACTACTAGTTTCCCCCCCCGTAAAGTTAGATAGAGGCTATGAGAACTCGACATGGAGCTGACTTTTTTTTTTTTTTCGAATCCGAATAATAACGAGCAACTTCGGGTAGAAGAAATATCTGTTTCCATCGCATTATTTGTGCTTTCCCGAATACAGTATTCGGATTCGGATACATCCCTAGTATAGACACAACAGGCTCAAAAGTATGTGGTGTCACTTACTAATCAAAATTAAAAACATTAATGATCAAATGATTAAATCAAAGATTTAAGAGATAACCTGAAGGATTATAGTTCTTGGATAGGCTATTTTGACTCCGATTCTCACATTCTGGCAACATCAAAACAGACACGGGTTTAATAAAATTACTTATTAAACAAACAAACACAGAATACACAAACTAATCTAACTGTGAGGCACTATGATAAACATAGGAGGGTTAGATGGTGTGTGTGTGTGTGCGTGTGCGCATGTGTCCCTTTGTGGACGAAAGTGGGAAAGGCAAACGGTGGGTTGGTCGCGTTTGTGTGGGGTGCGTGTATATATATATATAGTGTAACTGGCATGCTGAATAACTTAGCTAGAGTAAGGAGTATTGCTCCCAGTAGTGCCGGATAGGGAAGCGTAACTTAAGCTCTTAAGTGATTCATGCAACCAAGCCAGTTATTCGCCCACTACCGACTATACTACGAGTGCGGTGTCGTTACAGTTGGAAAGTTAGAGAGAGAGAAAGAGAGCGCATGTGTAGTTGTACTCTATGGTTACATCGCCAGTGCAAATAATTTTAAAGGACAAATAGAAACAAACAAAATCACATTCACCTCAGTACAGACTAAACTAACTGCTAATGCCTGATATGTATAGTCAGTCTTTCTGAGATCCTGCCATGTGTGTTTTGTGTCCGGTGGTCATAGTTGGGTCCTGGAGAGAACAGTTTTGATGTGGTGAATTTGTGCAGTCCTTTTTCTGTAGCAGTGGCAATGTTGTTCCCCCTGGTTGGTCGTCAGAAAGGTTCTTCTTCCTGTAGCCCGTTGTGGTTAGTCGTGCAGCGCCGGGCGTGCAATGGTTTCCACATGGGATGTACTAGGCTAAGTTGCCGCAGCCAAGCTAAGTCAGCAGAGCCTAGTTTCTGCATACAGCAACATATGATGTCACCGGGTGCACGTCAGATGCACTTCATTTTCTTAAAGACTGTCATTATTTTAATTTGGACAGTACAGACTGACTGAGTGTACCTACAGTGGACACCTGACATCCAACATCTCATCCAAAATTATTGGCATTAATATGGTGTTGGTCCACCCTTTGCTGCTGTAACAACCTCCACTCTTTGGGGAAGGCTTTATACTAGATTTGCTTCCATTTAGCCAGAAGAGCAGTAGTGAGGTTGGGCAATGATTGGGTGATTAGGTCTGGCTTGCAGTTGTATTTTTAATTGATCCCAAAGGTGTTGGATTGGGTTGAGGTGAGGGCTCTGTGCAGGCTACTAAAGTTCTTCCACACCGTTCTCGACAAAACCATTTGTGTATGGACCGCTGTGGCCATTGTCATGCTGAAATGGGAAAGGGCCTTCCCCAAACTGAATCACAGAATCATGATTGTGTGCTATAGCATTAAGATTTGCCTTCACTGGAACTAAGGGGCTTAGCCCAAACCATGAAAAACAGACCAAGGGGTATCCAGATATTTTGGTCAAATAGTGTACATTGATAGGCACACATTCGACAGTACAGCAACACTCAGATAACGCGTTCTCCCCGAATGTTTTGTCCTCCTGAATTTGACAAATATTATTCGGATTCGGATCTATTTTCCCATCTCTTTGATGCGATTCACTCCAATGCTGTAAATGCTATGTCCTCCTCCATCTACGACTTTCCTAAATATTTAGGCTTTAAATGACTGGGTTTTTAAAATTAGAAAAATTGACTCAGTGAAGAAATACTGGCAGTCTGTGCAGACAATAGACAACTAGCGCTTTTACCCAGGTGCGAACGTCGCTGTCTACTCTGGCACGCTATTCAGAAATTGAATTACCGGCGCTTTGAAAAGAATTTTTCAATAAAGTTCTGTCGAAATTAATTTTGAAAGTACAATCACACAAAATTAATTTTCTGCCAAAATTAATTGTGCCATTTGGTTCCCCTCAGCATGTGGTGCTGTTGCTGGGGAAAATGTGAAAATGGCCATAACTCATGAATCAAATGACCAATTAACTTGAAATTTCTGTATATTGACCAGACATACGCTACATCGACTGTCAAAAAAATGGCTGCCATCAGCCAATAAAAATTAAGCACTCATTGGATGATCTTAAGATATGCAATCTTCTGGAAATTTGGTATATTGAAATATACTGTAGACAGCTTCCACTTACCGATTCAATGGATTCCTATGGGAGCTCAATCGTGCATGACGCCAATTCATGGAAGCTGCCATGTTTGACTGTGGGGCTTTTGGCAGCAAAGCGTGCGCAGTGGGTACCTAATCGTGAAGTATCGTGGTAAATGCAGAGCAATGACATTTACATCTTTCTGCCTTCTTGATTCTCTGTGCTTGGCAACTCTTGTTATGCTTGCAGTTATTATTATTATTATTATTATTATTAGTAATTATTCCTTAATTCATTCATTATTTTTGTTCATTTGGATGTTTTCAGTTTTTGTGCACACTTATTCAGAGCAATTTGTGCATTCTTCTTTTACAAAAGCTCCACTTGTACAGCTGACAGGATAGGACAGGACAGAGCCTTTTTTTCTGTGTCTGGTATTTCCTTGCATACATCCTTCTCTTGGGTGCCTCACTAAGCTTATATTTGTCATATTTGTTTCTCCTTTCTTCTGTATACCAGGGGTTTTTCCTCAAAATGAGGCAGAGGTGGTATTTTAATTTTGATCACGATTAAATTTACCACATCTGTTAATAATGTGAATTGTACTTTTTAATGGCTAGTAATGATGAAATGATGTCTTTTCACCTGCTCTCTTAATTCTCCTCCTCTCAAACTCTCTAAAAAATCGGTGATTCAACGGGCCATATCTGCAAAGTTGAAAGTGGTCATGTTAACACAAGATTCTGCAAGAAAACAGGGCCAAAATACACTGTGCTCTATTAAACACAGACACCCTGTGATCTTTTTTTATTTTTTATTTCAAAGGGCGATAACCCAGACTTGAACCAAAACAAAATAATTATTCCTGTTTTTTTAGTCAGTCTTTTGGTGTCTGATTTGTGTTGTCATTGATCATAATATTTACATAGCTGTTGGTAGTGTTTTGCGAGATTCGAAGCTCTTCATTTGAATGGAAAGTCCAGATGTCACCCACTAGCAAGCTTGCTCAACATGAGTAAATTAAAACAGAAGTTGCTCATAAGGTGTTTAATATTATTAGCCTGTGTGCCAAAAATTTGTTTGGCCAGAACACCAAAGCATTATTTTTATTTTATGTTATCTGCTAATCCCACTGTTTCACCCTGCTTCTGTTACAAGTTATGAATGACATACACTTATTGTTTTCTTTTTGTGAGTTGCCTTATCACGGGGAAAATACCTATTTTTATCAGTACACAAGTGCATTAGGTTAAAACGTAGATTTTGAAATGTCATGTTCCCAAGACACAGAATTCAATGGGCTAGTCTGACTACTGGTTGAAAACATTAAACTACTATGATGTAATATTGAAAACTTATTTGAAATTATTTGACATGCTTGGTTACAAAAGAAAACAGGCAAACATGGGGCGACGTCTCATCATGCACTCCATGCATACAGCTGCATGCAACTTTGTATTCTTCTTCAATAGCGCCTTTCCGAGTACATTGTGCTGATTGTGATTCAATGCCACATTGCTGTAATACCACTATTGCAGTTACAAATGATAGAAATCCACTATGTACAACATTTGTAATGATAATGTTTTTTTCATGCTGACACTGGCCAGAATTTTGTGTGCTGGAAAAACCCTGTATACTCAGCGGAGCAGTTCCAGTTAAGTCCTTTACAGGCTCATAGGCATAGTAGCACTACTCCACACTGTATTTGACAGGAGCTGATTGACAGTGTGGTGGCAGCGGCGGAGAGCACTGCAGATGAGCTAGCCCGGAGCGACGGGCGGGAGGTTCAGCTGGAGGAGGACCCTGACCTGCAGCTGCCGTTTCTGCTGCCTGAGGATGGCTACTCCTGTGATGTGGTGCGCGCCCTGCCCAGTGGCTTCCAAGAGTTCCTGGACCCGCTCTGCCAGAGAGGTATGCGCCAACCTATTTCTCTCCTGTGTCTGTCTCTTTCCTCATCTCTGTTCCTTTCTCTGTCTCTGTCCTTACCCATTTTTCTTTCTCTACCCCTGTCCCTGTCCCCACCTGCACTCCTGCCTCCCATTTCAAGCCCATTTCCTACCTCCCTGTAATCTCTTAAATGACTGTAAGCTTAGGGTTGTAACTAGGTAGCTGTTTCGTAGGTGACTTAGTTAATGCACCTGTCTTAACTACTGCTTGCATTTTTTCCATAGACTGCGTTGTTGCTGTTCTCGTTGTGTTAGTGTTAATCAGTTTAACCTTCAGGGTCCAAGTTGAACTATGCGGTTGTTCCCTGCACTTGGACCGGTACTTCTCTCTAGGGTTTTCGTCATACTTGTTCCTGGTTATGGTTATACACTTTGTTGTACGTCGCTCTGGATAAGAGCGTCTGCCAAATGCCTGTAATGTAATGTAATGTAGTGGTAATGCTCTACTGCATTGGCCAAAAACTGGACTCACTTATTTTATGGACATGGACGTGTGTGTTCATGCACGCACCCACACTTGCATGCATGTGCATGTATATGAGAGGCCGCTTAGGCCATAAATCATACTTCCTCTCATCACCATCATAGAATCACCATTATACTCTCTCACACACACCACTATACCCTCTCACGTACACCATTAAACTCTCTCACATGCACCATTATACTCTCTCACACACACTGCTATACCCTCTCACATACACCCAGGGTTTCCGCCAGTGTATTGCAAGCCCGGCGGCCCGCCGGGCCTAAGCCTCAGGGAAAAAAATTTTTTAATGTATTTTTAAGATGTTTTTAAACTCCAGTAACAGTGGGGCAGCTCGGTTGAAAAGCTCACCAGCGACATCTGTTGGTTAAAACGTGAACGCAATAGGAAAACAGCAGGTCTGAGATCAGTGTTCTTTACCCTCATTGTGCGTGGAGTGACATTCAACCTTTTTAGTCTCTGCATTCAACACGCTTCCAACTATCACAAGCTAACTTTACCTAGCAAGCCAACATTTCTTATTTAGTAGGCTAACTAACCTCATTACAAACTGCGTTATCACTCCATCTCGTTGGTAAGTACATTCTTTTTATATTAACTTAAGCAGTGCGTAGGTAACGTTAAACAAGTAGCATGAATGTAACGTTCGATATATTATAACATTACATGACTTATTAATCGCCAACAAAAAAATGACTTCACTTGTTTATTAATAACGTTAGCTTGATGACATTGATGTCCACGATAACGCTGTCATAAAAATTTTCCCGACCGTGAAAACTGCCTGACTTGTTTACATTTTGGACATGTTACGTGCCAGGTTTGTTTTTTTCTTTCGGTCTCATTATTCCGTGAAGTCTGCTACGGGTCACTCCGCAATTGGTGAAGAAGAGGGAAGAGTGCGTTGTTTCCCCCCCAATCCTCTTCTGCGGACCTGCCTGGCGGCCAATGAGGAACAGACCCACACCTATATATAGCGAATATTGTCAGTTACACCCCAGTGACTTGGATTTGAATGTTAGTTCACTCAAGTATTGCTATTGTGACTTCGTACTATTTTGACTTCTGTGTATCGATCGTATTTCTGAAAAGACTTCGAGTTTGGGTTTGCGTCTCTGGTTTGGTTGCTGGTTTTGTGTTGGGTTAGGAGTGGGATTTAAGTAGGTGTTTGTTTTCTTAACTGTCACTGTTAGTTTCACTTGTGTATATATATAATGAGTGGGATTTAGGTAGGTGTTTGTTTTCTTAACTGTCACTGTTAGTTTCACTTGTGTGTGTATATATATATATATATATATATATATATATATATATATATATATATATATATAGATACGGGCGTGTACCACCCTTGTATGTTTTTGTTCAGTTTAGAATAGTCAGTGTAGTTAGTTAGGTTCGAAGATTTTCGGGTTTCAGTTAGTTTCTTTCATTTCTAGAATTGTTAATAACCAAAACAGAAATATATAAGCTATCTTCTTTTGTTTGGTACCGCCCAGTGTTTCCCCTCCTGTTTGTTCATTGTATAGATAATTAATTGTGTAAATAAAATTTTATATTTAATGATCAGTCATTTTGTTACTCTGTTACCCTGTACCCCTAGACCACAATGGGGACGTAACAGACAGATGTGGCTACAGAGTAAAACCATCGTTGTCCCAGCACTTTCGACACAAGTAATACCGGAAAAATCCTAAAATTTCTTCTTACGGTGAAGAGCGCCTGACCGGCAAAGAAATGTGTGAACACGGCAGCAAAATTAGGCTATATCTAGAAATACCATCTTTGGGTAAAAAACGCTACGGTTGAGGGGCAGGCACTCTTCACGGTAAGAAGAAATTTCAGGGTTTTTTTCGATATTGCTTGTGTCTAAAGTGCTGCGACAGAAACAACGATAGATTTACACAGGAGCCACATCTGTCCAAAATGTGAACAAGTCAGGCAGTTTTCACGGTCATGAAAAATTTTATGACAACGTGGTCATGTAGCTAACTTAGCTAGATAGCCAAACAGTCAGTAACACAGATACTTCCTTGGTGCCATTTAGGGATAATGTCAAGGAGGAAAGGTAGCCTACTGTAAAAGCCAAAAAACCTTAGACAGTTTTTTAAATGTTTAAATGTGCCCAGCATTCCAAGGCTTGTTGTAAGATTCAGTAGCCAATCAGGACTTGAATACAAGTTTTTTGTAGAGTGCAAAAACCTTGATATTATTTATTTTAATTTAATTTCTTTTGTTGTTGTTGAAATGTGCCCAGCATTCCAAGACTGTAAGAATCAGTAGCCAATCAGGACTTGAATACAAGTTTTTTGTAGAGTGCAAAAACTTTGATATTATTTATTTTAATTTAATTTCTTTTGTTGTTGTTGAAAACACAGCATTCCAAGACTGTACATTGTTGTCAGATTCTTAGTAAGACTCTGCTATGCTGTAAGCAGTTGTTGATTTTTTAAAATGTGTGTTGAATAAATGACTTATTTATAACAACATTCACATTACGTAGTCATATTTTCAAATCTCCAGTCAGCTTTTAGCACTGACTTAATGTAGGGCCCTGTGGAATCTGTGTTATAGCTTTTTTAAATTTTCAATTCTGCGATTCCGTCCGTGATTCTGTTATCACAGAAACTATAGGGCCCTACCTTAATGCTGCCATTAGTCTGTCGCTGGCCCGTGCCGGGCCCCCGTCAAAAAAGACACTTGGCCACCGGCCCGCGCCGGGCCCTGTCAAAAGATACTTGCCACCGGGCCTAACAACTTTTCTGGGGGAAACCCTACATACACCATTATACTCTCTCACATACACCATTATATTCTCTCACACACATCATCATAAATCTCTCACATACACCATTATACTCTCTCAGAACACACCACCATAAAGAATGGTAGTGTGTGTGAGAAAGAATGATTGTATGTGTGAGAGACTATAGTAGTATTTGTGAGAGTATGATTGTCAGTATGCGAGAGAATAGTAGTATGTGAGAGTTTGATTGTCAGTATGCAAGAGAATAGTAGTGTGTGAGAGTATGCTTGTCTGTGTGAGAGAATACTAGTATGTGTGAGAGTTTTATTTTATGTGTGAGAGAATAGTTGTGTGTGTGGGAGAGTATGATTGTATGTGTGAGAAATAATTGTAGTGTGTGTGAGAGAGTACTAGTATGTGTGAGAGAGTTTGATTGAAAGAGAATTTATTTTGATTGAAATGGAAGGCAGTTTCAATTATCAGTTCAACCAATCATACTCTCTCACAAGTACTACTAAAGTCTCTCACACATACAATCATTCTTTCTCATACTCACTACTATTCTCTATGGTGGTGTGTTCTGAGAGAGTATAATGGTGTATGTGAGAGATTATGATGGTGTGAGAGAGAGTATGATGGTGTGTGAGAGAGTATAATGGTGTTTGTGAGAGAGAATAATGCTGTGTGTGAGAGAGTATATTGTTGTGTGTGAGAGAGTATGATAGTATGTGTGAGAGCGTATGATGGTGTACGTGAGAGTATAATGGTGTGTGTGAGAGAATATGATGGTGTATGTGAGAATGTAATGGTGTGTGTGAGAGAGTATACTAGTGTATGTGAGAGAGTATAATGGTGTGTGAGAGAGTGTAGTGGTGTGTATGAGAGAGTTTAATGGTGTATGTGAGAGGGTATAGTGGTGTGTGTGAGAGAGTATGATTTATTTCATACATGTATATTCTTGTTTGTACACATGTGAACTTTATTTGTGTGTGTGTCTGTGTGTGTGTGTGTGTGTGTGCTTGTTCTTCTATGTGACCTGTGTGTACAAGTGATCACTGCTCTGTTCTGTTCCTCCTCCAGGGTTTTGCAGACTTATGCCTCTCCCCCACTCCCCTGGCACCTGGACTGTCCACTTCAGTGGAGTTGACTGCGATGGTCATCTTTCTGCAGGCACTGCTGACTTGGTACCCTCCTCCATCTCACAAAAAACACTTTCAGTTCTGTCTGTTCTCTCTTGCACCCTAGCAACATATACAAGCATATACAACACAGTCTCTCTCCCTCTCTCATGTCCTAATGCCTCTACCTCCCTCCCTCCCTAGCCATTGCGGAAAGAACCAGAAATTGTGACCGTCACGCTGAAAAAGAACAAGGGCATGGGCCTGAGCATTGTTGCTGCTAAGGTGAAGATGCTTCTACAAACTTCTGCTTCTGTTGGTCTCAGGAATACAAAAATTGGATAGCACCCAGGAGGCAAAGAAATTCCATTCATAATCAATAGGCATTATGTTAACCTGACAACAACAATTTGCGTTGTAACAAAAGAACGTGCCACTAGAGAGGGGGGGGGGAGGACTTGGTTGGGAGGTACAGCATCTAAGTTTTAACCAAATTGAGCTTACATTGATGTGTTGTCATCCAGCTTGTTATGTCTTGCAGACAAACAGATGTGTGCTGAGACCAGTGTTTTTTTATTTGGGGGGGGGGGGGGGGGGGGGGGGGAGGTAAGAAAATTATGTTTTTAATTAGCATAGCAATGATAAGACAGGCTTTGGGAGGAAATGACAAAACTAAGAGACTTGATAGAGAGAGAGAAGAGGAAAAGATTAATGACTGAACCCTGCGGGATACCTGTTAAGAGTTCCTGAGGTCTCCAAACCCTCTCTTTGCAAGTACAACACAACCATGTGGTCTTCTATACTATTCTGTGTGATTTGTGATCATATTGGGGGTATTTAATGATTCCACCATACAGAATCTTTCAGAATACATTGCAGCTTTCAGTCTATGCTTGTGGACTGCCCTCTTAAATTCATACAAAAAAAATTTAGATTGCGTTCAAGTCTGGGGAATAGTAATTTTGTGGCCAGTTAATCATTTCTTGGTTGATATTGAGGTACATTTGGGATCTCTTTTGCATTGGCAAATTGATTTGAATTGAAGAGGGCAATTTACATCAATGTTGGAGACGTTTGCTAAATGTAAGAAGTTTTACCTTCAATGTTTAGCATTTTTGCAGAACTGAAGACAAATTAAAGCCCTTCTGCTAAGCAGTATCCCTGTTGCATACAGACGATTGAATATTCTTGCTGTGCTTGTCTGCAGTTGATAATTCTTTATGTGTTATCACATGCTGTGCATGTTGGCCCAGGGTGCGGGACAGGAGAAGCTTGGGATCTACATCAAGTCAGTGGTCAAGGGAGGAGTGGCAGATTTGGTGAGTTTGATCACAGTTATCCATCTCAGGTGGTAGTAGTCTGGGTAATTAGTGAGGCAGTGGGACAAAGAAGAGAGTACTATGCACCACAGACCCTACCCCTGCTTCTAACATGCTGACAAAAGGCCTTCCGGGTGTAGCTTATGTGCGATGCACGTGTAGCCCTTCCCTTGTGTCCCCCTAACCCCTTTTTTATTACTGTTTCTACCAACTATATTGCATTTTCACAATGTATATGATGTTGTTTGAAAAAGCTAAACACAATCAATAGGGTGATGGCCTGTCACCACTGAACAAAAAAAATCTGTGGTTTGTTTGTCAAATGAGGACATGGTCAATGCCATTACGACAGCTATTAAATAAGCTACGACTGAGCAACAAAGCATCCTGGACACAAGGAAGCTCCACCAGTGTGACGTTTCTGTATTTATCGCAAACCATGGGGAATATAATAACCTGGCGGCTTGTTCTGTTGTATATAGTTCCTTGGTTTTCGTGTCAATTCATTTGGCTTAACACCACTGGCTGATGGGTCATGTGAGGTTAAATTTAGTTCTCATTTTTGCTGCTTTCTTGAGAAGAGGTATCTGCGGGGGGAGGGGGTTGGTGTTTTTTCTATGCAATTGAGGTTATTTGAATAAATGGCTATCCTATATATCATTAGCCTGAACTCACACATCAAGTGCACTTGCAGCCTAGAATTTCTACACTGTAAATATATATCCATTGCTTTTATTCAAGAAACTCACCTCTCTGCAAATAATTTAAGCATGTTGCAATACAGACATTATATAATTATTACTCATTCATGCGTGATAAATAAATCAAAAGGTGTTGTTATTTTAGTGGAAAGAAATCTGCAGGTTTCTACTGACAATAAGGATAATGACAGTGCAGGGAGATTTCTTTATGTCTTGCTAACTATAAAGTACATTAAAATTTTGTTTATGCCCCATAGCTTTGATACCAATTTCCTATCCGCTATCAGTAGCACCCTGCTTCAATATCGAGATCTTCATTGTATTATTGCAGGAATCTATGATGCCACTGTCTCCCCAGAGCTAGATAGATCCCCAGGAGGTCCAGGCGTCGTCTCGTCTTTAACCTTAACTCTGAGATCCTTCCTAGCTGACCTAAATTTAATTCATCTATAGTATTCCTAATGACAATGTAAGAATTTACTCTTTCCAATCTGGTCATAATGGCTCCTCTTCCAGAATTGATTACATTTTTTCAGTCCCTCAGGAGTTAATAATATATTGTGGATAGATATGCTTCCCATGTTTTCTGATTGTGTACCGGTTCAATGTTCTGTAACCTCTTTCATTAGCTAGGCCTACCTCAAAGTACGCAGATGGAGATTTAATAACTTTTTGCTCTTAAATGCAGAAATCCTCTTACGGAAGAGACGGAAGTTTTTAGAATGTAATTAAGTTCAGTGTGAGGACCCTCAATTTTTATGGGGGACAGTGAAATGAGAGGCACTCATTTTGCGCCAAGGTTGAATTTGTAATGTAATAGTAGATCGACTGAAATTGAAAAGGAGATTGAGAGATTGGATTGGATAGGGAACAAGGGGAATCATTTTTTGAAACCAAATCCAATACACTCATTGCTTTAAAGGGACAGCATAGAAGCCTGTAAGGCAGAATTTACCTTGAATAGAACAAAACAAAAATATTATTATGAGGGGGACAGCCCTAGCAGATTATTAGCACTGCAGTTATTACAGAGCGAAGCTGAAGCAGTGATAAATGCTATTCATACAAAACAAGGAGTGATCGTGATGGATCTCTGCAGAATCAGTGAGCTTTTCAAAATTTCTATAGCAGTCTCTATACATCAGAATACACTCTAGATGCAGATAGATGCACATTCCTTCCGAACAGCCTAGCCTTACCAAGTTGTAACCCTTTGGATAGCAAATTTGAGCAGCCCATATCTCTGGAGGAGCTTGAGTTAGCAGTAAAATTGCTCCAAAGAAGAAGGTTGCTTGGTTTATACAGTCTATAAGAAATTTTATTTCAGTTTTTCAAAAAATAAAAAAATAAAATATATTTCACAGAGACCAAAGAAATTCACTTAATACTATTTTACTGGGAAAAAAAAGACCCACTGAAACGTTCGAACTACAGGCCAGTAACTTTAAGCTGCAGGGATGTGAAGCTTTATGCAGAACTACTGGTCTCCTGCATGGAATCAGTTCTGGGAAAGCTTATACACTTTGATAAGACTGGTTTTATGAAGGGGAGAGGGGCATTGGATAATATTCATAACCTCCTGCATATTCTTAATATGTCACATTACACATTATCTCATGACTGTCCTGTGTTGTCCCTCGATGCTGAGAATGCATTTGACAGGTTAGAATGGAACTACCTTTGGCTGGTCCCTAGGATTTGGATTTAGGCCCAAAATTATCTTTGTGATAAAAACATTACATGGGTGCCCGGCAGCTTTGGTTCTTACTGGGCCCTGTCAGTTGTCTCCCTTTCAATTGCTAAGGGGGACTTGACAGGACTGTCCTTGCTCACCTCTCCTCTTCGCTATTTCCTTAGAACCCTTTACACAAGCCTTTAGGGAATCTCTGCAGTAACATTACAAGGATGCAAATGACTGCCTTCTTTTTTTTTTTTTTCAGTCACACTTTAGGAGTTCTCTACAAAGTTTGGCAGCCTCTGGCTAGAGTGTCCATGAAGGTGTCCACGAATCAGCTACTTTGGTCCATCCATATTTTGCAGGAGAAGGTACAGACTGGATAGTTTTCAGACTTTTGGACCAAATGCTAGCTTGGTACCCTGCTCGATTTGAATGTTGTAGCAGTGCAGCCTGTGTGGGAGGAATGTTTTCCATTGAGAGACATTTTTGAGAAAACAGGTCCTTCCTTAGATCATTGACCTTTTCAGTGTCAGTTGTCTTGTCATACAGAACATAGGTGTATCTTCAGAAATGAAAAACTGTTTGATTCCTGGCTAAGCGGTTGAAAAGGATTAGCCGTCATAGCAATGAAGGCATTTGTCACTTCCGGAAATGATTTCCATGCAGCCCAGGCTGTCTTTTTGCCTTTGCCCTGGAACTGTGAAGTTGTATCACAGCCTGTGAATGAGTGGAATCCCAGTAGAGCCAAACTCATTTTCCTTCCCAGCCTTCATTGCTATGACAGCTAATCCTTTTCAACCACTTAGCTAGGAATCAAACAGTTTTTCATTGCTGGAAAGATACACCTCTGTATCTTTTTATCTGGACCAAAGTAGCTGATTTGTGGACACCTTTATGGACACTCTTGCCAGTGGCTGCCAAAGTTTGTAGAGCACTCCTAAAGTGTGCCTGTAAAACTGAGCCCCTCTGTTCTCGAAAGTGTTGATGCCAGGATGCTGGGTTACCTTGCACAGCATTATGCCAATGTGCTGGAACATGTGAATTGGCACACATGTGAGTCACTACTAGATTATGTCCCTCAAATGAGATCTTATACTATATGTTTTTATTTGTTATTACCTGGTGATGACAAATGATAGCAACCTTGAGATTGAAATGAGTCCACTTGGGTGCATCATAGGTCAATTGCCAACTGTTTAGACAGCCATTTTGAATTTCTTCAATAGTTCACTTCCTGTTTAAGAGTTTTTGGGGGCACCCCATCTAGGATATATTCGGATCACTCAATGTACGTACCAGATTATATGCTTTTATGAGGTCCTTTCTGTGCCTTATGTCAATTGCTAACTGTTTAGGCAGCCATTTTGAATTTCTTCAGTAGCTCACTTCCTGTTTAAATTTTTTTGGGCACCCCTTCTAGGATATCTTGAGGTCACCCAAGAAACGTGTGTGCCAAATTTTATGCTTTTATGAGGTTATATATGTGCCTTTTGAGTCAACTACCAACTGTTTAGGCAGCCATTTTGAATTTCTTTAATAACTCACTTCCTCTTAAGATTTTTTTGGGCACCCCTTCTAGGATGTCTTAGGATCACCCAAGGGACATATGTACCAAATTTCATGCTTCTATCCGCCACGTAACGAGTTGGCCATTTTTTGAGTTTAATTCCCCTGACTATGAGGCAATTGTAGTTATTTGACACTTTGATGTGACACAAAGTGTGAACGACAACATTGTGAGATGGATTAAAAGATTAAAAAACAATGTAGGAGACATTGGGTAGCATTGCTTTGGAATACAGTTTATTTAATTTCTGTGAGGGAAGGTAGCCTATATTGTTTGTAGTACAGTAACTTGCCGTCATTTTGATATCAGTACTTTTAATGGCAGGCCTAGCCAGTTTGAATGAACGGCTTATAGACAGTGCTTTGTAAGTGTGAGTAACTTGGCATTTTTGTGCATTGAAAATGTGTTTTTAATGACATATTTCTTTTTGTACTGTGTTTCTAATGAGTAAGTGATAAATAAATAAAAATTCATATATAAATTCAGGCTATGACAGACATGCACATGTTGCACTCGCAGAAAGACAACACAAGTCTTCCAGTGCCACATATTTTAATGAAAAGTTCTTTTTCACTGCAAACAAAACATAATAGCGGCAGTGTAGCACAGTCGGTAAGGAACTGGGCTCGTAACCAAAGGGTCGTAGGTTAGATTCCCGGGTAAGGACACTGCCGTTGTACCCTTGACAAGGTACTTAACCGAAATTGCTTCGGTATATATCCAGCTGTATAAATGGATACAATGTATTTTAAAAAAATGCTATGTAAAAGTTGTGTAAGTCGCTCTGGATAAGAGCGTCTGCTAAATGCCTGTAATGTAATGTAATAATAGCTTTTAGCTGACCGCATACGGAGACACTCTGTTTCAACTGGCTTAGCTTGCATGTATTCCAGTAAAGCTTGCTACCAAGCACGTTGCAATACTGTTCTGTATTGTCTTTTTCTCTAACAGAAATGATTAATGTCATGAAAAGTAATGAAACCCCCGTTTTTACAACGCATAAATAAGCATTATAACATGGTTCATGAAGAACGTTCCCACTGTAACGTAGCTAACTAACCATGCGAACAACAGTATAGCCTGCGGCTAGCACAGAAGGTAATTCAGTTTAGCCAACATAATCTTACAACATTGTTGTGTATAAGCATGTATAAATCAACAGGAATTTGTACACATACTAAAAGTATTGAAAATTCGTGCTGCGGCTAGCCAGCACAGAAGCTAGTTATATTACTAACCAGTTTAGCCAACATTATCTTACAACACTGTTGTGTATAAGCATATATTACCTGCAAATAAAATAAAAGCTTTTAGCTGACCACATGCGTAGACTCTCGCTCTCAGCTCGCTTAGCTTGCCACCAAGCAAGATGTCCTGTGCCTGCGAATCTCACACTGACTGGCGGCCACTGCCATCTACTGGCGTCAGCTGGTATCGCACTGGCTAGCAGAGAGAAAAAGATTCTTGCAGTAATATGCATCTCATTAAAAAACACGTTTTCAACGTACAAAAATGCCAAGTTACTCACACATACAAGACATACACCGTATATAACTCATTCATTCATTGGCTGTTGCGGTTATTTCTGTGGGGAACGCTGAAAAGTGCCAAACTCTCGGTGCTGTATAGGTATGGGGCATAACCAAGGCATAACTTGGCTGAATGGCATACCTGCCATCCCAATGTATCTCTTAAAGGGACAGCTACAACTGTCAAGATGACCATTCTGCCGCAAATTAACGTTCTGTTTTTTAATGATTCCATGAGCACCTCCCCCAAAATTTATACATGAAATTTATGTTTGTTATCACAATTCCTCTGGGGAGGAAAAAGTGCCAGAATCAAGCTAAGCACATTACAACAAAGTAAACATACTCGGGGGCCTTGCTGTTCCAAGCCTAAAAGTTTACTATTATGCTTTTCAACTCAACCTTGCATATTTTGAGGGATCTGAATTCAGAGGTGCCATGGCAAATTGTAGAAGCAGATCTGGTAAAAACCACACAGGTTTGAGGATCTGGTATATACAGGGGTGGGTCATAGAAATAAAACTTGAAGTTTGGGAGCATCATTACTAACTCTCTTGACATTTGGGAAAAAATGAGAGCCGATAATGGGTATTAGATCAAAATTCTACCAAAAATCACCATTATGGAATAACTGTCATTTTCAGTCAGGTGGTAGAACCATTTACCTTTTCTCAATGGACTTGGTAAGGGATCTACATATTCAGTGATATTTGTGGTGAAACAGGTCTGCGTGTGTTCAAAGAAATTAGGAATCATTACACTTGACCTGGTCCGTCATATTTTTTGACCTAAGACTAAGATCTGCGATTAAGCTTCCTAATAGATTGTACGACCAAAAATCTTCCAATTGAGACGATATGGGAAAAACAACTAGGTAACTTTAATGACACATCAGAGAATCTTGCAAATAAGCTAATTCACTTTAAGATGATTAAGGTGAGTGTATGCTATACCTTATAAATCCTTTATAATAAAGTTTGTTACAAGCACTAAATGTAATTTTTGCCCATGCTTTGGGTATCACATTGCATATGTTCTGGGAATGAGTGGTTATTAGGAACTTTTTGGGACCGGGTCATGTCACTACTGTCAGCACTCTTGGGAGTCAACATAGTACTAAATCCCTGCCTCTATTTGCTCAATGATAATTCAGCCTCGTCCTTAACTTTGTATCAACATAGACTTATTTTGGCTGGTTCCACAGAGTTGAAAAATCTTGAAGCTTTGGTTTCAGATTGATCTTCCTAATAAATAAATATTGGGTATTGTGTTACCAAAATGTGGTCTCATTATAATGTACATCTGCTCATCTGAACAAGGCCAATGCAGCAACAGTGCAGACATTGGTAGGCATTGTCTCCACCATAGGGGATTAGCTCAAGATATGATAGAGGATTTTTCTACAATTGTTTCTTATTGTAACCTTTTATTGGCATTTATTATTTATTTCAGGAACTTTTATTGTGTTTTAATTTATAATAGAAATATTATTAATTATTGTTAATTATGTGTTTATGGAACCATTTCCATTTGATATTACAGGGAACATTGGCATTATTTACACTGAACTATTAAATGGACCAATGTTACTTACGAAGCCGTAGGTAATGGGACCACGTGCATTTATCTTACTCCCTCCCCCAATTGTAAAAAATGTGTCTTCTTTCTTTACTCATGTTTAGCCTCTTCTGTTTGAGCTTCTTGTAGGATTTATTCTATACAGTTGTGTTAGGTGTGTTGTAGCAAAGATTGGAATGTGTGTCTTTTTTGTGTGTCCTTTAATGTGTGCTCCAAAAAACGGTTGATCACAAAATAGCAAGCTGACAGAGGTAGATATTTTAACTTCTGCAGGTGGCCTTGTGTGTCTTATTTTGTGATGTGAAACTTTTTCAGTTTTTTGGATATTAAAGTTTCACGGTTTAATGTTATTGTACTTTACCTGCTGTGTGTGTGTGTGTGTGTGTGTGTGTGTGTGTGCATGTGTGTGCATTTGTGTGTATATGTGTTTAGGATGGCCGACTGGCTGCAGGGGACCAGCTTCTGAGTGTGGATGGGAAGACCCTGGTTGGATTGTCACAGGAGAGGTAACACCAACAGCCAACTGTCCTACCATGTAACAGATCATTACTGATCTTCAGGTGACATGTTCACTCTTTAAAGGCAATCTGTGGAATTCTGCAAAAATGAACATGATTTGCTGTCTTAGTACTTTTCATTAGCTCTGAGCATTTGATTGGTCATACCAAGAACACATTTAGCAGATGGCCTTTATGAGACTAAATCATGAGTGGTTCATGCAACCAAATGGGAGACTCCACCCAAAAATCATAATTTTATATGTTCAGAATAATTTGTATAAGTTCAAGCCTTTCATTTTTATTTGCAGACGACAATTTGAACTGACCATACACATTTTTGCTCATCCTCTTAATTTGTGTAAATGTATCTTTTGAACCGGAGAATACTTCTGAAGTTACAATGACAATAGACACTTTTCGAAAAAAGTCTATTGTGGCATGTTTGAATAACACCAATTATAAAGCAGAGTATCTGAATGACTTTTTACTCCCTCTAATTCTTATCCCATTTAAAAAATATTTTATATGAATACCCCACCTTTTTAAAACACTTTGTTTTACCCATTGTCAGATTAGTAATGATTGATTTAATGCACTTAAATGTAATCATTAAATAAATAGTACCTTAATTACTGTTCATCTGAATTTGGGGAAAACACACATTACCCAGAACTAACCTACAAATGACTTGAACTCTTAAGTCTTGGAAGAGGTTGAGGATACTTCCTTATTACTGCCCAAATGTAAAATATAATTTTTAGAGTTAAATGACTAAAACAACGCCAGTTCAAATTCAAGGTTGACTACTACTACTTAAACCTGTGACAGGGATAATTCGCCATCCATCCCTGCGGAATATTGAATTTATTGTAAAGGTGAAGAAGCAAGGAATTTAACTTCATTTATTCCTGGTCAGAGATAATAAAGTCATGAAATCAGACATCCTTGCTAAACAAATAAGTGGTAATAAAGATGGTAAAAATGGAATAACGATAACAGTAACATCGCTAACATATATGGGTAGTTGACATGACATGCAATTTTTCCATCCGGCAGCAAAAAAAACCATAACACTGGAATTATTTTGATGAGAATTGTGAAAAATGGTAAATCTCTTCAAGTTGATTGTGGACAAGATGTTAATATATGCAATGAATAAATGCATATTTTGTCAATTTCAGTCATACTTGTGATTATCCTCTGGTGTGATTTGAATGTTTATTTACAAAATGTAAATAACTCCTATTGCCATCCATAAACATTGGTAATATTTCACAGATGTGTATTTTTATAAATTAGACTCCAGAAATTAATGAATATAACCACATAAAAGTGCCAATCAATTCAATAACTGGTCAAACAAACATGAGTGAGGTAGCACATCCAAAAATAATGAAAATATACAGATTCCTTACTTTTTACTATTTATTTTTAGGCACACATTAAAACAGCGCGGACGCATTTCAGCATTACTGCCTTCATCAGATCATGTAGTAAAATGAGTATGAGGTCAGTTCATATAACAAAAGGAACAGTTATGAACACAGTTGTTAACATTTGTCACACACAAGCATGAGCAATTCTACATAATGGAACAATGAGACAATTATTCAGTTACAGCACAGTTGGCAATTACAATTCACATTTGGTAATTTGGTAAAACTTGCTGTTGTTTTAAATATCCACCAATAAATTTGTGTAAATACAAAATTGCTTATTGCATCAACATGTTTGAATAGCCTAATGTGCAAACTCTAAAACTCCTCACTGTCTTATGCTTAAATAGTCTCATGTGTAAAATTGATCTATTATTGGTCATTGTTGAACTGTGTTAAATTGATCTTTTACCTAATTACCAAATGTGAAAACCAATTTTGCTGTAATTGAATAATTGAATTGCCAGCCTTACTAATCGAATGTTCCATTATGTAGAATTGATTTCTCATGCTTGTGTGTGACAAATGTTAACACCTGTGTTCACAACTGTTCCTTTTGTTATATGAACTGACCTCGTACTCATTTTTACTAGATGCTCTGATGAAGGCAGTAAAGCCGAAACGCGTCAGCATTACTTTAATGTGTGCCTAAAAAGCCGCATTTCCACCCTAACTTTTAGTCCCAGGAACTATTTTTCAAGGAACTAAAAGGTTCCTTCAGCCCATTGTTGTCTGCGTTTCCACCGCGGTCTAAAGACCCGCGAAGATTAGGCAAATTAGCCCGCTGACGTATGAAAAAGTGATGTTGTCGTCGGTCCATCTGTCGTATGATTTCTTCTGTAGCTAACTCCATACTGCCACCGAAGTACATTATTTTCCAATAACAGGACAGCCCGGAGGGGTGTATTCCACTTGTACAACGGGTTACCAACAATGACTATATGGTTACTTTAGTATTTATTGATTTTTATCCACTTAATCACCTGAAATTGAAATATTCTTCCGCAGCCGTTGTGGCATATTATTTTACCGTTGTCAGGCAAAACTCTCGTTGGTAGTTCAACTTGGACCGCTGTTATGCAACAAACAGGATATAACATGCCAATATACAAATTGTAACTGTGTAATATATCCTCTCAAACGCATTCATTATGTTTTTATGCGAACATTCACTTTCATGTCTTGACATACGAGGCGACAAAATGCATTCACATTCCACAATAGCAGAAAACATGCACACATCGCAAACAATTTGCTGTTGAATTGCTTAATTCGACTCTCATCGTCATTTCCATATAATCGCAAAATGACAAGAATAAATAGAATGAAAACTCGGACTTGCGTGAAAATTTTAATTAATATTGCAGTGGTACAGCCACCGTTTGCTTTCATCTTTTAAAGTTACTGCTAGCAGAGCAGCTAAATACTCCAGATGCGAACCATGCACATTAAATTAGAGTCCATGTCTAGTCTTCCTGGTCTTTTTGGGGAATTGAAGAATCGCTGAGTAAAATTATGGAAGTTTGAAAAAGCAAAAAGGACGATGACTAGAATTAACCTGTTATTTTACCCTGACAAAAAGTACGAAAGGTGTTTTTTTCCTGTTTGCTTTTATTGTATCCTCGATGTAAATAACGCAGAAGTACCGCATACCTCACGTAACTGTGTCCAGCGTTTTGAGTCAATTATAACGGGCTAACAAAGAAAATCCGAATGAAAATATTCAGCAACCGAATTAAATCGTTTGAATGTTTTGGTAAGTAATATGCTGTCCCAGCACGAATGCTTCATATTTTATAAAATAGACTTAATGCTAAAGCAAGAAAAGAAGGGCACACGTGTTATAATCCTCAATCTTAATTTCTCATCTGTAGACGTTGGCAGGCTATAACAAAAAGTAGGGTACTGCGCCGAATAACAGAAGTTTGAATTCACGTTATTATTTTGAAAATAATAAATCGAATTTGAGGCTGCAGATTTTTAAAAATGGCGGTTGAAATAAAATGCTGCGAGTACTCGACCAATCAGAAATGATCGCGTCAGCGCCCCACCCCAAAAGTTCCGGTACTTTTGGAAAGTACTACCCCCCGAGCAGGGACTTTTTTGGGGGTAAAATAAAGTCCCCGGAACTTAATTTAGACCCTGGTGGAAACGCACTTTGAGTTCCTCAAAAGGTTCCTAGTTCCTGGGGAAAGTTCCTGCGGTGGAAACGTGCCAAAATAAATAGTAAAAAGTAAGGAATCTGTATATTTTTATTATTTTCGGATGTGCTGCCTCACTCATGTTTATGAGTTTTTTGACCAATTCATGTATTTTTGGGCTCAGTACTCCTCTTCATTTTGCTGGTTGATGCACATTTTTTCCTATCTTCAATACCAATCAATTCAACTTTGTCCGGAAATCCTATGGCCAGAAATTAGATTTTGATTGGAAGGATCCAATTGTACCAGAAAGCACAGAAGACATTTGACGGGCACATGCCATGACAAGAGGGTAAGTTTTTATCTCTGAAATATCTTAATTTTTCACTTTTATAGCATAACCATTGGAGGGAATTTTGTCATCCTTTGGGGTGACACCCAAAAAATTTATATATAAAGAAGTTGTATCTTATAAAATATAATATCACATAAAACCTTGTGAACATTCCATTACATTCCCATATGAAGCCCGAGGAAAGGCTTAGTGATTACAAGTACTAAAAATTACCATTAAGTCAAAATTGTCCACTGACAATTGGTCTGACAGCTATATCCCCTGGTGTGGCATAAAATCTTATCACACCAGTGGACAAAGCTGTCATTCCAGAGGACATAGTCACTTTTTCAACTAGGTTTTACATGATTACATGATTTTTTTAATAAGAACGATGTACACTTGCTTGTTTTGTCCATTTCAGGTCCAGACAGACAGAAAAGTGAGTACAGAGAGACACGAAGATACGAGGTGATCTTGCATTTACCAACCGTCTTGCAATCTTAACTGTGCACACACTATAAGATGAAGCAATGATGTGCTGTTGCACATTACAAGACAACGTTGATGTTTCTGTGCATTGCTTGCCAAAGAGAAGAAGAGAGGGTCGCCATGAATAAACAGCAACTGGAGGCAGTTTTTGTCAGCACTTTTATATGTGCAGAAAAATACAAGAAGAGGAAATCCTGAATTTGGCTGATCAGTGGTTGGGTCGACGTGACCAACACAAACTACAGTACTACAAAGAGTTGGAGCTGAGAACAAAAATATTGAATCATTCTTCATATTGTAGCTATAAATATTCTTATTTTAACTTTAAAATGTTATAGCTATATCAGCTGTATATAGTACATTAACTTGTAGAACCGTTAGAGCAAAATTCCCGCCCTAAAAAAGGCCCGCCTTCCTGAGTGACTGTTGCTATGTACAACAGATGAAGCAAATGGCGTCAGCTGGCAACATCTGCTTGAATTAATTACCACCAGAAATTGCAGATGGTTTTTGAAAGTATAATCCAGTATCTTTGTAAAGTAGTTTGGTTTGATACAATTATAAATAATGTATAAATAGGAAATACGTCTGAAAATATTGAGAAATGAAGGCATTGTTTGGTCCATTGATAAAATGCTGGGAAAGGTTATCTGCCATTTAGCCTAGCTTGCTAACGTTACTGGTTGGAATAATAATACTATGGCAAGATTTGCAAAAAAAAAAAAAAGCCCATGAAATGCTCATTAATGTTCGCAATGATTTTAGCCTACAGCTAGTTTGACCAACGTCTAAAAAGTCTAACTTTCGGTATCAGTGAATCTGTAAAAACCTCATTTGCACTGTTGTGGGAGATTGCAACATAGCCTAATGTTAATCTTGTGTAATATCTAGCGTACCTACCGACAGCTCTGTTTATACTTCCTTTCTCATCTATTTTATCTTTTGTTATTTTAATTTATTATTTATCTTATAGTTTCAGTACTATGTTTTCCCTTCACAACAATGCCTGCAGGCTAACTATTAAGAATTTAATTGCTAGCTATCAACTGCCAGCTATCAACTGCCTATCTGCTGTATTGTTAATGGTCATACACTCCTGTACTCCAATAAAACACCATCTTTTTGTACTCTACAGTATGTAATCTTTTGTTGCATGCCCATGGATGACATTTTTCTGTCGTATGTTCTCAAATGTTGGTATTTCTAATTGGTCAAAGGGAAATTTTAACTTCTTCTAATCTAGCACATATCAGCGCACAGGAAATTTTAATAAGTATTATCCATGCTCATGGAGACACTTATACCCATGGTCTATTGGGATGTCAGGTATGCCATCCCGCCAGGTTACGCCTTGGCGGGGGCATGCCCCATCTTATGTACAATGAAAAGATAATATTCCTCCATCAGGAAAATGCTGGCAAGTTACTTCGAAATTCTTTTGAAACATTGGATAGCATTGCTTTGGAATACAGCTTGTTTCATTTGTGTGCACTAAAATAGCTAATATTGTTTCTTGAAACTTGCGCTAATTTTGATATCAATGCATTTAATGGCAGGCCTAGATTTTGCAAGTTTGATTGGATGACTTATAGACAGTGGCTTTGTATGTGTGAGTAACTTGTCATTTTTGTATGCTGAATACATGTTGATTATGAGTACTGAAAATGTAACAATATCAAAAAATCTAGCAAAGTCAAAAGTGGACTGGAAAAAATAATGTATATAATTGAAATATTTCAAATAGATAACAAATTGATCAAACGAGAATCAACTGCAAAAGGGCCACAGTGGCGTAAACAGCATGTGCTTTTTTACGTACAGCTATCTTAGAAGGTATACATGCTTTGCAAATGAGTGTATATTTCACAAACGGATTGTCCAAGACAGTGAATGACAACTTAATCTTGAAAGCGACATCTCTTCATGTAAGACCAATAGTAGGCTTGTGTACTTATTCCATATTTATTTGCTGATATTGATAGTAGAATGATATGATATAATTGCGCAAGAATTTCACTTGTTTATTCCGCTATTTAGTGAGCAGTGTTTTTCACATCTGTTTTGTCATACTTTCAGCCTATTGTTGGCTGTATCTTAGAATACAAATATTTGGAGTGAAAGAATATTTGTATGAACTTCTCGATATACAGTTGAAGTCGAAAGTTCACATACACCTTAGCCAAATCCATTTAAACCCAGTTTTTCACAATTCCTGATGTTTAATCCTAGTAAACATTCCCTGTCTTAGGTCAGTTAGGATCACAACTTTATTGATGTGAAATGAATGTGAAATGTCAGAATAATAGTAGAGAGAATTATTTATTTCAGCTTTTATTTCTTTCATCACATTCCCAGTGTGTTAGAAGTTATACACTCAGTTAGTATTTGGTAGCATTACCTTTAAATTGTTTAACTTGGGTCAAACATTTTGGGTAGCCTTCCACAAGCTTCTCACAATAAGTTTCTGGAATTTTGGCCCATTCCTCCTGACAGAACTGGTGTAACTGTGTCAGGTTTGTAGGCCTCCTTGCTCGCACATGCTTTTTCAGTTCTGCCCACAAATTTTCGATTGGATTGAGGTCAGGACTTTGTGATGGCCACTCCAATACCTTGACTTTGTTGTCCTTAAGCAATTTTGCCACAACTTTGGAAGTATGCTTTGGGTCATTGTACATTTGGAAGAGCCATTTGTGACCAAGCTTTAACTTCCTGCCTGATGTCTTGAGATGTTGCTTCAATATATCCACGTAATTTTCCTTCCTCATGATGCCATCTATTTTATGAAGTGCACCAGTCCCTCCTGCAGCAAAGCACCCCCACAACATGATGGTGCCACCCCCGTGATTCACGGTTGGGATGGTGTTCTTCAGCTTGCAAGCCTCACCCTTTTTCCTCCAAACATAACGATGGTCATTATGGCCAAACAGTTCAATTATTGTTTCATCAGACCAGAGGACATTTCTCCAAAAAGTAAGATCTTTGTCCCCATGTGCAGTTGCAAACTGTAGTCTGGCTTTTTTATGGCAGTTTTGGAGTAGTGGCTTCTTCCTTGCTGAGCACCCTTTCAGGTTATGTCGATATAGGACTCGTTTTACTGTGGATATAGATACTTTGTATCTGTTCCCTCCAGCATCTTCACAAGGTCCTTTGCTGTTGTTCTGGGATTGATTTGCACTTTTCGCACCAAAGCATGTTCATCTCTAGGAGACAGAACGCGTCTCCTTCCTGAGCAGTATGTGGCTGCCTGGTCCCATGGTGTTTATACTTGCGTAGTATTGTTTGTACAGACGAACGTGGTACCTTCAGGCATTTGGAAATTGCTCCCAAGGATGAACCAGACTTGTGGAGGTCCACAATTTTCTTTCTGAGGTCTTGGCTGATTTCTTTTGATTTTCCCATGATGTCAAGCAAACAGGCACTGAGTTTTAAGGTAGACCTTAAAATACATCCACAGGTACACCTCCAATTAACTCAAATAATGTCAATTAGCCTATCAGAAGTTTCTAAAACCATTTTCTGGAATTTTCCAAGTTGTTTAAAGGCACAGTCAACTTAGTGTATGTAAACTACTGACCCACTGGAATTTTGATATAGTGAATTAAAAGTAAAATAATTTATTTGTAAACAATTGATGGAAGAATTACTTGTGTCATGCGCAAAGTAGATGTCCTAACTGACTTGCCAACACTATAGTTTGCTAACATGAAATCTGTGGAGTGGTTAAAAATGAGTTTTAATGACTTCAACCTAAGTGTATGTAAACTTCCGACTTCAACTGTATGCTACTGTCCAGTTTGTCACACTTTGTCTATATTGCATATGAGACTGGGCTGGGGGTGCTTGTTAAATGGATGAACTACATGACAATGGTGGCATATAGAAACTTCATATTTGGCATTGTTAATAGTGTATCGTGTACTAATAAAAAGTTTGTTGTTTTTACTCATAGATTTGTTGCAGGAGCAATGAATGTCAGAGTCATTACGTCCTGTCCACTAGAGGGCTTGTTCAAATGGGTTAATGAAAAATTACAAAAAAACTTAGAACCACCCTGTATGTCAACTACCTACATAGGAAATGCAGGAGGAATTAACCGAGTAAGGCTTTCAATTGACAAACATGACTTAACAGACTTAGCCAATGACTATTACGAGGGTTAAAACATGGTCTTGAGTAACTTATGAACCAAGTGAAAAAAGAAGGCTGAGAAAGAGGAGGGACCGGAAGACAAAGGTTTCTGTCAGCTTGGCAAATCTAAGGATAAAAACCAGGAAACTGGATGATGATTCATTTTTGGCTGGACCACAACAGCGGGGCCAGCCCTACAAATGCGAATGTCTGTGACTGACTGACTGACTGAGTGAGTGATAAAGTTACACCGCGCATGTCTGTGACGTCGGCCGGTTCGGTCCAGCCATATACTAGGTTTTAACCTGGTTTTGTTTTAGCTACCATTTAAACTGATTATGACGGGAAGATACCTAAATAAAGCGGAATAAGCTAGTAGTTTAAATTGAATCGAGAAACACATGAAAGAAGCTCAGCGTAAGTCGTTTGGTACTATCCCCATAAACAGCTTTTCTTTTCTTTTGTGAGAAATAAACGGCAAGTTAGCCAGCAAACCAAGTTTAACTACAAACATGTTATCGCTAACATTAGCCTTTATCGAGATCACACATTGTTAGATTTTAGGTAAAAGAGTGAGTAATTTACAGACTTTTTGTCCCGCTAACATTTATTTATCTGTTTTCCCCTTGTGACTGATTCATTTTTGTGGCTTGCTAGCAAACTCTGCTCCGACTGCTACTGATGGGTGTGAAGCCAGGGTTACATAAAGATAACGTTAGTCTATAGGTCCCAAAGTAACGTTCAATTATTGCGAAATATTTCGAACTTGAATTTTGTGTTTTCTAAAGTGTTAGTCTAACTAGTTGGCTAGGTGGTGTAGTTAGTTGTCTGACGCTATTAAGTGGGCAAGAGGTCTAATTTACTGTTGAGATTAGCCCAGTTTAATTTAGCAGATGTTAACCTAATAGTTACAAGCATCGCTGTTTGCTTTGTATTAGTCATGATTTAGCTGTGCACTTTAACCCGAAGTTAGTCTACAATGCACGAGTTTACGAATTAAGTTGGCACGAATTCCACAATCTGCTTTACTCGTGAGTATAGATTGGACGGCTGATCTATTTATTTATGTAGACACTTTATTCTATTGGAAAAGTATTTGCACTGAACTTTTTTTTGCTTGGACCGCAACAGCAGGGCAAGCTGTACTAATGCGAGTGTCTGTGATGAGGTTACACCATTGGTCGGCCGAGTTATGAAGTTACACCATTGGTCGGCCGGTCCAGCCATATACTAGGTTTTGACCTGGTCTTGTTTTTTTAAATGGCAAAAGATGGGAATGATGAAAAAGGTGAAGCAACTGCAAGGATGAGGTCTTGAGATGGCAAACAAAAAACAACACCTTGGCCACAATGGAAAAAAAAAATGGGAACAAATATGGCTGCAAGCAGTGATGTTGGGGGCCAAGCACCAAGAGTGAGCTGTAGCGCATTGAGGGGTACATTGTCATGGACTGCAAGTTAAAATGAATGTCTGATAGGGGCTGTAGACATGTTTATGTGCAATCTACAAGGAAAATCGCGGCAGATATATGAGGCGGTTGACCATAGCTCTGTATGAAAATGCTAGTTCTACATTACACAGTTTTCATTTAATTTGTTTGTCTTTTGTTTTCTCATAAAAAGTCCAAATGAGACTACTTTTTGCTCTCCAGGGAAAACATTCTGCAAATCTGATTTTGAGAAATGTCTACATTTTCACCAAAAATATTAGTCACCAGGCATTCTTCAAGCCACAGTATAATATGATTTTTTTAAATCCTATATTTAGCATGTTCATTATCATTTTTAGTTAACCAATTAAAAATTACACTACTAGCTATTGCCTTCCATTGCTGAATAGGGTTTGTCTCTTTTCAGGGCAGCAGAGTTAATGACACGCACTGGCTCAGTTGTCACTCTAGAGGTCGCCAAGCGGGGAGCAATTTACCATGGTCTGGCAACCTTGCTGAGCCAGTCATCGCCCATGACACAGAGGGGTAAGGGTGCAGAATGCTACAGGACCAGTGTTAAGAACGGCTTTCTTTCCAGAATGTAGAATGCAGTATTTGCAAAGGAATTATTTAGAACACAAATGGGAAGGCTCTTTAGATGCCACTTAGCTTATGTATTTTTACTTGTAAATAATTAGTGATTAGGTATTTGTTTCTGTTATGTATTTATCGTAGCTAAGCACTCAATTAATTATTATAGACTTGTTTGAGGCAATCCATGTCAAGTTACCTTGAACACTCACCAGGCACAAAAAAAGATGTTGCACTGAATGCAGAATGATGCAAGTTCTCTTGTTCTTCAGGGTCAGAAAACGGTCGTGGCACGGGAAAATCCAGACCTAAGAGTGAGGGTTTTGAGCTTTATAGTGCTTCAGCACAGAACGGAAATGCTGGATCTCCCCCAGTCCAGCGGGGGCACTACCCAGTCCCGAGGAAGGCCAATGGAGAGGAGAGGCTACTGAAAAAGAGAGCAGACCACCTGTCCAGCCCCAATGTGGCCAGTGAGTAGTAGAAGTATTCATCTGTTTAGCCATCTCAGCATTTTGCATTTTGTTTCCTCAATGAAGGCACAGATGTTGAAAACTTTGGCATCTTGTATTGATAATGACAAAGTGTTTAAGGTGAAGTGAGGATGTGGTTCCATCCTGACTTTGAGTCTCATCTCCTATAGACCAGCCAGAGAGCTCAGCAGCTGCATATTCTGGGGGACCCGGTGCCAAGATTACATCCGTCTCTACGGGCAATCTTTTTGCAGATGTGAGTAGACACGTGTCTGCAACAGTTGTAATTGTATATACAGTGGGGTACAAAAATTTGGTCAAAATGCCTTACAATTAATATATAAGTGAAGAGAAGCTAACCTGATCTCTAAATCGTACAAAGTTAAACGTGACACATTTCTTCCTTCTTTTAAAGCAGAGTTACTTTAAAATTTTTTACAGTTTCAAAATAATAAAAAAAGGAAAAAGGCCCTGTGCAAAAGTTTGGGAATCCTATTAGTTAGTGCTTTGTAAATCCTCCTTAGGCAACTGTAACAGCTTGCAAACGCTTCCTATAGCAATTGAAAGTCCTTCGATTCTTACTTTTGGAATTTTTCTCCATTCCTTCTGGCAGATCACTTCTAGCTCAGAAATATTATTAGGCCTCCTTGCATGCACGGCATGTTTATCTCTCCACAGATTTTCAATAATATTTAAGTCTGGGGACTGTGGTGGCCATTCCAAAACCTTCATCCGTCTTTCCTGGAGGTACTTTATTGTTGATTTCGAGGTTTGCTTTGGATCATTGTCTTACTGGAATACCCAATCTCTCTTCAACTTCAATGTCTGGACTGACTTTCGAACGTTAGCCTGTAGATTTTCTTGATATTTGGTGGCATCCATTCTTCCTTCCACCCGCACAATATTTCCTGTGCCCCCAGCTGCCACACAACCCAAACGCATAATGAATCCACCTACATGCTTTAAAGTTGGCAAAGTGTTCTCTACAAATGCTTCACCCTTTTTTCTCCAAACATACCTTAATTGGTTCCATTTTCGTTTTGTCAGTCCAAAGCACATTCTTCCAAAAGGCTTCAGGCTTCTCAAGGTTTTCTTTTGCATACTTCAGATGCTTAATTTTTGTGTTGAGGTCTTAGTAAAGGCTTCTTCTGACAACTTTGCCATGTAGGTCTTCGTTGTTCTTTTGCAGTGATGTGTGGGTTGTGCTGAGCATTTCTCACCAGGTTTTGGGCCCTTCTGTCTTCCGGACCTCAACTGTTCCATTTATCTTCCATTTTCTGATGTTTCTAACAGTAGGAATAGGTAGTTTGAAATGTTGAGAGAGTATGTATAGCCTTCTCCTTGTTGGTGGAAGTAAACTATCTTGATTCTGAAATCCTTGGACAACAGTTTAGAGGAACCCATGGTTGTTAACACCAGACAGAACAGCCACTGCAGTCGGATAATTTAGAAGGCATGGAGTTACTTCAGTAACTGAAATAAACTGAGTAAATAGTTCAGCCCTGGAATTATATTCACCTGACTCATTGAAGCCCTAATGAGTAAATCACTTGGGCCTTAGTAATTATCTTTTTAAAAAGTAACAAAGAATAATCCAAAAGGGTTCCCAAACTTTTGCACAGGGTCATTTTCCTGTTTTTATCATTTAAAAATAATAAAAAATGAAAATAAAAATCTGTCTTGCTTTAAAATTTGCAGAAAGGTCTCATGTTTAATGTTGTACCATTTAGAGTTCAGGTTTGCTCTTTCGATCGCTTAGAGATTAATTGTAACACATTAAAAGCAGGGGTGCCCACATTTTTGCACCTCACTGTACAGTGAGCTCCATAACGTTTGCGACAAAGACATATTTTTTCTTGATTTGGGTCTGTACTTGTCAGATTTGTAATCAAACACTTCACATGTGGTTAAAGTGCACATTCTCAGCTTTTATTTATGGATATTTTTATACATTTTGGTTTCACCTTCACCTAGAAATTACAGTATTTCTATACATGGTCCCCCCATTTCAGGGCACCATAATGTTTGGCACAAATGGCTTCACAGGTGTTTCTGATTAGTCAGGTGTGTTCAATTGCTTCCTTAGTGCAGGTTTAAGAGAACTTTCTGTATCTAGCCTTGATTGTAGGTTTAGGATTTGATTGCCTTTGGAGTCTGTTATTGGCTTTTGTCAACAAGAGGACAGTGAAAGGAGTTGTGGCAATGAAAGTCAAGGAAGCCATTATGAGGCTGAGAAATAAGAAGAAAAAAAAACTTTCTGAGACTTAGGCCGAATTTTAGCCTTACAGTTGTTGTAGGCCAAGGAATTAGGGTTGCATTGATAATTAATTTTTATGGCCGATTGGTGATTTTTTAAAAGCCAAATCAGCTGATTACGATTCCGATTGCTGATGTAGTTTTTTAACTACATCAGTTTCACCCTTCTACCCTCCATTGGAAATATATGGTACTGCATGTGGTGACAATGATGTAGGAATATACCCCATGCATTTTGAAATATGGCAGGTAGTCTTTATTTTTTTTAATTATGAAAAATTCTAGAGGTCCTGGAGCACCTGTTAAGATAGATGTGATCATGAACACAATATGTACCAAGATATTTAAATAATAAAACAATGCACCCCCCCTCCTCCCAATGAGCTTACAAGATTTCCATTTTCATTTAAAAATCAAACTTTTGAATGCAATCCACTTAAGATTATCTGCTTATATAAGTACATATATCATATAATGAAATATTAAGTGTTTATAGACAAATTTATACAGTTTAAAGCATTTTTAATCATGAAAAAACTGGTTTAAGCAGGTGTGTCCAAACTTTTGACTGGTACTGTATATATATATATATATATACACACACACACTCTACCGGTCAAAAGTTATAGAACACCCCCATTTTTTCAGTTCTATTGAAATTTAAGCAGTTCAAGTCCAGTGAATGACCTGAAGTGGTACTTTTTATTTAAGTAAATTAAGCCTTGAAAGTTGATGCAAATAATTCCTACATCTGTCCCAACTTTTGTTGATTACTTACAAACCCTCTGTCTGTATAAAATCAATGTTGGAACAGACTGTATTACTACACCCTCTGAAGCATTAATTGGACAATATTGCACTGCAGGAAGTAGTAGGCCTATATTGCTATCATAATGGCGAGAAAAAGGCAATTAACAAAGGAAGACAGACAGACCATTATAACCCTTAAAAGTGTAGGTCTTTCCTTTAGAGAAATTGCAAAGAAAATCAAGGTGTCAGTGAGTACAGTTTCCGACACTATCAAAAGGCACTTGGAAACTGGAGGAAACTCTGACAGGAAGAGGTCTGGCAGACCCAAAGCCACAACAGAATCAGAAGACAAGTTTCTGAGAGTCAACAGCTTGCATGATAGGCAGCTCACAGGACAACAGCTTCAAGCACAACTTAACAGTGGTCGAAGTAAGCAAGTCTCATTTTCAACAAGAAGAGAAGACTTTGAGCTGCAGGTTTGACAAGTCGAGTGTTGTACGTCGCTCTGGATAAGAGCGTCTGCCAAATGCCTGTAATGTAATGTAATGAGTGGCAGTACAAAAGCCATTGCTAAAATGGGTAAATAAGAAAAAGAGGCTTGCCTGGGCCATGAAGCACTGGCAGTGGACTACTGAAAAATGGAATGACCGATAAATCAAAATTTGAAATCTTCGTTTCATCACGCAGGGTTTTTGTATGCCGTCGAGTAGGTGAAAGGATGGTTCCTCAGTGTGTGACACCAACTGTCAAATATGGAGGAAGAAGCGTGATGGTCTGGCGCTCTTTTGCTGGATCCAGAGTTGGCCATTTGCACAGAGTGACTGGCACCCTGAACCAAAAGGGCAACCACAGCATTTTTCAGCGCCATGCAGTACCCTCTGGTCAACACCTAGTTGGTCAGGGGATCATCTTACAGCAAGATAATGACCCAGAACATTCCTCCAGGCTTGTCAGAATTATCTTAGAAGGAAAGAACAAGACGGTAGGCTTCAAATCATGGAATGGCCAGCACAGTCTCCAGACTTAAACCCCATCGAGTTGGCTTGGGTTGAACTGGACAGAAGGGTGAAAGCAAATCAACCTACAAATGCAATACATTTGTGGGAACTTCTGCAACAGTGTTGGGAAGATCTTTCCAAACAATATTTGATTTCCATTGTAGAACAAATGCCACGAGTGTGTTCAGCTGTTATATCTGCAAAAGGTGGCTACTTTGATGTCAAAGTAAAAAAAAAAATTTGAATAAATTGTGTTAAACAGAAGGATTCCATGATTTCTTTTTTATCTCCAATTGTTTATTTGTTATATGCTTTAATTTCAGAGTACATTGAGACAACTGCGTAAATTTCAATAAAAACTGGAAAAATGGAGGTGTTAAAAAACTTTTGGCCGGTAGTGTATATATACTGTATATGTATAGTGCAACGACGGAAGGAATGACATCTGTCGCAGTCTCTGCAGAAGAGTCGATTTCTCTAGTAGGCTGCACAAATCGTGCAGGTACAGTCAATGCTTTTTACCTTTAACATGGATTACCTTTATAAGATAATGTTGAAAGTCCAAATCCTGAACATGTTGCACTAGCTATTTATTCATCAGACTATTACTAGAGAATGTTGTCAAGCCTCTTCACTTTGATGGTCATCTATATTTATTTGAACCTGAATACACAGACAATGAGCTGAATTAAATTTGTGTGTGAACAGAATAGTGTAGCGTACGGTCAATTCTGCAAGTTTGGAAAACAGACGGAATTCCGATATATAGATAGATAGATAGATGTTATTTATTCTCCACAAGGGAAATTCATTTTGTTCAGGTCAGTACACTACATACAGACAATAAATAAATAAATAAATAAATAACACCACAGTACAAAACTCCACAGTAAAAACAGAAGGTATGATTCTAAAAGCAAAGATTTTTTTAAAAGAATAGCAATGCCCTCTACTCATTCTGGGAATGTGTGTGTGTTTGTGTGTGTGAGTGCGTGGGGGGTGTTAGCACAACAGGTCCAGTTCTTCCAGGCGGAGGGGGCAAGGGGGTTCCGGGGGGTTATGTTTGTTAAGGAGCCTAAAGGCTGCTTCATACTTTCTGCGTCCGCGTGTTCGTGAGGGTCCGCTTTGGTCCTCGTGACGTAAATGTCGCCATCCGCCCATGTCCGGAGGGTCCGCGCGGACCCCTATGCGGACGTCTGCGTCCAGACCAAAATTTGTGACCGCGCGGACTGTACGCATAGCAAGCACACCGACTGCGGATGCTCCAGATAACAAAATTTAATGGATGCTTGTTTTGAAGAGAGTTGTGCGAGGAGATCCGCCGTTACCCACATTTATATTGTCTATCTGGGCATTCATAAAAATATTCTTTCACCACTCAAAAATCATATTCCGTCATAGCAACAAGATAAACCCGACAATAGCCCTAAGATATGCCAATACAGCAGTGAAAACGCTGCTTACTGAATAACGAAATAAACGAGACAAAGTTCTTAAAAATGATACCATGTCATTCTACAGTCAATATATGGGACTAAAAATTGAATAAATATACAACCTTCCCATTGGTTTTACGTGTAGAGATGTCCCTTTTGAGACTGAGTGGTCATATATTGTCTTGGACAATCTGTTTGTGAAATACACGCGCATTTGTGATGCCTGGGTACCTTCCAAAATAGCTGTGCGTAATACCACACCTGTTGTTTACATTGTCGCCCTTTTTTAGTACAGTCTGGCTTGATTGACAATTCATTTATTCAGTAGGTGAGAGTATAAGCTTTCTAACGATGTCTAGCATGTCTAATTTTGCTTTTGGAATAGTGTTTTATAGGTGTTTTATAATTTAAAAAATTTTTTATCATCGCATTCACTTACGCATTCAGTCCTAAGTGACTGTAAGTGGTATGTAATACAGTCATCACTGCCTCCTCCACTGAGCGGTTTAGCCTGTAGGCAAACTGCAGCGGATCGAGGGTAGGGCTTACTTGTAAGAGGAGGCAGGGTAGCACTAGTCTCTCCAGGTACTTTACCAAGACCGATGTCAGGGCCACAGGTCAGTAGTTGTTCAGCTCTACAGGATGGTTGGTCTTGGGGATAGGCCTTATCTCGGAACACTTCCACAGTGTAGAGATGGTGTTCTCCCGGAGAGAGCAGTTGAAGAGATGACAGAACGTTGGCTAGATCGTCTGAGCATTCCTTCACCACCTTCCCTTTAATGAGATCAGGCCCGGGGCCTTGATTAATTGAGCCCCCTCAGGCCCTGCCTCACCTCCTCCTCTGTGAGGGTGATTGGTTGACCCCGCCCCTCCGTGATCTCGCGTTGGAGTTCATTCCTCAGTCCCTCTGTTGTCCTGAGTGTCAAACCAACAATAAAAGAAGTTCAAGTCGGTGACAAATTCTGTCTCCTCTCCTTCCCTGCTTTCTGTGGTTCTCTTGGCTGGGGCTTTCCCTGTGAGGACAGAGAGGCCTTGCCAGGCCAGCCTCAGATTGCCAGTTTGAAACATGGTCTCCACCCGTTCCTTGTAGCTTCCTTTGGCCTGGGCTATCTCCCTCTATAATACTATTTGTGCGGCTCTCCCCTCCGCTCTGTGCCCAGTAGTGAAGGCTCTGTGCTTCGCCTGAATTGCTCTTTTCAGGTGAGCTATGAGCCATGACTTGTTGTTTGGATAGCACTTAACCGTCTTTGTGGTTATTAGCATACTCTCACAATGTTGGATGTATGAAGTCACCGCTGTGACAGACTGTTCAAGGGAGCGGTCCTGGGTGAAAACCTCCCAGTCTGTGCAGGTGAAACAGCCCTGCAGGCTCTGGATTGCGTCACTGGACCACATTTGAACTGTTCTCTGTTTCACCTTCTCTTGCTTCAGCTTTTGTCTGTATGTGGTCAGCAGCTGGACAGCAAAATGGTCTGAGGTGCCTACGGGTGGTTTCTGTAGGGATCTGTACGCCTCTTTGATGTTGCCATAACACAAGTCCAGCTGCTTCTCCCCTCTTGTGTTACATGAAACATACTGCTCATATGTGGGCAGCACAGAGTCCAGTTTGCAGGTGTTAAAATCCCCCAGGATGATCTTGGGTGCACCAGGGGAGGCATTGTCTAGCTCAACACATTGGTAGACTGTCTGAGAAGCCCTAGTTGTATTAGCTGATGGTGGAATATAAACAGCTGTCACAATAACCTGCCCGAATTCCCTGGGTAGGTAAAATGGGTGCAGGGAAATTGACAGCAGTTCTATCTCATCCATGCAAGTTTTGTCTTTAACATGCACAGAAGAGCACCAGCGTTCATTAATATATAAACAAACTCCCCCTACCGTTTTTTTTACCTGTCATGTTCAAGTCGCTGCCCGCACGCATTGGTCCAAGAAATCCATTTAACTGAAGAATGTCGTTCTGTAAATCCTCAGATAGCCACGCTCCGTAAGGTGTTTTGCGCCTCTGAAGTTTCCTCCGTATTCCCCTCCGCTTGCCTCTCTCCCTCCTCTGCAGGCGGAGCGCGTCTATATATATCGAAAGTAAAGTAGTTCATTTTGCAGTTCATTTTGCAGTCCATTTGAGCCTCCTGCTTCGTTGTTGTTGCTGCGTTTTTAACTTCCTTGTTTGGGTCTGTAACACTTAGTCGAAAGTAGTCGAACAAAGCATTCAACAAACACACACTACACTCTGACCGTCACGGTTCGCCAACAGAGTAGCGCCCCTCCTGATATAGCGGTAGCATTCCAATGCAGCTTGCGCATGGACTGCTCACATTTTTTACATCATAAAACTGGAAAACAGATTGGCCAAAATCTCCATGTGGCAGGGCTGGGTTTCTGGGAGAGGTTCAGGGCAGTCTGAGGACCACGCCTACTAGTTAAGTAGGCACACGCACTTGGAGTGCTTCAATTAATCCAGGTATTTAAAGTGTGCTTTCTTCCCAGTAGAAGTCTGTGTGACCGAGGAAGACATAAACAGAGAGAGAGAGAGAGGAACGTACCAGCATGGAAAAGGCTGGAAAGTGCTTTGTAGTTTAATTGATTAATTTCCCTGTTGAACTCAATGGAAAAAATATTCAGGAGAAACAATGTTTGTAGTATCTACTGCATATCTGGCAGCAGCATGGTGGTTTGAGGCTCATTTGATACCTTGAACCCTTGATGACTTAAAACCATTTAGCCAACAAATGTGTTCCATACTTTATCAGCATAATTTACAGCTGAATCTAGTCCCACCCCCCGATTCCCATAGAGATCCATTCAAATGCAAAGAGTTTTTGTATTGCTTGTAGGACAACCTGAAAGTAAGATATACAGACTCTGATGATGTTGATAGGTCACAGACATCACAAAGTCATGGCATGCAAATGATTACATTACATTACATTACATTACATTACATTATAGGCATTTAGCAGACGCTCTTATCCAGAGCGACGTACAACAAGTGCATAGGTTTCATGATGTAGAGGCGCAAAAGAAACACTAGAGTGAAGTAAAGATCGTAGTGCCAGAAGTGACCACATCGATCAGGACTCCAACCCTGTAGAGTAAGCTTGTTCAGCAAGCAAGAATCCTACCAAGTACAAACTAGCACTGGAATCACACCTAATCATACAAAAAACAATCCTGCCAGATACACTAACATAATCAAATTATCTTAGCTAGGTACAGTGAGCTGAACTATAGGCTAGGGAGGGGTGGGGATGATATGCAACCAAATACAAAACATGACTCTTTTATTTGACATTGTGTTAATTTGTCTACTCTATAAGTGAATTTCCCTGTTCCTAGCTTTTCCCCTAACAGTTCACGGCAGCAAAAGTAAACGAGCAAATGGTGGCACAGGAGGTCTTAGGAGTGCATTTGTTTAATTCTTGCTAATTTTCTGACCAATGATTTGTTGTTAAGACCATTAAAAGCTTAATTTTTTGCCATTTTGGGCTTGGCCCATTTTTTTGCCCAGGAGTGTACATCCTTAAACACTACATTTCCAAAACTCTGTGGACACCCCTTCTAATTAGTGGTTGCGGCTATTTCAGCCACACCCATTGCTAACAGGTACATAATATCTAGCATACAGCCATGCAGTCTCCATTGACAAACATTGGCAGTAGAATGGGTCGTACTGAAGAGCTCAGTGACTTTCAACATGACACTGTCATAGGATGCCACCTTTCCAACAAGTCAGCTCATCAAATTTCTGCCCTGCTAGAGCTGCCTCAGTCAACTGTAAGTGCTGTTATTGTGAAGTGGAAACGTATAGGAGCAACAACAGCTCAGCCACAAATGGGTAGGCCACACAAGCTCACAGAATGGGACCGCAGAGGCCTGCACAGAGCCCTGACCTCTACCCCATCAAACACTTTTGGGATGAATTTTCATGGCTTTTTTTCGACTATTGTCTCATTTCTTCTGTTTTGTTTGTTCTGTTGCATTTAGCTGTTAATATTTTTATTGTTGTCAGATACTGTTCTGGTTCTGTTTTTATTTCTGGCCAGTATATATGGCCAGTACTGGTCAAATAAGCTTTTAGGTGGGCTCATATTTTTCCAGAGTGTCCATATAAACCAGAGTAGTAACTTTTCCTATGTAGACAGTACTCTCAACGTGTAAGCTATGGAGAAATGGATGACGATGATAATTCCTCAGGAGAATTAAACAATGAACTATCTATCTGTTGAATTCTATCTGTTGCTCTGAGTTAGAACATTTTTGGCACTAAAAACTATTATGAATCTTGTTCACTGGACCCTTGTTGCGTTTTACCATGATTTGTCTTGACTGTGGATTTCCAAAGCACAGAGGGTGAGGTCCTCCAAGCCTGTTTTGGTACATGTTACAAAATAAGGAACCATTGTAGCTGCAACATTGGGATCCTAAAATAGTTTACAGCAATAAAACCACAAGTAGTTTTAACACTTTCAAACGGTATATTGTGTCACCAGATTGATTGAAAATCTCTATGTAAAAAAACGCAATAAAGGCAAATAAACCTACTCCAGCGTAAATACAGGCTGGCACCAGTTAAGTAGTCAATAAAAGTTGAAAATCTGCACTTTAACCACATTTGAATTTTTTGATCACAAATATAAAATTGTGGAAAACCACCAAATCAAGAAAAATATATCTGTCTTTGTTCCAAACATTATGTTGGGCAATCTATGTGTGTGTGTGTGTGTGTATATATATATATCTATATATATATACACACAAATACCAATATCAGTGTCATGTAGCTGAAAGGGCTGTTCTCTGTTCTTTAAATTTCATTTAATCACTTTTAAGTTTACTTGGAAGGGTTGGAAGGCATTTATAAAATGATTCCCAATGTTTTGTTAGACATGCTGAGCATGCATCTGATGTGACATGAGAAAAACGATGACATCACTGACAGAAGAAAATAACCCATCAGGAAAGACCAAAGGGGAACCACAGAAGCAGAGACCCCCAGGCACAGAGTTTAATCAAGAAGATCCAGACTCATGAATTGCTAATCATCACATGAACACAGTCCTTGTACTAACAATTTATTCAATGTTTGATTTGTGTAATGACTCGAGTTATTACTCACTCAATATCAAAATAAGATAGTGAGTGCATCCCGTACTGACTATTCTACAAAGACTTACTTACTCTCCTATAACAGTGTCTTTTTTCCTCCTGATTAATGAGAATACACAGATGTTTTTTGCATGACTAAATAATTTTGTAATCACTCACAATTTGAATATTTAATCTATGACAATTCATTTTGTAATCAAGTACTCTGTTGACACATATTTGATTCTATGATAGAAACGTGAGATTATTAGGAACCTTTGTAAGCATTAATCTTATTATCGAAGATGCATTGGCAAATTGCCTGCCAATGTTTAGGTTCATAGAGAGGTAGGTGCCTGGAGCATGTTATCATCTCTCATGTACTATGTCCATAGGTGAGTCTCATGTGTGGTATCTATCATGCTGCAATGTAAAAATTCTTATGATTGATTTAGAATTTATTGATTTTTTAAGAATCTGTCAAAATAAAAAAGCTTTATGGTGTGATGCACATCTCAGTCTCAGTATGTTGCTTATAGAAAACTAAAGTTCCTATCATGTAAGCAAGCAGTTTGTTAGCTATGGTAAAGCTACTAGCTAGTGTTACCTCACTTTGCTGTGGATAGCAACCAGGTCCTGTGTGACTTATGTGTGGTCCCAGATCCCCCCGACCCCCTCATTTCAAACATAGGGTTAATTCCATGCTTACTATTGTAAGCGGGATCTCCAGGGTTTCATAATGATGGCACAGCTGTACACAAAAAATATTCTGAGCCTTACTACTGGCCTAGAGGTTTATGTACTTCTTTCAGTCTGTATTCCTGGGTCATCCCACTCCACATCCTGTCAGTGACCCATACAAGGTGATGATAGATGTGTGGTATTGTTCATACTATGTTAAATATGTATTTGAAATACTCTAAATCTATTCTGGTTTAGACTGTTCTGTTAAAATTAAAAATGCTCCAGCAAAAATAATTTCCATGAAGCATCTTACTACCCAGAACATACAATCATATGAAAGGTGAATTTTGTCTTCTACAATTGTCAGCAGTCTACTGGGGTGTCTATAGGATTATTTATTGATTATTTATTTTATCAAATAAAAATTGCCCCAGGTCTGGAGAAATGATAGTGTATGTCTTGCCTCCAACTTCCACTCCCCCCTTCCACCCCCACCCTTAGGAGGAGCCACTTTCTCCCCACCCAGAAGCATACCCCATTCCGACGCAGACCTATACTCGGGACTACTTTTGTTTCACGACCCCTTTGTCTCTGGATGTGGGGGCCCCAGGCTCTGGACTGCCCTGGAAGAACATGGAAAACAGACCGGCCAGCCCAGGGGGTGTCAACTGCCCCAAGACAACAGCCTTGCAGGTGCAGAGCCCTAAGCCTTATATCAAGCCCTTTTAAGTCCTGTGGGTAAACCAGGCTGATTATTGCTGATTTAAATTTGGCTATCAAAATGTTGATCCATAAAATATTAATAATAATACATTTTATTTACATAGCACTTTTTCAAGCAAAGTTTACAGTGCTTTACAGACAGTTAAATTTGAAACAAATTAATTAAAATTAATGAAAAGAACAATAAGAGTTCAAAAACACAAGTGCACAGTAAAAGAAAAACAGTGGCTAAAACAGCACATAACTAAAAGCAGTATTAAAGTGATGTTTTAATATTCTTTCTGAAAGTGCTCAGTGTCTGGATTGCTCTCAGTTTTTCTAGGAGGGAGTTCAACAGTTTGGGGCCATAATAACTAAAAGGTGACTCCCCTCCTATTAGAGGTTGAAGAGGATGTGGGGGTGTAAGAGAGGTTAAGGGGTGTTTGGGGGTGGTGTGAGAGTTGAAGACATGTCCATGGTTTCTCCCTCAGCGGATGGTCCTTTCCCAGGAGGAGCTGCATGAGGAGAAGGTGGCCTTCCCCCCTGAAGGGCTTCGGCCTGAGGATCCAGCGCCCAAGAGGAGCTGGGGGAATGAGGAGCTTCGCAACCACCACCACCATGCTGCTCCGTCCTCCTTGGAGTCCAGTACCTCCAGCCAAGAGCACCTCAGCTACTCTTCATCCTCGTCTTCTTCCTCCTCCAAAACCCGCCAGGCGAATCACAAGAGCGGGCCAGGGCGCTGGAAGACCCCCCACCCTCAGCCTGCCCGTGCTGAGCTCCCGCCCCCACCTCCCCCCCCACCACTGGGGAGCTCTGCCAGCAACCCCGACCGCCCCGTGCAAGACCTGCCCCTACCTCCACCTGCCCCACCTTCAGTCGGCCAGCATCCAGCATCAACTGCTGACTGCAAGAGGAGGGAGGAGCAGCGTCGCTGGTACGAGAGAGAGAAGGCACGGCTGGAAGAGGAGCGGGAGAGGAAGAAAAGGGAGCAGGAGAGAAAGATGGGTCAGATACATGGTCCCTCTGGGTTGATCACCCCTGACGACCACCCGCATGGCCCACCACCACCCCCACAGCCCCACTACCAGCACCGGTCCCCCAGGCCCCCCCATCCTCCCCTAGCCTTACCCTGGGCCCCCCCCCCACCTCCACTGGAAACGGTAATCCATGACTTCCTGCCACAGCAGCAGCCACACACTGTGGAGCGGCGGGACCTTTGCTATGTCACACTTGGCACTGAGGACCCTTCCTCTGACAGCCTCTCACCGGACCCCTGGAAGCGGGATGCCCGGGAGCAGCTGGAGAAGCGGCAGCGGTTGCGGGTGGTGGATCTCCTGGACGGGGAGATCCGGGAGCTGCGGGACAAGGTGGGACGCACAGCTGAGGAGAATGAGCGCCTGCGCAGGTTGCAGCTGGAGTGGCAGTTCCAGCAACGACTGCAGGAGTCGAAGCGCAGCGAGGATGATGAGGATGAGGAGGGTGATGAGGACGATGAGGACGTTTATGAAGTCACCATGATGGCACAACAGCTGGAAACTGAGAACAGAGCCCAGGTGAGCCCACCATGAAGCAGAAATATGGGAGAAAATCTGGAGTGATATGGTAAAGGATATAGGAAATGTATTCTTTCATAAGACTACAGAGATAAGTACTATGCAATCAAATTCCTATGGAATATAATTGAGTAGGGGTGGGCAATATGTATAAAATGATATTTTAATTATGGGCAATGGCAACATGTAATAGTACATTAACCTCTTAGCGCAAAGCCCCTAGTGATCGGCCCACCGGTGTGCCTAGATTGCTCAATTCAGACATTCTGTGCTCCTGCAACCAAATTGAGTTGACCCTAACCCTAGCTTTATTGGTAGATGATTCAGGCCAATCCTTGCCCATTTAGAGGGTACCCTATTTAAAGCTTTATAACTCCAGATGTGAGCATCACAGTGTAAACACCTCACAGCTAGACCAATGAGGGTTTGTAGCTGGAGGGGAAGGTATCGCGTGTTCTCCCTTGGCTGGTGTGATTCAAAACCGGAGATGTTAGTTATTTTCCTCTGTTCGTAAGAACAGGGCACAATTATAATTAAGAATGCACTGGTTCCGTTGCCACGGGTTAGATATGAAGGCGCTGCTTCATATCCCGCTTAAAACTGGCCTGAAACGGATCAGTAGCATTCTGGTTACTCTCCGTTCGTAAACGGGGCTATGCTGTCATTAGAGATATATCCGATCTGTCGCCGGACTGTCAATATCCCAATGGGAGCATCAGAATATTCACAAATGCGTGGAACAACACATCAAATATATCCATGACCACAGCAAGAAAGCGTAACAGTTACTAGGTTTTATCCTCGTGATAATCTGACTCCATATTAATTAATAAGTTATGTTCCAAATTAGAATTTAGGCTTGATTTAGAATGGACCTCAGTTCGTCTGAAGTTCTACACCGAGGGTCAACGCAGTTTCACCCGGTACGCACCGCGGATGCGCCCGTAACGACAATTTAACTAGCTGTTTGCAGACGACACAGCGGTTGTGAGATTTCCCTCATGGGGAGTATAACCTAATTAGGGTTCAGGGACTCCGAAAGGGCCAATATTGGTCATCCCAGGATCAACTTGGTTCTGCTGACGGTCCCGCCTTAACTGAAAACTTGGTGATCAAACAAGTCCAACGGGCAGTTCCCTAGTCATAATTGGGGGAAACCGACTTAGAGGGCTGTTACAAGAACGAAACATTGACCAAGACCACACAAATCAAGTCATTAACAGTTTTAATGTCAGGTAGGTTATACACTTAAAATAGTCAATTTGTAGTTACAGAATTTAGAAAATAGTCTAACAATCAAAGATAAAGATGAGCATACCTGACAGCAGTCTACACACAGAAAGAGTCTTGTGTGGGAAGTCTGATTGCAGACTCCCCTGACAGCAGTCTACACACAGAAAGAGTCTTGTGTGGGAAGTCTGATTGCAGACTCCCCTGACAGCAGTCTACACACAGAAAGAGTCTTGTGTGGGAAGTCTGATTGCAGACTCCCCTGACAGCAGTCTACACACAGAAAGAGTCTTGTGTGGGAAGTCTGATTGCAGACTCCCAGAGGGCCCTGTTCCTCTCCTATAAGAACCCAGCGGAAGGCAGGTGGATGTCGCCACAAAAGGCTCATAAAACCATACTTGGAGGGGGAAGATTGGAATTTGGTTCAGACAGGATCAGACAGATGGATTTACTAGGAGGAGTGTCCCAAAAATACAGTTAACTTCCGAATTTATTAAAATAGATTTTCTATAAGTTTGTTGGTTTTAAAACCTAAACCAGAGCATCACTCGCACAGAGACCATAAAAACCATACCAAATATGAATATTTGTTCTTGTGATTGTCATGAAAACTCTGAAAAACATGAAATAACTGTACAATCTCTTACACGAACCAACTGCCAACTCTCAATGTCTTTCCACAGTGTATCAAGATTGCATAGTGTAGTGTATCAATGTATTCGACCCAAATCGGGATTTATTTCCTAACAAAAAGTGTGCGTGAGTAAATTTCTCTCCTTATGAAGGTTGGGAGACAAGTTACCCAGTGACACCAGGTGAGGGCACTGTGACTGTCCCTCAACTGTCCTGAGCAATTTGCCCCATTTCCATCATGTGATTTTATTACTTGCCATCTGAACCTCCAGGACGTTGGGATAATTTTAGAATTGCTTTCCCATAGAAAAGAGGTGTCACCTGTTAACTGTCGCAAAACCAGATGCCAAGGTCTTACGGGTCACTCTGTCCCGACAATATCAGACTCTGCACCTGGCGAATTGCTTTACGACAGTCAGAGAGGAAATTCCACTCTATGTCTGTTCCCGTGGGCCTTACAACAGAGACTTGAAAAATGGCTTAAATGAAGCAAGACATTTGTACCATTTACAATACTAAATATTTTATTAGTTTATATTCATAATTTAGAAAGAAATAAAGTGCCACAAATGCAATTGTTCAGGTAAAAAAGCAAAGACTTATTTGCTCTTTTTTAGTTTGAAATGAAATACTGAGAGATCCCATATATACAGCAGGTTAAACTATACATTTCCTGGATCAAAAACATCTTGACCACAAGTTCATAAAATCTAAGGGTGGATATGTAGAACTACTAAAGATCTATGAAGCAAAAACTAAGCAGTGTATACAACGTCTCCAAATCTATCCAAAATGTCTAAATTATGTATTGCTGTAAATCACAACATATTCACATATTTCACTACAAATCAACTGTTTTGACTCAAGAAACTCACTGTTGCATCATTTTCAAGTGGGATTTACAAGCTTTCCATCAGTACAGTGGTCTAAAATATCTAGGGGTCCAGAAACATATTCAAAATCTCTCCAAAATGAATAAAAAAATTTTTGTCCATTATAAAGCATATAAATTAGCCCCTTATGAAGGTTCAAGATGAAACATTGATACCAGATAGAAAAATAATGCAAAACTATTGTAACACAATCCGGTACATTACCTAAATGTGTAATAATTAACTCTCGTATGTATTTCTGTACTCTACAGCATGTAATGTTTTCTTGTATGGGGATGGGACAACATGATAACAATATTCAACCATCCACCACAATTTGGCAATGCTCCAACTCTCACGTCATAACTGGTGCGTGCAACACAAGAACTACTAAGCTACCAAGGGACGCTTACATTATCGTGTGAAATATCCTCATTATAAAATACCTAACCTATTTAAAGACACTCAATTTCAAAAGTATACGTATATAACTGAAATATTTTGAACAGTAATACTTACATAGCAATGATGAAATGTTATCTCTGTTCAGTAGATAAGAGACAGAGACAGTAAATCAATGCTGTGGTTCTCTCCTCTTCTGTCTTACTCCAGAAACAATGTCAGCTAGGTCTATCAGCAAACATATGGCTTAGCTATGCTCAGAAGTCCTCAATAATAATAATATTTTATTATATTGAAAATCATTGATAACGTTTCATCAGGTGCAGTGTCTTTTACTGCTACCACAGTGAATGCGTAAGTGAATGCAATGATGAGAAAACTTTTGGTTGCGCTGAGCTATAAAACGCTATTCCAAAAGCAAAATTGGACATGTTATAAATCGTTAGAAAGCTTATACTGTCATCTTCTGAATAAATGAATTGTCAATCAAGCCAGACCTGTACTAAAAAGGGTGGCAATGCCGTAAACAACGTGTGGTATTACGCACAGCTAATTTGGAAGGTACCCAAGCGTCACAAATGTGCGTATATTGTCCAAGACAATATATGACAACTCAGTCTCAAAAGGGACATCTCTACGCGTAAAACCCGATGGTAAGGTTGTATATTTATTCAATATTTAGTCCTAGATATTGACTGTAGAGTGACATGGTATAATTTTTGAAAACTGTCGTTTATTTCGTTATTCAGTGAGCAGCATTTTCACTGATGTATTGGCATATCTTAGAGCTATTGTTGGGTTTATGTTGTTGCTATGACGGAATACGATTCTTGAGTGGTGAAAAAATATTTTTATGAATGCCCAGATAGACAATATTGTCCATTATGTCATGGGTGGGGGGAGTAGTTGCAGTTGAAACTGCAGGGAGGGGGTGCTTGTTAAATGAACGACCAGAGCGACAATAGTGGCGCTGCGAAACTCCATATTCGGCATAGTTGTCGTGTATCGTCTACTAATGAAACTAAAACAAAGTGTTTCTGTTTTCAGAACAGGAGCAATGAATATCTGAGTTGAACAATCTAGGCATGCTGGCGTGCTGACCACTAGGGGGTTTGCACTAAGTGGTTAATGGTTAATTATAAGTTGATCCTATGTTTTAATAATGTATAAATAATCGTGTAACTTATACATTAGTTCATGTTTTTGTTGACTACTAAATAGATTTAATGCTTAATTAATGTATTTGTACATCATTAATTCATGCTAACAACTACACTAGTCAATGCCAATTCATGTGACCTTATTGTAAAGTGTTACTGCAAATTGTTTAGGCCTTGTGGGACCAAATCATTTCAAAACAGCTGACACTGCCCATGGTTATTTTAATGAAACCCAAAACCCAGGCTGTTCTTGGACCAAAACATTTTTGTTAAAATGTACATTTACAGGAAGCTTGAAGTTGATTAGGAACAAAAACCTCTCTGGTTTAATTTGATGCACGAAGCATGGATCAGCTGAGAATCCCACCAAATGAAGATAAAAGCTTAAGTTGTCCAATCAAAGGCTTTCCCTTGGTTCCCCCCACCCCACACAAATGATCGCCAAGAATTTTTTGAAGGAAAGTGTCCTTGCTGAAGATGGAAATTCCTCTTTATCCCTCTTGTATTTTTCCATATTCAGATTTGTAATTGTTTGCAGGCAGGAATCAGGCCATTCTTCACTAAACAGTTCAGCGTTAACTGGGGCAGTGCAGATTTCTTTGGCACCACATTACAGCATGCCATGCCCCAAACAGGCTTGTTGCAGTGTTTGGTTTAACTCTTGGCATATGGAGCATACGCCTACACCAGTGTAATTTCCTAGTTATCAGTATTTTGTCATTACAATGTTTAATAGTTATTGTCTGACATGGCGGAGAATTTGATTGCTAGAAAAATTAGACTTCTCGAGTGGCACCTGCTGAGATAAAAATGAATGGGGTGGGAAATTGATTATTCGTCTTGGCCTGTTTTATATAATTTTACTTTATTAACAATAGAACTATTAATTCACTGAATACTCGGTCCCATCATGTATAGTCAGTTCTCCTCAATTAGGCTGTTAGGTGAGTAATTAAATAATTTTATTTGCAATATTGTGCACATTTTATCAACATGATTAAAAATTGTGTATAGATGTACACTGAAGTGCAGGTTTTGTTAGATAACCTTTATTGCAGGTTGTGCAGAAAGCTAATGTAGTAGTTAATAGTTAGAGTGTTAAATCTTTTTTCATAACCCCATTATACAAATGTTACTATTTATTACCACTCCAAGAGAATTTCTGTGGTCATCTAGCACATATTAGCACACAGTTCTGAATTTGAAATTTCCCAAGCCCTAAGTGACAAGAATAGCCAGGATGCCGGCGTCCGGTGTTCCTGCAACCAAACTGTGAGTGGAAACAACAAACTCTGTGATCTAGCTTTATTAGTAGATGATACATAACAACTATGGAAAATATGGAGTTTCTAAGTGCCACCATTGACATGTAGGTCATCCATTTAACAAACACTCCCTCCCAGAAGTCTCTTCTGCAACTATATCCGGGCGTGACACAATGGACAATAGCATCTATCTGGGAGTTCATAAAAAAATTTTTTTTCTGTGCACACTGAACAACTGAAGCACTTGCGATTTCAGTTCATTCTTTGAGTTCATCAAGTTTGATTGATAATTCAGTAGCAGACAATACAAGCTTTGCAATGGTATATGGCGTGCTTTGTTTAAATTCTATTATTTGCGTTGAGAGTTTTGTGCAACTGCGTGAGTGTTTGCTTCAGTAAACCATTGCGCATTCAACCATAACATTGCGCAGTAATATATAAGCACTCGTTGATGCGTAATTGTTTTTTCCTTTGGTTTTTGGAAGATTTACAAATTTTTCCTACTTATTAGCATAGCTAAAGCAAATGGATTTGGGGAGGAGATGGAAGCATGAAGCCTGGATACATATGAACATGGATTACCACTTTTAACATGTTGATTATTTATGTGTGTCATATTTTTGATAATGTGATCTTTGCATTGGTCGCAAGAGACAACTGTTATCCTTTGCTAATAAGGCTCAGAACTTTTGTTTTTAGGGCCAACTAATGAGCCTAGCTGTTAGTATTGGGGCATTGCTCGCGTATACTGAGCAGTGCCAGCGTAGTGGCTGGCAGTGGTCTGCTTTTTTAGAATTCATACCACTTGCAATGAAACGTGAAGTGTCTTTCAAAAGGTTTGTTCTATTCTCTAATGCAAGGATTTCACATGCTATAATGTACAGTAAGCATTCATAGGTGGCTCAGTCATGTTATGTCAGATGCACCAATTTACAGTGACGCTATTTACCGTGACGCTATATTAGTACCTCCATGGGCTATACTTGGTACTTAGGGCTTGGAAAATTTCAAATTCAGAATTCTGTGCTAATATGTGCTAGATGACCATTAAAATCATCTTGGAGTGGTCATAAATAGCAACATTTGTATAATGTCGTCCCATCCCCATACAACAAAAGATTACAAACTGTTACAGAGAAAACATACAAGAATGAATGAGTACATATTTAGGCATGTGTATTTTTCAATGTGATATCAATATTTCACTTGATATTTTAGTTCCCTATACTGATGAAAAGGTGGTAACTGACTTGAAAATTGTGCAAAAGTGAGTTTCATTAGTCAAAACTGTTTATTTGTAGTGATATATGATTACGTTATGTTCACAGAAATGCACAATTTAGATATTTTGGATAGATTTGGAGACACTAAGGGTCACTACTTTTTGCTTCATAGATCATTAGTAGTTCTGTAGATCACCCTAAAACTATACATGTCCAGTTTATGATCCAGGACATGTATAGTTTTTCCTGTTATATGTGCGTGATCTCTGTTTTCATTTCAAACTTCATTTTTGCCTAGATAATTGCCTTTCTTGTACTTTATTTCTACTTAAATGATGAATATAACCTAATCTAGGTATTGTTAATGGTTCACGTGTCTCGCTTCATTTAAGCCATTTTACAAGTCTCTGTTATGCTCACATCTGGAGATATAAAGCCTTACATAGAAAACCCCCTAAATGGGTGAGGATTGTCCAGATGTAGCATGTGGATTGGAGTTAAGTGTAGGCTACTCTGATTGAAACAATTTTTTCTAAATTGATTTTTATCATTTAATCTCCCTTACATGCTGTGAATATAGAAGCTGATTGTTTACCTGCCAATGGATTATTCAGATTATTGGCACACTTGTTGGGCTAATCAAGGTAAATTAATGAAAGCAGGTTGAGACTAATGTTCAGTTTATAGGGTGTAAGTTTTCCACCCGGTCTATTTTCAGCTTTCCAGTCGCTTAAAGTAAAAAAATACACAAGGATATGAATTAACTTAGGTAATTTACTAAAGTCAATTCATCTTGTCTATTTGTTTTACTATACGTTTACATGTTTTATATCTCACGGTACTGGTTTTTTATTTTGTAGCCCTGGTTATTTTAGGTGTGTTTTTGCCAATGCTGATGGCACTTTATTTCAGGCCTTTTTATGTCTGTCAGTAATACTGGTATCAACAGAGGGGACACGTGTGAAAATAGTGACCCTGTCACAAGCCTAGCCCCAAATGTTGTTTTTTGTTTAGACCTTCTTATGCCTTGCCCCGGCACCAGTTCTATTTACCACTTTTGTTTCTGTTTCATTTCTCTTCCTTCCACCTGCAGCAGAGTGCCGCTCCAGCCATCTCTGTTCTAGACTTGGTATGTTCTTTATTATGCTTTGCTCCATCTTAGCATTATGCCATCTGTGGTACTCGCCACTCTTCATCTGCTTCTTTCTCTTCATCCTCTTCCTCTCCCTCTCACTCGCCTCTTGGCTACAAGTTCTGATCCCGTCTCAGGATGGAATGTAGCAGCTCGGTCAGAGAACAGCTGGAGAAAACTGGGCCAAAATATTTTCTATATTTCCCTGCAATACAAAAACTCTTGGAAGGGTGTGATCATTCAGTGTCATTCCCTTTGTGATGATTCCCTTTTTATTCCACAATGGTTTAACACAAGTCAATTGACATAAATCTTGTGGTCTGAATTCCACCAAGCAGCAAACCAAGCGAAATAAAATTGATTTGTACAAACTAATGGGCCAGAACTTTAGCACTAGTCCCTAATTTAGCAAGAATAATTAATTTATTAATTTATTATTAATGATAACGACAGGTTTTGCTGTGAGGTCTGTCCTAGCAGTTGTTTTTAGTCCAGTGGAAGACGCAGTTCCATATGCACAGGAATGGCACTCCCTTATAAGAGAATGCTGTAAACCCAGTGCTCGACTCCTTGATCTACTTCTGCACCTCAATACTTCATTGTGTTGTGTTGCTGTTTCCACTCCTGCTGTTGTCACTCCTGTGTATGACTGTAGGCACTGCCTCACACATGAGAAGGAACAGAAATTTGAGCTTTGGAGGAAAATCAAGCCAATAGCTATATTTATTCAATGTCACTCTTGTTTGCCTGCAAGAGAATACATGCTAGGGACATTAAGTCCTTATCTCTTTCTAGAAAACCAGGGGTATGCAAATCATCCAGCATCTTTTTGGAACCCTATTACAAGGCTATTATGAGGTTAAAGAATCTTAGCTGTCCATTAGAAAATGTGTGAGGTGATATTGGGGGTGAGAGAAAGTGACATTTTAAATGAGCTGACTGTTACTCATCTTCAGCTGCAGGATGAAGAACAGCACCGGAAGCAACAGCAGCAAGGGACAGCAGAGGGACAGGACAGGCAGGAAGAGGGGGAGGAGCCCAGTCTGCAAAGACCTCCCCTCCCCCTTGACTATGAGGGCCCGCCCACCTCCACAAATGCTGTACCACCATCCCCACCTCAGAGAAACACCTCATACCTCAAAACCCAAGCAGCCTCCTTTGATGCCTTGGGCCCCGCTCAACTGGTCCCATATGATGACAGCAAGCACGAGGAGGAAAGCACCCCTCTTGAAGGTCAGCTTCTGGGCTACACCTTCTTGACAACTTACAAGCCTACTCACTACACTGGGCATTTTCATTTACGTTTTCTGAAAAAAAATTTATTACAATAATGATGCTTAAGTCCAATTCTGAAGTAATTAACCCCACTTTAAAGCTTCCAGAAAATGAGCAAAAGTGGACAGAGTGGACCTGGGGATTCTTGCCCCAAGAAATTGTTAGCTTATTTATTTATTTTTTTCTTTCACCTTTTACATCAAGCCCTCTGATATGGCATATGGCATTAGCGCTGATTCAGGCGAACTGTTCCAAATGTTGTGTTGTTCTCTTTGAATAAAGGCTATTAAAGATTTCTGAAGTAGAATTACTAGGTACTTATACAGAAATGCCTGTGACATGGCAGGATGTTTTCAAAAAATCAATGTTGAGAAACACACCAAGGTACACTCTAGACTTCAGTCACAACCAAAAAACAGAAGGACTTCAAGATTTAAGTTCAAATGAATTTGTCTCCAAAATACAGTAAAGGAAATTCTGAACCTTTAATAGAAGTACATTAGAGTGTACCATGGTATGTTTCTCAATATTAAGAATACTGACTGAAATATATCAAGCCACACAAGCATTTCTGAATATTACCTACAGCAGTACCCAGTAATTCTCCTTTAGAAATCCTTAATATTCAGAAATGCCTGTGGCATGGCATGACGTAGATAATAAAAATAAACATACCATTGTACATTGGACTACAATCACAACCAAAAAATCAAAGCAACCCAAGGCCTTTGAGATTTAACTCCAAATTTATTTGCCCCCAAAATACACTAAGGGAAATACTAAACCTTTCAAGGAATTTACAAATCTCTATTTTTTTTAAATCAGACAACGGTTTTGCCTTTTGATTCTGTCCACTTCAGTCCCAGTAATGTAAATTTGTTCAATCCCTTTCCATGCAGAATTTCCCATTTATACCACAGGGTGTGATCTGAGCGACAGAGGGAACCCAGAGGTGTATGAGGACCCAAGAAAGAAATGGGAAAGATGGTAAGTTCACAGGCTGCTGATGGGAATTGAAGTTCAGAACCACAAAAACCACAATCCAAATGAACCAAGTTCAAGATCAAAGATCAAAAATTTCCTTGTGTTACAACAGAAACAAGTTTCAGTATTTATTGCAGTTCATTTCAGGTATGATGAGCACAGAATTTAAAAGCAGTTTTTCCAAGTTCCGTGTTGGCTCGAAGTACATGGAGCATTAAGCAGTCCTAAGAGCGTGTGTAGAGATTTTCGGAATTCCAAACAAAGACTGATGACAGATGAAGGGGTAGTTTACAAAGAGAGGCTTTATACAGTTGAGGCCAAAAGTTTACATACACCTAGACTAAAGATATTCAAACTCAGTTTTTCACAACTCCGCACATTTCATTTTACCATACATTTCTTTTGGCAAGTCAATTAGAGCATCTCATTTGTTCACATAAGAGGTCATTTTAAATCAATTAAAGGCAGAATTAATTCAACTTTAATTCACTATATCAGAATTCCAGTGGGTGAAAAGTTTACATACACTTTGTGAGTATATAGTGGCATTAACTTTTAATTGCTTAACTTGAATCAAATGCTTGGGGTAGCCTTCCACAAGCTTCTCACAATAGTTTGCTGGAATTTTTGCCCATTCCTCCGGACAGAACTGGTGTAACTCAGTCAGGTTTGTGGGCCTCCTTGCTTGGACACACTTTTTCAGTTCAGTCCACAAATTTTCTATGGGATTCAGGTCAGAGCTTTGTGATGGCCACTCCAATACTTTCACTTTGTTGTCTAGGTGTATGTAAACGTTTGGCCTCAACTGTACAATGCCATTGACAACTAAGGAGGTGGCAGAGATCGTGCTATGCTTAGCCCTATAGTGAACCTGAAGAGGGCTCAGCATGTTGTTGACAAGAAGAAATGACTTTAGTCTGTCATTTAAAAGCGATTCTAGGATTTTAGCCAAGCAGTAGAGTTTCAAAATAAGGCAATAGTTGTTGTGATCGCTTCTTTTTTGCAGCGGTACAACCTGAGCATTTTTCCAAACTTCGGGAATTGTACCAGAAACAATAAATATGATAAAAATATGGGCAATATGCTCCGTCATGAAAAGGGCAGAGAGTTTAAGAAAGAACTGATCTAAATTAGAGCCCGACCGATGCCAGATTTTTGGGTCCGATGCTGATCCCGATTTTGGAGAGTCCTAGCCCACCGATTACCGATGTTTTAACTGATATTTTGTCAAAAAGTACAACATTTTCAAATCAATTTGAAAAACTTATATTTTATCAAAGTTTCTATATTTGAGAACATTTAACTTATAAGCAAACAAATAAATAAAAATAAACACACAAAGAACTTTTTGATAGATAAAAAAATGTAAAAGATGATATTAAATTAAATATATATTAACACCATCTTCAAGTGGTGTGAATTCAAAATAACTCCACACGTTGTTTTTACTCCTTTCTTTTCCAGCCATCTATAAAAAAATTAATTTAAAAAAATCAGTTTTCCAGTTTCAAACATGTATTTTTATGAATATTATTGTTGTTGTTGTTGTTGTTATTATTAATTTGTTATTATTATTTCTTAGTATCTATTCTCAGTAAATGAATTATATTTTCTTATTTTATTCCTACTACATGATCTCAAAGAGTAAGACTTTATCTAGCGAGCTTCCCTGTCTATAAGAATTCGGTGGTGAAAAAAACTACAATGCGCTTTCGTGCAGGTTACCCTAAGTGTTGGTTGATTCACTTCTCCAACAGCAATCCTTCTCTCATGTTATCACGACAAAGCTAGATAACATGGCTTAAAATGATCCACGTTAGAAGTGTTTTATCTGCGTTTTTACAGTCTGGTTAGCTTGCTACGATGACGCGTGACTAGATGACACACTCGCTTGCAATAACGCATTGGCTATTGACACGGCATCGTATAGTAGCTAATATCATTATCTCAGATAAAAAAACAAATGTGTGATGCATTCAACCACCATTTTATTTTGTCTGGTTATTTATTTAAGAATACAGTAATGTCCTCTAGAAATGTAGATCCTACGCTGCTTATGTGCTCACTGCCACTTCATAAAGGCTTGCTAGCCAGCTAGCTTGCTAAAGTGAACCAAATAGGCTATGTTAGCTAGCTCGCTCGCTTAATAAGGAGGATTGATAAACATAGTGGTCGTATAAACGCATTTAATTAAAAACTTTCACTAAATATACATACCTTTATTGCGTCAATCGAATCTGTGCAGACAAGTCTTGCAGTGGAGAATATTGGATGAGGCACGAGTGACAAACGTCTTATTACAGAAGTAGCGCGTCAGCTGCTGCAGATCACACTTGTATTAGAGCTCCCTCTACTGGATAATTCTAGTAAATAGCAATTACAACATTCGAACAGACAAGTACAGATAAATAATCAATGTTTTTTGTTTTGTTTATTATACTTATACTTATTTAAAAATCGGGACACATCGGCTGCATAACTGCCGATCCCGATGTCCTCAAAAAAGTCAAATAATGGCGATATATCGGCCAAACGGATATATCGGTCAGGCTCTAATCTAAATTATCCTCTTTGGTTGACTTGATGTTAAAAGGGCATCAGCTGCTTTTCTAGAAGTGAAAGGAGTAAAGGTAAAATGAGGGGAATTACCTGCAACAGGTACAGAGTTATCAATAATCCGAGGGGAAAGTCTCTGAGTGCCTGCAAAGGTAGCCTCTCCCTTGAATGAGTTATCTAATAGGTTACCTGCTGCAGCAAAATGTTTATTAAAAGCTGTACATACCTCTTTTTGATCAGGTAATTGACAGTGACCAGCACTGACATAGAGAATACATTGCATGGGTCCATCTCATTTTTCCAGTTCAGTTCATTACATTTAGTTGTTTAATGTTACTTTAATTTTTTCTCAATTAGGGCAATTTTCAGTACTTACAAATACAGTGAGCACCATAATTCATTGGATAGTGACATATTTTTTGTTATTTTGGTTCTGTACTCTAGCACTTTGAGTTTGAAAGGATACAATGACAATGAGGTTGAAGTGCAGACTGTCAACTTTAATTTGCGGGTATTTTCATACATATTGGATGAACCATTTAGAAATTATAGAACCTTTTGGACATAGTCCCCCCCCCCCCCATTTTCGGGCATCAAACAATATTGGACAGTTTAACATAATGTAGAATAAAGTAATAATTTTTAATATTTGGTCACATATCCTTTGCATGCAATGACTGCTTGAAGTCTGCGACGCATAGACATCACCAGACGCTGGGTATCTTCCCTGGTGATGCTCCGCCAGGCCTGTACTGCAGCCATCTTCAGTTCCTGCTTGTTTCGGGGACTTTTTGCCTTTAGTCTCCTCTTCAGCATGTAAAATGCATGTTCAATTGGATTCAGATCCAGTGATTGACTCGGCCAGTCAAGGATTTTCCACTTTTTGGCCGTCAAAAACCCCTTCGTTGCTCTAGCAGTATGTTTCGGGTCATTGTCTTGTTGCATGATGAAATGTCGTCCAATGAGTTTGGAGGCATTTGGTTTTATCTGAGCAGATAAAATATTTCTTTTGACTTCAGAATTCATTGTTCTACTTCTGTCTGCAGTCACATCATCGATGATGACAAGTGAGCCCATTCCACTGGCAGCCATACAGGCCCAAGCCATAACACCCCCTCCACCATGTTTCACGGATGAGGTGGTATGCTTTGGATCATGGGCATTTCCTTTTTTTCTCCACACTTTCCTCTTTCCATCACTTTGGTACATGTTAATCTTTGTCTCATCTGTCCACAAGACTTTGTTCCAGAACTCTTGGGGCTCTTTTAGGTGCTTTTTAGCAAACTGTAATCTCGCTTTTCTGTTCTTTAGGCTTATCAGTGGTTTGCATCTTGTAGTGTACCCTCTGTAGTCCTGCTGGCGTAGTCTTCTACGTATGGTAATACTTTGACACATCTACACCTGCATCCAGGAGAGTGTTTTTGATCTGTTGGGCTGTTGTCAGGGGGGTTTTCTTCACCATAGAGAATATTCTCCGGTCATCCACTACAGTGGTCTACTGGGTCTTTTGACATAATTGAGTTCACCAGTTGTTTTTTTCTTGTTAATGATGAACCAAATTGTTGCCCAGGGTTTTTGTAACGTTCCTGATTGATTGATTTTTATTTCTGAGCCTTAATGACGGCCAGCTTAATTTGCATCGACACTGCTGTCTTCCTCATGTTGTCACACCCCAACAACAATCTCCAAAGGCAATTGCAAAGTCTAGAATCAAGACTAGACATCAACAGCTCTCTTCTGCATTCACTAACAACACAAATGAATACACCTGCCTAACGAAACACATCTGTGAAGCCAATTCAACAAATACTTGTAGTACCTTAAAATGGGGGGACCATGTACAAAAGGTGCTGTCATTTCTAAACGGTTCATCCGATACGGATGAAAATACCCTCAAATTAAAGCTGACAGCCTGCATTTCAACCTCATTGTCATTGTATCCTTTCAAACGCAAAGTGCTAGAGTACAGAACCAAAATAACAAACAATGTGTCACTGTCCAATGAATTATGGTGCTCACTGTATAACAACTGTAGATCCAGATGCACATCTATATTTGTACTTGACCAAATGAAGTGCCTGACTACAGGGTGGAACAGTAGTGTTACACCCAGGGCTTGATAACAGAACAAAAAAAGTTCTATTCATTCGTTCTGAGGAGAATCTGAATTATAATGTATCTGTTCTTTTGTTCCTCCTGCAACATAATGGTCCTCTACTGGTTAGAACATAATTTAAAAATGGTTAGTTTAGTTTCTTTTTCTCCCATCTCCCAAACAATGAAACCTGCCTAGTAGCCTGCCGAAAATTATATTAAGCATGGGTAAAGTGAAGAGTAATTTTTCAGTTGTGCAATCATTCTCTGCCTAGATGAGGCCCCCCACCCAATCACCACCCGCCCCGGTTTAGAAAAACAAAGTCATCCTATGGATGATAAAAAACACAGTGGTCAGACAGTGTCAATGCATTAACACTGAATAACTTGGTGACACGGAGAATATACCACCATGACAAAATAACCACGTTATAGTTGGGAGAAATCCCATTGGAAGAGACGCAACTCTCAAATCGCTCGCAGCAGCACAAGCAAATAATTTGATCAACTCCAAACATTTACAATGTGTAGGGTAGCAGCAGCTACAGAGGTAATTGAAATACAGGCTTTATAAACCGCTGAAGTCACACCCAACTATTAACTTGAACATAAACGCACAGTAACATCAACATTATCCACGTTGAGATATAAGAGTCAGAATCGTTTGCACAAACAAAAAAGGTGAACGTGCACTGACTGGCATACTCATTTTCAGTAAGAAAACCAAAGGCATAGACAAAGCATCACCAATAATGGCACGGTTTCTGCCAGTGTATTGCAAGTCCGGCGGCCCGCCGGGCCTAAGTTGACCCCCCCGCCTGAGGGAAATAAAAAAAAAAAAAGTATTTTAAAGATGGTTTTTAAACTACAGTTACAGTGGGGCGGCTCAGTTGGAAAGCTCACCAGCGAAAAACGTGAACGCACTATAGGAAAACAGCAGGTCTGAGATCAGTGTTCTTTACCCTCATTGTGCGTAGAGTGACATTCAACACTTGACGCTTCCAACTATCACAAGGTAACGTTACCTAGCAAGCCACCATTTCTTATTTAGTAGGCTAACTAACCTCGTTACAAACTTCCGCGTTATCACTTAATCTCGTTGGTAAGTAGGCATACATTCTTTTAATATTAACTTAAGCAGTGTGTAGGTAACGTTAAACTAGTAGCACGAATGTAACGTTCGATAAATTGTAACATTACATGACTTAATCGCCATTGAAATAACGACTTCACTTGTTTATTAATAACGTTAGCTTGATGACATTGATGTGCACGACAACGTTGTCATAAAATATTTTGTATTTTCTTGTAGACCGTTGAGAGCAATGGAGAAGAGCCAGTGTCCTAATTGTCAAACTGTCTGTAGCCTACCCACCGCTTACAGCAAAGTGATAGTTATTTTTGGCTAGACCGCAATAGCGGGGCAGTCCTCAAAACCATATACTAGGTTTTGACCTGGTCTTGTTTTTAAAGTGAAAGAAAACCACTGGGTGCCCTAGTGATGGGTGCTGAGCTGAAAAATGAGCATGCAGAACATCCCTTAAACTGATTAACGTTATTATTGGTGTAAACTTGTTTTTAATTATTGTACTTGATTAGAAATGCCATATTACTAAATATGATAGAGACAGTTCTCCTCAATTAGTTTAGACGAGAAAAATATTCTATTTGCGTCGCAAAATTGTGCACATTTCAATCGACATTAAGATATTAAAAACTGGATAAACGTAGCCTACACACGAAAATGTTAGGGTTAGGGTTAGGTATGGCAAAGATCTGGAATACGCAGATTTTGTCATTTGAACGAGCACAGGTTAGATGGCATTTTTGAGTTTATAATTTATTTTGAATTTATTTGATCTTCATAGCATGGCGTGACGAAGGAAACTGTGTTTATCTACAACTGAATTATTGAGATCGTGGGCAGACTTGTTAATCAAGGAAAATGATTGAAAGTCAAGACTAATAATCAGGGGAAGTTTTCTGCCTCCTCGATTTTCAGCTCAGCAGCCACCACTGTGCCTTAAGTTAAACTATCAGTACTAGTCAGTTAAATAATGTGTGTAATAGAACACACCTTGCCACACCATATTGCCACTATAAAACTCTCTCTTTCTCTCTCTCTCTACCAAAATATAACATAAACTGTTTTCCATTTGATTTGTCAGTTGTTGCGCATATTGTGTTTTTGTTTTGTTTGATCAACTTTATTGTATAGTGGATGCAATGCATTTTAATACATTTTTGGACCCAGCTCTGCACTCTCTTGACTTTTTTATTTTTTAAGTGCCCTGAACTGATGTCCCCCTTACATTACTTTTGTAATGTAAGGGGGACATCATCAGGGGGCATTAGCAGTTAGATTACATTAATTCTAGGGTGAGTTTTTCCCTATATCCTCATGTTAAAATCTACTGTAAATCCACATTTTAAAGCTGATATTTATGCCCCTGGACCCCCCCCTAGGGGGTTCGCATCTTTTTCACCTTTTTCACCCCTGATGAGTTTGCTGGTCTGTTCACGGTAAGAAGAAATTTCAGGATTTTTTCAATAGGCTATTGCTTGTGTCGAAAGTGATGCGACGGAAACAACGATAGATTTACTCAGGAGCCACATCTGTAAACAAGTCAGGCAGTTTTCACGGTTGGGAAAAAGTTTATGACAACGTGGTCATTTGGCTAACTTAGCTAGCTAGGTAAAAGCCAAAAAACCTTAGACAGTTTTTTAAATGTTTAAATGTGCCCAGCATTCCAACGCTTGTTGTAAGATTCAGTAGCCAATCAGGACTTGAATACAAGTTTTTTGTAGAGTGCAAAAACTTTGATATTATTCATTTAATTTAATTTATTTTGTTGTTGTTGAAAACACAGCATTCCAATACTGTACATTGTTGTCAGATTATTTGTAATACTCTGCTATGCTGTAAATAGTTGTTGATTTTCTTAAATGTGTGTTGAATAAATTACTTATTTATAACAACATTCACATTACATAGTCATATTTTCAAATCTCCAGTCAGCTTTTAGCATTGACTTAATGTAGGGCCCTATGGAATCTGTGTTATAGCTTTTTTAAATTCTCAATTCCGCGATTCCATCCATGATTCTGTTATCACAGAAACTATAGGGCCCTGCCTTAATGCTGCCATCAGTCTGTTGCTGGCCCGCGCCGGGCCCCCGTCAAAAAAGACACTTGGCCGGCGGCCGGCGCCGGGCCGCCAGCCCCCGTCAAAAGATACTTGCCACCGGCCCTAACAACTGTTCTGGGGGAAACCCTGAATAGTCTATACAAAATAACACCACCATGATACAAAAAAAACGTGTCTTTCCCTTGCAAAATCGGTCATAATAGGCTATCCTCGAATTCCAGCTTCCTGACAAGGTCCGACTCAGCCATCTATAAACTAAAGCACGCCCAAGGGTGCTGTCCCATTGTAGTTTATGCAAATTAGCTTTCAGAACACCATGGATGATAACATTCCATTGTGTCCTCCGAGCCAGAATGTTAATCGTGCCAAATCAAACTTGCAATCTAGAAGTTCAACTTGGAAATTTAAAAAAGTTTTTTGCTCCAGGACAGCACCCTTGGGTGTGCTTTAGTTTATAGATGGCTGAGTCGGACCTTGTCAGGAAGCTGGAATTCGAGGATAGCCTATTATGACCGCTTCTGCTAGGTGGAAGTAGAGAAATACGACATTCAAGGGCAAGACACGTTTTATTTGTATCATGGTGGTGGTATTTTGTATAAACTATTATTGGTGATGCTTTGTCTATGCCTTTGGTTTTCTTACTGAAAATGAGTACGCCAGTCAGTGCACGTTCACCTTTTTTGTTTGTGCAAACGATTCTGATTCTTATCTTTCAACGTGAATAATGTTGATGTTACTGTCCGTTTATGTTCAAGTTAATAGTTGGGTGTGACTTCAGCGGTTTATAACGCCTGTATTTCAATTACCTCTGTAGCTGCTGCTACCCTACACATTATAAATGTTTGGAGTTGATCAAATTATTTGCTTGTGCTGCTGTGAGCGTTTTGAGAGTTGCGTCTCTTCCAACGGGATTGCTCCCAACTATAACGTGGTTATTTTGTCATGGTGCTATATTCTCCGTGTCACCAAGTTATTCAGTGTTAATGTTGATTTTGTTTCTGTTATTGTTTTTGTTCCTGCAAAAATTCCTTTCATTTATGGTTTTTGTTTTTGTTTCTGTTCTCATTTTCAAGCCCTGGTTGCACCTGCACTTTGAACATAGTAACAGGAGACAGGGTGGACCTGGGAGGTTTTTCCCAATTAAGTTTTTAGAGAGAAATTTACTACCATCTTTCACTTCGGGCAAGCTGATAAAACAACAAAACAAAGTGACAACTTTTGGTTTCTGACATCAGGTTTTTTTTTTTTAAGAAGCCATGCCCAGACATGTCTGACATCACACAAAAAGCTGGAGAAAGTTTATGTAGAGCATTGATAGTTATAATTGCTGACATGACTTTAATATCTTTCCTGCGGTACAGTGGTCAGGGTGAAGAGCTCTCAGTAAGCGGGGAAGCTTCAGAAACTATGACCTTTAAGGACCGTCAGCAGCTCTTCTCCCGGGACAAGGACGCATCTAGCAACATCGTTTCATGAAAGCCCAGTGGAGCATCGGGACAGCTATGTGATACACTTGCGAACCTGGAACCTTAGTAGGATGCAACAGGAAGAACCCATTTTAGAAAGGGGGACAGGAGGCAAGAGATTGCCATTCCTGTTCTCAGTGATCCTATTTTTGTGGGGATGGGGGGTTTCCCGCCCTCATCTTGATGACCTGCTATGAGTGCTTTTTCTCACTCCAAGTAACCTCTCGGTAGTGTTGGTTTCATTAAGGCCTCATTTGAACAACTTGGTCTTTAATAATATGTAACAATATATTTTGACTACTGTCTGCAGTATGTCCTCTGTGAAAGTGTCAATGTGATCATTCTGTTCAAAATCAAATATAATCCCCTGAAAACATTTAGTAGTTGCACTTAGTAGTAGTCAGCTTAACAATTAAAGAGGTTAGCTGGAGAAAAAAAAGGCTGCATACTCAGTAAGACTGAGAAACTATGGCCCAGATGTATGGTCGTAATAGAAGAAGCAATATTGCTTGCTTTGCCCTGGCAATAAAAATATTAAGCACTATGAAATTGTTTACATGACATAAATATAAGAAACATATTGACCAGATGGAAGGGGAGCTTTTGTGTTTGTCAGTTTATTTTGGGGTTTAGTTATACAGTTCTTGTATTGATTCCTTTATGATACAGTCATATGGAATTTTTTGAGTAGAACATTATTGTGGCTACACACTTGTTCCCACAATTCAACATTTCGCTGTTGGCATATTCAGCACCCAGATATAACAGACTGTTTTTTGTAATTCTGTTCTTATCACCAAGAGCACAGTTGTTTTAGCCACTGTGCAGATAATATACAAGATTCTAGCAGATGCTGGTGCAATATTGGTTCAACATCATAAAAAAGCCTCAAAATCCTCACCAGCTCATATTAAAACCTGAGATACTGACATTGGGTAGCCATATTGCACAGGGAGTCTCTTCTGCACAGAATGTGTACACTCTGTAACTGCATCACTGTACATTTACAGAGTTCTCATGTCTCACTCTTGAGTGCTCTGGTTGAAAAAAGTATCAAAAGAGGCTATACAATTTACTCAAATTTACCTTTGTTTGATGTCTGATAGAAACTGGGGTTCTTGTGGTCAGTAAATTATTGATTTTGGTTTTGGATCAATGTTTATTTTGGAGAATAAAGAAACTATACAAATTGGAGGAGGCTGAGGTGGTGGTGGTAGCGGGTCAAAAAAAACATATTTATATAGGCCTATTGTATAAGATAAGGGGAATCTACTTGCGGATATTATGTTTTTCTTAACTCCCCTACCACCACTGCCCCGATTTCAATTTGTGGTGGTTTGATACTGTGTATCACAGATGCAAAGTTGTGTGAAACTTCATGTACATTGAATGCAACGGGGTCAGTGGTACAACAATAAATATATTGAGTGCAAGGGGTGTCATGGATAGAAAAAAGAACTGAATTCAAACGTGCCCAGAATGATGAAAGTTGTGTACTGTAAACTTGTGGATGTTTTTCAAATGGTTATTTTCATATAAAACATTGCAAATGACATGAACAGTGTCAGATATATATATATATATATATATATATATATATATATATATATGTATGTATATATACAGCCACAACATTAAAACCACCTGCCTAATATTGTGTAGGTCCCCCTCGTGCCGCCAAAACAGCTCTGACCCGTCGAGAGTTTTTTAAATCGTGGAAATAATTCACCCTCTAACTATATCTTAGCTTTTTACAGCCCTGTAGCAACTAATAATGTAATAAACTACCAATAGTGTAATAACTCCCAATAATGTAATCCATTAAAAAATTTTTATGTAATAAAAACCAATAATGTAATAAGTAGTAGTAGTGTACTTTTTATTGATCCCGGGGGGAATTTGCACTGTTGCAGCATCAAAGACAACAAAGTAACACAATCAAATACAAATGTACAGTAGATATAAAATATCAGGTACAAATATACAGTGGATACCACTATATACAGAAATCCAAATATACCAGAGGACACCTCCATGGACATGCCTTGACGGGTCAGAGCTATTTTGGCGGCACAAGGGGGACCTACACAATATTAGGTAGGTGGTTTTAATGTTGTGGCTGATCGGTGTATGTGTATATATATATATATATATATGTGTGTGTGTGTGTATGTGTTGGAGTAAAAAAACATGCATACAGATATTAATATAACAGTTCTACATGTAATAGTTTAACATGTAATAGAAATCATGACAAGCTCTTTTACATGAAATTATGAGGCAAGACATGTTGGATTTTAACTTTTGCAGAGTATCCCAAATTTAATACTACTTTTGTTCTTTTCAGTCCTTTCCAGTCTTTATAATTATCTACTTAACTGAATTAATTGAATCTAAGGCTTCAAAAGGTTATGAATATGCTAACTGACATGTATACACAACTGTAATTTACGGGTAGGTTACTGACAGGAACTACATTCTTATCATGCTGCTGGGAATTGTATAAAATATTCTAAAATGCCACTTTTATCATTTTGGATGTAAAATTAGGCGATTAAACAGATTTGCTTATTAGCACAGTAGTATTTTAGAAAACTACATGCACCAAGGTAAAGTTGACTCACATTATGTGTTGTGACTATAGGTGAAATGTAGTAGATCAAATAGTTTTTCTCTCTTGTGCTGCAACAAGACTTGTTTGGTTCACCAAGTTAAGCTTAGAGGTTAGAACAGAGGTAGGAAATTCCAATCCTGGTGGGCCGGTGTGTATGCAGGCTTTTGTTTCCACCAATTACCCCGGTGAAATGAGCTAAATTGGCCACCACTGGTTCACTCGCTGATGAAGTCACAGTAAAACATTGCATACAGGGACACAAGAACAGTCTCCATGGTCATTCATGTGTTTATCAATAAATCTAGCAAAAATGTCAGATGGCATAAATATTAGGGCTAGGGCTACTTAAGTAATTAAGGCCAGATGTTGGCAGAAAAACCAGAAACAGATCCGGCCCTTGTTTCCCAACTCTGGATTTAGAGGTTCCTTCTATTACCAGTACCACTACTTTTCCACCCTTCTCAGGTCATAACCAGGAGGAACACATTGTGATTTAAATATTGTAATGCGAATGCCCCGGTGTCATTTCTTAAATGGAATGTTAAGGTTTACTGTTGACTAGAGGGAACAGCAGCTCACATTCTTAAAGAGGAGATAAAGCACTCAGTAATGTGACTCTGGTTCATTTACTTTTTATCTTGGGCCTGCATTCAAATCTGAAATTGACCTGTATTTGTTTTAAAGAATGAACCAACTCTTTTTTATCTTTACTAGCACTAGGGTGCGGCCACCTTGGAACAAGCTTGGTTGTGTGAATGGTTTTTTTCAACTGCTCAAGGTATTGCTGCTACTGAATTGCTGACTTTTTGATGAACTTGGACGATTTGTTAATCGGATCACAAACTGACTGAAGCCAGATGCTCAGCGATCAGTCTTTGATTTCAGTGGGTACAGCGTAGGTGAGACTGACAAGCCAGCTGTGAACCAACTGCTGCAATCATCAACAACAGGGAAAGGCAATAAAATGCGCTTGCTAGGCGGAAGAGCAAGAGGCAATCTTAGATTAAAAGGTGTCTTGAATGAATGGTGAATTTTCACAAAATCTGCCTTAATAATGAAATGGTCACTGCACACCCATTGCCCCTGTCCCACAGGTGGACTAATTCTCATTTGACTTTCTTCAGGTAATACAAAAGGACCTTCCTTGGGTTCTGTTTTTTCAGGGTTTTTTTATTTATTTTTTTACTGTGCACAGTCTAGTAGCAGCAGTAGCTTGAGCAGCCGAGACAAACATTGACATGACGTAAAGAATTAGCTTGTTCCACAATGGCCATGCCCTAGTGCTAGTAGTCGCCAAAAAACAAGCTTTTGTTTATTTTTCTAGCAAATACAGGTCAACTTCTGGTTTGAATGCAGAGCTCTGTCTTGTACAAAATAAGAAGCTAATTAACCAGAGTCATGTTAACACGTATTTCATCTTCCCTTTAATGAAGACTTCAAGACCTAGCTGATGAAGGCTAAAGGTTTGGCAACAACAGAGCAGCATTTATGGTGCCATAGATTTCCATGGCATAATACATGTCATTAAGTGTCATATCCATTCATAAATATGATATAGCATTATTATGACACAATCTGCAGTTTGTGTTATGACACAACTGACATAACCTGTATAGAAGGCTATTATGACAGGGGTGTCATACCAATGATTCACCATGACATTTGAAAATGACCATGTCAATTATTAGTTGAAAGCTATGTCACTATGTGCCAGCTTGCCAAATAGTGATACATGCAAAAACACCCTGTCTTGAATTTATATTCTTTTCTGTGTAGGTTGGGATGAGTTTATCCTGACAGATAATGTACCAATGTTCATTTTGTGAGCTGAGAATTAGAAAGTATTTGCATTTTTTTAAAATCCAATATGAGTTAAAAAAAAGAGTAATCTTTAACTGGTTCTTCATATTTAATCATTATTCACAAAAAAAATCAAAACAGACAAAAACTAAACCTATTTGCACATCCCTCTCTGTGCTTGGTGTTAAAAAGTTTCTATCTGCATTCCAATCTGAAATCAATGTCTAAGTTTAAAATCTAAGTCATTATTGTTCAAGCAGAAAAGGGATAGTTTATATTTTTAGAAAAACTGTCATTGGATTCTAGCCTAATTCCATTATGTTGAACGTAATAGTGGTTCTGTCGAGACTTTTATTTTGGAAATAAAAATGATACGAAACAAAAGTCGTTATTGTCACTAGCTTCATATTTCACTGATATACAGACATGGCATGAAAGAACAAAGGGAACGAAAAGCAGATAAGTATGAACAAATGAACAAATGTCGTGTCAATAATGAAAGCGAGGGGTGAGTTGAAAAGATTGTAGGTCATTAGAGGTAATTTCTTGTTAATAGGAGCTAGCTAAAGCCTAGTTCTTTTTATATAGCTTTCTTTCGTTTTGTCGGGTTTTGTCGGGTTATTGCTCTAACGAGATCTAGCACCTTATTCCTGAATTCCCTTCCTCACCCAGTGAGAATGTGTTTAGGAGCCCCAGATCTATAGAGAAATTCAACAACTGTATTATGCTACATCCTAAGCTTGTGCTTAGACTATAATGGACATCTCTCCTCCCACTTTGTTTTGTAGTCAATCATGAAGCATATGTATGCTTCTTGGAGCTACTGTCAGTGTCCCCACAAGATCCATCCTGACCAGTACAAATGGTTCAGACACCTGAGCAGTTCCAAAAGATTTGGGAGTGGACAATGAATTACTTGAACTGGGATGTATTTTTTGTGTTGTGTGATGTTCACTGTGGGGAGTTCAGGAAGAAGGTGCTGTCCTATTTCCATGTATTTTCAATGACTTCTCAATAATGACATCTTTGCCTTTTCACTAAAAATATGGCTGAGGCTCACTTTAGTTTTCTTATGTGCTAACGACGGATTCCCCCCTGAATTTTATGATGGAGTGGTGCTGAGATATCTTTCATGATATCCTGTGATAGGCCTACTACTTAGAGTTGAGGCCAAAAGTTTACATACATCTAAGCTAAAGATATTTGTGGTGGGGTGGGCGTGGTTTGAGCGTCGGCTGCAGAGAGAGAGAGAGAGAGTGAGAGGAGCGGCTCTCGGATCCCTCGTCACAACTGTCAGGTGGAGGTAATCAGCGCCGATAATTATCAATTGTTTGATTGCGCTGATTGCCTCTGATTGTTTTCAACAGTGAGCCTGGGGTTTTTAAAAGCGGAGACCGGGAGTCTTTGGGGCGGAATGCCGGAAAGAAGACGGAACCTTACTGAATTACCGAAAACCAAAAAGTATCTGTGTTCCGTTGTAGCCAGGCGAAGCCGGTGAAATAAAAGAGCACGCAGTGCTACAAAACGAAACCTTGTCTCAAGTGAGTCTGTTGGCGGGTAGGAGGGGTGGCACTCACTTGCCACAGTGGTGGCCCGTGCGGGGGGATCGCGAGTAAGACGACCGACAGTTCACAAGAGACAAACATGGAGCATAGCCCGGAACAGGGCTATGCTCCATGTTTGTCTCTTGTGAACTGTCGTGCGTGCGCAGACCTCCCTCCAGACTCAGGCTCTGCTGCAGCTGGCGGCTGCGGGAGAACCCAGCTCCCGAGAGCGACAGACCGGGTCCCCCGTAGCTCTCCATATACCCAAGATGACCCCGGATGACGACGCGGAGGCGTTCCTCGATGGCTTTGAGGTGGCAGCCAGGGCGTGTCGATGGCCAGAGGAGGAGTGGGTCGTCCGCCTCCTGCCCCTCTTAACTGGGGAAGCCCAACAAGCTGCACACAGCTTAACCCCCACAGCGCGGTGGCAGGAGAGGACCGGCCGTTCGCATACGCCCAGAGACTGCTGGACATAGCGCGTCGGTGGCTGCGACCGGAACTCTGGTCAGCCGACGGGGTGGTGGAGCTGGTGACCCTCGAGCGATTCATTGATGGCCTCCCGGGGGAGACGGCGAACTGGGTGAGGTGCCATCGTCCGACCGGGTTGGCGGCCGCCGTCACCCTGGCGGAGGACCACCTGGCGCACTACCCCCGCGGCCAGTCCCAGCAGCAGCAGCAGCAGCAGCAGCAGCAAGGACGGGCAGACACGGCTGGTTAAGTGGTTATCTCCTCTGGTGTTTGCAGTGCGGGAGGTTCCCCAGGCCTCCACGGGATTTTCTCTCTTTGAACTACTGTTCGGTAGGAAACCCCGGGGGATATTGGACCTAGTAAAAATGAATTACAGTACGTGCTGGACCTGCGAGCAAAACTCCATACACTGGGTAAGTTGTCACGGGAGAATTTGCTCGAGGCGCAGGCACGTCAGCAACAGCACTACGACAGAGGAGCTAAACTACGTCAATTTTCACCGGGAGATAAAGTTCTTGTGTTACTCCCTACCTCTAGTTCTAAATTACTCGCCAAGTGGCAAGGGCCCTTTGCGGTCACACGGCGAGTGGGGGAGGTTGACTATGAGGTAGAGCGTACTGATAGAGAGGGGGCAAAACAGATTTATCACCTCAATCTCCTGAAAGCGTGGAAGGAGGTGGTGGCTGTCTCTCTGGTTACGGTGGATAAGGAGAGAGATGAGCTGGGGCCGGAGGTACCAAATTCGTCCAATCAGATCTCCCCCCTTTCAGATGACCATCTCTCACCGAATCAGAGGGCAGACCTTGCCTTGTTGCAAAAGCAGTTTGCTGATGTGTTTTCCCCCATACCAGGACGCACGCACCTCATACACCACCACATTGACACTTCCCCGGGGGTGACGGTGCGGACCCGCCCCTATAGGTTGCCGGAACACAAAAAGAAATTGGTTCAGGCAGAGATAAAGGCAATGCTAGAGCTGGGGGTAATAGAGGAATCCCACAGTCCCTGGAGTAGCCCCATTGTGCTGGTAGGTAAGCCTGATGGGTCTATTCGCTTCTGTGTGGATTATAGAAAAGTAAATGAAGTGTCACGGTTTGATGCTTATCCAATGCCTAGGGTCGACGAGCTCTTGGATCGGCTTGGCACGGCTCGATTTTTTTCGACGCTGGATTTAACCAAGGGTTACTGGCAGATTCCCTTATCTGCCAAATCTAAGGAAAAAACGGCTTTCTCCACTCGGGATGGTTTGTACCAATTCAGGACACTTCCGTTTGGGTTATTCGGAGCCCCTGCCATCTTCCAGCGCCTGATGGATCGGGTATTGCGTCCGCATGCTGGATATGCTGCTGCCTATCTGGATGACGTAATCATCCATAGCAGCAGTTGGGAGCAGCATTTGCAGCATGTGGGGGCAGTGCTCGAATCCCTAAGGCAGGCAGGGCTCACGGCTAACCCAAAGAAGTGTGCTATTGGCCGAGCTGAGGTACGGTATTTGGGGTACCACTTGGGAAGTGGACAGGTGCGGTCTCTAGTGGACAAAACCGCTGCGATTGCAGCCTGTCCCCGACTCAAGTCAAAAAAAGAGGTAAGGAGGTTCTTGGGGCTGGCCGGCTATTACAGAAGGTTCATCCCGGCATTTTCGGAGCTAACCAGCCCCCTAACTGACTTAACCCGAAAAGGTGCCTCAGATCTGGTCCAGTGGACGGAACCGTGCCAGCGGGCGTTTTTAGAGGGTAAAAGAAGCTTTCTGTGGGGAGCCGCTCTTGTTCACACCTAACTTCTCTCTCCCTTTTGTTTTGCAGACCGATGCGTCAGACAGGGGGCTGGGGGCTGTTTTGACCCAGCAGGTGGAGGGAGTCGACCGCCCCGTGCTGTACATTAGCCGAAAACTGTCACAACGGGAGGCGAAGTACAGCACGGTGGAGAAAGAGTGCCTCGCCATTCGGTGGGCGGTCGGAGCCCTCCGTTATTACCTTCTGGGTCGCCCATTCACCCTCTGTTCGGACCATGCCCCCCTCCAATGGCTCCACCGCATGAAGGATACCAACGCCCGGATCACTCGGTGGTATCTGGCTTTGCAGCCTTTTAACTTCAAGGTGATCCATAGACCGGGCGCACGGATGGTCGTGACTGACTTCCTCTCTCGCCCCCAGGAGGGGGGGGGGGGGGGAAGGGGGGGGGTTGGTCATCGGCCGGATGGCTCCCCGGCCTAAGTCGGGCGGTGGGGGTATGTGGTGGGGTGGGCGTGGTTTGAGCGTCGGCTGCAGAGAGAGAGAGAGAGTGAGAGGAGCGGCTCTCGGATCCCTCGTCACAACTTTCAGGTGGAGGTAATCAGCGCCGATAATTATCAATTGTTTAATTGCGCTGATTGCCTCTGATTGTTTTCAACAGTGAGCCTGGGGTTTTTAAAAGTGGAGACCGGGAGTCTTCGGGGCGGAACGCCGGAAAGAAGACGGAACCTTACTGAAATACCGAAAACCGAAAATGTATCTGCGTTCCGTTGTAGCCAGGCGAAGCCGGTGGTGAAATAAAAGAGCACGCAGTGCTATTCAAACTCAATTTTTCACAACTCTGCACATCATGTTACCATATATTTCTTCTGGCAAGACAATTAGGGCATCTACTTTGTTCACATCAGAGGTAATTGTAAAACAATCGATTAGAGACAGATTTATTTCAGCTTTAATTCACTATATCAGAATTCCAGTGGGTCAAAAGTTTACATACACCAAGTTGACTGTCTCTTTAAACAGTCTGGAAGATTCCAGAAATTGATGTAATGACTTTTTAGAAGCTTCTGATTGGCCAATTGTCATAGCTGTGAGTTCATTGGCACCTTTGGCTGAATTTAAGGGCCTACCCTTAGAGCCACTACTCTTTGCCCTTGATACCATAGGAAGATCCAAGAAACTCAGCCAAGACCTCAAAAAAAATGGTGGACCTTCACAAGTCTGATTCCTCCTTAGGAGCAATTTCCAAACAACAGAAGGTACCACAAGCATCTGCAGAAACAACTGTATGCAAATATAGAAATCAAAAAGATACCAAACCACAGCTTTTGTTCCAACGTAATCTAAATTGCAGTAACCAAAAGACAGCAGAATAGTCCAAAAGAATCAGAGATGAAATGTAGAATGGCAGTCCTAGATGTAGGACTCAGATTCCCACTTACAACTGTTACAAACGTCTTCCCAAGTTGCCCAAAACTTAACAGAATTAATTCAAAGAAAGCCGCATATTTTAACCAGTGAAAAAGAGGAGGGGGCAGGGGCATGGACACTCTCTCTGACACACACCCGCAGACATAGATTCACACCTAACCCCCCAGTTCCTGCTGTTTTATCTCCAAGCTACGCCGGCCGAGCACTTCCTCTGGCTGAGAACAACCAAATAGCGAATTACATGTCTACACCAAATACTAACAAAGTGTATGTAAACTTTTGTCCCACGGAAAATCTGATATAGTATATATAAGCTTAAATAAATCTGTCTCTTAGTGATTATTCTGAAATGGCCTCTTATGGAAATAAAGTAGATACTCTAATTGACTTAACACAGGAAAGGTATGGCAGCATTAAATGTGTGGAGTTTGAATGTTTTTAGCCTAGATGTATGTAAACTTTTGGCCTCAACTGTAAATAAACAGTTTTAGGCTGATGGTAACTTTGACAAGGTAGACCTTAAAAAATTTACTAAGCACACTATTATAGCATATTTTCTTAAAATAAGAGTGTACTTAGTTCACATTTGAATCATTTCTTAAGGAAAATATACTTACGGTTATACTTCTTCTTAACAACATTTAGTAAATGAACTATACAGAAAATGATACTTAAAATACTTAGTAGTTGTAAGCCACTAGTGATCACTGGATGTTTACATTACATGAGTTGAGTGAGCCAGTTGTCAAAGTCAGACTAGTGGGTCTATGTTTAAACTTCATGTGTAGCCTGTTTTTCTGGGTTTTTTTTTGTTTGTTTGTTTGTTTATGTTTTGTAAGGAGGTTTAGCACTATGATGGCATAAAAGGTCACATCTGTCTAGAATGTAAACAAGTTAGGCATTCTTCATGGTAAGGAGAAATTTCAGTTTCACCAACACCTTTTTAGGCCAATATAAAACTTTAAGTTCTATTCTGGGGAAAATGCTGGGTTGAAAATTAAGCCGCGTTTCCACCAAAATTACCCGGAACTTTTAGTCCCAGGAACTACTTTTCAAGGAACTAAAAGGTTCCTTCAGCCCATGGTTGTCTGCGTTTCCACCGCGGTCTAAAGTCCCGCGAAGATTAGGCAAATTAGCCCACTGACGTATGAAAAAGCGACGTTGGCGTCGGTCCATCTGTCCTATGATTTCTTCTGTAACCCCATACTACCACTGAAGTAGCCTTATTTTCTAATAATCAGGACAGCCCGGAGGAGTTTATTCCACTTATATACAACGGGTTACCAACAATGATTATATATGGTTACTTTTGTATTTATTTTTTTTATCAATTTAATCACCTGGAATTGAAATATTCTTCTGCAGCCGTTTGGGCATATTTTACCGTTGTCAAGCAAAACTGTCCTTGGTAGTTGAACAAATGCAACAAACATGTTATGCAACAAATAGGATATAACAGGCCAATAGTCAGATTGTAACTGTTTTATATATCCTCTCAAACACATTCATTATGTTTTTATGCGAACATTCGCTTTCATGTCTTGACATCCGAAGCGACAGAATGCATTCACATTTAGGCTATATGTATAACTGGCAACAACAGCAGAAAACATGCACACGTTGTAAACAATTTGCTGTTTGATTACTTTCTCATCGTCAATTCCATATAGGCTAATCACAAAATGACAAGAATAGAACGAAAACTCAGACTTGCGTGAAAATTTAAATTAGTAGTCGTACAGCCACCGTTTGCTTTCCTTCGAAGTTACTGCTAGCCGAGCAGCGAAGTGTGCCCTCCAGATGCGAACCATTCACCATAAATTAGTCCATAGTCTTCCTGGTCTTTTCGTGGAATTGAAGAATGGCAGAGTAAAATTACGGCAGTCTGAAAAAGCTAAAGGGACGATTACTAGAATTAACCTGTTATTTTACCCTGACAAAAAGTGCGGAAGGTGATTTCCAGTTTGCTTTTACTGTATCACCAATGTGAGCTACGCAGAACTACCGCATACCTCACATAACTGTATCAAACGTTTTGAGTCAATTACAACGGGCTAACAAAGAAAATCCGGAAGAAAATATTCAGCAACCGAATTAATCCGTTTGAATGTTTTGGTACGTAATAGGCTATGCTGTCCCAGCACGAATGCTTTTTATTTAGAAAAATTATAAAACGAATACTAAAGCAAGAAAAGAACAGAAGAGCACACGTTATAATTCCAAGACGTTGGCAGGCTATAACCAAAACTAGGCTACTGCGCCGCATAACATACAAGTTTGATTTGAAGTTATTATGAAAATAAACTGGTTTGTGGCTGCATATTTTTAAACATGGTGGCTGAAAATAAACACAAAAAAATGCTGCGAGTACTCGACCAATCAGAAATGTTCAGCGCTGCAAGCTCCACCCAAAAGGTTCCTGTACTTTCGGAAAGTACTACCCCCCGAGCAGGAACATTTTGGGGGGTAAAATAAAGCCCCCGGAACTAAAGTTAGACCCTAGTTCCTGCGGTGGAAACGCACTGAGTTCCTCAAAAGGTTCCTAGTTCCGGGGTAAAGTTCCTGCGGTGGAAACGCGGCTTTAGTGTGAAACAATTGGGATTGCTCACCACAGAGTGAAAACGAATGAGCTAGCTAGCTAGTTTTATAGCCATTGTTTAACTGGTTAGTTAGCCAGAGTGTTTGCAGCAATAATCTAGCTTGCAGTTATTAAGTACTCTCTAACAAAGGAACTTGACTCTAAAATGCGTCAAGTTTTTGATTCAATAAATATCGTAATGAGTGCCATCCTTAACCTGTATTTGATATGGCATAAATATGTTGAGTTGCAAACAAGCTAGATTCAGTAATTTTGTGGCAGTATTGTCTATGCTTAGCTAGTGTGTGTGCGTGTGTGTGGGGGGGAATACCAAACATAGGCTGCAGTGTATGCAGAAAGTGTATTTTTTCTGTATGTTGAATGGCAAACAGGGCTCCTTTGCCATTTAGCATCAAATACTGTCATATATGTTCTTATTCACCATCCAGAAATGTTTCGTTTTACTGCATGTCATATAATGGTACATACAGCAGTCATTCAATAATGATCATTAAATAAAACACTGCACACTGAAAGCTCAGTATTGAAAGCTAAATATATAACTGACCATATTAATAGTGTGGTTCTCTGTTCTGTTGAATACTTAGTGTGATTGCTTCAGCAACATCTTGTCTGTTCTCTTGCATACTTATTGTTCTTATTTTCTTCCCGCTTAAATTTAAGCACGCTACACTTACTACAGCTTTTAAGCCAGACATACTATTCCAAGTTCATAATATTCAGCTTGCTTCACAGCAGTGATTGTTCAAACCTTTTTGAAATTCCAAATAGTTTTCCAAATATTTAAAGTGTTTTGGGGGAAAGAATTCTATAGAGAATGTATGGGGAATGAAAGGTAAATTGCAACAATGGCAATGACATGAGGGGAACGTCCAAACACTCAAAAACGTGTCTTCCTTTCCTTCACTACCACCTCTCCTCCATGACCTGGAAAACGCTCTTTGTGTCCTCCCTTCCTCCAGTGTTCCAGTATTTGTTGAGATGAGCAAGCAGCTTCATTGTTTTTCAGCGTGGACACTGAACATTGGGAAACAATAACACAATACAAAGTGACATCTGTTTTGCTGATCTGCGAAAATGTTTCAGAATTAGTGTAAGTGAGATGGAATGAACTAGCAATGTAGGCTGTTACAGTATAGCTAGGTGAATTAGCGCTACATATGTTCAGAAGTTGAGCATATTGGGATTCTGGAATTAAATGATGTTTATATATTATGAAATATACAATGTATACTACGTTTACTTTGATCTAATGTTGCCGGTTACATATGAATTGGTGTCTGGACACAAACCGTGAAGTCGGGATCATGTTTTTAGGCTACTGTAGCAAGTACTTGTACTTGCAGCTTTAAATGGGTTGACCACGTGTAAAATCTGTGATTGGGTATGGGACTCTGTGGGCTCTGTAAAATAAATGATCATGATGGAGCTATTTCATCCAGGGATTGCCATTATCCATGAAGCTCATAAATTCCAGTGGTTACTCAAGGTATTGCAGTGTAGTAAACCACTGGTGCCAAAAAGCATATTTCCCCATTGAAGTCCATTAAAAATTACGAATTTACCCCAGCCAAATTAAATTCTTTTAGACAGAATGTTTTAGCTCTAAAATTTCTTCACACCGAACGAATTACTCTGCAGGCACCAATTTTGTTTTTTTCCTGAGTCCCACAGAAGAATATATACGATTTATTTCATTCCAATTTGGTCTGCATGGTTGTCTTTGCCCATATTATACTTTTTCCTGTAGACAATGACTCAGTATTGCAGTAGGTGACAAGCTCTTATTTTATTACTACATTTTGTTTATATACATAGGCAAAAATATAACGCAAATTGCAAGTTTCCATTTGAATGAAAAATAAAACTTAATATTGATGAAATCTTTTGCTTTCTCTCATGCACCGCACAGGCATTCAAGACAAACAAGCAGAAAAATCAAGTGAATTATATAAGCTAGGTGTTCCAGTCTGCAATCGGTTTTCACAACGATGCATTTTGCTTGAGACGAGGGTCACGCTGGCTAGGAATAGCTAGGAACCGTAGGGAGGTCATTTACGGCTTTAGAAAGCACCTGATAGACTACAATCAATCACTGACTTACCGATCATGTTTCTATTTATTTTGGAAGTCACTTGTCTATCTCCTTTAGACAACAGTAGCTAGTAGTAGCTATCTCCTATAACACAGGATGGCTGAGTGCACATTTCTCGACTGTAGGATTTAACCACTTCTCGCAATCCCCCTTATGGTTGGCATAAAGGCTAAAGACATTCAAACTCAATTTTTCACAACTCCACACATTTCATGTTACCATACATTTCCTTCCTCCTGACAGAACTAGTGTAACTCAGTCAGGTTTGTGGGACATTGCTCGGACATTTTCTATGGGATTCAGGTCAGGGCATTGTGATGGCCCTGCTAGAAGACCCAGTTGTGACCAAGTTTTAACTTTCTAGCTGATGTCTTGAGGTATTGCTTCATGTAGGCCTATGTCTAGATAATCCTCCTTCCTCATGATGCCATCTATTTTCTGAAGTGCACCCGTTCCTTTTCCAGAAAAGCACCCTTACATGATGCTGCCACCCCTATGCTCACAGTTGGGATGACTTTCTTCAGATTAAAAACCTCACCCTTTTTCCTCCATATATAGCACTGGTCATTATAGCCAAACAGTTCAATTTTTGTTTCATCTGACCAGAGAACACTCCTTGCGCGACAGCCTTTCAGGCCATGGCAATTTAGGATTCTCTTAATGGTGGATGTAGATACTTTGGTATGTGATATCTCCAACTCCTTTACCAGCTTGTGGTACCTTCAGTTGTTTGGAAATTGCTCCTAAGGAGGAACCGGACTTGTGGAGGTCCACAATTTTTTTTTCTGAGGTCCTGGCTGAGTTGCTTGGATTTTCTCGTGGTATCAAGGGCAAAAAGGCAGTGGCTCTAAAGGTAGTGTCAGGATGCGTGGGGGGTTCGGACCCAAATGCAGAGGGGGAAAAAACACAACTCCAAATAGGGTAGGAACAAAAGACTTTACTTCACAAAAAGGGGACAAAGGGAACAAAAAGCCTCGCAGGGCAATTCTTCCAAAACAAAGGAAAACTTCAGACACACAGGAAAAACCAAAAGTCCAAAAACACGTGGGAACAGAACGTGGCAGGAATACGAGCAAAGACACGCAATCAAATGACCAACAAACAACAAGGATCCAGCACCTGAGTTCAGGAGACGGGAAACTTAAATAGGCAGACACTGACAAGACACAGGAGGGCACCATGAACAATCAGGCCACGGAAGGGAAGGGGAAACGAGACAACCAGCAAACCATAATTAGACAATTGAAAACAATCATACAATTAACAGGGGGGAGCAGGACACAAAACAGAAGTGCCGCCATCTGGCGGCCCAACAAGGGAAACACAGACAGGAAAACACAGAACCATGACAGGTAGACCCTTAAATACAGCCACAAGTGCCAATTAACTCTCAATGAACTCCCAATTATGACAGTTGGCCAATCAGAATCTTCTAAAAAGTAATTACATCAATTTCTGGAATCTTCCGGACAGTTTAAAGAGACACTCAACTTTGTGTATGTAAACTTTTGACCCACTGGAATTCTGATATAGTGAATTAAAACTGAAATAAATCTGTCTTGAATCGATTGTTTTAAAATGACCTCTGATGTGAACAAAGTAGATGCCCTAATTAACTAGCCAAAAGAAATGTATGGTAACATGAAATGTGCAGAGTTGTTTGAATATCTTTAGCCTAGGTATATGTAAACTTTTGGCCTCAACTGTAACAAGCACCCCCTCCCTGTAGTCTTATCTGCAACTACACACCCCACCCATGACACACTGGACAATAGTGTCTATCTGGGCATTCATAAAAATATTATTTCACCAATAACAAAATCTTACTCCGTCATAGAAACAAGATAAACCCAACAATTGCCTTGAGATATGCCAATACAGAAGTGAAAATGCTGCTCACTGAATAACAAAATAAACAAGACAAATTTTTCTAAAATTATGGCATGTCATTCTACTGTCAATATCTCTGATTAAATATGGAATAAATATACAACCTTACCATTGGTTATTCACGTAGAGATGTCCTTTTTGAGACCTGAGTGGTCATATATTATCTTGGACAATCTGTTTATGAAATGTACGCTCATTTGTGATACCTGGGTACCTTCCAAAATAGCTGTGCGTAATACCACACATGTTGTTTATGGTGTTGTTGCCCTCTGTAGTACAGGCTTGATGGACAATTAATCTATCCAACAGGTGATAGTATACGCTTTCTAACGATGTATAACATGTCTAATTTTACTTCTGGAATAGTGTTTTATAAACCTGCGTAACCGAAAGTTGTGAATCATCACCACTGCCTTACGCATTCACTCTGGGGTAGCAGTAAAAGGTACTGCACCGGGCAAAGCGCTATCGTTTAGTCTTATTTTGTAAAATATTATTATTATTAGGACTTCTAAGCATAGCTAAGCCATATGTTTGCTGATGGACCTAGCTGACCCAGTTATCTGGAGTTAATCATAAAAGGAGTATGACAGCATTGATTCTCTGTCTCTGTTTACTGAACACAGATATCATTTTGTCATCGCTATGTAAGTATTACAGCTCAAAATATTTTGGTTATTTATTTATGTTATTATATGTTATTTTTTAAGTTGAGTGTCTTTAAATATGTTAGTGGTATTTTATAATGAGGATATTTCACAATGTAACGTAAGTCTTCACCGGTAGCACAGTAATGTTTTTTTTGTTTTCATGCACCTGATATGACGTGAAAGTTGGAACATCGCCAAAACGTGTTGGATGGTTGAATATTGTTTTAATGTTGTCCCATCCCCATACAAGAAAACATTACGTACTGTAGAGTACAGAAAAAAATCTGATATCAATGTTTCATCTTAAAACTTCATAAGGGGCTCATTTATATGCTTTATAATGGACAAAAAACATTTTATTCAGTTTTGGAGAGATTTTGGATTTTACTGGACCCATAGATATTTTAGACCACTGTATTGACGAAAAGTTTGTAATTCCAACTTGAAAATGATCCAACAGTGAGTTTCTTGAGTTAAAACCATAGACCGTATAAAAATAAGTATTGTACCTTACTGAACCCGTGTTCAGCAGTTGTCTACGACCATGAAATGCACTTTTTTGTACGTCGCTTTGGATAAAAGCGTCTGCCAAATGAATGTAATGTAATGTAATACTGGGGTAAAAGGCTTCACTAAATAGAGGCAAGTTGTTTCCGCTTGGTTAAAACAGTTGATTTGTAGTGAAATACACGATGTTCTGATTTACAGCAATGCATAATTTAGAAATTTGCTTCTTGGATCTTTAGTAGTTCTACATATCCACCCTTAGATTTTATGAACTTGTGGTCAAGAAGTTTTTGATCCAGGACATGTATAGTTTAACCTGCTGTACATATGGGATCTCTCTTCATTGCTAACTAAAAAAGACAAAATTAATTTTTGCTTTTTTGCCTGAACAATTGCATTTGTGGCACTTTATTTCTTCCTAAATTATGACTATAAATTAATATAATTTAGTATTGTAAATGGTTCAAATGTCTTGCTTCATTTAAGCCATTCAAGTCTCTGTGATGCTCACATCTGGAGTTATAAAGCTTTAAATAGGGTACCCCCTAAATGGGCAAGGATTGGGCAGATTTGGCATGTGAGCAAAGGGGTTAAGTAATAATAACAACACAACAAGACAATAAATACAACTACTACTACTATCCCTACTACTACTACTACTAATAATAATAATAATAATAATAATAAACTATTCCTGATTTTACCTACTTAACCATGCTATAGCTTGCCAACTATATGAACCCTTACAATGGTCATAAGATAAGACTGGTAAGATTTTAAGATTATACAGCTCTCAAACTTCATCAGGTAACTGCTAAACAACTTCTGAAGCAACAACACTAAAGTTTATTCATAGACCTTACATTCTAGTTGACCTTGATCTATTACAGTGATGACTATGATAAGCAGGAACAGTCCCTTGAAAAAAAGGCAGCCACAGCTTCTCCAGAGCACAGGGCAGCAGCTAGAGCCCCACCAAAGCACAGAGCAGCAATACACACACACACACACACACAACAGGATTAGAAATACCTCATGTTCTCAAGAGGAAGTGGATTATTTGTGTATCCAGGAGTTTTTGTATTTTATCACAGATGTCACCTCCAGTTGCATAGCCTTAACTGGCATAGAAGAGTACTATCTACAACACACTACCTATCTCCCTTTATTTCAGATTTTATGCCACTAAAAGCTTCACGCTGAGTTTCACGATTGCAGCTCCTAATTAAATAAGTGATCAGGTGAAACTGATCAATGATGTCTGAAGGGACAATAGGTTGAGTGTTTGGATTTTCCAGGAGTGCCAGGGTCAATTGTTGCGAGAGCTCTCCACTTCCTTTTTTTAAAAATATAACTATGATTATAGTTGGACAGCTCTGAAAGAAACCTCTGTAGCTTATTTCAACTGTTTTCCATTAGCAGCCTATTTTCATTTAATACACTTCCTTTGTAACCAGGGAATTTCAAACCTGATGACTTTTAACATTGGTGTATTAATATGTAAATACACCAATAGGTAACAGCTTGAATAAGACACCAAAATAAATTATTCCAAGCTCTTTGTCTTTCATTAACACTGGTATTGCAACTGAGTCATTTTTGGCTGATTATTAGAAACTTATTTAATGTGATAGTGAAACTGCACCACTGCTTTCTCCTGCTCATGAGTCTCGATGGAACCAGGGCGTATTCTGCGGATTTCAGTGATGGCATCAACACCGGTGATCTTTCTCTCCTTCACCAGGTAGCAAGCCAGCATTGTCCCAGTTCTCCCATAGCCGAGTAGGCAATGCACAGCCACCCCCTGTAACAGATAACTTACTTCACTTAGGTGATCTTAACCCCTTAAACCCCACTGAAAACCCAGGACTTTTAGTAAGACCCCCCCCCCCTCTTAAATACAGCACAGACTTGGTTCAAAGCTTGAAATAAAGAGCACATTTGTACATTCTGTAGGAGAATTTTGAGACTCCCCATGAGTGTGATGACATCACATGTTAAAGTTAAGGTATTCCCATCAATGTTGATCAGACTGTTTCCTCCAAACTCTCGATGCTGCATGATAAAAATATATCACATGTATAACTATATCCTAATATAATCAATATGTAATCCAATAAACCTATATCAGTAGTTGCAGCTTAGCTTATGGAAACACAAGAAACCACAGTGTACACTGTAGAAAGAAAGCAAACGCAGAAGGCTTAAAAAAACCATACTTACTCAGCAGAAAATTAGTGCCAAATAGACATGCTAGAAAACTAATACTTTACAGTGACCCATGTGTAACCTGAATAAAGTAAAAAAAGTACAGGAGGCTATAACTCTGTGAACTTGTATGTATAATGGAAAAATACAGAAAGCAATGAAGTGTGTGCACAGTGAGAAAGTACAAAGTAAGGGAAAATTGGGGTACCTGTCCGCTATGATGAAGATTAATTAAGAACATCAATAGAACCGAAAATCAGTTTTGGGGCACCTGTCCACTATGATAAGATTAATTATTGATACATTAAGAACATCATAAGGACCGAAAATCATTTTGGTGCAAAGAAAGTCAAGTTGACCCATGAACAGGAAACTGAAACTCCTTACTGTGCCAAAAAGACCAGATGGCTGGGATTTTCAGGAATGTGTTAAAGGGGGGTTGTGGGCACAATTTGTGTATAAAATGTGTGCAAAACTGACAATCGGGGTTCAATTCTGCTGAATTGATCCGGCTTTGTGCACCTGTGCAATAAAGTCTAAAACTTTCTGAAGAGCTTGCTGCTGTTGTGTCTTTTCCCTCGTGAAGTTGTTTTCTACAGATTGGCGATTGGCGTGGAAGTCTGTCGGTTCCTAGACACGACATTTGGGGGCTCGTCCGGGATACGAAAGAGGGATCACTGAAGCTCCCGGCTCCTGGAGACAGAGGCAGAGGGTACTTGCCCCGTAAAAAGCCGTACAACTTATCAAAAGGTAAGAATATTCCACCATTTTTGTTTCGGACTAGGGCCCTGTCCCCTCTGACCTCCTCTGCACGACCGCCGGGAGTGGAATCCTCTCGTAAAACTAACCCGGACACTAACACCGAAAACTGAGGAGAAGAAGAACGGCGAGCTCTTCAGAAACGTGCGCTACGAACCGTGAGTGAATTGAGTGTGGTATAAGAACAGGACAATATATGTTTTTGTGTTGCACAGTGTGCTGGAACTAGGAATAAGTGTTTAAATGCATTGTTGCTGCTGAAGGTTTTCACTGTTGCTGTTGTTTGTTGCAAAGTGTGCTGGAACTAGGAATAGTGTTTAAATACATTGTTGCTGCTGAAGGTTTTCACTGTTGCTGTTGTTTGTTGCAAAGTGGGCTGGAACTAGGAATAGTGTTTAAATACATTGTTGCTGCTGAAGGTTTTCGCTGTTGCTGTTGTTTGTTGCAAAGTGGGCTGGAACTAGGAATAGTGTTTAAATACATTGTTGCTGCTGAAGGTTTTCACTGTTGCTGTTGTTTGTTGCAAAGTGGGCTGGAACTAGGAATAGTGTTTAAATACATTGTTGCTGCTGAAGGTTTTCACTGTTGCTGTTGTTTGTTGCAAAGTGGGCTGGAACTAGGAATAGTGTTTAAATACATTGTTGCTGCTGAAGGTTTTCACTGTTGCTGTTGTTTGTTGCAAAATGTGCTGAAACTAGGAATAGTGTTTGAATACATTGTTACTGCTGAAGGTTTTCACTGTTGCGGTGGGTTTGTTGTAAAGTGTACTGGAACTAGGAATAATATTTGAATATATTTTTGCTGCTGAAGGTTTTCACTGTTGCTGTTGTTTTAAAAAGAGGTGCCAGAGACTTGGGAGGAGAGAAACCCAAGAAAGGCCACCTGCAAGAGCTCTGGTAAAAGCATGTTTGGGAAAAACACTGTCCTCTGAGGTATAAAGTAAGAGAAAAAGTATTGTTGGTAAGGTAAAATATTGTTCAACTGTGTTTATGCTTAGATTAGATGCTTGTGCTTGCGCGGAACTAACGTTGTATTGAGTAAAAAATTGTGATTTATGTGTATGTACAACTATAAAGGAGAAGGGTGAAAATTAAATGATAAAGTAAAATAGGAAAATAAGAAAAGAAACGGGAGGTGTGTAGAAGGTAGAAGGGAGAAAATAAGTGAAAAAACTGAGGTTAAATATATATAAATCTTTAAATAGGAAAATAGGATAAAAGTGTTAAAGTAAACATAAAATAATGGGAAAAGGAGAGAGAACGCCGGTTGAAATAATCACAGGAAAATATCCTGGATGTAAAAAGGAGATAGAACATATATCAGAAAAATGGAAAAAAAGAACTAAAAGAATGGCGACAAAATGGCCTAAGGGGGGTACGTTTGATAGGGAAATATGCGATCAGATGGGAGGGGTAATAGCAAATTACAGAACAGGAGACAAGTCAGAAAAAAGAAAGCGAAAAAGAGAACAGGAAAAAAGAATTTTAGGATGGTTTAGGTCCGCTTCCCTAGAAAAATATGTAGGAATGAGTGGGGATCGCAGTGAAGAAATAATTCCTCCTCCGTATGCCCCACAGTCATCGGGACATACGGAAATAAAAGAGAAAAGCGTGTATCCAATAGGCCCGGTAACATCTGCAGTAACAGTGTGTCCAGTAGTAAAAGTACAGGTTCAGATACAAGGGTGGGTAGAACATGAGGAAAGTGAGGAACAGCTCAGGATAGAGAGAGCGCGGCTCGAGGAAGAAAAGGGAAAAATAGAAAAAAGGGTAACAGAGCTAAAGAGAGAATACAAGGAAGTGGAGGAATTAGAAGAGCTGTTAAAAGAAAAATATAACCAGTATGATGAATACCATAGCCAGTTAATAAAAAAGGCAAAAGAGATAAGAGACACTGAGAAAAAACAGCAAACGTCTAAAATATGCCAAAAGCCTGAACAGGTGGGGCCAAAAAGGGACGAGGAAACACATAAAAAATGCAAAACTGCGGGGTGGGGAAATTTTAGATGGGAAAAGCTCCCGTATAACACGTGGGAAGAGCTGAAGAAAAAAATTACCAAGAGAACAGATTCCCGAGATAAACATGAGACAAGTTTAACAAAAGGCACTACGAGTAAAAAGCAAATGGTAAATGGTAAATGGACTGCATTTATATAACGCTTTTATCCAAAGCGCTTTACAATTGATGCCTCTCATTCGCCAGAGCAGTTAGGGGTTAGGTGTCTTGCTCAAGGACACTTCGACACTCCAAGGGCGGGGTATGAACCGGCAACCCTCCGACTGCCAGACAATCGGTCTTACCTCCTGAGCTATGTCCCCCAAGCAGAGTATGAATTAGAAAACAATGAAGGGGAGGAGTTCTCCCCAGCAGAAAAAAGTGAGGTGAGCGACAATGAGGTATGCCAGACAAACAATAGCGAGGCAAAAGAGTCAGACGGGGGAGAGGGGCCTGCACAGGTGGGGGGAGATTTAGCTGGGCGATATCAAAACATAAGAGAAAGGCCGCCGACCCGGCGTAACCCAGCAGCAGAAGGATATAGCCATAATTCTAGTAAACCCAATACTATAGCACCATTGTTGATTAAGGTAGGGGGTGTACCCCGATACATTCCCTGGTCCACCCAAGATATGCATAATGTAATAACCAATCTCCCTGATTTGCAGAATGGAGCAAGCCACTGGATCAGGGTGCTGGAGGAGGAAACGACAGGCCGGATCCTGGCTGTGGGGGACCTGAAGGCTCTCCTGGGAAAGGTTGTGGGGATGGAAACAATGCTGGACATATTTGAGCAGGCTGGCTTTGACCGAAACCATGCGCAGTCTCCAGCAGTGGACGGTGGGCCGTTTGATAACGTGCGTAGGGTTGTTTGGACTGCTCTGCGATCCCTGTATCCCGCACGACCGGACATAACGACCTTAACGGGACCGCTGTTAAAAGACAATGAACTACCGGCAACATACATCCACACGCAGTTGCGCAGGTGGAGATTGTTAACTGAAAAGGACGTACAGGCAGATCCCATAATGACCACCCTCTTCCGCAAAGCCATCCGGGAGGGGATGTCACCGGAAGTGGGGCGCCGCCTCGATGAGGTGGTGGGACTGAACACCATGACACACAGAGAGTTTGTAGATCATGTGGTGCACGCTGTGGACAGACAGCGGAAAGAAGGGAAAAAGATGGAAGATCAAACAAAAGACATTCAAAGGAAGCTACTGCAGTTGCAGCTGGAGGAGCTGAGAGCCAAAGAAAAAAAGGCGAGAGAAATAAAGGAGCTGAGAGCCAAAGAAAAAGAGGCGGAAAAAGTGGCATCTGTGAAAATACAGTATATGGACAATGAATTCTTTGATTTTGAAGCCACTCCCCCGCCTGAACCATGGAGCAGCCGGATGGTGCCCCAGCCGACGGTGGTCTACGACTTCTCCGGCATCCCTCACCCAGTGGCCATGCAAGGTAATATGAAAGGGGGGGGGCACCCAACCTGGTGGGTATCAAAGGGGGGGAGGGCCAGGGAATGGTGGTCAAAATAATCAGTGGAAGGGGCAGTTGAATCAGAATAACAACATGCAAAATAGAAATTGGAACCAACAGAGTTTTCCTAATCAACAGAGACAGGGCCCCATATTTTGCTATGGATGTGGTCAGGAGGGGCACATAAAAAGATGGTGTCCAAACACCCAAGGGATGTACCCAGGTAACCAGGGGACTTGGGTACCTAATCAGCCTCAGCAATCGCAAGGTTACCCCAACTTGGCCCCACCTCCCCAGGCTAGGCCCCCATATCAGAGTATGGAACCTGTAAATTACCAAGGTGCCCAATAGGGGTGCCCAGAGAACCCAGGCAGAGTAGGGCAGCATGTAATGATAACAAACGGGCCAGAACAAGAGCCTATAATAAATGTACAAATCGGAGGAAAAATTGTCCCTATGATGATAGATACTGGAGCAACATGTACATGCATTAAGAAAGAATATGCTTTACATCTGCCACTGTCGGGAGAAGTTATTCAAACAGTAGGGTTCTCTGGGAAAACAATGTTAAGCCCGACCACAAAACCGGCATTAATAAAAATAGGCGCAAAAGAAGCAAAATTAGAGGCCGTAGTAGGGGATATTAAGACACAAGTAAAAGACCAAGTGTGGAACACTTGACAAAAATATGTTGAGACCCAGATCCCGCAGGCAGCTGAGCCAGAATATGACTTACATTGCACTATGAGGTTCGATCCCTACCAGGATCCAGATCTAGAAAGAGAGTGGGGTAAGGGAAAAAGAGAACGACAATATATGGTGTCAAGTGCGCTCCTGATAGGACAAGAAGGAGCAGCGTTAAACGTAGAAAGGACCCCATGGATTGAGCAGTGGTTTTATGACGAAGGTGCGGCCCCACACATAACGTTAAAAGTCAATCCAGGCTACCAAGCTAAGGACTTAGGACCTATGGTTAAGAGAGCAGAAGAGCTCCAGTTCAGGCCAACAGAAAATGCTTTAATTTGGTGCACAGCAGATCAAAAAATGATCAAAATTATGGCAAGTGCTCAGATGTGGGGAAAGCCCCAATTGGTGAGGGTACTGTGGGAAGAGAAATCTCAAAAGTGTGGTGTTGCAATATGTTGATGACTTATTACTATGTGCAGATACAAAAGAACAGTGCATAAGGGGGGCAAAGGGGGGACACAAGGTGTCCAGGAAGAAGCTGCAGCTCTGCTCTCAGAAGACGGGGAGAGCGGAGGGACTGCGGGCGCTGACACCAGCCCAGAGAGCAACAGCACCAACAGTGCCCCTGCGGGTCCAGTGCGAGAATCGCAGGCCGGCTTTCCAGTGGAGTGACGCGCAGACCGCGTACTCTGGATTGGAAGATATACCAGGAACCTACCACCTATGAGGACTGCAGCAACACATCGTGCTACGAATCAACGTGTTAAGAAATTGTGTATGATAACTTTGTGGGGTCACTTAGAATAATACGTACAGCTTTGATATGTATAATCAAATTTTGCGACTGGAGAGAGTGTTGGAGGAACCATGGGAACAACGTTACATTGAGGAATCTGATACATTTGGATGCTGCTATGGCAGCAGGGGATGCGCAGGCACCCAACATAATATACATGGGGTGGTGCACACCCGACACTGTCTGACGCTGAGAATAAGAATACAGCGAGGGGTGTTTTTCGGGGCCATGAGGTTTGACCCCGAAAGGGGGGAATGTAGGAGAATTTTGAGACTCCCCATGAGTGTGATGACGTCACATGTTAAAGTTAAGGTATTCCCATCAATGTTGATCAGACTGTTTCCTCCAAACTCTCGATGCTGCATGATAAAAATATATCACATGTATAACTATATCCTAATATAATCAATATGTAATCCAATAAACCTATATCAGTAGTTGCAGCTTAGCTTATGGAAACGCAAGAAACCACAGTGTACACTGTAGAAAGAAAGCAAATGCAGAAGGCTTAAAAAAACCATACTTGCTCAGCAGAAAATTAGTGCCAAATAGACATGCTAGAAAACTAATACTTTACAGTGACCCATGTGTAACCTGAATAAAGTAAAAAAAGTACAGGAGGCTATAACTCTGTGAACTTGTATGTATAATGGAAAAATACAGAAAGCAATGACGTGTGTGCATAGTGAGAAAGTACAAAGTAAGGGAAAAGTGGGAAAGTACAAAGTAAGGGAAAATTGGGGTACCTGTCCACTATGATGAAGATTAATTAAGAACATCAATAGAACCGAAAATAAGTTTTGGGGCACCTGTCCACTATGATAAGATTAATTATTGATACATTAAGAACATCATAAGGACCGAAAATCATTTTGGTGCGAAGAAAGTCAAGTTGACCCATGAACAGGAAACTGAAACTCCTTACTGTGCCAAAAAGACCAGATGGCTGGGATTTTCAGGAATGTGTTAAAGGGGGGTTGTGGGCACAATTTGTGTATAAAATGTGTGCAAAACTGACAATCGGGGTTCAATTCTGCTGAATTGATCCGGCTTTGTGCACCTGTGCAATAAAGTCTAAAACTTTCTGAAGAGCTTGCTGCTGTTGTGTCTTTTCCCTCGTGAAGTTGTTTTCTACAGATTGGCGATTGGCGTGGAAATCTGTCGGTTCCTAGACACGACAATTCGTACCAAAATGACCAAATCCCCTGATCACATTGGAGTTTCACTGTGTAAATATACAGAACATATTTATTCTGAAAAACAACAAAGAAATCCCAAACTTTTCTTCATTCTGTAGTGATTATATGTACTTTTGATACTGGACCATAGTTCTTGTTCCAATCGTACCCCAGGATATATACACCAGGATAAAAATGGATTGGAGTGGATTGAAAAAAGCAGCAAAATTTGAAATGCATTCTTACAAAGATGGGCTCAAATGTCCCCAAAACCTCTCCAGATGCTAATTCCATTGAGTGTGGTACCCTCTGGAATCCCACAAAACAAATATTCTTTATTTACCCATCCTCTCTTTTTGACTAAGCCCCGTATTTCAGTCAAATGGTGTCCTTTTGATGAGCGTCTATATATAAAAAGTGTTCATACTGGTTACTAAAGGTTATCAAACTAAATTCATTGAAACAATCAAAACGCTTGGTTTTATCTTACAGTGTCCTCTGACCTGCACTCACCTGTCCGGCTCGCTGTAAATCAGGCTTGTAAGCAGTAGGCTGATATAATTTACATATGAATAAAATGTAGTACAGTGTCCCAGCACCGCTTTTATTCCTTAACAAAGCTTACAAAGGAATTTTACAAGGAAGTGTGAAGTGAAGGAACTCATGTCTTTCACCAACAGCCTCACATGCAGATACATACAGATCTCACCCTGATCACAACAAGGTGAGAGTCCACAAGGAGGAAAATGACAAAAATATACAATCAAATCAAACAATTTACAATATTGTACACTTTATCACGACTGCAGTGTTTTTTATGCAAGCATTCGCCTGTAAACAAAGCTCCAATAGACAATTGCGCTAAGCTTCCACTGCTGCACAATGCAAAAAAGCAAAGTGAAACTAACCGGGTACACAGTAGTCTTGGCTATCCTGCAGCTACTTTCACTTTGCTTTTTCACATTGCACAGGAGTGGATGTTACAGTAACCTTACAATGTTGTCTTTTTTAAGCTAATTGACTTTCGAACATAGTTTATGGCTTTCCAGTCTCTGTGATGCTCACACTTGGAGTTATAAAGCTTTAAACAGAATGGGCAAGGATTGGGCAGATCTGGCATCTGTGCAAAGGATTTAATTAAACGCTTAACGTTAGATAGTTACAAGTGCCTTATTTTTCCTCTCCGGTTCTGCTACTAGTTGTCCGGAGCCACATCGAGCAGTTTTAAGTTGCGGTCTTGGTGTCTCTGCCTCAGCAGTAACTTACTCTAGACTTAGGGAGAAATAAGGTGATAGTTATGGAGTAAAAATGTGGCCGCAGCTGTGTGAAATTCGATTTCCAGTGGGAGTTTGCCTGCCAGCAATGCTGGCTCATTGAACACCTCGAGACCAAGATCCTTGCTGGACTCCAGAGTTCTAGGAACTAAGTAGCATGTCCTTCATGGAACTGGTGTGCACTCCACAACTGGGAAGGGGGAGACTCCAGAGTAGGCAGGGAGAGAGAGTTGGGTGACAGTAGGGCACAAGAAAAGAGCATGCACACCAAATAGGGCATCTCCAGAGGTTGTGGTGTCCAGACCCTTGACCATGAGAGTGGGAAGACTGATGAGCCACTGGGCACCCAGATGGCCACATCCTACCAGAAAAGGAAGCTGGTGGTAGTCTGGGACTCTATTAGAGGGGTAGACAGCATAGTCTGTTCACACAAAAAGGTGTGTTGCCTGCCTGGTGTACAGATAGGAGATCTTCTGAAGCGTGCAGACAAGCTCCTAGCCAGAACAGGGAGAGACCCAGTGGTTATGGTTCATGTAGGAACCAATGATAATAAGTAAGGGTAGGTTCTGCAGGACAAATCTGTGGAGCTAGCAGAAAAGATTAGGAGCATAACCTCCATAGTACTTTTTCTGAAATATTACCGGTATCACGTGCATGCAGAGGGAAGCAGTTTTATTGAGAGGTTTAACATGTGTCTACAAACCTGGTGTAGGAAAGAGTGGCACAGGCAGGGTAGGACATTTTCATTTTTTAAAGGCTTTTTAAATCCAGGGACATTTTCAAAATAACATTTCAGCTTTGTCACAAACATTAGCAGTGACCTACTAGTCTCATAAGCCGCATTTCCACCAAACGTTACCGGAACTTTTAGTCCCAGGAACTACTTTTCAAGGAATTAAAAGGTTCCTTCAGCCCATTGTTGTCTGCGTTTCCACCGCGGTCTAAAGTCCCGCAAAGATTAGGCAAATTAGCCCACTGACGTATGAAAAAGCGACGTTGTCGTCGGTCCATCTGTCCTATGATTTCTTCTGTAACCCCATACTACCACCGAAGTAGCCTACATTATTTTCTAATAACCGGGACAGCCCGGAGGGGTTTATTCCACTTATATACAACGGGTTACCAACAATGATTATATATGGTTACTTTTGTATTTATAGATTTTTATCGATTTAATCACCTGGAATTGAAATATTCTTCTGCAGCCGTTTGGGCATATTTTACCGTTGTCAAGCAAAACTGTCGTTGGTAGTTGAACTTGGACCGTTGTTATGCAACAAATAGGATATAACAGGCCAATAGTCAGATTGTAACTGTTTCATATATCCTCTCAAACACATTCATTATGTTTTTATGCAAACATTCACTTTCATGTCTTGACATCCGAAGCGACAGAATGCATTCACATTTCCAATATAACTGGCAACAACAGCAGAAAACATGCACACGTTGTAAACAATTTGCTGTTTGATTACTTTCTCATCGTCAAGTCCATATAGTCTAATCGCAAAATGACAAGAATAGAACGAAAACTCGGACTTGCGTGAAAATTTAAATTAGTATTGGTACAGCCACCGTTTGCTTTCCTTCGAAGTTACTGCTAGCCGAGCAGCTAAGTGTGCCCTCCAGACGCGAACCATGCACCATAAATTAGTCCATAGTCTTCCTGGTCTTTTTGTGGAATTGAAGAATGGCAGAGTAAAATTACGGCAGTCTGAAAAAGCTAAAGGGACGATTACTAGAATTAACCTGTTATTTTACCGTGACAAAAAGTGCGGAAGGTGATTTCCAGTTTGCTTTTACTGTATCACCAATGTGAATTACGCAGAACTACCACATACCTCACATAACTGTATCAAACGTTTTGAGTCAATTACAACGGGCTAACAAAGAAAATCCGGAAGAAAATATTCAGCAACCGAATTAATCAGTTTGAATGTTTTGGTACGTAATATGCTGTCCCAGCACGAATGCTTAGCATTTTATAAAACAAATACTAAAGCAAGAAAAGAACAGAAGAGTACACGTTATACTTCCAAGACGTTGGCAGGCTATAACCAAAATTAGGCTACTGCGCCGCATAACATACAAGTTTGATTTGAAGTTATTATGAAAATAAATCGGTTTGCGGCTGCATATTTTTAAACATGGCAGTTGAAATAAAACAAATAACACTGCAAGTAGTCGACCAATCAGAAATTTTCAGCGCTTGCGCCCCACCCCAAAGGTTCCGGTACTTTTGGAAAGTACTACCCCCCGAGCAGGAACTTTTTTGGGGGTAAAATAAAGCCCCCGGAACTAAATTTAGACCCTAGTTCCTGCGGTGGAAACACACTGAGTTCCTCAAAAGGTTCCTAGTTCCGGGGTAAAGTTCCTGCGGTGGAAACGCGGCTATATATGGGCAATTGGCATCAATATCAATAAAAAATAGGTGGGGAAGATTGTGGCATCACTGGGTTTCTGATCACGAAGCAATCCATAGTAGCTATGAGGTGGGTGGCGTCTTGCAATTCAGAACACACAAACTTGATGGGAAATGTAATGATCACAGAATTCTTGTTCTATGAGTGTGATGATGTATGTCCACGCACATCCTTACACGTGTATTTGCCTTTCCAGATTTTTTCTCAAAAATAATAATCCTAATAATAATAATAATAATACATTTAATAATACATTTCCTAACAATAATAATGAATAAAATAATAAGTAATATAATATAATTAAGGCTCATTGTTTTCATTTTTAATCCAAGAATTTACCGATGCTCATTTGGAGTATCTTTTAAAAAGGGTGAAAATCGGTAGAAAAATGTCAAATGCAAAAATATGGGTGCAAATCAGATCATAAGTATAAGAATACAAAGATCAGGGTGAAATTAGATTTTAATTCCAAACACTGATAACTTACTACTTTTCATTGGATAATCAGCAGTTTGTGTGCACTTTCTCCACATTTTTCTCTCCACTATCTATTTCTGGAACCTTGTTTCGAGCCACCCTGCATGCTGAATCACCAATCATTGGGCTCCTGTGCATAGCAATTGTTGCTAACCACCACAAAGTCCACCAAGCTTTTGTTTCAAAATCATTACCTTATGTGAGGACTGTAACTAAAATGAGGAGTTGTAGGAGTCTGTATACCCAAGGGTGAAACTTTAGTTTGAATATTGAGGGTGGCTGAACTGCAACCTTCTAGAGCGGTCTGGGGGCATGCCCCCATGGAGGAAAATTTCTTAGAATTCTTAGGGGAAAATATTTCAGATTACGAATCAGTGAATCAAAATACTGGATGAAGTTGTGGAGCAGTCATGGCTTAGTTACTGAAAATCACAAAAAACTGAGGAAAAAGTAGCAGAAATCAGAGATTTTTAACATTCATTTATTAATTTAATTAATGGATCTCATGCTCAACAGTGGGAAATGATTGAAATAACATACGCAACTATACAGAAACGGTAACAAATGCTTGAAGGTTCAAAAAAATCAACAGGCACTTGCTGGCTACTCGGAACACCCTACGGACGAAACACTCAATCAATTGGCTGGTGCATTTATTCGCTTATTTCGGACCACCACAGAAAAAAGAGCAGGCTTTTTTGCTTTTTTTTTTTCCAGAAAAAATCATTTTAAAAACTGTAAGACATAAAAATGACAGCTCTGAGAGCAATAAGGCTGAATATTGTAATATGTGTGCTAAGGTTTTTTTAAAAACTACGGGAAGCTAAGAGGCTCTTTGAAAGGCAAATTGGCCAAGATGCAAAAAAGTAATCCTGACCTAAACATTTCTTTCAATATTGTAGTAAGAAAAGGAAAGTCAAAGAGGATGAAAGGTGCACAGGAATAAAGGATCATAGCCTTACAAGAATAAGGATACTACTGTTGCCTTAAATAGTTACTTTGTTGAGAGTTTTACTAGAGAGGTTAACGATAGACTGTAGGGCATATTCAATAGTCAGAATGTCTTGGAAATATTTATATGGAGGATAAAAAGTACTGGATAAATTACATATACTAAAGACAAATAAGGCAGCATGGCATGGCATATACCCAGGGGTACTTAAAGAGTTAAGTGAGATTATCTTTAAACCACTGGCAGGTGTTTTCAGATTTAGTCTTTAGAAACTGGAGAAATATTAGAGAGCTGGAAGAAGGGTAATGCAATACTAATATATAAGAAAAGGGACCATACTGTTAGTTCAACTTGCATCGAATGTAAAATAATGGAATCTATCATTATCATATCAAGTAATCTGTCATATCAAGTTAGAATTGTTTCTTGAACATAATATCCCAAGGGATAGCCAGCATTGTTTTTGCAAAGGAAGGTCATGCCTGACAAACCTTTTGGTGTTCTTTGAAGCTACTAGCTACAAGTGTTTTAACTGTAACAAGGTTTATGATATTTACTTAAATTTCCAAAAATAATTTGATATGAGAGTCTTAGTAGGAATCACAGGACGGATTTCATAGTGGGTTTGGAACTAGCTACAGGGTAGAACACAAAGGGTAGTAGGAGGAATCTTATCCAAGCAGGGCACTGTGGGAAGTGGAGTTCCCACAAGGATCGTTGCTGGGACCACTGCTCTTCCTCATTTATATCAATATCATATCAGTAGTGGGCGGAAACCTGGCAAATGAAATTCAATACGGCTAAATAGTAAAGCTCTACATGTGAGATGTAAAAACATGGATAGGATTACTTTATGGGAGGAACCATATTGCAATGTGCTCAATTTGAAAAAGTTGCTCAAAACCTTTCAGGTTCTACGCACTGTGCTGTAAAAGCAGTAAATAAAAGGCTAACAGGAGGCTCGGATGTATAGGCAAAAGTATCGAGCATAAATCCAAGGAATTTATGCTTATCTTATACAACACATTTGTTAGACGCTCTGTAAAAGGTTCAAAGAAGGGGAACCAAATTGATTCCTGGTATGAAAGATAAAAACTATGAGGAAAGGCTTGGAACCACCTAGTGTAATTATGAAAATCTTACTGTGGTGTGGGGATGGCTGGTTTAAGCAGCCACACCTGCCCTGGGTCAAGCTAATTAGACCTGGCCAGTTGGATAATTGGTTAAGAATTAGATAATTGGACCCAGGAACAGGAGTGGCTGCACCTGTGCGTAGTGAGGTAATCACTGCGCACAGGTTAAATCTTCCATCCCCACCCACACAAGGAAGCTTCTCTTTCATGACAGTGTTTTAGATCTGCTCACTTGGCTGTAACATCTTGCCGAACCCTCGTAAATAAATCTGGACTGCTTGAACATCATCTCCCTGTGTCTCTGTGCTGGAAGGCCCCTAGGAAAGCCACTTCGGTGGCCTGTGGCAGGCGTGTTTGTCACACTTACCTCTCCTTTTGAGTTAGCCTCTTCAACAATGGACAGAAACCTTTTTATCTGATCCATACTAGGAGCACAGAAGTCATCTATTTTAACACGGTGTAGTTTCAATTCTGGACAAGTGTCGTAATAGGGAGGTCTCCGCTCACATAAACAGACCAGGTGCTGAATATTATTCTCCAGGAGAAATTGATAGTGAGCAGGTATACGAGGCATAGCCAACCCCGCCAGCTTGTTTGGAACTACCCAGGAAAAGTTTGGTGGTTGTGTAAATGCCATTCTCTGACAGATTTGAAACCTAAGGAGAAAGGAAACAAAATGGATGTCTATAAATGCAGGAACTGATTGGTTAGCTTAAATGAATGATTAGTAAAACAATTACAAAAACCATTTAAGCATCATATTATCGGGTCACACGCCACAGATGCAGAAGCACTTATTAAGTTGGCTTAAAAAGCCAACTCACTCTTCTCCTTATTATTTCTTCTTATTCCACCTAAATTTTCTGTACACTACTCCTCACACAGCTTTTCAGCTAGACCAACCAAATTTGGCCCGTAGCTTCACCTAGTATGGGATTGCATTGCTTGTGCTCTCGGTGTCGATCATTCAAATAGTTTTGCGATATTTACAATTTTATTTTAAGACAATTTCCATTAATTAACATTAATAGAATGTTCAGAATCTGAACAACACACTTGCAGCTGACATCACAATCGGCTGTCTTGCAAGGCTTTTAACAGACAAAATCTCTGGCAAGGTGAGTAATGTTAGCAACATTAATGTGAGTTCAACCCAGTATTTATTTCAACAAACACACACTACACTCTGACCGTCACGGTTCGCCAACAGAGTAGCGCCCCTCCTGATATAGCGGTAGCATTCCAATGCAGCTTGCGCATGGATTGCTCACATTTTTTACATCATAAAACCGGAAAACAGATCGGCCAAAATCTCCATGTGGCAGGGCTGGGTTTCTGGGAGAGGTTCAGGGCAGTCTGAGGACCACGCCTACTGGTTAAGTAGGCACACGCACTTGGAGCGCTTCAATAATTAATCCAGGTATTTTAAGTGTGCTTTCTTCCCAGTAGGAGTCTGTGTGACCGAGGAAGACATAAACAGAGAGAGAGAGAGAGGAACGTACCAGCACGAAAAAGGCTGGAAAGTGCTTTGTAGTTTAATCCCTTAGCGCACATGCCAAATCTTGCCAATCCTTGCCCATTTAGGGGGTACCCTATTTAAAGCTTTATAACTCCAGATGTGAACATCACAGAGACTTGAAAAATGGCTTAAATTGTACAATTTACAATACTAACGCAGATTAGTTTATATTCATAATTTTGGAAGAAATAGTGCCACAAATGCAATTGTCTAGACAAAAAATCAAAAATGAATTTGCACTTTTTTAGTTTGCAATGAAATACTGAGAGATTACATATATACAGCAGATTAAACTATACATGTGCTGGATCAAAAACTTCTTGACCACAAGTTCATAAAATCTAAGGGTGGATATGTTGAATTACTCTCGATGCATGAAGCAAAAAATAAGCAGTGTACCCAGCGTCTCCAAATCTATCCAAAATGTCTAAATTATGCATTGCTGTGAATCACAACATATTCACGTATTCAGTCGGAATTACTGTCCGTACAGTGGTCTAAAATATCTAGGGGTCCAGCAACATATCCAAAATCTCTCCAAAATTGAATAAAATGTTTTTTGTCCATTATAAAGCACATAAAAGAGCTCCTTATGAAGGTTTAAGATGAAACATTGCTATCAGATTTAAAAAATAATGCAAAAAAATATTGTCACACAATGCGGTACAGTACCTAAATGTGTAATAATTAACTCTTGTATGTATTTCTATACTCTGTACTCTCGTATGTTTTCTTATATGGGGATGGGATGACATGAAAACAATTTTCAACCGTCCACCACATTTTGGCAATGTTCCAACTCTCACGTCATCACTGTTGCATGCTTCACAAAAACTATTACACTACCATCCAACACTTACATTGCAGTGTGAAATATCCTCATTATAAAATACCACTAACCTATTTAAAGCCACTCAATTTAAAAAATAACGTATATAACCAAAATATTTTCAGCAGTAACACTTCGGTTAAGCTGATCTATAAATCTTTATTCCAAAAGTAAAATTAGACATATTATACATTGTTATAAAGACTATTCTGTTGCCTATTGGATAGATGAACTGTCGATCAAGCCAGATTGTACTACAAAGGACGACACCACCGAAAACAGCATGTGTGGTATTACGCACAGCTATTTTGGAAGGTACCCAGGCGTCACAAATGAGTGTATATTTCACACCAAAAAATTGTCCAAGACTATATATAACCGCTCCGTCTGGAAAGGGACATCTCTACGCATAAAACCAACGATAAGGTTGTATATTTATTCCATATTTAGTCACAGATATTGACAGTAGAATGACATGGTATAATTTTTGAAAAATTCATCCTGTTTATTTCAGTGTTCTGTGAGCAGCGTTTTTCACAGCTGTACTGGCATACCTTCGGCTATTGTTGGCTTTATCTTGTCACTACAACGGAATACAACATTTTAGTGGTAAAAGAATGTTTTCATGTATGCCCAGATCGACACTATTGTTCAGTGTGTCATGCGTGGGGGGTGTAGTTACAGATGAGACTGCAGGGAGGGGGTGTTTGGTAAATGCACGACCAGCACAACAATGATCGAGCGGCGAAACTCCGTATTCGGCATAATTGTCCTAAATTGTCTACTAATAAAGCTAGAACACCGAGTTTGAGTTTTCAACTCATAATTTGGTTGCAGGAGCACAGAGGGGCTTTGCGCTAAGAGGTTAATTACCCATACTTCAGATGTATATTAAATGCTGTAATATGGAAACATCAGATACCCAAGCATCACAAGCTATTTTTATATGCCTTATTTACCGTACCTAATTCCATAAACCACTCAATGAAGATGAAATAATCTTTAATTATTTGGTAATCAATTTAAAAAATCTGAGCCAATGCTGAAAACAAATGCGTGTGAGGCTATGTATGTATGTATGCATGCATATATGTTATGTACAGTGCAGTGCGTAATTTTAACAGTGACAGTTTTTGTTGCTTATATATATACAAAAGGCTTCAATTCCACATCACCCAATATGGATTTATATACCCTCAAATTAACCACACAGTCTGCATTTTAGCCTCATATTTATTGTTTCATTCCAAATCCAGTGCGCTGCAGTACGGAGCCAACAAATATTAAGAAATTGTCTCACTTTTCAAATATTCATGTACTGCACTGTATATGCATTACCTTTTGTAGATTCATGCATATATGTATGTATGTACACTCCTGGGCAAAAAAATGGGCCAAGCCCAAAATGGCAAAATGTTAATTAAATAATGTGCTACTGTATAAGTGAATTTCCCTGTTTCTAGCTTTTCCCCAAACAGTTCACTGCAGCAAAAGTAAACGAGCAAATGGTGGCACAGGTCTCAGGAGTATATTTGTTTAATTCTTGCTAATTTTCTGACCAATGATTTGTTGTTAAGACCATTAAAAGCTTAATATTTTGCCATTTTGGGTTTCGCCCATTTTTTTGCCCAGGAGTGTATGTATGTATGTACGTATGTTTCTCCCCAAAATAAGATTGTCTCCATAACTTTTTGGGTAATTTGCATAAAATAATAGCATACTGCATGCCGTTTTGACATAATCCCACTCCAAACTTTCCATGTAAGACAATACAGTAATATAGTACTAATTTTAAAATGAGCATTTCGGATTGAGTTTTGCATGCAGAATCAAAATGTCTAACATGACCCTGTGTATGACTGACCAGGTCGTGAATAGGCCTACCTGTAAAATGACTCACTTGAAATGGTACTGCAGCGTATTCAAATAATCCCATACATTAATATAGGTTTCTTGAAAAAAAATGAATATTCTGGATCTGAATTCCTCCCCAATCAAAATGTCTCAAAATTCTAACACTTGTTTATGACATACCATGTCCTGAAATAGCTGTGAAAAAATTTACGTGAAATATTACTGCAATATTTTAAAATGATCTCACTCCAAACTGTCCATGTAAATACAGTAAAAGTCCCTACTGAAAACAGGGACATTTTGGATTGGAATTTCTCCCCAACATCAAATTGCCAAACATTTCGCTCTGATCATTTCAGAGGTCCTGTCACAAACACACTGTCAGATTTTGGAGAAAATTTGAAATTGGGGCAAAAAATACATGTCCACAAATGGACCTGTTTTCTATAGCCTATTCATTGTTTCCCATATAACAGTACTTTTGAAATATTTACTGGGTGGTTTAAGGGAATTATGCACGGTAATTATGGTGTGTTTTTAAAACGGATAACTGATATTTCCATATTAGAGCCTTTAAAATACACCTGAAGTAAACATATTTTAATGCACTCCCACCCTGCCATTTCACCACTTCCTACCATGTCAGTTCTCTTTAAGCATGATTCACAGGAACTATTTCTTGGCCAGCTAGCTTTGATGCAAAGCACAAAACCAAACAAGCGAGCAAGCAAGCCAACTCGTCAACTAACTGCCTATTTAGCATCGCTAGTTTGGTTTAATTCAATTCAGTAACATCAGAGCATCAAATAACGCACATAGATTAAGAAGAGAGGGTATAGATGGAGGGTGTTAAAATATGATCTGGTGATATTGATGGAATAATAAGGTTATTATTCCATTATTATTAATGGAGCTGGAGTAATAAGGTTAAGCTTTTCAAGCTTCAAACTACAACCTCCTTACAGCCTGATTTGTTCCATTTCGATCGGTGCTGGAAGGTCCAGTTCCAGCCTTTGAGGCTGCTAAACAAACTATTTTATGTTATTTGAAGGTTTAGTGCAGGCTCACATTCAGGTAATTACTCAAATATTGCATCGCAGGCTGATGCTTTTCGGATTTAGGGCGTGTACAAGCTATAACAAGCCTGATAGATAAGAAAAGTAGTTGATCATAGTGTATCTCAGGTTGTATTTACTACAAGTGGACAGACGCGCTCGCGGCGATGTTCTGCGAGCGCAGGAGCAGTGCCGTTATATTTAGTCACAGTTCCAGCTAGCTATAAATATCGAAAATATGCTTCCATTCACAAGCAAACTGTCTGCGTCAGCACGAATATAAACTGTATAAAAATGCCCGGAAAACGAAATGCGTCTTTACTTGTAGGCCCACATGCCCGAACTAATGCTCGGGACAAAATCTGAGTAAAATTAATCTCGGCGAACGTTTTCTTATTAGGGTAATGTTCCCCCACAGTCTAGCTTTCAGCTGGCACTCCCGAGCAACTTAATTAGTTATGTCAGCAAACGTTTTCTTTTTGTTTGGACAAAGTCCACTCTTCTAAATACTTATATAATATACACACCTTTTCACTTATCAGTCTTGCTTGGCTGTCTTGGCTTCATCACGGGACCACAGAAAACACTGTCAGGTTAGGTGTGAGCTAGTCTGGACCAGAGACTGTAAAAACGCACGCATGTACTTTCCGGAGCAAAACAAAGGGAGGAGCCTCGTCTGTCCCGCGGAGCCAGCGGATATGTTTTTCCTAGGATGAATCTGGGAAGTTCCCGCCCTCAAACGCCAGGATTGGCCAGGTCAGCCTGTCAGTGAGCCTGGCAGGAGTCTGGAAAGAGAGAAGTTGCACCAAAGATTAACGTTATAAATATCACAGATGTAAGTTTGATTAATTGTCCTGTCACATACGTTTATATTTTTACTATCGTTCATTTAGTCTTTAGCATGTAAGTGAGACCGATGTTATCACCTTAGCGCGAAAGTGAAACCGATGTTATCACCAGTGCTGTTGTACTGGTGATAAATGAATTTACCTCAGGCTCGAGAGCATCTAGCCTGAGGTAAATTCATTGATCATGAACTGAATTGAATAGGATAACGTTAGCTAGATACCAGGTAGCTAGCTAGCTAGCATTCGCAACTACAACACCGGCGTTCACACGTTATAGTGTAGAATTGGCATCCCTGATCCACCCAGACGTACGCGAATTATACATACAACTTACTTGGAATGTATATATCTGATCCCAGGGGTGCATCATGAAGAAAGAAAGAACACACTGAAGAAAATGCGTGATACTGTCCTGGAAAACATCACTGACTGTCCACTGTTGAAGGTCAGATTAATTCACAATAAACATGGTAGATTAATAGATCATAGCTACCACAAATTTTGAGAAAAAGGTCTGACGTGAATTACAAAGTACACATTTTTACACCCATACCATTTGTAGGATTGCCTACCCTCAGGGCACACAACACATATCCATATCCATATCAAAATGTATCTTGTTACAAAATACATCTCAACTAAATGTATCAAAATAAAATACAAAATACTGGAGCAAGAAAATGTATCAAGATAAAATACATGTATTTTGTATTTTCAAAATACAGGAAAATACATTTGTAACATTGGGTATTCTGAATTTGTTAAAAATGGCAGAACATTCAGATTTTTATAATGTACACAAGGCTCTGGTGAGAGTTTGAACCATACAGGAAGCAAGAACAGGAAGTAAAATGCTACTGTATATGCATATGCCTGTACTGTGTATGTACATAGTGTAGCGACCGTATTGGACAGGATGTCAGTGTTTGTGTTCATTTGATTTGTGTCTTTGTGGGCTGCTAGCCACAGACATGCCCTGTGTGGTTGATGACGGGACGTCCTTGTGGCTGGTAGGTCAGTGGGTGAGAGGGCGGGTCGGAGAAGGGCATTATGGGAGGGACCCGGGTTGTCTGTGTTCTTTGGGCGGGATGCTGGACAGGAAGATGGTGTGTTAGAAATGTTGTAAAGAAAAGTTAATCTGTTAAACTGTTGCTTTTGGCGTTGCTACAGCTGCACAGTAGCCTGTTCGACTTAAATAAACCGCAAATTTGCGAACTCTTTTATGATGTGGACATTTCTTTTTCCCCGGTAGCGAGACCGCTACAATATTTTACCCTGGCATAAACACACTTGCACACATATCCACGCATGCACACAAGAACACTCACACCATTTTCACACAGTATATCCCCAAAATGCCAGACAGATTTCACCTTACTGTTCAACCTTTCTTCTTGGACTTGAAATGAAGAAATCACTACAAATAACAAGAAGCTGTGTTCAAATACTTGGATTAAATGTTTCAACAGAGCTTTTTTGCCAACTGCCTGCTTCATTTTTTAATTAATCTTCTGTCATTTAGCAATCAAACACGCACAGTGTAAAACCTGTGGGTAAAAAGGATACGCGCAAATCACCAGTGGTGGTAAACAAAAACGGTACTCAAGAAAAAGTATTGTTACATGTTAAGGTTATCATAAACATAAAATGGGTACAAACACCCAATCTTCCTCTTCCCATTAGCTACCCAACTGACAAGCTAACTTGCTAACCATTAGCTATGCACCAGCCTACAGGGCTCCAGACTAACGTTTTACATTGGTGGCACTGGTGCACCTAACTTTTTAATTTGCACCAGCACATAATTTAGGTGCACCCAAGAAATTGCAGCTCATTCGTGTCACTACAATCAGAAAAATGTATTTACACAAAATTCAGGAACTCAGCTTTGCTCGAAGGACTGCATAATTTATTTTTATCGCAAAATGTGGATCATAACACAGCTACATTCACAGTTTATACTGCTCACCCAACTCTGCGCAGATCAGCACAGATCTGTCTGCCGTGCCGTGAGTTTGCTTACACTGTCTTGCCCTCCCACAGGCAGCTCAGCTGCTGCCAGTATCCCTAGCTAGCTAGCTGGCTCACTCACTTCTTTAGCCACACATGTATCGATTGTTTTTATCTTTAGCCTTTAATCTATGGCTTTCAACATGTGTACATTCTAAAAAGTAAGATATATTTTATATAGTTATTGCAGTTCAGATAAAATGTTAACCTTGACAGACAGTCCACTGCACTGGTTGAGGCAGGAGGAAGCATGTGTTGGCTTGCTTGGGAGATTGACTTACAGAAATACTTTGAGTAGTGTGGGCTTACAAAATCACTGTGTGTGAGTGTGTCTAAGTGTATTGCTCTTCATTTTAAGATGTATTTACATTATTTTTTATGAATCATGGAGAAAGTATTTTGAGTATTTTGAAAATACAAAATAACTCCACTCTAAAGTTTGTATCTTGTTACAAATTACATTTGAATTTTTTCAGCCCTGTCAAATACAAATTACAAAATACTCAAAAGTAATTGAAATACGTATTTCAAATACAAGTAACAGAAATACTGCCCATCTCTGCACATATCGCATATTAAGTTAGCAGGCTAGGTGTGAGATGTGAGACTGTCTAGAGAGCTAACGTGATCTAGCTAACATTTTTTTTAAATCCCACCCTTGGGATGAACAGTTACTATTGAAAGTGCAATTTCCATATTGGTTCAGTATAACAAATAGCTCAGTAATTGTATTGTTAATTTCATACAATCTTCCAAGGGCACCAATGTGTTGTGGTCATTTGTTACTAAACTTTGTAAAACAAGGTAATACTGTTTAATCTCTGCATGACAATAACCAGAACTTGTGTACTACATTTGATTCTACAGCTATATTAATTGGATAAGAAAAGTTGGGTCAACATTATCACGTGCATTCAAACTCAAAAAAATATTTGGGTTCGAACCCGAGCTAGCCCACTAATTTGCTACAGTTACACATAAAGAGCATTACTGTGAAATAATGATTTCTTGGGATGGTTTATTAACAGATGGACGTGATTTCTTATGATGGTTTATTAACAGGCAGACGTGGAGAAGTTGCAGAGTAAAGTAAGACATGTGGCTAACATAACTTGATAAAATTAAGAGATGCATGGTAAAGCGGTTTTAAAAATCCTAAAACCAGTGATTCTGTTTTTATTATCACACAAGAAATTCACGTCAAGGGCATTAATAGTGACATTTCTCACGATGGTTATCAACACAGGTGGACATGGAGTTGCCTGCGTCGAAAAATTAACTCGCGTTTTCTTTTTATCCGTATTTATCGAGCGTCTGATCTAGGATCAGCTTTACCCTGTCCATATCCTAATCTTATTCATTATGACATATGAAGCACAACTGATCCTAGATCAGCCCTCCTACTCTGAAATGGCTACATAGTTTCGTCCAGTCCAACGTTAAGGCTTTTACGTAGTCTGTAAGCACAGGGTGCATACGCTGTGCGGACGGATCAGGGATGGACAGTCCGCAGTCGTTTGCCCTTTCATAGTCCAGTCGTACCAATGCATACCCAAGGCCTATATTTCCCACAATCTTTGCGCATCGTTCTCCTTTTCTGCCGGAAGTTACAGACTGTAAACAACATGGGGTCCTTGCCCAGCGTTGTGCTTATTTCTCTCCATGAATTGTTGTTTTTCTGGAAATCTTTATAATCCCATTGGGATGAATCGTAGAGGTGTCTATACCTTCTGACCTCTTCAACCAGTCTCTCTTCAAACGTTGACTCCATGCCTGTTTTGTGTATTCCGCCTCGCAGCGTGTTTCCCGTGCCACATGAAATGCATGTCGATGTGAAACAGTTTCATACCGAGCCATGATTTGTGTGACACTGGTATGCGAACACTAGGTACGCGCGGTCACAAAAATTGAGCTTCTCGTGGACATGCCCAGGCAGACGTATGCTGAGGTTCGCTATTTCGTCATTTTGACCACGTGGACCCCAGCAGAGTCCGGTCCGTGTATGCTACGTCTGGACCATGATTTGGCCATTATACTCCAAACACAACACAGCGCAGAGTAGGTTAAAACCTGGCTAACATGACTCGCTAAAATTGAGAACTGCGTGGTAAATTTGTTTCTAACAAATCTGTTTCTAATCCTAACACCAGCGATTACATTATTATCACCGCCATGTTTTTTAAAACTTTCCAAGCAAGCGGATCACATGATGGGTTTGGCTTTTGTGATTGTATCAGGGTTTGGCTTTTGTGATTGGATCATTCCTCATGAATTATTCACGAAATTCCCGGATTCTTCCTAGGAAAAAAATATTTGCCCTCGACACTCTCTCTAAGTCCCGACTGAAACACACCAGCGAAACGAACAAAGCTATTGAGCTATCCCAAATTATCTGCTAAAAACAGAATTATGGACATATTCGAAGAAGAGAGTTCTCAACGGCATGTGGTCGAGGAAAGAGCTCCAGAGTTGAATGAGTGTTGCATGAGAGGACGGATTGTTTTGGTTTATAATTTAGAATTATGCGTTTGTTGAAATTGAATTTGGATCACAGATGAAGTGGCTTTAAGAAATCGAGTGTGAAGTGGTGGAAAGAGGAAGTAAGAAAAGAAAAAAGGAATTGAATATGAAGATAAGGATGATAAATATGTAGTTGGAATAAATGTGGATGTGAGGCCCGGGTATGGATGGGAAGCAAATGGCATTTTTAATGACGCCCACGAAATAAGGAAACTCGTAAAGAAGGAGATTGGGGAAGTAAGAGCAGTGAGGGTAACCGGGGGGGATTGTAATCGTGGAGTGTCAGTCGAAGAGACTGAGGGACAAGGCTCTTAAAATCAAAATACTTGAATCGACAAAAGTAGTTAGTTTTTTAATGAGAGAAAGAGCGCTACAGAAAGGTGTTATTAGTGGGGTCCCGTTGTCGGTAGATGCCATTGTTTTTTTAGAGGTAGAAGGAGTTTTAGGGGTAAAGCGGATGATAAGCTATCGGGAGGGAAAAGAACAAGAATGTGGATCAGTGCTTTTAGAATTTGCGGGAAAATTACCGGAAAGAGTCTTTTTAGGTTATGTTTGTTACAGGGTGAGGGAATATGAGAGGATTCCACTAAGGTGCTATTGGTGTCAGGATTATGGGCAAGTGGCAGCAGTGTGTAGGAAAAAGGATCACAGGTGTAGAAGGTGATGGAAAGATGGGTGTTCTGATGATGATTGTATGGTGTCTAAAGAACAGGCAATATGCTTTCACTGTGGGGGAAACCATGAAGCAGTATGAAAGAAGGAAGAGGGAAAGTGAGGTGGAAAGAACACGAGTGCAGAATAAAAGAACATATGCAGAAGCAACCAAGGGAGTGAGGGCAGAAGCGGGAACTGAAAGGAAGGAACAGAATAGAACTGGAATAGAGGGAAAAGATCAAGGGAGATGTGACAAAGAAATCATGCATTTGGATAGAAGAAGGTTTCTGGCATTTATTGCAATAGTAATTAACTGCAAACGAGATGGAAACAAAATCAGAGAGAAAGAGATTTCGAGTATACTGCCCTACAAAGCCTAACGGTGCATGTCCACTGCAGCGTCGAAAGCAGCGCGATTCGACGCCTCCCATTCATTTCTTATGGGACAACCGCCAAGCGGCCCCGCAATGCATTCTGGTAGCGGCGCGCAACTTTATGCAAATGAATCCGTCGAGCACGTTCCATTGAACCAATCAGGTGAAGGCTGTGCTGCTGTTTCTTCAGCCAGCTAGCCAAAATCTTGTTCATTAACAAAAGTTCTGCGCATTTTGAGGATGGAGGAAAAACAGATAATTTCTGTAGCTGCATTCTCGGTGTTATATGAGGTAGAGAGCAGCTATTACTAGCTTCTTGTTGCAGTCCATGGCGGGTTTGTGATATATTGGGATGTTATCTGGATTTAAAATCGCCGGCGAATTATCCGGTTTGATATACGATAGCTAGCTAGCTAGCTTGTTAACTTGGCACTAACTTCGCTACCCCTAACCCAAAAACTTAATAAGTTAAGTCAGTTATACTTGGAGAGTAATGTTAATTTTATTCTGGTTATTCCACTCCTTTGCAAGCTTATTAGACAAAGTATATTGTGATGCTCCTATACTTATACATGTTGCATGAACGGGAACACATTTTCAGCAGGACTTCGTAACACCCACCAGCGCCCACCACATATTTTTTTTGACACGCCCCCAAGCAGCCGGGCGATGTGAAGCGACGCGTCGACACGCGATGTTTGATGCTGCAGTGGACATGCACCATAACTGCAGTAACTACGCAAAGGGTAAAACTGAGAAAAATGATTTAAAGTGTTTTAACTGGCCAGCCGTCATGGTTTTTGGGCACAAAAATTACCTCATGAATACAGGTACAATTAGTGCAATATTACTTATATACCTATAACCCATTTGACTGGCCAGTTAAAACACTTTAAAGCCATTTTTCTCAGTTTTACCCTTTGCATAGTTACTGCAGTTAGGCTTTGTAGGGCAGTATAACGGATGTGAAGGGGGGACGAAATACAGGGAATTTTGGCGAAAGGGTTTGGAGGGAGTCAGACGCCAGGGATATAGCGAAATAGTGAAGAATCGTGGTTCAGGTATGGGAGGGTGGGGCTATTTTTTTATTTAATTTTTTTTTGAGAACTAAATCAGATGCCAATGTACACAGTAGGTGGCGGTAAGGCACCAATTTAGGTTTGCCAACTGTCATTAAAATCAGAGAAGAAGAAGAAGATTTGAATCCTGTTATATCAAAGACTTACTAAAAACATGGCGTGACTTTGTTGAAGGACCTTCAGTGCGTATGTTTGGATACGCTGTTATCGAACAGAGATGCTCGCTTGCTTGCCTACAGGATTTGGCAAAAGTTGAATTTTTCAAGCATGGCCTACGGTATGCAGTCTACTATTAATTTATAGAAAAATGGCTAGAAGAAGCAATGGTTTTGATTGTTTGCCCGTTAACGTTAGCCATTTTCCCCAAATAGTGGCGAACTGATGCAGGTCTGTGGAAAAGTTTGCCTCCGGTAATGTTTTTCTGGTGCACGTTTCAGACCACGCCTGGCCAAAACAAAGGTATTCGAATCTCTTTGGCCAAAATCGTCACCACATTTGGAGTGTCGCCTCTCTGCACTCTGATTGGTTGGGAAAATACAACTATCCCGGGAAGGTTGCCTCCTTCGTTTATGCCTAGAACGTCAAGACATCGGCCAGGCTCTGTTGAATGAAGCGAAGCGAAAGTGGAAAAAAGAGACTGGCTCACGAGGCTAGCTGTGGGCTCACAAGCAACTAGCTGGTTCTGCTGCTGTGAATCAATATTACCCACACTCGTTTCTATGTCAGGATGGCCGAGCGCTCCAAGGCGCTGCGTTCAGGTCGCAGTTTCCCCTGAGGAAATATGAAATTGGTCTCTGTTGGGCTCCCAAAAATAGAAACGACCATTTAAAAAAAAAAAAAAAAAAAAAGCCCGAAACTAAACGCAGTTAAAAAGTTAACTAACAATGTCAGGGGCATAAAACTATTAATATAACAGTTTGGTACAAGTAAAACTGTCATATATTAAAATTGTCAATTTGCATATATAATGTCAATCTATACGTTTTATTGTGCAATCTTGTTTGTTTCTTTAATCATTCAGAATGTTTTTTTCTAATATTCCGATTCTATGTTCAAGAACTCCATTACTTTAAATTACCAGTAGTGATTGTTACATGAATGTTCAGCTTCTACATTTTAATGACATACAAATAGTAATCAATCAATACTGTATGCTTGCTTATAAAAATGTTTATTTACATTGTTTACAATAGTACTGATTCAGAACATTGCTAAACAGTAAACCACAAATCATATTTTCAGATTTTTATCCAGTTATGAATATTTTCTATTTTGTCCATCATGGAAACAATTTTTCTTAAGAATTAAATACAACATATGGCATATTTTAACCAGTGCCATACCAGTCTAAAATGCTTTATAAATGATCATAATGACAACAACAACAATAATAATACAATATAGCTGCAAGCAGCAATGAAGGGGCCAAGCACTAGGGCCAAGCACCACCAGGTAGACAAGTAATCAGAACAACCACTGAACAAGACACCAGTCCATCACAGGCTGAACAGACACATTGACACACACTCTTACAATTACACCTATGGGGAATATAGCATGTCCAATTGACATTACCTGAAAAAACCAGAATACCCAGAGGAAACCCATATGAACACAAGGACAAGGTACAAACTGAAAGCAGACGCACTCCGAACTTGAAACCTCCATATTGTTAGGCAGTAGTGCTACCCATTTGCACCACCGTACTGCCCCCCACTACATATATGTCAAGCTTAAACATAAGCAGTGCCATAAAATGCAGTGTGCCTTCTTGGAACATTGCAATAAGAAGTGCCAATGCTGTCGGAGGAGTGCAATTTTTGGGTATTTGAAAAAATCCAAAATCGTGGGAATAATGGCAGAGAACATACCATATTAGCTGAATATAATAACATGTCCCTGATTAGAAAAGGACCCCCCATTTTTCAACACCTTTTTTTGGTAAAAGACTTTTTGAAGATCAAATCTTAATTTTTAAAGAAAATAATTTCATTTGACATGAATTTAATAAAACTCACTGAATAAAATAAGGTATGCTGATATATTTTCTACATGTTTTAAATGAAATTGCATTTTATTTTCTTTTAAATGTGACAATCACATTTTCAAATGAATAAGTTATTTTAATTAAATAAAAATAAACTAGTCTACTGGGATTTCTAATGCCATTAAACCATCTCTTTGTGAAAAGCAACCATTTTACAGATAAATGGTGCCATCTGCTCTTGTTAATGTATAATTACATTAAAAAGTCTAGTCCTCCCATGTAAGACAACCTCACTTTTCAGATGCAATTTCTGAAAAAAAAGAATGCTGTCTTATATTCAGGCCAACATGGTAAGTCCAAGTGTTTCTTCAACACTATTTAGTGTATTAGTTGTGGCAGTAGGTCAAAAGGTGCAGGAGATGTGCCTATTTTAAGTGTTACAAACTGACCTTTTATAGTTTTGCATAAAATTCAAAATGGCGGAAAATCTAAGTAACCGGAAGTTATGGGTCCTTACAAATTTGTTCCTCATGACGAGTGGCATATGTGTGCAAAATTTAATGATTGTAGGTCAAACAGGGCATGAGATATGCCTGTTCAAAGTTTGCAATTTCAATCGCTTGCTATAGTGCCCCCCTTTGGCCAAGCAATGTAAAATTTGTTTCATGGCCTGTTGGCATAATTCTGTACCATTCTGCAAAGTTTTGTAAAAGCCGACCTGTCGGTTATAGGGGCTGCCATAGACTTCCATGGCAGAAAGCATTTGAAGCATTTTTCAAAAAAGTCTAATTTGCGGAAGATCTAATAGGCGGAGCTTATGGGTCCTTATGGGAAATGTGTTACGCTTGATGAGTGCACATATGTCCAAAATTTCATGACTGTAGCTCAAATGGGGCAGGAGATATGCTTGTTCAAATTTATCCAAAAACCACACCTATTAGCTCATGATAGCACCACCTTATGGCCAATTGGCATAATATTTGCTCCCTGTCCATTTGGAGTGCCCCTATACCAATGTGCCAAGTTTCGAAAAAAAATTGACATGGTGGTTATGCCTAAACAGGAAATGAGCTCTCTAGCGCCACCATTTAGTCTGATCGGGACAAAAATAGAGGAATAGCCTCCACGTATGTGTGCTGATATTTTTAACGGCAAACGGCAATGGGTGCATTGGAACCCCACAACTCTAGGACAAACAGTTCAAAAGTTATAAGCAAAAATGCACCTTGAAATTTGGCCTGTTGGTGGTGCTACAGAGATGGATGGATTGACCCCAAATTTGATGCATGGATACATTGGACTGTCCTTTATCAATGCACCAAATTTAATCAAAATCCACCAAGGGGTTCTACGGGCTGCCATAGACTCCCATTGCGGAAAGTATAATAATAATACTAACGATTACAATAGGTGCCCTGCACCTTCGGTCCTTGGCCCCTAATAATAATTTAACAGTACAGTAATACATACAAGACTATAGATTAAACAGGTGGCAACTGTTATGACATCTGAATGTCATACATGTTTATACAGTGCTATAGCAGTCTAAAATCCTTCATTCCAGGTAAAAAAAATGCTTTGTTTTATTTCATTTTGCTCATTGCCATTTTTTAAGGTTATAATACAGCCTGTGATATTAATGTGCCTGCTGGGCCCCAGCCTACCAGACCTAAATGGGTGGCCAGACACACACATACACATACCCCTTTTCCACCAATGCAAACCTAGTTCTGGGCTGGTGCTAGTGCCGGTTCGCAGTTGGTTCAGCTTGCGAACCTTCTAAGAACCGGTTTGCTTTTCCATGGGCTAGAGAGCCACGTCATTACGTCACTGTATACGTCTCCGCTTTCCCAGCAACATCGTTACCTATTAAAATATATGTCAGGTAAAAATACAGATAATAAACTGTCTAAATGTAAAAAACCAACTTCATACATATACATTTATTTATATTATTACAGCCTTATTTACTATATCAACTTTAAGACAAGCAACACGCTCGGAATTATCTCATCGCGACCCATTAAACCCAATGGCGCAGACATTGCTTAATAATTTCAAACTGCTTTCCTAACGGCTATTTTGCATCCTGCGACTTGGGTTACAACTGTGAATATGTATGGATTCCTTGACGTGCTGACAGCGACCACCCTTTCTCATATTAACCTTAAATAAGCAAGACAGGACACTTATACATTTTCCTGTCTATCAAACGAAGGTGGTCGATAATAGGTGCTCTCACTCTAGCTCGCTAGGTCGATATAGCTAGCTACCTAGCATCGACTATGCTGGTATCGATCACATTGCAGCACAAATCTAATAAATTAATGATACACTGATTTCTATCCAGCCCCTGACATAAGCGGTTCTTGGTTCTAGAACAGCCAAGTGTTGGTGCCGCTCTGGAACCAGTTTTTCGGGCCGAGAGCCGGTTCTTTTGCTGTCAAAACGTGAAGAACTGGTTTGAGATTAGGCACCGGCTCCGAACCGGCCCTCAAAATGTCTTGGTGGAAAAGGGGTAAAAGACTATTTAATTAAATAAGCAAGAATGTTGATTTGGGGTAGACTTGCCATAGATGTAGAAGCACAAATAGGGATGTTCTGATCTATTAAAGCATTCAGACACAGGAAAAAATGGCCATTTGGTTAGCAGACACCTTATTGGTACATTTTATTCTGGAATATGGGTACAAAGCAGGTGCTTGAATAACAATATTATAATTGCAAATGTCCAGCTTTTACCTGGTATGTTTCATGCTGTAAAGGAGGCTATTTTGGCTTTGTTAATAAACTGTTATTGACTTAAGCTTTAGAACTACAAATTTTACTTTACAAATGCCCTCTAAATTTAATGTTACTGAGCATTTAATGTAACATCAACACTATGATAGTTGCAATTATATTATATACTGCCCCTGCACTGTATTGTGAAACAATGAAAACTATGATAGGTTTCTTTTATGATAGGATGGTTTTATGTTTCATTTTTTGGCATATTAAAAGAAATTGACTCATCTAGTGGCATTAAAAAAACATAGTTGACACAGTGACAGGTGATACAGATGAAAATGACCGATCAGGTTTATAATAAATAAATAAATAAATAAAAATGTAGCTAGCTATTGGTTATTTCTAGAACATTTCATTTTCTTAGTGTGAGCTAGGTTATTTGATTAGCTATATATGAAAATGGCAAATGGAGTTCAGTCCAGATATCTAGCTACAAAGGATCTTTCATAAAAAGTAAATGCATTAAATCTGCAAAATTAAATAAAAAAAAACTCATATGAAACAATTCATTAAAATGCCAGAAAAAATACACTTAAAGGTTCTAAATATATTTACCTTGTTGTGACTGATGTAAATTAAGAACAGTTCCTCAGATTAGATCGTCTACCGTAATTTAAACCGGTGAACGTTAGTTGGCTACCTTGTTTGAAGCTGACAGGTATTAACTTGAGCCGCGTTTCCACCGCAGGAACTTTACCTCGGACCTAGGAACCTTTTGAGGAACTCAGTGCGTTTCCACCGCAGGAACTAGGGTCTAAAGTTAAAGTTCCTGCTCGGGGGGTAGTACTTTCCGAAAGTACAGGAACCTTTTGGGTGGAGCTTGCAGCGCTGAACATTTCTGATTGGTCGAGTACTCGCAGCATTTTTTTATGTTTATTTTCAGCCGCCATGTTTAAAAATATGCAGCGGCAAACCAATTTATTTTCATAATAACTTCAAATCAAACTTGTATGTTATGCAGCGCAGTAGCCTAGTTTTGGTTATAGCCTGCCAACGTCTTGGAATTATAACGTGTGCTCTTCTGTTCTTTTCTTGCTTTAGTATTCGTTTTTTACATTTTTTTTATAAAAAGCATTCGTGCTGGGACAGCATATTACGTACCAAAACATTCAAATGGACTAATTCGGTTGCTGAATATTTTCTTCCGGATTTTCTTTGTTAGCCCGTTGTAATTGACTCAAAACGTTTGATACAGTTATGTGAGGTATGCGGTAGTTCTGCGTAATTCACATTGGTGATACAGTAAAAGCAAACTGGAAATCACCTTCCGCACTTTTTGTCAGGGTAAAATAACAGGTTAATTCTAGTAATCGTCCCTTTAGCTTTTTCAGACTGCCATAATTTTACTCTGCCATTCTTCAATTCCACAAAAAGACCAGGAAGACTATGGACTAATTTATGGTACATGGTTCGCATCTGGAGGGCACACTTCGCTGCTCGGCTAGCAGTAACTTCGAAGGAAAGCAAACGGTGGCTGTACCACTACTAATTTAAATTTTCACGCAAGTCCGAGTTTTCGTTCTATTCTTGTCATTTTGCGATTAGCCTATATGGAATTGACGATGAGAAAGTAATGAAACAGAAAATTGTTTACAACGTGTGCATGTTTTCTGCTGTTGTTGCCAGTTATACATATAAATGTGAATGCATTCTGTCGCTTCGGATGCCAAGACATGAAAGCGAATGTTCGCATAAAAACATAATGAATGTGTTTGAGAGGATATATAAAACAGTTACAATCTGACTATTGGCCTGTTATATCCTATTTGTTGCATAACAACGGTCCAAGTTCAACTACCAACGACAGTTTTGCTTGACAACGGTAAAATATGCCCAAACGGCTGCAGAAGAATATTTCAATTCCAGGTGATTAAATCGATAAAAAAAATAAATACAAAAGTAACCATATATAATCATTGTTGGTAACACGTTGTATATAAGTGGAATAAACCCCTCCGGGCTGTCTCGGTTATTAGAAAATAATGTAGGCTACTTCGGTGGTAGTATGGGGTTACAGAAGAAATCATAGGACAGATGGACCGACGACAACGTCGCTTTTTCATACGTCAGTGGGCTAATTTGCCTAATCTTCGCAGGACTTTAGACCGCGGTGGAAACGCAGACAACCATGGGCTGAAGGAACCTTTTAGTTCCTTGAAAAGTAGTTCCTGGGACTAAAAGTTCCGGGTACTTTTGGTGGCTTAAGGTAACTAGCTAGCTAAAACCATGTTAAAATTAATATTTGTTTACATTTGGTAATGTTACCGTACTTATCCGTAGCTAGCCATCTAGCTGGCAAGGTAAATTCGCTTGTCGTAACTTTTTCTCAGTTCTCATTCAGTGAAATTTGCGGTTCTTTACCTACCGAAGCAAGAAAACAAAACAGCGATTTACACATTGAGATGCCATCCCGCCAAGTTACGACCTTGGCGGGGCGGCATGCTCCATACCTATACAGCACCAATAGTTTGCCACTTTTCAGGGTTCCCCATGCCTATACAGCACCGAGTGTTTGCCACTTTTCAGGGTTCCCCACAGAAATAACCACAACAGCCACAGACACTCTTAAAAAAGCCCTTAAAAACATTACATTCTGTACATTTTCACCCCATTTCAACAGACAGAATTCATAAACAAGTTCACATGTCCACTCAATAAAGCCCCAAACTAAGGGGATTTTGCGTTTTTTCCTTCTACTACTTCCTCCTGCCACCTATCCCATAAACAAAATGTCTCCCCATTGGACATTTTACCGACACCAGCCAATCCTTCACCTACACGAGCCAATCAAAATCTTGCATACACAGGCAAAATAGCCATATCTTTTTACTCTGAAACCTTTCTCAACAGCTAGTCTGTTTGTGGCTGAGTGGTCCTTAACCTGCTTTTTTCCTCACTAATAATTGTCTATTACTACTCAATTATTGCCTTTGCACCGCATGTACCCGGCGTTCACCTAATGTATACACTGCATTATGACGTACCACCTACACGTTCAGTTAACCAGCTACAATATTGCAAAGCTATATGGATTCAACGAGAGCACTTCTATTATCACCCAAGAAATGTCCTAGTTTCAACAGCTAGCCCGTTTGTGGCTTAGTGGTAAATGCCACAGTTCACAGATCATGAAGTCATAGGTTCAAGCCCTGCCTCAAGCAAATTTCTTAAATGTGCTTTTTTGCTCACTAATAATTGTCTATTACTTCTCAACAATTGCCTTTGCACCACATCTACCCAGCGTTCACCAAACGTTCACACTGCATTATGACATACCATCAAAAGTATTGATATCAAAATGATGCCAAGTTACTATACTACAAACAATATAGGCTATCTTGCCTCACTGAAATTAAATTCCGAAGCAATGCTACCCAATCTTTCCTCAGTTGTTTCAAGTCACTTGGCCCTGTGTGTATAAGCATACAGTACATGGACAGGCCAGATGTGTGGATGGGTTTGAAAGAGTCAAGACTGATTGAATAGGTGTCAATAAGTTCAATTTGTATTGGTATGTATGCGTTTAGCTGCCCAGCCTTTCTGTTCCGTGAATGACTGTATGTTTCCTGGTATAAATGTTTGTTCGTAAATGTGAATGTAACATGCTGCGAGGGAAATGTCCCCATGGGGATAAAGAAGCATGTATGTATGTACAATATGTATTTTACATGCAGTATTTATTGTAAGTAGCAAATATACGAGAACTTGTACATTTAGTAAAATGAAGTTGACAAGTAAGTATAAACATATGTTTTGTGGAGGAATATGCTTCCTGTAGGTATTCACCAGCAGTTTTGTACATTAATTTAAATGTGTGGCATGAGGCAATTACAGGTATTTGACACTTTGATGTGACACAAAGTTTGAATGACATTGTAAAATGGTAAGATTAAAAAGCACAGGGCCAATGCAACTTGAAACAGTTGAGGAATGATTGGGTAGCATTACTTTGGAATACAGCTTATTTAATTTTGGTGAGGCAAGATAGCCTATTTTGTTTGTAGTACAGTAAATTGGTGTCATTTTGACATCAATACTTTTAATGGCAGGCGTACATTTTGGCAGTTTGAATGAATGAGTTATAGACAGTGCTTTGTATGTGTGAGAAACTTGGCATTTTAAACGTGTTTTTTTCGAGATATACAAGAACTGGAAACAACTTCCGTTTACCGGTTCCATGGATTCCTATGGGAGCTACTCAAAGGCGCATGAAGCCAATTCATGAATGCAGCCATGTTTGACTATGGGCCACTGGCACCAGAGTGTGTGCACTGGGTGAAGGATCACGGTAAATGCAGAAAAATAAAGTTAACCTGCGGGGGTGTGCTCCGAGAAAGCTTTCAAATCATCTGACGAATTGTGGACTTCTGGCAAAATGGCGAACTGAGCACATGTTATTTTGTGAGCTCTGTTTGTTTGTCCCCCAAAATTTAGAAAATAGTCCTTCTTAACATAAAACTTGTTTTATAGATATTTCTGTGCAAAGACTGAACTCTTTGCACAGAAAAGACTTTTTATTTAACGTTATTCTCACCACTGTTTATAATGCCGAAACCTAACCAGACGAAGTGTAACGTTACTGCTGCTATAGCACTGTCTTCGCACACTTACTGTGGTAATGCTAGTGATGATGACATGGAAACCTCATCCTCGAAGGTACGGCGTCCCCTACCTGAAACCCCCACCAAAATTCCGGTCCCACTCAAGAAATTAAGAGAGGAAGAGGAGGTATCCACCATACACCGCTGTGAACAACCTCTCTGCTATGCTACAAGAGCTTAATGTGCAAATGAAGAACAACATTGTCATGATTGCAGAAGTGGCCAAAAGTGTGGAGTTCAACCCCGAAGAAATAAAAGACCCTAAGTCCAAAACTCTTACTCTGGAAAAAGAGGTTACAAAAATAGGGACAGAGAATGCCAATCTGAGAGAGAGAGAGAGTCCTGGATCTTGAGCGTTATAAACGCCGCTGGAATTTGAAACTGCGCGGGCTCAAGGAGCAAGAAAATGAAAACACGAGAGAGACGGTGTCACAGATTCTGGTCAAGATTTCTCCACAATGGACTGACAAGATCAACAGCGTTGTTGACTTGGTACATCGGCTGGGCAAAATGGAGAAAGGCAGGCATCGCCATGTCGTCATGCAGTTCACCATGAGGCACTTCAGAGATGAGCGCTGGCATCTGACCAAGGGCTCTGCAATGTGCAAGGAGCTGAATGTAAGTTTTGCAGAGCACATCCTACCGGCTGACAGGGAGGTGAGAGCAGCAGTATGGCCACAGATCAAGCAAGCCAGAGAAGCAGGTCAGCAAGCATATTTCAGAGGGCCGGCTGGCTACATAAATGGAAAAAGAATTGTGGTCCCCTAATTTCTTGTTCATCTAAGTACATAACTCAAATCACTTTATTGACCTAATACTTGGAACTTTTTTTCATTTCTAAGAAGGACATTTCAGTTGATAGCCTACAAAATGGACATTGCCTTATATTCATATTCTAAAGCAGTCTTTTTCCTACAAACAAACCTCGAGTTACTATTTTTAAGGTGTAAGTTGTTCTTTAATGTTCTCTAATAAATCAGATTTCTGTTTTATTCCACTTAATGCAACGGGCCTTAGAGACAGTATTAAACGAAAGGCAATTTATTTTTTCTGCAAAAGCAAGAAACCGCATTGTGTTTTGCTACAAGAGACTCATTCTAATGAAACTGATGAAAAGTTCTGGACAAACAAGTGGGGTGATAAGATTTTATTTTGTCATGGAACCAATCGCTCTGCAGATACTGCAATTCTATTGAACAACTTACCTGGAAAAGTAATTACTTCCAAAAAAACTAAGGACGGACACTGGATCCTATGTGTTTTGTCAACTGAGCACTCCTTTGTTATTTTGGGGAATATTTATGAATACAATAATATAAATCAGAAAAAGAGCTTACTTTCCGAAAACAATAATATTATTAGGGATCTGGAATTTAGATACCCAACTGATAATATTGTGTTAGGACGTGACTTCAATATGGTGTATAATGAGTGGTTGGACCGCTCACCCACCAAGTTTCATAACCATCAATATAATCCTCATCTAGTCAATTTTTGTAGTAGTCACAATCTGATTGACCCATGGGGCATTGTACATCCTAATTTTAAAACATTTTCTTGGTTTAAGCCAGATGGTTCAAGTAGGTCTAGGATTGATTTTGGTTAATTTCTGACTGTATAAAAGAATTTGTTGCTGACTGTTCTATATCTACCGCTACCTTATTCGACCGTTGTTTTATTAGTTTAACTTCGAAACCTACTAATGCTTACAAGCGAAATAAGGGTTGTTGGAAGTTTAATGCCAGCATGTTACATTCTGAGATCTACTGTCAGGGAGTTAAAGATATTATTACTGAAGTTTCCTAAGATGCCAGCCTTTCTTCTTATCTCTCCAAATGGGAATTTTTGAAAATTATAATAAGAAACGTTTCCATATCTTTCAGTAAACAACTGTAACAATCCAATGAAACCTATTACTTTTGTAGTGATTTATATTCTTCTAATTTCTCACCCGATACAGCAGAAATCTTCTTTGACAAAATCAAAGACTTCATTCCTCAAATAACTGAGGATTTCAGAAATGACTGTGAGGCATCTCATATGAGGATCTAGAGAAAGCAGTGCATTGCTTGACTCCTGATCGCTCTCCTGGCCCAGATGGCCATACAGCAAATTTTTATAAATATTTTTGGTAACACATCAAAGTACTTTTATTTGAAACACTAAAAGAAACTATAGAAAATGTATCACTTCCACAGACTATGAGGCAAGGTTTAATAGTTCTTATTCCAAAACCAGGTAAAGATCCCAAAATATTGGAGAATTTGCGACCAATAACGCTCCTCAACAATGTTTACAAACTGCTAACACACATATTTTCAAATCATCTCAAAGAAGGGCTTTGTCAAATAATAAGTGACACTCAGTCAGGATTTATGAGAGGGAGATCTATACATAACAATGTGTGCCTAGTCCTAAGCTTGCTTGAGTATAGTGATTATATAAATGATGATGGCTTTATTCTTTTTCTTGATTTTTATAAAGCTTAGCTTTCGACATTGTAGAACATCCTTTTATTTTCAAGGCATTGTGACTGTGATTTTGGAGAGAATTTCAGGAATGTAATCAAATGCTTTTATCACGACACTAACAGGTCAATATCTTTATCAGGTGGTACTTACCCTCATTTTACAATTAACAGAGGTATAAAGCAAGGCTGCCCAATTTCACCATCACTCTTCTTAATTGCAGCTGAAATGCTCTCAATTCTTATAAAAAATTCAGATATTGAGCTATTGAGTGTCTTTGAGAACCAAATAGTCATAAGTCAACTGGCAGATGACACAACTTTGTTTTTGAAAAATGTTGAGCAGGTTCCAAAGGCTATTCAGATTATAGATTTATTTTCCAAAGCATATGGTTTACAACCTGAAAAAGTGTGAATTATTAGCTATACACGACTGCCATCTTGTGACAGCAAGACATCCCCATTAAAACTACGGTCAAATACTTAGGTGTGCATATTACAAAGGAGACTAAATTAAGTGAAACTTTGAATGTATGGAACAAAATGGATGAATGAAAATTAAGATTAGACAGATGGTTAAACAGAGATCTTTCTCTTTTTGGTCGCATTTATATAACAAAGATGAAAAGTCTATCAAGGTGCATTTATACAGCTTATTCTCTTTCCATATCTAACAAAGCGGTAAAGACCATCAACAAGTTAAACTTTGACTACATTTGGAAAAGAAAATCTCATTATTTAAAGTTACAATCTCGAAGATTTCAGTTTTGTTCTCTTTGGCGGTGCCAATGGCGAGAAGCGGTAATTGCAGGTGTGTTTTTGGACCTCACTACCCATAGATCCAACCGGATCCAACCAGTGTCGCCTGTGTGACATCAGTCAGTTGGCACCTGGGCCATGCCAACTATTACACTTATTATTTACTGAATAAAAAAGGGTTGTTATACAAGTAACATTATGTACATACTCATTCATTGTCTAACATTAACTTAAGCTGTCTCTACACTGCCGAGCCGGGTTAAAATGCTGTAGTAGACCTGGGGTAGAATTAGTGATGATCAATTTCCACAAACGTTCTTTATCCACCTTTTGCTCGGTATGAACATCTTTACACTGCAGAGAAGAATTTGCGGGATTCGCTGTGGCTCGTGCAATTATGTATCTCGTGCATCATCATCGTGAATGATTGTTGTGTGATATTTTTGAAACAGCTGCCTTGTTTCTGGTTTTGCTAGCTAAACTGTTCGAGAATAATGCTAAGCTGGGTGTTAAATTAGCAATCAGAATAAGAAGAATAAAAGAAAAACAAAGGAGATTTCATCAAAAAAGGGCATCAAGGCTGAAGGAACATATGAGGAAGCGTAATAAAATAATAACAACGTTAATCCATACTGCCGTATTCTTTCATTAATTTTCTCCAGCTTGACATCTTTACACAGAAATCAGACCCGGCTCTGCTCCACCTATACCCCGGCTTATATATTGATGAACTTGATGGCAATGTAAATAACGGTAACGTTAAGACCAGTTAAGATCAATGATTCGCAACGAGACGAAACGGTTTTAGAATGTTGCAGGGAAAATTGCAGCGATGTGAACTGGTTAGTTGCAGAGCCTCCGAAGCCGTTGCCTAGGGTCTCAAAAGACCCACCTTGTCAAATCGCCAAGTGCAGTTTTAGAACGTTTACAATCAGACGTCTTGGAATTTTGCAAGTTGCATCCAGTCTCGTTGCGAATCATTGATCTGAACTGGCCTTTAGTTAGCTACATTGTAACGCTGCAACAAGGTAGCATTGCATTCGAGAGACGGTTTGCGAGATCGGTAGCATTAGCTAGCGTTTTTTCTAATTGTTAGCTGACATTAGATTGTGTTAATTACATTAGCTAGCTAGCTAATGCAACGTTACCTGATATGAGAGAACGATACTGTGCGCAACGTTGTCTAAACTAATGTTGCCTTTATTGACATGGTCCGGTAGCTAGCGTTAGCTGTGCAAATAGCTATGTAATTTAGTAACGTTACATTGTCATCAAATGTAATACGAAATCTACATCAACAAATAATATGACCCCTCATGTTACATAAAAACTTATTAGGGTTCCATAACCCCCCCACCTTTAACTCTAAACTTTTCCGCAGACACCGGAAAAAACAGTACGCAGCTCACACACAAGTGAGTTGAAGAGCAAGCCTGTTGCGTTAGCTCCGCCAACCCTCTCTGGTGGACCAACCACTGATGGGTGATGGAAAACGCGTCACTATCTATGCGCCGCTTGTGATTTTTTCCCGGGAATGTCGCCACAGACACCCAGTTCTTTAATCATAAATAATAATAATAATAATAATATAAATAAATATAATAATAGGCTCAATCACCATTGTGTAACCTAATTCAGCGATAGATAGTGACTTAACAGACATTTATTTTAATGAAAATCTTTGAGATTATTACTTTAGAGAAAGCAACCATGGTAAAAGACTATGAAGATGGTGGTCTTCAGGCCGTTGACTTTGACTGTATAAATGGAACTGTAAAGATCAAATGGTTAAGATACTTTCTAGTAAATAACAACAGCTTTTGGTATTGTGTTCCCAGGGAAATTTTTAAAAAGATTGGTGGTATTGATTTTCTTTTATGTTATGACTTTTTTGTTCAAAAATTACCTGTAAAATTGTCCTCATTCCATTCACAAGTACTGTTATATTGGAAACTATTGTACAAACACAATTTCACACCGCACGATGTTCCCATCTAGAATTGCAGATTCATTCTTTTTAGAAATAGGTCTTTATTTTTCAGTCACTGGATGGAGAAAAAGATTTGGGCTGTCACCCATTTATTAGATGAATCTGGTAACATCTTACCTTTTGATGAATTCTGTATGAAATTTAATTTCCAGTGCAACTGTAAATCATATGATAAGGTTATTAAAAGCATACCAACTTCTTTTATTTTGATGACTAAAAACGTACTACCTCATATGGTTGCCCCCCCCATCCCCCTTCACTGATAATTAATGGACATGATTTCTCTAGTAATGTTTTGCCAAACAAAGTGATCCGTGGTCTCATTACAAATGTTTTATATCCTATGCAATTCAGCAGGAACTCAGCTTCTCATACCTTTTGTCAGCCTACTTTAAAGAAATTACGCATTAACTTCTTAAGCTTACCTTTACCTCCAAAAGCAAAATAGCTTCACTTCAAAGTATTTAATGATATATATCCTTCAGGAGAACTCCTTAGACAAAGGTTCAACTTTGATCACAATGCCTGTATATTCTGTGATGAAGAAATAGAAACTACGGATCACTTAAGCCGCGTTTCCACCGCAGGAACTAGGGTCTAAATTTAGTTCCGGGGGCTTTATTTTACCCCCCAAAAAGTTCCTGCTCGGGGGGTAGTACTTTCCAAAAGTACCGGAACCTTTGGGGTGGGGCGCAAGCGCTGACAATTTCTGATTGGTCGACTACTTGCAGTGTTATTTGTTTTATTTCAACCGCCATATTTAAAAATCTTCAGCTGCAAACCCATTTATTTTCATAATAACTTCAAATCAAACTTGTATGTTATGCGGCGCAGTAGCCTACTTTTGGTTATAGCCTGCCAATGTCTTGGAATTATAACGTGTGCTCTTCTGTTCTTTTCTTGCTTTAGTATTCGTTTTATAAAATGCTAAGCATTCGTGCTGGGACAGCATATTACATACCAAAACATTCAAACGGATTAATTTGGTTGCTGAATACTTTCTTCCGGATTTTCTTTGTTAGCCCGTTGTAATTGACTCAAAACGTTTGATACAGTTATGTGAGGTATGCGGTAGTTCTGCATAATTCACATTGGTGATACAGTAAAAGCAAACTGGAAATCACCATCCGCACTTTTTGTCACGGTAAAATAACAGTAATCTAGTAATCGTCCCTTTAGCTTTTTCAGACTGCCGTAATTTTACTCTGCCATTCTTCAATTCCACAAAAAGACCAGGAAGACTATGGACTAATTTATGGTGCATGGTTCGCATCTGGAGGGCACACTTCGCTGCAAGGCTAGCATTAACTTCGAAGGAAAGCAAACGGTGGCTGTACCACTGCTAATTTAAATTTTCACGAAAGTCCGAGTTTTCGTTCTATTCTTGTCATTTTGCGATTAGCCTATATGGAATTGACGATGAGAAAGTAATCAAACAGCAAATTGTTTACAACGTGTGGATGTTTTCTGCTGTTGTTGCCAGTTATATTGGAAATGTGAATGCATTCTGTCGCCTCGGATGTCAAGACATGAAAGTGAATGTTCGCATAAAAACATAATGAATGTGTTTGAGAGGATATATAAAACAGTTACAATCTGACTATTGGCGTGTTATATCCTATTTGTTGCATAACAACGGTAAAGTTCAACTACCAACGACAGTTTTGCTTGACAACGGTAAAATATGCCCAAACGGCTGCAGAAGAATATTTCACTTCCAGGTGATTAAATCGATAAAAATCAATAAATACAAAAGTAACCATATATAGTCATTGTTGGTAACCCGTTGTATGTAAGTGGAATAAACCCCTCCGGGCTGTCCCGGTTATTAGAAAATAATGTAGGCTACTTCGGTGGTAGTATGGGGTTACAGAAGAAATCATAGGACAGATGGACCGACGACAACGTCGCTTTTTCATACGTCAGTGGGCTAATTTGCCTAATCTTCGCAGGACTTTAGACCGCGGTGGAAACGCAGACAACCATGGGCTGAAGGAACCTTTTAGTTCCTTGAAAAGTAGTTCCTGGGACTAAAAGTTACTTTTGGTGGAAACGCGGCTTTACTTTCCTTCTGTCTTTATAGCAATACTTTCTGGTGTGATATGTATGATTGGCTAGAATCAATAATATTTTCTCTCTCCCATTTTACCAGAAATTATATTACATTAGGAATCATAAAGAAAACTGAACTTCTGTTGAATACTTTATTTATTTTACTGCTTTTACCTGAATGCCTGTTAGGTGCATGAGAGAAAGCAAGAGATTTAATCAATATTAAGTTTTATTTTTTATTCAAAAGGAAAAATGCACTGTGCTTTATATTTATATGTATATTAACAATGTGTAGTAATAAAATAAGAACTTGTCACCTACAGCAATATTGGCTCGTTTTCATTGTTTAAAAGAAAAATTACAATACGGGCAATGACAACCTGTCAATACGATTTGCTGTACTGTAATGTTGTTAGTCATGCTATCCTGAACTCTGGTAGTGACAATCTAAGTAGTACAAGGTGGAAATTATTCAAGATGTCATTGCCTAGTGCTGATCAATGTACCCCATCACTTATAACCTGTCCCGGTTAATTGTGCTTTGTGTCTGTGTGTTTAAAAAAAAAAAAAAAAATTAATTATGACATACACACTAAGATATGACAAATCCACAGAAAAATGAACGTTCATATCCTCAGAAAAGCGAGGAGTAGCCTACAATTAAAAGGGAACCGCAAAGTGAATTCTAAAACAGTGGTATTCTACAAAAAGCTGTAGCCACTGAGGTGATGGTTGGTTTATCACAGCACACAGGCAAATTTTTTTTACCATGTTTATCATCTTCATAACCACTTCATCTTAACCAGCATCATTCGAAATAATTTAAGAGCAAATTAAATATAGCTACTCTCATTATTTAATTTATGTTGTCCTATTTATTTTTCAAAAGTGATTACGTTGTCATCATCAGCACCATCATCATGCAAAGACAGAAATACTACAACTAATAGCATTTTAATGATATTAGGATATTAGTATATCAAAATGAGAATGTAGTCTAAATAATATTGTGGAATTAGCATAATAGAATCTTAATTTAAGAGCCACATATGCATAGCTTTATTAGCTACTAAATATTTATTTGTTACGAATCATCACCATGAACAATGGACACAAGAAAATTATGGCAGGTAACATTACCATTAATATTAATATATCAAAATAACAATATAATCAAAACAATAGTGGCGGTGGATTCATGTTATTCTAGGTCATGGTTTAATACTCTGCATATTCTGATATATTGGTTCTGTGGAAGCAACACTGAATTCAACCCTTTTCTGCATCGATGAGCCAATAACAGTCTCATATTCGTTCATGTATGAGACGAGCGGGTGTGCTCGTCTAAACAGTTACGAGCACTGTGACGTAAAACTATGCTGACCAAATTGGAATGAAATCTAAAATCCTATATCTTCTTCTTTGGGACTCAACAAAAATTGGTGCCTGTGTTGTAATTAGATCAGTGTGAAGAAATTTTAGAGATAAAAAGTTCAAAATAATCGAATTTGGCCAGGGTAAATTCGTAGTTTTGAATGGACTTCAATAGGGAAATTTTTGGCACCAGAGGCTTATTAAACTGCAATATCTTGAGTAACCACTGGAGTTTATGAGCTTCACCGATAATGGCAATCCCTGGTCCCCTGGATTTACCTCACTTAAAATTTGTGCATCTCTCAGCCCTAGACAGTCGAGTAAGCGATTGGTTAATTCTTGGTAAATTCTTGGTAGACATACGCTCCCTGATTGGCTGCGTCTTTCAATTCTTGGTAACGATATTGGATTTCACTACCAAGAATTACAGAGACTCACTTCTTTTTTGGGGTGGTGTAAGATTTGATTGGTAAGTAATGAACGTGCAGAACGGGTCCTGAATGGTAAGAAATGGACCGAAGAGCTGGAAAGATTTGATTGGTATTAAATGGATGGGTCAGAGCACGTGATATATATTTTTTTTGGAAAAATCAGAAAAAAAGGAAAATGGAACCGGAACCTTGTTATTGATTTGTCCTTAGAGTATATAATATGTAGAGACAGCTATAGACTCCAATAGAAACCTATGGGGAGCACATCAGAACCAGGAACTTTCCAAGTACTGTCATTTTTATATATCTCATACTTTGTTTTCTCAAACTCTGTCGTATGGCTTGGTCATACACTGGGGAGTGAGCTTCTCCAACTTCCTTTTCCTTACCTTTGGAATATATTAACATCGTGCCTCTAGAATAACTCTTTTGAACCTGCCCCCACATTCAGTCTTGCAATCAAGAATTTGCACCCAGTCTATTACTTAAATTTGCTCACATCTTATTAAAATTTGCTTGTCTGAAATAAAAAATTCTGGTCGTAGAGGAGACCTTCGCCAAAATATATCAAAACTAACTGCAGAATGATTGCTTGTCCCCAGTGGCTCAATGACCTCCATGTTACAAATCAGTGGAGATTGTTACATAGCACCAGATGCAGAATTAATTTCCCTCTTGTAGGCTTATTTACATACCATGCCAAAAAAGGTCATTTATAACATCAAAAAATTCTTCCTCACTTGTTCCTTGTCCTGTTATCAATTCCTGATTGTAAGGTAACTGAAGTTACCCTTAATAATAGGCTCACTTTCCTGACAAGTTTGTTTTATGTGTCCAAAAAGCATTGAATTCACACTACTATCTGAAGCTGGTGTAGCGCCAGTATTTGGCTCATGTGATCGTCCGGTAAACTTGCAAAATGTAGTTCAGTGATCTTTTTGAAGTTGAATTTTTTACAGTGTATGTGTGTTTGTGTGTGAAATCTTCCATAAAACAGGGAACAGGGAGCAGAGATCATATAGCCAGAAAAGATACTTAATCATTATAAGATAAATAAAAGATGATAAAATGGCCAACTGCATAGAGCCAGTGTGTACTTGGCTTAATTCCCTTTCTCTGCTACTTTATGGTTAACTATTCATTTGCATGTTTGAAAATGCTGCAGGTTTGAAACTCTACTGTCATACCTACAGGATACCTGAGCATACAGTATATTCAGCTGCATAAGTTGAAAATATGAAAAATGTAAGCTGTGTAATGTAATCATATCAGGATAAGGCCATCTTACAAATTATAATAATGAACACGAGTCATTGGACTATGCTGGAGTCGCCACATTAGATGGCACTCCCATTTCACTTTGCCCACATGCTCTACAGGCAGTCTTCATTCATCCTATGCTTCCAGGATCACACTGCACTCATCACTAATCTCTTCTGTGTCATCTGCATGTGTAATGACATAAATGTCATGTAATGAAAGGGAGAAAGTGCAGTTAATTGTACATACTTATATTTATTATATTATCTTTCCTAAAAGAGACCCCAGCGGGTTAACCCTTGCAGCACTGGCATCATGCTACCTCTGAATTTTACAATTCATTTATTCAGATGTTGGTTTATTGCCATTGGTTGATAGATACAATTGGAACAAACATTTAGTCATAATTATTTCCATTTTAGAATGTTTGTTTATTTTTTACAAATTTCATATTAGATTAAATCAACTGTAATTTAAACATCCGTGGTAATATTGTGATCTTTGGAACAGTTAAATATTTAGATTTCAGTAGCTAGCAATCCATGATATAATGACCTCATGGTTTAGATGTGTTTTCATGCACTAGTGTAATAAATATCCAATGTATTTTATGGGGCATTGGGATGAAAATGTGTTTCCTGCTATAGCATGTTAAAAATGATGCAAGAAAATGCTCTTAAACAGAGGCTGTAATACACACCAAAACCACAAGGTTGTAGAACATGCACACACAATCTCATTGCCTCTTGTTTGAGGTGCCTCTGTTGCCTGGTGCTGAATCCACACAGAAGTGAACTCCAGGACGGTCAGAATTCTTTGTGGCATGGAGTCAACAAGGTGCTGGAAACATTCCTTAGGGATTTTTGTCCATGCTGACTTCATAGCATTAAGCATTTCCTGAAGATTTTTCAGCCATATATTCATGATACTGTAAGAAACCCCTCAAACACACGGAACAGGAGAAGTGGCAAAGGAGTAGGTGTAATTTTACCCGGTGCTACTGGAACAGGATTCATTTAATGTTATCTTGGTTATCTGACTCTGACAAAATAATGTTTTAACCTTTCCTCTGTGCTAACAGTTATGTAGTGTGGCTCTGTACGGATCGCAATCTATCATGGTGAACATGGCATGTGTAGCCTGCCTAAATAGAATTGTTTATCTTGCTATGGCATTAATGTATAGGCAAGTGGCTACGGAATACAGATATCCTGAGTTCTGTGAGTTACGTCAGATATGTAGTTTTTAGATTATATTTTCAGATAAGACAGTCACTGTTTGCAAGTACACCTCCACACTTCACATCTCACCAAATCAGCATTGCCAGGTTGACCCCCCCCCCCCCCCCTTAATCATGCCCCCTCCCTTGTAGAACCACTTAAAAATTCATTCTTTTCTTTAGCTGGTTAGTCAGATTCAGGAGAAGGGAAGTTGTTCTTGGGTGCTTAACTTCAGCCAGTAACATTCTGTTGCGGTGGAGTTTCTGGGGTGGATATCGTTACCACCCGAGGAATCTGAACTTTGCATCTGGGCCTGGTGTTGTGATTTGTTTGGTGCACACAGTATGACATTTCTGTCTTATAGCTTACCTGCCATTGTTACATTTTTATCCATTACTTTTTAGAATATCCTGCTCTCTTTTCTTTTATGGAATCTTGGCTTTGTATGGGACTATTTTGGGAGATTTCCTTTCATTTATCGCTTGTGAGACTAACTTGTCTGCGCCTGTAACATTTGTTATTTTTTTATTTATACCTTATTTGTTAAGGTAGTTGAACCTGGTCTTTAGATCAGACATGAATATTTGTTGTAACTTAAATTTCTTAATTATCATCTGGTTGTACATAATGTACAACTGTACATTTGATAAAGGTTGATCCAACAGGTTGCTCTGCCTATCAAAAAATTTGGTGATTTCATTAATAATTGATATCTTTGATAATAATTAACAAATTAAATAGACTAAATTCTATTACATATTGGATAAGTGGTGATTTTAACAGTTGATTTCACTTGATCCTCACTTCACCGACAGTTAGGATCCTGAAACTGCTAGGTGCGCAGTGGTAACAGTCAAAAAGAAATTCCAGGTTAAAGTGAATTCAGTTTATTTTACAATATGTTCAATGACAGTAATATGAAGATGCCTAAGTGTGTGCGTAGTGAGATGGCTTTACGTGAATGGAATGTAGTCGATTGTATTGAGTCTCCCTGAACCACTGCACTTTTCCTATTATGTACTCAAAGATCAAAGCAAAATACCAAATCATCAAATAAAGACAGAAACATAACAAAACATGTTATGCACTATCTCTGTAAGCATATAATACCGGATTAACCTTTGTTTCTGGATGGGTGCTGACCCAAAGGTATCAAGATCTTTAGTCAGCACTCCACCACCAAAGACACAAACTTTTTTCCCAAGATGTCAGCTTTCCAACAATACAAAACATAATTACACTGTATTAGGGAAAACCCAAATTTGACATAATGCTGATCCAGTAGGATGTTCTGCAACTGAACACTGTCTTTTTATCACCCCTGCTGACTCCCGGTTAGCACAGTAAACAGTCTGTTTTCCTTTGGGGGTCTGATAAGGGGCAAACTTCTGTAAACCAGCCTACATTGTGAACCTCCTGTTCACCCCCCTTCCCAAAGGTGCTCTGTTGGATTGAAATCTGGGGACTGTGCAGGCCATTGGAGGAAACTGAAGTCACTGTCAAGTTTGTGGACCCAGCTTGAGATGATGTGTGCTTCGTGACATAGGGCATTATCCTGCTGGGAGTATCCATTTGAGAAAGGGAACACTGTGGCCATAAACGGAAGTATATGGTCAGCAACAATGCTTTCGTAGGCTGTGGCATTCAAATGATGCTCAACTGGAAGCCTAATGCATGCCAAGAAAACTCTCTCCACACCATCACCACCACCAGCAGCTTGCACAAGGCAGGGTGGATCCATGGATTCATGCTGTTTCTACCAGATTCTAATCCTACCATCCGCATGTTGCAGCAGAAATCAAGTCATCAGACCAGGCAACAATTTTTCAATCTTCAATTGTTTTGGTGATCACTTGCCCACTGTAGCCTCATCTTCATTTCACTCAAGAGTAGTCAGTCAACACTATAAAAGCAATAAACCACACATGCAACAAGAACCCACAATAAAATAAGTATTATTTTCATTACTAAAGCTACAAACTGATATTTAAATACTGACAGCAAAGAGCACATTAGCAAACCCCGTAAGATAACATGTCGGATATGTTCTGTGTGGTATATTTATTTATCTTAAAAGCCCTTTGAGTCACAATATAGCATCTCTCATTGGCATATGAATGACTTTTTCTTAATCATAAAATTATTATGAGAATGCAAATAAAAATGTTTGCATTCTCATAATGTATTTTTTAAAGAATTTATCGTCATACTTATAATGAGCACAGAAGGAGAAAAGTCAGCACCATAATATTTGGGACAAAGACATTTTTTATTGATTTGGCTTTGAATTCCACAATATTTGATTTGTATTCAATCAATTCACATGTAGTGCACATTCTCAGTTTTTATTTTAAAAGGGCATTTTTATACATTTTAGTTTCATCATGTAGAAAATACAGCATTTCTAAATGGCTTCCTTGACTTTCATTGGCACAACTCTGGTCCTCCTGTTAAGAAACAACAATATCAGACTCCAAAGGCAATCAAATGTTAGAATCCAAAATAAATACTGAAAGCTTTCTTATACCTGCACTAAGGAAGCAATTGAAATGTATAAAAAGTGTAATTTCTGCATGAGGGAACCAAATACCCTTTAAAAAGCTGGGAATGTGTACTTCAACCACATGTGAATTGTTTTATTACAAATCTAAAATTGTGGAGTACAGTATATATATATATATATATGTATAGTTTCAAGAAAATGTTTGTGAACCCTTTGGAATTACTTAGATTTCTGCATTAATTACTCATTCACATACTATTTCCAACCAAGACTGAATATTTAAATATATGCATTCAGGATTGACAAGAAGTATAATTATTAGTTATTAGTTTAAGCAGACTTAGATGCAGTTCAGACCACATTTAATGAGCAATTAATGCAGAAATCCAAGTAATTCCAAAGTGAACTCCATAATGTTTTTGTTTTTTTAACCAATGTTTGATATATGATTTTTTAACCAAAGTTTGATAACGGCGGGACATCATAATATCTGTTAAGGCAAGGTTGTATTCTGTCTACTGATGTTGATGGAACAGTAGCAAAATTCAAGATGACCAATAACAATGTCACAAAAAAATGTCAGTTGTTTAATTGTAACAATCATGAGTTTTATAATATAAAATAAATTATCACATTATTTAAAAATTCGGCAAGACATCATCATGGTTCTGTTCTACTAAAATTGTTGATGCAACAGTAGCAAACTCCCTGTGCATTTCTAAAGTAAGGTATGGAGATGAGATCCTGTATGGAATTTAAAGGAAATATTAAATATTAATGCACCACTCAATGGGAAATGGCATCAGAGGCCATGTCTGATGTACTTATCATCACTGTACATACACATCGTTCAGAGTGAAGTAAAGAACAGTGTAATGGTTTATCACTGGGCAGTCACTCTGGACTTTCACAAATGTGCTTTGCAACTGCCTCATGGAGGAAAGGTCAGAAGGAGAAGTATCGAGCAAACCACTCTTGTCGTTGGGAGTCAGGTGTTGCCGTGGGTGACTCTTCCTTATCAGGAAGGCTGCATGAAGAAAGCAGACCGAAGCATTGTGACATTAAGATCACATTGCCACCTGAAAAGCAACAGGGTTATGACATGGGTACTCTCAATGTCTTGCACTTTGTTTTTTCTCCAAAGCCCTTTTTAAATACACCTCATGTAACACTAAAGCAAAGTGAACACAAAAAAATGGCACATGCTATTTTCTGGCATATGTATGTTTTTGGTGTGCATTTGATATATACTTAAATTTCCCCTTTCTATTTTCAAGTACTGATATGCACATTAAATGAAATGAAATATATGGTAAGTTTTGGTTTCCTTTATATATAGATATTGCCACTAAAGAACAAGCTTTTGATTTTCAGGGCACAGAAACTATCATTATGAACAGGGCTTACATCTGCTGATTGCTATGATGCTGGAGGTGTGCAAATAAGGGGTTTTCTTGTCCTACAAGGTCAACATCAAACAGTTTTAATTCCAGTTCTTAAGATTCAAATTATATGGCTAAGAAATGACCATATACGTAGCCTGTTAAAATTGTAATAAGACCATTTATTATTTTTAGCTATAAAGTTTCAATCAATGGATAAAAATGCATTAAATCACCAAGTTTCAGTATACCCCAGTCTTTATATAGATGCCACAGTTCCATGGTAACCAATCTACCCTGTTTTGGACAATGCTGTCATATTCACAGCTGCATGCAAATACAAGCTACGTTGCAACACATGCCAAACACCTTAACTTAACTTAAATTGCATAACATCACATGCCATATGGTTGGTCAACATTGCTCATCAAAAAAGGAGTGAGCACAAGACAAACAAGGTTTAATTTATGAAAAGGCAGAGATTCAACGACAAAAAAGGGGGACAATTCAAAATATGCATTATTTTTATGGTTATACCTCCACATTCATTCCAATGGAAAAGTACAAAAACCAAATGATGGAGACTCACATGCTAATATGAACTCAGAACTGACTGTGGACACTGCAACGGCACAGCTTATAAAACTGACCACTCCAATCATAGATAAAAGTTAAAAGAAAAAAGTATGGGATGAAATGTGTAAGACGTGATTTTAAATGATGATCATTGACATGCAGTATATACTGAACAATAAGGTAGTCAAATTAATCAAAAACTACACAAGCATGTACACGTCCATAAATATTCAAATGACCATAATGTTGCATGCTCTGATCCGCTGCCCTTAAAAAGCCCTTGGAGCATTGTTCTTTTCCCCCAAACTGATTGTGTCATTTCCACAGAGGTTTGCACTGAAAAAGAAAATAGATGGGAAATCTCCAATGCAATATCTCTCAAGACACAACTAGAACCAGACAGAACCTTGGGCAAAGACAAAAAGAGCACCTCCTTCAGAAACATGGCTAGCCAAGGGGAAATCCTTACACTGGCTTGCATGTCAGATCTGTTGTCCCAGATCCTTCTTCAGCTGTTAACTACTGAACTTCAAATATAATAATAAAAACCCTTATTATCTATCTGAGCCATTGATAATGTAAGCTAACTCTGTACATTTTGTAATTTCCGCACCATCTTACCTGATTTCAATAATATTTTAAATGCTCAATTTTTGTTCAAACCTGCTGTCTGACTATTGAGTCATTCCTTGTTGGTTTTATTGTGATTCCATTGCTGAATTAGTAAACTATTTTCCAAGATCTCAGAGAGATTGCAATCTCATTGAAACATCATGGTGAAATAAAGGTTAAATGCTGCTAATACAAAACCTAATTTTCTTTATATGCTAACAGGTCTTGACACTCTCAAATCCTCAGCAAGGCTATTAAGAAATACAAAATGCGGATGCATCTTTGTTTTATCTTTGGCAGCAAATGACAGCAAATATAAAGGAAAACTCCAGGCAAAAACACTTACTTTGTTAGCAAATGTGTATTAAACTCCATTGTGCCTGCAGTGGCAATATCACTGTGTGACAGCATGTCATGTACAGAACTGGCGTTTAACTGCGAAAAACTGAAATGCTACACAAAATAGCACAATAGGACTTGGGTTGCGTTTTACATCACCAATATGCTATTTGTTTCTAATGATGTCGAAGTGTTGTAGGCTGGAGTTATCCTTTAAAAATAAGGTACAGTACCATACCCAGACAGCTGTCTAAAACTACAAAAGATGGCCAGATTTTTATTTAACTTTTAAAAATTTAATTATCACAAATATCCCAGTGTATAAAGCTAGTCTGTACAAAAATAATCTATGTGGAGTATGGCCTCTTTGCCCTGAAAGTAGTTTTTTGCTGAATTTGCAGCTCAAAGCAGAGGTTTTTTCTTGCTGAGAAGCACACCTAATCTTATCCTATAAGCACACCTATTCCTTGGCCTTTTAGAAACCAAATACCACCATGCAGAATCACAATAGTATGAGGCAGGCCGGAGTGAAAACCATTAGAGCAATCCTCTGAATTGGAGCATGTCCCTGGTACTGTCGCCCCTGAGGGGATGGATTAGTGATGAGGTGTGCCTCACCTCGTGAGTTTGGTGGACTCTTTCAGAGGAGGGTTTGATGGGGACACAGGTTTGATAGTGTCGAGCTCAGGGTGGTGAATTGGGGAGTTGGGGGCAGGGTCTAGATGGCTGGGAGGGGGAGGCCCTCTCCCTGTCCCAGACAATTCCAGAGCGCCTAGACTTGGAGAGCTGGTGAATCTGTTCCCTGACTTGTCATTCTTTCTCTTTTGCTACACAAAAGAAGACAAACAAAAAAGAATGGCAGGGAAAGTCTAATTAGGGACAAGCTCTCTCTCTTAAAAAGAAGCAGAACACAAACCTGCTGCTGTAAGCATTCAGTCATGAATGGAAAAAGTTATCTTGGCTGCTTTGGTTTAAAAATATATTTTTTTAAATATCATCTGAATGGAGAAGCTATGAAAAGGGACAGCAACAAATAATTTCTTGAAAAGTATAATTGAATCAGATGGATGAACAGGTATATAAAACAGGAACATCTGCATGCACAAACACATGCATCCGTGCACACACATACACACACATTCCTAAAATGCAAACCCAGGTGGGTGCTACACATTGGTCGTGGGTGAGGGGAGTTCCCACTCATCACTGTAAAGCACTCTGAGTGTTCGGAAAAGTGCTATATAAATGTAATGATTAATTCATTCATTCATTCAAATGCTGAACACGTTGGCCATGCAAAGAGATTCATTGTACCAAAACAGGTCTGCAGCATTACTGCTGTAATGGAACACTGCTTTCCTCGGCAATCAAAGTGCTTCTTTCCAAAGATGAGAGTGGAGTTTTTCCAAATTTAGGATAACCTGATCAAACCACATATTAAAACAATTTAAAAGGCTTCAGTTCATACAGCTAGTAGAAATTTAGAACTGTAGAACTGACTTTGGTGCTCTACTCTGTAGCTTCTAAATTGTCCATGAAATTACTTATTCCATAGTTAGATACCAATCACTGATCTTGGATGGTCCCTAGATTTTACATATAATGGTTAGGACAAAGATTAGCAACTAGAGCCCCAATCTCAAAAAGGGAACTTTGTAAACACTTTTCAGGGCAGTGAAGTGAATCGGATCATTGTGAATTTAAGTCTTAGCTTACATTGCTTCCATCACTGTACTGTCTGTCTCTCAAAAGCTGCAAAAATGGGACAGCCTTTGCCAAAAAAGTCATGCAATCTCACAAACACACTGAGTGAGAAGAATGAATTTTGATACTGGAGTGAGATTGTGGACAGTGATATACACTCATAAAGATATTTGGTAAGTGTGCTGATTTCTCAACTAAAAGTATACAGCGTGGTGTGTTTGAATCACATACTTGTGAATGAGGGGGGAAAGTGTTTATGGGTGGGTAACCTGATTAATTGAAAAGGGAGCACAGAAAGTCGAGCACCTAATACAATGACCTTAAGTAAAAACCATACAGTAGTATTTTTTATCACATTTACCAGCACTGCTCTATATTATTTAAATAAACTTCAAACAGTGTGTTCTTTATCAACTATAAAATGAGCATGAATTTTTAAATTAGTTGTATTCAGATGCATTGACGGAGCAAGATCTTGTGAATGTCTGAAAAGGACAAGGTGAATTTAAACCTGTTGTGGTGTACTCACCTTTACGAGGGGGTTAATGACGCCAACATTGGGGCTGGGGTTGAACACTTTGTTGAAGTTAGTCTCTCTGTTCACCAACTCCAGCTGATAGAATTTTTTGTCATCCTGTCCACAACAAGAGGAGAGAGGTGTGCTAAGCTTAAAAAAGAACTACAGGAACCTAAGCTGCTCTTTGAGAAGCAAATTGCCCAAGATGAAAAAAGTAATCCTAAATGTTTTTTCAATACTGCAGTAGGAAAAGGAAAGTGAGGGAGGATGTTAGGTGCACAGGAATGAATAAAAAGCTTTATAAGAATAAGTATATTGCTAATACCTTAAATAGTTACTTTGTTGAGAGTTTAACTAGACGGGGGTTACTAATGGACTGGAAGGCATATTCAGTATTCAGAATGTCTTTGCAGATATTGATATAAAGAATAAAGAAGTACTGGATAAATTAAATATATTAAAGACAAATACGGCAGCAGGCCCTAATGGCATATACCCAAGGGTATTCAAAGTGTTAGGTAAGATCATCTTTAAACCACTGGCAGGTATATTTAAATATCTGAGGACTGAAAGCAAGGTAATATTATACCAATATATAAGAAAGGGGTCTGTACTGATCCAGGAAACTACAAGTCCGTCAGTTTAACTGGCATTGCATGTAAAATACTAGAATCTATCATTAAAGACAAGTCAGAATTGTTTCTTGAATATAACAACATCCTAAGGGATAGCCAGCATGGTTTTTGCAAGGGAAGGTCATGTCTGACAAATCAATCAATCAGATTTTATTTGTATAGCGTATTTTAAGCATTTGTCACAATACGCTTTACAGACAACCCTGGCCTAAACCCCCACAGTAGCAAGCTGAAGGCAACAGTGGCAAGGAAAAACTCCCTGTGGCAGATGGGAAGAAACCTTGGAAGGAACCAGGCTCAAGGGGGAAACCCATCCTCCTCTCGTCGGCTCAGGGTGCTGACTGGTGACCAACATGTCCGTCAGTTTTATAGGGTTTATGATGATATGACAAACCTTTTGGTATTCTTTGAAGAAGCTACCAAGTGTTTTTACTGTAACAAGTCTTATGATATTATATTCTTGATTAAGGTATTGAAAAGGTACCACAAGAGACTTATTAGCAAAATGAAGACAGTAGGGATTACAGGAGGTAAATCAGATTCAGATGGATTCAGAACTGGCTACAGGGTAGAATGCAAAGTGTAGTTGGTGGGATATTATTTGAGCTGGGGACTATGGGAAGTGGAGTCCCACAAGGATCGGTGCTGGGACCACTGCTCTTCCTCATTTATATCAATGACCTTGGCAGAGACATAGAAAGTATATTAGTCACATTTGCCAATGATACAAAACTAGGAGGCCCAGCTAATAGTTTGGAATCTACTAAAGTAATCCAAGAAGATTTAAACAAAATCTAGAAGTGGGCAGAAATGTCACAAATGAAATTCAATATATCACCAAACGTGAAGTTCTGAACGTCGGAAATAAAAACATTAGGCATGATTGCTTTATGGGAGGAACAAAATGGGCATGTGCTCAATTAAAAAAAAAAACTTGGGAGTAATGTTTGATGAAAGCCTTTCAGGTTCTAGGCACTGTACTTCTGAACATCAGAAATAAAAATATTAGGCAGGATTACTTTATGGGAGGAACAAAATGGGCATTTGCTCAATTAAAAAAAAAAACTTGGGAGTAATGTTTGATGAAAGCCTTTCAGGTTCTAGGTACTGTACTTCTGAACATCAGAAATAAAAATATTAGGCAGGATTACTTTATGGGAGGAACAAAATGGGCATTTGCTCAATTTAAAAAAAAAACTTGGGAGTAATGTTTGATGAAAGCCTTTCAGGTTCTAGGTACTGTACTTCTGAACGTCGGAAATAAAAATATTAGGCAGGATTACTTTATGGGAGGAACAAAATGGGCATGTGCTCAATTTAAAAAAACAAAAACTTGGGAGTAATGTTTGATGAAAGCCTTTCAGGTTCTAGGCACTGTACTTCTGAACGTCAGAAATAAAAATATTAGGCAGGATTACTTTATGGGAGGAACAAAATGGGCATGTGCTCAATTTAAAAAAAAAAACTTGGGTGTAATGTTTGATCAAAGCCTTTCAGGTTCTAGGCACTGTACTGTAGCAGTAAAAAATTTCTTGGGGATGGGATGCTGGGATATATAGCCAAAAGTATTGAGTATGAATACTTATCTTATACAATACATTTGCTAGACCAAATTTGGAGTATTGTATACAGTTCTGGGGACTGTACTACAAGAAAGATATAAAGGCCCTGGAAAAGGTTCAAAGAAGGGCGACCAAACTGATTCCTGGTATGAAAGATAAAAGCTATGAGGAAAGGAAACCTGTTAGCACACATGCCAAATCTGGCCAATCCTTGCCCATTTAGGAGGTACACTATTTAAAGGTTTATAACTCCAGATGTGAACACGACAGATACTTGGAAAATGGCTTAAATGATGCAGGACATTTGTACTATTTACAATACTAGCTTAGATTAGTTTATATTCATAATTTTGGAAGAAATAAAGTGCCACAAATGCAATTGTCTAGGCAAAATCAAAAATGAATTTGCTCTTTTTTTAGTTTGCAATGAAATACTGAGAAATTGCATATATATAGTAGGTTAAACTATACATGTCCTGGATCAAAAACTACTTGACCACAAGTTCATGAAATCTAAGGGTGGATATGTAGAACTACAAAAACTAAGCAGTGTACCCAGCATGATGCAACAGTGAGTTTCTTGAGTCAAAACAGTTGATGTAGTGAAACACATGAATATGTTGTGATTTACAGCAATGCATAATTTAGACATTTTGGATTGATTTGGAGATGCTGGGTACACTGCTTAGTTTTTGTAGTTTTTGCTCAGAACTTCTCAAGAATAATAGTATTTTCCAAGAAATGACGAAAGTCATCGATAAAATTTCGCCAGGTGCAGTGTCTTTACTGCTACCACAGACTGTATGTGCAATGCAGCTATACTGAGACAAAACCTTCGGTTACGTTGAGCTATAAAACGCTATTCCAAAAGTAAAATTAGACATATTATACATCGTTAGAAAGCATATTCTGTCACCTATTGGATCGATTAACTGTGAATCAAGCCAGATTGTACTACAAAAGACGACAACAGCGAACACAACATGTGTGGTATTACACACAGCTATTTTGGAAGGTACCCAGGCGTCAAAATGAGCGTATATTTCACAAACAGATTGTCCAAGACAATATATGACCACTCTGTCTGGAAAGGGACATCCCTACGCATAAAACCAATGATAAGGTTGTATATTTATTCAATATTTAGTTCCAGATATTGACTGTAGAATGACATGGTATAATTTTTGAAAACATTGTCTCGTTTATTTCGTTATTTAGTGAACAACGTTTTCACTGCTGGATTGGCATATTTTATGGCTATTGTTGGGTTTATCTTGTTGCTATGACGAAATACGATTATTGAGTGGTGAAATAATATTTTTATGAATAACCAGATATACAATATTGTCCATTATGTCATGGGTGGGGGTCACAGATTAGACTGCAGGGAGGGGGTGTCGTGTATCTTCTACTAATGAAACTAAAACAAAGCGTTTCTGTTTTCAACTCACACTTTGGTTGCAGGAACAATGGATGTTTGAGTTGAACAATCCAGGCATGCCGGGGGTGTGTGCTAAGAGGTTAAGATGATTTATCACTTCAAGATTAGTAAAAGGAGACTTAGGGGTGATCTGATTGAGGGTTTTTAATTCATAAAGGGGATTAATAAAGTGAACTACAAGAGATTCTTCAGGTTTAGTTCTGTTAGCAGAACGAGGGGACATAAATGTAAATTAGTGAAAGGTAAATTCTGCACAGACATTAGGAAGCATTTTTCACACAGAGAGCAGTCATTGTATGGAATAGTTTGCCATGTCATGTAGTAGAGGCAGAAACTATGGGGATTTTCAAGAACACTAGGTACAATTTGATCAGGAAAATGGCGAGCATTGCTGGGCTGAATGGCCTGTTCTCATCATTATGTTATGTTACTGTATGTTATGATATGTTATGTTGAATGTTGCTCAGTCTAAACTGCTTCTGCCAGTACCAGTTGACAATAGGTGAAACTTAATCTCTGAAAGTTCATTTTTAACCAGAGATGTGACGTGATGTGTGGTAAATGGCTGGCCTGTGGAAAAAATGTTGCCCTGGTTTTGACATTCTGTATGTGAATGCTCACCACTAGCTTCTTGACCAGTGCTTCCCTCTCTGACACCATGTCCTTTAGCTCCGCAATCGCCTGGAGATCCTCAGCCCGACTCTCTCTTTTCCGGAATTTGTTCTCTGTACCCTCAAGCCTGAGAAGAACAATGGAAGTGACACAAAACATGACCTCATTAACTTACCTTCAGGTTAGTTTGCTCTGCTTTCGTTAGTAAATATGAATACTTCAGCAATTGCAGTTTATGATAAATATACTTTATCTTAATGCCCTGTGACTTTTAAGTCATTGAATTCTGAGATTCACCCATAATATAGGTAAACCTGTCCCTTCATTTATTTTTTCTTTATGCATTTATTTATTATTATTATTATTATTATTATTATTATTATTATTACTATTATTGCTTATTTTTGAATATGTTTTTATTCTTGAAAGCCCTTATAAAAGGGAATTCCAAATTATATATTGTATGATTACACAGGGCAATGGATAAACTTAATTTAGTATATTGCAAGGACTTCACCCACTCATTTCATATCTAAAAAAACAATAATGACATTGTTTACAATATTTGTGACTCTGTGCCAGGCACCACAACTGCCTCAGATCATGCCTCAATCATAGCTGGGGGGAAATATCTCTTTCAAAGAATTCTGGCCAGTACTGACCATTGATGCCTGTCATCAATGAATATTCATAGCAGGCAGGCCTGGAATGTGCTATGTTTTTCAGAGATTTCCTGGTATAATGTTGTGGCAGGGCTTGGTTTGTGGAAGAGGTTCAGGGCAATCAGAGGACCACTGGTTAAGTGGGCACATGCACCTGGAGTGCATCAATAATTAATCCAGGCATTTAAAAAGTGCTTTCTTCCCAGTAGGTGGCTGTGACAGAGGAAAACACAATCCAAGAGAGAGTGGAAGGTACCAGCATGTAAAAGGCTGAAAAGTATTTTGTAGTTTTGGTTATTTTATCTTTGTTATTTTAGTTTAGTTTTTATTATTTTTACCCGGATAGCCTGAGGGAGAAAGGCAAAGCTGTTTTGTTTATTTTTGTAGTGACTGCATTCACTCTCTCTCTCTCGCAGTTGCTAAATAAACACCGGAATATTCTAGGATTTTCGTATCTCTCTGCATCCAACTCTTCTGTCCAGAAAAGGAGTGTGTCACGGCGTGCGATACATGTTTTTTGGCCCAGGGAGATTCATAACAAACAAAACAAGTAAATCTTGCTGTTGATGAGTATACATAAGGACATGTGAATTCCTTGGAAATATTTAGGTTAATCGGGGTATATGCCAAAATTTTGGTGACGCTTTCTATGAAAGGCACTGTATAGAAGAAATTATCTCTGCAACCCAAAATGAGGCCACTCGACATTGATTAGTGACACAGATCTACTACTAAGCCAAATACTTCCGTGTGTTACACACACTCAGATAATTCCTGACAGTGATTCCAGTTAAAGAGGTTCTAATGAGGGTTGTACTTTTACATCTGGTAAAGAACACACGCATATGTGTGTATGCTTAAATACATGCATGCATGCACTCTTGACACACGCAGGCGCACACACACACACACACACAAATACAAACCTACAAGGGCATGCACATATGTGCACATACACATACAAGATCTGCAGCGCAGAGATCTTGTCCTTCAGCAGCTCCTGAGCCTTGTTGAAATCTGACAGCATGTTCTGCATGTCCTTGCTGTGAGTTGCATTCAGCTCGCCCATCTCCCTCTCATGCTTCTTCAGCAGGTCCTGCTCATGGGCCCTGAGCATGCCAGAAAGGTTTTATAAACACATACAGTTTTTTAAAATATGAAAAAGAGGATGCACATGTAATATAATAGATCTGCAAATTCCAGACATACATTTAATGAATTGTATTTACAATTCCAATACATAAAATGTTTAGCATTGTTTTGTCCCTATGTGGCCAAAGAAGGTAGAAATGTAGTGAAAGAAATTGAGGGGGAAAAATATGGGTTTCAGTCTTTATGCATACATATAGGGACAACTATTAAATGACAGTACATTGCTTGTTAGGCAGTCACATACATTTTTTTCTTGAGATCTCAGTCCATGCAAGATTGTACAGAATCTGGGCTTCCCAGATCATAGAATCAGTGCTCACTGTCTCCAATATAGTCCAAGAAGGGGCCCCAGATTTTTAAGAACTTTAGAGGTATGTCCTTGAGCCAAAATCCTATCTCCTCGCAATGAAAAGAAGACCACTGAGCAGTTTCAATACGGGGGGTTTAATGTTCAATGCTGAGTGTAACCCAAGAATGCCTGACATAGGTTTAATATCTAGGCTTTTCCCAAACATAACATCAATTTCCTTACAGGCCCCAAAAGTCTCTAATAAATGAGAAGTCAAAAATACAATAAAAGTATGACCACTTCACAGGAGTAAAGTGGAGCCTATGAGTAATTCCAAATTGCATCTCTTTAGCGTTGTTGGTGGATATGCAACCAGATAGGCTTAATCAAACACTTTCCCACTCACTATCTAGGATATTTTCCCCCAGATCAGCCTCTCTGGGATCACCTGAGATTGACAAGGATTTGTAGAACCTGGCAGTAGGTGTTCTGATGTCACAGTCTCGAATGACCCTCTCTACAGGAGAATGGGAGAACCCATCAGGGTGTAACCAAACGGTGGAGGAAATATAACTGCACACATGCGGGTACATGAAAAAGGTGATTTGTAGGAAGGCTGTACTGCTCCCAGAGCTGGACGAAATACTTCACAATGCCAACTGCCACAAAGTCTCAAAGTCTGCCATCTACAGCATGAATGCCCTTATTCCACTCTACATTCAAGTGATAAGAGCAGTGTTTGATATACACGATGGTAGGACGAGCATGGGCACATCTTTTTTTTTTTGCTGGGAAGGGTGGACTCTAATCATACAGAATCATTCAGACCGCACCTTTTTAAATATCAGGCGCATTGTCTTTTCTGATTGTTTGGAAGTGCTGAAAAGTTGACCGCTAGTCAATCTGCGTTTGAAACCGCATACTACACACTGCATTACTGTGCTCTACACAGTAGTATACAGCATGCCACCATATATTATTCATACTGCTGTGTAGTGAACAACAGTCCAATGACATCGTCAGAAAAAAAATTTACTACCAAGAGAGCGCCGTTTTACCACAGATAAGTACAGTTTCTACCAGAGTATAACAGCAAGAATCAATAGTTTTTTTTTCTTCCAAAACATGTCCTACCTTCCATTGTTCAATTCAATAATGATGCTCAGAGGAGGTGACGAGGCATTTGGACGAAGAAGGAAAATTCTGCCTTTTTTTCTGATTTTTTAACATGAATCCACTCTAAGTGCAAGCATAATTAGCTAACAGTTCTGCATGCTATCAAATAATTATGATTGTTAAAATATCGGTGCAAAGCTCTTTTTACTGACTCGGGAGTAATGATTTGTTTTCTCAGTTGAGTCATTTATTTTACTTGTTTGATTGACTGAGCGGCTCCGTTGCACTCCAACCGACATGTTTTTAAACATAATAAGAGGGGTGGGCTAAAATTCATATCACAATATTTTCCACTGTCCGGACGATATCGATATGATATAACGATATATGAGAAAAAAATTCTGAATCACTTTTTAGTAGCCCTTCTTAGTTAAATTACAGTATGTATTTTAACCTTATATAACCAGAAAGAGTATGCACCTGAAAAGGTTATTTTTTTATTGTGTAATTGTTTTTCTCGAACGGTGCAAACATGTAACATGAATAAAGTTAGGCCTATATGAATTACATTAAATATTATTTAAAATTAAATAAAATATTTCAAGTACACAGGCGATAAAAAAAATGAAATAATTTTTTGCTACATGGAAAATAGGGTCATTACAAACTCAAATATGTTAAAAACTGTAACCTTTTCAAACTAAACTTTTCAAGCCTCAACCATCAAATATCAATCTTCACATCAACCTTTTTCACAAGTTCCGTGCTAGGAACACCAGCCTGTTGACCGTTTCTGGCTTCAGTGTTGCCCTGCGAAATGTGACATGTGACCACATTGCCCCTAGTGCTGAATGCCCTCTTAGAGGGCGAACTTGTGGCAGGGATGCATAAGTACTTCTTTGCCAAACAACTCACACGTGGGAAATTAGATCCGTGAAATCGCCACCACTCCAAAGGATCAGACTCACTGTCTGCTGCCATCGCCAGAATGTCGCTGTTCAGCTCTTGCTCGATGATCTGCCTCTGTGAACATGAGGCAGGTGCACTGCTGGTCTTCTTAAAGAAGCTCCCAAGGCTCTTGGGCTTCTTGGCTGATTGTGGAGCAGTGGCAGCTTCTTTCTCCCTGTTAATGTGATCCTCTGCAAGAGACGATTATCACAGGGCTGTGTTCTCCACCAGGAGGGCTTCGGTCTCTGAGGCAGCTCTCACGTTAACCTCTTAGTGCAAAGCCCCTAGTGGTCGGCACGCCGGCGTGCCAAGATTACTGAACTCAGACATTCGGTGCTACTGCAACCAAAATATGAGTTAAAAACAGAAATGCGTTGTTTTAGTTTCATTAGTAGACGATACATGATAACTATGCCGAATACGGAGTTTCGCAGCGCCACCTTTGTCGCTCTGGTCGTTCATTTAACACGCACCCCCTCCCTGCAGTCTCATCTACAACTACACCCCCCACCCATGACATAAGACAATAATGTCTAGCTTGGCATTCATAAAAATATTCTTTCACCACTAAAAAATCGTACTCCATCATAGCAACAAAATAAACCCGGCAATAGCCCTGAGATATGCCAATACAGCAGTAAAAACGCTGCTCACTGAATAACGAAATAAACGAGAAAGTTTTTAAAAATGATACTATGTCATTCTACAGTCAATATCTGGTACTAAATATTGAATAAATATACAACCTTACCGTTGGTTTTACATATATTGTCTTGCACAATCAGTTTGGGAAATATTCGCACATTTGTGATGCCTGGGTACCTTCCAAAATAGCTGTGCGTAATACCACACGTGTTGTTTACGGCGTTGTCGCCCTTTTAAGTACAGCCTGGGTTGATTGACAATTCATTTATTCAGTAGGTGAGAGTATAAGCTTTATAACGATGTATAACATGTCTAATTTTGCTTTTGGAATAGTTTCATAGGTCAGCGTAACCGAAAATTTTCTTATCATCGCATTCACTCTGTGGTAGCTACGGTGGCCGACAAGGGCAAACGCGCTACAATGGCCCAAAACATTTCCATTAGGAGAAACGTGCTCCAGCTTCAGAAACGATGCCAATTCAAAAACACATACGAAAATCCAATACAAATACAACAACGGAAACGTGCTCCAAATGAAAAAAAATGTGCTGCGGAAAGCCAAAACAAATACATTAACAGCAAACACGCTGCAAATACAGAAACGATGCAAAATCAAAAACACACAAACTCCGAAAATAAATGCAACAGAAAAACTCTGCATATCCAGTCAACACAACGGAAGTTCTCCAGAAGAGAAAAAAAGAGATTAAAAAAATAAATAAATAAAGAGGCTACATAGAAAGGTAGCCTACGTATTCTTTTTTACATTTGGCCTTAGTCTTTTACAATATTATAAAAGAGCAACAGATTTACGTAGCTAGCATTGGCATGATAGAGACTTTGACTTTTACAAGAGGTTGTTAGCGACAACATTGTGTGCCAGATCTTGCATTTAACTCTAGCTAACGTTGTCTGTAGTGGTAGCTAACTACTTTCCGGGAGACCCGAGTGTTTTGATTGCATTTAGTTTTCTCTCCTCTACATCATCTCCACATGGGATAGGATACTTAATTGATCAGCGAGGGGACATTGCATAATGGTATGCTCTACATAGAGTAGAAAAAAAACTTTTTTTTCAAAACTTTTTTTCTACTCACATAGATCATAAACCCTTGAATATAAAAACGACTCATTGAAATCGGTTGAGAAATGTAAACGTTATAGTGGTTTTTATCCAGAAAAACCGCAGCTCCCCCGTTTACTTGTATTTGTTTTCAGGCCAGTCTTGCCTGGTCCAATATGGCGGTGACGTTGACGGACGATCCAAAGCTAAGGCCATGCGGCGTCTATGTATATATGTCTATGGTTTTCACGGTCGGGAAAACTTTTAGGGCAACGTCAGCTAAAGTCAGTGACTCACAGCGGTTGGAATGAACGGTAACGGTAATCTTATATTTGTAACATTACCTATCAATATGCCAGCTAACGCCAGTGTTAGCTAGCTAGTTGTCAATTAATGAACTATGATATCTGATAGTATGATAAGTAGCTAGCTAGTTAATAGCTGTGAATGTGAATGTGATGTTCACTTAACTTAGAAAACTACCTGGCGATAGCTAAGCAGGGAATTAACGTGACTCCCCATGTTGCAGTGTTAGTAACGTTAGTTTGTGTAACGTCAGGGGCGTTTTTACATTAGGGGCACGCGGGGCAGTGCCCCACCAAAGGTGGCGCTGTGGTGCACGATTATTGTAACATCTGAACATTGTGGCATAATGTATTTTCTATTTAATACAAAATAGTGATTCAGTGGTGAAATTGGCGTGCATAAAATATAATACACTTGACTCACAATCCTTATAGTGCTGTTTTGGAGTAATTTCCTTTGTGTGTACGTGTGTGCTCGCGCTGCAGACTGCGCTCCCTCTCTGCTGTGGGGCAGCGGAGCACTCTGCCCCATCGTTGCTAGGAGAACAACGTGAGCGTGATCTGCATAAGCAGGGAAAACCTCCCGCAAATTATGTTGGACGGAGGGGCAGAAATGTTTCTGCCCCTACGAATTCTGCCTAGCAACAGGTGAGCCACCTGAGGTGACGAAAAAATAATAAACGTAACCGTTAATCGGTTGATGTGTGTCTTTTGCTAATGCTAGAGTGAGAGCACCTATTAGCGACCATTAGCGAAATATCGGTAACAACCTGTACTTAGTTATATATGAAAAAATGTCATTGTTTTCCTTCAGTGGTTATTTTTTCAGTACTTTCGCGATTTTGTTCTGTGCCGGCAAATAAGTAAGAGGTGGTCCTGCGCTAGCTTTTGGTTGCTAAGAGGACATGTATCGACCACCCCATATAAATGAAGGAACTTGACATAAATTTGCTAGCATACTGTATAAGTGTCCTATCTTGCGTATTTGAGGTTAATATGAGAAAGGGCGGTTGCTATCAGCACGTCTAGAAATTCATACATATTCACTATTGTATTCCAAGTCGCAGGACGGAACATAGCCGTTAGGAAAGCAGTTTGAAATTATGAAGCAACCTCTGCGCCATTGCATTTAATGGGTCAGGAAGAGCTAATTCTGAGCGTGTTGCTTATCTTAAAGTTGATATTGTAAATAAGGCTGTAATAATGTAACTAAATGTATATGTATGAAGCTATTTCTTTTTTTTGTTTGTTTTTTTACATTTAGACAGTTTATTATGTGTATTTTTACAGGACTTACATTTAACAATGTCCAGTTCTCTCTAATAAATATGAAGTAAATACACTACCGGTTAGGGTGGTTGATATACGCCCCTCCCCCCCTTCCGGTGGTCGATAATAGGTGCTTTCATTCTAGCTAGCTTTATTTTATTGTTCAGTTTGGAAATCTTTCTGCTCCCTTGCACTTACAGCGCAACCCATATAATAGCATAGGCCAACCGTAGACTAATTGGCTACCTTTAATTTTTGTTATGGTGACGTCATACAAAACTGCCCCACCAAATGCCATGCTAAAATCGCCACTGTGTAACGTTATGGACACGTCTTGCAAAATTACAAATTTGTTTTAGCTATTGATATCTCTTTTTAACGTTAGCTCTCCCTCAATATTTAGAACATGTGCATTTGTCCCCCTGAATTTTGTGTTTTCCTTTACATTTCCACCATAAATTAATACAGAAAAGGCACAAATTGGTGCATAAAAATTCACCAGAATGCAGGAAATGAAGTGTTTGACACTCAAAATTTCCTGGGGGAGGACCCCCACACCCCCCTGCTTAATGTGTCCCCCCCAGTGTTCAAACGAAACCTACGCCACCAGACATTTGGTTAGTGTTACATAGTTTAAATATTGTTTTCTTTTTTCACAGGGTAATGGCCCCCGGACCCCCCTACAAAAAGTGGATGCTATAATTTAATCCTTTTGTCCCACCCCCCATTCTCAAAATTAAACTACGGCCTTGTTTACATACCTGTAGCAGCCAATAATGTAATAACTACCGTTAATGTAATAACTGCCAATAACGTAATAATTTTTCCGTTCTTAATGTAATAAAAGTCGATAATGTAATAACTGACCAATAATGTAATACATTTTCTGAACCAATAACGTAATAACGTTTTGCATATAATGTAATAAGTTATTACATTATTGGCTGGTTATTACATTATTAGCTGGGTTTTTAAAAAATCATAAAAAAATGTAATAACAGGAGCCGATAATGTAATAATATACTTATATCGCTTTAAGGTTTATTTATTGGCTATAAAGTGTCACACTTCCATGACACTTACCCTTGTTTCCTCTTTCAAATAGCTGCTCAAAAACCTGACCACATGCGCACACACACACACACACCTACTCTCTCTCTAGGAATTATGACTATTTATTTGTTTGTGGTGCTTGGTTAGACTTATCTCCAGCCCTGCCTTCTACTCCTTAACCATTTGAGTATCAAATGAAGTGCGAGCACATATGTTTGCAAACACAGACAATTACTCTTATGTCATATAATATGAAATCTATACCTCTTTGAAGATGCTTTGTCCACGAATACAAAGACCACCATTTCTTTTCATGAAAAATGTCATCTTTAATTAAATGTATTTAAATAACTTTTTCAAGCAAACTGTTTCAACCACACTATTATAGCTATTCAGCACTCTCTCTCTCTATGTATATATACCAAACCTGACTCCTGAAAGGTTACATGAACATGTATTACCAAATCAGAATCCTTGCCCTATTGACATCCCTGGCTATTTGAATACAGTCATGACAAGCTCAACAAAGAGCTCAACAAAAACCGAAGCAAATTATATCTATAGTTCATTCTTTTTTATTTTTGCCATTTTCTCCAATTTTAGTTGTTATACCAATTCTCTGTGTGTATCACGGTCCTGATCGATGCGCTATCCTCTGTTGGTCTGGGGAGGGTGTAGACTACCACATGCCTCTGATACATGTAGAGTCACCAACTGCTTCTTTTCACCTGACAGTGAGGCAGAGGTGGGAGTAAGTCACACTTGTGCAAGTCACAAGCAAGTCTCAAGTCTTAACCTCCAAGTCTCAAGCAAGTCCCATGTCACTGTGTTTAGACTCAAGCAAGTCAAGTCGAGTCACTAGTAAACGTCAAGCAAGACAAGTCAAGTCATTGCTCAGGTCAAGCAAGTCACAAGTCAAGTCACCATGAAAGAAGTGCTTAAAACAAGAGAGAAAGGGGCACAATGGCAAGCCATGTCATGAGAAAACTGCACCTGTTAGTGAGTTAGTTAGTTTCTACAATTAGGGATGGGCATGGTTAGGATTTTATCAATACCAATACCACTATTGATACTGCTTATCAATACCAATACTTATCAATACTCTTATCGATACTTCCTAATTTGGAGTGCAAAATACATGTTGTTAAAAGAATTATCAGTACTACTTTTATATTAGTTTGGGCAAAAAATATTTAACAAAATAGTTCTGCTTAAAAAAATGAAACATTGTTTTCTGAGACAAAACATGATGCTGGGACCAATTGGTATAGATACTGTAAATGTAATGTGTATCAAGAGAATGTTTATTTCTTTAACCATCCTTTATTATTATGATAAAACTGAAAGATGTGTTACCAAAGTTATCTTTGTAGGTCATGTTATATACTATATTTTACAGTTTTTTTTAACATAATTTTGCATTAAGAGGTTGAAAGTTGAGCACAAGGCATAATAGTGCCAGTTTGGTTGAAGAAGTTATTTAAATACACTTGATTAAAGATTATATTTTTCATGGAAAGAAGTGTTGGTCTTTTTTATTTGAGAACACAGCATCTTCAAAGAGGTATAGATTTCATATTATACAACATAAGAGTAATTGTCTGTGTTTGCAAACATGTGTGCTCCCACTTAATTTGGTACTCAAATGGCAAAGGAGTATAAGGCAGGGCTGGAGATAAGTCTAACCATTAAGTTACACAAACAATTAATTCCTAGAGAGAGAGAGAGAGAGTAGGTGTGTGTGTGTGTGTTTTCTCAGAGTTAGGACTAAGATTCAGGGGTCAGGATTGGCCTGGTTTTTGAGCAGCTATTTGAAAGAAGCAACAGTAAGGGTAGGCCTAAGTGTTATGGAAGTCTGACACTTGATAATAAATAAAACTTATACATAGTGGTACAAGTATATTATTACATTATCGGCTCCTATTATTACATTTTTAATGATTTTTTTTAACCCAGCTAATAATGTAATAACCAGTCAATAATCTAATAACTTATTACATTATGTGCAAAACGTTATTACGTTATTGGTTCAGAAATTTTATTACATTATTGGTAAGTTATTACGTTATCGACTTTTATTACATTAAGAACTGAAAAATTATTACGTTATTGGCAGTTATTACATTAACGGTAGTTATTACATTATTGGCTGCTACAATACCCTATAGGAAAAGCAACATTTTTGTTGTTGCCCACCTAAATAATCCAAATGCCCACCTAAAGATGGCATCCTAGTAACACCTCTGTTGTAATTCCCACTTGAAAATGATGCAACAGTGAGTTTCTTGAATCAAAACAGTTGATTTGTAGTGAAATACGTGAATATGTTGTGATTTACAGCAATGCATAATTTAGACATTTTGGATAGATTTGGAAACGCTGGATACACTGCTTAGTTTTTGCTTCATACATCTATAGTAGTTCTACATATCCACCCTTAGATTTTATGAACTTGTGGTCAAGAAGTTTTTGATCCAGCCCATGTATAGTTTAACCTGCTGTATATATGCAATCTCTCAGTATTTCTTTGCAAACGAAAAAAGTGCAAATTCATTTTAGATTTTTTGTCTAGCCAATTGCATTTGTGGCACTTTATTTCTTCCAAAATTATGAATATAAACTAATCTGCGTTAGTATTCTAAATTGTACAAATAGCTTGCTTCATTTAAGCCATTTTTCAAGTCTCTGTGGTGTTCACATTTGGAGTTATAAAGCTTTAAATAGGGTACCCCCTAAATGGGCAAGGATTGGCAAGATTTGGCTTGTGTGCTAAGGTGTTAATGTCCTCCAGCTTCTCAGTGGACATGTACATGGTCTTGAATCTTGGGTCCAGAAAGGTACCCATGGTGAGCAGCTCATCTGTTGCAGGGTCAGTGTACTTGTCATTCAAGTAATCGAGAACCTTAATCTTGATCTCCTGGGTCAGTTCTGTATCGCCCTCATTCTGATTCAGAACCTCATTTAACAGATGGATGACAGGCTTCAAATAGGACATGCTCACATACGCTTCTCCTGAGAGGGCATCTGCAAAATCCTGGAGTGGCTTCAGTGCTGCTGTGACCGATTCCAAGACCTGGATGTCTTGTCAGGTAGGTACAAGGTGCCGTGTCTTTTTGTCTGCTGCCAGGACTTGTGTAATGGCCTTTTCCTGCTCCAGGACTCTTTCAACCATCTGCAGACGAGATCCCCACCTTTTCAGGGATTCCGTAATGAGCGTGTGCAGGGGCAGGCTTCGTTCATTCTGTGCACTCATCAGGGCCTTGTGCTTTTTCCAGCTGTATGAGAATGTGCTGACTATATTCTTGCACACCCCTGTGGCCTGGGAAACCCGAGTTTCGTTTTGGACACTCCTCTCAGGAAATTGGAAATAAGAAATCAAATAATTACTATAGAATCACAATACAATAGCAATCACAATCTGCTATAATTACAACAATGTAATGTACAACATGGACACTGGACATTACAAATCTAACACATGCATAGATTTACATTCAACTGTTAGTTGTGATACAAGAGCTAGGTTGCTTTATAAGACTGGTTCATTTATAGAGTAAGGTATGTTAGTTGTTAATTAAAAAGAGGGGTGATAAATTCATGTATTAAATTAATATATAAATTCATATATAATCTATTCATTATAAATAAATAAAAATGCAATTTGGGTACTGTTTGGATATTGCACACATTTACAAATCTGATGTGCTTAGATTTAGCCTACATGACTGATGTGAGATGTATTTTTTCTTTATAATAAGCATCATACACGGTAGGCTACAGTCTTGAAACTTACAGCCTGTGTCCGAAACACCCAAGGTCTGTCCACTTATTCAGCTGCAATGCTTTGATTATGTTCGATCCGCTGTCGGTTGTCATACATACTTGACGCGACACTTTTAAGCCCCAGCACAAAAGTGCATCCCTCAGCCCGGCTGCGATTATTTCCCCGGTGTGGTTGTCTGGGAAGTAAGAGGTCTGTAGGTATTTGCTTTGCAGTTTCCAGTCACCGTCAATGTAACGGATTGTGAGGCTTATGTATGGTTCTGTGGTACGGCTTGACCATAGATCTTTCTACACAGTTTGAATGGGTATCACGTCCTGCGCTATGTAATGACGTAATGTGTTATTGCACTTGTTATGTCATGGCGAGTACCGGCAGCGAATGATGACTTGATTGATTGCTGAGTGGGAGTCGCGCTTGTCTTTGGGTGCGCTCCGCGGCTAACTGTTGCATGCATTCAGGCGCATTCTTCATATTGACGGACATGCATGGTTTTCATGTGGGTAAACAGATTGCTGGTGTTTCCACCTTTGGCTAAAACAACACGGTGACACAACCTACATAATATTGTTTGTTGGTCGAGGTCGGAGATTTTGAACCCAAACCAGTTCCAAACGACAGAGGAGCCCCCCTTCTTTTTAACTAATTCGTCATCGTCCTCTTGCTCTTGATCAACATCACTTTCTGCGTGTTTGCTCATCATTGATTGTTCACTTTTGCACTTATAATATATATATATTATATGGGATATATTGTTATAGCCTATTCTTCAATCTCACGAGTTGTTCACGGTGTTTGCAAACTGCAGCTGTATATGCACGCTTGTTTGTTGCTACATGCGCACAACGAATGCATGCAACGTCCGCTCAAAAAAATAGGTCAACATATTAACATGCTTCTTTTTTTCCGTGAGAAACTCGAGAGGCAGTATGTTTTTATTAAAACAAAAAATAAATGTAGCTACTAACTACTATCACTCAATTGAAATTTTGAACAAAACAACATGAATGTCAAATTATAATTTATGAATATATAACGGTATGCACGGTATAGCAAAATCCATATTGTGGCACAACATAATACCGGTAGTCACGTTAATACAAGTATAGCGCCCACCACTACATGATAATTTATCGCATTGTGCAAAAGTATTTAGATGACGTGATGCAGGACATAACATTGTAAAACCAAAAGTAAGCCCATTAGCTGCTGACTGCCTAAACTTGTGTTTTATGAGCGAAGGAATGGGCATTACCCTAAGCTACTGAACAAAATACACGATAATCACAACTCTTTCGGGGCTTGAGAATAATGACTCTTTTGAGTTCTTCTAATCAGGTTATCTAGTTGTGCTTGCTATCAGGATGATACATTGCAATGGTTTAGCGCTCATGGGACAAATTAATCTATCATGCCAAATAACAATATCACAACATCACAACATTTTCGAGTCTTCTTTCACCAATAACGGAGTTCCTATGCGCCCTGGGAAAGAGGGGATTACTGAATCAGTTGTCTAATATCTGTGCAGAAGTATTAGGGTTGATCAATTTAATTTCCTGTCTATTGAGGCTTGGAGCAAATGCAAACATTTCACATAAAACAGTTTTTTAAATTCATTTCCTTAGTATTGGCACCAGGAGATTTAATATTTGGTATTATTATGCATGCAACATTCACTGGAAATTACCATATCATCCTAAAACAAGTATTAGATTGCAAGGAAGTGTATCAAATGTTCAAACCATATTTTCAATAGCACTGAACTACATATGTACAATGAGTATAGCACCATTGGTGTGAGAAACATCACTACCAAACTTACTGTGCCTATAAGCCCGCATTGAATACCACCATTTTGTGAATTATCAATTTAGGAAATATTGGGTAGCATTGCTTTGGAATACAGCTTGTTTCATTTATGTGAGCTAAGATAGCCAATATTGTTTCATGTAATAATTGTGATATGAATACTTTTAATGGCAGACCTAGATTTGAAAGAATGGCCTGTAGACAATGCTATGTATGTGTGAGCCACTTGGCATTTTTGTACGTTGAAAACGTGTTTTTCATCAGATATGTATTTACATCTAGCTAGCTAGCAGTACGATCTGAAACGTTAGTGCTAGCGAGACATATCTAATTAGTTTGACAGTTACTAGTCTGGCTAGTCAGACATGAGAGTTGCCACGATATAGCCCAGCGTCTCCCAACCGGTGTGCCGCGGCACTCTGGTGTGCCGTCAGGCGAGGTCAGGTGTGCCGAGTGAAAAATCCTATAAAATTTTTTTTAATGTTTCAAATGAATTAAAAAAAATTAAATGAACAAATCCCATTCACAAAAGCCTAAATAAATGTAATTAAAATACATATAGCTTAATTAAAACCCCAAAAGAACATTTAGGCCTACATGCGTGTGTGTTTGGAGGGGGGCTGCAGTGTGTTTATTTTTTAAGCTTTTGAGAGTGGTGTGCCATGAGATTCTGTAAATTTGGAAAGTGTGCCACAGAAGGAAAAAGGTTGGGAAACGCTGATATAGCCTACCAAAAACATACTGTTATTCACCCCTAACCCCATTGCTAACAGATAGCAATGACAATATGGCCCTAATGTTAACAGAACTGGCTAGTCACATGGTTTTGCTGTTGCTTTACTGGAGCCAACACATTATAATTAACTGCCTGCTTGCCACTTCAGACAGAGTCAGTGTATGAATGACTGGCTACTACTGTGCCTCAAAGCTGCCTATGTGCACTGGTTACAGCAGCGCTAGACATAACAGTCTCCTGTTGTTCTCAATGTTCATTTAGAACTTTATAACGATTTAATTATTCACACTTGGAGAAGCTGGCCTGATTTTGCAAGACAGCATTGTGTTTACCCATGTTACCCATGTCTATGGACAATTCAGTATCCAAACTTCTCATTTTGAGGTCTCATTCAAATTTAATCATAAAAAAACTTGACATGTCTCAAAATGGCTGATAGAATGAGATACCTTGCAACAGGTTATGTTTAAATTTTACACAAAAAAGTCATAATTTTTTACACCAATTTTTTAAAGGGGTATCCATAACACAGTAATGGCATAAAATGGCACAAATTAACTCCCAGGGCTGAATAAACTTTGGTCTGAAAGTTTCAGCTGAACCCCAAGACAACAACAAAGGAACTGGTGATGGAGTTGGAGGAATCAGGTACCAAAGTATCTACATCCACCATTAAGAGAATCCTACATCGCCATGGCTTGAAAGGCCGTCGCGCAAGGAAAAAGCCCCGACTCAAAGACCAGCATAAAAAAGCCAGATTGAAGTTTGCAGTCTATCACCAGGATGAAGACCTAGCCTTTTGGAGGAGGGTTCTCTGGTCAGATGAAACAAAAATTTAACTGTTTGGCCATAATGATCAGCGCTATGTATGGAGGAAAAAGAGTGAGGCTTTTAATCTGAAGAACACCATCCCAACTCTGAAACATAGGGGTGGCAGGATCATGCTGTGGGGGTGCTTTACTGGAAAAGGAACTGGTGCACTTCAGAAAATAGATGGCATCATGGGGAAGGAGGATTATCTAGAAATACTGAAGCAATCAGCTAGAAAGTTAAAAGTGGGTCTTCCCACAGGAAATTGGGCCTCATTCACCACTATCTTCCTAAGTTTTTTCTTAAATTTGTTATTGAGAAAGGTCCTAAGAAGAGTTTACGTCAGATCCATGACGTGTTCTTAAAACGCAGAATTGTTCGCAACCGTGTTCTTATAATGATGAATCCCGTTGTCTTTGTGAACTGAAAGCACGTGCCAGTTGTTCCTAATTAGCATAGGTAAACACCCCGCCAATCCCCATAAATGGGCATGAAATGCAGGGCCGTGTGCACACACAGAAATCACACACAGAAATTGAAAAGAAAAGTTGAGAGAGAAGTCAAAAATGCCCACACGAAAATCTAAAGCACCGGACTCCAAATGTAAGAAAAACTTCAGTAGTTCTGAAGTGGAGGTACTGCTGCAGGAAGTGAACAGCAAACGACCTGTCATATGTAGTAGCGTCAGTAGTGGACATAAAATAACACAAAAAAAGATGCATGGGATGCTATTACTCGTTCAGTGAACACTGTATCCGGAGGTCGCACAACTGATGAAGTAAAAAAAAGATGCTTTGATGTCAAATCTGAGGCAAAAAAAAAACTGCTGGTGGGAGTGGTCACAAGGAATTGCATGTTATGCATTCAAATGACAAAGCGCTTCTCGTCACATTAATACCGCTAATTAAATCAACCGGCAGTAAACTGCATCGGAGAAACTAGCTGTTTCAACCCGTCGCTGCACAAAACACTGCACAAAAAATTTATTGCCAGTCATTTTGGTGTCACCCCCCTCTGATGGTGTCACCCGGTGTGGTCCGCACCCCCCTAGTGACGCCTCTGAATAAGCGTTCTCTTCTTCAACAAGTCCACGTGTTTAATAAAAAGTGCTACCTAAGTGCTTAGTTTGTATTCAAAATTTAAACATTTGCTTTTGCAGTATAGACCAAACATTGCATAATTGAAACCCCCAAAAATAAAAGATCACTACAATGGTTTGATTTTTATCATTTATTTACAGATGAACTCCCACTGAGGCAACCACCATCTGAGGCGGAACCTGGCACCTTAGTGCTTTGTAAAATAATGAAAATAATTATTAAAAAATATTATAAATGATAAAAATATTATTGTAATTTAAATCCTATAATATTATACAACTATAGAATTGAAGAAAACGCAATAACCAATTATTTTGCACAAACATGTCAGCATTCAAATGTGCGTAAGTGTGCTCTTGAGTGTGCATAGATTCTGTTCTTACCTAAGAACAAATCCCAAATAAGAAAACATTGGTGAATGTCAGAATCTTTGTGAAAACTGCGTAAGTGGGTTTAAAGAAGAAAATTCTTCTTAAGAATGGTTGGTGAATTAGGCCGTTTGATTCTAAGCACACCTACAAAGTTGTAACAAAATGGCTTAAAGACAACAAAGTGAAAGTATTGTAGTGGCCATCACAAAGCCCTGACCTGAATCCCATAGAAAATTTGTGGACTGAACTGAAAAGGCATGTCCGAGCAAGGATGCCCACAAACCTGACTGAGTTACACCAGTTCTGTTAGGAAGGGTATGGGCAAAAATTCCGGCAAAGTATTGTCAGAAGCTTGTTGAAGGCTACCCCAAGTGTTTGATTCAAGTCAAGCAATTAAAATTCAATGGCACCAAATACTAACCAAGTGTATGTAAACTTTTGACCCACTGAAAATCTGATATAGTACATAAAAGCTGAAATGAATATGTCTCTTAGCTATTAATTTGAAATGACCTCTTATGGAAATAAAGTAGGTACCCTAATTGACTTAACACAGGAAATGTATGGTAACATGAAATGTGTGGAGTTGTGAAAAATTGAGTTTGAATGTCTTTAGCCTAGGTGTATGTAGAGTACATGCTGTTGTGCTCAGTGTAACAACAAACTGTTGAATACTCTGCTTGTATTCAAAAACCAGCTTAGTTAAAAGCAGCCAAGTAATCATAACATTACCTAGCTAGCTATGTGATGTGACATGTAACTGCATAGCTACCAACATTACACATCAAATTACATCCTATGTAGTTACATGTCACATCACATTATGAAGAAACCAAAATACAAATGACGATTTTTATGTCTATGTGCATGTGTCTGAAATCCAAAATGCCTCTGCTCGTATTCAAGCTAACGCTGTTAGTTAGGTCGGGCACTATTTTCAAATCAATCCAACAAGAATGCATTTAGAACATGGCTGGTTTATCTGACCACCCCATGCTCTCTCTAGTACAGTGGTATTTTGTATAGCAGATGTTTGCTTATCTGAACAGAGATAGGTTTACTTTTAAATCAATCAATTACAGAATGAATTAAACAAGACTGTAACCTTTCAAATGAGCCCTTTTGAAATGCTATTCCCAAGTAATCTAACTTCATACTGCCAGGGGGGCTCTGCGTCAAGACCCTGTTGATAGTGAGTGAATCCGTGCAGCTGAAAAGCCAGCTGGTCCCCCTACAAACTCCGCATTGTTTTATAAAATGTATTTATAATTATAGCAGATTGGAGAAAAATGTTCTAAGCAGTGACGGAAGTATTTTAAGAGTTTGAAAAAGCCAGAATGAAGTTTACAATTTCACATTGGATAATTTTCCATTGATTAATACGTTCAGGATGTGAACAACACACTTGCAGATGCAAGCTACAATAAGATGCTGCTGCTGCCGTAGGTACAGTCTCTCTTGCAAAGCTTCTAACAGTGTGTTCACACAGCGAGCAACTCTACTAGGCTGAGGGAGGGGCAGGAGCTTCCCGTTGTATCCTCTTAGCGGTCTTGTGCAACTGCATATTATTGAAGAGAAGTAACAGCGTCATCAAAGACTTATATTTGCCATACAGCCATTATGTCAGGACATAAATATTTGTTATTGTTATCTTAGCCATATATCTTTCTATATCTCTCTCACTAGTTAGCCACCTAGCTAGCAACCTCTCTATCCCTCTCACTAGCTGGCTAGCAATCTCTCCATATGTCTCGCACTAGTTAGATGCCTAGCCAGCGATCTCTCTATCTCCCTCACTAGCAAGCTAGCAAGCAAGTTGAGACTGCCGTCCAAGTGTCATTTTCAGACGCTTATCCCTGTACTCTTTTTTTAAAAACGAGCAGAACAATGATTCGCTGTTGATGGGTGATGCACGCGAAAAGTTAAACTGTGGGCAACGTTTTTCGGGCAATTTTGGTGGCTTGGTCACCCAGTTGCTTGTGTTGCTGGGTGTTCACAGCTCCATAGAGAATGAATGGACTTGTGGCAATTTGGTTGACAAGTTGTTGCTGTGTGAACACACCTTTACGGACAAATTCCCTGGCAATAGGTGGATGATGTTCGTCGCAGCAAGGTTAGCAACAGCACAGCACGTTCAACCTGAACTAATATCAGCTTTCAGTTTCAAAATGTGCAATTTAGAGAGTTTTTAGGACATCTTGGAAAACAAGCTTCACTGCTTTTATTTATCTACAAAATTTTTTTGCAGTACCCACAAAAGGTTAGGGGTAGATTTTTTAAATAATAATATAATTTTGATGCTGGCTCATGTGAATTTGTGAGATAAACAATACAGTTGCATTTTTATATACATTTTGTCTACTATGAATAAGTCTTCACATATTTCCTCAGTTTTGATACATAGTCTTGATAGCACACGTGCCATTCAAATAATACCATAAGCCATCTGCTGTGTGATGCTACAAAATGTGTAAGGCTTTGTTTAAGAGTAATACACCCAGGTGAATACTGCCTTTATAGAAGCTTTGAAAAAAGGCTTAAAAGTTGCAAAAGTGGATTGTGGATGCCCTTGAGTATTTAACCCGAGTTGAATACCCCTGGATATACTCCTTCCATCTAAACAGATTCCCTGAATCTACTATACAATGTTGCTATGTTATTTTTATTTATTTATGCAAGTAAAATGAAAACTACAGAGTGATAGCGTAATCAAGAGGCCGATTTTACAAAGTTGGGAACTTGCTAATATTTTGGTTAATGAATAGCCAACCACTTGCACTGTAGAATACGATTTACATTATTGAATAGATCGACCTTTTCTTTTTATCATAAGACCACATTAGCAGCTACGTGTTGTCAGAAAAACAAAAAAGCAACTAAAGAGGTTTGTTTTGTTTTTTTTTAAGTTTTTTTTTTTTGTTAAGCATTAATAAGCAGTATCTTTTTTAACTTTTGTAATGGTAGTTCAGCCAGTCTAATAAAAATATCAGCAGTCCCTCCTCTCATGCACAGATTTCTCAGTCTGTAAATCTGTGTTTTTATAATTTTGTCCTTGCCGTCATGGCCTTAATACACAATGCAAATTTTATTTTAGTAATTGGTTGAGCAACCTCTCTGATATATACAACGCATTAATTGGTAGGCCAATTTGGAGTCATTCTTTTAGGCCACATAGTAGATTTTAAGCTTATCAGTTAATCATTGTTAAATGATTTATTGGCACCAATGATCGATTAAAATAATTGCACAAAATTGTAATCGACAATACTGATGGACTTCTTCTGTAAAAAGGGGAAAATGGCTGATGATAGACCAAAACTAAGACCAACCCAGGCCAGTCATGTAGCAGGCAGAAAGCATGGTCAGGTTGTGGCAGTTAGGACCGGTGTTGAAATGACCACTGACTAGCATGTCATCATGTACCAGCTACTGTTGAAATCTCATGCTTTGGAGGAGAACACATGCTCGAGGTTGCAGAAATCATTGCTGAAAAAATTAGGATTCCACACTGGGGAGTAAATTGTGGTGAAAGCATTAAAAAAATGTTAATTAAGTGTTGGTACCGTCTTAAGGAACAAATTAAGAAATGCCTCAAAGCCCCACCTCCCGCTTATGTCAGGCCCCGCCCCTCTCAGCCCTGCCCCCTTACTTCAGGCCCCTCCCCTCCCAGCCCTGCTTCCTTATGTCAGATCCTGCTCCCTTACTTCTGGCACTGCTTCTCCCAGCCCTGCCCCCAAGTGCCAGATCCTGTCTCCTTCACCTCATTTGTTGGCTGGCCTCGCTACGAATCCTGAGTACTTCTTGGCCCTTGAGCTCCAACTCCTTGGTGAGTGTGCTTATGGTCTCATTGAGAGAGTGGATCTCATGATCCAGGTTGGTTATACGGTTCCTCCTGCTGCTCAGCTCCTCCTGCAGCTCCACAATCTGTCCCGTAAGATCCCTCTCCTGTGTGAAAAAAAAGAGATAGGGGTAAAGGGAGGGAGGAATTTATGATAGTATGAATGTCTCTGCACAGCCTGTCGTAATGACAAGTTGTGGTTATGATTAATCATTGGCATTGGTAGCACTGAAAGGCTTGTATGTTTTTCCTCAAAGACATCTTCAAGATGCATGTTCAAGATTTTCATTCCCCTGGTGGTATAAACCATGCACCTTTCCAGCAATTGTGGCTAGCCTTGCTAAATTCCACACAATAGTTCATATGCATCTACAGTGCCCTCCAAATGTATTTGCAATTTGTTACTTTTGCTATATATTTAAGGCATTTGGATTTGAGAGAAAAAGATGAATATGAGACAAAAGTACAGTCAGTCAGCTTGTATTTCATGGTATTTACATGCATAGATGTATTACCATTTTACAGTAAGCTGTTTTTGTGTTGAGCCCCATTTTCAGATATACAAAAATGATTGACAGTGGCATGACGCTTATAGTTTTTGAAATGTACTGTTGTGTTCAACTACCGAATTTAAAAGGTCATATATAAAAATGTTTTCCTTCTCTGAATGTTAAACATGACAGAATTATGTATAATTTCATGTTTATTGATCAGAACAGGCTTGCCTTTGGTTAAACATGATGTTAACATGTTTGCACCACTGCAAAAGCAGCACAGGAGTGACTTCCTCACTCTTTCAGTATGTATGTTTGCATAAAGTATGTTTGTAAAGTAGAGGAATCATTTATATTTTAATGTTAATAATGATCAGATCAGGTTAGTCAGTTAGCTTTGGTGCCATTTTTAGTTCTGTTGAACGTGATGTCAATACGCTTGTCAAAGACACTACAAGTGAATATGAACATAGCCTATAAAAATGGCAGGTTTAATACTTCACTTTTGTTCACCAAAAACTTTATACTGCTGCATTACACTTTGTAGTTACTGGAGAAAGCGGCCTATGTGAACTGTATTAATTTCATATAAAATAGGTTGCAATCTCGTTTTGTTTTGGAGGGACACTGCTGTATAAATAAAAGTAGGAGTATTGGTTTTTATTATTGTCTGCCATAGTTTGATTGAGGAAGGATGTGATGATTGCTGCACAAAGCAACATAGCCTATTAATCAGAAGAAGCTGTAGCCAGCTAGCTTCAGTGTCATTTTTCCTTGTTAAATGTCACTGTGGCAAACAAGCCTGCCACAGGCCACCGAAGTGGCTTTCCAAGGGGCCCTCCAGCACAGAGACACAGGGAGATGATGTTCAAACAGTCCACGTTTATTTACGAGGGTGGCAAGATGGTACAGCCAAAGATCAGATGTTAACACTGTCATGACCGAGAGGCTCCCCTTTGTGTGGGTGGGCATGCAGCTCTGCAACAAACAGTACAGGAGCACAAACTTATTTGAAAATATCAAAGGCTATATATCATGGATATTACTAGTCTGTATAGGCTACACCGTCAGCGTGTTCTCCAAGACAGAATTATTGAATGGGGAACTAAAATTTGACAAGGGCAACAATTTACACAATGATCACATGGGATCTGATTGTGTGTACCCAAATTGTCACTCCTAAATAGACTCATCAGTAGAGCAGCATTGCTTATCCCTCTGTGTAGATCTCACCGACCAGATTTCTACTTGCAAAAACTTGCAAAAAACAACTAAAAAAAAGACTTGAAACTGCAAAAACATGAAAGTGCTAAATCCTGACCTCGGAAAAAGATTGTAGCATGCAAAAACTTAAACACGCAACCAAAATTTACACGCGTAATATTTTGCACTGAATTTATTAATTCAAATGTGTTGTGTTGAAACAGTTGAATTCATATTTCTGCATATAGTTACTACTGCTACTGCTTTTATTACTGCACACTACTATAAAATTGATTGAGAATCGCATATGAGACCAAGATGACATGCTAAATAGTAATAATACGAAATTGCAGTTGTAAAAAGCTATTTATTATTTTTGGCTGGTAAAAAATGTGTCTGGCCTGTAAATTTTTTCATCTACCAGCCACCTTGACAGGTAAGCCAAAAAGTTAATTTTGGACCCTGTGCACTTGCTATCTGGGGGTTCAGGCCTAGTGTTCAGGCTCTTTTTGCCCTGTCTTCTTGTCTTGCTAATCTGTAAGCAGTTTTCTGTAAAAAATACAAATAAAATTTTATTGAATAGAACTGAATAATTGGTGGAAACAAATACCTGCATACACTAGCCCTTCAGGACCAGAATTGCCGACCCCTGCTTTAGATAGTACTACTACTGAAAGAGTCCCCCCATTAGAAATAATTGGGGATCTGAACTGATTTCACCTTTAAGTTTCATGAAAACAATCTGATACTAAAGCTTAGCTTCATACATAGAAATAGACCTTGCTTCCCTGTTTACCAGAAAGAAATTCATTGAATCCACTTTTCTTTCCACTGATCCACTGTCATTGGGCCTCATTCACGTAACGTGTACGATCACAGTTGATCGTAAACTGTCTGTAAGAATGCTGCCAAGAACATTTCGGCGTTCATCATTTATTTCTTATCTGTATTTGCTCATGGCTGTTTCCTTATGCTAATCACATGAACAGGATTGCACATAAAATTTACAAACAGTCAGCATTCATCATCTCATACACCTGCAATACGCACAAAAAAGGTCTGCACATGTGTCATGAATTCCATATTGGTTTTTCGCAGGAAGAATAGTTATAGTTATAGTTATAATTTAAAGTTATAATTTAAAGGAGTAACATGGTGGTTTTCACACTTTCTCGGTTTTATGTGCTATTTGCACAAGAGGCATTGAAGAAACATGATGAGTAAAGTGTTAAATATGTCCGTTCTTTATTTTTGGAGAAATATGCGTTTTAAATTTATCGTCCTATTTTCAACCGGTTGAGAATGTTATCAACTTAGTGCGTCACAAGTACAGTAACCACTCCCCTTTCCACGCCCCGTAAAGAAATCTGACTGGACACACTGTCCTGATAGTGTGCTGTGAAGTTTAGGTAGACAACAAGGCTGAATCCTTCTGACATAATTTACGCTCAGATCGCCTAGTTTCACTCACTGTGGCCAAGCGGAATCGATAACGTTTGAGAAAATACATAACTTTAAAAGGTTTAATTCAATCTTCTACTGGGACTTTTGCCGTTCATTGAGGGTGTGAAAGAAAATTTCGGTGCCGCTGACTATAATCGAATGTTTTTCAGATTTACCGTTCGATTGAGCAAGTACCATTCAAAGTACATTTTTATTAGGGATGAGCGAGTACACCATTATCTGTATCTGTATCTGTATCTGTTCAACCAACAAAATTATCTGTATCCGTATCCGTACTCGGAATGGGTGGGGCTTAACCGGAAGTTGGTATTTTAACATCTTAGCAAAGCCCCTAGTGGTCGGCACAACGGCATGCCCAGAGTACTGAATTCAGACATTCAGTGCTACTACAACCAAAGTATGAGTTAAAAACAGAATGGCTTTGTTTTAGTTTCATTAGTAGACGATACATGACAACTATGCCGAATACGGAATTTCGCCGTGCCACCATTGTCGTTCTGGTCGTTCATTTAACACGCACCCCCTCCCTGCAGTCTCATCTGCAACTACACCCCCCACCCATGACATAATGGACAATATTGTCTATCTTGGCATTCATAAAAATATTCTTTCACCACTAAAAAAATCGTATTCCGTCACAGCAACAAGATAAACCCGATAGCCCTAAGATATGCCAATACAGCAGTGAAAATGCTGCTCACTGAATAACAAAATAAACAAGAAAAAGTTTTTAAAAAATGATACCATGTCATTCTACAGTCGATATCTGGGACTAAATATTGAATTAATGTACAACCTTACCATTGGTTTTACGCGTAGAGATGTGCCTTTTGAGACTGAGTGGTCATACATTGTCTTGGACAATCCCTTTGTGAAATATACGCGCATTTGTGATGCCTGAGTATCTTCCAAAATAGCTGTGCGTAATACCATACGTGTTGTTTACGGCGTTGTCACCCTTTTTAGTACAGGCTGGCTTGATTAACAATTCATTTATTTAGTAGGTGAAAGTATAAGCTTTCTAACGATGTATAACATGTCTAATTCTGCTTTTGGAATAGCGTTTTATAGGTCAGCGTAACCAGACATTTTCTTATCATCGCATTCAATTACGCATTCACTCTGTGGTAGCAGTAAAACAAAGACGCTGCTAACAAAACGTTGTTAACGATTTTTCGGAATTTCTTGGAAAATACTATTATTATTGAGGACTTCTGAGCATAGCTAAGCCATATGTTTGCTGATAGACCTAGCTGTAATAGTTTTATAGTGTAAGACAGGAGCGGATAGAACTATATCATTGGTCTCTCTCTCTATCTACTGAAAACAGATAAGATTTCATCATTGCAATGTAAGTACTACTGCTCAAAATACTCCGGTTATATACGTTATTTTTGAAATTGAGTGTCTTTAAATAGGTTAGTGGTATTATATAATGTGGATATTTCACACTGTAATGTAAGCGTTAGTTAGTAGTGTAATAGTTTTTGTGAAGCATGCAACAGTGATGAAGTGAGAGTTGGAGCATTGCCAAAATGTGGTGGATGGTTGAAAATTGTTTTCATGTTGTCCCATCCCCATACAAGAAAGCATACGAGTACAGCGTTTTGAAATATGTACAAGAGTGAATTATTACACATTTAGGGACTGTACCACATTGTGTGACAATATTTTTGCATTATTTTTTAATTTGATAGCAATGTTTCACCTTAAACCTCCATAAGGGGCTCATTTATATGCTTTATAATGGACAAAAAGCATTTTATTCATTTTTGGAGAGATTTTGGATATGTTTCTGGACCCCTAGATATTTTAGACCACTGTACTGATGGAAAGCTTGTAATTCCCACTGGAAAATGAAGCAACAGTGAGTTTCTTGAGTCAAAACAGAAACTCGTTTGCAGTGAATATGTTGTGATTCGCAGCAATGCATAATTTAGACATTTTGGATAGATTTGGAGACGCAAGGTACACTGCTTAGTTTTTTCTTCATAAATCTATAGTAGTTCTACATACTTAGATTTTATGAACTTGTGGTCAATATATTTTTGATCCTGGACACGTATAGTTTAACCTGCTGCATATATGCAATCTCTCAGTATTTCATTGCAAATTTGTTTTGGATTTTTTGTCTAGACAATTGCATTTGTGGCACATTATTTCTTCGAAGATTATGAATATAAATTGGTATTGTAAATTGTACAAATGTCTTGCTTCATTTAAGCCATTTTTCAAGTCTCTGTGGTGTTCACATCTGGAGTTATAAAGCTTTAAATAGGGTACCCCTAAATGGGCAAGGATTGGCAAGATTTGGCTTGTGTGCTAGGGGGTTAATGGATATAAGTTACCTTCAGTTAGCTCTATGAAAATGTTAAATAAATGGATTTGTCACTTTACACTATTTTCAGAAATTATTTTAAAATGCGGTTTAATAACAAGAATATGAACTGTCAATGAAAAAGCTTGTATTGTTTTTTTCAGTAACTACAGTCAATCTTGATGGCTATGACCCAAATTGGGCTTGTAGGCCCAGCCTAAAGAACAAGACAAAAGCCGCGTTTCCACCAAAATTACCCGGAACTTTCAGTCCCAGGAACTACTCTACCAGGAACTAAAAGGTTCCTTCAGCCAATGGTTGTCTGCGTTTCCACCGGGGTCTAAAGTACCGCGAAGATTAGGCAAATTAGCCCACTGACGTTGTCGTCGGTCCATCTGTCATATGATTTCTTCTGTAACCCCATACTACCACCGAAGTAGCCTACATTATTTTCTAATAACCGGGACAGCCCGGAGGGGTTTATTCCACTTATATACAACGGGTTACCAACAATGACTATATATGGTTACTTTTGTATTTATTGATTTTCATATATCCTCTCAAACACATTCATCAACAGCAGAAAACATGCACACGTTGTAAACAATTTGCTGTTTTATTACTTTCTCGTCGTCAATTCCATATAGCCTAGGCTAATCGCAAAATGACAAGAATAGAACGAAAACTCGGACTTGCGTGAAAATGTAAATTAGTAGTGGTACAGCCACCGTTTGCTTTCCTTCGAAGTGTGCCCTCCAGATGCGAACCATGCACCATAAATGAGTCCATAGTCTTCCTGGTCTTTTCGTGGAATTGAAAAATGGCAGTAAAATTGAGTAAAATTACGGCAGTCTGAAAAAGCTAAAGGGAAGATTACTAGAATTAACCTGTTATTTTACCCGGATAAAAATTGCGGAAGGTGATTTCCAGTTTGCTTGTGCTGTATCACCAATGTTAATTATGCAGAACTACCGCATACCTCACATAACTGTATCAAACGTTTTGAGTCAATTACAACGGGCTAACAAAGAAAATCCGGAAGAAAATATTCAGCAACCGAATTAATCCGTTTGAATGTTTTGGTAGCCTACGTAATATGCTGTCCCAGCATGAATGCTTAGCATCTTATAAAACGAATACTAAAGCAAGAAAAGAACAGAAGAGCACACGTTATAATTCCAAGACGTTGACAGGCTATAACCAAAAGTAGGCTACTGCGCCGCATAACATACAAGTTTGATTTGAAGTTATTATGAAAATAAATTGGTTTGCCGCTGCATATTTTCAAACATGGCGGGTAATGGCGGAAAATAAATACAACACAAATGCTACGAGTACTCGACCAATCAGAAATGTTCAGCGCTGCAAGCTCCACCCAAAAGGTTCCTGTACTTTCGTTAAGTACTACCCCCCGAGCAGGAACGTTTTGGGGGGTAAAACAAAGCCCCCAGAACTAAATTTAGACCCTAGTTCCTGCGGTGGAAACGCACTGAGTTCCTCAAAAGGTTCCTAGTTCCGGGGTATAGTTCCTGCGGTGGAAACGCGGCTAAAGAGAAACAGGTAGGCATTCTCATTTGAGAAATAAAGTAAGTGCTTCTATTGTGACTGACAGCTACATTAGCAAGAATGTAGAAGACAGAATTACAGTAATTATGTGGCAAACTATCACATTAATGAACATGCAAATCGGAAGCTAGCATGCTAGTTTGTTTGCATTTTTCACCTGAAACCCTCACTTCCTTCAAAAAGGGTGTTTAATGACATTTCACTCACTAAGCATTTGTAATAATGACAATAATAAATTGGACAAAAAGCATTTTATTCATTTTTGGAGAGATTTTGGATATGTTTCTGGACCCCTAGATATTTTAGACCACTGTACTGATGGAAAGCTTGTAATTCCCACTGGAAAATGAAGCAACAGTGAGTATCTTGAGTCAAAAGAGAAACTTGTTTGCAGTGAATATGTTGTGATTCACAGCAATGCATAATTTAGACATTTTGGATAGATTTGGAGACGCAAGGTACACTGCTTAGTTTTTGCTTCATAAATCTATAGTAGTTCTACATACTTAGATTTTATGAACTTGTGGTCAATATATTTTTGATCCTGGACACGTATAGTTTAACCTGCTGCATATATGCACTCTCTCAGTATTTCATTGCAAATTTGTTTTGGATTTTTTGTCTAGACAATTGCATTTGTGGCACATTATTTCTTCGAAGATTATGAATATAAATTGGTATTGTAAATTGTACAAATGTCTTGCTTCATTTAAGCCATTTTTCAAGTCTCTGTGGTGTTCACATCTGGAGTTATAAAGCTTTAAATAGGGTACCCCTAAATGGGCAAGGATTGGCAAGATTTGGCTTGTGTGCTAGGGGGTTAATGGATATAAGTTACCTTCAGTTAGCTCTATGAAAATGTTAAATAAATGGATTTGTCACTTTACACTATTTTCAGAAATTATTTTAAAATGCGGTTTAATAACAAGAATATGAACTGTCAATGAAAAAGCTTGTATTGTTTTTTTCAGTAACTACAGTCAATCTTGATGGCTATGACCCAAATTGGGCTTGTAGGCCCAGCCTAAAGAACAAGACAAAGAGAAACAGGTAGGCATTCTCATTTGAGAAATAAAGTAAGTGCTTCTATTGTGACTGACAGCTACATTAGCAAGAATGTAGAAGACAGAATTACAGTAATTATGTGGCAAACTATCACATTAATGAACATGCAAATCGGAAGCTAGCATGCTAGTTTGTTTGCATTTTTCACCTGAAACCCTCACTTCCTTCAAAAAGGGTGTTTAATGACATTTCACTCACTAAGCATTTGTAATAATGACAATAATAAATTGGACAAAAAGCATTTTATTCATTTTTGGAGAGATTTTGGATATGTTTCTGGACCCCTAGATATTTTAGACCACTGTACTGATGGAAAGCTTGTAATTCCCACTGGAAAATGAAGCAACAGTGAGTATCTTGAGTCAAAAGAGAAACTTGTTTGCAGTGAATATGTTGTGATTCACAGCAATGCATAATTTAGACATTTTGGATAGATTTGGAGACGCAAGGTACACTGCTTAGTTTTTGCTTCATAAATCTATAGTAGTTCTACATACTTAGATTTTATGAACTTGTGGTCAATATATTTTTGATCCTGGACACGTATAGTTTAACCTGCTGCATATATGCAATCTCTCAGTATTTCATTGCAAATTTGTTTTGGATTTTTTGTCTAGACAATTGCATTTGTGGCACATTATTTCTTCGAAAATTATGAATATAAATTGGTATTGTAAATTGTACAAATGTCTTATAAAATAATAAATTTATTTTATATAGCGGTTTTTGTGGTCACAAAGACGCTTTACAATAAATGGTACATACATACAGACATACATACAATGAAACATACAATTCAGAGAGAAACAAAGGGCGGAAGACAAACATCAAGGGAAAGCTAGGGAAAAGAGGTGGGTTTTAAGACTAGATTTGAAGGAGGTGAGTGAGTCTGAGGTACGGATGTCAGGGGGGAGGGCATTCCAGAGTTTGGGGGCGGCAACTGAGAAGGTGCGGTCGCCAAAAGAACGGTGCTGAGAGGGGATGGTGGTGAGGAGGCCGGCAGTGGATGAACGTAACTGTCTGGGTGGCTGGTAGGGGAGCAGTAGATCAGAGAGGTAAGTGGGTGCGAGGCCATTTAGGGATATGGAAACTAGGAGGAGGAGTTTGAATGTGATGCGTGATGTGATTGGGAGCAAGTGTAAATCTTTCAAGATAGGGGTGATGTGAGACCGGGAGGATGTGCGGGACAGTATTCTTGCGGCCGAGTTCTGAACCAATTGCAGTTTGTGTAGGAGGTCGGGAGGGAAGACCAGTGAGGAGTGCATTGCAGTAGTCCAGTCTGCTGGAAATGAATGTGTGAATGAGTTTTTCTGCATCGGGATGGGTGAGAGAGGGTCTGAGTCTGGAGATATTGCGTAGATGGAAAAATGAAACCTTGACAGTGTTGTTGATGTGCTTTTCAAAGGAGAGGGATGGATCGAGTATGACACCGAGGTTGCGGACCAGGGGGGAGGTGGAGACAGGGGTACCGTCAATGGTGAGGGAGAAGTTGTGTAGTTTTGTGAGCTGGGAATGAGAATGATTTCAGTTTTTTCACAGTTGAGTTTAAGAAAATTGTGTTGCATCCAGGATTTGACGTGTGTCAGACAGTTTTCAATGATGGCAGTGGATGGCTGATTTGTGGATGTAGAGCTGATATAAATTTGGGTGTCATCTGCATAGAAGTGGAAATTGAGACCAAAGCTGCGGAGGATGGGGCCAAGGGGAAGCATATAGATGATGAAGAGGAGGGGACCAAGAACAGAACCTTGTGGGACACGCTGTGTGACAGCAGCAAGATCTGAGCTGTGACCATGGATAGATATGAATTCTGACCTATTTGAGGTATGAGTGAAACCAGTTGAGAGATGGGCCAGTGATGCCTAGGTGAGACAGACGGGTGAGGAGGATGTTGTGGTTGACTGTGTCAAAAGTGGCAGAGAGATCCAGGAGGATGAGTATGCTATATGCACCAGAGTCAGAGGACAGGAGGAGAGGTCATTTACCACTTTGGTGAGGGCTGTTTCTGTGCTGTGATGGGGTTGGAAGCCGGACTGAAGGGGCTCAAAGAGGTTATTGTTGGACATGTATGAACGGAGTTGGGAAGCAATAACTTTTTCCAGAAGTTTGGACATGAATGGGAGGTTGGAGATGAGGCGGTAGTTGGAGAGGGTGTTTGGGTCCAGGCCAGGTTTTTTAAGGATTGGGGTGACGGCAGCAGTCTTGAAGATGGAGGGGACAGCACAGTGGGTCACGGACAGGTTAATGAGCTTGGTGAAGTAAGGGCAGAGAGTTGGGAGGCAGGCTTTAATCAGGGCAGTGGGAGCGGGATCTAATGAGCAGGTGGTGGATCTGGCTGAGGAAATGAGTTTGGTGAGTGAAGCACTATCAATCTGGGTGAAGGTAAAATCGGGGGGGGGGGGGGGGAGTTGCGATGGCAGCAGTAGTAGGGAGTGGTTCATCTAAAGGGGGTGTGGATGAGGTGAGAGTTTGGTGTATGTTGGTGATTTTGGTGTGGAAAAACTCTAGGAAGGAGTTGCAGAGTGATGGGGAGCCAGATGTAGTATTATTGACAGGGGGGTTGAGAAGTATGTTAACAGTGGAGAAGAGGGTGCGGGGGTTTCCGTTGGAGTATTGGATTATGTTGGAACAGTTAGAGGATCGGGCAGCGATAAGGGCATCTCTATATGTCTGAATGTGGAGTTGGTGGGCTTGGGCATGGACAGTGAGACCAGTTTTTTTGTGGCGCTCCAGGCGACGGCCGGGCTGTTTCATGGCACGAAGTTCGGGGGTAAACCAGGGGGATGAAGTGGCAAAAGTGACCAGCTTAGTTTTGAGGGGGGCAAAAGAATTAAGGGTACTGGATAGTGTGGTGGACAGCTGAATTGCGAACTCTAAATGAATTTAGTATTGCTGCATAAAAATGTATAAAAGAATATAAATATACACTTACAATGTGGTATGTTCTTGTGCATTACAGGATAATCCCTCTGCATGCTTCAGCTAGCTTGGATGCACTCTTCAGAACTCTAGTGGTGGTGGAAAGTCTATATAGGCTTGGACACTTCAACACCATCCGTTCTTACCACTTCTTTTCTGCTTCTGGTGTCTGCTTCTTTCTTTGTCACCATGTCAAAACGCCATATACTGATTGATCTTGCCCAGCCTTCTACATCTAAGCATTCCAAGCTGCATTGCCCCACTAACTGGGAACTTTGTGCTCTCTGCTAAGTAGAAACGGGAAGATTGGCAATGCCTGCCTGGTCAAGCAAGCCACCAGTAGGTAACGGTTATGCGTCATTGGCCAGGGATCTCCTTGAATTTCAGGAAATTAGACAAATACCAGCTGAGCTGGACCTGGACAGGCTGGATGATGGGAATAGCATAAAAGCCACACTGATGACCAACAGGGCACAGTGGCACAAGACCTGTCGATTAAAATACAATCGAACCATGCTGCAGCGACGGCGGACGTTATCAGAAAAGGTGAAGCAGTCTGATGCACCCAAGGTTCAAACACGGCCTGCTCATAGCCATGTCAACACTAAAGAGCCTGTGTGCTTCTTCTGCAACAAGCCAGCTGGCTCTGAAGTTCTCCATGAGGCATCAACAAAACAGCTAGAGTTCAATGTTAGAAATGCTGCCTTGGAAATAAAAGACGTTGAGTTGCTTGCCAAACTTGCCCCTGGGGACATGATAGCCCTTGAGGCAAAATATCACCGAAACTGCCTCCGGATGCTCTATAACAAAGCACGACAGGCTGTATCAAAGGATGAGCATGAGGAAGAGGCTCAGCTGCATGGCATTGCTTTCGCAGAGTTGGTAGCCTTTATGGAGGAAACAAGAGGTGATGATTGTGCCCCAGTGTTCAAACTGGCAGACCTGGGTGACCTGTACAAAGTCTGACTTGAACAGCTAGGTGCCACTGTGGGGCATCGGATCCACACAACCAGACTGAAGAACAGGCTTCTCTCTGTGTTTCCCGACTTAAGGGCACATTCGCAGGGGAGAGACACACTTCTCACATTTCAGGAGGATATCAGAGATGCTCTCAAGAAGGTCTGTGACCATGACAATGATGCCATGCATTTGGTGAGAGCAGCACAAGTGGTACGCAGAGAGATGTTTGTCACCAAGTTCAACTTTGACGGCTCATTCCATCCTAATTGTCAGAAAGAGTCGGTACTGCCATCTCTTTTGGCCTTGGTGAACATGATCCTGGATGGGGCGAACATCAAGCACCAGACTCAGCTTGTGGAAACAGCTACTACAACCGCCGCTCTAACAGTCTCACAGCTGTTGGTTTTCAACAGTGTCAAACATACATGGGCAGCAAAGTCATCAGTTACAGTGCGTCACAGCCGTGACCGTGAAACTCCACTTCCACTGTACGTGACAGTGAAAGTCCATGCTGTCACACGTAAGAGAGGGCTAATTGACACTCTTCAGTCTGGGGATGTGTGTGTCATGTGATCGCCTCCTGCAAGTGTCAGCCGACATTGCCAATGGAGTCTGCCAACGCTTCAAGCTGGAAGATGTTGTGTGCCCACCAAAAATGCGCAAAGGTCTCTTCACAACAGCTGCCATGGACAATATTGACCACAATCCAAGTTCTGGAACAGCAAAGGACTCATTTCATGGCACTGGTATCTCTTTGATACAGCACCCCACACATGAATGTGCAGGCTCTGACCGTGGGGTGCTTGTCATGAACCAGTCCACTCCATCCACTAGGTCAATCATCCCTCTGACACAAGCATACACCAGTGTGCCACCAGTTGCTCTAATGACAAAGCAATTCACAGTGAATGGCCCCGTGAGACCCCTTAATTTCCAGATGGCAACAAAAACAAGAGATGAAGAGTATGAGTGGCTGAGAGCAGTGATGGCAGCCCTGGAGGAGCAGGAAACAAACAAGGCAAGCTGGGTATCGTGGTCTGCCTACCATGCTGGTATCCAGCAGACAGTGATCCCCCCTGCAGCCATTAATGCACTACTGCCTTTATTTCTGGACAACGCACACTCTGTTGCCATAATAAGACATTCAATGGACATTGTCAGAGCAGCAGTTCATCACCTGAACCCTAGGCAGGTGCCTGTTCTTGCTGCGGACTAACCTCTCTATGCCTTAGCCAAGGAGATCCAGTGGACGTGGCCAGACAGCCATGGAGAGAACCACTTTGTGATCATGTTCGGTGGGATCCACATCGAAATAGCTATCTTGAAGGTAGGACCCAATATTTCAGTTTAAAGGTAATCTGTGATTATTGTCAGATAAGTCTAAACACGTATAAGTTTACTATTTTAGAAGTATCATACATAAAAGGTAAATAATGAAGATACAGGGAAGGGAGCTGAATTTTTGCCAGTGTAGGTCAGTAAGGTTTGTAATTTTGTAATTTTGTGTAATGTGGACAAAATTCCATCTGTGTGTGCTTGCAGCTCCTGGGGGACTGGCTTGAAGACAGTGGATGGACAAATGCTCTGGTGCAGGCTGAGATCGCAAGCCCTGGCACTGCAGATTCTTTCATCCATGCCAGCCATGTGACCAAGACCCGTCATGCCCACCAAGTTACAGCTGCTAGCCTGTACAAGCTACTTCACCAGGCTGACAATGAGCACTGCACATCTGAAGCAGTCCTTCCAATATATGAAGAATGGTGCCTACAGCGAGTCAGCGAAAGCATGCATTTTGACTACTGGCTAAAAACCCTATCACTCGAGGTCCTCATGCTCATGTACATCAGATCACTGCGGGAGGGCAACTTTCAGCTCTATGTGGAAACCCTCACACAGCTCCTACCCTGGATGTTTGCTCTGGACTACACTCTCTACTCCAGGTGGCTCTCGGTACATCTCCGTGACATGATGGTCCTCTCTGAGAAACACCCAGCAATCTTGGAAGAATTCCATGCCAGGAAATTTGTTGTGCATAAAACAAGCAACAAGTTCTCAGCCATGGCAACTGACCACTGCCATGAACAGAACAATGCACTCATCAAAGGATCTGGTGGAGCAGTTGGCCTTACAGAGAATCCTGAGGCGCTGCGACGCTGGATGGCAGGTCCAGAAATTGCCAGAATGACTACAGAATTTGAGAATGAATGCTCCCCACAAAGTGAAAACCATCACCATGAGCAGCAGTCAGCAGTGCAAGAAGCCTTTGTGAAGCATGTTAGGTCCCTTACAGCAGTGATCGAAGAGATGGGGAACCCATTTCTTGAAGAGAGTCAAGATCTTCTGGTGCTTGACTCCAAAGATATCATGAATTCATCAGTCGCAGACACAGTGAGGAAGGTGGAGTCCTTGGGTACACAACAGTACAAGACCTTTGTGGAAGAACGGCTGGAGCAGCGAACAAAGCCAGTCACAGATACCCTGCCCAAGAACAAGGTGCCTCTCTTCAGCCACCCACCAATGAAAACACAGTCAAAGCAGAAGATACAACTTGAAGCACTGAAGCGTGATTGCAATCTCTTCTCACGGCTGTATGTGTCTTGCCAAATACGTGATGGCAATCTGGATCAATTCTTCAGCCACGAAAATCAGGCAGCACCACCATCTTTTGTCTCAGGGAGGGAAGATGCGACTTGGTACAAAAGCAGACCTCTTGCACGGCATAATGACTGAAGACACTGACTCACAACCTGCTCCTGTGGTTGATGCTATGTTCATTGATGGTGCAGCTGTGGTCCAGATGCTGAATCCTGGTACAGCAAAGACCTTCCAGGACTATGCTGACAGTGTCTTTGTGCCATATGCAAAATCCCAGCTTGAGAAGACGAGCCGTCTTGATATTGTCTGGGATGTCTACATCCCTGACAGTCTGAAAGGCACCACCCGACAGAAGAGAGGGAAGGGAATCAGGAGACGGGTGATTCCAACCACTGCACTGCCAAAGCACTGGAAAGACTACCTGTGTGTTGATGAGAACAAAACAGATTTGGATTCATCTCCCAGCAAGTCACTTGCGTCCCAGTAGATGATTGAAAAGAAGTCTACACAACTTACGGGGAGATGGTGCTCTGCTCTCCTGCCCAGTCAGACTTGACAAATCTCACTCCATGTTCTCATGAGGAAGCAGACGCACGATTGCTTCTGCATGTGTCAGATGCTGTTCAGAAGGGTTGCAAGAAGGTGACTATTCGTACTGTAGACACTGACATTGTTGTCCTGGCTGTGGCCATGTTTAGGAAGATTGAGCCTGAGGAAATGTGGATTGCTCTTGGTACAGGCACCAACTTCAGATACATTGGGGTTCATGAGCTGGATCCAAGTACCTGTGCCACTCTCCCATTGTTCCACACACTTACGGGATGTGACACAGTCTCAGAATTTGCTGGAAGAGGAAAGAAAACTGCATGGGAGACTTGGAAGGCTTTCCCTGAAGTGACCGAGGCCTTCAATGAGCTCATGCAGATGCAAGGTGATGTGAGTGAGCTGTCCAAGTCACTGTTGGAGCGCTTTGTGGTGCTGATGTACGATAGGACGAGCGACACCATGGAGGTGAATGAAGCTAGAAAACAGCTCTTCACTCAGAAATCCAGAGCTCTGGAGAACATCCCACCCACGAAGGTTGCGCTAGAGCAACACATTAAGCGAGCCACCTATCAGGCCAATGTCTGGAGCAAAGCTTTAGTACCTGACCCTGGGCTGCCAAGCCCTTCTGATTGGGGCTGGGTGAAGGAAGCAACGGGATGGCAGCCACTGTGGACCACCCTTCCAGAAGCCTCACAGAGCTGCTACGAGCTTATCCATTGTGGCAGCAAGAAAGGGTGCACTATGCGCTGCAAGTGCAAAAAGGCTGCCCTCAAGTGCACTGCCCTTTGCTCATGCTCAGGAGACTGCTAGGCTTAGAAAGGACACACATGACCATATTGAACTGATAATGTCATCGTAGGGTGGGTTAAGTGATGCCGACATGACAACAACATTGCTCAGTCAAATTTAACACGTCAAATCTATCCTGTGTGAAGTCCACTTTTTGGGTTTTTGTGTGTGTGTGTGTGTGTGGGGGGGGGGGGGTTCCCCATTTGTTCATGTTTTACTTTATTAAAACACAGTTTACAGCAGTTCTGTGCAATCTAATGTCTAATAAGAGCGTAAAAATAAAACATAATTGATGTATACCGCCTTTATGCCTGAGAAAAGTGAAAAAAATTGAAATTTGACAGCCTGAAATTTGTTTGCCCTCTGCCTAGTCCCAGAGGTCAAATCTGAAATGTCTCCATGTCTAAAAATAAACTTCATGGTTTATAGAAACACTGGAGAAAGTTTCACGCTTTAGTCATAAAATGCACAATACCTTCCATATACGAGCTCATCTGCTCTACTAGTAGCAGTAAAAGAATGAAACGTCAACGATTTTTCATAATTTTTTGGAAAATATATATTATTGAGGACTTGTGGGCATAGCTAAGCCATTTGTTTGCTGATAGACCTAGCTGACATCGTTTTCTGGAGGAAGACAGAAGCGGATAGAACTGTATCATTGATTTACTGTCTCTGTCTCATAAGATTTCATCATTGCTATGTAAGTATTACTGCTCAAAATATTTCGGTTATATACGTTATTTTTGAAATTGAGTGTCTTTAAATAGGTTAGTGGTATTATATAATGTGGATATATCTATAAGCTAACGCTGGTCACACACCAAGACACCTGCCCAGTTCTCCACTGGTTCTCCTCACACCACAACTCAATTTCTCTCCTCTGACCGTTATTCCTTCTAACTCTTGTCTGTTTCTGGTCTCTTGGACGCCTAAGCAGGCTCATAATTATAAGGCTGTGGTCCGTCATATGCATTTGCATAAACATTTACAACCTCTTCAGTGTCCAAAACTAGTGTTGAGATCCATTCTTCTTTATTGTTCAACTTGACCGACTGATCTCCCTTCTGTTACGTCACTTCCGGTTTGGCGATTTTTTTTTTATTGAACAAATTCTCATATACAAACAACATGGCTTTCAGATCTTCGCATCAGACCTATATGATCAGGTGCATACAATAAAAAGACAGAAAAAAAGACAAATCAAAACAGACAGAGATTGAAATGATATTAAAATAAAATATATACAGTGTATATATATATATATATATATATATATGTATATATATATTTACGGGCTAGGGCTTTTTTGTCAATCATATTCTTCTATTATGCTAAAACGTTCCATTGCATTTTTATTTTTCATGACTTTAAGGGCTTTTATATAAGAAAGAAACTCATTATGAAATAAACTAAACCTAGTTTTCACTTTCATATACTTTGATTTGTGTATATAAAATTTTCCAAGAATAAGAATGTTATTAACCAGCAAGTCATCTTTGTTATTGTCCATGATGAGTCCATAAACAATGTCCTTTTGAGAAAAGTTTTCAAGTAGAAAAACCTTTGGGTGAAGCCAGTCATGTACATCAAGCCATAAAGCTTCAGAATACATACATTGGAAAAATAAATGATCAGTAATTTCAGTATCATCGCAAAATACACAATTCTTGGTTTCAAATCCAAATCGTTGTGACAGTTCACTGGATGGATACACTCCATTTAAAATTTTAAAATGTATTTATTTTGTTTTGGGAGTTATAGGGAATTTGACATATTTAGTTTGTAACATGTGAATAGTTCTTTTTGAACAGAATTGTGAAATTGAGATTCTGTAAGATACTATAGGGTATGAAATGTTATTAAACATATTTCTAATTGTTTTGTTTGGGATTTTGATTACACATAGATTGGGACAGCCTCCAACTAAAAGTTGTGGGAGACAAGGGGTGATAGGAGTAGAATTGGTTAAAATTCCTTTAATTAAACAAATAATAGAATTGGGGATAGCTTTAGTTATTGAATTATGATTGCCAATGAAATCATATCTTAATTCTTGTATGAAATGATACTGACACTACTATCAGTGAGTCAGTGAGTGAGTCACCGACCAAATACCTTTCTCCATCCAGTCCTTGTTATACAATGATTTGTTTTTTTTACCGTAATATATCTAATATTCCATATTGGTGTATTATGTGGGGTGAAATTGTGATTGTATAAGAGTTTCCAATATAAAATGGCCAGCTGGTAAAAAAGGGATAATTTGGGAGTCTTTGAATTGTGAAATTACATTTAAGTAAAAATTCTATACCTCCCAATTTCTTGAATATTTCTCTGGGAATATGGTACCAAATGTTATTGTTGTTCAGAAAAGATTTTAACCAATTCATTTTCAAGGTTCCATTTATAAAATCAAAATCGATAGCTTGTAGGCCTCCATCTTTAAATTCTTCGGTCATCTCTGCTCTCTTAATATAGTGAATTTTCCTTTTCCAAATATAATCAAAATTAACCTGATTGATCTTTTTAATAGCTCTATTTGGAATAGCCATTGAGTATGCCAGATAAATACACCTTGAAATGCTTTCCATTTTAGTCAGAAAGATTCGACCCAATAAGCTAATGTCTCTCAATAACCATGAGTTAAGTCTAGGTTGGCATTCATCTACTACCTTCCACACATTCATATTTTCATTTTCAGTTGAATCTTTAGATATATGTATGCCCAAGTATTTAACAGTGGATTTTATAGGAATGTTGTATGCCTCTGTTAAATGACTTTGATGAATTGACATTAACTCACACTTGTTCAAATTTAGCTTTAGACCAGAGGCTTTGGAGAAAGTATGAATCAATTGTAATATCTTGGGCACTTCAGTTAGCTGCTTCATAAAGAAGGTTTTATCATCTGCTAACTGGCTAATGATTACTGGTTTCCCAAGTACATCTGAGAGAGCAATATTTGAATTTTTAATAAAGATAGAAAGCATTTCAGTAGCTATTATAAAGAGAAATGGAGAAAGAGGACAACCCTGTTTAACCCCATGTTTGATTGTAAATCGGGATGATGTACCTCCTGGTAAAGAGATTGAACTATTTGTATTTTCATAAAGAGATTCTATAATGTTTCTAAATTTATCCACAAATCCTAATAACCTTAAACAATGGAAAATTGAATCAATTGAATCAAATGCTTTATAAAAATCAAGAAATAAAATAAAACCGTCATCTTCTATTAAATGTCTATAATCTAAAAGATCAGCACTAAGCAAATATTGTTGTGAATGGATCTACCCTTTATAAAACCAGATTGGAATCACTTATAATTTTATGTAGATTCTGTTTTAATCTATTAGCATAAATCTGGGTTACAATTTTGTAGTCGTTGTTCAATAATGTGATTGGTCTAAGATTATCTAATATTCAGGGGCGGACTTTACCATTAGGCAAAGGTCGGCAATTGCCTTAAGCCCCAAGCTACCAAGGGCCCCATAAAACGCCTCATAAACTTATGGTTAAGAAAGTTTTTTTAAACTTTTCGCTAATTATGTCTAAAATCCATATGCTAAAATGGCATCAGAATGCCTAATTCATGAGTGTCTCAGGGGCCCCCCCTCAGTCCCCACTACATTGGACTATTCCATGATCTTACGCATCTGCAGAAATGATTCAGGAAGACAGTAGCCAACTCGTGTAGAATGATGAAAAATAAAGCGAAGCTACCCCAGCGGTGCTGAAAAAAGTAAACAGTTTGTAGCAAAACTGCCAAAGGTAACAACCTTTTTCACGGCGGCTACTGACGACACTAGCATTACTACAGAGCAGCAAGAAGCCGCTGCTTGCGCTAGCACTAGTGTTAGCATTGCTAATACTAGTAGCAAAGAGGAGCTACCCGTTGCTGCCAGCAGTGCCAGCCCAGGTTGCTCAAGCGATGCTGCTGCTACATGCTGCAAGACAACCTTATAGGATCCTTCAACTTCGACTGGAGATAGTAACGGAACTGACGAAGATGGCGATACAGATAATAATCAACAACTAGTAAGTAGCAGTCACCCTACTAACCAATGTGTTACACTTGAAGATGACCCAGCACTCTGGCTGAAACAGCTGTCAGACAAAGAGCGCTGCTCAAAAGTGCAGAGAGGACCAGTTCAGGTCAAGGACAGGATTTCATTGTGTGGTACCATGTGTTGTTCTAGATAAATAAAGTGAGCAAGATCCTGCAGAGCCCCAAAGTTTCAGTCGAGAAATCAGGGTAGTGACAGAATTCCTTCGAGATCATGGATTCAACTCTGCCAAAACAGATGCCAGGGAGATAGCAGAGAGGCTTGAGGTGGAGATGAGCTGGCCAGAGGTGCGTCAGAGAAAAACAACTGGACAGTTTGAGTATGAAGGAAGAGAGCAAACTCAGTCAACTGCAGAAGAGCTCTTCAAAAGAGAGTTTTTCCTGCCTCTAATAGATACAGCCCTTGTCACATTAGAGGAGAGATTTTCACACATGGAAACCTTCTATGAGCTGCATGGATTTCACTACTCCATTGACATAATGAGAAGCACTGAGAAGGGAGGGAAGCTGAATGAATGCTGCCACAGATTGGAGCAGAGAATGGATGATATTGATGCAGAGGACCTGAAGCTTGAGATAAAGGGTGCAGTTAGATCCTTCTACACACATATCTCATCACCATCTGAGATGCTTGATTTTATATATAAGGAGAATATCCTTGACATTATATCCAAATCTGAGTATAGCTCTCAGACTTCTTCTCACTCTCCCTGTGACCGTAGCTTCAGGTGAGAGAAGTTTCTCATCACTGAAACACTAAAACCTACCTCAGGTCAACTATGTCACAGGACAGGCTGTCTGCACTTGCTGTTCTCTCCATCGAGCATGAAGTCAGGAAGTCACTGGATTTGGAATTAGTGATAGCACGATTTGCTGAGGCCAAGGCTCGCAAGGTCAAATATTAGTATGGCCATCTAAACTGTGCCTCCCAGCCATACACAATATAGCCTCATGGCATATGACCTAACACAACTTCTGAGAATCCATGAAAGAGATCCATCACTGTTCTGATTACTCTTGACGCAACAATACAGCCCAAGATTCCCTTCATATGTTCCCCACCCACTAAAGCTGAGTTGATTAGGGAGAGAAAGCAAGACAAACTCAACCCATGTAAATAAATAAAAAAATACATTCAAGAGAGAGGAAGAGAAAGACAGGGACAAAGAGAAAAGGTAAACATTTTTATTATTTTTGTCTCCATAATTGACCTCCTATTGTCTTGTGTTTTATCTTCTCACTTTAGTAACACAAAATAGAAGACAGAAGACCATAAACAACTTCTATCAGAGAACTTGCTGGAAAACCAAGGTAAATGATGACAACCAATGACAGATCTCCCATGTGAATGGACAATAAAGTACAATCTTATCATACAGAGATCATATTGTTCATGAAAATAAGATTTTACAGTGGGTGCATTTGTTAACCCATTTAGACATAAGGTGCCCTCTAAAAAAACATTCTAAAACCTAAGGCATTGTTGTAAACAACCTCCTAAAACCTGAGGGTTTTCTGAAACTTGACAGAATTGTCAACATTAACTAAAACCTTTATTTCTCAGCCTCTGTTGCAGATAGAAACATGAAATAAAAAAACAAGGGATGTGGAGGGCCCCATGCCTGTGTTTGCCTTAGGCCCCAAAATGACTAAATCTGCCCCTGCTAATATTTTGGGGTCCTTACCAGGCTTGGGAATTAATATTTTTATACCTTGTTTCATTGCGGAAGGAAATGTCATATTATCAGTTAAGAATGGATCTTTTAATAAGTCCCAAAAATGTCTATAGAAATTGACTGTAACACCATCACTGCCTGGAGATTTGTCTAAAGACAAACTCTCTACTGCTTTATCCAGCTCAACCGAAGTAATACCAGCATCATACAACTCTGCGAACTCATCGTCTGTACGGGGAATAAGATCTTTGATATGGTTGAAGAATGAATCAGCATCATCAATAGAGAAGGCTGAGGAATATAATTTACTATAGAAAGAAACTGTTTCCTTGGCAATCAAGACTGGATCTGTAATTACTTGGCCATGAATCAATAAGGCTTGATTGAGTTTCTCTCCTGCCTTCTCTTTTCTAATCGACAGAAATATGATGTGCTTCTTTCCCCTTCCTCTATCCATTTCGCCCTGGATCTTATGTAGGCCCCTTCAGCTTTTCTAAGATAGATTTCATCAAGTTTAGTTAGCAGAGTTTGTCATTTCTGTTTATCGTTTTCAGTAGGTGAAGTCTTATTGCAACAAGTGTTCATTTCTTTAATGATGTTAAATTCTGATAATTTGTTACTTCTGTTTAGCAATTTTCCAAAATGAATGGAATATTCCCAAATTTTAAATTTCAAGAATTCCCATTTAAAAATATAGGATGTCACAGATTCATCAGACATCACATTAGAGATTATGGTTTTAATATCATCATAAAACGATTGGCATTTTAATAAACTAGAATTAAATTTCCAGTACCCTTTGTTTCTGCCACAAACACCAGGGGGTTTAAAAATCAACTTAATAACAGAGTGATCTGTAAGAGGAGCTGCTGACATACAGCAGTCAGACACAAAGTTCATTACAGAAAAAGAAATTAACCAGAAATCTATTCTTGACTTTGTTGCATTATTTGGTTTGAACCAGGAATATTGCTTGGTGTCCGGTTGTTTAAGGCGCCAAGGATCTAAAAAGCTGTGAGTGCTACAGAAATCAGATAGGATAGGGTTATAAGAGATGTATTGACATTTGGGAGGATATCAGTCAAGCCATTCGTCATTAACCATGTTGAAATCACCCCCCATAATTACATTTGGAGTTTGATAGATGAGCTTAAGGTTTTCAATGGCATCGGAAACATCTGAAATCAACTGTCAGTTTTGAGTTAGGTTATTAAATCCATAAACATTAACCAGAGTACTGTATTGCTCATCAATGTTCAGGACGCAAATTAGCCGATGACCATTATTACTAATTCTAGATGTCACTAGTTTACCAGGTGAGTTACAGAACAGGTTAGCCAACCCTGCTGATCTAGTGGAACCGTGATCAAAAAGAATTTTATCTCCCCATTGGTTTACCCAGAATTTTTCATCCTCTGGTTTTGAGTGAGTTTCTTGCAACAAAATAAAATTAGCTTTTTCGCCCTTACAAAATAAAAATATTGATTTTCTCTTAATGTTATCACTTAAGGCCCTGGCATTAAGTGAAATACAAGAAAAAAAGACATTCATTTTGACCAAATAAGCTACCAACCGCTAGTAAATATTAATGAGTCCGACTGACTGTGATTGAAGAGAAGTGAAAAAAAGAAGCCCAAAAGATAGGCAATGTCCCTTCAATATGAAATATTACAAATAAACCATCCAACCTGTTTATTTCAATCAAAAGGCCTTTTTAGTGCTTATTCATATGGACCGCCGTCTATATATCTTATGAGCCCCCTAAGTGATTCTCTGTCCATTGATGTATCCAGCACCACCTCTGTAGTATTCCCGTTTTCCAGCTGCTCTTGCTTGTATCTTTGGCCACAGCGTTGCTCGGGACTCCCCGTCAGCCTTCAGAGATCTTCAAGGAAGCCGATCCCAAGTTCTTTACAGACCCTGGAATCCTTGGTCATCTTCCACAGCGAGTTCTGAGTGAACTGGATGATGACATGACTTGTTTTGTTTTCTTCACGTTTGCCTAGTCGGTGAACCGAGTCCACAATGTGGTTGATGTTCGGGGACCATGATGGGGAGTTTTGCAGTCTTTGATCTCTGCCGCATTGAACTCGACTGCCTTAACCATGCTAGCCAGCATGATGGTGTTCTGCTGTAGCTGGGTACTGAGTGTGTACACCTTATCAGTTAGCTGTTTTATTGCTTCCAAGACGGAATTCATTCCTTCTCTACCTTCTGTCCCTGTGTCCTTCCTTTCAGTTGCTGGTGGGTTCTTGATCGGCGAGAATGGGTCTTTTCTTTTGGAGTTCTCGGTGGAAAGTTCCGTCTTAGCAGCATAATCATGGCAGCCAGTTGCCTCGTTGCAGCGGGCTAAGATAGGGTTCTTTTTCGTCGTCATGGTGCAATCCTTTTTCAGTATTTTACAGTTAAAATAGTGGAGGGAGTATAAGCAGTTCAAAAGGACCGAATAATAAGAAATGGATGGTAAAGAATGTATAAAACTGGGACGAGCCGACAGAGCTCAAAGCATAGGTTGCACCCGGTCCGCCATCTTGCCCCGAGTCCGGTTTGGCGTTTTTAGATGCAGAAGTAAAATTCTCTCACAAAAACAACTCCAGAAGTCACTGTAGTGTATATATAAGTATATTTTTTATGACAATCTAGTTCCTACATAATTTTCCGACACATTGATTCACTGGGGTCTTCAACCTGAAATATGCTCTTTAAGAACATTAAAAACATTATTCCTGTATATTACTGTAAATAATTAAAATGCACTTTTTTACATAACTGCAACAAATTGAGTTCACTGTATGTTCATATTTCCACCGCTTTACTGGTTTGAGCCGCCATTAATTTAATGAAAGCGAGAAGGTAATTGATATGACCTATGGGATGCATCAGATGTTGCCTTAAAATTTAACCAAATTAATGCACCTTAGAAGGCCACATTTTTTAATGACTTAGGTTTGGGACATGCCTACAAAGGACAAGTGTGCAAAATTGTGAAAATGCTGCCTTCTAAGGCAGCTGACTTCATACTGGGACACAGCCGATGTGTGACGGACAGTTCTAGGAAATAATGGGTTTGTCACAGGCACATAATACTACAGTGTGACAAATGAGAAAATGAACGAACAGACAAAGACAGATGCATAGTCTATAGTCAGTTATACGTCTGGCTGAATTGCGAACTTGCTTTGTGAAACCTAAAATTCTGGATTCAAAATGTCAACAAACTAATTGGGTTAACTCACCACGTACATGACGCAGGGTTCTGGTCCTGTGTGCTTAATTAGCACTATCCTTGCCACTCATGATAATGAAGAAATATGTAAGCTAATAACAAAAATGCTACTGTTTTGGTATGGGTATTCTTTGAATTGCGTGAGAGTGACTCTATATTGTATTTTGTGCATGCAGTCTGACACATAAGGTCCAGCACACCCTATGTCTCATACAGATAAAGGAAGACTGGTGAGGCTCACTTGTTTCTGGGTTTGCTCCAGAATGTGATTCAGCTCCAGCTTGGCAGCAGCTGTTTCCTGTTGCTGGGTCTGGCGCAGGTGCTCGATGGCTGAGGCATGGACGTGATTCAGCTCCGAGCGCAGGGATGCTGCACAGGAAATGGTAGTATGGATCTCAGCCTCACCAGATTTTCCACTGATGATGCATTAGAATAAAAACTAACGCACATGGCAGTGCAAATGATGTGCTATTGTCAATGGCGTGAACACATTTAAAGGGCTATTCGTGTTGAAGTGAGAGCATGCTCTGACTACAGTCATGTTAAATTGTTGAGAGGGCGCTCTTACTACAGAGATGTTAACACTTTCAATGGAAAATGCGCTCTGACAGATAGAGAGACACTCATTGGTTACCCAGTTTGGCCTTGCCCTCATCTTCCAACTCGAAGCGCAGCGTCTGAAGCTCCTGCTCTGAGTGCTGATGCAGTGTCTCCAAACTCCGCCGGTGCCCCTCTCTCATCGACTGCAGGTCCTTCTTCTGCTTCAGTCTCAGACATGCCTCCAGCTCCTGCGCAGGTACACACACACAGACACAAATGCACACATACATGCACGCACACACAAACACACATGTGTATGAAAAACAGACAGACAGGCACAGAGAGATATACAATGACCAACCCAGTCAGACAGAAACCAATAGAAAGCAATGCAGACAGAGAGAATGATAGAGAGATAAACTCAGTGAAGCACAGGGACATACACAGACAGATAGATATGGATAAATGATTATGGGCAAAGGAAAAAAGAGACAGACATGCAGACACTGAGTAATAGACAAACATACACGGACAGAGACAAACAGTTACACAGAAAGACGTACAAGGAGACTGATGGCTTAGAACCAGCAGATCACTGGGTTTGGTGCAGCAGTGATGATGCAGTCAGTCTGGATATTGCAGGACTTCAAAGTCTGGTCATTTCAGCAGTGAAGACATGCAGAGCTGATGATCAGACACAGACAAACTGCTCAAGGCTGAATAATAACATGTAACCACAAAGCAGGGGTATGATTATGTAACTTCAGAAAGCGCCGGTAAGCCAGGATTGGGTAAAGTAAAACGGTTCTGCAGTCGCTCCTGACCAATAATCAGTTCCAGTAAATGCTAATACCAGCAGCATGTACAGATAAGAGTGACAGATCCACCCCCTCTCTTCTATCTACTTCATTCATTACAGGCCCCCTTTCACATGCTTTTACAATTTCACTGAATGGGACTCAAATGGAGGCAAGTGGTGAGGAGAGAGGGAGGTGGGGGGTTTAAAATATTCACTCTCAAATTAATACAGTACCAGTGTTTTTGGTCATGATCCTCTCCCAGAATATTAAAAGTATAACACCAACCTACTGATAATTGGCCTTCAGTTGTATTCTATTCAGTTGTATTCTTTCTTGCAAACTAACATATGCTCCATATAAATTAACATTCTAACTGTTCCGAAATTATATAGATTATCAAGCTTATTCAAGTTGTCATTCATAATATGTTATATTAAATCAATTCAAAAGAGTACATTTAACTCTGATGAAGTCCCTCAGAGTTGAACCCTATTCAAATGAACAAGCTTGTTACCAAACTCACTCCATTTTTAACCTTGTCATATGGTTTACAAGCATAGCTACCTGAAGCTAATTGCTTTTCAAGCTTATTAACTATCTAGCCAGAAGAACTCTCAACAAGGAATTATCTGTAGCTATGAATTTGTTCAGCTAGGTCATTTCTTTTGCTTTGACACAGCATTCTACTTGATGTATTACATTTGAGCTGCCTATATGGCAAAGTCATGGGCCATCAGCTTTGTTCTTCTGCTGTGCAGTCTGTGCAGATCAGAATGTTCTCCTCCTTCTTGTGAAATTGGGACATGACTATGGCACGTACAGTAACATGCTCCCAGTGATGAAACCTGGCCAATGAGGGTGTAGGGGTGGAAACAAAGAGGGGTGATGAAGACAAGGACAGTCCAAAGAAGAGGAGTCTGTGTGGGGCAGAAAACCTTGATTTCCAGCTGGTGAGCCTCCTCCTGTCTGCGGGTGGCATAACGGTGGGTCTCTTTCAGGCCCTGCTCCCTCTGCTGGTGCTCCTGGTTCAGCTCCTGCAGTTGCTGGCTCAGATGCTCCCTTTCCTGACTGAACTGGGCCTGTAATTGCTGCAGGGATTTCTGGGACTGCAACAGCTGCAGCTCCAGGCTCTGTTTGAGCAGTGATATCTGGGCAAAAAGAGGTGAAGTGGGTAGGGCTCATGTGTAGTTTCAAATTACACCTCTCGAGCCTGGTGCCTTTCTCTTAAGCAAAAATCGCATAATCTCAGGCATCCCTGGGTTGATCTCTTAGGAATAAAATTAATTTAAAAAGACTGTATGTGTTTTGTGTACATTTGTTGTAACCAACTTAAAACATTCTCCAGGGTTAATTTTTCCACTTCTGTTATTCAAAACCAATGTTTACAAACAGCTTTCAGAATGAATTGGCTGTTGCACATTGAACAGTATTGGTAAGATAAAACATAATTTTTCAATAAACAACAAGGCACCCTTTATTGTGCTGTCAAAGAGCTTGTGGGCAATTTTTGGATTCAGCCTCTCATACCAGTACACAGTGCAACATTCATATACAAATCAATACTGGTGTTGGTCTAAATGAACATAAAGCCCATTGTGTCATTCACATAGTTAAAAAATACAAGACAAAAGCACTGATATCCAAAATGTTTTGGGGACATTTATGATGTATTTCTTCACAGAGACATGTAAGACATCTTCAGACAAGCATCTGATATTACAGAAGCAGGACTGCTGTTCTCCTTGCCTTGATTCATAGAGCTAGAGTCAAACTCCATTGCTAGAGTGCCACAGTGAATGATGCTTTTTGCTGTATTTCAGCCCAAGTGATTAACTTACGTCACTGACTGCCTAAAGAGTCCTCGCAACTTGCTCTTAAAGGAAAACCCCAGCCATTGTTAGAATTTACATATTGGTAATGTAAAATGCAACCCAGGTCCTATTTTCCTGTTTTGTGTAGTATTTCTGTTGTAATTGAAATTGTAATTGTAATTGTAGTTTTTTGCAGTTAAACTTAAGTCCTGTAGACTATGTGACTTACACAGTTATATACAGGTGCAGTGCAGTTTAATAGTAGTGTGTTTTCAACTTTCTATAGTTCTAACTATAAATATCAGACCTTCATTTCAGCCCATTAGGGACAACAGGTCAGAGGTTTTGCCTGGAATCCCCACTAATCAACTTTTTACAATGCTCCTACAGAGAGAAATCAATATCCAATTTATCAAGAGGACATACTGAGTTCTGCCATGCAAGCAGCCTCAGTAGTCCAGAGTGCGGGGGATTTGGAGTATGGCCACGATCTCTGATATTGCTTTTAGCTTTTTAAATAGCATTCCCAGAAAGGGTAGGCGAAAGTAGTTATGGATAACATAGAAAAATAACACTGGAGCAGATCTGAAAGAAGCTGACTGGATAGCAAGTGAAAAATAGGACATTTTTAATAAATGAATATATATTACAAATTTCCGATAATAAACCCTGGAATTAATTTCAAATTGCTGATACACATTTACTAACAATGCTCTGTAAGTTTTTCAGCCTTTAGTTTTCTTTTAATGCCTTTACTGACTGCAGATTGAAAGGAAACCGCAAATATCTGCAGCCATTACGGTCCTCCAGGACTGAAGTTAGACAGGTTCAGAGCTACTGAGTCGCTGTATTTCTTTGCGTGAGTTTGGCTGTTAAAAATATCACATAAAAATAAATTATAAATAAAAGAAGTTCTATGATTAGGCTTCTTTTTGACCATCACTTGTGTTGCCTCTCTGCATGCATGTTGGGTCATCATATTGGCCATAATCCTAGTTTATTGGCCAACACTGATATGTATATACTAAGCCATTATTAGCCGATACTGAAATAACCTCGTATCCCATATTTATATAAATGCCTGACTGCATAAACAGCTTGCATCTGATGACATATGTCCAATATAAGCTGTATAAGGGCTCATAAATTACCTGCTCCAGCAGGTCCTCCCCTCTCCTCTGCCAGCCCTCTCTAGCAACACTCATCTCCTGGTCCTTCAGTTGGGACAGCTCTACCAGAGCCGCCCGCTTCTCCTCTTCATGTTCTTCCCTTAACTCCTCCCTCAGTTTCTTACACTCCTGTCTGTAGAGAGAGACACAGCTGGTTTTTACAAACTTTCATTTTAACAAAGTGTATCAACACATTGCTGGCAGACAATCATTATTGTCTAGGAAATAGATTGCATCCTCAATGCACTGAGCTTAGTTAAAGCTTAGACCAACACAATTCATTAATTTGTAGTACATGGTAACTTTTTTGCTTCTCTATAGCACACTTTTGAAGTACTTTACATTTATTTAGGAGTGATACCTTGAATATAATTTCAATTTGATCGGTTCTCTGAATGAGATTACATTTCAACATTTATGAGAGATTTATATACAATCCGTTTATGCAGCTAAATTTTTCTACTAGATCAACTGAGGTTAAGAACCTGCTTCAACCATACTACAGTTGTGTGTAATTTAGATAATCTTTTTTAAACTTGTCTCAACTGTTGCTAGTCAGCAAACTTAGTTGTGCGTTAGCTCAGAATCTCTGTAGTTGACTCGCTGTTGTTAGTTAAACGCGTTAGTGAAACTGTGTGTGGGGGTTGGTGTTTAATTGCCCGGTATTGTTGAGCTAATTTCGAGTAGCTTCACCTGGTGCTTATCTGCCCTAATGAAGGTAATGCAAATACGTAATTGCCACCCCGTATTTATAGCTCCAGCGAGGCAGCCTCGTGGTCAGTTCATCATGTTTATAAATCCAATTCCCTTGTGCGCGCTGCCTCGCCCCAAATGGTCTGTTCACTGCAGGCGCAATTTATCTAACCTGATCTACCCACCCTTATCCACACCTCAGGAATTCACTGTCACAGGTGGACTATGGAACTGCCAGTCAGCTGTCCAGAAAGCTGACTTCATTACTGCCTTTGCCAAGACGAAGTCTCTTGACTTCCTGGCTCTCACAGAAACCTGGATCACTCCCGATAACACCGCCACCCCAGCTGCACTGTCTGCGGGATACTCCTTCTCGCACACCCCCAGGGCCTCTGGCCGAGGCGGGGGTACCGGTTTGCTCATTTCCTTGTCCTGGAAGTTCTGTGTCCTCCCCAGTCCTAACCCTACTTCCTCCTCCTTTGAATTTCATGCAATTACTGTAACTCATCCCTCAAAATTTCACATTATTGTTCTATACCGTCCTCCAGGTCCACTCGGCTCTTTCCTGGACGAGCTGGACACTCTCCTGAGCTCCCTCCCTGAGGATGGCACTCCTGCTATTCTACTGGGAGACTTCAACCTCCCACCAGAGACCTCCCAACTGTCCAGGGTAGCCTCACTCCTCCAGTCTTTCGCCCTATCCCTGTCCTCTTCCCCCCCCCACACACAAGGCTGGTAACCAACTAGACCTTGTATTCACCAGAAGCTGCTCCATTCCCCAACTTACAGTGACTCCCCTCCATGTCTCGGACCACTTCTTTCTTTCTTTCTCCCTCTCCTATTTACTCCCCCTCAATTCATCCAACAGCTCACTCACAGTAACTTTCAGGAGAAATCTCTCTACTCTGTCACAATCCTCCCTCATCTCCACTGCTCTGTCTACACTTCCCCCTCCTGCGTCTTTCTCTAACCTGCCAGTTGATCTTGCTACCTCCACCTTCAACTCCTGCCTCTCCCAGTCCCTCGACTCACTTTGTCCTCTTGTCTCCAAACCAGCACGCTCCTCACCCCCCTACCCATGGCTGACTGAGTCACTACGCTCCAGCAGAACATCTGCGGGCTGCAGAGAGGAAATGGAGGAAATCCTGATCCTCTGATGACCTGACCGCATATCATACCCTGCTGGCGACTTTCACATCTGCCCTCACGTCAGCTAAAGCCTCATTTTTCCAATCTAAGATCAGTGCATGTGTCTCTAATCCACGCAAACTATTCTCCACCTTCTCTTCCCTCCTCATTCCTCCTCCACCCCCACCTCCCTCTTCCCCCTCCGCAGATGACTTTCTGGCTGCCTTTGAAGGAAAGGTGGCTACAATCCGGAACTCCTTCTGCCTCTGCTTCTCATCCCCTTGTTACGGGAGTGCCGCAGGGATCTGTACTAGGTCCTCTGCTGTTCTCCTTATCCTTATAGATCCCTTGGTTCAGTCATTAATTCACATGGCTTCTCCTATCATTGTTATGCAGATGACACACAACTCTTCTTTTCTTTCCCCCCCTCGGCCACACAGGTCAATGATAAGATATCTTCCTGCCTGGCTGACATCTCCATCTGGATGGCCAGCCACCATCTGAAGCTCAACCTCAACAAAACTGAGCTGCTCTTCTTCCCGTGCAAGACCTCTTTACTTCGTGAGCTCTCAATCACATTACATTACATTACATTACAGGAATTTAGCAGACGCTCTTATCCAGAGCGACGTACAACAAGTGCATTAGTTCAAGGTGCAGAGGTGCAAAAGAAACACACTAGAGTAAAGTAAAGATCGTAGTGCCAGAAGTGACACACAGACACACACACAGAAGTGCCAGAAGTGACCACATAGATCAGGATCATAGATCACGGTCGATGACACCACAGTGACTGCCTCTCACTCTGCCAAGAGCTTGGGGGTGGTCCTGGATGACCAACTGGACCTCAAGGAGCACATCAAGGCAACACCACGGTCCTGCAGATTCCTTCTGTACAACATCAGAAGGATTCGACCATACCTGACGACGCACACCACCCAGCTGCTCGTCCAGGCTACGGTGACCTCTCGTCCTTGATTACTGCAACTCACTCCTTGCAAGCCTGCCAGCTTGTGCCATACAGCCACTACAGATGATTCAGAATGCCGCTGCCCGACTCATCTACAACCTTCCCAAATTCTCCCATGTTACTCCTCTGCTGCGATCACTCCACTGGCTACCGGTCGCTGCCAGGATCCGGTTCAAAGCCCTGACCCTTGCCTACACTGCTGCCAACAGGACAGCCCCCATCTACTTGCAGGACATGGCTCGATTCTATGTGCCTGCGCGACCACTCCGCTCTGCGGCAGCAGGGCGCCTTGTAACCCCTCCCACCCGCCCAAGGGGATCACAAAGCTTCTCCACCCTAGCTCCCCAGTGGTGGAATGAACTCCCCGTCCCTCTCCGAACCTCCCCCTCACTACCCATCTTCCGCCGTGGCCTGAAGACTCATCTCTTCAGACTATACCTAGACTAACCACCACCACGCTGTATATTTCACTCTAAATCCCCCCCCCACCCCACTTGTTACATGTTGCTCCATCCCAGCACTTCTTGGTAATTTGTATTTGTCCTAATACTGTAGCTTATTCTTCTGCCTAGTTGGCTTTGCAGAGGTTAGGTCTGAATAGTGTTCACTGTGTGAACTAAACTGTGTTCTTGGTTAGAAATAGCTGTACAAAATAAGTATTGTACCTTACTGAACCTGTGTTTAGCAGTTGTCTATGACCATGAAATGCACTTTTTGTACGTCGCTTTGGATAAAAGCGTCTGCCAAATAAATGTAATGTAATAATAATGTAATGTACAGCTGTAACCCAGGTCGGAATAAAACCCAAAATATTTGCATTACAAGCACATAATATTACAATGGAGAACGGAATGCTCACCAGTTGTGTTTTGCTTTAAACAACACTTTTTCGTGGATTTATTAGGTATGTGCAACCAAAGGGAATATGTTTGGCAGAAAATGCTGAGCATTTATAAAAAGCATTTATAAAGCCTTCATTGTGACCCCATCACTGCATGTCCTCCAAAAGTTCTGGTTAGCACAATGGGTCCACCTCTTGTGGCAAGTGCTCCTTGTGTCTATTTGTGTTCAACTTCTCAGGTTCTTTTCCCCCAGCTAAACTGCTAAACAAATTGCAGCACTCTTACTGCACAACTGATTCCAGGAGCTGGCAGAGGCCCAGCAAAGTAGTCCATATGCAATCATCGGGTGACACTATGAGTAAGAATTAATCACTTCATTTTTTGAATGAATTACTGGCACAGTAAGGATCCGATCCAGAAAGTACTTTCGACTTATCATAGAAATTCAGATTCAGGGCATTGCTTATTAAGTTTCACTTTGATCTGAATGTACTGACAAACTGAAATCAGTGGTCCTCAACCCACAACTTCAACTTGCAGAATGGTGTATAAACTAAAAATGTCCATATATTTTCTTGTCAATACAAGCAAAGGACAAAAACAGCCTATTTTGATTGGATTTAAATGCTATATATTAGTGAGTCCCTAGTCTCTACAAAGATGAGGGGCCATTTTCTTAGCAGTTTCTTCAAACTACAATAACCACAAGGGAGTGCTGTGAAGAAATAACCTGCCGTAGTGCAGTTGTTGAGTGGAGAACTGCCCATATATGGAAGATTGAACTTCAGCAAAAGGCAATGCTCTCCAGAAATACGGGAACAGTAACGTGAAATTTGTTATTTTTGCTAGACACTACCGGTCAAAAGTTTTAGAACACCTCTATTTTTCCAGTTTTTATTGAAATTTATGCAGTTGTCTCAATGTACTCTGAAATTAAAGCATAGAACAAATAAACAATTGGAGATTAAAATAAATAAATTATGGAATCGTTCTGCTTAACACAGTTTATTCAAATTTTTTGACTCATCAAAGTAGCCACCTTTTGTAGATATAATAGCTGAACACACTCATGGCATTCATTCTGCAATGGAAATCAAATATTGTTTGGAAAGATCTTCCCAACACTGTTGCAGAAGTTCCCACAAATGTGTTGTGCTTGTAGGTTGCTTTGTTTTCACCCTTCTGTCCAGTTCCACCCAAACCAGCTTGATGGTGTCCGGAGACTGTGCTGGCTATTCCATTATTTGAACCCTACCGTTTTGTTCTTTTCTTCTGAGCTGGTTCTGAGATAGCCTGGAGGTATGTTCTGGGTCATTATTTTGCTGTAGGATGAACCCCAGACCAACTAGGCGTTGACTAAAGGGTATTGCATGGCGCTGCAAAATGCTGTGGTAGCCCATTTGGTTCAGGGTGCCAGTCACTCTGTGCAAGTCACCAACTCTGGATCCAGCAAAAGAGCCCCAGACCATCAAGCTTCCTCCTCCATGTTTGACAGTTTGTGTCACACACTGAGGGACCATCCTTTCACCTACTCGACGGCATACAAAAAACCTGTGTGATGAAACAAAGATTTCAAATTTTGATTCATCGGTCCATAAGACCTTCTTCCAGTCTTCAGTAGTCCACTGCCGGTGCTTCATGGCCCAGGCAAGCCTCTTTTTCTTACTTAGCCATTTTAGCAATACCTTTTGTACTGCCACACGACCTGTCAAACCTGCAGCTTGAAGTCTTCTCTTCACAGTTGAAACTGAGTCTTGCTTACTTTGACCACTGTTAAGCTGTGCTTGAAGCTGTTGTCCTGTGAGCCGCCTATCATGCATGCGGTTGACTCTCAGAAAAATGTCCTCTGATTCTGTTGTGGCTTTGGGTCCACTGAACCTCTTCCTGTCAGAGTTTCCTCCAGTTTCCAAGTGCCTTTCGATGGTGTAGGAAACTGTACTCACTGACACCGTAGCTTGCTTTGCAATTTCTCAAAAGGAAAGCCCTACACTTTTAAAGGTTATAATGGTCTGGCCGTCTTTCTTTGTTAATTGCTTTTTTATCGCCATTATGATAGAAATATACTAGGTCCTGCAGTGCAATATTGTCCAAATAATGCTTTGAAGGGTGTAGTAATACAGTCTGTTCCAACACTGATTTTATACAGCCAGAGGGTTTGTAAGTAATCAACAAAAGTTGGGTCACCTTTAGGAATTGTTTGCATCAACTTTCAAGGCTTAATTTACTTCCATTGCTGCAGAAAAGCTTTAAGTTGTTAACCCGTTAATTGTTCCCTGAAAAAGGCCTTTTATTGTAAATCTGATATTTACATTTTTTCAGTTTTTGGTAACCTAAACCTTTTTTTTTAAAAAAAAAAAAACCTCAGGCAGTTTACCACTTACCTTACGTACAATTTCAGGTCATTCACTGGACTTGAACTGCTTAAATTTCAATAAAACTGGAAAAATGGTGTTCTAAAACTTTTGACCAGTAGTGTATACTTAACCTTCCTATAATTTTAGCATTTTACTGTCATTTGTGTTGTTACGGGTCAATATGACCCAACAAAATACCCCCATCTAAAGGATATTACACTGTAGGGCAGTTGTAAGTTGTTTCTCTGCAGTCCTCTCTCTGAGGGCACAAAATACTTTATTTCTGCATACGCTCCCAAATGAGCCTGTGTCTGTCACTTTCAACATTCCAACACTATCTTCCACTTCCCTTCAGCATCACCAGATACTCATAATTCTAAGACCAAAGCTATAGATGACACTGGGGGGATTAACAACCTCCTTGAATCTAGTGGAGACATAAGCCGCGTTTCCACCAAAATTACCCGGAACTTTCAGTCCCAGGAACTACTTTACCAGGAACTAAAAGGTTCCTTCAGCCAATGGTTGTCTGCGTTTCCACCGGGGTCTAAAGTACCGCGAAGATTAGGCAAATTAGCCCACTGACGTATGAAAAAGCAACGTTGTCGTCGGTCCATCTGTCATATGATTTCTTCCGTAACCCCATACTACCACCGAAGTAGCCTACATTATTTTCTAATAACCGGGACAGCCCGGAGGGGTTTATTCCACTTATACAACGGGTTACCAACAATGACTATATATGGTTACTTTTGTATTTACTGATTTTCATATATCTCTCATATATCTCTCAAACACATTCATTATGTTTTTATGAGAACATTCGCTTTCATGTCTTGACATCCGAAGCGACAGAATGCATTCACATTTATATGTATAACTGGCAACAACAGCAGAAAACATGCACACGTTGTAAACAATTTGCTGTTTGATTACTTTCTCGTCGTCAATTCCATATAGGCTAATGGCAAAATGACAAGAATAGAACGAAAACTCGGACTTGCGTGAAAATGTAAATTAGTAGTGGTACAGCCACCGTTTGCTTTCCTTCGAAGTTACTGCTAGCCGAGCAGCGAAGTGTGCCCTCCAGATGCGAACCATGCACCATAAATTAGTCCATAGTCTTCCTGGTCTTTTCGTGGAATTGAAAAATGGCAGTAAAATTTAGTAAAATTACGGCAGTCTGAAAAAGCTAAAGGGAAGATTACTAGAATTAACCTGTTATTTTACCCGGATAAAAAGTGCGGATGGTGATTTCCAGTTTCCTTGTACTGTATCACCAATGTTAATTATGCAGAACTACCGCATACCTCACATAACTGTATCAAACGTTTTGAGTCAATTACAACGGGCTAACAAAGAAAATCCAGAAGAAAATATTCAGCAACCGAATTAATCCGTTTGAATGTTTTGGTAGCCTACGTAATATGCTGTCCCAGCACGAATGCTTAGCATTTTATAAAACGAATACTAAAGCAAGAAAAGAACAGAAGAGCACACATTATAATTCCAAGACGTTGACAGGCTATAACCAAAACTAGGCTACTGCGCCGCATAACATACAAGTTTGATTTGAAGTTATTATGAAAATAAATTGGTTTGCCGCTGCATATTTTCAAACATGGCGGGTAATAGCGGAAAATAAATACAACACAAATGCTGCGAGTACTCGACCAATCAGAAATGTTCAGCGCTGCAAGCTCCACCCAAAAGGTTCCTGTACTTTCGGAAAGTACTACCCCCCGAGCAGGAACGTTTTGGGGGGTAAAACAAAGCCCCCAGAACTAAATTTAGACCCTAGTTCCTGCGGTGGAAACGCACTGAGTTCCTCAAAAGGTTCCTAGTTCCGGGGTATAGTTCCTGCAGTGGAAACGCGGCTATAGTAACAAATGTTCATTCATTGTTAACCACGCCCCCGGTGTGAACCCCCCACGGTGTGATAGCTTCGAACTGCGCCAGCTCGGCGCCTAGATAATTGCTGTGTATCCCCTATAGAGCACCACCGACGACTAGCGGGCACCCTCGGTAATTCAAGGCCACTCCATTCACACCAGAGAAAAGTCTAATTGTATTAAGCATAATTAGCAAATACCATTCCAATATCCAACAGGTCTGAAAAACTCTAAGTGAGTGCAGGCTATTAGAATCTTTCAGTATCGTGTTTCTGAGTTCCATAACCTGCACAACTAAGAAATAATTATTCATCTTCCCGTAACCTGAACTGAAAGTAATCATGTTTGGTATGGTTATCTTTTAATATTCACAACAAAGGTCGGGGTACAAAGTATATTCACCTTTCTTGCATTGCTAAATAATTATCCAACTAGATCAACATTGAATAAATATTCACCGAAGTTATTGAAACCCATCCCCAATGGGAAAGGTGGATCTGATATGAAGGTTTGCCCTCCAAACAGCCAATGACAGCTCAGACCGCTCTCTCACCCGACCAGGTTTTTAAGTCATTTTTTTAATTAAAAAAAAAATGTCCACCGAGGCTGCGGCGCTTCTTTTTCCTTTTTCAAAATTGTCCTTTTTCCTCCGTACCCGAGCCGGGGCTCATGTTGATTTTTAGGACGCTACCCTAGCCTCGGTGTCCCCGTCGAATAACCCTGGATTGCTGTACCGTTGGACTTGCACCGAGTGTTCGCACCGCTTTGGAATCGTGTGTCTACGGCTTGAAGTAGGGGAGATCGGGGTTGGTTGGCACACTTTTCACTCTCTGTCATATTTCTCAGGCGTGCCGTATGTTAAAATAGTCTAACCAGTAACAACTGAAAGATTAAGATCTCAGCTAAAAAACAGATACATTTAATGTTCACAAATGATTCCTAAAATGATTTTATTCATGATTAAAGTCAAGTTGTGCACTTGTGCCAACCAGCCCCAACACGGGGGTTGGTTGGCACAAGCAATGGGGCTGGTTGGCACAAAGTTAAAATGCTATAGTTACAAAGAATGAAGTGACACATAGAAATAATTTGAGCATTTAATTCAAACCAGAACCATAAAACATAAGCTGAAAGGCTAGCTTTTTAACCTCCCTGGGTGATAGGCCATAATAAATGTCGGCTAACTTGGACAGATACACAACCAGCTCCCTTTCCAAATCTGGGAAAAATATTTGTCTATTCCTGATGGAACCAACAACTACACCTAGCTCCTTCTTGCCTTCAATCTCATCCTGGCTGATCTTGTGGCAGTATCTGGTTAGCGTGCGGAATGGCATATTGAACTCCTTCACTGTACTCCTGATACTTTTGCTTTGAGTCTTCACCTGTCTGACTGCCTCTAGCATAATGTGTGCTGGTGTCTTTCCTCTGTCTGTTTTTCTTTAAAATTTTCTGACAATTTTGACCCCTACAAGAAATTTTTAAATGTTTAAAAATGTTTCCAAATACAAAATTCATATTTAATACATAATAAGCTTATATTAATGAGCAATGAACCTACAATCCCGATAAAAATATAATGCATAATTTATAATAATATAACATACTACATATAATAGTATTATATAATATTCATTATGTTTAACATATGTAAAATGCACAAGTTAATACATTTGTAACCAAATGGCTATACTGAGGTTTGGTTGCCGCATGTTGCCAACCAACCCCAAAATCAGTGTGCCAACCAACCCCACCCACATTATGACACACCTCTGTAATAAAATGTTAGCCAGCTAGCATCACTCACCACAGGCTTTCAAATTTCATATCAAAATATAGCTGATTCCTATCTCTATCAACTGAAATTAGTACATTTTCTATATCTCTATTTAACACAGTTCTATAATGTATTTAGTGGGGGGACCATTTTTTTTTTGTTTTGACACTGCAAAATTAAAAAGTTGTCCTCATCTCAACAGTTAGTGACTATAAGAGATTGACCGGTGGCTGGACGATGGTAAGTAGCGGAGGAGACAGTGTTTTCCAAAACCAGAGATTTTTTATTTATTTTTCAGCAGGTGGATAGCCAGTGTCAAACTATATACAGTTTATGGTACATCAAAAAAAAAAAAAAAACCAAACAAAAAACTGTACAAAAAAGAAATTAAATGGGCATATGTTGCCAGGCTATGTTTTCCTCAGACCCTGCACACATAACTACCCGTACTGTCTTTACTGCACTGGTGACGACCAGTAACCTCAACTGTAAAAACCCAACTCCCCTGAGGAGCCTAATGCAAGCCCTTTAAAGCAGCAGCTCCTACCATTGCAGTAATAAGCAGCAATTTAAACAACAAACACTACCAATTGCTTATTTAAAATCAATAAGCAATCACAGTAATTACAGACAAGTAACAAACATAGGAATTCACCTTTCCATAATCTACAGGGTTCTGAACAGCATTAATATACGTTTTAGTACGCTGCTCACTAAATCACCCCTCCTACAATGGCACAGCCCAATAACACCCCCAGAAAATCCTCTACAAAAATACCACTTGGTGGCCGCGCCTGTTTTGCAGGAGAAACAACACGGAAGAACACTGAATGAATGTATGTTGAATATAGATTGTGATTTTCTTGTTTTGGCAGAATACTAAAAATAAACGCTAACAAATGTATTTGTAATACCAATGTTGTGTTTTTCTTCCAATGTTTTTAAATTTACGAATACCGCTAGGCCTTTCCCGGCACTCTAAATGTATATGGACACGCTGTTAATAGTGGGTACGGACAAACCGGAACATATGACACGTAACTGCTACAATTCAGCGTAAACTAAAAGATGTCAAAATACCAATGATTGCAGCACGAAAAGTGTTCCACGAAACGGCTTACTCCGTGACAGTGACCTTCAGATGTTTTTACAGAATGGATGTGTTCAGGTCAAGAAGGCAATCATTTTAATGTTAGATTTTTGTGGCAGCACCCTATAGTGGCCTGGAAATTAACTGTGTGCCAACCAACCCGTGTGCCAACCAACCCCGATCTCCCCTATTAACGAGCTTGTGTTGGGAGTCTGGTGTCTTCCCAAACTGCATTTTCCGGCTTAGAGTCCTATGTGCAGCTTTTTTTTGTGCTAAACACAACCTGATACAGTGCTATTTTACTGGGCATTGTAGGAGCCTGTAGTACCACCTGTAGGTAAGCAGGTACAGTACATGTACAGTAGATCCCAATGTTTACATTGGAAGCCTGGAAATAGGCATACATTTCAATGTGCTGAACAAAATCTGATACAATGCCATCTGAGCAATGTAGGAGCCTGTAGTGCCACCTATAGGTCAAAGATTAAACTCAATGCATACCCCCATTAAAAGTCTGTAAATTGATTTAATGATGTAACAAAGATGCATGCACATTTTGGTAACAGGACAATATTAGAAAGCAAGCCGAGTGACTGTGAAACAGCTAAACTTCCAAGGTCAGCCAGCACTGCTATAATGAAGGAGCAACATTTTGGGACATTAATGGTTTGGAGAAATGGCTCTCTCAATACACAACATGGTAAGAACTGATCGACCTTGTACAATGGTTTCAGAGTTAGGAGGGAAGAATTACAAGCCTACAATAAACTCATTCAGTGGATGAATGCATGCTGAATATTGGTTCGCAGAAAATTAATGCATTTAACAATAAACCACCTCTTAAGGCTGCCGTCTAGTTTGTACAAAGATGAAATTTTATTTATAAAAAAAATTGTGTTACAACAAAAAAGTCTAGGAGCACACACAAAGACCTGTGTGCTCCCCTGGAGGGGTAAAGCAAAATGGGAAATAGAAAAAAATGGGAACTTCAGAAAAGGCCCTTATATGAGAAAGGAATCACCTTTGGATCTCCTTACATGGGTCTCCCACTGGAGACCACAATTCCCTAAAAACAAGCAGACCAGCCCATACAGTTCTAGGCAACAAGCACCCCCACTTGGGGCAGAGGGACATTAACACTAGAGCCTGATCGATTTATCGGTTTGGCCGATATATCGGCCATTATTTGACTTTTTTGACGACATCGGGATCGGCAGTTATGCAGCCGGTGTGTCCCGAATTTTAAATAAGAATAATAAACAAAAAAACATTAATTATTTATCTGTACTTGTCTGTTCGAACGTTGTAATTGCTGTTTACTAGAATTATCCAGTAGAGGGAGCTCTAATACAAGTGTGAACTGCAGCAGCTGACGCCCTACTTGTGTAAATAAGACGCTTGTCACTCGTGCCTCATCCAATATTCTCCACTGCAAGACTTGTCTGCACAGATTCGATTGCCGTAATAAAGGTATGTATATTTAGTGAAAGTTCTTAATTAAATGGGTTTATACTACCACTATGTTTATCAATCCTCATTATCAAGCGAGCGAGCTAGTTAACATATTTGGTTCACTTTAGCAAGCTAGCTGGCTAGCAAGCCTTTATGAAGTGGCAGCGTGGGATCTACATTTCCAGGGGACATCGCTGTATTCTCAAATAAATAACCAGCCAAAATAAAATGGTGATTGAATGCATCACACATTTGTTTTTTTATCTCAGATAATGATATTAGCTACTATATGATGCTGTGTCAACAGCCAACCAAGCGGCCAAAACCAGACTTCGTTTTTGAAGCTCATTTCCTGGTGTTGTAGTTCCTGGTTGCTCACTAGCGCCACTATGGATGGCTCCAGTATAGGTGTTTTCATATCCGGTTTCCACGGTACAAATGCGATCAAAATACAAAGCCAATAATTTTTTCTCACAAGAACAAATAGTCATAATAGGTGTATTTTATTCGTCTTATGACTGTCCATTGGTCGACACACTGTAGATCAGTTATTAAAATACTTGGTAGATTTGATAATCACCGCTGACAGTGTTAATTTTTATTCGGTAAAAAGTGACTTGCGAACGATCGGTCAGCTAGCGTCACCCAGCAAGTAAACACCACAAACGGCGATGGAGTAGTAGCAGTTAATGGTTCATTAACGGACTGTGGCGAAAACCTACGACGATAACTTGCTTGGTTAACAGCAGGTCTACCAGACAGTTATATGAAAATTAGCCTAGTCAAATCACCAGTACATTACATTACATTACATTACAGGCATTTGGCAGACGCTCTTATCCAGAGCGACGTACAACAAAGTGTATAACCATAACCAGGAACAAGTATGACGAAACCCCTAGAGAGAAGTACCGGTCCAAGTACAGGAAACAACCGCATAGTTCAACTTGGACCCTGGTGGTTAAACTGATTAACACTAACAGCGAGAACGGCAGCAACGCAATCTATGGAAAAATAAAAATAAATAAAAATACAAGTAGTCGTTAAGACTGGCGCATCAACAAAGTCACCTATTAAACAGCTGCCTAGTTACAACCCTAAGTTTAGTCATTTACAGGGGGGGAAGGGAGGGATGGGGAGAGGTGCAGCCTGAAGAGGTGGGTCTTCAGTAGTCTCCAGTAGTCTACACATCTCTGATTGATTGACCATCAGTGCAGTCGATGTTCTTTCCCTGTAGTTCATATTGCTAATGCGTGAGCTAACCACGGATAGCTTACCTAGCTCACTGGCAAGCTGATATGCTAGCTAAGCATATTCGTTTTGCCGAGAAACATAAATTGAAGATAACTGAACATAATTGTATTATTAATGTCATACATATAACGTGATTACATGACACAGTACAGTCACGGATGGAAATTAAACTCCGTAAACATTTGATCATATATTTTAAAACATAACGGCAGACAGTCAGCTAGCCTGAAATCGTTCTGAAATCGTTCGTTCAGGTTGATGGGCTTTTCCGCACCGGGCTGTCAATCACATTGTAAAAATCACAAGACCGCTTAACTCTATGGTTTTGGCTCCAAATCGAGAACATGGCCGCGCCCGCCATTGAGCTTCAAAACGTGTTTTACAGACCCACGGAGAGGCAATGGGTGATGTCACAGTAGCTTTGTCCATATGTTTTACAGTCTCTGCAGCCAACGCGTTATTGCAAGCGAGTGTGTCATCTAGTCACGCGTCATTGTAGCAAGCTAACCAGACAGTAAAAACGCCGATAAAACACTTCTAACGTGGATCATTTTAAGCCATGTTATCTAGCTTTGTCGCGATAACATGAGAGAAGGATTGCTGTTGGAGAAGTGAATCAACCAACAGTTAGTGCAGGTAACCTGCACGAAAGTGCATTGTAGTTTTTTTCACCACCGAATTCTTATGGACAAGCCTCACCTTACGTATTTCATCCAGTCAATTTAGTTTCATCTAACGTTACACTTGATTCACTCATTAGCTCCGCTAAAAGTCTTACTCTTTGAGATCATGTAGTAGGAATAAAATAAGAAAATATAATTCATTTAACTTACTGAGAATAAATAATAAGAAATAATGAGGCTATGTCAACAGCTAATGTGTTATTGCAAGTGAGTGTGTGTCATCTAGTCACGCGTCAGAGCGCATTGTAGTTTTTTTCACCGCCAAATTCTTATGGACAGGGAAGCTCGCTAGATAAAGTCTTACTCTTTGAGATCATGTAGTAGGAATAAAATAAGAAAATATAATTCATTTACTGAGAATAGATACTAAGAAATAATAATAACAAATTAATAACAACAACAACAATAATAATATTCATAAAAATACATGTTTGAAACTGGAAAACTGATTTTTTAAAATTAATTTGTTTATAGATGGCTGGAAAAGAAAGGAGTAAAAGCAACCTGTCAAGTTATTTTTAATTCACACCACTTTAAGGTGGTGTTATTATATATATTTAATCGAATACCATCTTTTACATTTTTTTATCTATCAAAAAGTTATTTGTGTGTTTATTTTTATTTATTTGTTTGCTTATAAGTTAAATGTTCTCAAATATAGAAACTTTGATAAAATATAAGTTTTTCAAATTGATTTGAAAATGTTGCACTTTTTGACAAAATATCGGTCAAAACATCGGTAATCGGCGGGCTAGGACTCTCCAAAATCGGGATCGGGATCGGCATCGGACCCAAAAATCTGGCATCGGTCGGGCTCTGATTAACACCATTATTGTATGAAAACAATGAAGGAAAAAAAAACTTTGTATTTTTCTTGATGAACATTGTAATGTATTGAAACAATCAGACACAAACAGCGCATCAATCTACTCTTGAGGCTGATTACTGTAAGAGGTAATTAAATAATTATTCAATATAAAAGACACAATTAATTGAATGATTGATAGGTATGTGGCTTGAAATAGAGGTTCCATCAATCTCTTGGTGGTGGAGGATTGAAATATATGTGACATAAACTGAGGTTTTCTGCAGGCCCTCTTTATAATCATCAAGTTTTACAGCAACCTAATTCACTCTATATTTCAGCCCCATTAGCTGGCATTATCAGCTCTGCCTTTCTGCCACTGTAGGACATTTAGGTAATATATTTCATTTGTGAGTCTTGTGACCTTTCTGTTTCTTCACACCATTAGTTTCTAGAGTTTTGCATTGTACTCAGGTAGACATGGCACTTGCATGTTCTGTTACTCCATAAGACTGCCCAGGCAAGATCTGCCTAGTAAATAAACATCATCATAACAATGAAAATGCTAATGCAGATAATAGTAATATCACTGTTGCAACCAGCCACCTGAGACGTATAAGCTATTTACTTTGACTGAAAGGGAACCACACCTTAGGGTCTCAGTCCATTTGAGCTCCAAATCCAAGGCAGTCTTGTCCATTTTCAGCTTCTCCTCAGTTTTCACAGCAACGAGCCTGGCCTCATGCTCCTCTTTCTGGGTCTCCATCTGACTCTGTGGAGCAGTGACAGGGTCAGATTAGGACAGGGTCTTGGGAGGGCCATGAAACAAGGAAAGTGGAAACCATGCATAACAATTGGGGCTTGCAGCTTGACTGGCTTTTGCCTGAGGCTTGTATTTGTTTGTATGTAGGATGCATGTAGGTTGATGGTGATGGGTTATGATTAAAAAGTTGACTTACAGAAAATGTTATATAAGCAATTATATAAAATATATAGATCTTATGGTAACTTGACAAAAGTACTTCTGAGAGTGTACTTTTACATGTCTATAGCCTATATCTAAGTGCATGCTGTTTCACCCCATGCCATGTTCCTGTTGGAATGTAAGCTAGAGGAGATAGACTCCAGCTGTGGTATATATCAAGTGCTTTGCGGGATTAGAGGACCTCTAGACCTGCATGGTCAGCCTTGGTATGGACTCCCTGATCCTAACTGATGATTGGCTAAATAGAATCTTTGCATTTGGTGATTAAATGGATCTCATAGGCTGAAATGACAGTTCTTTGCATCTGAAAACTATATACACTCATATATTTGACTTTTTATTTTTGAAGAGTGTACTTGTACCTCTTCCCGACCAGTCATATTATTAAATTATATAAAGGAGCTCCTGACTCTGCCATTTGTTATCTTTATCTCCAACACCATCACTTTTGTTAAGAAATTCCTACAATGGAAACAGACCCAACTGGATATGAAATAATGATTGTATTGAAGATGACTCAAGATCTTGTTATCGTACCATATACGCATCCCCTTGTGCTGCTGGGGGTTCATAAAGTGAAAAATACATAAAATGAAAGGACAGACTGAGATCGTTTAATCAACAGCCCTAATCTGAAGTTAGATAACTTTTTTTATTTTTGCATGAATTTTTTCTTAACCACTACACCAGAGTTTCACATTGATTTTACAATTTAGCCTGTATTTAACTCTGAAGTTCTTGAGCATGTAGGTCAGTTTGGTTGTCATTCCTACCTGTAGTGCAGTCAAGAGGTTGCTGGTCTCCCTCAGTCGAGCCCTGGTGGCATCAAGCTCAGTCAGCAGCTTCTCTTGGGCTGCTTTCAGACTAGCAATGTGGCTCTGGGCTGAAGTGAAGGCCAGCTCACCCTGATGCACCTTCTCCTGCAGGTGTGTCATCTGAAAGTGAGGGGGAGTGGGGGAAATCTTCAGGTGAACACCCTAGGCAGCAAGCAGGATCTAATATTATGGTCCTACATCTAGGAGTGATGAAACTTCAATAAATAGCTTAAATATACTTCAGTAAACACTAAAATTGTATTGGCTATTCAAACAAACAAAAAAAAAAAACATTTACTAAAACTGAAGTAATATATAAAACCTGGTTTGGTCTAAATCAGTTGCAGATTTAAGGTGAAAACAAAAATAAATTTACCCCACCCCAAGGTGTACTCTTGTGTGCTCACACACTAAGGGTTGTCCCTTATAAGTAGTTTTCAAGTGGTAAAGGGCTTGACCCAGCCCTAATTAAGCTCTTATTTGAAGTCCACATCTCCACATACATTGGGGAAGGGTATTCATCTTAATTACAGGCACTTTGACATTTTTGACAAAAAACAGTTGCAACTTGGAGTCGACGCAAGAAATTAACAACTTTGATTTCAATTAATCAACAGAAGAGCATTAAATGTATTGAAAATAGTTATTAAACAACTATATCCACAATATTTTCAAACGCCCCTCTGTGTAGACCACTTCTGGCAGAAGTGCTGCTAAACTGTTATTATATGGCCAGTTCATAAATCCTGTTGCTAATACTTACAAAATATTGTGTTTTAGACAGTATCTCACCACTCAATTTTAATTTAAAATTGCACATATGACAAAATTCACATATTTAAATTTTTTTCATGGGTTGTAGACTGTTGTGGTAGTGTGAAATTGTGAGATTTGTGAATTTGTTTGTTAAGAGATTTTAGGTGTAGCTGAGATTTTTATTTCCAGACCTGTGTCAAAATACTGTTTCAGGTATTCCAATTACTTCCACTCAAACTAATACAAACAGAAATGGTAATTTGAAAAAACGGAATATTTGAATGCATTTGCAAATGTATTTTGGAAAGTATTTGAAATTACTTCAAATAGTATTTGAAATAGACTTTTTGGCCAACGGATTTTAAATGACTTCATGTATTTTTAAATAGTTTCTATACCCTTAATTTCTGGAATTTGAAACACAATCAACAAACTTCACTTGGCTCATTTTACTCATTTAATTGGATCTAATTCACAGTACACTTTCACAGGCACAGGACAAAAGTGGGCTGAAATGTGATATTTTTTCATCATTGAGGGAAACTTAGCATATTACACTTTAAGAACTTCAGTGTTTCAAAAAAGGCTATCAGAATGGCGTGAATACGCAGCCTTCAATGCTAAATATGCTCTAAAGCAGAGGATGCAGGAACATCCAAGTATTCAGATGCCAATTTGCTCAGTACAGTTATTACTGTGTCCCTTCCAGAATAACAGTGGATTGGTAGGATGATGGGAGATGTGGAGAGCTAAGGTACTCTTCCATTTCTGTAGTCATGGGAGAGACGTCTGCTTAAGATGTGATTTGCTGGTTCATGAAACCAAACAGTATGTATGTTGTATGTTTCTGCACAGCTGGGTCAGTGGGTGTGATGGCTCTGCTGTGATTAATTTTGGAGCAGCATCTTTGACCTCTGCTTTCAGAGTACTATTCTCTTTTTCACTGCACCATGCAACTGTGAAGTGTGAGTCAAGGACTGAGGCAATTTGGTAGAAGTTTTTCTGCCCATACATGGCCAGGTGCTTCACAGTTGCCTCCTTGAGAGCTTTGAAATGCTTTCCATTGTACCTGGTGAGCCAATGAATGAGGCTGTTGAGCCCTCTGATACATGGAATAATTTAGACGGCAGTGACAACAACCAAGCTTTGAACATAATCAGCAGTGTCTTAAGATATCCACAGCATCTGTGAGTAACAACTTTTCTGAGGTGGAAAGTTTTGTGTTGGGCAACTCATCCAACTTCTCATCAGCATTGAGAACAGAGTGAAGCATGTTTAGTTGAAAGTTCCACCTTATCAGGGTTGCAGGCTGAAGACAATTCTGCCCTTCAAAGAGATCCTGAGCAAAAGATGATTTATGGTAGTGAGAATTTTTTTTGAGGCTTTAGATGATGGCTTTGTTAAGATGATCGGTTGATTTAAGGCAATTTTTGATGACAAGCTGCAGAGTGAGGGCAAAGCACCTTTCATGCTGGGTAAAGTAAGCTTTGTCCGGAGAAGTTGAACTGACAGGCTACGGATCTTCCTCTTGATCATCTTGATCATAAGTGATGTTTTCTTCAGGGGAAGAATCATCTTCAAAGTGAGCAAAGGCAGTCACCATGATGCTGGTATTGACAGTTACAACAGTATTGATTTTTTAAGTACATGGTTTCCTCATATACACTTGCAATTTTTTCTCCTGTAGGGCAACTACTGGAACATTTGTAGCATAACACATTCCAGTAGAAAGTGCCCCGTTATTCCCAGGAAGGATTTTATTTGACTGGACCAGAGATCATACATGACACAGTTGAAGGACGCAGACTCAAGAAGAGACATTAGGTTCTCTTCCATATTTTTTCTTTGGTTGATTAGTATGTTGCCTGACTTGGTTCTTTGAATTGGCATAGTAGCTTGGATCCAAACATTCACAGAACCTCTTGAAAATAGAACTTTCCAAGGGACTTAAAGGTGTCATGTTCAGCAATGACACTAGCCAGGACACTAGTACTCTTCATGTGGCAGGGATGTGTAGAGCTGTATTTCCTTATAGACCGCTTCAAGCTGTTTTAACCCCTGAAGTGGCACCAGCTTATATTTGGACCACAGTGAGTTTATTTGCATTCATTCCACAATTTTACAGTGAAATTTTCAATCTGTCTGGTCACATGATACACCATTTGAAAGTATTAAAACTCATGGTTCTATCTCTATAAACTATTTTACCATGCCAATGTTTTAGAAACAACAGTTGCTTATTTTGTGGGATGGCAGAACATGCTTGGGGGGTCCATCACCTTCTTTGCATTTTGGAACTCCACAGATGACACAAATCACGATAAAGTTGATATGCTTCTCACGGCAAGAATCCATAGTCATTTTAGCTCCAAAAACCTACTAACTCGGAGAAACCTTGATAGAATGTCCAGTGTTTACTTCCGAGGAATTATCACTGCTGTCTGTTTGACCGTGGCATACACACCTAAAGTACTGTGTACAAAATAACATTATCTCTGGTTTGCATATTCTTTGAAACAAAACGAGCCCACATATAAGCTTCTCTGACAAGTACTGGCCAAGTTGTCCCTAAATATAGCCAATGGGACCTGCAATGATGCAACATGGACAGGATAACTTCTGTCCAGTACACTGCCAGCCAGTGGCAAGCCATTATAATGGCAACTCAGAAGCATTTTAGATAATGGCCTCAATGTTCTCAATACTAATTCTGGTCAGCAGCCGCCACTGATTCGTTGGTATAGGATATCATCACTTTGAAGTCTTGTGAAGTACATCTTGTGAAGTAACGTTCAACAGAAATAGTTGGAAAATTATGTGCCCAAAATTTTCTTTTCCTTCCCTACCCAGGATTGGTGATGTGGATTTTTAAGGCTTTGCCTGGGCTTGAAATGAGCTTGTATTGATTTCATTACATTACATTACATTACAGGCATTTGGCAGACGCTCTTATCCAGAGCGACGTACAACAAAGTGTATAACCATAACCAGGAACAAGTATGACGAAACCCCTAGAGAGAAGTACCGGTCCAAGTGCAGGGAACAACCACATAGTTCAACTTGGACCCTGGAGGTTAAACTGATTAACACTAACAACGAGAACGGCAACAACGCAGTCTATGGAAAAAATACAAGCAGTAGTTAAGACAGTTAATGCACCTAAGTCACCTACGAAACAGCTGTCTAGTTACAACCCTACGCTTACAGGGGGGTAGGGAGGGATGGGGAGAGGTGCAGCCTGAAGAGGTGAGTCTTCAGTCGTCGTTTGAAATGGGTCAGTGTCTCAGCTGTTCTGACCTCCACAGGGAGGTCATTCCACCATCGTGGGGCCAGAACAGACAGGAGACGTGTTCTGGAAGTGCAGGTGCGAAGAGGGGGAGGTGCTAGGCGTCCTGATGTAGGGTTTGAATATCTTGTGGAGGTATGCTGGGGCTGATCCCTTGACTGCCTGGTATGCTAGGACCAATGTTTTAAATTTGATGCGAGCTATAACAGGCAGCCAGTGGAGGGTAGTCAGCAGGGGAGTGACGTGGGAGTGTCTGGGGAGGTTGAAGACCAGACGAGCCGCAGCATTCTGAATGAAATGCCTCATTAAACACCTCCGACTTTGCTGCTATGCAAATATTGATATGCCTCAGCATTCTTCAGGTTATTAATCATCTCCCCATTGCTAGCACTGATCTGGACAAAGTAGCCGAAAATGCTCCCATATATAATTCTCAGTCACTCTCTAAGATCATCCTCTGTCGATTGCAGAGAGGTGAGGGATAAGAATGTCACCGTGCTTTAAATGAGTTTCGTTATGCTCCCAACCATGATTACACATCTTTGTTTTGTATAGCGAGCTAGCAAGTCAATTGGCTCTGTTAATGGAAGTTCAACCAATAATTTGTGTGAAGCATCAAGGGCGTTAAGAATATTATGGACAGAAATAATATCGTAATTAGGCCTACCTCTTGATCATCCAACAAAATCACCCTTCATTTGTATTTGTTGTCTTTGCCTTGTTTCATAGCTTCATTTCATAGCAAGAATGTTCAGAAATGCTCATAATCAAGCACCATTGCTATTACTGGAACTGGGACCATGTTTAAATGAAAATACATGGGTGAAGTCATTATATAATGTGTCCCATTACAGCACATTGCTAAACAGATGTGCACTCAAGCCCCAGTGCATCTGGAAAAAATACCCAGAAATTCAAAATTGAAAGTGTGTAAGTACATATATGCACTTTAGTTGTTGAGGACTCAAGGGTAGACATTTGGATGCAGGGTATCAGACTTTGTGGCTGACCAGGAACAGGATTGGTCACCGTAGGTCTACGTGGATTTATTGCAATTATTAGTGGGGTTTGTTTTACCTCCTGATTTGTTGTGTTGAGCTTACTGCTAAGCTCCTGGCCCAGGGTTTCCAGTTGTTCTCGGAGACAAGTCTTCTGCTCCTCCAATGAGAATCGTTCTTTATCAAACTGCTGCTCCTTCTCCTGTTCAGGAACACATTGGTAGCAAATTCATAAACCATTAGTTCTTTGATAATATACACATAATACACAAACTGGATTATTACAAGCTATAGTTTCACATTAGTTAATCATTTGTAAAGATGTGAATAATTGCCACTTCACAATAGGATGCACAAACTGGATTAGCTAATGATAAAGTAACATTAGTTTATGCTTAACCAGCTATGGTTTTATAATTCAGGTACTATAGGGTACACACACTGGATTAACTATAAGATAACTATAAGATAAATTATCAGTAAAAATAGCAAATTCATAAACCATTAGTTCTTTGATAATATACAGATAATACACAAACTGGATTATTACATGCTATAGTTTCACATTAGTTTATTATTGGTAAATATGTGAATTGGTGCCACTTTACAATAGGTTACACAAATTTGATTAACTAATAACTAAGTAACATTAGTTAATGCTTACCAAGCTCTGGTTTTACAATTCAGGTACTCTGTTATGAAAATATATAATAATCATGTGACTAATACATAAGTTAATGTATTTGTTAACTACTAACTAATGAAAAGTTAATCTGGTACTTTATTATTGTATTATTATTGTATTTTATGTCATTTTAACAGCTACACTGCCTTCGGAAAGTATTCAGACCCCTTCACGTTTTCCACATTTTGTTACATAACAGCCTTATTATAAAATGGATTCAATTCATTTTTATTCTCATCAATCTACACACAATACCCCATAATGACAAAGCGAAAACAGGTTTGTAGAAATCTTTGCAAATTTATTAAAAATAAAAAAATGTAATCATATTTACATAAGTATTCAGACCCTTTACTCAGTACTTTGTTGAGGCACCTTTGGCAGCGATTACAGCCTCAAGTCCTTTTCTTTGGTATGATGCTACAAGCTTGGCATACCTGTATTTGGGGTATTTCTCCCATTCATCTCTGCAGATCCTCTCAAGCTCTGTCAGATTGGATGGGGAGCGTTGCTGCAAAGCTATTTTCAGGTCTCTCCAGAGATGTTTGATTGGGTTCAAGTGGTTCTGGCTGGGCCACTCAAGGACATTCGCAGACTTGTCCCAAAGCCACTCCTGCGTTGTCTTGGCTGTGTGCTTAGCGTCGTTGTCCTGTTGGAAGGTAAACCTTTGCACCGGTCTGAAGTAGGTTTTTATTAAGGATCTATCTGTACTTTTGCTCCGTTCATCTTTCCCTCAATGCTGACTAGTCTCCCAGTTCCAGCCACTGAAAAACATTCCCACGGCATGATGCTGCCACCACCTCGCTTTACCCTAGGGATGGTATTGGCCAGGTGATGAGCGGTGCCTGGTTTTCTCCAGATGTGACGCTTGCCATTGCGGCCACAGAGTTCAATCTTGGTTTCATCAGACCAGAGAATCTTGTTTCTCATTGTCTGACAGTCCTTTAGGTGCCTTTTTGGTAAACTCCAAGTGAGCTGTCATGTGCCTTTTACTGAGTGGCTTCCGTCTGGCCACCCTACCATAAAGGCCTGATTGGCAGAGTGCTGCAGAGAAAGCTGTCCTTCTGGAAGGTTCTCCCATGGGCACAAAGGAACTCTTGAGCTCTGTCAGAGTGGCCATCGGTTCTTGGTCACCTCCCTGACCCAGACCCTTCTCCCCTCGATTGCTCAGTTTGGCCAAGCAGCCAGCTCTAGGAAGAGTCCTGGTGGTTCCAAACTTCTCCCATTTAAGAATGATGGAGGCCATTGCGTTCTTCAGGACCTTCCATGTTGTTGAAATTTTTTGTACATTGAACGTACATAGCATACACAGGAGGTCATGTGATCAATGTGATCCAAGAGATTAATGTTGCTGGTTGAGAAGCCTGATGGCCTGAGGGAAAAAACTGTTTGTGAGTCTGGTCGTCTGTGCCCGGATGCTCCGGTAGCGTCTACCAGACGGCAGCAGTGAGAACAGACCATAGCCTGGGTGGCTGAAGTCTTTTATGATTTTCTGTGCTTTCCTAAGGCATCGTGTGTGGTAGATGCCTTGCACAGAGGGGAGGTGGCAGCCAATGATGCGCTCCGCTGTCTTCACCACCCTCTGGAGGGCTTTGCGGTCAGCAGCGGAGCAGGCAGTAATGCAGCCAGTGAGGATGCTCTCAATGGTGCACCTGTAGAAATTGATGAGGGTTTTGGCAGACATGCCAAACTTCTTGAGTCTCCTCAGGAAGTATAGGCGCTTTTGGGCAGTTTTCACTGCTGCGTCTGAAAACTGCCCAAAAGCGCCTATACTTCCTGAGGAGACTCAAGAAGTTTGGCATGTCTGCCAAAACCCTCATGTCCGTGAGCTGTTAGGTTGTTAGCCAGTGCTATAAGTTTTCTAAATTAATGTTACATCCCATCAGTGTACTGTTTCCAGCTTTGCAGATATGGCTCGTCGTAAAATCAGCGACCACTTTACAAGGCGAGTTCGTGAGGAGGAGAATCAAGAGGGCAGGTGAAACAGTGCAGACATCTGATTGTTACAGGCAGTTAAAAAGTAATAATTCATGTTACTGATGAGATGCGGTAAATTTGTCTGGTCTGAAATTAGTGCATGACCACAAGAAGTGGAAGGGACCGGTGATGGAGAGGATCACCCCTGCGTAACAGACTAAAGGAGAGGCACTTGGATGTGTGTTGCAAGGTGGCCATCGATGGACTAGACCAGGAGGCCTTGGACTACAAGGAGTGCATGAAGAGGTTTTATAAAATGAAAAATAGGAGGCTGAAATGTTCTGTGTCTGGTTGTGAACTGTGTAAATTTATGTTGCGTTTAATGTTGAACAGGGCACCTTTATTTATTTTAATTAAATATGCTTTAACGTGATAATTGTTCTTTTCTTCAATCATAATTATTAGAACTCCTAAAATATGTTGCTTGTAAAAAGTGTTCGCTTGAGCCGCCAGTTGACGGCATGGTACACATGCATGTGTGTGCACGCATAGGTGTAGATTTTGGGGGGACGCAGGGGATGCGTCCCCCTCAATATTTAGAACATAAAATGAATCCCCCTATTTTGTGTATTCCTTTACATAAAGACATTTCCACCATACATTGATGCAGAAAAGGCACAAATTGGTGCATAAAAATTCACCGGAATGCAGGAAATTAAGTGTTTGACGCTCAAAATTTCCTGGGGGAGGAACCCCAGACCCCCGCTTAAGGTGCCCCTATGCCACCTCTACCTCATTTTGAGCCTGGAAAAACCCTGATATATATATATATGTGACAGGTGCTGGTGTTTTGGTCCTCAAGTAGGGCAAGGTCATTTTTCAGTTTTTTACAGATTATGAAAGTGCAGATTATATTATATTCAAATGATGTGTCATACATTGAAATCTGAAAATAGTTGAAGAAGATATGCTTATTTGAATGTTGGTACTCCTAAAATCAAGTAGCAGAGAAAATCCCCTTGAAAGATCTTGAACTTTTCACACTTCTCATAGGGAGATAATGGGTGGGAACAATAGCTAGTTAACTCCACCCCAACCACTCCCCCACTAGAGTACCTGTCAATCCTTGCCCATTTAGGGGTTACCCTATTTAAAGCTTTATAACTCCAGATGTGAACACCACAGAGACTAAGAAAAATGTCTTAAATGAAGCAATACATTTGTACCATTTACAATACTAGCTTAGATTACTTTATATTCATAATTTTGTAAGAAATAAAGTGCGACAAATGCAATGGTCAAGGCAAAAAATCTGAAATGAATTTGCTCCTTTTTTAGTTCGCAGTGAAATACTGGGAGATTGCGGGTTAAAGTATACATGTCCTGGATCAAAAACTTTTTGACCACAAGTTCATAAAATCTAAGGGTGGATATGTAGAACTACTAAAGATCTATGAAGCAAAAACTAAGCAGTGTACCCAGCATCTCCAAATCTACCCAAAATGTCTAAATTATTAACACTGGTCTAAAATAGCTAAGGGTCCAGAAACAAATCCAAAATCTCTCCAAAAAGGAATATAATGCTTTTTGTCCATTGTAAAGCATATGAGCCCCTTATGAAGATTTAAGATGAAGCATAGATATATTTTAAACATAATGCAAAAATATAGTCACACAATGCTGCACAGTACCTAAATGTTTAATAATGAACTCTTGTATGTATTTCTATACTCTGTACTCTCGTATGTTTTCTTGTGTGGGGATGGGAGAACATGAAAACAATTTCAAACAACCGTCCACCATGTTTTGGCAATGTTCCAACTCTCACGTCACCACTGTTGCATGCTTCACAAAAACTATTACACTACCATCCAACGCTTACATTACAGTGTGAAATATCCCCATTATATAATACCACTAACCTATTTAAAGACACTCAATTTCAAAAATAACGTATATAACCGAAATATTTGAGCAGTAATACTTACATACCAATGATGACATTTTATCTGTGTTCAGTAGATAGGGACAGAGACAGTAAATCAATGACAGTTCTATTCACTTCTGTTTTGCTCCAGAAAACTATGTCAGATAGGTCTATCAGCAAACATATGGCTTAGCTATGCCCAGAAGTCCTCAATAATAATAGTATTTTCCAAGAAATTACGAAAAATCGTTGACAACGTTTCGTTAGGTGCAGCGTCTTTTACTGCTATCGCAGAGTGAATGTGTAAGTGAATGCGATGATGAGAAAATTTTTGGTTATGCTGACCTATAAAACGCTATTCCGAAAGCAAAATTAGATATGTTATACATCGTTAGAAAGCTTATACTCTCACCTACTGAATAAATTAATTGTCAATCAAGCCAGACTGTACTAAAAAGGGCGACAATGTCGTAAACAACACGTGTGGTATTACGCACAGCTATTTTGGAAGGTACCCAGGCATCACAAATGCGCATATATTTCACGAACGGATTGTCCAAGACAATATATGACCACTCAGACTCAAAAGGGACATCTCTACATGTAAAACCAATGGTAAGGTTGTATATTTTTTCAATATTTATTCCCAGATATTGACTGTAGAATTTGCTAGTTCACGTTACTCTCTCTTGCTGTTGTGGTATTTTAAAATGGCGGTTGCTGCCGGTGAACAAACATAAACATGGGATGACGTATTTGTGACGATTTCCATTGACCAATCAACGGTCTGCAGTATCGAATTTCAGCACGGATCGTACCTTTGGTACCTACCCCAGAGCAGTAGCTAAAATCAGCATGGGTACTTGCGGCCCGGCACGGGTCAGTTGGCAGTGGAGAAAGCAAAACAAAGCAGGAGCACGGATTCCGGCACGGCACGGCACGGCAAAGTAGTGGAAAAGCGCCATAATTCTAAAGGTCAGGGTGTTTGTCAATCCACAATAAAACAAATTGTCTACAAATGGAGGAAATTCTGTACTGTTGCTACTCTCCCTATGAGTGGGCATCCTGCAAAGATCATGGCAATAAAGTAACGTACAGCTCTGAAGGAGATCAAAAAGAACCCTTGGATAACAGCAAAAGGCCTGCAGATATCTGTTGAACTTGCAAAAGTTTCTGTTCATGAGTCCACTATAAGAAAAACACTAAACAATAATGGTATTCATGGGAGGACATCACAGAGCTGCTCTCCAAAAAAAACTTCTATTCTATGAAATTTTACAGGAGAATGTCAGGGTAGCGGCACCATCACCTGAAGCCTAATAGAAGTGGGTGATGCTACAAGACAATGACCCAAAACACGAGTAAATCAACAACAAAATGGTTTAAACAGAAGAAAATTCATGTTTTGGAATGATTAATCAGAGGCCAGACCTTAACCCAATTGAGATGTTGTGGCATGACCTGAAGAGGGCTGTTCATGCAAGAAATCAGAAAAATATCAATGAAATGAAGCAGTTTTAAGGAAGAATGGTATAAAATTCCTCCTAACCATTGTGCAAGTCTGATTGGCAGCTATAAAAACATTTGGTGGAGGTTATTGCTGCTAAAGAGGTACTACCAGTAACTAGATACAGTACAAGGGTTCACATACTTTTTTCCAGACTGAACTGTGAATGTTTAGACAATGTGTTCAATAAAGACATGAAAAGTGTAATTGACTGTGTGTGATTAGTTTAAGCACAATGTCTTTGTTTATTATTATGACTTAAATGAGGATCAGACCGTACTTACATGGCCAGTTGCAATGCATTAGATATGTAGTTTAATGTGCCAGTGTTTTAAGGATTTGGTTGAGGAGTGATAGTTAACTCTTATTTAAGACTTAGTTAATAGTCCGCTCCACTATCTTCTATTAATTTTGGAGCACAAGACAGAACACTGTAGCATATTCTCACTGTGTGTGCCCTTTTCATCCATTGGAAAGTTGAACAGATTTGCTGATCTTAAACTTATCAGGGTGGCCCATATGTTCTTTGCAGATTATGTGGTATTTCTGCTAAGTGAGTGGTTTACTCAGTAACACTGTATTTTAAGGTCTGCTAATAAACTACTAATAAACCACTATTAACTCAATGAACCCAAGGGTGATTTTGACATTTGACATTTCACTACCCTCAGTTTTTTTTTTTTACATATTAAACAGGTTTATCCAGTAGATAACCCATATTAAAACCCCTAATTTTTTCACAAGACTTGTCCGTATCTAGAAATGTCAAGCTTAGGCCTGGATATGATTTGGATTGGTTGGTAGGCCCTATTATAGGAGGAAAAAATTATTTTCCCTTACAAAAAAATGTGTTCACTGGAGTATATCTCCAAAACAGCTCAGGTCGTTGCACAGGCAAAATGGAATTTTTAACCATATAGTTTGACGTGTCTGAGCAGTTTGGTAATTCTGTGACTCACCGAAATAGGGAGCTGCTGCTGGGGGGGGGGGGGGGGGGGGGGGGGGGGGGGGGGACATTCCAGTCTATCATTCGCACCATTTGTCACCTGCCTGCCCAGACTACGTCTACAGTGCACGGCGCAGGCCATCGCCTGCTGGATTGGTCATTTTTGGGCTTTACCAGGCAATGCCTGCATGTTTCACAGTCTATTCAATAGGCAACCAACGGTTTTTGTGGGTCATATGCAGTCCAAATGCATTTATTGTCTTTTTTCTTTTTTTAATAATTTGAATTCCTGTATTTATTTTTATTTTTAATTGTTTATGGTTCTTATACTGCATTGTGGTCCTGTATTTTGTTTTAAAATCATTTTAAAATCAGCTTGAACATGTATAGCCTTGTCCAGTATTTTTCTAACTAAAATAGTAATATTTGTACAAAGAAAAAAACTATTATTGGGAAAATATGAAGGGCAGAATTGGCAGAATTGTAATAATTTGAACTTTTTACTCAATTATAAGTAATGCAATCAAAAGTTGTAAAATTACATTAACAAGAGCACTCGTCTGCTACCCTAAATCCGATGTTACAACTGTGAAGTATGTGCAGGACCATTAAAGCAGAAGTAACAAAGTATAACTGCATAAATTATTAATATCTGCAATATTTATGGGACAAAATGCTGTTGGTTCTACAGAGCACACCGTGCATGGATGTTAGAAATAGCTCTTTTTTTTCGTTGTTGCCAAAAACGGTGCCTATGCAGGATTGGATCAGTCCATGTAGTCAGGTCAATACAGAAGAGTAAAGAAACCTTTTTCAGCCAATCTTGATTATCTGTAGGCTGTATGTCATTTGTTGTCCAGTTACTAATCATGTGTGAGGTGGAAACCAGGTTTCACCTCTTCTATATCTTTCTACAGTATATGTATGTTCTATTTACACTCTATATGTAGATGTGACAGCCGTGTCGCATAGGGACAGACCTTCTGTTTCGTTGCATAGCAATGTCTATAAATAGTAAGTACAAGTCAAACCTATGCTGCTTTGGAACCAGGAGATAAATAATCAAAATAAGTGTATTTACAACATGACTAAACCACCACTCATCCAATCCTGCTCAGTTCGGTTAAGCCATGCCATTGTTGTGAATTAATGATGGCCTTAATTGATATAATTGATATAATGATATAATTTTTATTTCTATCATTTGAGCAACACCAAGTAACCCCCTTGGTTTTATTTTGTTTAAAAAACTTAAATATACTGTTGTTATTATTTCTTAGTTATAGAGCATTTAAGCTATTTATCTACATGTTTAATGAGAAATGAAATTATATATGCTTAGGCAATGTTCTAATTCTGGCGGAAAAAAAAGTTTCTCTTATTTATGAGATTCCTTCTAACTCAATTTTTGAAGGAAAAAAGAAAAGAAAAAGAAAAGTGACAGCCCAGCTCTGCTCTTCCTGCAAAAGAATGTCTTGTAAGAAATATCGAAATGATTAGTGTATCATTACCCTCATCTTCCATTGCAGTGGTAGACAACGGAAATTAGCAGCACGCCTTGCACAATGCACACGGCTCTTAAAAGGGAATGAAAAGAGGTAATTTCATTGGGTATTAAAAATGCAGCTGCACCACTGATAATACATTCAGTATAATCCAACCCAGCCTGTAGGTGTGCCACTGCGCTTTCTGCTCTGTGCTGCTGGCCAGTGTTCCTGAAAATACCTACGATCACAGGCCACCTGCAGTGCACCAGCGCTGTGCCACTGACTGCACCCATGTACCGTGCAACATTCATTCTGAAAAAGAGAGACCATTGTATTATATATCATTTGATTTTGCAATGTGTTTGTCATGAGAAAGTGATAACACTAATGCATATAAATGTAGACTATGAGAAGTATGCTTACAAATACATGCATGCAGACACGCATACACCATAGCCAGTTAGGGATCTAGACTAGTGTGATTGGGAGGCATAGCGAGGTTTTGGGGGGGCCAAGTTAATCACATAATTTGTGATGAGTATCGCAGTGGACCTGGGTGTAAAAATGTGAAGTCATTTTTTAAGAAACGCTTGTGGATTACGGCTATCCTTATGTTAATTTTTACAGTCTTATCAATGTTGACCGTTTAGCACTGGCGCTTTGCTATATATATAAAACAATGGCTGTGACAAACGGTGTGGTGGCGCCGTATAACAGGCTGGTACCATCAGAAATGCAACAGAAATCCACCCACTTTATGTACTCACTGATTTGATGGCCATCCAACAAGCCTTCATTACAAAATTATGAGCAATATCCTCCAATTACAGTTCTCGAGCTCACAGCCTGCTCCGTTTTCTGTGTTTTCTTCTGAGATCCACTGTTTGTGGGCTTTCCAGTAGATCTTGGAACACGGCTGTGAGGATTCGTTTCTATTCAGCCACAAGAGCATTAGTGAGGTTGGGCACTGATGTTGGGCATAAGTCCTGGCTCGCAGTCAGCATTCCAATTAATCTCAAAAGTGTTTGATTGGGTAGAGGTCAGGGCTCTATGCAGGCCAGTCTATTTATTCCCCACCAAACTCAGAAAACCATTTCTTTATGGACCTTGCTTTATGAATGGGGGCATTGTCATGCTGAAACAGGAAAGGGTCTTCCCCAAATCATTGCCACAATTCTCTAGAATGTCATTGCATACCGTAGCATTAAGATTTCCCTTCACTGCAACTAAGGGCCCAGCCAAAACCATGAAAAACAGCCCCAGGTCATTATTCCTCCTCCACCAAACTTGTCGACTCCATGATGCTGTCCATAATTCTCTTTTCCAATCATCTACGGTCCAATCTTTGTGTTCTTTTACTCATTTTAACCATTTTCTTCTTGCCTGTCAGTTTCAGAAGTGGCTTATTCTTTGAAACTTTGCCTATAAGGCCAGCATCCCGTCATCTCTTCACTGTTGCAGATGAAACTGATGTTTGGCTTCCAGCTGAGGACCTGTGAGGTGTCTGTTTCTCAAACTAGAGACTCTGATGTACTTGTACTCTTGTCTAGTCATGCATCTGGGCATTCCACTTCATTTTCTAGATCCAGTTTGCTCTCATCTTTCAAGACAATTGTGCACACCATTGTACGGAATCCTCAGTTCTTCAGCAATTTCATGCATGGAAAAGCCTTCATCTCTCAAAAGAACAATGAACTGATGTGTTTCTATAGAAAGCTGTTTTTGGCCATTTTTTAAAACCAAACTTTCAAAATGCCAGTTATAGTTATAGATACTGTAGCAACTGAAAGATATTTTTTGCTTAATTAACCACTTACTAATGGCTATGAATTGTGACTTGACCATCATTATCTTGTGCCGGTTCTTATACGACCGGCAACATTACCTAATATAACATAATGACGAGAACAGGCCATTCAGCTCAACAATGCTTGTCATTATCCTGACTAAACTGTACCTAGTGCTCATATTACCTACAGACTACATTTTATTAAACACCGTAACAAGCCTGGTCTTGAAAATCCCCAGAGTTTCTGCACCTACTACATGACCTGGCCGGCTATTCCACACATTGACTACTCTCTTCGTGAAAACATTCTTCCAAATGTCTGTAAGGAAATTACCTTATTTTTTTTACCCTATTTTCCATTTATGCGCCCACATTCTACTAACAGTACTCAACCTGAAGAATCTCTTGTAGTTCACTTTGCAAACCGAATCGCAAAGCACATTTCCGTGGTTAATTTCGGTGTTGTCTGTACTAATCACTATACATTTGCTCAGTCAACTTGTTAGCAAGCTAGTTAATGTTAAACTTGGTCAAAATGCCAGAAGTGAAATTAAAGTGTTGGTGTATTTTACCCAGAAGTATTCAAAGAATAGGACGTGCAAAAAAAGAAACGTTCTTTAATATTGTTGTTTGCTTATTTTTTTAAAGAAGGTAGACGACTCTTTAAGTTTTGAAGAGTGTTGAAATGATCAAGAATGGATTTCAGAAATATAAATGAGTATCCCACAAAGATTACTAAGGTACAAAATAAATTTAAACAATTATAGGCAGTTATTAGAACGGAAACCTACCCTACATGAACACAAATGACTGCAAACGCACATCCTAGTTTTATATACTAAATGTGCTTCTTATGTCCAAGTGGAGGTAATAAGCCCGAGTCCTCAAGCGATCCAGGACAGTTGTGAAAGACTAAGCAAAAAAAAGCACAAATCGAAGAAGACAGCTTCATCCTGTTGTTATCTGCTATAATGCCCCTTGCTGTGATGTTTTAAACTGCAGCTCACACATGCTTTGAATGAGGAATTTCAGGATTCACATTTTAGAATGCAACGACGCATGAAACCAACTTTCCATAGATCGAAGGGCCTGTGTTTGCGTTCTTACAACAGGGTATGGTTCAGGCCCTAGTTAGCAAGTAAGCCAGTATAACAAGTAATAAGATATTTGCCTGAGTCAGAGGTGGGATTTGAACCCGTGCCTCTCGCTCATCTGAAGGTTCCCTCAGCAAATGCATTACCGCTGAGCTGCTGGCAAACTAGCTACAGGAGGAAGTCAGAAGGTACAGAAGTTAATGTTCTTAAGGGCTGAGAGTCTGTAGTCATTGGTTATTTCTGTAGGAGACCCTAAAAAGTGTCAAACTCTCAATGCTGTCTAGGATGCTGTCTTGTGGCATCACCCACCTTCTATAAAGCTTCAGGTGATGGACCACTACTAATTTATTGATATAATTTTGAATTCTTCATTCCCTCAATGATTGCAAGCTATTCAGGGCCTGAGGCAAAGCAGCTGCAAACCATGATTCTCCCTCGCTGCTTCACAGTTGGGATGAGGTTTTGGTGTTGGTGAGCAGCGCTTTTTCCCTCCCAACATGTTGTGAATTTCTGCTAAAAATTTTAACTTTTGTCTCATCCGTTCACAGAACATTGTCCCAGAAGCTTCATGGAACATCCAGGTGGTCTTTTGCAAACTTGAGCTGTGCAGCAATTTGTTTGGGAGAGCAGGTTTCCTCTGTGGTGTCCTCCCATGAATACCATTCTTGTTCACTATTTTTCTTATTGTGGACACATGAGCAGAGACTTTAGCAAGTTCAAGAGATTTATTCAGGTCCTTTACTGTTACCCTAGGGTTCTTTTTGACCTGCTTCAGCATTGCACGTTGTGCTCTTGCAGTAATCTTTGTTAGATACCCACTCCTATGGAGAGTAGCAACAGTACTGAATTTCCTCCATTTGTAGACAACTTACTGTATTATTAGTTTGAGAAGATTGTGTTTGTCTATTATTGTGACATAGATGAAGATCAGGCCACATTTAATGAGCAATTAATACAGCAATCCATGTAATTCCGAAGGGTTCACAAACTTTTTCTTGCAACTGTATGTGTAAGTTTTTTGTGTATGTTTCCGTATGCTTGTATGCATATGTATGTTCATGCTAGTTTGTGTGTGTGTGTGTGTGTGTGTGTGTGTGTGTGAGAGAGAGAGAGAAAGCACACTCACAGCCAGCAGAAGACGTTTGTCCTTCTCAGCGGAATTCTGTGTGGTCTCCAGCATGGCCTGATGCTTCTCAGACAGCTTTGCTAAAATGTGGGCTTGGTCCTCCTTCAGACGAACTGTTTCCTTCTCATACTTGAGGCGCATGTCTGTTACCTCCTTTTCATGGGCTTTCTTCTCCCCTCTAAGTGTCTGAAAGGACAGATGAATCAGTCAATCAAATTCAGCAAAATAAAACAGCTTTCCCAATTTCATACAGTCCAGAATGCAAATGAAATTCAACCAGTATATGGAATGGTAAATATCAATTTTAGGGTTCGAAAATCTAAGTGTATACTCTTTTTATATGTGTCACGAGTGCATAGTTGCACTCACACCTACACATACACACTTTTCTTGTGGTTTCTTTTTTCTTTTCTTTTGACACCAGCTGCTTACATCATTCCACAGCTGATGGTCCCTTGAGGGGAGGGGTTGCCTCTGAATGTCTTAAAAGCAGTTCCAGGTGATCAAAGGTGTGGCAGAATCTGGCATGCTTGGGTAGAAAGTTTAAATGGGGTGTTGGTTTGCCTCTCAGAAAAGAGGATGTGAGTTTGACCAGCTTGTGGTCATAACGTCGTAAAGAATACATGCGCATTTTGGATAAATAAGAAAAATCACGGCTCAACCATAGAACAATGCCAAAAAGGGATGCCAGCTACACCTTCCAAACAGCTGGAGCTCGCTGCCAGTGCAGACAAGACACTACGGTCATGGTATCTACACTTGTAAAAATATCAGTCAAATTAACTGCATTTAAAATGTTAGTGAGCAGTCTACATTACTTTTTATGGTGGCCCCATTGTGACACAAATGTACTGTCATTGTCATGATGATGATGACAGTGATGATGATGATGACGACAATGATGATAATGATGATGATGGTCCTATATACAGATCTTGTTATAATCTGGGATTAGAAATATAAACTATGCATTGTCTTCAATTAATGTATTGTGTTGTGATAATCCACAGATTGAGTTGAACATATACTCAGATATTATACATAAATTATATCTATCTCTATCTTATCTGTTTTCAGTAAATGGAGACAGAGACAGGAAATAAATGATATAGTTCTATCCACTCCTGTCTTACACCAGAAAACTGTCAGCTAGGTCTATCATCAGCAAACATATGGCTTAGCTATGCTCAGAAGTCCTCAATGATAATAGTATTTTCCAAGAAATTTCGAAAAATCGTTGACAAGGTTTTGTTAGCAGCGTCTTTATTTTACTACTACTATGTGGATGCGTAATTGAATGCGATTATAAGAACATTTCCGGTTACGCTGACCTATAAAACGCTATTCCGAAAGCACAATTAGACATGTTATACATCGTTAGAAAGCTTCTACTCTCACCTACTGAATAAATGAATTGTCAATCAAGCCAGACTGTACTAAAAAGGGCGACGACGCTGTAAACAACAGGTGTGGTATTAAGCACAGCTATTTTGGAAGGTACCCAGGCATCACACATGCGCGTATATTTCCCAAACGGATTGTCCAAGACAATATATGACCACTCAGTCTCAAAAGGGACATCTCTACACATAAAACCAACAGTAAGTTTGTATATTTATTCAATATTTAGTCCCAGATATTGACTGTAGAATGGCATGGTAGAATTTTTTTATTTTTATTGTCTTGTTTATTTTGTTATTCAATGAGCACAGTTTTCACTGGTGTATTGGCATATTTTAGGGCTATTGTTGGGTTTATCTTGTTGCTATGTCAGAATACGATTTTTGAGTTTTGAAAGAATAGTTCTATGAATGCCCAGATAGACAATATTGTCCATTATGTCATGGGTGGGGGGTGTAGTTGCAGATGAGACTTGAAGATGAACGGCCAGAGCGACAATGGTGGCGCTTTGAAACTTTATATTTGGCATAGTTACCGTGTATCGTCTACTAATGAAACTAGAACACAGAGTTTCTGTTTTCAACTTATACTTTGGTTGCAGGAGCAATGAATGTCTGAGTAGAGCAATCTAGGCACGCCGGTGTGCCGGCCACTAGGGGGATTACACTAAGTGGTTAATAACTCAACTAAGTATTTGCTTATATCACGCCGGTCGCCATTTTGAAATTTTCCTGTGCGAAAACGAGGCTATGGTGGGAAGTGTTCTAGGAGCGGTGCTTACATGAAGCAAAAATACATGAAGCAGAAAAGCGATTTCCGGTGATGCTACTATGGCATATTGTTGTGTACCACGCTGTACGTCGTATCAAAGACGAGAATGTGATCAAGGCTTGTCTTTCCATCGATTTCTGAGTAACCCGAACACCCATCGCCAGTGGATTGCCAAGATAAGGAGAGATGTGGGACCTTATTTTCAGGTAATGTAATGAGCTAGCTAAGCTAGCGTCTAAGTTAGCTAACTTATCGTTAGCTTACCCTGATAATAACCTCCAAAAGTTTGTAAGATTAATCAACACTCACCTTTACACATCTCTCATCTCAGATCACAGACAACACAAGAGTGTGCTCCAAACACTTTTCCAAGGACTGCATATTAAGATCGTTTGAACAAACTGAAAACCGGGAGTGTGCTGTCTTTGTTTACATGGTGTCAGCCCAAGACCAGAAGGACAATTCAACGCTTCCAGAGGTAACTGTCATCTGACATTAGCCAAATCATTTCCGTATCAGCATGAAAAAGATAATAAATGCATTGGTATTTGTCCCCAATTGCCATGTCTGTATAGGGATCCTGTTTGTAAGAGGGGTAAGAGCATCAACATCAGGATCAGAAAGGGAACCATTGTGAGTATTTGCAGTTATGTTTTTAAACCTTAGCTATACTGATAGGAACTGCCTGAGATCACTGAACTAAGATCATCAAGAATAATGTTTTTGTCATGATTTTGTAGTGTGACTGGTGACTTTGATGAGGAAGAGGAAGAAGTGGACGTTTCGAATCTGCATGAGGAAGAAACATGAGTTACCAGTTATGTACAGGGCTGCAACTAGTGATTGCACTCATCAATAAATCTATCGCTTATTACCTTGATTAATTGCGTGTCTTATCTGTAAAATATAAAAAAATAATGGTCTAAGCCCATCACATGTTGGTTCAGAGCCTAAAGTGATATCTGATAACCACCAGGGTATTCATTTTATGATGATATGCATCATAGCACTTTAGCCCAATGTTAGTATTTTTAAAACTGTAATCAGGAAGTGTGTGGTATTTTAGTTCATAAATAACAAAATGGTTAATCCTTCATTAAAATTATATTTGATTTATTTGTCGAACAATCTTTTAATTGTTCTAACTGTAGTTGTGTTGTTTTGGGGTGATGACAGGCCTGGAAGATCAGGCTGTGCAAAATAATAATCATAGGATGAAGGTATACTGCATATTTGTATCTAGAATACTCCTGCGATATTTATTGAGTCTTCTGATTTCCTTCTTCACATGGATTTTTTAGAGTAGTGTGGCAATAGCTTATCTACTGCCATGTGCTCCCTGCCTCACAAAGCATGAAAAAGTACATCTGGTAAAATAAAAAACTGAAAACATTTTGAACAAATAATTATACTATTTCAATGTTTTTAGAGATCATTTTTACTTTTGCTTAGTTTTTAGTTTATTTTTTTTTATTATGTGTTGTTAAGTTTTGCATTATTTTTATTTATTGTTTATAAAATATATTTGGATAGTTTCAGTCTTACTTTTACAATAACTTTTTTTTGTAATCCCATTTTCTTTTCTCTCCTCTCTAACACACAGTTCTAAGCAGGTTTTGGAGGCATTATGTGATCATGACTATCAGGAGGAGACCCTGTCTGTGGAAGAACAGCTTGATGCAGCACAGAGGGAGATTGCTCGTCTGCAGGAAGAAAATGAAACCCTGAGAAGTGAGCAGTTTCATCTCCAACGCTTCCAGTGTGAGCCCATGTTGATCATGTTTTACACAGGATTTAAAGATTATGACACCCTCAAAGCAGTCTTCCTAGCTCTAAAACCTACAGCAGAGTCTATGGTTAGATGGAGTCAAATGCAGAGGCTAAATCACACAGAAGAACACATTGTGAAAGCTGGGTTCCATGCACAACACCTATGCCTCTTCGACCAGTTCTTCCTGTTCCTTTGTCGTGTGCGGCAGGGGTTTTTCACTATGGATTTAGCTGTACGGTTTATGGTATCACAAGCCACAGTCAGCAGGACTTGTATAACATGGGGCAACTACCTGTTCTTTATGCTTGACACACTACCAATATGGCCAAGTATAAAGGCTATAGATGAACTGATGCCACCATTCTTTAAAAATACATTCCCCAAAGCACAGGTGGTGCTAGACTGTACTGAGATCCACATCCAAACTGCAAGCTCAAAGGTTCTGAACACGGTCACATACTCCCATTATAAAGGTACCACAACGCTAAAGTCACTGATTGGCATTACTCCTTCTGGGTCAATTAGCCTAGTCAGCAACCTGTACACAGGCTCCATCTCGGATAAGGAAATTACCAAAGAGTCAGGCATTCTGAGCCTCCTGCAACCAGGTGACGAAGTCATTGCAGATAAAGGGTTTCTTATCAGAGACCTCCTCACTGACATAAATGTAAAACTTGTAATCCCAACATTCTTGGGGCCAAGTGGGCAGTTCAGTAAAGAAGAAATTACATACACACAGGAGATTGCTCGCTTGAGGATCCATGTAGAGAGGGCAATCAGGCGCATCAAAGAATACCATATATTCGACGGCGTCATACCCCTTTCACTGTGTGGTTCAGTTAACCACCTATGGACTGTTTGTGCTCTGCTTACCAACTTTCAGGGACCTCTCTTTTAATCCTGTGGTAACATCTATTTGAAGGGGGTTATCCAAAACTCATTCTGCATTTTCCCAACAATATACGTAGTTCATGATTACAATGACTATAAACACAAAATATTAAATTTTTCTGAATTTCAGTATTATTTTTATGAGCCCATTTCTTTTTAAATGCAAAAACTCTCCAATTTAAAATAACAAAATGTGATTTTTTTTCTCCCCAAAATGCATCAAAGTGGATTTTGGAAGTTCTGGATAATCATTCTTCCTTTGAGAAACATTGTAACACAACATTGGCAGTTCAGCTCTTATGTACTTTTATTGAACTGAAGATAATTAAATGTGATTAAATGTTTTTATAATTACATGAATGTAAGACAACCTGTATGCTGGATAATCCTGAACCAATAAAACAATGCATTGACATTTTTTAAATAATTCTCACAAGTTTTTTTGAGGAGTTTATATCTACGGTCTCCTCATCTTCACAGGGCAGGCAAAAAATACTCAAAGAAGAATATGTCCAGCTTAGTTTTCATAGACTCCCATTTCTCGGCATCAAAGTGGATCCGCTCCAAGTGGTAGTCGTTGGTGCAATGGACAAAAAAAAATCACACCACATCATCCCTGTGATGCCCATCTGTCCCATTACCTGGTAATGGTATTCATGGTTGGGTTTAAGGGCAAAAGCACCATCTGGCCCTGCAGAAAGGTAACAGCACTCAACCAAACTGTCCACATCTGGACCCTTTATCTCCAGAAGCCCCTGAAGAAGCCCAGCGCTGTCAACCACCTTACGATCAGGTGAGGCACCTAAATGGGGGGCATGAGGATTAATGATGAAGCCACAAGGTAATGTGTGATTACCCGTTGCCTGTTCATATTGTGCCGCTGCAATGGGCTCCATCTCTAGCCCCCTTTTCATTGCCCTTGTCTGCACAGCCCTCTTCTGTCTCTGCATACTGGCTGCTAAGCTGTCGAAGTCTGCAATCCTTGAAATTATCCTTTTAAAAGCAGATGAAGTCAGACGCTGGGAGCGAACACGGTGCCAGGTCTTGTTTGTGCTCTGTTCCCTTGTTTCCATCGCCAGTGACTCTGCATCAGAGAGGGTGATAGTCATGCCACAGTAGTAGTTGCTCTCATTTTCATTTAGAGCAGTGGCATAATTATATGTCTGTGGTGGCAGAGGAAATGGTGGGTGATGGTCAGTGGTAGTGGTGGTGGGCAGGGCGAGGGCCTGGTAGGTCAACACTGATCCACAGGGCAGGTCTCCAAACTCTGTTGCAACCTTGTCCACTGGATGTCTGTTTGATGCTAGCAGTAGGTGATACATTTGACAGTTGCTTCCAATATCAGCAAGGTTCTTTTGAAGGTCATGAGCAAACTGATCACTTGGTAGGGGGACTGGAACAGGGCAATAGAGGTTGGGTATGTTACCATCACAGGATCTTTTATATTTATTTGGGAGTGTATTTGCTGTGGATGGCTTTAATTTTGAAACTTTTATTATATTAATTGGTTTTGGGGTGAGGCCTAATGTACGTGGAAGAACATGCCATGTCTGTGGCAGTGACGTTTTACTAACTGTAGGAGCGACAGATTTGCAGTCTAGCTTAAGAAAATGTGCAAGAGTGTATAGTAGTCCAACTTGATGACTGCAGTGACCCTGGCTAGCTTTGCAATTGCACTCTGACTGCCCAATAAAGGGGCCTTCAGATGGAAACTCCACCTACAGTGACAGAAAAGAAACAAGGTAAACAAACCATAAAATGTTTATTTTAATAAGATACATCCTTAAGCTTTAGAATGATGTTTATAGAACCAAGTGATCAAGAAAGAAAATGAAGGGACAGTCCAACTTTCCTTCCCTACACTACATACTGCGCCTTGAGGGAGTACAAAACAGAATATGATACATGCTCCTTATTAAATGGAGATCAACATCGTGGAAGTGTTCTCTTTCCAACTAAGCTGGTAATCCCTTGAAACTCTTTGGAAATGGCTGAAGTTACTTTAATGCTGAGTCTGTCAATTAGTTTTTTCAAACTTGTAAAATAAGCCTACAAGTGTAAGCTCCTTCCATGATGTATTGTTAACTGATAAAAGCTTAAAAATAAAGTTTGAACTTAGTATACACACTTTTGTAGAATCATGGGTTTTCAGTAGTGAGGATATATAATCAAACAGCCTCCTGCAATAATTCCTTACAGTGGTGCTGAAGATTTTTTTCTATGTGAAAACCCATGATCCGTTTGAGCGGAAGTACCTGACCCTGCTGGGACTTGAAAACAATTTATTCATACTCATTTTATTTTAACATCTCGCTTTTTACAATAGTCCTCTTTGTATTGTTTTAAACAGGCAGGGTAGCCGAATGCTAGCGGCTAACTTGCAGCACGCTGTACAGTCCTCTCCACGTGACTGACTGTTTACCTCTCCTACACACACCCCCGAACTCCCCTCTTCTTCTCAGGTTTTACCCCAGGCCTCTGTTTCTAGTACTAGCACCCCCTATCTGTTAGGAGTGCAATTTTTTCCTTCGTCCTCAGTGGCCTTTCCCTTTCCTTCTCCTCCGGTCTGTACCACTGGCTCTCCCTACTCTCGTATCCTTAAACTTAATGTTCAACAGTATATCTCTCCTCCCATCATTCCTACCCGAATCTCTGTTAGATATCCCACTCATTATCCAATCCGTGCTGTTACTGTTTCCAATTTAATTACAATTCCCCTTCAGCTTCCTATCACCAGCTCTGTTCCCATTCTATTTAATCCAACTACCTTTAGAAACAGAAAAGGATTAGGAATTATTCACTTAAATATTAGAAGTTTACTTCAGAAATTAGATCATGTAAATATACTAGTCGTGCAGACTGACCTGGATATACTGGTTTTAAGTGAAACTTGGCTTAAAAATAGCATCAGTGACTCAGATGTAGCTCTATTGGGTTACAACTTATACAGAGTGGATAGAACTGGTAGGGGAGGAGGGGTGAGTATATATGTTAAAACAGGTTTCTCTGTAACAATCTTAAAAGCTGTCACAATTCCAAGAAATTTTGAATTCCTTGCACTGAAGGTTCAACTGGGGCCTAACTCAGTAATTGTGGTTGGGGTCTATAGACCCCCATCTGCTGAGTTAGGCTCCATTGATGCAATAGCGGATCTACTGTCCCATTATTCCAATGCTGAATTGATTGTTATGGGTGATTTTAACTTGAACTGGCTGAATGTTACTTCCAATCATTTCAAGGAGGTTAGTGCTGGCCTTAACTTATTCCAACTAATAACAGAACCCACTAGGCCAAATCTGAAAGACAGCTCAAAATCTACCCTAATTGACCTTATTTTTTCTAATAGGGTTGATAATATCACTGCCTGTGGTGTCTTTGAGCTTGGAATCAGTGATCATTGCCCTGTTGGCTGCATTAGAAGTACTCGGCTAATGAAAACAAAATCTCACAAGGTTATGAGGAGAAATCTAAGACATTTTAATGAGCAAGCCTTTTTATCTGACGTTTCCCATAGTAACATACAATACACATCTGAGATTACTGATGTCGACTTGGCTCTGGATTTCTTCACAAAGACTCTTCTTTCTGTCATTGACAGACATGCTCCACTGAAAAAACTTAGGATTAAAGATAGAGTCACCCCCTGGTTTTCACCTGAGCTAGCAGCTTTACTCAAAGAAAGGAATAGAGCCTGGTCTCTTGCCAGACACTCCGGTGACCCTTCACATTGGGCAGCTTTCAGGCAAATCAGGAATAGATTCACATCTTCGGTAAGAGTAGCCAAATCCAAATATTACCTAGATCTAATTACCTGCTCCTATGCTAACCCGGCTAAATTCTGGAAGGCAGTGAACTCCATCAAAAACAGACCCACTACTTCCCTACCTTCACACATTGATTCTGGTGACTGTTTGATCTCTGATCTTAATGAGGTTTGCCTAGCTTTCAACAAGCACTTTGCTGAGGCTGGGCATTTATTCGAAAAGGAATATACAGCACCCCCTCTTATTAGTGATGATTGTGTATATACTATGAACCAGGCCTTTCAGTTTTCCTTTCAGCCCTTCTCTGCTAGTGTTGTTTTTGAGACCTTGCAAACCATTGATCCCAGGAGCGCTACTGGAGAGGATAAATTAGATCCCTTTTTTCTAAAAATGGCTGCTCCATTCATTGCAGAGCAGTTATCACACATATTCAATCTTTCTATTTCAACAGGAATATTCCCTAGTATCTGGAAATTGGCACATGTATTTCCACTGCACAAAGGAGGTGATAGAAATAATCTAAACAATTATAGACCAATCTCCAAATTACCATGCCTAGCTAAAATTCTGGAATCTCTGGCAAATAATCAACTCAAAGTATTTCTTTCTAGTCATTCAGTTCTAAGCCCACATCAATCCGGATTTAGAGCCAAGCATAGCACTATCTCAGCTGTTACGCTAGTTACAAACAATATTATGTCTGCTCTAGACAGTAAGAAACACTGTGCTGCCCTTTTTGTAGATCTGTCTAAAGCTTTCGACACAGTCGATCACGCTTTGCTTTTACAGAAGCTGTGCAGCATTGGTTTAGATGGTAAAGCTTGTGATTGGTTTCATAATTACTTGTATGGGAGATTTCAGTGTGTGAAGTCTGGGAGCACCCAGTCTGGGTTCCTGCCTGTGTCGAAGGGGGTTCCGCAGGGATCAGTTCTGGGCCCTATCCTTTTCACCATTTACATTAATAATATTGTTTCCCCACTAAATGATTGTCAAGTCCATCTATACGCAGACGATACTATTGTATATTGTATTGCTGATTCTGCTCAGCTTGCCATTGAGAAACTGCAGCTTGCTTTTAATGCCCTTCAGGAGGCTCTTGTTAAGCTTAAGCTGGTTCTTAATGCAAGCAAAACAAAATTCATGTTGTTTACTAGGGCCAGAAGCACTGATTATGATAGCATATTTATATCCACTGCAAATAGTTCTAAAATTGAGAGAGTTTCTGAATATAAATATCTTGGCATCTGGCTTGATGAGAAATTCTCATTTAAATTCCATATAGATAATCTTGTCAGCAAACTGAGACAAAAAATTGGCTTCCTTTATAGAAACAGATCTTGCTTCCCTATGATCAGTAGAAAAAGAATTGTTGAAGCAGTTTTCCTTTCAGTATTAGACTATGGTGACATTATTTATAGAATTGCTGCTCCTTCTTCCCTTAAGCGCTTGGACACAGTCTATCACTCTGCCCTCAGATTTATTACTGGCGATAGTTATGGTACCCACCACTGTGTCCTCTATGCCAAGGTGGGTCTGTCTTCTCTGGCAGTGAGGCGTGATAAACACTGGTTTTTGTTTATCTTTAAGGCCATTGTCGGAATGCTTCCACCTTATATTACAAGGTTGTTAGAGTGGCGCTCTGGACCCTATCAAACCCGATCAAATGGCTTGCTTATGCTTAAGGTCCCTCGGGCTCGATCAGAAATTGGGAAGTCAGCATTCCATTTTAGTGCCCCATCCTCCTGGAATGAGCTCCAACAATTGCTGAAAATCAGCTCTCTACCTACTTATGGGCAGTTTAGATCACTGGTTTTGAACATTCCTGTCTCTGAGTGCATCTGTTTTTGATCGTATCTGTGCTGATTTTATTTATTTTATTATTTTATTTTATTTTTATTTTTTATCATATTTTACTGTATTTTATTACTGTTATTTTATTATTTACTATGTTAGTTGCTGTTGCTATATTCTATGATCTTTTATTACACCTATTGTGTTTTAATTGTGTTTGTAATCTCGGCTACATTGAAAATGAGGGCCTGGCCCTCAATTGTACCTCCGAGAATTTAAATAAAGGTTCTGACTGATTTGTTCTGTTTTGTCATTTTTCTATGAGTGCAAATCAAATCAAATCAAATACCCCATCAATTAATTGTGCAGACCATTGTGTAATCTATCATATGTGTTTAGTAATATGCATCCAGCTCTTTTAACCTGGCTCAGGATAATAGTGCTTGTGCAGGTTGTCCAGCAGGGAAAGGTGATAACGTTTTGCAAGCAAATTCGTGCAAATTGAACAAGATAAACTTGAACTTGAACACTTGTCTACTACCCAAATGCCTGTATATTGTAAGGGGTGTCATTTTTTCTCAATGAGCGAAACGACTTGGCCCTCACAACACAGCCTGCCTCGCTGGTCCTGACTGAAAAATCATTGTAGCCTGTAATGTTAAGCTCGATGACCCAACGTTGTCACAAATGTTGGTTAACACAAAATGTAACGTTACCTTGACAAAATACAGCACATTTAATTTCTTAACAAGCATTTTGTGCAATGTATCAATAGTTTACCACAAATTAGAAAATTAAATGAAGCTTATTTATGACTAACGCTAGCCGATCAAGCTGCTAACAATATTTAAAAATTTTTCCCGTGAAAACTGCCATACTTGTTTACATTTTGGACAGATTTGGCTAGTTGGTAAATCTATCGCTGTTTCCGTCGCAGCACTTTCGACACAAGCAAAATCGGAAACGCTATCCTAAAATTTCTTCTTACCGTGAAGAGTGCCTGACTCGCAACCGTAGTAATGTGTTAACACGACGGCACAATTATGTCGAGAATTACCATCTTTGGGGAAAAAATGCTATATTCTGTAAATGCATTTAGATCAAACCTACTAGACTATGCATAAAAAAACAAACTTTCGTAAATCTCTCTTAATTTGTGTCGAAAGTGCTGCGACGAAAACAGCGAAAGATTTACCCACTAGCCACATCTGTCCAAAATGTAAACAAGGCAGTTTTCACGGTCGGGAAAAATTTTATGACACCGTTTGCTGATAAGCTAGCACACCGACACATAGCCTACGGATGGCAAAATCGTTAACTTACCTTCGATATCAGTAATGTACCCCTCTATCCAGTTGCTGTATCCTTTCAATAAAACTGCTCTTGGTATTCGACATCCCTCCTCAGCCCATTTTTCGACGTCGTTCATCATAAAATGTGGTAGCAGCTCAAGGTTTGTGGTCCAAGCCATTGTTGTTTGATCGTACTTTCACTTCAGGTTTCCACTTGGGGCGACGCCCACCTCGGCCTCTCTTTGGATTTCAAAATGGTGGCCACGTGAAATAAGCCTATTATCAACCTTATGACACCACATACAGGTAAATACAAAATTACTGGAACAGTGACACTGTTTTTTTCATATTTATGGCTCTGTACCCTGTCCTGTGTACCACTTTTTAGAGATAGTCCCCCATTTTAAGGGATCAAAAGTAATGGCACACATAATCTGAAATAAAATCATCATATTTAGTACTTGGTTGCACATCCTTTGCATTCAATGACTGCCTAAACTCTGCAATCCATAGGCAGAGGTAGCGAATCCATGTTTAGAAAGTAAAAGTCCTCCCCATTATTTTCTTCCAATCACCTGGATCTGCTAACGAGTACAATTTTTCAGCCATGAGATAGAACAGATAATTAAAATTGGCTGCTAAGTCTAGATAGCGCAGTAGCGCTTCCTATAGGGGAGTTTCTGAAAAAGGCGGTTGGCTGGGTGTGAGGGGTCATTGGCGATCTTCTCTGCTCTCCTTTTGGCCCTGATGCCATCCAGTTCCTTTATAGAGGGCAGCTGCTGACCAGTCAGCCTTTCCTTAATTCGAGTGATGCGCTGGATATTGTCCTTGTCATGGGCAGGAGCTGAACCACACAGTTATTGCTGAGAATTGAGTCAGGACTGGTTGCAAGATGTTGAGTCTTTTAAGCTGACAAAGGAAGAACATCCTCTGGTGGGCTTTTTTGATGATGGAAGTAGTATTGCTTTCCCAATTGAGGGTAGAGATGGTGGTACCCAGGAATTTAGTGGATTCCACAACATTCACTGCTGTGTCATTTATTGCCAAGGGATTATACAGGAATGATTTTTTGCAGAAGTCAAGCTGCATCTAGACTATTTTTTGAGTGTTGAGCTCAAAATTATTTTCTGCTCACCACGTTGCCAGGCAGGCCACCTCATTCCTGTTGGTAGACTCATCGTTGTTCGTGATGAGGCTTATGAGGGTCATCTGCAAACTTTATCAGTTTGACAGAGGGGATCACTGGAGGAGCAATCATTGGTGTAAAGCGAAGAAAGGAGGGGTGAGAGCACACATACTTGTGAAATTCCTGTGTTAGTGGAAAGGGTGTCCAACAGGTAGTGACCCTGCCTCAAATACTGCCTCCTATCCCATGGAAGGCTGTACATACAGTTGAATCAGTTTGCTGTTCAGCTGCTCTGGTCTGACTGGATTAAATGCAGAACTGTAGTCTACAGAAAAACATAACCCTTGCATACGAGCCCGCAGAGTCCAAGTGGTTGAGGGCATGGTTTAGACACAGGTTGACTGCATCCTACACTAATCTATTTGCCCTACATCCAAATTGTCCAGTAGGAGGAGGTAGGAGGTAGTGGTCTTCAGGCAGGACAGGACCAGTCAAAGCATTTCATGACTCCAGATGTTAAGGCTACTGGCCAGCAGTCATTTAGGTTGGTGATCCTGTCTTTCTTTTGGATGGGAACAATGGTAGAGGTCTGAGGCAAGCCGGTACTTATGCTAGGGAGGTCAAACCTGTTTTGCCGATCTTTCAGAAAACATATTTTGTCAGTTCATTCTTCATCCATAATGTCATAAATGCTACAGTATAATCAAATAACAACATATAAATTGTCAGTTTGCCAGGATATAATTGTTGTTCTCTATAAGATTTTTTTAATTAGCCACTTCCCTCTGCATGTAATCACTGTCGTTGGAAGGAAACGCATCATCACCTGTGCGACTTTTAGGGTGGGGTTGTCTGTTTTCCTTCAACGAAACGAACCAATATTTTGGTATTTGAGCAGTGAAACTAATATACTATATGCATTTACTGGTATATATTGTTATGGGATGCGTCATTTAATGAAAAGCGTACACTCAAAACGCAATATGTGCCAAAATGTCTCAGCTTCAAACAGCAGCCCCGTAGCTTCAAAATTCCATTGCAGTTGGGGACTGGAATCGACCAGGCTCATGTCCCCATTTTCACTTTAATAAAAAAAAATACCCATTCATAAAACTCTAATGCTGTATACCACACTGTAGATAAGACCTTCACGAAGACATACATGTAAGAATTGTGTTGTTCAAACGAGTTTTCCTGTTGACTTAGCCACCATTAAACATGTACATTGGCAGCAGTTTATAGCTGGCTATGGAATACTATTCTGTTGGCAGGGGATTCAGATTCCTGAGGGTTGCACATGTCTCCTTTTCACAGTAATTACAAAAAACACCCATTCGTAAAACTCATTCGTGGAACTCCCATTGTGATTACATTGCAGGCAGAACATTCGACTTCCCAACTTATGCATGCATGTTCAATTGGTTTCAGGACAAGTGAATGATTTAGCCAGTTAAGAACATTCCACTTTTTGGCCATGAAAAACTCCTTGGTTTCTTTATCAGTATGTTTTGGGTCATCGTCCTGCTGCAAAGTGAAGCACTGTCCAATTAGTTCTGCGGCATCTAGTTGAGCAGATATCATGTCTCTTCACACTTTCCATCACTTTGGTACAGGTTAATACTCGTCTCATTTCTCCATAAGACAGTTTAAGAACTGTAGTTTTTTTAATTTACTGTTCAGCAAACTCTAATCTGGCAATTCTGCTCTTGAAGCTTATCTGTAGTTTGCATCTGTTGGTGAACCCTCTGAGGTTATGCTAGTGTAGCCTTATCTTTATGGTAGTCTTTGACACCATAAAGAGAGTGGTCCTGGAGAGTGGTATTTATCTGTTCTACAGTTGAATTGTTTCTTCACAATTGTAGGTATTCTTCCATCATCCACTACAGTGGTATTCTGTGGTCTACCAGGTCATTTGCTATTATTGAGCACATCAGTGTGTTCTTTAGTTATATTTCTTGTGCCTGAATGATGCAACATACAGCTGGTCAAGAAACAGCTGATCAACCAATTGTACCATTACTTCTGCTTCCCATAAAATGGGGTACTAGGTATAAAAAGGGCTATAATTTCAACATGGATCACCCAATATGAATGGAAATTCGCTCAAATTACGGCTGTCAGTTTTCTCTATAACCTTATATTCATTGTTTCACTCAATGTGCTGAAGGATTTGGCAAAAACAAAAACTGTTATACTTTCATAATACTCTTGCATTTAGCTGTATATAAGTGGGCAAATAAACAAAGCCACAAACTGTGTGTGCGTGTGTGGCACAAAAATGACGTTATATATTTATTTAGTTTATTTTTGTATTTGTTGTGGCTTGCATTTTTTTAATAGACAAATATGTATTTAATATTTTTTCTAAGCAAGTAAGAATCTACCTATGAGTACACGTTTACTCAAGTAAACAGTCTCAACCATTGTTGAAGCACAATATCACACAAATTTTTGGTGCTTCAACAATGTCTCCTTCTCTGTTCTCCATATTGGGATGGCAGGTATGCCATCCCGCCAAGTTACGCCTTGGCGGGGGCATGCCCCATACCTATACAGCACAGAGAGTTTGGCACTTTTCAGGGTTCCCCACAGAAATAACCACAACAGCCACAGACACTCAGCCCTTAAAAACATTAAATTCTGTACATTCTGACCCCATTTCAACAGACAGAATTCATAAACAACTTCACATGTCCACACAATAAAGCCCCAAACTAAGGGGATTTTGCGTTTTCTCCTTCTTCTTCTTCTTCTTCTTCTTCTCTTTCTTCTTCTTCTTCTTCTTCTTCTCATTCTTATTTTTCCTGCCGCCTATCCCACTAACAATGTCTCCCCATTGGACATTTCACTGACACCAGCCAAATCTTCACCTACATGACCCAATCAAAAACGCGCATACACACGCAAAATACCCATACCTTCTTACTCTGCAACTTTTCCAGTTTAAACAGCTAGTCTGCCTGTGGCCTAGTGGGCAAGGTTACAATCTTGGGAAGACGGGGTCGTAGGTTCAAGCCCAGCTAGGAACATGTTTCTTTAACCTGCTTCGACCCTCACTAATAATTGTCTACTAGCCTACTTATCAATTATTGCTTTTGCACCATATCTACCCGCCGTTCACCGTTCAGTTATTAACCGGCTACAATATTGCTAAGCCATATGCATTATGACTTACCATCTGTACGTTCAGTTATTAACCGGCTACAATATTGCTAAGTCATATGGATTCAACGGGAGCTCTTCTGTGCTTATTGGCCTGTGTTCTTCTTTAAAACCACCGGCAGGTTTGCTAATGATATTTCACGCATTGCATAGCTATGGCATGGTGCTGCACTAACGAAGTCACAGACTGGTAAACCTCTGGTTTAAGGCTTGAATCCCGACTCGCCCTCAGGCAGATCATTTCCTCTTTTACACTAACGTTTTCTTGCGCTTATATTTGCTTTACCAAAACTCACTCACGGCCACCCATATGCATTTCATGACGGCAAATGTATTCCTTTTATTTAAAAGTTACACCAGTTTACCACTGTGCCATTTCTACTAACTATATTTCTTCACTTGGCTACCGTACAAAACCTTCTTATCAGCAAACGCCACGTTTCTACATTCATGTTACCTCGCCCTGTTCTCTATCTAGCCACATAGGCTACAAACAATTACTACGTCTGCACGTTCTGCAACTCCGCATTAAAACATTACATTTAAAATCATGATATATATATATATATCATAAATATAACTACTAGCACTGAACATGAGAAAAACACGTTAATGTAATAGATTGCACACGTTATTTAACCCTCCACTTCAACAACTACCGTTAAATACAGACTGTTATATATACCAGATAAGGAAACTAAGCTTGCTCATGGTCACTTCATTTACTTCGCACTATAGTCTGTGATCATGTCAACCTTCACCTACATGCCCATTCTGCTAAAAAAAACATATTGTTTCAACTACGCAATTTCATCATTTGGCTATCCTTGTGTGAATTTGTACAGTCTGATGAGCGTGTACGTTTAGCAGTTTCGGTTTGCTATATATGTAAAACAGTGGCTGTGACAAATGGTGCGGTGGCATAATTGTAAAAAACGCATCAGAAAAGGTGAAATATGGGCAGTGTAGCTATGTAGGCTACTCACGGATTTGACGGGCATCCAACGAGTCTTGATTGACAAAAGAATCAGCAAGCCCATAGAATTAGAGCTGCCTAGGTAGAAACTTGTGTACACTTCTGTCCTGCTCCGTTGTGTGTTATTTTGTGAAGATGCACTTTTAGTGTTTGTAAGGTTTATAAGGCATTTTGATAGGCTTATCTGCAGATAGGAATCCTCTTTGCTGTTTTGTTAAGCTAGAACCGGAAAAGTTGATAGTGGAGAATAGGAGCAGACGCATATGTCCCAGCAGGCTTTGTAGCCACATAGGCTACAAACAATTACTACGTCTGCACGTTCTGCAACTCCACATTAAAACATTACATTTAAAATCATGATTCACTCATAAGTATAACTACTAGCACTGAACATGAGAAAAACACGTTAATGTAATAGATTGCACACGTTATTTAACCCTCCACTTCAACAACTACCGTTAAATACAGACTGTTATATATACCGTTTGATAAGGAAACTAAGCTCGCTCATGGTCACTTCATTTACTTCGCACTATAGTCTGTGATCATGTCAACCTTCACCTACATGCCCATTCTGCTAAAAAACATATTGTTTCAACTACGCAATTTCATCATTTTGCCTAATTTATCTCACACTGTTGTTATTTTCTCATATGCAAAGCCTGCTGGGACATATGGGACGTCTGTATTTAACGTTTTTTATGAGATCTGATATACTGAGGGAGATGTGGGTGGGCAAGACCTTTCACTAACAAGAAATATGAAGGAGCAGTGTTAGTCTTGCAAGAAAACAAGAGTTATGATTTGTAAATACAAAATGGCCAACCCCTTCATTACTGAAGGTGCAAACTGACATGTTCAAAGGATAATTTCCAGACCAGTTAGTCATTGCTATCTTGCTAGGGATATATCTAAGGGTTATGTCAGGCTAGATGAAATGTATTCACCTTCTCCAGGGCAAGGATCTCCTCCTTCTGCTGATCATCAAGTGCCTGGCTCTTGCTCAGGACTGCCCCTCGCTCTTCCTCCAGCCGATGGACTTTTTCCTTCAGACAGGACTTCTCTAGCTCCAGCTCACGAAGGGATGCCTCGTAGGTCACCTGTATGGCTTGTAGAGAGCCAACCTGGCCTGGAAGGGTTGTCATGGAGTAAGAGGTAATCGCTTAGTCACAAAAAGCAAATGTATCCAAATTATTTTTATTAAAAACAAGAACAAAGATGACCTGATAATGGACATGTGTAAACCATTGTTATTTACCTTTGATTTGCACGCCAAGTGTCTTAGAAAGGCTGCATTTTTTTTACTACCTTTTACCGCCAAGCATTACAGCATTGATTTCTGCACTCACAGTGGCATAATTTCATAAGAATTATGAAACCATAAAGCTATTTTCTTAAAATAAAGGACACAAGTGTATCAATTTTTAAAAAAATCTAAATTTCTAAATTATAGCAGTTCCTGCTAAGGGAAAATGTTTCAAGGCTTATTACAGACACACTGAGTTCTGAAATGTGTTCTAAAGTTCTAAAATGTGCAAAACAAGACAAAAACAAAATAGAAAAAGTAGTTACAGAAAAGTTGAACAGTGCAAGTTTAAAAAAGAAGTCATAGTAACATAACATTACATTACATTACATAAAATGATGAGAACAGGTCATTCAGCCCAACAATGCTTGCCATATTCCTCACTAAATTGTACTTAGTGCTCCGATTACCTACAGGCTAGATACAGTACTAGTATCTAATACTGTATCAAGCCTGGTCTAGAAAACCCCCAGAGTTTCTGACTCTATCAGTGGTTCTCAAACTCGGTCCTGGGGGACCACTGTGTAGCTGGTTTTCATTCCAACCTCAACAGCAATCCCAGAATTTTAATATGCTGTTAATTTTTCTTAATTAGGTGCTTTTCATGTTTTAGAGCTGTGGTCCCCAGTCTTATCCAGAAAGGGCCAGTGTGGGTGCACACACCTGATCCTGATTCTACTAATCTTAGCAATGACTCTAGCTAACATTAGCTAGCTAGGTAGTTTGCTTTCATAAGGCAATGTTATCGATAACGTTAGCTAGCTTGTTTGCTTTTATGAGGACGTTATAGTTGTGCTTTTATCTTAACTTGGCTAGCTAGATAGCAAAAATTATAATTGGATATAAGTCAACCTCCTTACCTTAGCTATCTATCGACACTTGATATACTACTAAGCTAGCTAGCTTGTGAAAAGTCTCCCAAAAAGAGCGCGTATCATGGGGGTAGCTATGGTAACGGGGCACGGTCTGTCAATCATAGCTAACTGACAGTTCTCATTACCACGCCCAGACGGTTCGGGTGAACTTTTATAGTGGGAAATTTAGGCTTAGAAAAATACGTTTTAAAGTATATTGAAATGACTGAATAATCAAAAAATTATGCACATTTGTTTTGTTGTTGCCTAAAGACAACTGGGAAGTGTCACGTTCAACCACCATGTTACTCCTTTAAGTGTGTGAAATCAAAATAACTCCACACCTTGCTTTTACTCCTTTCTTTTCCAGCCATCTATAAAAAATTAATTTAAAAAAATCAGTTTTCCAGTTTCAAACATGTATTTTTATGAATATTATTATTATTGTTGTTGTTGTTATTAATTTGTTATTATTATTTCTTAGTATCTATTCTCAGTAAATTAATTATATTTTCTTATTTTATTTTATTCCTACTACATGATCTCATTTGCACAGCCTCATCATTTCTTATTATATATTCTCAGTAAGTTAAATGAATTATATTTTCTTATTTTATTTCTACTACATGATCTCAAAGAGTAAGACATTATCTAGCGGAGCTAATGAGTGAATCAAGTGTAACGTTAGATGAAATTAGACAACATGGCTTAAAATGATCCATGTTAGAAGTGTTTTATCTGCGTTTTTACTGTCTGGTTAGCTTGCTACGATGACGCGTGATTAGATGACACACTCGCTTGCAATAACGCGTTGGCTATTGACACAGCATCATATAGCAGCTAATATCATTATCTCAGATTAAAAAAAACAAATGTGTGATGCATTCAATCACCATTTTATTTTGGCTGGTTATTTATTCGAGAATACAGCGATGTCCTCAGGAAATGTAGATCCTACCCTGCTTATGTGCTCACTGCCACTTCATAAAGGCTTGCTAGCCAGCTAGCTTGCTAAAGTGAACCAAATATGTTAGCTAGCTCGCTTGATAATGAGGATTCATAAACATAGTGGTCGTATAAACGCATTTAAAAACTTTCACTAAATATACACACCTTTATTGCGGCAATCGAATCTGTGCAGACAATTCTTGCAGTGGAGAATATTGGATGAGGCACGAGTGACAAACGTCTTATTACAGAAGTAGCGCACCAGCTGCTGCAGTTCACACTTGTATTAGAGCTCCCTCTACTGGATAATTCTAGTAAATAGCAATTACAACGTTCAAACAGACAAGTAGGCCGACAGATAAATAATCAATGTTTTTTTTGTTTATTATACTTATTTAAAAATCGAGACACATCGGCGGCATAACTGCCGATCCCGATGTCGTCAAAAAAGTCAAATAATGGCCGATATATCGGCCAAACCAATATATATATATATATCACTCTAGTTAGCAGAATGGGCATTTAGGTGAAGTCTGACATGATCACAGACTATAGTGCAAAGCAAGGGCGTAACTTTGGGTTGAACATTGGAGGGGTTGAGGTCTCCCCACCCATGTAGGGGGGGGTCTGGGGGCATGCCCCCCCAGGAGATTTTTTTTTGCAAAAAGGCTGTTAAATGGCTGTTTCGCATACATTTTAAAGGGAAGAGACATACCAAAACAACATGATCTGCATATGCCAACTAGTGCAGTGGAATAGCATAAAATCATTCACTTTGTGATAAAAGCACCAAATTTGTAATGCATTCATTTGTTGTTCCAGTATTAGTAAAATGGATATTTATCACTTCCTGAACAAAGATGTTCTGAACAAGATTCTGTGGTAATTTTCTGTCCCTGGTGTACATATTTTGCAATATACCCTCTGTTTTGCTGCGAATGCCATGTAAATCATAGGTATGCATATATGTACGCAATCTGGAAGCATAGCATTAAGGGTAATTAATAAATTACCTAAACTATTATTTGTTAACAATAAAAAACACTTGATATACCTTAGAACTAATCACTATTCATACCTCATACTAGCAAGATAATCGCAACCAGGGTGTAAAATTAACACCCGCCAAATGCGGGTGATTTTCCGGAGTGGCTGGTCAATTTGTGAGGCTCACACGCCACAGTGGCGGACGCCCAAAGTTTGTCTGTACTGTGTTATCGCGTTATTTACATGGCAGTAACCTGGCAACCTATCTCGCGTCACAGCCCTGAGATGATATTTCAATGAGAAATGGCGACATGACAGGTGTTCGAGCCGTCCAGCAAAAAGTATTGCTCCTACTGTAGTATTTAGCCTTTTAGCGGTAACTGGTGAGCTGAAAACTTTCCAACTATTCATTGATCTCAAACTGTTTTAATTAACTTTCAGTGATTAACAAGCATGCAAACGATCTGACTAATCAATTAGAAAGTGACACACAGCTTCTTCACATTGTGTTAGGGAGATTAAATGATAAATGCGATTTAGAAAAATCTGTTTTAATCTCTAAGCAGTGGTGGAAACTTCCCCTGATTATCCTTGAGTATCAATACAATTAATCCACAAAATAGGCTACTCGATACTATCATATATAGCCTGCTCTCCCCAAATAGGCAGTTTTAGCGAGTAGCCTAGGCCTTATAACTAGAGCCCGACCGATATATCGGTGTGGCCGATATATCGGCCATTATTTGACTTTTTTGACGACATCGGGATCGGCAGTTATGCCGCCGATGTGTCCCGATTTTTTAATAAGTATAATAAACAAAAAAACAATGATTATTTATCTGTACTTGTCTGTTCGAACGTTGTAATTGCTATTTACTAGAATTATCCAGTAGAGGGAGCTCTAATACAAGTGTGAACTGCAGCAGCTGACGCGCTACTTCTCTAATAAGACGTTTGTCACTCGTGACTCATCCAATATTCTCCACTGCAAGACTTGTCTGCACAGATTTGATTGCTGCAATAAAGGTATGTATATTTAGTGAAAGTTTTTCATTAAATGCGTTTATACGACCACTATGTTTATCAATCCTCATTATCAAGCGAGCGAGCTAGCTAACATATTTGGTTCACTTTAGCAAGCTAGCTGGCTAGCAAGCCTTTATGAAGTGGCAGTGAGGACATCGCTGTATTCTCAAATAAATAACCAGCCAAAATAAAATGTGATTGAATGCATCACACATTTGTTTTTTTTAAAATCTGAGCTATATGATGCTGTGTCAATAGCCAACGCGTTATTGCAAGCGAGTGTGTCATCTAGTCACGCGTCATCGTAGCAAGCTAACCAGACAGTAAAAACGCAGATAAAACACTTCTAACATGGATCATTTTAAGCCATGTTGTCTAGCTTTGTCGTGATAACATGAGAGAAGGATTGCTGTTGGAGAAATGAATCAACCAACAGTTAGTGCGGGTAACCTGCACGAAAGCGCATTGTAGTTTTTTTCACGTATTTCATCCAGTCAATTTAATTTCATCTAACGTTACACTTGATTCACTCTATAGCTCCGCTAGATAATGTCATACTCTTTGAGATCATGTAGTAGGAATAAAATAAGAAAATATAATTAATGTACTGAGAATAGATACTAAGAAATAATAACAAATTAATAACAACAACAACAATAATAATAATATTCATAAAAATACATGTTTGAAACTGGAAAACTGATTTTTTAAAATTAATTTTTTATAGATGGCTGGAAAAGAAAGGAGTAAAAGCAAGGTGTGGAGTTATTTTGATTTCACACACTTAAAGATGGTGTTAATATACATATTTAATTTAATATCATCTTTTACTTTTTTATCTAAAAAGTTCTTTGTGTGTTTATTTTTATTTGTTTGCTTATAAGTTAAATGTTTTTAAATATAGAAACTTTAATAAAATATACGTTTTTCAAATTGACTGGAAAATGTTGCACTTTTTGACAAAATATCGGTCAAAACATCGGTAATCTGTGGGCTAGGACTCTCCAAAATCGGGATCGGTATCGGAATATCTGGCATCGGTCGGATCGGTCGTTTTCAATGCACATTTTTAATCAACATTATTTGCGGATACATGCACTTCTTTCTCCGCACTCGTATTCATGGCAAATATCTGCAATGCGTAGATTGTAAACAAACTTGAAGTGCAGGTTTGTTTTTGCTGGTTATTCTGTAAGCTAACACGGTAGATAACAGACTGGTGTATCTTGTTTGTTAAGTGTAAACTACTTGGTGATTAAAACGGATTTTTAACAGTTAGATTGAATTTATTATTTAATCCCCCTAACACAGTATGAAGACGCTGTGTTAGGCTACTTGTCATTTGATTAGTCCTATCGTTGGCACGCTTGATAATAAAGGAAAATGAATGAAAACAGTTTGAGATCAATGATTAGTTTTAAGGAAAGTTTTGCGCCCAATCAATTTTCAGCTCAGTCGCCACTGCTTTAATATAGATTTTTAAAAAGTGGCTGGTAAAAAAAGGTGAGTGGCTGGTAGAAGTTGAGAATCTACCAGACACAGTGGCTAGTGCGTAAAAAAGTTTAAAAAGTTAATTTTACACAATTTTACCTGATCGCAACTAGCTAGTAGCTACTGTAAAAGTGGTCTGATTCTATGATGGCTAGTCTAGCTAGCTAACACAATGAAACCACAGCAGAAAATAAGACTTTCATTCAATTATTTGACTCATGAGTGGTAGCAGCATTACAGTAGCATACCTCCTGTTGGGAGGAGGTTTTTCTCTTTTTGTTAGACTAACAACTTAAAATTGTTGGTTGGTCTTTTGTTGCTCCTCTTCTCATTTTGTACGCCGATTTGCTACGGCTCGCACCAGCTACTACTGCTGCTTGAGAAGACGCGGGAAGAGGAGGATGGGTTTGGCGCAACCAAGTCTTACAATACAGAGGTGGGGGGGGGTTGAAAAAATGTTATTCTTTGCTGCTAATTACATTGAATCGAGAAAACCAACCACTTTATCATGTTTTATAACAGTTAGTATTTTTCATTCATCATGATGATATGATTATTTGGGGGGGGGGGTTGTATTGCCTGGTTTTGATTATTGGGGGGTTACAACCCCCCCATCCCCCCCGTAATTTACGCCCATGGTGCAAAGAAAATAAAGTGACCATGAGCGAGATGAGTTTCCTTATTCAACGGTATAAAAAACAGACGGTAGTGACCATTGTAATTAGTGGTTGAAGCAATGTGTGAAATTGCGCAGCAAAACTGTTGTATAAATATACTTTTCTCACGTTTTAAATGTAATGTTTTATTGGGGTGTTGCAGACAGTTCATACATAATAATGTAGGTGGAGATAAATAACGGCGAGGTAACATGAATGTAGAAACATGGCGTTTGCTGATAAGAACATTTTCTACAGTAGAAGAAATGTAGTTAGTAGAAACGCCACAGTGGTCAGCTGGTGTAACTTTTTAAGAAAATCAATACATTAAATGTCATGAAATGCATATGGCTGGCCGTGAGTGACGTTTGGTAAACATCTGCATTGGAGATTCTGATATTTTGATAAGTGCAAAAGCAATAGTTCAAAAGCAATTAACAAATGGAGCATTGCGTAGTTCTGGCAGGCCAATATCTGCTGCTTTGTAAATCGGCGCTTCTTCCCGCAATCCAGCTACGGCATGCTGCCAGTCTAAACCATGTCTGCTCGCTACATGTTCGCTGCTAGTCTAAGCTCACAGCCTAGGCACTACGAGGAAGTCTTGCTATTTATTTGCATTGCTGTTTACCTCTAAGCTCTATAGCTGCAGCAGGCAGGCGATCCATTTGGGGCCAGCCACGAAAAGCGTTGTTTTAAGCGACAATATTCCAGATATTGAGGATACCGATGCACTGTCTTCACTGCTAACTGGCCAGGGAGCTTCATTCAAGGAGCGCTGCTTTGCGGCGGCCGCCGCCCCTCCATGGAGGACGCCATGTTCAAGCCTGGAAGCTGCTGCCACATCCATATCTGCTAGCTGCAGATTCTAGCCAGGTAATGTCACCAACCTTATTTAAATTCTGCTGAGCTCTGAGTCTAGCGGTAAACGCATAATATACACAGCGTTGCCAACTATTTTCTATGGAAAGTAGCTATGGCCTCCTAAAAAAGTCGCTAAATTGACAACACCGAATATGCATATTTGATTGCGGGGACATCTCACAAAGGGGCTGGTTTCACGAATATCGCAAGTCTTTCGCTAAAAGCAGAAATGTTCCAGCATATGCGGGCAGAAGTTAATGGCATGCTTATTGTTGAGTTTCTCACCACCAGAGTCAACGCTAGATGCTCTCACTGCTAAAGAATCCCTGGCGTGAATGCTTTCGGCTACCTTCCGGAACGCAGTAGAATTGGGTCGTAGGCTACTTCCCCTAGTTTATCAGAGCGGGGTCTTCCAATCAATCATTTTTACGCGAATTTGGGATTTGTGCACGTAAAATCTAAGCGGAAATGTCTGAATTGGGAAACGCCAAAGTTCTCACGCTTGGCTGAGATGGAAAAGTAGGCGTATCGATAAAGAATCTCTGTTCATTGTGAACGGCTAATGGATTATGGGCAGTTGCTACTACGCAGCTACTAGATAGCCCCCATGTCTCACACAGGCCTAGGCTATAGTTTTTGTATTTGTAGGCTAATGGCCTACTTCCTGGTGTAAACAGTCATTCCGGGAGGATTGGGCTGCAAGATGGCCAGTTCAGCTCTGGCTGTTATAGGTTTGGCAGATTGAACATGGGCGGCAGGTCGTGTTGCAAAGAGCAGAGATGCAGAGTCGTCTAAATTGTTTAAAGCTGCATTCTACCCTTCGCTGAATCGCTACACTACAAAGAGTGTTAGACTGTTACCGGCAAGTAGGCTACAGCCAATGTTGTAAAATGCAAACCAGCTTTCGGCTTTCAGCTTCAGAACCACATAAAGTTTTCTCCACTGATTCACGATTTGCGCTTAAAAAGCCGGTTTCCTATCGGGACCCAATCATCGCGACAGAAAAATGAAAACATAAATTCATATCGGTGTTAAATCTGCGAGGATACAATTTGGTTGGCTATCTAATTTAGCTGTCAGATCACGATGCTGAATGTTTAGGGATTGCTAATGTCCATTTTAATTAGACAAATTAGGCTTAATGTTGACTCGTCCACCTGGTTCTCTCAATATCATGCTGTTGCAAGACGCAAATGCGTACGTTCCGCATTCATACGTGTATCGTTGTATTCCATGACACTTAAATGGCATTTAGGCTTATCACAGTGGAGAAGGGATTTGATGTAGCCTTCTCCACGTCACTGCTCTGCCTTCTTCACCGTGCATGTGATCAGGCATGTGACCACACGACTGAGCACATACGTTGAGGAAAAAAAAAAAATTATACCTCGTGGTACGGACATGCTCCGCATAGCCTAGGTATTGGCCTCGCTGTCTCTACAATTGCATGCTCACACGAATGGCGTTGCGCGTCATCCATTGCATCTGCTCCCGGTTATGGCTGGTTCCAGGCAGCTTTGTAGCATGTGCTTTCGCAACTTTGTCATAGTTTTCTTTAATCGTACATTGCATTTTCGTCTTAAATAAAGAGTGCAATACGATGGTTAAAAATAAATAAATAAATAAATAAATAAAAAAGACTGGTTCCAATTCCTCTCCTAATATACTCATTCGGTAAGCATATTAGTAATGCAATGTGGCACTTTAAAGCACCCCACTGTGCCCAACTGTTAAATAATATTTAAATAGTGACGCATTGAGAAATAATTATTCGAACCTTATTGCTTCGATGCCTGCCCTCGCCCGGAGTGGCCCTTATGTCAGCGAATTAAGCGAAACTCAAAAACGCGATCGCCAATCGTCTCGGCTTTCGGGACCGGGCTATGCATCTATGCATCCAGCGTATCCATTTGGCAGGAGTCGCTTCCGATAGCGCAACGCAAGATTAGCCTCATCGTGATGCCTGATGGGCAGAAGCAGTAATATGTTCATCCAAGCTCTGCAGAATGCATTTCCCCCCAATTTTTAAAAGATGCATAGACTCTTCAGCCTCATATAACTCCGTTCACCAACTGGTCTCTCTTTTAATGCAAGAGTTTCAACCCTGAAGTACCCACTGTCGGAAACTGCATTTCCTTATGCTTCATGGTTCTTTATGTGATCTCACCATGGCAAATATGCTTAAATTAGCTATATTTTGTATACACCTCAAGCTTTTAATCTGAGAAAATGAAGTGTCATTATTGCATACTAGCACTGTTTTCCATCCTCTCCTCCATGACCCGGTACCTGTGGTGGCGCCCCCATGCGAGCCCTGAGGAGCCTTTATTGGGAAATGCCATGACGAAATCTGGTTGCTGTCCGCCTCCGTCTCATTGGCAATGTGGTCCCCATTCTGGAGTTCTACACCACCACTCCTGCTCCAGTGCGGCAACGACAGCAGTGATGGTTCCCGGCATCCTCAGTGAAGCTACGGGGCTTTGGACATGTGCTTCTTTCATCCGTTGGCATTGAAATAATTTCCGTTCAAAAGCTATGAGCTTTGCAGTATAGGAGCACGGCTGCTACTGTCTACTTGCAAGTACCGGTGTCGCAGCTGCCAATGTTTCCTCTATAATCAGTTTCCTGCTGCTGCTAGTGCTGCTGCTGCTTGTAATGTTTCTGCTGCTGCTGCTGCTGTTACTGCTGCTGGGTGCTACTGCTGCTGCTGCGTTACTGCTGCCACTACTGCTGATGTTACTGCTACTGCTGTTGCTGCTGCTGATGCTACTGCTCCTACTGCTGCTGCTGTTTATTGCTGCTGCTGCTGCTACTACTACGAGGATTCATTACACTGATATGAGTAGTATATTTCCCTCTAATTGGTTTAAATCTCGGTGCTGGGGGAAAATACCAACAAGCTGTTGGTACACATAGCCTAATAATATTTGGTGATTAGTTTGAATGGCCTTGGGCTTACGAGGTAGCTAAAGCCGCGTTTCCACCGCAGGAACTATACCCCGGAACTAGGAACCTTTTGAGGAACTCAGTGCGTTTCCACCGCTGGAACTAGGGTCTAAATTTAGTTCTGGGGGCTTTGTTTTACCCCCCAAAAGGTTCCTGCTCGGGGGGTAGTACTTTCCGAAAGTACAGGAACCTTTTGGGTGGAGCTTGCAGCGCTGAACATTTCTGATTGGTCGAGTACTCGTAGCATTTTTTTGTGTCTATATTTTCAGGCGCCATCTTTGAAAATATGCAGGCGCAAACCGACTTATTTTCATAATAACTTCAAATCAAACTTGTATGTTATGCGGCGCAGTAGCCTACTTTTGGTTATAGCCTGCCAACCTCTTGGAATTATAACGTGTGCTCTTCTGCTCTTTTCTTGCTTTAGTATTCGTTTTATAAAATGCTAAGCATTCGTGCTGGGACAGCATATTACGTATTAAAACATTCAAACGGATTAATTCGGTTGCTGAATATTTTCTTCCGGATTTTCTTTGTTAGCCCGTTGTAATTGACTCAAAACGTTTGATACGGTTATGTGAGGTATGCGGTAGTTCTGCGTAGTTCACATTGGTGATACAGTAAAAGCAAACTGGAAATCACCTTCCGCACTTTTTGTCAGGGTAAAATAACAGGTTAATTCTAGTAATCGTACCTTTAGTTTTTTCAGACTGCCGTAATTTTACTCTGCCATTCTTCAATTCCACAAAAAGACCAGGAAGACTATGGACTAATTTATGGTGCATGGTTCGCATCTGGAGGGCACACTTCGCTGCTCGGCTAGCAGTAACTTCGAAGGAAAACAAACGGTGGCTCTACCACTACTAATTTAAATTTTCACGCAAGTCCGAGTTTTCGTTCTATTCTTGTCATTTTGCGATTAGCCTATATAGAATTGACGATGAGAAAGTAATCAAACAGCAAATTGTTTACAACGTGTGCATGTTTTCTGCTGTTGTTGCCAGTTATATTGGAAATGTGAATGCATTCTGTCGCTTCGGATGTCAAGACATGAAAGCGAATGTTCGCATAAAAACATAATGAATGTGTTTGAGAGGATATATAAAACAGTTACAATCTGACTATTGGTCTGTTATATCCTATTTGTTGCATAACGGTCCAAGTTCAACTACCAATGACAGTTTTGCTTGACAACGGTAAAATATGCCCAAACGGCTGCAGAAGAATATTTCAATTCCATGTGATTAAATCGATAAAAATCAATAAATACAAAAGTAACCATATATAGTAATTGTTGGTAACCTGTTGTATATACGTGGAATAAACCCCTCCGGGCTGTCCCGGTTATTAGAAAATAATGTAGGCTACTTCGGTGGTAGTATGGGGTTACAGAAGAAATCATATGACAGATGGACCAACGACAACGTCGCTTTTTCATACGTCAGTGGGCTAATTTGCCTAATCTTCGCAGGACTTTAGACCCCGGTGGAAACGCAGACAACCATTAGCTGAAGGAACCTTTTAGTTCCTGGTAAAGTAGTTCCTGGGACTGAAAGTTCCGGGTAATTTTGGTGGAAACGCGGCTTAAGCCACTGACTGACATGATTGTCACAATCAACAACCTGAGCCGACCAGAGGAGGATGGGTTTCCCCCTTGAGCCTGGTTCCTTCCGAGGTTTCTTCCTATATGCCACAGGGAGTTTTTCCTTGCCACTGTCGCCTTAGGCTTGCTCCTGTGGGGGTTCAGGCCAGGGTTGTCTGTAAAGCGCATTGTGACTACTGCCGTAAAATACACTATACAAATAAATTTGATTGATAGAATCCAAGGCCATACACATAGGCATAGCCTTCAACATTACAAATAGTATTTTCCCCAGGTTTAATTTTACTCTTGCTTCAGGGGAAAGGCCAAAAAAGCTTGGTACACATAGCCACTGACCCACAATGTTAGAACGGCCTCGAGCTGACTGGATGAAGGGCCCTTCCGGTAGCCGAATGGCGTTTCACATAGTAATCACTTCAGCCGGAGACTAAGTACTAACAACATGTCGGCGTATGGTTTTTTTGGGGGTTTTTGCTGCTGCCCCCTCCCGTTCTTGTCCATGCATGCTTGTATGGATGGCAATGAGTGAGGATTCATTTACACTGATGCAGGTAGTAGTATATTTCCCCCGGTTTAGTTTAAATCTCAGCGCTTGATGGGAATTACCGACAAGCTGTCGGTACACATAGCCTAATATTACATCTCACATAGTATGTTCCCCTGGTTTATTAATTAATAATTCATCTAACTATTGGCCTCAGGGGAACGTCCAACATGCTGTTGGTACACATAACTACTGATCCGCATAACGCTAGACAGCATCGAGCTGACTGGACGAAGGGCTTCTTCCAGGTGGGGTACACATAGTCATCACATCATCATTCAACATGTGCTTCGCTGCTCATACTGCTGCTGCTGCTAAGGCTCCTACGCTGCTGCCGTTACCGCTACCGCTGCTCCTGCTGCTGCTACTACTGGCACTTCCGGTAGACTTATGCAACGAGTGAGGATTCATTTACACTGATGAAGGTAGTAGTATATTTCCCCCGGTTTAGTTTAAATCTCGGCACTCGAGGGGAAATACAGACAAGCTGTCGGTACACATAGCCTAATAACATATCACACATAGTATGTTCTTCTGGTTTATTAATTAATAATACATCTAATTATCGGCCTCAGGGGAATGTCCAACATGCTGTTGGTACACATAACCACTGATCCACGTAAAAAATAGACGGCCCCAAGCCGAAGGGCTTGACTGGACGAAGGGTTTACTCCAGGTGGTCGTACACATAGTCATCACATCAGCCGGAGACACTTATTAATAGCATGTTGCCATATGGTTGTTTTGGGGTTTGGCTGCTGGCCTCCCGGCCTTATCCACGCGGGCTGCGTGGTTGGCGGGAGAGCTCCAGAACAGAGTCATAGCGCCAAACATAACTGTATTGCCTTTATTGTCAATAAAGATCTATTTTGATGACAGTGGTCCTGACAGAAATGGAGCATCGCGTAGTTCTGGCAGGCCACGAGAGTCAAGCGCTCCGGCTGAATCAGCTGAGTGATGTTCGCCTATCACAGTACATTCACTAACAGGGCAGTCTACTTAAACAGCCTCCCTCTACTCATTCGGCTGCTCCTCCTGCATGCAAGCTGCTGCACGTTGCTTTGTAAACCCCCTCCACCACCCCAACTCCATCCCTATATGTCAAGAATTTGCATTTCTCCATTCCCATGTGTTAAGAATTTGTATTGCTCCATCCGTATGTGTTAAGAACTTGCTTTGCTGCTGGATCTGTTCTGTGTGTAACCCTCTAGGGGGGTTTGGCTGCTGACCTCCCGGCCTTATCCACGCGGGCTGCATGGTTGGCGGAAGAGCTCCAGAACAGAGCCATACCGCCAAACATAACTGTATTGCCTTTATTGTCAATAAAGATCTACTTTGATGACAGTGGTCCTGACAGAAATGGAGCATCGCATAGTTCTGGCAGGCCATGAGAGTCAAGCGCTCTGGCTGAATCAGCTGATGGCTCAGCTGAGTGATGTTCGCCTATCACAGTACATTCACTAACAGGGCGGTCTACTTAAATAGCCTCCCTCTACTCATTCGGCTGCTCCTCCTGCATGCAAGCTGCTGCACGTTGCTTTGTAAACCCCCTCCACCACCCCAGCTCCATCCCTATGTGTCAAGAATTTGCATTTCTCCATTCCCATGTGTTAAGAATTTGTATTGCTCCATCCGTATGTGTTAAGAACTTGCTTTGCTGCTGGATCTGTTCTGTGTGTACCCCTCTAGGGGAGTTTGGCTGCTGGCCTCCCTGCCTTATCCACGCGGGCTGCGTGGTTGGCGGGAGAGCTCCAGAACAGAGCCATACCGCCAAACATAACTGTATTGCCTTTATTGTCAATAAAGATCTACTTTGATGACAGTGGTCCTGACAGAATTATTAGTTAGCAATATAATTGTAAGAAAATGATAGTTTAAGATATGAAAAGATCTGCTTGAGGGCGAGACAGGATTCGATTATCCGACCTTGTGCTTCGCAGTCAATTGCATTGGCAGTGCGCCATCCTTATGTAGCTGCCTAAAAGCATGAATTATTTTGGTGAAATATGTTGGTGGTTTTAAAGAAGAAGACAGGTCAGTAAGCATAGCTGAGCTGTTGTGTCTATATGGCCAGGCGATATTGTAGGCGGTTAACTGAACATGTAGATGGTATGTCATAATGCAGTCTATACATTCGGTGAACCACAGGTAGATGTGGTGCAAAAGCAATAGCTGAGAAATAATAGACAATTATTAGTGAGCAAATAAGCCTGAATAAGAAATGTGCTCCAGGTGGGATTTGAACATGTGACTCAACAATCCATAGACCATGACGTTACCACTGAGCTATGAACTGGCTAAGTATACAGACTGGCAATTTTCTTGGGTAAAAAGATATGTCCATTTTGCGTTTGTATGTGACATTTTGATTGGCTGGTTTTGGTGAAGGATTGGCTGGTGTATGTAAAATGACCAATGGGGAGACATATTCTTTGTGGGCTAGGAGCATTTCTGGCAGGAAAAAGAAGAAGAAGGAGAAAACGCAAAGTCCCCTTAGTTTGGGGCTTTATTGTGTGGACATGTGAAGTTGTTTATGAAATCTATCTGTTGAAACGGGGTCAGAATGTACAGAAATTAATGTTTTTAAGGGCTGAGCGTCTGTGGCCTTTGCGGTTATTTCTGTGGGGAACCCTGCAAAGTTCCAAACTCTCGGTGCTGTAAAGGTATGCGGCATACCCCACCAAGGCGTAACTTGGCTGGATGGCATACCTGCCATTCCAATTAGTTGTTCTATTGCAAACGGTCCTGAAGATAGCTAACAAGCGGGCCCACACAATTACAGCATTGTTGCAGAATTACCAGTTGGTTGGTTGTAGCCAGCCAGCTAAATAATATCACAGACTGGAGGGTAACTGATACGTGAGTTGAATACAAGTTAACGGTATTTTTTTTTTCTTGCAGTTAGTTAAACTCAGACTGGACATTATTGTCTGGTGGGGACCACATCTGTACAAATGACCTAATTAGAAAACCAGGGTTAGTTGGCCTAGTGTCATATCTATGTTACCTTAGCTAACATTAACTAGCTCTCCTACTAGTGAAATGGGATGTTGCTAGCTAAACATAAGCTTTTCGATGCAGCCTCTGATTAGCTCTGTTTTGAATTATTCTGGTTTACTGGATCGTTAGTATTCATGTTCTGCAAATACAACGTGATAGGCTCCACAAAATTACTAATTTTATCCCGAAGTGAAATATCCTTTTAAGAGAACTGCATTTGTATTGGTTTACACAGAGACAGATTGGATAATATTCATAGAGAACAAAATTTGTTCTCAAAAAATCTGACCTAGTGTCATCTGTAGACTAAGTAGTTTTTTTTTTTCTGCAGTCTACAAAATAAATTGAAATTCAAAAAATAAATCACTGTTGCTCACTGTTAAGACAGTTCCAAAGATTATTGTTTTTTACACTCATAAGTAGTCATCCTTCAACAAAAGTATATTTTGTGTAGAGTTCCTGCAAGTTAAAATGACTAAAGGTATTGGAACAAATACTCTACAGTAAATAAACGGTGTTGTGCAAGTCTGTGTATGTTGCAAATCCTGTTCTAGCAGTAACTGCATCAAGCCTCCATTCCAGTTCAGTTGAGTTCACTTGATTTAGAAGTCTCCTGTACGCTTACAAAGCCTCTAGTAAAAGTACAAGGTTCAACTTCAACTTTATTATTGTCCTGAAGGAAATTTGGTTGCAGCCAGGCATTAGATCACAATATAATAATATATATATACTGTACATATAAAATATAAAAGTGCTAGTGAGGTGTAAAGTGCTGTGGCAGTAAGGTGTACACTACTGGTCAGAAGTTTTAGATAACCTCCATTTTTCCAGTTTTTATAGAAATTTACGCAGTTGTCTCAATGTACTCTGAAATTAAAGCATAGAACAAATAAACAATTTGAGAAAAAAAGAAATCATGGAATCGTTCTGTTTAACACAATTTATTCAAATTTTTTGACTCATTAAAGTAGCCACCTTTTGCTGATATAACAGCTGAACACACTCGTGGCTGTTATGAACCGGTCTCGGACTGGACCCAAATGCAGGACTCGGAGGCAGCAGTAGATGGAATACAAAAAGGGGTTTATTTGAGTACAGACAGAGACGGTAGGAACCCAGGCAGGCTTGGAGCAGGGAGCTGTGAGGTTTTGTGGGGAGATCCGGAATCCGGCTTGGCGCTGAACGGACTACCTCCGGTGTCGGTGGTGGAGCTGGGCTGGAGACTGGGAGGCCGGCGAAGGACGGGCTGGATCGGGAGGTTGGAGCTGGGGAGGTAACTGGGGAGAACAGGGGAACACGGAACAAGACGCGACGCAGACAACACGTAGGCACGACAGACAGGGGAACACTGAACAAGGTACATGAACAAACAATCTGTGGCCAAGGAAACAGTGCGAGGTGAGGAAACCGAGGAAGGTGCAGAGAAAACGGGGTATAGAAAATAATGCTAGGCTAGGTTTTAAACGCGATTGCAAGGTGTGACGCTGGGCAACAAATCAACGATCTGGCAAAGACAGAAACAAAAAGTGTGGCTTTATAGTCTGGTGCTGATTGGAATTAATCAGGGAGGGTGTGAGGAATGCGACCTGAACGAGTGTGAAAATTGCTGAGGGCTGGAAGTGATTAGGGAGTGCATTGGGAAAGATCACGCCCACCCTGTGGGGAAAAGCAAAGACATGGTGAGGAACAAAGCACACGGAACAGAAATAACCGGAACACAAGGGAAACCATATGACAACCGAAACACGGGGGCATGACAGTGGCATTCGTTCTGCAATGGAAATCAAATAGATCTTCCCAACACTGTTGCAGAAGTTCCCAAAAATGTGTTGCACTTGTAGGTTGCTTTGCTTTCACCCTTCTGTCCAGTTCAACCCAAACCAGCTTGATGAGGTTTAAGTCTGAAGACTGTGCTGACTATTCCATTATTTGAAGCCTACCATCTTGGTCTTTTCCTCTAAGGTAGATGTGACATAGCCTGGAGGTATGTTCTGAGTCATTATCTTGCTGTAGGATGAACACCGGACCAACCTGGCATTGACTGGAGGGTATTGCATGGCACTGGAAAATGCTGTAGCCCATTTGGTTCAGGGTGCTAGTCACTCTGTGCAAGTCACCAACTCTGGATCCAGGAAAAGAGCCCAAAACCATCACGCTTCCTCCTCCATTTTTGACAGTTGGTGTCACACTTCTGAGGAACCATCCTTTCACCTACTCGACAGCATACAAAAACCCTGCGTGATGAAACAAAGATTTCAAATTTTCAGATTCATTGGTCCATAAGACCTTCTTTCAGTCTTCAGTAGTCCACTGCCGGTGCTTCATGGCCCAGGCAAGCCTCTTTTTCTTATTTACCCATTTTAGCAATGGTTTTCGTACTGCCACTCGACTTGTCAAACCTGCAGCTTGATGTCTTCTCTTCACAGTTGAAACTGAGTCTTGCTTACTTTGACCACTGTTAAGCTGTGCTTGAAGCTGTTGTCCTGTGAGCCGCCTATCACACAAGCTGTTGACTCTCAGAAACTTGTCTTCTGATTCTGTTGTGGCTTTGGGTCCGCCGGACTTCTTCCTGTCAGAGTTTCCTCCAGTTTCCAAGTGCCTTTTTTATCGCCATTATGATAGCAATATACTACTTCTTGCAGTGGAATATTGTCCAAATAATGCTTTGGAGGGTGTTGTAATACAGTCTGATCCAACACTGATTTTATGCAGCAAGACGATTTGTAAGTAATCAATAAAAGTTGGGACACCTGTAGGAATTGTTTGCATCAACTTTCAAGGCTTAATTTACTTCCATTACTGCAGAAAAGCTGTACGTTGTTAACCCATTACTTGTTCCCTGAAAAAGGCCTTTTTTATAACTATTTATATTATAAATATTTTTATAATATTTACATTATTTTTCAGTTTTTGGTAACCTAAACTTTAAAAAAAAAAAAAAAACCTCTGGCAGTTTACCACTTACCTTTGTACCATTTCAGGTCATTCACAGGACTTAAACTGCTTAAACTTCAATAAAACTGGAAAAAACGGAGGTGTTCTAAAACTTTTGACCAGTAGTGTACATGTCTACATATTACATTAAAAGATGAAGCCTTTACAGTGGCAACAAGATTAAAGGTGTGTGCGCACACCTACGTTTTACATTAAGAGATTTAGCCTTTCAATGGCAATGGGAATGAAAGAGACTCTGGTGCGCTGTGTCTTTGTTTTGAGCATCTTATAACGTTGGCCCAAAGGAAGAAACTCAAACTGATTATGAAGAGAGTGATCGAGAATATTAGTAATCAATAGCTTACAGTAGACGTCCTGAAGCTGGGCTTCCTTCACCCCGATAACTTTGTTCTCCACCTTGACCAGCTTTGCCTGACTGCTTTTATTTGCCACAGTAAGGCCACCAAATCAAGCCACTATACAATACTTAAGAACACTTTCAATAGAACACTGATAAAACAAAGTCATTAGGACATTGCACACTCTGAAAGAATTCATCTTTCTCAGAAAGAATAAGCGCTGCTGGACCTTTTTACATACAGCATATTGGGCTCAAAACAGCCAATTGTCAATGACAGCGCCCAAGTATTTGCACTCAGAAACAATATCAATGTCCATTTTCTGGATAGTAGTGTAAGTAATAATACTGGACTGTGTCCTTCTAAAATCAATGACATTACATTACATTACAGGCATTTAGCAGACGCTCTTATCCAGAGCGACGTACAACAAGTGCATATTTATCTCCAGATAAAACTCTTTACACCAAGACAAAAAATCATCTACCATCAGTCCATGCTCAAACTCACTGTCACTGTTAGTTACGAAATCCACTATCCAACCAATGAAATTAAGGTTTATATTAAAATTAGAGAGCAGTTTCTCAGCGAGTACATATGGCTGGACAGTGTTAAATGCAGAAGAAAAGTCAATAAATAAGAGCCTTGCATGAGATGTGGGGGCCTCCAGGTGTTGAAATAGAAAATGTAAGAAAGTGAGGGTGGCATCCTCGACACCTCTACAAGTCCTATAAGTAACTCAGGCTTAATCAGTTTCTGTATGTCAACTTAGCTGTGCAGCACACTGCACTCAAGAGTAATCTGAGACATGTGGAATACATGGTTGCAAAGAATTGAATTAAACTTAAAACCCCAGACTCCTCACCAGATTGGTCCCCCCCATTGTATGACTCACTATTTTGCCCTTGGATTACATCATCCTTCAGCAGTGATTGCATAGACAGAGGGGGCAATCACATAATCACTTAGCAGTGATTGAAAAGATTGATATTACTCAGCAGTGTCAAAGGACAGAGATGTCTCACTGGCTTTGAGGAGGATCTCTGTGGCCTGCTGCTGGACTCTGTCCCGGGATGCTTCCAGTTCACAGTCAGTCTCCTGCAGCCGAATTGCAGTAATCTCTCTATCCTGCACTGCCTCATCCAGCTGCCTGTGCAGGTCCTGAAATAGAAAGCCATTAGGGTCAAAACCAACATCATTAATTTAAACTCCTTAACGCTATCCACTGTAGCCCTCTAGTGATGGGACGTCCCAATATTTTATAGCAGCGCTACTCAACTCCGGGTTCTTTTGGCAGGTCTCTAGTATTTGCTCCAACCATGCACTACGCCACCTGATTTCACTAATTATCATACCACCTTGGTTCAGGAAGCAGTGGCGGCTGCTGAGCTGAAAATAGACAAGGCAGAAAACTTCCCTTCCATTGCAGCCCGCAGGACCTGGAGTTGAGTAGCGATGATATTTCACTGTATTGTGCCAAAGTAAATACAGTGAACATCTAATGGGCAATGCAAACAATGGGCCTCATTTCAAATGCAAGCCTAACGAATCTGATCGCAAATTGTTTGTAAATGCAGTTACACAAATGTGGGATTTATCAAAGTTTTCGTATTTCACTTTGTTTGTAGGATCAAAACAGTTTTCACGAGTGTTCTAAACAGTTCGTATTGTGTGCGCAAATGAAAAAAAAAAAACCTGGTTGTAAAGCTTGTTTTGTGTGCTGGTGCTTTTATTATTTCATTCATACAAATTTTATTTAGATTTTCAAAAGTAGCTAAATTATTTGAGTGAACTATTATAATGAATATGATTCAACATTAAAACAGGTGATACTTCATTTGTGTAATCCTGATTAATCCAAATAATGCTCAGCTGCAGATGAGCATTATTTGAGTATAAAATTACATAAAACACGTAAACTAAGCATATAAATAGCGTGCAGAAGTCATAGCTTAGGCCTTCATTACTATGGCTGACCTCACATTATTAGGTGGTCTGGCGCATGGCGCACTTCAGAGAGAGAGTATCTTCAAAGACTAGGCCAGTTTGTTTGCAGAGGATGATGAATGGCTGATGAGTCTGTGCAAGGACAGGGAAAAAATATTGCTGTCACACTCTGGTGGATTCCACACAGCGTCATCTGTCCTATAATTTGGCCAATGCATTCATCCAGGGTAGACAACTCGGCCAAACTCTGACCTCCACCTGTGGCTGATGTGCTAGGATTTTCTTCTTTGCCTCCAGTTTCAGGTCAAACCATTTTTGTTGTACCTGTTGCATAGTACACAGAACTCCAGGCACAGACTTCACAACAACAGCTATATCTTGCCAGGCTTTAGTCCTCCCCAGCCCTGACACTCCACTGCTTACACTACTGAATAAAATATATTTTTTGGGTTGTACTTCTATTTACAGCACTTTTTCTTTTGTCTCTTCTCAGCCATCTCTTTATATAGTATGCAAAGGAATTCCAAACTCTCTAAGATTATGCTAATCACAAGTTGTGAATGTGCTTTTCATTTACAGTTGTTTAGTATTCATCAACTTACACATGCAGATACAAAAAAAAGCTGGTTCTACACATGTTTGATAAATCCAGTGGAATTTGTTAGCTTGTTTCTGATTACGCACAGACTCACAGTCTTACAAAAACATTGGTAAATGAGGCCCACTGTATGCACATACTACTCCAAAGAATAAATATGTGGAGAAATGCAACCTTGGAATGCCACCTTTCAATTATCTGAATGTCTCTGGCATTATGTGAATTGCCACATAGAATTAAACTGTGTTTGCATTCATAACGTGGAACTAATTGAATCATGTCTCATCGATCAACCATGGTTTATAAGCATGAATGTGAGCAGCTCTTTACCCGGATGATGCTCTCAGCAGTGTTCAGTGAGGTCTGCTGTCTGTTGGATTTCTCCCAGTTCTCCCGGGCCTCCTCCTGCACCCTTTGCAGTTCTGCCCGCATTTTTCCCAGTGCCCGCTGGAGTCCCGCCTCTTGCACCTGGAACTCCTTCCGGAGCTCTGCCTCTGTCTTCTTCCAGGCCAGCAGGCTTTCGGCAGTCAACCGCTGAGTGCGCTTGGCAGCCTCCAGCTCATGCTCGTAGAAGGCCCGGGCCTCACACAGCCGGGCCTCATACTCCTCTGCCAGCCGCTGCCGGTCTTGCCGGAGGCCCTCCATCAGTTCCACCAAGGACTCTGCCTCAGCCCGGTGGAGTAGGCTGGGCTCCTCAGGCTCCTCGGCATGGGCATGGAGAAGCTCCTCTAAGGTGCAGCACTTGTCACACTCCAGACGGGACCGGGTCTGCTTGAAGACATGGAGGCTTTCCTCAAAGTCCCGGCACATCTCCTCGGCCTCGCCAGAGGCAGCGATGATATGCTGGGTGTGCTGCACCTCAGTGCATAACTGGGAGCCCTCCACGTGCTGCCGGTAGGCCTCAAACTCAGCCAGCGCCTGCCGCTTGGCCCGCTCGTGGAGCTCAGCAGACTCCTCCAGCGACTGGAGCCTTCGCCTCAGGTCAGTCTCCTCATCGATGCGAATCTGGTATTCCAGGATCTTCTCCTGGGTTTCTGACAGGATCTGCTGCACCTCCTCATCATGTGCCTCCTTGAGGGCCTGGAGGTCCGCTTCCTGCTCGTCGTTCTTGGTATTGAGTGCATAGATCACCTGGGTTGGTAAACGTTAAGGGGGGTTATGGAAGGAACTGTTGGAAAACCATAAACACAGGGTGGATCGTTGCACAATGGCAGTGTCACACTAATTTTCAAAGAGTCTACTTTCCAACTCAATTCCATTCAGAAATTCATAGTTCCCATTCAAAACCAATTGATTAAATATTCTTCTAATTCAATTGTTTCATGAACAATTTCCCACCTGAATGGGACAATTTAAAATGCAGCTGTCCCATTTATTTAAATTTGTATTAAAATTCACCCAAACCCTGCACATTGATGCTGGTTCAGCAGTGACCCCCTTCCTCTTAGTGTAAACTGAGCGAAGAAAGACACTATGCAATAACACTCACTATTTTGGGACATGTTGAATCTAGTCCTGAGTCTCTATGTTAAGAAACCAGTCTGTCTTTAAGAAATTAACTACTTTTAACAAAAACGTTACCAACCTATAGTGCAGAAATAGGCTAGTTGTTGTTTGGTCTTAGCTCTTTTATTCAGTTTAAGTAATTTGTAGAGGAAGTCGTTTCCTCAGCTGTATCAGGAGTTGCTAATTGAAAGGTACATCCAAACCTGTATGATTGTAATTGACCCTTTGTCATGAGGAATTTTTAAAAAAGACTGATGTGGCTGAAACACATTGGCGTTAGACTGGTTTTTTTTTTTAAATTCCTCATGCCAATTGAATAAAGGCTTTTTAAAACTCATTCCTTCCTCCAACGAGAGTGCCTTGAACTGTACTGAAGTAAGTACAGTTTTATACTTTTTGCACTGAGGCACCCTTCTTTGCTCCCTTTGAGTTATCTCTGCCCTTGGGTTCAGTGAGCACCTTGTTGGTTGTTCCTGATCTCTGGAGCTTGTAGATATTTCTATATTTGAGCACCCAGTGATTATTCTGTTTTTCTCCTTAGTTACTGTTGGTAATTCCATCAACTTTCGCTCTAGAAAGCAAGTTTCCTTAGAAATAAACGTGATCAAATTGAACACAGACTACTCCCTTGTAAGTGACTCTCTGGTACGTTACAGTGCACTGCATTTATACAGTGCCTTCGGAAAGTATTCAGACCCCTTCACTTTTTCAACATTTTGTTACGTTACAGCCTTATTCTAAAATTGATTAAATTCACTTTCATCATCAATCTACACACAATACCCCATAATGACAAAGCCAAAACAGGTTTTTAGACATTTTTGCAAATTTATTAAAAATATAAAACTGAAACATTACATTTACATGACCCTTTGCAAAAACTGAGCTCAGGTGCCTGTTTCCATTGATCATACTAGAGATGTTTGCAACTACAACTTGATTGGAGTCCACCTGTGGTAAATTCAATTGATTGAACATGATTTGGAAAGGAAGACACCTGTCTATATAAGGTCCCACATTTGACCGTGCATGTCAGAGCAAAAACCAAGCCATGAAGTGGAAGGAATTGTCCATAGACCTGCGAGACAGGATTGTGTCGAGGTACAGATCTGGGGAAGGGTACAAAAAAAATTCTGCAGCATTGAAGGTCTTGAAGAACACAGTGGCCTCCATCATTCTTAATTAGAAGAAGTTTGGAACCACCAGGACTCTTCCTAGAGTTGGCCGCATGGCCAAACTGGGCAATCAGGGGAGAAGGGCCTTGATCAGGGAGGTGACCAAGAACCCGAAGGCCACTCTGACAGAGCTCCAGAGTTCCTCTGTGGAGATGGGAGGATCTTCCAGAAGGACAACCATCTCTGCAGCACTCCACCAATCAGGCCTTTATGGTAGAGTGGCCAGATGGAAGCCACCCCTCAGTAAAAGTTACATAACAGTCCGCTCGGAGTTTGCCAAAAGGCACCTAAAGGACTCTCAGACCATGAGAAACAAGATTCTCTCGTCTGATGAAACCAAGACTGAACTATATGGCCACAATGCTAAGCGTCACATTTGGAGGAAAGCAGGCACCACTAATCACCTGGCCAATACCAATCCTACAGTGCATGGTGGTGGCAGCATCATGCTGTGGAGATGTTTTTCAGCAGCAGGAACTGGGAGACTAGTCAGGATCAAGGGAAAGATGAATGGAGCAAAGTACAAACAGATCCTTGATGAAAACCTGCACCAGAGCGCTCAGGACCACAGACCGGGGCAAAGGTTCACCTTCCAAAGGCAACAACCCTAAGCACACAGCCAAGAAAACACAGGAGTGGCTTTGGTACAAGCCTGTGAATGTCCTTGAGTGGCTCAGGCATAGCCCAGACTTGAAACCGATCAAACATCTTGGGAGAGACCTGAAAATAGATGTGCAGCAATGCTACCCATCCAACCTGACAGAGCTTGAGAGGATCTGCAGAGAATGGGAGAAATACCCCAAATACAGGTGTGCCAAGCTTGTAGCGTCATGCTTAAGATGACTTGAGGCTGTAATCGTTGCCAAAGGTGCCTCAACAAAGCACTGAGTAAAGGGTATGAATACTTATGTAAATGTGATATTTCAGTTTTTTATTTCAAGTTTGCAAAAATTTCTAAACCTGTTTTCTCTTTCATTATGGTGTATTGTGTATAGATTCATGAGAATAAAAATGAATATAATCCATTTTATAATAGGGCTGTAACGTAGCAAAATGTGGAAAAAATGAAGGGGTCTGAATACTTTTCTGAAGGCACCGTATGTCATGTCACGGTAATCTTGAAAAAAAAACTGCTGCAGAAAACTGCAGGTGAAAATAGCTACAGACTGAGAAGAAAGGAATTTAACAATATTCATAAAACAACAAACAGCCAAAGCTACCATGTAAAAATAGATTATTAAGCTAAACATGTTAATTCATGTGAATTTAATTACTTTTTTCCCCATAGTACTGTACAGTACTCAAGCAGTCCTTGTCATTAGAGTACTCAAGTCATCGAGTACTCATGCCCAAAGTGTCAGAACCTGCCCCCCTCCCCTCCCCACCTTAGATAATATAGCTTCATGTTCTATTATCAGTGAGTTTGTTAGGCTGCGATCACAGTGGATGCACTTTAAAAGCTGCCTTTTCTGTAATTATGTTCAATGCATGGAGCTAATAATCATCCTATTTTGATGCGCTCTTTTCTCTGTCGTCCAATTTCATGAAAATAGAGGCAGGCATTGATTCTGCCATTAGCTTCCACTGTAAATGAAGAAGATGAAAGAGAAGTTAGTCATTAGTTTCAGCCCACTCAAAGTTCTATGATTTCACAAATCATGACTACCATGACAAAAATAAGCGGTCCAAGGTACGGCAACAAATTTGTGCCATGATGAACATGGATAGCAAGTTATTTTTGAGCTAATGCCATTAAATATGTGACTGAAAGGAGCAGAGTGCAGTTGCCTCGCAACAGCAAAAAAAGATACTTCATGGGCCTTTTTCAGACTGGTAGTGCATCTCCTGTGTTCAAGCCTACAAAGTGTGTCCACTGTAATTTGTAGTTATTACACATTGTGCAATACTGAATTCGGATTGAAAAAATATGAAAAACAATTAAACAAACATTTGTGCTAAATAATGGCACTTTCATTTGCTATCGCGAGTTAAAACTAGAGCCCGACCGATGCCAGATTTTTGGGTCCGATGCTGATCCCGATTTTGGAGAGTCCTAGCCCACCGATTACCGATGTTTTGACCGATATTTTGTCAAAAAGTGCAACATTTTGAAAAACTTATATTTTATTTAAGTTTCTATATTTAAGAACATTTAACTTATAAGCAAACAAATAAAAATAAACACATAAAGAACTTTTTAGATAAAAAAGTAAAAGATGATATTAAATATATATATTAACACCATCTTTAAGTGTGTGAAATCAAAATAACTCCACACCTTGCTTTTACTCCTTTCTTTTCCAGCCATCTATAAAAAATTAATTTAAAAAAATCAGTTTTCCAGTTTCAAACATGTATTTTTATGAATATTATTATTATTGTTGTTGTTGTTATTAATTTGTTATTATTTCTTAGTATCTATTCTCAGTACATTAATTATATTTTCTTATTTTATTCCTACTACATGATCTCAAAGAGTAAGACTATCTAGCGAGTTTCCCTGTTCATAAGAATTCGGTGGCGAAAATAACTAGAATGCGCTCTGACACGTGACTAGATGACACACTCGCTCGCAATAACGCATTAGCTATTGACACAGCCTCATTATTTCTTATTATATATTCTCAGTAAGTTAAATGGATTATATTTTCTTATTTTATTTCTACTACATGATCTCAAAGAGTAAGACATTATCTAGCAGAGCTAAATAGTGAATCAAGTGTAACGTTAGATTAAATTAAATTGACTGGAAGAAATACGTGAAAAAAACTACAATGCGCTTTCGTGCAGGTTACCCGCGCTAACTGTTGGCTGATTCACTTCTCCAACAGAAATCCTTCTTTCATGTTATCACGACAAAGCTAGATAACATGGCTTAAAATGATCCACGTTAGAAGTGTTTTATCTGCGTTTTTACTGTCTGGTTAGCTTGCTACGATGACGCGTGACTAGATGACACACTCGCTTGCAATAACGCGTTGGCTATTGACACAGCATCATAAAGTAGCTAATATCATTATCTCAGATACAAAAACAAATGTGTGATGCATTCAATCACCATTTTTTTTGGCTGGTTATTTATTTGAGAATACAGCGATGTCCTCTGGAAATGTAGATCCTACGCTGCTTATGTGCTCACTGCCACTTCATAAATGATTGCTAGCCAGCTAGCTTGCTAAAGTGAACCAAATATGTTAGCTAGCTCGCTCGCTTGATAATGAGGATTGATAAACATAGTGGTCGTATAAACGCATTTAATTAAAAACTTTCACTAAATATACATACCTTCATTGCGGCAATCGAATCTGTGCAGACAAGTCTTGCAGTGGAGAATATTGGATGAGGCACGAGTGACAAACGTCTTATTAGAGAAGTAGCGCGTCAGCTGCTGCAGTTCACACTTGTATTAGAGCTCCCTCTACTGGATAATTCTAGTAAATAGCAATTACAACGTTCGAACAGACAAGTACAGATAAATAATCATTGTTTCTTTGTTTATTATACTTTAAAAAAATAAGTATATCGGGACACATCGGCAGCATAACTGCCGATCCTGATGTCATCAAAAAAGTCAAATAATGGCCGATATATCGGCCACACTGATATATCGGTCGGGCTCTAGTTAAAACCAGCTTCTGTCTGTGTGTGCAATGAAGACACTTCACCAACCCTGCTAGGCAGGAACTGTGAGTGGATTGGCTAGCAGCATTAGCCCTGCTAGCTGCCTAGCTAGCAAGCAGTGTTCTTAATCAGAAGAACCCCTTGACATTAGACTGATGTAGCACTGTCATGATGAAACTTAACTTGCGTTTTGTGTTTTTGCAACTTCCTTTCACTCTTAAAAAGTATTTTCACTCATTCAATATTTTTTTTGTATGCATTATTTGACCTATTTGCAGCTTATGTTGAGAACGGATGTGTGTAGAGTGACTTGTAGTCTAATAGCTATACAATAGCCTAATAAGACCTACTAGCTATAATTTTATCATTCAAATGTATATTTACAGTGCTGCTGCTTTTGTCTGAATGTCTGAGCAACCAATGATCGTGAGTGATCCCACCCTGCTTGTGTCGATTGACAGGAGGTCTTACCATTTTGAAAAGTTTAATACAAAATGAAAAAGGGAGTTTGGAAATAAAAACACTATTCGAAAAGAAGTCATACAAAAAAGTGTTATGATGAAACTAGAAATACCGCCTCGAGGTTGTATGCCTCCGCCAACCAGTAGCCAGTGCTCTGTTTGACCGTTTGGATATAAAATGTCATCACTTCATCATTTTATCCTATTAGACATTTGTGTGAAACTTTGTCATAATTAGTGTATGAATTCTTGAGTTATGGCCAAAAATGTGTTTTGTGAGGTCACAGTGACCTTGACCTTTGACCACTAAAATCTAATCAGTTCATCCTTGAGTCCAAGTGGACATGTGTGCCAAATGTGAAGAAATTCCCTCAAGGCGTTCCTGAGATATCGTGTTCACGAGAATCGGGACGGACAGAAGGACGGACAACCCGAAAACATAATGCTTCCGGCCACGGCTGTGCCGTCGCAGAGGCATAATGAAAAAGCAATTTATAAATACAACATGTTATGAAATAAAATATAATCATGTTATTGTGAAAAAGAATATCATGAGTCGGCAGTTATTTAATTATTTCGGAAGAAAATGTATTATTTATTTATTTAATTCCATATGTATTTATTTCATGATTTATTTAATTTGGGCACATTTAGTCCTCCATATAAATATAGCTGCAAGCAGCAATGCACAGGGTCCAATCAGACAATAAACACCAGAGGAGGACAAAACTATTCCTGCAAGGCTTCCAATAAATATTTATTTACTGAAAGAATAACTTGCAATTATTCACAGATGTCAACTCACACACCATGCCACTTTGTTGAGGTCCTTTCACATGGTCTCAATGCATGTCTCAGAAACATACAGGAGAGATGTTTCTTTTTGTATTGCAGTATCCACACATTCTCATAATTGTAAGATAGTTTTCCATACATAACATTAATCTATCATTGGCAGGAACCCACATTTGGCTATCTATTTTTCATTGATATCTCATCTTTGGCTCACACCCAGCTGGGGGTATAGTTGCTGGTCTAGTTAATAACAGCACATCATTTTAGTCCTAACGTTAATGCAGTGTGACAAGAAGAATAAAAATATCTGCTTATGAAAACACAATAAATGCAATTTATCAATATCTGAATATAACTATAATACTCTAAAAGCAGATTAATTTTATATACATACAACTCATAAATTCTTCATAAGGTTTGTTGTATGCATGCCATTGAATAGAAAGGAGCCTGAATATTTTGGATACTGCAGAAAGGACTGTTGTCTACTCTGCACTTGACATATCTGAATATACACCCTCCAGCCAATGCCAAAGGGTATTCTCAGTAGCGAATTCTCAGTAGTGAATGAAAAAATCAACTAAATATGAAATTTAGTTGTCAAGGGACAAGACCAAACTTGACACTTATTAGTACTAACTTCCTTTTTGCCCTGGTGAACAAGTAACTCGTAAACAATAGAAGCATTGCTCAATAAAGCTTGCATACATCCATTCTCACCAGAATTTTGTTGCAGGGAAAATACTGATCACAGACATATAAGTAATCATACTCTGCCCCAATAACTATTGCTCTTGGAAAAAGAGACTACTTTCACAAAGAAAATATGGTCCCAACTGGATCCGTTGAAGTTGATTGCTGTTGAAGTTGATTTAACTTTAATTTTGCTGCGTAGCCTTTTTTTATTTCAAATTCATAGCTTGTCGTGACTATGTTCTTTAACATATCACCACGAAATTTAGAGACATGGAGGGCCACACACTTGTAGTACGAAATATATGGATTGCATGCAATGGTTGTTATTTCATACCTTATATGTAGGCCTATTAGGTCCAAACAGCCGACTGGCGCATAGTGTCCATATTATTACATGCAGAAAAACAAATCAGTAAAAACGTAACATTCAAAGAACACAGCAGCGGCATTTCCCTATGCTACAAGATCTCGGAGGGTATACAATTTAAACATTTTACAAATCTAGGACGTCAATTACACGTCAATTAGAATAAGGGCCTTTGCTGTCAACAAAGCTATGTAATGTAATTCAGTAGAATATATAGGCCTACGTGTTTATAAATATTTTTCTTAGAAAAAGGTTTTACACAATTAACCTTAAACGCAGTGTGTCTGCCTAGCACTTAGCCTGGCCTATTACACTGAAATATTATAGAAAATTGAAATTTAAAAAATCACAGTATTCCCTTCTCGTGACGCGCAAATAGAAACACGGCTAATCAGTTACCCCATCAATACTACATGTCCAGATTCTCCTCCTTCTGCAAAAATGTATTCAATAGTGAATTCGATTAAAGTCATGTTCCAGCCAGCAATCTAACTGGGTCACACCCGTAAAAACATAACCACAGTAGTGTGCACGAGGTTTGCTCTCCCTGACATTTGTGATAGGCGCAAGCAATTCCTATCCTTTGTCAGCAAGCATTTCACATTAAACAACAGAGACGCGAACAGTACCTTTGTAAGCTGTGCTATTTTCTTGCTCATTTTCAGGTGCATATCTTTGGTATATTCCGTGGTTAGGCTCGACTGCTGGTAAGACATTTTCGATGATATTATTTCAGGATTATATTTCCCTGGCCCAGAGGATGAATTGCCAGTACCATAATAGTCTTGCTGCCAACTCGTTCCTGACGCCATCTTCAAGGTCCTTGGCTTGCAAGTGCTCCAGAATTGAACGGTTATTACAATACGAAAGCATTAAATATACATTTACCCCTGCACATCAACGACAGCCAGGCAAATCGTTTCCCCTATTGGACTTCAATAGTCACAGCTGCAAACGTAAAGAGACTACATTACAATCGGTGAGTTCAACAAGCAAATCGACTTAAATAACCTAAATAAATATTAGATATGCAAATCGACTCAGCCAATGTAAGTGTACAGGCTATGTATCAGTGAATAGCCAACATCTTCTTAGTGGTTAGCTGTCGTCTACTTGTCCTTCCAACTTTCCGCAGACTGGTGTAGTAGGCTAGCCTACAATGCTTGGCAGCTCACTGAAACCAATCGGTCATTTGGCTACAAACATTCTTTTTACCTGGCGTGTTGCCACGATGTTTGTGAGCCTTAAAACTTTCTTGAGAAAGTAAAGAGCTAATAATGAGGGCTTGTTCCTTGATCGTCTCTGTTCTCTGCCAGTCACCCGTAGAGAATAGCCTACTAGTGTCAGCGCCATACAAGGAAATTGATAGTTTTAGGACAAATCGCGGATTCAATACAATATCGCTGTTGTGTCACTCCTGACAATATCCGACCAATTATTTAAAGGTTTTGCGTTTTTGTACTGGGGCAAAGTTTGTTTTATATTGGGAAATTAGGACTTTCTGCTTCAATAGCTCACGAACGAAACGTCCAAATAAGATACTAACAATACTAACACTAACCTCTTAACCATGGCAACCTACTTAATGGACAACAACCGCTTTTTCGACAGATTTGCTTTTGAAAATGAGAAATTACATTGATCTCTCTATGGAAATCCGTCGGCGCACCGAGTGTTTAGGGACCGTCTACAAAGTATAGCGACAAGAAACTGAGGGGTTGCAAGATGTCAAAGCCATCGATCAACGTGTATAACACTAATTGGTTTTACGTTCCTTGGACTGTGGGGTAAACTTATGACGACCATACTACAGATTTTAGGTTTGGACGTTTTGCATCTGGTTGATTACGTTTTTAATGAGCTGGTTTTAATTTTGTATAAGTTTTCAATTTTCTAAAATTAAATAAATTCTCAATTGTGCAATGGGATGCACTAAAATCAGCACCCATTGCACTGCATCCCGTTGACAACATTACAGCTTTTAGGTTTGTAAATCTTGCCATGTTTTAATTTGCTGTTTAAAAAAAAAAAAAATTCAATAGATTTTCAACTGTGTGGTGGACAGCATTGTAAGCCGCCACTTAGTACATGCTCCATTGACAATACTGCAGCTTTTACATTTTGGTTTAATTTTGGTACACCTTTATTACAAAACATAATTTCAGTGGCTTGACAACTACAAATAGGAGAACAGAAAAGCCCACACACATAATAGATGACTTCCTATTAACCATACTGCAAACATATTTACAAATTTTCTAAACTGTTTAATTTAGGAAAATTTGTATTTGGAAAAAAACTCAAAAGCTTTGCAACCATCAGTTGAACCACACAACTCTTTACATAGCATTTACATTGTATACATTTATGCAACCGGTGGTGGTTAACTTGTCTGTGTTGTGTTTCGAATAAAATGAATGCCAGACCAGAATATCTTCGGATCTCTGTTTATTCTGTTACAAATATAAAATAACGGATTCCTCCGGTCAATCATGCACATTAGTTTGGGCTCCTACACAAATTAGATAACACAGGAAACATATTAGCATACTACACAGTGCATTTAGCTAACACGTAATCTTATACATATCATTTAATAAAGAGACCATTATGTTGCTTACCTCTCCAATGTAGTACAATAATTGAAAAGGGAGAGGTAGAGGTGGAAGACCTCGTTTATAGGGGGAATCCCCGGAAGTGCACGTAGGAACACAGAAACCGAGTCTCAATGGTTCCACATGTTGACCCTGAAGGCTTAACATCAGGTAACTATTTACAAATTTTGAGTAATTATAAAAATGTACATTTGACATTACTGCTGTACAATTGACCCTGTTACATTTATACAGTTGGTTATATACAGCAGAAACAATGCAGGTTGAGTATCTTGCTCAAGTGTAAAACAAAAGCATTCTACCTGAGAATCGAACTAGCAAACTTCCGAATGCAAGGGCAGTTCCTTACCAATTACCCTACAGCACCACCATGACAGTCGATTCTGTTGCAGTGCTTTAAAGAGGTCTAGATTACTTTAGGTTAATTATTTTCTTTTCTTTTTTTTAGTTTTTCTTCAATTAAGTTTTTAGTTGGCATGCCATAACTTTGCAGCCGTCAGTAGATCAACACTAAAACCAACAATACTTTATACAAGGCCCCCTTGGAAATGTTACTTCCGATTTGGGAATGTTACTTCTGTTTAATTTTGGTGAATTTATTTGGGAAAAAATTCAATAGCTTTGCAACCGTCAGTAGGACAACAATAAATCCAACGATACTTATTAGAAGGCCCCATTCTGGGCATACTAAAACCTTCAGATTTGGGAAAAAGTTCAATAGCTTTGCAACCATCAGTAGGACAAAAACTTACTATACTTAATAGATGGCCACCTACTAGACATACTACAACTTACAGATTTGGAAATATTACGTCTGTTTAATTTTGGTGAATTTTTATTTGGAAAAAATTTCAGTAGCTTCACAACCATCTGTAGGACAGCACCAAACCTACCAGTTTGATAGAAGGCCTTCTACTGGGCATACTACAACGATTTGGAAAGTAAACTTTCATTTAATTTTGGGGAATTTTTCTTTTGTCTTTTTAGGAAAAAAATTCAATAGCTTCACAACCACCAGTAGGATGGCACTAAAACCAATAATACTTAATAGAAGGCCCCCTACTGGACATACTACAGGATATGTGTGTGGCATTGTGGTAACAGAAAAAGCAAAATTGTTAAATTAGAACAAACATTTACCATGTTTACTGGATTTCTGTGTTAAGAGTCAAGTTATATTTAAAATAATGGATTAATCTTTTCTTTAATTTTAGTCAATGCAGAAGGAATCAAGTTGGCCAGACTGACCACCCTCCTATATTCACTCAATCCTCACATGCAGCTGAAAGGAAAACAAGCACGTCCAGACCCACGGCACAACTTGGCGAACTATATTTTTTGGTTGATTTGACACGCTCATATATATGGCAGTTGGTTCTCTCAGAATTCTGACTGATATAGCCAGGTCAATATTTTCACTGGAGACTTCATACATCCCGCCTTATAACTTCAAAGTCCCAGGTCATTTGTGAATGATTTAGATAGATTTTGAAAATAGACACTTCATGCTACAATCATGATAATGGCAATGACTGTGCTGTGAAGTTTAGGTAGCAAACAACAAGGTTGAATCCTTTTGACGTAATTTACATAGAAACTATACGCTCAGATCACGTAGTTTCACTCACCGTGGCCAAGCGGAATCGATATTGTTTCAGAAAATATACAACTTTAAAAGATTTAATTCAATTTCTACTGGGAGTTTTTCCGTTTATTGAGGGTGTAACAGAAAATGTTGGTGCCGCTGACTGTAATCGAATGTTTTTCACATTTACCGTTCGATTGAGCAAGTACCATTCACGGTACATTTTTATGGGTTAGTGGTGTCAGATTGTGCTAGCTACTTTATATTAACCTTGTACAGTGATCAATAAAGGCTAACGGCACAGTACCACTTCTTGTCACTTCTACCACCACTGTAATGAGCTAAAAAAAGGCTACAAACTACGATTTATATGAGAAATGTGTTGTCAAGTTCACACGCATACACTGCTGGCAACATTCTAAAACACGGTTTTGCCCTCCATACTATATAGCTAGCTAGCTATGGCACGTCATCACCTCTGTAACATTATTTGTTGTCCTCCGTGTGTCAATACATCTGTATCGGTGGTTGTAGCTGTGTGTCCTTAGCTCCTACTCATGCATGCAGGATAGCATCCGTACACGCTAACGAGGTTACCTAAAGTAGGCGAAACGCAAACATGCTAGGGTTAGCTAAAGTAACGTTAGGCAATAAAGCTGTGCTTAAAAATGCGCATGCGTCCCACCAAACCTCCCTCAAAGGTCGTCCGTGAGTGAGTGAGTGAGTGACCACAATTTGCCTTGCACAGCCCACGGCGGCAGTTTCTGCGCGCCATGGGGAAAATGGTGTTTAATGTTTATCTGGGGTTTAACTGTTCCTCAGTTTTTAAGTCCTTGAATCTAGATGTGTTTCAATGTAGTTAATATTATGTCACAATACATTATTTACCAAAAAATCTAATGTCAGAATTTGTGGTTTGTTTGATTATTTGACATTTCGTTCGTGAGCTATTGAAGCCGGAATCTGAATATCCCAGTATGAAACCAACTTTACGTCTACTGCAGCACTCATTTAGCGCTTGTTTCCGCGGTAAATATGTACAATACCCTATGCTTTGACCAGTACGCTACTGCTGAATGGAGCAACAATAGGATATTATTGTCAGGGACGTTGGTTTTGCGATGCAAATTCCAAAATTGAGATTGAGACTGGGAGATTGAGGAATTCTGCTTTTGTGAAAATCCACTAATGTGCCAATTCACTGTACAAATTATACGGCATTATCAACTATTAAATAATAATAATAATAATAATAATAGCCGCAAGTCGCAATGATCGGGGTCCAAGCAGATTGGGAGCATTTGGATGCTTGTTTGTTATTTAATTGTTAATGAAATGTGGCTTTCATGAATGCAAGCTGAAATGACGAGAGACAGTCAGCCCAAGAACTTGAAGATTTAGCATTAAGACCAGGTGAAGTAAGGCAAAGGCAAGGTTTGAACCCTCAACCTTTGGATTGGGAAACAAACTCCTTTTCACTGAGTTACTGGCAAAGTCAGTGTTGAGTGCATGTACAGTATGCATGAACAAAAAATATGAAAGTGTGTAATTCTAAAAAGTTTTTGAAACACATGAGATACATTATGAATTGAATGCCCATTATGAACACAAGCGCAGATCCAGATCAAATGAAGATTTGAAGCAGTTGACGATACCACCACCAGGATTTGAACCCTCAACCAAAGCTAATTTTGACACATAGGCTAAATAATGAGGTAACATTTCAGCCTTGGTACTTGGGTTACATGTGTACTTTTTGTGCAATTTGATGCAAATTAGAGATTGGAGATTTGGCACTGGAAATTGGTGATTTAGATTTGAAAGTCCCTAGTCATTCCAGTCATTGGAGTCAAATGGGAAAAGGAGCAACGACATTGGTAATTGACGATATTTGAAAAAATCATATGCTTTTAAAAAAAAACTGGCTACAGTAAGCTCACTGATGCAGGTTTACCTTTCACCAGTCATTCAGAAGGCCAAGCCTATGTCGGGATTTGAACTGGGGTCCTCTGGCATGTCATGATGTGGGGTTAACCCCCAGCACCACGGAGCATCCTTGATCGGACCTACCGAATTCACGCACTCAAACTGTTGAATTGTCAAGGCTCCAAGCAACGTAAACATTTATTAAGAAAAATATGAATAATAAAGGTAATGAATGATAACTATTACCAAACATCTAACAATTATGATGTTCTACACCTGTATATTAAATAAAATGTTGATTACACATTCAGAGTGGCTTATTTAGCCTGCTTAAAATTCATTGCCTCATGACAAAATTTAATCTGAGAAAATAAATCAAACTGTTTGACGTATCCAACTTTCTTTGATAACTTGTGGTAAGCATGGTCTGTTGATGTTTCACACTGAATTGGAAACGGTCTCGGATGAGATGATAAAAGTAGGTATTTCAGACAGTGTGAATAGGCAGGAAGACTAACATGTAAAAAGTCAAATTTATGAAGCAAATTGATAAAAGTCCATTGTAGGAAACATAAGAAAAAGGAATTTTGAGTCAAGTAATTCCTGAGATACAGGCTAAAAGGTAAACGTCCTTGCTGTAGCGCCACCTTTTGGCCGTTTGCTCCAAGGTTGTACACCCCTTCTTCATGATGTCATAAACGTCTGTACCAATTTTCATGTCGATTGGACATTCACAATGGAAATTAGAAGCTGCTGAATTTTGATTGGCTGCTGGCAGCCACATTGATTAAGTTATCAAAGCAATATTTTGACAAAAGGGTCAATGACATGACGTGATTTTTTGTGTGTCCAAATTCATTATTTTCCTAAAAACAATAATAAAAAAAACATGTTATATATCAAATTGCACTATAATATCTCCTTCATGAGAAACCCTTCTCATTTTATTGAAATTCAATTTACTTTTGGAGTTTTGGTGTTCTAAAGTCCCAAAATGTCAGGTGGTGCGCCCATCCGAACATACATGCAGAGAACAAAGCTGCAATAAAAAGGTTAGTTTTCTTAATAAAATTCCTAATCAAATACTTCGCATGATTTTATGTTAGATTGCTTATAAATGACGGAAAGTAGTGTAATAGTCCTATTTCAAAACTATTCTATTACTTTAAAAAATTTTGTCTGAAAAATGGACTTCTCCAAATGTCAGGGAGAAGTCAGACTTCTCCAAATGTCAGACCAACATAAAACCATCATTTTATGTACTGTGCCTTTAAGAAAACCATGTAACAGGGTGTGACATCTCACAGAAGACCCCAACTGATCTAGTAGCAAGATTAGTAACTCTCCCACAAATATTACATAATTTGATGTTTTTGAGTAATGGTGAGTTTGGTTCAACTTACCATGTCAGGTGGTATGACCCCTGGAAAACTATAAAAATGTGTATTTGATTTAAAAAATGTATGTATAACCTTGAGTACAAGGACAAAAATGCAGCTTTAAGTTATTATTTTTTCATTCAGTTTTGTAGATGCCATTATCAAGCAAGGAAAAAACAGCACGGCATAGAGATCGTTTAAAAAATGATCCAGTTGCAAGGGCAGAGTACCTTGCCAAAAGAAAAGCAAGGTATTGTGTTCATTGTGTGTATCTGTATATTTCACTATGGTGTAATGTTCATTTTCATGGTAACTACAGTTATTACATGATAATACATACTTAATAGCAGTGCAACATGCAGTATTACAGTAGAGCATAGTTTTTATTACCCATGCTATTCAATATTTTAACTATAAAATATTATGTCCCATATATTTTGATTGATTTAAATAACAGGGGTCTGAAACTTTATGTCTTTTTTTAGAGATAGGTATGTTACATTTTCATTGGTAAGCATGTTTTGCTGTTAGTCACCTGAATCTCTGTCTCTGTATTTTTTTTAGTTACCAAAAAAGGAAGAATGAGGGGAAAATACTGAAAACACCAGTAAGTCAGCTCTCCAAGGCACAACAAGAAAAAACAAGGCAGCAGTGGAGGAGCTACTGTGGTGGAAGTTACCTTAATTTCCCCCAGTCGGTGAGAAGAGTCCAACAGACTTGCACACAATATTCAGTTCAGATATATTTATTCAGCCGAATAGGAGAATCCACACAGCGCCACAACACGTCTGTATGAAAGCTCTCAGAACAGGTGAAAAGCCATTCATTTTATACAGTTAAAAGTAGGTGAAAGGCGGGTTCTGGAATTTTCCCAAAACCTGTCTCAAACTGTTTTGCAGCTTGTCTCTGATTGGTTAAAAACATTGGATTTCTGAGATACAGACTTGTTTAGACGTTCTGACTTCTTCAAGGCTATCATGTCACAGTGACTAAAAACAATGGAGAAATACAGAGACAGTTTTCTGGGGAAAATGAGGAACACACACGGGAGGGGCTATGCATTCCTAATAATTCTCAGTTAGACAGAAAAGAAATTTAAAATGATTTCTTAAGGTTATATAAAAACGAGTAAATATGTAAACAGTAATTTCTCATATTTCCCTTACACTACCAAAAAAAGCACAGGGCACTGGACAAAATAATGAACTTTACACCTGAATCTATGAATTCATCAGCAGGTGATCCAGTTGTTCCTCTAGTAGAGGCTCCGCCTAACCCTCCTGATCAGGTTATTTCCAACATGAAGGTGCAGGATGGGGAGCAACCACAAGCATCCTCGACACCAGAAAAAGAAAGAAAGGTCAGGAAACGCTGTAGAATTTTGCAAAAAGAGAAGGCAAAATTACGGAAGAAAATGCTAAAACTGAAAAGGGAATTGGCAACCACAAAAAAAACTTCAGAGAAATTGCAGAAGTGCATAGAAAGGTTAAGGAAAGGCAAAAAAACAGTCAGTGAAAGAAACAAGCCAAGAGGTACTAAGAAACTTTCCCTGGTGAGAAAGGAAGAAGTGGTTAAATTTCTCTGTTGGGACGAGAACAGCCGCATACTATCGGGGAAAAAGGATACAATAACTGAAAACAAAAACAAACACCAGAGGCGAGTGTTAATTAAACCCCTCACTGAGCTCCATGTTCAGTTTAATTCTGAAATGAAAAAGCCTTTCTTGCTGTCATACAGACAGTTTGTCCATTTTATGACACCACCCAAAGCATCAGATCGGAAAACACATGTGCATGCATTGACCATGAAAATGTCAAGCTTTAAGTAGACAAACTGCAGCAGAAAGGTCTGCTGCAAACTGCCAGCATTTCAGAGCTACTGACTTCAATTGTATGTGATCCACAAAGCAAGGAGTGCATGTATCGGATCTGTGCGGAGTGCAGTTACAATGACATCGAGGTGGCAGTACCTCAGGAGGAAGTACCTGTTACATGGCAGCAGTGGTAATGAGAGACAAAATCGGATGGACAGAGAACATTTGCAAATTTTGCTAAGACGACGCAAGGTGGAACATGGTCTGATCTATTGGAGCTGTTCAACCAGAAATGGAGCATCGCGTAGTTCACGAGAGTCAAGCGCTCCGGCTGAATCAGCTGATGGCTCAGCTGAGTGATGTTCGCCTATCACAGCACATTCACTTACCAGGGCGGTCTACTTAAACAGCCTCACTCTACTCATTCGGCTGCTCCTCCTGCATGCAAGCTGCTGCACGTTGCTTTGTAAATCCCCTCCACCACCCCAGCTCCATCCCTATGTGTCAAGAATTTGCATTTCTCCATTTCTATGTGTTAAGAATTTGTATTGCTCCATCCCTACGTGTTAAGAACTTGCTTTGCCGCTGGATCTGTTCTGTGTGTACCCCTCTAGGGGGGTTTGGCTGCTGGCCTCCCGGCCTTATCCATGCAGGCTGCGTGGTTGGCGGGAGAGCTCCAGAACAAACTGAACAAACGCCAAACATAACTGTATTGCCTTTATTGTCAATAAAGATCTACTTTGATGACAGTGGTCCTGACAGAAACTTAATTTTCTGGCTAAACATCACTTCAACTGGTTGCACCAAGCCGAAGAGGGCAGGGGATTAAAAGAAACCCTGATGGAGAATGAAGTTTTCATTCATGTAGACTTTTCAGAAAGTTTTTCATGCAAGCTGAATAGTGAAGTCCAAGCTTTTCATTTCGGAGGAAGCAGGAAACAGGCCACAGTTCACACGTGTGGCCTATTAAGCACATGGATGTCAGTCATATGCCACCATCTCTTCATCCCTTCAACATGATGAACGTGCTATATGGGCCCACTTAGAGCCGGTGCTGAAGGATGTGAGGGAGAGGTGCAATCCTCCCCCACAACTTTGCATGTCATGAGTGATGGACCTGTCACACAGTACATGAATAAGAAGAACTTTTACCTTCTTAGCACAATAGCATTTCTCTCCGGCATCAAGTGTGTGATGTGGAACTTCTCAGAGAAGTCCCATGGCAAAGGGGCTCCTGATGGAGTTGGTGGGGCTGTCAAACGCATTGCAGACTCTGCTGTTCAAAGAGGTACAGATGTGCAGACCCCAGAGTCAAGCATCAAGTACTACTGGATCTCTGATGAAGACATTGAGAGATATGATGAGGCTCTTCTAGACAATGTTCCAGCTGTGAAAGGAACACTAAGAATCCACCAGGTGACCTCAGTACAACCTGGCCAAATCCAGCACAGGGAGATCTCCTGTTTCTGTAGCAGACCAGAGATCTGCCAATGTCATAATCCCTCAGAAGTGGACTTCCAGAATACAACTGAGGTCCCTCCCATGAGTCCCCAAGCCAAAGAAAACCCCCATGATCTGAGTGGGAAATTCATATTTGTGAAGTATGACGGTCAACCTTTTGTGGGGCTCAAGTCCTCAAGGTGGTGGGCAATGAAATCGAGGTGAGCTGCATGCAGCAGTCAGGAGGGAAGAATGCTTTCATTTGGCCTCATCCTCTTGACATTATATTCTACTACACATCAGATGTGCTGGAAGTATCTCCGAGCCAGAGCGCCTCAATACACGCCACTCAAAGCTGAACAGTACAGATTGGGACAGTTTCAAAAGAAACACCTGAATGAAAAAAAAAAAAAAAGAATTCACAATGCCATAAGTGCCTGAAAGAATGTTTGATGGTTTATCTAATACACTGAATTTCTTTAGGCTTGTAAAATCAGCAGCTTCAGGTAGCAAGCCTTTTTTTTCAAACATTTTTGCACTGTTTTATGTGTATTCAGAAAGTATGAGTCCTTAATATTAGTGTAGAGATGGTCCAGGGTGTTTTGTCCCCTAGTGGGGCAGGAGACATGTTGATGGAATTTAGGTAAAACTATCCTGAGGTTAGTATGGTTGAAATCACCGCCTATGATAAAGGCATTGTCTGGGTGTTTGGTCTGTTGTCTGCTGATGGCACACTGTAGCTGCTTAAGTGCTACCTTAGCAAGTATTAGGCTGATCGGCCCAGTAGTATGTGAGATTAGCTGCGGACAGATACACAAACACACACACGCGCGCGACCAAACGCATAATCCCCTCCAGGCTCTCGCCTGGCGGAGATAATAATTGTTTTGTTATTGTTTCAAGAATTAAAAATACTATGATGGCATAAGGGACATATACTGGGCTGGTGCAGTATCGGCACCTTGCCCCCTTGCCACAGGAGTTCCCCAGGCTCAGTCCTTGGTCCCCTCCTGTTCTCCCTGTACACCCTATCCTTTATTCTCTGCCCATGGTTTGTCTTATCACTGTTATGCCGATGACACCCAACTCTTTCTCTCCTTCCCCCCCTCTGACTCACAGGTCTCCGCTTGCATCTCTGCTTGCCTGAGGGACATCCAGAGCTGGATGGATAACCACCATCTTAAGCTGAACCCAGGTAAGAGACAGAGATGATCTTCATTTCTGCTCCATCCTCTAACCTCCTTGACTTTTCTATTTCCCTAGGGGACACCGTAGTGTCATCATCACCCACTGCCAAAAACATCGGAGTGGTGATGGACAACAGACTGTCCCTCTCCCAGAACATCGCGGCGGTGAGTCGAACGTGCAGGTTCTTCCTGTACAACACCCGGAGAATCCGTCCCTTCCTCACCACCTACGCAACCCAGCTTCTGGTTCAAGCGATGGTCCTGTCCCGCCTGGACTACTGCAACTCGCTGCTGGCTGGTCTGCCAGCATCCACCATCAGACCCCTGCAGCTCATCCAGAATGCTGCAGCTCGTCTGGTCTACAACCTTCCCAGACATTCCCATGTCACCCCCCTGCTCACTCACCTTCACTGACTGCCTGTTATGGCTCGCATCAAATTTAAGACTTTGGTGCTTGCATACCAGGCGGCTAAGGGGTCAGCACCAGGATACATCCAGAGGATCATCAGACCCTACACACCAGCCAGACCTCTTCTTTCTGCCACCTCTGGACGCTTGGCACCTCCCCTTCTTCGTGTCTGTACTTCCCGTTCGCGTCTGCTGTCTGTCCTGGCCCCTCGCTGATGGAATGACCTTCCCGTGGCGGTTAGTACAGCAGAGAATCTGACTTACCTTCAAGCGCAGACTAAAGACTCATGTCTACAGGCTGCACCTCTCCCCACCCCTCCCTAGCCTTTAGTTTAGCTCTACTCTACCTCAATGTACCTAGTTAGGTTAATGCGATCTCGTTAGTTTTGTATTTGGCAGGATTGTTTTGTTTGATTCTGATTAGGCAAATGTGATTTTAGTGCTAGTTTTGTACTTGGCAGGATTGTTTTGTTTATTTGCTGAACAGGTTACCCTACAGGGTTGGAGTCCTGATCTATGTGGTCACTTCTGGCACAATGATCTTTACTTCACTCTAGTGTGTTTTTCTGCACCTCTGTACTTTAAACTGATACACTTGTTGTACGTCGCTCTGGATAACAGCGTCTGCTAAATGCCTGTAATGTAATGTAATACTATTCAAGAAAAGCTCACTATTGTTTAACATTTACATTATTAACATTTTTTGATAACTATGTATATGTCCCTAACAGGGTGGAATGCCAGTTCCTGAACAATCTACCCATAATTATTATTTATTATTTTTGAGTCCCTGAGCTTGACCGATATGTATTCCTACTAGTTAAACATGTCACTATTCTTATAGAATGCTAAAAACAAGAAAAACATGTAATTTTTTCCCAAAAATTATAAAGCCAAAATGTTACCGGATAACAGGAATGACTCTTGTTTTAGTTTCATGAGATGATACAGGACAACTACGCCAAATACGGAGTTTCACAGCGCCACCGTCATCACTCTAGTTGTTCATTTAACAAGCACACACATGCATCTGCAACTACACCCCCCACCCATGACACAATGGACAATATTATCTATCTGGGCATTCATAAAAATATTTTTTAAGTTTTCAAAAATGATACCATGTCATTCAACAGTCAATATCTGGGACTAAACATTGAATAAATATACAACCTTACCATTGGTTTTACGCGTAGAGATGTCCCTTTTGAGGCTGAGTGGTCACATATTGTCTTGGACAATCCGTTTGTGAAATATACGCACATTTGTGATGCCTGGGTACCTTACAAAATAGCTGTGCATAATACCACACGTGTTGTTTACGGCGTTGTCGCCCTTTTTAGTACAGTCTGGCTTGATTGACAATTCATTTATTCAGTAGATGAGAGTATAAGCTTTCTAACGATGTATAACGTCTATTTTTGCTTTTGGAATAGCCTTTTAAAGGTCAGCATAACCAAAATTTTTCTCATCATCGCATTCACTTACGCATACTCTGTGGTAGCAGTAAAAGATGCTGCACTCGACGAAACATTGTCAATGACTTTTCGTACTTTCTTGGAAAACACTATTATTATTGAGGACTTCTGGGCATAGCTAAGCCATTTGTTTGCTGATAGACCAAACTGACATAGCTTTCTGGAGGAAGACAGAAGAGGATAGAACTGTATCATTGATTTACTGTCTCTGTCTCTATCTACTATAAACATAAGATTCCATCATTGCTGTGTAAGTATTACTGCTCAAAATATTTTGGTTATATACGTTATTTTTGAAATTGAATGTCTTTAAATAGGTTAGTGGTATTATGTGGATATATCTATAAGCTAACACTGGTCATTCACCAAGACACCTGCCCAGTTCTCCACTGGTTCTCCTCACACCACAACTCAATTTCTCTCCTCTGACCGTTATTCCTTCTAACCTTGGTCTGTTCCTGGTCTCTTGGACGCCTAGCAGGCTCATAATTATAAGGCTGTGGTCCGTCATATGCGTTTGCATAAATATTTACAACCTCTTAAGTGTCAAAAACTAGCGTTGAGATCACGCCTGAAATTTCATAATTTTAGGGGCAAGGCCACTTGGCCTTTGATGTAGTCAATTTTTTGAGGGCACCAAGGCCAAATGCCGGGGCAGCAAGGCCATTAAATAAAACAATGATTTTAAGTCCGTGGAAATAATGAATTTAACTTAAGGGTTAAGGATGATTTTATTTTTAATACATAGTATAACTATCAGTGAAATAAATAAATAAAAAAGCTGTTTATTTCACAAAATAATTTATTTTATTTAATAATATTTGTACAAACTCCTGAGTCAAAAATTCATACATGCTCAGTCCTGGACTAATCAGAGTCACTGGACTCATTTGAAGATGGGGATGGGGAGTCAGGGGGAGTTGCAGTGTATGTTTTGGGTTTCCTTGGACCAGATGGATGAATGTTTGGTCTCTTTTTGGTGATGCCAGCTGCCCACCATTTTGCCACTGCTTCTTGGCTTTGATAATCTGCAGGAGCACAACCCTGTGACTTGATGAGGAGGAGGTCTTCAATGGTGGACGTATGCAGGCTTAAGCGCCAGTCTCCCTGCATTCTCTTCATGATTGAGAACTGCCACTCTACCTGAGAGGTAGAGACAGGGAACACTAAGATGATTCTAATAAGGTGTAGCAGGTTGGGGTACATGCTCCCCTTCTCCATCAGAAACCTTGACAATAGCGGGAGGAAAGTTTAGCCCTTGTGGTGGCGCACTATGTCAACTTTCGCACTAAACCACTCCCTGTCTATCTCAGCCACATTGCAGCCATTTTTGGCGAGAAGAGGCTCAAAATGCTTGCATAAGTGATGTAACTCTTCCTCACCAAACTCCCCCAAGAGCTTTTCTTCTGTTGGGAAATTCACGGGATCAAACATCTCTGCAGCCAGCAGCACAGGATCAGTGGAGAAAGTGGAAAATCCCTTGCCAATGCATGCAATGATGTTGTCCACAGTGTCTTCCCTATAGTCATAGAAGGCCTCTGCAGTTACATTGGAGTTTCTGATCTTCACTCCATTGTATTGAAATCCCTCAGTGGTGATGGTGAAGGATTCAAGGACTGGGCGGAGATAGGGACCTGGCTTCTGAGTTTGCTTATGCAGCGCAGCATGAATATTATGAATCACAATATTTCACCACCTTCTAAAAAAAACGTCCATTGTTTTGCAGTTTTTAGCTGCATCCTGAAAGCACTTCTTCAGAATCTTCTCCCTCCGCTGCTTGTTCGGCATTACGGTTGCTCCGATGCTGGGGGAAAAAAATGAATGAAAGCAACATTAATGTTGTAATGAAGCCAGCTACCGATGTTAGCCTACCTAATATAAAAAAATAACATTGATTTGACATCTAGCTAGCAAGCGTTAGCTAATGGTACGTTTGTTAACATTAATGTTACAAACATTAGGCTTTAATACTCATTAGGCACGTAACACTTCTTGGGCCACTGGGTCAGCTAAGTCAACGTTGTTGTACTGATATGCGAGCAATGCGTAACATTATATGTTGGGTTTCTTGTCTTATTCGTTCACTAATTTATCAAACTTCCTTACCTCAGCTGAGTTGACCTTCTCTTCTCAGAAGTTCACTCAGTCACAGCTTTGCGGCATTGGCACATCAGGATGAGTTTCCAAGTTGTCTGGTTCAAAATTTGTGTCAAACTATATGGCTATTGAATTGTGTTGCTCTGTCTGTGGGTGTCGTGAATGTGGAAGTAAACAAGACATTGTGTTGACGCTACGGCTGGTGTGATCCTTTCGAACACATACTATCGTTATAAATAACCCGATTTTCCAGCGGACCAGGCTCGAAATCGAACCCACCACTGCTTATGTGCGCAGCGTTTCACTTGATGTTGCCCAATAAGAATTCAGAATCTCAACAAAAGACTTTGGTGTCTAAAAACCGTATTGACAGGAAAGAGGCAGAGGAGAAAACGGCAAAATCAGCTGGGGCAGTGCAGGCCACTGTGGCCGCAGGGCATATAATTTTTTGAAGGCCTAAGGCCAAACTGACGGGGCATGGCAGCCATGGTCCTCATGGTCCCCGTGAAATTTCTGCCCTGGTTGAAATCCATTCTTCTTTATTGTTCAACTTGACCGCTCTCGCTTCTGTTACGTCACTTCCGGTTTGGCGTTTTTAGATGTGGAAGTAAAATTCTCTCACAAAAACGACTCCAGAAGTCATTGTAGTGTATATATAAGTATATTTTTTTAATGAAAATCTAGTTCCTACATCATTTTCCTACACATTGATTCACTGGGGTCTCCAACCTGCAATATGCTCTTTAAGCATTTACATGATAGTTAGGCTAATGGATCGTATCTGATTATACATTTTTTTTCCCCGATATCCGATCCAGTGATTTTGACCAGTATCGGACCGATACCGATACTGTGTATCAGATTGGCGCATCCCTATTATCAATACCTAATGCAGGGTACGCAGTAATTTTGTTGAGAAATACTGGGGAAACAGTGCCATAGGTGGTGTCAAACTGGCTAACAATAAGTGATATAATAAAAAAATAAATAACTATCGGACGTATGAGGTGCTTCAAATCTAAAAATCTGTTAAATTGGTATTACTGGGAAAACGGCTCCGTTTTGACTTTGAATGTATTGCCTCATTTCTGAATTAATTTCTTTACTGCAGTCTTAAAAGGATCATTGATTGTCATTTTTTAGGCATCACACCACCACCGCAGTTTCCACCACCACCTCAGCTTCAAACAATGAAACAAGTAAACACCCCTGTGATGAGACATATGCAGAGCGAGGTGGCCAATCGTAAGTAGTTTTAACTTGAATACATTCAAAAGAATGAAAACAGAAATACAAGGCTGATAAGTATGTCCAGCTGTACTGTGTACAGGTAAACAAGCTTGCATTTGCAATTAGCTCGACTTGCATGTGAACACACCATTGGTACTTGTTGGTATCGACAATGAAAAAGTGTTAATGCTGCATCCCTAATATTCAGCCAAGCGCTTGAGCAGTATAGACAGTGTCCATACCATGTGCATGACATGCTGTATAACATAGACATGTGTCAATTCTTTATGGATAACTTTCTTGGAAGCATTCATTTTTCATTAATTAATAATGAAATTAATTAATTTCATTAATATTTCACAGCCCTACAGATTGAAATTCTGAAATGGCTGGAAATAATAAAACAGCAGCAGGCCCAAATCCTGCTGCTGTTACAACAGCAGGACTCACAAACTGTGCTGGATACAGATCACAGAGACTTAGCAGAAAAATTCCGAATCACAGGAAGGAGTGGCCTTACTTCACTGGAGCAGGAGATCCGTGAAAATCCAGACTTTAAAATAAAAGTAGTGAGTAAATTTAACATTGGTGGTGGGCAACCTCTATGGGAATAGATTTACTGATTTAACTGTTCCACTAGTTAATCACTGGTGCTTCTTTTTGAGATTGCCAGTCTGACCACCACCTTATTAGTTTCCAGCTAAACGTATTGTAAATGCCCTTACATGGCACCCTATTGCTGTTTTTCTTCAGATAAACTATTTTGGGATGATTGGGGATGTGTCCGTTAAAGAAACGACAAGGCTGCTGTCAAATCTCATGGCCAAGTCCAAGAATTGGAAAGGGGCCAATAGAAAGGTCTCATTCTCCATCTCATCTTTGCGGAAGCTAGTCATGTAAGTCAACCAACTGATCATGTATTGATAAGGAACCATCCCTACAGTAAATCTGTTTTGTACTGTCCCAGAAGCAATTTAAATTTCACATTACCTTGTTCTGTTGTCTCAAATTCATCTGTTGATTCATCTTTATTCATTTCTATTTTTAATCTATGAAATAAGAGGGATGGTTAATTAGGGAGATTATGAGGGGATAATTGCATTTAAATTTTTATATCAAATAAAATCTTTCATTTGAATTAATTTTACATGTAAATTCTAAATGGATTTCTAGTTCATAAAATGTAATTGTCTTGATAACGTAGAAGAGACTGGGGATGGTTGCCACATGAGTTGGTTGTCACACTTCTTATATCTTGGACATTAGAGGTCACTGTTGCAAAATTCGGATTTTACATCACACATTTACTCGTTCTACAGTGATTCATCTTTATTATTTCAGTCAAGGTTACACATCTTTGAGTTGAGGACAATATTTGAGTTTTTCATACCTAAAAGTAAAATTTGAACATTGTAATAATATTGAAATATATGTTCTCTGTATCATGAAATAAAAAAGTAAGAATGCTGTCAAAATAAGTAAAAAGACAGTATTATTTTAGTGGTAAATCTAAGTTGCTAGGGCTAGCTATCAGGTTGTACCAAGGACAAATGTCAGACAAGAGAAGATTGAGGCAGGTTGTCACATGTGTTCCTAGTTATTATAATAATTAAATACTACAATTTTAAATATTTTGATTGTATTTGCTTTTCACTTCATCAGTTCACCTAACCTTGTTGAAGAGATTGATTATTCTGTTTTGAAAGTTTGATCAAAACTAAAAACCTAGAATTAATCTCAAACTCATGCATGCTTTTACTTAATCACTCAATGCGCTCCAAATAAATTTAAGTGAGTTTTCTCACTGAAAATTAAAATGTATTTGTTTTTACATTTAAGAGATCTATTATGAAGTGCTTTTGATTTTCTCACATTTAAAAACATAACTGGTGTATCCAGCTTAAAAAACAATAATGTTATGAATGTTTTTAAAAGCCAACATTTTTTCCTAAAAATGCATTGAAAAACATTGTGACAAACAAATCCACAGCCTGTGACAACCAACCCCGTGATGTCAGTGTGCCTTTGATATTTTGTAACCTTTTCATCAATTAAATTACAAATATAAAAGGGATACCAATTTTTCACCAAGATCTAAAGCTTTTTACAAATGTTGAAATTACTTGTGTATAATGTGCTGAAACTGAGAAATACACACGAGAGTAAAAAGTGTGACTACCTAAGACGCCAAAAAGGTCATTTTACTTAAACCAAACCTTTGCTTGAAAGATTTACTGCCATATCATTGTATAATCCTATACTAACGGTCATGCACTTCTTTTAAATAAACAATTAGTGTTCCCACCATAGGATAACCTTTTCTTGTATCTTGATCTGCCAAAGTTGTTCTGTAGGACTAATTTTAATGCATATATACAAATTAGTAAATAAAGATGAACAGCGTAAATATAGGTCTATCGTCCATAATTAATAAGGTGAGATATTTTTAAATAAACTGTCGTCTGTGGGCTGTTACGCAAACTTGCCTCTCTGTATTGCTGCATATGATTAATTACAATGCAACTATTCTCAATACTTATAAAACACTAAAAAGTAATGACTGAATTATAATTGAGACATTCATATGTCTAAAGAGCCTGAAATGTGAAATTTGTACCTTTCTGGGAAACTGTGACAATACTTCTAAATTCTAAAATGTCTTCGCATCAAACTAATTACTCTCCAGGGACCGTTTTTTTTCTGAGCTGCACAGAAGAAGACATAAGATTTTTAAAATTCCTATTCATCCCTTCCTATTTAGGTACCCAGTGCGCATACTTGGTGCCAAAAACAGCCCCAGCGCTCTGGTGCCAAAAAGCCCCATAGTCAAACATGGCAGCCTCCATGAATTGGCTTTTTGAGCCATTTAGCAGCTTCCATATGAATCTATGGAACCAGTAAGCAGAAGCTGTCTCCAGTTCTTATATATCTCAATGTTTCCAAGTCATTCCCCAAACAAGGAGCTGACCAATCAGCTTGTACGGGCGTGAACGGAACCGGTAGCATCAGTTTTCTGTGCTGAGTGTCCGGAACACAGTAAGCCTGCACTGTAAATGATTTCTGTAGTTTTCACAGCATTATTACTGTATAATGAACAAGTCCTTACTGTAGAACCTGTATACAGTATGTAGCTGTTGATATGCAAAGCAATCTTTTCAAAATTTGATGGTAGGTGAAATTTACACTAAATATATTTTCACTGTAAATCTAAATACAGTAATTGGCCTATTTGACTGCCAAGGTTTTCCAGCCACAAAAGGCTATGCTAGTTTTGCTGTCCTTAATTATCTCCGCCAGGCGAGAGCCTGGATGGGATTATGCGTTTGGTTGTGTGTGTGTGTGTTTGTGCGTGTGTTTATGTACCTGTCCGCAACTAATCTGGCATACTACTGGGCCATTCAGCCTAATACTTGTTGTGCATGCTGGCAGCAGGCCAAGGACCAGAATTTTTTAATATTTTGCAAATCGGTCAACGACAAGTATTTTATTTAAATTAATTTCCATCATTGTCCATTGAAATACACTGATTTCTAACTCCTCACTCCTCCTAACCGCCTGGTAGGGGCCGCAAGTGATCAACAACTGCTTCTGTTTGGAATGAAAGACCAGCGATGTAAAATGTCAATTTCAATGTTAAAATGGCAACAAAACAATCCGCCAACTAACGGGGTATGTTAATGTTTGAATCTGTGGCAATTATTTTGTTGCCATTTTCACATTGAAATTGATATTTTACATCGCTGGTCTTTTGGAATTGTTCCCATCCAGATTGTTCCTGTCTGGATTTGAAACGAAAGTTCCAGACTATAACGTCAACATTAGCTCTGTCTAACACATCGTGACTGATATGAATGAAAGCTCTGTGTAACACATCGTCACTGATATTAATGAAATTAGCTAACATGTCACCACCTTTAGCGTTACTTCACTGAATCAGCGTTTTTGGGATTTTCAGTGGCACATGGTAAAAACTTGTAATATTGCATTTGTCTGGTTGCATTGATTGTGTAGCCTCTATTGTTGCATGAGCAAAGCTAACACGCCTGGCGGAGATCTGCACTCTACTGAGTGCACTCTTCTAGTTGCATTTGCAATTGCATTTCATTTTCATTCGATGTGAGTAAAAATCATGACATAATGACATAAATCAGCTGCAAAAATCCAGTTTGCGTTTTCATTTTCGTACACACTTTATCTGACAATTTGAAAATTTAAATGCAAGGTCTATTTGACTTTTCATTTTCCACACCAAACATGCAGTAGCGGACCCTGCATTTCAGACCTAGGCCTTCAGTGAGTGTCTCCCGCAAAACCACCTCAAAATCTCACTGATGCCTTCTGCTCTGTCGTGCCACATCAACATCAATATCACCATAATACAAATTACAAAAAGTATCCTTGAAAATGAAACCCGGCCGGCAACACATACAGACAATTTATAATTTAGAGAATAAGAAAGCTATTAAAATTGTCAATTTGTGTACCCTGTTTGAGGTATTTATGAAAATGTATCCCCTGGATGTTTGTTTCCATGCTTATGTGTATTTTCAGTTTAAAAAAAAAAAAAAAGAAAATAAGTGTTCCCCACTGGAAAGGTCCACATAAACGCCTCATTATGTAGGATGATCAATTTGAGGAAATCAGGGCTCTAGATGCAATATGAATTGGCCAAGTTGTGACGTGCTCACTCTTGCAAACAAAACCCGGAGTCCTCCGTGAACAGTAAGAAATGTTATACACTAAAGCCATAAATGAACCACAGCTGCAAATTTAAAACACACAGACATCCCTTGAAAATCCTGATCTGAGCACCCCCACCTAATATTTGTCATTTTTCTCCATTTGTGACAGGTGCTGATGTTTTTGGCCTGCAAGTAGGGCAAGGTCATTTTTCCGTTTTTTACAGATTATGAAAGTGCAGATTATAAACTTTCAAATGATGTGTCATACATTGAAATCTGAAAATAGTTGGAGAAGATATGCTTATTTGAATGTTGGTACTCCTAAAATCAAGTAGCAGAGAAAATCCCCTTGAAAGATCTTGAACTTTTCACACTTCTCACAGGGAGATAATGGGTGGGAACAATAGCTAGTTAATTCCACCCCAACCACTCTGCCGCTAGAGTACCTGTAAATCCTTGTCCATTTAGGGATTACCATATTTAAAGCTTTATAACTCCAGATGTGAACACCACAGAGACTAGAAAAATGTCTTAAATGAAGCAATACATTTGTACCATTTATAATACTAGCTTAGATTACTTTATATTCATAATTTTGTAAGAAATAAAGTGCCACAAATGCAATGGTCAAGGCAAAAAATCTAAAATGAAATTGCTCCTTTTTTAGTTCGCAATAAAATACTGTGAGATTGTGGGTTAAAGTATACATGTCCTGGATCAAAAACTTCTTGACCACAAGTTCATAAAATCTAAGGGTGGATATGTAGAACTACTAAAGATCTATGAAGCAAAAACTAAGCAGTGTACCCAGCATCTACAAATCTACCCAAAATGTCTAAATTATTAACACTGGTCTAAAATAGCTAAGGGTCCAGAAACAAGTCCAAAATCTCTCCAAAAAGGAATATAATGCTTTTTGTCCATTGTAAAGCATATGAGCCCCTTATGAAGGTTTAAGATGAAACATAGATATAATTTCAACATTACATAATACCACTAACCTATTTAAAGACACTCAATTTCTAAAATAACGTATATAACCGAAATATTTTGAGCAGTAATACTTACATAGCAATGATGAAATCTTATCTATGTTCAGTAGATGGAGACACAGACAGTAAATCCTCTTCTGTTTTGCTCCAGAAAACGATGTCAGATAAGTCTATCAGCAAACAAATGGCTTAGCTATGCCCAGAAGTCCTCAATAATAATAGTGTTTTCCAAGAAAGTACGAAAAGTCATTGACAATGTTTCGTCGAGTGCAGCATCTTTTACTGCTACCACAGAGTATGCGTAAGTGAATGCGATGATGAGAAAAATTTTGGTTATGCTGACCTTTAAAAGGCTATTCCAAAAGCAAAAATAGAGCTTATACATCGTTAGAAAGCTTATACTCTCATCTACTGAATAAATGAATTGTCAATCAAGCCAGACTGTACTAAAAAGGGCGACAACGCCGTAAACAACACGTGTGGTATTATGCACAGCTATTTTGTAAGGTACCCAGGCATCACAAATGTGCATATATTTCACAAACGGATTGTCCAAGACAATATGTGACCACTCAGCCTCAAAAGGGACATCTCTACGCGTAAAACCAATGGTAAGGTTGTATATTTATTCAATGTTTAGTCCCAGATATTGACTGTTGAATGACATGGTATCATTTTTGAGAACTTATAAAATATTTTTATGAATGCCCAGATAGATAATATTGGAGCAATGATGGAATCTTATGTTTATAGTAGATAGAGACAGAGACAGTAAATCAATGATACAGTTCTATCCTCTTCTGTCTTCCTCCAGAAAGCTATGTCAGTTAGGTCTATCAGCAAACAAATGGCTTAGCTATGCCCAGAAGTCCTCAATAATAATGGTATTTTCCAAGGAATTACGAAAAATCGTTGACAATGTTTCGTTAGGTGCAACGTCTTTTAATGCTACCATATATAGAGCGAATGCCATGGTAAGAAAATGTTCGGTTACGCTAACCTATAAAACGCTATTCCAAAAGCAAAATTAGATGTGTTATACATCGTTAGAAATAGGCTACTACCATACGGCTTTATTTATGGGCGGTAACTTGACTGAAACAAAGTGACAATAGTCAACGAAATCAAACATGCTAATTAAACTGCAACCCCTTCACGCTTCCAAAACCCGGCTGTAAGAATCACTAAAACAAGCCGACTTTGCCAAATAAAGTGCCAGTCATTGTGGGAGAGGAGAAGCCTGTTTTGGTGGGTGGTCGTGCCGGAGAGGATTCTGGGGCCTCAGTTCTACAATAATTTTTGTTGTCATTTCTTTATTTAAGATTACATATTATTGCAACGGTTTTATATTTTTAAATTGTTACGAAAAGAAAACGTGAAATGTGCTGTTATTGTTCTATGTTCCAAATAAACTAAATGGTCTTTCTTTCCTGCTCCTCACAATTCATGTTATCTTTTTTCAATAATTTCCATGCTGACCACACCCCTCCAAGACATGAACCACTGGTAAGTTACACGTCTTGATAACCTCACGCTTCAAATAAATGCAGCTTTTGTATTGAAGCTGTCTCATGTATGTTGAATCATTAAAAACAAATTATCTTTCTCTTGTCTTTTTCAGATGGAAAGAAGTCCATCCAGTCCACTCCCATGCATACACACACAAACTGAAAATAACCAAGTGAAGTCATTCTTGGAAAAAATGTTCTGGTGTTGTTTTAATTTCAACAACACTTTGCTGTTTTTATTTGAAATATCAGGTATGTGTTCACTCTCAATAAGGATGTGTTAATAGCTAACACTTTTTGTATCACTACTTTTGTGGTACTTTCAACACTTTTGTGTCAAAGTTGCTACCTTTTTTTGTAACCAACATACAGTAAATGCATTGCCCTTTACTGGAAATGGAGGAGTGTTAAAAAATTGCATGCTGTGTTTTTCACATGTTTTGAAAGTGGCACACTTGGTCTGTATTATGTTTAATATTTAGATTACGCATAATACACTATCTAAAAATAGGACTTCACACAGCCATTTAAGTGTTATATTTTCAGTGGTTAAGGCTGTAATTAATATATTTGTAATATCTGGTGGGTGTACTATGACTACAAGTATGTGATAACATTTAAAATCAGCATTTTTTTTTTTTTTTTGGCAAATGAAGTAATCACACAGATTGACATACTTCAATTCTCTGATGAAGTAAACACACTTTTTTTTTTTTCAGGTAAGTGTCCTGCCAAAAACCTGTTGTATCTATGTTATATCTTGATTAGCTACCCAAAAATGTTTTTATTTATTTCCAAGGATACATTCCCTTCATTGGCAGTACTACTTACCACTGAAGTATATGATGCCAGGGATGCCAGGGAAATTACAATTCCCCCATTCTGAAGCTATCTTTTCTGTAACAGCAGATGTGTAATAGCTAATAGACAATACAAATGCTAATTTCTATTCTCTGAAGTAAAGTAGATTCCATTTGAGGTGAAATTTAACTTGTTAACTTGCATTTTAACTTTGAGTAATATTCCAAGCAAAATTTACTCTAACACCAATTGATGTCATTCAACTATACTACACACACGGCATTACAATTATCATTTTTATTACTTCTTATTCCTAGCTTGATTGTAGGTGAATTTTAAGGCAGGTGACAAAAAACATGGCCGATGCTGTGACGTGTGCTAGTCAATGGATCAACTGGCTGACTGAGAGTACCAAGGTAAGTACAGAGTCTGTGAGTAGGTTTAATGGTATATTCATTTTTGTGCAAGGAGTGTGCGTACTCCTAAATTGTGCTAAAAAGTGCTAAATTGGTATTAGTAATTTGGTGACTGCGGCTGTGTTGTTCTTTTTAGATTTGGGAATATCTATTAGTTCAGTATTTCTCAAATTCGGCCCTGGGGGACCACTGCGCATGCTGGCTTTTGTTCCAACCACAATTGCAATCCCAGAATTTTAATGAGTTGATAATTTTTCTTAATTACACTATTCATATTTAGAGGGATTATTTACCCTTTTAAACCACATTATGTCAGAAATAGCTATGCGTGGCATGAAGAATAAAAGTCCAATATTCACATTGTGCTATAATACAAACGGCCTCATAAAAAGATTACCATAGGTTGGTGTATGTTTTACAGCAACCCTGCCCCAGGCATAGCGGGGGGCGATTCTAGAACAGTGGAACGTACTTTTGAACCTTGAAAAATAGCTAGATTGTGCGAACAGATGTCTCACTCTAATCCACTTCCAAATGGCGCTCAGGTGCGAGCGCGTATTGGTGCGGGCAGACAATATGGCAACAGTGTTATATACAGTGGGATCCAGAATTATTGGCACCCTTGATAAATATGCACAAAAAATGCTTTAAACAAAAAAATAATACAGTTATTGACATAAGCGTTATTTTCCAACATGTGTATGGTGTGCTTTATTAATGATTCACTGGAATCAACCAAAGTCTTACATTTTTTTAATAAAAAAAATATTTCCCCAAAAAACAGGTTCCACAATTATTGGCACCCCTGGTTTAATACGTTGTGCTGCAGTACAACATTTTGTTTGCAGACTACAGTAAGCACACACAACAACGACTGGTCTCGCGCATGTTTTTGGTGGCCAGTGGCCACAGAACAAAAAACAATACAGCAAGCAGAGGATCTTTGCGTTGTTCCAACCATCCCGCTTAGAACAATGCAAAGGAAAAGCGATTTTTAACACAAACAATAGATAAATTTACTTGTTAACATTCATTCAACAATGTTTTTCTATGTTCGGGTTACAATCTACCATCGTTTCACAATCTCGTAGCTCATGGTAAATGGTAAATGGACTGCATTTATATAGCGCTTTTATCCAAAGCGCTTTACAATTGATGCCTCGCATTCACCAGAGCAGTTAGGGGTTAGGTGTCTTGCTCAGGGACACTACGACACGCCCAGGGCGGGGATCGAACCGGCAACCCTCCGAATGCCAGACAACCTCTCTTACCTCCTGAGCTATGTCGCCCCTCATGGTAGCCAAAGTTAAGTCTACCTTTCACGGATATGTTGTTGTGTTGTGGTGTTGTCTCTAGAAGGGTCTATACTACAGAACTGTATAAAAGTTCTGTGGTTAATACACGTTGCCTTCTAATCAAATTCCCTATGGAAAATATTTGGTATTTACTTCCGGAACCCGACTTTTCAGCTCTATAATGCAAACTCTCCTTATGATGAGAAAGGACACTGCTGCCCCCTACTGTCAGAACCTTGTAAGTATTTCAGACAGCTATGGATTAGAGTGCTCAGGTGGTGGTTGTGTGTAGTAGTTACTGTGGTAAATGGTAAATGGACTGCATTTATATAGCGCTTTTATCCAAAGCGCTTTACAATTGATGACTCGCGTTCACATACACTCACACGCCAACGATGAAAGGCTGCCATGCAAGGTACCAATCAGAATGACAAAATGTACAACATCCTTCACTCTTTTCGTATAATAGTATGTATCATAAATTAACTTTAAAGTCAGCAAAGACATAGGGCACTGAAGAACATAATTAGCTGTACTTTTTATTCATAAGACAAGTGGCTCACAATCAAATGTATTCTGAATAAAATTATTGACTAAAAGAAAGCAAATACCAGATGTAGATTCTGACACTTCAACATTTAAACTTTAACATTTGTATTTCAGATAACAGTTTTGGGGATAGTCAGAGGAATTTCCACAAAAAAGAGGACACTTTTGAAGCTACCATCAACTGCAGTGGCGAAGCAAATAAACTGGAGAGGGGCAAACGGAAAACAAGCATTCTAGTGACTCACATTAAAGGGCATTGTTTTTGGTAAGTTTTTTTACATGCGTTTAAAAAACTACATAGCTTAAACAGTAAATTGATTAACGACCTCTGGAAAACCAAATATGTCATTAAACATGTGTCAGTGTGTGTTAAATTAGACCAATGTTTCCAAACCTCAGTCCTGGGGACCCCGTGTGTTGCAACGAGGTGACCTTACAGTATATAATTAGGCCGATACAAATTATTCATTTAACAACGTTGCCATTCAGGCTCTGAATATAAGTTCATTACAAAACTGTATTGCCCGTGTGGAGAAAATAACACCACTTTTGACCCTAGTAGTGGCGCCTGCAGGATTCTCTACCGAGATGCACAGATGCAATAGACAACGTGAAATTATCTGTAATAGGCTGCAATTAAATTAAGACTCCTGGGTCGTTTTGTTTCAAATTCATTTACATTTGCACAGGACTTCAATAATGTTGAACGTCAGTCCATTTTGTGATCACATTTGGTGACGGTAAAATGTGTTGCTTCAGTGGAAAGACCATTGATCACAGAAACATGCATAAAACCTTGGTTTAATTCAAAGGTACATTTAATTCAAATATTTTTTCAATGAAAATTGCTGTTCAGCAACACAGGGAATGTCTCATCACTCATCATTCTCTGAATAAGCATGTCAGAGGAATCGGGAAAGTTAACACACATTGAGCACCATTACCTGGCTTTTGAAGTCAATCACCAGAATTAACATGTTAATATTGACACCTTCGAATATTTGCTTTGTCTTTTGTTTCAACCTAGTTTATGATCCATTTCAATTGTTATAATGATAATAGAATAATGATTTTCTGCTAAATTAATTCTTATTCTTTTATTCCACACTGCTGTTCTCACTAGGACCCCTGTATATCCTGTTCTTCCACGGTGGCCAGAGTACAGCAGCCTGGTTTCATAGAGGCCAACTAGACTTTCTGCTTCTCCTTACTAGAACATACAATCACCATACCACTGCTTTACACATCTCCCTCCTCATGACCCCTGACACTATGGGAATTTAGTGTCTGCAGATCTCTACAGTCATACCTTTATCCAGCAACCCGATGAAGTAGAATGAATGCAGGAATATGATCATGAAGTTGAGGTAAACAAAATGGAAAAGATAGCGGTTCTTGATGCTCTGGACTGGTGACCTGTCTGTTTGGCTTTGTTTATGTTATTTGTATTTAATGGAATAGCACCAGAATCCTAATACTGAATTTTGATAACGCTTTAAAACACTGTAAGCCCTCGAGATTTCTAGGATCTGTTAAGAAAAGGTTTTCTTTTTATGGTCCTTGATAATGGAATACACCTCCAGATCTAAATAATGTTCCTGTTAATATTCTAAAATCTTTACTTCAAGGGATGCTTGATGCTTGAATAATTAGAATTTTAGTTTTTCCCCTGCCCCCCCCTCCTCTTTTTCTTTTGAAGTCAAAATTAGTTTCAAATGAATGAATGCAGTCGCCTATGTAATTCTTACCTATTGATGTTGCATATACCTTGTCTGCTAATTCCCAGTTATGTGTTTACCAAGATTTGTCTACTCTGATTTTGGCTACTTAGTTTCATATATTGCAATATTGTGACCTCCTCTATCATCATCAGTCACGTTGACCCCAAAACACTTTTGAGTAGGATAGATTGTAAACCTTCATTTTTTAGGATGTGTGCATGCTATATACAGATATGATAAAAATTTTGGATTTCCTGAATAAAGTTATGGACAGTGGGTGCACGCAATTAAAGCAGGCTATAGGCTATGTGTCATCTTAACAGTAATTAGGTTCTCACAGTCTACTTAATAATTTTGCATGCAACCACTGTCCAATGATTTACCCGCCGACTCTCCCCTGTACAGCGCTTTGTGCTGGCCAGTGGAAAAGTGTGGGCACCCCTAGTAGGAATATTTCATATTACTTTTTTTTCACAGACGCAACGAGGAAGAACCCTGTGTCAAGGGCCATCAGTGAAAAAGCAGTAGGCCTAGAGGGCTACATAATTCCCTGGCTGAATTACTCGAGCGACCGAGGAGGTGGACGAAGGAATAGGGGGCTTTGTCGTAATCAGAATTAATGAATAAATAAAAAAACAAATAAATGAATAATATTAATCAACTTATTTCTTTTTAGCTTTATTGTTGTTAAATATTAACCATCTGTCAGGATTCTGCCATTTTTTGTTCCGGTTATTCCTTTTTTTGGCCGCCAGATAGCAGCATTTCTCATCTTCGTACTTTGGTTTGTTTGCCTCATTGCTTTCTCCTGTGTTTGATTCTATTATTGTGTTCATTTATTCAATCATTGTTTTTGACTGTGTCTCGTTATCCCTCCCCTCTCTGGGTTAATTGTGCATTGTGTTCTCCTGGGTCTTGTTATCCCTCTCCTCCTGTGTTGATTCTATCAGAGTTCTCACCTGTTGTCTTGTTTAACCTTCTTGTATTTAAATCTTGTTTCCCTGCTCTCATCACTGGTTCCTGCTGTTGTGTTCCTTCGCTGCGTGTTCCCTGCGTTTTGAGTATTCTAGTTCCCTCACTCTTAGAATTAGGAGAGCCTCAAGAAACTCTGGGGATATTCAAGGAACCTTGCTTGCTTGGGGGGTTCCTGGAGGAACCTTTAACAGTTCAATTTAGAGGAGAGGTTACTGGAGATACCTTTAATAACTCAAAAGAGGTTCCTGGAGGATAAAAGATAAATAAATTGCAAGTAGTGTTTTCCAACAGCAGTGTGCAGGATTTTCTTAATTCATTCATTCAGCTTTATTTTTCAACTCCTGCATGCCTCCACCCAATAATTCTGCTCATGGGAATACCCCAGTGTAGTTAAATTTTTATTTATTTATTTAAAAGGGACAACACACAGTAATCAACATTTCCACAGTTGCGTCAAATGGTACTGTGCCAGAGTTAGCTCAAGAGCTAATTTTCATCTGTAGTCCCTTAGCAGGTGAGAGATGTTGAATAAAACTATTGTCTTAATCTGATTACTCTGTATTTGTGTGCATGCATGTAAACATAGTCAGTGTATAGCTGGAAAGTAGGCGGTGGTACACTTCTTCCACTGTCCACAGTGAACTGTGGATTCCAAAATTGACCAGCAACTCTTACCGTCGAAAGTTACTTTTAATAACATTACAGAAAAGACCTACAAACAATGGTTGGCAACCTGTCTGTAAGAGTAGAAAAACATATCAGTCACAGCCAAAATGTGTTCATGGCTGGTCATTTTTCACTCTGGTAGGTTAATAACCACTCACCATTACAAACTCCTCCTTTCACGCTGCATACTCGGGTTGCGCCAGCTTCAGCAATTCCAACGGTGGCTCGAGCTTCATGGGCCAAACGTTTCTGACTTCTCCAACTGTCAAAAAACAAAGACTAACATTACATATTGAACACGGTAAGTTTAAGTGAACAAATACGGGGGAAATCTTGATGAAAGACAAGTTGTACAATTTAATGTTGTAATATCAGTAGCTTGAAGCTAGCTATATTTGAATGAAAATAATTATTTTATTTAACATTTGACGTTACGTCGGCCAGCTAATGTTAGCTAACTAACAAACGTTAGCTAACTGTTTTTTAAAAAGATATTTAATGGTAGGTTAGTTGACTAACGTAAATAATATTAGCAACCATACTAACGGTAGTTTACATTACCACGAAAGGTAACGTTGTCATAACATTTTTCCCGACCGTCACGAATGCCTCACTTGTTTACATTTTGAACAGATGTGGCTCCTGGGTAAATCTATCGTTGTTTCCGTCGCAGCACTTTTGACACAGCAACATCGGAAGCGCTATCCTAAAATTTCTTCTCACCGCGAAAAGTGCCTGACCTGCAAGTGTAAACATGTGTTAACTCGGCGACCTGATTACATTGAGAAATACTATCTTTGAAAAAAAGCGCTATATTCTGTAACTGAATTTAGATCAAACCTACCATGCACAAAAATATAAAAATGCTCTTCAATCTGTTTATAATGCCATCATAGCGTGGAGTGTTTAAAACCATGAAACCACCCCTTTAATAATTAAAAAAAAAAAATGCATTTAGATCAAACCTATATCAAAAAAAATATATATATTCGTCAATCACGCTCAATCTGTTTATGGTACCATCATAGCGAGGAGTGTTTTAAACCATATAGCGCTGAACCCACTTAGAAACAAGCACGTAACCGTCTGGACCCACGGCGCAACTCACTTCCGCAGACACATTTTAGCTGGCACCACCTGCGTCCCACAAAACGTCCGTGAGTGAGTGACCACAATTTGACATAGCCCACGGCAGCAGTTCCTGTGCGCCGTGGGAAAAATGGAAAAGAAAAGGTGTAGGCTACATGTGAACTTTAAATATATACCCACTAGCCTGACTTTGACAACTTTGGGACTAAACTTAATAAAACTCAAAAGTAACTAAAACATCCGATCAGAACATGGCTTAATAGCCTACTAGTTCTGTAATTTATCATAATTTTCTGGAGCCTACATGAGTATACTTCATGAACTAAAAATTGTTAATTGTTCAAGCACAATTCAGGGGAGTAACCACAAAGCATGTAAGAAAGGTGAATGAGCCTCAACCATGTTCTTGGGTTCATGAAACTGTCTGCACAGGCAACATGTTATTATTGAGAAATCATTGAAAATTCATGGAAATAGGACAGCACCGTATTCCTGAACTCCCCTCAGTGCTAGAAACAACACAAAATACATCACAGTTCAAAGCTTCATGTATTCATGTCTCTTTGTACATAAAGTTACCATATGTCATTGTCCACTCCTAAATCTTTTGGAACTGCTCAGGTGTCTGAACCATTTGTATTGGTTGGGATGGATCTTGCTGGGAAACTGACGGCAACTCCAAGAGGCAATATGTACATATGCCTCATGGTTGACCACAAAACAAAGTGGGTTGAGGCATATCCACTAAAGTCTAACCAAGTTGAGGATGTATGAAGAGGCCAAGAATGGATGTGCAGAAGAGTCACACAGAGGTAATATTAAAACCTATCAATAATAATAGAAGCAATTACATGGGCAATTTCTGGCTGCGATCTCTGTAATTGTGTTTTGATATATGTAAATTTGGTGTTGTTTTTGTTGGCATGTCATTTTTATGTTTAAATGTTTATTTATCTTTCCAACACAAGGTCTGCAAGTAATCCTGGCTCCCACATTTATTCAAAGAGGACCCCAACACCCTCTACATGATCAACAAGGTATGCCTATAGTTACAATGACACATGGGTTATTGTCAGTTGGCCATATAGCATTTAGAATGTTGTTTTTTTGTCTGCCCTAGAATCCAGAGGTCCCAACGCCTGTCCTCGCAATTACAGGAAACCCCTTCTTGGAGGCTAGTTTTGGCATGCATCTGGACTACACAGACGTCCTCACCCATCAGGTTGATGACATCACCATGGGGCTGGGGATCTTGATGTCTATTTATTTTGTTTTTAACATCCAGTACCACAAGAGGGTCAAAAACACTCTTACTTTCATTGAAAAATACCTCATGTCAAATGTACCTCAAGGAAAGATCTTGCCCACTGACATCAAGATGGCTAACTATTTGTTTTCTTAAGTAGTCTCCTGCATATCCTCCCTGAACCCCCTCTCTCACACACAAACATACTTCCATGTTATTGTCTTTAGTTTAAGCATCGAATAACATCCAGTCTTGTATTTGTGTTGATCTGGACAGTCTTTATTGAAGTTTAAGCATTGTGGTGGAGAAACCATTTGTAAAAAAAAGAAAAAAAAAGAAAGGAAAAATATTTTAGCATCTTCTATTGTTTCATGTAATAGTTTAAGACATTGTGTTTTTTTGTGAATTATATATTTATGCAAATTATATGTATATTTCTACTACTACTACAACTACTACTTCTAATATTATTGTTACATATTTTTATGAATGTTGCTTTACTTGACTTGTGAATTGTATTGGTAATATTGTAAAGATAAACTTGTTTCAACAATGAATTTTGACTTTAATAAAGCTGGCCGGTAAGCTTTATTCAAAAACATCTGTCGCACCCTCGCCACACGACACCAGTCACGTCAGTGTTGGGAGTTTTCTTCACTGGATCTGCTCCAACAGAAGCTATACACTGAGACAGTGCGTATTGTCCAACTAAGAGCCCTGCCAATTGAAATAAAGAAAGGAATTGAGGAGAAATGTGGAGTTGAAGATCTGCACTTTGAAGAGCAAGTCACTGTATTATCGACTGTAGTATCGACTCTCCTGCTGGACAACGTGAGCTACAGGACAAAAGACAACATCATAATTGACATAATTGGTGAAGACATCTCAATTTTGATGCACATAAACAAGATCATCCAGTTCAGGGGCCACAGGCTAATCTTCGGCAGATTACTGACACCTGTGAGTTTCAGTTCCCACCAACACGCTTACCAGGTCTTGCTTTGAAAACACACAAATAAAACCAGGTCTTTGATATTCAATAAGTGTTTTTTCAACTGTTGTAGCAGAAGCAGAGAGGAACGCAGCTGTGCTACTGCTACCCATCCTCTTCAGAGAAGGCACTAGTTACCTCTACTACAGCAACGAGGTTAGTATGTTTGCAGTCTCAGGCTCTATTCCAATCAAAATGATTAAACATTAAACTGCCATCCAAGTACTTTTAGAAAATAAAACAGTCCCCTTCTCCATCCCAGTTAGCAAGGTACATGTGGTAATGCGTACATGTTACGTCATCATAATTATTTGTGTTAATTTTTTATTAACGCGTTAAACATTTCAAATTAATCGCAAGCGTTAACGCATTAACTTTGACAGCCCTAATTAATAATGTTTAGCTGTAACATTAATACACTTTTTTAGGCTGTAGAGCTGCAACAGTTAATTAAACTAATCGATTTAATCAATTATAAAAAATTATCAATTTGAATTTTGTCACGTCATTAGTTGATAATAATTAAAGATTCTAATCTCATTAAAGCACTCATCTCGTAGCTGAATGCTTTGGGGAAACATTGTAATACCAGTGTGATAACACACCGACAGCAGCCACTATGGTTCTCCCCAAACCAAACAAACAAAAAATTCTGTACTATTACAATACCCTTGGCTCCTTTAAATATTATCGCTCATCAACATTCTAAACAAATCTTGCGCCTATTTCTCTGAGCATTCCATTTTTATCAACATTCTATCTGAAAATGGCCCAAGAGTCTTGAGCCACTGCAATCCCTGCCCCGGGTGACAGAGACGATGTTCGGATCTGTCATTGTTATATCAATTAATTTTTCTGTAAAAAAAAAAAAAAGTGTTTCTCGGTTATTCGATTAATCGAAAAGATGATCGACAGAATAATCTCAAACAAAATAATTAATAGTTGTCTAACAGAGGAATTACTGTACACCTATGTGTTACAGTAGGAATACGTGCTTCAATACAAAACTAAATTAAATCGTTACATTTTCATAAAATGAATGGAGATCGTATAGTGGCAGTGTTATTTATTAACATCAAATAAATCCCACAAAACCCAAGTTTAAAACACTCAAAATGACTGAACTCCACATACCTGCACAAAAGTAGCATGGGGCACCATTAGCACATGTGCACACATGCATGAGCTCTCTCTCACTCCCTACCGAAAACAAAAGACACGCTAACGAGGTGAGACCCCGAAAATCGTTAAATCGCTATTTACACGCAACCATTTAGGTTAACCTCTCAAGGTAAACGCCAATGAGAGGTGAAAAATGTCTGTGTCTGTGCTTAAGATGTACAACCAATTAGCTAACTGTTAACTGTGTGTGTGTGTGTGTGTGTGTGTGTGTGTGTGTGTGTGCATGCACGCCTGGTTTTGAAAATGGCTTAGGTCTATTGCTTTGATCCATACACCTTCATAGTTCCATGTTATTTATTTATAATGTATTTTCAAAAAAAAAAAAAAAAAAAAAAGAGTTGGAGAAAGAAAAATTAACTGTAATTAGTTACTGAAGGCACTCAGAATTATTCCTATTTTATACTGGATTTGTACTGTGAAATCAGAATAAGTGTGTGTGTGTGTGTGTGTGTGTGTGCGTGTGTGTGTGTGGACTTAAATCAAAATTATTTAACATTCATGTATTTACAAAAAAAAAAGTTCTACCAAGAAAAAATATAGCATTAGTTACTGAAGTTATACCGTAGTTACTGTCAAATAATTATTCTTATTTTATACTGTACTGTGCTGTTGCACTGTTAAATCTGAATAAATTAAGATGTGACAGAATGTCACATTTAATTCATTATATTTCTTATTATTAATAAATGATAATATTATTATAATAATAATAATAATTATTATTATTATTATTATTATTATTAAGAATAATAATAATAATAATAATAATGGTGATGATGATGAACTCTTTTTGGTTCCACAAAGAACAAAGAACCTTTCTTTCTATAAGAATGGTTCTATTTGGAACTAAAAGGAGTTCAATAGTATTCTTAAAATTTATTTAATAAAGGTTCTATATAGAACCCAAATGGTTCAATGACATTGCACTCTAGGGGTTCTTTTAAAAGATAGAACCATTTAGGAACCTTTTTGGGGGCCATATATAAACATTTCTATGGAACCCTTTTTGATTCCTTTTCTTTTTTTTTCTTTTTTTTACGGTGTAGGCTAAACTGAACTCTTTGCTGCTGTGGAGGTATTTGAAGTGCATTTTGAAGACGACGAACCAGATACCTACCTGCCATTTTAATGCAAACAAGGAAACAAGACATAGATATTAAATAGACGTTGCTTAATTATCCACAAAGCGGTTAGGGGCAAATCGAAAATGGACTAAAACTGATATCACAAACCCTCTTTGTAAATACCGTTTACTAGCCTACTATAGAATAATAAGCAGGTATCATTTTCAGCATTGTAGCCTATATCTATTCATGCACGTCGACTGTGTTACGTGCTTAACGTGAACTTCCTTGGTAGAACCTCGGAATTTATTTTAAATCAAGAGGTAGGCTACAGAATCTAGACGTCAAAAATCAGGTGACTGCGAACTGTTCCGCTCCTTTCCTCTTTACCTCAATGAAAGGGGTTATAAACAGGAGAAGTTTGTCAAGTCCGTCTCAGTTTCCCAACCATAGATTTCTAGACAACAGCGACTGGTGTGCAGACATTTTCAGAAGTCTCTCGGGAATCAGTCGTTCCATCTTCGCAACTTTCCAGGTAGGCTACTCCTGCAAACTCCGACTTTTTAATGTTTAACGTACAAGCTACCTAAACTGATGGGAATATCATTGGAAAACTCTACCCAAATAAATACACATTCCGTTCCACTGTTCGGTAGTCTAAACAATTCACATCGGGATGAAGTTAAGATTAGGTTATATGTTATCCTTGTTGTACCTATGCTCTAATGGGAAACCGCGAAAGTTGTCTTTATAGGCTATGCATGTATTTGAAATCGGTTTATATTTATGAACATAGACTGATAAGGTCATAGGGACAATCTTTCACTTCACTGTCACCCCCCCCCCCCCCCCCCCCTCACACACACACACACACAAAAATTCTAATAATATTTAAATTGATGAAGCGATTTAATATTTGAGATTTCCCAGAGTGGCAGTTGTCGTAAAATTTCTTCTTACCATGAAGAATACATGACTTCTTCACATGATGGACAGATGTGACTGCAAACGCTATCTACCACTGTTACTGTAGCACGTTCGACACAACGCTGTCCTAAAAAAAAAATTTACCCGAAGGTAATGGAGGACTAAACGTGCCAAAATGTAATGAATAATTAAATATGTAAATATATAAATAAACAAATAAATTGGTCAATAATTAAATACATACTTCATTTCATTTCGAAATAATTAAATAATTGACACCTCATGATTGTCCTTTTTACAATAACGTGATTATATTTTGAGCATGCCTCCAACTTGGAGTGCGAGTCCAAGCATTGCCTGGAGTGCGTATTCCGGAGCACGGTAGTGTGGAGCATGAAAGTTTGCGGTTTGGGAAACAGCCATAGTGACACTTTTCAAAATGGAAAGACTTCCTGTCAGTCAAACCCAGCGGGGCTGGACCTGCCCACTGATTGGGCAGATCGATTACTTGGTCTTGTTCTGAGCAGCGCTGGGTGAATGGGTGGAGTCTGGGCTCGCAGTTAGTTTGCTAACTGTGCTCTTTTTTTTTTCATTTCGTAATGAGACTTTTCAAAATGGCAATACCTCCTGTCAATCAAAGCAGGGAGTGATCACTCACAGTCATTGGTTGATCACGCATTCAGGCAAAAGCAGCAGCACTGCACATATCGATCTGTATTTTAAAATTATAGATATAAATCCCTAGCACTAATATATTAATGTACAAGTCACTCCACCCACATCCATTCCCAACATAGGGTGCAAATCAACAAACAATGCATCCGCAAATTTATTGAATGAGTACAAATCCTTTATTGGAATGAAAGCATGTTGCAAAAACACAAAGCCTACTGGTTAAGCTTCATAAAGGATAACACTACATTATTCTAACCAATTCTAACTCTTCTGAGATTAAGACCATTGCTTGTTTGCTAGGTAGCTAGCGAGCCTAATGCCTCCTTGATAAGCAGGGTTAGTGATATGAATTCATGTCTGTCTCCCAGAACACAAACGGAAGCTAGTTTTAACTAGTGACTAGTAAATGGAAGTGCCTTGATTTAGATCCAACACTCAAGCATTTGCTTGATTGTTTTTTCATAACTATTATCATTTGCATGTTAACTAGATAATGCTAGCTAGGAACATTGTTGATTAAGAACCTACTGTTTGATAGCTAGCCAGCTAGCAGGTCTAATGCCGCTAGCCACCCCACTCACAGTTCCCGGCCAGCAGAGCTAGACTCTACCTTATTACTGTCTCTTTGAATGCTGACAGAAGCTAGAAAGCTAGCTTTAACTAGCTTTAACATGCCAGTGCAGTTACTTTAATCCAGCGTTCAAACGTTTCCTTAACTCCTCTTTATTTATTATTCAGCTGCCATTAGCTAGTTAAGAATACCTCCGATGAAGAACCTATATTGCTTACTACCTAGCTAGAAAGCCAGAGGAGCAAATGCCCCTATAGCCACCCCACTCGCAGTTCTAGCCAGCAGGACTATTTCCGCACTAACCGAAGCTAGAAAGCTAGTTTCAACTAGCTACTTAGCACATGATAGTGCCGTTGTTTTGATTCAGGAGTCAAATGTTTCCTTAAATTTTTAATAATTATTCAGCTTACGTCAGCGAGTTAAGAACACCTTCGATTGAGAACCCATTGCTTGCTAGCAAGCTAGCGAAGCTAATGCCGCTAGCCACCCCACTTGCTGTTTCCAGTAGAGTGAAAGCACCTATTATCGATCAGGTTCATTCGACAGACAGGAAAACGTAAACAGATTTGCAACTGTATATAAAATAGGCGAAATATCGATAACAACAACAGTTTTCACAGTCGGGAAAAATTTCATGACAACATTGTTGTGCACATCAATGTAATCAAGCTAACTTTATTAATGAACAAGTGAAGTTGTTATTTCGATGGCGATTAATAAGTCATGTAATATTACATTATATCGACCGTTACATTCATGCTACTAGTTTAACGTTACCTACACACTGCTTAAGTTGATATAAAAATAATGTACTTACCGACGAGATTAAGTGATAACGCAGTTTGTAACGAGGTTAGTTAGCCTACTAAATAAGAAATGGTGGCTTGCTAGGTAACGTTAGCTTGTGATAGTTATGGTTGGAAGCATCAAGTGTTGAACGTCATTCTACGCACAAAGAGGGTAAAGAACACTGATCTCAGACCTGCTGTTTTCCTATAGTGCGTTCATGTTTTAACCAACAGATGTCGCTAGTGAGCTTTCCAACCAAGCCACCCCACTGTAACTGTAGTTTAAAAAACATCTTAAAAATACATTTAAAAAATAATTATAATAATTCCCTGATGCTTAGGCCCGGCGGGGGGTCAACTTATGCCAGGCGGGCCGCCGGGCTTGCAATACACTGGCAGAAATCGTGATGATTTTACATTTATGTTTTATACACTTTATCTGTCCCAATTTTATTACCTGTAATCCACAGATTTTACTGAATTGCCCTGCGTTACTGCTGTTGGATTATTGGATATTTTACGTGCCTTGGCTATAGCTATTTGTATTTGTGCTGAGTAACTCCGCTGTGTTTCCTTCATCATACCAGACATGGGTGTAATGTATGTTAATACATATTTGAAGTATTTTAAAATACATTTACACATGAGATACTTTAAAATAGATTTATTTAAAATGGAAACTCAAATAGTATTTAAAAACACATTCCTTTAAATAAATACTTTCCTGGGAAACCAAATACTTTTTCAAATAGTATTCAGAGCCTTTAAAAAATACATTAACCTCTTAGCGCAAAGCCCCTAGTGGTCGGCGTTTCAAGATTACTGAACTCAGACATTCAGTGCTGCTGCATCCAAAGTATGAGTTAAAAACAGAAACACGTTGTTTTCGTTTCATTAGTAGACAATACACGACAATTATGCCGAATACGGAGTTTCGCAGCGCCACCATTGTCGCTCTGGTCGTTCATTTAACACGCACCCCCTCCCTGCAGTCTCATCTACAACTACACCCCCCACCCATGACATAATGGACAATATTGTCTATCTTGGCATTCATAAAAATATTCCATGATATCACCACTAAAAAATCGTATTCCGTCATAGCAACAAGATAAACCCGACAATAGCCAATATAGTAGTGAAAACTTTGCTCACTGAATAATGAAAAAATTGAGAACAAGTTTTTTAAAATGATACCATGTCATTCTACAATCAATATCTGGGACTAAATATTGAATAAATATACAACCTTACTGTTGGTTTTACGCGCAAATATGTCCTTTTTGAGACTGAGTGGTCATATATTGTCTTGGACAATCCGTTTGCTAAAATATAAGTGCATTTGTGATGCCTGGGTACTTTCCAAAATAGCGGTGCGTAATGCCCCACGTGTTGTTTACGGCGTTGTCACCCTTTTTAGTACAGTCTGGCTTGATTGACAATTCATTTATTCAGTAAGTGAGAGTATAAGCTTTCTAACGATGTATAACGTCTAATTTTGCTTTTGGAATAGCGTTTTATAGGTCAGCGTAACTCGTGGTCAACGATTTTTCATAATTTCTTGGAAAATACTATTATTATTGAGGACTTCTGGGCATAGCTAAGCCATATGTTTGCTGATAGACCTAGCTGACATCATTTTCTGGAACAAAACAGAAGCGAATAGAACAGTATCATTGATTTACTGTCTCTGTCTCCATCTACTGAACATAGATAAGATTTCATCATTTCTATGTAAGTATTACTGCTCAAAATATTTCGGTTATATACGTTATTTTTTAACTTGAGTATCTTTAAATAGGTTAGTGGTATTATATAATGTGGATATTTCATACTGTAATGTAAGCGTTAGTTAGTCGTGTGATAGTTTTTGTGAAGCATGCAACAGTGACGACGTGAGAGTTGGAACATTGCCAAAACGTGGTGGACTGTGGAAAATTGTTTTCATGTCGTCCCATCCCCATTCAAGAAAACATACGAGAGAGTATAGAAATACATACAAGAGTTTATTATTACACATTTAGGTACTGTAGCGCATTGTGTGACAATATTTTTGCATTATTATGTAATCTGATTGCTTTATAATGGACAAAAAGCATTTCATTCATTTTTGGAGAGATTTTGGATATGTTTCTGGACCCCTAGATATTTTAGACCACTGTACTGACTGAAAACTTGTAATTCCCACTTGAAAATGATGCAACAGTGAGTTTCTTGTGTCAAAACAGTTTATTTGTAGTGAAATACGTGAATATGTTGTGATTTACAGCAATGCATAATTTAGACATTTTGGATAGATTTGGAGATGCTGGGTACACTGCTTAGTTTTTGCTTCATACATCTATAGTAGTTATACATATCCACCCTTGTGGTCAAGAAGTTTTTGATCCAGCACATGTATAGTTTTATCTGCTGTATATATGCAATCTCTCAGTATTTTATGACAAACTAAAAAAGTGCAAATTTATTTTTGGTTTTTTGTCTAGACAAATTGCATTTGTGGCACTTTATTTCTTCCAAAATTATGAATATAAACTAATCTGCATTAGTATTGTAAATTGTACAAATGTCTTGCTTGGACTAAGCTATTTTTCACGTCTCTGTGGTGTTTACATCTGGAGTTATAAAGCTTTAAATAGGGTACCCCCTAAATGGGCAAGGATTGGCAAGATTTGGCATGTGCGCTAAGGGGTTAAAATACAAATACAATTAAAAAATATTTCAAATACATGCCAAAGCATTTGAAAAAAAAAAATTTAATTATAAAAATGAAGTATAATAATATTAACATTACTTTTATTGTTGTCTTTAAAACCAGGATTTAATTATCTCAGAATACTATACTGTCAGAAATATTTTGCTTAAAGATTTGCAATTATAACATGTAAAATGTCCAGATGTGATGATTTCAAAAATAATGACCCTGCTTCACACCTGTTGTCAATTTGCCAATCAAGTCAACTGGCTTTAAATACCCCAACCTGACATGCAGTCAATGGAGAGGACAGTGGTTGCAGAGATGTCGGGCAAACCAAATCTCTAAGTGGTTTGTGTTAAGAGTGTTTTAGCCGTGCATATTCACTACCAATTAACAATGGAAATTGGTGCGATTGGACTGAGGCTGTCAGCAGTCACCTGATGCGTTCTCATCAAAATACTGTCCTCTAATTAGACAAAATGCCAAGCTTTCAGAGTATATCCAGTGCTTTTTAAGTCTTTCAAAAGCTTGGTACAACTGCGCATGTTGCATCACTGGACTTGTTGTGAAAGTATTTTCAAATAATTCCATTAAATCAAACACTTTGTATTCGAAAATTCAGTATTTTAAATGTTTTTTAAAGACATATTTGAAAGTAATTGCAAATATATGCAAATGCTTCTTAAATGTATTTTCAAATACATTTTGTAATTTAAATACTCAGTATTTGTAAATGCTGTTTTTCAAATAATTTCTAAAAAAGTATTTAGAAGTAATTAAAACACTTTAAACATGTATTTTACCCAGGTCTGCATCATATATTAATGGCCTCTTTTGTTCAAGTTTATTTACATCACACAAATAAGCAAGTAGGCTACTCATAGCTTATAGTGTTTCTCTGATGTAACTGGGCTGACCAATGGTGAAAAATGAATATATAGGAGGAGTAGCTTCAGCGAATGGAACGTTCCCAGTTTTTTCCCCCTACTTACTGAGGGGTGAACGAAAGGAACATTTACACAGGTGAGTCAGTTCCTTTTGTTCACCAAGACCAGGTCAAAACCTAGTATATGGCTGGACCTAACACACTTCATCCGGCCGACCAGTGGTGTAACTTCATAACTCGGCCGACCAATGGTTTAACTTCATCACTCAGTCACAGTCATTCGCGTTTGTAGGGCTGGCCCCGCTGTTGCGGTCCAGCCAAAAATGATTTGTTCACAAGGAACGAATTATTCACAAATGGCACACCACTACAAGCAACCAGAGATGAAATGAAAGTGCGCTGTCCGTCAAGTTAAGAGCATAGCAAAGCCTCGTAGGCCCCTGCGACTTTCAACAGAGGAGGCGCTAAAATGTGAGATTTATTTTTAGTTCAACACATCCCAAAGTGAAAGGAAGACAGCTGCAATAAACACATGCTGCATATTTTTCTTTCACATTTTAATGTTAATTTTCACTTTCGAATAGTTTGACAGCCCTACTTTTTACGGTCAACATCATTGGGCCTCATTCACCAAACATTCTTAAGAAGAATTTTCTTCTTAAAACCCACTTATGCAGTTTTCACGAAGATTCTGACATTCACCAATGTTTTCTTATTTGGGATTTGTTCTTAGAATCTACGCACACTCAAGAGCACTTACGCATATTTGAGTGCTGACATGATTGTGCAAAATTATTGGTTATTGCGTTTTCTTCAATTCTACAGTTGTATAATATTATAGGATTTAAATTACAATAATATTTATCATTTATAGTATTTTTTAAATAATTATTTTTATTTTACAAAGCATTAACGTGCCAGGTTCCGCCTCAGAGGGTGGTTGCCTCAGCGGGAGTTCATCTGTAAATAAATGATAAAAATGAAACCACTGTAGTAACCTTTTATTTTTGGGGGTTTCAATTATGCAATGTTTGGTCTATACTGCAAAAGCAAATGTTTAAATTTTGAATACAAACTAAGCACTTAGGTGACACTTTTTAAACACATGGACATGTTGAAGAAGAGAACACTTATTCAGAGGCGTCACTAGGGGGGTCCGGGGGGTGCACCGGGTGACACCATCAGAGGGGGGTGACACCAAAATGACTGGCAATACATTTTTTGTGCAGTGTTTTGCGCAGCGACGGGTTGAAACAGCTAGTTTCTCCGATGCAGTTTACTGCCAGTTGATTTAATTGGCGGTATTAATGTGACAAGAAGCGCTTTGTCGTTTGAATGCATAACATGCAATTCCTTGCGCCCACTCCCACCAGCATTTTTTTCTTTTTTTTTGCTTCAGATTTGACATCAAGCCAGTTTTTTTTTACTTCATCAGTTGTGCACCCTTCTCCGGATACAGCGTTCACTGAACGAGTGATAGCATCCCATGCATCTTTTTTGTGTTATTTTATATCCACTACTGACGCTACTAAATATGACAGGTCGTTTGCTGTTCACTTCCTGCAGCAGTACCTCCACTTCAGAACTACTGAAGTTTTTCTTTTGGAGTCCGGTGTTCCACCGTCTTTAGATTTTCGTTTGGGCATTCTTGACTTCTCTCTCAACTTTTCTTTTCATTTTCTGTGTGCACACGGCCCTGCAGTCTTGTTTACCTATGCTAATTAGGAACAACTGGCACGCGCTTTCAATTTATGAGGACAATGGGATTCATCATTATAAGGACACGGGTGCGAACAATTCTGCGATTTAAGAACACGTCATGAATCTGACAGATTTTTCTTAGGACCTTTCTCAAGAGCAAATTTAAGAAAAAACAAAGGAAAAGGAAAAGGAAGATATTGGTGAATGAGGCCCATTGTTTTGAAAGGTATCAAATAATTTCAAGCTAGGTTTGAAAAATATTTTTCAAAATATATTTAAAACACAGAAGAAATTAAGAAATTCAAATGCAATGGATTGAAACATGCATGCCATGGATTGAAAAATGATAGTAGACACTAACAAACAGGAAAAAATAAAGTGCCACAAATTCAATTGTCTAGAAAATAAAGCAAAAATGAATTCTCTCTTTTTTAGTTTGCAATGAAATACTGAGAGATCCCATATATAAAACAGGTTAAACTTTATATGTACTGGATCAATAACTCCTTGACCACAAGTGCGTAAAATCTAAGGGTGGATATGCAGAACTGCTAAAAATCTATGAAGCAAAAAGTAAGCAGTGTCTGCAAATCTGTCCAAAATGTCTAAATTATGCATTGCTGTAAATCACAACATAATCATGTATTTCACGACAAATCAACTGTTTTGACTCAAAACTCAAGTTTGTATAATTGTCAAGTGGGAATTACAAGCTTTCCATTAGTACAGTGGTCTAAAACAGTGGTTCTCAACCTCAGTCCTGGGGGCCCACTATGTATGCTGGTTTTCGTTCCAACCACAATTGCAATCTCAGAATTTTAACAAGCTGTTCATTTTTCTTAATTAGGTGTTTTTCTTGTTAAGAGGAATTATTTACCCCCTTGAAGGGGAATTACACTTTATAACACTTCTGCTTCTCATGACTGATATTGTCCTTCTAATGAATGTGTCGCCCTTCATTTTTCGATCAGTTATTTCATTATGTTAATATTTTACGCTGTTTTGTTGTTTTCCTTTACAGATGCAAGTAGGAAGATGGAAGTAGACCTGGGCAGTTTAGTGTCGAACTCGAGGATGCATATCATTGCGTGACTTCGGATGTGGGCGTATCTGCAGACAATAACATTAGGTTGGTGGTAGAAATAGTGTTGTATGACTACTGGAGATTTTGTTTTTGATCGTGGGATTGTTGTGCCCTATTGATTCGAGCTGGAATACACAGAAGAAGAGCTGGCTAATTTGCAGGCTGATCGTGCGAGAGCGAGTCAGGAGCGGGATGAGATTGAGGAACCACAGGCTATAACCAGGACAAACGGCAACTGGTGGTAGACATCCTATGTATCACAGACAGACGCGATAGCGTTAGCCAGCCCGCATAGTACCAACCTTGAGCGGTTCGACCAACGATGGGAAAACGGTGGGTACGGCTCCAGGCTCCAGACGGTCGCCTTGGTGCCTTCAAAGTAGTTGCTGCATACCCTTAGTCCTTGTTTGCGAACTTTTTCGGCTGTTATGTTGGGGTGTCTGATTACATCCAGCCATGTCTGGCACAAAGTTGCATCGCGTGGAAAACCTTGAAAATGTGCTTTCAAGGCAAGTTTAACGGGGGCATTATAACAACCGGGTACAATGCACCTCATTATTACGCCGATGTTGCATCAAACAAAAGATAGCAGACGTTAGTTTGTTCGATTTCAATGCTAAGTTAATGGAATGTTTTGCTTCGCTTCTTCTCGATTTTGCCACAAAACGAAATCGAAGAAGAAGAAAAAACCGAAAACAGTACTACTATGTGGACTTGTGCTAAAAAATAGGTCTTTGTTTCTAACGTTAGGCATTTAAAATGAAATAACTAATCGAAAAATGAAGGGGGACACATTCATTTGAAGGACAATATCAGTAATGAGAAGCAGAAATGTTATAAAGTGTATGTGGTAGGGTGGGCGTGTTTTTGCGTTGGCTGCAGAGAGAGAGAGTGGGCGGGGCGGCTCTCGGAACTCTGCGCCACAGCTGTTGGGGATTATTAATCAGCACCGATGGTTAATTGTTTGATTGATGGACAATGTGCTGATTACCTGGACAGTGAGCCTGGACGCTTAAAAGCCGGTCTACGGAGGCAGAAGAGACGGACTGGAGACAGAGGAAGTGCTGACAGAGAGTCAGCAGCGACAATTGTGTTTTGTACTGAACAGAAAACCGCGTGGCGGCCGTGAAAATAAAAAGATGCATTCGCGTCCAGAAATAACTCTCGTCTCTCTCGTCTCTTAACCGAGCGGTGGCACTCAGCTTGCTACAGTGTAATTCCCCTTTAAGTCACATTATGTCAGAAGTTGCTATGCATGGCATGAAGAATAAAATCCCATTGTGTTATTGTGTTGCTTTTTAAGTAATTGCAAACAATCACTTAAAAATAGGTAACTTTTTTTAACCGATCAAATTAACAAGGAGAATTAATAGGCTCCTAATTAGGTTGCTGAACACATGTGTTTAAGTGCTTTAAGTGCATAATATTTCCCTTAAACTAATTATCACAATACAGGTTTGACCTGTTATCATTTTCTTTGTTTCTGAATTCTTCGTTATCTATCAAATGATTAGATTTAGTGGCCAGGTGCCCACACTTTCCCCAATTAGAAACCTGTTGATTTGCCTCAGTCTTTATTTTGATTAGTTAAAAAGTTTTTTTAACCTCTTTACGTAATCGTCTACAATACAGCACAATGTGAATATGAGACTTTTATTCTTTATGGCATGCATAGCTATTTCTGACACAAGGTGGCTTAAGTGGGCAAGTAATCCCTCTGACATGAGAAGCACCTAATTAAAAAAAAATAATAGCTGGTTACAATTCCGGGATTGCAATTGTGGTTGGAACGAAAACCAGCATACACAGTGGGTCCCCAGGACCAAGGTTGAGAACCGCTGGTCTAAAATATCTAGGGGTCCAGAAACATATCCAAAATCTATCCTAAAATGAATAACATGCTTTTTGTTCATTATAAATGTGCCCCTTATGAAGGTTTAAGATTAAACATTGATATCAGATAAAAAAAATAATGCAAAAACATTGTCTCACAATATGGTACAGTACCTAAATTTGTGATCATTAACTCTTGTATATTTTTTTGTACATACAAACTGTATGTAACGTTTTCTTGTTTGGGGATGAGACGACATTAAAACCATATTGAACCATCCACCACGTTTTGGCGATGTTCTTAGAGCTATTGTTGGGTCTTGCTCCTATGACGGAATACAAATTTTTAGTGGTGAAAAAATATGTTTATGACTGCCCAGATAAACATTATTGTCCGGTGTGTCGTGGGGGGGGGGGGTGTAGTTGCAGATGAGACTGCAGGGAGGGGGTGCTTGGTAAATGGACGACCAGCGTGACAATGGTGGCACTTAGAAACTCCGTCTTTGGCATAGTTGTCCTGAATCATCTACTAATAAAGCTGGAACACAGAGTTTGTGTTTTCAACTCATAGTTTGGTTGCAGGAGCACTGAAAGTATGAGTTGAAAAATCTCCACTTGGGCCCACTCAAGGGTTGCACCAACAAGTTAAGAGGGTAAATCGTAGACTACCAGTATCTATTTGAAACAGTTAAACATAGGCTCTATAATGTGTTTATTTTCATTTAATAACATCAAACTCTGCAAATGCACTTTTATTTACTTTTATTTCATTTTCAAATTTTAATTACAAAATACTGATATTATCAGTATTAAGATAGCAATACTACCAATACTACTACTACTACTCCATCTGTTTACATGTATATACATTTGTTTTCTGTACAAGGGTTTCTGTACTGTCTCCCATTATTGTCCTTACGTGGCTGTGTATCTATTTTGTTTAGCTTTCTGTACATATTAGGGGTGTAACAGTACGTGTATTCGTCCTGAACCATCACGGTACGGACGTTACGGTTCGGTGCATGCAGTCGTACGGAGAATACGCGGTAGCCTATGTGCGAAGATTGATGAACCAAATTTCACAAGCACGAGTTCCACCCGGATACCTTAAGCTGTAAGCCGTTAGCAAGTTAGCAACATGCCATGCTAAGCTTAGCTCAAGCTGATTGGCATCTGACTGAGTCAGTCACACTATGGCGAGTGCAAATGACACACAGGAGCTAGAAGACCCGCCTGCTTCTTTAAATTAGCTGTGTGGGAAAATGTTGGGTTCCCAGTGAACTACGACAGCAATGGAGAGCGAGTGGTGGATCGGACGAGGACGGTGTGCCGGCATTGTTCAACAGTTGTAGGGTATGTGTGCGGGAACACATCGAACACGCTAACGCATATTCGACGGCATCACCCAGATCTGCCAATCACCGGAGCTAGGCAAAAAAACAGGAGTCCAACTACTTATCCTCGCTGCTTTTAAGATGCACTCATTATTTATTTTGTAGTATTTTCATAACATACATAAGATATGCTTTTCAGTTTTGTAGCTGATTGTGACCTATTGCCTTTTGTTTTTTATCAGCCCTACATAAAAATATGACCTGTCGGACAAGCAAGGATTAATTAAAAATGTTTATTTTCTGAATCCAGTGGTTCCAACAGTCAATGTCCTTGTTAAAATGTTCAGCACTCTGAATACTGAACCAAGTGATATGGCATGCTAGAACTCCGAACTTAACCTCCATGTAAAATATATTTTATTAGGTTTAATTTAATAATTATGTTTAAATTATCAATTAAATCGCCAAATTTCTTGATAGGTCAATCTACAGAAAACTGGTGGAATCAACCAATAAGTCAAAACAAGCTGTATATCAGGTTTTCAGATTAAATAATTGAATTCAATAAGAAGCAGTCAATTATATTAATGAATTCAAAACATACATTCTTTATTGAATGCAGGCACACTACTTCTAAATTACACAACAGAAGACATACAGCAAAACATTAAACAACTAACCGAGAAATACCAGAAAATAGAGAGAGAGAGAGACGGATAAGAGAGAGAGAGAGAGAGAGAGAAATGGATCGGCCAGACCATGCCAAAGTATCACCCACTTCCAGCATAAGTGCCACAAGGAAACCAAGTAAAAACACACAACCTAGGAACCACCCCCAAAATAAAAAGAGGAAAACTCTTCTTCTTCCAGGCTCTGAAACCTAACGCAACACACACAACTTTCTCCTCTGGCCATCTTAAATACCTTACCCAGCATGGTTGAGGATGTTTGCCCTGATTGGGTGATGCCGGGTTAAGGTTTAGGAGAGAAGGGAAGGGGGGTCAGACTATTTTATGGCAAGGACTGGCCTACCTAAAGATTGCATTCAAACTAAAAGTAATGGGAATTGTTATGCATGCAGGGTCTCCAACCCCCGATATGGTGTCCTGTGTGGTGTCTGGTTTGTCTCTTCTGAAGAGGTGAGACCCATAGATTGCCAGCCTAGATTAGGGTATCAATGGAATTTAAAATTGCCCCAATCACATTTGCTTTGATGCTTGTGATGGGGAGGCCAGGCCACATTCTTATTCACTGTTTCCCTCTCTAAGGCCAAAATATAAACACTACATATCCTACAGACCTATGCGAGAGTGTATGTTCACTGTTTATATTTTACATTTTACTGCTTAATACACTACATGCTGTATCAACTACCTCAGGGGGGACTATACGACACTAGGTGGAACAAACTGTAACTTGCACTACTGTCTGTTCAAAATAAATTAAATAAATAAATGAAAAGAAACCTAGCCTTATGCATTTGGGGTTTTTTGTTGCCTTTTTCCTGTTGTACCGAACTCGTACTGAACCGTGATGTCCAAACCGTGGTGTGAACCGGACCGTGACTTGTACCGTACTATGTACTGTGTACCGTTACACCCCTAGTACATATTGTCCTTTCTTTTTATCGTGTTAGATGACCTTGGGCTCTATAAATAAAATAGTTACTTTCCATATTAACAGTAATAGTAATATATTATACAATGGATGATTCTACTGACCTTCGAATTCTTGTGCTTATTTCATGTCTGCCTTGCTAAATTGCTCTGGATAAAAGGAGTTTCATTTAAGGAACAGTTCATTCTTAAAGTTGTTTAATTCCATCAAAATTTTTCTGTATACTCTATCACTGCAATTGTCAGAAAAATAACAATCTCCGTTATATAAGTATTTATGAATAAACACGGAAATAAGTCTTCTAGACAAGTGGAACTCTGCTGGCTGTCCTAACAATGCATGTAGAAAATCAAAAAAAAAAATTGTGAATAATAAACCCTGTAATAATTTTACAATTTCTCAATCTGTATCTGCATGGGTGTGTGGGAGACAGAGAGAGAAAGCAAGTATGAATGTATATATTTTATTATTACAGTTATCATTTGAATTACAGGGTTTTCTTATCATAATAATTGATTTAAATGTATACTTATTTTTCATGCAATGTGTTATGTTTTTATAATATTTTAATGCCTGTGTTTGTCATGCCTATGTAGTACATTGAATTGGAATTGAGAGAGAGAATGCTACTAGAGGAGCAGAAAAGTAATTTGACATTTTTGACTTTTATGGCAAGTGGTCCAGTGTGATAAGGCCAATGAATATCCTGTCATATTTTTACAAAGAGATTCTAAGCTCAGTTCATGTCCAATTACAGCTACGCTGCAATCAGAATGGGAGACTGGAGTGCTTTGGGGAGGCTCCTTGACAAGGTCCAGGCCTACTCCACCCCTGGAGGAAAGGTCTGGCTCTCTGTCCTCTTTATCTTCCGGATCCTGGTCCTGGGGACGGCTGTGGAGTCTGCCTGGGGGGATGAGCAGTCGGCATTTAAGTGCAACACCCAGCAGCCTGGCTGCGAGAATGTCTGCTATGACAGATCCTTCCCCATCTCCCACGTTCGCTTCTGGGTCCTGCAGATCATCTTTGTCTCCACACCAACACTGCTCTATCTTGGCCACGTCTTCTACCTGATGCACAAGGAGGAGAAGCTGAACAAGAAGGAGGAGGACCTGAAGGTTGTCCAGGGGGAGGGCATTGATGTGGATGCAGCACTACAGAAAATTGAGTTCAAGAGGGTCAAGTATGGGATAGAGGAACACGGGAAGGTCAAGATGAAGGGTGCCCTCCTGCGCACCTATGCTGCAAGCATTGTCTTCAAATCAGTCTTTGAGGTGGGCTTCCTGGTGATACAGTGGTACATATATGGGTTCAGCCTGGCAGCTGTGTACACCTGCGAGAGGCTACCTTGCCCACACAGGGTCGATTGCTTCCTGTCCCGACCTACGGAGAAAACGGTCTTCATCATATTCATGCTGGTGGTATCCCTGGTATCCTTGCTCCTCAATGCTATTGAGCTCTTCTATGTATTCTTCAAGAATGTCAAGGACCGGGTGAAAGGGAAGGAAGACCAATTTCACAACAGCGGCACCCTCGGTTCCATTGTCAAGGACATGTCGCCCTCCAAGTATGCCTACTACAATAGTTGCTCCTCTGCTGGAGTCCCCTTGTCTCCAGTATCACCCCCAGGGTACAAGCTGGCAACTGGGGACAGGACCATGGGCTCCAGCCGCAATTATAACGAACAGGCAAATAAGCAGAACTGGGCCAATTACAGCACTGAGCAGAACCGGCTGGGTCAGAATGGGAGTACCATCTCAAATTCCCATGCCCAGCCAGTCCATTTCCCTGAGGACACTCAGGATCACAAAAAATTGACTGCCGGGCATGAACTTCTGCCCCTTGGGTTGCTGGATCCTCAGCTAATCAGCAGGGCCAGCAGTCGGATGAGCAGTCGGGCAAGGCCAGGTGACCTTGATGTCTAACCAGCCATGGTAACACTCCACTTCTTTCCCCTCCTTCCCTCCATTGCCACCTGGTGGACAACAATGGGCATAGCCTCTTCTAGAGACAGTAGTAACCATGGAGGCTTAAGATTACTCACATTACTGGAGATACAATCCATCAATGATACTGACTGAAAGTAAAAGCGCTAACAACCATTAATTACAAAAAGAGTTTACAGTGGAGAGATGAGTACTAAAAATGGATACAACATTCCGCCTGTCAATTGATCCTGATCTGCAATTAAGAACCCACATGGAGAAAGAACCAGAATCCTCTCAGTGCTACAGGACTATGTTTACCTTTGTCCACATGGGTTCTATATGATACCCAACAGTCCAAAATGTCACTCTGAAAGATGATTTCCCACGCAAAATATTTTATTTTTGACATTACACTTTGATCTGATAGCTTTCATTGATTTTTGTCTTACATTTGAAAAATCTGTCAAAAAAATCACTTGGGTCACTATTTCTGTAAATAATCATCAGGTCAAATTCACTAATAAATATCTTATTTGTTTTCAGTATGTTTATTAATCGTTTAATCATTTCTGCAGGCATGAAGGACAGCCAACCTTGGTGCTGACTGATTAGTAACAAGCTCATAGTACTGGATTGAATCAAATGTATTTACACTAAGGGTATGCACAATTCAGTCAAGCCTTAATGATTAATCCAGTGCCTTATCTCAATAAGGGCTGCTTTCCTGTCCTCTCTGCTTTATCTCAACACAGTGACAAGAGTGACAAGATATAGTGAAGCAAAAAGTCAAGCCGACAGGGCTCGTTCAAGAACTAGAGTTAACTTTGGAATTGCATTTCATGAGTAGCCTCAGCTGAAGTTCGCCAATGAGATGAAATACAAAGCTAAGTTACAATAAAGAACAGAAAATAATTTGACATTTTTGACTTTTCTGACAAGTGGTCCAGTGTGATAAAGCTAATGAATATCTTGCCAGGTTCTTTCAAATAGATTCTAAGCTCTGTTCACGTCCAGTTACTGCTAAGTCGCACTCAGAATGTGTGACTGAAGTGCTTTGAGGAGGCTCCTTGACAAGATCCAGGCCTACTCTACTGCAGGAGGAAAGGTCTGGCTCTCTGTCCTTTTTATCTTCTGGATCCTGGTCCTGGGGACAGCTGCCTGGGGGGATGAGCAGTCAGAATTCAAGTGCAACACCCAGCAGCCTGGCTACTCTCTGCTTTATCTCAATACAGTGACAAGAGTGACCTCATATAGTGGAATAAAAAGTCAAGCCAACAGGGCTCGTTCAAGAACAAGAGTTAACTTGGGAACTAGAGTTGTTTTTCCTCAGTAGCCTGAGCTGAAGTTCACCAAGGGGATGAAAAGCAAAGCGGAGTTTGCTTGTTTTATGTTGGACATGTAAGTAATGTCACCTGCTGTGTGAAGCTAGCAACAATAAGGCCTTATGCGAGCATCTGAAAGTACCAACGATTATGGAATTAATTAAGCTATACATTCAACAGTGCCGTGGAACAGTATTTGTCCCCATTTGTCATGCTGATGGTTTCAGATCTTTAGACAAAATGTAGGATTAGTTAAAGGGAACCTGAGTAAACACAAAACACATTTTTAAATTATTATTTCATATCATCCATGTATAACAGTAATTGCTCCCTTAAACTTTATAACTCGTCGTGCCACCTTTAGCAGCAATAATTGCTACCAAATGCTTCCTGTAATTTGATTTCAGTCTTTCACATCACTGGAGGAATTTTGACCCACACTTCTTTGCAGAACTGCTTTAATTTGCACAAATTGGCAGGTTTTTGGGCATGAATTTCTCATTTCAGGTCCTTGTCACAGCACTAGGCCACTCCAAACCTTAATTTTGTTTATTTTCAGGCATTCAGATGTGGACTTGCTTTTGTGTTTTAGATCATTGTCTTGCTGCATAACCCAATTATGCTTCAGCTCACAGACAAATGATTGGACATTCTCCTGAAAGATTTCCTGGTACAGAGCACAATTTATGGTTCCTTCAATAATGGCAAGTCGTCCAGGTCCCAAGACAGCAAAGTATCCTGACACCATCACACTACCACCACCATGTTTGACTTGCTATGATGTTCTTTCTATGAAATGCTGTATTTGCTTTATGCCAGACATAATGGGACTCATCTGTCCATAGAACATTATCCCAAAAGGCTTGGGGATAATCCAGGTGCTTTTTTCAAATGGGAGACAAGCATTGATGTTTGTCTTGGTGAGCAGTAGTTTCTGCTTTGCTACTCTTTCATGAATCTCATTTTTTCCCAGTCTCATTCTTTTTGTGGAATCATGAACACTGAACTTAGCTGAGGCTGGGCAAGCCTGCAGTTATTTGTTCTTCTGGGACCTTTTATGACTTCCTGAGTGAGCTATTGCTGTGCCCTTGGATACATTTTGGCAGGTCAGAGAAGATTCAGCACTGTTTCTGAATTTGTATATAATGGCTCTTACTGTAGTTCGGTGGAGTCCCAGCATATTAGAAATGGCTTTGTAACCCTTTCCAGACTGACATATTTGAACATTTCTTCTGGAATTTCTGTGGAATTGTGTGCTTATTGAGTGCATCACTCTGATGCTAAGGTTCAATATGAGTGAGGTGTAGAGGGCTGGCTGTAATCAAGCCTGGCTGTGCAGAATCTAATTATCAGTTAAATTGGATTAATTGGTTGATTGAATAACCAAGGGGCCAATTGCTTTTTCACATGGTGATATGGGTGTTTGAAAACTTTTGTCATTAAATAAATCAAATCCCTTTACAGTACATTTTGTCTAAAGATCTGCAACCATTCAGTGTGACAAATATGCAATAATAGAGGAACTCAGGAAGGGGTCCAATACATTTTCACTGTTATGTAATGGAATTAATTTAGCTATAATCAAATCTGTCTTCCTACTGTTGCTCACGGTCCCTCATTTCCCTAATGTTACCTCTAGCTATCCAGCTAGCTACATTAGGTGGGGTACGCGGGGTGAGTGGACAAGGCTGAGGATGGAGGAGGAGACTTCTTTGATTCTAATGACAGGACCACACCAAGGCAAAAAAAAATCTTCATGGTATGCCTTTTAGTATGGTTTGATTGAATTTCGTATGACCCTAAATTACTTTGGTGCATTTGATTGAATCTAGTGGATAATTGGATACATTTACATGCACACTCATATTCTGATATTATTCTGAATAACACAATATCCCAAATAAGATATGGGTCATGTAAATATTCTGATTAAATACCCTGAATAAGGCATATTCCGACCAAGACATGCAGCACATGCTGATATTAATGGAGCATTGCGTAGTTCTGGCAGGCCACGAGAGTCAAGCGCTCCGGCTGAATCAGCTGATGGCTCAGCTGAGTGATGTTCGCCTATCACAGTACATTCACTAACAGGGCGGTCTACTTAAACAGCCTCCCTCTACTCATTCGGCTGCTCCTCCTGCATGCAAGCGCTGCACGTTGCTTCGTAAATCCCCTCCACCACCCCAGCTCCATCCCCACGCGTCAAGATTTGCATTTCTCCATTCCTATGTGTTAAGAATTTGTATTGCTCCATCCGTATGTGTTAAGAACTTGCTTTGCTGCTGGACCTGTTCTGTGTGTACCCCTCTAGGGGGGTTTGGCTGCTGGCCTCCCGGCCTTATCCACGCGGGCTGCGTGGTTGGCGGGAGAGCTCCAACAGAGCCATACCGCCAAACATAACTGTATTACCTTTATTGTCAATAAAGTTCTACTTTGATGACAGTGGTCCTGACAGAATTGGGAGTTATTGGAGCGCTATTTGAGCATTTACACAGCTTATTCGGAATATTCATCTCAATCGGGGTTTTCTCGAAAGTTTGCAACACGCATGGCTTGAGGGTATTTTTTACAGTCAGCACTGCTGTTACTTGGCTAAATGTTTGCATTTTAATATGAGAGAGACAGCTATCAGTTTGCAGGGCACAAGGGGGGAAGACCCTGTAAAAAAGGCAGAACATTGTTTGATGGAGGGAGCAAACTTAAGGTATATAAACAGTGTAAGAGACGTAACATTACAGTTGAGGCCAAACGTTTACATACACCCAGGCTAAAGATATTCAAACTCAGTTTCACAACTCATGTTACCATACATTTCTTTCGGCAAGTCAATTAAGGGCATCTGCTTAGTTCACATCAGATGTAATTGTGGACCTCCACAAGTCTGGTTCCTCCTTAGGAGCAAACAACTGAAGGTACCACGAGCATCTGTTACAAACAATTGTATGCAAATATAAAAATCTTGAGACCACACAGGCACTGCATCGTTCAGGAATTTGTGGTGCAATTGGTGCAATTTGTGGACTGAACTGAAAAAGCGTGTCTGAGGTAGGAGGCCCACAAACCTGACTGAGTTACACTGGTTTTGTCAGGAGGAATGGGCAAAAATTCTGGCAAAGTATTGTGAGAAGCTTGGAAGGCGAGCCAAAATTGTTTGATTCAAGTTAAGCAATTAAAAGGCAATGCTACCAAATAATAACAAAGTGTATGTAAACCTTTGTGTTATGTTCCGAGTAAGAACCCACACGCAGACCAGGGAAATCCAAGAAAACGTCGTCTTTAATCAGTCCGAAGTTCGAAGCCAGGTGATCAGAGAGAGGGCGGTGCCGAATCGAGTTTCCAAAAGAATAGTAAAAAGACAGGCAAAAAGTCAAAAACCAGGAGATCAGAAATAGCGAAGGTACAAAGGGGCAGGCAAAAGAGAACTCAAAGAAAAGCGAGGGTCGAACCAGAAGCAAACAAAACCAAAAGGGGCAGGCAAACTCGAAGTCGGGCAAAGGGGTGTCGCAGGAATCTCAATAAACAAAGGCTTACAAATAATCGGCACAATGAATATGATCAACGTTCTGACACTGAACAGGTGGAAAAGACTGACATTTATACACTGGGGAAGATAACAATCAAGGAGGGGTTAAGTGAGTGAGGGAGGAGTAACAAACAACATCCAGGTGAAGAACATTAGGAAAACTAATTCAATGACAGGGGACTGACAAAACGCGGACTGGAATCACATAGACAACAATGATAATAGACGGCCTGGGTGAAGCAGGTAAAACACGTGCAGAGAGAGAGAGGTGCAGCCAGAGCAAGAGACAGGTGCAGGCAATTGCAGAACTCAGCGTTAGAGCAGGCTAGAAAGAAAAGGGGCGGAGCTACAGCGCAGCATGGAAAAGGGGAGACTGGTTAATGTATTAGTATAGTGATCTAAACTATCAAAAACCCAAAACTAGTGTGTGTTAGTCCATTAGTAATATTCACATGTTAGTATATTAGTGAGGTTAGTACTTTACAATCTATAAATTAGTAGGGATTAGTAGAAATTAGTAAAACTAGAAATCAGCAGGAAGAAAGTAAAGCGAGACTGGAAAGAAGGGGGGAAACCACGAAAACCCGGAACCACCCGAATAGTGAATTCACACAAGTACAGGGGAGTGAAGCAGCTCAGGGAACACAGACACAGAGACAGTACTGGGGAGACAAGTGACCGGGAAATACAGACTACAACACTTTGAGCCACTGAAAAACTGATAAAAGCTTAAATAAATCTGTCTCTTAGCTATTATTTTGAAATGACCTCTTATGGAAATGAAGTAGATGCCCTAATTGACTTAACACAGGAAACGAATGGTAACATGAAATGTGTGGATTTTGAATTGAAAAATTGAGTTTGAATGTCTTAAGTGTATGTAAACTTTTTGGCCTCAACTGTACATGGTCATTTTACATTTCATTGGACTATGCAGTTTCAATGAAACGTAACTATGCGTGACTATGCATTTCTCAATAGCCATGTAAACAGCTTATTTAGAATATTGTCTTATTTGGAATAATGGCAATAGCCAGAATATTGTGTGCATGCAAACCTAGTAAATGTCTCTGTAAACTGGAGTGTAACAACACACTATGCACTACAACACCTGATTTCACTAATGAGCTTACTTTCTGACAGTGGTGGTTGCTGAAATAGATTGGGCAGAAACCTTCCCTCTAAACTGACCATTTGTCATAACCTATTTTCATTCGATTTAATTGATTAACAAGTGTGCCAATGATCTGAATAATACATGGGCAGGCAAACACACAGCTTCTTTCCTCACATTGTAGTGAGGTTTGGTCAGGTTTATTCAGAACAGTGGAGTTGAACAACCAATCAGAATTTGGTATGTCAGTAGAGCCAAACTTAGTGAAATAACAGACACAACAATGGTTTGGACTTAAATGATATGTGTATTGGTTATGATAATGAATATTTGAGAAGGCTAATTGAAAACAGTGATTTGTATATGTCGAATAATATTATACGATTCTAAAAATGAGGAAGGTTAATTTGTGTTATGGGTTAGTGACATGCTACTCTATATTATGTGGTTAGTTCGTTAAATCAGTCATAAAATAACGTTTTAACAATGTAAAACAGTAAGGTCAGGGAATTTGCTATTCCCGACCAACACACGCACAACAAAAAAACACAACAAACAGCAGTAAAATAACCTAATCAGGTATTTCAAGTTTACGCTATCCTATAGTTTGATGGCAGTGTTTAATAAAATGTGTTTCAATACTTAACGGAAATAAGGGAGGTCAGTCTAATTCCGTTAGGTGATGTGTCAGCATGTCAGCTGGTCCCAGGGTCCATAGCAGGTGTGGAGAGACTAGTTTGTGGGCCTCCTTACTCGGACATGCATTTTCAGTTCAGTCCACAAATTTTCTACAGGATTCAGGTCAGGGCTTTGTGATGGCCACTCTAATACTTTCACTTTGTTGTCTTTAAGCCATTTTGTGACAACTTTGGATGTATGCTTAGGATCATTGTCCTGCTGGAAGACCCATTTGCGACCAAGTTCTAACTTTCTAGCTGATGTCTTGAGTATTGCCTCAGAATTTCTAGATAGTCCTCCTTCCTCATGATGCCATCTATTTTCTGAAGTTTTCCTTTTCCAGCAAAACATCCCCACAAAATGATGCTGCCACGCCCATGCTTCACAGTTGGGATGGTGTTCTTCAGATTAAAAGCCTCACCCATTTTCCTTCGTACATAGCGCTGATCATTATGGCCAAACAGTTCAATTTTTGTTTCATCTCACCTGAGAACACTCCTCAAAAAGGCTAGGTCTTGGCCCTGGTGATCACCTGCAAACTTCATTCTGGCTTTTTTATGCCGGTCTTGGAGTAGGAGCTTCCTTGTGTGACAGCCTTTCAGGCCATGGTGATGTAGGATTCTCTTAATGGAGGTAGATACTTTGGTACCTGATGCCTCCAAGTCCTTCACTTTTTGTTGTCTTGGGGTTCAGTTGAACCAAAGTTCGTTCAGCCCTGGGAGTTCATGTGTGCCTCCTTCCTGAATGATGCAGTGTCTGTGTGGTCCCAATATTTTTATATTTGCATACAATAGTTTGTACAGATGCTTGTGGTACCTTCACATGTTTGGAAATTGTTCCTAAGGAGGAACCGGACTTGTGGAGGTCCACAATTTTTTTTCTGAGGTCTTGGCTGAGTTGCTTAGATTTCCCCATGGTATCAAGGGCAAAAAAGAAGTGGCTCTAAAGACAGGCCCTTTAAAACAACCACAGGTTCCAATTAACTCCCAGTTAACTCCTAATTATGACAATTGGCCAATCAGAAGCTTCTAAAAAGTCATTGCATCAATTTCTGGAATCTTCCAGACCTGTTTAAAAAGACAGTCAACTTGGTGTATGTAAACTTTTAACCCTCTGGAATTCTGATTTATTGAATTAAAGCTTAAATAAATCTGTCTCTAATCGATTGTTTTAAAATTACCTCTGATGTGCACAAAGTAGATGCCCTAATTGACTTGCCTGAAGAAATGTATGGTAACGTGAAATGTGCGGAGTTGTGAATTACTTATTTGTTTGAATATCTTTAGCCTAGGTGTATGTAAACTTTTGGCTTCAACTGTATCTTTGCTTTGTAAGTCGCTCTGAATAAGACAAATGAATAAATTCTTAATTGATACACTTCTGTAATTGGATGGACCCTCTCTGGAGTGAGTAAGCTCCAGCTAATAAAAGCTTGCACACAAACCACTGCATTTCAATACATATTTGAGTGAATTACTTTAACCACAAGTAAAATACATTTTTTAAATCTGACTGGTGTGATGTTTTCTGTAATTTTTCACACCACTACTGCAGACCATTGTGTACAGTATTCATATAGGCCTATTGTAAATTATATTTTCTGTAAAACTTTTACATGTAAAACTGATTTTCCTAAACTGAATGTATTTTTTAATTTTAAACTTGATATGAAGAACGAAGCGATGTGTTTACCTTCCATTGTATTATTCAGATTATCGGCACACTTATTAATCAATGAAAATGAATGAAAACAGGTTGAGACAAATGATCAGTTTAAAGGGAAGGTTTCCACCCTCTCTATTCTCAGCTCAGCAACTGCCACTGTCAGGAAGTAAGCTCATTAGTGAAATCAGGTGGTGTAGTGCATAGTTGGAGCAAATGCTACAGACACTGGCCTGCAGGAATTGGAGCTGAGTAGCACCGCACTATAGGTTTGTCAAGGATGATGGCGAGGGGGAGTGGGCTTGGTAGGGATGTATAACAGCTCAGTCTTGGCCAGACTGAGCTTCAGATGTCAGCAGTTCATCCAGGATGAGATGTCACAAAGCAGGCTTGTGTGTGAGTATGAGAGAAACAGTTAAGTGTCATCAGTTGGGTCCAGTAAACAGTTATTCAGTCGGTGAGACAGCTGAAGTACTGAGACATCAGTATCTGTAAAGGGAGAGAATACACATAGAGAGAAAAGGTTGGGGTGTGCATTAATAGGGAGTAAGCTAGAAGACTGCTGTGCATAGGAACTGCAGATTGCAACCTACTTTGACATGAAAGTAGAAGACAAGTCATCTGCAGTGAGAGAAGATGGATTTGGGGGAGGAGGTGGGTTATGGGGGGAGAAGAACAACAGTTTATGTGGGTTACAGCATGATGCTTCAGTCTTTTTAAAAGTTGGACTCTGTCACTCACTTATGCCATATGCATGCTTTACTAATACAATGATTACACTTACACAATTATATAATTGAGAAAATTGAATTACTCACTAATACAGTATGTATGCAGCATCTATAACTTTCCTTGAATAGCTTCTCAAAGTTTCTGGATTTGAGCTTCTGAAGTTCATTTTAATAACTCTTTCAAGCTTTATAGCCTTGTAGAGCTTATTAACCCTACACGCTTTGCTGTTAAAATGTTAACAGTAAGCTCCCACATAATTACCAGGTCTAAGGTATGGCTGTGATTATGGGCTGGCCGACTAACGTGTTGTGTAAAACCCATATTGTTCAATAAATAAATAAAATCAATAGTCTTTTTGATGGTGTGTGTGCCCTGCAATAGATTGGCAGCCTGTCCAGGGTGTATTCCTGCTTCTCACCCACTGCACGCTGGTATAGGCTCCAGTACCCCCCGCAACCCTGCCCAGGATAAGTGGGTATAGATAATGGATGGATGGAATTGCCTTTTTGTCAGTTGCACTGTCAATGTGCAGGTTAAAATCCCTAATGATAATAATCTTATCATAATTTGTGTTAGGCTCAGAAAAATCTGTTTAGAAATTGGGGCATTGCTTTAGTGATCTATACATAGTTGCTGTAAGCATTGGAGACTGAAATTTCAATACAGAAGCATGATATTCAAAAGAACTTAAATCATCCAAAGCGTAACCCTACGGTCTGGAATGTTAGAGGATATGGTAGCAGTCCCCTCGCCCCTCTGTCTCTGTCAAATGGAATGGGAAAAGACATAATTCGGGGGGTACGCTTCAAGAGCATCCGGCGCATCAGTTAGCCAGGTTTAAGTTGAAAGCATACAGTCTAGCTGACATTCTAAAATGAGGTCATTGAGTAAAAATGATTTATTGGAAAGGGATCGGATATTTAGCAGTGCCAATTACAGTTCCTCTGGCCTGTGTTGCGATAAAGAATGTTGCCTGAACTGTTAGTGTATTAAAACCAGATTACTCACATTAGATCTGTTTTGCTGCAATGGAAGTCACTGGATCAAGAAGAGATAAGTCTTAATAAAACTGTTTCCTTGGAAACTGCATTTCCCATTTCTGTGAGTGTAACATGGGAGAGGGCCAGACACCACCACTGTCTTTCCACTGGCCTGCAAGTTAAGTTCTGATAACCCTCCAGAAGAGATGGCAGATATCGGTTTATATCCAATATCCGGGCACCGGGATGACAGTGCACAGTGGTGCGTCCGAGGGAAGGGTGGGAGAGCAATAAATCATGGACTATGGAATCTCCCACAATGATGGTGGAGGTTTCTTTATCCAAATGGGAAGGTGGAGGGGAGCAGGCAGTTGAAGAGATGGGGCTGAGGGCATTGAAGAAGTTTGATAACCAAAGCTTCGGGTGGGATGGCAATAGCAGTAGGTGGTTTCTCCTATGTTTGCCACCAACTTGTTTCCACTAGACCTAAGCGACCAGGGGAGAGGAGCAGGAGCTTGCTGGCGGTGCAATCTGATGATGCTCTGACCATTGTGGGAAATCATTGTTCTCACCCAAGGGAGCCTCTGCTATTATTCCCGTCATGCCCAGGCGGGTCCGGCAACATTATGTCGAAAAACTCTTGTATCTTGGAGAGTTTGTTCACCATGCTCAGCTGCTCCTCAAGCATTTTTATCTCCTGATATAGTTTGATAACAGTGATTTTCAGCTCCAGAATCTTAGTACATTCATCACACTTAAAAACTCATTCTTCACAACCACCACCATATCATAGACCTCACATCTCATCATTTTGTTCTCCATAATGAAGGATGTATCAAGGGAGCTCTGTTTGCCGCTCATGGCTGAAAAAATAGGACAGAATGTTGAAACCAGGCCGCAGTACAATCCATGAGAGCTCCAGTAGCGCAGGCTGAGGTGCAAGTTGCAGGTAGCTGCCAGTTGGCATAACAGTAGCCATGGGATTTTAGCTATTTACAGCTTGGATTAAAACTTGATTAAAAATGAAAGCTGTAACTAAAACCAGCAGATAACAACAGTGGATAAAACAATTAAATGTTGAAACTTGAAAAGTTCTAAAAACAAAACAAGAAAATGTATTTTTGTTCAGATAAACAGCAAATTGTGTACAGGCTTGCACAGTCACAGCAGCCATGTGCAGATGAGTGCATTTAGGCTATATGTTACAGTTCATAATTAATTCTGCTGCTGCATCAGCAGTTAGGCCTACATCATCAATAGGACCACCAGTTTCTCTCCCCTTGTTTTCTTGCAATGGCGAGAATTAAGCACAGACTCTGATTGACAGAGTTGTTTACAAGTGACACTCAGGTATTAAATTCAGTTGGATTACTTACTATCATGAACACACTGCAGAATCTTTAAAGGAGTAACATGGTGGTTGAACGTGACACTTCCCAGTTGTCTTTAGGCAACAACAAAACAAATGTGCACAATTTTTTTATTATTCAGTCATTTCAATGTACTTTAAAACGTATTTTTCTAAGCCTAAATTTCCCACTATAAAAGTTCACCCGAACCGTCTGGGCGTGGTAATGAGAACTGTCAGTTAGCTATGATTGACAGACCGTGCCCCGTTACCATAGCTACCCCCATGATACGCGCTGTTTTTGGGAGACTTTTCACAAGCTGGCTAGCTTAGTAGTATATCAAGTATCGATAGATAGCTAAGGTAAGGACGTTGACTTATATCCAATTATAATTTTTGCTATCTAGCTAGCCATGTTAAGATAAAAGCACAACTATAACGTCCTCATAAAAGCAAACTAGCTAGCTAACGTTATCGATAACATTGCCTTATGAAAGCAAACTACCTAGCTAGCTAACGTTAGCTAGCTAGCTAAATGAATATAAGCAGAAATAATCTAATAGTCCTTAAAAGGCACTCTAATTTAAGTGAACCTAACGTTAGTCAAATATTTGCATTGTCTTGCCTGTAAGTCAGCGGCGCAAACTATGGGTCTCCAGTTATCCATGGGTTTACGGGGCATGGAAAGGGGAGTGGTTACTGTGTCGTGACGCGCCAAGTTGACAACTTTCTCAACCGGTTGAAACCGGTTGATAGGACGACAAATTTAAAACGCATATTTCTCCAAAAATACAGAACGGACATATTTAATACTTTACTCATTGTGTTTCTTCAATGCCTCTTGTGCAAATAGCACATAAAACCGAGAAAGTGTGAAAATCACCATGGTACTCCTTTAAATGTTGTACAGGCAGAGGCTTGTTAGTTTTTACGTAGCGTTTAACTTGCAATAGCATTTAAATATAAAATAAAAACTGAATTGTATTAGTACTATGAAAATAGTTTGTAGTGGTGTATTAAAACAAAAAAGATAAATTAAATTGTACATGATATTCACCAGTTCTATGTTCAAATGAAATCTCTGTGATTATATGTTATCATGGTCATTTTTATAACAGTCTTTTCTGCCACTGATTCACAATGCTTGGTGAAAATTTGTCCATAGGAAAGCACGTATCTTTTTGCATTGCCTCAGTTTGTGACAAAGGCCAAGTATCATTTTGTCCTTTCGGTAAGGTCATCCCTCAATAATGCATTGAGTTCGATCAGCTCAGTGGTGTTTGGTGTGATGCCTATCTCCATTTCCACACATCTGTGTGTAAACAGTGTTTATTGAAAATGTATTGATAATGGTTTTGCTTTCTCATATGAATAATATTCACATTACTAACTTAGTTCCTCATGATTATTTTGGGTATGGTTAGACATTTTCACACAGGTCCTAGTCAGCTAGAAAGTGTAAATGCTTCTCTGACTCTGTCTACTATCCTTCCTATGCTGACGTTTGCAGGGCCGTGCGGTTGACAAGTCTGATGCTGCGTGAAATCAACTGGGCTGTTCTACACTGAAGGTGTAGTTGTGGACCCTTCTGGATCAGATCGGTCAGGGGACTGGTCAGCTCTGAGAAAGCTGGAATAAATCTCTTTTTGTAGCCTGCCAGTCCCAAGAACCATTTAACTTCTTTACTATACATGATTACCATCCTGCTTAGGTACGAGCACAATGGGGCTCCTCCATGCACTGCTTGATTCTTCTATTACTCCCATCTCTAACATAGCCTGAAATTCAGCCTTCACAGTTTTCTTTTTGTTTTCATTGAAACATCAGGAGATGTTTCAATATGGCGGTGGATGCGATTTGTGTGCCCTGGCAGGGGGGAGAACACATCTGCAAAGTGCTTCTGCAACTGGGGCACATCTGTTCTCTGACACAGCAAGAGATGGTTATCACAAAGGGCTAGGATAGAATTGGCTGGTTTTGCACCTCCGGACCCAACTCATCTCTCTCACTCATTGTGAAAACCAGAGAAATGGGAGCTGCCGCTCTCCTCACTTATAGGAGGTTGAGGTGGTATATCTGTGTTGCCCCACCCCAGTCAGACCGTACAACTTCATAATCAACATCTTCCACTTGCTGTGTGACCACAAAGGGCCCTTGGAACCTAGCAAATAATTTGGAGATAAAAGAAGGGAGTAATACAAGTACTTCAGCTCCCAGTTTATACTGTCTCAGCTGAACCTCTTTGTATTGTATGTGCGCTGTTGTTGTTCTTGCGCCTGCAGCAAATGCTCTTGTGACAATTGCCCTAGTGTGTGGAGCTTTGATCACAGGTCCAGAACATAATGAATTTCATTTTTATTTGTGCTTGGACCTTTCTCCCAGCTTTCTTTAATTAGATTCAAAACGCCACGTAGGCACTCCCTAAAAAGTATCCCTTGGAGGCCTGGGGAACCTCCTGAACTGCAAACAATAAAGTGTTCAGCTACTTAACCCAATTATGAGAATCTTTGTGCACAAACTTGCAAATCGCAAATTGCAAATTGTTTTTATTATCAAGGTTTTATTAAATCTTTCTACCAAACCGTCCATTTTGGGATGGTAGACCTGTTCTGATCGATTTAATTCCCAACAATTTGTATAGTTTGTGTAATGTGCATGACATGAACAAAGTGCCTTAATCGGTTAGAATCACATTCGGGATCCCAACCTAGGGGATCATCTGAAACAATGCTTGTGCAACACTCTTAGCCAACATGCTACACTGTGGCACTGCTTCCAGGTATTATGTTGCATAGTCCACTAAAACTAACACTAAGTGATGCCCATGTGCACTTCAGTCTGAAGGTCTGAAGTCCATCCCCACCTGTTCAAATGGGATCTCCATTAATGGGAATGTACACAGTGGCACCTTTGGAGTGGCCACAGGATTTATTAATTGACACTGGGGACAATATGCACACTACCTCTCATTTTGCCCAGAATGCCTGGCCAATATAATCTGGCCATTAGCCATTAGTGTTTCACCAAAACCCAGGTGACCAGCCATCAGGTTATGGTGAGCTGCCTGGAAAAGGAAAAAAAACACGCGGGGCAGAACACGGGCAGAAGCGCTCAAGCAGAACATACACACACAGTCAGAACCACAAGCAGGACAAAAGCGGGCAGATACATACATTCAGAAACAAAAGGAACCAGCACCCAAGTCAGGCAAACCAGGAACTTAAATAGACAATGAAGATAACAAGGCACAGGTGAACTCAAAACACAATCAAACCAGAGAGGGAATGGATAATGAGACGAGCCCAAAAAACAATAATAGAATAATTGAAAACAATAATACAATTAAACACAGGGAAAAGTAATATGGGAAAACGAACTGAACTATAAAACTGAAGTGCCGCCATCTGGTGGCCCAAAAAGGAAAAACAGAAACACAGAACCATGACAGTCAGGGCGCACTTGGTGACTATCAATAGCCATCTCTTAGTCAAGGGCAGAGCGTTAAGTATCATCCCAAGACTACTCGAGCAGAAAGTCCTCCTGGAGTTGTATGCCACAAGTTGGAGAAGCTTTCGCAAGGAATTCTCCCAACCCTACCTCTCCCTCGGCAGTGGCAGATGACCTTGCATCACCTCTGAGCACATCACATAACTCACAGATCCCCATCGATTATGATCACTTCCCCAGGTAACCTTTCATTACATTAGTAAACCACAGCTAATCAGTACCCAATCAAAGGGGATGCGACAGGCAGGAGCTAACCACAGCCTTTACTCTATGCTTTTTCCCCCGGTGTCGAATTTCCACTGGCACCACTGGGTAATCATGAATATCCCCATGCACACACCTTATTGACACCCACAATGCTTCCACCAATACCTTGGGCCAAACTAAGCTTTGAATAATGATAGTTTGTTTACACCCTGAATCCAGCAAAGCCTGGAGACCCCTTGGATCTTTGGCATGGACCAGGGACTATGGGGCAACATCAAAGGGATTGTAGGAAGACAGGGTATTGGGGAGAGGAGTAGAGCACATTATCGACGAGGGTCCCCCTGGTGGTCTTCTCCTTGGCATTAGAGCTGGAGGAGAAGAGTAGAAGAGTTCCTTCGAGGTAGGGCCAGGTGCTGGCGAGCGAGATTGGAGGGCGCTGAGGTGATCCTCCACCCGTGCAACAGCGGCGTCCAACGAGGTTAGCCTATGGCCGCACACCCAGTCGGCAGTGGCTGTTGGCTGCTGAGCCACAGCAATGGGGTGACTGGCGTCTTCATAACAAAGAGCCTCGAAGTAGCAACGGTGGTCTTCTTGTGTTCAACCCACTTAGACTAAAATCACCCACTTCAGGTTGTCATAGATGGTTCTGAAAGTGTACCCTCAAATGTGCCCAGGTATGCCTCCACATTTTCAGTGTCTGCCATTCATGGCATCTGTAGTCCGGAGTACTTACCAGTTGGGATTATCAGCGATTGCTGTCCTGCCGGGTTCTGCTGCAGCATCCTCCGCAGCAGAGCCCGACCCTCTGCCTGCCCCTTAGCCAGCTCAAAGAGGGCAGTGGTCTGTCTCTCCTGTAACGCCGCTAGCTGTCTCAGAGCATGCCCCAATAGGAAATCCATCACCCTCGCTCCTGCTTGTCCTTCCATAGATGGTATAGTCTCCTTTCCCTCTCATATGGGCCACCACTGTAACAGGTTCCGATGTTTCTCTCCCCTCAAACCACACAGTCCATAAGTCTGAGATGCACATGGTGCACTCCATAATATTACAACCCCAATTTCAAAAAAGCTGGGACGGTAAATGAAATGCAAATAAAAACAGAAATCAGTAATTTGTAAATTTACTTTGACTTATATTCAAACAAAAACAATATAAAGACAAGGTATTTCATGTTTTACCTAATTAACTTAATTGTTTTTTGAAAATATACGTTTATTATGAAATTTATGCCTGCAACACCTTCCGAAAAAGTTTGGACAGGGGCAATTTAGGGCTAATAACGATGTGACAAGTTGAAATATCATGGTGATGTGATACAGGTGATGTTAAACAGGTGAGGAAATCGTGTTATAGTATATAAGGAGCCTCCAAGAAAGGCCTGGTCCTTCATGAGCAAGAATGGGTCGAGGCTCGCCAATTTGCCAACAGCACTTTGACAAATCGGTAGAATTTTGCGCATTTCACCCTCTGCAGTGCACAATGTAATTAAAAGATTCAAGGAATCCGGTCAAATCTCAGTGCATAAAGGGCACAATCTCTGATCCCTCAGACATCACGGTCTTAAATGTCGTCATGCGTCTGTAATGGATATCATGACATGGGCTCGGGAATACTTTGGTAAACCTTTGTCAGTCAACACCATTCGCCGCTACATCTACAGAAGCAAGTTAAGGCTTTATTATGCAAAGCAGAAGCCATAAATCAACACTGTCCAGAAGCGCCGCCAACTTCTCTGGGCTCGGTCTCATCTGAGATGGACAGTAGCACAGTGGAAGCGTGTTTTGTGGTTTGACGAGTTAACATTTCAAATAGTTTTTGGACACAATAGCTGTCGTGTCCTCTGGGCCAAAGAGGAAAAGGACCGTCCAAGCTGTTATCAGCGTCAGGTCCAAAAGCCAGCACCTATCATGGTATGGGGGTGTGTCAGTGCCCATGGCATGGGTAACTTGCACATCTGTGAGGGCACCATTAATGCAGAAAGATATGTACAACTTTTCGAGCAATATATGCTGCCATCCAGATGCCGTCTTCTCCTGGGATGTCCCTGTATTTTCCAGCAGGACAACACCAAACCACATTGTGCCCGGATTAGAAGTGCATGGCTGTGTAAGCAGAGAGTTAAGCGGGCGCTAGATTGGCCTGCCTGCAGTCCTGACCTGTCTGCGATTGAGAATGTGTGGCGCATTATAAAGCGCAGAATACGGCAACAAAGGCCCCGTACAATTGTGCAGCTGAAGACCTGCATAATGGAAGAATGAGGGAAAATTCTGCTTGCGAATCTTAACCAACTAGTATCTTCAGTGCCTGAACACTTTATAAGTCTTATTAAAAGTAATGGTGATGTTACACAGTGGTAAACACTCGACTGTCCCAACTTTTTTGGAGCATGTTGCAGTCATCAGATTTGAAATGAGTGTATATTTTCAAGAAACAATTAAATTCACAAGGTAAAACATCAAATAATGTTCTGTTGTTGTGTTTTCAATATAGTACAGAGTGAATAGAATTTACATTATCACTCCTTTTTGTTTTATTAGCATTTTCGATACTGTCCCAACTTTTTTGGAATTGGTGTTGTAGTTAGATCAATCAAAATAGCATGTGGAGTGGGTGTTCTTCAGAAAAGGAACATGACCAAAAGTTGAGGAGGCATATGATGTAACATACAAATTTACACAACACAAAACCAAACCCTTTTTTGATTAGTAGTTCATGAAAATAAACACTAATACTGAAATGCTATTGGGGATCTTTCAGAGAGGGTTCTATTTTATCAGAATCATTTAGCAATACTTATCAGATACTTTAATTTGTATTTGATTAATATTCTCTTTTCCTGTGATAAAAGGAGAAAATATTTTAAAAACCAGCACAAACTGCTCAAGCACTGAACAATTTAACCCCTTCTCCCCTGACATGCTTGAAAGAGTGAGGCTGGCTGTGTCATAATATGACAAAACTATTCAAAGCTGGGGGAAGGGGGGATAGAAATGAAAAGGTTGGATTGTGGCATGTTTTCAGTTAACCAATATGCTAGGCCTTGACAAAAAGAGCTAACCACATTAAAATACACGCTCAGTTGAATTAATACATCTCAAAGGGCTGCTGGCACTGAAGACAAATTGGCCTATGTCATTGGCCAGGCATGGGTGAATTGGTCCTGCAATGGAGAGGGATGGCCCCCTGTGAAGAAGGGCTGGGTTTATTGAATGTGGAATGGGAACATTTCTTTAGTCACCCAACCCATGTTAAGGGTGTTTGGTCTGTTTACTGGAAAATCATAACAAAAATGACAGTGTACTTTGATGATAAAAAATCAAAGTACAATTATGTAGAGTATAACATTTTATTTGTGCATATTTGAATAAATAGATATGTTGCATTATGAAAAAGATTGCATTATTTACTTAGCAGGAGACCTTAACCAGGGCAATTTACAACACTAGCCCACTGTTGTAAGTTTGCCATTTCTGCCAACAGCTTCCTGTTGAAAAGGTCAGTCAGTTCCCACAGCCCCAAGTGGCCTATCCAGCTGAGACTCTTATTCTTAGTATAATGATGTGACCAAGACTTTGGATCCTATCCTGATTGATCCCAGGACTTCCTCTGGACAAGTTCAACAGCAGCCCCCCATTGCAATGTAAATCCTTAAAATATTTTTAAAACCCTTAAAATGACAAAGGTGACTTGTCTACAGTGTAGCTAATTTGAAGGTAGAAAAAAGAAATGTTATAAAAGCACCGGTGCAACATTCTTATTGCTGCATTCTTACACATCGTAAAAAGACTAAGTATAAGGCTAAACTCAGTTAAACATTCCCATTGTTTGCATTTCTAAAATGTACACACTGCCCTAGAGATGGAGCCCTCCATTTGGTAATGTAAAAATATGTTCCAAATGACATTTATCTATTCTGGAGGTGCTTTTTGTTCATTTTTGTTCCAGAGCCATGTGCTCTCTCTCTCTCTATTTCCTCTCCTGTATGAGGTTTAAAATAAATGGTTGACAGACCGATTGAAAGTACTGTTTTACTGCTGCTTGCTGTTCTTCCCAAGGGTGTATTGTCACATCGTATGTGTAGGGGACATGCTGCTACTTCTCATAGTGGGGCACCAACATGTAGAATATATACATCAATATCCTCACAGGTAGCGCCAGCATATAATAAGCAGTCTCATAATAATTAAATATACAAACTATAAATTGGCAATTCAAATTAATAATTAAATTAATTATTATTAAAATTACACATTATAGTCAATCTTCACCAAATCATAATATCATGTTCAGCTAATACCAAACTAATATAAATGATTCAGCTACGAGGTGAAGGTATTCAAAGTTCTTTGGATTAGCAGCTGCTGACTTAATTCAACACAAGGGTAATATAAATACAGACAATCGTGTAAATATAATGAAATTTATTAAACACAAAGTACCGAAAAGGCAAAGCACAATTCTCTACCATGATGCATAACAAACTATGTGAGTGCACATGTGTGTAAGTGTTGTGTATGCGTGTGTGTGTGCATGTGAGTGAGGAGTGTTGGATGTTCTCCTACGTGGGGGGTTGTGTACCACGGACACGTGTTCACGGAGAACAAAGGAACAAGATGGAGTATGGATGGAGGGGTTTTTGAATCTAGACAAAGCTAGTGAGAAACAATGGCGTATGAAGCATACCAAACAGATACAGGGTAACTGAATAGCTATCTATCGGTGTTTGATAGAGATCAACATGCCGTGTTTTGACCGGTTAGTAATTAAAATAGATCACATGCAAGACATTTCTGTGTGTGACGTATATTAAAACTAACGCAGCGCGGTGGATGGCTTAGAGCCAACCGAGCAAACGGAACGTTTACATGAATCATTAAACACAATAACCGTCACGGTTACATACATCCAATCATAAATGTGGCTATATTCGGTCCATCGCTAATTATACTAAGCCCAGAGTTACAGCCTTACTTGAGTGTCCTGTGCTTTGGGTTGGTTGTTAGAAAATGTTTCCTGGTTTCCAGTGCGAAGTCTGTGGAGGTTGTGGTGGAAAGGGGAAGCTGGTCGCCCTTTCTGTTCCAAATCACGCAACCGGATCCTCCGCTAGTCGCTTGCTTCTTGGGACTCGCTCTGCAGGATGTGTCGGTTGTGCGTGGCTCTCCTGGTTCTTCGACCACCTCTAATCATAGCGCTTCGGAGTGCCTCGTTCCGCCAGCAGCCACCGAGGATATTCGGGCCTTGCTCCGTTGCAGGCCTTGCGAACTGTTCCTGGCGTGTGGACTCACGCGAGAGGGAGATGGGAGAAGGGTGGAGAGCCCAGGGAAAGGACAATGGAAGCGAGAGCAGAATGGAAAAGAGAGAGAGAGAGCCAAACAACGACAACCCGTTTCGAATTTACAGTAAACCAATACTGTTACAGGAAAGCTGTGGTAGGGGGCATGGTTAAGTGAGTCACCCTAAGGTGGACATATGGGGTTTGTAGTTCACTGTCTTTTGTAGGCCATGGTACCTACATATGTCACTTTGGTACCGAAACCCAGGAGAGCAGCTATTAGTTGGCAGACCTCCCCCTGGGACAACTGGTTAAGCCAGCTTGCCAAAATGCAGGAGATGCAATATTAGGCTCTGCTCCACTCACAAGAACACCAACAGTTGCTGCATTCCATCTTAGAAGGACAAGTGGCATGCAGATCTGTCCTCCTGGAGCTGTTAAAGGGGAAGAAACCTTTCCCCACTCACCCAACAGTCCAGCCCAACATCAGTTAGAATATGGGACAAGACAACAACCCGGAGGTGTCTGTTAAACTTTTTAGCTGCGACCGCAGCTTTATGGCTCTGTCTGTCGGTCGGTCGGTTGGTTCTTCAGTTGGTCCACAAAAGTGTCCCACCCCATAGTGGCCACAGTTTTCGCCCCAGGAGAGTGAAATTTGGCATGGAGGGTGCTCATGACCGAAGGTATAGCTGAGTAACTTTCAGGCCGACTGACCAACAGGGGGTGTGGCGATGGGCGTGGCCTATCACAAAAAGACGCATAACTCCCGAATGGATTCACAGATTTGCACACGACTTTGTGGAAAGGTTGGTCATGAGCCAAAGAAGAGGTCACGTGTTTGTGTGAGGGTGTGTGTGTGGATGCATGCACACATGAATGCATGCGCGTGTGCGGTCGCAGCTATTGCGGACTCGCACTTGTTGAAAGAAAGGTTTGATTATTGTCAGAGTGATGGCAATGGCTTATTCCCTTCCTATTGAGGGACAGCCAGGTGGTGGCCTGCAATGTGCCGGCTAGCACTGTAACCAATTATCCAAACCTCTGAGTCACCATCCTGGAACAAATGGGGTTCAAGCTGGAAGGACATCAATGGCAACTTCAGCAACTCCAGTTCATTTAAGGTAAAGTAAACGGTCATCCCTTTGAGGCTGCTTAAAGTTCCAGGAACCAGCGTTAAAATTATAGTTATATTCTACAGAAGTGTCTTCTTAGTGTTTCTTACAAGTTTTTAACCCAATTATAACCATTAAATTGTAAAAAAAAAAAAAACAAAACATTATTAGATTATTGTGACCTGTTCAGCAGACAAGAACAAGGTGGGCATGTATCCTGCACTCATTAACATTCATATCTGCAGGGATTAAAGTTCTCAGTCGCTACGCCGGTTTCCGTCAATTGGATTCCGGGGAGGCCATGTATGAGATCAGTGTAGATCCGAAGGGGAAAAAAAGCGAGGGGAGGGGGGTGTTACGGGATTTAGGAATCGCGCTACCAGGTGATAAGTAGCTGATTTGTATAGGCATACAATCTACTTGGATGTCGGAATAACGTAGGTTTGGCTCCCCATGTCCATTTCAGATAGTCTATGGCTGTAAGCTATAATATAATTATATAATTTTATATATAGTTATAATTTTCTTTTAATAATGTTATTTTATTTACATTAGCCTACTTATGAATTTTGCCATACGATTGTCTACTATCAGTTCCTTATGTTGTAATGGAGACGGATCGGGTAATAGCCCTATAGGCTCGCCTACTGATGCTGCTGGAAGACTGGGCCTTCTCTTAGGCTACTAATTAAAGCCACAAACTGAAAATCATACGCTTCCTTTCTTGACAATATAACAATAATATGTATAATAACGAAACAATCGGAGACGATAATGTAGCCCCACAATGTATTGAAGTAGGCTAATCAATTAATCACGTCTCAGTGGACGCGCGCACATTCAACTTTAGTCTACACACAAGCCGCGGTTAGATTAACACCAAAATATACATTTATACATGTGACAAAATACCCCAAAACCCACAAATTACGAGAGTCTTAATGTCCAGCAAGCAATAGAAATAGTTCAAATACAAATTTTGCAAGATTGCAATCAAAGTTTGTGACGAAAAAGGAGCAAGAAGCTGCGGTTCAAAAAGGAGCAACCTCCAATCTCACCACTACGACGAATGAGAAGAAAGCAATCCTTTTGCAATCACCCACATCTTCCGACCGAGAATAATCCACAAGGAAAGTTTATTCCAGCAGCTAAGAATCATGACAGTTTGCAATTACATGACCCCGAACGTGTTCACCTGCATGCGCACACTAATTTCCCCTCATCCCTAGCACCTGGCCTGTGAGGATGTCCTATCCATCTTCATTATACAATATAATCAACTGATAGCACAATGCATAGCATAATTCAAGAGTAATGGAACAAGAATAACACGTTATTATTAAAAGAAAATAACATGCAGATAGACTTTTAATGGGTGGCCATTATAGTGGGACATAAGGGTTTTGAAGGGTTTTGTCACGTCGTTGCATGTAGGCTACATTTTGTGATGTTAGGTGTGTGTGTGTGTGTGTGTGTGTATGTGTGTGAATGAGAGAGAATGGGTGCACGTCTGACAGTAGTGCAAACTCACGGTGCCCGTAGGCGGCTGTATGAAATCGGGAGATGTAGAACGTAGGCTATTTGAAAGGTAAACAGACAGTTAATGACCAAGACACAAATATTCATGTATGCTAAGGGCGTGTACACACTGTCCGCTTTAAAAAAAAAAAAAAATATAGGAAAAGCGGTGGCTAGACTGGACGACAACGGTCAGACATCGGTTCAGCGCAGCGACTGATATTATCGTCATTGTTATTATTTTGTCAACCTTTTTTTTTTACAATAAAAAAACAGCCATGGCGAAAATTTAGAAATTATTAAATCATAAATCCTCTTTTAAAATATGATTTTAACTTTCTAGGACAAAATCCTCTGTAACTTGTTTTACAAATTGTAGATGGGGAGTATGACTTGGTCTGAAAAAATGTTTTTCAGTCAGAAGATTTTTTTTTTGCTTTAATCCCTGTATCCGTAAGACACGTCATATGTAAACCATTCCACATCCCTAGCTAGGTTACAGCCAGTTCGAGCCTTACACTAACAGGCAAAATGAAAGAAAGCAACATAAAGCTACATAAACTAGGCTTTACCATCATATTGTTAAACCTGAAAATCATTCAATGTGTAATAACGTTGTAACACTGAGCTACTGTACACTAACATTAGACTCTATTTTAGTCTCAAACTCCTGACATTACTCCCGAATAAAGAAAGTCTTTGATTCCACATGTCTGAGCTTGAAAGCTTGAAATTGTCACTAGCTAAAAGTACTTACTGATCCACCATATTCTGCAACAAGTTCCAGGCAAAAAGGGCACTGCAAATACTAACTGTATGGGTTCTTGTAATATTGCAGTGCCCATGGACTCCAGAAATAAAATCTATATCTTGTTGGTCTCTTCATTTTTTGTGAAAAGAAAAAGCGTATTACTTTCTAGGCATTCAGAGAAGGGGCAATGTTTAGACATTTTCAACTTAGCTTGCCTTACCCAAACAAAAGTGGCAAGGGCATCATTAACATATTACATGTTTAAAGGATTTCACTGGATTTAAGGTTTTTGTTCCATAACTAACACCCAGTTAATCCCACCCACTGGAAACCTGGCATTAGCCAATTTTGGCACATTTTTATTATTTTTTTTTATTTGCAAGAATCATTTTTAGCATTTCTTGGGATTTTGTGAATGCAAAAAAATATTAAAATAACACATCAGCCAAACATTCACATATTTCAGTTTCCTGGACCTTTAACAGCTCCTAGACTGCTGCAGGTATTGGCTGCAGCCAGAACTCCACAACCCAGAGGAAAACATACAGCTGTTGGAACTGGAGCCATTTATTCTGCGGCTCTTTGAGGTCACACGGGGAGCCAGGGGATGTAGACTAGAAAGTTACTTGTTCTGATGGGAGAAGCAACTTGCCCACCAGCCCCGCACATCTGAGCGGGCTTTATGGAGGCAGCAGTCAGATTCACTTTGATCCCAGGTGGTATGTGTTAATGTAAATAGTATTTTGTTATAATCGTTTATTTTCTAATATATACATGCATTTGTACTTTTGTAATGCAGTTTGTAAATGCTTCTTTTGGTAAAAAGTTTATTACTGAGCAAATGTTTCAATAGCAAATGCCAAATACCTTAAAATGTAGACATACGTAAACATAACACCAGCTAGGTGGTAAATGTTATTAATAAAAAGACTTTAGTAAAACAAAGGCAGCAAGACAAAGGAGCTACAAGTTAGAAAATAAAATGGCACACGAGTGCTTGAGCTACATGGTTCACCGTCTAACTCTGAAATTTCTAGACTACCGTCTTTAGCTGTAGCTGTTATTTAGCTATAGTCTACACTAAATACAAAAAATATTTACATGTATCAGTGTTCACTTTCTCTTATGCTCACATTATGACAGACTTCTTCACAATTTCATTGATTTCATTTCACATTTTCACTTTCAGAGCTGAGGCAAAGAATAGCACTGAGTAGCTTCGATGTAATAGTTATGAAATTATCGTTTTAAAAATGTGTTTTGTGTTTATTCAGGTTCCCTTTGTCTAATATTTCATTTTGTAAAAAAATCTGGAACCATTCAATGTGACAAATATGCAATAAGAGAGAAAATCAGAAAGGGGGCACGTACTTTTTCACAGCACTGTACATGTATATAAAGCTAGTGCTTGGGAATGTTTACATTTTTGTGGAACAACAAGAACTGGTCACAGGTCAACATGCACTGGAGAGAGATTGCTTCTCTCATGTCCTCTGCAGTAGAGAACACACATTCAGCAGAGACACCTGTTCCTGGTACACACAAGTAATGCTTGGCCAGCTTTGCCAAGAGCGGCTACTCAGGCATTTCCACCAGTCCATGGGGTTTCCAGAGAGTGGCAGAGGAGAAGCATCCTTGGAGTTTTTCAGGATGATGTGGAGGGGTGGTGTGGTTATCTGTTCTGCCTGCAGTGAGACCAGGGCTCAGGAATGAGATGCATGTGGGAGTTACATGGCGTCCAATCCCTTCACCTGCCGTGTGTGTTTTGTTTGTTTGTTTGCCTGTTTGTTTGGTGGAAGTGCACCTCAGACTTGTGTGGTTTGTGGGGAGAGGAACATTTGAACCCATTACAGATGACTTTCCTTGAGCCTCCCTGACAACTCAGTTTTCCAGTCCGCAGGACACTATTCTCTTAGCAAGTGGGGTTCCTGGAGGGCTTTTTCCTGTTCATCATAACCCTCTTGAGCAACCTGTTTCAGCCTCACCAGTCCTCCCTGCAGGGGTACAACTAATAAACCAGTGGGATGATTTTCCTTTGAAATTTCATTATGATCCATCTTTAAAACCATTCTACAACACATCATAATCAATATAGCATTAGCAAAGCAATGCGTTTGATTTCTACACATAATATACATCCACAGAATTCAGTGTAAGCTCGATTCAATAAAAAATTTGGCTACATGTCTGCAACATACACAACATTTTGAACTTGAAATATGTAATTTCATCTAAAGATTATATTATTTGTGTAATTTATGAATTGAGTTTACCTGAGGATGTGGCTCCTCTGCCGCAGCTCTATCGACCACTCTTGTGTAGGTTTGTAATCCACATAGAGGAATAGCAGCATTATAAAGCTTGCACCATTGGTAAATGGCTTAATATCCTTAGCAAAGGAGGGGTCACAAAGGCTCTCCTAAGTTGCTTGAAGAAGCTGTGCATGAAGAGGGACAATGATGGAAAGTGTTGGGTTACTCTCATCTGACATAACACAAGCAGCCACCCTGAGTTGTTTCAGAGCCTGGAGAACTCTTCTACATTAGGTATGTCCAGTTGTGTGAAGGTGCTAATCTCTTTCTCGCTTCTCTTTCGGGGCAAAGCAGGGCTGCAGTGACAGCTGGCTGCTGCTTTTAGAAACATTCAAGCATTTTGTAAGTACTGTTCCACCACGTTGAGGGATCTGCTATCAGTCTGCACTCTGGAAGCTCCAATAATTTTTGTTTTTGCTCTAAAGCATACTGTCGGTGGGTGCTTCTGTGGAAAAATGAAGCTACACACCAAATTCGGTCAAGTGGCTGTGCACGAGCTAGTAGTTTGAAACCTACCTACAACAGCAGATTGCAGAAACCTGTATTTTCGACCAAGCTGTATGGGCAAAGGCCTTTGCAGAAAAGCTGAGCAATTTAAAGCATGATTCTTTTGGAATTTTTTTTTGTGCTGCTGGGGAGTTTGGTCAACATTGTACCCAGCGTTTGTTGGCTGCTTGAGGCTTGAACAACAGGTTGTTTGGCTATCTCTAACTGGGGATGGTGACTAGATGGACTGAATGTTGGTTGTATTTCCTGAAAAATTTACATTTCCATGACAGAGTTTGCATACAGCTATACTCATGTCTGGCTCCGGACTTAGGCTTGAAAATGAGTAGGTGCATGTGCACATGTACAGTATTATCTGCCATGTTTTCACTCTTGTTCTATGGTGACAACAAAACTAACATGAGTGCCTGTTTGGTGTGGAGTGTGCATTTGGTCAGGTGTAAGTTCTTGTTTTCTTCTTGTGAGTTTTGTCACTGATTTGCCACCATATGTTCCCAGAGGCACTCTCACAAGATAATGTTGTTTGCAGCGTTAAATAAAGACTAAATATTGATTCTGGAGTTTGTGTAACAATATAAATATCATCAGCAAAAATATAGAAATCGATTTCCCCCCCATCCTTATTAAACATAGCCTGCGGTGTGAATTCTAATCTATAGGCCTAAGTCTTTTAACCATATTGGAAAATGCTGGGGAAAACAAAATGTGACAATCTATAGGTTCTGGTTCTGGAAAGCACTGATCAAGATTCCCATCCTTGTCAATTGTTGCAATCAGATCTTCGATGGCTCCTGTCAACAATGTTGATGCAGAGCGCTCCTTACCTGTTATGGTAGACTAACCATAACAGGTAAGTCTGTGGCAACAGGTGTTCCATGAAAGACAATTAACACAAAATGGACACACAGTAACCCTGACTTATTATTTTAGCAGTGCAATTTGAGCATGTTCTATTTTCAACAACATTCTTGTAAATTATCATCAGGAAAGCATTTTTTTTTTGTGTAAAATTCAAGCACTTGTTACTGTTGCTACAATCGTCCATTATTTTAATTGTTTACAGGCTACAATTAATGTTCTTTTGCAATGTGACATTTGTGTTGTTTCCCACAGTCTATTGTTTTTTTTTTTTTTGTACCAATAAAATCAAAGTCAAGCTATTTCTTGCAATTGTTCATGCAATTGTGTGGCATTTGCATGAACCTGCAGGCTGAGACTCATCACTGGACTTCAAAGAACCCAGAGCCGTGTGCTAAAACAATAAGTTACTCGGATTTCCTTGGGATGAGCTAGCCGTTGGGTCTCAGGAATGTTGCCATCTGGACGCTACCAAGATAAGGGGAACTGATCTCTTTGTCTATGGTTGTGGGTGTGAGTGTTTTGGGGTCATAAAGGGTGAAATGACCGGCCACAGGGTGGGGCAACTGCGCGGGACAGTACCACAGTGCCCTCATTTGGGCCCCTCTGACATTACACTTTGTATTTCTTTTCTGGATCTGGACTATAAACCATCTGTATATCCTATTTACAAACCCCGGAAAACCTTACAAACCATGCACATGTTTTCATTGTATTATTGTATTATGCTTTATGTAATAATAACATGGATTGCATGTACAATGGTTAAACAAAAGGGTATTTTCATGACAACTGCACCATAATATTACATCCACTTGGCATGTTTGGTATGTACATGTTCACCCTAACTAACCCATTGAATGAAATATGTTTCATACCAAATAGAATTTGAAAAAACATAGTTTCAATAACTCAGGAAAAAACTAACACAATGGAATGTCCTCTCTGGTAATCATCTCCTTTTCCCCATTTTCCCACCAATTGTTTTAACAACCGCCTCCAAATGGTGGGGGCCGGAATTAGAGATTTATGATTCGGCCAGGTTAATTTATGGTAATGCCTAGACCAAACGCGGGATTTGGCTTAAAAGGAAGGGAGACAAAGCAATCGAGGAAGATCGTAATCAACTTCCCACAGTGCACATACTCTGTGCGCTGTGTGTAGACAGACAAGGAAGATCGTAACCGACTTCCCACAGTGCACATACTATGTGTACTGTGTAGAGATAGACCAGGAAGATCGTAAACGACTTCCCCACGTTGCACATGCTCTGTGCTCTGTGTGTAGCTAAACAGGCTGGGTAAGAACTCTTTTACTCTGTATTTATGTTTTTAACCCTTATAATTGATTTTGGAATTGAAGATAATAACCTACCTGCCTGTTCAATAAATTCTTCTGATTTTAACTTGCGTGGTCTTCATGACTCTAATCCATTTTATCTTCTTTTCAGCCGAAATTCCGTTTAAATACTCAGGGGGGCAATTATGACTAGGACCTACTGATCAGGGGTCTAGTACAGTAAACGTCTTTAGTGGGGTCTTCAAGTTAGATAGGTGACCACGATCTGCCCGCTAAGGGATTGGTGGTATCGGTTCTGGTGTTGTTTGGCATAAGAGGACCCATGGGCGTTGTACGCCGGTTCTCCCCAAATTCGCCTTAAGGAGCCCGATAGATACGCACCGTCCTGGGCTCATAACTATCGATGCACTATCCATGTAAGCCAGGCATGGAAGGCATGTATTATGGTGGTCAGCCTCCTACCCTCTGGATTCTTCACCGAACTGAGATTTAACAATAATGCTAAACCCGGGAGCATATATTGAGGAATGATGGCACAAGATAGAGTCGAGTGTAACCACTCCCAAGTTCCACGTATAGTTAAACCCAAATTTTAAATTATCATGTAATATGGAGTCAGATTATCACGAGGGTAAAACCTAGTAACTGTTACGCTTTCTTACTGTGGCCATGGATATATTTGATGTGTTGTTCCGCGCATTTGTGAATATTCTGATGCTCCCATTGGAATATTGACAGTCCGGCGACAGATCGGATATATCTCTGATGACAGCATAGCCCCGTTTACGAACGGAGAGTAACCTGAATGCTCCTGATCCGTTACAGGCCAGTTTAAGCGGGATATGAAGCAGCGCCTTCATATCTAACCCGTGGCAACGGAACCAGTGCATTCTTAATTATAATTGTGCCCTGTTCTTACGAACAGAGGAAAAATAACTAACATCTCGGTTTTGAATCACACCAGCCAAGGGAAAACACGCGGTGCCTTCCCCTCCAGCTACAAACCCTCATTGGTCTAGCTGTGAGGTGTTTACACAATGGTTAAACCTGCAAAGAGTACAGTAGGCCACATTGCATTTGGTAAAAGCATATTACCTTACCATACTATGTGCATATTATGTGATTGAAACATCTTTTCAGTCTTGTCACAGTTTTTGAAATTGCCACTCAAGGATGGAAACACTAGCTAGCATGTACATAAGGCTCATTGTTTTCAGTTTTTGTTTTTCAGCAAAAAAAAAAAAATCCAGGAATTTATCAGTGTTTATTTTGCATATTAAAAAAACAGGTGGATTTTAAAAAATGGTTGAAAAAATATCCTACTGTAAAAAACCAAGTGTAAATCAAATCATAAATATAATAATGCACAGATCAGGGTGAAAACTAGATTTTAATTCCAAACATTGATAACTTACTGCTATTCATCGCATAATCAGCGGGTCATTTGCACTTTCTCCCAATTTTTCTCTGCACATTCAATTGCTTGTTCTGAGCCATTCTGCAGTTAGCTGAATCACCAATCGGAGTGCAGATAAAGTATTGCTAACCACTATGGAGTCTGTCAAGCTTTCGCTCAAAATCATTAACTTCTATGAGGATTGTAACTAAAATGAGGAGTTTTAGCCTTATATATGTCACAACTAATATAAAAAGGGGTTAATCAGTGCTCACAGGGAGCAAAGATGAATCCATTTTCCATGTCACATGGATTAGGTAAAGAATAAACATAATATTATGTTCAACAAAATTATTAGTTAGTTAGTCTACCCAGCAATGTGCGGACAGTTCTGCCCTTATTATAACAGTGCCACTCACTTCCACTGACAGCAGATGAGGAGATGAGGTAAAAAAAAAACTATGTGCTAATAATTTCCTTTTTATTCATTGTATTAATTAATATTAATATAGCCCTGTCCTGAATACTGGAATCCTTGTTATGGACATCTGGATGAAATAAAAGATCCCTGGATGAGATAAGAGCTAGTCTAGCTAACTTTTTCCATTATGTATAAATTTTCACGTCAACTACGGATTGTTGCCAGATTCATATCTGTGAAAACAGCTTCAAATATGGGATTTTGACTCAATGATAGGAGAATGAAAGAGGCACCTGGCAACCTTAAGGAGCACCGTTAACATTAGGCTAGCCTACTTAACATGACATTGGGAGAAAAGTAGCCTACACAAGTCTGACCTCTAAGGAGATGGGAGCACAAAGAGAAAGAAATAAAAATTACATGAAAACTTTTTTTGATTCAATTACCAGGAAGCATTTAGTTAGTTACGCGCATACAATGTCAACTTGTCGAGCACAGTAAGTACAGTAAGCATTGGTCGGATACGGTAACAGTAGCCTCTGTTAGGCTGCTTAGTCAGGAAAATAAAGCTTTTTATTTCAAGATTACCAAGAAATTAATTAAATGCAGTGCACTATAATGTACCTGGAAGTTGCTTGATTAACAGGGCGGAGTCTGCATTCAATCTGATAAAATCCTTAGCTACAAATACAAGTTAATGTGAATGCTTGTTGGAGTTATCAACAGTATCTAAGGATAGCGGAACTTGGGTGGGACTTGGCAAATATCCATTTCACCACAAGAAGACACTGTTTGCCTAATCTCAACCAACAAGAACATCTATTTTTGATGCATGGAAACATAAACCCCAGGTGAAAATAGGTTTTAACCAATCATCTCCTTTTAAATAATCCATATTTTTCGGTGAAAATCGGTAAAAACTGGAAACAGTGAGCTTTATATGTACTGTAAATGGAATGCAGACGGGTCAATGGCATGACGTGATTTTTTTGTGTCCGAATTCATTATTTTCCTAAAAACAATAATAAAAAAACATGTTATATATCAAATTGCACTACAATAGTTAGTAACTCTCCCACAAATATTACACAATTTGAGTAATGGTGAGGTTGGTTCAACTTATCATGTCAGGTGGTATGACTCCTGGAAAACTATGAAAATGTGTTGTTATTATAAAAATGTGTATTTGATTAAAAAAAAATATATGTATAACCTTGAGTACAAGGACAAAAATGTATATAGGTGTCCAAGTTCATGCCTGTTAGATTTGAATTGAGTTTGAAATGTCAGGTGGCACGACCAGAATTACAGTTGAACCAATTGAAAAAAGTGATGTTAATGAATGTGTTTGAAGATATTAAATACATTTTCTTAAATATATACATCTTTCTGTAAGATATTAAGTTGTTTAAAGGTGACAAAGTCCTACTCTTCAAGAATATAGGACTATATAACAAAATTGATACTCAAAGTTGCATTTTGCACCTTTAAGTTATTATTTATTCATTCATTTTTGTAGATTCCATTATCAAGCAAAGAGATTGCTTAAAAAATGATGCAGTTGCAAGGGCAGAGTACCTAGGTATGTTACATTGTCATTGGTAAGCATGTTTTGCATTTTGTCACCTGATTCTCTGTCAATATTTTTTTTAATTATCAAAAAAAGAAGAATGAGGGGAAAATACTGAAAACACCAGTAAGTCAGCTCTCCAAGGCACAACAAAAAAAAACAAGGCAGTGATAGAGGAGCTACCAAAACAAGCACAAAACCGTCCAGACCCACGGCGCCCCTGTACTAACTATATAGCTAGCTAGCTATGGCATGTCCTCACCTCTGTAACGTTATTTGTTGTCCTCCGTGTGTCCATACATCTGTATCAGTGGTTGTAGCTGTGTGTCCTTAGGTCTCACTCATGCATGCAGGATAGCATCCGTACGTGCTAGCTAGGTTAACTAAAGTAGGTGAAACGCGAAAATGTTAGGGTTAGCTAAAGTAACGTTGGGCGATAAAGCTGTGCTTAAAAATGTTGTGCCGTACCACCTGCGCATGCATCCTACTAAACGTCTTACTAAACGAAGCACCACCTGCGCATGCGTCCCACAAAACGTCCCTCAGGTCGTCCATGAGTGAGTGAGTGACCACAATTTGCCATTCATAGCCCACGGCAGGAGTCCTGCCTGTGCGCCATGGGATAAAGCACAGGGCACTGGACAAAATAATGAACTTTACACCTGAATCTATGAATTCATCAGCAGATGATCCAGTTGTTCTTCTAGTAGAGGCTCAGCCTAACCCTCCTGATCAGGTTATTCCCAACATGAATGTGCAGGATGGGGAGCAACCACAAGCATCCTCAACACGCAGTATTGTTTTGAATGCTGGCCTGAATTAAATGTAATTGTATGATTAAGTTTCAGTATAAAATGCTCAGGTTTCAAATAAAAGCCAAATGAAACCAGAGTAAAATGCACTTACATATCCTTCTTTTTATTTTGTGAATATCAATCATTATTGAGCACAATGCCAGGTCATGGTCAGGTGGTGCGACCAGCAAATTTACATTTAAATGTATCCATTCCCATTGCAACTGCAAAATTAAATCAGAAATATAACTGAAAATCTTTAAATAATATATACAAATAAATTTTACTGTTAAAAAAAGTTTTTTTCTTTCTCTCTATGGAAAATAAGGTGTTTGAAAAGAAAAATAAGTGGCCGTTTCTATAAATGGAATAAAACTATGCCATAAATAAAGAAATGAAAGTGGAATTTACCATTTGATGTGTATTTTGATGGCTGAAAGTGACGGTTTTAATTTCAAGCCTTACTTCATGTCGTACACATAGTGTCATTGAAATAAATAAAAGTGGCGGTTTTAATTTCAAGCCTTATTTCATGTTGCACGTAGTGTCATTAAAATAAATAAATAAATAAATAAATAAATACATACATACATTTCATGCCACATTTAATTATTTATGCTCACATTTCATGATGTATTTATTTATTTAATTTTGTCTGAAATATTCCTCCATATGTAAATGCTTCACCATCTTTCCACCATGTCTGAAGTACTATCGGTGATTCAAACTGCAACTGGCTATATTGTCTTTGTATGACACATTGTGCGTTATTTATAAATATGACAGGAACATCCCACTTAGTACTGAGCCCCAACCAGAGTCTACTCCAGAAGGGGAGAAAAAGACCAAGTGTGAGTGTATATTCTTTTACAGGGAGTCCCTGTAAGAAAGTGTGTAGGGGTAATGATTAGTCAGCAGAACATCTGTAGTGTCAAAAAGTAATTCCAATTGTTATGAATGGAATCAGTCAATGAATCAATCAGTCCATCAGCCAATCAATCAAACAATCAAACAAACCAACCAATGAAACTATAGTTTTTCTTCATATTTGTTTTTTATTAGTTATATTTAAGTGCAGGTACATCAATGGCATTCTTAATACTTATCTGTATGGAACAAACATTACATCAATAAAAAAATAATACTCTGAAACAGATAACAAGAAGGGTAATATAAAATACATTGAGAATGTAGTGTTCAACTCCCTTCCAACTCCCAAAACTCAAAGGCTCCTGCCTCCCACCACTCTCCATGCTACAAATTCCCTGTTGTCCCCATCTTATCATTTTCTTTTACTACATATCTTTACATGTACAAATTCATTGTCATATTATTTTATTAGTAATAATCTTGCTGTTTCACAAGCTGTCTTCACAAATGAACATGAACTTTTTCCTGTGGCTATCATAAATACCTTACCCAGCAGGGTTGAGGATGCTGGCCCCGATTGGGTGACGCCAATTTAAAGTGTGGAAACTGTGTAAGGGGGTCAGGCTCATTTATGACAAGGACTGTAGTATCTAAAAGCTGATTAATTAATTAATTTATTTATTTATTTATTGATTTATTTTAAATTACTTTATGTTGTTGAAAGCAGGGCTAAGCACCATGATATTATTGTCAAATGATTCATGGTTTTAGCCTCGAAGACCAAACATGAATATGTTAGGATTTAATTCAGATCAGGTATTGAATAGCTCTATAAGATTTTTACTCCTGCTTTTAACAACATAGGTGATTGTTGTACACAGTAGTCATTGAGTCCAGCCAGTAGTATGATCTCTTCCTTTGGGCTAAATATTATCCATGTGACAAGGCCAGTCACATCACGCTAACTTCCACTTGGAGCTACTTACAAAAATGGAAATTCCACACTGGCAGGTCTATACAGCCATTAATCTACATAGACATTAAGACTTTCAACTGATTTAAATTGAATGTCTCAGATTGGAATTCCAACTTAAAATGAAACCATGGTCCTTTTGGTATTCTGCGATACGTTGATCCCTGACACCCACATACATATCTTTTTTTCTGGTGTCTCTTCATAAATTCTTTAGGAGAGGACACCATAGATTTGGATGCAGCGTGGCTTTCAATTACATAACATAATGACGAAAACAGGCCAACGGTGCTTGCCATTTTTTTAACCAAATTGTACCTAGTGCTCTGATTACCCACAGGGGAGATCATATCTAACACTGTATCAAGCCTGGTCTTGAAAACCCCCAGAGTTTCTACTTCTACTAAATGACCTTGCAGGCTATTCCACACATTGACCTCTCTTTGTGTGAAAAAATTCTTCCTTATGTCTGTGCGAAATTTACATTTTGCTAATTTCCATTTATGTCCCCTTGTTCTACAAACAGAACCTGAAGAATCTCTTGTAGTTCACTTTGTTAATCCCCTTTATGAATTTAGAAGTCTCAATCAAATCAACTCTGAGTCTCCTTTTACTAAGAAGAGATTAACTATCTTAAGTCTTTCCGCATAGCTTTTATCCTTCATATCAGAAATCGGATATGATAATCAGAAATTTGCTTGCATTTCTTTGCACATTTTCCAGAGCCTCTATATCTTTCCTGTAGTATGGTCCCCAGAACTGTCTCATGCCTCAGATTAATTAAACTTAGTTGAAGTGATAATGTTTTTGTTTATTTAAAATAATGGTATTGAACAAAAATTGACAGCAAAGAAACAAAAAAGGTAGTAAATTCAAACAAAATGCAACGTCTGGGATTCTAATCCGAGTTGCTCATAGGAACCATTTATTGCAGTTTTTACAACTGGCATATTAATTGAAAATATATTTAGTTTGATGGGGGAAATTAAAATGAAAATTTTTTTTTTTAAAAAAGGTTTTCAAAAGGTTGCTAATTAGGCACACTCGGAGCAACGCTAGCATCGCTTCCTCCTAGTCTATGTGTCAGCTCCCCATTCCAGTTTACTATCTCCCCCTCAGAAGGCGCTTCCAGCGACATGGCCCCCCTCGACAACAGAACCTCTCTAACCTCTGCTACCCCCCGCTGACCCTCTGTGAGAACTTCACGGTCACAGGGGGGCTATGGAACTGCCAGTCTGCTACGCGCAAGGCGGACTTCATTTCCGCCTATGCCTCCCTCCTATCCCTGCAGTTCCTTGCCCTCACAGAGACCTGGATCACACCAGACAACTCTGCCACTCCTGCTGCCCTCTCGTCCTCCTACTCCTTCTCCCACACCCCCTGGCAATCTGGCCATGGTGGTGGTACTGGTTTACTGATCTCCCCCACTTGGAAATTCTCTGTTCTCCCCCTCCCTGACCTGTCTATATCCACTTTTGAATTCCATCCTGTCTCTATCACCTACCCTACTAACCTCTATATTGTTGTTATTTATCATCCCCCGGGGCCCCTGGGAAGCTTCCTGGATGCGCTAGACACCCTGCTCAGCTCCTTCCCTGAGGACGGCACCCCGCTGATCCTCCTGGGAGATTTTAACATCCACCTAGAGGCCTCCCAGTCTGCTGCCTTCCTGCCACTACTCCACTTCTTCGACCTCTCCCTACAACACTCTCCCCCAACCCACAAGGCAGGCAACCTCCTAGACCAGATCTTCCTGAGGAACTGCTCCAGCTCCAATCTCACGGTTACCCCCCTGCATACGTCTGACCATCACTTCATCGCCTTCTCCCTCCCTCTCGCTCCCCATCCTCCCCCTCCTCCTCCCACCCCCACTGTCACTGTCCGCCGTAACCTCCACTCCTCTCCACCTCCTCTTCTCTCGCTCCCAGAGTGTCTGCTTCCCTCCCCCCTCTTCAATCATTCTCCAAGCTCCCCACTAACTCTGCATCTTCCACCCTAACTTCATCTCTCTCCTCAGCACTTGACTCCCTATGTCCTCTTGTGCCTAGGCCAGCACGTTCATCCCCTCCCTGTCCATGGATGTCTGACATCCTACGCACCTCCAGGGCCAGCCTCCGCGCTGCTGAGAGGAAGTGGGGCAAATCCAGGGACCCATCTGACCTTTCAGCCTAACAGTCTCTCCTGACAGAGTTTTCTTCTGCTGTCACTGCCGCTAAGGCAAATTTCTATCAAACTAAAATTCATAACTCCATTTCTAACCCTCATCAACTGTTCTCTATTTTCTCCTCTCGCCTCAGCGTGCCACCTCCCCCACCCCAGTCTTCCTTCACTGCAGATGACTTTGCAGCATTCTTTGACGAAAAGATCGCAGACATCCGCAGCTCCTTTGCCCCCTCTGCACCCTCTGCGCCCTCCTCCCCCTCTGCGCCCCCCGCCCCCTCTGCCCCCTCCGTGCCCTCCGTCCCCTGTTTCTCCACATTTTCTCTCCTCACAGACTTTGAAGTCTCCCAGCTCCTGCTCTCCCAACGCCCTACCACCTGCGCCCTCGACTCTATCCCCTCATCTCTCCTCCAGGCAATCACACCAGACATCCTCCCTTTTGTCACCTCCCTCGTGAACTCCTCCCTATCTTCTGGATGTTTCCCCTCATCCTTCAAGAGGGCCCACATCACCCCGCTGCTGAAGAAGCCCACACTAGATCCTTCAGCCTCCCTTTTCTATCCAAAACACTTGAACGTGCTGCATCTAACTAACTCTCTGCTTTCTTCTCTCAGAATAACCTGCTTGACCCCCATCAGTCTGGCTTCAGGTCTGGCCACTTGACAGAGACTGCACTCCTCTCGGTCAGTGAGTCACTCCATGCCGCACGAGCAGCCTCCCTCTCCTCTGTCCTGATTCTTCTAGACCTCTCCACTGCATTCGACACTGTGGAGCACTCCATCTTCCTGTCCTCCCTGGCAGCAACAGGGATCTGCGGCACAGTCCTTGACTGGATTGAGTCTTACCTATCCGGCTGTTCCTTCCAGGTTGCCTGGGCGGGTAAGGTATCGCCGCCCCGTCCCCTTGCTACCGGAGTTCCCCAGGGCTCAGTCCTCGGTCCCCTTCATTTCTCCTTATACACCAGATCCCTTGGCCCTGTAATCTCTGCCCATGGCTTGTCCTATCACTGTTATGCCGACGACACACAACTCTTTCACTCCTTCTCCCCATCGGACACACAGGTCCCTGCCCGCATCTCCGCTTGCCTGAGGGACATCCAGAGCTGGATGGACAATCACCACCTGAAGCTCAACCCGGGAAAGATGGAGCTAATCTTTATTCCTGCTCTAACCTCTCCCCTCCTCGATTTTTCCATTTCCCTAGGGGACACCTTAGTGACATCATCACCCTGTGCCAAGAATCTCAGAGTGGTGATGGACAACAGGTTGTCCCTCTCCAAGAACATCGCAGCAGTAAGCCGGGCGTGCAGATTTTTCCTGTATAACATCCGGAGGATCTGCCTCTTTCTCACCACCTACTCAACCCAGCTCCTGGTCCAAGCAATGGTACTATCCCGCCTGGACTACTGCAACTCTCTTCTGGCTGGACTACCGGCATCTGCCATCAGACCCCTGCAACTCATTCAGAATGCTGCAGCTCATCTGGTCTTCAACCTCCCCAGACACTCCCACGTCACTCCCCTGCTCACTACACCCTGTGCATCTGATTGTGTCATCGCTTCTGCCGTACCCCGCGATTCAGATAAGCGTATCTTCTCTTGATTTGTTTCTGCTGTTGCTAGTTAGAGAACATAGTTGTGTGTAATTTAGATAATCTTTTTTAAACTTGTCTCAACTGTTGCTAGTCAGCAAACTTAGTTGTGCGTTAGCTCAGAATCTCTGTAGTTGACTCGCTGTTGTTAGTTAAACGCGTTAGTGAAACTGTGTGTGGGGGTTGGTGTTTAATTGCCCGGTATTGTTGAGCTAATTTCGAGTAGCTTCACCTGGTGCTTATCTGCCCTAATGAAGGTAATGCAAATACGTAATTGCCACCCCGTATTTATAGCTCCAGCGAGGCAGCCTCGTGGTCAGTTCATCATGTTTATAAATCCAATTCCCTTGTGCGCGCTGCCTCGCCCCAAATGGTCTGTTCACCGCAGGCGCAATTTATCTAACCTGATCTACCCACCCTTATCCACACCTCAGGAATTCACTGTCACAGGTGGACTATGGAACTGCCAGTCAGCTGTCCAGAAAGCTGACTTCATTACTGCCTTTGCCAAGACGAAGTCTCTTGACTTCCTGGCTCTCACAGAAACCTGGATCACTCCCGATAACACCGCCACCCCAGCTGCACTGTCTGCGGGATACTCCTTCTCGCACACCCCCAGGGCCTCTGGCCGAGGCGGGGGTACCGGTTTGCTCATTTCCTTGTCCTGGAAGTTCTGTGTCCTCCCCAGTCCTAACCCTACTTCCTCCTCCTTTGAATTTCATGCAATTACTGTAACTCATCCCTCAAAATTTCACATTATTGTTCTATACCGTCCTCCAGGTCCACTCGGCTCTTTCCTGGACGAGCTGGACACTCTCCTGAGCTCCCTCCCTGAGGATGGCACTCCTGCTATTCTACTGGGAGACTTCAACCTCCCACCAGAGACCTCCCAACTGTCCAGGGTAGCCTCACTCCTCCAGTCTTTCGCCCTATCCCTGTCCTCTTCCCCCCCCCCACACACAAGGCTGGTAACCAACTAGACCTTGTATTCACCAGAAGCTGCTCCATTCCCCAACTTACAGTGACTCCCCTCCATGTCTCGGACCACTTCTTTCTTTCTTTCTCCCTCTCCTATTTACTCCCCCTCAATTCATCCAACAGCTCACTCACAGTAACTTTCAGGAGAAATCTCTCTACTCTGTCACAATCCTCCCTCATCTCCACTGCTCTGTCTACACTTCCCCCTCCTGCGTCTTTCTCTAACCTGCCAGTTGATCTTGCTACCTCCACCTTCAACTCCTGCCTCTCCCAGTCCCTCGACTCACTTTGTCCTCTTGTCTCCAAACCAGCACGCTCCTCACCCCCCTACCCATGGCTGACTGAGTCACTACGCTCCAGCAGAACATCACTGCGGGCTGCAGAGAGGAAATGGAGGAAATCCTGATCCTCTGATGACCTGACCGCATATCATACCCTGCTGGCGACTTTCACATCTGCCCTCACGTCAGCTAAAGCCTCATTTTTCCAATCTAAGATCAGTGCATGTGTCTCTAATCCACGCAAACTATTCTCCACCTTCTCTTCCCTCCTCATTCCTCCTCCACCCCCACCTCCCTCTTCCCTCTCCGCAGATGACTTTCTGGCCGCCTTTGAAGGAAAGGTGGCTACAATCCGGATCTCCTTCGCCCATCCAGTGAGCCCCCCAACCCCCCGGGACAAACCCACAGCCACACTGACCTCCTTTGAGATGCTGGAGGATTCCGATGTACTACAACTCATCACCTCTCATCGTGCAACCACCTGTCCACTTGACCCCATCCCATCTACAGTTCTCCAATCCATTTCCAGCGAGTTCCTTCCCTATCTGTCCTCCATTGTTAAATATCTCTTTCCTCTGGTCATGTTCCCTCTGATTTTAAGATAGCTTGTGTTACCCCACTTCTCAAAAAACCCACCTCAGACCCCTCCGATGTAATGAATTATCAACCCGTATCGCTTCTACCCTTTCTGTCCAAAACCCTTGAACGAGCAGTTCTTAAACAACTAACCTCTTTTCTCCATCAGAACAACCTGCTAGACCCTCACCAGTCTGGCTTCCGATCCGGGCACTCAACAGAGACTGCGCTCCTAGCTGTGACGGAGGCACTTGCCACTGCAAGAGCCTCACGCCTCTCCTCTGTCCTGATCCTTCTTGACCTGTCTGCAGCTTTCGACAAGGTCAACCATAAAATACTCCTCTCCACCTTGGCTGGGATGGGCATCGCCGGGACTGCCCTGTCTTGGTTCGCTTCCTATCTTGCAGATAGGTCCTACCAGGTCACCTGGAAGGGGTCTGCCTCTGCTTCTCATCCCCTTGTTACGGGAGTGCCGCAAGGGATCTGTTCTCTATCTGTCCTCTGCTGTTCTCCTTATACACCAGATCTCTTGGTTCAGTTATTAATTCACATGGCTTCTCCTATCATTGTTATGCAGATGACACACAACTCTTCTTTTCTTTCCCCCCCTCGACCACACAGGTCAATGATAAGATCTCTTCCTGCCTGGCTGACATCTCCACCTGGATGGCCAGCCACCACCTGAAGCTCAACCTCAACAAAACTGAGCTGCTCTTCTTCCCGTGCAAGACCTCCTTACTTTGTGAGCTCTCAATCACGGTTGATGGCACCACAGTGACTGCCTCTCACTCTGCCAAGAGCTTGGGGGTGGTCCTGGTTGGCTAACTGGACCTCAAGGAGCACATCAAGGCAACATCACGGTCCTGCAGATTCCTTCTGTACAACATCAGAAGGATTCAACCATACCTGACGACGCACTCCACCCAGCTGCTCGTCCAGGCTACGGTGACCTCTCGCCTTGATTACTGCAACTCTCTCCTTGCAAGCCTGCCAACTTGTGCCATACAGCCACTACAGATGATTCAGAATGCTGCTGCCCGACTCATCTATAACCTTCCCAAATTCTCCCACGTCACTCCTCTGCTGCGATCACTCCACTGGCTACCGGTCGCTGCCTGGATCCGGTTCAAAGCCCTGACCCTTGCCTACACTGCTGCCAACAGGACAGCCCCCATCTACTTGCAGGACATGACTCGATTCTATGTGCCTGCTCGACCACTCCGCTCTGCGGCAGCAGGGCTCCTTGTAACCCCTCTTACCCACCCAAAGGGATCACAGAGCTTCTCCACCCTAGCTCCCCAGTGGTGGAACGAACTCCCCGTCCCTCTCCGAACCTCCCCCTCATTAGCCATCTTCCACCGTGGCCTGAAGACTCATCTCTTCAGACTATACCTAGACTAACCACCACCACGCTGTATATTTCACTCTAAATCTCTCCACCCCCCCCCCCTTTTTTTTTCATGACACTTGTTACATGTTGCCCCATCCCAGCACTTTTTGGTAATTTGTATTTGTCCTAATACTGTAGCTTATTCTTCTGCCTAGTTGGCTTTGCAGAGGTTAGGTTTGAATAGTGTTCACTGTGTGAACTAAACTGTGTTCTTGGCTAGAAATAGCTGTACAAAATAAGTATTGTACCTTACTGAACCTGTGTTAAGCAGTTGTCTATGACCATGAAATGCACTTTTTGTACGTCGCTTTGGATAAAAGCGTCTGCCAAATAAATGTAATGTAATGTAATGTACCCTCCGCTGGCTGCCTGTTATAGCTCGCATCAAATGTAAAACATTGGTCCTAGCATACCAGGCAATCAAGGGATCAGCCCCAGCATACCTCCTCAAGATATTCAAACCCTACATGCCAGCCAGACGCCTGGCACCTCCCCCTCTTTGCACCTGCGCTTCCCGAACACGTCTCCTGTCTGTTCTGGCCCCACAATGGTGGAATGACCTCCCCGTGGAGGTCAGAACAGCTGAGACACTGACCCACTTCAAGCGACAACTGAAGACTCACCTCTTCAGGCTGCACCTCTCCCCATCCCTCCCTACCTCCCTGTAATCTCTTAAATGACTGTATGCTTAGGGTTGTAACTAGGTAGCTGTTTCGTAGGTGACTTAGTTAATGCACCTGTCTTAACTACTGCTTGTATTTTTGCATAAACTGCGTTGTTGCTGTTCTCGTTTGTGTTAGTGTTAATCAGTTTAACCTTCAGGGTCCAAGTTGAACTATGTGGTTGTTCCCTGCACTTGGACCGGTACTTCTCTCTACATACTTGTTCCTGGTTATGTTTATACACTTTGTTGTACGTCGCTCTGGATAAGAGCGTCTGCCAAATGCCTGTAATGTAAAAACTATTCAGTCTCACCTTTGTTTTGATATCATGAAACACACTTTCAACTCAATGCACACCCAACAAACATGTGAAATGCTGTCTCTAAAGCCCCATAAAATTAACACCCCCAGGCCACATCTGACAAAGGCCACATCCCCCCAAGTCCATCACAGACAGTTATTTGTTCAGTCCCATTTGTCCAACCTGTCATGCAAAATTCTGTCCACTATTGGATGAGGCCTATAGACCAGCTGCTGAAAGGCTAAGAAGTAGAAAGCATTCGCTTAGCCTCAAGCATAAATAAGTCCCTTGCCCACCTTCCTGCACTGGTCAGGAAAGGACTGGAACCCTCAGCCTGGAACACTGCCCCAACCAGAAAAAGTCCATCATAATCTTCAGGAACTTCTCCATAAGACTACCTGGAGGATCCACAACTGTAAACCTAGCCCAAGGAACTGAAGTTAAGTTTTTGTTGACCAGAGCTCTCCCCTTATATGATAGCTGCCACAACCTGCTACATACATTCTCCACTAACCCTTCCCAATATTTTTCCATAAAAGATCTGTGGTAAACAACATACACAGACATATGATGCTCCCCAACACCACTGTACAATGAATGAACATCTGCCCCACCCACCCCACACACTAAGGACATGTGCCTTGCAAATCTAAAAAAATGTAATTGTTATCATAAGCATTTGCAGACACTTCGAGTGACTTGGACATGTACAGTGGTTAAAAGAGAAAAACACATAACCAAAAAGTCAAGGATATTTTTGGTCCTCCAGAAACGTTTTGTTAGGATTGCAACCCGATCAGAGTCACACAGCTCATCTGCTCCTCTATTTCAGAAACTCCAGATTCTTACTATTTATGACATCAATATTTCTCAAATATGTGTTTTTATATATAAGAGACATTCAAGTGAAGGAAATATTCCTGAGCAGTTCCAGACTTACTTTAAAGCAAATTCACAGGTTCATTCTTACTCAACTCGTCAATCTTTAGATCTTCATCCTCCTAAATTTCTCACTTGCAGAGGTCAATTTTCGATAAGATTTAGGGGTACCAAATTATGGAATGGCTTTTCACACCTGGCAAAAAACTGTTCCTCTATAAAATGTTACAAAAGATGCTTAAAATACCAGTTAACTGCTGTTTTGTAACTGCTTTTTCACATGTATTGTTGTCCATGTATCCATGTTTTATTTGTTTCAGTATAGTGACATGTATCATACACACACACACACACACACACACATACTCAGCACACACTCACATTTTCTGCTTTCATTTTGATATTATTATTGTTATTATTGTTGTTGTTATTTATATTTTGGTACTATTAGTTTGCCATCACTTTTATGTAGTTATATTATTTTCTGTATGTGAAGTTTGTTTTTTATAACATTGTGAATTTGAACATTATTTAGGTGGAGGCTTCAATTAAGCCCACTGGGTTTTCTGTCACGTAACAGGTAGGGAGGACTCAAACGCAGAGGAAGGAAAGACAAACTCAAAAAGGGAAAGCTAACAGACTTTACTAACAAAAAAGGCAAACAAGCAGGGAACAGAAAAGGCCACGATGGGCAAAAACACAAACTCCAAAATATCTAAGAAAACAAGAGGGACTCAAAACACGGGCAGGGCAGAACACGGGCAGGCAGAGTACACGGATAGGTACATACGGTCAGAAACAAACACAAGCAAACAACCAACAAACCAACAACAAGCAAGGATCCAGCACTGAGTTCAGGAGACGGGAAACTTAAATAGTCAGACACAGATGAGACACAGGAGACACATTTGTCCACATGGGCTCAGCAAAATAAATATTAGGCAGCATTTGTCCTCACAGTGGGAATTATCACATTATCACAAAAACTTCCTCAATCCCCAAATTTGTGGTGTATATCTCATGGAAACAGTGAATGGAAGCTTGTATGGCAAAATAACATAAAACATAAAAGTGTAAAATACAGTTCAGGTAGTTGCTCATGCATTGCTTCACATATTTTATGGAGAAACTAAAACCATTAAAACCACCCATTTGGACTTCTGGTCTTTTATCAGTGCTCTAAAACTAATTTTGTAAGTGTTAGTTTTGGTGAGGCCAAAGGCAACCTCTTTTATGGACAATAAAATTATTACTCTTGTTATTTTCCTATTCTATTCCATACAGGTGCCATGCCAGAGAGGTACAGATGGACAGGTATTCCCCAGCTGAATCTGCAGGGATTAAGAACTAGAGCTAAACTGACATTCCAAATAGGGTTTTTCTCACAGTGCAAATAAAGAGATATTCTTAGAAAAACCACAAAAAATACTTTCGGTGAAACGAACACACACAAAAAACAAAAGGGAAATGAAGAAAAACAGCCTTCCTCGTCCGGCAAACTCTTGTTATACAACTGGAGTTATTTGTATTCCAAAAGCAACGAGGTGTATGCACCACCAAAATCACCCATTGTCTCAAAGGTTATTTTGTGAGGGCAAGAAGGAAGTATCCATTTAAACTGTTGTTAGAACTACACAAAAGCTGACTGATAGCTATTGGCAGCCTGTAGCAGATTTTTTGTTCTCAAGATTTAGAAATTCTGGATCCTTTTACCAGAGAGGACTAAAGTTTTACTTTCCTGATTCCTTCCCAAGCCTCAGTGTCTGCCAAGCAAGTGCAGCTCAGGCCACTTTGATTTTGGTTGAATATATTGTACTCAAGAAGCCTGGCTGAAGTGCTGTGAAACTTGAATAATAATGAATCACAGGATCTAAAATCTTTTTAAAAATCAAAAAGCATTTTGTTTATGCTGATTAAATACTGTTTTTTATTTCCCAGGTTTGAGTGAACAGACTTGGCCAGGATTTCTGATTGTGATTGGCAGTCACATTTTAAATCAAAGCTCATATGTGCAATTGATAATAGCAGATACAGATATTTTAAAAAGGAAAATGTATTAAGATGTGAGTTTATTAAAGTTAAAGTTTTTTTATTAAAGTGTACAGACTATTGTAACACATAGTACCAAATATACAGGGCACTCTGTGAGTATTTGGACAGTGACACAATTTTTGTTGTTTCAGTTCTGTACTCCAGTGTATTGGATTTAAAATGAAACAATGAATATTAGGGTCCAGCGCAGTCTGTCAACTTTAGTTTGAGGGTATTTATATTGGGTGATCCAAGTAGAAATTACAGCCCTTTTATATATGGTCGCCCCTATGTATCCTCAAATATTTAAGGGAATGCACTGTAGGTAGTAGGGGTGGTGCTGAATACAAATACCATATTCGGCAACAAAATAAAATGTTCTCTCGGAATATTTTCTCCTCCCGAATTTGGCCAATATTATTCAGATTCGGATCTTTTTCTTAAATGCAACTTTGACCCAGCACCAACTTTCTCAATTAGACACCCACACACCTGCAGAGAAACAGCGAGTGAGAGTTAGGCCAGAGTGATGCTATTGGGCTTTGGGGAATTTAAAATAAATATTCCTCCAATGCTGTAAATGCTATATCCTCCTCCTCCCATGACTTTAAGTATTTTGACTTAAAATGACTTATAATTAGAAAAATAATCGACTCAGTATAGAAATACAGTTGGTGCCATTTTCTTCAGAAACAACCCCAACCGGATGATAGACAACAAGTGCTTCTACTCAAAGGCGAATGTGTCGCTGTCTACTCCAGCACACTGTTCAGCGACTGAATGACCAGCACTTTGATAATAATTTTCCAATCAAACATGATCAAAGCTAATTTTGCACATATAATCACACAAATTCATTTGCTGCAATAGTGTGATGAAGTTGGTAAAGTCTTTAGGATGGGGATGAATAATTGTGGATGCTGTAGTTATAGAAAGTATAGGCTTAGATCTCCTCGCAGATAACGCCATTGACATATTTTCAGGTTTTCACTGAAACTGAGACTTTGAATAAACTGAATGGAGCAGCTACATGACAACTGCGTGCATTGTGACTGATTTGTGCTCGTGTGGTCCCAGCAACCTCTGTGGAACGGATGAGAGAAGAGCGACAGTGCTTAGGCTACATAAAAGCGCAGAAGAGAAGGAGAAATGTGCTGAATTAGTTTTGATCAAATAAATTACTTTTTAATAATATTGCACTTTGTATTTCTTTACTACTACTCTTTCCATGTTGTGTTTTGTCATGCATATTCTAGTGCTTCTCTTAGTGGTCCTGTAATATTCCTTGATACATTTTGCCTTAGCCTATATAAGAAAAACTGGTAGAATTTAGAAATACAAACACTGAAATTGATTCAGTTGTGTCCTTTATTTCAAGAAAATAGTTTTACGATATATGGTTTCATAATCTTTATGAAATTAGGTTGTTGCTGGTGTAAAAATTGATGCTGTAATGCAGGATAGGTCTGACGTCGCTGGACACCAGCGTATCAGTAGTAGGTAGTAAAGAAGGTTGTTGGCTAATGACACACCAAGCACTAGCTCATGTGGCTATAAAATAGCTAACCAGCCCCCCAATGAGTGTTTCCTCCAAGCAACATTTTAGCATAGCAGGGGATGTTGTGTCTTTCCATCGCTCTAGACTGCTCCCAGCTCATGTGCAGAAGCTTGTCTTCACAAAACACTTGGGGAAAGTTTCAGTAAGAGCATAATAGCTGAAGATGTGTTCCACTCAGGGAAGCTTTTAGATGTTTTCTTTAATTTATTCAAGCTCATGCAAATCAAACATACAGGTAAAGTGGAGCTTCAACAAAGAGGGGAGAAAAAGTATTAACAAACAAAAAACAACAAAACTTGTTAGCCTTACATTCTGTAGTTTTTTTTTTTTTTTCATTAGGACTTCATAGCATGCAGTACTTCACAATGAAATTGAAGAACAATTTTTTATAAAAATATTTTTACAGTTTATAATTGACTTCAGTGCCCCTGTGGGGGTGGTGGTGGGATTCATGCAGTTCATATGATGCAGAAAGGATGAGTAACTATGTTATGATTTATAAAAAACGTGCCTATGTTAAAAACAGCTTTACAAAGCAAATTACCTGTTGTTAAACTGGATTATTCTTGATGTCATTGTAAAACCATGACTTTAATGCTTTAATATCTCAACAAAAGCAGTGCCAGTGATTATAATGGTGAATTGGTTAAACTCTATATACTTCTGGTTTTAGCCATGCCCACTTCCAGTCTTTTATACAAATACAAACACAAATTAATTTGTTGGTTAAACAAATATAGATACAAACACAAATAGTGTCATCTCACTCCACCCCTAGTATGTAGAGAATGCAATACAGTTGAGGCCAAAAGTTTACATACACCTAGGCTAAAGACATTCAAACTCAACTTTTCTATTTTCTATGGGATTCAGGTCAGGGCTTTGTAATGGCCACTCCAATACTTTCACTTTGTTGTCTTTAAGCCATTGTGTTACAACTTTGAAGGTATGCTTAGGATCATTATAATTCCCTCGTAGCACAGGCAGACACAAGTGGCTTTCTTACTACTGGTTTATTTGAAGGCTTCTCTCCAATCCACCGTGAAAACTAAACACAGTATTGACGAGAAAATATAGACCACGTTAGCTTAACATAAAACAATAGCATGCACAGCATGTGGAATAACGTTTTACCAAAGTAAAATACAGACAAACAAAACAAATACCTCGTTGGCTGCGTGTTACGAAAAAGGGAATAGTCTTCGAGTCTTCAAAGGTTTCCTTATAACCGTTCACATCAAATTAAAGTCCATTGTGACCAGCATAAAACTTTTCACTGGAGCATAAGATGTCCATGCTTGCTGCTTGTTTGCAGGTGTTGCTTAAGAGTCTTACTCGTGCGAGAGCAGCCCAGTGAGGTTTGTATGTAACTTTGAGCTGAGACTTCAAAATAATAGTACTATTAGTTGTACTAAATGAAATAATGTATAAATAACAAATGCAACTTAAATTCTCAATTATGATATTGGTCTTAGAAAAAGTAAACAAATTATATAAATTATGTAAACAATGTAATCGCAACAGTTACACTCCCACCAAATCACACAAACCTTAATGTGGGATTTCTCTAAACACAATGGCCGTTGCAAGTAAACACTTCGAATTCTCAATGAAACATTTCCTGTTATTAACCATTTAACATTGAATTTCAGGCAAACCAATAAACATCTTAGTCTGCCTCAAGCAGAGTAACAACCTTCTGTACAGGTCTTTCAAGGAACACCGTTTTAGTTGTGAGTTTCCCCTTTTTGTCAAATGTGGTGTCACTAACCAGCAATCTTAGTTTTCTCACCCTACTATCTGACCCTGGATAGACTTCTGTGATTCTGGCCAGCTTCCATTCGTTGTGTGGTGCCAGATCATCTTGTAGAAGGACAATGTCGTTGACCTTCAAGTTCCTTCTGTTCTTGTGCCACTTTTGTCTTGGTTGTAAGTTCAAAAGATATTCTATCTTCCATCGAGTGCAAAACTCATTAGCCAAATGCTGCACTCGGCGCCACCTCTTTTGAAGATCTTTATCTTCTCTGACAAATTGTCCAGGTGGAGGCAGAATGATTGTGGACTTCATTGTAAGGATGTGGTTCGGAGTTAAAGGTTCAGGTCCGGATGGGTCATTCAAATGTTCAGTGGTGAGTGGTCTGCTGTTAATGATGGCCATAACCTCATACAGGAACATCCTTAGAGATGTGCTGTCGAGCCTTTGTGCCGACTGGTCGAGAATAGCAGTAAGAACACTTCTTATGGTTCTTATTTGCCTCTCCCAAACACTGCCCACGTGACTTGCCGCTAGAGGGTTCATAAGAAATTCACATCCTAGAGCCTTCACTCTTTCTTGATCCTTTCCTTTCATGAGTTCTGTAAACTCTCTCCTTGCACCAACAAAATCGGTTCCTTGGTCACATCTTAGTTGACGAATATTTCCTCTTATGGCAATGAATGCTCTTAAAGAATTGATAAATGTGTCAGTTATGTTATCAATCACCTCTATGTGTATGGCCCTTGAACATAGACATGTAAGTAAGAGACAATATCTTTTGGGATTCTCCCTTTCTTCTTTAACATAGATTAGACCAAAGCAGCCTATGCCAGTGTAAGTGAAGGTGTAATGTTCTGTGCAAGGACCCAAACGCAGACCAGGGAAATCCAAAAAATGTTGTCTTTATTCAGTCCAAAGTTCAAAGCCAGGTAATCAGAGATAGGATGGTACAAAATCGAGTTTCCAAAAGAATAGTGGTAAACGGGCAAAAAATCAAAAACCAGGAGATCAGATAGGCGAATGTACAAAGGAACAGGCAAAAGAGAAGTCAAAACAAAGCGAAGGTCAACCCAGAAAGCAATCAAACAAAAGGGGCAGGCAAACTCATGGTCGTACGGAAAAGGCGTCTCAGGAATCTCGATAAACAAAGGCTTACAAAACATCGACACAGTGAATACGATCAACGTTCTGACAGGGAACTGGTGGAAAAGACTGACATTTATACACTGGGGAAGGTAACAATCAAGGAGGGGTTACGTGAGTGAGGGCGGAGTAACAAACAACATCCAGGTGAAGAACATTAGGATAACTAATTAAATGACAGGGGACTGACAAAACGCGGACTGGAATCACATAGACAACAATGATAACAGACGGCCTGGGTTTAGCAGGTAAAACACGTGCAGAGAGAGAGAGGTGCAGTTAGAGCAAGAGACAGGTGCAGGCAATTGCAGAACTCAGCGTTAGGGCAGACTAGAAAGAAAAGGGGTGGAGCTACAGCGCAGCATGGAATAGGGGAGAATGGTTAATGTATTAGTATAGTGATTTAAACTATCAAAAACCCAAAACTAGTGTTTGTTAATCCATTAGTAATATTAACATGTTAGTATATTAATGAGGTTAGTACTTTACAATCTATAAATTAGTAAGGATTAGTAGAAATTAGTAAAACTAGATATAAGCAGGAAGTAAGAAAAACGAGACTGGAAAGAAGGGGGGAAACCACGAAAACCCGGAACCACCCGAATAGTGAAATCACGCAAATACAGGGGAGTGAAGCAGCTCAGGGAACACAGACACAGAGACAGCACTGGGGAGACAAGTGACCGGGAGAACGAAAACACTCGGACGGAGGATGTGAAAAACAATAAACCCACAGAAACACAAAACAAACACTAACAGCAAACAGATACCAATAAAGACTACAACAGAAGGGTGGAGTAGTTTCTATTCTATCTTGTGGTAAGTCACCCATTCTTTGTTCTTCAGTATGTCTTCTGTACTTTCTGACACATTTGAAGATGTGTGACGAGACTGCACTGCTGCATCCCAGGATCCACCATCCATTCGCTCGCAGTTCATTCATCGTCATTCCATGTCCTTGATGATGTACTCTTTTGTGAAGGGGCTTGATAAGTAAAGCTGATATGTGGCGTATTGCCGGATGCTTCACGTGTGGGTGCAACGTGGCTTGACTTAGGCGTCCTCCCACCCTTAGTATACCTTCTTCGTCCAAGGATGGACTTAACTTGTACAGCTTACTGTCTTTGGTCTTGGCAACCACTTTCTTTAGTTTCAAGCTCTTTATCTCTTCTGAGAATGTTACTTCTTGTACTAGCTTGATGATAGCAAGTTCTGCTTCTTTCCTTTCTTCTAGGCTTGTACTTTCGTTGGTTCTTTTGTGACGGCCCCGGCCGTCTGTTCTTCCCAGGCTGTTTGTGTCTGTTTTCTGTGGTAGGTGCTGGGCCCGCCCATTTGCTTGCCTGGCTTCCTGGTTGCTGTGGGGCTCCGCCTGCCCTTGATTAGTGATTGCCTACACCTGAGAGGAAGGGCATAAAAGCCAGGCTTCCTCAGTGAGCTCTTGCTCTCTCTCTCCCTGGACAGACAGACCCCTGGCACACTCTGGCTTGATCGTTTTGTTTCTCCTTTGTTCTTGCCCAATTCTTATAATTTACTGAATTAAAATGTTAAATTAACCACTTAGCACACAAGCCAAATCTTGCCAATCCTTGCCCATTCATTATTCATAATTTTGAAAGAAATGAAGTGCCACAAATGCAATTGTGACAGGTGCTGGTGTTTAGGTCCGCAAGTAGGGCAAGTACGGTCATTTTTCAGTTTTTTACAGATTATGAAAGTGCAGATTATAAACTTTTTATAAAATGATGTGTCATACATTGAAATCTGAAAATAGTTGAAGAAGATATGCTTATTTGAATGTTGGTACTCCTAAAATCAAGTAGCAGAGAAAATCCCCTTGAAAGATCTTGAACTTTTCACACTTCTCACAGGGAGATAATGGGTGGGAACAATAGCTAGTTAACTCCACCCCAACCACTCCCCCGCTAGTACCTGTAAATCCTTGTCCATTTAGGGATTACCATATTTAAAGCTTTATAACTCCAGATGTGAACACCACAGAGACTAGAAAAATGTCTTAAATTAAGCAATACATTTGTACCATTTATAATACTAGCTTAGATCACTTTATATTCATAATTTTGTAAGAAATAAAGTGCCACAAATGCAATGGTCAAGGCAAAAAATCTCAAATGAATTTGCTCCTTTTTTAGTTTGCAATGAAATAGTGAGATTGCGGGTTAAAGTATACATGTCCTGGATCAAAAACTTCTTGACCACAAGTTCATAAAATCTAAGGGTGGATATGTAGAACTACTAAAGATCTATGAAGCAAAAACTAAGCAGTGTACCCAGCATCTCCAAATCTACCCAAAATGTCTAAATTATTAACACTGGTCTAAAATAGCTAAGGGTCCAGAAATCCAAAATCTCCAAAAAGGAATATAATGCTTTTTGTCCATTGTAAAGCATATGAGCCCCTTATGAAGGTTTAAGATGAAACACAGATATAATTTCAACATTACATAATACCACTAACCTATTTAAAGACACTCAATTTCTAAAATAACGTATATAACCTAAATATTTTGAGCAGTAATACTTACATAGCAATGATGAAATCTTATCTATGTTCAGTAGATGGAGACACAGACAGTAAATCAATGACAGTTCTATCCGCTTCTGTTTTGCTCCAGAAAACGATGTCAGATAGGTCTATCAGCAAACATATGGCTTAGCTATGCCCAGAAGCCCTCAATAATAATGGTATTTTCCAAGGAATTACGAAAAATCGTTGACAATGTTTCGTTAGGTGCAACGTCTTTTAATGCTACCATATATAGAGCGAATGCCATGGTAAAATGTTCAGTTACGCTAACCTATAAAACGCTATTCCAAAAGCAAAATTAGACATGTTATACATCGTTAGAAAGCTTATACTCTTACCTACTGATTGAGCATCCGCCATTGTAGCAACCTCACAGAGTAAACAAACATAGGCTACTACCACACGGCTTTATTTATGGGCGGTGGCTTGACTGAAACAAAGTGACAATTGCCAACGAAATCAAACATGCTAATTAAACTGCACCCCCATCACGCCTCCAAAACCCAGCTGTAAGAATCACTAAAACAAGCCGACTTTGCTGACAAATTATAAGTATTTAGTGACCCTAAAAATGTTGTTTATTCTATTGAGTGACTTCTTCAACACTTTAACTTTCGTAATATGAAAAAAAGGAAAACAGTAAAAAAAAAAAATTAAAAAACCTTTTTTGCCTCCTAGCGCGATTTCAAGATTTGCGACTTGCGGACCTTTTCTCCAGCACCCGTCACAATTGTCTAGACAAAACATCAAAAATGAATTTGCACTTTTTTAGTTTCCAATGAAATACTGAGAGATTGCATATATACACCAGGTTAAACTATACATGTGCTGGATCAAAAACTTCTTGACCACAAGTTCATAAAATTTAAGGGTGGATATGTAGAACTACTATGTATGAAGCAAAAACTAAGCAGCGTACCCAGCGTCTCCAAATCTGTCCAAAATGTCTAAATTATGCATTGCTGTAAATCACAACATATTCATGTATTTCACTACAAATCAACTGTTTTGACTCAGGAACTCACTGTTGCATCATTTTCAAGTGGGAATTACAAGCTTTCAGTCAGTACAGTGGTCCAAAATATCTAGGGTCCAGAAACATATCCAAAATATCTCAAAAATTGAATAAAATGCGTTCTTTCCATTATAAAGCATATAAATGAGCCCCTTATGAAGGTTTAAGATGGAACATTGCTATCAGATTAAAAAACAATGCAAAAAAAGTCACACAATGGGGTACAATACCTAAATGTGTAATAATGAACTCTTGTATGTATTTCTATACACTGTACTCTCGTGTTTTCTTGTATGGGGATGGGATGACATGAAAACAATTTTCAACCGTCCACCACGTTTTGGCAATGTTCCAACTCTCACGTCATCACTGTTGCATGCTTCACAAAAACTATTACACTACTAACAAACGCTTACATTACAGTGTGAAATATCCACATTATATAATACCACTAACCTATTTAAAGACACTCAATTTCAAAAACGTACATAACCAAAATATTTTGAGCAGTAATACTTACATAGCAATGATGAAATCTTATCTAAACTCCTCAAAAAAAGTTTGGAAATTTGTGTTTGGTCGATCATATCTCTGTTGTCACTGTATTATTAGCATTGTATGTTATATCATTGGAAAGCCTGTTCATTGACATTGGCAGGGAAATTTGCCACATTTCACTTGGGACCCCACCCACATAATCAGCTGTGCTGCTCATCCCACAAATGCATAATCCTTACATAATGGGACATCATTGTAAAGGGAAATGAACAGGCTTTCCAATGATATAAGACACAATGTGAATAATACAGTAACAACAGAGATTTGATTGACCAAAAACAAATTTCCAAACTTTTTTTGAGGAGTTTATGTTCAGTAGATGGATACAGAGACAGTAAATCAATGATACTGTTCTATTCGCTTCTGTTTTGCTCCAGAAAACGAGGTCAGTGACTGAATAAATTAATTGTCAATCAAGCCAGGCTGTACTAAAAAGGGCGACAACGCCGTAAACAACGAGTGGTATTACGCACAGCCATTTTGGAAGGTACCCAGGCAACAGAAATGCGGGTATATTTCTCAAACGGATTGTCCAAGACAATATATGACCACTCAGTCTCAAAAGGGACATCTCTACACATAAAACCAACGGTAAGGTTGTATATTTATTCAATATTAGTCCCAGATATTGACTGTAGAATGACATGGTATCATTTTTAAAATCTTTTTCTCGTTTATTTCGTTATTAAGTGAGCAGCATTTTCACTGCTGTATTGGCATATCTTAGGGCTGTTGTCGGGTTTACCTTGTTGCTATGACGGAATAAGATTTTTTAGTGGTGAAAAAATATTTTTATGAATGCCAACATAGACAATATTGTCCATTATGTCATGGGTGGGGGTGTAGTTGTAGATGAGACTGCAGGGAGAGGGTGCGTGTTAAACGCCGGCGTGCCGACCACTAGGGGCTTTGCACTAAGAGGTTAACTAAGGCTTACTGTGTGGACCTCCCTTAATTGTTGTGGCCTGAATGAGCTGGTCATAACAAATGGGGGCTCGTCCAATTTAGCATCCGGTTTTTTTAAATTAAAGTAATTTTGGTAGTTGTAACTGTGATTGTGTTGTTAAACCCTAGATGTTGGTACAGTAGATGGTGTGTTTGTTGGTGCAAAAAGAAAAAAGGTTTGGGAGGCCCATGGTAGCTGGTGGTTATGTTTTGAGTTGATGCTGGTTTGCCTTGTTTTCTACCTGTTCAGGAGCGGGACATGTAGACCCTGGGTTTCTTTGTGCGCCATCAGAGTTCTGTTTCCTGAGTTGAACTGTGTGCTATTGCAGGACGGTGGTATGTGCTCATATAGTGTGTGGCTGTAGGAGAGGGTTGTGACTGGATAGTCCTCATTCTGGCTGGAGCATTCGTTTGTTCCCCCAGTTAGGCTATAGCAGCAATTCCTCATCAGGGGGGATTGTTGAGTTTTTTAAAATTTATTATTATTTATTTTTCAGGGCTGCTTTGTTATTTTCGTATGTTGTCTGCATGGTTACAGCAGTTGTCTCGGGGGCACCATCCGTAGCATTAGCTGGGGCAGTTAACCTTCCCCAATGCAAGTGGGTTCTAGCTGTGTAAGTACCCACCACCAGTACACATACGAAGACTAGGGTTGAGCTAGTTAAATTTGGGCTAGACAGTTTAGGGGGGACGCTCCTTTCTTAGGCAATCCTCTATATGGTTCTGCACTGTCAGTTGCACTGTTTTTGCAGTATGTCAACTGAACATAGAAGTCCTTTGGTTGCTGAGTTTTTGCAGCGGCCTGTGCGTAGCACATTGGCACAATTTGCAAAGGCAGATCTAGTTGACTTAGCTATACATTTGGACTGGAAAAAACCTGACGAAATACCTAGAAAGGCTGAACTGAGGGTCATTGTTGAGGGGCTGGCAGTGTCAGTGGGTTTTTTGGAACCTGAGCAAAGTAAGGTTTCCTATGTAAAGCTTCCAGGGGTAGTGGCGAACCTGTCCTTTGAGCAGTATATGCAGTTCGAAAGAAAAAGGATAAAATGGAGCAGGAAAGGTTGCAATTTCAATCAGAGCATGAAAGGTTGCAGGCGGAACAGGCACAGAAAGCAAGGGAGGCAGAGGTACAGTTGGCTCTGGAAAGGGAGAGGCTAAAGCTTGAACTGTTGAAACTGGAGTTGGTAAGAGAGGGGAAAGCTAGTGAATCTCTCTTGGGCACTGTTATGTCGGGGCAAGTGGCTAGGGGTTGTTCTGGTTTTGATGTTGCTGGCAATCTGCGCTTGTAACCTAATTTTAATGAAAAGGACCCTGACACGTTTTTTTCTTTGTTTGAGCGTGTTGCAAAAGCCAGGAGGTGGCCTGATGCTGACAGAACATTGATGCTGCAGTGTGTTTTTACAGGCAAGGCACAGGAAGCGTACTCTGCCCTTAGTCCTATTGATAGCATGGATTATGCCAAGGTGAAAGCTGCGGTGTTAAAAGCATATGAATTGGTTCCGGAAGCATATAGGCAAAGATTTATGAACTGGAGGAAAGGTGACAGACAGACTCATGTTGAGTTTGCACGTAATATTTCAGCACATTTTGCATGCTGGTGTTCTGCCTCTGAGGTAGACAATTATGAGAACTTGTGTGACCTCACTGTGTAGGAGCAATTTAAAAGTTCTTTTCCAAGCCACATTGCTGTATACATTAATGAGAACAAGGTCAAGACAGCTGCGGCAGCTGCTGTTTTAGCGGACAAATATGTTTTGACCCATTATGGTGGGTCAGAAGGGTGCTAGTATAATGGAAATGGCATACAAAAAGACAATGTGAAGTCTAATCTAGGCAAATTTGCTGGGGCTCAGCAGTTTTCTCAGGCCAGTGTTAGAAGTGTTCCAGGCACAGGTGGGAAGTTTGATCCAGGTAGAGTGTGTCATTCATGTAAAAACAAAGGCCATTGGAAGGGGGAGTGTCCAATTTCTAAGGCAGAACAAAGGTCACCTGAGGCTAGTGTATATGTGAAATCTGCTGGTCTGGTTGCCCCAGTGTCACTAATGCTGAATCAAGTAATGTCTGAAACATCTCCTGTAGTGTCACGACAGAAAATTGATGAAGCTTATGTGCCTTTCATGACAGAGGGGTTTGTGTCTCTGGGGAATGTAGAGAGGAAACCTGTTAAAATTCTGCGAGATACAGGGGCAGGACAGAGTTTAATCTTGGAGGGGTTATTGCATTTTTCACCTTATACAGACACTGGTGATGCAACTCCAGTTCTTGGTATTAGTTTGATTCCATTGTCTGTGCTATTTCACCGCTTCAACCTATTCTCAGACCTAGTTAATGGTGAAGTAACTGGGGGTGCGTAACTCATTTCCGATGGACGGGGTGGACGTGATCCTGGGTAATGACTTTGCTGGGGCAAGATTGTGGTAGGATGTTCCACCGCCTCTGGTAGTGACGGCATCACCTCAGTGCTCTGAAAAACTGGATGAGTGTGTAAAACAACTCCCACATGTTTTCACTGTTTGTCCTGTGACTCGGGCAATGAGCAGGGCTAGCTCTGAAATGAGTGGGGAGTCCACACAGTCTGATTCCCCACTGTTGTGTTCCCAGGGTGAGGTTCCTGAGAAAGTCCAGGATCAGGCTCTACTGTGTCCATACCCTTCGCCGTCTGTCAGTAGAGATGAGCTGATTGCAGAACAGGCAGTAGATCCCACATTGACACCTTTGTTTGAGTTGGTTTGCCCTGGGAACAAACTAGAAGGGTTGCAAAATGGTTACTTCCTACAAGAAGATGTGCTGCAGAGGAAGTGGACACGTGTTGTTGACAATGTGGAGATGGACCAGGTAACTCAGGTGGTGGTGCCCTCCAAATTCAGGCAATTAGTGTTGAGCATTTCACATGATGCTGGCCACTTAGGGGTTAAGAAAACCTATGAGCCCAATCAGAAGATTGAGCCACCTCCTTTGTGCCCAATTGCAGTGGTGGAGAACCCATTTGAGTACTTGCTGGTTGATTATGTTGGTCCTCTTCCAAATAGTAAAACTGATAGCAAGTATTTGTTGACTGTAATGTGTAAGAAAACCAGGTACCCAGCAGCATTCCCTTTATGCTCGATCAAAGTCAAGCCTGTACTGAAAGCTCTAACGTGCTTCATATCCACTTTTGGAATTCCAAAGGTGATACAAACAGATCAGGGAAGTAACTTCATGTCTCACACTTTTGCTCAAGTGCTGAAGCAGCTTCAGGTGAAACACAATGTGTCAAGTGCTTATCATCCAGAGTCACAAGGAGCTCTGGAGAGGTTTCACCAGACTTTGAAGTCAATGTTACATTCCTACTGTACTGAGCTTTCCCAGGACTGGGAAGAAGGTTTGCCCTGGTTGTTGCTTGCTGTGCGTGAGGTTTGTTAAGAGAGTACAAGGTTTAGCCCAAATGAGTTTGTTTTTGGGCACAGTCTGTGGTCCTTTGGCAGTTTTTAGCGACCACTGGAAAAGTATTTGATCGTCCTGACAATATCCTGAATTATGTGAATGACTTTCGTTGCCGTTTGCATACTGCTTGTGCAACTGCCCGATGGAAGCTTAGTGTGGCTCAGGGTAAGATGAATGTTCTTTTTGATCGTAAGGCTAAGTCTTGTCAGTTTGAACCGGGTGATCAAGTGTTGGCCTTGTTGCCTATTGTAGGTTCTCCTTTCCAGGCGAAGTTTAGTGGGCCATATACGGTTAAGAGCCGTATGTCTGAGTGTGACTATCTGATCCATACACCTGACAGGAGAAAGAAAGTGAAATGGTGTCATGTGAATCTATTGAAGCCTTACTATAGTGGGCAATCAAATGTTTTTGCAGAGAAGAGGGATAGTGATTCATCAGTGCAAGCATCTGAGTCCAAAATTGTACTGACTGCTGAAAAGCTTGTCACTGTGCCATCAATGTTGTCTGAAGACTTTGTGGTTCCATCACAACAGAATGTCATGGGGAAGCTAAACAACTCAGCTTATTTGAACAAGTTGGAAGCTCAACTAAGTTATTTGTCAGATGCTCAAAAAACAGATTTAATTCAGTTGATTAACTTTCATCTTTCACTGTTTTCAGACACTCCGTCACGTACCCACCTTGTACAGCATGATATAGATGTTGGGGATTCAAAACCAATTAAGCAGCGCTTCTGTTGCGTTCCGGTGGAGAAGCGCAAGCGCATGGAGAAAGAGGTTGAGTACATGCTAGGGCATGGTATAGCAGAACCAGCATGGTCAAATTGGGCTTCGCCATGTTTGCTTGTTCCTAAGTATGATCGATCTGATAGATTTTGTACGGATTTCAGAAAGGTAAATGCTGTTTCTAAGCCCGACTGTTATCCAATGCCACGTATTGAAATTCGTGACAAAACTGGATCTTTTGAAGGGTTACTGGCAAGTGCCACTGACATAAAGGGCAAAGGAAATATCTACTTTCATTACACCTGGGGGATTGTTCTCATACAATGTCATGCCTTTTGGGTTGCGGAATGCTCCAGGCACATTCCAGCACCTAATGAATAAGGTTTTGCATGGACTAACGGACTACACTGCATACTTAGATGATGCTGTTGTGTTCATAGACTCTTGGGAATGTCATGTTCAGCGTCTCAAGGCCCTGTTTGATCGCTTGGTTGAGGCCAATCTGATGGTCAACTTGTCAAAATGTGAATTTGGTAGGGTTGTGGGCCAAGGGGAGGTGCGCCCTGTGAGAGCTAAAGTTGAGGCTATTGACAAGTATCCTGTGCCAACAACAAAGAAATAGCTGATGCATTTTTTCGGTTTAGTGGGGTATTACTGTAGTTTTTGTCAGAATCTTTCCACTGTGGTGGCCCCACTGACAAACCTTTTGAGTAAGAAGGCTGCATTTGTGTGGTCTACCCAATGTCAGGCTGCTTTTATTACTGTGAAAAACCTGCTCTGTTGCTCTCCTGTGCTTGCAGCTCCAAACTTTGAGATGCCCTTTAAAATTCAGGTGGATGCCAGTGGAGTTGGTGCTGGAGCTGTACTGCTGCAAGAAAGGGAAGGGGGTATTGATCACCCAGTCTGTGGGTTCAGGGTCAGCGCCAGTCACAATTTTCACTGACCATAACCCCCTGACTTTCCTCTCCAGCCTGCAGAACAGCAACCAACGGCTGATGCGCTGGCTGTTGTTCCTGCAATCGTACACGCTGAATATTTGTCATATCAGAGGTCAGGAGAATGTAATGGCAGATGCTCTGTCTCGGGCCTTGGTTTGATGCTTACGAAGACCCTAGTGCAGTGGTGTCAAACTCGTTGCCATGGAGGGCCGTGTGTATGCAGGTTTTCATTCCAACCAATTAATGCTGCCTTAATTGAGTCCAATTACTCATTCAGCCATATGCGTTTAACTGCATTGAAGCACAGAATATAAGAAAATTTTTATTTAGACAATGCGGGTCACCATAGACGTCGGGTCACCATTGTGCACAAACCTGCATCCCTAATTCAGCAAATAATTTTACTAATTATATAATCAAGATCTGAGGCTGGAATGAAAACCTGCATACACACGGCCCTCCATGGCAACGAGTTTGACACCACTGCCCTAGTGGGTCTCAGTTTCATGGTGGGGGGTGTGACGGCCCCGGCCGTCTGTTCTTCCCAGGCTGTTTGTGTCTCTGTTTTCTGTGATTGTCTGCACCTGAGAGGAAGGGCATAAAAGCCAGGCTTCCTCAGTGAGCTCTTGCTATCTCTCTCCCTGGACAGACGGACCCCTGGCACACTCTGGCTTGTTTTGTTTCTCCTTTGTTCTTGCCCAATTCTTATAATTTACTGAATTAAAATGTTAATTTAACTAAGGCTTACCGTGTGGACCTCCCTTAATTGTTGTGGCCTGAATGAGCTGGTCATAACACTTTGCTTCACACCTTTGTATTCTTTGATTTGTCATTTCAATCTAGCAACTTACTTCCCTTTACCAATCAGAGAATTTCTGTAGGGGATCCAATAATGATCTATCTTCCTTTGCCTTAGTGTTACACACAAGAGCCTTGCGGAGTTCAGGATCATCTTCCTAGATTTATCCCACCTTGCGTTCTCTGTCAGGTAGTTCCTTTTGCTAAAGAAACTTCGGTCCTGTGAACCAGTTTGAGGTCTTAAGTTGCTCTGCAGTCAAACCTCGAGAGGCATGATCTGCTGGATTGTCCTCAGAGGCAACATAAGCCATTGTTCAGGTTTTGTACTTGACTTGATTCTCTGTATGTGGTTGGCTATGAACACTTGAAACCTTCTGGCGTCATTATTTATGACTGGGATCCGTCCAAAAGAACTCTTGCAGATTTTGGATTTCTAGCTCATTCCAGAGCATGTCGCTGGTTCGAACTGCAACAACTGCCGCAGAGAGTTCAAGTCTTGGTATAGTTGTGACATTAGTTGGTGAAACTCTTGACTTTCACATTACCAGACAGCAATGGACTTTGTCGGAATTGTTAATGGCTCACAGGTAAGTACATTCACATTCTTCTGGGATGGTTGCCATCACGTTCTCACTGTTGGAAACAAACTTGTGGAGTCTTAACTTGCCAGTGCAGCAAAGTTCTCTTGATTCTTTGACAAGTTGGATGGCTTCCTTCTCAGTTTGAATGCTTGTCAGACTATCGTCAACATAGAAATTTCTTTATATGAAGCATATGGCGTCTTCACTGAACTGACCTTGCCCTTGTGCTGCCAGATGTTTTAGGCCGAAGTTAGCACAGCCAGGAGACGAGGCCGCTCCAAACAAGTGGACCTTCATTCTGCAGATTTATGGTGTGGTTTCCAAGTTGCCATTCTCCCACCATAGGAATCTTAAATAATCTTGATCTTTCCTTTTCACTTAAAACTGGTGGAACATTCTTTCAATGTCACACATGACTCCAACAGAACCTTTTCGGAAGCGGTATAGGACACCCACTAATGTATTTGTCAAGTCAGGACTGGTGAGCAGATGGTCGTTGAGGGATGTTTCTTGAAACTTAGCAGAACAGTCAAATTCTACACAAATTTTTCCTGGTTTCTGTGGATGATAAACTCCATGATGTGGAATGTACCAAGCCGAATTGTTGTCAATTTCTTCCTCAGGGACCTTCTCTGCATCGCCACATGAAATGATGTCGTCCATAAAGTTTATGTAGTCTTTGTAGTATCTTTGATCTTTCTTTGATCTCCTTTCAAGACAATTCAGGCGGTGTATTGCACATGTCTTGTTGTTAAGTAATTTCAGTCTTTCCTCTTTGAATGGTAATGGCATGTCGTAGTGACCATTGTCCCTTTGTGTGATGTTTTCTCTCAACTTTGACAGGAACTTTAGATCTTCTTGAGACACAGGATCATCTTCTCCAGCTCTTTCTGAGAAGTCTGATTTGAGGACTCTTATGATGTCAGAGGGAGTAATTTCATTTACTTTGGTTCGGCTCACATAGTGTACTTCAGTTTTGAGATCGACAGAAGGCTCCACACCTGGTGTCACTTGTCTCACTACTATGCGATGGCTGATTCCGATGACGTCGCCATAGTCTACACAGGGATTCCCGTGGCCAACAATACTCCATCCAAGGTCTGTAAGCTGTGCATAAAGCTGATTTTCTTTTCCAGACACAACTTCCCTTGGAAGCAGGGCTTGCGAGCAGTTGTACCCAATGAGCAGACCTACTTCGCAGTCCTGCAGAGGTGCAATCTCTTCTTGGAGGTGCTCTAGATGGGACCGAGCTTTTGCAGTTTCATATGTTAGTATGTGAGTTCTGTTGGCTGGAATAAACTCACGCGTGTAGACTGGTGGTAAAGAGATATTCTTACCGGAGTAAAAGCCGCGGACTTGTAAGTCGTTTACTCTTTGAGAGCTTACTACTGTGGTTCTTGAGGTCATAGTAGAGAGCTTGAGCTTGACTTGTTCTTTGTTTGCTTCCAAAGCTTCCGCTACTTTACTTAGAATAAAGGTTGTGTCGCTTTGAGAATGCAACAGAGCGTATACAAGGACTTATTGCGCTGGTTGAGTTGTGGATGAAAGCCAGACAGGAATTATTGCCGCTGTTCGCGTGTTAGCTTCATTAAGTATTACTCTATTTGAAGTAGCGACGGTGGTTGTTTCTTTGTGTTGTGTTGATTGAGGTCTTTCTTTGTACTTTTCTTGACTTGTACTTGGCTTTTCTTGACTTGGATTTTGCTTAGCTTGTGGTGGTCTTTGTTCTTCTTTGGGTCGCTACTCGTGCAGACAGGTAGGATGCCGCTTGTGGCACATGTCGCAAACACTCCTACTATTGCAGCTCTTTGAGTAGTGACCAGACTGGAGACAACTAAAGCACAGCTTTTTGGCTTGAACGAATTTGATTCTGTGTGAAACTGCTTTCTCCATGAACTTCCTGCATTTGTGCAAAGTATGCCCGGTCTTCTTACAGAAAATGCATGTTATGACAGTCTTATCATGGGAACTTGTGGTCAGTGTCTTTGCTCCGAAGCTTTGATGTCTTTGGCATTTTGGTTTTTCAGCCTCACCTTGTTTCAGTGACTGCAGTGATGTGACAGGGTTGCAGGCAATTTTCGCTTCCCTTGTCAGAAATTTGACAAATTGGATGAAGGAAGAGAGTTGGTTACTCTCTTCTTCTACTTCAATATCCTTCTGGTTCCATCTCGCCGTTAGCCAATCAGGTAACTTTGAAAGAATTTTCCTGTTTTCATTACAGTCATTCAAGATTTCCAATGCCTTGATGTGGACCATGGCAGCCTCGCAACTACGGAGAAAATCGACAAACTCTCTGAGCTCAAAGCTGTCCTTAGATCCCATCTTGGGCCATGCTTGGAGCTTGTCTCTGTACGATTTCGCAATTGAAAATGGGTTTCCGTATCTCTCCTCCAAAATCTCCCATGCAGCATCATAGGCAGATTCGGTTCAGAGTAGGAAATAGTCATCGAGTGCTTTCTTAGCTTGTCCACTTACATATCTTGTCCTTGTCTTGAATGTTCTTCTGGTCAATCAGTGTTTCAAAGGAGAGTTTCCAGTCGTTGTATTTCAGTAGATCCCCACTGAATACTGAAGATTCAGGAATTGGAATTCTGTTGGCACTTAAAGCGCCTGCCAGCACCTTAACGGCTCTGCTCTGCTGTACTTTCATTTGAGGAGGTGGTCACAGCTTGTGGTACGGGAGACCTATACAGGGACAGAGGACTTGTGGGAGCAGGCACTTGGTTATCTGCTACCATCTTATGTTCTAGTATGTCTTTCCACCCTTCTTCTATGGCCTTCACTTGATCATACACCAGCATTCTCGCTCGTGCTGCATTGAGACCTTTCACTGCCTCAAAATGCTGTATCTTTCTCCATTTTTCCTCCAGAGTCTTTTGTAAAGCTACATGCTTCTTCCAGTTGAGCTTTAATTTGAGCTTCTTCTTCCTCTCTCTGTATTCTTCGTTTAATCTCTTCTACTTCTTGTTCTAAACAACGCTTTACGACTGCTGCCTCTTGATCAGCTATCTTCTTTTTAGCTTCTGCTTCTAGGTTCTGTATTCCCAATTGTTCTCTTTCAATACAAAAATATTTGGTGTCTGTGTTCTTAACTAAACATTACCTTGTACACCGCTGTAAATATGAATATACATTGCTGTTTTGCACTGTAGGTAGCAGTTACTCTGGCTACTATCATTGCTGTTAGCTTGTACACAATAAACAAAACCATTTTTTAAATAACTTATCAAACATCATTTTTTAACAAAATACTTACTAATATATTATCTTTAACAAGTCTAATGTCAAATAAATCAACTTACGGTATTGCCTCTATGATGCTTCATAGTGGATGGAGTGGATTGCTTTCAGAGCATGTCTGTCTCTTTTTTCTGCAGAGCCAGGAAGTGACTAAACAGGAAGTGACTAAATAGGAAGTGACACCATCACCATTCCAATGGTGAGAGAAAGTTAAACAAATGCCTTAAAGGCAACACAAGGTGCTTGAGTCGAAGAGAGAGCCTGCTTCTGGCCAATCTTGTTCTTCTCTTTCTGGAATACTTCGACTTGAGGCTCTAAATACAATAAACTTAGACATCTGTACAGACAGATCCACTCTTTGACGCGCGTCCTGGTCTGGATTTGAGACTTTACGAGTTCATCATAAACACGCTGGACATCTGCAGAAAGACTCGTGACGGCACCAATGATATCATTAAGCAGATCATCAGATAATGGCTCTGTTGATTGTGATAATGGCTGCTTTGAAGATTTAATTTGTGTTCTCCATATGTCATAAATATAGTTAAACCTTTGTTGAAGCGCTTTAATTTTTTCAACTTACATTTCTCTACCCTTCTCTGTTAGAGTTCTGGTTCTTTGACTTCGTTTTGGCTGCTGCGCTTCCTCTTGCTAGATTTCAGCACCATCCACTTGACCTTCTTCAGGTCGGTTTTGGGAATTTGCACTATCCTTAACACTGTCCCTTACCTGAATTGTAGGCTCACTTGATTCTGACATTTTCGAATCACTGCTTTAAATTGACCCAATTTTGTAAAGAGAAAATGTACATAGTAAATGAAACCTCTACATCAACTTTTAACACTTACTCAAATGTAAATGTCACTGTAAATACCTTAAAGCTTAAACAAATCAAATAGCTTAATTCAGCTTTGGATATTACCTTCCAAAATACACTCAATATATAAAACACTTCAAAACACTTAGAAAACTTCGATATCAAATGGCAAATAGCCTTCACTTATTATTTCCAAAAACACTTTAAATTTGAAATATAGAAAGTATAATGAGAAAATGTATTTACCCTTTAACTTTGGCACCTTAAATGTGTCTATAAATGGCAAGCTTCAATTCAATTACATGAGCAAATAAGTCAAGTCACACACCACAGTAGCTATCATTCACAGTAAAAATCTTTTGGCAAACCTTCACAAAGCCCTCTTCTTTGACCACTCTTGACTTATTAGTGTCCAAGTTCTTTATGGCTTTATCTTGAAAACATTGCTCTTTAAAACTGTGTACGTCTTCTTACTTCTTCATGTGCATGTATAGTGCGTGTTTTCGGCTCATCAGTCAGTCCTTCACATCGATGAACAGTCTGAGTTTTCACTATAATTCCCTCGTAGCACAGGCAGACACAAGTGGCTTTCTTGCTACTGGTTTATTTGAAGGCTTCTCTCCAATCCACCATGAAAACTAAACACAGTATTGACAAGAAAATATAGACCATGTTAGCTTAACATAAAACAATAGCATGCACAGCATGTGGAATAATGTTTTACCAAAGTAAAATACAGACAACAAAACAAATAACTCATTGGCTGCGTGTTACAAAAAAAGGAATAGTCTTCGAGTCTTCAGATATTTCCTTATAACCGTTCACATCAAATTAAAGTCCGTTGTGACCAGCATAAAACTTCTCACCGGAGCATATAAAATGTCCATGCTTGCTGCTTGCTTGCAGGTGTTGCTTAAGAGTCTTACTCACGCGAGAGCAGCCCAACGAGGCTTGTAAGTAACTTTGAGCTGAGACTTCAAAATAATAGTACTATTACTTGTACTAAATGAAATAATGTATAAATAACAAATGCAACTTAAATAAATTCTCAATTATAACATTGGTCTTAGAAAAAGTTAACAAATCATGTAAATTATGTAAACAATATAATGGCAACAGATTACAATCATTATCCTGCTGGAAGACCCAGTTGTGACCAAGTTTTAACTTTCTAGCTGATGTCTTGAGGTGTTGCTTCAGTATTTCTAGATAATCCTCCTTCCTCATGATGCCATCTATTTTCTGAAGTGCACCCATCTCTTTTCCAGCAAAACACCCCCACAACATGATGATGCCACCCGCTTGCTACACAATTGGGATGGTGTTCTTTGGATTAAAATCCTCACCATTTTTCCTCGATAAATAGCGCTGATCATTATAGCCAAACAGTTAAATTTGTTTCATCTGACCTGAGAACACTCCTCAAAAAGGCTAGGTCTTCATCCTGGAGATCACCTACAAACTTCATTCTGGCTTTTTTATGCCGGTCTTGGAGTAGGAACTTCTTCCTTGCGTGACAGCCTTTCAGGCTATAGCGATGTAGGATTCTCTTAATGGTGGATGTAGATACTTTGGTACCTCATGCCTCCAACTCCTTCATCAGTTCCATTGTTTTTGTCTTGGGGTTCAGTTGAACCTTTGGGACCAAAGTTCGTTCAGCCCTGGGAGTTAATTTGTGCCTCCTTCCTGAACGATGCAGTGTCTGTGTGGTCCCAAGATTTTTATATTTGCATACAATTGTTTGTACAGATGCTCGTGGTACATTCAGTTGTTTGGAAATTGCTCCTAAGGAGGAACCGGAATTGTGGAGGTTCACAATTTTTTTTCTGAGGTCTTGGTTGAGTTGCTCAGTGGTGGACAAAGTACACAACTCCATTACTTGAGTCAAAGTATAGATACCCCTCGTCAAATATGACTCCACTATAAGTAAAAGTTGCTCAGTCAAATTTTAACTTGAATTAGAGCACTGTAAAAAAAAAAAAAAAAAAAAAAAAGGTTCTATATGGAACAAAAATGGGTTCAATAGAAATGTTTATATATGCCCCCCAAAAAGGTTCCTAAATGGTTCTATTTTTTAAAAGAACCCTTAGGGTGCAATGTCATTGAACCATTTGGGTTCTATATAGAACCTTTATGAAATTAATTTTAAGAATGCTATTGAGCTCCTTTTAGTTCCAAATAGAACCATTTTTTAGAAAGAAAGGTTCTTTGTTCTTTGTAGAACCAGAAAGAGTTCAATATTATTATTATTATTTATTATTATTATTATTATTATTATTATTATTATTATTAATAATAATAATAATAATAATAATAATAACAATAATACATTTAATTTATTAAATGTGACATTCTGTTTTGAAGAAACAAGAATATCAGGGGAAGAAACATGTCAATTTATTCAGATTTAACAGTGCAACAGTACAGTACAGTATAAAATAAGAACAAAGCCTCTTTGCCGTCGATAAGGTCTATGTTTTGAAGCTGTTTGCATGTCAGTACTCCATTTCTCAACATCCATCTGAAATCAAGAAGAAATAGAAAAATACTTGTAATAAATCAATAATAAAATCATTTCATGGTTATTGTCAAAGTCGAAGTCAAAGTGTTTTTATTTGTCAAGTGCACAGTATAACACAGGTCATTCTGAGCAAAGAAATTCTTATGACATGGCAGGCAGCAACTACGTAGGAGCAAGAGCAAAAATATCAAAAAATATCTAAAATATATCAAAAAATATCTAAAATATACATAATATTAATATTAAACATAGTATTAAATGTTAGCAGCAAATAAGTACCAGCCTGAACAGATGGGGGATATGGACAGTGAGAATAGGAGTATTAAATATTTAAATATTAACCATATAAAGTGCAGGAGTGCTGATGAATATGTGCATAAGATTGTGCATTGAACGTACATGCATACACAGGAGGTCATGTGATCAATGTGATCCCAGAGATTAATGTTGCTGGTTGAGAAGCCTGATGGCCTGAGGGAAAAAACTGTTTGTGAGTCTGGTCGTCCGTGCCCGGATGCTCCGGTAGCGTCTACCAGACGGCAGCAGTGAGAACAGACCATAGCCTGGGTGGCTGAAGTCTTTTATAATTTTCTGTGCTTTCCTAAGGCATCGTGTGTGGTAGATGCCTTGCACAGAGGGGAGGTGGCAGCCAATGATGCGCTCCGCTGTCTTCACCACCCTCTGGAGGGCTTTGTGGTCAGCAGCGGAGCAGCTGCCGTACCAGGCAGTAATGCAGCCAGTGAGGATGCTCTCAATGGTGCACCTGTAGAAATTGATGAGGGTTTTGGCAGACATGCCAAACTTCTTGAGTCTCCTCAGGAAGTATAGGCGCTTTTGGGCAGTTTTCACTGCTGCGTCTGATTGCCTGGACCAGGTGAGGTTATCATTTATGACCACACCGAGGAACTTGAAGCAGGAGACTCTCTCCACTTCAGCTCCGTCGATGTGAATGTGGGCGTGACACCCCCCCCCCCCCCCCGTCGCTTCCTTGAAGTCCACGATCATCTCCTTAGTCTTGCAGACGTTGAGAGAGAATTGTTATTCCCTTTTGGAACTACAAACAAAATTAAAACGAAAAACTATTTAGTCAATGAAAGCTGAACAAGCTGTAATGTTGCTGACTGTTATTGTTAGCTAGCTCACTGTCTGTCTATTGTTGTTGATGAATAATAATAATAAATAAATAAATAAATAAATAAATAAACACACAATCAAATATTGTTGTTATAATGGTTATAATTATAAAGCTTTAAGGGGGATAATCTTTCGAGGAAATGTTTCTTCGGAGGAGTCGATTCTCCCTTGGGTTCTCCCTTGAACCAGGGGGTATACTACGAAGCAGGATTACTGAGTTAGCTGGATAACTGCGCCGAGTAAAACCCGGAACGGCTCTTTTTACTTCAGTCCATGTTCCAGATTTGGGATGCTTCGGGGTTTTACTCAGCACAGTTATCCAGCTAACTCAATAATCCTGTAGTATACCCCCCAGGTCTCCCTTGAAAAACAGATTTTTAATGTTACTATAGCAGCTAGACGCTGAGCACGGCTGAGGTTTGTAATATGTAACCAGCAGAGGTTGACAATCCAGGTTCAGAAAGTAAAAGTTCATCCCAGGATTTTGTTCCAGTCACCTGGATTTGCTAATGAGCACCATTCTTCAGCCAGGAGGTAGAGCTAAATCAGCTGGCTGAGTTCAGAGGTGGATGAAATACATGGCAGGACTTTTACTTTCTGCCCCCTGGATTGTCCACCTCAGTAACCAGTAGGCTATTCAACAGGCTTGCTAACAAATAATGATTTTAAATAATTTTGTTTTCCTTGTTTTTCATTGCTAGTTTGCTTTTGGATTATTCCGTTTCTCTGTTTCTCTTCTCTCTGTCTCTGTCTCATTTTATGGCAGTGTAGGAGCCAAATCTATGTTATTTGATATATAAATATTAACATATAATTTCATTATAGTATTCTTAAGTGATAGTTATAGACCTATGTTTCCATGGTTTAGATAATTAGCGCATGTCTCTTTAAGAAAGAACTAGCACTGTGTAAACCTGTCAATCGAATAGTCTGGAAGTCTCTCGGGTTTGTTAGAGAGTGGAGGCGCACAGTTTTTCGACCGTGTGTCAAGTCATTCGTTTAGAGAGAAAAATGTAAAGGAAAGTGTAAGAGGGGAGTCAAACTGAGACCCAGAAAAGGCTGGCATTTGAACGAGCCTGCACGCTGGGACTCATCCTGTACTTCAAAGGACCCGAGAGCCTTGTGATAAAACAATAGGTTACTCGGACTTCCTCTGGATGAGCAGGCCATTTGGCTCTCTGGATTGTTAACTCTCGGGACAAGACTGAGATAAGGGGAACTGGACTGGTTGGTTATGGTTGTGTGAGCAAGCCATTGGCTCTCTGGAATGTTGCCATCTGGACAAGACTAAGGTAAGGGGAACTAGTCTCTTTGTCTATGGTTGTGGGTGTGTGTGTGTTGGGGTCATTAAGGGTGAAAAGATCATCAGGCCTCTGGCAAAATGGTGGGGCAACTACTCTTGACAGTACCACAGTGCCCTTATGTGGGCCCCTCTGCCATTACACTTTTAATTTCTTTTCTGGATCTGGACTCTAAACCATCTGTTTATCATATTCACAAACCCCTTACAAACCATGCACGTTTTCATTATATTACTGTATTATGCCTTATGTAGTAATAACATGGATTGCATGTAAAATGGTTCAACAAAAGGGTATTTTCATGACAACTGCACCATAATATTACATCCCCTTGACATGTTTGGTATGGACGTATTCAGGGAAATTACAGAAACTGAATGAAATATGTTTCATACCAAATAGAATTTGATGAAACATAGTTTCAGAAACTCAGGAAAAAACTATCCCAATGGAATGTCCTCTCTGGTAATCATCTCCTTTTCCCAATTTCCCCACTAATTGTTTTGACAACAGCCCCCAAACGGTGGGGCCCTAAATTCCAGATTTTATCATTAGTCCAGGTTAATTTATGGAAATGCCGTCTATATCAAATGCGGGATTTGGCTTAAAAGGAAGGGAGACAAAGCAATCTAGGAAGATCGTAATCGACTTCCCACACTGCACAGACTCTGTGTTCTGGGTGTAGCTGGACAAGGAAGATCGTAATCGACTTCCCACACTGCACAGACTCTGTGTTCTGGGTGTAGCTGGACAAGGAAGATTGTAATCGACTTCCCACACTGCACAGACTCTGTGTTCTGGGTGTAGCTGGACAAGGAAGATCGTAATCGACTTCCCACACTGCACATACTCTGTTTCGTGTGTAGCTGAACAGGCTGGGTAAGAACTTTTTACTCTGTATTTATGTTTTAAAACCTTCCGTATTTTTAAATTGACTGTGAATCTTAAGCTAATGACCTACCTGCCTGTTAATAAATTCTTCTTAATTTTAACTTGCGTGGTCTTCATGACTCTAATCCATTTTATATTCTTTTCAGCCGAAATTCCGATTAAATACTCGGGGACAATTCTGACTAGGACCTACTGATCAGGGGTCTAGTACAGCGAAAGTCTTTAGTGAGGTCCTCAAGTTAGATAGGCAACCACGATCTGCCCGCTAACGGGATTGGTGTTGTATTGGTTCTGGAGTTTTGGCTTAAGAGGACCCATGGGCGTTATACGGCGGTTCTTGTCAAATTCGCCTTAAGGAGCTCGATAAATGCACACTGTCCTGGGCTCATAACTATCTATGCAAAAAGGAAAGCATGTATTATGGTGGTCAGCCTCCTACCCTCTGTAGGCTTCACCGAACTGAGATTTAGCAATAGTACTAATCCCGGGGGCATATATTGAGGAATGATGGCACAACATAGAGTCGAGTGTAACCACTCCAAGATCCACGTATAGTTAAAACCAGATTTTAAATTATAATTTCATTTGGAGTCAGATCAGTACGAGAGTAAACCCTAGTAACTGTTACGTTTACTTGCTGTGGTCACGGGTATATTTGATGTGTTGTTCTGCTCATTTGTGAATATTCTGATGCTCCCATTGGAATATTGACAGTCCAGCGACAAGTCAGATATATCTCTGATGACAGCATAGCCCCGTTTGCGAACGGAGAGTAACAAGAATGTTACTGGTCCGTTTCAGGCCAGTTTTAAGCGGGATATGAAGCAGCGCCTTCATATCTGACCCGTGGCAACGGAACCAGTGCATTCTTAAGTATAATTGTGCCCTGTTCTTACGAACAGAGAAAAATAAGTAACATCTTCGGTTTTGAATCACACCAGCCAAGGGAAAAACACGTGGTGCCTTCCCCTCCAGCTACAAACCCTCATTGGTCTAGCTGTGAGGTGTTTACAAAAGTCTAGATTTAGTTTTGAGTTATCTATTTAATTTGTGTACTCTTTGTTTTTGGATTCTGACAATAAAGAAAATTTGTTTTAACTCGTACATGCGTCGCCTATGGATAAAAACGGAACTTACAGTTCGTTTGAATCAGATTTGTAATGAATAACAAGGATAATAAAATACAATCTTAAAATCATTTTAACTCTACCATGTTTCCGAAAAACCGGGCCCTGTACCGTTGCCTTGTAAGTTAAGTATAGATAGCTAGCATTTAGATGCGTGTTAGCTATGATATATCACATGTAATGATAGCCAGAGTCGTAGATAGTCTTTTTTTCTCTGTGAATATTCTTGAACTTCAGTTACTTACCGGTCAGCTTTATTCAAGTCAAAACTAACATTAACTGTGCTAACAGTTAAGTCATACATTAACAGTTGGTTAATCACACAAATTTAATTTCACATTTTCATTTAATTTAAGTTAATGTCAACGTTACAGAAGATACAATCTGCTCACTCACTCACCGTGTCAAAATGTTAGGGTAACTTTTAGAACCCCAAGGGTTCTATTATTTCACGATTGAACCTTTTTAGAACCCTGGAGGTTCTATTATTTCACGATTGAACCTTTTAAGAACCCTAAAGTTTCTATTATTTTTATGATAGAACCTTTTTTGAAATATGGTTCTAAAATACTATTCAAAGAACCTAGGTTCTATATAGAACCCCAATTAACCTTTATTTTTTACAGTGTGGAGTACTTACTTAAGTATTCAAAAGTACATTTTATTTTTAATGTCAACGCACTGTTGTATTGTTTCTACGATGCATTCACAGGAGCTCATTTACAGATGCATTTTTACTCTTATTAGATAGCAACACATGATAGACAGGGGTTAAATTGGGGTTTGGGAGGTGGGTGGACCTTGAGATCTGGTGGGAGGTGGGTGAAAAAAGGTACAAACCAATGAATGTCTCAGCTCAAAATAGTTGTATCTTTAATGTATTGTGCACATAATTGTAATTAAGAAAAACAATGTTTTAAAAAGGAATGTATACTATTGATGCAAGCTTTTACATAATATATTTCAAGTTTATTGAGTGTCATTAATGCTGAGAATTTTTTTTACCTACGAAAATAATCGGTCATCCTCCTCGTCCTCACTTTTTCCTCCTTTATCCATCTTTCTTAAACTGGTGAAGCGCAAAACTTTCCTTTAATCTAATCATTGATCACAAACTGTTTAAATTAATTTTCAGTGATTAACAAGCATGCAAACGTCTGACTAATCAAATGGAAAGGGACACAGCTTCTTCGCATTGTGTTAGGGAGATTAAATGATTAAATGTTTTAATCGCTAAGCAGTGGCGGAATCTTCCCCTGATTTTCCATGAGTATCAACACAATTAATCCACAAAATAGGCTACTCAATACTATCATATATAGCCAGCTCTCCCCAAATAGGCAGTTTTAGCAAGTAGCTTAGGCCGTATAGCCTACATTAATTTTCATTTGCAGTACGAAATTGTGCACATTTTTAATCACCATTATTTGCGGATACACTTCTTTCTCCGCACTCGTATTCATGGAAATATCTGCAATGCCTAGGCCAGTGGCGTCGCCTGGCCTGGGCATTCGGGGCTGTAGCCCCGAATATTTTTTCTTTAGCACCAAATAATTCTCCACTTTGAGCGGTTTGTCACTACGTAACTGAACGTCAGTAAAAGAAGATGGCAATGTTGTATATTATCTCAATGAACGGAGGCAAGACCAATCAGAGAGGGTTTACACGAAAATACGTGGAAATACTCGTGTCTTATTGGCTGACAGGTCTCTGTCGGGGTTACTATGCCAAACGCTAGCTCACACAGTCAGTCAGTGTGAGGAAAAAATGGACATACGAAGATTTTTTACCGGTAAAGAGGTTGATGAAGCTGAAGCACAACCATCCTCTCATGCTGAGCCAGGAAAACAAGGTGTGTAAATGTCATATGAGTTCCAAGTTACGTGAACACGATATGAGCAGAGCATAAGTTATGTAAGGAATAAACCACAACGGGCTGTCCCGTTATTGGAAAATAATGTACGACGGAGGTGGTGATGCGGCCGAGGCGAAGCCGAGGGTCGCTTAACCAGCCCCGAAGTAGGCTACATTATTTTCCCAATAACAGGACAGCCCGGAGGGGTTTATTCCACTTATACAACGGGTTACCAACAATGACTATATATGGTTACTTCTATATTTATTTATTTTTATCAATTTAATCAGCTGAAAGTGAAATTCTTCCGCGGGCGTTTGGGCATATTATTTTACCGTTGTCAAGCAAAACTCTGGCTTGTAGTTCTATTTGCACCGTTGTTAAGCAAAAACCTCTGGTCGTTAATTCTATGAAAACAATGATTCTATCAAGAACAAATAGTTCCTTCTCGTTTCATACCATACAATTAGCACAATTTTTGTCATTACATTATTTAATAAAACTGCCCACTTCCACACACTGTTATGGAACGCTTGTAGTGGCACGCGAGATGGTTACCATGGCACTTGCTCCGGCTGTTCTCCGGCTCTACTTTACACAGAACAAACACCGGGTCAGCTCTGGCTTTTCTCCTAGGTGGTAAGGTGGTCAGTCCCGACTTAGTTTAATCCACCTTTTCTCCGGAATGACATCTTTACACAGAAATCAGACCTGGCTCTGCTCCACCTATTCCCCGGGGTTAATGCTCTGTGTAAAGACGGCTTAAGACCCTCTGAAACGGGTTTTGAATGCCAGCTAGCTTTATGATAGGTTCGCTGTCACCTAGCCAATATTAAAATTCTTGGTTTTAGGTCAGACTGGTCTCACGGCATGCTTGTTATCCTGGCTAGCTAGCTAGCTAACTACTGAATTGTATTCAAAACAGGTTACTATAAATGCAATCGTTCACAAACATACTGATGAAAATGCGTCCCGTAGCCATGAGTTAAATGTGCAACGCCTATTCTACTGTCCAAATAAGGGCCGATTCCGTATTTTGCGGGATTGTTGGCAACTGTAAATAAAGCTAGGAACAGTAACTAGAAATGTGATTCAAGGTTGCCATCAATTGTGAAATTGGACATTGAAAAGGGGTGGAGACGTAACAACAATTCAAAAGCGATTAAAATGATTTGGTTTATTGATAGAAAGGGTGAAACCAGAAAGAGAAAATAGAAAAAACTCACATTACCTGAGTTACATGAATCCAAATAGACAGTAGTTAGGCCTACTAGTTAACAAAGCTGGGCTTACTAAGTAGCCTAGAATCAATGCATTTACAGATGTCTTTTCAAATGTGAAAAGTAAATGATTAAAATGGCATAGCAACAATAAAGTGAATGGCATTAAAACTAGATCACATCAAATATGTGTAGCGGTCTGGAGAAACCCGTTGGATGTCGCTGCGAGTCATTGTTGGAAAAATGCCAATAAACTCGTAAAATGAGTTTTTTGGGTAAAATGAGATATCACACGATTTAGATTCTGTGAAGTCTTTACTTTGTCATGGTAAATAAAGATATTGTGAAAACTTAACGGAAAATGTTTATTTTTAGGTATTTGTAAACGTTGTTTGCTAGCAAAAAAGCAATGTTGTTACTGTTAGCTTGGGACGGCGGTCTGTTTCTGTAGGTAGAGATACGCCTGCCAATTCAGTCTTGTCTTGTGTCCGAACAAAGTACTACAACAACGTTAAAAAAACACTAAATCAGTAACATAGTGTCTGCAAATTTAGCTGACTTAAAGAAATCTGTCATTTAATATTTATGAAGACGTGTGGGGTTTCACACGTCTTTAGAAATGATGCGAGATGAATGCGAGTTAGTCGACATGCCTAAATTTGGCCGTTCTCCACTCGTGATCAACAGGCTAATATTGCGATTGCTAATGGGTTGTGGATCAAATTAAACATAGGTTATGTAAACATTTAACATCAATATAGTTAGGTTAGTGTTTCGTTTTCACATACTTTTGTCTCTTGATCAATCAGATTACACTAGCATGTTGGTGGTTCAAATTATGGGCGCTTTCGACTTCTTATTCCCTTTCCATAAACTCGCCGTCAACTATTTTGATTTGTGTAAAAGCAAAGACCCATGTAATTGTTGGAATTGGCGTTAACTGGTTGGAAAGGTTAACGTTACGAGTTACAAGACTTCAGTTGGCAGTCTTAACATAACACAACAGGCACGAAACACCAACAACAACTGCGTTCACGCGCAGATCAGCTGATAGCTGTCAAAACATCCTCGCGTAGTTGACGGCTGCTGTCAGTGAGAGATAGCATCTTTACAGGATAGCGATGTAGCCCGTTGTTTGAATGAATTGTCTTCTATTAACATGAGTAACGTTTCCAATAGCTTTGAAACAAGACAGTTAATCAGTGATTATTTCACAAGTGGTCCTAATCTCAGAGACAGTGACAGTGAGGTATCTGGATCGAGTGATGAATCAAGTGACAGGAATTACGATAGAGATCCTGCTCCTCGAAAAACGGCTCGTCTTGTTTTTGCGCCCGAAACCGGAGAGATGGACAGTGATGAAGACGATGACTTGTCAGGTGAGCCAATGAAACTATGTACCTATTCAGGGCTGTCATAAATTATGATTATTATTCACTATACTGACCATGAGTGAGAATAAACTAGCTATCTTATTCGCATGAAACCGCTGTGTCAGCTTTCCGTATGAAAACATCAAACATGTCATATGGTAAGGTTAAGCCTAAATAAGTTTAAATGCAAATAAATAAATAAGGAGTTACCCTATAATACATTACAAACATTACATAAGGCTTATGAAAATAAATTGTTCTTTGAGGGGTGACTGTGTGAATGAATTAGTATTATTATTATTATTATTATTATTAGTAGTAGTAGTAGTAGTATTTTTTATTATCAATACCAAGGACACAAGGAGATCCACTTGGTTCAGTAGTAGACTTCGGTCTATGAAATGCATTAGTTTTCACATAGTAACATTGACTTTTTTTTTTTTTTTAAAAACAGAGTCACATCCAACTCTCGAAAATCTGGCCGATAAAATCATTCCTCCTGGCCATGGTGATGCTGGCCCTTCTGTAGTAGATTGTCATTGCTGCTGCAAGCTTAATGAAGGAAAGCCTTGCCATACCAGATTTCCCAAAGAGGAGAGTTCCTTGATGTCCGTCTGCAGTACCTCAACCTGTCTCGTGAAGAGCTTGACATTGCCATTCTCTCCAAGCTTTCTTGTGGAATGCATCTCTCTGACACAATATCAAGGTCCAGGAAGAGAGAGCAGACACAGCGTTTAGCCCACCGTACTGATTATTACTATCATGGGCATAGGATCTGCCGTGATGTTTTCAAATATCTCCATGGGGTTGGGCAGGACAAATTGAATGCATTAATGAAGCATTGCAAGGCTGCTGGGGTGGAAGCAAGGGTCCACAAGCTGAATAAGAGGCTTCCTGCAAATGCATTAAAATTGCAGGACACAAGAGCCATTGTGGATTTCATCCTCAACTATGCAGAGGCGAATGCGATCATTCTTCCAGGCTGCACACCAAGGCATTGGAAGGCAGATGTAAAACTGCTGCCAACCAACTGCAGCAAGAGGACGGTCTGTGAGCAGTACTGCGCAGCAGTGGAGAATGCTGGCATGCAAATGGTAACCCTGAGAACCTTTCGTCGAATATGGCAGCAGTTAGTACCCTTTGTGTCGACCATGCGCCCTGCCACTGACCTGTGCTGGTACTGTCAGTCAGGGAAAGGTGCCAACTGTGTAGTGTCACTCCTTCACTACTTCTTTGAGCACTATGGCATGGGTGAAGAAGATGTCCATTTACATGCAGATAACTGCAGTGGACAAAACAAAAACTCCACAATGATGTGGTACTTGATGTGGAGGGTGCTAACAGGGCGTCACAAGAACATCACCTTCTCCTTCCTGCTAGCTGGACACACAAAATTTAGTTGTGACTGGTGCTTTGCTCTTGTGAAACGCTTGTTCAGAAGGACAAGGGTAGACTGTCTAAATGACATTGTCAAGGTGGTCGAGGAATCCTCCCATGTCAACATTGCTCAAGTCTGCGGCAAGGAAAATGGAGAGGTCATTGTGCCAACATATGACTGGACGAGCTTCCTCAGCACATACTTCAGGAAAGTTGGAGGAATAAAGAAAAACCACCACTTTCACTTTCGTGAGGGGTCAGGCATAATTGAAATAAAAGAGTTCTGTGACAGTGGTGCAACCCAGCAAGATCTTCTGAGAGGAGGAGTGCCCCTGCCAAGCAAAATGCCAGACCAGATCCTACCAAAAGACTCGATGCGAAGCGGCAGTGGTACCTCTATGAAGAAATAAGGCCATTTACTGCTGATACCTATAAAGACACCACCTGTCCGTGTCCAACAGTCCCCAAGCCTAGGAGAATTGCAGTGTTCAATGGGGAGGAGTAGGTTTACAGTGCAGTGTGTGTGTAGGTGTACAGTGAAGGGCTGCAGCAAATGACTCAAGGAAAAACGTGTTTGTTGATGTTTTTTTCTTGTGCTTTTAAATGTACATTTTCATCACCTTGTTAAAATATATTTGTATAATACTATTCAGAAGGTGATTGACATGTCAAATTGTAAAATTTAATTCAAAGAATACTTTTATGATAGTCACACATAATTAACCCTAATACAATGACAATAATTTGTAAAACACAATTTTGTTTGTTGATGCTTGTTACATGTACTTCTACTGTTAAAATCTATTTCTATATTTCATTGAAATAATACTGGTGATGTTCAGTTATTGATATAAACCAAGGTGTTTTTGTTTTTTTCTTTAGTACTTCTCAACTGATTTTAGTGCTGCCTCCTCAAAATTTAGCATAAGCATGTTACATGGATTATTATTATTATTAGTAGTAGAAGTATTATTATTATTATTATTATATAATTTCAAAGAATACTTTTGTGTTGTCTCACATAATAAATACAATGACAATCATTTAACAAAAACAAAGCTTAGTGTTGGTGTTTTTTCTTTTGTAGCTAGAAATAGAATTCTGTGGAACTGAATGGAATCTTTGAGGCAGTTTTTCTCCATTTCTACTTCACGGCGCAAGAAGGATTTAAAACATCATAGCTTTGGCTCTGATTGAGATAATTCAACAATTCAAAAACATTTAAATAGGGATAAATCTCATGTTTCTAGATTTGTGACCAGCTGAAAATGTCAAAATTTCACCATGTGAAGGGTTTTCCCAGACCGCCACTCATATGTCACAATAACATAACAGAAATTTTATTTAAAAAAACATACCGAAGGTGCTGGGAAACGGAGTGAACGAGAGGTAATGAAACCATGAGAAACGTGGCAGAGAGAGAAGTCCATGCGTGGGCATGAAAATAAACTGCATAACTAAAATTACCGTTAGGGGGAGACAAAACTCAGAACATAACAGCCATTGTATTATGTGTTGCGGATTTTCTGTCATATAGTAATAATGATAATAGGTATCTGATGTGACACTCATTTTAATGGGGACATTTTTATGTATGTTGATGTTCATTTATTTGTCGTAGAGCTGGAGAATTGACCATTATTTTTTGTGTCTACTGATACAATTATTACAGATGAGCCAGACAGGATAGAGGAGGAAGAGAGAACAGGAGAAAGAGAAGGAAAGGAGACAGAACAGGGAGATAAAATAGACAGTAAAGATAAGGGAGACCAGCACAGAGGGCAGCGAATATCCCGAGAGGCAGCAGGAAACATCCCAACTGAACTCATTGATTTGGGGACTGCAGATACAGGGCCAAGGCTAGTAAAACATCACTGCTTTCCATCCAGCATGTTTGGCCAGCAAAAAAGATCATTCCAACCAAGTTGGTTTGATACATTTGAGTGGCTGGAATACTCTATAACCTCCAATTCAGCATTCTGCTTCATGTGCAGATTATATGGCAAACTAAAACAGGTAAGGGATCAAAAGGATACACTCACCACCACAGGTTACACAAACTGGAAGAGAGCATTAGATTCTTTTAGGGAGCATGAAAAATCCAATATGCACAAGGCTTCAGTGATGTGTTGGAAGAGCTTTAAAGCCACACAGGTCCACCGGGACATCACAGTGCAGCTGCAAGCTGCAAACATCAGTGAGATTGTGGATCGTAGGGAGTATCTCAGACGTATAGCAGCAGTGACAGCCTTTCTTGGGAAGCAGGGGATTGCTTTTCGAGGTCACAGTGAAGCACCAGACAGTGACAATGAAGGGAATTTTATGGAGTGCATGCAGCTTCTTGAGAAGTTTGATCCTTTCCTGCAAACATACAAACCGCCATCATATGTAACCTACCTCTCACCATCATCCCAAAATGAAATGATACAAAGCACCTCTGATGTTATAACTTCAAGGATCATCTCTGAGATTAAAGAGGCAAAAATGTAATATAATGGTGGATGAAGCAAGGGATCATCGTTCGAAGCAGCTTGCATTGTGTGTGCGATACGTTAATCCTCACGGCTTGCTGAAAGAGAGGTTCCTTGGATTTTCCCAGCTTGAGGTATTTGATGCTAGCTCCATCACTGACACCATAGAGAAGCAACTTGAGAAACATGGAATAAGACACCTTACATGCGCTGCTGAATCCTACGATGGTGCTTCTGTTATGAGTGGAGCAGTGAGAGGTGTACAAGCTCGATTCAGACAAAAGCATCCAGAGGCACTATATATCCATTGCTATGCCCATTAACTTAATCTTGTCCTTTGCTCCCCTTGCAAAGCCATCCCAGAGGCATGCGACTTCTTAGATCTCCTGGAGTGTCTCTACTCTTTTTTTTCCACATCACTTGTCCACCAACATAAATTACAAGCCTTTAAGAAGCAACTAGCGGTAGGGGACAGAGAACTTGTCCAGCTGTCCAAGACTCGCTGGGTGTGCCAGATTGAGTCTGTGAATGCCACTCTACAAAACCTCCCTGCTTTGATCCAGACCTTAGGGAGCATTTCAGCACCTCTAGCTAAGGGACTGGAAAGCAAGCTTTGCAGATTCAGTACCATCTACATACTTGTCATGTTTCAGACACAGTTGATTTGGTGGAGGCAATAGAATATAAAACGGCAGTTCAGAGTACACTCAAAAGTTACCGGAACGATGAGAAAGCACATGAAGTGTATGAGAAGACCAAGGCCCTGTGTGAAGATCTTGATATTCAAGCTACTGGGACACAGAGGAAGCGAAAAAATATGGAGGACTATGTAGTCGAGACATCTTGTGGCACAAGGTCAGACCTCACTACTGGAGATAATCTGAGAGGGAGAGTCTTCTTTCCAGCTCTTGATAGAATGCTGGAGGAGCTTCAGAATAGGTTTTCTGGAGTTGGGGAAAAAATCTTGATGAGCATACAGGCATGTCACCCTGCCTCAGAGCAGTTCCTGAATGAAGATGCACTCAAACATGCTGATCATTACAGCATCCGCCTACAGCCTGAAGAGATTACTGTCGCAAAGCATTTCCTTGACAGAAAAATAAAAGGCATAGTACCCAGCATTCAAAGTGTCTTTTCCCTTTTGGATAGTGATATGTTCCCCTCCCTTAAGGCCATCTTTCAAGCTTCTTTGACCATCCCAGTCACCAGCTGCTGTTGTGAAAGATCTTTCAGTGCCCTGCGCCAACTGTACACATGGCTGAGGAATACAATGGGTCAGGACAGGCTACGTAATTTGGCTATAATGTCAATTGAGAGGGAGATGTTGGCTGATGTGGACCATGGGAAGGTCACCAACAGATTTGCAAAGCTAAAAACAAGACGCTTCAGCCTAGCACTTCCACCCTCAAAGCATCAAGAAGAGAAGTGCGGACATATTCAGAGACTCAGTTTCAGAATGTCACAACCCCTTCCATCCCTTTTCCCTCTCTAACTCATGCCCTCACACATACAGTTATACACTAAGCATTTATATAACATAAAAATTAAAGGCCTACTCTATCGTCACTTCCATTCGTTATGGAGTAGCTTATATAGCCTACTTTTACGGATTGGAAATTAGACTATTTATCAAACTAAAAAATAACTTTGATTGGCAATTTAGTACATTAAATATCAGCTAATATACGGTCTTGGGTTTTGTTTGTAATTAGTTCCAGATTATGGGCTTCCCTCCCTTTAGCTAAAATTTGAAAGAATCCCTGATTATTGATCATTTTGATAATTAAAAAAATGTGATTGTTTTTTCTGGCAAACTTACTAAGAAATATTAATCATTCATAGATTTAAAGACTGTTCTTTTCACTTACTTGCAAGCACTGTTTATTAGCTTCAGAGAACACAGTTCTATTTCTTTCTTTCTTTCTTTCTAATTACAAATAAATTCAGTCATTTCATTTAATCTTAACCTTATGTCTGTTTCCCTTCTTACATTGTAGCTTGGACAAGTTGGGTCATAACAATACTGAAGTAGGCTAAATTTAACCAGATAATATAATTTTAAAAAGACAGAATTCAGTCATTGTCTTCATTTTTCCACAGGTAACAATGATTTTGCAACCAAATTATGAAAGTTTACTCAGTCACTTTGAGTAGTTAGCCGTTTTCAACTCTCATTCATGAAATTGCCATTGTATTATGGGTTTTCCATCATGTAGGCCTAGTAATAATGGTAGTAGGTATCCGATATGACGCTCATTTTGGTTTGAGACATTCGAGTGGCTGGAATATTCATGTTCAGATTATATGGTAAATCAATTCCAAACCCTTCGTTTCTTCTTCAATTTTCACATTTTTTAAGCAATGCGTAGCCCTCACATGCAAGAAAAAAATGCATGGAAACAGTCTATTTAGAAGTACGTTTTTAAAAGTGTTTCGGAGAAGAATCTGGGCTCAGCCCCTGATGGTTAACAGTCCAGCCAACGCCCCTGGCGTAGGCTAGATTGTAAACACAAATGAAGTGCAAGTTTTGTTTTTGCTGGTTATTCTGAGAGCTAACATAGTAGATAACAGACTGGTGTATCTTATTTGTTAAGTGTAGACTACTTGGTGATTAAAACGGATTTTTAACGGATACATTGAATTTATGATTTAATCCCCCTAACATGGTATGAAGACGCTGTGTGTTAGGCTACTTGTCATTTGATTAATCCGATCGCTGGCACGCTTGATTATAAAGGAAAATTACTAATGAAAACAGGTTGAGATCAATAATTAGTTTAAATTAAAGTTTTGCGCCCCACCAGTCGCCGCTGAATAAAACGTTATATATGTGGGAAATATTCAATCCTAGCTTAGCTGCTGACCAGCAACCTGCTGATTTTGCTCAAGCAATCAAAGTTGCCGTTAATAATAGCCGGCGTTCGTGGGGGCTGTTTATTCACCTCTCTTTAAAATGTTGCATAGATTAAATTACATGTTAATGAAACTGCCAACCGCGTCCGCTTCCAATCAATCAAGACAATCAACAATATTTTTCTTTCTGTGCTGTCTATATAAACGACTGTTCCTCCTTTTTTTTTCTTCTGATTTTTGATTG